>NC_139383.1:245995000-248892500 GCF_054392235.1 Sus scrofa | reverse complement strand
GCGTATGTGTCTGCAGCCATCCAGATAACACAACTCATTTTTTTAGGGGGGGGGGTGGGGATAACAGAAGCCAGCCCCAGACTGTGCACCAAAAGCAGTCATTACCAGGCGTGCTGGAGAATAAGTCTCTTCAAAATACACAGTGCATTTAAAAACCATATATGAGTCTGAGCCACTGCTGTCATTACCAATTTTAATTTAGCTCCTTCAGTTTGCCAGCCAGATAAACTCTTTAGTGCTGTTTTTTAATCTATTTGCCACATTTTATGTTTAAGATTATAGTAATATGGACAGGAGAAGGAATCACTTTTAGGGGAAATAAAGAAATAGATCCGCTTATCGGCGCCCATCAGAAAGTTCATTAATCAGCCAGGCTTTGTGCCCTCTAAATTGAAAGGTTAAATAATCCTCTCAGGAATATTTCTCGGCCCCTCCGCCAATTGTCCGGAGAGGAGCTGCCATTCATAGCATGCGGGATCGGTGACAGGGTATCTTACCACTGTTTGGACCCCAAACAATGATGGACAAATGGCCTGGTTTACAAAGAACCTTTTAGTGCACGAATGGAAAAGGACCACAAGCTTTGATGCTGGGTGGAGGGATGAGGAGGGCGTGGAGACAGGATGTGGGGGAAAGGGAAAAAGAACACATACATGGGTGAATCCAGGGGTATTTTATCTGAATGTTTATTGGGGCAGACTATAAAACACAGAAACCACATTAATAGACATCCTCTGACCTTACGCAGTGCTGAACATATTCAAATCTGTTTATATATTTTGCATACAACTGCACATAAACTATCAATGAAAAATTATAAAATAACAGAACCATAGCTTTATTTTATTTATTAGCTAACACAAAGGAGATCTAAATGAGATTTTCATTTTTGCCATAACTCCACAGGACTTACAACACATACTTCTCTCCCTCCCCATCCCTGCCCATACTTATTCTACTGAAATACTCTTAACCATCAGTCACAATGGTAGAGAATTCCACAGCTCTAAGTACCTGTTTAAGAGGGGATCTAATGCTTTTTTACTTTTACGATATGTTCCATCTTAGCTCCTGCTTGTTTTAAAATAAAGACCAAACATAGACAAGGAATGCTCTTTGAAAGAATACCAATCACATCCACTGAGGAACTGCTTAATTTTGTGTTGCCCCCCCGCCTTTTTTTCTGGACCTCCATGACCCTAAGGGTGGGAGTCTGAAAAACAAGTGGCCAATACTTTGCTGTGAAATGAAGCTGGTTTCTGGCATGTCTTGTAAAGGCATGAAGCAGTTTTATCTGAAGTGCAAAAAATTGATGTGCTATTTTGCTTCATTCCTTATCTGATTAACATAAACCCTTCTACCCTTAGCATAAAGTATTATAATTGCTTATGATAGATATATTCAGATGATGCTGAAGCTACCATTTAAAAATTATACATTCATTAACATTTTTTTTCAAAATGAAAAAAATCTTTATGTGGTACACATTTGATAGAGCCATTTTCATTAAGACAGGAAGTAGCCTAAATAGGTTTGTGATCCACTTTTAGATGTCTTTATAATGATTTTAAGGCACATCAAATTAAGAGAATAATTTAAATTTGCTATATTTAAAGTTACTCACCTACATTTCTAGAAAAGATAAGCATAAATAGCTATAAAATAAAAACTGAGGTAAATACTTTTAATGAAAGACACTGCTTTCAGTATTTTAATAACCATAACAAGGAAAGATTTTTAGGAGACAGACGGTAAAGAGGTCATCATGAATCTCCTCAACTCCGGCAAATAGAAGACTTTATAATACATAATTTGAGTTTGGGCTATTTAGCCCAGTGGCCATCTCTACAGGTGTGAGGCACACATGGGTGTGCTATATTGGAGCTCACGGAGTGCTGAACCTGTGCTTAGGCACAATGTGTCAGGCACTGTGCTAAGTACTTTATACTTATCATACTTATCCTGCTGTATACTTAACAACAACCTTAGAAGGCACTAGATCCATTTTTCAGATGAAGAAACTGAGCATCTTAGAAGTGAAATATTTTAATTAGGTTTGCACATCTAATAAATTAAAGAGCCAGAATGTATGTATGTATGTATGTATGTATATATGTATTATTGCTTTTTAGGGCCCCACCTGACCTGTGGCATATGGCAGTTTCCAGGCGAGGGGTCGAATTGGAGCTGCAGCTGCCAGCCTACACCACGGCTATGGCAATGCCGCGTCTGCAACCTACACCCACAGCTCAAGGCAACTCCAGATCCTTAACCCACTAAGCGAGGCCAGGGATCAGACCCATCCTCATGGATACTAGTTGGGTTCGTTACCACTGAGCCACAAGAGGAACTCCAAGAGCCAGAATTTAAATCAACATCTGATCACAAAGCTGGCCATTCTTTCCTCTATATTATAATTTTAAAAAATTCCCTAGTAATCTCCTATCAAATAAGTCTGCCCTTTCAGGCCCATTTTATAGCATATTTTTCAAGGACTTCAGTAAAATGAGAAGGAAATGTGGTATAAAGACAAATAAAGGACATGTAAAAGATTGTATAAAGAGAGAATTGAGATTTTATCTTGTTAAAGAAAAATCCAAAACTTAGTTCCCCTAACTGAAAAAGAAATATGGGGTAATCTACAAATACATGTAAAGGAACAATATTTATGTAAAATGGGTATTATAGACATAGACATATTACAAAATTATAAAGATGACCTTATGATCTATTTAACAGATCCAATTCTGTATAATTTTTGAAAAAAAATTAAGATATTGAGGTAGCTTTGTTATCAAATGATTCACACAAGTGAATTCTTTTTGCAAAGCTAATAAGGATTTATTTCCATCAAATAATTCTTGTTTTTGAAATGTGATCTCCCAGTGTACTGGTACACCAAGTAAGGTAGAGATCTATTTTAATACCAAAGATGCTAAAAAAAAAAGTATTTCTTGTTAAATGACCTCTAAACATGTAGCATTTTTCTTCATATACTAGTTTTGATGTTTCTAAAAAAAAACAGAGTTGTTGGTCTTGGAAGACCACTGTTGAACTCAGAATAGCTGGAAGAAAATACCTGCAAAGGTACAAAAACTGTAACTTCTCATACTTTCTGGCGCGTGGGGATCAAATGGCAAATGAATTTCAAGTCTAAATTCGGATTATGTTTATCATTATTATTGTGTTTATTTATTACCTTTCGGTCATTTAAGAGATTTTGCTTTTAAAACCTTAATTCAAGTTAAGTTTATTACCATAGTTTATATCATATAAGAAAATATAACACTAGTTCAGAGAGACTGCTCACATCAGTAAGTCAAAGACTTCTTTCAGGAATCTTTTCTTGCAGATTATTCAAATGACTGACCAAAACTCTTAAAGGTTATGATTGATCACGACTGTGAACGACTAACTGATCCCTAAATACTTAAGATCTGTTAAGAACTATTGTAATCTACCATATTATTCACATGTGTGACTACTAAAAGGAACGCTTAATACAGATATCATTTTTCCAGTATACTTTACTTTTATTCTTGCACTGAAGTGTCCAGGGAAGATTATAAAAAGTTCAATCACCTAGAGTATATTTATTTAGGGACAGCATGAATCACCTGTTCAAAGCACACATGCAAAATAATCACTGGAATATGCTAAAATTATTCCACCTAAGAGTTCTATTCTCTTTATGACAAAGAACAGGCATCATTCAACATTTCAGATTTTCAAACTATAACTGATTATACAGTTAGATACTGTGCAGTGTTAAACTTTATGAATCTTGAAAATTCTCAGGCTATCTATATTCATTTTTGTCACTACAAGGGCAGTATTTCAAAGTGTGGAGTTCCAAGTTAAAAAAAAAAAGTGTAATCTTCTTTGGGATTTATATAGATAATGCATGTGATTTTTAAGAAGAAAAAAGAAAAGATTTTAAAATGTTATATATTAAAATTATAAACACTTAGATATTAGAATTTAATTACCACAAAATTTAAGCATCAAGAAGAAAGTGCTCCTATAATGACTAACTATAATTCCTTTGTAAGTAAAGGTGAATATAACTAGGAAAAAGAAAAGAGGGTAGCACAAAGTCCAAATGTAATTTTCCATCTTTTTATCATCTTCAGAAGAAACATCTGGTAACAGGTAAGAAAGTAAAGACAACAGGTATTTCTCTAAATTTTTAAAACACAAGTAAAATGTGAAGCCCATACAGTAAGTATGTAAGTCCTAAATGTAACAGACTTTACTTCAAAAAAGCACAGGGACTTTTCTCATCAGTTGAAGAAAGGAAATTATTGTTTATAATAGAGGTTCAGATTCAGTTAGTTTATTATCAGCAACATGACTACCTAAAAAATAAGCAGAATTCACAATGACGGGTGATCATGACATTAAAGATATTTAGAAAATGACAAAAACAGCTGTTTTTAGGCCAAAACATTTATAAAGGCTCTTTTCTAAATTGTGTTAATGCTGTATACTTTTCATTGCTTGATTATCTGAAAAACTTAAATCTACATTGGAATTACCATCATAAAGCAATTGATATTACTTAAATATATTAACACAAGAAAAAACTACTTAAAATATGCCATATTGATTTCCCATTTAAAACAAATTAATTTTGTATTAAAATGTTGAAAATCAAATAAGTTGAGCATTCTCTCTGAAGGGGACGATACTTTAACATTTCTTTGAAAGAATGAAAATACGAAGGCTGTCCCATGTGCTTCAATGAACAGAAATAATTTATATCCAAAACTACATCATTTTATTCGACTTCTATTCAAAAATAAGTTTGTATACACATAATGTCTAGAGGTCTGAGGAAACACTGTGAGAGGAAAAATAACATATGCATTTATAATTCACAACATTCACTTTTTTCCCCTTTCTTTTACAGAAGCTTTAGAAAATTGCTTTTTGATGATTTGGCAAATTGTATTTATTTTTAAATGAATCTCATTTATTGAGATTGATAATTCCAGGTTTCATTTGCTTTGAAATTGCATTTTCCAATTGCTTCCAATGATAAGTTCTAGCAAATGTGGTTCAACACGCTAGTGAAATAAAGACTTTTAAAATAAAATCAGTTGACCTACTCTGTAAATGTAGTAATTGTCTTTTATACTAAATTCAAAACATGGTAAGATTGAAGTAAAAAATTACCTGCAAAATGCTGACACTAAATTCTTTAAGAACAAGGTGAGTGCTTAAATAAATATAAAAGTATTCATATAAAATTTCAATTTGAAAAAAAATCTTTAAAACTGTGGTCACTGTCTAAACGTTATTTTCTATCTCTGGTATCATAAACAGAGATTAGAAAATAAGTCATCAATGCTTATTCAGAAAATTCTTTTATTCAGACACCAAAGCAACTTGAAACAGAGAACAGTGTGATAGGTTTTGTAATACTACAATGGAAAGATGACCCTGAGGTACTACAAAATAGCCATGTACCATCTGAATCCTCAGAGGACAATTACATTCACCTCAGGAATGTTCTAGTATTAAGGACATTTTTAATAAAAACTAAAACTCTGAAAATCTGACAGAGATGTAATATCTTAATAGAAATACTTAAGCATAGTGACCTGAGACATAGAGGGAAAAAACCCTGCAATTTAAATAACAGTACTCCTGGTCCTTGAGAAAGTTGGCAAAGTGAATTGAACTATCAAAATAAGAGCTTCCTAAATGAATTTATAAAGGGTTAGTTGGCAATACTTTGCATGTCAGGCCTCAAAAAAATGTAGGAAGAAAAAGTTGATTTAAAGAATTCTAAAATCCTCAAACTATTTGGAGTTAATTGATATTTTAAAATACAGTTTGTAACCAGTTCTATTTCCTTACACACACACACACACACACACACGTGGAAAAAGAAAGACCTATCACCTGTGTCTACTGTGTGGACGGGTTCTTGTGGGTTTTGCAGTTCTCCTTATGAAGCCAAGGAGTGACATAGGCAGAACTGCAGAAGGAGATTTAGGATTCTGAACATTTACCCAATGAAGACAGAGAGAAAGAGAGAGATTTTTTTCCCATGAAAAGAAAAGATTCTGGCTTGAGCCTGACTTTTGAAAACTCTTTTGAACTCTTTCATTTTTTTCTCATTTTAAGTTACTTAAAATATATATTCCATTTTAGCATTAGCCAATTAGGAAATATTTACCTACCCTAACTTATATCACAATTCCAGGATAAAGACTTTTGTATAGCTATTGCCTCATAAAAAAATTCCACTTTCTTAGTCCTTCCTCCTGGACTATAAAACATAGTTCTAAAGTTAAATTTAAGTTCGCTGACATTTAATGGGTCACTTATTCTGTGGCATGGCAGAGAATGTTTTAGAGAGTAACAGTTCCATTTAGCATAAAAATCCCATTTCCACACTGTGAAAATCCAGAAAACACATTTCTAAATTGACGTTTCAGGTGAGGAGAGAAAACTGAGGGGCCAAATGAAATGATACTGTAATTATGGTTCATAAGATACACTCTGGTATTCAACTGGCTCAGGTAAGACTCCTATTGATTACTAGGAAACTCACATCACAACCTTTCCTAAGCTAGAAAGGAAAACAAGGAGACTCTACTCCTCTCCATTTCCGAGACCAAGTACTGTACTTTTTGAATTCTAGGCATTCCAAACATTATATATAAATAAATATTTAAAACTTAATTCTTCCAAAAAGGTTACATTTGCTTCCTGTTTAAACTTTTAGCAAAAATAAAGGGTGGCAGGTTGCAAAGCATTTTACAATGCACACAAAGAAATCCAAGCGCAAAATTAAACATAAAAGATGTATTGTCCTTTTTGGTTCTTAATACATACAGCTCCCAAATAGCAAACTCCTGGTTACTTTTTAAAGTAAGTAGATTAAAAACAAGATTAACAAAATGTCCAAAGCATGTCAAATTATAGCCTCTACTAGTTAAAAATTCTGTTGGTTGTTAAACTCTGTTGGTGGCCATTTTGGCCTAGGATTTTTAATATAAATGAAACTAGAAATGACAGGGGCTGGGGGAAGGGACTTTCCTTCTTGAATAGCTAAAGAGGGAATTTTTTTTTTTTTTAATCTAGAATGAGTTATCTGAAAGATAAAAAATAATTTCAAAGTTAGGCTTTACCTAAATCTGAAAAATATAATAGAAATTAAAACACAAGAACTGTGCTATACTATTGAAGATTTTAAAAAACTTTCTAAACATTTTTGAAGGAGGTAAATACATAACTATTTAGGGAAATTATGTAATTACTAAATAAAAAATAATATACTTTTCTTTTTCCCATGTAGATCTCCAAATTGATAAAGTCATTAAATTATATGATAATTTTATAGTCATTAAAATATATCAAGGAAAATAATGTAGCCAAACAGCTGTTACAGTATGGACACACACATATATCTATAAATACATGTAGTATCTTAGAGAGTTTTATTAGTATGTACCCTTTAGAATGGTCTTATTTCTTAAATTAATATAGTGAAGTCTAGTCAAGTTTGGCTACAAAGCTATTCTCTTCAGATATAAGTTGTAAAGATGGGTTTATTTGATTTCTCCTGAAAATAGTGAACATTTCTCTACTTTTCTTATTTCAGAATATGTTTTAAGGAATTTTTGATTTGATTTGATTTCATAGGTCCATTTATACCAACGAATTTCACCACCTTGCTTACATGTTTGAGAAATAAAACTGTGATTAATCTGTACTTTTTTTTTTTTTTTAAAGAAAGCGATTCCTGGATAGACCCCTAAATTGTAGTAGCTAAACTTTAGGGTGTGTAAATGCCCTTCTATTCCCACTGATTGAGAGGGAGATAAAAGCAATCGAAAACTTCTTAAATGTAAATATTTCCGAACTAGATATACAAATCAATTTCTCCCCCCTAAAAACCACAGTTCATTCTGGATAAGAAATGGGCACATTTTGATCAGAAAAAGAAATTAATCAATGATTAAGTGTAGAAATTTCCAGTTTTAAGAAGACTGGTATAAATGAATATACAGTAGCAATTCTAATGTGGGCTTCATTACTTGGTCATTGCTGTGACTGACGCCACATTCACATGTGAGGGCTACTATGAGTCAATAGATGGCAGTCCATCGCCTAGTAAAAGAGCTGAAGCTGACTAAACGCACCACGCATCTTACTTTTATTCAAGATTAAATATTGCTTAATTGCACACATTAGGATATTGCCTATATGTATAATTATTTAGCTATTTTATTTTAGCTGGATTGATCTATATGTACACGTTGTATAAATATACTTTGCATATATACTTGCACAGTAAACTCAATCTTAATTTCCAATTATTAATTTACACTTGATAATTATGAGTTGTAATCATTATTTTTAAAATTTAATCAGGGTTGCAGCTCAAGACAAACCTTTCAAAATGATTTTCTTAAACTTATAAACAGAATATACTATAATTTCCCAAAAGGCATATTCACTTTTTAATTTTTTTCCTATTCTTGTCATAATTTGTTTTTCAAGAGCTAAAATAATTAAGCAAATCTTCAAATATCTCTGTTACACTAAACACTGGCTTCTATCCTTCCATGATAGTTCTATAAAAGAATAGAGGTGCAAATAGTGAAGAGAATGGCTTTAAAATAGTCCTTCCCACACTTCAAATTTTCAAGATTTGGAATTCGCTAACTTAGGGGAAAAGGGAAAATTAATGCAATGTCAAATCCATTAGGCTATTACTCAATAAAAACATTGATGAAAAACTTGTTATATAGTTAGAGAATGTGACTGTGATCTTGAAAAGAATAATAAGTGATTAGATTCCAATTAAGTTTTAGGCTAAGGATTTCATCATAGTGTGTTAAAAAAAATTGCTACTTAAGCACAAACGTAATATATTCATATGAGTCACATCTATAACATATTTGTGTGATATACACGTGTGTATGTGTGCGCACATATTTATTTATTTATTTATTTAATTTTTTTGATGGGGGTGGATCACATTAAAGATTTTAATAAAACCCAATTTGGGACTGAGGATAGTTGAGGATTTACAGCTTTCTACCGAGAATCTTTAAATAAATTAAACAGTGATAAAAGAGTGTGAAAACAAACCACCTGATGTGCCTCTTGGGCCCGTGATAGACACATTGATAGTTTGAGTCTACTGACTGGCTTATTTTTACGCCATGAGAGGAGAGCAGTAAGAAGACGTTTTGTAAAAACTTCGTCCTTTCTATTTTTACTACTGACCTTCCTGTAAACAAAAACTTTAATACATTAGAGAACAGTTTTTAAACATACTGCATCACTGTGTAATTACAAGAGTAATTTTTATTTTTGTCTCTTGCTCAGCACAACATATTTAATGCATTAAAAGAAATTAGTAGTAGGCCTATGGTGAATTACTGAAATTATTTAAGCTGAATATTAAAAATAAAGTGACTTTATAATATTGAACTTTAACCAAATGATTCCACAGCAAACTATGTTTTCTACTTCTACTTAGCCTAAAATCACAATAAAAGGTAACCAGAGAATTGAATAATCTGAGAGGTATTAAGTAGATATTTATACACTATGAATCAGTCAAGAGGGGCTTAAGGATATGACAGTTGAATTGTTCTGTATGAAAGATACACTAAATGTTTTCTAGCTTCACTAAAAAACATGTGTAAACATTTCAGTAAAGCCAGAAAAATGATAATAGAAGACAGTGTGGGCTGTATGCTTGTGGACTGAAGATAATAATTTTAAAGATGCTGGATTACTGCTATTTTTTCGTTCCTGGCATACTTCTCCCTTTTCATTTAATGAAGGTAGAGTCCAGGAAGACTGAGAAATACCATGGTATAATCATTAAATGGTGTGAGTAATAAAAAAATAATCAAAATCTTTTAAGAACAGCAAGATAAAGGATAGAGTAGTGGGCAGGGGAGAAGAGAAAAAGTGTATTATTGCTTTCTCAGGGCAAAAACTCTTCAGATGTTTATTATCTTCCAGTAGAAGATGCTTGTCTATATTTTATGGTCAGCAGTTCAGAGAAGGGTAAATAGGTTAGGTCTTGGGGAAAATAAAAAAAGGTGTTTCTACTCACCGTTAGGTGATACTGCCTCCAGATTTCTGGGCAAGCCTGGAAAATAAAAATATTGATCAGCTGGGAGCATGAAACAAGGTACTTTACAGCCTGTTGGTTTTGGCATAACCCAGCATCCACCGGTGTCGGTCACAGGAAAATAAGAAGCTTAACAGAAAGGGTCTGCATTTCAGCTTCAAAAACCTGGCTAGACAGTTTAATTGAATTTTACACTGGTTTAACACACTCCCTGCCATTGTCAGAAAGCCAGTAACAAAGTTTTCTCTCTCTTTTTTTCTTTTCAGGTTGGAAGTTTTGGGTACTAAGATGTGATTAAGAGCCATAACTCAGTTAAACTGATAAATGAACAACAGTGGTCAAAATCAATAAGACTCACCAAGCACACCTTTTAAAAGAACATTCTGAACCTTGGTAGTATGACAGAAAACAATTTAATGGCAACTGCTTTTAAGAAGACTTCACTGTGGTTATATATTTCTCACGTTTGGGGCCATCTTTTATCTAATCACTTGCTGCTAACTTTCAATACTCTGTGAAATAGATTAAAAAAAAAAAAAAACCCTCAAGAATCTAACATCCATGCCTTTTCCCTTAGAAGTCAAGTCTTCTCCACCTTTACATTTATAGACATATAACTTTAAAAACCCATTGAAACCTTAATAATTCTGTAAGAGATGGATTTAGGTAACGACAAAACAAACAAAAGCAACAACAACAAAAATCAGTTAGGAGATATAGGTCCTTACGGATACACACATGAATCTTCTTTCCTTATACTTAAATTATGACTTTGTTAAAGAGAACTTCTGACCGAGATCTTTATGAATAGCCGATCAGTTTACTATCTTCTCAGAAAAAGAAGTGTTGAAGACAAAAAATATTTTTAATAACAGCTATATGATAGCAATGATTTTAATCAATTAAACCACCAAGCCAAGTGGCAAATCTTAAAGTGGATGTGAATCTATAGCTTTTATTAAAAATATGTATATACAAAACATATACATATATATGCACACACACACATATGCATACCCAATATCAGAATGAGTTAAATCTTTTAAACCTTTGTAATCTTTGACATATACTTTGCAATAATTCTTTACCTGATTTGTCATTCTGCTTTCATTTATTTTTCAGGGCAGTGATAAAAGTAACAAAGATGATTCACATCATCTAAAAATTTTATGGGCATGGCAATAATTCAGAGATCTTTTGAATGACAAAATCTCTATTGATTATACCACCATTAGTGATTACACACACACACAAAAGAGTAGATATGTTCCAAACATGCTGAAAATTTTATCCATTATGCATCTTAAGCTTAACTATCCAATGTAACTTTCTAAAGAAAGGTGTGTAAATTAGGACTATTTAGTGGTCAGCTTTCCAATTTAAATGTCATGTTCATGTAAACTAAATGCCTGACTAAAAAAAGCCACTTATAGACAGTAATTTCTGGATAAACAACACTGATCAAAAGGAAACTACTACTAGAAAGTAAAAAGTAGCTTCAGAAAGCAAAGATCATGTTAGGTACCAAATAACAGCCCAAACCTGTAGGTTTTACAAAAGTTCATATATACATATTTGTGTATATATTTATACACTAAGATCGAATGCACAATATGCCCTTAAATATTCACTTCCTACCTATCATAAGCTTTTTGCTGTGTATATACAATTTGAGTTGGATTACTGTAGAGATAAGCAAGCAGTTATTTATACATTAGTTATGGATAGTTCTTGATTACCACAGTGTCCTCAGAATAATACGGTTGAAAAATCGCAATCACTGACTTGTCATACACTGGCAGAATGCCACTCTACCATGTGACCTTTTCTTGTGTTGCAGCAATTTGGTAATAAAAGAAAGAATTACCTGGTTTTTCAACAATCATCTGATTGCTCTGTACATAAAGATGATGCCCAACACAGAAAATTAGTTCTGAGAGACATGAAACTTTTCTCTTATTATATATTACAATTTAAAAAAATCCTGACTATCTCATAAGTATTTTTACTCAACATTCCCATGCATGGTTTCCTTTTACCATTTTCTATCTATTTCCATATAAGGTTAAAAAGGCAAGAAATATTTTTCACTTCAAAATGGCTATCATTATAAACGTATACATCTTTAATTCTAGATATATGAGCTATAACTATGTATGACTAATGAGCTTTTAAAATGTAATTTTATTTTGCTTGTTGAGGCTTCTATTTCTTTTACCATTCCTTAGCTGTTGCACCTATTTTTCTTTTTATCAAATAATGTTACAGAATGCATATTTATACAGATTGCAGGGAAAATTTAGACGGACTAAAGTAACTTCTATGACAAGAGGATTACTATTACAACTGGAGCTTTAAAAATTATTTAAAAATATTTAAAATGAATGACGGTGGTTTGCTTTGGAAGTCATCTAAGAGGAACAAACTATTAAGATACAATTGTATTTGTTGGTTGTCCTGGTGATCTCACCTTACTGGCACTTAGATGGATGGCAACCCAAAGGGCTTCCTCAAGTCGCACAACTGAAAACACACAAAGTGTACTTGTACATCTGTTTTAGCAATGTGCTACATTGTTTGCCAACTTTTGCCCAACTAGTTTTCCCCCTCTATTGTACTTTGTATAATAAACCATACATGAATAACTGAGTGTTATTATTCATAAAATTCAAAGATGAATCAACACAGTTTGCCACACCAGATGAATTGAGAGTTTATATTGTGCATTTCAACCCATATTGAATTTTATCAGGTGCTAATTATTGTTTTACGAGAACAACGGCTTAGTGCATCTGTTGTTTAATTCCCACTTCCCTATTCTCAAATGTGAACATCAAAGAAAATAAAACACTCAATCTTAAACAGCCCCTGACAGCAGACCAAGACTCAAGTGCTCAATAGACAAGGCCCTTGCCACCAGTTCTCATATTTCCACAACAATGAACAAACACAAAAACAGCACTAAGCGGCCTTTCCTCCTCCTCAGCTCCCCTTGGCCAGTTGTCTGCCTTGTACTAGAGAGAGCCCTTGAACGCAGCCCTGCTGGGAACACAGCACAGGAGAAAGGATTAGCCTTACTAACATGCTAGCATTTGCAAAAGGGAAGAAAAAAAACCCCAGTACTGTATTTGGTATATGAATAACCAAAATGTATGAGCTGACAAGAGACCAGGACAGGCCTGTGGCTCCCCGGGAGAAAATGTAGCTGTGATGAGTGACAGGGCTTTCAGGAAATATGTTCACAATCACAGACAGTGAAGGCCATGACCTAGATCGTTTAAGAGCTTGTCTTGTCAAATTATCAAAAGCTTCTTCCTCTCTGAATAAAGAGTGACATAAGTGAGTGTCAGAAAGCTGCAGGCTGACAAGCCAAGCATACAATAACAGAATGCACGTCACATACATGCTGAACACCGCCACTGCTAGCGGCAAATCTTAATGAGAGCGCGGCCAGCCCAGGAGACTTGGGTCCCTGCTGGCATAGCTACTCATCTCACAAAAATCCTTCAGCTCCAAGTCAGTTAGGCTCTGACACGACAACTACAATTACGAAACACAACTTTTTAACAGAATCCTCTGGTGCTTTGTCAAAGCCTCTGTTGTTAGGAGCTGGCCCCCTCGAGTCACTGCAGCAAAACAAAAGATTTAATAAAACAAGAAATATTCCTTGATGGAGAGTAATATAAATGAAAGAGCATAAAGAGAATAATTTAGTTTAAAATTTGCTGAATGAGAAGTTATGGGAAGAAAAGCATTCCAGCCTCTGAACTCAACCACCATCTTAACTTTCCCATTTGCACATTAATGTAATTTTAGGTGCCTTCATTCCTAAAAAAATGCCTCGACTCTGGAGCCTTGTCAGCAGGATCTTCCTATAATCACAGTTATCAAGTTATCCGATTGTCTGCATACTTTGGTAGTCACTGTGTGTATATATACACACTATTTCTCAGAAACACAAAATACTTGCATATTCCGTGTACATGTACTCTGAATAACATTTCTTCTATAAAGAATATTTTGAAGATACTATCTTGGGCATTAGTCTTCAATAAAAATTCTACAAAGACGGTTGTAAAGTCTGAAATCACAGAAATATACAATTAAAACTCAAGATAAATTACAATTTTAGCAGTGTTTGTTATAACTTTATTGTATAAAAATTTGTCGCTCGTGATAAAGAGGAGCCATAAACATATACCGGATATAGGGTAGCGGTGTGTACAGAATCTATACAATTTTTTTAAATTATTCATTTATTTTATGATTTTTATTTTTTTCCATTATAGCTGATTTACAGTGTATAATTTTTTTTTTAAATTTACCAATCAGTATAGAAAGCCATGCACTGGTTTCTATCTCTAAGCTGTCTCCAAAATGAGCTAGACTTCATAAAATCACCTTTCCATATAAGGACAAATTTTAATCAATCCCTATACTCTTAATCCTCTGTAATCGGGGAAACTGACAAGCTGAATTTTTGACTCAAAGATATTTATTTCTCTTTGATAGTCTCCTTCTAACTTAACTGCAATTATGAGGACATAAAGTTTGTTAGTAATAGATTACATTTCAACTTTATTTGAAAATATAGCAGCTTGTATTTCATAGGAAATTATATCAAAATAATCAACCAAAAAATGATTCATACACATTACACTGTGTTACCTTAAGCAACTGTATTTCCATTTAAAAAAAACTTCGGGAGTTCCTTGAGTTCCCTGGTGGCACAGTAGGTTACGGATCCAGCGTTGTCACTGCTGTGGTGCGGGTTTGATCCCTAGCTCCAGAACTTCCTCATGCTACGAGCGCAGCCAAAAAAAAAAAAAAATTCACATCAGAGAATCACAAATCTCTCTGGAGACTTCTTGATTCTGATTCTAGGCTACTAACATGACTTAATTTTACAACTAGTTTGTAATGTTTATACCTAGTTCTTAGGTAATGGTAAACAATAAGAGAGCCAATAAAATGAACCATGATAATGGAGCAACTAGTACCTACAGCCAAAAGGTAGAATTCAAATTCTGGCTCTATTATTTACTACTTTATGCAAGTGGTAACACCTCAGGTTTCCTCATTGATAAAATGGGGATAAGAGTACTTCTTCAAAGGGCTATTGTAGTGGTTAAAGGGTTGATAAGTACAAAGTCCTTAGAACAACGCCTATTATATTAATAATATGATGATGTCAATTTGGCATTTTCCATACTTCTAGTGCAAAAATTGTCCATAAGGAAATTAGCATTAATAGGGTAGCTGAAATAAGTGAAATCTAGTACGTGACTGTCAACTCTTGGATGTGACCAAGCCTAAGAAAGAGCAAAAATTCAGTTTGAATTGTTGATAAAGACAGGGAGGGACAAAAAAAAAAAAAAAAAAGGGAGTGAGAAGGACATTAAAAATGTAGATTTTATTAGGATTTAGCTGCTTGTGGCAGCCTTCTTTGCAGAAAATTAAAAAAGGAAATCAGAAACATCAATGAATATCTACTATGTGCAAACACCCAGTTTTATATTCAGTTGAGGTCTCAGTAATGTTTTCAGTAGTTCAAATATACAGAGAAAAGAATATTTGATCAGATAATTCTGATCTTGTATTTTAGAGTTGAATATTAGAATTTAAAAATCTTAAAATATTTTGATCACTGATAAAAAACAAAACTACTCTACATCATGCTCAAAGTTGATGTACCCTTCTTCAGTTTACTCAAGCTTATTGATTCCATTTTTTGTTTGTTTTTTAGGGCTGCATTTGTGGCATAGGGAAGTTCCCAGACTAGGGGTTGAATCGGACCTACAGCTGCCAGTCTATGCCACACCCACAGCAACTCAGGATCCGAACCACATCTGTGACCTACAGCACAGCTCATGGCAATGCTGGATCCCTGACCCACTGAGCAAGGCCAGGGACTTATCATGCATCCTCATGGCTACTAGTATGGTTGGTAACCTGCTGAGCCACAATGGGAACACCCTGATTCCATTTTTAACAATGTTTAAACAATAATAACAACCCTGGCTTCCTTATCAGCCTTTCCCTATTGCCTTTCTTTTTTATCGTAATCATAGATTGATCATCCGAAGGCTGGGAAAGTGGGTATTAGGAAGGAGAAACTTTGGAATAGATCCCTATAATTTTGGTAACCTATCTAGCTGGGCATTTTAGTAGTGAGAACATAATCCACGTACACAAGTCAAGAGAGAAGTCTTATCTTCTGCTCTCTAGTATCGTAACTCCCTCTTTCTATAACTTTCAGCACTCAGATCCCCCATTTTTAAACAAATGAACAAAACATCTCCTGAAAAACAACAAAACTCTGTAAACTAGTTCTCAGGGGTGCTATACCAACCTGTTTCCTGAAGCTCATTAGGAGGTACCAGAAGTTTTACACTAGAACTAGAGGTAAGTTTTAAAATGAAAATTTAGAATCTTTTTTCCAAACCAGTTATACAAAGTCCATCATAAATAACAGATATGTAGTAGAACAGTTTAAAACCCCTAAAAGTAATACTAATTCATCTTAGCCAACTACATTATATTGTTTTATTTATAATCATGCCCTGTCATCAGTTCTAGTTCTCTGATTCTCATGGAACTCTCTGGGGGGAATTTCTTCTTCATCTTCTCCCAAGAATCCTACAGCATCCAGGATATGTCAAGTATACAAGTAATCATCTTTAGGTCCAAAATTGTGCTACCTGAGATTTCTAATTTTAGCTCTAGAAGCTTTTTTAAAAAGAACACTAAGGAGTTCCTGTTGTGGCGCAGTGGAAACAAATCCATCTAGTATCCATGAGGATGCAGGTTCAATCCCTGGTTTCGCTCAGTGGGTTAAGGATCTGGTGAGCTGTGGTATAGGTCGCAGATATGGCTCGGGGGATCTCAAGCTGCTGTGGCTGTGGCTGGCAGCTGTAGCTCCAATTCAATCCCTAGGCTGGAAACTTCCATATACCGCGAGTGCAGCCCTAAAAAGCAAAAAAAAGAACATCAAATATTCAAGAGTAATGCATATTCAGTATAAGAACAGAAAATGTACATAAACAAAAAATAAGTCACCTACAACATATAATACCTGAGGTACAACAACTACAAACACTTCAGAATATTTTGCTCCAAATGTTTTTCGACATACAAGCAGTAAACAATTGAAAGCCAAAATTAAAAAAATACCATTTATAAGAAAAATGAAATACTGAGGTATAAATCTAAATATGAATAGATTTGCATATGTCGAAGACTACAAAACTCTGGTAAGAGAAACTACAGAAGGTCTAAATAAATGGAGAGATATACTATGTTCAAGGAGTGGAAGACTCAAAATAGTGGCATTAATTCTCCCCACAATGATCTACAGAATGAACACAATATCAATCAAAGTCCTATCAAGCTTTTTTGTAGGTATAGACAACTCATTCTAAAATTTAAATGGAAAGAAGGAGTTTCTTTGTGGCTCAGCAGGTTAAGGATCGCTACTGTAGTTAAGGGTTCAGTCCACAGCCCAGGAACTTCGGGATGCCAAGGGCGTGGCCAAAAAATAAATAAGTAAATGGAAAGGGAAAAGAACTAGTGACAGTAATTTTATAAAAGAAGAATAAAGTTTAAGGAATCACACTACCTGATTCTAACATTTACTATAAAGCTACAGAAATCAAGACAGCGTGGTACTCGTGTTGGGACAGATACCTAAATCAGTGCAACAGAATAGAGAGCCCAGAAATCAACCCATACAAATGTGGTCATTTAATCTTTGAAAAAAAATACAAAAGCAGAGTTCTCTTGTGGCCCAGTGGGTTAAGGATCTGGTGATGTCACTGCTGTGGTGCAGGATTGATCCCTGGCCCAGGAACTTCCACGTGTTGCACATGTGCCCCCCCCCCCCAAAAAAGATACAAAAGCAATTCAGTGGAGAAATGACAGTCTTTTCAGTAAATGGTGAATAGTTGACCATCCATATGTAAAAAAATTAACTTGGGTTTAAACCTCACATCTTAGGCAAACATGAACTCAAAATGGATCAAAGATCGGAATATAAAACACAAAACTAGTAAGACAGAAAAAGAAAGATAAATACCATATACTCTCACAAATATGTGGAATCTAAAATATGGCACAAATGAATCTATCTACAAAACAGAAACAGACTCACAGACATAGAGAATAGACTTGTGGTTGCCAAGAGGGATTGGGATGGGCTGGGATTTTGGGGTTAGTAGATGCAAACTATTAACATTTAGCAAGGGTAAGCAATGAGGTCTTACTGTATAGTACAGAGAACTAGATTCAATCTCTTGGGATAGGCTATGATGGAAGATTGGATAAGAAAAGGGATGTACATATATGTGTGACGGGGCCATCTACTGTACACGAGAAACTGGCACCACATTGGAAATCAACTCTACTTCAATTTAAAAAAATACATTAAAAAAAACCACCCCCATCCCTATCTCCATGAAACCATAAAAACATTTGGAAGATTACACAGGAGAAAATCTTTGTTAACTGCAGTTGGGTAACAAGTTATTGGAAACAGCACCAGAAGTATGATCCACAAAGAAAAAACTAATAAACTGGATTTTACCGAATCTTGAAACTTCATTCTGCTCTGCCAAAGAACTGTCAAGAGGATAAAGAGACAAGCAACAGATTGGGAGAAAATATAAAGAAATCACATATCCAATGAAAGACATACCCTAAATATTGAAAAAAACTCTCAAAGCTCATCAGAAAATAGACACTCTAATTAAAATTTGGGAGAGGGAGTTCCTGCTGTGGCTCAGGGGGTTATGAACCCAACTAGTATCCACGGGGATGCGAGGTTGATCCCTGGCCTCGCTCAATGGATTAAGGATTGGTGTTGCCACAAGCTGTGGCATAGATTGCAGATGCGGCTTGGATCCTGCATTGCCGTGGCTGTGGCTGGCAGCTGCAGCTCCAATTTGACCCCTTGCCTGGGAACTTCCATGTGCCACAAGTGCAACTGGTAAAAAGACAAACAAACAAAGACACTATAGTAATAGAGAACAGATTAATGGTTGTCACAAGTTATGGTTAAGGGGAGGGTGTAACTATAAAGCATGAAGGAGTTTTTCAGGGTGGTAAAACTGTTCTCTATCCCGGTTGTGACAGTGTTTACATGAACCTATACATACTCATAAACTGAATACCAAAAGAAAAAAAATTTATTATTTAAAGAAATAATAGACTTAGATTACTAACTATATTATCCCTAAAATGTTTGTAGAAGCAGCAATAACACACATTAAATTTCAAGGTAAAAACTATAAAATGAATTTTGATTTGTTCATTACAAAAACAAAAAATAAAGATCAACAGAAATTTTAAATTTAGTAGAAATTTAAAAAACTTTTTTTTTTGCTTTTTAGGGCTGCACCTGAAGCATATGGAAGTTCCTAGGCTAGGGGTCGAATTGGAGCTGTAGCTGCCAGCCTACACCACAGCAACAGCAAACCAGGATCCGAGCTGCATCTGCAACCTTCACCACAGCTCATGGCAATGCCAGATCCTTGACCCACTCAGCAAGGCCAGGGATTGAACCCATATCCTCAGGGATATTAGTCCCATTCTCAACCCTCTGAACCACAACAGGAACTCCCTCTCTCTCTTTTTAAACAAAGGAAACAATATGAATAGATGAATAAAGGCAAAGCTAATCATGCATGTCTCTTGGCCCTTTTCCAGTCTATGCCCAGTCTGCTGAGGAAACCCTATGTTAGCAGTCTAGCAGCCTGGTCTATATTAGGATACCCTATTTATCTTTGTTCATATATATAGCTTATACAGAGTTTTTTTTTTTTTTTTTTTTTTTTTTTTTACTGAATGAATCATTGTGTAGACATTTGTTGAGTTTTTTTGCCATGTCACCAGCATGAATAAGTTCCCAGGCCAAGGACTGCACCTGTGCCACAGCAGTAACCAGAGCTATAGCAGTGACAACACTGGATCCTTAACCCACTGAGCCACCAGGATACTCCCATTTATAGTTTTCAAAACAAAATGTGTGTACCTTTTAAATGGAATACCTAATTAATTTAATTAGTCTATGATTGAAGCAAACATTGCTTTTTTGTTTTGAATTAAATTTCACATTACAATTTCTAAATTTAAGGTGTACTGTGTTACTTTTGATGTACTCGTACTATAATACGATTGTCAATAAAGCAATATTTATATTATATCAATATAGTACAGTATTATAGATGACATTCATTATATTATATTCTTTACTGCCTGTTACAAGTTTGTAACCCTTAAATACCATCAATCTTATCCCCCTATTCCCACACCCTGGTAATCACCATTTTACCCCCCTTTTTTAAAACAGGTTCAACATTTTCTTTCTCTTTTTTGTTTTTTGGGGGCACACCTGTGGCATGAAGTTCAGCCAGGCAACTTCTGAATAAGCTGCTGCAGTGCCAATACCAAATCCTTAACCTGCTGTGTCACAAGAGAACTCCAACTTCTTTTTATATTCGACATTTAAGTGATATCTATCATACCGTACTTGTCTTTGTGTGACTTATCTTGCATAGCATAATGTGATCAAGGTACACCCATATTGTTACAAATGGCAGGATGCCTTTCTCATGGCTGAATAATATCCCACTGGGTATATATATTACGCCTTTTTAATCTATTCATCCATTGATGGGCACTTGGGTAGTTTCTACATCTTGGCTATTGTGAATAATTCTGCAATAAATATGAGTGTGCAAATATCTTGTCAAAATCTTATTTTCATTTCCTTTGGGTATATACTCAGGAGTGAACTGATGGACCAAATGGTAGATTTACTTTTAATATTTTGAGGAACCTCTATATTGTTTTACATAGTGGTTGGACTAATTTATATTCCCACCAACAGTGTGTAGGGGGTTCTCTTTTCACCATATCCCCTTTCTCCCTTCCTTCCTTCTCCCCCCACCCCCGCCCTTTTTCCTTTTTTTGTCTTTTTAGGGTCACGCCCACGGCGTAGAGAACTTCCCAGGCTAGGGGTCCAATCGGAGCTGTAGTAGCTGCTGGCCTATGCTGCAGCTGATGGCAACCTTGGTTCCTTAACACACTGAAAGAGGCCAGGGATCAAACCCGTATCCTCATGGTTACCAGTCAGGTTCATTACCACTGAGCCACAACAGGAACTCCCTCGTTTTTTGTTTGTTTTTTTTAATGACATATGTAACCACAACATACGTAAGTTCCAAGTCAGGGACTGAGTTAGAGCCATAGCTGTGACCTATGCCACAGCTGTTGCAAGGCCGAATCCTTTAACCCGCTGTGTGGGCTGAGGACAGAACCTGTACCTCCACTGCAACCTGAGCTCCTGCAGTAGGATTCTTAACCCACTGTACCACAGTGGGAACTCCACACTTGCCTTCTTGATAGCTATTCTAACAGGTGTGAGGTGATATCTTAAAATATTAGCAAACCGAATTCACTAAAAGGAGTATATGCCATGACCAAATGGGATTTATTCCAGGATGCAAGAATGTTTCAACATATGAAAATCAGTACGTATAATTCATTATATACCTCAACATAATAAAGGCCTTATATGATAAACCCACTGCTAACATTCTAATCAATGCAGAAAAACCGAGATCAGTTAAGACTGGTTAGTTAAGACTGGTTACAAGTCAAAGTTGCCCACTCTCACCCTTCCCATTCAGTGTAGTAGATATCCTTTGGTATCTGTGGGGGATTGGTCCCAAAGCCCCCATGGATACTAAAATCCTCAAATGCTCAAGTCCCTTACATAAAATGGTATAATACAATGAATACAGTTGGCCCTTTGTATCCATGGATGTGAAACCCGTAAATACGGAGGATTGACTGTACTGGAAGTCCTACCTAGGGCAATTAAGCAAGACAAAGAAAAAGAAGATATCCAAATTGGGAAGGAAGGAGTAAAACTATCACTATTTGTGGATGATTTCTTATTTACATAAAGAAAAATCCCCAAAAGTCAATCAAAACCTCTCAGAACTAATCAATGATTTCAGTAAACAGGCAAGTTACAAACTTGCACAAATCAGTGGCATTCCTTTACACTAAAGATGAAGCATCAAAAAAAGAAACTATCCCACTTACGATAGCATCAAAAACAAATACTTAGGAGTAAATTTAGTGAGGAAGTGAATCTGTACAATGAAAACTATAAGACTTTGCTGAAAGAAATGAGAAGACACAAACAAACGGAATGACATCCATGTTGGTTGATGGATCAGAAGAGCGTTATCTTTTTAAGGATGAGTGAACTCGCAAAGACAGATGCCCATTAGGTCTTAGAATACTTATAGAGGCTGAAAATCTTTTCCATGTGCCATACTTTCCTTCACTATGCACAATTTGATGTAGATGGTCAAACGCAATCAAAAACCTGTATGGGATTTATAAAGTTCAGGGGAGTTGACCTTAGTCTGTAATGATTAGTGAATAAAACTTTTAGCTTTCCAGGTGTTAATGAGGACCTGACTTTCTCAATTTCTCTTACCTCAATTCATAGCTTAGATAACTATGTCCCAGAATTTGTCCTTATTAATGGATTTAACAATTGAATTGAAGTTCAAAGTGAGGTGTATAATGACAGAATGAGTTTGAAATTTAACAAAATTCCCAGTGGCCTGCTGTTCTATTTATCAAAAACTCATGTCTTCCCAATGTGATTGCACTGAAAATTAAGTTCATTCCTAAGCCCCAGAAGATTCTCAATGAAATACTAAAGTGTTACTTATCCTTTCATTTTTAGAACCTTTTATTTTATAGACTGTATGGAGATAATCTTTTTCCCCTTTTGGTGGAAGTTAGGAGTCTGGAAAGGGAACCATCTTTATCTGCTACAAACTTTTAACTTTTAAAGCTTCCATAAGGAAAATATAAACCTACTCTCAATCTGCAAGGTCTATTGAAAGTGACTAATACAGGCCATGAGGCATGTGCTACAGGGGGAGCTGGGGAGGTTAGGGGAATTCATCAGGTTAGTCAGAGATGACTAGAAAGTATACTATTCAGTAGAATTTCAAAATGAGGACTGGTCTCTCTTTCAGACTTTAACTGTGCTAAATTACATATCTTCAGTTAAAAATGTAGACCTTTTTCCCTGCTAAGGTTATTTCCATAAGGTTAACTATTTTTAACAACGAAAAGTTTGAAATATTCATTTATTAGACAATTTGGGAACAGTTCCAATGAATTAGAAATTGCTAATTCTGGGATTTACTCTCTGAACAATGAACATATGAATTTTTACTAACGTTATCATGAGCTTTGCATATACCTGCCAAGAGGATAAGAGATCTCTAAGCAGAGAGACCTACTTAACTTCCTTGAGGTAGGAGTGAGGATACTGTGGACCACCAGGTAAATAAACATTTTATAAGCCAATTCCTTCTCTAGGCAGAAAAGAAAAGGCCGCAACCAGAAACAAAAATATCACAAATGACAAGGCTCACCAGTAAAGGTACATATACAGTAAAGATATGAAATCATCCACGTACCATTACGCCACCAAAATCAGAAATTGTGAGAAGAGGAGGGTACAAATACAGGACACTGGAGTTGTACTTGCAATTAAGAGACCAACAACTTAAAATAATCTAGTGTATATATATATATAGACTCTTATATGAAAAATTCAGAATATAAGACAATTTGACAACTATACTTTTATTAAGCAAATCAATCCCAGACATGATCCCTTCCTTCAAGAATGTTAAAATGCTACAAAAGGGAAAAGAAACAAAGTATATCTAGCCTATGTCTAATTTTCTTTATCCTCAGAAGTCAATTCAATGTTCAGGAGTTAGAACTACATATTTAACTGCACGTACACATCGATCCATTATAATGATATACTGCTGATATTTTAGTTTCTTCAGAGAGAGAGAATCTTTTCCTCAAAATTATTCCCTTCCTTAGCATTGTGTTTTTGTATATCTAAATTATTTTGCGGTACCTTAAAAAGAAAAAACTTAAAATTTTTTTTTTTGGGGGGAGGGCAAATTTACACTAATTTTTTTACTCATCTACTCTTACTTAGGCATTTCATTTTCTTAGGTAGCTCTAATGTAAGTCAGTGGTTTGTCCTTACGTCAATTAAGTTCAGCAGGAAAATTAGTCTATGATTATTTGAATTATAAATTTCAAATTACTATGGGAATCTTGTTTTACTTTTTCTTTTCTCGAATTTGTCCTTTCAAGCAACTGAAGATACAGTATATAGTATATTTCATCACAAAATAATAGATGAGATTTTTCCACATGAAATCTGATAAAGAGTGAATCCAAGACTAAAAACACGGGACTGCATCAATACCTGTAGTACTGGCTGAAAAAGGAGATATTAAAGAAAATCATTTGAAAAAAACAAACAAACAAACAAACCAAAAAAACAGATGCTGACTCAGAGACATTGAAAAACTTATGGTCTCCGGAGGAGACAGTTTGGGGGGTGGGGGGATGTGCCTGGGTTGTGGGATGGAAATCCTGTGAAATCAGATTGTTATGATCATTATACAACTACAGATGTGATAAATTAATTTGAGGAATAAAAAAAATGAAAAAAAATAATAAAGAAAATCATTTGAGAGCAATGAAAAAATTTTTTGGGAGGAGGGGGCTGCACCTACAGCGTGCTTAAGTTCCTGGGCCAGTGACTGAATTTGAACCACAGCAATGGCAATGCCTAGTCCTTAACTGCTAGGCCACCAGGGAACTGCACTTAAAAAAAAAATTGATTACTAAAGATAGTGAGAGGGAAATAAGAAAAATGATTTCCTTTGCCTTAGAAACTTCATTTTATTTTCTGTATAGTATAGGTATTACGGCTTTTAAAAAGCCTGTTGGCTGTAAACCAGCTATAATGGAAAAAAATAAAAAAATATTAATAAAAAATAAAAAGCCTGTTGAAACTTGATTTGAAGTATTATTGGGAGATGATACCTCTTAATGAGTCAAGGTGAGAATGTCCAAGCCTATACATTGATATGCAGGACTGGCCAGCTTTTAGAAGCATCTGACCAGAGCGTGGGCAGGTTAAGTCAGGTCTATGGTCCCTAATTCCATTCATTTGCTTATTTAATAAATGCACTGAGTTCCTATATGGGTAACTGTTCTAGGAAAGGCACTGTTCTAGAGCTGGAGATAAAGTAGTAAATGCATCTGAAAACAGATATGGAACTTATAATCTAATTAGAGGAGACAGAAAAATATATAGAATGTAAGATCTAAGCGTCCTGGAAAAAAAAAAAAAAAAAAGCAGGGAAGAAGGGCAGGAAATGCTGGAGATGAGGAAATTCGTCGTTTTAATTAAGGTGGTCAGGGAAGGGCTCTCTAAGAAGGGGACATCTGAAAAGAGATGAGGGAGTGATTCACTGGGAACACCTGGGGGCAGAGTACTCCCAGCAAAGGGGATGGCAGGTAGAGGCAAGATCATGACTGGTCTTTCAAGGAGCAGTAAGGAGATCAGGTAGAGTAAGCAACAAGGATGACTACACAGATGTCGTCAAGAAGCCACACTACATGTGGCCTTGTTGGTAATTGTAAGGACTTTAGCTTTTACTCTGAGGGAGAAACAAAGTCCTACCTGAGGATTCTGAAGAGAGAACTGATGTCATCTGGGATATGTTTAAAAATGACTACTCTAGTCACTTGCTAAAAACAGACTATAAAGGGGCAAGGAAGCAAGGAAGCAATTTAGGAGGCTATTAGAAAACTCTAGGCAGTAGATGCTCATGGCTGTGCCAGGGTGAAAGTGGTAGAAATGATGAGAACTGGTCAGATTCTGGATTATGCTGTGAATCATTCTTTCCAGGGTTAAAACAATGTATTAAATCGTAACACACTGGAACAGTGACTTTCCATGAGTGGAAAAGATGATAGAGTCAAAAGGGAGTAAGAGTCCAGGAATGGCTATAGATTTCCTTCCTTATTTTGCCCTGTCTTCGAGCATAAGTGCAGGTATGCAAGCAAACAGTGATAAGAAAATACTGACCCTTGTATATGTCTCAAGTCCATATGATTACGGGAAAACTCACTAAGCCTGGATCAGGAGTTCTTATGACATTACTCTGCAGCTGGTATTTCCAAAGACAGGTGACAGATATAGATACTTGGCTCCCTCCTATGGTCTATGTCATTTTCTATACGTTCTGCCTTTCATATTACAGCAGAGATGTTTTTGAACAAAGGTAGAACTAATAATTATTAAATAGACCAAATATATGAATTAAGGAAGTCTTTAAATTAAGGAAGTCTTTAATTCAGATCTTGGCTTGGTTATTCGGCTCAATGACTGTGTTCCAGCCAGTCTTACTCCTGGCCAGTAATATCTCAATAAGACTGTGGAAAGACATACGAATGCCATTCCGTGCTCCTTGGAGTAGACTAAACATAAAGTAAATGCCTTTTCTTAAATAAGTACCTGCAAGCAACTATTCATTTTACATATAACAAGTATGAAATAACATATACCTGTACTAGGTATTTTACATTTCGTGCTGGAAATCCCCATGATTAAACTAAACTTAAAAAAATTACAAAAACTAAAAAATACCAGTGTTCAAGGAGTTCCTGTTGTGGCTCAGAGGGTTAAGAACCTGACTAGTATCCCTGAGGATGCAGGTTTGATCCCTGGCCTTGCTAAGTAGGTTAAAGGATCTGGCGTTGCTGTAAGCTGAGGTGTAGGTTGCAGATGTAGCTTGGATCTGGTGTTGCTGTGGCTGTGGCCGGCAGCTGCAGCTCCGATTTGACCCCTAGCCTGGGAACTTCCACATGCTACAGGTGTGGCCGTAAAAAATGAAACAAAACAAAACAAAAATACAGTGTTCAGTTTCATGTATGTAGTCACTGAGGAGACAGTTACTGAGCACTAATGTCTATGTGAAAGCATTCAGTTTACTGAGTTCTCACTTTCATAATAAACTTTTGAGTTCCTAAAAATATTTTAGTATACAGTAATAGTTGAGATTATCAAATATTTAAAGAAATAAATCAAGTAAAATATGTCCTATGAAATAGTCTCCCACTACATTTAAAAATCTGACTTAAAGCAGTGACTCAAGTGTTGAGGATGCCACAAACAGATGGCATTTTATTCTTATATATATGATGGTTAAAGGAGTTATTTAGTATGAACTGGAGTAGAAGACTGAGCAGGGAATTTGAGAAAAAACTGCTAAAGAAAGGAAGAAAACTGAGGAGGTTTGAGTTTCAATTTTATCTGACACTGATCAACTCAGTCTTTATGCTTTAGTATAAAAAGGTGACAATCTCATCAATTAACAGAAACCACCAAGGGGGGATGGTCTTGTGAGAAGCACAGTTTTATGGTATCAAAGACTTGATTTTGTGGCTGAAAATCAACATTCTGTGCTGTTCTGCTGATCCTCAGAGATTCCTTAAAGAGCTGAAAACTTAAACTATTATTTATTTGGAAAATATTTTTCCTCATCTATTTTATAAATTATATTGATATTTTAAATAGCATTGAGTTCATTTTCAAAGTTGTTTATTAGATCCACAATATCTACAGGTTTAAGACAGAAACTTGAGAGGAATTTCTGAGCTGGTGTCAAACTGATAACCTCTAGACTGTCAGCAAGTGAACTTTCTCCATGTACATCATTTTAGCTTTGAGATCCTGGGCAAAGCCTAACTTTACAATGTCTGTTTTCTCTTTTGTAAAATGGGAGTAATAAATAGTATCTATCTCATATGGTGGTTGTGAGGATTATAGAAATGACTTTGATGCAGTCACAAATATCTACTGAGTACCTACTAAGCGCTGAGAATACAGCAGTAAGCAAAGTACTACCTTCTCCCCCCAACAGGTAATGAACTTATGAGCACAGTACTTAAAACATTGTAAGCATTCAACTAATTATAGCTGTTGTTATTCTGGAAATGTCAGATAGCTCGCAGAATGGGAATCTGTGTGCAAGACAAATGTGTATAGACAGTTTTAAAACAGAACTGCCATATGATCCAGTAATCCCACTCCTCAGCATATATCTGGAGAAAACCATAATTCAAAAAGATACACACACCCCAGTGTTTACTGTAGTACTATTAACAATAGCCATGACACAGAAGCTCCCTAAATGCCCATCGACAGAGGAATGGATAAAGAAGGTCTGGTACATACATACAATGGAATATTAGTCAACCATAAAGAACAAAATAATGCCATTTGCAGCAACATGGAGGGACCTAGAAATTATACTGAGTGAAGTAAGTCAGGGAGAGCAAGACACAGTATCATAGGATATCACCTATATGTGGAATTTTATTTTATTTTATTTGTTTATTTTTTTGTCTTTTCTAGGGCCATATCCGAGGCATATGGAAGCTCCCAGGCTAGGGGTCTAATCGGAGCTGTAGCCGCTGGCCTACGCCAGAGCCACAGCAACGTGGGTCTGAGCTGCATCTGCAACCTACACCACGGATCACAGCAACGCTGGATCCTTAACCCACTGAGCAAGGCCAGAGATTGAACCTGAAACCCCATGGTTTCTCATCGGATTCGCTAACCACTGAGCCACCACGAGAACTCCTGTGTGGAATTTTTAAAAATGATACAAATGAACTTATTTATACCCACAGGTGGAAAGCAGAATGGTCAGAGGGTCTGAATCTTAAATAAGCCAAAGACATCCACACAAAGAAGGAGTAATGATTTAGAAGCAGCCTTAGGAAGTGAGACGAGGTTGATCCTAGTCACCCTAATTCAAAGGTATGTGGGTCAAGCAAGAATGCGGAGCAAGCATTTGAGAGTGCTGTGGAGGAAACAGTATTTTCTGTGAAGGGCCAGGTTTCAAGACAGATTTAAAGTATGTGTGGGATTAGCTGAATAGTTTCAGCAGCCTGGGCCAGAATGAAACTGCTTCCAAGGGAATCCTCATGAAGCGCTTCTGGGATGGTAGAAGGCTGTGTTTCTTCAGAAGGAGTCAGTGAAGCCCGAGTTTGACTGGGCTCCAAGGGAATCGTATACCAGGTGTACAGGCAGGGAAATGATCAATCCATGTCCAGAACCTTCACCATAATTACACCCCCCCCAAAAAAAAAAATAAAAATGCCCCCAAACAAAAATACTTAATGGTAGATCTTGTCAGATCTAGGGGAAAGGGTGATGTCTTCTCTGAAGTCAGTCACGGTCTAACTCCATCGTAAAAACTTAAATTCACTGGGGTTATTAATCCTAAAAGGCTATTTTAGATAAAGAGTTTAACATACATTAGAGGCCAAAATTACGAAGTTAAGCAGAATGAGCTATAGATTTAATTCACAGCTAATTATATAACCTTTAACAAATCATTCTTAACTGTTCTGTACTACGGTTTCTTACTTTTTAAGAAATGCTCCTGATAATGTCTGAACATCTTCTGTTAACCCAGGCAAATTAGGTAATATTTGTAAGAGCTCTTCAGAAGAAAGGAGTTTAAAAAGTATGCTTCTATACTTAACAGCCAAACTCGAAAATCTTGCTAAGAAATTATAATCGACAACTTAATGCAGAAAACAACAGATTAAAACTAAGACAACTTAGAATGCACTATTTTTAAGACTTAGTAAAATATTGAGAAATAAGTTTAAACTACTTCAGAATGAAATGACAACTTGTATCTGTATACCTTGTCTTAGGACGCATATTCAACCTCACTAGTGGCCTAAAAAATAAAAAATTAAAACAGTAAGATAGCATTTTCTTCCTATCTGATGGGCCAAAATGCTAAAGATGGGTTACAGCTAGGGTCGAAAGTCCTCTTAAACATTGCTAGCAGGTGGATAGACTGGTATAATCTTTCAGAAGAGCAATTTGACAATATTTATCCAGACATAAATGTACATATGCTTTAACTACACAATTTGCAGTCTGATTTACTGAAATAGTCTTACATGCACGCAGATACGTAAAAAGATTTTACAGCAGCACTGTTTTGCTTAAAAAATGGCCATCAGTATAAATCTAAATGTATTGGTAGATGTAGGGCTGGGTAAATTGGAAAAATGGAATAAAAGCCATGAGAAAGGTAGATCTTTATGAGATGATATGGAGACACATTCACAAATAACTAAGTGAAAAAAATTAACCTGTAGGACAGTGACCCTATTTTTATTTGTTTATAAAGATCCTTTAAAAATAACAATCAATAATTGTTGTACCATTTACACAAGAAACACATATACCGAACATTCATATCTTAGTTTGTCTTAAAATAATTCAACTTGATTGAAAGCCATAATAATTTTTTAAGCAAAAGACTCTAGGTACACATCAACATAACCAAAATTTTAAAAATATTTGTGATTTGTATTGTGTCTTTGGAAAGCACAAACTAAAGGGAAAAGACTCTTACTTCTTTTTTTTTTTTTTTTAAAAGATACTTCTATAGCTCCTCTGGCCTTTGAAATGAGGTCTAAATCAACAATATGCTAAAGTTTAACGTTCCACAACTAACTGAAATGTCTTCTAAGTTAGTTTTTTCTTTAGGTTTAAAAAGGCAAAAAGTAACATAAGCAGATTTAAAGTACTGGTAGCTTGTCCTTCCAGCAAGACCTACCAATACGTTAAAAAGTATATATATATATGTATATACCTTTTTCACTTAACTATGAATGAACAGGTACATATATTTTACATGTTCTTTCTTTTTTCTTTTTTGCTTTTTAGGGCTGCACCCACGGCATATGGAGGATTCCAGGCTAGGGGTCCAATTGGAGCTACAGCTGCCGGCCTACACCACAGCCACGGCAACACCAGATCCAAGCCGCGTCTGCAAACTACACCACAGCTCAAGGCAATGCCGGATCCTTAACCCACTGTGCGAGGCCAGGGATTGAACCCGAAACCTCATGGTTCCTTGTCGGATTCGTTTCCACTGTGCCAAGAAGGGAAGTCCAGATTATACATGTTATTTATTATACCTTTTTAATTTCCTCCTTTACTTTGGCAAGTACATTAAGCCAAGGGGCCAGCAGAGGTTTATGATATTTGTTGATGCTGCCCCCTCATAAACCATTCAGTAGGGAATCCCTATCCTGAGATACCAGAGCACTGATTTACATGATCAGTGGCCAAAGGGACATGACTGTCATTATATACTGTACAGAGTAAACATTCTTTGAAGTAGGCTGGCAGATAGGTTACAAATTGGCACAATGACACCAAAGCCTGACAAATTAGTTATATGCAAGATACTCACATCAGCATAGTGGCCTATCATATCACATCGGTCACAACGTTTTCTCCAAGAAGGTCTTTCGAGACATCTGTGCGCAGAAGACATGGGCAAAGAGCAGTCTAAGCAAAAGCGGGCTGGACAGGCATACTGGAGATGTCCTCTCTCGGAGCAGAGGCAGCAGGGACGGACTTTCTATGTGGCAGACAAGCAGAAAATCTCTTTAGCGACATACTTCAATCTCAAATAGATTACTTTTTCTTTCTCAGCATAATTCCAAAAAAAGTTATTTCCAATTTGGGAACCCAATTGAAGGTCCAATTTCGAGCATAATTAGAAAATCAAACAAAATCTGAAATTGGAGTTTTTAAAAAAAGCTATCTAGTATCCTATGGTTGCCAAAAAAGGCTTATGTATTATCAGCTGTTATCCATTTCTCATACCTTGTCTTATGGAACATTGACAAAGTGGAATGTATCTGAGAGGGAAAGTAGGATGAAAAGGACCTGGAAGCTAAGTCAAGGAGAAACAGAGAACAAGGCTGCTCTGCCTGAAGAACCAAAGACAAAGAGGAAATAAGACAGCCATTTCAAATATTTGAAAGATCATCCTTTGAAAGAGGGAGTAGGTAATGGAAAGAATATTTTTTTCTTTCTTTTTGTTTTTTCTAGGGCCACACCGCGGCATATGGAGGTTCCCAGGCTAGGAGTCTAATTGGAGCTGTAGCTACTAGCCTATGCCAGAGCCACAGCAACGCCAGATCTGAGCTGTGTCTGCGATCTACACCATAGCTCACGGCAATGCCAGATCCTTAATCCACTGCGCAAGGTCAGTGATAGAACCCGCAACCTCATGGTTCCTAGTCGGATTCGTTAACCACTGAGCCACGACGGGAACTCCATGAAAGAATATTTCTTAAGGGACTATTAGTGTCAAGGAATGTATAAACCTTCTGTGTTGTATCAAAGGATGATGTATCTGTTTAACATAATTTACATCAATAAACACTTATAAATATCTACAATCATAATTTTCTAACAGTGAAAATTATTCCACAATGAAACAAGCCCACAATGTCAGAAAGTAGGTTTAGAAGTGAAATGAGTCTCAGGAATCAATCTGATTCAATCTTCTCATTTTATAGACAAAAAAAAAAAAAGAGAGAGAAACACAGAAGGTGAAATGATTTGTCTAAGATTGTACAACTACATTTATGGGATGCTATAATTGATTCTGACTGAATTTACTGTTCTTCACTACTACTCTAGAATGTGACTTACATAAACATTTAACATGAAATTTAACATATATGTATGGTATAATATTTGAATTCTAAGGCTACAGGGGTTCCACTCGAAGACTTTGATTTTAATAATGTGGAAAGAAACATTACGTATTTCACATACTTGTGGAAAAGGACAGTTTTTTGACAAATGGCCACATTTGTTGCAATTTCTGCAGGTAACATTTTTGTTGGCTGAATAGTATCGGTAGGTCCATCTTCCAGATGATCTTTTATTACCTATCTGTGCCTAAGGGGAAAAGAAAGATCAAGAATTAAAATTATTTCACACCATCCAAGCGAATTAATAGTCATAGTCTGTTCAACTTAGAACCCAGCAACAGGGAACTTTGTGTTCTTAAAAGGAGTCAGAAAAACTTAAAAGGGGGTGCCATAAAGATAACTTTACTTTTCATCTGCCCCTACCCCAGTTCTTTCACACTTCTCCATATGGTTCCATTTCTTTTGTATCTTTCTCTACTTATGGTTTGAGTCTAGTAGGGGCACTGAAATGAATCATGTAGACATTCCAGTGGCATTCAGAGTCAAAGATATTGCTGACATCAATACATAAATCTGAATGTAATACCATATTTTTCTGAATGAGAAGCTTGCTTAAAGGTTTAGTCAGGAGTTGGTTTTTTTATGATTTTGTCCTTTACAGAGTTATATACCCACAGAGATAACAAACACATTCCTTTGAACAGCCTAGGGTTACTGCCTACAAAATGGTTTTAATTTCTAAGAGAGAATGAGAGAATTTCAGTCCCCTAAAGTCCTTTTTAAAGATCCATTCTGTCTACACTGACCCAATTCTAGCTGCCCCGTATTCTAGATAAAATCTAGTATCTTGCAAAAGAATATTAGTAAAGCATATCATATGGACTATCTAAAGGGTAATACCGAAATGCCAACTACGCTTTTACCTTGTTTGGTAGAATTACATCTTTGAAAAAATTTTTCATCTTTTACTTGTTATTCTGCTGAATTGGACAAGAAGGCCTCAAAAGGAGATATAATCTAATTATCTCTTAAAACTTTTCTTATACCCAGTTGTAAAATTATTCTCTTTTCCAGCCATCTGTCACAATTAAGGCTAATAATTGACATAGACAAACACCTGCCACATCCTAAATATAGACTAACCATTTCCTTACACTGAAGAAGCAGTTATTTCCGGTGTTGATCTTTAGTGGTACCAGGCAAAATGGGCTGAGAGGACTCACCATAGCAGAGAAGAAACAAAAGGGAAAGGGGACTATACCATTACGGCAACTGACTGACAAAAGTCAAGACTGAACTATGCTTCTGAAAAATTCAATACCCATAGACTAAAATCAAACTTTTCTTACAAGATACTTGGACTGCTGCTATTTCTAAAAAGCTTATTATCATAATGAAGTGAAAGGAAACTAGAAATCAAAGGAGATTATTAATCTATTATTCATAACTTCAAAAATATTTTGATTTTACCTCAATGTCTTTGTCACTGATGAACCAGTTTACACTATCTTCTCCTAAAAAAAAAAATAAAATGTTACTCAATCTTGACACCTTTAAAGCTCTTACAGATTGACAGTAAATTATTCAATTTGTTAGTAATGAAATTGGACCCCAAAGGTGTAGTGAGAAATGTGATTACCTTAATATCTTTTCTTGACTCCATTATTACTTGTGTATCTCTGAACAAATACTTAACCTCTTTTTTTTGTTTTTTGTTTTTTGTTTTTTCTAGGGCCACACCCGTGGCAACAGAGGTTCCTAGGCTAAGGGTCTAATAGGAGCTGTAGCCGCCAGCCTATGCCACAGCCACAACAATGCAGGATCCAAGCTGTGTCTGCAACCTACACCACAGCTCATGGCAATCCGGATCCTTAACCCACTGAGCAAGGCCAGGGATCAAACCCTAAACCTCATGCAATTTCTAGTCGGATTTGCTAACCACTGAGCCACGATGGGAACTCCAATACTTAACCTCTCTTAACCTCAATTTCCTTACCTGTGAAATGCGACTAATAGTATGTTCCCTGAATATCTAAAAAATACAATGAGAATCAAATGAGATATATAAAAGGCTTTGAAAATCATAAAACTATAAATAAGTATTTTAAAAAATTACTGAAAGGACCAAAAACTCAACAGCAGGTATAGAAAGAAATCTCCCTTTATCTGGCTAAAGCCTGCTTTGTGAGTCCCCTGCCACAGCCCCTCTCCCCAACCCACAAGTTTCTAGTCAGGAAAGTCACTGACCTTGGGTACCAGGATATTCCTCCAAAACTATAGAAACAAACACAACAAATCTTCTAACCTTGAGGCCCTAAATCCTCCCTTTTGTTAAGGTGGTATACAAAAACCTTTACCTTTGGCTATTTAGTGGGTTACTAATTACTGAATGCTTCCACCCTTGGTCTCTTCTCCTGCTATTGCATTGTCATTAATTTGCAGGCATTCAGACCTAAGTAGGTAAAGAAAGGTTTTTCTTTCCAATATCAGTATTAATTCTGTCTATAAGCTTCCCACCATAGTTGACTTTCACTGTAACATTTAAAAGACTTTCGGAGTTCCCGTTGTGGCGCAGTGGTTAACAAATCCGACGAGGAACCATGAGGTTGCGGGTTCGGTCCCTGCCCTTGCTCAGTGGGTTAACGATCTGGCGTTGCCGTGAGCTGTGGTGTAGGTCGCAGACGCGGCTCGGATCCCGCGTTGCTGTGGCTCTGGCATAGGCTGGCGGCTACAGCTCCGATTGGACCCCTAGCCTGGGAATCTCCATATGCCGCGGAAGCGGCCCAAGAAATAGCAAAAAGACAAAATAAATAAATAAATAAATAAAAGACTTTCATTGTAAAAAGAATTCAGAATTATAACTATTCTGAATACTACCTCATGAATAGAGCTAGGAATTTAGCACTATGTTTTACAACGTGGAAAGCAGTGAAGTAAATCAACTATAATTTAAAAATGCAAAAGAGTACAAACATTATGGAAAACAGTATGGAGATACCTCAGAAAACTAACTATAGAACTATCATATGACCCAGCAATCTCACTCTTGGGCATATATCTGGACAAAACTTTCCTTGAAAAAGATACATGCACCTGTATGTTCACTGCAGCACTATTTACAATAGCCAAGACATGGTTAACAACCTAAATGTCCATTGACAGATGACTGGATTAAGAAGATGTGGTATACATACACAATGGAATACTACTTAGCCATAAAAAGAAACAAAATAATGAACTAAAGACTCTGATACTAAGTGAGGTAAGTCAGAAAGAAAAAGACAAATACCATACAGTATCACTTATATCTGGAATCTAATATATGGCACAAATGAACCTCTCCATCAAAAAGAAACTCATGGACTTGGAGAATAGACTTGTGGTTGCCAAGGGGGAGGCAGAGGGAGTGGGGTGGACTGGGAGTCTGGGGTTAATCGATGCAAACTATTGTATTTGGAGTGGATAAGCAATGAGATCCTGTTGTATGGTCCAAGGAACTATATCTAGTCACTTGTGATGGAACATGATGGAGGATAATGTGAGAAAAAGAATATATGCGTGTGTGTGTGTGTGTGTGTGTGTGTGAGACTCAGTCACTTGGCTGTACAGCAGAAAATCAACAGAACACGGTAAACCAACTATAATGGAAAAAATAAAAATCATTTAAAAAAATGCAGAAGAAAAAGTGAAGTAAAAGAGCAAAACAGGAGGTTAAATATCCAGAAACCATTGGTTGATCTAAAAATACCACTGTAAAAACCTGGTGGGTGGGGTAGGGAGCCCTAGATTTTTCTTTATCAGCTGTTTTTTTCTCTTTGCACTTCCCCTTAACAAACCTGCAAATGGCTGCTATTCCCTTGGTCCACCCGTGGCCAAGGAGGAAGGGACATATGACTAATGCAGAAGCAAACGTTGTCAACAAAGAACCAAGAGATTTTTTTTCTCTCCCTAAAGCAAAGTTGAGATTTCTTCCTTCCTCCTGTCTACTCCTCTTCTCTATCTCAAAAACACAAATTGAGCTTGACTCCTCTTTGAAAGGAATTTTGAAGAGACATGAAGTAATCTACATTTTTCCAGGCCTACCAGAAGTAAGTGTCTAGAGATATATTTTAAAATAAAATACTTTTACTAAGAAAACCAAGAAGCTGCTTTACAAAAAGGCCAATCCATAGAAGAGCAGAGATGCTGTGCTGATGATTATTTCCTTTGTAAAATTCAGAGGCTGCATCCATATACTTAGAGTGGAGAATACATTAAATAGCAGCAGCTTCTATTCCTTCATCATCACCATCCATGCTATTATTCTTTCATTCAAAGGATTCATCTAAGGAGCATGCTTTGCTGTAACTTTCAAAGATGCCTTTTGAATCTCAATGTCCTTCATCATTAAAATTCAAAATGACCACTTAAAATCACTTTAATTATAAAACTGACTTAATGTTGTCCCTAAAAAAATGAAATCCCAGACCAAGGAAACGCAAAACAGCATCTGTTACCACCCCGAATACGTAATAAATTTTCATGCGAACAGAGAATAAAGAGAATAAACTGCAAAAGGGGAACGTTTAAGAGGGAGATCAACTCTGTTTAGACTGTATGAACATGCCTGTGGAATTCAACAATATTCCAGGTTATGTATGAATTCCTCCTCTACAAGCTATAGTATATTCTTACTGCAGGAAACATGTCAAAAATACAGAAGGTAAGTTTCAGTTAAAAATGAAATCAGATTTCTCAGGGGTAAATGAAGTGAAGATATCACCAGGAACATACGCAAGCTTTGTCTAAAGGTAATTCATTAGAACTTCCACAAGCAGCCAATTCGCCACTTCGTTAAATTCCTGGTATGGAACTTGGTAGAAACCTTGTCTTAACCCTATCTCTTATTTGCTACCTGGCACTGGGTAGGTTATGTACCTTCTCTGGGTCTGTTTAATAATGGGTTGGATTAAATAGTACCCATAGTACCTTCCAGCACTAAGTTTCCATGATCCTATCAATTTCCATTCACTACCCCAATCAAATACATTGTAACTTAGTCTACATTATCTAAATCATCCAGGCCCCTGCACATGGTGTCTTGCCTTAAAGACAACATCCCACAGAGCCCAGGAGCTCTAATCTTCTCTGTGTGGACCACCTAGTGCCATAGAATATAAAACAGTACTGCCCTAAACAAGCCTAATTTTCAACTTTTAACCTGCTTTATACCCTAGTCTTGCTAATACCCAGGACTGTGATTCTTTTCAGAGGTATAATTTATATTTTATAGAATATACTCATGTAAAAAAAATAGTCTGATTATTCCGACAAATGGACACACCTGTGTAACCACCACAAAAATCAAAAGTAGAACATTTCCATCACCCCAAAATGTCAGCTTGTGCATATCTGCAATCAACTCCCACCCAAGGCAACCAATGATTTGCTTTCTGTCACAACAGATTCATTTTGTCTGGTCTAGGACTACATATAAATAGAATCATACACCATGTACTATTTTGTATATGGCTTCTTTAAAAAAAATTTTTTTTTTTCCTTTTTTGTCTGCTGTGAAGCATATGGAGTTCCTGGGCCAGGGATCAGATCCAAGATGCAGTTGCAACCTATGCTGCCAAATGTGGCAATGACACATTATCTTCTTTCACTGTAAATATTTGTGAAATTCATCCATATAGTTAGGCAGTAGTAGTTTACTCCTTTGTTATACATTATGTGGATGTGACAATTTGTTTAGCTGCTTATCACCTGAAGAACATTTATACTGGTTCCATTTTTGGTAATTATAAACAAGCAGCAACAAACATTCTAGTGAGAGTCTTTCTTCTTGAGATTTCATTTTCATTTCCCTTGGGAAAATACCTCGGAGTAGACATGCCAAGTATGTCTTTACCTTTGTATGAAACTGGCAAATTTATCCAAAGTGGTTGGATCATTTTACATTCTCATTAGCACTGTATCAGAGTTCCAGTAGCTTCAGAATCTCACCAATACCTAAAACTGTCAGTCTGTTAACGTTTAACCTTAGCATGATGAAAAATAGTATTTGCATTAGGATTTTAATGGGCATTATTCTGATGAATCCTGTGAATAAAGACAGTCTTATTGTTTCCTTTCTAACTGCATGTATTCTATTTCTTCTTTTTTTTAAGGGCCGCATCCACAGCACATAAATGTTTCCAGGCTAGGAGTTGGATCGGAGCTGCAACTGCCAGCCACAGCCATACCAGATCAGAGCTATGTCTACGACCTACACCACAGCTCATGGCAACATCAAATCCTTAACCCACTGAGCAAGGCCAGGGATTGCACCCGGCACCCACATCTTCATGGATACCAGCTGGGTTTGTTACCACTGAGCCACAACGCATACTCCCGAGTTCTGTTTCTTTTTCTTATCTCACTGCATTATATAGGGTCTCCAGTATGATACCCAATATAAGTGGTGACAGTAGATAATCTTTACTTTATTCCCAATTTTAGGGAAAAATATATTTAGTCTTTCACAATTAAGTATATTGCATACTGTAGATTTTTCATAATAGGCTGAGGCATGTCTACTTGGCATGTTCCCAGGCTGAGGAAATTTCTTTCTATTCCTAATTTCCCAAGATTTATTATGAATATATGTTGAATTTTATCAAGTGCCTCTTCTCCATCAGCTGAGATAGCCCAAGGTTTTCCCTTTCTCTTTCTGTAATAGTAAGTTACAGTGATTTCATTTTCAAATGTTAAAAACCACCTTGCATTTGGGGATGAACTCCACTTGGTTAGGATATATATTCCCTATGATATATTGCAGAATTCAATTTGCTATTATTTTATTAATTTTTCACCTGTGTTTGTGAACTTCTTTTATAATGTCTTTGTCTGGTTTTGACATTGGAGTAAAACTGGCCTCACAAGAATTGGGAAGACTCTCTGTAGAACTGATGTCCTTAAATATCTGACAGAATTCACGAGTGAAGTCATCTAGGCTGGAGTATTCCTTGTTTGTGGGCCAAGAATTTTACTTGTAAGAAGGCTTTAAAACAGTAATTGTATTTCTTTAGTAGTTATGAGGCTGTTCACATTTTTTATTTCTTCTTGGGGCAATTTGTGATTTTCAAAGAACTTGTCTTATTACTTCTAAATTGCTGAAATTATTAGTATAAAGTAGTCCATAATAGTCTCTTATTCTTTTCCTTTGAGATCTATTTGTACTTAAGACCATTCAGTAACATTTTAATCTCAGATATATATATTCAGGTCTAGAAGTTCATTTGCTTCTTTTATACTTTTCACTTCTTTTATTATATTTCTCTCTTCCTTTACATTTCAGAGTACACTTTAAAGAGCTGTTTTAAAGTTCCTGATGCTACTTTCATATTCTCTGTCATTTCTAGGTTTGTACCACTTGACTGATTTTTCTCCTAGTTAGGAGGGACATTTTCCTGCTTATCTGAATGCCTAGTAGTTTTTTTTCTTGGATGCTACCAGTCATTGGAAATGGCACACCGTTGTAAGTGCCTGAATTTTGTTTTCTTACTTTGAAAAGTGTGAGACTTTGTTTTGATGAGCAATTAAGTAACTTCCAGACTGGCCTGACCCTTTTGAGACTTTTAAAATTTTATTGGGGTAGGTCCAGAGCCTCCTTTACTTAGGGTTAATCAAGTCCTACTACTAGGATGTACTTTCCAGGGTCTCAGTTGAATGTCTCAGATATTTGATACTGTCTCTCCAATATGGCAAGTAAGAAATCAGGTTAGTTCTGGGAATTGTTTGGATTCCAGGAAGTTTTTGTCCAAGACTAGTGGAGCTCTGCCCAATCTCTTGGCAGAGACTCATTATCCTTGGTATTCATGGGTACCCCATGCAGATTTCTAGACTTATTTCCCTCTTCAGCTCCCTCTCTCCAGTACTCTCCCCCCAAATTACAGCTTCTGTAGCCTCTATTAATTCTGATCACTGTCGTCTCATCTTAGTGAGATGGCCATGCTGTGCCTGGCTTCCTTCTCTCAGCACCATGACGCAGACTGACTGTAGTGTGTACCTCACTTATTTCTATATCCTCATGAATCATGGTCCAGTACTGCCTGTTGTTCAAGGTCTCACCTGTAGATATGTCAATTCACCAAAAATTTTCATTTCATTTTTTCATTTCAATTATTACATATTTCAGCTCTGTAAGTTCCCTTTGGTTTTTTTTTTTTTTTTTTTAGTATCTTCCATTTCTCTTATAATATTCATCTGTCTCTTTAAACCTCTGTATATTTACAATGTCTATTTTAAAGTCCTTAATGTTAATTTCATCACCTAGAGTCAGGAGGGCAAGTCTGGTATAAGTAACACATTATGGCTGGAAGCGGATGTCTCACACAGGATTTTTTTTTTTTTTTAATCTTTTTAGGGCCACACCTGCAGCATATGGAAGTGCCCAGGCTAGGAGGTGAACTGGAGCTGTAGCCATCAGCCTATGCCACAGTCGACAGCAACATGGGATTCAAGCCAAGTCTGCAACCTACACCATAGCTCACAGTAACGCTGGTTCCTTCACCCACTGAGTAAGGCCAGGGATCAAACCTGCAGCCTCATGGATACTAGTCAGATTTGCTTCCGCTGGGCCACAATGGAAACTCCTCATACAGGATTTTAACAGGCAATGAAAGACAGGAGTAAAAGGAAAGGCATAAGCAACATAATGGAAGAGGTAAAAGGATTCAGCAAATGATACAGTTTGATTAGAACAAGGGGTATGATAATTCCTTTACTAAGAATTTTCACCTTTATATATGTAAAAAATACTGAGAATTAAAATATTACTTACAAGAAGCTTTTCATCTGAAACACCTATAAGAACTTATTAAATCTATTCTTCCAACTAAGAAATTTTCCAGATACTTCCTTTCAGTATAACTTTATTTTTTTAATTTTTTTTTGCTTTTGAGGGCCACACCTGTGGCATACGGAGGTTCCTAGGTTAGGGGTCGAATCAGAGCTGCTGCCCTATGCCACAGGCACAGCAACGTAGGATCTGAGCCACATCTGCAACATACATGGCAATGCTGGATCCACCCAAACCACTGACCGAGGTCAGGGATTGAACCCGCATCCCTATGGATACTAGTCAGAGTCGTTTCTGCTGTGCCACAGCGGGAACTCCCCTCGTGTAACTTTAAAAGTCTTAACTTTCTGTTGTGTGGAACTCTCCAAGGAATAGTATAGCAGACCACTTTCGGCCAGAGCAGTACTCTTGAAAGCAGAGATAGTAAAACAGGATTACAGGGTACTTTTGCTAACACTGTAACAGAGTATTTCCTGTCATCTCAAATAACCTTCAAGACAAAAAAGCAAACCCAAAAGAAAAGGGAACCCATAACCTTACACATTTAACATATTTTCCATTTCTAGAACTATTCTACTATCTTTATTCCTCTCTCCCTTCTTTCCCTCCTTCCTTTTCTCTTTCCTCTTTCTTTCATGCATGAAGATAAGTATCTTTCCTTTTTATATAGTGGTGGTGGTTCACAGTCTACAAATGTTTTTAAATAAACATTATCTTCAGAATAATCTTGGAAGTATGGTTACACAAATTTTCTTTTTTTCCTTTTTTCTTTTTATGGCCACACCTGAGGCATATGGAAGTTCCCAGGCTAGGGGTCAAATTGGAGCTGCAGCTGTGGCCTATGCCACAGCCACAGCAATACTGGACCCAAGCCACATCTGTGACCTATGACACAGCTTACGGCAATGCCAGATCCTTAACCCACTGAGCACGGCCAATGATCAAACCCACATCCTCACAGAGAAAACATCGGGTTCTTAACCTGCTGAGCCACAATGGGAACCCCAAAAATGTACAGTTTTGAACGGCAAGTGTTGCTTTCTGTGAAATGTAGTGCTAATGTAGCTATTTATCCATAAGAATGCACTCCGTTTTTAAAGGACCTACACTTCTGAGGAGTAAAGCCAGTTCATGCTCTGCTTCAGTTATACTTAGTCTGCCTGCATGCTGGTGGGTGGGAACAGGCGAAGATCATTTCTTTGCTGAGAAGGCAGCCACAACTATTCAGCTGGTTCTCTCTACCTTTGGGATAATCTGGCAGAAAGGTGGAGATACTAAAATACTTCTCCAAAAATGATAGAAGATTTCAGTTCAGCATATACAGTTGGTTACTTGCAGTGCACGTTCCAGGGACTAAGAAGAACCTTTTCCTGAGCCAAATACCCTGATACTCTTTTCTCTTCTTATATGGAAGCCTAGGTGCTGTACATTTTCTAGACATCCTAATTTCCTTTTTTTTTTTTTTTTTTGTCTTTTGTCTTTTCTTTTTGTTGTTGTTGTTGTTGTTGTTGTTATTGTTGCTATTTCTTGGGCCGCTCCCACGGCATATGGAGGTTCCCAGGCTAGGGGTTGAATCGGAGCTGTAGCCACCGGCCTACGCCAGAGCCACAGCAACGCGGGATCCGAGCCCGTGTCTGCAACCTACACCACAGCTCACGGCAACGCCGGATCGTTAACCCACTGAGCAAGGGCAGGGACCGAACCCGCAACCTCATGGTTCCTAGTCGGATTCGTTAACCACTGCGCCATGACGGGAACTCCGACATCCTAATTTCTAACGTCTAAAATTTAAAACCTCATAACATTTCAGTGGAAAGTTACATGTCTATGATTTTCGCAGCACACAATGGATTTGAAGAGTCAGCAAATTAGACATAAGAACCTATTTTGCCACTACCAATTATTTAAGAACATAAATGCAACTTTCCTCAAAAAGTCTTCATTTAATGCAGTGTCAAGTTAATTTTCAACAAATATTGACTGAAAATCACTCATGTAAAAGACAGTGTAGGCGACAGATGACTAAGATGTGGTGCTTGCCCTCAAGGAACTTATCGTAGTAGAGTAGTATGTACTATCTTTGGGCTAAAGAATCTAAAAAGCATCATTGTGTTAAGTCAATAACCATGAAAACTTCATTGAAAAAATAGGATGATTTAATTAACATCGTTTTTAAAAAGATTAGAAATCCTCTATTATTCAGGAAATAGTTATTTAACAAGAAACACTCAATTCTAATTAATTATGATGACTGTATCATCAAAATGGTCTTTATATAATATTAAGTATGTAAGTCCTCTAGCAACTGTTTTTTTCTCCAAATGATCTGAGTCTATAGAAAGTTTCATGGATGGGGATTTGGAAAAAAAGAGACAATGCTTGGCATATACTTGCAATCCCTAAGGAACCAAACTTTGGGCCTTCTCAGTATTTTTTCTCTCACTTGTAGTATACAGCCAAAACTCTGACATAGCATTCTTTCACTACTTTAAAAAATGGTAAATAATCCCCCGGCCCCCCCAAAAAAAAACCAAAAAGCAAAAAACATTGAGAAGATAAATTGAGGCTAAATAATTTGACAGTTATAGCATGAGAGACAGTATTGCATTTCTAAATTTAATGTCCATACTCCCTTTTTCTATACCTAATATTTTAAACTAAAAGGTCCTACTGTTTATAATTGAACACTCCCAGTGCTTTCCCATCTCTGTGCTTTTGCTTATCCCGTTTCCTTGATCTTTAATCTCCTTCCATGCCCAATTTTCCACCTAACCCAGCCCAATTTCCATGATTATAAATTCTGAATATCCTTTAAGGTTCAGCTCCTCACATTCAGGATATGGGTAATTTTCAGTACTTTTCCCACAGGATCTCTGTGAGCACTTTCTTGGCTACTATAATAAGAAACATTATTTCACTTACAATATATACAAATATCAAATCATCATGTTATATACTTTTCCTTGTTCCCCTTTTGCAGTTTCCTATTCCTTCACTGGCTACTTGGTATGTTCCATTTTTTCCTCCTTCTCATTCTACATTCTTTGTCCCAGGTTATGTCACTTATGCCCAACAGGAGAACTACCAAATCTGTATCTCCAAGCCAGATCTTTTTCTTTTTTGCTTTTTAGGGCTGCACCCACAGCATACAGAATTCCCAGGCTAGGGGTCCACTTGGACCTACAGCTGGCGGCCTATACCACAGACACAGTAATGCCAGATTCGAACCGTGTCTGCAACCTACACCACACTCATGGCAACGCTGGATCCCCAATTCACTGCGCGAGGCCAGGGATCGGACCCACATCTACATGGATACTAGGTCAGAATGGTTTCCACTGCACCACAAAGGGAACTCTAGCCAGCTCTTTTCTTCAGCTCCTGACCTATGGAATATTTGGATTAAACATCTTATAGGTAACTCAAATTCATAATCCCCCAAAATAAATTCTTTACCTTCTCCCCATTCCTTGCGTCTCTCTCTTAAAAATAATCTTACTTCTCTGTGTATCTTTTGTCTGAATAACTTGGACCACAGTTTATTTTCCAAATCAAAAATCCTCAACTCTTCCCTCTCATCTTTCATACAATATTCACCAAATCTATTCATAATAACCTCAATGCTATTAGGCTGGCCCAGAGATACTTAACTTCTCACCTAGGTTACTAAAAGAACCTCTAGCTATCTCTCAACCCATTTTTATTTCGTGTGTTACTGGAATGATGCTCTTTTTTATGGATTTTTTGAGCTATAACTGACATAAAACATTATATTAGTTTCAGGTGTATAACATGAGGATTTGATATTTATATATATTGTTAAGCAAAATAACGTTTCTAAGATGGAAATGGGAAAGCCTTCTGCCCTGAGTGATCCCTCAATGCCTGAAGAATAAACGTAAAACTCCTTTGTATGTTACACAATACCTTCTAAGATTTGGCCCTTGCGTATTTCTCTGGCTTCACCTTCCTCCCCCAGTGCTCTAGCTATAGCCTCACAATTTCCCCCAATGTGTCCTTTTGCTCTCTGCAACTATGCTTATGCATGTATTCCCTGGAGCACAAGCCAATCCCAACTTCATCCACTTGGAACTGGGACTTGATCTTCAAGTCTCTAATCATGTGTTAGCCCCTCCACTGAAGTCAACCCTGATAACCCTTCAAAAGCAGAGATGATCACTCTCAACTATGTTAACACCTTGGACTTTAACTTTGTCATTTCTATTTTTGCATCTTTCACACACCAAAGCATGATTGTTTAGCTATCAGAGGTACTCACGTTTACCGAATGAATTATTTAAATAACATTTCCTCTTTTGAATTCACGCTGTAGAATGATTTTCTCCTTTACTCATATTCTAAAAGCACCTTATTTGGATCTCTGTTAGGTACTGAGAACTTCTAAACTTTGTATTAAGAGCTATACTAATAAATGCTTTATTTCCCTCACAACACCCTAAGTTCTCTATGGACCAAGACCACATCTGTTTTATCTATATATCCAGTTACCAGCACAAGATTTTGCATACTTTGAAGTACATTAGAAAACAATTTTAAAGAGAAAGGGAAAAAAAGAAACATTCCTGTGCACACTTGTGTGAATAAACACCATTCTGAACCAAGTTAGGTGAGCCAACAACTTCATAGATTGCCATATATATATAAAAGTTCATATATAAGATTAGTAAGCTTATTCTCAATAGCCAAGAAAAAACTTGGAATTTACTCTAGAAACTAGATAAAAACTTTAAAAAAAAATCACTTATCAAATAAAATCACTTGGCAGACACACGTAATATAAGATAATTGGACATTTACAGATAATCCTGCCTGTACCTAGCCAGTGTTTACAGATTAAAGATCACAGAGATGAAGCTGCAAGATATTTACGTTATATCCTTTTCTGTACCTAACTCCACTATGCCAGATTTCCCCCTGGGATATTTTCACTTTTAATAAGCAACTGAACCAGCCACAAATGAAGTTACTATTCCCAACTTCATCAGTAGCATCTGTTATTTCAACGGAAACTTTTGAAACGCACACAATGCCACATGCAAATCCCCAGAGGACCCAGACACTTTATTCACATGCATTCTTCTCAAACTGCTCTTTATTTCTGTCTTGGTTTTCTCTTATTTATACTTTTCCATTTAACAGTGGTCAAAAAACTATTTCATCATTAAATTTTTGCATCGTATAACTGGCAATAGTTTAAATAAAACTAATTTTAATAAAAGAATTTGCAAGTTAGGCATCAAATTTTTGATCTTATTTTAAATGATATTAAAGTTACCAGAAATTTTTTATTTTTAAATATGTGTAAATGATAAGTGGGGATTTAGCTTTTCTTTTTTTAGAGGTGGAGGAGGAAGAAGAAAGAGGAAATAAATACAGGTGCTTAGCATGGGGTTACATGGAGCTCTCACAAAGTTATCAGTCACATAAAGGCTTTTGTGTATCTCCAAAGATAAAAACACATACACACATACACACAGTTCTCTCTTATCCCCCGCACTCTCCACCCCAAAGATTTAGTCAACAGACCACCTGGTTAAGAAATATTTGTTCAGGAGTTCCCCTCGTGGCGCAGTGGTTAACGAATCCGACTAGGAACCATGAGGTTGCGGGTTCGGTCCCTGCCCTTGCTCAGTGGGTTAACGATCCGGCGTTGCCTTGAGTTGTGGTGTAGGTTGCAGACGTGGCTCGGATCCCGCGTTGCTGTGGCTCTGGCGTAGGCCGGTGGCTACAGCTCCGATTCGACCCCTAGCCTGGGAACCTCCATATGCCACGGGAGTAGCCCAAGAAATAGCAACAACAACAACAACAACAAAAGACAAAAGACAAAAAAAAAAAAAAAAAAAAAAGAAATATTTGTTCAGCAAAAAAGACTCCCCAAATTATGCTAAGTAATAAGAACAGAAAAAGAAAAATTATCAACAGAAATCAGTCAATGTGGTAGGTTTATGGGAAATGCTTTTTTCTCCTTTGAAAAGTTACCTACTATGGTGCCTATTCTCTGCTTCCACCCTTCTCTGTCCAAAAGGCAAAAAGGAAAATATACCATGTGGACCTCTGAAATATATGTAAAATGACCAGCACATTTAAAACACATCTAAATTTAATCAAGAGGCTACTTTTAAAAAGATATTATAGGTTTCTAGGGAAGCTATAAACGCTATATAAATTTCCTATTTGCTGGTAAAAATTTAATACCAGTCTAGAAGTGATATTTTTTTAGCCATCCTTCTTCTATTTAACACTTCCTTATCTCCTTCCTGAATCTTTTCTCTTTCTCTTTACCTAGCATTAACTTTGTGTGTGAACACATGTATTGTCTTCAATGTCTGGTTTTCTCTTCATTCTCTCCTTCATGAAGTAAGTCACTCCAAAACAATTCAATTTTATTATTTAGGGAGAGGTCACATTTTCTTCACATCTCTCTTCTCACCTTAAGACCAAATATATTCAGCCTAATATGTGTAACTGCTTACAGGGTATATCATAAACATTTTTCTTACAGTTATTACAAACATAACATATCCAAAGCAAAATTCATCTTTACAACCCCACTTGAAACTGGCTCAAAACTTTCTTTCTTGTTGTTATTAATGGCTCAAAATAGAACTCAATGTTTCACCTCATTTTCCAAACTGGTGGGGTCTTAACTCCCACAGTATATGCCTTTAAAATGCCTTTTCAAGCCAACGCTTTGGTTTCCTCCCAGTTGTCACCATTTGTTCATCACCTCAGATCTAGGATTGTTGCACTATCCCTGTGCCTTCAACTTTATTTGATACATACCAGCCAAGTTTTCTCTTTAAATTCATAATTTCATACTTTATTGTTAAATTTTTAATCAAAACTATACATGCACATGGTTTTACAAACTCTGACAATACTAAAAGTATATAAGAAAAAAAGAGCAATTCTCTCCTCCCTACTACTAAGAGGCAACGAATTTCAATGTGATTTCTTTTAGTATTTATCCGCTTACTTCTAAATAGTAATGTTCATCCTGCTATATATGGATTTATCTATTTTAAGCATTAATATCTAAATTCCTAATACATTTATTTAAAAAGAGGATTCAGTTTTTTTGTAACAATCGATCTGAATTTCTTTTCCCTCCATCCCTCTTCTCAGGTTAATATTCACTTTATGATTATGTAATAATACATTCTTTCCTTTCTTACACAATTCTTTAATTTTTCTGTATTTCATACTAACCTAGTTGTTTCATTTACCTGATCTATAAAGTCTACTTATCTACTACCATGCCAACCAGCAGCACCTTATCTTTCTATAAGGTCAACTTTTAGTTATCTTCACATCTTCAGTATTAGGTCAGTGCCTGCTGCATCATACTAGACAAAATGGTCATCACCTTTAATCATCTGGGTCCAATGATTCACTTAATAATTTATGTCATTTCAAAAATAATTTAGAGAGAAATAAGGTGATAATGAAAGATAATTTTTATTAGAAACCTTATTAATAAGAATTGAAACATGGCAAACTCAAAATTTTCTTTCATATACTCCTGTTTTTGAAGCTAAATATACTTGAAATGGGTAACATCCTGGAACACAACTAACTGCTCAACAATTGTCATGTATGAACTTGGAACACATCCATTTTGTAAATACTAATATCAGATTTCAAATATATTTCTTCTTTGCTCCATAATCATAATTTTTTTTCCTTCCCTTCTCTTGCCTTTCCTTTCCCCTGTCCTCCCCGCCCCCCTTCCCTTTCTTTTTATGAATGCACCTGTGGCATATGGAAGTTCCCAGGCTAGGGGCTGAATCGGATCTGTAGCTGCCAGCCTATACCACAGCTTGCAGCAATGTCAAATCCTCAACCCAGTGAGTGATGCCGGGGATTGAACCAGCATTCTCACAGACACTATGTTAGATTCTTAACCCAATGAGCCACAATGGGCACTCCTAAAATATTTTCACTATTATGTCATAATGATCAATCCATTAATTTTTTTTACTTCCATATGACTATTTCCTTCTAAGTCACTCCTGCATACACATCCACCTTCGGCACTTGTCCACTTGATACAAACCATATTAAGAAAATTTTGGTACACAAATATCATAAAATATGAAAGAATACAGCTAAATGTCCTTTTATCAAAGCAGGATGATACACATTCTTGTCATAAAATATTGTGTGGCAAAGAACTTCTTGTTGTTTGGGTGAGAACATCCTATTTCCTTTTTGTACTTAGAAATTATATTGTTCATTCATCAATTCTTGAGTTTGAGAAATTTCATCTATGATATCCTCTAAAAAACCACAGCCTGAGACTTCAATTTAAAGGCCAAGTTCTGGTGGGAGGGATGGACTGGAGGTTTGGAACTGGCATATCCACACGGAGGCATATGGAATGACTGGCCAATGGGGATCTGCTGTATAGCACAGAGAATGCTACCCAATATTCTGTGATAATCTATGTGGGAAAAGAATCTGAGAGAGAATGGATATGTGTATATGTATCACTTTGTTGTACAGCAGAAATTTTGCTGTACAGCAGAAATTATCACAGCCTTGTAAATTAACTATACTTCAATAAAACTTTTTAAAAAGGCCAAGTTCATTGCATCATTAAAGGACCAGAATCCTCTTTGCATTCATTCTCTGATTCACCTAATAACTGTGAAATATCTTCTTCTGTTAATTTTATTCCATTTGTCAGTTTGGGAAGAAAATGTAAAATTGTGAATTCTCAACTTTTTTCAATGAAAGCTAAAAAAAAAAAGACATTTTATACATTCATAAAAGATATGCAATACTTTGGGCATCACAATAAGGAAACTGAAGGATGATGAAACAATGAAGAGTTTTTCACTATTAAATCATCCTTCTAGGCAATTCCCTCATTCTTTTTTTTTTCTAAATTAGTTTTAGTCTTTTTTAGTGAAGTTAGAATAATTGATGAGTAATGATAAAATTATTCTTAGGATGATGAAATAGTAAAATGTTTTAAGATATGGTAAAAATAAGATCACTAAGATCCCATGATATATCTTAGATTTATAAAAGGATTTAATGGACCCGTATAGTAATTCTGAGATACAATGAGTTTTATTCTATTAAGTAAATTTTCTCTGAGTTCTTTGGAAGATTTCTAAGAAAGAATAAAAGTCATGAAATATAAATTCCAAGAACTAGTTAGAAATGCTTACAAAAGAAATCTAAAGTTGGATCTAATGAACCTGACGGTATACTGAGGATTAAACTAAACATTATTATCATTATTACTCATTCCATAAATATTTACTAGCTACTACCATATCCCAGACAACATTCTAGGTCCTTGGGCTACATAACAAAATAGAGATTGCTGCCCTTGTAAAATTTACATTCTAGTGTCTCTCTAGGGTAAACAACAAATATAATAAATAAGTAAATTATCTATGTTATTGGTAATACATGTTTTTGAAAAAAGAAAAAGTCAAACATGGTAATAGGAATTGGTAGTGTTGGGTATGAATTACAATTTTCTATAGGGTGGACAGAGTAGACTTCATTGATATTAAGCAAAAACTGTTTTGGGGGGAGAGGGTGCTGCGCCATGACGAGGAAGTTCCGGGGCCAGGGATCAAATCTATGCCACAGCAGTGTCAAGGCAGGATCCTTAACTCACTGAGCACCAGGGAACTCCTTAAGCAAAAACAAAGACTGGGGAGTTAGCCATGCAGTTCCAGGAAATCCCAGGAAGTAGAACAATGAGAAGCCCTTAAAGTAAGAATAGTCTTGGTGTGTTTGATGAAAAGCAAGGGGTCACTGTGGTTAGAACAGTGTAAAGGAGGGGGAGGTGAAGTCCAAGAAGTATAGGATTGCCAGTTTATGAAGGGCCTTATAGGCCTTATAAGAATACTTGCTTTTATTTTGGGTGACACTGGAAGTCAATGGAGGATTTTAAACAGAGACAGGAGTAGCATGAATTGACTGACAAAGAATCACTCTACTGAGATTGAAAAATGAGGGGAGGGGCAAGTAAAGAAGCAGGGAGACTAATTAAGTGGCTACTGCAATAATTCAGTCAACAAATGATGATTATCTCTGACCAGGATGACAGTGGTAGATATGCTAAGAGGCAAAGGAATTCTGAAATATTCAGAATTAACAACATTTAAGGCAGAGTTAACAACATTTCCTGATAATTGCATATGAATATAAGAACAGAGTCCAGGATGACACCCAGTTTTTTGACTTGAGCAACTAAAAGGATACTGTTGATGCAACTGCAAGCTATAGATGGTGTTTTGGTAGAAAGATGAATTTAGTTTTGAACAGATTACATATGTGATATCTATCAGATATTCAAATGAAGGTGTTGAGTCTTATGTTTAGGGGACAGATCTGACCTAGAAATATAAACCTGACAACTGTGGCATGGAGATGATGACTAGAACAGGACTGGGTGATATTTACCATGGGATTGAGTGTAAGGAAAGAAGAGAAAAAAAGCAAGGAGTAAGCAGTGAGGTGGGAGGAAGCTTGTTGGGATGAAGACCCATAAGCCAATTGAAGAAAATGTGTAAAAGAAGAGGTGTTGTCAATAATGGGGAATGCCATTGACAGGTGAGGGGAGATAAAGGCTGAGAAGTGACTCTTGTCACTAGCAAAGTTCCTTGTGATCATAAGAGAAGTCTGAATGAAGCAGTGAGGTAAAAACTCTACTGAAATGAAGAGAATTGGAGAAGAGAGACCAGATGCAGTGAACACAGAAAACTGAGCCTTCTGTCTACAAAAGAAATAGTCATTTATAACTTGGTACCCCTATTACCTTAAAACTTCTACCTTATGAGACTAGGTGACAGTATATAGAGGAGAATTTGGATATCACATCCCATACTTAATTAAGTTTCAATTTAGCTCTGAAAAGACAATTGTCAGAAAGACAACTGTCAGACAACTTATAGAATTGTCTTTAAACCCAAAACGCAAATATTTACCAATGTACCTATAATAACTACAGGTACTACATACCCATAACAACTATTACTCAAAGTTGAAAATGCCAGTGAACAAGCAAGATGTTATGTAGGATTAGAAAAGTATTACATAAAACTTTAAATTCAGAAGAAAATAAATTTAAAAAACTCATCCTAGTTGATAGTACTTTTGAACAAATGTTCACTTTGAGTTTTGAGGAAATTTTAATGTACAGTATCTTCAACGAAGAAAACATCCATAATACATAAAGAATGTTCCTCTTCAAACTCCTACTGGCAGACCTCTCCAGAGCGAGAAAACCCAGATTATATTTTAAAAATACACAACATAAGTGGAGAAGCAATGAGATCCTGATGTATAGCCCAGGGAACTATATTTAATCACTTGTGATGGAATATGTTGGGGGATAATGTGAGAAAAAGAATATGTATGTATGTATAACTGGGTTACTTCACAGTAAAAATTGACAGAACATGTAAATCAACTATAATAAAAAAAAATAAATAAAAAGCCTAGCAATGCCAAAAAATAAAAATACAGAATAACAGCTAGTACATATAAAGAGCTTATTCTGTGCTAGGTACTATGTTAAGCATTTTACGCATTTTTCTAATTTAACCCTCACAACAATCCTATAAAGGCAGTTATTATTTTCACTTCACAAGTGAAAAAAAGGTGAGATTTATGTGAATGTTTAAATAATTTGTTTAGTGCCACAACATTTATAAGTGGCAGACTGGAGGCTCACTTCCAAACCATGCTCTTAACCAACATGCTCTTTTCATCTTCCTAAGTTATTTTGATGAATAGTCTCTGGCTTTGTCTAATAATAAAGTTGTTATTGAAAATCTCCACAATATTATCATTTTATCATGTAGCACATGGCAATTGATAATGTGAAAACTACTTATTGAATTTCAAATTATACTTTTCCACTTTTTATTCTTTTTTTTGGCCTCATCCACAGCACATGGAAGTTCCCAGGCCAGGGACTGAATCAGAGCCGCAGCTGCAACCTACACCACAACTGCTGGATCCTTAGCTCACTGTGCCAGGCCGGGGATCAAAACCTGTGCCATCACAGAGACAATGCCAGATCCTCAATCCAGTGCACCACAACAGGAACACCTTTATTTTATTTTTTAAAATTCATCCCCTCCCTTTCAATACAGGATTATATTCTGACAGGAATATCTGAAGAGCAATGCTGGTCCTCCATGAAGTTTTAGAGAAATAATGTTTCAACTTTCTAGTCGTGGTCAACTCTCATCTATTAAAGGGGCATGAAGGGGGCATTTCCTTCTTATTCTCCGTTATATCTCTATTGCCTTGCATGATGTTTGGCACATAGCAGAAGGTCAATAAATATTATTTAATGAATGCAACTGGAAGAACCAAGTGATGTCCTAAAAAAGATGTCAATTGTTTTTATTGATCTTTAAAAATCAGCTGGCATCTATTCATGGCATTGATTAGCATGTACTTCTACTTACATAAGCATAACTAATGAGTATTTGATTGATTCATAGATTGCTTAAATAGCTACGAATGATTTTGGTTTCTAAAAAGTAACATCCAAAAAGAACAATGTGACCTTTACAGATCACACGGAATATCTGTTCAGTGCTGTTCCCCCAAATCCTGCTCTTAATTTACAATGCTACAACCTATTTGTAGTAGGACCAATATTGAAAAATAAGAGAGGAAGAAGAAAAGAGAAGGAATGGAAAAAAGTGGAAAAGACAAGAAAATGTTAGAAAATAGCAGAAAAAAAAAATGGGAAAGAATGATTCTTCCCCCAGCTTTACTGAGGTATAACTGACAAGAGAGAAATGTTTTTTAAAATTCCCATCGCAGGATAAAAGAGAGGCAGTTTATTGTGCAAGGAAATACCAGACATGAATGGAGACCTAGGTTCTTCCAAAACATACTGAATAATTTTGTCCTAATCAATTTAACTCTCTAGACTTCAGTTTCTCATTTGTGAGCATGAATACAGCCACTATATAAATTCCTACTTTCCCCGCCCCCAGGAACCAATTCAAATGGTACCTGCTCCTTTTAACTCTCAGAGAGAAACCAATCTCTCTGAATTATTTTCTCTATGAATCTTAGTGTTTTACAAAATTTCCATTAAGTTCCCATCCACACTAGAGAAGTATACACTTAAGAATCTTTTGATAACAAAAACTTCAAGTAACAAATGAAGGTATTAAAATAAATCTTAATATTTAAATATTAACAACATATATGAAAAAATTTTCAGAAACATAAACAGTTCATGCCCTCTGGGAATACACACTAACCTCCACCTTAGAAAGACTGACTATTTATAATCTCCATGCTGTGTGCACTATTGAGGCCTACTAGCCAGAGTTAAAGCTGGATTTTCAACAAGGCTCACAAGTCCTGAGGTTAAATACACATGAATTAAGGGTGTTTAATCCAACTAAAGATACCATCTTTTCATATTTAAAGTAGCTTCCCTTAAACAGGAAAAATACAAAATACATGAGCTGGCTCTGACAGTAAAGCTCCTACAGAGGTAATGCAAAGGCCCAATTTCTTCAAAAAACCCTTTAACCATATACTGTGTTTACTTTCATTTCCAAAACTTATGATATGTCCTACTAAAACCTAAACACTTTAATGGAGCAAAAAAGGCTCTAAACCCCCTCCCCCCAAATTAACAGATTTCAAAATTTAACAAACATCATCGCTTAAATATAATTAGGACGCGCTACGTAAAAATGAGAAAAAGGTACAGGTTTTTTTGGGGTGTGTGTATAAACACACATAAATCTGTATACACACAGAGAAATAAAACAGTTAAACAGTTTCTACCTGGTTTTGTGTACTCCCTTTCAGATATTGTTCCCCTAGAGTCTTGGCCTCTGTTGCTGTCTAACTTGAATTCACAAAACTCAATGGCTCGTGATTTTCAAAGCTTAGGGCTACGTTTGCAGAACAAAGTCGCTTTCTCTCTCTCTCTCTTTTTTGGTGGGTACAAGTATGGGGACCACAGGAACAGTTAAATTCATGGCATGGCTGGTCTACCACACAGTCGGGGGAATTCTTTAAATAGAGCCTGTCACTCTCTTGGCCCATCAATGGGATTTCCTTCTCAAACTGCTGATTCGTTCAGGTATACAACAGAGGAAATTTCAGTTAACCTTTGTTTCACCCCAGGGAAAAATCTGTCTGAAAGTATAAAATGAATAGATTAAAAAAAAAAAAAAAATAAGCAGCTCAGCCACAGGGCCATTCTCCTAGTGTTCACTGCAGCTTAAGTTAAACAGTAAAAAGGGACAGTGGAATGTTTCATTCCCAATGGAAAATTCGAGCACAATTTAGAACTTGGAAATCAGAAGGTCACAGTTTATTTTGATGACTAAACCAAACTAACTGTCCCTTCTGTTTAATAAACTTGAAAACTCCCTTTCTGAAGAGAACCAGTATTTTTTCTCATACTATTACTGCTATAATTTGATCAAGGGGTCTATAACAAAGTTGTAATCTCAATTTTCTTAAAAGTAATTTTCAAGAATATTTTCAAATAAATGTGGAGCACTAAAGAAATGATGGGGAGACAGGAAAGTAGGGCTAGAATAAATCAGAGTCCTATTAAATTCTGTTTTTCATTTAAAAATAAAAATTCAAGTAGGGAAGGGCAAAAAAGAGAGACAAAGTTCTCTGTTTTCAAACAATGGGAGTATTTGGAGAGGCTATAGTTAGATTTAGACACATGAAATTTAGGATGGGGAGGAGTAAAAATAACGACAATAATTTGAAATTTGTTTCCCTCTGAAATTCAGGTAGTTTACATAGTTTTTAGAAATATAAAATTATAAACATTCTTAAAAAATAAAAATTTTAAGATATGGTAGATAGACACTAGCTACCTAGTCTTTATTTCTCCAAATGATTTCTGAGCCCCATGGAACAGAAAAAGCATTGTGTTATCATTAACTCACATATATTTACTATAAGCAGAGACAACAGCTCTTAAAAACAATAAGAGGATGCATTTTGCCTCTGGGATCAATGTCATCTTAATAAGAGAAAAAAAATGATTCAAGATCATCTTGCGTAAGTATTTTTACCAACTTTTTAAAAACTTTCTTGAGGTGATAAAATATACACAATATACATCATCTTAACCATTGTTAAGTGTACAGTGGGATTAAGTATATATTGCTGTACAACCATCACCACTACCTACCCGAAAACTTTTTTTTTTTTAATCCTGAAAAACTGAAACTCTATACCTACTAAACAATATTTTACCAAATTTTGAGGCAGAATTTTGAAGGTATGTCCTTGTTCTACTGACAAGGCCTCTGTTCCTGAAAGTGGAGCTGATGCTGGTACTATCACACTTTATTCAGAAGAGAGTGGAAGTAAGGGGCTTATCACATACCTTGCTCAAGAGGCTTAAGAGAGAAGAGCGAGATTTGAAAATTGGAAGGAAAAGTAGAATGCTGGGACCTTAAAAAACATACTGGAGCAAGGACAAAATGCATGCCTTTATTTATTTATTTTATGGTCACACCCGTGGCACACACAAGATCCCGTGCCAGGGATCGATTCCACACCGCAGCAGCGACAATGCCGGATCCTTAACCCGCTGAGCCACAGGAACTCCCAAAAGCAAGACTTTAAATGCAGAATATTAAAGAACATGTATTTCCACATTTTAATAACCAAATAATTCAGCTCTTTTGTGACAGAGTTCTCTGGACATCCTTAGCTTAGGAACAGAAACTGCTGGTAAGTAGGTTGGTTACCAGGATCTGAGGGGAAACCATTACTAAACGTGTATGTGAGACTAAATACAATTACATGTGGTAAAAGACATAAAGGCCTGGAGGATAGTTATCAGTTTTATTTTTTCTGAAAGTCTGTTATCTGTACCAGCTTCACACCATATACAAATGGAGAGACCCTTCCCCACCCTCTCTATTTAACAGATTCTAGGAACTGTCCTCTATAGAAACAAAAGCATTAAGTCTACTAGACTCTTTGTTTTTAGAACAGCATTTCTAATGGGAAATCCTCTGAAATGAACCCATCAAAAACTCTGGACACAAGAGTTCCCTGATGGCCTAAGGGTTAAGGATCCAGCACTGTTACCACTCCGGCTTGGGTCACTGCTGTGACAGGGGTCTGATCCCAGGCCTAGGAACTTTTGTATGCCATGGGCACAGCTAAAAACCAACCAGCCAACCAACAAAAAACACCAACAGCACTAAAAACAAAGGTAAAATAATATAAAAGTTATTTTAAGAAACACCAAGATTATAAAGTATGTGGGTTAAAAACAGCAAGAATCCAAATATGAGATCACTAATATGTGGAATCTAATAAAAAATGATACAAAACAGAGACAGACTCAAAGATTTTGAAACCAAATCTATGATCACTAAAGGGGAAATGCTGTGGGGAAGAGATAAATTAGGAGGTTGGGATTAACATATGCAATACTATATATAAAATACAGATATGTAACAAGGATCACAGTATAGCACAGGGAAATCTGCTCTATCCTGTGTAATAACCTATATGGGAAAATAATCTAAAAAGGAATGGATATGCGTATATGTATAACTGATTCACTTTGCTGTACACATGAAACTAATACAATATTTTGAGTCAACTATACTAAAATAAAATTTAATTTTAAAAAATAGCTAGAATCCATGGGGAATAGTTACAGGGAAAGGAGACTCCAAATCATCCATAAAGAAGAACGTATAAGAGACTGATATACAAAAGTAACATTTTGGAGTTCCCGTTGTGGTGCAGTGGTTAACGAATCCGACTGGGAACCATGAGGTTGCAGGTTCGATCCCTGCCCTTGCTCAGTGGGTTAACGATCCGGCGTTGCATGAGCTGTGGTGTAGGTCGCAGATGCGGCTCGGATCCTGCGTTGCTGTGGCTCTGGTGTAGGCTGGCAGCTACAGCTCCGATTAGACCCCTGGCCTGGGAACCTCCATATGCCTCGGGAGCGGCCCAAGAAATGGCAAAAAGACAAAAAATAAGAAATAAAAAAGTAACATTTTGAGCAGTGTGGATCATAAAGTCCAAATAAATAAGTGATAAAAATTCAAGAGAACTCAAATGAGATTTCTGAGTCAGGTGTGGGATGAGATTGAAGGTGGATGAGATGGAGGCAGCTGGTGGTTGTGGTGATACAGAGAAAGGTACCTGGCAAAAGGAAGCACCTGGAGGACTTCTGAGAATGTTTCATGGATGCTAGAAAAGAATGCATACCCTGCAACTATTGGATTTTGTGACTTATATATGTTCATTACGTCAAGGTGGGTTATAGTATTATTCTGAACTATGTCCTTATGCTTAATCTAGTATTTCGATCAATTAGTGAGAAATGGGATAGGTATTGATATACCCAATTATGACTGTGAACTTCTGTCTCTTTCTTTAATCCTGCCAAATTTTGCTTTTCCATTTTGAAGATCTTGCTTGATTCTGTGCCTTTCCTGATGACATGATCCTTTAAACTTTTAGAAATGACTCTGTTTATCTCTAATACTACTTTTTGTTTCAAAGTCTACTTATATGCTATTAACATGGCCACTCCAGTTTTCACATGCTTACTTTTAGCATTTACTTATTTATTTTTTTGTCTTTTTAGGGTCACGCCCTTGACATATAGAGGTTCCCAGGTTAGTTGCTTAACCCACTGAACAAGGCCAGGAATGAAGCCGCATCCACATGGATATTATTCGGGTTCGTTAACCACTGACCACGACGGGAACTCCCTCTTAGCACGTTAATCTTTTTTTTTTTTTTTTTTTTTTTTGGTCTTTTTGCCTTTTCTTGGGCCGCTCCCATGGCATATGGAGGTTCCCAGGCCAGGGGTCTAATCGGAGCTGTAGCCACCGGTCTGCACCAGAGCCACAGCAACGCAGGATCCGAGCCTCGTCTGTGACCTACACCACAGCTCAAGGCAACGCCAGATCCTTAACCCATTGAGCAAGGCCAGGGATCGAACCCGCAACCTCATGGTTCCCAGTCGGATTCGTTAACCACTGCACCATGACGGGAACTCCATCATGTTATATCTTTTTCCATCCTTTTACCTATAAAAATTTTCTGATGTTTGGTTTTCATCAATTTGACTGAATCTCTTGAACATGTATAATTTTATCTTTCACAAATTTAGGGAGTTCTTTCCCATTATCTTCATATATATTTTCTTTCTCCTTCCTTTTAGACTCCAGTGACACTTATTAGGTCTATTTAATATTGTTCAGTTAGGTCCCTGAGGATCTACACTTTTAAGTTTATTTTATTTTTATTTATTTTTACTTTTTGGCTGCACCCCTGGCATACAGAAATTCGGGGCCAGGGATTAAATCCACACCACAGCAGTGACCTAAGAAACGCAATGACAATGCTGGATCCCTAACCCACTGAGTCACCGTGGAACTCCTTAAATTTATTTTTAGAATATTTTTTCTCTATGGTTTTCAGATTGGATAATTTTGGTCTTCAAGGTCGTTCATTTTTAAATTTTTTTATTAACATATAGTTGATTTACAATGTTCTGTCAATTTCTGCTGTGTAGCAAACTGGCCCAGTTACATAAATATACACATTCTTTTTCTCATATTATCTTCCATCATGTTCTATCACAACTGATTGGATATAGTTCCCCAAAGGTCAAACAGTTAACCTTTATTTCAGATAATGTACTTTTCAGTTCTAGAATTTGTTTTATTTTTCTGAGATTTCATGTCTATTATGTCACTATATGCATGCATTATTACATTCTTGAACATAGTAAAAATAACTGCTTTAAAATCCTTGTCTGCTAATTTCAACATTTGTGTCATCCCAGAGTTTGTGTTCACCAATTTTCCAGTTTCTTCATATGTCTGGTAATTGTGGATGGTATCCTGGACCTTGTGAATCATACTTTGTAGACTATAGATTCTGTTATGTTCCCTTAAAAAGAGTTGATTGTTCAAAGATCAAAAATTTGGCAAATATTAACATGCATGATTTTGGCGTCCCCCTGTGCAAATGCCCCTTCACTGTCCAGCTGCTACAGTAGCCTCTCTTTTCTGATTTCCAGCACCACTAAGACTACACATTTCTTTCAGAGTGCTATCCACCCCCAGTCCAATTAGCGACTGGTCTCAGGAACGAAGCTATAAAAACAGGAAACTCACTCTTTGCTCTTCCTTTATCTCAGGTGTTGACTCTATATTAGTTTCTACCTGCTTTTGGTTTGTCTCCAGTATCTTTAGATACTTTACATCTTTAAGTTTTAAAGTATGTGCTAAAGTGATGAATGGGTATATAAATTATATTTTATATATAAACATTTATGGTATAGTATTTTGTCCATTACCAGAAGCAGAACTCCAGGATTTTTTTTTTTTTTTTTTAAGGGCTACACCCGAGGCATATGGAAGTTCCCAGGTTAGGGGTCGAATCAGAGCTGCAGGTGACGGCCTACGCCACAGCCACTGAGGATCTGAGCTGCGTCTGTGATCTACCCCACAGCTCACAGCAACACTAGATCCTTAACTCACTGAGTGGGGCCAGAGATCTAACCCGCATCCTCATAGATACCAGTCAGGTTTGTTACCCCTTTTTTTTTTTTTTTTCCCAGCATGGTGCTAAAACCTTAAAAAAAAGCTTTTCATAGCCCATTCAGGTAAGACTGAGTCTACACTATTTACTGCTCTGTCCTTTTCACCTGGCATAGGGGTCTTGTTAGATAATAAGGGGTATTCTATAAGTATCTGTTGAATGAATAAATGAATGATGAAATAGGTCAAAATGAAAAAAAAATCATCAGTAAGCATCAGAAAATTCTAAGGAGGGGGAAGGTATTTTGGGCTGGAGTCATAAGCAATTTCTTATCATTTAAGAAACCGTGCTTTCTTCTTGAAGGCAAAAAAATCTCCTCTTAGTTTCCAAATATGAAGCATTATTTATAGGATTTAGATTGTTTTAAACTATGGCTTCTCTTTTTCTGGCTAAGATACTCCAGTCATGAGTTTTATTATTCAAGGGTCCCATATTCAGTATAAATCCTTTTCATCAGAGAAAATGTTACATTTTAGTTCTCTGGGCAAATTAATTATGATTTACTATTTTAGGCCACCTTCTAAATTCCTAGGATAATTATATGAGATTCTAATTTCCAAAACATTCATTTGCAAATAGCTCATGAATACTACCCAATTTCCCAAAAGACAGTATGAAAATGAGCACCCTAAATGATGGGGAAGGCAATTAACATCTATTGAGGGATTGCTAGGTAAAAAGCTCTATAATAAGTGCTTTATCTCACTTAATCTTCTCAATTACCCTATGACATGGATATTATTACTAACTATTTACAGATAAGTAAACTAAAGCTCAAAGCTGGCCAAGGTCATGCAGTAGGTGACTGGTAGAGCATGGATTCAAATGTGGTAACTTTTGACTACACTGAAATCAAGCACTCTGTTCATCAAAAAAAAACAAAACAAAACACCCTTGAAAAAGCAAGCCACATAGTGGGAGAAGACAGCCACCCAACATAGACAGGATTTGCAACCAGAAGATATAATATACCCCTGCAAGTTTTTAAGACAAATAAATAGGAAAACTAGCAAAAGACTTTTAAAATGCCTTTTATTGGTATCTGAATACTACTAAACATGAAAGGTACTTGACTTGTTACCTATTAAGTAAAATACATATTAAAGCCACAATAAAATACTACTATTCACCTGTCAAAATAGAAAGAATTAAGAACACTAACAACAGTAAGTGCTGGCAAAGATGTGGGCAATGGGAACTCTCATACACTGCTGGTTAGAATGTAACCTGGTACAACCACTTTGGAAAAAAAATTGTCATTATCTACTCAGGTGGAGGATATGCCTACCACAAAACAAAGCGATTCTAGCTCTAGGTATACACCTGAAACAACTGTAAAACATGCACATGAAGAGCAACACGGTTAGCGATATCCAAAACGCCCACTTAGAGTAGAAAGGATGAACTCCGGTATAGTCATACAATGACATATACTAAAAACAAACACATCAACTGAAAAACAAACAAAATAAGCCACAGCTACATAATGTTATATAAAGCCTTATTTAAATATACATGTATATAAAGGTAGACACGTACAAAATACATATTCTATGAATCCATGAATATAAATCCCCCAAACAGACAAATCTAAACAATAGTTCAAGGAATGGAACAGTAACAAAACTGTAAAGAGCATCAAGGAAAGTACTGTCACAAAGGTCAGGCAGCCTCTTGGAAGAAGGTGAAGGTTATGACCAGGGAGGTGGATACTGAGGGCTTTGTTGTACTGCTAATATCTTATATTTTGACTAGGTGATGACTACATGAATTGTTTGCTGTATAGCCATTCATCAAAGTAGAAATTAAATTTGAGAAGAATACACTGGAGAGACTTGCCTAGACTTATCTGGCCAGATTTCAATTAATTAGTATAAAGCTGCAATAGTTATGACAGAGTGGTTCAGGTCCATGAATAGGTAGCCCAAGGAAAGACTTGCATTCATAAACTTGATATACAACATTGGTGCCATTCCATGGGGAATCAAGGTTTATTCCATAAATGGTGCTGGGGCAATGAGGAAAAAAAATTAGAATTTGTCTCTTACCACATACAAAATTCATCTCTCGCCATGTTAAAAAAAACAAACAGCAACAAAACAATCCAAGTGGATTAAAGTCCTAAATATGGAAAGCAAAATTTTTTAATTGTATAAAAAAACATAGAATATATTTTAAAATCTCAGAGATGAGAAGGATTTTAAAAAACAGATTATTAAGGAAAGGACAGATAAAATAACTACATTAAAATTTAAAACTTTCACATCTCAAAAGACATTATTAAGAAATTAGTACAGTTGGTAGTTTAGATAAACTTGCATCACTATAAATTCATGAAGTTGACAGCTTCACTATGGCTACATAAGAGAATATCTGTATTCTTAGGAAATAAACACTGATGCATTTAGGGGTAAAAGGACAGGCATAATGTATCTAACTTACTTTCAAAAACTTCAGAATATAAACATACACATACATATACATAAATACATTAACAGAGAAGATGTGATTAATAAAACAAATGGAGTAAAATGTAAACAATAAGTGAATCCAGATAATGGATATACAGGTAGATATTCTTTGTACTAATTTACCTTTGCAACATTTTGTAAATTTGAAATTATTTCCAAAGGTGTGTATGTGTGTTTTTAGGGATATCATTACGAAAAATTAAAAGAATCCATAAACTGGGAAGAAATGTTGGTAATGCATATAACCAATGAAGGGTTCGTATCCCGAAGATATAAAAATTTTGTACAAACCATTAGAGGGCGGGGAAAAAAAAAAAAAAAAAAAAGGAAAAATGGGCAAAAGATAGGAAGAGGCAATTAACCAAAAAAAAAAGGAAGAAGAATACAAGATCTAATAAACATATGAAATGTTCAACCTTACTAGTAATCAGAGAATCAGCAATCTAAACTATGGTATTTAACTGCAAAACATAAAATTTTGGCATACCAAATATTGACCAGGAGGCAGGTGAACAAGAACTTACTCTAAGCATTCCTACAGGATACTTGGCAAAATCCAGTAAAGCTGAAGATTACCCCATGATTGGTAATTTTACTTTTAGTTACACATGCTAAGATTAGAGGTCAGCAAAACTTTTCCTCAAAGGCCAGAGGGTAAATATTTTCAGGCTTGTGGGTCATAAGGTCTTTCAACTACTCAACTCTGCCACTGTAGGCTGAAAGTAGTCACAGACAATACATACAAAAATGGACATTGTTGTTTCTTTAAAGCTTTATTTACAGAAACCCTTGGGCCAGAGTTTGACAATCCTTGCTCTAGAGAAACCGTCATATATGTGTACCAAGAGATATGCATAAGAATATTCATAGCAGCTTTCTTTCTTTTTTTTTTTTCCCCCTTTTTCGGCTGCACCTGCAACATATGGAAGTTCCAGGGCTAGGGATCAAATCTGAGCTGGAGCTGCAAACTATGCCACAGCTGCCAGGCTGGGGATTAAACTGGAGCCTCCACAGAGACAAGCCAGATCATTAACCACTGTACCACAGCGGAAACTTGCAGCTTTATATCTAACTGCAAAAATTTTGAGCAATCTAACTGTCCATTGGTAAGAGAATGGATGTATTAGATGTATGCTGATACAAAAGAACACTATACAGCTGTTAAAAACGAATTAACTAGTGCTACGTGAATGCATTTTATAATTGTAATGCAGACTCAGAGAAGTTAAGAAGTATACTTACAGGATAGTGTCAATTATATAAAGTTTGAAAACATGCAAAGTAATATATGTACATAAATATCTAAATATATGAAGTAAACATATGAAGAATGCACAGGGAAAAGGTAAACTATACAGTTAAGAGAAGTTAAAAAAACAAAAAGCCAGGAAGTGATTGCTATAAATATCAAGGTAATGAATATACCTATGGAGGAGGGAGGAGATCAAATATGGTAGAGAAGGGACATGCTTCAGGGGTAGTGTCAAGGTACTATTTCTTTTTCTTTTCTTTTTGTCTTTTTCTTTTTTCCTTTCTTTTCTTTCTTCTTCTTCTTCTTCTTCTTCTTCTTCTCTCTCTCTCTCTCTCTCTCTCTCTCTCTCTCTCTCTCTCTCCCTCTCTCCCTCCCTCCCTCCCTCCTTCCTTCCTTCTTTCCTTCTTTCTTTTCTACATACTTCAGGGGTACTGTCAAGGTACTATTTCTTTTCTTTCATTTTCTCTTTCTCTCTTTTTTTGCTTTTTCGGGCTGCACCTGTGGCATATGGAGGGTCCCAGGCTAGGGGGTCTAATTGGAGCTACAGCTGCCAGCCTACACAATAGCCACAGCAATGCCAGATCTGAGCCCTGTCTACAACCCACACCACAGCTCATGGCAACGCCAGATCCTTAACCCACTGAACAAGGCCTGGGATCGAACCCACAACCTCACGGTTCTTAGATTCATTTTTGCTGCGCCATGAGAGGAACACCAAGGTACTATTTCTTGACCTGGGTAATGGTTACAAAGATGTTTACTTTATAATTTTCCTTACATGTTTTATGTACGCAATGAATAACTTTTAAAAAGGCTTCCTTCCCCACTCCCAAACTAAGAGGAATGGTAAGTGCTGAATTCAACATAATGTGCACATAAGAGTAAGTGATTGGGAGAGGATTAAAAAATCAACTTGTTTGCTACCTGAAAATATAAATTCGGTCAAATTACCAAACCCAGCAGACTTAGGAAAGTAAAAGGTAACTAATGGGGATAAATTTTAAAATTTCTGTTTCTCCCTCAGAACTTTTGATACAATGAGGTATATTAAAGTCTTCATTAATGATATTTTCTTCTGTTGTATAATGTTTGTATGTGCTCTTTCTCATTCATTCACTATTTTGGAAAATTTCCAATATAAAGAAGTTGAGAAAATAGTACAAAGAACCCCCATGAATCCAGCTTCAATGACTATTAAGTCACGGCCAAACTTATTTCACCTATATCACTAATCCCTTGTCCCCTACTGAATTATTGTTAAGAAAATCCCAGACATCATATCATTTAGTCTGTAGAAATTTTGGCATTCTATCTCTAAAAGATAAGGTCCCTTTAAAACTTAACTGTAATACCAATATCATACTTACGAAAAAAATCCACCACAATTAATCAAATATTCATCAATGTTCAAATTTTCATAATTTGGATAAACCAGATCCAAAAAAATGCCAGTTATAATAAATAGAGATTTCTTTTAAGGCTCTCTGAGTCTACAGGTTCTCCTACCCATATTTCCTCCCTTCATTCCATTCTCCTATTTTCTTTGCAATTATTTATTAAAGAAGTGAGGTAATTTATTCTGTGACCTGTCTACATTCTGGATTTTTATAAGTATATTGTATTTCAAAGCACTACATTCTTTTTTTTTTTTTTTTTTTGGTTTTCAGGGCCACACTTGTGGCACATAGAAGTTCCAAGGCTATGCGTCTAATCGGAGATGCAGCCTACACCAATCCAAGCTGCAGTAATCCAAGCTGTGTATGTGACCTACACCACAGCTCACGGCAATGCTGTATCCTTGACCTACTGAGTGAGGCCAGGGATCAAACCCGCATCCTCATGGATACTAGCCAGGTTCGTTTCCACCGCACCACAACAGCAACTCCTCAAAGTACCACATTCTTTGTATTTCTTATAAACTGGTAGTTAAATCCAGAAGCCTGATCACATTATTCAAATTTGATTTTTTTCTTTAAGGAAATAATACTTCTAGATAATCAATGTATTCTTCTCTGAAGAGGCAAGTAAAGTCTGATTGTCTCTTGTTGTCAAACTAGAGACATTAATTCTTTAAATCCTTATTTCATTAGGAGTTGCAAAATGTGATACTCAAACTGTTCTTTTTTCAGTAGCTCCAATACTTCTTTGAAGATAAATTCACCTCTCTGAAGTAATCAAATATCCTCTCTTTGGGTACACTGAGGAACAGTTCATGTGACTGACACTGCATATTATTTCTTTAAAATTCAAGTCATATAGTAACAGTCATCCCTGTCTCTTCATAGCCAAATAGAAATGAAATCATTGTCTCCCTCTCCCTTATCCCCCCCCCCCTTTTTTTGATTATTGGGAACTAGTTTCGGTGATGGCTTCTTTAGAATGGAGGTGGAGAGAAAAAAACTATTATATTTTGAAGTATATAAAATTCCCTAGGAGGTCTTTTCAGCACTGTAATTTAGATGGAGTACATCTGAATCTTTTCTAATGAAATGTCAAGGACCTGACCATTCTGATAATGCAGACATGAAATTTTGGTATACCTCAAGTCCCATTTCCAAACCTGCTTTTCTATACCAGCACTGCCCAGCAAAAATATATAATGCAATTTACAAATGTGAGCTAAGTCATTTAAAATTTTCTAGTAGCCACATTAAACAAGTAAAATGGGTTAATTTAATTTTAGTAACACATTTTATTTAGTGTCCTTATCTAAAAGATCATTTCAACATACACTTAGTATGAAAAACTATATACTCAATGTGAAAAACTATCAGTGACATGCTTTGCAATCTTTTTTTCACGCTGTCTTTAGACAAGAGTGCTTTTGATTCAGATTAACATTCCACGTACATACAGCCACAGGTAGCTTGTGGCTACCCTATTACAGAACACAGCTCTATACTCTCTCTACAGCTGAAAGTCTAAGTGAAACTATCTAGACTTCCTATTCACAGATAAACCTCTCTTGCTCTTACCACTGTTTAAATCCAACTGCCCAGCCAGCACGGGGTACCTCAGACTCAACATGTTCCTAGCCAGACTCATCCTCCTCCAACTGGTCTCTCCTCAGTACTTCCTCTCATACACTCATACGCGGGATACACAAATCAGAAACCTGGGAGTTGTTTTTGTTGTCGTCTTCTCCCTCATCTCCCATACAGAATTCCTCACCAGGTTCTGTTGATTTTAATTTCTAAAATTATACCAAATTCAGTTTGTTCTCTCTACTGCCACCTCAGTAACTCACGATAGCAACATTTCCTTCCTGGAACTGCTATAATAGCTACTTAACTACTCAAGGCCCTCTGACCAATTTTCCATTCTGTAGCTTAGAGATCTTTGCAAAATGCAAATCTGATCCTGTAACCCTTGCTTCACACACTTCAATAGTTTCCAAATGCTTTAAAAATAAAGACCAAAAACTTTAACATGGCCTACAATGTCTGAAACTTCTGATCTTTACCTACTTTCCCAGTCTCATCGCGCCCTGCAGGCTCCCTCTCACACTCTCCCTTCAAGCCACACTGACCTTCCTTTAGGACAGCAAACAAGCCATTATCCCTTCTATCAGAGGACCCTTGCACGTGCTATTTCCTTGGCCTCGAACACTTTTCATACCACTATTTCAACTAATTCATTCTAACTCATCTTTTGAATTTCAGCTTAAATACCACCCATGTAATGGTTCCTTGGCCTCCATACTTGGTTAGGGTCTCCATCACACATTCTCATAGCACTATTATATCTTTCTTTTATAGAAATTAGGTTCATTTTGTACCCCCAGTCTAGCACATAGTTAGTAAATAATATATTTGCTGAAAAACCAAATAAATTACGATACTGATGGTGACAGTAGAATTGACAATAGTGGTTAAGAGAACAGGATTAGCCCTTTGAAGCAGCAGAAATCCTGGTGACATTCTGATGGAAGGAGGACAGGGCTTAAGAGGGTATTCATGACTTCTGAAGTTTATTACTTCCCGTATTTCTGCGAATAAACACTCAATATGTCTGGAACCTATGTATACCTTATTATCTTACTGACCAGGTCAAGAAACATGGCTTATGAATAAATTCTCATTATCTTGTAAAAGCAGTCTGTTTGTTCTGAGAGCATTTTGGAGATACTAGGGGTTTTCACAAAATATTCACAAAGAATTTGCTATGTATCAGGCTCTGTGCCAAGCCCTGTGGGGAACAGAAAGTCTAAAACACAGCTCTGCTCTGAGGAACTTACAATCAAGTTAGGGCACAAAGTAACACACACAAAAGGATAAGGCAAAACTAGTACATGAAGAAAATTAAATGAATGGTACTTCCCTATAAGAAATGCTAATAAGATTCAGAGAAGGAAAGACGTGGCTTGATAGTGATCAGAGAAGAAATCTCCATCTTCAAGAGAAAGACACAACCTGATGAAAAGGAGTCAAAGACAGAAAAGGGAAGAATATTTCCAGCAAGAGGAAACGCTAATGACAAGAAGGAGAGACTGAGAGGACAAGGTTTGTTCTAGGTCTGGGTACATCAATTTGGCTAGTGATATGATGATAAAAGTAAGCTAGGTTAGATTCATCTCACCTTAATCATAGCTCTGTCTGTAAGGATCAAAACAGGTCATCAAAATAGATGACCACAGACTTCTTTGATGTTATACTAATTATCTTACCCAAGAAATACTCGTGGTTAATGAATATTATGACCTATTTCCCAAAGCCTTTCCAAACTATGTCTGAATGGAAAATTAAATATATAGGCATATCCCACAGAATGTCTTCTGCATAGAACACCTCTATCTATCAATACTTTTTGATTTAAAATAGAAAAATTTGAATTTCTCCCGCCCCCCAATTCAATATGTTTGTGAAAAGTTTCAAACTACCTTAAAAACATAATGGGTAGAACATTAAAAAAAAAAAAAAAAAAAGGAGAGAGGGATCCACAAATTTAACAGGGTGTAAAGCTTCTTTCTGTAATTTTCACCCTGAAGCACTAACTAGCTCCTCAGATGATTTATCAAAACCTTCCTCTCAGAAGGTTACAGGTATACAGAGCATACCTGGGTCTCACAGTCTATGTGAAACAGCTTTCCCCTTCTTTGCCCATTTTGGCCACATCATTTCTTGAAACAAGTGAAAATGACTAAATCAACATTCCTTCTCTCTCCTTCTTAACTTCCTTCAAGCTTCGCTTCCCTTGAGTGACAATTCATTACAGAAATGTGACTCATTTTTTTCACAATAAACTTTTATCTTCATTTTTTCTAACAAATTTAGTTACTGCTGTGTATTTATTGTTTGGTGTGCATATTATAAAGATAATGTCTACAGTATGGCATGCAAATTGTACATGCTACTACATTAAAAGCTACCATTTGTTAAAAGGTATATTAATTGCTTTATGATCAGGATGCTCAATTTTGTATTTTACTTCCCAACATGATGTGTTTCATAGATAGAGGCATTTTACTATATTTTAGTTCCTAAAATGTCATTTTAGGAAACCGACTGAGGGCTTTGGGTGGATGTGTAACGCATTAAAAATTTTCCCATTTATAGTAATGGGAAACAGGCTCTTGGAGCAATTTTCAAGCCAAACATCTGATTTGTCAGGAGTGGTTAGAAATGCTTATTTTTAATAGAGACCAGGCAAAGATTAATCATCTTCCAAGGAATCAGTAGAAATAAAGAAATAAAGAAGAAATAGTTTTTCTTTCAATATGGTATAATTTCTTTTCTAAATCTAATGTGACCTAATAATTAAGATATGCTATCCATTCTTTTCACATGACAGGGTAAAGGAATAAATAACAGTCTTTTTCTGAAAACAGAATAACAATAATAATTGTTTAAACTAGATACTTCTAGAGGAACTATGAATAATTGATTTGCCAGTTCATACAGCTTTATAAAGTCAACGAACCCATTTTTTAAATGAGATGATGTGCCTCTCCTACCAAGATCTTACCTTTTATTAATCACAAAATTTTGTTTTCTAATATATTCCAATCACATCTTGTGAGTAACAAATGGGAATGGGAAAATTCCCATTACCTTTGCTATAGAAAACAAAACGGTAGATAACTTTTTCATGAACAGAAAGTAGTAAAATCAAATGTACTTCCTGTATCATAATTTGATTTCTCAGAAACACAATTATATATTCCTGGAGTTCTGGGATACCTTTTTAAAGTACTTAAGAGCCACTAATTTTTAAGATTTCAGTTTCTTGATATTAAAATTTTTTCTGTAATAAACATCCTATGTATTTATGTGCCTCCATGAAAGATACAACTCCCATTGCATTCCTTCCAAAAAAGCACAGCTGAAGTTTAGTCATGAGAAAACATAAGACAAACCAAAATTGAAAGACATTTTACAAAATAAACTGGCCACTATTCTTAAAAGTGGCAAAATAATTGGACCAAGAAGAACTAAAACTGTCTCAGGGAGTTCCCTGGTGGCTCAGTGGGTTAAGTATCCAGTGTAGTCACTGCTATGGCTCAGGTCGCTGCTACGGCGTGGGTTTGATCTCTGGCTCTGGAACTTCCGAAAGCAGGCAGCATGGCCAAAAACAAAAAACAAAAAAACAGTCCCAGACTAAAGGAGACTATGAAGTTATGATGAGTGAATGTAACGCTGGACCTTAGATCAACCCAGGCTTGGAAAAAGAATGTTACAGAATGGATGAAATTTGAATAAATTCTGATTGATTAGTTAGTATTATACCATTATTAATTTTCTGATTATGCAAACTGTACTACTGGAGGCAATTTTGGAAACTGGGTGAAAGGTATACAGGAATTTTTTGTTTAACTAAAAAGTTTTAAAATCATATATAATGGTAAAGTTATTAAATATTATATATAATATATAATGGTAAAATTAATACATAATTATATATAATATGTATATATTATATATAACAGCCCCGCATTTTGTGGGAGCATTGGGCTGGATGTTTAGAAAGAGAATGTAAGCATGTAAGTGAGAAAGAAAGTGGTGACGGACTCCCATTTTCCCAATGACAAACTGCTGTTTTTAAAGGAGGGTTTTCTCTTCTCTTTATTGAGAATTATAAACACTTGAAGAATGCCAGTTACTCTTTTTCATTCCAGTTTGAGATCTGGTAGCCAGGTATGGAAAATTTAATGGCTCCTATGGCTGATGATGTCACTGAAAATGCTGTGTGTAGATGCATAAAGAATTTAAAGTTTGTCTAGGGTTCAAACTATCTTGCTTTCCAATCAGAAAAGTGTCCCAAATTAAAGAATGCATAGGTCTTTATTAGTTCACATACTCTAAGCTGAAAGACCTTCCTGTTCAAACAAGACATACACTGCTCTATAGATATTTAAAGAAACTACAAGGTAATAGTGCTCCCTGAAGTTGTGCAATAATTCAGCCTTGGCTGGCTATGAATTTTGCTTTGGATGCAAGCTAATGGCATCAACCTTATCTATGATGATACCTAAGTAGCATGGTGGGCAGAATTTGCCTTTAGAAAATGCATACATTGGTTAGCATTTTTATTTCAGTCCATGTAATAAAAAAGATAATCTATCCATATCACACTCAAAGTTATCTAATCCTACTATTTGGAATGTAGAGATTCTAAGATAGTTAATTTAAGTTGCTTGGTGTTAATCATAATTTTGGGACTATAGTTTCTAATACATGCTTTACCTAAAAATTCTTAATCTGTGGTTTTGTAGGTTTTCAGTCAATCTATAACTATATTATAGGAAAACACTTTAATTTCCCCTCATTATAATAAAGGTATATTCTGACATGCAACCTTCTTCCACCAAAAAAAATTTCTTAAATATGATAATGAAACCTTATATATTACATTTACATTTGGGAAGTTCATTCCTTTTTTCTTGGGTGAACTACATAAATGACATAGGTTAAATCCTTTTAGTTTAAAAAAGGAATTAAGAATGTTATTTTCACTGTATTGCTACAGAAAGTAATAGTTCATACTCTTCCAAACTTGGACTTTCCAGAAGTCTAAGGGGCAGGATGGCAAGATCTTGAGGAAGAGGCAGGGTTTCAACAAGCTGGGTTTTGGGAGGGGGTTAGGAAGGGAAAGACAGGCACCTACCTCAGTAAGAGAGACTGAACTGAGGAGGAGCAAAGAGGCAGAGAAAGATGGTAGAATCATTCAGTTTGGTTCATAGACTGAAAAATTAGACTAGAGCCAGATCACTGAGGGGCTTAAAAATTCTAGGCTGAACAGGCTATGCTTAATTTCATAAGCAATGGTGAGCCACTGAAGGTCTTTAAGAAAGGGAAAGTCTGATGATATCTCTGTTGTAGGTACAGTACAACAGCAATGTGGAAGGAAATTAAGGAAAAGAGAGAACAGTACCAAAGTGACACATCAACCACAGCGGTAGCATGGGGAAGGAAAAAGCTGCTGGGCATTATCGAAGCAAAATCAACAGGATTCAGCCTTTTCTAAAGAAACATACACAAGAGGAGTTCCCGTTGTGGCGCAGTGGTTAATGAATCCGACTAGGAACCATGAGGTTGCGGGTTTGATCCCTAACCTTGCTCAGTGGGTTAAGGATCCGGCGTTGCTGTAAGCTGTGGTGTAGGTCGCAGACGCGGCTCAGATTCTGTGTTGCTGTGGCTGTGGTGTAGGCCAGCGGCTACAGCTCTGATTCAACCCCTAGCCTGGGAACCTGCATATGCCGCGGGAGCGGCCCAAGAAATGGCAAACACACACACACACACACACACACACACACACACACACACACACACAAGAAAAGAAAGAAAGAAACATACACATGATTTGGATAACACCATTTCAACCAAAACAACTCAAAATCAGAAGACGGTAAATAAAACTAACCTAGAAACAACTAGGCTAATTGGATTGGGGATGGGGAGAACGGGCAACTTTCTTTCAAGATCCTTGACGTCTTCTAGTTGCTGATCCTAAGAAGTAAAGATTTTAGTCCTACAAGGTAGTCATGTGACTGAAACTGGACTTTCTTTTGGGGGGCACTGACCCACAGTATATGGAGTTCCTGGGCCAGGGATCAGATCTGAGCCACAGATGTGGCTGAAGCCACAGCTGCACAATGCTGCAGCCAGATTCTTAACCCACTGTGCCAGGCAGGGGATCAAACCTGCATCCCAGCACTCCCAAGACGCTGCCAATCCTGCTATGCCACAGTGGGAACTCCCTACCTATCTTTTTAAAATGGAAAGCATGAAAAGAGAACAAATACAAGATTTAGTTCCATGTAGTTTAAAAAAAAAAAATGAGTGTGTTTCTTGATCCTGCCTGCTGAAAGACTTCTTTCTCAAGGGTATTATCTAGGGAAAAGATTCATAATTGCTAAATGGATAGCTGCAGTTCTTTACCAGGAGGAAGAACATCTGTTTTCTCTCCTGATGGGATACAGGTTTCCTAGGCTACCAAATTTATACTATACCCTACGCTGCCACACACATACATAAATTCAGAAACACAAACTCAAGTGCAGGAATACACAGATCAAAGCTTGTTTTGTTATAAGTTAACTCCTAAACATTAGAAGAGCCTAGTCTGGTACCTCGAACACAATGCTTTCAACAGTCCTTTCCCCAGGCAATTTCTTCTTCTCTGATGAGAGTTAAAGCCTAACTGTTATGGAGAGGTCTAGAGAAAACAGTATATTGAAGAGTTCCTAAGCAATAGAAAGTGAGACACAGATCTAGTTTCTGATTGAAGTTTCTGCTGCTAGCTGTGTACTTAAGCGGAAGCACTTGAACGGTAAGAAAATTAGGAAAATAAAGACTAAAACATGAAATGTGTACTTTTCTAGTCCCCTTTGTATTCTGGAATTCAATGAAGAAAAAGATTTTTAAATATTTAAATCCTGTTTTGGTCTACATGCAATACACAACAGAAAAGGCAGTGGGTTGCATACAAGTTATAACATTTCACTGCTCTCCACAAAAAAAGATAAGTTAGAAATTTTTATTAGTAACCAAGTTCGATGAAAATGTAACTGGGTGATTATGAGAAGAAAAATCAAGTCTTCCATTAAGTGTAGTTTAGCATGGGCAATAACATCTTTTTTTCCCTTTGATATTGTCATATATTAAAAAATATTTTTAAGAATATAAAAAAGAATGTATATATGTATAGCTGAATCACTTTGCTATACAGTAGAAATTAACATATTATAACTATACTTTAATACTTTAATTTTAAAGTATACACTTTAATTTTTAAAACTATACTTTAATTTTTAAAATCTTTTAAAAGGTATTTTGATTTTTTCAAATTCATTTTACATTGTATTTTTATTTTTTCAAACATATTTTATGTATGTGCCATTTAACAGTTTATAAGATGCTTCTAATGCTTTTTATTTAATCTTCACAAGCATTCATTATGAGAATTACTATTTCTACTTTATAAAGGAGGAAACTTAGCAAGTTTATCACACAACTATTAAGTGACACAGCAGGGGTCAAAATCAGGTGTTGATAAATGTTTAAGTTAATTTCATCATGAAGGACAAGTAGAGATTTTATATGTTTTAAGACTTTAAATATCAACTAAAGAATCCTGGGCTCTCATTTATCCATGGTCACCAAGTTCATGTCATGCCTTAGCTATCTATAAATCTTTACTAAGATAAAACAGACTAGTTGGGAGATGAAGTGCACATGATCTGCTCTTTTGTGAATAATTCCTGCCCGTAAGTTTGACTTGATTTTCAGGTTTTCTAAATTTAAAAGTTAAAGCAATAATCTGCTTTTTAAAAATAATTTTAAAGTATAGATTAAGGTCCAAACTCTCTCAGATTTTAATCTGATCTTTTGATCTTAAATGTAGGAATATATATGATTTGAGTATAATGCCTTAGTAAAAAATGATATACCAAGTTATCAAAATGTATAGAAATTTTAGAAATAACATATACTATAAAAAGTCTTACACGAATCTTTAACAGAAACATTCAACTAGGAACAAGCTACACAAATTTTACTGGGAAATGCAATAAAAACCGGAGGTTTTTTATTTTAACTTTTATTCTGAAAATGTAAAACAAAAGAGTATATAGAATGATCTGGTAAATCAAGGAAGAAGGCAGAAATAAACTGCTATTTTTCAATAAGGAAGTGAAATGTTAAAATGTATTATTCTGTTTGGTATTGTTATAGTTTTGGTGAGCACCAAAGTTGACACCAATCCCATAGGTCCACAAGCCCATAGTGTAAAATAATAAGAATGGGCTTATAAGAAATAAGACACAAAGACTCTAGAATCAGAAATTAAAAACAGAAGTACTAGTTTTAGAATCATTTGTAAAATCATCTCCAACATGAAATGATTACCTGCATAGGGAGATTTTGATTTCTTTAAGGAAATATTTAAGAAATATCTTCCATGAAAAGAACATCTTGGTTAATCAACTTAAGTAGTTTTGAAATTCGTTTTTCCCAAGGAGGGATAAACATATCCAGGGAACATCTTCAAAGGAAATCTTGAGAATTTAGTAAAGGAAGAAACAGCCTAGGTTGCGCTCAATGAGACTGGAATAATAGGCAAAAATCTCAGGTGGGAAGAATGCCCATGAGAACATGTGAGAAAGAAAAGATGGCCCCATCTCTTCTGCCAACAACATCTTTTACCAAGAGATGAAAAGGAACTACAACAGGACTTTACACTGCAGAGTCACAAGATAGGATAATGTTGGTATCAAAGACACAATTAAAACATCTATTTATTTGGCAAAAAATGATTTTCCCTAGGACCCACTGGAGTTCTAGGTGGCACAGATGACCAGGAGAGGGCAGCTCACCACTGCAGCTGTGAGTAAAGATGCGAATTTGCCATCAAGGGGACACTCTACCCTACTTACTACACGTTCCATATTCAAATAATGAAGTAAAGATCCAGCCATTAAAAATCCTAAACAACAGATAAAATATAGTAGCATAAGTCATTACAACAAGTAGCCATTAAGAAAAATTTCTGATAAGCACGTTGGAGCTCATACAACACTGAGGTTAAAGTTCCTGCCCCTCTCACACAAACAGAATCAAAAGAGCTGGCAATTACAGTCATTAAGATTTACTATCTTTTTATACTCCAATGCACTTTTTGTAAATAACTTTCTTACAACTTATCTAAGTTTTCAGGAATCCAAACTTTTTACCAAAATAAATTCTTAAAAACACAATGAATGCAATTAAATGTAGTATCTCATATCAAAGGATACGGAAAAAAGTCACCTCCTGGTATTAATTGATTTCAAAATCCAGTACTTCCTCTTGAATTATACCTATCTTTTCTGTTTAGAATATTCTGTTTACAATCTGTGTTGCATGTGTAAATTTGAAGATTTGTATTGTCAAAAAAAAAAAAAAAAAAAAAAAGACTGCAATGATCAAATAAACCTGTCAGGTTTTCACCAGAAGTATAATAAACAGTTGAAACTTTTCTAATATTAGGAGACTGTCTAGGATGGCATAATTTCCTCCTATGGGGCTGAAATCCACTCAAGGGGTGTGAGGGTGAAACAATCTGAGCATCCAGAGCCTAGTAATCTCTTTATCTTTTAAGGGTCACAGCCCTTCATTTACTAAAAAATTCTGGTTCCTATAAACACAATAATTGGAAGAAAAGTAATTAGACTATAAAAGTCTCTTAAAATTTCTTATTTTCATCCTACTTGTTGTTTAGATGTTTACACTCAACAAAATTAGAAGAAAATGCTTAAAAAGAACAATATCAATTACATAAATGGTTATAAATTGTTTAAAGGCGGAATTTCATTTCCTTAGTGAATTTCTTGATTTAAGGTTTAAAGGCAGTACTTCCAAACCCTTTTCATGTCATGGTGTCCAAAGAAAATGATGTTTATACAGCACATTAGGGTAAATAGAGGAGGGCATTTTCAGTCAGCCCACCAGCTCAGAGGCTCTGAATGTCCCGGGTCCTGCCAGGCCACACTGAGGACAGAGGGAATCTATATCTTGCTCACCTGTAACTTATTCCTATCACAGCAATGGCTGTGGCACATCAGTTAGGGAGTTCTTATATACCTGTCTTTGGCCAAAGGGGAGAATGAAGGAGTAGCTGCAATCCTAGCTCATTCAAGATGTTGTTTGACAATACAGAGGGTGTTTTGTGGGAAGCAAAGAAGTAGCTGAGGGTAAATGAGGTTTGTGGGTGGATTTTGAATTCTTCACCTTTCACCCACACTGATGGTTTCAAGCCCTGCCCATTTTAACAAAGATAAAAAACATTTAGTTAGTGAAACTTCCTCTAAAAAATATTGTTGCAGTTTTAAAGAAGAAAAAAATACAAAGACGCTACTGGAGATACCTTTTATGACTGCTTTTATTAAAAGATCTCTCTCGTGTGGGGACAAGAATAAGCGGGGAAAAGAACAGTGTTGGCAACTGTCAAAACTCTAGTTACTAGCATTGAGGATCAGTAGGTGATGTATGAATACATAATTAATCAAGTCACCATGGGTCAGAACTAAATAATAATCTATAGTTCCTTCCCTTTAACCAAAAAAGAAAGACTAAAAAGTTTTTAATTCAAATGGTAACTAAAAGAAAGATAAATAATAAAACACGGCAAACCAAATCAACAGAGTAATTTGTCTGAATTCCACTGCAAAGGCTTGCCTTGTAGAAGCACTGCAGGATTAAACAGTTACAGCTCTGGCTATGTGGGAGCTCAGCTTCCATAAGGCTCCTAGTGGAGCAGTAAGTCTCCACTAAAGATGCTTTAGTTTTCAAACTAAAGTCAGCCAACATCTGAATGGAAATGAACATGTCTCTGCCTCTAATGAGTGAGAGGCTCTGTTAAAGTCAAATAGTTCAGGAGTTCCCTGGTATCTCAGTGGGTTAAGGATCCAGTGTTGACAGTGCTGTAGCTTGGACCATGCTGTTGGTGCAGGTTCAGTTCCTGGCCTGGAACTTCTCTTTTCTTTTCTTTTTTTTTTTTTTTTCATTTCTTTTTGGCTGCGCTGGTGCATATGGAGTTCCCTTCCTAGGGATTACATCTGAACTGCAGCTGCAGCAATGCCACAGCCGATCCTTAAACCACTGTGCTGGGCTGGGGATCAAACCTGTATCCCAGCACTCCAGAGACACTGCAGATGCCCTTACACCGCAGCGGGAACTCCTGGCCTAGGTACTTCTGCATGTCATGGGTGCGGCCCCCCCCCCCCAAAAAAAGGCAAATAGCTTACCTTAGGGAAATCCTGAATAGCTCAATTTAAAGGCAGTTTGGCAGGAAACTCTTTTGTAAAACTGGACAGGGACAATTTACTGGGTATGCAACTTGAGAGCTGCACAGGAGTCTGCTTTCAGAAGGGGCCTGCGCCTGGTTTAATGTTCTCTTGTTGCCATCTTGAAATTCTGAATAATTTTATCTTTGAACTTGTGGTTTATAAGTAAAGACCAATGGGGCAATGGAACACCATTAAAGGAAATACGCCAAGTGTAAGCATATGTACCAAGCAGTTGGCCATGGCTGCTTAGCCCAAACGTGCACACTTGGGGTGGTCCAGGATGCCAAAAGGCATTCAAAGGTCAGCCAGGACTGAGCCTACACTGGCAGCGGCAATGGTAACAGTGGTTCCAGGAAGGATGGGGAGCTCTACATGGGAATATGCAGTGGAAAGTCAGCTTACCCATCTGTCCCCGAAGCCTGTCCCAGTAGCATATGCACAAATATTAACTCTCCACTCTGAGTGCCAGGACAAGACACGCCAATGCTTAAAGAGTAAACTTTTGAGTAAATTATAGCAAAGTAAAAGCATATACATGGATGTGAGCATGTTAGGGAGTTATTAGACTTCTTCAAAGATTTCAGTTTTAAAAATTGTTGTAATACTGCAAAGCAAATACCCACAGGCTTAACAAGAAAAATTAAAGATTACTGCATTTGATGGAAAAGAATGCTATTTTCATATGAAACTTTGGATAAACCAATTCTTAACAAGGAAAACAATTTATTTTTAGCCATACCTGTGGCACAAGAAGTTCCTGGGTCAGGGATTGAACTCAATCCACAACAGTGAGAACACTGGATCTTTAACCACTAGGTCACCAGGGAACTCCCAGAATGGAAGATAATTCTAAAATTAATTTTTCCTTATAACTGAAGACATAGCAATAGAATATATAACCAGGCATTTTGAATTATATACAAGTCATGAAGCCACTTTTGGTTTCTTGTATAGTCTCCACAAGTTATGAAATGGCAGAGGAAATATTTAAATGCAGTGTATAAATTTCCATTTAAAATTAACAAAAGCTGATTCATATAAAGTCAAATATTTTTAGACTGTTCTGTAAAAATCAGCAGCTGCAAATGCCTTTTTTTTTTTTTGTCTTTTTGCCTTTTTCTAGGGCTGCTCCCATGGCATATGGAGGTTCCCAGGATAGGGGTCTAATCAGAGCTGTGGCTACAGACCTATGCCACAGCCACAGCAATGTGGGATCTGAGGCGCGTCTGCGACCTACACCACAGCTCATGGCAATGCCGGATCCTTAATCCACTGAGCAAGGGCAGGGATCAAACCCGCAACCTCATGGTTCCTAGTCGGATTCGTTAACCACTGCGCCACGACAGGAACTCCTGCAGATGCTTTAAAGTTTGTATTTTGAAATAATTTAACAGAAATTCATGCCAATGTTGTCAAAGCCTATAAAATGTTCTTAATAGCTCCAGTAACAACTGCATCAGCAAAAAAGTTACATTATCAAAGATCACCTGCAATTGAAAGGGATTGACATTGCTTTCAATTATATCAATTAAAAATGAAGTTGCTCAAAGTACAAATTTTGATCACCTGAAAAAGGAATGTGCAGAAAATCATGATTGATCAAGATATCACACTGACAAAGAATTATTACTTACAGAACTAAAATAATAACTCTTTCAATTTTTTTTACTTTGTAAATTTATATTGTTACTCATGCATTGCTATTACATTTATAAACTTTTTTTTTTTTTTTTTTTTGCTTTTTAGGGCCTCACCTGGGCTAGGGGTTGCATCACAGCTGCAGATGCCAGTCACAGCCACAGCCGCAAGGGATCCAAGCCTCAACTGCGACCTACACTGCAGTTCACGGTAATGCCGGATCCTTAACCCACTGAGTGAGGCCAGGAGCCAAACCTGCATCCTCATGGATACTAGCAGGGTTTGTAACCCATTGAGCCATGACAGGAACTTCCGAGAACATATTTTAAAAGGAAAAATCATTAAATATTAGTATACTCAACTACACTTTTTGTCTGCTTTTGAACAAGGGTTTCTCATTTTCATTTTACACTGAGTCTCACAAATTATGTATTACCCTCGGAGGATAATCCAATAGTTACTTCTCAAGGCTTGGCTGTTGTAAAATTCTGCTTCTCAAGGGCCAACCTTAAACAGGCATCCATATCCTCCCTAGCTGTTCTGTCCTAACTGTATATATCTCTGGCCACCTTTCTCTATTCTAACGTCTATCCTATGATTCTCAGCCTGTAATCCTGATCTTGAAGGCCCAGATTTTAAACGTCCACTTTACACTTTCCTCCCTAATCCCTCCAATGTGTTATCCTTATAATAATCTTGAATTTCACTTTATAATAATTTCACTTTATTTCTTAAATTCAACCAAACAATAAGTCTTCTCAGATCTCCTTTTATATGCCCCTCGAATCTGTGACTTAACCCCATACTCACTCTGATCATCCTAGACCAAGTTCTCATAACCTTCTACTGGGAAGAGAGATCTTACCTCACACATACCTTTAACATCATCTCATCTAAACCTCCTAAAACCCCTGCAAGACAGGTAGAGGACGTTCTGATGTAAAAATCATCCTATTTTAAAACTGAAGAAACCGAGGAACAGAGAAGCAAAGCATACTGCTCCAAGTCATGAGAAGGCAGAAGGGCTCAGAGCTATGGAGATGGTGTCTAATCAGATATCCTCCATTACATCATAATATCAAGGCCCCTGAGTCCTCCAATTTGCAATAAAACTTTGGTCAGATCAATTTCTCATCTAAGGTCTTTTATACCTAATTTCTGCTAGAACATAAATAAAGCCTAAAATTTTAGGACCAGCTATCCAACTCCATCTCAAATTCAGTTTTAATTTGCATTTTCAAGCTGTATCTCCTACTACACCCATGCTACTTCTATATGTCACTTTCCTCTGTCTGCTTTGCTAATCTATCAAATTTCTGTCCATGCCTTAAGGCCAAATTCAAATAATACCTCCTTCAGGATCCCTTGCTTGATTTTTTCCATCAAGGAACACTTCTTATTTCCTTTGGATTTCTACTGGTTTATATGAATGCTCCTAGAGCATATGCCACATTCTTTTCTCTCTCTATATATATATATATAATGGATGCACCCATGGCATATGGAAGTTTCCAGCCCAGGGACTGAATTCAAGCCGCAGCTACAACCTCTGCCCCAGCTGCAGCAACACCAGATCCTTTGACCCACTACAAAGGGCCAGGGATTGAACCCGCGCCTCAGCAGCGACTTGAGCCACTGTCAGTCAGATTCTTAACCCACTGAACCATGGTGGGAACTCCACCACATCCATACCTTGAAGGGAGGTTCCAAAAAGACCCATCCTAGAGCACCACAAGACCTAGCAATCAATCAATACCTCATTTAGCCTCCAGGATATAGTTAGTCTCACCATTCAAACATTTATTATCTACCCTGTGCTGGTACAATTCTAAATGCTATGGAGGCTCCAGATAAAGACGTAGGACTAACATATGCATATATTGCTACTCCTTCCCCAAATCTCACTAAAATGACAGTAAAGGAGTTTAAAGAGTCAAATAAATGCCTTCTGAATTACTCTCCCCATTCCATGCAATCAGGTGACTACCTTTTCTCTACCTCAGCAAATGACCAGAAGTTTATTTTCTGGAGATAATAACTAAAAAGTCGGTTCTTTGGATTGGGGGTGAGGATATAAACTGAAACAGAACAATTAAGTGGAAATATACATAATGGATTCTGAGATCTCCAGCCCTCTTTCTCCACTGGCCTCCTAGAACAATGTCAACCAGGCCTTTGCTGTCTGGGCATATGATCCAAATGCTCTTTTTCTCTTTTACAAGAACTCTATCTAGCCTAAGGTCCAAAAGATGCTCATATAAGGGGTTTCCCCAGAAAAATGACTCAGCTAAATTTCCCAAGAGAAGCACCCACAAGCTCTCAGCCTCCAGTCAGCTATTAAGGACCCCACTTTAAATTATGACCAAACTAAGGATTATCAAATATCTGATAAATGCCTAGAATGAAAACTAGAGAGCAAAAGAGAAACAAAAATCAGCATAGGCAACTTGGAGGAAACACACTACTCAGAAATAAGAAAAATTAAAATAAAATTACAATGAATATTCTCTAAGATACAAAATATTATATCCACAATAAGGTACAAATCCCCCCAGGTTGTTTTTTTAATTTAGTTTTCTATATACCTATCACCAAATCAAACCAAAATTTTTTCCATTATCTAAATTTTCCACATACACTTTAAAGAACATTCAGATAGAGACAGACACACAACAGACATAACCACTCATCCTTTAAAAAAAAAACCAGAAATAGCAAAAGAATAAACTCAGCAGATGTGTGGGAAAATAAAGTTGAGGAACTCTCCAACAAAGTAGAACATGAAGACAGAGATGTACAATATAGCAAAAAAAGGTAAGAAGATCAGAGAACCAATTCCAAAGGTCCAATATATGAAAAACAGGTGTTCTCGAAAAAGAGAACAAAGAAAAAGAAGAGGAGGAAATTATCAAAAAAATAAAAAACATTTCTCAGAAAGGAAGCACATGCATTTGCAGACTGAAAGAGGCTACTGAGGACCCTATACAGGAGATGAAAAAAAAAAAAAAAAAAAAAAAAATCCCAAACCAAGGCACAGAAATCTTACACAGTTTCAGAGACTAAGAAAAAGGAAGACCATTCAAAGCATCAGAAATCAGAGTAGTTTTAGACATTTCAACAAAAACACTTGAAATTAGCAAGCAATGGAGTAATGCCATCAAAATTCTAAAGAAAAATCATATTCGACTTAAGAACTCTACCTCCATGCAGCCTTTCTCAGGACATTATTGGAGGTGAACTCCTTGAGTAAATAAACCAAGGAAGATGATGATATGGAATAGAGAAAACAGAAACTCCACCACAGAAGAAAAGCAAAAGGAATTCCTAAGACGACAGTGAAAAAGAGATCCCAGAATGATATCATGAACCAGTCAGCATATAGAGCAACAGACTGGGATGAAGCTGAAATTTCTCCAAAAAGCTGAAAACGAATGGAAACCAAAATATGTGAGAAGAAGATTTAGATATTTTAAAAAGAATTTCAAGTTGATTTAGTGACAAGTACACAGAAAACTAAGTTGACAGCAACCAAAACAATAATGTGGGGTTTGGGGGAAGCTAGAAACAGTAGAGAAAAGAAAAATTTGAGATTTTATCTATATGATTTAGCTATTCAGTAATATTTTTATTTTTTAAGTTGTGCTTACAACTATGAACCTTGTCTGTAAACACTATCTGACCTAACCAAAAGGACAAAATCATTACAGAGAGAAGATAGGAAGAGTTCCTGCAGAACACTGAGAGCAGAGGGAGATCAAGAAAAATGGTATCTTCTATGGTGAAAAGGCTCTAGAAAATTCTAAAACTGAAGAATCAAGAGATAACAATACAAAATGTAACTAAGAACAACAGAGGTGAACAATAAAAAAATCAGCTGAAATGTATGACCATACCGACTCAAGGGAAGGGTAGTGCTGGTGGGAAGTGATGACAAAATGATGTTTTTGCAACAAAAACTGGAAACCACTGACTCTTCAAAACTCTGTGCAAGTATAGCTGATAAAAATTTAAAAACGACTAAGCCACTGACGGCTTTCACTCTAGTGAGAGAGGTACACATATAAACTGATAATTCTAAGCACAGAGTGGTAAGTGCTATGACAGTAATTTATCTGCATATCTATGTAGTACTTGTTAGAATCTTCCCTGTATTCTGGCCATCTATATATAGGTTATTTCTCTGCTAAGCAAGGAACTATAAGGACATTTACCCTCTCTCATTCACCTTTGCTGGATCTTGGCAATTTAAACACAGTTGTTATTAAATAAATACTTATCGAATCAACAATACAGAGAAGGAATTTCCTTTATAAATAAAAGTAAATGAGGCTTTTTTGTTTGTGTTTAAACCGCTCAGAAACTGAATTTCCTTTCTATGCTTGGGAAGGCTCTCATCTTGAGGCATAGCTGGCCTCCCATCAGAGAAGGTAAAAATGTTGGGTATTTGCTTTCTTCCCTCTCAGACCTCCATCATTAAGATACAGCTGCCGCACTTTCTGAATGGAATCTGGCAAGAAGCCACAGCAAAGACCATGTGAAATCCCTTTTGGTGATGGAGACCAGCAGTCAAAGCCACTTGCAGCTTCTAGCAGAAGCATTAGGTATCTAGTTTCAGAGGTGCTGGTCATGTCAGCAGTGCAAGTCACTGCCTACGTACGGGCTGAGCCACAGCAGTGTCCTCACTGGACTAGCTCTACAAGGTGGTCTGAATTACTCCAAGAGAAATAGTCTATAAGCCTATTTATCCAACCCTATCAGAAATTCTGAGAGATCCAATATCCCTTTCCTGCTTAAATTAGCCAGAATTGGTTTCAATTGCTTACAACTATGAACCTTGTCTGTATAATCAGCTCTGCTGACAGTTTTGCGCCCAGACCATTTTACCTGCACACTGTAAACCCTCTGGTCATTTCAGTTTTATATTCCTCTTTCTTAAAAAATGTTCATGTAATGTGTGAAATATTAAAGTAGGTGTCAATGATCTCAAAATTTCTATACCAAAATTTGCAAAGAGTAAGCATCAGTTATACACTCTAGCTAACTTGCAAGAAGTGGAAAAGATATTCAAGATTTTTTATTTGCATTTTGTCATGAGCAGTTGTTTAAATAACATTACTGTAGATTCACATTTCTTAAAGTTTTTAGTCTCAGGACCCCTACACACTCATAAAATTGTTAAGAACCCCAAAGATCATTTGTTTATGTAGGTTGTATCCATTAATATCTACCACATTAGATATTAAAACTGAAAAAAAATTGTAAATCGTTCTCAACTCACTTAAAAATAAGTAAACCCTCTATATTAATATAAGCAACTTTTATGAAAACTATTTTTTTCCAAAATAAAAAGAATGAGAAGATGGAGTTCCTGCTGTGGTTCAGTGGGTTAAGAACCCAACACAGTGTCTGGGAGGATGCAGGTTTGAACCCTGGCCTCACTCACTGTGTTAAGGATCCTGCACTGCTGTGAGCTGTGGTGTAGGTCGCAAATGCAGTTCGGATCCCATGTTACCATGGCTGTGGCATAGGCCAGCAGCTGCAGCTCTGACTTGATCTCTAGCCTGGGAACTTCCATATGCCACAGGTGTTGCCCTAAAAAAAAAAAAGAAACAAACAAACAAAATAATAGTGGAGTTGATTTGAACAGGTCAATTAAAAATATTGATTGGAAGAAAATGTGTTACATGCAAGAAAATATAAGGAAATATATATTACAGTCTTGTTTATTAATTTCAGATTTTAAAAAGATCTCAAGATCTTTCCCTCATCACTTTTAAGAATATTTGGATTGGGGAGTTCCCATTGTGTCAAAGCAGGTTAAGGACCTGATGTAGTCTCCTTGAGGATGTGGGTTCTATCCCTGGCCTCGCTCAGTGTGTTAAGGATCTGGCATTGCCACAAACTGCAGTGTAGGTTGTAGATGTGGTGTGGATCCAGTGCTGCCATGGCTGTGGCATAGGCCTCAGCTTCAGCTCAGATTCCACCCCTAGCCTGGGAGCTTCCATATCCACTTGTGCAGCCATGAAAAGAAAAAAAAAAAAAAAAAAAAAGAATATTTGGATGGGCAAAGAGCTTATTCATTTAGTCTTCCTTTATCTGACTTTTAGAACCCAGCATGAGTCATCTCATCCCATTTTGATGAAATGAATGAAGACAAAGAGCTAATCTGCATGATATGTAACCAATACTGATTCCCAAGAATAGAGTACTACCATGCTCATCCATTAATATCTACTCAATTATGTATAATCTTGTTTTCTTGAAGTGAGTGAATTCAGATGCCCAATGTTGGCAAATATCAAAATAAACACATACCAGCAGGCAATTCTGAAACCAGTTATAGGGTAGCAGCAACAATTTGAGTAGTATTGGTTATTAGAACCATCATTCATTTGCATACCACTCTTTACAGTTTTAGAAGCATTTGCAACTCCTTTATCTAATTTCAAGTATGTAGTAATTCTTGAAGACAGATGAGGTTACTACCATCTTTTTATGGATAAGTAATAAACTCACATATTAGTGGGCTTAAACTCAAACCTTTGACTCCTTTTAGGGCTCTTCCCTTGACTCTACCATTTGAAACAATCTGGTCATGATCTTTTCTCCCCTTTTTTGAAAAAAAAAAAAAAAAAGATTGACATTCTTAATAATGAACCTGGGATCCTCAAAATTCCAAAGAGCCTTCTGAATTTTCCCAGATAACATTAAAATTAAAGATTAAAGGTTAATGCCGTTTTTAAATTTCACAATTCTTTGTAACTCAACACAAAAGCAGTTAATTTCCCATTAATGATAGCCTTTTTTCTTAACTGTCAGCCAACTTTAAAAATTAGTATCTTAAACCAAATCTATTTATTCAGAAAGGATTTGCATACATACTACACATGTGCTAGTTGGTATGAATATTGCTCAAACTGAAGAAACTTGCCAGTTTTTGATACAATGGCATTCACATAATGAATAAGCCATGATTATTCTGGTTCTACTTTCTCTTCATAACTCTGATATACCTAGAATACAGGGAGAGATCTTCTAGTGACCCACTATTATTAATGAATTCTGTTATATATTCTAATCATTCACATTCCAATAATACCCACATATTACTATTGTTAACGTAATAAAGGAGTCAAAGAAGAGAGATTTTGATTAACATTTCAGCGAAATTTTAAACAATCGGCTCCTGATTTCCAGCCTAGTGATATAACTGGGCATACAATAACTCAATTAATACTTTGAAAAATATATTTCGACAAGATATTTAATTTCATGAATAGTCTGCCTTTAAAAAGTCTACTTTAAGCTATATCAAGGAAATAAGATGTGTATCTCTATACCTACGAATCGTAAAAGCAATTTTGTTTTTAATCTTTGCTGAGAGGATTATCAATAGATAGTTACTTTATACTTCCTTTCATATTCATGTCATTTGCAATGATCCAAAGACCAAAGTGATCATAAGATATCCCTATTGGAGTTTAATGTAAATCACTGATGTCAATCCCCTGGTCCCACCATATAGATGTTCACATCATACGGCCAATTTAAATGAAAATATATGGAGTATAAACTTTAAACTCCATTTTTAAAATTCCAGCTTATTCTGTTTACCATGTATTCAAACAAATCTGTGTCACGTATATACATGAAAAAGAAGAAAAACTGAACTAAAAAATAAAAATGATGAAGGGCCATAAACTGAAATAACATTAACACTGTTGACTCACAAGGTTCATTAAAGAAGCAATGTAATTAAAATTTGCTTCAACACTGCCATCTTTATTCATAAATCCTGAAAGCCAACCTTCACCGTAAGTGATAGAAACAGGCATATTTTTTCACTAGACTTATAAACAAACAGTCATATTACATTTCTTTAAAAAAAGAACTACGATACTAAAAGGATGGCATATTGTATTTACTATTCTTTGTTTTTTAGGAAATAAAGAGAAAACACATTCTCTGCTGATTTTTAACAGCATCAAAGTTGAATTTTCCAATGAAGTGCTTTGCCACCTTATCTGTAGACCTCCGGGAATCTTATACCTTATGTCTGTGGAGATCATCATGCCTGTTCTAAATTTTACTAAATTCATTCATTTTTTTTTGGTGACAAATGCTTTTACTTGCAAAAGTGACTGTCAAAAATGACTCAGACATATTTCAGGTGAAAAAGGGAACAAATATAAGTGTGAGGTTTTATAAAATTTATGAAGTTGAGATTTTTCTGTAACAGTCTGAAATTAGAGTATGATTTTTTTAATTAGGAGTATTAAAGACTTTATATAGTCTGCTAAAAGTAGAGTCAGACTTTTATCAAACAACCTTACCTTTCATACAAAATAATTCTATTGGTGATTATTTGCACTCAAATGCCATTGTTCATATTATAATATAGCATTAGGTTTGTTTTATACCAACAGGTGGCTAAGAGGTATTAAGCCAAAATGAACACTGGCTTGCATAAAGCTAACTTAAATTGAGTTGACTGGTAATCTGAGTTTAAAAAATTTATTTGCAAGGCTATTATTACTATATTTCGAATTTTAGTCACACTTTAAATTTCACGTTTACATTAAATAGAAATTATGCATTTTCCTCTAGTGAGTATAGGAGAGCAATGTATTTACATTTTGCATGTGACTGTAAGTAAATTTTTAAAATATCCTGATGACAAGAAAGGCTGAAATTAAAGAATCTCAAAATTGGCTATTAAAGCCATATTCAGAGTATATTAAATTAAGACCAATGATTGTTATGCTACCTGGATGTGGCTCATTTGGAATGCATGTTTTTACTTTCGCTTTTGGCAAAAAAACTAAAGACAGATTTCACAAATATTTGGAAGCTCTTGGTCACAATTTTTCACTCGGTTTTCAGATACATACCTCAATATATTCTTTTATAAGTTCCTTAAAACCATGAAGACAAAAAAAAACCCTATTCATCTTAGATGTACTGGAGCATTTTCAGAGGAATGAAAAATCAACTTCAACCTTTCAAATGAGAAATATTAGATCTATTTCCATAAATTCAGTGTATCTGCAAAAATTTAAACTATTTAGTATAGTTTATACCAAACTATAATAAACATATTATTAAATAATGCTAGGCTTTTAAAGCAGATTTTTAAAAATTACAAATATAAATAAATCTCAGTTTTATGTACTTAAAAAAGGCAAGGCAAGAACAAAGGGAGGAAAACAGAAAAATTAAATTAAAAACACTAATGTAAGCTAATACTGCTTACATATGAACATCAAGATGCCAAGGGACCCAATACAATCCTCATTCTAACATTTTCAATGGCACAGACTAGTGATCACACGATACTGGTGATACTCTCTAGTTACCCCTGGCAACCTTTCTCAACTGTAACGATGCTACCCTACAATAGCTTTCACTGGGCAGCTTTCTCTTCACTTAGCTGAATGCTCTGGGACCATCTGCGTCGGCAAGCATAAAAGGCCAGCCTGCCTGTGGGCCCGTCACTCTGAACACCACCTCTCTGACCCTGATTAAATACAACTTTCAATCCTTTTTGTCCTCCCTGTTGACTTCTCCTATTAAGGGAGCCCTTTGACAAAGAAAGCGGAAGAGTGGACTAACTGCCCCCAAGAAAGGTGATGTCTGATACTGCTCAACACTAGGATTAGCAAGCCAATACATAACAAAAGCAAGTTTGGGGGGAGGGGAGAGGTAAAGAAAAAAAATGGTTTTAGCTAGAGCTTTGACTAATTCAGTAGGTACACAATTCAACAAATAGCTATACAAGAGGCCTTCTTTGAAAGAAATAACTACAGCAGAACAATAATTTGGAGAGATACCTTTCAACATCTTGACATAAGGCCATGACATTGACAAAAACACCAGATATTTGTTTTCTATTTGATTTTTTTAAATTAAAATAGAAAACTTAGAGTTGAAGACAGGAAAGATGGTGGAAAAAGGAGAAACAAAGAGAATATGCAAAATAAATCATAATGGTATCTTATTGTCTCATTAGAAAACATTAAACACAATAAATTGACAATAGTTATTCATATACTTAAGCAAATATTTAAATAAAGGTGGAAAATTGCAACATATTCTACAACAGTCATTTTTGAAACTTGTCATGTCTAGACCAAGAGAACTTCAATTTAAAAGAACTATTTCACAGTATGAAGTAAATACAAAGAACCCATTCTAAAATTTCTAGGAGGCTTGTGAACAGGATCTACAGCTCCTTAGGGTAGTCAGTACCCACCAAGAGGGCAGCAGGTCAAAGTTACCACCTTTGATTACACTACCACTTTATCAAGTAACTCAAGACTCCTGCCCTCCAGATCAGGCCAACCAATAAATGAAGGGCCTAGCTGACTCAATCAATAAAGCAACTGAATAACACAACCTCACAACATGCCATGAAACACACATACACACACACACACACACACCCTAAGGAACTTTTTTTTAGGTCTACTAAAAAGTGCAACCCATAAAGTAAAACTTGACCACACTTATTCAAAGAATGACCAATAAGCCTAGAAATGTTAAAGTGGGGGAAGGGAGGAGAAGGAGGGAGAGAGGAGGGGTAGAGAGGTTACTAGGACACATGGAACTTTCAGTGCTGAAACTGGGAAAGTCCTGGACAAACCAGGACAAGGTGGCCATCCTAGGGAAGGAAGCCACATATACCGGGAAAGTATCATGTACTAATATTACTACTACTGTGCCAGAGTCTTTCACAGAACTGAACTCATTTAATCTTCATTAGAATATAAGAGGAAAGAATCTTTAAAATGAAAAGGTCTAGCTAACTACAAAGATTTTTTTTTTTTTTTTTTAAAGGGCCGCACCCTTGGCATATGGAGATTCCCAGGCTTAGGGGTCTAATTGGAGCTACAGCTGCTGGCCTACTCCACAGCCATGCCAGATCCAAGCCATGTCTGTAACCTACACCATAGCTCACAGCAATGCCGGATGCTAAACCCACTGAGCAAGGTCAAGGATTGAACCTGCAACCTCGTGGTTCCTAGTTGGATTCGCTTCCACTGCGCCACAACGGGAACTCCCTGACTACAAAGATTTAATCTCAATAAGGCTGCCCTGTTAGATGAATAGGAATCTGAATCCATTTGCTAGTCTCCAAAACAAAGATTCCCCCACATTGTCACTTCAGAAGTTAAGTGGGGGCAAGACAAGACTGACCATCATTTTACTTCAGAAGGCACATGACTTATCAAACTCAGCCAGCTCAATTCTACACTATATTGTAGACTAAAAATGCTAGAGAAAAACAAAGCCATGATTGATTAATTACATGAATAAAGGATGACATTTCAGCTGATAACTGATCACTTCAGAAAATCTACAGACAAAAATATTCCTGCCCTGTTGGGAACAATCCCTTATTGCCAGACTTTCTGGTTTACTGGGGCTGGGAATTGATTCTTACAGAGAACGAGGTAAATTGTATATTTGGTTGGAGGGTGGGCCAGGGGAGACAATGATCAGAAATGTGCTCCCAAGAAGGATTCAGATACAGTAATGGAAGAAGAGCACCATTTTCCCTTTCTAAGTTTCTCTGATTTCTCCAATAGTTCCCACCATCAAGGTACTCAATACACAGTCACTATAGTCATTGGGATCTTAGTACCAACTTGGCTGAAGGTCCATGGATCACACTTCTCTCAAGAGGCCAGTTATCAGTCAAAAGTTTTCTGGCAACGAGAAAAGTGGCCCCGTCTGCTCAGATAGTATAATATCTGGGTCAAATTATAAGTGTTTGAATAGGCAAAAGAAAATAAAACTGCAATCCTTCTCCTCATTCTTGTTATTGCTACTAGTTATAATGAACACATGCCTCCTCTGTGCCATGTAACAGGCCCAGGAAGGTAGAGTAAACCATGGTTCTATCTTTGAAGCTTTGTACTATAGGGGGTGTGGTAGGTTTCAGTAACATAAAAAATCATAAACAATAAAGAAAAGCATATGCTGTATAACAACAGAACTTGAGAAAAGGATAGAACTCAGGTAACCAGAGAAGGAATGGGAGAATAATCTAGATTGTTGGAAAGCAAACCAGTGAGTAGTTCAACTAGAGTACAAGGAAGTACTGAAGGATTAAATAAATCAAGAGTCAAAATTTATTCTCTAGGCAACTGTGAGCCACTGAAGGTTTTTAGAGTAGGAGAAAATCTACTCAGGCAATGTTTTAAAAGATTAACCTGGCTATGACAAAGGTATAAACAAAACAGTAGTTTAGATAACAGCCTATATTTTCATAAAATTATTTCTCAAAAATCTTTAATATAGATTTCTTCCTAAATCTCTGACTTTCCTATTCCATCCTAAACACACATAAAATTACTCCAGGTAAACACTGAAGGTAAAATGGCTCCACTATTAGCTATATGATCCAAAGTTCAGAAAAGTTTGTCCAAACTCAAATATTAAGAGCCTTTCCATAATTCCAATGTTAAGTCTAACAATGGCAACAAAAAGAGGCCATATCATGGAAGAATCACATTAACAAAAGCTAATAAGCAGAAATTTTGTTGGTGTAACACTCTCCATGCCATCCCCAAACCACACCCCAACCAGGTACCAGTTTTGCTAGTTTTGAATGCCAGTTGAATTGAATTCTGGCAGATTGAGATGAGACAAAGCATTCTAGGTAGAAAAATATGAACAACAGCCAAAGCAGTAAAATTTGAAAAGTATTCAGTATGTAGCTATAATCTAGTATTCATAAGAGCAAGCTTTTACTTGAATTAGGACATGCTTGCTGATTCCATCATGGCATCTTAGTGGAGTCAGATGAAGGCACCTGCCAGTGTCCAGCTACATGCAGCAAGAATCCAATGAAGGGTTGTTTCCTTCCTTTTATTGAACATTCTCTCCAAGTGTTTTAAGCACTTTAGAAGGGTTCTGCCTTCCGAGATCCCTGGCTCCCCAACACTGCTATTAGAAAATTTGGATTGACTGTAGTTGCAAGGTCCAAATGAATATAAAAGAACATTTGGTTTAACCTTGCAAACAATATAAGAACTCTACTGAGATACTCTAGGTAGAAAAATAAGAAAATTGCAGTAACATTTAAATTTAAAATTTTGAATTGCAAGTTCCCATTGTGGCGCAGCAGAAACAAATCCGACTAGCAACCATGAGGTTGCAGGTTCAATCCCTGGCCTCGCTCAGTGGGTTAAGGATCTGACAGTGCCATGAGCTGTGGCGTAGGTCACAGGCAGGGCTTGGATGCCGCACTGCTTTGGCTGTGGCGCAGGCCGGCAGCTACAGCTCTGATTTGACCCCTAGCCTGGGAACTTCCATATGCTGTGGGTGTGGCCCCAAAAAGCAATAAAAGAAAATAAAATTTTGAACTATTTAAATTTGTAAACAGACTGCACATCTAGAGGCAGTATGATATAATATAAAAAGCATTAGATCTGAAACGTCACCTTTTGGAAACTATTTCTTCAAACAAAAAATTGGGTTAATACCAGTTCTGATGACCTCCAGAGACCTGTGAGGATTATGTGAGAAATTACGTGAAAGCACGAAATCTTAAAGCACTATACAAATATATTCTACTGTTTATACTGGCTTATATACATCATAACACTAAAAATTAATTTTTAACATATGCATACCTAGAGAAAAGACTTGAGAAAAAGCTTTTTTTCTCTCATTAAACTGCAGTATGTTATAGTCCAATGACTTAATTCCAAGTAAAATGATGAAATATAGTCTCTTCTGTTTCTATCTTTATTTTTTATCAAAATGTCCTTAAATGCTACCTTGGAAATCATTTTCAGAAATGAAACAACATATTGATACAGATACTAATGCATCTAGGGACAGGCACATAACAAGCATTCAAGTTTCTGATAAACTGAATACATAAAAATATGCTTAATTTCTAACTATACTTAAATGCAGAAATAACACCATACTTCACTGACAATTTTTTTTGCCTATTTCTCTCCACCCTGATCCCTTTTCAACGTTTTAATTTAACACTCCTAGTGAGCAATGACACTTTGGAGAAGTTTTTTTTTTTTTTTTTTTTTTTTTTTTTTTGGTCTTTTCTTGAGCTACCCCCAAGGCATATGGAGGTTCCCAGGCTAGGGGTCCAACCTGAGCCGCAGCCACCAGCCTACGCCAGAGCCACAGCAACACGGGATCCGAGCCGCGTCTTTGACCCACACCACAGCTCACGGCAACGCAGGATCCTTAGCCCACTGAGCAGGGCCAGGGAACGAACCTGTAACCTCATGGTTCCTAGTCAGATTCGTTAACCACTGCACCACGACGGGAACTCCGACACTTTGGAAAAGTGACTTGACATCACTTGTTTTCTATATTGGAAAACAGCAATAATAATACCTACCTACAGGTTGTGAAGTCAGGTGTGAAGACTAAGTGAGCTAAAGAATAGATCATATATATTGGAGTTCCCGTCGTGGCGCAGTGGTTAACGAATCCGACTAGGAACCATGAGGTTGCGGGTTTGGTCCCTGCCCTTGCTCAGTGGGTTAACGATCCGGCGTTGCCGTGAGCTGTGGTGTAGGTTGCAGACGCGGCTCAGATCCCATGTTGCTGTGGCTCTGGCGTAGGCCGGAGACTACAGCTCTGATTGGACCCCTAGCCTGGGAACCTCCATATGCCGCGGGAGCGGCCCAAGAAACAGCAAAAAGACCAAAAAAAAAAAAAAAAAAAGAATAGATCATATATAAAGTACATATAAAATACACAAAATATATGTAAAATACAGTGCCTAGCACAGAATAGCTGTCTCTTTCCTTTCTTATTCTTAAACCTTTTATTATAAAAAATACCATTACAGCAAAAAGTTCACTGTAACAAATTATGTCCCTAATGCAAATGATGGCTGACACTGGTCCACAGTTGACTACACCAGTTTTACAGCACTATGGCAATGTATCTAGTAAATGTCCTCTCCATTACATTAAATAAGATCCTATATGCTGGTATAGTACAGTAAATATTTCAGAATACATTCACATTGTCTTGTGCATGGCCACAGAAACTCAATGGATTGTGCAACAAAGGATCTCTGTATGCTGAGGTCAAAGATAAAGAAACTGAGGTACCAAGGAAGTAAATGATTTGCCTCAGGTTATCACCTGGCTCATCAGCCAAAGCCATGTTTTACATCTCCTATTCTACATGAAGCACAACTTCTACTACTGTACCTTTATTCTTCCCTTTCTCAAACCTGACCCTCCTCTAGGGTTCATTATCTGGAAGAATGGTATAGTTTCACCTCTCATCCATTCTAAAAAGCAACCAGTCTCCTACATCTGATCTTACTCTCACCTGCCCAACTCTTGGTTACTCTCCAATCGTCTGCCAAACTGACTTTTCCTAAATTCTAAATCTGATCATGTCATTCACTATCGTACTAAAAATCCTTTCTAGAAATCCTGAATTTTCTGCCCATTCTTGTAAGGCCCTTCATAATCGGATCCTAATTTCCCACTCTATACTAATCTCTATTTTCAATCACCTCCACAACCCCTGCTCCAGCCACACCTAATTACACATAAATCTTTGAACAAACCAAAAGCAGTTGGGCCACGTACATGCTATTCTTGGAACCTGCAACCCTCTCTCCCCACTCCATGCCCACATCCGTTAGCTTACTTGTATTTATCCTTCAGGTTTTGCTTCAGTTTTCCTCCAGGAAGTCTCCCAAAACTGAATTAAGAATTATTCCTATGTGTTCCTATGATGTCGTTTTTTTTTTTCCAGGCACTTATCTTTTTGTATTGTGAGTATCCATTTTTGTGTCTAACTCCCTGCCAAGCTATGAGCTAGCCACTTGAGGGTAATGACACAGCTTAACTGTGTCTACCACACTGGTAGGTGCTCAATAAAAATCTGTTGAATTGATTTTGGTTCACCGTTATATGTCTTCCAAGAAATTATTGGCTTTATTTAATAATTTACTACTCTATTCTGAGTTACACTTTCAACTGTTTACACGTCAAATCCTTTCTTCTGCTAATTTTAACCTGCTGATTTCTAAAAATAGCTATGTCTCCAAAATATTAGAAGGCAGAATATTAAATAACGAAGAAGAGCTATATATTCTATCAGAGCATTTCAAGGAGAGGGTGAGAAGCTTATTTAATTGTGCTGTTTAAGTCACTATGCCAAATATAAAACAAACTTCTCCACCTTGCATTATAATCTGACTTAGTATTGTTGTGCCTGAAAGTGATTCTTTTCTTCTCATAAGTTATCTTAAATTCATTTTTTTTTGTCTTAAAAACCAATTTGTTTTCTAGAATAATGCATCTCCAGTTTTACTCTGCTATGCCAAGAATTTGATATACCTATTTGGTATTTGATATACCTATTTGGTATATCAAATAGTGTTTGATTCACCTTGGAGAAGACTTTTTTCCTAAGTGAGATATATCTATCATGTTTTGGTGAGTTCTTACCGGGAAATTAGCTATTATAAATTATTCAATGGAACAAATGCTTCCCCCTGCCACCCCCCGACTACTCACTAAAAGAAAAATCCAACACTGGATTCTATTTCACAGTGAATATATATGAAAAAAACATAGTGGCTCTCACTGATCAATCGTGGCAGAACCCTCATGGCACAGTCACCACAGCTAACAAGCAGAGCAAAACATCCGCCACCCCTTTTATTAAAGAAAAGAAAAAAGTGAAAATGCTAAGATTAGTTAGGCTTTAGGAAGGAAAAAAATCTTGGCAAAAACAATTATCATTCATTACCTCTTAATACATGAAGATTAAAGTTCTCCCTCACTTTTCACAAGTTTATTATAAGTGAAATCATGTTTAAATACATTAAGAATTGCCTTTTAAGGAACTCATATGGATAAGTATTTTAAAAGTAATCTTTTAAAAAATAAATACTCATTTATAAATTGAGTTATTTTTAAAAAACCACTCCGCCTAAAATAAAATACAACTGTTACTACACCATGGTGTATTTTATAGAAAACCCAGGTTATTCTAAATAAGAAATGTATCTACTGAAAATCTGTGGGCTGGGATAGTCTTAAAAAAAAAAAAAAAATCCAGCACAATGGAAGTTCACTTCCTCAGTTTACTTCACAAGTACTTGACCTACAGCACAAAGAAGCTCAGCCTATCTCTGCAAAATGGCTAGTATAAGAAGCAAAGAGACTAAGATTGTAAGTCAAGCTGAGCAGCAACCATATGGCACTACAAAGCACCACTGAGAGACAATAAGCATACCTAAGAATGCTTGATTTTAAGGTATACCCTTATTGGCTAACGGACTGTAAAAGAATACAATGAGAGTCAAGATGTACAGGACAGAAAGTTTGAAGATACAGAAGACCAATCCTATAGTCAAGTCCGTATAGCACACAATTTTATGGCAAATCGTTCATACCATGCAAAAATCTATTGTGAGAGTCTGTGAATTAACTAATGAAAACATTGGAAGCCTAGCTAGACTAGTTAATGTTTTCATTTGAACTTTGTTCGACACTTTGTTGATACAGTTGTACAGTAAAGACTGAAAAGCATTTCAGTAGCCAATCTGGACAATTTTTCTGTTGTTGTTGTTTTCCAATCAACCATGTCTGCAAAGAAAGCAGGCTAACTCCTTTAGCATAGTTCACAGTGCAGTCTGAATAGTTGTCCCACGGCTTTATAAGCATGTAGTATGTGTGTATATAAATTCAGTTTTAACCCTGAGAGCATGAATCCTGAACAACTGCACAGTTATAATTTACTAACGAACTCCAAAATGACACGGTTTTACAAACTGAGCAAACAAGGAAGCAATGCTGATGCCGCCTCTAAAATAAGCTTGTTTAGAAAAGGAAGTAATATTTTGCCAAGGAAAAAATAGCTGGATTAGACAGCTTTCAAAGCATTTACGGCCAGCAATATACAGTGCTGAAATAAATTCATAGGGCGAGAATGGTCAGAAGATCTGCCAATTTTACACAAAGGTTTAGAATTTTCCAAGGAAGGCCTTGCTAAAAATCTTAAAATCTGTGTTTATATTATGTTTAAATTTTATAAGGTAGATGTACAGCATCAAGATGAAAACAAGTATATATACATAAGTTTCAAATGGATTACTCATCGATTCCTTTAAAAGCTGTATTATTTGTCATAATGAACTTCCTCAGGAATAATTCTAAACTTCCAGCCACAATTCTCCCTCATGTTTTGGCTGAAAAGCTTAAATGTTAATCATAATTTGAGCATTTTAGTCCTCTAAAATGAAATATGATTTCTGCGTAACAGGTAAATATACATATATGACTCCCACGGCTGCTTTTCCTTCATGGTATTTTCAAGTGTGAGGGCCAAATTTGTCATTGAATCTGGCATTCCTTAATACAAAATCATTTAGTGTGCTGATACAATGAATTGGTTTCTGGAGTTCAAATCTAATTTCATGCCTTTGTTTAAGCATATGTAAATCTTTTAATTTGAAAGCAATTCTTAATAGATAAAATTAATATGTAAATGTAAACTGTAAATATAAAATATACAATCTGAAATAACTCGAGGCAGCAAGCTCTAGATTTCCATTAATATCGCTGCAACAATTAGAACATGTTTTTAATAAGAGCTTCACTGTGTCATCCTGTCGTCTTGGCTTTACTGCATTAATACAACAGAATGCGCTACCAGGAAAAAGTTTTAAAGGCACTGTCTACATAGAATACAAAATTTGATATAAGTACTTTGTATCACACAGCATTAACAGTCCAAGTAGCAGCAGAAATACATATTGTGTCCAGGATTGCATAAGCATACATTTTCTCCTTTGAGAGCACTGTCAAGTACCGTGGGAAGCAAGGAAGTGTCCCCATACATACACCAAAGAAATCATATACCTAAAACACAATGGATCCATTTATAAGTCTCTAGTCAAAGAAAACATCAAATAATATATTTCCATCTACCATAGATGCTAAAGAAAAACTCAAATTTGATTTTGATATCATTTGGCAGAAATCCAACCAATACAGACTTTGGCCTTTGTTTGGAAATTTTAAGAGACTGTATGTAGCTTACACCAAAACATGTACTTAAAATGCTAATTCTTTTGCTTGATAATAATATAAACAAAGTAAGCACTTTATGCTTTATTTTGGCAAATATTTGGAATTCAGCTGGATACTCTATGCATTTACCCTAAACAAAAGCCAATTCATTATTATTTACTCAGATTTTAAGCATATCATACATGGAAGAAAAAAGCACTAATGGGAAAATCTGAGAAAATATCAGAATCAGTAAGATAACAATCCAATACCTATTTTAACAGAAAAAAAAAAAGTTTAATATTCCAAGAACTGGAATTATATATTCTGAAAGATGTTAAACTGATGAGCTACTGGCTTAGGGGAGAGCTCTATTGATATTAACCACCTTCATTAGGTAGTCAGCATCTTAGTTAGCTAACCCTGGGGTTAAACATTTTATTGCAGGAGTCAATTTGGAAGTTATAAAAATCTTCTGTTGGGGGTTGTTATTTGGGGAGTGAGGGTAGGGAAGCAGCTCAGAAAATCAGTGAAATCTCCAGAATGAACAGCCTGGCACTTTAGTATCTCACTGGGCACTCAGGAAAGCAATACTATAAAAAGCAGGTTACCGTTTATGATAGTTGTATTTTCTGTGTTATCTAGAGAAAAACAGGTTCATCCATGTAAAATGGACTGTTTTAGAAGATATTGCTGCTAAAATGAAAGACTTTTCAAAAGGCAAAAGTGATTATTCCAGATGAAATGAGAAGCTCCAATGTCAACCTTACTTCCTGAATCAGCAAAAATCAAAGCTTTACTCAGAATAGGAAATTGGAGATTTTCTTTTAATTTACATATCTTTTTTGCTGAGTATGTTTTAGCTGAAATATGAGAGAACTTCTAAGAGACAGCACTTCTCATTTCCAACCATGCTTTTGCTATGCCATTATAAAATACCACTACTTGGAACTAAGAATACATCAATTTTACTAGCACTAATGTAGAAGAATCAAGAGTTTAAGTCAGAAGTAGCTTTCCATTTACAGCATTTTGTTATACACTCATTAGCCAGGCCAATACCATACCAAACATCCAGCTGTAAAGTAAAAATTTCAGCTATCTTTAGGACATATCTAAAAACTTAAAGGTCTGGCATATTAGAAGCTAAATTCCTAAATAAGCCTTAATATAAAAAGCAAAAAAAATCTTTAATCCAGATATCTTATTGTCATGTATACACAACTATTAAGTGCATGAATTCTTTAATAAAAATGAATGCGAAGTCCAAGTGTGTGTGAAGAAGTATTGATAAATTTCAGAAATTATTCTGTTAAATCAGTTGTTTTTAAAATATGAATTTTATTCAATACTTTATAACTATGATATTTCTGTAACTGTATCAACAGTAAAAGCTGAAAATATATCTAAATTGTTGACAAACACGTATCTCTTAGCTATTTTCTTTGTGTCAACATTTTATTTTATATTTAATGTGTTTAATTCTACTTGGATAGCTTTTTCTAATAGTAAACAAAAAATGATGGTCTATTAGCAAGAAGAACAAATTTTGTTCAATTCTATCTATTTTGGAAGAAATTATGTTGTCTGTCCCTTTTAATCCCTACTTTGGCTACTCCTACAGCTTCTCTTCCTTTATTTTAAGAGTCAGAAAATGTGTTTTTCCCCCTATGTGAGGACTGTTTTAAATGAATTTATTTGGTGAATATTAAAAAAAATTGTCCTCTGGTTTATTCTTAAGTGACATGAAAATAATTTAAAAGATTTCTCATTCGTAAACTTTTAAAACATCAATACTTTGGCCTTTATGTAATACATTAGGAGAATTCTGCCTTTTACCATAATTAGTAGATATAAATCAAATTTAATTAATCTGCCTTCTAACACAACTAACACAAAAATCAGGTAAACACAGAATTTTGATAATTTACCCATCTTCAACCTGTATAGAACAAATTCTCTAACAATATTTAAATGACACATAAACCTTTAGAAACATAAATTTAGTATTCTTGGAAACTAGATTAAATTTGTAACAATCTAAAGCAAAAATACTGCTTTTTGGATTATTTTACTATGGGAAAGTAAACAAAACCAGATCTAGCCTTCAAAAAACAAACTCCTATCACAGAAAAAGGTAAGTAAGAAGAGTTTTTAAAGGCTTTTCTGTATTTGTTCTTTTCACAGAAGAACAACAAGTAAAACATTCACAGACTCACATGTATACTGCAAGACATATGAATGATCTTTAGGCCTCAAAACCTCATCAGCAAATACTGTCTTCAAAGGATGTAGAAATTGAAACCTAGGGCTAACGTCGACCGTTTTTCTAATAATTGGCTTGTCATGTATCATTTTACTATATCCATATCTGGACGACTTACATTTCCAAGCAGTTGTTAGTTTAAACTTGCCATTTCCTGTCACCTTAAAATAGAACTGGAAAACTCACTATTGCCATTCCATAGTGCTGGTAATGTAGTTAAATATGGTGTATGCCTCTTTCTAGTTTGATACCCAGGGAAACTATGAAACATTTTCCTCTTTATTTTAATGTCTACTAACTACATCTTAATGGTTCCCATATATATTTCTTCAATATTGACATTAAAAGAAAAAGTAGTAAAAATTTAAAGTTTCTGTTTAAAAGCTTTACAAATAAATCTCACCCTAAGCTAAATGCACAGATGGAAGCATAATGTAGTTAAAAGGAAGGCTGTCCCCCACTCTGGTTGTGATGTGGAAAGCCACCTTCCCCCAACTTCAAAAGGTTCGAACTGGCCAATTTTGTCCAAGCTTGCTGTGATAAAATACAACTTTTTCAAAAAAATATACAGCGGCTAAGAGATAGCCAATAAAAAAAATGACAGTGCAGAGGCTAAGCCATACAGAATCTGGTTTTCACAGAATGAGCTAAAATATATTTGCTATTATCTATGTCAGTATCCCATGCTTAAAACCCTCCCTTTCTGCCTTTGTTCAGCTCTTTTGCCAGCAACCAAGTGCTTTCTTTTGGCTCAGCCTAGTTAAAAACCAAAGGACTAGAACATGAGGGTCATCAAGGTCTACAAGGTAGATGAACAAACCAACAAAGCAACATCACAGAGCGAAGAGCAGAGGCATTACAATAAGAATCTAATTGCAACAAAAAGAAAAGTCTATCTAAAAGTCATAATTACAAAAAATAGTAGACACTGGCGATTTCCAAGAGTGGCTGTGTTGCATTATATAAATACTTAGATGATGTTCTTTTTAAATAAGAATTGAAATCAGGACATTAAATAATTATTTTCAAATTCAAGTGAAATAAGTCCTGCAGTGCACACAATACATAATGTTCTGTTAAGTAGGAAACATTATGCCTACATCTGTGTGTGAGTGAGAGTGTGCTGTAAGCCCTTTGGCTTTTTCTAATTAATAATGAATTTCTTTTACTCTATGTAGAACACGGATTTCTCTAGTCTGATGCATTGTTTCTCAAGTTTAAAAGCAAAATTACCCACAACTATAAGCTATGGGATGGAAACAGTTGACACAACCATAATCAAAATAACCATAGAATTTGCTTACTTTTCAGTGCCATGAGGGAAGAATGAAAACATTTTCAGAATTATTTACTAAGCAGCTTTTCCTGCTTTTGTTTTCCCAACTACCATTTCATATTAATTGTATAACTGTAGATAATAAATATGCCAGATATTAATGAAGCTGCTATTTCCTTTTTAAGTCTTCATGGTGATCATGATGTTAATTGCTGCCATCACATTCACTCTTATGTCATCCCTGCAGTGGGGCAAATGGGATTTTGATGATTTGAAGCACAAAGAGAAATAGCTGGAATGATCAATCAGGTGAGACGCAGGCTTCTGAATAGCTGAAGAATGAAATTTGATTTTGGCAAAATTAAAACCAAATTTTCCCTTAATATAGGCCATTTTAAAAACAAGTGGTTATCAAGTAGATGGGGAAAAGTTTGTTACTAAGCTGCTTTCCAATAACACAAAAAAACTTACTACTTCACTACGCTAAGGTTTCTTCTTTCATTTTCCCTTCCCTTCTCAAGAATATTTGAACACAAAGTAGCCAGTTAATTAAAATATAGTTCCACGAAAGGAGAGGAAAATTATATAGCAAGATATAACACAATCTGAACATTTTATATTATCCTACCTGGTATTCTGTCCAGAAACACCTCATAGAAACACATGAGATACACAGATAGGAGATACACAGAAAATTCAAGAATACTTCATACTAACAGGCAAAAAAATTTCCTACTTTATGTTGCTTTTTCAAAAAAAAATATTGGGGGCCAAAAGTAATGTTACAATAGAATTATAAGAAGGTTACTGACGAATCCAGTCAAGCAGGATAGGGTCAGTACTGACTTTTCAGAGCAGAAACTAGAAACAAGAAATCTCCACTTTCTTCTAGAGTGCTAATCTGAAGGACAAAAACACTATAGCAGAAAAGTCAAGACTAATAATGCTGGAGTTCTCGTCCTGGCACAGTGGTTAACGAATCCGACTAGGAACCATGAGGTTACGGGTTCGATCCCTGGCCTTGCTCAGTGGGTTAAGGATCCGGCGTTGCCGCGAGCTGTGGTGTAGGTCACAGACGAGGCTTGGATCCCGTGTTGCTGTGGCTCTGGCCTAGGCCAGCGGCTACAGCTCCGACTGGACCCCTAGCCTGGGAACCTCCATATGCCATGGGAGTGGCCCTAGAAAAGGCAAAAAGACAAAAAAAAAAAAAAAAACGAAAAACTAATAATGCTGTTTTCTGACCAACAGGACAATCACAAAACAAAATAAACTCTGAAAGCCAATAGGTGAGACTTTTACACATCAATAATAAATATAATCTCTATAGACTCATAGGGTTTTGAAGCACAAATGAGAAATAAATGAGAAAAGACTTTGCCAACCACCAAGAATTATACACATTAGGGACACTCCTGTTTCCCTTTAAATATCTCTTCTATGTTATGATCCAGCAAATTGAAGATTGAATGAAAATATCCCAATAATCTAATGCTGGCTCAAATACCAGCTCCTTCACGAAGCCTCCCTTGACTTTCTGAGGAGAAACTGCTCACTCCTTAATGATGCTATTATATTAAACCATATCTCTTCTACAAGGTTAAAAACTCCTTGAAAGCAGGAACTATGCCTTATTTATCTCTGTGTCTACCATGTCACCTAAACGTAAAAATTTACAGATTGTTTTACTAAGTACTATATCCCGAAGTAATAGTAACTTGACTTTTGAATGAAAATATAAAACATACACAGGACATAGAGTTCCTAACTCTGAGAGGTGTGTGGTATGATTGAGAAGCTGGACCATTTTGAATAAGAAACAATACAATAATAAATTTAAGAATAGCTTTTTAAGTGACATGGTCAAGAAGAAGTTAGGGAGAAAGGAAGGAGAACATAGACAGAAAATAGAGCCCTTTAACATGAAAACTTAAGTCTTGCAAGAAAAATAGCACAGAGAGTAATTCTAATTGGGGCTTGTGAATTTGAAAGGAATATGGCTTAATCATACATTTCTCAGAGAATTACTATTATGCAAAGCCAAAAGTATAATCTTGTTCCAGGGGTATACACTCATTCAATGCATAAAAGCAGGGGTATCTGAAGTTCATTTTGCAGGGTAAAAGGGTATCCTGGGTTTCCATAGTGGGTTTTGTTATTATGCCTTCTTTTTAAGGAACCCCAGGTTGGATGCTCAATCTCCAAAAAGCTGCTGTACAGCTTGACCAGCATGGGTTTCTGATTAGAAATGCCTTTGGTGAGAGAACTTTCTTCAACAAGCTAGGTGGGAGGAGCTGAAATAACAGCTGTAAAATTAGTCCCTGGAGGCAACTTCTGGGAGATAGGCACCCCCTCTTGAAGAAGTTCAAATTGAAGGTGTTTGAGCAAAACCATGTCTATGAAACAACCTCAAAGGCAAGAGATTATGAGACTCAGGAGATGAAGGATGTTTCTGAAGCAAAAACGTAACAACTGAAGTGGAACTGATAAATGATTTTTCAACTTAGCCTTTCATCCTTCCAAGGTAGATAAATTGAGTAGCTGCACTGTGCTATGCATGGGTCTTCCAGATGAGGCTTACTGTATGCTTTGCGTGGGCATTAAAAATCCCATAGCACTTCAGATAAATAAAAGGTAAAGAGATAGCCTGTAAGCCTTGGTTAAAATGTTTTAAAATATAACTTGGTGTTCCTTGGCTTACATAAATCCTTTAGCCTGGTTAGTTGACATACTGTGGTAAAATATGAAAAAAAAATCACTTTAAAATTGTTTTGAAATCTAATTCTATACATAAAATTTATTCTAAAAATTATAAATCTTTGAAAAGATTAAATGATACTGCGGGTTAAACACTATAGCAGACATTCAATAAATAATTGTTGCAAGAATGGCTAAAATATTTTCATTTAGTTACCCTGAGAAATCTAAATGACAAATACAAGGACCCTGCAAGAATCTCTGAACTTTTTTTGGAGTTCCCACTGTGGCGCAGCAAAAACAAATCCCACTAGGAACCACAAGGTTGCGGGTTCAATCGCTGGCCTCGCTTGGTGGGTTAAGGATCCAGCGTTGCTGTGGCTATGGTGTAGGCCAGCAGCTGTAGCTCCAATTGGACCCCTGGCCTGGGAACCTCCATATGCCGTGGGTATGGACCTAAAAAGGACAAAAGACTAAAAAAAAAAAAAAAAAAAAAAAACTCTGAACTTTTCAAAGAGACTATTTAAGCTTTTTGGGGTTTTTGTGGCTACTCTCTCAGTGTGTGAAAATTCCAGGGACTGAACCCTTGCCACAGCAGTAACCTGAGCCACTCTAGTGACAACAGTTAATTCTTAACCTGCTGCGTCACAAAGGTATTCCTATTTAAGCACATTTTATTTAAAAAACCATTGATGTACAATATATATGGGATTCTGAATCAAATGCCACATGTGCTAGGTTTTGACCTTGTAACATAATTATTTTACCTCTTTAGCTTCCATTCCCTTTCACTCTCTTATTGGGAAATCATTCTAAGCAAACGATTTGGATGGCGATAAGTGATGATCATTCCTTCCCACCTCGCTCCTCTTCAAACCCCCTTAGATGGGTGAATACACAGTTCAAATCTGACCAATCCAAGCATCAGCTCCCATTTATTAGATCAGTAATAACCCAAGCTGAACCAATGAGAGCATTTCCTGAGCTTTTATCAGAACTGCCAGAAAAGAGGCCTTGTCTCTGCTAAGGACCATGTAAGTCTGAAGTTGATAAAAGTTATTTTCTTCCAACTAGAGCCAGCCTAAGAAAGAAGCCAACACAGAAAAAGTAGAATTGAGAAATGAGGAGAGTCAGTGTTAATTCCTGAATCTCTAGAATAGGCCTAGAATAATCAAGTTATGCTGAGGCCATACAAATGCCTAGGTTTATCGTTCTTTCCCCCTCTCTTCCTCCTTCCTTTTTTCCTTCCTTTCCTTTGGGTTGGAGTTTTGTTACTGCAACCAAGAGCTCAGATTATCCAGAGCCTCTACCACATACTCTTGATCCTGTCAGTTTCCTGTCACTCCTTTACATAGTACCAGTCTGCTACTCCAAATAATACCCTGCCTCCACTGCAGGAGCAAGACAGTGGATGAATGCTTGAGCTGAGGATGTTCCTGTCTACTTTACCTAACCACGAAACGAGGAAGGAAAGCAAGACTTATGAGCAAAGACTATAGAATCAGTCCTTATGGAGATCATAATCACTAAAAGTTCAAAGTTGCTATTTCACACTTAACACTTGTCTACAACTAAGAAAAACATCTGTAGAAAGTCTCTCAGTAAGAAGCCCAATCATAATTAATAAAAAGCAATCTTTAAAAGCATATTATACCACTAAACTCAAGAGGAAGTCTAACAGCTAAAAAGAAAAAGTACAGTCATCCCTCAGTATCCTTGTGGAACTGGTAGAGATACCAAAACCTAGAATATTGAATTTCCTTATATAAAACCATATTTATGCTGGCATAATACTGGCATATAACCTAAGCACATCTCCTTTATAATGTAAATCATCTCTAGATTACTTATAATACCTAATACAATACAATGTAATATATTATCACATAGCATTTGCTATGTAAATAGTTGTAAATACAATGTAAATGCCATATAAACAGTTGCCTGCATATGAGCAAATTCAAATATTGCTTAGAATTCCCAAAATATTTTCAGTAAGTTGTTAGCTGAATCCGTGGACACGTAACCCATAGATACAAAGGCCTGACTATGCTGGTAGAATCTATACTTTAAATTCTAGATCATTTGTTTAAAATAATAGCATTCAGAATTATTTTAATTCCCATCCTTAGAGATCAGACTAAAATCAGACAATCCAAACATAAACACAAACTTTAAAAGCTTTCAGCATTACATCAGGAGAATCTAGCATTTGGAATAAATAATCCAAGTTAATGCAGGCATTCCCATCATGGGGCAGCAGAAACGAATCTGACTAGTGTCTGTGAGGACACAGGTTTGATCCCTGGCCTCGCTCAGTGGGTTAAGGATCCAGCAGTGCCAAGAGTTGTGGTGTAGGTTGCAGATGCGGCTAGGATCCCTGCAGTAGCTGTGATGTAGGTTGACAGCTACAGGTCCAGTTTGATCCCTAGCCTGGAACTTCCATATGCCACCGGGGCGGCCCTAAAAAGACAAAATAATAACAATAATAATAAGTTGATGAAATCTTGGGTATACTTTTAAGGAGGGGGTTCAGAGAGATTTGAGACAAAGAAGAGAAGGCAATAAGAAGAGGGAACAGAGAGATATGACAATGCTGTCACAAACCAAGGAATACTGTCAGCCACCAGAGCCACCAGAGCTGAAAGAGGTATGGAACAGACTCTCCCTTAGAGTCTCCAGAGAGAGTGCAGCCCTGCTAATGCCTTGATTATTGCTCAGTGATACTGATTTTGGACTTCTGGCCTTCTAGAAATATGACAGAATAAAATTTTGTTTTTCTAAGCAATCAAGTTTGTTTTTATTTGTTACTACAGCAATGGGAAATATATTATAGATATTCTAATTCTTAAAATATTGGATTATATTTATACTTGTGTGTACTACTTTTAAGCAGTTTTTAAGAACTGTGCATGCAAAATTTGGTGAATTAAACCACAACAGCACTAATTGATTTAGGGAAGGATCATCAAAGGATGTTAAAAATACAGGATTAAAGTTTAGTGGGGAAACACCTTATCAAAATATATCCTCACAGACTGCTTACAAAGGGAAAAATGCTTACCAACAGAAATCTGGTGAAATCATCTTAATCAAATGATCAAAGTTAATACCAAAAACAGGATAAACTGAAATATGAGCCTCCTGATGTGATACAATGTGAACACATCATCACTCATATGCTTTCCCTGCCAAAAAAATACATAACCTGAAAGTTTATCATGCCAAACCCAAATTACAGGACATTCTATAAAACAACTCACCAATACTCTTTTAAAATGTCAATAACATCAATAACATGAAAAGCAAAGAAAAACTGTTCAAGACTAAGGAGACTCAAGAGACAAATGAATATAATATCTGATCCTGGATAAGATCATGTTCGAGGGGAGGCAGAAGACTGGGACACGATTGGGAAAACTGGTTTGGACTCTACATTGGACAAAAGAATTTTACCAATGTCAAATTTCTAAAATTTGCTAAGTATATTGTAGCTAATGTAAGGCAATGTAGGATACTTAAGGATATATATTCTGCAATATTTAGGGGTAAAAGAGCATGATGTCTTCAAATTATTTTTCAACTAGTTAATCCCAAAAATGTAATAATAAACTGCGTGTGTGTTTGTGTATTTGTCGTTAAAGGCAATTACGGCAAAAGTGTTAACAATATTAAATATCGACATGAAGGTATAATGGGGTTCACTGCATTATTCCTGTAAGTTTCTATAGGTTTAAAATATTTAAAAATAAAACATAAGGAAAAAAAAAAACCTGACCTGGTGGATTGAATATCTGACCTCACGGGGGACCAAGATATAGAACATTCTGCTTTCAGATTGAATGGAAATATTGCATGCCCTTAATATTATATATTCAGTAATGGTTGAAAACACAAACAAAATAATCACCAATGTGAGAAAATGACATTTTTAAGTACTGCTTAGAATACCTGTAACAGATAGTAGAGATATACTTTATTTTTATGTTTTCTGCAATTTAGTTAACAACATAAGGAATATACTAGCATTTTTAGTAGTAAAAATGAACTCACTTTAAAATTCTGTTGTTTCTAAAAATATAAATGTATTAATTATACATACTATGTCAAAGAAAATAAGTTTGATCAAATAAGTAATCTAGTACATAGTTCAAGTGACAAAAGTATCAATTAGAAATAACTTTTTAAATCTCACTGTTGTTTTTCCGTAACATAAAATTTGAGTACAGACTAATATCAAATTTAATTACTTGGACTGAATTCTTTATAGAAATGATTTATTTACCTTGAATGGGTAAGCATATTACTCTCAAGTGGCTGTTCTCATTTTATTACACAACAGAACAAGACAAAGGCACCAAGATGAAATAAAACAAGGAATGCAAAAAAAAAAAAAAAAAAGCTTACGCAAAAAGCATTCTCCACAAATACGTAATAGTCTAAATATATTCAAAAATTATACATAGTGATTTCCAAAAGATCCACATATATATTCTAAATATTAGGATGTCATGATAAAATATAGTGTCTTCATGATTTTACAATAAAATATTTTAAAAGATGAATTTCATTTAACTAATGAAATAAATCTTGATTTTTTGTTTTTGTCTCCCTATGAAGAATGTTGAATAAAGGAGTTCCTGCTGTGGCTCAGGGGTTAATGAACCCAACTAGTATCCATGAGGACACAGGTTCGATCCTTGGCCTCGCTCTGTTGCTTAAGAATCTGGCATTGCCATAAACTGAGGTGTAGGTTGCAGATGCAGCTTGGATCCCGAGTTGCTGCGGCTGTGGAGCAGGCTGGCAGCTACAGCTACAATTTGACCCTTAGCCTGGGAACCTCCTTATGCCATGGGTGCAACTCTAAAAAAACAAAACAAAACAAAAAAAGTTGAGTAAGTTCTAATTGTGATTTATCACATCTTCAAAATATTATAAAACTATGAACATTATAGTTACTCTGATACCTAAATCAATGCCTTCTCAAGTACCATGAGGTAATTTTGGACTGTGAAGAGGATGTACTTTGTGGTCAGTCCAAGTCTGTCCAGATCTTATAACCAAGAATACCAGAATAAAATACTCAAGGGAACCTTATAAGATGGACAACATCGCATCATACCTAAACTATAAACCTCTCAAAATGAGGCAATCTTTGTAAGTTTGTGTACACGGTAGGAACTTCACTGTCTAATTTAATAAATAGTAGGCCTGGTGATGAAAGTCAAACTCTTCTCCCAAGAATGTTTTATGAACAAGTATAAAAATACCCCTCAGGAGTTCCCGTCGTGGCGCAGTGGTTAATGAATCCGACTAGGAACCATGAGGTTGCAGGTTCGATCCCTGGCCTTGCTCAGTGGGTTAACGATCCGGCGTTGCCGTGAGCTGTGGTGTAGGTCGCAGACTTGGCTCAGATCCCACGTTGCTGTGGCTCTGGCGTAGGCCGGTGGCTACAGCTCCGATTCAACCCCTAGCCTGGGAACCTCCATATGCTGCAAGAGCGGCCCAAGAAAATGGCAAAAAGACAAAAAACAACAAAAAAACTCTTCAATTTAAAAATGATTCACATGCAAATGTACATTAATATCTGAGATATTATTTTAAAGGAAGGTATTTCCTTGAGGGAGCTTATCTATAGCTTATTTACAGCAAATTTAATCTGGGAAAAAAAACAGGAATGGAGAAATACTCTAAACCCCTAAATCAACATCAAGTTGGGAATATTGTCTTATGTGAATTAATACTGGTCAGTGTAAAACATGAAGCATAAGAGTTCCCACTGTGGCTGAGAACCTGCCTAGCATCCATGAGGATGTGCGTCCTATCCCTGGCCTCACTCAGTGGGTTAAGGATCCAGCATTGCCACAAGCTGAGGTATAGGTCACAGATGCAGCTCAGATCTGGCATTGCTGTGGCTGTGGCGTAGGCTGGCAGCTACAGCTCTAATTGGACCCCCAGCCTGGGAACTTCCATATGCTAAAGATGCAGTCCTAAAAAGACCAAAAAAAACCAAGAAAACAAGAAACAAAAATAACACATGAAGCATAAACCAACAGTATCTCACAATATTAACAAATGATTACTGAATCTGACCTAGCAATTCTCCTCTCCAATCCTAACAGTTAAAGCATTTTAAAAAAAGCATGTATGCTATTATCAAAAGAACAGATGAAAAGAGAAGAAATAATTTTAAATTAGAGGTGATTAAGCCCAGAGATTTTATTTTCCTTTATGTGTAAGTTTATGCCCTTTTGTTTACTAGAAAATGCAGGTAACATTAGAAAAGAACATTTAAAACATGTCTATTGGCGTTCTCGGTGGTTAACGAATCCGACTGGGAACCATGGGGTTGGAGGTTCAATCCCCGGCCTCGCTCAGTGTGTTAAGGATCCAGCATTGCATGAGCTGTGGTGTAGGTCGCAGATGAGGCTCGGATCCCATGTTGCAGTGGCTGCCGGCAGCCACAGCTCCAATTAGATCCCCAGCCTGGGAACCTCCCTATGCCTCGGGTGCAGCCCTAGAAGAGACAAAAAGACAAAAAAAAAAAAAAAAAAGTCTATGAAGTTTCTCAACAATTATTTCTTGATGCATCAACAAAAATTTATGAGGCTTTGGTATTAATAAAACTTTGTTTATAGATTTTAAAATTCAAATTTCAAATAATTTTCATATGTCATTAAATATCCTCCTTTTGATTTTTTTTCCCCCAGCCATATAAAACTGTTAAAACCATTCTTGGCTCCTACATGGTTAAAAAGTAAAACAAAACAAAACAAAAAAACCAAACACAACAACAACAAAAACCACAGTGGTAGGTGGGATTTGGCATGAGGGCCAGAGTTTGCTAACTTCTGTTCTTAACAAAGGTTGCACATTGGAATTATCTGAGAGTTTTTTAAAAATTCTGTGTCTTTGCCACACCCAGTTGCCTAGGCTCTATCTTTAGTCAATCTTCTGGCCAGGAGAGAGGTGGAAGGGGGTGAGAAATATGATGAAAATATGAAATTTAAAAATTTTCCAGATGATTCTAATGTGTAGCCAAGGTTGAAGAGTACAGAACTTAGAATCAAATGGACACTCCATAGCCTCTTAAATTTTGGCAAGATACGTAATTTTTCAGATTCTTAGTTTCTACATTTATGTTCTGTTCAGAACTGGCACATGGTAACTGCTCAATGTTATCCCTCCCCTTCTATGCTCACTATACCTACTAATTGCTCAGGCCAGATCTAACAGAACTTTGCACAAAACACATCCTTACCCTTTAAAGAACTTACAATTTTAAAGGTTAAGTCATAAACACAGGTAAGAACACATATAAACTGAATGTCAGAAATACACATAACAAAATATTAACATAATACACTGCTGTTTTCAGAAATGTGACCATCAGAAACAAAAATAAAAGACTGTCAAGTATTATATTCTAGGATATCAGTAAGGAGAGTAACAGTGGAAAGATGTTCAGAATAAATTACCTATCTGCCTGATACAAGGCCCATAACAATGAGACCCTCTCCCTCATCTATAACTGTAGCTCAACAATGACTTGCTGACAAAGACCACAGTACTGACGCATCAAGCTTCTCCAGGACTTCTGCTGAATGCCTTGGGGTAGCTGAAATGCCTTCAAATGTATTATTGTACAGCTATTTAAATTTAGGGTCTATTTAGTTTACATAAGGCATACTCAACCATTATTACCTCAGGAAGCTCTAAACAGAGTGAGAAAATGAAGAAAGTTACCTCATCAGCCACAAAAATTATGTATTTCTTGAAAGCCATAAAAAAGTTTGGTCTTCACTAGTCAACTTAATTTTGAACTAAATTTAAAAAAATACTACATATAATTTTTAGTAAGGTTCAAATAAAAGATAAATGTATGAAACGAAATAGCTTACTTATGTATCAGGGAAAAAGTCATAAAGGAAACAATCCCAAAAACAGTACCAACAAAATTAAAACACATCTAGAAATATATTTAATAAGAAATATGCCAAGAAACATTAAGAAAATCATATAGCTTACTGAAGAACATGAAGGAATATCTAAATAATCCACTCTGTCATTTAAATGTCCTAAGCTCATTAAAAGATGCCAATTTGCCATCAAATTAATCTACATTACTAGTGAAATTACAATTTAAACCCCAATAGGATTTTGAGTTGTGTAACAGAAGATACACCTAGGATAATCTGAATATGAATAACAAAGAGACATGTCCCACCAGATCGCAAAACATACCATAAAGCTATGGTAACCATAACTATGCAATTACAAAAAACAGACAAATCAATGAAGAAGTCTAGACTGAGGACTAAGTAGCCATACAATTTTAGTGCATTTATTTAATCATTCAATAAATATTTATGGAATACTGTTCTAGGCTCTGGGGAAAGAGCAACAGAAAAACAACAAAGTCAAAAATCCCTTGTTCTCATGGTGCTTATATTCTAATGGAGAAAAACCAAGAAAAATTAAGCAGAAAATTCAGAACTTTTGTTTAATAAAGGTAAGAAAAGCTGCTACCACCCTAACACTCAGAAATAACGCCCTGCTCTATTGTCTTCCCCAAACTGAGATTCTATTGTATGTTCTTTTATTCCCCATTCAGTAGATTGTGTACATTTTCTCATTTTGAGTGTTCTACTAGACCTTGATTTTTAATTATTGAATAATATTTTGTTTGGATTGTGCCTTATTGTTCTACCATTGATTATTTAGGCCATTTATATAAGAGATTTTGAGCCATTAATAAATGTAATATTAAATTACAACTTCCCACTTTTTCATTTATAATAATTGGATTATCATAAAAGTGGGTTTAAGTATACACAAATATATTTTCTAATATAAATATATTTCTGTTTTTGAAGTAAGTTTTACAATTCACACAAAATTCATAATTTATTTACAAACCAAAAAGTTAAAAAAATAAAAAGACGTATAGTATTTACCACAATTAAGACATAGAACATTTTCATTTTACAAAAAGTTCTCTCATGCCTCTTCCCAAGTCCCTTCCATACACACCCTGGACATCACTGATTTGATTTCTGCAACTAGTTTTGCCATTTATAGACTGTTACAGAAATAGACTCATATAGTATATAGTCCACTGTATCTGACTTCTATGACTTAGCATAAAGCTTTAGAAATTCTTCCTTGTTGTGAAAGGTATCAGTATTTTGTTCCTTGAATGGATATACAATAATTTACTTACCAATCACCAGGTGACAGATATTCTGGTTATTTTAAGTTTCTGTCATTATGAATATAGCTGCAAGGAACATTCAGATACAAATCATTTTTTGCACATGTTTTTTCAGTCCTCTTGGGTAAATATCTGGGAGTAGAAATGCTACATCAGATGGAATGGTACATATTTAATTTGATAAGACTTTCAAAGAAAATTCTTCCAAACAAGTCCAAATAATACTTTTTTTTCCCCCCGATCAACAATGTATGTGAGTTCTTATTATTTCACATCTTCCACGTATTTGGAATTATCAGTCTTTTCAATTACAGCTCACTCTAATGGATGGTAGGTAGTACTATTTCATTGCGATTTTAAGTTTCATTTTTGTAATGACTAATGATTTTGATCTTCTAATGAGCATATTTACCATTTATACATCTTCATCAATAAGTATCTATAAATCTTTTGACCATTTTTACTTGGGTTGTCTGTCCATCTTGTTATTGAGTTATAAGAGTTTTGGGTTTTGTTTTGTTTTGTTTTAACATATTCTGAACACATATCCTTACAAATATTTTCTTCAGGTCTTGCATTTTCAGTTCCTTCAAGTAACTTTGAAGGGTAAATACTTTAAATTTTGTTGAAGTCCAATTTTTCTATTTTTAAAAATAGTTTGTGCTCTTTGCTTATATTTAAAATATTTGATTAACCCAAGTTATTCAGATTGCCTGTTTTCTTTAAAACCTTACATAGATTTAGCTCTTACATTTAATCTATGATATGTTACAAAGCTAACTGCTATATGTCACGTGTTCTAAGAATTAGAGCTCATTTTTGGCATATGGAAATCCAACCGGTACATCAATTTTTAAAACACCTATCTCCTCTTCCAGTGAAATGTTTGGCATCATTGTTTGAGTTCATCTCTAGACTCTCTTTTTGTCCTACATAACTATATCTATCTTTACAACTGGTTTTGTTTGTTTTTTGCTTTATGCGCCACACATGTGGCATGTGGAAGTTCCCAAGTTAGGGTTTCAAAGCAGAGTTGCAGCTGCCGACCTGCACCACAGCCACAGGATCTGAGCCATGTCTGCGATCTGAGCTATGTCTGCGACGCCACAGGTCACGGCAATGCTGGATCCTTAACTGCTGAGAAGGGACGGTTTTGTCTTGTTCCCAACTATAGAATAAATGCTTTCACTCTTTAACTGTAGGTTTTTAAAGAGGCCCTCTATGAGGTTGAGAAAGCTCCCTTTTCATTCCTAGTTTGCCAAGTTTTATTTTGTTTTTTTAATGTCATGTTAAATTTTGTAAAATGCTCTATCTGCATTTACTGAGATGATCATATGGTTTTTCTCTGTTAGTCTGTTAATATACTGAATAACATTAATTACTTTTCACATGTCAAACCAACCTTGTCCTCCTAAAATAAATCAAATAAATCTCACTTGGCCATGACTTGTTAAGCCTTTTTTTTTTTTTTTTTTTTTTTGGCTGTGCCTGTGGCATGTGGAAATTGCCAGGCCAAGGATCAAACCCAAGCAACAGCAGTGACCAGAAACACAGCAGTGATGAAGCCAGATCCTTAACCCACTGTTCCACAAGGGAACTCCATGTAAACTTTTTATACATTATAGGATTCATTTCCTAATATTCGGTTATGGATTCTTGTGTCTATGTTTATAAAGGAATAATTTGTCTTATCTAGTTTTTGTGTCATAGTAATGAAAGCCTTATAAAAGAGGATGAAAAGCATTATCTTATCTTCTATATTCCTAAAGAATTTGTATAGAATTGGTATTACTTTTTTTTTTTTCTTTAAAGTTTGTGGGAAGGTTTTAACTTGGTAGTTAAAAATTCAATTTTTTAACAGGGATACTCTGGTTATCTATTTCTTCTAAACTAAACTTTACCTGTGTCTTTCAAGAAATTTGTCCTTTTTATCTAAGTTACTGAATTTAGTGATATAAGAGTCTTCATAATATCCCCTTAGTCTTTTAAAATCTGTAGTATCTGTGAGGTATCCCTTCTTTCCTTACTTGTTTTTTCCTGAGTAGTCTGTCTAGGCTCAGTTTTACTAACATTTTTGCAAGGGATTCATTTTTTTTTCTTTTAGAGCAGTACCTGCAGCATGTGGAAGTTGGCTAGGGGTCCACTGGAGCTGGAGCTGCCAGCCTACATCACAGCAACACCAGATTTGAGCCGTATCTGTGACCTATGCTGCATCTTGCAGCAACACCCAATCCTTTAACTCAATGAGTGAGGCCAGGGATCGAACCTCCATCCTCATGGACATTAGTCAGACCCTTAACCTGCTGAGCCACAATGGGGACTCCCAAAGGATAAATTTTTTATTTCACTAGTTTTCTTTATGGCTTTTCTGTTTGCTAGTTCATTAATTTTTGCTCTTTATTCTTTCCTTCAGGTTAGTTACTCTAGGTTTAACCTACTTTTCTTTTTGTTCCTTAATGTACAAGTTTAGATCATTGGTTTGTGATCTTTCTTTCTACAGTTAGCATGTAATAATGTCATAAATTTCCCTCTTATGACTGGAAACATGATGTCATCAAACAGTAGAGTAAGAAACTCCAGAAGTCCATCCCTCCACATAAGCAGCAAAGAAGCTGACAAAACTGTCAGAATCAACCTTTTCAAACTACGGAATCAAATCAAAAGCTTATAGTCAGCAGAGGAATGCTTAAAAAGAAAAAGAAAAAAAAAAAAAGCTGAATTTCAGTAAGAAAGCATTGTGTCATCTTAACTTAGAGATACCATTTTCCAGCTCAATGACAGCCTTGCAAGACAACAGCACATTCTTGATATAATGGGTTACAAGTACCAGAGGGAGCAATATGAACCTTTTCTCAAATAACTGTAGCTTTTTGGTTCTGAATTGTCTGATGGCCTGCCTTTATGTCACCTACCTCAGAATTTTCTCATGTCTGACGTGGTGGTGAGTGTATATGTATGTGGTGGCAGGGAGGGTTGGTGGGTGTCTGCTGAAAACAGTTAAAGGCAAATGTACTAACTCCTGCCACAATGGTCAAGGGATAAGAGCTGGGACAAATAAGCCTGGAAGGAAAGGCTAGGGAAGGAGATGCTTTAGGCAATAGGGACTTTGAAAACTGGCATATTCCAGAGAAATAAGAAGGCACCAAACATGTCCAGTGCTAGGCACATGCTCAAAAAAATATGAGAAGGCCCGAAGTTCTCACCTCTGGCTGAAGTTCATGCTCCACATAAGCAGGAAGTAAATGTTAAAAGAAGAGTTATAAATTGTCTGGCAGAACACTAAAGGTATGCCTAGTACACATATAAGACCCATTTGCAAAGACGGGGGAAAGAGGGTGTTTTTGTGGTGGTGGTAGTGGAGGTGGTAGAAGTAGGGGAAGGTTTCCAGGCATTCTATCAAATCATTAGCTGATCATTAAGTTAACGGAACAGAAACTTTAGTGACCACAAATGACAAAGAACACAGATGTTAGAAAATTAGTTCAGAAAAGTCACTAAACAGGAGTTCCCGTCGCGGCTCAGCAGAAATGAAACTGATTAGCATCCACGAGGACAGAGGTTCAATCTCTGGCCTCCCCTGCTCAGTGGGCTAAAGATCTAGAGTTGCCATGAAGTGTGGCGCAGGTCGCGGATGTGGCTCGGATCTGGTGTTGCTGTGGCTGTGGTGTAGGCCAGCGGCTAGAGCTCTAATTCGACCCTTAGCCTGGGAACCTCCATATGCTACGAAAGTGGCCTTAAAAAGACAAAAAAAAAAAGTCACTAAACGAACAAGAAGCAATAACTACAACAAGCAGCAACAACAAACCCCGGTGAGGAGGAACCACCAGATTTCCAAAACTTTCACATTATTACATTCAAAATGACCAGCCTCCAACAAAAAAGTATGAGGTAAGCAAAGAAATATGAATGTATGGTCTACACACAGGAAAAAGAAATTAGCAGAACCAGACCATTGAGCAGTAATAACCAGAGACACCTGAACACTCCATTTTCAATAATGGACAGAATAACTAAACAAGGATATAGAAGACTACAATTACTCTACAAACCAACTAGAACTAACAGACATATACATAGGACATTCCATCAAATGACAGGAGAACACACAAATCTGCTCAATTTCACATGGAACATTCTCCAGGATAGACCTATGTACTACATGTTAGCCACAAAACATGTTTCAATAAATTTTAAAAGACTGAATCATACAAAGTATCTTCTTTGACAATGGGAATAACTAGAAATTAACAACAAAAGGAAATCTGAAAAATTCAAAAATTAGTGGAAATCAGGCAACATACTTCTAAACACTAAAATTACTAAAAAGTTTAGCAAATACTTTGAGAAAAATGGAAAAAAAAATTATGAGATGAAGCCAAAGCAGTGACGAGAGGGAATTTATACCCCTCTCAGAGGGTTTGCAGGGCCCTCTAGATGGTCTTGCTCTAGCCCCAAGTAATTTCCTCCCCAAATGTACACATATTAGTTCTTAGTCAGAAACTCATCCTTCTGTAAATCTTTAGAGTTCTCTTTGGGTGCAGTATTTTTTTGTTTTGTTTTGTTTTGTTTTTTGTCTTTTTGCCATTTCTTGGGCCACTCCCACGGCATATGGAGTTGCCCAGGCTAGGGGTCTAATCGGAGCTGTAGCCACCGGCCTACGCCAGAGCCACAGCAACGCGGGATCCGAGCCGTGTCTGTGACCTACACCACAGCTCACGGCAATGCCGGATCCTTAACCCACTGAGCAAGGCCAGGGACCAAACCTGCAACCTCGTGATTCCTAGTTGATCACTGCACCATGACGGGAACTCCTGGGTGCAGTATTTTTATCCACATATTCTAGACTCCTGGCCTCCCCAGTTTCCAAACTCTCTCTTTAATGTCCCATGACCCCAAAATCTGAATGGGTTTCCCCCCTCCTGTACAACTGCCTGGAAATTCTCTCTAGGTAATAAGCTGGGGCAGTTTAAGAGTTCATCTCATTTGTTTCCCTTCTCTTTTATCAGTGTCCTATACTGCTTATCACCCAGTGTCTCTAAAGAGTTATTTCAAATTTACAGACTGACTTTCTTGCTATTTGAGACAGAAGTACAAATTCAGTCCCTGGTATTCTATAATGGCTAGAAGTTCAAGTCCCTGTTACTCCTCTTACTTCTCAAAAAACAAAATACAATGGAGTTCCCGTTGCAGCTCAGTGGTTAATGAATCCAGCTAGGAACCAAGAAGTTGCGGGTTCGATCCCTGGCCTCGCTCAGTGGGTTAAGCATCTGGTGGGTTAAGGATCTGGCGTTGCCGTGAGCTGTGGTGTAGGTTGCACCAGCTCTGATTAGACCCCTAGCCTGGGAATCTCCATATGCCCTGGGTACGGCCCTAGAAAAGACAAAAAAAAAAAAAAAAGTTCAAAAAACAAAAACAAAAACAAAACCCCACGACTCCACTAGAACCCAAGTAATATGTGTTCATGGTATTCAAGCAACAGTAATTAAATAATTATTAATTAAATAATTTAAATATTAAATACATTAAATAAACCATTATAATCCTATCACCCAAAGGTAGCCGCTCTAGTTTTCAATAACATGAACTTTCAGTCTTTTTCTATGTATAAATGTTTTTTAGAAATGAAAAACAGGTGCGGGGGGGAGGGTGGAGAAGGCTCGCTAGCAAGATGCTGAGGCGAGCCTCGTGTGCCCACCCCCCGCCCTGGCCCCCAGCTCCCACCCAGTGTGCCCAGCTCAGCCATGATCAAGGTGATCCTCATCTTTAGTGACCATAGGAAGCCGCAGCTCTCCAAATTTTACCAGCCCTACAGTGAAGATACACAACAACAAATCATCAGGGAGACATTCCATTTGGTATCTAAGAGAGATGAGAATGTAATTTCCCAGAAGGAGGATTATTAATTGGAGAATCTGACAGCAAACTGATTTATAGACATTATGCAACATTATATTTTGTTTTCTGTGTGTATTCTTCAGAAAGTGTACCTGGCATTTTAGATCTAATTCAAATATTTGTGGAAACATTAGACAAATGTTTTGAAAACGTCTGTGAACTGGATTTAACTTTCCATGTAGGTAAGTTCACAATATACTTGCAGAAATGGTGATGGGAGAAATGGTATTGGAGACCAACATGAATGAGACTGTTACACAAGATGATGCACAAAATAAACTGGAGAAATATGAGGCTGGCTTAGCAGGAGCTCCAGCCTGTGCTATATCAGCTGTGAAGAATATGAATCTTTCTGAGATCCCAAGAAATATTAACATTGGTGACATCAGTAGTATAAAAGTGTCAACATGCCCTCTTTTAAATAAAAAATTTAAAAGGCCATTCCAAGGTAAAATCCAGTGGGAAAAGTCATCTGAGTTTACCACGCAGTTGTTTACCAAAAATAGAGGAGGAGAGTCTTAACTTATTTGCTCTTGGATTTAAGTCAAGGTACTGTATAGAAGTTAGGTAAAATCTGTATGGAAGTTTGACCTTGCTTTTCTTGCTCAGTGATTTTGAAGAAATTGAGTAGTTCCGAGTATGATTTTTTTTTCTTCCTTTTCGAAACTGCATTCCTATGGCCACCTAAGGCATGCCTCTATGTATTGACTACTACAGTATTTCAAAAAGTGTTTCAGACATTTCTTTAAATTATGTACAACCCAAAATGTTGGCGTTCTGTATGGATCACAAGTGCAGCATTCCTTAATTCCTTCTGTTATATGTCACAATTGTTATTTAAAGAACCAAGTATGTACTGCATGAAAACATTACGACCTTTTTTCCTTAGTTAAGTGGACTTCTAAAGCACCTTTCTGTTTGCCTGATATCTACTTTAGCGATAATTTTTTTTACAACCCTCTGATTCAACAAAGTAAATAAAAGTATATTTTATCACTGTTCAAAAAGAAAAAGAAAAACAGGTGCATGCTGTTTTACTACAGTATTTCCACCTAATATGGCATAACAACCTTCTATTAAATACTTGTTCAATTAATCACTGCAACCACTAAAGAATATACTATGGTAAAGAAACCCTTTTTATTGAACATCTAGGCTGTTTCCAACTCTGTAGTAAAATCCTTACATGCACTCATTATTATTTCCTTTGAACAAATCTTAAGTCAAATGACTTGCACTTTTAACACTTTTAAAAAACTCATTTTTTTTATTGTAGTAAAATATATAACATAAAATTGGCCATTTTAACCATCTTTAAGTGTATAATTCAATAGGATTAATTATATTCACAATGTTACCATTATCTAATTCCAAAATCCTTTCAATGCTCAAAACAGAAATTCTGTACTTAATCCATTAAGCAAAAATTCCCCATTCCCTCTTTCCTTCTAACCCCTAGTAACACTAATATACTTACTTTCTCACTTCTTCTAGAGATTCCATATAAGTGGGATCATATAGTATTTTGTGTCCAGCTTCTTTCACTTAACACAATGTTTTTAAGGTTCATCCATGTTATAGAATATATCATAATTTCATTCCTTTTATGCCAAAATAATATTCCATTGTGTATATATATATATATATATACACACCATATTTTGTTTTTTCATCCATGTGTAGATAGGTACTTGCATTGTTTTCACCTTTTGGCTATTGTGAATAATGCTGCTATAAACATCTGTGTAATAGTATCTGTTACATGTAAGACTTTTGGGGACTTCCCGAGTAGCTCACAACATGTAAGATTTTTTGGTAACTACTGCTCAATTGCTTTTCATCAAGAAAGATTCACTAAAGCCCGTATTAGCCATAAACATGAATGCCCATGTTATTATAATTTGTCAACTTAATAGATTAAAATAATACTGAAATTTTAATTAATAGTGATAGCAAGCTTTTTCATATGTTTCTTCTTTTAGGAACCACCAGTTCATATGCTTGGCCCACTTTTCTACTACAGCGTTTCCTTTCCTCATGGGTTTCCAAGACTACCTTATTTAAACAGATCAGAAGCCATTTTTTAAATTACACATATATACACACATATATATATATGTAATTTTATTTTTTTGCTTTCAACTCTGCTTGTGATGTTTGTTCACATAGAAAAGTTGTTCATGCTTATGCAATTAAATCCCACCAGCTTCCTGCACATTCTAGTCACTTTAGTAACAATGGTTTCTAACTTTTCATGGTATATTTAGAAAGTCCTCCTGCAACACAAGATCATTCACCTATATTTTCTTTCAGTACTTTACTGTTTCATGTATTATTAATAGAAAATTTTAAATTATCTCTACTTTATTTTGGTATATGGTATGGAGTAGAAATGTAACTCTTCCCCCAATACCACTTACTGATTAATCCTTCATTTCTCCAAATTAAAAAATATCACCCTAGGGAGTTCCCGTCGTGGCGCAGTGGTTAACGAATCCGACTAGGAACCATGAGGTTGCGGGTTCGGTCCCTGCCCTTGCTCAGTGGGTTGACGATCCGGCGTTGCCATGAGCTGTGGTGTAGGTCGCAGACGCGGCTCGGATCCTGCGTTGCTGTGGCTCTGGCGTAGGCCAGTGGCTACAGCTCCGATTAGACCCCTAGCCTGGGAACCTCCATATGCCGCGGGAGCGGCCCAAAGAAATAGCAAAAAGACAAAAAAAAAAAAAAAAAAAAAAAAGGCACCCTATAATGTACTAGACTCATTTATACTTGGATGTGTTTGTGTGTATACACACACATATATATACATCCAAGTATAAATAAGAGTCTAGTTCATTTATATACTATACAATACACACACACACACACACACACACACACACACACACAGAGATACATCCTGTTATATTGGTCTGTTTATTCCCGGGCCTGTATTGTATTATTTTAATTGCTAAAGATTTGTAATAAGGTTTAACATCTGGTAGGACATTTCACTGTTCTTGTTTTTCGTTTTTTTTTCCAAAAATTTCTATACTAACCTCCCATTTATTTTTCCAGATGAATATTAAAATCATCTTACCAGGGAGTTACCTTGTGGCTCAGAGGTAATGAACCCAACTACTATCCATAAAGATGTGGGTTCAATCCCTGGCCTTGCTTAGTGGGTTAAGAATCCAGCATTGCCACAAGCTGTGGTGTAGGTTGCAGACACGGCTTGGATCCCGCATTGCTGTGGCTATGGTGTAGGCCAGCAGCTACAACTTCAATTAGATCCCTAGCCTGGGAACTTTCATATGCCACGGGCTTGGCCCTAAAAAGGAAAAAAAAAAAAAAAAGAAAAAGAAAAAGAAAAAGAAAAAAACCCAAAACCTTAATAAACAATTCCTGTCATACTGACTTTCTCAAAACCTCTAAGTTTAATTTTAGATTTGTATAATCTGAAATTTACACAATCATGTCTTGAATGTCCTATAATCATTTCAGATGTATTAATATTGCCTACTAATTACCCTGGGGCTATGAAGCATCTTCTCATAACAATATTTCCTTTTATATCCTTTAGGACAAATAAGCACAAGATAACCAACTGATCTTCAAAGAGTGCTAACAGAGGCTAAATGGTTAGGCATTGTGTCATAAAGATTAGTCCTTAATAATGCTTTAAAAGAAGAAAAAGGAGCCAAGGATTAGTGTGTAGTCTGGGAAAAAGAACTGCATGTAGCAGAAGTTAAGCCATATCTAGAAACTAATTCGCAGGTATAAGATTGCCAAGTACCTAGTTTAGGTGTGAACAGACATTTTTGAAAAATGCCAGACATTCTGAACTTTGCATGCCCTACATAACTGTATCTATAGCACACCAATGCAAGTATGCCGCAAAAGTTGCCAAATGCAATCCGTAAATGAACAAAGGTAACTTTGTTTCAATAAAACTTTCTTCACCAAAAAAGGTGTTAAGCCGGGTCTGGACAACTGATCATAGTTTGCCATTCTAGACCCAGTAAGAAATGGCTTCTAAACTTTCTTAGCTATTTGTTTTTTTAAGAAGTAACTTTTTCTTAATCTAAAAACAAACAAACAAAAGAGTTGCTCTGGTTAAGCAGAAATGGGGAAAGGGGAATTAGAGTACAGCGAGGCCTGCTAGACCCTCCCCTCTCTAACATTCATTCTTCTTCCCACTAAAGGTCTGCACAATATAATTTGACTGTGTTTAAACCCCTCATTTATACAGGTAAGAAAGGAGAAAAGAATTTATCTGTCAATCACAAAGACAAGTAGAGCTAGTGCTAAAATTAAAGTCTAGATCTCAAACTCCTGTTTGTAGGCCTTAACCATTAAACTACAACAGTAAACTTGGCGAGTCAGGAATGAAATGGGAAGTTAACACACTTTAGCTCTGTGACATCTGATAGGGCCTTATTATTCAAAGTGGATTTGAGGGTTAAAAATCTACCATAATTTCTTTTTTGCTCTGTCAAGAATCTTTATATTTACATTCATAGGTTACCAATCGCAAAAAGATTCAAATAAAATTCCGATATTTTGAAGGAAATATAACAACAACTAGCCTACGGCCCTTGCTGTGAAACCATGATTAGCAATTCAATGACCCTAAGTTTGTCCCTTTTCCATATGATTTTTACAGGTCACTGCTGAACTGTAATATAATCAGTCAGAAAAAAACTTTTAAGAGGTAAAAGGATGAGCCTTAAAACAGAATTTTCAAAATACACATCAAAGAAATAACTGAGAGCCTATAAACACATTTTCCAAATAGAATAGTCATTCAAGATCATCATTATTGGAAGTGAAAACTTGCATGTTAAGAAAAATGACACTTCCATATCCATAGAAAGATTATCGCTGACTCTAAAATATAACTCTGATGACTGTTTGCATTTCTTTACCTAAGCTGCCTATCTTTAGAATGAATTTAACTTTACTGTAGAAGGCTAGGTAGGAGATAGCGTTGGAAAATTTTTAAAAATAGTAATAATGGAGAAAAATAGGAGTTTGGACTCAATATTATTAAGACTCTACAATATTTCAGCATATATTAGTCTAACAGGAATTATAAGATCATTTTTTGATTTAAGAACATATAGAATATGCACTATACATTCATTCTAAAAGTATCCATTTTATCAAATCAAATTTTATGTTTAAAAGTTTTCTAAAACTGCCTAAATACTGAGGTTCTTATCTTTATATTATTGTGAAGCACAGTTATATGCATCACATATAACAATGTAAGTTATATGCTTAATTAAAGGTTGTTTGAATTCCTAACAGATTTTATCATTTTAAATGAGTGTGATAAAGTACATTTAAAAAAAAAAACAAATAATCATTGGGAAATAACACACAGGCTTACAATACACATTGCTTGCCACACTGAAAACAGTTTTGGAGAATAAAGATAAACTACTGAAATTTCATACGTAAAAAGCAATCTTATTTCTTTTCCCATTCACAAATATTATTTTTAAGAATCAGAAATAAGATCATTACATGAGAAAATTATTTTTTCAATATTACCATTCATTTTTATTTCCATAATAGAATTACCTCTGTCTACAAAAAATTTTCAGAATTCTTACCAGTTTGTCTCTCTAAGTCACTGTGAGAAGACACACCTGTAGGGAATAAAGAATAAAGAAAACTCGGTAAGGCTTTTGTTGAGAATTTAAAATAAATAGTAATAATTAAGTACTAACATAAGGACAGTGAGATAGAAGATTTGACACAAAGTATCTTTTTAGTATTTTCTCTCAGTTTTTAGTCACTATGACTCATTTCAGATTGAATAATTTTAATGATTTTGTTAGAAATTACGCCTAACCTACAAAGTCAAAACTACTTATATAAGAACACTTTAAAAATAAAGAGGTTTTCATAACAGTTAACATAAAAATCAAATGTATAGTGCAATTATAATTACCAAGAATTCCTTGACTTTTCTAAGAAATAAAATTTCATGTCAAAATGATGCTGTAGGCAATCAATAAACTGTGCCTATGAGATAAAACAGTGTCTTCTATTTTGAGCAAATAAAATGAGAAAGAGATAAAATAATATCTCACAACAATATACTGAAATTTTTCTCAGGTGCCAGAAACATACTTATTTCCTCTCGTGACCACAAACATTTTTATGCAGCTCAAGAACATAATCAATATATACACAAATCATGTATTATCTAAGAAACAAGAATGAAAGCTACAAAAAATGCTATATGCTCCTGATAGTTTAAAAAAAAAAAGTTACATTACATAGAATAAAAGAGAGGAGTTTAGGATGTCAGGAACAGTTTAAAGCCTTTATGATCAAGTAATATTCTCTGAGTCACTACTTTGTGACTTGTGTGGAAGTGTAGCAAAAGGATTATTGCTAATCCTTTAACTGTGAATAATGATTTATTGAACAATTCCTACATAAATTCCAACTGTGACCACAAAAATCACATCCTCACAGGCTATTTTCCCTCTATGGAGATAACAAAATTAAAATATTTAAAAATATACACAGTGTATATATATATATACACACACACACACACACATACAATTAAATCAGCTAACAAATTGATTTTTATATATTTAGTAAAGGTTTTGGGCATTTACAGCTTTCATTTTTATTTTAATCTTAAACAAGTCCAAGTGTGGTCCTCCTACCTAGGTATCAATTAACAACAGTAACAAATTAAAAATACTTTCTCATATAGTTGAGTTTCATTCAGAGAAACACAAAAGCAAGATATGAGAATGAGGTTAAGTGCATCTTTTGTCAGTAATGTATGTTGCTCCCTCTGGCCTCATAAACAAGCTGCTCCTTTTTGAATACAGCAGACCTTCAATTTAAATTTATGGAAAGACTAAAGCAGGAGAGCCTGCACTCAAACAATTTTAATAACCTATTAAGTTGCGACTTCAGATTCATTTTATAACCATGCTCCTCAGGGAGCTATGCTATCTGGATAAAGATAAAATTTTTTTCCTTTAAAGATAAATAGCATCATTAATCTGCAACATTTCTTTTCTATTATCTTTCGAAATGAGGAGTTATTTTGTTCTGATCTTGAGGTAATTAGCCTTCATTCACTAGCCTGAAAATGTCTGTGTTCTGAAAATTAAAAATGTGTCATTAAGTGGAATTTACCATAATGTCATTTATCTTTATATAGTTCATCAGTGACAGCAATGGGCCTGGGAATCCATCAGCTTTTACCAAGGAAGCATTAAAACAAATTGAAAAACAGAATAATCCCAGGCACTCTTTAACACAGTCAAAGCCATTTGGGTAATTAAATAGTGGTATTTAAAGTTTTAATTTAGATTTTTCCCTCTGTTCATCAGTAGTCAAATGAGATGTTCATATTCATAACTGTTTGTAATAAAAGGTTTCATAAAGCAAGCAGAATATCAATGTTATTAAAATTTGATGTAACAGGGAGAGTCAATCTACAAAATAAAGTTTTTATTTTCCTGCACCCTAATTTCTGAAATTACATCAGAAATAAATTCTTTCTTCAACTGTCTAGGTTGTGATATTAACTTCACAAAGACACTGATGATTCAAACCCCCAAAAGCTATAACAGAGTGGATGACATGAAATTCAACTTCATTACTGCTCATGTTGGAGAATAATATCTTCACTACCTTAAATTTGTTTTCACTAACTACATCCTTCCAGTAAATACTGTATAGAATTATCAGACATAATTACAAAAATACAAGTTGGCTTGATAAGTTAACACCAGAGGTTAAAATCAGAATCTTGGGGTGGTAGGGGAACAAAGAGGCATTCTGTTACAAGACAACTATTTCCATTCATGTACTGACCAAGGAAATAGCACATGATTTAGAAATATAGCTCAAAAATTATATTCTCTTAGTTAAGACATTAAAAACAGTTTGAATAAACTTAGAGCATAACGAAATCAAGTGAAAATGCTAGACCATCATAAAAATGCATAGCAGTTTCAAAACACACAGTTAATTCAACATAATAAAACATTCATTATTTCCTTTTCTGTGTATTCAGAAACAATATCTTAATTCAAAATGTATTAACACAAGAAAAATCCAACAACATAAAGATTAATAACTTAATGCAGAACTGCTCACTTCTAGATAATTCATGTTCTGAACATAGTATACTAAAATATGTTAATGAGTTTCAGTATGATTTTATGTTAAACTACTGAATGACTTAAATTTTAGCCCTTTGCCACTCAGATATGCAAAGAGGGGTTTCAAGTGTCTTCTGGAGGGGCAAAAATGATTCTTTATAATACACCTATAATTACTTGGCTGAAGATTTTCATCTATACACACATACGCAAATACTACTGAGCAAATCTCATACCACATATTGGTAAGGAATTAAAAACTTTAAAGATACTTTCATGTAAAAGTGTTTATCTTTCCAGTTCCCACCTGGCTTTTCAATGCTGCTGATTTACTTCACATCAAGTCAGAGAAATGTCAGACTGAAGACAGAGTGTTATTAAATAAATATATAATCATGTATTTATTCAAAAGAATATGCAAGATAGGAGTTTCCATCGTGGCGCAACGGAAATGAATCCGTCTAGGAACCATGTGGTTGCAGGTTCGATCCCTGGCCTCGTTCAGTGGGTTAAGGATCCGGCGTTGCCGTGAGCTGTGGTGTAGGCTGCCGACGTGGCTCAGATCCTGCGTTGCTGTGGCTGTGGTGTAGGCCAGCAGCTGTAGCTCCAATTTGACCCCTAGCCTGGGAACCTCCATATGCTGCGGAAGCAGCCCTAGAAAAGGCAAAAAGGGAAAAAGCCAAAAAAAAAAAAAAAGAAGAATAAGCAAGATAATAAATTAGAACATTTAGAACTGAAAACTTAGAAACAATCAAGTTTCCAGTAGGAAAAGGAAAGGAGATCCCAGGCGGTGAAAACTTATCAAAACTTATCATATTTGTACAAATGTTCCAGAGTGGCACAGCTAGGACAAAAATCCAAACATCCAGCCTATTCTTATGACTTTCTGTTTGTAGGTCAATGATCTAAAATATCCACTCAGTATGTAGAGAAGTAGAGTCATCAGAAAAACACATTTCCAACAAAAAAAAGCACACTCTGAATTTGACAGCTTGTAAAGGTTCCAGACAATATTATGATTCTTTTATCAACAAGGCAATAACAAAAGTTTTTCTTTGCCTTGAACAATCTGCTTCTGAAATTTTAATTAGTATTTCTTAAAATAATGCATTTATGCAGATAATTTCTAAGCAATTCTTTCCTTATCCCCTGGAACTAGAAGTTTTGGGTGCATTTTGTTTTTTGTTATTTTAACTAAGAGTTACTTACCTCCCTTAAACAAGGACAAGGCAAAACTCAGGCAAAGCTGAGTTATAATGACTTTATCTTCCAAATGATGTGGAGGCAGGATCTTTTGTGGTTTAACTAAAGTCACCACACAGTCTGAAACTAAATATTGGTCAAATACAAATTCTAAAAAAAATTCAGTCAAATAAACAATATTTGATTAATCTTCATTATTCCTTCTCTGCATATAACATACTAAACCAATTTCATTTTTAGAAAAGAACTCAGCATGAAAGTACATATGTACTTAGATTATTTTTTTTTTGCTTTTTGGTTTTTTTTTTGTCTTTTGTCCTTTTAGGGCCACACCCCATGGCATATGGAGGTTCCCAGAGCTGTTGGCGCCAGCCTATGCCAGAGCCACAGCAATGCTAGAGCTGAGCCGCATCTGTGACCTACACCACAGCTCATGGCAACGCCGGATCCTTAACCCACTGAGAGAGGCCAGGGTTTGAACCCACAACCACTTGATTCCTAGTCAGATCTGTTTCCACTGTGACACGACAGGAACTCCAGATTATTGTTTAAAGTGATTTAAAAAACCCTGAAAGTAAGTGAATATCCAAGATTTTGATAAACTCTGAAATACTCATTCTATATAGCCTATAGACTTTTTTGTTTGCTTGGATGTGCCCGTGGCATACAAAAGTTCCTGGGCCAGGGATCAAACCCGAACGACAGCTATAACCAGAGCCACAGCAGTGACAACACCAGATCCTTAACCTACTGAGCCACACATACTCTATAGACTATTAATTAGCTATTAAGAAGATAAGTCCACCTCTGTATTAATTAACCAAGGAATGATACATAGTAAAAGTTAAAAAAGGACATCTCAGAGAAGTATACAAAAATAATGACTCAAACTACTGTATATTTAAATGTGTTTATATGAGCTGAGAGAAAAGTATAGAAGAATATACAAAGTGTTAACAATGGTATAGCGTTAGCATAAAAGTAAAGTAACTGTTAGCACTGTGTGTCTGAGGAAGAAGGTGGTGAGGAGAAACAGGAAATTACTACTTTTCCTTTATTGATCCTTAAGGGAAAGTAATTCTTCCAATAAGGTGACCCGATCTATTATGTTAGATAGATTTTAAGAGTTCCACTCTTGGCAGAAATCCTTACTAAGATTCTCTGAATTTTATTTCATCTCAATGATACACACAGCCAACTCAAAAAGGGGGGAAGGGGAGCAGGAAATAAAAGAAAGCTATATCACCATTATACCTTTCTTTTAGGAAAAAGAATTTTTTTAAAAGATCTGCTAAAGTAAGATGTACTAAAGTAAGATCTTCTAAAATAAGATGTATTAACCATTTTTAGTGTATTATCAAGATAATGGCTGACTAAATCTATATACACCCGCAGAAAGAAAGACAAAAATAAAAATGTTTCTCTTAAAAGTAAAATAAACATTTTTTTCAGATTATCTTTTAGCTTAGAGTTTCTCAGTCTTGGTACTACTGACATTTGGGGCTAGAAAATTCTTTATTGTTGAGGGCCGTCTTTTGCATTGTAGAATTTTTAGCATGCCTAACCTCTACCCCCAGATGCCAACTGTATCTCCCTTCTGTTGTGATAACCAAAAATGTCTCAAGATATTACCAAAATGACTCCTGCAGGCACAAGCACCACCAGGTGAAAAGCACTACTTTACTTACAGGCTTTCTGAGAGAAATGATTTTTGAATGTTTTACACTGGAAACAACTATACTTATAGCCTGCTAGATAACAATTACATATTAATAATTCTACAGTGAAAAATGTTAAGTATAAAACAATATCATACCATTAACATCGTATTTCTAAGAAATAAAAACTCAAGCTTTCAAAGTATGTGGAAATGAGCAAAGTCTCATTAGGAACTAGACTTCTTACCCGCTAGGTAAATGCAAAAAAAAAAAAAAAAAGAAAAGAAAAGAAAAGAAAAAACAAAAAAACAAAAAACACCTCTAGTGTGAAAGAAAGCAGCTTCAGAGAATTAGCATTTTACAGCTAAAGATGGAAGGAAAATACAATGTGCTTTAAAAAACTGTATTATGATACCAAAAGTTTTCAGTAGTTAAGAAAGGAAAGTCTAAATCACCGTTTCATCAAGGGGCTACAAAGGAAGGATTAGTATTGCAAAAAAAGCATTTGGATGAAGAAAACAAAACAAAACAAAGCCCTGCTCTGTAAAATTTAGAACTGAAAAATCAACAAAAAAATTTCTAAGACAGAATATAATCTGTCTTGGCTTCATATACCAGGTTATGTTATTAAAATAACAAAACCGACAAGTAACATAACTATATGCACGCCAAATCATACCCTCCTACTAGACTTCATCAATATTTCAGAAGCACATATTTATGGAAAAAATTTTGGCCCAAACTCAGGACTTAATACTTCTAACATTTAGGAGAAGTATCTCTTTGTCCAGCATGCATATAATGCTGTGTAAGTTATTAAAACATATATTAAACTTAAGGATTTTAATCACATAAATTGTCAATTCTGAGTTCCCTGAAAGTTCTTTAATTTAAAACTAAAATGTTTAAAATTGTCATACTGTTACAGGTAACCAGCAAAACTCACTATATAAATAATCAACTGGAGACATGAGCATTCCAGGCAGAGGGAACTACCCATAAAAAAGTGTGAGTGCAGGGCTTTGAGGGAACGTGTGAGTGTGTGCACGCACACGTGTGTGCCCATGCATGCATGCACACAAGATAGAGAAAGAGCTTGCAACTATAACACTCACAGACTAATCACATGATCGAACAAATGGAGTTACTTTCAAACATTCTTTTACTTACAGAACCCTATTTTATTTTGTTTTGTTTTGTTTTATTTTATTTTTTGTCTTTTGTCTCTTTAGGGCCGCACCCATGGCATATGCAGGTTCCCAGGCTGGGGGTCAAGTCGGCCTACATAACAGCCACAGCAGAACCAGATTCGAGCCACATCTGTGACTACACCACAGCTCACGGGCAACGCCGGATCTTTAACCCATCGAATGAGGCCAGGAATGGAACCCATGTCCTCATGAGTACCAGTCTGATTCCTTAACCACTGAGCCACAATGGGAACTCCCAGAACACTATTTTAAAGACAGTCAAATGTGTAAAAGAATTAAAACCCTCAAGGCTCTGGTCAAAGAAGGAAGAGAGACAAACTTGGCCAACTTGACTCCTATCTTTCCAAAGGAATCCCTGAGAAGCTGTGAAGAACTCTAAAAACCAGAGGACTAGAGTACAGGGAATATGAGGCAGAACTAAGGAAAAAAAAAAAAGTAGGCTGGGAAGTATATTATGAATTTAATATAACCTTAAATGCTGGTTTTAAGAGTTATATTTTAGTGGATATTAGGGAGACAATGCAGGTGTCAAAACAGAGGAGAGAGATAAGTGATGTGATATATAGAGAAAATGAATGAAATAATATGCCTAGTTTATTATTAGACACCAGTATTTAAAAATCTTCATGTTTTCTATATTCTCTTACTTATCCTAGGAAAAACCTAAGATATAACACTAGCATGGACAGTGTGAGTGAGAAATACAAGTTTACAGAAATGATGAATTTTAACATCATAGACACTAAATGTTCATCAGTATGGTTATTTCTACTTGATAAAGGACATCATCTTACACTGAGTCTCTCAAAAGCCCACAGCTGCAAATGCAGACTTTTAGGTGTCATTTGCCATGTCAAATGGCAACCAGTAGTCACCCCATCTGTCAGTTTGACAAGTGCTCCCTCAGCATTCCAGGATAAAGTGCATATATACAACGCCCTCCCTGACAAAAAAGAAGCCAGGGAGATGAGGGCCAGCCACTAGAGGGAAAACAATCAAGCTGGCAGGGAAGGACTGGAAACTGGCCACAACAACAACAACAACAACAAAAACAGTCTTCCAGGAAAAGGTAAAGAAAAAAAGAAAAAAAAGCTTGTTCATGCTGAAAGGCAACAACCACCAACAAACAAAAAAGCTACTCATACAGCATGGGGTCAAACAGAAAGAAAGCATGGCATTCTGACTTCACATATTACTACTGGCACAAGTAATCAGCCCGCCAAACAATTCTCAGCACCAATATATCCAGTCCAATTCCTTCTCCACTGAGCACATTTCTTGTTAACCACCCTCCACACCTCTACAGAGTTTTAAATGCCATTGGTTTCCCTTATGAACACAACTGTTTCTTGTCCATCTTTTCCAATTTATTCAATCATGCATTCAAAGAAATATTTACTGAGTATCTAGCCAGGTACTATTCTAGGCCCTGGGGATACCACAGTGATTTCTGCTCTAGTAGATAGAGTAAAACCATTAAATAAATACATACATAAATAAACACATGCATACATATGCATATAAAACATGTAAGGTGGCAATACATTCTATTGAGAAAAAAAATAGAGGAAAAAGGATGGAGAATGCTGGGGTTAAGGAGGAGATGCTATTTTTACACAAGTCAGAGAAAACCTTTTGGTTAAGATGACATTTGAGTGGAGCTATGAAAAAAGTGAGGGAGGTAACCATGCAACTACTGAGGAAAGAGAGAACACATTAAGCGCAAAAGCCCTCAGGTAGTGTACTTGGCACTTTCAAGAAAGAGTGGTTGGTGTGGGGCAAAAGCAGAGTCGTAAGTGACAGGGATAAGAGAGAAGATCTGGGAGGTAACAGAGAACCAGATCATACACAGCCTTTTATACCATGGACTGGTCACTGCATATTTTAAAGACTAAAGCTGACAAGATCTGCTGAGAATGTGGATGTGGGGTATAAGTGCCAGAGAGAAGTTCAGGATGACTAAGGATACTTTCAACTCTTCCTTGTCAATTTATGTGATTGGTTTCACATTCAAATGCTCCTCCACTCTTCCTCCTATTTTCATTCTGTCCTATTCCATACTGCCACTTCTATTCTGGTTCTTATCCCTCTTTTCTCTCAAGGAGCACACATGGCCTACCAAAGCTAGAGGTGAGAAAGGGCTGGTAAAAGAACTTACACCATGTTTAAGAAACTAAAAAGAAAATATACTAAGAAGCAGAAAAAGAAAGTAAAACTGGAGAGGAGTTCCTGCTGGCGGTATCTTGGGAGCACTGGGATGCAGCTTCGATCCTGGGCTTGGCACAGTGGGTTAAAGATCTGGCATTGCCACAGGTGGAACTCCATAAGGAAGGAGGGAGGGGAGGAGGAAGAAAGGAAGGAAGTCAGTCAGTCATACATTATTTAAAAAATGATATGAACAAAACTGATACAGAAAGGCAGGTCGGGAGTACCAATGTCTAAGAGTTTACTTACAAAAATTTAAAACTATTCACTAAATTTTAACCATAAAAAGAAATAGAATGATGGACATATAAAAATAGGAAAATGTGATTAAAATTATATTTGAAATATGCTGTTCACATTCCTTTAGAAATAAACTGTGGCTATTCCTTACAACTCTTAAGTTTTACATCTTTTGAAGAAAAAAATTACCGTACTCAATGAAAAACAAAATTCTTTCATCCTGCTGGCATAATCTACCCCAATGAATTACTTTAGTTTGGGGGAAAAAAACCACCATACTCTACTTTTCTAATAAAATAAAGCTTTTAAAAATAAGAATTCTGGTTCCTAAATCCATCTAAAATACAGTAAAAACAAAGGCAGATACCAGTGCTCACAAAGTCACATATTTAACATGTACTCTTACATATACTCCTATTTTAAATGTTACCTCAACAAATTTACAGAGTTTCTCTGCATACAGCAAATTAGAAGTTGTACATAAGTAAGGAAAACAAAAAACCCTACGGAAGAATATAATGACAGATATTAGGGGGAAAAAAAAAACTAGTTGTCAAGGGGAACAAAAAAAGCTTCAATCAGTAGAAGCCAAAAAAAAAAAAAAAAAAAATCAGAAAAAGCTCCTCTTTGTGGAACACTAATATATGACCCCAAATTCAAAAGTAGATATTTGCTTTCAAGGTGCCATCAAATCTAACAATTTAGAGTCTCACCCATAACAGTGATGCCCAGTAATCAAAAATAGATACAACTGTACTCAGCATACTCAATTTAAAATGCCAGAATTAGGAGTTCCCATCGTGGCGCAGTGGTTAATGAATCCGACTAGGAACCATGAGGTTGAGGGTTCAGTCCCTGCCCTTGCTCAGTGGGTTAACGATCCGGCGTTGCCGTCAGCTGTGGTGTAGATTGCAGATGCAGCTCGGATCCTGCGTTGCTGTGGCTCTGGCATAGGCCAGTGACTTCAGCTCCGATTCGACCCCTAGCCTGGGAGCCTCCATATGCCGCGGGAGCGGCCCAAAGAAATAGCAAAAAGACAAAAAAAAAAAAAAAGCCAGAATTACAGTATAATATCACTTTTATAAAACTCCATAATTGTTAATTCTATGGCTTTATAAGGTTCCATGCAGTTTCAAGTGGCTCACATATAATAATCTCTAACGCCCCAAATCCTGTGACATGTAATTTTATTACCCCTATTTTACAGATCTAGAAACTGAGACTGAGATGTTAAATTACTTGCCTGAAATCAGAAAATTAACAATATACACATAAACACGCATGAATCATATTACACAGGTGAAACAGAATTTCAGACCTGAAACTGTTAACTGCAGTTACCTTCATGTGGTGGAAACAATAGTGATATTTATATCCTACCTTGTGGCTTTTTAAAAAAAATTTATTTACAGAACATTTTGCAACTTAAAAAAATGAAAGAAACAGAAGTAGAATTCTGCTTCTGATAATGATAGAGCAAGCAAGCTCAGATCAGATTAATTATCTTATAGAAAACAATTATAAACTCTACACGAAATACAAAAAAAAATTATACTTCAGTGTTTTTATTCACAACCATAAAGTCGCCATGAACACAATTAGCAAATGCTGAACCACTGTACCTAGAGGAAATACACAGCTAACTCTGAACAATGATGGGGGTTGAGGGTGTTAAACCCCCACAGAGTCAAAAAAGCCATGTAACCCTTATAGTGTGTCCTCCACACACACTGTTCCTCTGTATCCACAGTTCCCCCGTCAGCAGATACAACCAACTGCAGGTGGTTTTGAACTATAGTATTTATTACTGAAAAAAAATCTGTGTATAAGTGGACCCACACAATTTAAACCTGTGTTGTTCACGGGTCAACCGTGCGCGCGCGCGCACACACACACACACACACACACACACCCCTCACACAGATTATAACCTTATACTCTATAAAAACAACTCATCCTTTATTCTTCATTTTACAAAAGAGAAAACAAAGCTTAGAGGTAGTTAAGTGATCTGCCTTAGGCTGGCCTACAAACAAGTGCCAGAATTGGGTTTCCAATTCCGTCCAACTGGCCCCAGAGCTGGAGCATCCTGCACTACATTGCACTGCCCCTTACCGTCTCCATCCTCTGGTCACCACATATGAAAGTTGAAACCAGAAGGCAGAGTGCTGTCCACCTGACTTCAGCTGGGAGTACGTGTTTCAAACAAATTTTTGCTGCTCTGAACATGTCTTCAAAAGCACAGTGATAATTAATTTGGGGGCTCCAAATAAAATGTAGTGAGTAGGTGAAATCCCAACTACAGAATCATAAATGGTAGGAACTGACTATATATGAAGGCACTAGAAAACAATCAAAAGAGGGAGGGAGGTAAGTTAATACCTGGAAGAGAACAGCGTTGGGTTAGTTTCCAATTTTTATAGCTCTTTATCTGAAGTTATCACCAATCAATAATTTTGGCAGTGTGCATGGGAGAAAAGGAGTATAACTAAAGCTTTGATAAAAAAAAAAAAAATTGCTGTCTTATTGGCTAAAGAATCAGAGGTCAGAGACTGGGGCTACTAGAGTAGCTAGAAAGTGGGAGGGGAAATCTGGACACTAGAGTCAGGGGGAGGCAGCCCAAAATTCTATAAAGTCTGACCAAAACATATAACTGACCAATGAACTACACATACATGGAACACTCTCCAAACAGCTCAGCTGAGGCAAAAAAGGACTAAAGGGATACCTGCTGTGGTCAGTTGCAAGAAAAATAAACTGTGAAGTTTAGATACAGTCAAGGCAGCTGCAAAATTTAGAGAGAAGGAGAGAGGGAAAGAAAAAAACAGTCTTCAGAGGAACATGATAGAATCTAAAGTCTCTACAATGGGAGTTCCCGCTGTGGTGCAAAGGGAGCAGTGATGTCTCTGGAGGGCTGGGAGTCACATTCCAATCCCTGGCCCGGCACAGTGGGTCAAGGATCCGGCATTGCTGCAGCTGTGGCACAGAAGGCAACTACAGCTCGGATCTGATCCCTGGCCCAAGAGGTCCATGTGCGGCAAGGCAGCCAAAAAAAAACAGTCTCTACAATGTATCACTCACAAAGTCTAACAAAACAGCCCCAAATTACTAGACAGAAACTATTACCTATACTGGAAAGAGGAATCAATGGAGACTGACCTGGATGATCAAGATGTGGGAATTGGCAGATTAGGATTCTAAAGTAGTTATTAATACTACAGTTCTCTGAAGGTAAACCGAAATATGCCTGCAGACTTCCAATTTCTGGTCCTGCATATAAGGAGCTTAAACGTCATTACTCCATCTTAATGACAAGTAAAAAGCTGAACAAACCAATATATCAACAGCTCATCTTGGATCCATCAAAAAAATGAAGGGCAAATCAATGCCGCAGAAATTGGAGAGATATATAGGCAGATACAGAGTTTCATAATTTATCAGTGTAGAAACCTCTGGAGAACAAGTCACAATGTAGGAAAACCTAAACTATAGTTGATGACTTAACTGGACACTCAGTTTAGATAAGTCTGAGAGGTAAAAACTTGGCACCCAGTCATAAGGAAGTCCCCACACTTTTGTGAGTTTTACCTTCAGGAGCTCTACCAGGCCCTTATATATTGAAGAAATTCAAATATTAAATATTGAAGAAAAATCCTGTCATATTTCTGGCAGGGGGAGGGGTAAAGGAACCATTTTGAAACGTACCAGAGCATTCTACTCTTCTTAAGACCTGCTCCTGGAAGAAACAATTTCACCAGTGCCTAATATGCTGGAGTTTTATCAGAGCTCACTTACCTGGAGGGAAATACCTAACTCCAGATCCCTCTAGTTACCCTGTCCCATCTAAGGGGGTAGAAAAAAAAAAAAAAATCCTAAGAAGCACTAGTGGCATTTACAGACCAGGGGGACAGACTCACCAAAAGACAGATCTAATCTAATGTTTACCCAATATATTATGCCCAACTTTTGACAAAACAAAAACACCAAACCGCTAAAGTGTTGTAATAAATATTTGTTTGTTTGTTTTTGGCCATGCCCGCAGCATGTAGAAATTCCCAGACAAATCCACACCACAGCAGTAACCAGAGCCGCAGCAGTAACGACCCCAGACCCTTAACCTGCTGAGCCACGAGGGAAATCCCCCTAACACATTTAAGAAAGTAAAGAACACAATTTGAAGAGACTGAACAACCAAGTCAGATATGGTAGGAATGTTAGAAATATCAGACTAGGAATTTTTTTAAACTATAATTAATATGCTAAGGACTTGAATGGAAAAAGTAGATACCCATCAAAAACAGACTGATTGCAGACAGGTGGAAATTCTAAAAAAGAATTAAAAAAAATACTATAGACAAAAAATACAGTAAGAGAAATGAAGAATGCCTTTGATGGGTTTGTTAAAAGACTGGACATGCTAAGGAAAGAACTTCTGAGCTTGGAGATGTCTCAGCATAAACCTGCAAAACCGAAAAGCTAGAGAAATAAAAATGGGGGAAAAAGAACAAAATATCTAAGAAATGTGAAACGACTACAAAAGATAAAAAAGTACTCAGAATGAAACAAAGGGGCAAAGGCAATACAATGCAGCAAGGACAGTCTTTTCAAGGGTGTTGAAAACACTGAGCATCCACTTGCAACAAGTGAATCTACAAACAGATCTTACACTCTTCACAAAAAACAATTCAAAATGTATCAAAGACCTAAATGTAAAACACAGAACTATAAGCTCCTTCGAGGATAATACAAGGAAAACTTAGATGAACTTGAGCATAGTAATAAAATTTTAGATACAACACCAAAGGTGCAATCCATGAGAGAAAAAATTAATTAGCTATCTTCGTTATATTAAAAACTGCTCTTTGAAAAACAAAGTCAAGAGAATGAGAAGACAAGCCATAAACCAGAAGAAAACATTTGTAAGACACAGGTGATAAAGTACTGCTACCCAAAAATATGTAAAGAACTCTTAAAACTCAACAACATGAAAACAAATAACCCAATTTAAAAAATGGGGAAAAGGTCTTAACTGATACCTCACCAAAGAAGATATAAAGGCGGCATGTAAGCATATGAAAAGATGTTCAATATATGTCCACTGGGGAACTGCAAAATAAAACAACAATGAGATATCACTACACACCTATTAGAATGGCCAAAATCTAGAACACTGACGCACTAAATGTTGACAAGGATATGGTGCAAGAGAAACCCTCATTCATTGTTGGGTGGAATGCAAAATGGCATAGAGATTTTGGCAGGGGAGTGAACTATCATGTATGATTCTATATGATACTACAATTGTAGAGATATATTATTATACATTAGTACACAAAAATGTACACTATCAAGAGTGAACCCTAATGTAAACTATGGGTTTGGGTGACAACATATGAGTCTAGGTTCACTGACGGTAAAAAATGTACCACTGTGGTACCATTAGATGTTGAAAGGTTATGTGTATGTGTATGTGAAGGGGGGTGGGGAGATAGGGAGTATATGGAAATTCTCTGTACTTCCTGCTCAACAATACTATGAACCTAAAGCTGTTTTAAAAAATAAAAGTTCATTACTTTTTAAAATGCTTGAAATAATTAAACTGATAGTAAATTACAGCACAGAAATAGAAACCACACACACACACACACACACACACACACATACACACACACAAAAGGAAATTTTAAAACTGACAGATACAATACCTGAATTTTTTTTTTTTTTTTAACTCACTTAATGGACTAAACATCAGTTTGGAGGTGATAAGGAAAAAAAGCCAGTGGGCATGAAGAAAGATCAAGAGAAATTACTCAACCTGACAAACAGAAAAAGAAAAAAGATTTTTTGGAGTTCCCATCGTGGCGCAGTGGTTAACGAATCCGACTAGGAACCATGAGGTTGCGGGTTCGGTCCCTGCCCTTGCTCAGTGGGTTGACGATCCGGCGTTGCCGTGAGCTGTGGTGTAGGTTGCAGACGCGGCTCGGACCCCGCGTTGCTGTGGCTCTGGCGTAGGCCAGTGGCTACAGCTCCGATTCAACCCCTAGCCTGGGAACTTCCATACGCCACGGAAGCGGCCCAAGAAATAGCAACAACAACAACAACAACAACAAAAGACAAAAAGACAAAAGACCAAAAAAAAAAAAAAAAAGATTTTTTAAAAATAGAGCAACGTAAGCTGTGAAACACCGCAAAAAAAAATGGAGTATAAAAAAATGAAGAAATAATGAGTAAGTTTCTCACCTTAATAAATTTCAATGACCTCTTACCAGTATAAACACAAAGAAAACCACAAATAAGCACATCACATAGTCAAACTCCTGGAAAGTAAAAGAGAAGATCTTGAAGGAAGCTAGAGAAAATGACACATAACATACAGAAAACAATATAAATGCCCACTGACGTCATCAAAATGACGGAACACACAGTAGAAAGAAATAAAACACTAAAAGAAAAAAAGTTGTGTAGGAAATAAAACACTACAAGAAAAAGTTATTAAATAAGACCATATATATTGCCAAATATATCCTTTAAGAATGAAAGCAATCTTACATTTCCAGCTATGATGCCATAATAAGGACCATATATATCCACCAGCCTACTCCAAACAGTAAGAAAATAACACACAATATATGAAACACACTTTCAGACACAGAATAACAGGAAGGGCAGAATAATGAGAAGGAAAAGAGAAGAGGTGAATCTTAAAAGTAGCTTAAGCTAATTGTGTTGAAGTTTCCAGCCCAGAGTTTAGGGAGGGATGGCCACACCAGTGCACATCTGTCCCACGGAGTTAGAGTTTCAACAAGTCAAAGTGGCTAGAATTTCCAGGATAAAATAATAGAGAGGAAGGGGCTACCCAGAGAGAAAGTTCCACATCCCCGCGGAATGGTTTCATCAAGTTTTTAGTTAAATACTAATTTGCTTGTATGTGGGGAAAATACCCAAGTCAGAGGAAAAAACCAATTATGTGCAACTTACAAGAAATCACTTATATATAAGACAAGTATAGATTAAAAATAAAAAGATAATTAAAAAAAAAAAAAAAAAGATGGCATCTAGGAGTCCCCGTCATGGCTCAGTGGTTAATGAATCCGACTAGGAACCATGAGGTTGAGGGTTTGATCCCTGGCCTCGCTCAGTGGGTTAAGGATCCGGCGTTGCTGTGAGCTGTGGTGTAGGTCACAGACAAGGCTCGGATGCTGTGTTGCTGTGGCTCTGGCGTAGGCTGGTGGCTACAGCTCTAATCAGACCCCTAGCCTGGGAATCTCCATATACGTATGAGGGAGCAGCCCTAAAAAAAGACAAAAAGACAACAACAACAGCAAAAAAGATGGCATCTAAATATGAATCAAGTGAAAGCTAGAGTGGCTGGCTATATTAGAAAAAGTAGATTGCAGAACAAAGAACATTGCCAAAAACAGAGAGAAACATTTAATAATGACAAAGGAGTCAATTCATCACAATGTAATAATCCTAAGAACAAGTATTCAAAATACATGAATTAAAAACTAAGAAGACTGAAAGGGGGAAAAAAATCAACAAATTCACTACTTTTAAAGCAAGACTTCAAAAATCCTCTCTTGACAACTGATTCAAAAAAAGCAGTTTTAAAAAAATTAGTAAAGATTCAGAAGATTTGAACAACACTATCAAGCAACTTCATGTATTGACTTGTATAAAAGCTATCTGCTCAGAAAAAGTGGGCTCCTTTAGTAAGGACTTGAAAAGAAATGTGCATGGGTCATTAAGATAGACTTTTGTTCTGGACCAAAGCAAGTCTCAATAAAAGAATTTAAGATTTAAAAGAATTCAACTCATACAAAGGTTGTCTCTACCACAGTAGAATTAAATCCCCAAAATGTGAAGATTAAACAACACTTCTCTGTAACTCACTGGCTACAGAAACAAAAACCATAAGAGAAATCAGAATATATTTTGACCTGAGTAAAAATGAAAAGGTAACCTAAAAAAACTAGGGGAATAAAGTTAAAGTAGTTCCTAGAGGAAAAGTGAAAGAATTAAATATTATAGTAAAAGAAGAAAAAGGTCTCAAATCAGTGATAGGAAACATCTTTCATCCTAAGAAATCAGGAAAATGACAAAGTCAAGTCAAATGTTCCTTTTAAAAAAAAAGTTCAATAAAATGAGAAATCACTAAACCAATTGATTGGAAAAGAAGACAGATGCAAATTACCATTGTTAGCAATGAAAGAGGAGATATCATTACAGACTTTACATACCTTTAAAGCGTAATATTTAGTGAATGCTAAAAACAAATGACAAAAAAAAAAAAAAAAGTCACAACCAAATGGGCAAATTTGTTGAAAGACAAACTACCAAAATTTAATCAAGAACAAAGAGATGAAGTCAACTGTCCCTGCATCTATTAAAGAAAATGAATTTATGATTTAAAACTTTCATATAAAAGAAAACTCCAGGCTCAGAAGACTTAACGAGTGAATTCTGCACAAATTCCTTAAGAATTGTACAAAAAATCTACAAAAAATGTGTCCAGAAATTGAAGAGAACACTTCCCAACTCACTTTATGAGGTCAGCATTATCCTAATTCAAACCAGACAAATGACATTAGATGAAAAGAATGTTACAGCCAATATCCCTCCTGAACACAAATGCAAAAACGGGGGGTGGGGTGGGGGGGTGTGTGTGTTTGTTTTACCTCTGTTCATGCCATTTTTTTTTTCTTTTTATGGCTGCACCTGTGGCATATAGAAGTTCCTGGGCTAGGGGTCAAATCAGAGCTGCATCTACAGCCTACGCCACAGCAACACTGAGTCTGAACCACATCTGCCATCTATGCCATGGCTTGTGACAATGCCAGATCCTTAACCCACTAAGTGAGGCCAGGGATCAAACCCATATCCTCATGGACACTATGTCAGGTCCTTAACCTGCTGAGTCACAACAGGAACTCCCAAATTCAAAAACTTTCTAAAATGTAAGTAAAATGATTCCAGAAATATATAAAATGAATAGTATGTCATGAATAAGTGGACTTTATCTCATAGGAATTCAAGGGTGGTTTAATCAATGCATTTCACCATTTTAAGCATGACCCAAATGATATTTACAAAACCTTTAAAAAGAACACTACATGATCATCTCTGTACACAGGAAAAAATAAATCCTGTAAAAAATCCAATGCCATTGCTAATAAAAGTCCTCAAACTAAGAAGAGAAAGGAACTACTTCAACATGATAAAGGGCATCTATAAAAACTCTACAGCTCATCTCATAAGTATTGGTAAAAAAAGAACCCCTTCACTTCAAGATCAGGAAGAAACCAAGAATGTATGTTCTCACCCTTTCTATTCACTATTTTCTGGAGGTCCTGATTCAGTACAATTTCACAGAGTAAAAAGTATAGAAATAGACTCCAACTTACACGGTCAATGGACTTTCACAAAGGTGCCATGATAAATCAAAGGAGGATAAATTCCTTCTTCAAAAAATGGTCCTGGAGTTCCCGTCGTGGTGCAGTGGTTAACGAATCCGACTAGGAACCATGAGGTTGCGGGTTCGGTCCCTGCCCTTGCTCAGTGGGTTAACGATCCGGTGTTGCCGTGAGCTGTGGTGTAGGTTGCAGACGCGGCTCGGACCCCGCGTTGCTGTGGCTCTGGCGTAGGCCAGTGGCTACAGCTCCGATTCAACCCCTAGCCTGGGAACCTCCATATGCTGCGGGAGCGGCCCAAGAAATAGCAACAACAACAACAACAACAACAAAGAAAGACAAAAGACAAAAAATGGTCCTGGGGAGTTCTAAGATAGTCTCTTCAAGAAGTGGTGCTGGCAGGAGTTCCCATCGTGGTTCAGCAGTTAACGAACCTGACTAGCATCCATGAGGACACGGGTTCGATCCCTAGCATTACTCAGTGGGTCAAGGATCTGGTGTTGCCGTGAGCTGTGGTGTAGGTCACAGACATGGCTCGGATCCTGTGTTGCTGTGGCTGTGGCGTAGGCTGGCAGCCATAGCTCGATTGGATCCCTAGCCTGAGAACCTCCATATGCTGCAAGTATGGCCCTAAAAGAGACAAAAAGACAAAAAGACAAAAAAAAAAAGCAGTGCTGGCAAAAATAAATTCAAAACAGCTTAAGGACTTAAACATAAGATAAGACACTATGAAACTTTTAGAGGATAACAGAGGCAAAACATTCTCTGACATAAATTACACAAATGTTTTCCTAGGCCAGTCTCCCAAAGCAATAGAAATAAAAACAAAAATAAACACATGGGACCTAACAAACTCCCCAGCTTTTGTACAGCAAAGGAAACCATTAAAAAAATAAATAAATAAACAAAAAGACAACCTAAGGAATGGGAGAAAATACCTACAGGTAATGCAACCAACAAGGGTTTAATCTCCAAAATACACAAACAGTTCATACAACCTAACAATGGCAGGGGGGGGAGAGGACTCAATCCAAAAATAGGCAGACCTAAAAAGACATTTCTCCAAAGAAGACAAATAGAAGGCCAGTAGGCACATGAAAAAATGCTCGATATCACTAATTATTAGAGAAATGCAAATCAAAACTAGAACGAGGTACCACCTCACACCAGTCAGGAATGGCTATCACTAATGAGTCTACAATAACAAACGCCGGAGAGGGTGTAGAGAGAAGAGAACCCTCCTACACTGCTGGTGAAAACATACATTGGTATAACCACTTTCGAAAACAGTATGGAGGTTCCTCAGAAAACTAAATATAGAACTACCATATGACCCAGCAATCTCACTCCTGGGCATATATTCAGACATAACTTTCATTCAAAAAGATACATGCACCCTATGTTCATCGCAGCACTATTCACAACAGCCAAGACATGGAAACAACCTAAATGTCCATCGACAGATGAATGGATTAAGAAGATGTGGTACATAAACACTGTGGAATATTACTCAGCCATAGAAAGGAACAAAATAATGCCATTTGCAGCAACATGGATGCAACTTGAGATTCTCATACAAAGCAAAGTAAGTCAGAAAGAGAAAGACAAATACCAAAAAGGTCACTCACATGTGGAGTCTAAAATAGGGCACAAATGAACCTATCTACAGAATAGCAATAGACTCAGACATGGAGAACAGACTTGAAGTTGCCAAGGAGGAGGTACTGGGAGTTTGGGGTTAGTGGATGCAAATTAATACATTTAGAATGGGTAAGCAATGAGGTCCTACTGTAGAGCACAGGAAACTCTATCCAATCTCTTGTGATAGCACATGATAGAAGATAATATGAGAAAAAGAATGTATATGTATGACTGGGTCACTCTGCTACAGAGTAGAAATTGGTTCAAGATTGTAAATCAACTATACTTTAATTTTAAAAATACAAAACAAAAACAAAAAAAATGGTCCTAGGGGAGTTCCCTGGTGGCCTAGTGGGTTATGGATCCAGCATTGTCACTGCTGTGACTCTAGTTTCTGCTGTGTCATGGGTTTGATCCCTGGCCCAAGAACTTCCCCATGCCACGTGTGTGTGGCGGAGGGGAATCCTAGGACAAATAGAAAAAAATGCAAGTAAATTAATCTCAACTTTTTCCTCCTAGTGCATACAAATTTTAACACAAGATGAATCATAATGTAAAGCTGAATATTATAGAACCTCTAGAATATCTTAGGGCTAGGGATTTTAAAAAAAATGGGAAACAAAGAGGATGTGTCATAAAGGGTAAAACTGAGAAGTTTTTAAAATATAAAATTTTGAAAGACATGGGATTTCCCTGGTGGTCTAGTGGTTAGGATTCAATCCTTTCACTGATGGGGCCGGGGTTCAATCCCTGGTCTGAGAACTGAGAGCCCAGATCAAGCCACTGTACACTGTGGCCAAAAAAGAAGGGGAGGGGAGGGAAGGGAGGGGAAGAGAGGAGGAGAGGAGAGGAGAAGGGAAGGGAAGGGAAGGGAGGGGAGGAGGGGAGGGAAGGGAAGACAAGCTATAGATTGGGAGAAAATAACAGCAAAATAACCTGATATAATACTTTTATCTAGATCTGTAAAGAACAGTTACAATTCAATAATAAGATTACAAACAGCTCAATTTAAAAATAAGTAAAAGATCTGAACAGAAAATTCACCAAAAATGTATACATGTCAAACATGCACATTAATAAAACATTCAACATCAACAATCATTGGCAAAACTCAAACTGAATCATAATGAGATATCACTACATATATACCACTATAGCTAAAATTTTAAAATATGACAATACCAAGTGCTGACAAACTGTTGAGCACCTGCAATTCTTATCTTGCTCTAGGAATAAACAATGGTAGAGCCTGTTGGGAAAACAGTGTGGTAATTTTTTAATAATTAGATGGGTACTTAACATATGAGCAAGCAAATGCACTTCTAGGTATTTACCCGAGAGAAAAACCTTTATCATTTAAAGACCTATACACAAATGTTTAAAACAACTTTATGCATAATAGCCAAGAACTGTAAACAACCCAAATGTCCATCAACTGGTAACTAAACAAACTATAGTGCAACCAATCAATGGAGTACTATTCAGCAATAACATCCAAAAAATGGTCGCATCTCAAGAGCATTAAGTAAAATAAGTCAGACAGAAGGCTACACATTGTCTAGTTCTCCACATGAAATTCTGCAAAAAGCAAAACTATCAAGGCAGAAATCTGACTAGCAGCTACCAGGGAATAGGGATGTGGGGGGTCTACTACTACAAAGGGGTATGAGGATATGTTTTGGGATAATATAAATTCTTTTCATCTTGATTCCACTGGTGGCTATAAAACTACATACATTTGTCAAAATTCATCAAACTGTTCACCTAAAAGAGTGAATTTCACAATATTTAAATTTTACTTCAATAAATGAATCCTCTCCCCCCCCAAAATGGAGGAAGGCAAGATACTTTTTTCAGATAAGTGACAACTAAGAGAATTCATCACCAGCAGACCTGCATTTCAAGAATGATAACAGAAGTTCTTTAGGCTGAAGGGAAAGGATACCAGGTACTTCAGAAAGCCACAAAGAACACCAGATTTTGTAAATAAACAGGTAAAATTTTTAAATGTATTTTTTCCTAAGTTTTTAAAAATATATATGACTAACATAAAAATCACAGTATTTTATTATAGAATTTTAGTAAAAACACATGTACTATATATGACAACTACAGCATAAAGGACTAAGGAGAAGGAAGGAATAAACAGAACTACACAGCTGCACAAACCCATGCTCAGCTCAGAATAATTATTTTCTCTAAAAAATGTTGAGTAGCACCTGGATTACTTCATTTAATTAACCCAAAATCCCTTTGAGAGAAGTATTAATAGCACTGTTTTACAAATGAGGAAGCTAAAGCTTGGTGAAGTTACACAGCTTGTCCAAGGTCATAGAGCCCAAAGCAATAAGTGGATCTGGGACTAGACCTGGGTTCATCTGACTCTGAAGCTGATGATTTGTTCAAAATACCACTCTGCTCTTCTTAGTTATCCCCCTGTGTTCTGGAGAGTTCAATAAAAGCAAGGGCTATATAAAAAACTATTTTTGGATCCTTTATAAAACTGCTTAAATAGCTGTCTATAACTTACATCACTGTTTCTTTTTTAAGAATTCAAATGACAAATTTCCAATGCCCCAAGAAGTTATTTTTCATCAAAAGAAATCATATTCATCCCCACTTGCTCACACATGCTAAACACTACCATGGATCCATATGGTCCCTACTCCCAAGAAGTTTATAGACATAATACAATGTATATATACATAAATAACCATGAAATAAGGTAAAGAGTAATGTGCTTCTCTTTGATTAAACAAAAAACCATAGAACTCATCATATTTCCCTTTGCTTTGACTGCCAAAGCTCAGAGCTACATTTAATGCTCATGTACAATAATCATTTCACCTCAGGCTTCTAGAAGACGGAAATTTATCTGACCTTTTTATTCCATGACTTTCTATTTAATTATCCTAGTATATAAGCATCCTATCTCTATCTTCTATCTCAAATCCTTTTGTGGAAGTAGGCAGAATACATAATATAAACAAACAAGTAAAGAAGGATTGGATTAATAACACAAAGTGAATCCAATGAATGCAAATCTTTATCTTTACATAGTATACCAGAAACATCCTAGGTTGGTTGGAGGATCAAATGAAGCAGTCTGTTAAAAGTACATGGAAAACTGGAATTCTAGAAATATTTATGAATGGAAGTCCTATTTCTATCCCCTCTACTTTCCATACACATTACAAGTTCTTAAAACCCACGCTGGATTTATAATTCAGAACGTGTAAGTTGGGAAAATGACAAATGAAAATGAGGTATGGCTGAGTAAATGGTGTTTTCAAGGACCAATACAATGCAAATAACGTGAGTTTTGTATAGCTTCTTTGTTTCTATAGCTTTAGAGGGAGGCGGTGAAGAGCACTAGACTAACAAAAGTAGTGGCTCGGAAGCACTACCATAACTCTGCCCTTTTCACATCCTGTGCATGGTAATTTGTTAGTGCCTCTGCAATGATATCAGCCAAATCTTTAAGTGCCCTATGATGCATGTCATTGGGACCTGCTGAATTAAAAGCATTCAACTTTTTCAAGTAATGCTGGACCACTTGATTCTCCAGTCAGTTTTGGCTTCTCTCTTGCCATTCAGAATTTCTAGACAAAAAATGATCATGTTATCTCAGAAGTTATGTTCTTGATGAACATAAATAAAAGAAAAGAGGAAGACTGTTAAATATATCTATTAGCTTTCCTCTTCAAGAAAGGTCTAATATTTTTGTTTACTTTCTTCTACTGGCAAGGCAGCAGATCCTTAGTCATTGAGTGGGATCTGTTTTCCAAATATGGAAATCCAGAATATTATAATATGCTGATGATAGAAGGAGGAAGCAAAGAAGTGGAAGGGCACTTTTGCACATTATCTTTTGTCCCTTTTTCTCTTTGATATTGTCCCTCCCACTTCAAGTCAAGGAATGGCTAGGAACTCACTGTACTATAAAAATGACACTATAAAGAGAACAATGGATAAAAATGTCCCTTTTCTATCACTAAGAAGCCAGAAGACCTAAAAAGGTCAACTTCTCTGGACTGTTTTTTTTTTTTTTTCTTTTCCACCTATAAAATAAAGAAATTAAGCCAGAGTACCACCAATATTTCCTGCAGTTAGAAAATACAATGAATTCAAAACAAAAGTTACAGAAGAATACAATGATACTCTTGTCCTCCAAAGATCTTTCTAATACCCATTAGAGCCCATCTTCCTTCCACTGGCCCTCCCATACATTCAAATACAATTAAAATTCCTACTCCTACATTGATTAAGGAGTAACTCACAAAGTCTAAATAAGACATTTGCATTTTTAAAAAGACCAGCCACATGGATTTCTTTCTCTGTCTCTCTTTTTTTTTTTGCTTTTTAGGGCCGCGCCTACAGCATGTGAAGGTTCCCAGGTCGAATCGTAGCTACAGCTGCCTGCGTACGCCACAGCCACATTAACATCAGATCCGAAACGTGTCTGGGACCTACACCACAGCTTATGGCAATACCAGATCCTTAACCCACTTAGCGAGGCCAGGGACTGAACCCGCAACCTCATGGTTCCTAGTCGGATTCATTTCCACTGTGCCACAGAAACATTTTTAATGAACAGCAATTGGTGGATGGTACAGTCTTGGGGGGGGCGGATTTTGAGCAGAGAGCATCCCAATGGTTCACTTATCTTACATTGTTCCCTAATTACATTTCCAACTCCATTTTCTAAAATGCGTAATGTATAGAAACAGCAAAATACACTCCAATTTTTTATCTAGGTTTTAATTTTTTCCTTTTCATCTGGCTCCTGCTTCTATCTTCAAACACCAAGGCTTCCAAGAAGTAAAACAGCCAGTATTGCAAGACTCAGTAATGTAGCTGCACATTAGTCATACTTTCCTCATCATGAGGTCTTAACATACACACACAATCACTGGGAGAATAATGGAAATAGGAAGCATGTGGAGTGGGGACTGGAAATGATGGAGAAGAGCCAGGATTATTGCTTTCTAAGATTTATTATGGGGAAGGAATATGGGAAAAGAACAAAAAGTAATAAATGAAAGGGAAAGCATGGAGTCAGCGCCAACGAAAACAACAAGTAATATAGAAATAAAGTAGAAATGAGGCTTGGATACAGCTGGAAAGTTATCTATTATATGTTGGGGTTTGTTTGGTTTTTTGCTTCCTTTGTTTTACTTTTTAAAAACAATAGACAGTAAAGAATGGAAAAAAGTAGAATTGAGGATAATAAAAAGGCAGAAGCAAAAATGAAGAAGAAAACAGAGAGAGAAATGATGAACAGAAATGGAATCAGAAAAACAGAACAAAGAAAAAGAGAGAGGATTACGAATGAGAAGCAAGAATAAGAGAATATACCATCCAGTTAGAATCCTATGAAGGATTCTAAAACGGTGGTGCACAAAAGGGAAAGCAGAAGTGGGGAGCAGAGTAAAGGAAGAAAAAGAAACAGTAAAAACCAAGAATGAGGGAGAACAGCAAAAACAAAACTAAGAGGAATCAGAAACAGCTGGGTTACAAACCAGCAGCATGTGTCTTTTTGTTTTGCTTTTTGTTTGTTCTTTTAAATAGGAACACAAAGTGGTGAGAGATCATGATAAAGAACATCACCATCTGGGGCATGTTTTCATTGGTCTCTTAATGTACTGGAGGAAACAGAACCCCAAAAAGAGAATGTGGGTGGGGAGGAGAGAGTGAAGCTAATGTGACAGCAACAGGAAGCAATAGAAAATGAGCCTGTGGGTAGACAGCTATAGGATACAGGTGGTAAGCAGGAAGTTTCAGACTATTCTGAGCACAGGACAGGCAAAAAAAAAAAGAATTTCATAAAGCAAGGAAAATATGAAAAACAAACACACCCAGGGGAAATAATTGATTCAATGTTTAAAAAAAAAAAAAGATAAAACATGGGTCTTTGATGTTTCTTGTTTCATCCTATCAACTGTCCTATCCAATAACCCACTCGGGTTTTACTCAGTTCTTTCTCACTTATCTTTCTGATTTATTTCCTTTCTCCCTACTCCCTGAGATACCATACTAAACATTACAGAGTATGCAAAGTTTGAGCTGGCTCTGCCCTCAGGAACTCTCAATTAAACAGAGGACTCAGATAAATACAAATCACTTCAAATATGCCTTTTGCAAGTACCCCAAATGAAAGTACATTTTGGCCCTCTACATTCATAGGCTCTGCACCCGCAAACATGGAGGGCCAACTACAAGATCTGAGCATCCAGATTTTGGTATCCACGGTGGGTCCTGAACCATCCATAGCCAATACCAAGGGATGACTACAATCTTTCCTCTAACTGAATGCTTTCTCTCTTATGGCTCCTACCACCTTCTACCTTGTACAATAGTTATCCTTCCCCCCCCCCTTTTTTCTCTTTTTAGGGCTACACCCACAGCATACAGAGGTTCCCAGGCTAGGGGTCAAATCAGAGCTGTAGCCACCAGCCTACAGAGAGCAGTTTATAGCCTACAGCTTAGAGAGTTTGAGCTTATTCATATACATATACTTCTTTGAACTATCTATTCGTGGCATTTCCTTTTTCTCTAAGGTTGTTAGTCTTTTATTTAATTGTACAAATGTTTTTACAATAAGGAATAATGGTAATTGCTACCATTTACTGAGTGTTTACTATGTGCCACTTGGCTATATGCTTTTTTTGAGGGGGGGGGGGGGGTCTTTTTTTCCAGAGGCTTATAGAGGTTCTCAGGCTAGGGGTTGAATAGGAGCTGTAACTGCCGGCCTACACCACAGCCACGGCCACAACCACCCCAGATCTGTGCCTCACCTGCAACCTACACCACACCTCATGACAATGCTGGATCCTTAACCCACTGAGCAAGGCCTGGGATAGAACCTGCATCCTCATGGATACTAGTCAGATTCATTTCCATTGAGCCATGACAGTAACTCCTAGTTATCCTTTTTAAACTACAAACTTAAGAATCAGGATTTCTCTTTTCTAGTTTTTGTACTCAACTGAATCTAGCACAATGTCTGTTCAATAGCACTGTGATTTTTAACTTGTAATTTGGGGGCCTCATGAAGAAGACAGAATTTGGCAAGATCTTAAAAGATGAGAAAGACCAAAATGGACAAATATAGAGGCACACTAGTGGAAAAAAGAAAAGAGAGAGAGAGAGCAAATAGTAGGCTGAGAAGAAAAAATAACAGCAAGTTAATTCTATGACAGGGTGGCAGTCAAGAAGAAGGAGAAGATGAGATTGGCTAAGTTGTGGAATAGAAAAAGACAGACAGAAACCACTAGGCTGATTATGGGTTTGATATAAAATGCAATTACAGTTAAAAACTTTTTGAGACAATCAAATTTGCATCTTAGAAAGATTAGTTGCTTTACCACTATGAGAGAAAAGAAAATGAAATTCAATCTGTGAAAGATTCACTGATGAAGTGCTATTTGAGCTGGGCCTCATAGGATGACCAGAAGCTCCTCTGAGGAAAGGCTCTTCAGAAAGATGGAATTAAATGAGACATAGTATGATAACACAAAAGGGCGTAACAGATTCTGAGACTCATGAGAGGTCCCTAGTGGCTGGAAAACAAAAGAGTATTCAGAGGAAAGAGATATAAGACTTGAAAGACAGACTAAGGCTATTATGAGGGACACTATAGTTTCCTTTTTGATTACATTTTATAATTTTTAGGGAGAAAAAGCCTACATATTGCCTACAGAGTCATAACATCAAGTCATGGGTGATTCAACAATTATTCATGATGACACCGTCAATATTCCTGTTCACATATTCAATGAGACACTGCCTACAGTAGATAAGGTCTCTTCAACCGTACTTCAGAACATTTGGTTGCGATGCCAAGAGACAATCATTTCTAGTTCTCAAGGACCCAGATCTCACAGACTAGACTCCCGGAAATTTTTTTAACAAAACAGTAGATCCAGAATAGTAGAACTGCTATTATGACTTTCCAAACAGAGCAGACTACTGGTGGAAAACAAAACCATTCATTTATGGGATGAACTGTTTTAAACTGTTAGAGCAAGTCACCTAACAGTGGATTCCTTGGAGTAACACACACTTAATGACAACTTTACATCTCTGAATTCATGATATTGGAAAGAATGCTGTTTTTGTTTCCTGAAAATGCTCCCTGTCTCTTTCTTCCCAAACCACACTCCATCACTCATCACAGGTTAGCATCAAGTGCTTTTAAATAACAACACTTGCAATAATGTGAACTCTGTTCTTGTTATACTTTACTATAACTTCCTGTGTCTTTGACATATTCAAGAAGTGAAACTCATGCATAGCATGTTTATATTATTCTCTCCTTAGCAAAAGCTCACAGACAATGTCAGGTCTGAAGAGATAAGAGCTGCTTCCAGGACATGAATTCTCATGAGGATTAGGCAACCACCATCTGGGGCTCTAGAGTTTATCTGTAGCAGCTGCTTTCAAAGTATCACACTAGAAGGGGGAAAAAAGTCTAATTGTAAAGTGTTTAACAACTTGCTCTACCTTGGCTTTGATTATTGTTCTGGATTGCTGTTTTTCCTCCCTTATAAGAATAAAATAAAACAGAGTGACCTCTTAACAAAACACAGCCAATTTAAAAGTGCTATGTACTCAAATTACAAGCACATCACGCACTTAAATTTTCTTAGCATGTTAAAATATTTAACAATATGAATTTTAATAATTACTCAAAAACTACCTAATATCATTAATAAGAGCTTAATCCTTCAAAAAAAGCAGATACTATAAATTTTTTAATTTCTACTTAGACAAATAGGTTATAGATTTTAAGTATTTAACAACATCCCAGATTATCTTAGGGGGATTTTTAATGTTGTCAAATGACATTTAAATAACCTTAACACTACATTTTATTAAACAGAATATCTATAATATTTATAAATCAAATACTTATATAGAGAGCTTAAAATGAACACACTAGGGAAAAAGTTCATTTTAAATATTCAGTTTTAAGTAGTAACCTGCTAAAACTGATTAACATATTTAACTTTTATAGTGCTAAAATTGGTCATAATGAAACAAAGAGCTGGATATCAGAGAAAAACATAGCAGGAAATATAAAATGAAATATTTTCTATAAGGTATGAGTTCTTTAATAAGTCTCAAAATCAATGCACCACTAGAAATACGCCTATTTCTTAAAATTAAGTCCCCTTTCAATTAATTATTCTTTTACTTGCTGTAGAATCCTAAGTTACATGTGTTAATTTTTAATACCCTTTGGCAAAGGACTTCTCAGACAATATTACTGTTACCTCTATCAGAGATCGGGCAAAGCAGCTGCATCAACAAATACAATTCCACTCTAATAAATAGCTTTGTAAAGAAGAATTATTCTTTCACTGTTCATTCAAAATATACAACAAACCTATTTCATAGTAGACTGTGTGACCCAGAGACACAAAAGGCAGATTTGGGTAGGCCAAAATCATAAAATTGGTGGATTATAAGATTTCTGAGATATCTTCCTTAAAATCTACATATACATACATTTCCAGGCCTGTCGCAAATGTTCTAGTTTCTTGCAGTATGTTGATAATTTCTTTATTTGAATCAAATACAGATAACCCAAATTCAACACATCTAAAACTAAACTCACCACCTTATGTCTAAACTGGCTCTTTCTCCCAAATACCCTATTTCTGTCAGTGGTAGAATCATTTTAAAAATCACCCAGATGTGCAACCTCAAAACTATCTTTCACTCCTGTCTGCATCAATCTTTTATCAAGTCATCAAACCCCACTGGCTCTTATTTCAAAATTATTTTAGCAATCTTTTACTTGTTTTCAATACTGCCATTATCAACCTAGTATAAGTCACCCCTCAAATTTAGGACTGAACTAGCAGTTTTGTAGGTAGTGTCTCTCTTACCTAATTCACATACACACACATATCCCACCCCTTCTCCTTTAAAATGACATTCCTTTTCCTCCATATAGTCCAAGTCTTTCTATACCAGATTCTCTAGGATTCAAACTCACCAGTTTCTTTCTCCATGCAACATTCCATATTTACCCCACAGTAGTCACCATCCCATTTGCTGAACTACTACATTAGACACAAAATAAACTGGTTTAGAGTTCCTGCTGTGGTGCAACGGGATCAGCAGCGTCTTGGGAGCTCTGGGATTTGATCCCAGGCCCAGCACAGTGGATAAAGGATACAGCCTTACCACAGCTGAGGCACAGGTCCCGCAATTGAGGTTCAGATCTGATCCTTGGCTTAGGAACTCCATATCCCACTGGGCGGCCAAAAACAAAACAAAGCAGAACAAACAAACAAACAAACAAAACTGGTTTGCATCATCACATTACAAAATAATACTTTTAGTGGTATTTTTCATATATCTGAAGGAGATGCACTCTATATTTTTCTGCAGGGCCTACAGTGGCTTATAAAATAATGGACATTTGTTGACTAAATTTTTTTTAACAAAACTATGCAGGCATTTAGGTGTGCAATACAGTGTGCTTTTTAAAATTTTGCCTTTATAAAAGATTCCAGAATGCAAGAAATCTGGGTTCTATGTCTAGAATTGCTAAGTGAGAGTAGGCAGTGAAAAAGATCCAATGACAGGAGTTGTCCTGTGGTGCAATGGATAAAAGATTCAGCGTTGTCACTGCTATGACATTGCCTTTTCGAGTCGCTGCTATGGCAGAGGTTCATTCCCTGGTCCAGGAACTTCCACATGTCACAAAAAAAAAAAAAAAAAAAAAAAAAAAAAATCCAATGATATACAAAGATACCCTTTGAATATAGAATATAACATTAGGTATTCTTTTATAAGTGGTATTTTTTCTCTTGAATTCCCTGTATTTGTTAGAGATTCAATTTGTTGCTCAAGTGGTGGATTTATGGAATTTACATCCTTAAAACCAATTCCAGCATAATTTCACACAGAAGCCTTCCTGAAGTTAACCAGGACAACACCCATAATAAATCTTCCCTTTGAGAAGAATAAATGATCCTTGAAAGTAATAAATACATCATTTAAACTTAAAGCATGATGTCTGTGCAAGCCCAAGCTCTATCCCGATCCTCCAAATACCTCTGGAATCTATATTAATCTAACTCCACACACCCTCTTTTACTTTTTCAGGTGTATTTCCTGAGTACCATTACTCCAAATAGTTCAGTTCTCTATATCAAATTCCCTGTTTTCACCTTGCTTGCTTCTCTACCTTTAAGATTCTTGAGTTGCAAGGCTCTTTCCACTTAACTCTACACTACCCCCTACCATCTTAGTAAGCTCTAAAGTCTCTCACTTGGAGTTCCCGTTATGGTGCAGCGGAAATGAATCCGACTAGTATCCATGAGGATGCAGGTTGGATCCCTGGCCTTGCTCAGGGGGTTAAGGATCCATCATGGCAGGAGCTGTGGTGTAGGTCACAGACACAGCTCAGATCCTACATTGCTGTGGCTGTGGCATAGGTCGTAGCTGTAATTCCTCTAGCCTGGGAACTCCCACATGCAGCAGATGCAGCCTTAAAAAGCAAATAAATAAATAAACAAACAAAGTCTCTCATTGGACCTCTGTATTATCTCCTAAGTCATGGTACAATCTGGGTTCTAACCATCATCCAATTTTCTATTCGAAATACTAACCCAATAAGACCAAAGTAATATTCCCACATATTTGAATGCCACTATGGTACAAATGATTAATACAGACAGAGTAGCACTTGTCCAATTTTTAGAGCATGTCCTCAATATATCCACACTCATATGAAAACCTAACATCAAGTATAAGATCAATCAGAGTACTTAACCATGTGATGCAGGCAGTTAAGTGCCAGAGGAGTTTGAAGAGCAGTATCAATGTCTGAGTATGGTTCTGAGAATCATAATGAAGACCAGAAAGGGGTTAGGCATTCAATTCAATCTTGTATTTTCAAGGTGAGGAGTATCAGGTCACAAAGGTCACACAGGAAAAACTTCAATGGAGGAGATATGATTTCAAGTAAACTTTGAAAGACTTGGACTAAGAAAAGAGAGGAAGGAAATTCTTGAAGGCATAGAAAAGTAAAAGGATAGAAGCAATTAATTTGATAAATATTCACAGGAAGAAAGAATTTATATATACAGTCTTTAAAGCATATATATATTCTTTAATTTACATATATGAATTCTTTACTTTTAGATATATATATATAGCAGTATTTATGCACAGGTACTGTGCTAATAAGTGCATTTCACAGGTTCTAATTCATTCCTGACGAATAACTTTTGTAGTATAATAATCTCCATTCTTTATAGCACAGAAACTTTGAGGCCCACAGTGTCGAAATTGAAAGAGAAACAAACTCCTGGTCTATCTGAATCCAAAGTCCATATACTTTCTATATTCTTTCTGCCACAGTATATTTATACATCTATTTTTTTACACAACACTCAGTATCTCTTTTATCTTTAAAACTTTTCTTAAGCTGCCTTTGGACTCATAGAAAATAATTTGATTCTCATGTCTTATCACTATCATTCTTCTAAAGTGGAGCTATCAAAATTAAGAAGATATCAACCTGAGATAAGTTAATCTTGATACTTTCGACATAAATTTACATCAAACCACCATTCCCTTTTTAAGAATAGTTTTATTATCATGCTGTTACCTAATTACTAGATTTGACTACCTAGCTAATAGAACTTCTATCAATGCCAACTAAAATGTATCCTTGAACTGTCGTAAATAAATACGTCCTCCAAAAAAGGAAAAATTCAATATGACATGCCTACAAAACATGTGGCACCAAAAGGTACTGAGTTAAGATGCCTCTCTGGTTAACATGTAAGATATTCAGATGAGTGCCTCCTATGAAACAACCCATCCATGGGCCCATCCTCAGCAAAGAATGATGCAACTATCTTCTACTTTACCATAAAAGCTGGGCACATACCAACCAATGGAAAAGAAGGGCACCTGAACAACAGGAGTAGAAAAGAAAAGTAGAAAGGGGGGGAGCAGGAAGGGAGAAAAATTATTTTGGGGTGGCTAGGGAGTTAGAAACAGAGGTGTTGGTAGTCATTCATTTGTAAGAATAATTTGTAAAATAGGTTTGGAGAACTACAGACTAACTAAATGTACCTTCTGATCCTTGATCTATACCCAAAGAACAAGATGAATGCATAATATGGATTCTAAAGTTTAGGCTGACCTTAGCAATACAGATGAACATTCTTAAATGTCATTTAGGAATACCGCTGAGTACCTGATTCACAAATGGCATGAAAGGTACTTCTTACCTTTCAAAAAGTTGAAACAAGTGAGAAAAGAATATTCTGCACAGAGGGAAAAGCAGGAAGAAGCGATGAAGCTGGAAACAAGAAAACCTGGGGAAACAATGAGTGCTTTGGCTGATGAGGCAGAAACAAGAAAGTCTTGAATGCTAGTGTAAGGAATAGGAAAATCAGTAGTGTGTGAGATGGATTTATATCATGGAGGAACTGAGCAAGAAGACTGCAAAATTTAAGCCAAAAACTCTTACTAAGTGCTGAGTGCCAGGCATTTTGCTATATATATGTATATATATATGCCAAAGAAACAAAGATTTCTGGAAATCCTTGCATTTAAGAATGCAAAATCTAATGAGACTAACATGCATGATCAGTTTATGTAACTATCATAAAATTCTTATACAACAGCAATCTAACAGCAAGTGCTAAAGATTAATACAAAAATAATTATTTGGTGGGCAGGGCTGGAAATGATCTCACGAAGGAGTACATTTGAGCCATGCCTTGAAAGACAAACTTTCTCAGACAGAAACAGGGGGATAGTATAGTCAGAGAATTAACTAGGTCCAGCTTTGGAGGGATTCAGTGAGACTGCAAACAAAGAAATCGATATTAAGCTAACAATAAATTACGCATTCTAAAAAAGAGGAAATGAGTAAAAGCCAGCAATTCCATTCCTAGGTATATGCTCAAGAGAATTAAAAAGGTAAACCTGCAGAAAACTTGTACACAAACGTTCATAGCAGTATTATTACGAATAGCCAAACAATGGAAACAACCCAATGTCCCTCAAAGAATAAATGGATATATAAAAAGTAGTATATTCATATAATGTAATATCATTCAGCCAAAAAAGGGAATGAAGGACTAACACATTCTACAACATGAATGAACCTTGAAAACATTACGGTGGTAAGTCCATAAGCCCGTCACAAAGAACCACACATTACATAAACCTATTTACATGAAATATCCAGGAGAGGCAAATCTATAGAGACAGAAAGTAGATTAGCAGTTGCCTTGGGCTAGAGTTGGGAGGATACTGGTGGAGTGATGCTAATGGGCATGGATTCCTTTTAGAGTGAAAATGTTTTAATATTTATTATGGTCACATAACTCTGTGAAGAGGCTAAAAGCCTCTGACTTGTAAACTTAAAATATATGAATTACATCTCGATAAATCTGTTATTTTAAACTCTACTGTGGAGTATAAAAAGTTCAGTACCATTCCCCACATGTACACAATAACACACAAAGGGCTAATGCTTTGAGGGAATCTTCTAAAGAGCTTTGGAGATAAGCTTACTGCTTTGAAGGCTTGGACTAAAACCAGAATTTGTTCCTTTTTCTATCTTAGTATATATCCACCAATATCAGTACAGCTCAAATCTGTACTAGGCATATATAGTGAATACTCTATAAATACTTGTTAATTGGTACTTCATGTAAAATGTTATATGAGACAGGAGGAAAAATCTAACAGCATAAATAGATAAGCTGCAATAAGCACAAAGGTTGTTGTTTTTTTTTTTTTAAGTTATTAGATTCTTCCTCAGTCTACAACCTTAGCAGACTACAGTACAGGTGCATATATGCAGGTAGCTTATATCAGTCACTTTTGCCCGATCATTTAAACTAAGCTTCTTTTTAATATTTTATAGAACATAGGGAATAATTATTCTTCTGAGATGGAAATATGACTTTCTCAACACCTTTTTGGCTTAATAGATATCAAAATGAATAGATTTTCCGTTTTAAGAGAATTACAGTTGATAAGAGGAATTTCATTATAATGCCTGGACACCATACAAAACTATAAGACTGACCATCAGAAATTTTACATCAGAAAGTTACAAGTCCTTTCAGAAGCCATTCCACTTATTACTTATCAAACCACTTTCTCTGTCAGAATGCATTTTTTTTTTTTTTTACTTTAAAATCTTCTGTGTGTGGGAGGGTTTAATTTGGGCAATACAAAGATGTAGTTTTCAATTCATGGTTAAACATAAAATAAGAACTGTGAATTGAAAAACAATTTCGCTTTCACTGAAATCAATTCAATGACATTATTCAAAAGCATATGTTTATCAATACAAATAAACTTCCATTTCTAAAAGTTTCTATTTGAGGCTAAAAATTCTAAAATAGTCCCTAAGTTGCACCACGATTCAGCTGCTAAGGAAAGGCTAAGTAATGCTTCCCATGACTAAATGGATTAATTCTTTAGCCCAAACACAATTACTGTTCTCCACACTGTTCCATTGAACATCTAAATAAGCATCCCAAAGCTTATTTCATTCAAAGAAAAGATCCAGACCAAAGAATAATCCCAACGTATGAAGTTTACATTTTGTGTAAAGTTTTTTTTTAAAAAGGGAAAAATCCATAAGTGGTAATCAGGAAAAGAGTCATTTTAGACAGGTGTAGGGGATGACATCTATTGACTAGCAGATATCTTTGTTGAAGTAGTGCTGTGCACATTCCAGTAGATGTCTTTTTCTCAAACCAACTAGTTTCTCTTACTTAGTTCCTGAATCTAGACTTTTCCATAGTTACCACACACTTTAGCAGTGAAAAGAATAATTCTTTGAAAAATAGCCTTACATGGAAAAAGATATACATTGTTCTGATTCCTTTTCTTGTTTAAAATTTTTCAACTTTGGTAACGTATAAAGAGTGCTCTCTTACGGCCAGGCTTATTAAACATTTTATTCTCCAATATACTTTTAAATTTCAAAAATATACCCCTGGTCTAGTGGAGGAGTAAGGGAACGGAGAGTGGGAAAAATAGTCAAACATGTAGCTGTATTCAAATAATGCTCTATGACTCCAGAGGTAAAATCAAAGGGGAAAAAAAATAGTGATTAAATTCAGGCCAGGATTCTCTGACAATGACAAGTCATCTGATTACGGACAGGCTTCCTTTTTAATATTTGCTGTTACTAAGATGTTTACACAGGGACTACGGGACCATATCCGCTGTGATGGAGGAAGAAAAAACACCTATATGAGAGAGTTTGGACTAGATAACCAGTAGTTTCTTTTTTTGGTAGGGTTTCTTCTGACTCTTAAGACTGGTCATTCAATTTTCTCTCCTTTTTATCTACAGCTGTGAAGTTATAACTGTTTTCCCACCTGCTTAATGTCTCTTGGGAGAACTCGGTTGTCAAATTACTGTTGCAACATCAGTTGCTAAAAGAAATTTTAGCTCTTTGTAACACTAGCAGATTATTTACTATTAGGTGGCTTTCTACAGCTCCACGCCAAAGGGCTATCACTAACAATGCAAATGTATTTTCACAAGATCATGCTATTTAGCTCTGGTCTCCTAGTGAAGGTTGTACTTAATGTCAGGGCTTCCTCGCATTACTAGAAACCAGACTGCTGCAAGTGGACGTGTAGAGTAGTCTATACAAGCTTCACAGCACACTGTTTTGGGGTTTCTTCCGTAGGGCAGAAATGAAAATAAAATGCTGAATTCCTACCCAGTTCTGATTGGTGTTTGGGTTTGTCGACAGGGGGTTAAACAACCTGATCCTCACCTTTAGCAACTGCATGTATAATCCGATTAATTTAAATGGTTATTAATGCTCTTTGGAATTCTAATTAGCCAGGGGGAGAGCAGAGGCAGAGAGCATTGGGGGGGGGGGGGTTATTTTCCCAGAGTTTAAACTCTTAGAGAAGCACCCCATCTAAGACCTATCCACACCTTTTATCAGTAGGATTGAGGGGGTGGGATGAAGGCTTGAATAAATAGCTATGAAAACATACAAAAAGGGCAGAAAAGGACAGAAAGAAGAAACAGAGAAATAAGGATTGAAGAGGAAAAGATATGAGAAAGAAATATTTTTCTAAAAATGCCTGGTAATAAAAAAAAAAAAGCAAGACCTAATGCATTTCTATTTAAGTACAACAAACAAAAAAGAAACCTGCTAGAAAAAGTTATTAGATGCTTGGACTGGAATATTATGACAAATTAGGAAAATGTAAAAATAAGTAAAATTACTTTTTACATAGGAAAATATTTATCATACTTAACCACAAAGCAAAAAACCCAAGGGCTTTTAGTGCTCAAAATGTTTTTCTAAATTTGCTATTCAATGAATCCATAAATAAGCTAGTTAACTCATGTGGGTTCCAACACATACACTCTTAAACAACATGAGGCATGAAATCAGAGTGAAGAGAAACTCATACCCTAGAATTCCAAAAGCGAAACACTTTGGTGATTTCAAAAATAAACTGAGCATTCCAGACCCAGATAAGATGGAAGAAGCACACTCTACCCTGTCTTTCCCATTGAATACAGGTATAAAACCTGGACAGAATGCATAAAGCAGCTATTTAACGACCCCAAAGAGCAAATGTTAGCAGGCAGACTAGGGAAGATCAAAATCTGAATTATTACCAATTTTTACTATCTTTTCTCCTTTGTTATACTGTGGCAGAAAGAGAGAACTCTGCCTTTAGTTGCTGCTTGAGGAGCAGGAAAGGAGTCTCTCAATGCTCAGAGTAAAGGAAATGCCCCAGGTTTGTGTTCTTTTCAATATTCACTTGCACCCCAGCCCCAAAATAATCTTGTGATGGGGGAGGAGGAAGTTGCAGCAGAAGCAATGGGTCCTGGAGTCTAAATTCTGAGGGAAGAAACTTTTTTCCTCAAGAGGATGGCATAAATTCCACTTCTACTTTTATCTCTCTTCCAGCCACTTGGCTCCAGAGGTAGGCACTGTTCCAAGAAGCATGCAGCAGAAAGGGGTAAGTAAATCTCCAACTCTATGGCTAGAGGACCAAAGAGGGCAGACCTAGGTAACCAAAAAGTAAAGAGGGAGAAGTTCAGGAAAGTAATCCCATAAAGCTGTTTATGAACTTCTGGGCTCACTCCTAAACGGTGAATGCATGGAGGTGATGCTAAAATAGCACACCACAGACTTTGAGAATTGAACTATGGGACAAACAACGACCCAGTTTACAGACTGGCCACTGTTTGGCATTCTTGCAGGATAGATCCAAATAGTACTGCAAAGGTTTTGTAAAAGGAACTGATACTAGAACCACAATCCACAAGAGACTGGTCAGAACTTGCATCATGAACCCAATCAGACTGACTATTACAGCAAAAGTATCAATATTCACCATAGGATTGAAATAAGACACAGTCCCATAATGTAATACTTAAATTGTCAAGGATATTGTCCAAAATGACTTGATACATGAAGCACCAGGAAAACTTTATTCTATAGGAAAAGATGTTAACAGATGTCAAATCTGAAATAACAGACAATGGATTTATCTGAAAAAGATAGCTATGGAGTTTTAAAAAGAAGCTATGGAGTTCCCGTCCTGGTGCAGTGGTTAACGAATCCGACTAAGAACCATGAGGATGCAGATTCGATCCCTAGCCTTGCTCAGTGGGTTAGGGATCTGGCGTTGCCACGAGCTGTGGTGTAGGTCACAGACGCGGCTCAGATCCTGCATTGCTGTGGCTGTGGCGTAGGCCGGCGGCAACAGCTCTGATTAGACCCCTAGCCTGGCAACCTCCATATGCTACAAGTGTGGCTCTAGAAAAGACGAAAAGAAAAAAAAAAAGCAGCTTCTATGAAAATGCCCAACAAGTAAGAGCAAACACTGTTAAAATGAGTGTAAAGAGAGAAAATTTCTTCAAAGAAATATGATATAAATATACAAAAAGAAAATTTGGAAATTAAAAAATGCAATAATGAAAATCTCATTGGATGGTTTCATAACTGAATAAATATGATAGCGAAAATAGTCAGTGACCTTGAAGGAAGGTTCATAGAAGGTAGGTCTGTTCTGAACAGAGAGACAAAATTTTTAAAAGTCAAAAACAAAAGCAAAACCTTCAGAGACTTGTGGGACAGTAACAAGAGATCTAATACACAGAAATTTAAAATCTGAGGAAATAACGCCTGAAAACTGAAGTTTCAGCTTTACTTGTATCACTTATAGACGAACAAAACTGGAAGGACTGAGAATTTCTCATCAGAAACCACACAGGCCAGAAGGAAGTGGAATGACATTTTTAAGTGCTGACAGAAAAGAACTATTAACCCAGAATCCTACATTCCGGAAAAATATCCCTCAGGAATGAAGGTGAAATAAAGATATTCTCAGATGGGAGTTCCTGTCACGGTGCAATGTAAACAAATCCGACTAGTATCCATGAGGATGCGGGTTCGATTCCTGGCTTTGCTCAGTGGGTCAGGGATCTGAAGTTGCCATGAGCTGTGGTGTAGGTTGCAGACGCGGCTCGGATCCCACATTGCTGTGGCTGTGGCTGTGGCTGGCAGCTGTCGCTCTGATTTGACCCCTACCCTAGGAACTTCCATATGCTGTGGGTGTGGCCCTAAAAAGCAAAAAAAAAAAATATATATATATATATATTCTCAGATGAAGGGAAACAGAGATTTCATTACCAGCAAATCTACTCAAAATGAAGTGCTAAGGGAATTTTTTTTAGAGAGAAGATATATGACAACAGAAGGAAACTTGAACATTAGGAATGAGAGATGAGCAACAGAGTAATAGTCCTTCTCAAGATCTTTAAATATGTGTGGGAGTTTCCATCGTGGCTGAGCAGAAACAATCCGACTATCATCCATGAGGATGCAGGTTCAATCCATGGCCTCGCTCAGTGAGTTAAGGATCCAGCATTGCTGTGGTGTAGGTCACAGGTGTGGCTCGGATCTGGCATTGCTGTGGCTGTGGTACAGGCTGGCAGCTACATCTCTGATTCAAACCCTAGCCTTGGAACCTCCATATGCCACAGGTGTGGCCCTAAAAAATTAATTTATTAACTAATTTAATACGTGTGAAAACAGAAAGAAAAGGTATAAGGTGTCTGATAGGGTTTTCAATGTGGGTAGATATAATGTATAAGACAAAAAATATATCGAACAACCCTAACTCAAGACAGGGCAAAAAGACTATAAAACTAATACTTGCATCTTTCTGTTTGTTTTCTGGTCACCCCGCAGCATATGGACCTCCCGGGCCAGGGATCAGATCTGAGCCACAGCCACAAACTAAACCACAGCTGCAATCTAAGCCACAGCTGCAGCAATGCTGGATCCTTAACCCACCGTGTTGGGCTGGGATCAAACCCATGTCCTAGCATTCTAAAGACTCTGCTGATCTGTTGCGCCACAGCAGGAGCTCCTACTTGCATCTTTTACAGAAGAGCAACTGTGTGAAAAATCTGATTTCCATAGACCTTTAACTGCATAGACATTTTCCTCATTTCCTTCCATTGATCCTCTCTTCTCCGAAAGTAGAAACAATACATCAAACAGTTTTTAAGCATTTACTTGTGCATGAACGATACTGTCAAGACCATAGGCCAAAAAGAAGTTCTTTTAGGAGTTTACAATCTACTATTAAAATATAACATAAAAGAAATTAAAAACAATGATCAATGATTTAAAGGCTTAAATAAAAAACACATTTTGTGCCAATAAAGTATCAATGTATTTATTGCACATAAAGAAAAATGTAAAGAAGGTTCACTGGGCCATTGTTTTTGCTTGTCTTATTTTAGAATGGCAAGCTATTTCTAATAGAAAAATACTCCTACCTTTTGTTAAGTCATAGCTCCTTTCAAGTGCCAAATTGGAGAGAAGAGATTGTTCCATTCTATAAATCCTAGTTAGGTTACTGAGGAGGTACAAATTCAGATACACAGAAAAAAAACTTTGAAGGAATGCCAAAATCATCCCCCATGTATTAATTAAAGTCTAACCTTAGAAATAAATCATTTCATCTTTAATTCATCTTGTTAGTTCTTAAAGATTTTATTCTTGGCCTGCAGAAAAACATGACTTTGAATCTCTTAATATTCTAGGAGTATACATTTTGTTTACTTTAAAGTAAAATTCATGATATTCCATAATACTAATACATTCTTAAAATGCAGGCAAATTTCAGTTACTGCCAACTGTCCTTGATGTGTTTGTAACACCCTAAAGATTAAACAGTATAATGTCATAAATCCTATTACAGTATATAATCTCTAAATTACATTCAAGGGGATAAAAATATACCACATACTAATGAGCTTTACATTTTTATGACACCTTTTATACTGAATGTGTGAATCTAGCTACTTTGGATAAAAGTTTATGAAAATCCATCTCTCATAGCTATTAAATAAATATATTCTGTTCATCTTTGGAATCAGTTACTTTGAAAATGATGTCAGCCTTAGAAGTGGATTAACTTCTCCCACTCCTCCTACCCCAAATTTCAAGATTTACTTATTTGTTATCCACAGAAGGTAGGATAGGAAGATAAAACTTAAAGGAGTAAACACCTAAAAATATGCAATATTAAATTAAATATATATCATACAGTATATTCAGAACACATTTTAATTCCCTGAAAAAAAAAATGATAGCAAAGTATGTTTAACAACAACAAAAAATTCCTTCCCACCCAAAAATTCCACCATGAAAATTTAACAGTTCATTTTTCTAAGTAATAAGGGCAAGAAATAATACAACCTCCTAAATACTATTATGCATGTGTCAGCAAAAACATGTAACTGATTTACTGCATAATATGAGATGCAAAGCAAACTGACTAAAATTCTGAAGAATGAGCTACATGAATGGACACTTATTCCTTGAAGTGCACTGAATAGTGTCCCTCTCAAAAAAGATATGTCCAAGTTCTAACTCCCCAATACCTGTGAATGTGACCTTATTTGGAAATATGGTCTTTCCAGATACAATTTAAAAGATCTTGAGGTAAGATCATTCTGGATTTAGGGTAAGCCTTTAAGCCAATGACTGGTGATCTTATAAGAGAAATGAAAAGCAAATTTCAGACCATGGATAGGTAGAAGCAAGCCATGTGAAGACAGAGACTGGAATGAAAAATCTACAAGACAAGGAACTTCAAGGATTTTCAGCAGCTATCAGAAGCTAGAAGAGAGGCACAAAGAGGAAGCTCTTAAGCCTGCAGAAGCAACCGACTCTGCAGATACCTTGATTTCAGACTCGGCCTCTAAAACTATGAGAGAATAAATTCCTGCTTTGAGCCATCAAGTTTGTGACCTGTGCTAGGAGCCCTAGGAATTAATTCCTAAAGGAACACAGGAAACAAAAAACGGTTTTATTTATACATAAAACAATAAATCAATTTACTTATTTAAAGGCTCCAAACTGATAGTTACATTATTATATCATTTGGCATCAGATCAAATGAAAGACCTAGAATGACAGACATTTGCCAAACACTATTTGACCTACGGAAAGGATAAAGTGACCAGAGAATCTCTGGTATGGCCAATGAAGCAGGAGAACCGAGACAGGAGGTACACTTGAGGCCAAGGGAAAAAATATCAACTACCAGTGATTAACCTAGAAAGAGGAATGAGAAGTTCCCACCAAGGCACAGTGGGTTAAGACTCCAACAGCAGTGGCTCAAGTCACAGCTGTGGCCCGGATTCAATCCCTGGCCTGTGAACTTCCACATGCCATGGAGGCAGCCATAAAATTTTTAAAAATAAATAACAATTTAAAAATAAAATGAAAAGAGCAATCCAGAATGGACCACAGGATCTGATAAGGTGGAAGTCACTGGGAACACACTAAATATCACCACTACTACAAACTGATATTCTATTATACCCTTTCTAAATTTTACGAAGAAGGATTTATAAAAGATTACCTAAACAATTTACTCATTTAACCTACCAATCTTTATGCATAGGTCACTTTACCTCAATTTTCACCAAGTTTATGCATAGGTCACTTTACCTCAATTTTCACCAAGTTTATCCCCTTCTATTACTCAAGTACCTCATGATGGAAATTTTTTCAGATATATTTATTCATAGTTAATGCTCTGCTCAAATTCTTAAGTCAAAGATTTACTTATTTAACATCCAACAGCAACAACAAATAACAATGTCAGTAATAAACAAATATAAGACGCCTGCTTCCTTAGGTTCTGGCATACCAAACACAACATGAGAACTCCCTTCTCTATCCACCCATTCCTACTTTACTGGACCTCCATAACTACTGGTGATCTTACACCAAACCAAATCATTTTATATGCTAAAAATTCATTTCAAAAGCAATTCAATAAAGTATAATTTCTTTCATAAAAAACTGCTCAACTTGGCTGCAGTTTTTCCTATTTTGAACAGCTTAAGCTTTAGTTTATTCCTCTAAGGCGGACCTTCAGGTTGCTTAGGCCCAACAGGTCTACTGCCCAAGGTCATTCCATTCAATATAAGAAGCCCACAAAACAACCGTACATATGTATCAGTCAGGTGTTTAAAAATGCAGTATGTACAAACACCCCTTTAGCAAAATAGATTCATAGACCGCTGCAATGGACCATACAATTTTAAGCCTGGATACACCATGGTGATTTAAATAATATGAAACCTGGAGTTCCCAATGTGGCGCAGTGGTTAACGAATCCGACTAGGAACCATGAGGATGTGGGTTCGATCCCTGGCCTTGCTCAGTGGGTTAAGGATCTGGCGTTGCTGTGAGCTGTGGTGTGGGTTGCAGACGCGGCTCAGATCCTGTGTTGCTGTGGCTGTGGCGTAGTCCGGCAGCTACAGCTCCGATTAGACCCCTAGCTTGGGAACCTCCATATGCGGTGGGAAGCACCCCTAGAAAGGACAAAAAGACAAAAACAAACAAACAAAAAATAATAATAATATGAAATCTAACTGCCTTGTTAAGAGTATTGATACTATTTCCCTTCTATTACCAAGCACAAAAGAAAGGAAGAATTCCAGAAAGAGGATTCAGGATGAGTTAGTGACCAAGAGAGCAGAAACAAATTCCTGCCAAGCCACACCAATAAAAAATAGAACACTTCTTGCTCTCCCAGCTCTGGCATATATTTTTTTTTAATGCTTGTTCCCTTGATGGAAGCCAATAATGGGAATCTGGAAAAGTGCCATTAAGGACTGAATAAAACAGGAAACAACTTACTTTATCAGTGAGTCAAAATACAGTCTGAATCTTTGGATGACACAGACTAAGTTGATTCCTACAACATTACACATAGTAACAGTTACAACATTAATACACATCTTAAGTTGCTACATATTAAGATCTGATACGAAAGCACTCAACAAGCGTTAGCTGAACTGCTATCAACAATAGAAGGCTCCTAAAATTTACAAAATAGCATGCACAATACAAGCATAATGAATTCCACTGAAAGACTCCTTTGAGAATCTACTCCTATAGTTACAAAACACTTCCGGAATAACACAATGATAATAAAAACACAATGCAGTTAAGAGCTCAATATTTAACTAATACTGGGTATGGGAAAGAGAAGCTCAGGCAAGAGAAAGAATGAGGCCAAAATTAACAAAACTACCATAGGGTGAAGTGGGAACTAGGTTTAGAGTAGAATGCAACATAGCGCTACCTTAACTGTGTGGGCTCTGGAGCAAGACTGCTTGGATTGAAAACCTAAGTCTCTCACTTACTTAGGGACATTGCTTTACCTTTTTAGATCTATCTCCTCATCTATAAATGAGATGATAATAGTACCAATTCATTGGGTTGTGAGGATAAAATGAGTTCATATGCGTAAAGTGGTCAGAAAAGCACAGTAAATAAACATTTACTATCAGCACTGAAACTGTACTCAGACTTGCCTAGGAACCCAAAGCAAATCACTGCTGGGCTGAATCATATAAAATTATTTTTGTAGACCAAAATACTTTGAATATAGATATATTTTTTATGATTCAACTGAATATAAAAGAAAGCCACTAAATCGAGTTGCTAAGAATGCCAATGAGACCCAAGCTCTAAAAAGCTAGAGTTAACCCAGCAACGTACTCACCTACCAACTCTGAAATATAACTGAAGGAAAAGGATTTCTGCAGCAGGTTGAAAACAAATCATGTTTCAAATAATAAAGCATACAATTTGGTATGACTGACCTCTAAGGCAAGCAATATTTTACAGTGGATTGATTTTGAAAACTGAACTAATATTTTATATTCAAGTATCTATCCTCTCTCCCCTGAGTAACCTCACAATTTGAAAGGTATACCTGGCGCTGTTATTTACTGAATTTAAAAAATGCCTAATTTGATCACATGAACATTTGACAAAGCTAATGCCAAATAAGATTTTTAATATAAAAACTGTTGAGGAAAGTTTTTAATCAATATAATATATTTGTATTTCACAAGTATCTACAGCGATTTTAATATAAAATTACTCTTATTTTCCAGCAGGATAAGTTTCTACAATTTAATATACTATCTACAATCTATCTTAAAGGTTGTCAGTCTCTCAAACTGAAACAAGTACACTCAAACCTCAAAGAATTATAGTTCGATTTCAATACATCTGTTTTTTCACAAGTCTGTCTTATATTTATCTTTTAAATTTCTATAACCTAACTATGGATCTTTAAATGATATGTAAACGTATGTAAGTAAAAATAATACTAATATAAAGTTTAGCCTATAGATAATATATACCTCTATGATGAATAAAAACAAAAATGATATGCTTAAGGTTTTATAATTGATAACCATAATCTTACAACTTTTTACAAAACTCATAAAAAGGCAAGCCTCAAACTTCCACTTCCCTGTCAAGTTTCATTCCTCTCAGCATCAGATTAAGGCCTTATCTAGGAAAGAAGGAATAATGACAAATTCTTCTGGTGATAATCTCTCTATAAATCAGAAATTTATATATTTCACATATCTTTTTTTAAACTGAGACATAATTCACACACCGTAAAAATCATCCTTTTAAAAGTGTACAATTTAGTAGTCTTTAACATATTCACAAAGATGTGCAACCATGACCTAATTCCAGAACATCTTCCATAAACCCTATACCCATTAAAGTCCCTCCCGGCTCCCAGCTCCTCCCAACCCCCGGCGACTTTTCATCTACTTTCTACCTCTATGAATCCGCTTGTTTTGGACATTTCACATAAACGGAATCATGGAGTATGTACACTTCTATGTCTAGCTTCTTGCATTTAACATAATGTTTTGGAGGTTTATGCACATTGCAGTATATATCAGTACTTTGTGTCTTTTATGGCTGAATAATATTCCATCCTAAGAATACACTACATTTTATTTATCCATTCATCAACTGATGAACATATGGGTTATTTCCATGTTTATTCATAATGGCCACTTTCCACTGGCTATTATGAGTAAAGTTCCTATGAATGTTCTTCATCACTTCACCTCCTTTTAAGACATACGACAAAGTTTTAAAGTTAATCGGAGTTCTCGTTGTGGCACAGTGGTTAACGAATCCGACTAGGAACCATGAGGTTGCGGGTTCGATCCCTGCCCTTGCTCAGTGGGTTAATGATCCGGCGTTGCCGTGAGCTGCTGTGGCTCTGGCATAGGCTGGCAGCTACAGCTCCGATTCGACCCCTAGCCTGGGAACCTCCATATGCCGAGGGAGCATCCCAAGAAATAGCAAAAAGACAAAAAAAAAAAAAAAAAAAGTTAAAGCAAATGGAATTCCCATTGTGGCTCAGTGGGTTATGAACCTAACTAGTATCCATGAGGATGTGGGTTCGAACCCCGGCCTTGCTCAGTGGGTTGGGGATCTGGCCTTGCCGTGAGCCGTGGTGTAGGTCGTGGACATTGCTCGGATCCCACGTTGCTGTGGCTGTGGTATAGGCCGGCAGCTGCGGCTCCAATTCCACCCCTAGCCTGAGAACTTCCTTATGCCATAGGTGCAGGCCTAAAAAAGAAAAAAAACATTAAGTTAAAGCAAATCACAGAAGCACAAGCACAAGACTTGAAAGACCCTAAAGATCCTGATAAAATATCAAGTAGCAGCTATTCTTTAGGTATAGACTGTGCCCTTCTGAGTTCATTCTTTTTCATTAAATATCATCTGAACAAGTGAAACAGAAAAAAAAATCATCTACTTTAAGTACAAAGGAAGCTACAGCATAAAATATCCTAAGTTTCTTATCTTGACCTTATCTGGTTTTTTAAAAACCTACATATCCCACATTTAACTTAAATATTTAAATAAGATTAACTTGTTACAATGATAAAATTACAAATTTGTAATTCAAGAACATACCACATATATATACTTATATTTAAGTATCTACATTTTCAGTTTGAGCTGTTCTCCTAAAGCACTATAACAAAAATTTCTGCTAAATATCCAGGATCATTCTAATGGATCTGAAAAGATTCAAGCTCCAAATACCTACTTTTTGTAAATGAAACAACCAAATCATCCAAGATGTCCAAAAACTGACTAGAAGTTAAAATTTACCCTATATGTTTGAGAGTAATGACATTAATTTTCTTGGTAATTTGATTAAAAATATTTTACATAAATCTCCTCAAATATCTACTTGAAAAATATATATAAATTATACATAATGCGGCCAAGAAGCCCTAAGTATTACAAATGAAGTTCACAACATAGCAATTCAGTAACCTTCACACCAATATTTTTGTTTGCTTTATGACAAAGAACAACAAAAATGTTACCAAAATAATGCAAAATTACTCCTCTACCAATAAGTGACATGTGCAGAATACCCAAATGAATATAGCATTAAAAAAAGACAGTATTTTTAGAGATTATGAAACTATAACAATTTCTAAAATTACTGTTTTACTCTACACTATACTTTTTTTAAAAATCACTGAATTGCACTGTTTTACTAATGTCAGAATCATTTTACATTTATTTTTAAAGTAAATTTTACTTAGTAAAATTTTAGAGGATATTTATAGGAGAATTCTTCATTTAAAAATCTACTTCTAATCTCCTCTAGGGAAGTCTTCATTAAAAGAGAATGAAAATGAGAAAAAACTAGCATTCTACAATTTCTTTTTGCTATAATTTTTAACTACATATTAAACTAATTAAATCTAGTTTGTTACATTTGTAGAATATCAAATATATCATGGGCCTAATATTTAATTCAAAGTCAATAAATATTTATTGAGTGGTCTACTACATGCCTAACACTATGCCAAGCACTGGGAAAAAAATAACCATTTTAGTTTTTCCTATCTTTCTCCCTCCTCGTCTGTTCAGCCGACACATATAATCACTTGATGAAAGGTGCCAGCAGGAGAGCACTACCTACCCTCATTTACTACACACTTGACTTAAATTTATACTCATGGTCTCTAAACTGAGAATTCAAATAAATACTAACTATGAAAAAGAATTCACAAGAATCTGTTTTTCTGTAGGGCACTCATCACTGAGGGGTAAAATTTTTCTCGTATGCATCATGAAGGAAGATCCTTTTTCCATGTTGTTGGCAAAACTGTCAATCATCTTGATGAGCAGCAAATAAATGAATGCCCAATGATGGGATTCTGTATTATCCTTAAAAAAGAAATCCATCAACTAAACATCAACAGGTAAATGTTTATACTCGACAGCCATCAATTTCAACTATCCATGCAAAGAGACAGGTGAGCTGGACTGGTAAACCTCGAAATTAGAGAAGTATTAATCGTCTGCTTCCAGCCAATATAAACAGATGTTATTTTTAAACAGGCAAAATCATCTCTTCCACTGAAATTTATTTGCAGCAGATAATGTTCTGCTACATTTTTAATCAAGCAGATGAAGTTACATTTAAATTGAAAATCTGCTTCACTCAACTAATCAGGCAAGTAAAATTCAGAGATGACTGAATGGCATTACACAGCACACTATTACGGCAGGTAAATTGGGAAATTTACCTGTCACACCACACAGCGTATTGTTCAGCCACTGCATCTGCAACTTAGAAGCAAAGCGCTAAGACAAAAAGGGAAAGGCATGTTAAACAGGCTTATAAATCCATCATATTTTATGAAAACATTATTAAGGCTGTCAGCAAAATAAATAAATAAATAAATATTTCTAAAAGAAAAAAGAAAAAACACACAGCTCCTCTCAGGGAATCAATGAAGATTTACATGTGTATGCTTATCTATTTCATGTAAATAGCATGCCTGGTTATTCTGAAAATCAAGATACATCCCAGGCTAAGGAAACACTACATCACAGCAAAAGGCAAAGAAACAGTGACCATCACATGTGACATTAAGTGGTCAAATATAAGAAAGGTGAATAAAGCACTTCATCAAGAAGTAGGGGAGGAGTTCCCATCGTGGCTCAGTGGTCAACGAAGCCGACTAGGAACCAAGAGGTTGCAGGTTCGATCCCTGACCTTGCTCAGTGGGTTAAGGATCTGGCGTTGCTGTGAGCTGTGGTGTAGGTTGCAGACGTGACTCGGGTCTGGTGTTGATGTGGCTATGGCTGTGGCCGGCAGCTGCAGCTCCGATTCGACCCCTAGTCTGGGAACCTCCGAATACTGCAGGTGTGGCCCTAAAAAAAAAATCGAAAGACAGAAAAAAAAAAAAGTAGAGGAGTTCCCCTTGTGGCTCAACAGTAACAAAGTAACAAACCCAAGTGATATCCATGAGGATGCAGGTTCGATCCCTGGCCTCACTCAGTGGGTTAAGGATCCAATGTTGCTGTGAGCTCCACTATAGGTCACAGATGCAGCTTGGATCGGGTATTCCTGTGGCATAAGCCAGCAGCTACAGCTCCGATTCGACCCCTAGCCTGGGAACTTCCATATGCCACATGTACAGCCCTATAAAGCAAAAACAGAGAAAGAAATAGATAAAACCAGCAACATTAGAATTCCCTGGTGGCTCAGCAAGCTAAGGATCAGGTGTTGTCACTCCTGTGACGCAGGTTCCATCCCTGGCCCCGGAACTTCTGCATGACACAGGCACAGCATCCCTCCCCCACACCCAAAAAGCAACACTACTTTGCTTTGCAGAATAACTCTGACCATCAAATTGTCAGTACAGACCATCAAATTCATATACAACAAAAACACTACATTTAAAAAATCTTCAATTCACCCTACTTAAAAAAAACCAGTCTATTTTACTCATTTGTTGTTTCCCTATACAACTGAAGTGATAACATTCCAAAAAAATCCAATGGTTATTTCAGTTGTTTTGTTCCACTGAAAGCCAAAATTTACTTCTAGTGCTTAATATTTGTAAACTCAAATACTTTTGCTATGGTAGCTGAACTTAATATCACTGCTTATAACATTCATTAAGAATTGTTCCAACATTATGTACCAAGTTACATCTTATTTATAATTTAATTTCATCCTCACAATCTTTGATACAGTTGGCCCTCCTAACCACAGGGGATTGGTTCCAGGGTCTGCTGAAAATACAAAAATCCATGGATGCTCAAGTCTTTTATACAGAATGGCATAGTAGCTGCCATTCTGCTTCCACAGATTCAACCCATAGCAAGTTGGAGAGCTGACCTTACAGAAGCTCACATGCCAACTACTGTTCCTTTCTCTTTCTTTTCTTCCTTTTCTCTCTGCTTTTCTACTTTTCCTCTTTCCTCCTTCCTTCTTTCAATTTTACCTTCCCTTTTCCCTCCCTTCCTTTTCCCCTTTTATCATTTTATTTTTTTGGGGGGGTGGGGGGAGGGTGAGGGGGAGACAGGGTAAGGAGAGCAGAAATAATACATAACACTGGAATGTGCTCTAAATTATACAGACATGAATTACCTCACTACTCTTAATACAGTATGAATGTTCCCAGATTTTTCATTAGAAGTGATGGACCTAGACTGACATATCCATATCCTGTCATGGTGTTAGTTAATAAAGCTAGTTAGAAAGCATACACTCACCAGCATGGCATCTTAACTATCAGAGTATCATTTCAGTAAATTACTGGTTAGGGTTGCAGCATTTTAAGGTTTATAGAAAAACTGCAAAGATGGTACAGAGTTCCTACATGCCCTCATTCAGTTTGCCCTATTAGTAATATCCTACACATTCACATGGTACACTTGTCAAAATTAATGAGCCAATATTGACTCATTATTAACGAAAATCCTTTTTTTTGGTCTTTGTAGGGCTGCACCCACGGCATATGGAAGTTCCCAGGCTAGGGGTCTATTGGAGCTGCACCTGCCAGCCTAAGCCACGGCCACAGCAACACCAGATTCGAGCCACATCTGTGACCTCCACCACAGCTCACGGCAATGCCTGATCCTTAACCACTGAGGGAGGCCAAGGATTGAACCCACGTCCTCAAGGATACCAGTCAGTCAGGTTTCTTACCACTGAGCCATGACGGGAACGCCCTAAAATCCATTCTTTATTCAAAATTCTTTACTTTTCACTTTTCTTTTTTGTTTGAGGATTCTACCCAGGACAACACATTACATTCAGTTGTCATGTCTCCTTAGGCTCCTCGTGGCTCTGACGGTTTCTCCGACTCTCCTTCTTTTTGATGACCATATCAGCTTTGAGGAATACTGACATTTTGTAAGAGATCCCATTATTGGGTTTTGTGTTTTTCTCATGGTTAGGCTGCAGTTACGGGTTTTGGGGAGGAAGACCACAGAGACAAGGCAACATTTGCATCTGTGGTCATCTCAAGTGTAAATGCTGCCAACATGACTTATCACTGGTGACGATGGTGTTGATCACCTGTCTTGTCACTGTTTTAATTCAGCCAGCCACAACCTTCGCAAAAACTGAATTTACACTTTTCTAAACTCCATAATGATTATACTGCTATTCTGCACTGCTAAAGGTGACCATTTTAATAGCTACTCTCTTTAGGTATGACTCACAGGAGAAAAATAAAATAAAATAAATCTACCTGTACTTTTTATACTGCACAGATTCATCTTTGAGTCACCACGGTGATTTTTCCAAGTCTGCAGATATTTCTCACCTGACTCTTTGCTTTCAAAGTTGGTCCAAAACACAGGTTGACAACCTGAGCTACCTACCAGAACCATACATGAAGCTTTTTTAAATGCTGTTGCCCAGGCCCCAATTTAATCAGAATTCCTGGGTATCAGAAGTTTTTTTTTTAACTATCCAGGTTATCCTAATATAGAGCCATGGCAGAGAACCACTGGTTCAAAGGCCTTAGCTCTGTAGAGACTGTGGCAGACAAACTGATGTGTTTTCCCAGTTACACATTCATAGCTAAGCGATAATGTTCGGGATTTTTAATGTCTCTTAGGTCTCTTCAGTTCTTCCTGTAAATGGCTTTGTCTTAAAAGAACTCTGTAACTCAGGGACACTGCAATGTTTAAACAATGGTAGATTAAACATAGAGGCAGAAGGCAATGACTAACTTTTAGAAGCATTACTGATGAAAAATATGCATATTCCAAGGTGAAGACAATGAAAGGATGGATACAAGACCATCAACATAAAAATGTTCTTTCTAAATTCCCCAAAATACAGCAACAGAAAACTCTTTCAAAGTTGGTGCTCATTTCTGCATTGAAGCAACGATCTATGGGGTGGCAGAATATTCAGGCTAACTTAGTATAAGCGTATTTAACCCTTAAGGTTAAAGAAATGTTCATCTAAAGAATGTGAAATTGCCATCAACCATTACATCAATTTCATATGATTCAGCCTAATACTTTACATTTTCAATAAAAATGAATATAATTTACAATAAAAGGGAGAAATTATTTTTTAAATTTGTTTAATATTAAATATGAGTGGCTTAGTGGAGACGCTGGCCAGTTTTATATGTTCTGCAAGACATGATTCTGTTTATCCATAATTAAAGGGGCAAAACAGTTTTGTGGGTTATGGGGACACAGTCTATAAAATAAATAGACAAACTTCTAGGAGTGAGGCCAGACTAGCAGAAGCAGAAGGGGTAACTGGGAATCAAAGAAAATGAAAGCTAGAGCTGCAGAACAGAAAAATGAACATAAGTCCTTAGTTTGGAGATGTAGTTCCAAGTCACATAAGGCCTATACTTATGTTTTTACATACTTAAGGAGAAAACACAGGAACTTTTAAAGAGTGGGAAAATTTATATACTCCCATGATGGAATGATAACAAAAACTAACTGGATCAGGTGCCCTGACTATATCCAGTATCCAGTAAACCACCGAATCAGGTAATCTTTTTTTTTTTTTTTTTTTGGTCTTTTTTTTAGGGCCGTACCCATGGCATATGGAGGATAGGATAAGGGCTGAATAGGAGCTGCAGCTGACCACCTATGCCACAGCCACAGCAACACCAGATCTCAGCCGAGTTTGTGACCTACGACACAGCTCTCGGCAATGCTGGATCCTTAACCCACTGAGCAAGGCCAGGGATCAAACTCACATCCTCATGGATACTAGTTGAGTTTGTTACCGCTGAGCCACGACAGGAACTCCGAGATATTCATTTTTTTTTTAATTGAAAGTTCAGGTGGACAACACAGCAATCCACAACTTTCAAGGTTTATACTCCATTTATAGTGATTGCAAAACACTGGCTACATTCCTTGTGCTGCATAATACATCCTCATGGCTTATTTTATACATAGTTTGTACTTCTCAACACACTACCCTCATATTGCCCCTCCTCCGCCAGAATCAGGTATTCTTAAGGCTGTAACACTGACTTTCATGAAATGTTATTTATTTCACTATCTAGGAAAACAAGAATTATATAGGAAAGAATATATTCTCTCCCTTTTTTTAAATGATTTTTATTTTTTTCTATTATAGCTGGTTTAGAGTGTTCTGTTGATTTTCTACTGTACAGCAAGGTGACCCAATCACATATATGTATACATTCTTTGTTTTCACATTATCATGCTCCATCATGAGTGACTAGATATAGTTCCCAGTGCTACACAGCAGGATCTCATTGCTTATCCATTCCAAAGGCAATAGTTTGCATCTATTAACCCCAGATTCCCAGTCCATCCCCCCCTCCCCCGGAAATCACAAGTCAGTTCTCCATGTCCATGAGTTTCTTTTCTGTGAAAAGGTTCATTTGTGCCATATATTAGACTCCAGATACAATCCCTCCTTTTTTAATGAAGGGTAACATCAGCTGCTAGGAATGGCATAAGAATCAAGCTACATATAAACATCCTTTAATGTATACTTGTCATAAATATTCTTTATTCAAATAATCAATTAGGTTTTTGTTCTTTTGTTTGTTTGTTCAGGTTTTTTTTTTTTTTTTTTTGTCTTTTTGCCATTTCTAGGGCTGCTCCCATGGCATATGGAGGTTCCCAGGCTAGGGGTCGAATCGGAGCTGTAGCCTCTGGTCTACGCCAGAGCCATAGCAACGCGGGATCCAAGCCGCATCTGTGACCTACACCACAGCTCACGGCAATGCCAGATCCTTAACCCAGTGAGCACGGCCAAGGATCGAACCCGCAACCTCATGGTTCTTAGTCGGATTTGTTAACCACTGAGCCACGACGGGAACTCCAGGTTTTTGTTTTTTACAGCCATACCTGTGGCATGATCAAATGGGAGCTGTGGCTGAGGTCTATGCCACAGCCACATGAACACCAGATCGGAGCCCCAATAGTGGCCTACATTACAGTTTGCAGCAATATCGGACCTTTAATCTAATGAGCAAGGCCAGGGATCAAACCCATATCCTCAAGGAGACAATGTTGGGTCCTTAACCAGCTGAACCATGACAGGAACGCCGGGTGATAGTATTTTAGATTCTGTTTTTCTACTTAAGATAATCATTTCCAGTATTAACAGAAAGAACAAACTGTATAAACATTTCTGATGACCCACACAGTATTCCATGATATAGAAACATAGTCAATACTTAATTATTCCACTTTTACTGAATGTTTATGTTATTTTCTTCTTTAAAAAAAAATAACAAACATACCCTTTGAACCCATACAGTACTGGTGGGAATGCAAAATGAAACCGCTACTATGGGAAAGTTTGACAATTTCTTTAAAAATTAAACATGCCACCACCATATAAACCAAACTACTTGATTCCTATGCATTTATCCCAGACAAATGAAAACTTAGGTTCACACAAACCTATACATGAATTTCCTAGCAGTTTTATTAATAATTACCAAAAACTGGAAACAATCCAGCTGTGCTTCAACAAAGGAATGGTTAAACAAACTATGTGTATCCATACCATGGGGTGCAGCCCAGCAATAAAAGCAAACAATAGTAGCACACAAAAACTTGGATGAATCTCTAGGGATTGGAAAAAGCCAACCCTAAACAGTCACAAACAGTATGATTCCATTCACATAACATTTTTTGTTTGTTTGTTTTTTTAGGGCTGCACCTGTGGTATATGGAAGTTCCTAGGCTAGGGGTCAAATCAGAGATACAGCTGCCGACCTACACCACAGCCACAGCAACGCAGGATCCAAGTCGAGTCTGCGACCTACAGCACTGCTCATGGCAACACCAGTTCCTTGACCCATTATGGGAGGCCAGGGATCGAACCTGCATCCTCATGGTTACTAGACGGGTTTATTTCCGCCTCACTGTAGCTCCAATTTGATCCCTAGCTTGGGAACTTCCATATACCACAGGTGCAACCCTAAAAAGAAAAAAAGATTTAGAAAAGCAAATCCTTTACTTTTTTTTTTTTTTTTGTAACGGCCACATCTGCAGCATATGGAAGTACAAAGGCTAGGGGTGGAATCAGAGCTGCAGCTGCCATCCTACACCACAGCCACAGCAACTCGGGATCTGAGCCACATCTGCAACCTACACCACAGCTCACAGCAACACTGGATCCTTTAATCCACTGCTAGAGGCCAGGGATTGATTCTGCATCCTCATAGACATTATGTCCCACTGAGCCACAACAGAAACTCCAACAAATCCTTTGTATAGAAAGAACTTTTCTCTAGTTCAGCTCATTTCCTTAAGTTGCTGCATCAAAAGAATTAACCACTCTTTTAAGCTTCATATATTGCCAAATTATTTCCTAAAAATGTTATGCCTTTCAACATTTCTGCCAAACATTTTGTTCTACAGTTTTGTGCTCTCCCCGAATGTAACTCAAGCTCTCTTCTTTCCTCCCTGAGCTGCATCCCTAGATGCTGCCTCCTCTCAGTCCTCACAACATCCTACTCATGTTGTGCTCAACCATAGTGCCTAGTAATTTGGTGCATGATTTTTAACTTGTCTCTACCCAATGTGATTACAAATTCCGAGAGAAAACAGATGAAATCTTCTTTATCTGTGCTTCCAGGTCCTTGCATATAGCAGGAGTTAAATAAATATTTATTGAACTAATAAATACTATAAAAACATTCTCATGAATATGCACTACAACAGTTATGATCTTCCTCAGTGACACTGTAAGACCAGTTTAACAGGGAAGACGATGAGTTCAGCTGAGTTTGTGATGACCCTGAGACTCTCAAATGGGAAAATCCCAAAGGAATGATTGGAGGGTCATGACATGTCATCATCTGCAGGTGATACTTAAAACAGTGGGAACAGGAAGGGAAAAAACCAACCAGTAAAAACAACAGGTATACAATCCCTTATCTGCCATATGTGTTGCCTCTAATCTTCATTTTGTTCTTAAACTGACAATTGGATTGATACAGAAGGCACATTACAACTTCAAGAGTCGTGAGGCCTATAAAATACAACCATCACTTATCATTAAACAACTGGGTATACAAATGTTTTTTATTTAATGAATTTAGTAATCGACCAGTTCAATATCATCCACAGAGTAAATGATGAATGTATTGATATAACTTAAGAGATACTGGGAATATATCTACCCCAAATAATTTTTTCCACCTGAAAAAACTCATTCCTGTGAATCAAATATAAATAATATTGAAAAAGGTAACCTCTTAAGCAATTACAAGCAAAGACATTAGAACTTATTAGTGACTAGTCTGAAGAACTCAAGATCCTCTGGTTGAGGCACTGAAACATTAGCAGGAAAACAAAGCATCCCCAAAGAAGAGGTCTCTCAAGAAGATGCCAAAGAGAAATTTGAATGAACTTATATTAACAATTTTGTCTATTACTGAAATTCATACCACTTAAACACACCATTTATAAACACACTGACAGCTCAGTAGCAACAGAAAATGCAGGGGCTGGAATTCCACCACCTAAATCTCACAAATACCAACAATGTGCTTTCAATCCATTTCTAACATCTTGATGTTTCTCCACTACATGTGAAGTATTTTATCATACAACTCTTAAAAATAAGGACTGTTTCCTAAATAACCACAGCAGTAATATCACATCTACTTTTACTATCTTTAACTAGCATAGTTTCTCTATTGTTTCCATCTCTCGAAAATTTCTTTTCTTTTCTTTTTTTTTTTTTTTGTGGCCACAACTGTGGCATGTGGAAGTTTCTGCCAGAGATCTAACCCAAGCCACTGTAGTGACAATGCCAGCTCCTCCACCCACTGCACCACAAAAGAACTTCAAGATTAATTTTTAAAGGTTTAAAAATACTTCTATCCAAGACATATTTATAAGACAACTGGTGGAAACACATGCTTGGGTTTTTGCAGATGATAGTCAGATTAAACACCTCACTTTAGGCAAAAAAGAAATTCTAACCAAACAAAACTGACAAAGACACAGGCATACTTAATATAATCTAAGTTGCAAATTCAATTAAAAATTTTAAATGTGTAGCCATTTCTATATGGCTAATAAATATATTAAACTAATTCTTAATTTACCACTCAACATTACAAAATTACATACCAAGCTGACATGGAAACACCAAGGGAGAAACTGCTCCCACTAAGAAGCTCACTAAACTTGGTATAAAGGAAAAGTTAACAGGGCACCAAGAAGGCAGAACAGGAATTCCCATCGTGGCGCAGTGGAAACAAATCCAACTAGGAACCATGAGGCTGCGGGTTCGGTCCCTGGCATCACTCAGTGGGTTGAGGATCCGGCGTTGCCCTGAGCTTCGTGCGGTGTAGGTTGCAGACAAGGCTTGGATGCTGCGTTGCTGTGGCTGTGGTGTAGGCCGGCAGCTGTAGCTCTGATTGAACCCCTAGCCTGGGAACCTCCATATACAGCAGGTGCAGCCCTAAAAAGACAAAAAAAAGAAGACAGAACAAGACAAACTGACAGGATTGGGGCCATAATGACTTCTGCATCATACTCCAATGCCACAAAATTTTTTCAAAAAGAACACAGCAATAATTAAAATTAATGCAAAATGAGATCCAGAATTTAGAAATTTTCTTTATAGTCTACTTTGTATCTAAAGGAATGCTAGCACATACATACAGCGAAAACATATTCTTTGGAAAAAATAACCCCATGTTACAGAAAATCATTACACAATGATTTTTTAAAAGCAAATATAACTTAAAGAATTTCTGAAAACTTTTAATTACAAAACCAACAATGCTGGATTTACCAGGGGAATTAGAATTAAGATCAAGCACCCATAGTAAAATCTAGATCAAAGGAGCTGGCAAAATAGGTAAGTGTCTCACAAGTCTTCTAAGCATCTCTCAAGATAACAACTTATCCTTAGCAGATAGGTTCCCTGCAAAATATTTGGTCCCATTCTCATAACAAAATATTTGTACTTTTTTATTTTTTGTTTTTATTTTTATTTGTTTGGCCACATCCACAGCATGTGGAAGTTCCTGGGCCAGGGATCAAACCCATGCCAGAGCACGTGACCCAAGCTGCTGCAGGGACAACGCCAGACACTTAAACCCGCTACACCACAAGGGAACTCCCTGTATGTTTTTAGATATAGCTTATAGCAGTGTAACAGAATTTTAGTCAACAAATAACTGCCTTCCTGACATCAATGGGCTGGTTCCCTTGAGTTGGTACCAAACCTCAAAAAAATAAAAAGAAAAGACAAACTACATATTAGTAGACCTAGACATTTTAATTTAAGGTCTACTATTTGCAGGACCTGACTATAACCTTTGTGCTTTGTTTCCTGATGAACAGAGGAACTTATAGTTAGACTTTCCAGTCCATTTACCATTAAGATCAAGATTACTGCTTAACATAACAACAATAACAGGAACTTGTTAGGAAATCTTTCAACATTTCGAAGAATTACTACATCAACTGCATAGGATTAGAATGATATCTCAGGATACAGAAAGGGTTCTAGCCCTTTAAAAGTTAATTTATTAATTTATTGAGTCCATAAATCCATACTATTTGTTTATGTAATTCACTTTGCCAGGCATTATGGAGAACATACTGAATATGCCAGAAAATCCAAAAATACAAGGAGATCCCAAATGTGGTGAATCCCCATTTTCCCAACAGACAGATTTAGAACTAAGTTTTTGGGTATCCAGAAAATATATACCATTTGGGGTACAGATGAAATAGACTAATGTGCTCTATCGCACCAAGTCAAACCTCAAGAAATTATTATACATGAATCAAGGGTGAGTATCAGACTTTACTTCCAATTAAGATAAAGTAGTAGAGGTCTGATTACCAGCCCACCTAAAACCATCTAAACAAATAAAACAGCAGACAAAATATATGAAACAATTGTGTTTTAGACATTGGATGTCAGGCAATAAAGGACAATAAAATTCTTGAGAGACAGGTATATAAACCCTAACATTGCTCTAGCTTATTGCCTTCAGAGTTTCTAGGCCATGATACAGGGAGTGGAAACACAGCCAGACACTGACAAACACCAAGAGTTTAGAGAAAGAGCTGAGAGCCCAGGAAGACCAAGGCAGGTAGGTTCAAATGGGAAAGATACAACCACAAAGATCTCCGGAGGCTCCCACTAAGTACTAAGCAGAGCATTCAGCGTGCAAGTAAAAAAAACTATCTGAGGCTGGGGAAAGAATAATACAAAGGGATCAGATAGACTAGTACCATGAACCCACATGGGATGGGAACAGCACCTGTTTCCCCGAGTCGGGCCGCAAAATCTCATAATCCACGGGGGCACCCAGAAAGGTCTTGCCTCAGCAGTGTGGCGTAATTAGCCCTAAACACTCCCTTGTTCCCAGCTAACAATCTTATAAGCAACACCTGAAAGGACCAAACAGTTGCAAAGTAATTTAACTTCATCCCAGAAGAAAGGTCAAGATTACTTATAGAAATTTAAAAATAATCAGTAACAAGCAGGTTAAAATTAATGTCTGGCACCTAATCAAAAACTCGAAGTCAAGCAAAGTAAGAAAATATAACATAATGAAGAGAAAAATCAATCTATAGAAACCAACTCAGACTTAGCACAGATGTTAAAATTAGAATATAAAAATATTAAAACAGTTGTGACAATTGTATTCCTCATATTAAGTACAGACGTGGATGCTATTTTAAAAGATCCAAATCAAACTTCTACAGATGAAAGCTATAGTATCTCAGATTAAAAATAACATTGGAAAAAAGAAAAAAAAAATAACATTGGCCAGAAATGAGTGGCAGAATAGATATTACAGAAGAAAAGAACAATGAATTTGAGGACACAGCAGTAAGAACTATTTAAAATAAAACACACAGAGAAGAAAAGAAATAAAAATAATGAAAACAGCATCAGCTTAGAGGAAATTTCAAATACGCTAACACACATGTAACTGGAGTATCCAAAGTGGGGAAATCAAGGAAAAACTGAAAAATTGCTGAAATTTCCAAATTTTGACCTAAATGGCATTCTTTTTGAGAACAGTTAATAAGAGAGACCATATTCTGGGCATAAAACAAGTTTCAATAAACTTAAAAGGATCCAAGTCATACAAAGTATACTATCTGAACACAATGAACTAAATAAGAAATCAACAACAGGACTTCCCACTGTGGCTCAGCAGGTTAAGAACCCAACTAGTATGCATAAGGATTCAGGTTCAATCCTGGCTTTGCTCAGTGGGTTAAAGGACCCGGTGTTGCTGCAAGCTGCAGAGTAGGTCACAGATGCAGCTCAGATCTGGTGACACTGTGGCTGTGGCGAAGGCGGTGGCTAAGGCTGGGATTCGACCCCTAGCCTGGAAACCTCCAGAGGACATGAGTCCAGCCCTAAAAAAAGCAAACAACAACAGAGAGCTCGCTGGAGAATCCCAAAATATATAAGGAAATTAAATAACACACTTCTATATAAACCACAGGTTAAAAAAAAAAAATCACAAAAGAAATTAGAACATTTTTTGGACAGAGAGAAAATGAAGATGCAACAAAACAAAATTTGTAGGATGCTGCTAAAACTGTACTTAGGAGGAAATGTGTAGCACTAAAAGAATGGTTTCAACATCAAAATTTTAGCTCCTGCATTAAGAAACTAAAAAAAAAGAGCAAATAACACCCATTGTAAACAAAAAAAAAGAAAATAATAAACATCAAAGCTAAGAACAAAAAATTACAAAAATAAAAAATAAAAAAACCCCCAAAAGTCAAAAGCAAGTTCCTTGAGAATATCAACAAAATTGACTAATCTCAAGCTAGACAGATCAAAGGGTACGGGGAAAGAGAAAGAAAGCTGCTATCACGGGAGAGATTCTACACATACTATAATCAGGAAATATTATGACCAACTCCATGCCAACTCAACAAATCAGGTGATATTTTTTAAATCCTCAAAAAACATGAATTTACTAACACTTACTAAAAAAGAAATTGATAACCTAAGCAGTTCCGTGCCCTTCATTAAAGAATTTGTAGTTAAAAAAGCTTCCCACAATGAAAACCCAAGACCTAGATGCTTTCAGTGGTTAATTATACCAAGTATTTAAGAGAGAAATAATACCAATCCTATAAAAACTCTTTGAGAAAGAATATTTCCCAGTTCATTCTATGAGGTCAGCATTACTCATACCAAAAACAAAGACACTGCAAAAAAACTACAACTATTCCACATTAATATATACATAAAAATTCTAAACATTACCTTACCAGATTGATTTCCACAATGTATTAAAAAGTTAATATAACATGACCAAATGTGATTTAATCCAAGAATACAGGCTGCCTTAACACTCAAAAAAAATCAATTAATGTAATTCACCATATTAACCAAAATTACATGATCACATCAATAAAACATATAAAAAACATGTGACAATACCCCATATCCATTCCTTGTAAAAATGCTTAGCAAACTATAGAAAGAAACTTCCCCAATTCAATAAAAGGTATCTATGAAAACCCACAACTAACATTGTCTCAACGGCGAAAGACTATACTTTCCCCTCAAAATCAGGAACTAGACAAGGATACCCACTCCCACTACTTCTACTGAACATTGTACAGAAGATATTCTACTCAGGGCCACAAAGCAAAAAATAAAATAAAATTCACCCATATTGAAAAGAAAGAAACTGTATTTGCAGATTACATGTTGAACAACATAGGAAATCCAACAGAATATACCCCAAAACTTCTAGAACTAATAAGTGATTTTTAGCAAAGTTATAAGAATCAAGACCAATACACATACTCCTATGATTCAGCCTTTCCGCTCTCAGGTAACTACTCAAGATAAAAGCATACGTGCAAATAAAGGCTTTTACACAAATGTTCCTAGCAGCTGTTATTTGTAATAGACAAAAGTAGAAATAATTCAAATGTTCATCAACAGGGAAATGGATAAACTGTGGTACATCCACACAATGGATATAAAGCAATAATACGAAGAAGTAAGTATTGAGACCTGCTACATAATGGGTGAAAGTTCAAAATTACACTAAAATAAGCCAGCCCTCTTACCCGCCTGCCCCCAAGAGTTCTTACTGCATAATTCCACTTATTTAAAATTTCAGAAAATGAAAAGCTAATATACCACAACAGAAAGCAGTGGTTCCTTGAAGGTGAGGAAAAGTATAGAAAAGTGAGTCAATGATTACAAAGGAGCATGAGAAAACTTCTGATGGTTTTGGATGTGTCTCCTATCTTGATTATGGTGATGGCTTCTTTTGTATATACATATATCAAAATTTATCAAATTGTACATTTTAAATGTTTGCAGTTTGTTATGTCAGTTATACCTTAACAAAGTTTGGGAGTTTTTTCTTTTTAAACAAAAGTATCACTTTGCTAAGAGTCATCTATATGACACTTCACCCACAGGTTTTTATTCATAGCTATTTTCTTGAAACATCTCCATAACTTCCCTAAGTATCTAACCGCTCATTCATAGGATACTAATGTGAAGGATTAGAGACTGTTGGATCATTCTCCTGCCAAGGATTCAATGTCCACCTGCTATACGCAAAAAAAAATGTTGTCGGCCATGACAAGGTCTTGACGGGTCACATGTAGAAATGCTAGCTCTTAAGAGGCATTTGAGCATGGCCCACCAACTACAGGAGTTCTGTAGCTATCATGATTTGACCTCAAAATACTCTGTAAATTGTAGCTGCCACGCAGAGAGGAGGACCAAAGTGAAATACAGATTGACATGTCACTTATCTCCTCAGAGCCTGAGATTTTTTCATCTAGAAAATGAGAGCACTGGCCTTGAAGCAGTGATTTCCAATCCATCTCTGCCAGCCTAACACTGGGAGACTTGTTAAAATACAGAATCCTGGGTCTCACCCACATAGCATCTAATTCAGTAGGTCTAGGATGGAAGCTGGGGACATATTATTAAATCCTGACATAAAACGAGACTGGGAAAATTCTTGTCTTTTAGGTCCTTCCAGTTACAACATTCTTTAAGCACTGTTTCCAAAGACTGCAATGAGAATGGAGTGTCTGGCCGCCATAAGGGTCAAAGCCAAGGTATAAGAGTGGTACTCTAAACAAGGAACACCACGGAAGGCCTTCATGGTTAATGTGTAGGGGAACCACTTTAAATTCTACTGATATGGAAGAAATAAGTTTAATTTTTTTGAGGATTAGTGTCAAGCCTGATCCATGTTATAAATAGGTTATTTCTAGTTAATCCTCTGTATTCTTTATCTTTACTCCTTTTCATATTTGCCAGAGACCCTAAGGACAGATTAGCTATTCTAAAATAATTCTCCCTCCCCCCTTAGTCTTAGGATATTTTAAGATATTTTAGAGCAGAGTGGAGAGCAGAGATTCTACAGATCCAAAGACACTGTCCCGTATGCTTGTAGCTTCAAATGGAAGAGCAACAGTTATAGGAACACAAAGGAAAAGATTTCTGCCAGACCTTCAGAGCTGGAAAGTGAAAAGTTAAAACAATTTCCCGCAAATCTCATGATATTCTAGAGAAACACTACTAACATCAGCTATGAAAGCTGACCAAATTCCACCCTAACAAAATCAAAAGGTTCTCCTGTTGTAACCTCATCTCCATGTCTATCCTTTCAAGTACAAAAGTAACACCACTTTTTGGAAATACTCAAGTTCAAATGAAATTATCATTTCTCCCTCTACCAAATTGTTTTTTATATTACTTGGTATAATAGGTTAATAAACCACTCAAAAATTTTAAATAACAGTCATCTGTTAGATAACCACATATTTTAATATTTGCTTAAATATTTTATAGATTAAAATATTTTCATAGTTAATAGCATCAAGTTATTGTAGTTGAAATCCTGAATTTAGTCTTTATCCTAAAACTTTTATTAAAATTCTACACCTCCGGACATAACTACAACTGGAAATCTGTTTTTAAAAGGATTATATGAATCAGACAGAAATAGAAAAATATACCTGTTAAAGTTGTATGAATAAATGTAAACAGCATGCAAATCAACTTTTATCTCTAAACTTTATTTCCGTTTGTGCCCCAGACAGCCAATGATTTAATACCTTGGGTATGTTTTGTGCCACTAGGCAAAGTCACCTAATTCTCTTAATTCCTGGAATTGGCTGCTGTTCCAAGTCTAGTAGGATTGCATTGGAAGTGGCTATGGCATACTATAATACAATTAATATACTGCAGAAAGAAAAACAAGCTTAATTTTATTCAGCAAACTAAAATATTTTGTTGCCACTTGCAAACCAAGCTGTAAGCAACTGTAAGCTGCCCCAGATCTCTTGTTCTTTCACACATTCTGTATAAAATCATTCTTCTAATTATAGATTCTAAAGAGAATTATAAGAAGGCTACCACAGTAATTTTATAATGTACATATATCTTTATAATAAACAATAGTCAATCCACTCCAGAAAGTGAAAACATTTGTTTCCACATTAGCTAAAACTACATGTATTTATTATATCCATAACTATGAAATTCATGATAAAATGTCCAAGTCTCAAAGGGGAAACATCATATAAATAACTCTCAAACCTGTTAGACACACTTTCTCTCTCTCTCTTCCATATTCCCTCTAGTCACTCATACACTTCTGCATCCTCTTTTCCTTCACCACCTCTCAGAATCAGAATCTTTTTTGGCAGTTGTTTCTCCCCTTTCGTGTCACTCTTCAAATATGTCCTGCCTACACATTCTTATTTGATATAAGGCTAAATGCTTAAAACCAAACAAATTCTTTGGGATTCTAGCACCCCTAAACATTTGGGACACAGAAAGGGGCAAATGGCATAGATTTATTTGCTCCCTGGAGCATTTTAATTATGTTTCTATTCAGGGACTTAGACTCAAAATGTTACAATAAATGGGCTCTTAACAAATCTTTACTTAATCCACTAAAAAGCTCTCAAGTTGCTTTGTAAAATATATTGATGCTACAGAATACTAGCTCATGAGGAGCAGTTTCCGGGCATGTGGAAGTTCCTAGGCCAGGGATCAAACCCATGCCACAACAGCGACGCAAGCCTCTGCAGTGACAATGCCAGATCCTTAACCCGCTGCACCACAAGAGAACTCCATAAGCCAGTGTTTTGGAACATGAACGTAACATTCTGTCTCCCCTGACCAGTATTAGTCTTTTTTTGTTGGCCTGCCTACACCTAATTTGACATTTAACTTTGAGCAACTCATTTAAGCCACAGCCTTTTCTTTTTTCATCATTTCACTGACTTACACTTAAGTACATTAAATATCATGAAAAGTGCAGCTGGCAAAATTAGCCAGTATGTACTTCAACTTGAAGCAGAAGTGAGGGGGTAAACTCACTATGATAGATAGCTACAGGTCTTCCGAAATTCAAATTTTTGCTTGAAAGCTCAAATTTTTATCATTGACAGCAAATGCTGGCAGTTATTTTCCTTGATGTGGCATGCTTACTTGGTTCATTTTCAAGAGAATGTCTGTAAAATACCCAATTCTGAATAGAGGTAGCTTGCCAGTTGTTCTTTGAAGTAAAAATGTCTCATGCAAAAAATGGGTAGTTTAACTCACAAAATTGAACAGGTGCTTTTCCTTGAATCAACAATCACATTTCAGGATACAAAGTATTTGCTTTATGTGTACTCCTCTTTTCATCACACAGAACAATGGGAAAAGCAATAAGGGTAGAGACTTAATAAAACTTAATTTTTTTCTGTGTCATCAAGGACATGAAACAAAACCAAGAGTTCCCACTGTGGTACAGTGGGTTAAGGAATCTGACTGCACCTGCTTTTTATAGCACTGGGAACTATACCTAGTCATTCATGATGGAGCATGATAATGTGAGAAGAAAGAATGTATACATGTATGTGTAACTGGGTCACCTTGCTGTACATTAGAAAATTGACAGGACACTGTAAACCAGCTATAATGGAAAAAATAAAAATGATCATTAAAAAAAGAAAAAAAGAATCTGATTGTAGCATCTCAGGTCACTGCAGAGGTGCAGATTCTATGCCCAGCCCAGCGCAGTGGGTTAAAGGATCTAGTATTGCCACAGCTCTGGCACAGGCAGCAGCTGTGGCTTGGATTCCATCCCCAGCCCAGAAACTTCCATATGTCATGGGTGTGGCCATAAAATTAAAAAAATTTTTTTCAATTAAAACAAACAACAAAAAAACAACTAGCTTAAAAAAAAAAACTGAGTTTGTGGTAGTGAAGAAGACAATGACTATTAGTACAGTTTGGTATGATAGATAGCACTGATTCATGTTGAGGCATCAGCAGTTTTACTCATATCATAATGAAAAGTGCAGCTGGCAAAATTAGCTTTGGCATATGTACAGTATGTACTTCAACTTGAAGCAGAAGTGAGGGGGTGAACTCACTATGATAGATATAGGTCTTCCAAAATTCAAACTTTTGCTTGAAAGCTCAAATTTTTTTTGCCTGTGTGCTATCAGAGCAAATATCAATGCCATGAAAACAGAAAATAGTATCCTATTATGATGGAAATAATAGTTTTCATTCTGCAGGCACCACATGGATCCAAGAGCCCACATTTTGAGAAATACTATGCTAGATTACAAACTCCTCAGGCCAGGGAACGCATTTACTTTTCACAGTGCCTTGCCACAATAATGATGGAAGGAAGGAAAGGGTAAGTGTATTAATGAAAGAACACTGGTAACATGGGTAAATAAATATCAGCTAATTTGGAGGCTGAAGAAAATGATAATACTACCATTTTAACAAATGCAGAGAAAAAAATGGCAATGAAGGCACATCTATTTAAACATTCCCATGAAGACTCCTTAAGCCACGAAATCCATTTACTAAAAGGCTCAGTAGTTTCAGTTATCAGAGTAAGAGATCTTGGCTTACAGTATAACTGTGGCCATCTTTTTAATAATGACCTATTTTATAAGAAATTTAATAGCTTAAGCAAAAGTCAAAAATGTTTATACAAGATATGGTCATTTGGATTGTCCATCTCATGAAAAAGAATTTCAAAAACTTTTCACTCCATTTATCCATTCAACAAACATTTACTTAAAACCTTCCATAGGAGTTCCCGTCATGGCGCAGTGGTTAACGAATCCGACTAGGAACCATGAGGTTGCGGGTTCGGTCCCTGCCCTTGCTCAGTGGGTTAACGATCCGGCGTTGCCGTGAGCTGTGGTGTAGGTTGCAGACGCGGCTCGGATCCCTCGTTGCTGTGGCTCTGGCGTAGGCCGGTGGCTACAGCTCCGATTCAACCCCTAGCCTGGGAACCTCCATATGCCGTGGGAGCGGCCCAAGAAATAGCAACAACAACAACAACAACAACGAAAGACAAAAAAAAGACAAAATAAATAAATAAATAAATAAAACCTTCCATAAATAAGGCAGTCTACTGTGTTCTTCGAGAGATATATATATGTGTGTACATATACAATATATATGTGTATATAATATTCACATATATATTCCTATATGAAAGGATAAAAATGTGGTCTCTTCCTTCAGAACAAAAACGTAGATCAGGAGAGAAGTTCAAGAAAAGCTAAAATAGCCTTTTTATAGCCAAAATATACTGAACCAAAATGGGCATTAAAAAAAAAAAATTAGGTATCTAATGTTGACGTATGCATTTGGAAAAAAATCATGAAAATGGCTTAAATCAAAAGAAAAAGGAGGGAGTTCCCATTGTGGCGCAGCAGAAACGAATCCGACCCATGAGGTTCTGGGTCCAATTCCTGGCCTCGCTCAGTGGGTTAAGGATCAGGTGTTGCCATGAGCTGTGGTGTAGGTTGCAGATGCGGCTCAGATCCTGCGTTGTTGTGCTTGTGGTGTAGGCTGGCAGCTGAAGTTCCAATTCAATTCGGCCCCTGGCCTAGGAACTTCCACGTGCTGTGGGTGCAGCCCTAAAATGACAAAAGACAACTAAAAAAAAAAAAAGGGAAATTTAATTAAATAGTCAGGAAAATTTAGTTTTACTAAGGAAGGAAGGATGAAAGGGAAAAAAAAAAAACAAGAAAAGCAAATTATATGAGTTTCTGTTGTGGCTAAGTGGTAACAAACCCGACTAATATCCACGAGGATTCGGGTTCAATTGCTGACCCTGTGCAGAGGGTTAAGGATCCGGCACTGCCATGAGCTGTGGTGTAAGTCACAGAAGCAGCTCAGATCCCATGTTGCTGTGGCTATAGCGTGGGCTGGCATCTATAGCTCCAATTCGACCCTTTGCCTGGGAATTTCCATATGCCACAGGTGCGGCCCGGAAAAAGCAAAAAAAAAAAAAAGAGAGAGAGAAGAAGAAAATTATAATTAAAGCCAAGAAATCTGGTGTTCTCATGGTGGCGCAACAGGATCGGCGTCATATTGGGAGCACTAGGTGACAGGTTTAATCCCCTGCCCAGTGGCACAGTGGGTTAAGGATCCGGCATTGCCACAGCTGTGGCTTAGGTTGCAACTGTGGCTCAGATCTGATCTCTGGCCTGGGAACTCTATATGTTGCAAAACAGCCAAAAATGAAAACAAAACAAAACAAAAACAGAGAAATCCACCCAGTTACACATACGTATGAGGATGAAGCCTACCTGATCCCAGTGTTTATCTACCTAAGAATTTTTTTTTTCTACCTAAGAATTTTAGCATATCTCCCACCAAAATAAAATAAAAACAATAGCTAATACATATGAACTAACATGTCCAAACTGCCAGTAGAGTCTTTATAGCAAAGTGAGGGTCACTTTGCTACAGACAGATGGTTGATCAGATGGTGGTGTTTTTGACATGTCAATAACTCTAGTCTTACTCGTCTTTGTAGGCACCTCTACTGCTTACCAAGAAAGCAGTTGATAAATATTTGTGAACTAACGGGGCATCTATACTGCATGACAAGACGTGCTAAAACGAAATATTCTTTGTACTCACATCCTGAACCATCACCAGTTGATAAGGTATTTGGAAGAAATTAAAGACGAAAACAAAGAGTATATTTTAGGTAGGTAGAAAAACGGGACTCTGAAATCTGGTGAAATTTACTGGGCTTGCTCTCTGAGAACAAGGACTTTAAAAAGTTAAAGCACTCTTTAACGTTCAACTTCTCAGTACATCAATGCCTAGTTTACAAGAATTGAACATTCTTAACTGATAGCATGAGATATCCAATCACTGTATTTGAATTCATAATAGTATTCATATGAAAAAAAGTGTTTTAAAGAATTAGAATTCAATAATAAAATATTACTATTAAAACCGATAAAACTATAAAAGCATTCCTATTACATACTAATTAAGTCAATCTGCTTGACTTAGTTATTGCCAAGTGAACTATATAAATGTCATCTTAATAGTCATCTCTTATAACCTTCCAATTCTCAGGGTAGTTAGAACAGTCACGAATGAGGATCCAGAGAATATTAAACACTATCTGATCACATTTTAAAATTACATACATTTCATTTTTTTCCAAAAGCCAAACATACTACACTATAATGAATTCTCCACTATAAAATCTAAAGAAGTAAAGTGCAAAACTTATTAAGATTATTTTACAAAATACCATAATCATTCATCTTAACTTTCTAAAATACCCAACTGAGATTAATAATCTCTAGTTAACGGTTACTTGACATGCAATAAAAGATATACCGTTCTAAACAACCTTATAGTTACACCATATTCTTGCCTATGTGGCACCTTGACATTTCAAACAGTTCATCTCTTAAAGTGGATTAGGGATATGGTCACTACAGTTATTAACATTTATTTTGCTCTTACAGTGTTCCAAGGACTGTGATAAGTTTCACATGCACGTTCCAAATGCATTACTGCATTTAATCTTCACAACAAACCCAAAAGGTCAGCACTACTGTCCTCATCACAGATAAGGAAAAAGGAGACCTGGAAAACTTAAGGAATTTGCTTAAAATTAGATGGCTACTATTAAGAGGCAAATATCAAATCTAGGTGCCAACTTCAAAGCTTATGCTCTTAACCACCACACATTGACTGCCTACCAAACTGCTCTGTCACTGTGACTGGCTGGAGAAGAGAAAGTGAAATCCTACCTAGTCACAAAACAGGAAAAATCAGAAAGAGACTAGTATTAAAGAAGGAAAGAAAAGGGTTGCCCCCACCCAACTCCTGCCACTCTCAAGAGTAATCAAGAACTTCCAAGGTTCTTGAGAATCATCACCACATCCTAAAAGGACTAATAACTCCTGTTTATGGCAGTTTCTCTAAAAAACCGAGTTAAATAAAATTAATTCCTAATACCCAATGCATAGTGCCTTACGATTGTTTAAAAACTTTGCAATACTTGAGAGGTAACCTGCCTAATTAAAAACTATCATCTGGAGTTTCCAAATGGATCAGCGGCATCTTGGGAGCGCTAGAAAGCAGGTTCTGTCTTTGGCCCAACACAGTGGCTTAGGCTACAACTGCAGCTTGGATCTGATTACCTGGCCTGGAAACTCTATATGCTATGGGGCGGCCAACAAAGAAAAAGAAGAGGAGTTCCCATCATGGCTCAGTGGTTAACAAATCCAACTAGGAACCACAAGGTTGCGGGTTCGATCCCTGGCCTTCCTTGCTCAGTGGGTTAAGGATCCGGCGTTGCCGTGAGCTGTGGTGTGGGTTGCAGACTCGGCTCGGATCCCGAGTTGCTGTGGTGTAGGCCGGTAGCTACAGCTCCAATTAGACCCCTAGCCTGGGAATCTCCATATGCCACGGGAGTGGCCCAAGAAATGGCAAAAAGACAAAAAGAAAACAAACAAAACACTATCCATTCTGAAAGGTCTCAAAGGGGGAAAGACATACATCTCAAGTTCTGAGAAGTGATGACTTAATTTTAAAAAGGGTTTATGGGAGTTCCCATGTGGCTCAAGTCACTGCTGTGGTGCAGGTTCAATCCCTGGCCAGGTTTGACCCCTGGCTGGGGAACTTCTGCTGAGGAACTTCCGTCAAGGGTGCAGCCAAAAAAGGGGGGGAGGTGTCAAACATTAATATGAGTTTTATGAAGATACAAAAGACTTAATAAACTTAGAGAATAAATTTCCTTAGAAGCAAAAACAAAAAGTTTGAAAGACTTTTGAGAAGAACTAGAATAAACAAAATAAACAAATATAAAAAGTCTTGGAGTTCCCATTGTGGCACAATGGAAACAAATCCATCTAGTAACCATGAGGATGCAGGTTTGATCCCTGGCCTCACTCAGTGGGTTGGGGACCTGAGCTGTGGTATAGGCCGTGTTGTGACTCAGATCCTGCATTGCTGTGGCTGTGGTGCAGGCCAGCAGCTGCAGCTCCAATTCAGCCCCTCGCCTGGGAACTTCCATATGCCACAGGTGCAGACCTAAAAAAGAAAAAAAGACAAAAAAAATTCTTTGATATCATGGCAATATAAATTACTAGATCTACCTCTAAAGAAACCCAATCTTCCTTATGAAGCATTGAAGACATGGCCACAGTCTGGATCAATCAATGAATTTTATATAATGTTATCAAGGATCAGGTATTTAAAGAGGTCTGATTTGAGTCAATCCATTTAATATATTAAATCTATGTTTAAAATAAAGACAAGGAGTTCCTGTCATGGCTCCCGGTTAACAGTTAATGAATCTGACCAGCATCCATGAGGACGCAGGTTCAATCCTGGCCTCACTCAGTGGGTTAAGGATCAGGTGTTGTCGTGAGCTGTGGTGTAGGTCACAGACGGGGCTCAGATCCTGCATGGCTGTGGCTGTGGCGTAGGCCAGCAGCTACAGCTCTGATTTGACCCCTAGCCTGGGAACCTCCAAACAGCACAGGTGCAGCTCTAAAAAGCAAAAATAATAAATAAATTAAGACAAACACTGAGTACTCAAATCTTAGCTTCTAACATCATTTTTTAATAAAAGGAACGAGAGCTCCTCTGAGAGAGAGCTGACTCTAGTCTAGGGAAAGAAATATGTAAGACAACCCTGTAGCATCTTGCCATGCCAGAAAAGTAAAGAAGTGCTTAAAAAATACTAATAATGATAATGGGATTATGTCAGAGACCCAGGAGCCAAGTGAAAGAGGCCAAAGCTAGAATAATTTAAACAATAAAATAAAACAATACTGGATCATAACCCAAAGTATAAAATAAATATCCATGAGCTCATACTGATATGAATGAATGAATGAGGCAGGGAGGGAGGGTAGGAGGGAGGAAGAATAGACAGATCTCCCTTGCAGAAGAATTCCACATAATTTACGTATATACCACCCTATCGTCATGGAGTGAGAGCATTAACTCTCCATGACCTAAGTATGGGCTGTGCACAGTGAGTTCCTTCCAAAACACAAAGTATAGAAAAGATGGGGGCGGGAGGAGTAAGTCTACAGTGGAGAAACCAGACAAACACTACCTCAGCCGGGTGATCAACGCTAACACCATCAAGATAAATCATGTGGATAGCATTTACGCTTGATAAGATGTGATGAGAATGGCATCTCTGTGGTCTTCCTCCAATAAAACCATAAACCCAGACTAACTATAAGAGAAACATCAGACAAATTTCAATTGTGGGACATTCTACAAGCTACTCAATTGGTATTTCTCAAAGTTGACAAAGTCATCAAAAACATTAAAGTCTGAGAAACTATCACAGCCAAGAAGAGCTATCTTTGCAATTTTTCTATAAAACCTAAAAGTATTCTAAAATCGAAAATTTATTTTTTAAAAAGGTAAAGGTAAAAAGAACAAAAGGGAGAAAGAGGAAAGTTCAAGTCTCCTACCTAATACAGGGTAGGTTGTTTAACTTTCTGTAGATACTCAGAAGTCTTACTTCAAAACATTAGTACAAGAAACACTGGCAGGAGCTAAGTTTATATTCAGAGCTCAAAAACGCCACATCATCACCCTAGAGTCAAAGGACAAAGAATCTTTTAAAGCTTCAAAATATGAAGACCGCTCTATAATTTTTCATAAAACCTAAGTACCTATGCCAAAAAGTAAAATGAAAGCTACCTTTCCAATGTCAGCTCTAATGCTAAAAAAAAATTGCAAGTAAAATGAAGTATAGAGGGATCAATTTAGCTAGAAAATAAAGGTTTAGTCTGAGAAAGAGACTTGAGGTATTCTAGAAATTTCTTTCTGATTTCAGCTAAAAAAAGACATAGAGAAAATAATCACATCTTTATAAATTCCAATGCTACAGTGATTCACAGGAAAGAAAGCAAGCTACTCAGAAACACTAAAACTTTAATTAAAAAGAAAAAATAATTTCTCAAGCTCTGTATTTAACATATTGTAATGTTAAAGAATCATAAAACAAACTCATGCATGATAATGTTAAGATGCATTAAATATAAGGTTTATAGTGTCTGTTATTGTTAAGAAATCTAAAGGGGAAAATTCTGGTTCTATTTTCCTCTTCCTACCCTACACTCCATTAAAAAGATCTGTATACATGTGTGATGCAATGCCTTCTGGATATTATTCCAATGTCTGATGCAAAAATATGCTGTTCTACCCCTGTCCTGAGACACTGCTGTTTCTGGCACACATTTATTATTTGCCCTCTTCTGTGATACTGAGTGCAGAATACATCAAGGGCAATTACTGTCACTATACAAAAGAACAATGGGTTAAAACAATATCCTCAGAGCAGAAGTAGAATTACAATTTAAATGAAATTTCAGTTTTAATATATCCAAACAGTTTAGGTTAAATGTAAAAAAAGAATTCTCTGCTTCAAAATATCAACAGGGCTGATTTTGTTTACTGACCCTCAAAACATTTAGAATTTGGTTTACCTTTTCATATTAGACCCTACAAATTCAACATTTAGAGAGATCAATGAGAAAGTAAAATGCTCTGGTATACAGGTGTCCCAAGCTCCTGTCTATTCCCATTCCCTTCCTCTCCATCCCCCTTCTCCAACCCGATTAAAAACCTAAAAAGAGCCCAACTGAGAATCCCACGGCCACATACTGGGCATCATTGTAGTCCTAGTGATCCTCCTTTCCTCAGGAGCATTCACTTCTGAAACCTTAATGACACTCTGTCACATTCTCATGAAAAGGAGAGGAAAAACTGCCATTAAAGGCTGTGTTTGTTATAATCAGTGACTTCTTAAAAATGTTTGCAGTCAAGCAGTGATGTATCTTTGGACTTCTTTCAGAGCTTGAGTCTTTTAGCAGCTTCTTAATGTTTCAGAGAATTTCTGTGCACAGGAAATTATGAGAAATGCTTACAATTGCTCATGGATTAAAAAAAATAAGGCAAAATAAAAAAAGAGTACATGGCAACGCTGAATTTATGTGTTTCCCATTTGCTATTTAAAGTATCTGTCAAAGCAACTTAAATATATTTTTATATAAAGGCAAGCTGACACATGAACTATTAAGAACCTGAAACGGTAATAAAATATCCTCAAAGTAGCATATATTACATGCAAAATACTAAAGAAAGTAAGAAGCTACAGATAAACCAAAATTATTCTATGTATGATATGAGCAAATAATGTCACTCTAGCTTCCTCTTCCTTATTAAAATAGTTTTTTCCCCAGGTAAGAACAGTAACTCCTAGGAAATACCCCATTCCAAAAGCCTGGGTGGACTTCAGAAAAATGTTTAAGGAAATAACAGCTATCATCTAATTCTTGCTTTGGTCAGTTTTGTTTGTTTGCTTGTTTGTTGTGGGGAAGAGAAGTAGTTTTTACTAAAAAGTTTTAAGAATGGAAAGAAGAGGAAAAATAAAGGGGGATATTCGTCAATGTTTTACCCCCAAATTCTGCAATGTTTGGGATATTTGCTACAGATACTCTTAAGTTTACTATATTCTGTTTGCCCAATTTGAAACCCAAATATCTTTAGATACAACAAGCTATCAATTACATGTTTACTCCTTATGAGTTTCCCTGCAATTTATGAGACAAAACTCTACACCATATTCTACAAAATAATCTAGATTTAATTAACCTTAACGAAATTAAACTGCTATTTAAAACTATGAGCAGAAAATAAAATTGCACTCCAAAATTAATCAATTACACAGAAGCTTTGACTACTATACAGGATGCTACTTAGGACTAGAGTAGAAGGCTTGTAACAGAAACCATTTTAACAGGATTAGTTTATGTTCATAATATATTTAGGAATTTTACCCTCCATTTAATAAATTCAGTTCATTATTGTTTAAAATCACACAAGCTGTGCCCATTCATCAGCACTGCCAGCAATTCAAATCCTAAGTGGTGGTGACTTAGAAAAACCTCAGAGAATTTTGGGACTTAAAGCAAACTCAGCTACCTTTCTGAACTGTCTTGTCTCCAGAAAAAAATTTAATCCCAAATTGGATCCCCTTGCTACTCAAATACTTCTGAGCCAGCTACTTCCCGCCATCGATTTGAATGTGGCTCAAAGAGTACAAAACAACAGCCTAGTCCTTTGTTTCTCAAACTTAAGAAATGTATGAACCCCTTTAAAAAAGAAAAGTTCTCAACCTCAAATCAGTCCACGAATGCCAAATCGAGAAACAATAACTGAAGAGACTAAAGTCTCATTCTGTAACAAATGTCTTTCGACTGTGAATTATCACTAAAAAGTATTCTTTATAACTTGTATAATATGTTTTTTAAGCATTGAAATAAAAATACAAATTTTAACAACTATTATAGAGCTCACAGACCATTCCCTCAAAATAGACCCTAGGAGTCTGAGGAACCCAGTCTGAGAAACGGTGTCCTGTGCAAAACAGAAATAAGAGTCTGCTACTTCCCTAATCATAACATATTCTGTCTCCCCCACATACCTCAACCCTCATGAAAGCAGTGTTCCATCCTCTGCACCCCAACAGCTCTCTTACACCACTCATTTCTTGTTCTCTTAAACTACAGGATCTTTGAGGTCAGGATTTTTGCTTTGTTCACCTTTGTATGGATCAGCACTCCCTACCCAATAACTCACAAAATATTCTGATTGTTTTGCTGGCTGAATAAATGGATATGAAGTATATTCCTTTGGCTACAAGTTGCTAACTCAGATTACTTATGTTTTCATTCCCAACCAGAATCATAGATAATCAAAAGTTTACAGACTTCAACTCCTTCGACATGCTTATAAAAGAAAAAAAAAAAGGAGGCAAGTATATAGCCTTCTTTTTTCCTCTTCAATGTGAATTGCTGATAGTTTAAGATAACAGGTAAAAGTCAGTGTAAGATACAGACATAAACATCACTATCATCAGTTCCCTTACAGAGCATCTTTATGGAATTCCTTTATAATTCCACATATGTGTAGTATGTGAGCTATTTCTCACAAACTACAATGTATCAAAAGTTAGCCGACAGATACTAGTGACTTTAAAACCTAATTGTTTTTAAGTGGTCAATGAGCCTGGCTGAACCAATAAAATCACAATATGTGACTATTTTGCAGATAAGGATCTATATAGCACACTTTGTACAAAATGAAATAAAACTCATAAGTTAAAATATAATACAGATTTTTTCCCCCTTTTTGGAGACGCACCCAGAGCATATGGAACTTCCTCCCAGGCTAGGGATTAAATCAGAACCGCAGCTGCCGGCCTACACCACAGCCACAGCCACGCAGGAGCCACGTCTGAGACCTACACCACAGCTCACAGCAATGCTTGATCCTTAACCCACTGAGCAGGGCCAGGGATTGAACCCACATCCTTATGGATACCAATAGGGTTTGTTACCACTGAGCCACAATGGGAACTCCCTACAGTAACGCTTTTTCTTTCAAAAGCCACAAAGTTTTGGTTTGCCTTAAAAACCATTAAAAAAATCAACTCTAAGTTACTATGTAGTCAAATATAGATGGCTCCTTAGATGCTAATAAAAAGCACTGTAACAGCTATTTTACTCCTATCATGATTATCATGTCTTTTACAGAAGAAAGTCATCTGCATTGTAGGAAATGTAAATTCCCAAAAGGTTAGACCTTTGGATATAAAATTTAGACAGCTGACTCAAAATCTAGATCTCTATTCTATTCACTCTTTACTCAACTTCCATTTATCTTCATGGGATTTAGGTATTTGGGAGGTTTGTTTGGTTTTTTGGTCTAAATTTGCATTTTAATTTTGTGGAATAAATAAAATCACACAATTATACCTCTATATTAGACAATATTAGACACTGTCAAAAAAGTTAGAGACTTGGGAGGGGTGGTGTTTGGCTACATTTTTTAGGCTTCACTTAGAAAAACAAAGTATGAAATAAAGGATAAAAGTAGTTTTTAGGGACAAAACATTTTGCAATTACATTATGAAGTCTGTTATCTCTAACAGAAAGAAAGAATATTCTGCAGCAGCTTTAAGATGAAATAGTATTACTTTAAATTCCCAAACTTCTACTGAACTCTTTTTAAAATAACATGATTTTAAAGTGTTTGAATAGCAATTATAAGGAATGGGGACTAAATGTTACTAATGGTGTGATTATTTACTAAATTGATATATATATTGATTCAATTGTTTACAATAGTTACATTACATTAAAGATGCTAAAGAAACAACAGTCCTAATAAATTAACCATCCTAGTCTGTCCTTCACCTTATACTTCCTAAAGTTATCTGAATGCTAATTTTTGGACCTATTCTATCACATTCTTAGAGTTAAGAAAGTAGTTACAATTATTTGATGTTATGTTACCTTCTTAAATTATTAGGTCAATCAGTAGAGGGATTTGTTAATTTTAATTATCTAAATTATACAACCATTAATTAGAGCACTCGCTACTGACAGATTTTCAACTTTAACAGCCTCCTCTGAAGTCAAAGACGAATAATGAAGGGAGAAATTAACTTTTATTCTAAAATCTGCCCTTTTTCATGTTACAAGGCCATTATACTAAGATTTCACTTTTATCTTTCCAAATATCTTATGGGAATGTTGAGTAGCAAAAATTGCATTTCTCTCTCAAAAGAAACTACTTTCCTGTGTAACGAACAACAAATTACCTGAGTAAGTTACTACTGATTTACTTCATTAATTAAAAATCTTCTGATAAGTTAATGTAGCTACCACACATTTTTAGTTTTAAAAATAGGGATAGGGAGAGTAAAGAGAGACTGACTGCTATACAATGATAAAGCAGGTATAATTTGGTAATATGGTCACGTAGTCATACGGTGAGAAATAAGATTTTTCATTAGAAGGATCTAAATCCTTTCCAAATTACAATTAAAGAGAAAAGAAAAATAACATCCATATAAACTTAACAGAAATCACTTTGAGAAAAAAATCCTATATGTCAGGATCTATACACTTCATGATTATCTGGATCACCAAATCTTGAATAACCAACTTCATAATGAAGTAATCTCAGCAAAAATAAACTTTGGTAGTAAGCAAACGACTTAGTACAAGGGTATAATATCTAAATATGGTACATCGAACAGTATGAGATAAATCAAATATCTTGTCTAAAAAAGCACACATAGTAATTGCTCTTGTTTAAATTACTATTGAGCATTTCTAATGCGTAAAAAAGAAGCAAATGAACCAGCCTACAGACACTTCCATTCAAAGGTGAATACATGTGAAAAAGTGTGTCATATACTTCAACAACAAGGTATAAGACCTACTGTTCCAGATAACCACTTACTAACAAAATAACTTCCATTTTAATGATGGGTTATATTCCTCGCTTCTAATGGAAATCAGCATCTCTAATACAATTTATAATCACAACTTTTGTCCAAAATTTACTGAAATAGCTCAATATTTTAAATGAGGAATGAAAATTTAAAACCTATTTTAATATAATTTTTTTTAAGTCAAGGATTTTTTTTAAAAAAGCCACCAATAAGAAATTTAAAAGTTAGGTATGCTCCTCTCATCTGAACTCATACAACTTCGCATTTTTACTTATTTATAATAGCATAAAGAATCAACTTCCAAGGTGCTTCCCTTTAAATTAAGGCTTGTTTACAGTTTACGCCTGACAATTATCTCTACTCTAGAATTCTTATGTTCTGTTTTTAATAGCTCAATCTACGTTTCCAATCTAGAATTTATAAGGGTTTTTTAATTTTGAGGGTTTATTTTCTTGGGGGTGTGTGCCTCCCAAGCAATAATGACATACTTACAAAAAACTGAACGTAATTTTTAGAAATACGTAAAAGAATCTGAAGCAAACTTCTAAAAATATAAAAGTATTATTTGATATAATAAAGATAGCCTTTTTTAAAACAAAAGAAAAATATAACAGGAAAAGAGTATTTTCAAATAATTTACTTAAGCTCACCATCTTCCATGCCAATTTTCAATGTGGTCCATTTTTTAATTAAGGTCTACATATCTGAAAAGTTGACTACTTACTAAAATTCTCCATGAATTTAAAAGCACTGTTAGAAAACTTTTCTTTAGTCCATTCAGCCCCTTAACTAATCAAACAATGAAACAAATATTACAAGACGAAGGCTGACAAAAAATCATAATGAACCTCTCAGATGAGAAACTAATTGGTACTAAGTACACAATGGCTTACATTTAATCCTGTTAATAACCACACAAAAAAAGAAATAAAAGACTCACTTTTCAGTCATCTCTCTGGACCACTGGGCTAAAATAACAGCATGACTAAATCTGACATTGACCCCGTGGCCCTGCTAGGAGTTAAAAGAATTCCTTTGAGTCTTCTGAGGCCTGTTTTTCAACCGCTCCAGAAGGGGTGGGCTAGTCATACACACTTGTTAGCCTTCTTTACAGTAACAGGTCAAATTGGCAATGGTCATATACACTGTAATATACACTAGCTCTTACTTAAATGTGAAGTCTGTACCGTACGACACCACCACAAAAAGAAGACTGAAAGAGTAATGGCTGGCTGATAAAATGTCAAAGATGGATGAAATGCAACTGGAGCAGTAAGAACATATACCCCAGCAATAACATCTTATTGGAAGTAAAATTTTTAAAACAAATAACCACAACATGACTAAATTAACAAGAAAGATGGAAACTGAGACAAAGCACCAAGTGAATCATGAAACTTTAAAAAGGAAAAATCCCGTATACAAATTTTATACTTTTAATCACAGAAGAGTTTTCAGCGACCTTATTGAATTAAAGTACACCTGATTCTTCCGTAATGTTTCAGAGGCTTTGAGACATGAACCCACGAACAACATCCAACGTCAAAATGATATAAATCTGTCTGAGAGCACTTTTCCCTTCTCATCCTTTTCAAAACAGTTTATGACTTCCAACAAAGATATCAGGATCTCAAACCTTTCCTCTGCAATTAAGGATTTAAAATAATTATACTTGAAAATATTTCTCTAGTTCTAATATTAATACTTTTAAATTAAGCATATTTTCTTAGATTAAATAAGATGCCAGGCCTTATTCCTATTTCACAAAACCTAATCACTTAATATATAAATAAACTACTAGCATAATTTATGTATTTGCCTCAAGTTTTTGCATTTTTAAAAAAAGTATGACTGTCAATATTTAAAATTAAAAGGTCTAAATTTTCTATACACTGGAAAGCCAACAGATGTCTATACAATACTAAGAAATAAAATTATTACACAACAAGATATACTTTGTCTCTATGGCAAAATATAAAAATTAACTTCACATAATTCAATTTCTGCATTCTTATGGACCTTGTGTAATTCTAGCTTATCATATTAATAAAGTCAAACAAACACAATAGTCAAAGAACTATTACTTAACTAAACATGATAACTTAATTGAACATTAGCAATTAGCCTCAAGGCATTATTTGATTAATTTTGTAAGCTTAAATTAATTAAGGATAAAGACCAGAGTTAAAGCTGTAATACTTATCACAATCAAACCTTGTGAAATATGTCAAAAGTTTAAGCGAAACCTTAGTAAAATAGAGTTTAAGCACCCTGTGTTTTGAAAATCTATAATGGCATATAAATCTCCACCTGTCAGGGGGTAACATTTTGGGAAGGTTTACCTTCCTCCCAGTTCATGTTCTGTTCTCATTCCCTATCTTCTCCTATACACAGAATATTATTTTTCAGGAAATACCAACAATCAACTAGAAGAATACTGAAACATAAAAACAACCTCAAGCTCACCAAGCACTAATAGAACCACAAAATATTTCACAAACAACCCCTATTTAAAGCCCTAACTCAGAGCCCACCTTTCAAAAGAGCAAAAACGCTTAACATAAGTTTCTACACCTAACAATGTAATTTTACCCTCATTGGCTTACCTTCAGTGTTTTCTGACCTAAAAAAAACCAAGAATAAAATTATTTTCATTACACTTTAATAGTTACCATACATGTTTAGCCATTCAGTTTTAAAGGAATCCTCCACCCACTGCCAAAAGAAAAAAGAGAGAAGAAGAACAAAAAAGAAATCCCACAAAATGAGAGTTTCAAATAAAGACTGGAAAAGGCATCAGGCAATCATGACCTTTAAAAAAAAAAAAAAAAAAAAGTTGTCTGACAATTGTCTGTGAAGTTTTTTAATAGCATGAAAGCACTTCACCAGTTTGTTCTTTCCTTAATAAATTTCAAGTCTGGTTCTATAGCGCTCTCCTACTAAAATCACACACAATAAAATCTCTGTACCATGAGCTTTAAGAACTAGTAACATTTTACACAAACATTTGCTAGTAAAACGGGCTAACAGAATTTTGTGTTATTTTAAAAGCTGCTGCATACTTTCACAATTGGCTCACTTTTCATCTCACAGGTTAGACCCTGATTTGATGAAAAACGAGAAATAAATACATTTCAGAAGTTGTGTTTCTCAGTTATTATATATGATCATCAAGTACAAACAAAATATCTTTTAAAACACTAATCAGAATTAGGGAGAATAATTTTACAAACTTATGAAGCCTCTATAACTATGATTAAAGAGTAGACATTCAAAAGATTATTTTATTTGCCATGGACAAACAACAACTAATTAGATCAGCATACATTTTCTTAGTCTGAAACTCTCACTTTTTTTAAAAGAAATTGTTTCTTGAGGAGTAATTTGATAGGAATCAAAATGTGAAATAGAAAATAGTAAAGAAAACAAAATTTCAATAATGCCCCTTGTTTCTTGGATATGCATATGGTAGTAGCACATTCTATAAATCAGTTTCATATTCTAGGAGCACTAAAATTCACAAGAAAAAGACCACAGTAAGCAGACACAGAAAGAAAACTTGCCTTCACCCAATTCCCAAAGTACTTAACAGATACCCAAAAAGAGAATTTTAGATATACCACTACCATGGTGTATAGTCAATTCAATGAACCCTAATTTATGCATATCAAAATAATCCTTTTTATCCTTTTAATCAACATGAGAACGTTCTCTTAGCCTATTAACAGTATGTCACTACATCAGTTTTCATGGTATATTAGGAAATTATTATAACTTTTTAAATGCCAAAAAGAATCTTTTTATTATTGTATATTAATTTAATAAGTCCAAAATTCAGTTAAATAATGCTATTGTGTGATAGCACCCTCCCAAAACAAATGTGAAGCAGAAGTAGTTTTGATATTAATTTGATATTTTAACATCTTCAGATATTAATGAAAAAACATTTGGGGCAGATGTTAGGATTACAGGCCTCTACTTTTCTCCTACAACAGAAATAAATTACCCAATATTTAAACTGCCACAGCACTTCTCCAAAGACTTAACATTCAGCAGCATAAAGCTGTTTCATAAAACAAAATTCTTCATATTTGAAAAATAAGCATGTTTTGCAGGAATAAGCAAACTTTTAAACCTGGTCAAGTTAAAAATGTACGTCTCCAATGAAATACGTATTCATATGTCTATCTGAATATATATACACCTTGGACAACAAAAACTGAATATAAAAAAAAAAAATCACATACCAGACTACAACTGATTTCCTCTGAATATTTTTTGAATGAATAAAAACATTTAAATTAAAAATTTATAACAGTATTATTTACTGCTAATTAGTATTTCTAGGATTTACTTAGTTCAACTGTAACATAACATTTTTATTCCAACAGTAGAGCAACCATGAATAGAAATTTTCGGGATTAATAATTTTCTATCAATTTCATGCATATAGCTAACATATCTTTTGAGCTTCTCAACAGCTCAAAAATTAAATTGCTACTGTTATTAAGAAAACAAAACCAAGAACAAAATTAGTTTTTCCCTGCTAGTCCCCATGGATCAAGTCCACACAATAATTCTTCCCAATATGCAAAAAACAAAAAATAAAACACAAATAGATGGGCTAAGGAAGAAAGATCAAAACAAAGAAACAAGTAAAAAAAAAAAAAAAAAACTCTCCTTTCCTTTAGCAATCAACAAAATAACAAAAAAGAAAAAGTGGAAAAGTCACCCAGAATATATGACCATGTAAGCATGGGCACTCTTGCAGAAAACCAAGTCTGCAACCCAAAGCCATGGGAAATTTAAATTAGAGCAAACGGGCACAATAGGCAGGGAAATCTGTATAGATAAAAAACGGACTGCTGAGGTTGCAGGTATTTTACTAAAGATTTTTGAGATTTCCAAACTTTATTTTATAAACTAATAAATAATAACTGTATCCACATTTTACATAAAGAAAATTAAGTTTTCTCCCCTTAAATCAGAAAATACATATTTATGTGATATAGCTAAAAAAAGAGAAAGGATTCCCACTGCTTAATATTGAGATGCAGCAAATCAGAAATTTGATTTACAACTCGATCTCCTTCTACACTTAATGTTAAAGCAATTTAAAAAATTCAATGAAAGGAAGACAAGTCAGAAACGAGACCCTTCACTGCTGATGTTAACCTAAGTTGTGGCACAATCACGTAGCTCAACGCAACTCCTGAGTACCTATAAAGATCTGTATACCAAAGTTAAACTAACCAAAACGGCTTGAAAATTAGATAAGTGATACAACCATTACACTTCCTCTGTTAAATCTGATAATAAAGGAAATTTCCCAAATAAGAACCTCTCAAACAGAAGAATAAAGGGACCTACACAAAAACCAAAGCACTCATGGTATTAAGAACCAACTGAATATTCTACAACTCAAGACCTGATGGATTTTTACCAGGAACTTACCTTTCTAGACACATTTAGGTTGAACACTGCAAACATTTTTAGGGAAGCATTTCATAGACATAAAAACCAGTCACCCTAGATTAAAATAAGAATACATTTATAGCAATACTTAAGTCACATTTATTCTCCAACCAAATCTGTATAATTTTTAAAGCAAACCAAAAGAGGTAGAGTATACACAGGGTACAGAAGAGCAAAATACTAATTATTTGGGAGTGAGATGATTTTTCAACAAAATTTTATTGGCAATTAAAATCCTCCTTAAAGGTGGAAAGTCATGCTATTTCTAAATAAAAACCATTGACAAAGTTCATTTTTGTTTAAACTGGACAATTTAACAATTTAAAAAATGGCTAGTGCAATATAAAGAATAAAAAATGAATGTGGTTGCATATCTTTTCTTTAAATAAAACCTCCTTTCTTCAGTTAAATTTGTGAATTTATAAAATGAATTCCTCTCACCTGGCTTTTCAAAGCATAATTTTCAAATTATTTTAACAATCTTATTTATCAGTCATAACCGATCTGTTCCTACATCTTTAGAATTTCTCATTAACTACAAATATGGAAAGAGGAGTACTGAAAAGTTTTCTAGAAATTGGGTATTTCCCTCCCTAGAGCAGATAATTCTGTTACAGGCGCTACTGAGTTTCCAGGCAAAATGAAAAGTAACCTACGTACTTCAAGGGAACTGCCAATAAAACACTTTCTCTCAACGAGTAGCTCTAAACAGCCATCCTTTCATCTTGAATAATTATAAGTTGACTATATATTTAGGTAAAAGCAGAAGAGGAGAGTACAAATTTCTCCCATTACAGAATTATGCTATCTTCCCCTAAAATATATTTGCAAAAGATGGGGATAGGATAGATGCTCTCACGTCCACCATTAACTAATTTTCAAAACTATGACAAAAGCTGAAATCCTAAGGTAAAAATATCACAGAAATAAAAGGTACACACATTTAGCAGACAAAGCCCATTTTAAATAATCCATTATTAGACTACGCTTATACTTGAATCCAGATCTGTACTACAAAAATAATTTTTATCCCCAGAATTACATCTCTATCCAGAGCTAATGCTATTAGACCAAGATTCAAAAACTAAAACAAGTAAAATCTATTCTTGTAGATTTTCTTAAGTATATTTATATAATTTTAAAAAATAATATAACCTGACACACTGTGGATGCTCAATTAAAATATTTATTTGTTATCAGCAAAATCAATCATCTGTAACTCAGAATGCCAAAAACTTAACCATGACATTAACTTTAATTTGTAACAAAACAAAGGCAAACAATGATTAAGAGATTAAAAACTTCTGGCTGAAAAACTTCCAGTAAGTCAACACTTTTACTTCATTAAGTGTTAACAACCAAGAAAAAGTTAGCAAGAGATTAGTAAATTACCCTAAAATTAAATACAAGTTTAGCAAAGTCTTAAAACAGGATCTACTTTTAGAGGCATGAATTATGTGGGTAGTCTTTACAAGGGAAAAACAAGTAAATGTCATTTCTGTACTTCTTTTGAAAAATGTTTGATGGTCTAAATATATGCAGTTCACATGAAATTTTACCTTCTGACCATGCTCTGTAAATTATACTTATCCTCTTAGATAAGCAATCTCTATATGCAATTATTTTTATAGCAAACAGCTGTAAGAAAATTATAAATGCTCCAAACATCAGAATTCAACTTCCTATGATGATTAGATAAGAATGAAAATGTTGCCATGTAATTTTATGCTTCTCCATTGCAAAATATATATATGTGGACCTGTAGATACAATGACTAATATTTTAATGGCAACGAAACTAAGTCATTAGTTCAATAAACATAGATCATGCTATTTTATTATTTAGTAGTTTCTAATGAATTTAGTGTATCTTATATGAAAATCAAATCAGTTTCTAAAAGAATATGAAAAAAAAGCCAAGTTTAACTCTCTCCCAAGGGACTTATGACTGTTGAAAAGAAAAGCTACTATAAATAAATTTAGACTAAAAGTCATAAATTGACTTTGGAAGAATGCATACCTAAGTTGCTGATGATCAACAGTGAAATCACAGAAATTAGCAACATACAATATCGACATTCCAAAATGTTATTAAAATCCAACCCAAAGCTGCCTTAGCATTTCTGGGATTTCTAATGAGATTTTCAGTCTGCTGAACAATAGCCATAAAAGGCTTTTAAACTTCACTCCATTCAGAAGTAAAGTTGAAATTGAACATTTTTATTTCTTCTCTCCCTATGACAACTTCACCATGGAACAGTGAATAACACAGCTCAAGTCATTATGCTAATTAGAAATTAAATAAAAAGATGCCCTGACAATAGTTAAGTGTAAGGTGACATTCTACAACTAGAGACACAGTTCAAAAGCAGCTTTAGGAATTGTGTAGCGCAGTCTTACAAAAGCTGAAAACATCAGGGAGGGAGCTCTTTGGTGCTCTGGGTCACCAGAACTCTAGCATGTGGCCATATTTCAATCATAAGGCAGAAGTTTAACTATCATCAATAAGAAGTGTATCAAACAGCAACCTATTCTTATAACCTATTAGGCCATAATATCACTTAAGAAACTATATTTACTGAAATTAAGCTGACTGGTTATCTGATGAATGCAGAAAGGGGGAAAATACTACCTTAAAGATTTGAGGAGTATTGAAAGGAAAGTATAATTTATTTATACTGTTATTTCCAAACTAACAGAATGTGTTCCTTTTCTATGTTAAGAGATGGTAAAGAAATACACAGCTATGAGGAGCCAAGGTTATATTTCGAGAGATGCTCTGCCTTGAGCAAACTTGTAAAAAATACACATTTTAAAGAGCCGGTCATGTCCCTGGACTAACCTAGAGCATCTGGTACCTTTGAAAGAATTTTTTCTATCTGCCATAAAGTTGCATAAAATACTCAGTTTTGTTTTTCTTTTTTAATGAAAAGAAAAAGGCAACATATATGCAAGACAGGTAAAAAACACTGGGACAAAAATGACCAAGAAATCTTCAAACAGCATTCTGAACATATTCTGAACCTTCCTCATTTAGGCTGAGGTGGCTTCTAAAAGGACATGCTATTAAAATGTTTAATCATACTCAGCCACATATTAAACAATTAAACTTTAATAGTATCATATAGTTGTAGGGTTTTCAGCTTTTATTCTTCCTTTGTGCGTTTATGCTGAACTTTATATCCTATCCACTCTTCAAGACTCAGTTCAAAGGGCTACTCTTCCATTCAGTCTTAAACTTTGCCTACCCATAGTAATCTTTTTAAAAGTCTACTACCTTCATTTGGAAATGATTATGTACATATCTTATATTTATAGAAATGTATTTAACTCCGGTAATACAGAGAACTTTCCATACTGGCATGCATTTTAAGGTTTCCAAAGGTAGGGACAACGTAGCAATTCTTGAATCCCAACACCTTGATGGTTTAGCAGTCTGTACACTGTAAGCATCCAGCAAGTGCTGGATTAATTTTAAGACTTTGGATTTAGGTTGTAACTAGCAGATCTTAAAATGTCACCAAATCAAACAAAAATTTTTTAAATGAAGTGCCATACTAGAGACACACTGTTCAAAAGCAACTTAGGTTCACAAAACAAATCGGAGAACTTTTAATTAAAAAAAAAACAAGTGAAAGCTATATGCCCATGCCTGCCACAGTGATAATGAACTTATCTACAGTTATGAGGGTTTTTTTAAAATATTTTCCTATTACATTAACTTAGTCCTTCCACTGTCTCATTTTAGCTTATAACCTTAATGAAATAAAATTCATTATTATTTTGCCAATAAAGGTATTAAGTTACCCAAAGTCACTGCTAGTCAACTGCAGAGCTATAACAGACCTAGCAGTTCCACTAATTGAGAACCTATGTCTGTCTGTTACTTCATTTCAGAAGTAAACTTTAGACTGAGACTTAAGGGATGAGTAGGTATCAGCCAGGCAAGGTAGAAATTGATCCAGGCATATATAAAGACCCAGATCAAATAAAATACAACATATTTGAAAAACTGATATTCAAGTAGGTAACCCACTCTACTCAAATTTTAATTAGTTATCAAGTCCTGGTTGAGTGCCTAATAAATACCAGGGATTCAGCAAATGCTTCTAGATGAGTTCTTCATCCTCTGCAATTGTATCCAAAACTTTTCTGTGCATATTTTTTAGAGGTAAAAGGGACCTGACATAACAACAGTTAAAAGACTTATAGCACTAAGTTGTTAAAAGCCAAAATTTTACTTTAATTTCAAAAGCCATGATATTACTTTACTAAAGCCATAAATTCACTTCAACCTCATGTAGTACTATGTAAAAAAACACTACTCCATATGCAAAAGTAGAACTTCAATTAAATTCACCCAAGATTTGTTAGGTATCCACTATGTGCCAAATGTCAACAAAATTAAAAAGCAATGTGCCAAACCATACATACTGTAGGTGCAACACATTAATGTAATTCTACACCATAACTAGTTGAACTAAAGTTGAATAAGGTTTCTTCGACTTTTAAAAATGCTATGCTTTTCATTCTTCACAAGGTATTTTCTTTTTCAAATCTGAACCTATTTAATTTTTTGCTAAATCTAAATCTGTCAAAAATTACTAAATGAGAAAGAAACAATAAGACCAGAAAAAGTATAAAGCATGCTTCTGAAAGGGGACTTAAACTATCATACGTTTAAAATTCATTTTAAAATCGTAACGAGTATATTACTTATCAACTATTTAGAATTACTATTCATTCACTTCCAAAAAAGTACTTGTTACATGGCTAAGGTGTCCAGCTCAGATTCAGTGTAGAAGACACAAAAATAGTCCATAATCCTGGAAATGAGAAATATCTTTATATTACTACTATGGACTGATCTCCAGGATATGTTAGCAGAAGAAAAAAAAAAAAGGGTAAAGTGTAGATATTATGCTACTGTTTATTTCAAGAAGGGAGAGGGAGGATTTCATAATATATACATATTTGCTTTTTTTTGTTTTTAATGTAAAGACAAACCATCAATTTTCTATTAACAGATACCCTAAGAGGAAGGATAGAAACAGCATGAAGACTGGACTGTAGGCTTCTCTGAATATTTTTTTACCTTGTCATGCTGATTTGAATTTGGAACCTTATAAACACTGTATATGATTATAAAACAAATTCAATTTTTAAAAGGTAATACTAAAAAAAATACCAAAAAAAATTAAAAATTAATATACGAAAAGCGAAATGAAACAAATGAGCCTACCTATGTATCTAGTTGATAGCACAACCACAGGGAGAGAAATCTGAATTTAATCAAGCCCCCAGATCTAACTACCAATTCACAGAAACTACAGGGGACAGTGGAATATATTAAACAATATCACCAAATTCAGACTAAGAAAGTTCTTGGAGACAAACAACCCAGTTAGTACAACAATTAAATTACAAGGAAGAAAAAAAAACACAAAGTAGAAAGAGATAAAGGAGGAAACTATAGATTAAAGGACACCTAAGTTTTCACCAAATTACAATGAATGAATCTGGTTCAAATAATCTGTAAGAAAAAGAATTAAGAGACAACCAGGGGAATCTGAAGGCTGAGTGGTTATTTAGTGATAAAAGAATTAATGGTAATTTGTTTATGTGTGATGATGATATTATGTTTCTTTAATAGAATCTTTTTCTTTCAGAAATACACATTGAAATGTATGTATGTATATAAATGAATGAAATAATGATATTTGTGATTTGTTTCAAAATAATACAGAGGCATGGAGTTCTAGATGAGAAAAGATTGGTCATAAATTGATCATTGTTGAAGCTGGTTTATGGAAGGAACACTGGGTCCATTATGACATTCTCATTTTTGTTTACTTTACATATTCCATAATAAAAAATTAACAAAGATTTACCAACTACTTCTATAGTTAATAATATCCCTTCCCTATGCAGGAAAATAAATTGCTGATTATTCCTGTATAATTCCTATTGTCTCTTCCCATCATTTGGTTGTCTTACACAATAATCTTTCCCAAACTTGAGATCCCCCTCACAAATTAAAAAACATGCTGATTTCCTTTGGTGCATCTTTTCTTCAACCAAGAGATCTGCCCTTCTAATATATGAGAATTTCAAGTCACTCCTACTGGGGATAATAAACAAAAGAAAGTAAAGGGTGACAATTTTAAAAGAAGACAAATGATAGAGCAGGCATTGTTCACATAAAGCCTCAGGAAAGAGTAAAGAAACTGAAGGAAATGAAGACCAGACCTTAGAAATACACCCCTACATCCCTCAGTAGAGAGCTGAGAGCCACATTTAACAGGCACTGAAGGTCTATGTTTCAACATGGATTTATTATAAGCAGAGCCCTCATCCAAGGCTGCATGTACTGAGGAAGGCTAGGCTGAGACATCACCTAAGTGATTCCCAAGGCCTCCATGAAACCCAAAGAACCTCATCAACAACCTCACATCAGAAAAGTATTGAATATTAAAAGGAAGAACAGAAAGGGAGAAAAAAATGCCTCCCGGCTGGTTGTGTGTTACCTGACTGATTGTGCATTCTAATTGTGTACTAAGGCAAAACAAATGTTTACACATCTCACTGTGACTGAAGTAGTGGGAAAGGGCCACACGTTTCCACAGAGCAAGAGTGGTGCTGCACTCATTACTACAAATTTAACAATAATAAATGGAAAATATGGATGTACTTATATAGTCCTTCAAAACTTCATGTACTACCTCAAATTCGACTGATCTTATTTTTTTATCAAGTGTTAAGTTTTCAAGCACATCTATCTCTAGGACTTTGAGAGACTTAATTCCCATGGTTAAGAAGACATCTTCCACAAAATTATTAATTGTATTTTTATTAAATGCTTACTAATTACAAAAAAAAAAAAGATCTTTCATTAATTACTTAAGTTTCTTAGTATATTTCATCTCTTCAAAGAAACACCAAGCCACTTAGGCTGAAACTATGTCCTTTACCACTTTAAATCCCCTCTATGTATTCTATATAGAGTAGCTGCTCAATAAATGTTTGATCATTTAGCAACTGATGAGAAATAAAAATAATACATATGGCAAAGAATTACTCTAAATATTTTAAGACTTCTGAAGAAAAGATCTGCCCTCAAGGAGTTACTAATCTCTTATACTGCTATTTTGTTCAAATGCCATGGTTTGGGGGAGGGTTGGGGAGCAGGGATAACAGTACACAAAACCATTTTGTTTCTGTTTAACAATCGGCATCATTTCAAAGGTATGCCAGAATTTCCACAAACTTCCACTGACATGGAAAAATCTTTTCTCTAAAGACTATTATACAAACTGAACCAGATCTATCCACAGATCTATTTATGAATGGGATAATAATGATTAGAAAGTAATAACACACTCAAATAGTCATCAGTACTGAATATACTGCTTATTAACTGGAAAAAATAGGATTATGGCATTAGTAGATAAAGGAAATAAAATAGAGGATATACTTCTGAATATTTGTAAGAGTTTGTAAGAGTCAAGCAAGTTAATTCACAGAATTGTGGAATTTGTTTCAATTTGACTAGAACAAATAAATTCCAAGAGCAAAGAGTAGGGACAAATTTCAATATGGATAGTAGGAACATGCACTGAATGTTTGGGAATCAAGAATTATTCAGAATTACTTAGAGCTTAAATCAAATATTTTTATCAACCCTGCAGAAAAAAGTGATGTAAATTTTTACACTACGCACGTTAAACTTTGAGAATACATACCTATAAGAATGAATCAGTTTCTTTAAAAATTGTAAATGGATGAAAAGATAAAAGGAAAATCTGATGGAAAAAAAAGGCATTCTAGAAAAACATAAGCAGTAACTATAAAAAACAAATTACTAGGAAAAAAATGCTAAGAAATAACAAAGAGTCTACCAGTAAATCAAAAAAAAACATGCAACACGACAAGTCATCATAAAAACCACTGCAGTAAATTGGAACCTTTGCACATTACTGGTGGGAATGTATAATGATGCAGCCACTGTGGAAAAGTTTGGCAGTTCCTCAAAAAGTGGAAACCAGAAATGCCAGTATTCCCATTCCTAGATTTTACCCCAAACAGGTATTCCAAGTATATACCTGTACATGAATGTACACAGCAGCACTATTCACAATAGCTAAAAGGTGGAAACGACACAATAGATGAATGGATAAACAAAATGTGTGTAAACACACACAAATGGAATATCATTTAGCTTTAAGAGAGCAATGAAATACTGATACATACTACAATATGCATAAGCCTCCAAAACATTACGCTAACTGAAAGAAGCTAGACACAAAAGATCACATACTGGATGATTCTAGTAACATGAAATATCCAAAACAGATAAATCCATAGAGACAGAAAGCTTTTTTTTTTTTTTTTTGCTTTTTAATGGCAGCACCTGTAGCATATGGGAGTTTCCAGGCTAGGGGCCCAATAAGAGCTGCAGCTGCCAGCCTATGCCACAGCCACATGGGATCCAAGATAAGTAGGCAACCTACACCACGGCTCAGGGCAATGCCAGATCCTTAATTCACTGAGCTAAGGAGGGATCGAACCAGCATCCTCATGGATACTAGTCAGGTTCAAAACCTGCTGAGCCACAACGGGAACTCCCAGAAAGCATATTTACGATTGTCAGGGTCACGGGCAGGAGGGAATGAGGAATGACTGTTCAATGAGTATAGGATTTCCTTTGGAAGTGATGAAAATATTTTGGAACTGGAAAGAGGTGATGGTTCTACAACATTATGAATGCACTAAATGCCACTAAACTGAATCTTTTAAATAGTTTATGTTCATTTCACCTCAGTAAAAATAAATACCATAAACACAAATACTGCCCCCTCAAATGTAGCTCAAGAAGAGCCATGCTTCATATTATCTGCTTATAAAATACTAAAATTGTTTTCCAGAGATTTCTCTACATACCTGATTACCAACTTTCTTTTCTTCATTCCTAAAAGACAGACCAGACCAAACCCATCATTCCCTTTCCTCTAGTCTTCATTTCTATATGGCTCGGTTATCCTTTACCCTGTCCTCACCAATGCTCATCAATCCCTCTCAATTCGCCCTTAGAAACCCCAGTTCTATTGTGAGTTACCGTACAGTTACCCTGCTCCTCTTTCTGTAGAAATATAAGCTTTCTTTCCAATTTATCAAGATTTTCAGTATGTAATAAATAAGATACCGATATGGAAATATTCAGCACAGTAGACAGGGAGAACCTAAATTCAAGAAAAGTGGTTGATCATCAAGAACACAAGTACTTAATGAAACTAGGTGTCAAGTTAGGGGAAGGCAATCTAGAGAGAGAAGCTAAAAGCTTGTTTTGACCTTCTGTAATGTTATGCCTAACCCTGGATTATCTCATTTCTGTCATCTTTGCCCCACATGTTACTAGAAAAAGTTATGAAAAAGTGAGTTCATCAAGTTCATGTTGTTTCAGTTTTGATTGACAACTACTTCTAAGCAATCCTTGTATATTCTTATTGTTGATTTCTTAGCACAATGATTTGCACCCTGTGAACTTCGGATTCCTGGGGAGCTGCAGAATCAGTTATCGCAACAGGTAGCCAGAAGCATGCATTATTTAAGGCCACATATGTGGGAAACAGGCCTTATATAATATTTTTAAAATGTGCAAACAATGTTGTAGTTAATAAAATACAAAGTCGTGTATGAGCATACTGAATAGCTTTTTGCTAATATGCAATTTCTTTTTTTTTTTTTTTTTTTGTCTTTTTTTTGCTATTTCTTTGGGCCGCTTCCGCGGCATGTGGAGGTTCCCAGGCTAGGGGTTGAATCGGAGCTGTAGCCACCGGCCTACGCCAGAGCCACAGCAACGCAGGATCTGAGCCACGTCTGCAACCTACACCACAGCTCACGGCAACGCCAGATCGTTAACCCACTGAGCAAGGGCAGGGACCGAACCTGCAACCTCATGGTTCCTAGTCGGATTCGTTAACCACTGCGCCACGACGGGAACTCCTAATATGCAATTTCTCAATTAACAAATACTAAAAACATAACTATAGTCATGCGGGGGATCCACACATTGTTTTGAAGTTAAGGAGGCTGTCATCTTCAAAAGACGGGGACCACTGCCTCGAGTACTCCCCATAGACCTAAACATCCTCCACCCACTCTCAGCCTCTAAGTATCCCCTGCCCATTTCCAGACCCACTACCACTTTCATTTTGCCAAGAAAATCAAACACATCCTCATATATTCCCTCATCCACCTGAATCCATCTGAATTCTTTCTTCTTTACCTCTATAAATGTTTGGTAATTTAACATTAAATGTCTTCCTTTTTAATACTAAATCAGACATGTTTACTTGATCCCACCCCAATCAATCCTCAATCATCCCCCAATCCTTCTTCAAAAGATTCCCCTAAAACATTATCAAAATCTCTTATTCAGACAAAATTTTACTTGATTGTGTAATATGTCCTAGCTACTATGCTATTTTCTTCCTTTTGCTATCAAATTCTCAGAGCTACTACAGCCTAAGCCAGAACACCGGTCATGTAAATAAGAGTCTGTTGAAATAGCCAACCCATTTCTTCAGGTATCATGGCTGCTTTCCTACAATAAAGGAAGGTAGTTAGGAGATCCTATGGCCTGGAAACCGAAAATATCTCCTATCTGGCTCCTTAAAAAAAGGGTTGTCAATCTCTGGGGCTCCAAACCATGAACTATATTCAATATTATCATCTACTCTGAGGACAAGAGGGTGCCATTGAAGGTTTTGGAGCAGCAGTAAAGTACATTTAGTACTTTAGAAATGAGTAAAGTACTGCGCAAAGGGCACTTCAAGAATACCAATTTAACAACAGTGTACAGGGAACATACAAAAGAAAATCATTTAGGAAAATACTGCAAGACACTACACACAGAGCAAAAAGGGAAAGAAATGAAAGGGTTTTTTAAAAGGATAAGCATCAACACTAAATGACTACATATGACAGAGGAGACAAAACTAACAGCAAAATTTCAATTCTCAATGATGTGGCTCTCAGAATTTAGTTTCCTATCTTACCAATCGTTCTTCACAGTTTCCTATCTTACTGATTGTGGAGCTCCTAAACATCTTAATACTATTTCCATATCTTCTGTATACCAGGCATTCCCCATGCTTGCTATATGGTACTTCCTGGGTAGGCAAATCACTTAGGAAGAGGCAGAACCAACAAAGTTGGCCAAATGAGCACACAGGGCCACTGTCAGAGATGGATGGAGTACTCACCTGTGGTACCAAGCAGAGAGAGGGGGGAACTAAGATTTCACGTTCAGAACTGGCTCTAGCCAAACAGCAAGAAGCAGTTATGAATCTGCTTACAGTAGAAGCAGAGTGTCTCTGATATTGTGATAGACTCTTTCTGATGTTCAGACAGACCACCATTAAAGAAGCCGTTGGTGAGACAGTCTCATGAGAAACAAGCCAAAAAACATGACCAAAAGGTGAAGAATTAAATGGAGCAGACCCTATTGGTCTTTTGTCTAGAAAAAGCAGCCTTCCTTATGAAAGACGATACTACTTTTCAAAATGGCCAATATGATACTAACCTTCATTAAGAGACTTTTCACATCCCACAAGATTGAGAAGGATATCATCATCTTTATCATCAACTTCGCATCCCAGCAGCATCCAGCTTTCCACGTTATCACTTTCTGAAATGGTGCTCTCTTCCTCTTCACTTGAACTGACCTCTATAATCATGACTTCTTGGACTGCACCCGATCTCTCTCCAGGTTGAGGCTTCTCAACATCCCTCTTGCATTTCTGATCTGCCAGCTCATTAGAATGAAGAGAAGCAGGAGGACCTTGGGTCTTTTCTTTTGCCTGGTCTCTAAAATTCTTTCTTTTACATTTATAAATACTATCTTCATCAGACAGAGTGATGACCTCTGACCCATCTGATAGCTGGATGACCTCACTATCTGAAAGGATAATTAAGTTCTTCTGATTTGGTTTACTACCAAATGATTCAGAATTCCCAGAGTTATTCTCTTCATGTTCCTCCTCCCTGATGACATTATCAAGATCTTGGGCATAATGAACTTGACTGTAGAGCTGAAATTCCACCTCACTATCGACACTTAGTTCACTAGATGACTCTTCACGATAAAGGTCATCTTCATATGCTTCTATAGTTTCAAAACCACCAAACATCATGGAAGGTCAGTAATCTCGAGGCTGTAAAATAGAAAGTCATACAAAGAATGTATTTTAACAGGTCAGATCATGCCTGTTTAGTACATAACAAATCACCTCTTAGAGCTAACTTCTGTGAAGGCCATCACTTATTGATGCTCAATCACAAATTAAAATATTTTTCTCTTAGAGGAATATCATTTTTTAAGAATTTCTAATTGTTATGACCACTCTAATAATGCCCACCTCTCCCAAATGACAATCACTACCAACAAACTGAGTTATAGTTACTAATGGAAAGGTCACAAGTATGTCAGAAAGGAAAAACAAGTTCCCACTCTTTCAGACACCACTTTTTCTCCAAAATGTTAAAAAAACAAAAACAAAAACAAAAAACCACACAAAAATATTTTAGGTCATTCTCACTACTATTCCATCCATTCTTCATCTTTTCCCTGGTTCTGGTTCTGTACCTCATCTTTTCAGATACATTCTCCCACCTCACATGCACTCCCACATGGTTGAGGAATATCACCTCAATTATGACTAAAATTCACAAAAGGACACAATGATCATATTTACTGTTTGGGTGTATATTTTTATTCCCAATTAAAAAATGAATCTCATGGCCTTCTGATCTCTGACCCAAAGGAACATAAAAATATTGGATAAACCTAGTTTATTTCTCTGTTAGCTATAAAGATGTGTATGAAATACAAACTAAAGACTTAAAACTGAGGTAAAATTCAGCTTCAAGAGCACTTTACTTTCCTACTGTGAGCCTATTAAATCCTGCTCATCATTCAACACAGTTTAAATATCACTTCCTCAGGGAAGCTCTCCTTGACCCACCAAACTAAACTGTCAACCCTTTATAGGTTTCCACAGCTCTTTACATTTCAAAACATTCACACTTCTAATTACTAATGCAACGTAAATCTCCCACAAGCACAGATCACATATCCCAGGAGGGAAAGAACTATATGCGCTTTGTTAAACAATGGATCCCCAAAGTTGAACAGAATAACTGGCATTTAGCAGGGCCTCTATAAATGTCTGCTGAATTAATGAATGAATAAAGAAATGGATAATATCATCAAGCATTTGTTCTTCAGCTCTAATAAATCTAATATGTCCGTAAAATACGAAAATTATGAGGTGAATATCATAGTTGTCTCCAACTATTCCAAATATTCTCATATCATCAACCAAAAATCTACACAGATGTTTCAATTAGGTACTAACAGAATATTGATCAAAATGAAAGCTCTGGAAAAGGGACAAAAACCTCATTTTTGTCAAAAAAAAAAATCAGGGACAGTCTGGAAAACAACAACAATGACAATTTATTCTTTCTACTCTACTATTTAGATAGACTAAATTTAGGAAGACTAAATTACCAATTGTCTGCCCCAAATGTCAGGGTACTTTTAATGATAGAACCTGCTGATTCCAAGAGTCAAATGAATAAGAGCCAAAAATATACTACGCTCATGCTGGAGTTTCCTGTTTTATAAAAATAAAGAAACCAAACTTTGTTGTACACTTTAAACTTATACAGTGTTATATGTCACTTATGTCTCAATAAAGCTTGGGGAAAAAAATGATTTAAGTTCTGAGTTAACAATACTGTATTGTATATTTGAAATCTGCTAAGAGACTAAATCTTAAATGTTCTAACCACATACACACACACACACAGAGGTAAAGATGGGAGGTAATGGATGTGTTAACTAACCTTAAAGCAGTAATCATTTCAATATATATACATGTAACAAATCATCATGTGTTAAACACCTTAAATTTACACAATGTTATGTGTCAATTATATCTGGGGAGGGGGGAGCCAACTACAAATGCCTTTTTTTCCTTCAGAAAGGTACAATAGACCTGTTCCCTTCCTGCACAGTCCTTTAGCAACAGCTATGCTGTTGTTGTGACACAAGTTGAATGTGGCTGTCTGAATAATAATGCTCATAGCATTTATCAGTTTATATTGAAATGTTAGCCTCAGAGAAATTCAAATAAAAGACGAATCCGTTCTTTTTTATTTAGTAGGTAAATTAATTCTAAAAGAAGTCAAAGGAATTATGCTTCCTTCAAAATCCTCAGTGGATCCATCCTGAGGATCCAGTGTGGACTTAAGATAAAACATAATTCCGGTGCAGCAGAGAAAAAATTAAAGAGCTAAATTACAGAGTTACAAATTTGTACTACTCTTGGAGCCATCCCAAAGGAAAGGGATTAAGAATAGAGCCATAGGCGCACCTGTGAATGTATGCCAAAAATAAACTACAGAAATAAAATAAAAACAGACTTCCTTGGGTCTAAGGGTTTATCTCTTTCCCTGAAATGTAGAAAAATGAATTTAACAATTTAGCCCCTATGGCCTTTAAGAGGATTTTGTACCTTCTGTACTTGAAAATTGTGCTCAGCATAACTTGCTCTTCTATTTATTTGGCTTATGTATGCCAGAGTTAAGGCTTGCCTGAGGCTGTTCTGGTTTGTGTTACTACTTTAATTGCATTCAAACGCATTTAATTTACTTTTTTTAATGTATACTCAGAGGACAAATATGAAAATACATATATGTATATAACTCTGTCTTGATTCAGAAGGACTTCTCAGCTTTTTGATCATTGTACACAATTATCAAGCATACTTAACTAGTTAACATAAAGTCTCTATGAGAGTCTCAAAATTTTAAATCCGGAAGAGACCTTTCCGATCATCACCTACAGTCTTCTCAACTTACATAGAAGGAAACTGAGCTCTAAAAAAGATAGGGAGGCTTATCCAAAGTTGTAGTCAGCTAAAACTGACTCACATTTCCCTGACTCTCAGCCAAGTGTTCACTAAGATTAAAAAAAAAAAAAAAAAAAAAAAATCAACAATTTCAAATAAAGATTTAAAAGAAAACCTTCCTTCAAAGCTATATTTGCACTGGTTCTAAGACGTAAATTAACCTCACAATATCCATTTTACTTGCCTGTGGAGTTTAAAAACTATGAAAGAATTTTAACTGGAAAGAAAAGCATACATTTGAATTTGTCAGTTTACCATCCAGGAGCCTCCCAAGTTGGTACTCAAAGACTATGGCAATGCCATGACCAAAAAAAGATGGCCCTTATCTAAGAACTTAAAATATCAATCTGGGAAAAAAAACTTCTCTAAGGAATTAAAATGGTTTAACAAATATGAAACAGCTATAAAGAATAACTGTAAAGGCTCTCACCATGCAAAGTGAGAACACTATTCATTCACTCAACTTTTTTAATCCAGACAATTTAAGATTTATTTAAGCTCTCAGATTTTACTATACAATCTTTAAAGCCAGTATTTCTGCTCACAGTCTACCAACTGATCATTCCAGACCTTTCGCTTTTATTTCTCTTGAAAGAAGTTTAAGCTTAAATGTTTCCTTTTGATGAGATAGTTATCCATCTCAAAGTGATTTAAATCAAACTCACAGCTTGATTTTCAGTCCAGTTTTCATTAGAACATGATTAAAAGACTAAGTTTTATTTCAACTTAAAATTTCTGATTCACTCTTAGTGAGCTATTCTGACAGTGAGATCTGAAACACTACTGACTTGTGTTAAAACTTCTGTCCACTCTTCAAATATGACTTTCGCTTTGAGGTAAATCTAATGGGATAGAGAATCCAAATGTGACAAACAATAGGCACACACTCACACAAACACAGTCAGACAGATACAAGATTTTTGTGGGAGAAAATAATGCTAAATTTATTCAGAAAAAATCCAGCTGTTTCTGACATAAAGTCTTCATAGGATAACTAATCCTATCTCAAAACACTTACTTCATCTTTTCCACAGGCCCCTTTTCCTTTTGCTGCAGTCTCTTACCCTTGGAGCTATTTTACAATCCTCATTTCCACTTCTTCCTTAGTTCATTCCCCACCCCCAGATTCTCCTGAAAACGATAGTGCACTGCGCTCAAAATCACAAAACTGAAAATATACACACAAGCTAAATATTCAAAACACAGAGTCAATAGTTTTGGAATGGACCTCGAAGTCATTCAATTGAACGCTCTCATTTTATACAGACAGAAACGGGATCTAAGAAGCTTATTTATTCAAAGAGCCTAAAAGATCTCCTAATTCAACCCTGCAACCTGAAAAAAAGGTAAATTCAACCTCAAGAGAAGACTTCTAGAGTCATCAGCGCGAGTCGGTAGTGGAGTCGCGGCTGTAACTCGGCCTGCTCTCACTCAGCCAGTTTCCCTACTACACATACCCGCAGCTGTTAGAGCTGAAGTTAACTGCTGGTTCCCTGGATGTAAGGGATAAAAGGAATCAAGGAACAAGTCTCCTTGTTTTACATGGGGGAAGAGGGCCATCTGCCCAAATTTTTCTGGCCCCCAGAGCTGCTGCTTCTGACAGCTGAGGCTGGAGTTGGCCCAGGACTGTTGGATCCTCAAGGGCCGAGCTCCCTTCGGGTTTAAATGACTGACCGGCTTCCCTAAAAGACAGGGGACTCTCAGAGGGTAGTGGGGGTAAAGCAGGCAGTAACACCATCCCCATCGAGGCCATGGGCGCCCAAGCTCTTTCTGAACCACAGTCTCAGGCCTTGAAGGGAGGAGAAGCAGACACCTCAGCCAGTCAGCTGAGTCGCGTGGGACAGAGCTCGACTGAGAGGCCACGAGCGGAGCCGGGTACCGCCACAAGTAAGGGACAGGCGGGAGACGCGGAGGCCAGCGAGGGGACACGCGCTAGTTCCACGGCCCTGCGGGCGAGGCGGAGGGCAGGCAGGGGTCCCCGGCCCGTGGACGGCTCGGGGTCCGTCACACATACTCACTGCCGCGGCTGCGACCAGGAAGCACCAACCAGGAACCAAAACGCGTAAAGGGACGGGGAGGGGCGAGGACAGATGAGGTAAGGAAACCGCGTCCGCGCCGACCCGGGAGGAGGGAAGGCACTTCCGGGGACAACACTTCTCCCAGGAGTTGTCTTCCGTCCCCGCCCACCCTGCGGGCCTTCTTGCGCATGCGTAACAACTATAAACTCCCCCTTCCCTTCCCAGCTGAGAGTCTTTTCGGTTTGCCTTTCTTGCTCTGCTCCTTCCCCGCCACGACTTCTTTCAGAAGTGTCTAGGCTGCACCTGTAATAGGGAAACACCTTGTTTGAATGACTTGCACGGAAAAAATGCTGCTTACCGAGCCAAACCGGAGAAAGCTAGCGCCTTTTTGTGCCCGCGAGAAAAACTACGTCTCCCATGATGCTCCGGGGCGGGGTTTAGCTTGGGCTCCGCCTCCTCCCTGACCTGGGGGAGGAGGAGACACCTTCCTTATGCCACGTGGCACGGGAGCCACGAGACCCAGGTAAGGGCTAAGGGGCAGGTGCAGCTGGCGGCATGGCTGGAGGACGTAGAGAACCTCAGCAAGGGAGAAGCCTCTTTGAGAAAGGTTGCCTTCTAGATACTTCTTTCTTGAGCTAGGTGACCTTATGCAGGTCACTTACATCTCAAGGTTGAAGTTGAACCTAGTTTACGCTGGGGCGCTTCCGCCTCTTATTTTTCCTAGAATACAAGGCAACAGATTTAAGTCTTTGTGCACCTTGAAAAGCTGCACTCATGCTAAACACTGAAGTCGATACTGGTCCCTTGGAAACCTCTAGAGGATTGTGCTGGGAGCCTCTGGCTTGGTTTCTCTTCTCACACCATATTTTAATAACTGTACAACTTTACAAATAAGGAAATATTTTATTAATTCGTGGGCCCTTGGCAACAGTCTTGAGTTTTAAGATGGGGGCAGGGGAGATTGGCCACACCCATGGGATGCAAAAGTTCCCAGCCAGGTATCAAACCCTAGCCACAGCCATGATAATGCTGGATCCTTAACTACAAGCCCACCAGAGAACTCTGACAATAGTCTTGAAAGATAAGCTTGACATTGATTTTTTGTGTGTGTGGCAGCACCTGTGGCACATGGAAGGTCCCAGGTCAGCAATCCAATCCGAGCCACAGCTGCAGCAGTGCACAAATTCATAACCCAGTGCACCAGGCCTGGGGTCAAACCCTAGCCTCACCAAAAACCCTAGCCACCTCAGAGACAAGGCTAGATCCTTAACACTATGCACCACATCAGGAACTCTAACGACTTTTTTTTTTTTTTTTTTTTTTTTTTGTCTTTTTGCTTTTTCTTGAGCTGCTCCCACTGCATATGGAGGTTCCCAGGCTAGGGTTTCAAACGGAGCCGCAGCCACCAGCCTATGCCAGAGCCACAGCAACGAGCCGAGTCTGCAACCCACACCACAGCTCACGGCAACGCTGGATCCTTAACCCACTGAGCAAGGCCAGGGAACGAACCCACAACCTCATGGTTCCTAGTCAGATTCGTTAACCACTGCGCTACAACGGGAACCCCTCTAATGATTATTTTTGCCAACACTTATTGAACGTCTGTTAAGAGCTAGGCAGTCCTATCAGTTTGTGGATGTAGTGGTAAATTTTTAAAGTCTCTGGTCTCATAGATCTAGAGTCTACCTGGAAAAGCAGAATGCAGGTGATTTGCATATAGTTTAATAAGAGTTTGACTGGGAAATTAGAAATTTTAGTTAACATAGTAAGTGCTAGGAAGGAAGACAGGGTACAGTGAAATGGTAAAATTGGAGGACCAATGGTAAAATTTTGCAGAGGAAGAAACAGGCTAAGAAATGAGCCACAGAAATTACTAGATGGTTAGGTTATATGTATTATGTACAACAAATGTTACCTTTAAAATATATATTACGTGGGAGTTCCCATTGTGGCTCAGTGGAAACAAACCCCACTAGTATCCATGAGGACATAGATTTGATCCCTGGCCTCACTCAGTGGGTTAAGGATCTGCCGTTGCCATGAGCTGTGATATAGGTCACAAACAAGGCTCTGATCCTGAGTTGCTGTGGGTGTGGTGTAGGCCAGCAGCTGTAGCTCTCTTTCGAACCCTAGCCTGGGAACTTCCATATGTTGTGGGTACAGCACTAAAAAGACCAAAAAAAAAAAAAAATTTAAAAAATAGTATATTGTGGAGTTCCTTGTGGTGCAGTGGGTTAAGGATTCAGCATTGTCACTGCAGCAGCTCAGGTAGCTGCTGTGATGTGGGTTTGATCCCTGGCCCGGGAATTTCCACATGCTGTGGGCTCAGCCAAACAACAACAACAATAATAATATATTGAGCTTTTATCAAATGCCAAGCTTACTCCTGTAAGTGTACTATATGTAAACTTAAATTTTAACAAAACTTTGAGGTTGAGAATTTTTAAAAAGGGAAGTAGATTCAGAGGTTAAGTAGCTCGCCTAAGGCCACACGTGTAAGAAATTCTAATTCTGTGCCCAGCCCTCCCACTATTACTCCTACATTCAACGAAGATTTACTAGTTCCTGTGCTTAAATGCTTTGGTCACCTCCAACAGATTATGTCATAAAACCAAGAGTCCTTTGGATGGCATAAGGAACACTTCATAAGCTGACATCTGCCTACCTGTTCATCACCATGCTGAATGCTGAGCAGTTGCCCCAACACACTATGCTCTATCATATCTGTGCCTTTACAGAGGGCATTCCTGTTGCTGGTAAAGTTCTCCCTGTCCTTCACCCTACCCTGCTCAAGCCCAGGTCATCAGCGAAACCTTCCAACTCAGCCAGACAGAAAAAGCGTTCTTTCCCCTGAGCTCCCCTACAATTTGGACAAACTTCCATCAAGGCAATTACATTGTGTTTGACTCAGCTGGATTGTGAACTCCCTGAAGGAAAAAGCTTTGACATTTTGTCTTTTGTTTTTTTGGGGGGTGGTGGTGCACGTGCCAATAGCATGCAAAAGTTCCAGAGCCAGAGGTTGAACCCACACTACAGCAGCAACCTGAGCCACAGCCGAGCAGTGACAATCCCAGGTCCTTAACCCACTGAGCCACAGGGAACTCTGACATTTTGTCTCTGTATCTTCTTCAGCTAACATAGTGTTTGGCAGACAGCAAGCACTCAATAAAGTTGTTAAAGAAAGGAAGGACAGCTAACTCCCTGAGGCTCTAGGAAACCAGAACCAAACGTGGATCCACCTTCTGTCAGTTCAGTAGGAAACCATGACATGACCCGAAATAACCAGAATGCAGTGTGGTGCTCCATGATATTAAGATGGCATAAAGAGCTGCAGGGGTCCAAGGATACAGAGATTTCTGACTAAGGAGGATGCTACAAGTAAATATACACACACACACACCCTGCCTTTACATGGTGTGTTCTCATTTATTTATTTATTTTTTTGTCTTTTTGCTATTTCTTGGGCCACTCCAATGGCATATGGAGGTTCCCAGGCTAGGGGTCGAATCGGAGCTGTAACCACCGGACTACACCACAGCCACAGCAACGCAGGATCCGAGCCGCATCTGCAACCTACACCACAGGTCACAGCAACACCGGATCGTTAACCCACTGAGCAAGGGCAGGGATCGAACCCGCAACCTCATGGTTCCTAGTCGGATTCGTTAACCACTGTGCCATGACAGGAACTCCGGTGTGGTCTCATTTAAATGGCTCTTAGAATTCATGAGATTAAATCTGTTGCGATGGGGAAACTGAAGCTAGTAAGGGAAGAGACTTGCCAAGAGTCACCTAGCAGAGGCAGAATGTGTAGGTAATCCAGGTCTCTCTCTCTCTCTCTCTCTCTCTCTCACTCACACACACACACACACACGAAGAGACTTGCCAAGAGTCACCTAGCAGAGGCAGAATGTGTAGGTAATCCAGGTCTCTGAGTCTCTCCCCAAGACACAGACACACACACACACACACACACACACACACACACACACACACACACACACACCTCTGAGTCTCCCCCCCACCCCCCGCCCCAACAGTATTTCTCTTCCTGCCTTATGCCGTCTCTGGTCCACACCTCTTGAGATTACATATGGAGGCATGCACAAGGCTCCAGGGGCCTCTCTTACAGAGAATGGTCTAAAGAGTCCATTTATTTGAGAAAGGAAGCACCTGCTTTCCCCAGGGCAGTGGCGGTACTACATTAACAGCGAGCAGCTGAGCCAGGATGAAGCAGAACTTGCTGCAAAGGACAGGCAAGATGGAGGCCATAGTGTAGCAGGATCTGGCAAAGTGACTCATCCTTATCTTTCCATTGCTCCTTCCTTTCTTTTGTTCAGTTTGGTGTATTAGTAGTACCTAGAACCTCTGAGAACTAACTAATCATTTTACCAGTTGCCTTTCCATTACTATTCATTCACTGAAAGCCTATGTAACATCTCCTTGCTAGCCATGTTGGGTATATGGTCTCTGAAATATGTTGTAAGGGACTATTACTCCATTTCACTAGTGTGGAAATTGCAGCCTGGTGAGGTCATGTGACTGGCTCTAAATCACGCTGCTGAGATTCAAACTCGAGGCTTGTCTGAATCCAAAACCTATGCTCTTTTCTATGCCCAAAGCTGCCTTTCAAAACAGAGCTCCTTGAGGGTGGAAACCATGATGAGCCTGCTCCTGTCTCTCCAGTGCTTATCCCAACGGGGAGGAGGTGGCAGACTCACAGAGATCGCTTGGGCAATGAGTGGGTTCAGCATGGAATGTTTGCCAAATGACAGACTGGGTGCAGTATGAACAGTGTTATGCATCTGTGGTGAAGGAGGGAGAAGCTGGCTGCTTAGGGGAAACGGAGGCACCTCTGTCAGCAGAGGGGAAAGCCAAGTAAGTGAGGCTTTGCCGTCATGACAGTGTCTCCCAGTGGCCCATCCAGGTGACCATCTGTGCCAAGGGCAAGCACCGCACCCGCCGCCTGAAGGCGCCCTGAGACGACGCACCCCTGCGCATGCTCATCATCCCCTTCCTGCTCTGAATGGTTCCCCGCCCCCCCCCACGCTCCCGCCCAGGCTCAGCCAAGCCAGATGGTTAAACAACAGTCCAGTCTAACTGCAAAGAACACCAGCAGGCAATTCGCAGAAGAAATCCAAAAGGCTGTGAACTAGGTGTGCAACATCACTCATGATCAAAAGAATGAAAATGACCTCATATACTGTAGGGGGAAATACAAATTGGAAGAGCCTTTTAGGGGAGCTAGTTGGCAATTTCCATCAAAACTGTGAGTGAGATATGTAGGTGCAAAGATTGTGATGGCTAGTAAAAGGAAACAACATATTCATCAATAAGGTATGAAATCATGAAGGATACAGCTGTCCTATTTTTTATACTATTTTTTTAAACTGCTACTTTTAAAGGAATGAGAGTTCCTGTAGTGACTCAGTGGTTATCGAATCCGACTAGGAACCATGAGGTTGCAGGTTCAATCCCTGGCCTCGTTCAGTGGGTTAAGGATCTGGCGTTGCCATGAGCTGGGGTGTAGGTCACAGATGTGGCTTGGATCCCGCATTGCTGTGGCTCTGGCGTAGGCCGGCAGCTACAGCTCCAATTAGACTCCTAACCTGGGAACCTCCATACGCCACAGGATCAGCCCTAAAAAAGGCAAAAAGACTAAAAAAGAAAAAAAAAAAGAATGAAATGAATCTGTATGTACTGATGTAGAAAGATCTCCAAGACATACGGTTAATTGGGGAAAAAAGGCAAATTGTAGAGCAATAGATGTATTATATTCTCATTTCTGTTATAGTTTTAAAGGATCTGTGGTGACTGTGTCTAGATCTATGTGTATATAAATGCATAGAGAAAATACTTGGTGGATGCCAATCAATTACAGTGGTTACTGACTTCAGTGGAAGGGAATAGAAGTGGAGGGGGATAAAGAGGGGCTTTCACTTAAAAAAAAAGTGAGACATGATTCACTGGGAAGAACACCACATCACTTCTGTGGTACTCCTACCCAAAGTGCATAACCTGAATATAATCCTGAAGAGACTATGAGACAAAAACAAATTGAGAGACATTCTACAAAATACCTGACTTGAACTCTTCAAAAATGTCAGTGTCATAAAACACAAAGACTGAGGAACTGTTCTGTACTAAATGACAGTGAAAGAGACATGATACATAATGAATTCAATGCACGATCTGGGATTTTCTTTGGCCATAAAGGACATAATTGGGACAGTTAGAAAAACCTGAATAAATCTAGATTTGATGACAGTGCTGTATTGCTGTTATTCTCCTGATTTTTATGTTTTTATTACAGTTATGTAAGAGAATGTCCTTGTCTTTTTAGGCTATATACACTGAAGTAAACTTGCAGTAAAAGGACATCATGTCTGAAATTGATTCTCAAATGGTTGAGGAAAATATTGTGTTTGGGCCAAAGGAGAGGAAGAGAGAAAGGAGAATGATGACTCAAATGTGATTTTTAAAAAAATTAACATTTTGGGAATCTGAGTAAAATGTATACAAGAATTCTTTGTACAAATTTGGCAGTTTTTCTCTAAGTCTGAAATTTTGTCAAAATAGAAAATTAGGAGTTCCCGTCATGGCTAGAGTTCCCATCGTGGCTCAGTGGTTAACGAATCCAACTAGGAACCATGAGGTTGCGGTTCAATCCCTGGCCTGGCTCAGTGGGTTAAGGATCCGGCGTTGCCGTAAGCCGTGGTATAGGTCTCAGATGTGGCTTGGACCCCCCATTGCTGTGGCTCTGGTGTAGGCCAGTGGCTGCAGCTCTGATTATACCCCTACCCTGGGAACTTCCAATGCCATGGGAGCAGCCCTAGAAATGGCAAAAAGACAAAAAAAAAAAAAAAAAGAAAGAAAGAAAGAAAATAGAAAATTAAAAGGAAGACCAAAAAGGAGTTCCCTGGTATCCTAGCAGTTAGGGATCCAGCCTGGTCACTGCTGCAGTTCAAGTCACTGCTGTGGCATGGGTTTGATCCCTGGCTGGGGAACTTCTGCATGCCATGGACACGGCAACCCCCCCCCCAAAAAAAAGGAAAACTAAAAAGAATTAGGAAGAGTTTGCCAGAGAGAGAAGGCAGGGGAATCTCCTGGGAAAGGAACAAGATAAGCAAAGGAAACAAAGTATGAAGCTCGCACTGGAAAACTGTTAAGAGAGTAAGAATGAGGAGCAACATGGCCCACAAATGGACACAGTTCCCTGCTGTGTAGTATTGGAAATGAAGGTTAAGCCTTCTTTAAACTCAACCTCAAGCCCTGCAAAAAATAACTCGAGTTCTTACAGATGCACCAGCATTTCACTGACAAGTTCTCTTCATCCAGGGAGTATAAAATAAGAAACCTGGGAACAGTGGCTGAAAGGGATGTCTAGGACAACTCCCTCCTTTTGCAAAAGTGAAACTAAGACCTAAAATACAGACAGAATTTGCAAGTTTCCAGCAAAAGCGTCAGCATTGGCTTTCAGTTCACAATCCATCATTTTTTCTGTTGCACCAAATTCTAAAAGGTTGAGGCAGAAAGAGAGGCTGGCAGGTGAGATGACTAAATGTGACCCTTTAAAGTTTGGATGTTTTTCATTTGCCACAAATACAGACTTAATGTCAGCACAGTTTTAAAATGTGATTATGGAAACTGTTGTCATTTAAATCCCCTATGTTGCAACTGGTAAGCAATATTCAATTCAGGCGGCTAGTCTGAAGCAGCAATCAAGGTGATTCTCAGGAATTCCCAATGACATTGGTACCCATCTGGATTTGTTGAAAAGTTTAACATCCTTTTTTATTATTCATGATTTTGCAGTTCTTCAAATTGCAGGGTGATGGAGAGAGCATGCAATTTTCATCCAGGCTCTGAAATCATTCTTGAAAATTTGGACATTCATATAGATGGCTTTTAATTTTTCTTAGAGACTGCTTTTCCTTATAAAATCATGAAATTTTAAAAATGTAAAATGTAAATTAAACCATATAGATGATAATATTCACATTATAATAAAATCCTAGGGATAAGAACCTAGTATTTCAAGGACTCTATTCTCATTCACTTTTATTCCTTGCTGAAACTGTATTCCTCAAGACTTAGATCTAAGTGACTATATAATGAACATTGATTCACAAGACTATTGAGATTCTCATTTGTTTAAGAATCATCAGATTCCTTACAAGAAATCTGAAACATGTCATCAGCAACATGTTGAGAAGCTGCACAGCCCAAAAGGGATGCCCTCATTTTAAATGTCCGTAAGCCCCGGACCCACAGATTCTACTACATGAAGAGACACACAAGCTCAGAAACAGACCTTAGTCAGGTCCTATTCTGTAAGAGGGAAGACTTTTTCATCTGCCTGTCCTAGACTTCTGAATCATGCCTGCAATTGTCCGGACGTGTCTTTATAATGATATTAGCATCAATTATTTTACTCAGAGCTTGAGGTTGATAACAGAAAAAAAAAAACAATTGTGAATAATCAAGATCACTCTATCAAAATGGGCTCTATGAAATTTGAACAGTCAATGTAAGCAGAATTATATAAAATAAACTAAAGATATTTGGCTTTGTGTTTCAATTTTTAATAGCCATTGTCTCTTACTAAATTAGTTAAATCATTAGCAAGATGAAGCTTAAATGCACTATCTCTGTTCTTTTTCTTTTTTTTCTTCTTCTTTTTTTTTTTTTAGGGCCGCACCTGCGGCATATGGAGATTCCCAGGCTAAGAGTTCAGTCAGAGCTACAGCTGCCAGCCTACACCACAGCACACGACAATGCTGGATCCTGAACCCACTGTGTGAGGCCAGGGATCGAACCCATAACCTCATTGTTTCTAGTCAGATTCGTCTCCCCTGCGCCACGATAGGAACTCCTATTTTTATTGAAGTATAGTTGATTTACAATGTTGTATTAGTTATTGATGTAGAGAAAATTATTCAGATATATACATCTGAATTGTATATGTGTATCTCATATCATAGAGGTATTATGTGATATGTATGTATATAATATATACTCCTTTTCATATTCTTTTCCATTGTAGTTAATTACAAGATATTGAATATAGTTCTCTGTGCTATAGAGTAGGACCTTGTTGTTTATTTTATATATATTAGTTTGTATCTGCTAATCGCAAATTCCTGATTTATCCCTCCCAACCCTTTACCTTTTGGTAAACCCAAGTTTGTTTTCTATGATGTGAGTCTGTTTCTGTTTTGTAAATAAGTTCACTTGTATCACCTTTTATTTATTTATTTATTTATTTTTTGTCTTTTTAGGACCACATCTGTGGCATATGGCGGTTCCCAGTCTAGGGGTCAAATCGGAGCTGTAGCTGCCAGCCTACACCACAGCCACAGCAACTTGGGATCCGAGATGTGTCTGCGACCCACACCACAGCTCACAGCAACGCCGGATCCTTAATCCATTGAGTGAAGCCAGGGATTGAACCCGCAAGCTCATGGTTCCTAGTCAGATTCATTTACCACTGAGCCACGATGGGAACTCCTGTATCATCTTTTAGATTCCACATATAAGTGATATTGTATGATATTTGTCTTTGTCTGGCTTACTATGACAATCTCTAAGCCTATACGTGTTGCTGCAAATGGCATTATTTCCTTCTTTTTTATGGCTTTGTAGTATTCCACTGTGTGTGTATGTGTGTGTGCATCACATCATCTGTTCACCTTCAGTGGACATGTAGATTGCATCCATGTCTTAGCTATTGTAAACAGTGCTGCTATGAACACTGGGGTGCATTTATCCTTTTGAATTAGAGTTTCCTCTGGCTATAGGCACAAGAGTGGGATTGCTGGGTCATACGGTAACTCTACTTTTAGTTTTTTAAAGAACCTCCATACTGTTTTCCACAGGGGCTGCACCAATTTGCATTCCCTCCAACATCACTGCCTCTATTGTGTTAGAGTCCATATCTTTTTCCTCTGCCTTTATTCTGGATCTGATATTCTTCTGTGACTGATACCAGTCTGCATTTGTGTGGTATATTTCTTGTGTTAGACCTAATTGCAGAAGATTCTGTCTCCCTAAATGCAAATCTCAAACTTCACCCTTTCTGCACAGTCATCAACAAATGTATGGCAGCCAGAGCTCATCTTCAGAACAGTCTGAGTGCAGTGGTGGCAGCTGAAGCCTTCATGTTCTGATCTGAGAGGAGTTAGGAATGAGGTTATGGAGAAACATGTAGCAAGTCTTTGGAGGGCCATAGCAGAGAAGGAACAATCGCAAGGTTTGAGGAATTTTAGTGTGTTTTTAAGATAGGAGAGACTTGAGCATGTTTGAACCTGTGAAAAAGTAAAGAAGAGGTTGGAAAGGCAGGGAAGACTTGGAAATGATCAGTCAAGTGACCTACCAGTGAGGACAGGCAGGGACTGAGGTTGCCAGTTTCTCAAACTTGCTATGTACACACACAGGTCACCTGGGAAGTCACCTTGTTAAAATTCAAATTCTGGGAGTTTCCATAGTGGCTCAGTGGTTAACGAATCCAACTAGGAACCATGAGGTTGTGGGTTCGATCCCTGCCCTTGCTCAGTGGGTTAAGAATCCAGCATTGAGGTGAGCTGTGGTGTAGGTTGTAGACATGGCTCGGATCCCACATTGCTGTGGCTCTGGTGTAGGCCAGTGGCTACAGCTCCGATTAGACCCCTAGCCTGGGAACCTCCATATGCCGAGGGAGCAGCTCTAGAAATGGCAAAAAAAAAAAAATTCAAATTATGACTTGGTAGGTCTGAGGTGGGGCCTGAGATTTTCCATTTCTAACAAGGTCCCAGGTGAAGCTGATGCTGTTGGTCAGTGAACCACACTTCCGTTAGCAGAGGGCTAGAGTTCTGAATAGCAATTTTATGTTCATTTGTCTATTTCCCAGCAGAATCCTTCCAAATAATCCCTCTCGCCTAACACGGTACTTGTCATATAAAAGTTTGTTGAATGCATTGAATGTATGAGGATATGCATTTGCCATTAGCTATGGGAAAATGAGGAGGAACCTTAAAAGTCCAATGACACAAGAATAGATAAGTAGGATGGGCCCTTGTGGTACAGCAGGTTAGGGATCTGGGGTTACTGCAGCTGTGGCGCAGGTTACAACTGTGTGTGGGTTCGATCCCTGGCCCATGAACTTCCACACACTGCGGGCATGGCAAAAAAACAAAAACAAAAAACACCAAAAAACCCCACAAATGGATATATATTTTTTAGCACAAGTATACTTTGGAATATTCTTAAGTAATTTAATTGGTCTTTGTGAAGTCCATTTGATAATATGTAGAAATTCCTATGATAAAAACTTAGAAAGCATATGAATTTTTACTTCTATGTAGCCACTGTGTGAAATTATGCATTTGGACAAATGAAACAGAAAAAGCAAGTTTGATATGTTGGAGCAATAGGATCCTATATGATTTTTTACATTTAGATTACTGTCAATATTATAAAAATTCAGGCCAAAAAAAAAAAGAAAATATCTCACACATATGAAAGAAAAGGAATTAAACATGGATATTCTAGCCATAGAAAATCAAAACAGGGATAAGTAACTCCTACACATGGTAGCTTAGATTGAGTTTGCATGTATGGTTTAAATGTTTATATATATACATATATATATATATATATGTGTGTGTGTGTGTGTTTTTTGTTTTTGTTTTTTTTTTTTTTTTGCTTTTTTAGGCCTGCACTTGCAGTATATACATGGAAGTTCCCAGGCTAGGGGTCCAATTGGAGCTACAGCTGCCAGCCTAGGCCACAGCCACAGCAATGCTGGATCCGAGCCACATCTGCTACCTAAACCACAGCTCATGGCATTGCCACATCCTTAACCCACTGAGCAAGGCCAAGGATTGAACCTGCATCCTCATGGTTACTCGTTGGTTTCGTTACCTCTGAGCCACAACGGGAACTTCAAAATATATATGTATATGTTTCCTTTTCTTTGCACATTCTTTTATTCTGACTTGAGAGCTTCTTTCTTGCTTTGTCTCTTCTTTCCTTTCCTTATGCTTCCCCTCTCCTCTCCCTCTTTTTAAGACATTTCTCCCTTAAGGAATGCCTATTCCCAGTGATATCTCATCAAAGAAGCACATGAATAGCTGACGCTATGTAATGCTTTGACATTTGGCATTCCCAAGGCATTACCCCACCCCTGATGCAGAATAAGTTGTCAGAGCATGAAATTGGTATTTTTACATATTCTTAATGTACAGATGTCAGTCTGAAAACCATTCACTAGTATTATGATTACATTCTTTGTCTCATTTTCTTTCTACGCCAAGATCTGTTCTTGTGATTTCTTTTCTTTGGGGAGTTTCAAAGAGGGAAGACAAAACTTTAATAATCCTGCTTGCTGATCCTACCAAAAGGTAAAAGTAAACTTTTAAGTCTCTGACCACTTTTGACAACAATACTTCTGGCACAGGAGCAAAGATGTAACAAGAAAGACCAGATGCAAGCTGGAAACACAGTGACCCACTCGACAGTGCCAAATTCCTCAGTGTCTTCCAAATCAGATCTGCTGGCAGTTTACAAGTTTGTTAGTCTGTGTTTGTCACAGAAATGAATGGCCTTCGCTTATGGAAGAAATGTCTAAAAATAAGAAAGGAAGGAAGGGATATAGAGACAGTCCTGTCCATTTTCCCTTATATTCAGCAAATGCCCCTGACAGTAGTATCTGTAGGACAGGAGGATCCCTGGCAGAGGAGCATCCAGTCTCTGTTCATACCTCCAGTGATGGACATTTCACTACCTCACAAAGCAACCCACTTCCTATCTAGACAGCTGGCAAATGCTGTCCAGCATCCTTTCCCCCTTCTGGTAACAGCACCAACTTCCTTGGGGGAACTGCTACTTCTTCATGCTGTGTGGTTCTGGCAGGACACAGGTGTGGTGTGCTGCTCCCTGGCCTGTTTGCTCTCATAGACAGTCCTTGCCTTTCCCCTGCCCCACTCGCCATTGCAGAGGGGAAGGGGCTGACCCCAAGGCTCTCCATCCCTGATTCCTGCGTCAGCTCGTTTGGTGGGTCTGACCAATGGGAGCCATTGGCAGGAGGCTGGAAGGGGAGGAAAGGAGAAGCCCCCCTGTAGTGGGAGATGGTGCCAGATTCCTGTACTGCAGCTGCGATTCTTCCATGGCTTAGATCCAGCTGCTACTGCGCCGATCTACCATGGTTCCATCTTCTACTGTGTGACCTCCACAGAACCACCACCACCTCTCTCTATGCCTTCAATTTAGGATTAGCAGTGACCTGGTAATATTTCACTGCTCTCAGGAAGGCTCCTGAAGCCCTCCCATCACTTACATGTAACCTATACCTTCCCTCTATTCAGAGTGAGTGGCTTCTATTTCCTACTTAGATCCTATCTGATATGTTTCTGATTCTGACCAGGGCTGACAGTCATAGTGCCTATTTCCAGCCAAGTGATTGGCTTGGGGCTAGGCATGTGATGCAAGCTGAACCTATCAAAGTCCATCCCTAAGGCTGTATATACACTTCTCAATGAGGGTCACTGGGCTTGGGTAGGGTGAGATTGGAGTCTGCAGCTATGTCGATGACACCCATCTGTACAGCGGGAGAATAAGGCTAGTGCAGAAAAAGAACCAGCAAAGAGTGGGTAGACATCCAATGACATCCTTCACATTCCTAAAATTCCTGAAGCTCTGTCCTGAACGACCCATTAACATGAACCGAAACAGTCTCTTTCCCCCTTAAGTTTCCTTGATTTGGGCTTCTGTCTTTTGTTTTCCTTGATTTGGGTATTTCAGCCCCCCCACCCTAAATAAGCCTTATTAACAGAGAAAGACTTGGTAGAAAAATATCCCCTTGAGGAAGCCCAACTCTGCTCTTTCATAACTCCAGAATCAGCCTCATTCTCAGCTCTGGGGAGCACAGCATTTTTGGCTCCTTCCCACCTACACAGCTCTTCTGACATCCAGCTTGGATCCAGGCCACCCTATTGGGCCACCCGTGGCTCTATTACAATTCCTTCTCCTCTTCCCAATGTTTGACATCTCTACTGGCTCCCACTGCTTCCAACAGGCAATCTTTTTTTTTTTTTTTTTTAGGGCCACACCTGTAATATATGGAAGTTCCTGGGAGAGGAATAAAATTGGAGCTTCAGCTGCCAGCCTAAGCCACAGCCACGCAGGAGTCAAGCCACACCTGTGACCTACACTGCAGCGTACAGCACCAACAGATCATTAACTCACTGAGCGAGGCCAGGGATTGAACCTACATCCTCACAGATACTAGTTAGGTTCTTAACCTGTTGAGCCACAGCAGGAACTCCCCCCACAGGCAATCTTTAGACATGTTGCTGGCTCATACTTAACTCTCCTCTCAAGATGTGCTATTGGTAAAAGCCTCTGGCCCCAGGAACTGGATAGAAGCTCTTCTGACTCTCCCTGTCAAAGAGGAACATTTGATGATGCTCTTTTATTGGGCCTTCAGGTCCCCAAGGCAGCCTTTGTGTTCCCCTCCCATTTCTGTTCCTCTTAGGACTTCTGACCCCCTTTGGTATGATGTGTCACAGAGAGGTCCATGGGCAGAGATACAGCTGATGGCTAAGCAGGGACTAGACCACAAAAAGCTCTGAATGTCATGCTAAGGGAATTCTCTGCTGGACCAGAGAATCACAGAAAAGTTTTAAATATCTTACTTTTCATCATGTTAAGCCCACATCACCAGCTATGTCCTTTTCACAGCGTCAAATGAATAAATATTCTGCCTTCTCTCTTCTTCTGTCCTCTGCTCTCTATCTGATGCCTCCTATTGGCTGAACCAAAAAGAAAGTACAGGACGAGAAGTTCTGGTTGATGGAATCTACAGAGGTCAGCCTTCGAGGGTACTGAACAGAGGGGAGAGGGGCAGAGAGTGAGTCTGGAAGAGCATCTCTTTCTCTTGAAAACATTCAGCATCTTCTGAAAAAGTTGGAGTCACAAACATAGAAAAGAGAGAGATTCTAGAAGTGACATTAGTGGAGGAGGAGCATTTGCACTGAGCATTGAAGATTTTTGACAGGTACATATAGGAAATAGGCCTTCCAAGAAAGGACAGGAACATAAGCAAAAGCTCAGGAACCATAAGCTCTCAGAGCAGCATGGCCAGAGCCGATGGAAATAAACAAGAGAAGGGAAGGAATATATGTGGACCAGAGGGTGGCATCCAGAAAAAGAGTAGACTAGGAAGAAAGGTAGGTGGCGATGGATTAGGAAAGCTGACTCTGGAGTCAGACAGTTTGCTTTGAATCCCAGCTCTGCAATTTACAATTTGTGACCCTGAGCATATTACTTAACCTCTCTGCTTTGGTTTCCTCCTCTGCAAAGTGAGTATGATACTAGTATATGCATGATAATAAATGCCTTGCAGGATTGTTGTGAAGGGCAAATGGACGAAAATACAGGAAATGCTCAGAACAGAGCCTGGCACGTGGTGAGTATTCTATTAAGGGTTAGCTGCTGTTGCTGGTGGTGGTGGTTGTGTTAGGAGGCTATCTGCCTGCAGTTCCTAGGTCTGGGTACAATCCCTAGACTATGACGCCAAACCTCAGAGCATTCCTAAAGCAACCTGAGCGGCAGGGATTCCTCCTCAGCATCACCTGGCTTGTCCACACCCCCTTGACGAGGCATCGCGCAAAGCTATCAACAGAAACGCCTTACCCACCCTCGTTCCAAGACAAGGGTGCGATAATCCATGACTAAATGTAGAGGACACAGGCCTGGGGATCAGGAGACCCCGGTTCCAACCTGAGCCCCTCGGCTAATTCCGCAAGTGACCTTGGGCGCGTCCCTTCCGCTCTCTGGACTTCAGTTTGACCCTCAGTAAAATGACGGGGGAGGATTATGATGATGTCTTAGGGGCTCTCTTCCAGCTCTATCATTCTCTGATTCTAAATCCCTTTATAACAAACTGTAGGAGAGGAGCTTTGCTCTTGCAAATGGAGTGTAAAGTTAATCCTGCCTGTGCCGAGGCTAACTAATGTGCCTGTGTGGTTTATCCTACTTCATTAAACCCGGACTCCCCACAGAGCAGTGCACACAAGGCAGTCCAGGCAGGTAATACTGAAGCGTTGCTGAACTGCGGCTCCTAATGGAAAATGGTTCCCCCCACCACCACCACTCCTTCCCAGGTGTCTCAACACAAAGCCTATAACCCCCATTTTCCACTCTGTTACTTTGTCACACGTGTAGATTCAGACCCAATCATAGGTACCCCAAGTTGGGTCCTCAAACCTCATTTATGTGCAGATACCACCCTCCACCCCCACCACCGGCAGGCAACACCATCACTTTACAGGTGAAGAAAGCACAGCTCAGACAGGCTAGGGGACTTGCTGGCGGAGGCACAGGAGCTGATGTCTGATGTAAGAAGTGAGAGCAGAGCTGGTGTTTGTTGAGCGAGAGCCCGATAAGGAGTTGGAAGAGAGGGAAGGCAAGTAGGAATCTCTGAGGCAATGTCCCCAAGTGGAAAATTTTCCCTTAAGATCCTTATCTCTTGTAAAAATTCTTGCTGATTCCCAAGTCACTTTTTCCTAAGATTAAAAGAGTCTTTTTCTAAGACTTTCTAGATTGTCTCTGGAGGACAAAATTGAACAGTAACTGTCTCGAGCTTTCTCAATTTTCCTTCTTTTCTTGTGAAACATAGTACAGATAATGAAAAATACATAAAGCACATGTGTATCATTTAATGAGTAATTAAAAGTGAATGCTGGAGTTCCCATTGTGGCTCAGTGTTAACGAACCCGACTAGTATCCATGAGGGTGTGGGTTTGATCCCTGGCCTCACTCAGTGGGTTAAGGATCTGGTGGTGCTGTGACCTGTGGTGTAGGTCACAGACGCGGCTCAGATCCTGCATTGCTGTGGCTCTGGCGTAGGCCAGTGGCTACAGCTCCAATTCGACCCCTAGCCTGGGAACCTCCATATGCCTCCATTTAGGGTGTGGCCCTAAAAAGACAAAAGCCAAAAAAAAAAGTGAATACTGGTAACCCCCACTCCAGTCAGGAAATAAAGTATAACACTGGGTAAAGAGACAAAACATAGAGAATATGTCCAGTATGATTCCATTCATATGAAGTTAGAAAACTGATAAACTCTATGTTTGGGCAAAGTGACCAAGCTTTTTGCTCAGTCCTGCACAGTGTGTAGATCTGGCAACTTCTCTGCCCTCCATCTCAAGAGTCATAGAACTCACAGAGGACCAAGAGGCAAGTAGGCACTGAATATTATTAGGGCTAGAGGCCACCTCATATAATTTTCATTCACTCATTCTTCACATTCTTTGGGTCTCTTACTATATAAGTGTCTCTGGGCTGGTAGTGGTGTGGGGGATATAACATAGAGGTATAGATCCTGCCCCAAAAGAGCCAGAAAAGTTGTAATGAGTTGAGTATGAAATGGGGAGAGACAAGGAAGGTCTTAGAAGTGTTGGTTGTCAGCCAAGGCAAAACCTCATGTCTCTTTAGCAGGATACATCATGAGGGAAGGCCTATAAGAGAGTCCCTTAGCCTCAGAAAGAATAAGAAGATACTTCTTACTGCAGATGACCTCAACCAGGCTTCATGTCAACCTCTGTTCTTGAAAGTCAACTAAATAGCAATTTATGTGCAAATGGATGAATCCCAAAGAGATCAGAAATTGGGCTCTAGATGATCAGAGAGGAAGGGCCTTCTGACGCTGCCTGGTCCCATGCCATTGTTGTGTGAATGAAAAGACTGACATCCAGACTAGAGATTTTTGGTCCTTCTCTGGGCCTTAGTGCCTCCACCTGTCAAAGAACTAGAATCCAGATTCCTGCCTCCCTAAATGGTTCTCTTTCTTGGCCCAGATGAAAGTAACTATTTTTCAGGATGAGTTTTTACAATCATGGTTTTTTGGTTTTTTTTTTTTTCTTCCTTTTCTGGTGTTTTTGTTTTTGTTTTCTGGGTTTTTTTTTTTTTCCAATGGCTGCACCCATATGGAAATTCCTGGTCCAGGGATTGAATCCAAGCCACAGCTGCAATCTACGCAGCAGCCGTGGCAACTCTGTATTCTTTAACCCACTCTGCCAGGCCAGGGATCGAATCCACACCTCTGCAACAACCCGAGCCACTGCAGATTCTCAACTTACTGCACCATGACAGGAACTCCAATCATGTTTTTTCTTTTTTTTTCCCTCTTTTTCTTTTTAGGGCCCCACTGGAGGCATATGGAGATTCCCAGGCTAGGGGTTGAATTGGAGCTGCAGCTGCTGGCCTACGCCACAGCCACAGCCACATGGGATCTGAACCTACACCACAGCTCACGGCAGTCCGGATCCTTAACCAACTGAATGAGGCCAGGGATCAAACCTGCATGTTCACAGATACTAGTCGGGTTCATTAACCACTGGGCCATGATGGGAACTCTGGAATTTATTTTTTGAAATACAAATTCTGGAACAGTGGCCCCCAGAAATTAGAGTTTAGAAAGACTAGGATTTAGTAGGATGTCTTGGCTATCGGCATTTTTAAAAGACCCCCCTCCAGCTGATTCCGATGGGATATTCACATGTCTAGACAACTTTGTCCAGTTCACAGAGGGAGAAACTGAAGCCTTGATTAGGGGATGCAGAATGGCAGTACAAGGTCACATCCCCTTTCACTACAAAACTCTTCAATTGTCCAGAGAAAACTGAGTTAGGCTGCATATCTAAGAGCCTTGATATATTAATCATGTTTTTCCCCACTATTGTTTCCATGGTTAACACCTTTTATTTTTCGAAGCAGCTTAAGAGATTCCTAGCCACGCTGCAAGGCACTCAGATTTGTGCAATGTTTACAATGACTTTGTTGTTCATTAAACAAATTTACCCAGACTAACCCAACATGAAAGAAATCATCTTGTTTACTGACACAAATACGTGTAGCAAAGACAGACAAACACACATAAACCTGGATTGCCGAGTGGGACATGATTTGCTGCCTCATCCAATTTTTCTCATTAGAACTTGTTTTATTTGAACATGACTCAGTACCCCGTGTAAATGCGAGGTTGTTAATCTTATTACTATACGGAAAACAAATTAATGAGTATGCATGCTGTTGGAGATGAGTTGTAAGGTTGGTGTTGGAAAGATTAGGAAAATACACTCATTACTCCAAATGATATCTGATATACATGTCTGATTCCACTTTAAGACTGGTTCCAATATATGGGCAACAAATATAGCTAATATAAATCAAGCTTTTGTGCTCAGCATCTAAATGTTGGCATTGGCCAGCTACAGATATTCTGTTTTCCTTTGTTTTAAAACAAAAGTCAGGAGTTCCTGTTATGGCTCAGTGGTAACAAACCCGACTGGTATCCACGAGGACTCGGGTTCAGTCCCCATCCTTGCTCACTGGGTTAAGGATCTGGCATTGCCGTGAGCTGTAGTGTAGGTCACAGACAAGACTCTGTGGCAGCTACAGCTCTGATTTGACCCCTAGCCTGGGAACTTCCATATGCTGCAGGTGCGGCCCTAAAAAGACTAAAAAATAAAAATAAAAATAAAACAAAGGTCATTGTGATGAATAACAGGTTGGCACTGTCCCACAGCTCAGACTCACCTGCTGCAGGTACCTTCTCAGGCTCCAGCTCCCACCCCAAACCAAACCAACCTGAGAGCGATATTTTCTTTCTTGCACTTGCTTATCACATGCTCTGTGCTCCTCCCTGAGCATTTCTATCTATTTTAGTGGTCATAATGAAGACATCTCATCTTTCCAGGGGACTATGTGCTCCTTGAGGATGGATACTATATTCCAATTGGATTGCAATATTGACCAGGAGTTCCTGTCATGGCTCAGTGGTTAACGACTCTGACTAGGAACCATGAGGTTGCAGGTTTGATCCCTGGCCTTGCTCAGTGGGTTAAGGATCTGGCGTTGCTGTGAGCTGTGGTGTAGCTCACAGAAGCTGCTCTGATCTTGAGTTGCTGTGGCTCTGGCTTAGGCCGGCAGCTACAGCTCTGATTATACCCTTAGCCTAGGAACCTCCATATGCCACGGGTGCGGTCCTAGAAAAGACAAAAAGAAAAAAAGAAAAAAAAGAAATATTGACCAGGATACCATGCTACAGAAACCAAGAATGGGAAAGCTCTTTATGCACCAACATGTGCCACCAAACTATACTGTTAAGGGTATACCTATGAACTACCACTGAGAACACTGATTATCAGATTGGGAGGGGATCTGGGTGGATGAAGGACAGAAGTAGGAAGAGGCTCAGGTTCTTTTTGCTTTTTGCTTCTTCTTCTTCCTTTTTTTTTTTTTTTTTTTTTTTTTTTTTTTTTTTTTTTTTTTGTCTTTTTAGGGCCAAACTTGCGGCATATGGAAGTTCCTAGGCTATGTGTTGAACTGCAGCTGTAGCTGCTGGCACACACCACAGCCACAGCAACAAGGATCCTTAAGGCACTGAGCAAGGCCCAGGATTGAACCCGCATCCTCATGGATACTGGGTGGCTTCATAACCTGCTGAGCCAAAACAGGAACTGGGAACCCCAACCCTGGCATTTTCAAGCAGAACTCCTTTTTGTGCTTTTAATTTTGAGCCATATGTAAGTGATCCTCCCAAATGAGACCATGTGGAGTTCCCACTGTGGCACAGGGGGGTAAGCAGTGTCTCTGCAGTGCTGAGATGCAGGTTTGATTCCCAGCCTGGCACAGTGGGTAAAGGATCCAAGGTTGCTGCAGCCCTGGCATAGGGCAAAACTGTGGCCAGAGCTGATCTCTGGCCTGGGAACTCCATATGCTGCAAGGCCCAAACAACGGGGAAAAAAAAAAAAGAGCCCATACTTAGAGTAGCAAATGGTGGGGGAAGGAGGTCTGCAATGCTTGTTGAAAGAAGTTACAAATATACCTGTTGTGGATATATTTTCCCAGCTTCTCCAAAAACCTGAGTGATTAACCAACAAACACCCCAGGATATGCCAGGAGGTTATGAGAAACCAATGCAGTCATCTTTGGTTCACTATAGGTAATGGTATCACCAAAATTCAGCACCTCCACTTATTTACTGGACATCTGTGAGCAAAACCCGAGTTAAAACTCCATTTCCTCAGCTATAGAGTGGGTATAACACTTGCTTTGCTGCTTTCCTTACACTGTCAGTGAAGGCATTTAATTTGCAACAGCAGCTTAAGAGACTAGAGAGCTAATGACAAGTTGGTCAAACCATTTATTTAGCAAGTAAAAATGCTCCTTGTCAAGTTATCTCTCATTTGTTAGTAAATTTCCCTTTGTGGGTGCAGGAGGGTGCTGTGAAATTATCACACTCATTCGCTACTGTTGGCAAAATAAATCTGTAAAAGCCTTTTGCAAAGTGATTTTTCCATAGATATCATGTACTATGCAAGAACTCAGGCCCTCTGACCCAGCAAATCTAGATTGAGAGATTTTAGGAGGAAAAAAAAAAAAGAGGGAGGAAAGTGAGAGATAGTGAAAGATATAAAGACAGGCATTTTGGGATTATCTGTGATAGGGGAAATTTGAATCTTTCTAAATGTATAATGCTAGGGAGTGATATACCCACTTAAAAGGCTATTAGGCAGCCATTAAAATAATTATTAAAAATTTATTTCTAAATGATAATTCCGAAGACCATATGGAATTATAATGATAAACTGTTAAGTGAGAAAGCTGAATTCAAAGATGTAACTACACTAATAAATTACCTCTGTAAATTTAGCCAGCACGTAAATCAGGACGGAAGAGGAACACTGAACAGCTCATTTGTTAGGATGGTAGGATTATGGATAATTTTCTTTCCTTTTAATTTCCTTTATTGTTGTAACATTGTGAACTAAATAAAAGTCGGGGGGGGATACAACAAAAGCAATAGATAGGTACATTTTGTTGTATCCTTTGTAAATCCTTTCACTGAAGAAAGGGATTAAATGTGGCTTACCATAGCAAATCATAAAATAAAACCCACATATCGCATTTCCTCTAGAACCTCCTACCCTTCTACGAATAAATTAAAATATAAACACCAGAGTTGATTTTTTTTTAACTCCAGGATTATCGCATTATTCTATTTAAAATATATCAAGAACGAAAATGCACTTTTTTTTTTTTGGATTAAAAATTTCCCCAGCCACATTTCAGATGTCTGTTCTTGCCTGTCTTTTCGGTGGGGTTCCATCACCCCATTCCTACCATACCCGCTTCTTTTTTTTTCTTTTCTTTTCTTTCTTTCTTTTTTTTTTTTTTTTTTTGTCTTTTTGTCTTTTCTAGGGCGGCACACGCGGCATATGGAGGTTCCCGGCCTAAGCCACAGCCACAGCAACGCCAGATCTGGGCCAAGTCTGCAACCTACACCACAGCTCACAGCAATGCCGGATCGTTAACCCACTGAGCAAGGCCAGGGATCGAACCCGCAACCTCATGGTTCCTAGTCGGATTCGTCAACCACTGAGCCACGATGGGAGCTCCTACCATACCCACTTCTTAGCCTGCTGGAACTCCACTCAAATGTATAGACAGTGGTGGAGAAGGTCCAGTCAGGTCAAAGGGACCTGAAAGGGTCCTGCCCTGTGAAATGATCATGCTAATTTCTGCCCAGGCTGCCACCTGGGTCTATTGTCAGGCTCTCCTGAGAAAATATGTAGGGAGACATGCAAGTGCTTTGCACATCCTCCAGAAGTGTCCAAGTGAATCTTTTTTCAGTCTGGCATAATAGAGGAAAACAGGGGTAGCATCTGGGTGGGGTGGGGGAACCGGAGGACTGGATTTTAGAGAAGCAGTAAAGTATTAGCAGTTAGGAAATCTGGCTCTGAATTCAGAACTGGCTTTCAAATTCCAGCTCTGCCATCACCTGTGTGATCCTGGGCAATAGTGTCTCTGAGCCTCAGGGTTCAGACTTAACTCATGGCGATAATGTATGCCCTGTATGTAGTGAGCTCTAAAGAAATGTCTGTTACTCTCAGAGTTCCCTTTGTGGCTCAGCGGCTAAGGAACCCAACTAGGATCCATGAGGAGGTGGGTTTGATCCCTGGCCTCGCTCAGTGGGTTAAGGATCGGGCGTTGCTGTGAGCTGTGGTGTAGGTCACAGACACGGCTCCAATCCCACGTTGCTGTGGTTGTAGCTGTAGCTCTGATTTGACCCCTAGCCTGGAAACTTCCAAGTGCTGCAAGTGCAGCCCTAAAAAGCAAAAAAAAAAAAAATTGTTACTCTCATTAGTCCTGCCCCTCCCACTAATTCAGTGGGGAAATTGGCAATTCTGTATCCTTCTCTGGGCCTTAGTGCCTCCATCATGTGAGGCAAGGCGCTGGATTTGATGGCCTTCCAGGGCTGTCTCAGGGACAATGGTTTCACAGTGATGGTTTTTTTGGCTGCACCAGAGGCACATGGATGTTCCTGGGACAGGAATTGAACCCAAGCCACAGCAGTGGCCACACCAGATCCTTAACCCACTGAGCCACAAGAGAACTCCAACAATGTCCTTTTAAAGATGGGTTTATGTGGGAATCTCTAGCCCATGGGGACATAGCCATAGGAATGAAGTTCTAGAAATGTTCTACAGATTAGACTCTCAGGTCCATAATCCTAGCCCTGCTTTACTCCTTTTTTCTTTTCTTTTTTGGCTGCACCCTTGGCATATGGAAGTTCCTGGGCCAGGGACTGAACACAAGCCACAACTGTGACTATATCTGCAGCAACATGGGGTCCTTAACCTACTTTACCAGAGTGGGAACTCCCCCTTCTTTACTCTTTTTTTCCCTGTCTTTTTAGGGCCACACCTGCAGCATATGGAATTTCCACAGCTAGGGGTCAAATTAGAGCTGCAGCTGCCTGCCTACACCACAGCCACAGCAACACAGGATCCGAGCTGCTTCTGCAACCTATACCACAGCTCATGGCAATGCTGGATCCTTAACCCCATGAGCGAGGCCAGCGGTCGAACCCATATCCTCATGGATACTAGTCGGGTTCATAACCTGCTGAGCCACAGCAGGAGCTCTACCCCTGCTTTAATCTTGAATGTATTTCCCTCAGTTGACATTCCAAGCCCACCCCTTCCAGCTGGACTATATGCCCTTCCAGCTGGACTATATGTCCAGTCACACAGAAGAGATCTTGAAACCCCCCGTCACACTGTCTGAGCAGATATTTTCACAGAAAACTTCATTATGCCACCTTGTTTGTTCTTTCCTGAGGACAATGACGAGGACCATAGGACCAAAGAGCAGAACTGGGCCAATGGAAAGATGCTGCATGGAGACCAGGGCATGTTCAATGAGTTCAATGAATACCTGGAGGTATTCAGTCTCAGGCTGGCTGCTGCAGAGAAGCCAGCCTAGATACAACTCATACAATTTAATGAGGCTCACTACCCCAAGTCCCTGTACTATTAATGAGCTATTTACTGATTTATTACTTAATTAGCAATATGTTAATTGATAAGATACTAGTTGTGCCATCTTAGAGGCTCTGGCCTCTTTTGGCTCCTTGCTTTTTTTTTTTTTTTTTTTTTTTTTGTCTTTTACGGCCACACTCTCGGCATATGGAGGTTCCCAGGCTACAGCTGCCAGCCTATACCACAGCCACAGCAACACGGGATATGAGCCACATCTGCGACCCACACCACAGCTCACCACAACGCCAGATCCTTAACCCACGAGCAAGGCCAGGGATCGAACCTGCAACCTCATGGTTCCTAGTCGGATTCATTTTTTTTTTTTTTTTTTTGTCTTTTGTCTTTTGCTGTTGTTGTTGTTGTTGCTATTTCTTGGGCCGCTCCCGCGGCATATGGAGGTTCCCAGGCTAGGGGTTGAATTGGAGCTGTAGCCACCGGCCTACGCCAGAGCCACAGCAACGCGGGATCTGAGCCGCGTCTGCAACCTACACCACAGCTCACGGCAACGCCGGATCGTTAACCCACTGAGCAAGGGCAGGGACCGAACCCGCAACCTCACGGTTCCTAGTCGGATTCGTTAACCACTGCGCCAAGACGGGAACTCCCGGATTCATTTTTGCTGCACCACGATGGGAATTCCATGACTCATCTTTCAGAGCTTTCTTTCCCACAGAATGAAATTCCTTCTACAAAGTATAGGATGTGTGTGTGTGTGTGTGTGTGTGTGTGTGTGTGTGTGTGTGTGTGTCTGTATGTGCAGTAGCATTTGCCTCATTAATGCCCTATTGACCGCAATTATGCCTTTTCATTTTCCCTCTAGCATCTGAGGTTTTCTTCCCCTTTCAGCTCCATCCAGCTGTGTTTTTTCCCCCAGAAATTCTAGATCCAACATTATCTTTTCAGAAATTTAGCAGCAGTATCATGACAGCTGTTAACCTATGGCTCTCGGATGTGCTTGAGTTGAATTTTTTGTTCTTCTCTTTCTCTCTTAAAGTGCTGGCAAAGTGTACCTCGAAAAGAACCACACAATTTTTCAATGCATGAGCACTGTCGGCCTCTTTCTGTACAAACCTTCACTCATCGCTCCTGTCAAATGCTGGGCCATCCACTCCTCTACCAAAGGAGAAATACATTTAGTCAACCAACAAAACATTGCCTTTAAACAGCACTGGGGAATCTAAACCCGCTGTAACAATACTTTATGAAGTAAGTGCCCAGCTACGATATCATTTTGTCTTCACAATAGCCCTAAGAGGTAGGTTGAGTGAATGGCACTTAATCACCCCAGCATACAGGTTAGCAAACTGAGGGACAGGGAAGTGAAGTCATACTGTTAGGATGTGATAAAGCTGGAGCTAGAGTTACAGACTGCAGGAGGCCTGGTCCACAGATGGTTTCCCCTTTACACATGTATTCAGTTGTCTAACTTGCAGGTGAGCATTGGACATTGTCCCTGGGCTCATGAAAGCAAGAGGACACATTGCTATGATAGTGTGACAAAGGCATTAGCAACAGTGTGGGACCAGGAGAGAGCCTGACATGTTCATTCATGGAGGGACCCAGGCATAATGCAGATGTAAAAGCCCAAAGAAGCAGGTGGAAGTGACCTCTGCTCAGCCAGAGGGGCTCAGTAGGAAAGATGGTCTTGCCAAGAACCGAAGGAAGTTCAAATGTTCCCCTGGGTGCCACCTGCAAACCTTAACATTGCTCTAATGCAATTCTTCGTTTGTTTGTTTTTTAGGGCCGTATGCGTGGCATATGGAGGTTCCCAGGCTAGGGGTCTAATTGGAGCTACAGCTGCCGGCCTTTGCCACAGCCACAGCAACACCTGATCCAAGCCACGTCTGTGACCTACACCACAGCTCATGGCACCAGATCCTTAACCTGCTGAACAAGGCCAGGGATTGAACCTGCAACCTCAGGGTTCCTAGACAGATTTGTTTCCGCTGCGCCACGACGGGAACTCCCTCTAATGCAATTCTTACCATATCTTTTTGGGGACTCCATTTCCTCAGCTGTCTCAGCTTCGTCATGAGCTAACACTTTCTATCCTCTGGGTCTGCCACTTCCAAAATAGGCCAAGCTTTTTCTGTCTCCAAGCCGCTGCTCATCCTAAACCCTTGGCCTTTAGCACTCTTCTCCTTATCCTTTTCAACTCAGTCTTCCAGGCCCAGATCAAATACACCTCCTTCAAGAAACTCATTTATTTCCCCTAGCAAGAGAGAATTCCTCCTTCATTTTCCCAACTGTATTTAATTAAAAGTATGATCGGTTTCCACTTTATATTATAGTCTCATTTTTCTGACCTGACTATGAACAATGCAAGGGCCTAAGAGTCTCATCTCCCTTTAAGACTAGGCACTGGGCTCCCTTTGCTGAATGGAACTGAATTAAAAGTAGCAGGAGGGGACAGATGGATCTTTGGAACTTGGGGAGCATATTGGGAATGGTTTGCAAATAGGGCTGCTGGTCATTTTGGGATCTGGATGCTGCCACCCCAAGATCTGATTGGATAGGTGTAGACCTGGTGAGGGGGGGAAGAAGTGAATCGACGAGGTTTACTCCTAGCCCTGGAAAAGCCTTTTTTTTTTTTTTTCTTTAGGGCCGCACTCTCGGCACATGGAAGTTCCCAGGCTAGGGGTGGAATCAGAGCTGCAGCTGCCAGCCTACTAGGCCATAGCCAAGGCAACACCAGATTCATGATGCATTTTGCGGTAACACCGGATCCTTGATCCACCGAACAAGGCCAGGGATTGAATCTGCATCCTCATGGATATGAGTTGGATTCTTAACTCTCTGGACCACAATGGGAACCACTCAGAAAGTACTTCTTCATGAGTGATTCAGGTACCCCTTGCATCTGATGCACCTGGGGATGTTACTCAACATTTGTGTCCCATGCTCTGTCTCATTCCACTAAATCAAGCTTTCTGGCTTTGGGGGCCCAAGGATCTGCACGTGATTCTTCTCACACTGATGTTTAGAAGTTGCTATTGTTAGGGAACTGAATGACTTGTTGCCAGAAGACCTGGGGTCCCAGAGGTAGAGCCCTGACCATGACTGGGCACCATACTCCATCTCAGACATGCGGGGACACAGATGAGGGAGAGCTCAGGGCTCTGTGACCTGAACAGTGAGTGGGGGCCCCTCACTGGAGAGTTTCCTAGGGTGCATGAGGAGCATGCCAGGCTGATGGGGTTTGGAGGTTGTTTTTTTCTTTTTTTCTGGGATGTTTTGTTTCTAAATGAACATTACAAACTTCCCAGGGCAGAAAGTGGAAAACTGCTAGAAATTAAGCTTCCCTTGGAGTTCCCGTCATGACTCAGTGGTTAACGAATCCGACTAGGAACCATGAGGTTGTGGGTTCGATCCCTGGCCTTGCTCAGTGGGTTAAGGATCTGGCGTTGCCATGAGCTGTGGTATACGTTGCAGACGTGGATCCTGTGGCTCTGGCTTAGGCTGGTGGCTACAGCTCCGATTAGACCCCTAGTTTGGGAACCTCCATATGCCGCAGGTGTGGCCCTAGAAAAGGCAAAAAGACAAAAAAAAAAAAAAAAAAAAGAAAGAAAGAAAGAAAGAAATTAAGCTTCCTTGTGTTTCTCTTCTTAGTCCTAGGGCTTTTCCTCTTTCTCTCCCTTTGACCCCTGGAGCCACTCCATCTGGGAAGGGACAAGCTGATAATCGCAAGGAAGGTGTGGCAAGGGCTTGCCCACCTTATCCAGCTTCCTTCCTTTGCCCCACTTCCCAAACCACTCAGAAATATTTGCCATCCTTATAGCCCCCACACCGTTGGTGGTTCTTCTCATAGCATTTCACATCCATGTTGATACCCAGCAGCCTCACCTGCAAAACGGGAATATTAACCATGCTTTCTGTGTCATTATTTATCTAGCAAAGTCCTAGACACCCTTCGACACTCACTGAGGACACTCCCCCAGCAAAGTCTCCTCTTACCTCCCCCTTTCCAGTGCCTGGCTTGACCACCCTCCTTGGTTCTCCCACTGCCCCCTTTGGTGGCACCCATCCTCACACTCTTATGGTCTAAGGAGAGATCTGTCTCCGCTCTGGGCAGGGCCTGGGGCTCAAGTGATATTATGCCCTGGATCTTGACACAGGGCGAGGCACACCTTCCTGGGGTGGCTGTGAGGATCAAATGACTGCTACCTGGAGACTCCCTGAGGGCTCCTCTACGCATGTGCTTGTCCTTCTTTCTGGCTCTCAAGACCCTGGAGGGCACTGTGCTGACCTCTTAGGCTGAGGGGGCAGGGAACCCCAGTATGTCAGGCATCAGAGTCCCCCCACTAGGTCTGGAGGAACCGTGGAGGGCGATCCACTTGGAGTATGTGGCCCTTGGGGACCACTGTTCCTCCTCCCCCATGCTAGCTGGAACCCAGCTTCTGCCTGGGTGGCCAAACGGGCTTTAGGGGCAGAGCTTTCCTCTGGGTCTGCAAAGCTGTCCCAGCTGGTGTCACCTGGGCACTGGGCCTGCCCAGAGGGCCTTGGAAGAAGTGGAGGAACCAAGCCCTCACTGGCCTAGCTGGGCTCTGGAGTGGGGACAAAACCCAGCTCTGAGCTTAATTAAAAAGAGTGCTTAATCCCTCCCCCAACAAATGCAGGTCACCCACAAAGGAGAACAGGAGCGCCAGTGGCCAGGAAGCCTTATAAACAAGCGCTTCGGGCTGAGCAGGGCAGCTCTGCTGTGATCTGATACAATGACTATTGTCCAGGAGGGCTGTTTTTCCATGTTTTTGTATCCTTTTCTTCACATTTTCTTTTGCTACCTAATTTCATGCATCAGAGGTCAAAAGACAAAAGGTCAGGCCTGGTTTGGAGGCAGCCAACTCCCCACCACCAGGAACGTGTGTCTAAAGGAGTGCTTTGAGGCACCGCCTGCAGACACCGGTAGGTTTCCATCCCCGCCTCATTCTCTTTTGTCACTTCATGGGGGCATGAGTCTATGTGCAAATTGCATGAGAAATGAGACACCAACTGCTGCACCAAACTAGGAAAAATTGCCCCCCTTTCAGTGCACCAAACTGTTTCCATTTTATATCTTGTTTGTCAGACTTTGTACCTAACAAGAAGCCCACCTTCCAGCTCTCCACCTGCCCATGCACAACAGTATATATGATATATATTTTATATGTATATAAAATTATAATATGTGTTAACATATGCTGTAAATACAAAATCTCAATAAATATTCCTTAATTGTTTTTTTTTTTCTGGGAGAACTTACAAAGATGTCTCCAGAAAATTACCAAGAGTTGTCCTAAACATTGCTTTCATTGAAATTTTAGCATCATTTTAGGATTCATAACTTAGTATGATTCTTTTAGGATGAACATTTTGTCTTAGACCTCCAATCATTCGAATTCTCCATTTTAGATTCTTAAGTAATAAAAGATCATTAATATCCTCGTATGATGTGTACACACTCATGTGTTTACAAGAATACAGCATCATGGTTTCCCACTAGAAATATTTTCATGATTAAGGGGGAAAATGACTTGCTTGTTCTATGTTCACAAGTTCCTTACACTAACCTGGTATGCCACAGGGCTAATGGCTTTCATCTGGCTGAAAATAAATTAGGAGATATCTTTAATTTTTCTTATTGTTGACAATTTTGTAGTCGACTGGCATTCAGGGTCTGATGGTCTGACCCCCATGTCAAATACAAAGTAAAGCATATAGACACTTTGCGAAATGTCTCTGGTGATCGCTAGACGCTGGACTGGGTGTAGGGCTCACCTCAAAGGTCCTTTGGACCCAAGCCCAGCTCCTTTCCCCATCTTATTCTGGGATGAGTCCTAGAGGATGCTACCAGCAAATAGATGGTGAACTTGTTAAAAATAGGCAGTCAGGAGCAGTTCTGAAAGAATTTTAGAGCACGCAGGTTTATTTCAGGCATGCTCTCAAACCCAGACTTTTGATCCTGCAGTCTCCTTTCCTCTCCATAAGACTTCCCCTCAAAAGACATAATAAAAATCAGTCCACAACCTGCCATGAGACTGACGTATTCACTTGGCGATTTGCTAGGTCACACTGCAGGCTCCAGGGAAAACACCCCAATCCTGCTGTGATCCTCTGCCGCAGCTCTGAAGTTATTACAGGAAAATGGAGAATGAAGTAAGTGAGAACATTAAAGGGCCCACTTATAGGCACCCTTCACTTCCATTTCTCATTCTGATCTGCATCCAAAAACTTTAAGAATCGCTTAACCTTATGCACACCCTCAAAATCGCTTGTGAAGTAGGTTCCTTTCTGTTCTAGTACTTCATGGTATCAAATTATATCACATTAAAATGTTATTAGTTTAAAACACATTAAATAAATGCAAGTCTGGGTTGGCACATGAATATTTAAAGCTCCCATTACATTACACAGAGAAAAAGCAGAAGAAAAAGGCCCGGAGAGAGCTAACAGTTCCTTGTATAAATATTGGTAGAAATAAAACATCCTGCATAGAAACTTTCTTCGGCAGAATATGATTTTATACCTTACAAATCATGGAACTGTCGAATTTAAAAGGAAATAAAAGAAGAAATAAACTGATTCAAACTTGTTTTCAATGTTAAATAATCAGGGGGCAGGTAAATCTTTTTAATGCCCCGTTTTGGATTCTTAGGTAATAGTGGATTGGTGGGACGTGTTGGCAAATTTTAAATACAACTGACTACCTGTTTTGCATATTCATATATTGCGAATGTAACTCCAGGATAGTGAATTTTATCTTAAAATTCTCCAAGAGTTGTCTTCAAATCGCGTCCCTGTGCATAAGTATACCGCATACACTTGACGTCTGCCATGTGTACCTGCGTGCTGGAAAGCAGTCGTGGAATTGAATTGAATTACTGGATCTGGGTTGAAATGAACCTATCCAAATGAGCCGAGTCTGCGTGTTTGAGGCTTCTCTCAATAACACTTTTAATTCAAGCAAGAAAGGCAGTAAAGTAAAACAACAATAGCAATAGCCCACCAGGAGCATCCAGTTCCCCGAACACAGCCCCATGGTGTTTTCCAGCGCCCCAGCGCTACCTCCCGTGTTGCTGAGTGGCGAGCCACTAGCACATGGTGTCCCAAAGAGCCAGCAGCCAGGGCTCGAAGCCCTTTATGTGCAGAGGACCCCAAGGCCAGCAGAAATGGGTGCTTCACTCCAAACCTTTCCTCAGCCCCTTTCTGCCGCGGGCGCCTTCTGAAAACCTGCGGCGGTGGCTGGCCAGCGTTGCGCCTATTTTGCCCTCTGCGCCGGGGAAGTTGCCAGTGAAGAGGCGCCTCCATCCGCCCGGGCACCGCCCCTAGACAAGCCCCAAGGTTAAACGGGGAGGAATCTTCTCGCCACTACTCAGCGTCCATTCTCAATCCTGACACCGTCCAGACCAGGGAAACGCAGCTGGGCGGGGCTGGGCATTAGGGGCGCCGCCTGCCGAAGGTGCGGTGCCACGTGCGCTCTGCGCGGACCCCGAATCCAGCGAGTCCAGCTACGGTCTCAGCCGCTCCTGAAATTGGGCCCCCAGCTTTAGGGCGGGGCCTCCTCCTCGCCTCTGGCCTGGATGTCGGTTCCCACCCACCCTCAAAGCGGGCTCCAGCCCAGAGACCCAGAGCTGCAGTCGTTCCCGGTGGCTTCTCCGGGACTCACACAGAGGGAGGCCCCGTGGCGGACCGCGGTGGCCCATTCGTTCCTGGATTCCGAACATCTCGGAGTGGCGCCAGGCTGAAATCGAAACTTACTCTCGGCTCCACAAACCCTGGAGTCCTCGGGTGTTTCCTGGCCGAGTGGCAGAGCCAGACCTAGGCTCCTTGCCTACCGAAATCGGCCTCCTCCTCTCTAGACTGCAGCGCCTTAGCTGGAGGGAAGCTCTCTGCGTGCCTAGGCCAACCCCTTTTGTGACTCTTTTCTTTTCCTGTCACTCTCAGTTCTCGGTTTCAGCTTTCTCCCTCTCACAGAATGCCAGAGCGCGCGGGGGCCTGGAGGAGCCTCTGCACCAGCCCCTTTCCTGGGCCTCCAATCTGCCTTACCGCGCAGTCTTGTCTCTCCCTCCATATTTCTTGCTCTATAAATTCTGCCCGCATTTCCTCGCCGACTTAGCCAGCGTGTCTCTCTGCCTCTCTAAATTTGCCTCCCCTTTTCTCTCTGGTGTAGAATTAAACAAATCCAGGCTTATCGAGGTTGAAGAAGTTCCGGCATTGTGGACAGAAAAAAAAAAAAAAAAAAAAAAAAAGCCTTATTTTGTCCTTGGGACATTTCCGGTCCCTACACTTTGACTTCCCCTTGAGATGGTACCAGCTCTGGTACTGCCACGCAGGCCGCTGCTACCAAAGCGCCGGCTCGCTCGTTCTCTCTCTCTCTAGCTGTGTATGCGTATGTTCAAGTGTGGATTTGTGTATCGATGTTTGCAAACTAGGGCAAGCTCTCCAAACCGAAAGCTGAGCGGAGTTGGGTTTCTAGGATTGTAGGGCTGCCGGCAAGTGAGATGGGGGAATTTTTCAGGGGTCCCAGGGCCGATCTGCGCCCAGACTCCACGAGTCCATAGCTTCTTGTCCAGTATCTTTAGGGTCGCAGCATCAATTCCGGGTCCTCCGAAGAGGTTCGCCACCTGCTCCGTGGCAGGGAGCTGCCCCTTGGTCCAACGCTGCGGAAGTCCGGGAGGTCCGAAGCACGCCGGCAAGGCGCAAGGGGAGATCGAACCACAGCGGCCAGGGTGGGTAAGGGGATGGCGATTGGGCCTGGGTACCCCGCGAGAGAAGGCTCTGTGAATTCTGACCCGGGCACCCCGCGCCACACGACTGGCGGGTTATGAGTAAGGGCAGGCGCCCCCTCGGGAACGCACATTTGTTTCGCGTTGTTCTGTAGCGCTCAGCGTGCGACGCGGTGGCACCGGGGTCAGGTATTTCGGAGCACCGCGAACCCATAGCTCTTGATGCTTGGCCTAATCCCCTGCCCTTCCTGGGTGCAGACAGGAACGGAATAGTAGCCGGTGTCCCCTCCCTAATCCAAAAGCCCCACAAAGGCAAACACACATGCAAAGCTCATCGAAGCATCCCACAAACACAAAAACTAAAGCCAACACACGAAAACATAAACCAAAACCCCCATCCAAACGCATGACTCATAAAAACAAAATCAAAATTGAAGAAAACAAAACACATACAAACACAAAATTCACCTAAGGCAAAACACACAAACTACGCCCACTAGTACAAAATCAAAATACCGCGCAGAAAGAACAGCCTTTCAAACAACACACAAAAAGACAGCCTAAGGACGATGTAGAACACGCACACAAAATCGAAACAAGACAGAAAACAAAACCCACCCAAAAGACCAAGACTCCCAGAACAAAACTCGATAAAATGAAATCCACGAAAAACCAGCCCTCAAAACCCCTGAAACAAAAGACTCTCTCTTAGATAACGAAAAGAAAACAAACAAAAACAAAACAAACCCTCTAAACAGAAATAAATAAATATAATAACCAAACAACTCCAGCCCCCAGCCCAGGGTGAAATGTCAATTCCGGGAGGGCTTTTAATCTCTAGGCGCGGACAGGCCGCTCGTCCTCGGTGCATCCTCCTCGCGCGGTCTAGACAGGAGGGCGGGAAGCAGGGGTAGGGGTCCGGCTGTAAAGGGAGAGTCGAGAGCTCAGAGATGGCCAAAAATCAAATCGCCAGGGCAGGGACCCGGACCCGTAGGCTGCAGGAAGAGGCGGCGCAGGGGGACTGCGCAGACTACTTGGTGGTGGGGGGGTGGGGGCCGCCGGGGAATCCACAGCCACGTTTCCGATTGCGGCGAAACCAGCTCAGTGGATAAGCTCTGTCCGGTTCCCGCTGCCCCCCTCCCCCGCCTTTTCTCAAGCTGTGGGCTCTTCCCCCTAGGTTGCGGCCCAGCCTCGTGACCACCCCCTCCAAAAAACAAACAACACTCTCGTTGAGGACGATTCACTTTTCGAAACTGCCATTGTCCGGCCGGCCAAGAGTCCTCCTGCACATCGTTCCCCCGCCCTGAAGAACCTTGCCCCTGCGACCACCCCACAGCGGGGCCCCACGGTCTTCCAGTGGCCAAGCTGAGCAGCTGGACTCGGCACTGGGGAGAAGAGAGGGGAGGGGAGACTTGAGCCTGGGGCGGAAGAGAGTGGGTTGGCCATGCCAAACCTCTGCCCGGTCTCTCTTGGGCTGAATGCCCCTCGGAAATCAAGTCTCGGGGCTCGGGGACGCCTCAAGGTCTCCGGGCTGGAGGGCAAAGGGATCCACTTATGGGCCTGGGTAAGGTGTCCGGGACTCCCGCCAATCTCCAGGACCTCCTAAAATGATTCTGCTCAGCCCGGGTGCTCCAAAGCGGAGGCCCGGATTTTATCTCCATCATTTTACAGCTTAGCGTCTATGCTCGGGGTCAGAATTGGACATGGTGTGTGGACGGGCTCTGGGACTAGGAGTGGGACGCGGGCGCTCTAGGGTTCTGGCACCGCATTAGAGTCCGGGACACAGCAATAGCACTAGAGCTGCAAATCCGGGTGCGAACGGAGTGGCTGGAACTCTGGGGGCGGGCGCCGCCCTAGGGGTGAATCTGAGAAAACTGGAACGCCCCCCTCTACGCCTGTCAACACTGCTTGTCTCTGTATCCCTTTTAAATGCACCTGCTTGGCAGAGTGGTTAATTTCTTTAAAAACAAAAAAGGCAGTCTGCACCCTCTTACGTGGTGGGGTTTTCACCTAAAGGGGTCACCGGCCACGCGCACAGAGCAGAGGGCCGCGACACCCAGACGCAGGGGTGGGTGGAAGGTGCGGCTGCGAGGTCAGGGCTCCCGGCTCGCCTACAGTCGGCCTCTTCCCGTTAGAGCGCGGGCTAGCGCCGGGCTCTGTCTGAAGCCTTCCTTCCCTCCCCCCCAGCCCCCTATAAAAGTCCAAGGCGGCGCGGCGGCGGCATTGCTGCTCTCCCGGCCTCCCGCACTGCTCCGGCCCGGCCCGGCCCGGTCCGGCCCGGCCCGCCCCGTCTGGCCAGCTGAACAGGCCGGGCCGCACAGCGCGGACACCCTTTCCCAGACCGCCGCCGGCAGTGCGGGGCGGCACGCTGGGGGCGCGGCGTGTCTGGGGACATCTTGTGATGTTGGCGAGAACAGGACATGATCTCACATGGCGAGAAGCTCTTTAGTTCCTTAATCATTTCACGGTGCCTTCGGACGCTTTTTTTCCACCTAAAACGTTTAGTTTCAGCTCAGTGATCAGCTACCCCAGCTCGGCGGGGGAGCGGAAGGCTTGAATTATTCCGACCTGTGAGCGGCCCCTGGCACCAAAAAAAAAAAAAAAAAAAAAAAAGAAAAAAAAAAAAGAAAAGAAAAAGAAAAAAAAAAGGAAGCACAAAAAAAAGTGGAAACTTTCCCCCCCTGTCCATTCCATCAAGTTCTGAAAAATCAAAATGGATTTAGAGAAAAATTACCCGACTCCTCGGACCGGCAGGACAGGTAGGACCGCGATACCGGCTCTAGACGCGCTAACTCAGAGACCCAGACCCGCGCTACTCCACAAGCTCCTCGGCCCTGGGGGAGGGGGTGCGCCTCATTTTCGCAAGGATTGACTGCGCGTCTGTCTGCGGCACGTTTCTTTTCATCAGTCTGTTCACACACTTCTGCATCAGTCCAAGTGTCTGCGAGTTTGCCTGTGTTTTTCTCTATTTCTGATTGTTTATGTGGGTGCTTTTCTGGGGCTCTGAAAGTTGGTTTGGGTCTGTGTGTTTACACAGGGGCTCAGAGTGTGCGGAAGTGACAGTTTATGTGTCCCTGTGTAGATATTATCAACAATTTTGAGTGTGTGTTGAAGAACCTTTGTGCCTGTGTGTGTGTCTTTATATTCATGAGTGTATTAATATGTGTTTATGAGTTTGCATTCCTGGGTACTCTTGAGTATCTAGAACATGTGTGTATGAGTGGTATATACATAATTTGGATGACTGTCTGAGTGTATATCTACTCCTTTAAGGGTCTGTGTTTACCCGTCACATCCCAAGTGATTTGGGAAGCGAGAATAAGATGATTACACCCACCCCTCCACTTTTTGGATGTCAACAGCTGTTCACTGTATATATGCCACCGTACACAAAAGTGCCTGCCTCTAGGCGCAAGATGGATCTAGGGCTTGTGTGGGTCTGTTGGGCTAAGCGTGCCATCAGTCAGGCTCAGGTTCCATTCTGTTGAGAGAACAGGCATGGAGATGTGCAGCCCTTCAGTATGTAGTGTACACTTCTTCACTCTATGGGTCCTGTTGATCCTACCATTTGTATGAAAGGGTCTCCTGTTGCAGGCACAACCTTGGCAAGTGAGAAGAGGCAGGCTACCTATGTCATGATATTTCTAGGGACCCCCACCCCCAACTTGCCTTAGCTCTTACCTAGAGAAGCCTCTGACACCGGTGTGTGCGTGTGTGCCTGCGTGTGTGTGTGTGTGTGTGTGTGTGTGTGTGTACTGTGTGCTCAGGTTTTATCTTGTGGATGCCATGAGGAGAGCACAAGTGCATGGACAAGTGTGTGCCCAAACTGGACATCCAGCTCTGAATTTGTATGTACAGAGGCCTTCCTGGCACGGGGCATAGTGTGCCTCCCATCGGCCCAGACTGTGGGTTGCAGGGTGTGTTTATGGCTGAGAGAAGGTGGCAGGCAGCAGATGGCCTCTGTCTGCTCTGAGGTAGAAGCCAGGTATGAGAGCCTCTTTTACTCATTAAGCCAAAGGTGCTAAACCCTCTTCCAAACACACTTCAGGTCCTGACAGAACTCCCCTTCTCCTAGCCCTATGGGTCTGTGAGCCCCCACCTCTACCCCAACCCTAAATACAGGTCGGAATGGGGGGGGGTGGGGTGGTGAACTTGTATCTCAAACCCAGGACAAGTCCCTAGGCACGTATGTGTTTCCAAACTCAAAATGGAAAAGAAGGGAAGGCAGGAATCTAAGCCACCAGAAATTGAAGAAGACTCCCCAGGGTGAAGACTCAGGAAAAGGGAACCCGAAAACCCCTTCAGCTCCAGCCCCACTTTCCCCATGGCAAAGTAGTGGGTCCTTTAGTGGGTGAGACTTGAGAGGTGTCTGCACTGGGGACTAGGGAAGTACGTGTTGGGAATGGGGTCAGAGGCCTGTGAGGGTCCAGGAGAGGTCGGCCCGGCTGGCCTGGCTGCCTCTCCTGACACGCTGTCTACGAAGAATGTAATTCATGGCGGTCGATGGGGCACTTTGATTAGTTCAATCGCCTGAATAATCGTTTAATCAATAAAGCATTTCATTCCTCTGTGAGACAGGCCTGGGTGGGGCTGGGGGCCCCTAGGCTGGCCAGGGTTTAACAATCTGGAGAGCCACGCCCCCTCTTCACGGACAGGATGGGTAAGGGCCTTGCCGGGAAAGGGCGTTATGTCAGGTAACACTACACTTCCGCCAGTCAGCGCCGGCCGGCCGGGGGCCCCAGCGAAGGGAAGAAGGGAGAAGTAAAAAACTGGGCAGGCCGGGGGAATCCAGGTCTTGTTTGGGGGGTTTTGCTTGGGCTTCTCCTGTCTCCCAATTTCGAGGCCTTTTTAATGGCCCTTTCCTTCCTTCCCAACTGTATTCTGTGCCTTCTCTCTACCTGTTTCCCCATCAGGATAATGAGGAAGGCATGTATACCCTGGTAGCTGTAAGCTCAAGAGCAAGTGAGATCAGAACTGAGCAAGGAGACACTTAAGGATGTTTCTGCCCGGTCTCTTCCTTGTGGTACCAAAAAAGGAGAAACTGGGGGTGGGGGGGTGGGCAGGGACTTTTTTGAGGTCATACAGAAGAAGATATGGAGGGAGTAGGACTGGAAGGTAATTTTTCTGCCCTTAATCCTCTCATTTTTTGCTGGAAAAGGTGATAGAGCCCCACTGCCCTCCCAATTCCCCTGCCCCCTTGGAAAAAAATGACAATTAAGCAAGTTGGCTGAAGTAGGAGTTGAGGATACCCAAGGCCAGGGAGACCACAGGCTGAACACTGCCTGCATGGACCTTGGCATCCATCTATTGCCCTAGCTCTGGAAAGAGCCTGGTGGAATGATAATACCCTCTACCTATGGATCTTCATTTTTCAAAACCTTGAAAGTTCTCATCTCAGGGGTCTCCATCAGGCACTTGGGAAAGCTGAGCTCTAGAAGAAGGGGGACCCACCTTTTGGAGAGATAAATGTAGTCCCAGAGCCACTGGCCTTTGGGGTGTACACTAATGATAACAAACACTGATGAAGGCACTGTACACAGTTCTTGAAAAATCTGGATAAATCCTCCCCCTTTTTCTCCCACTTCAACAATTCCTGCAAACAGATTTGGACCTGGCAGAGCAGACCTCTGATCCTGGTACAGGAAACGTGCAAGAATGGGCTCTGACCCAACTAGCTATGTAACTTAGGTTCAGTGGCTTTCTATCTTTGATGCCTTTAAAGTGAGAGTTAGGAAGGACCCACCGAGTATAGACAGCACTGCTTCAGCATCTCTGGCTTTCTCAAGCTGAGCAAGAAATCTGAGCCCTGTTGGCCTTGTTTTACCAAAAGCAAGAGCAGGGAAATGGGCTGAACCTGGCTGCAGGAGTCAGATCTCAAACCCATTGAGCACTATGGCAGCCCCAAAGCCCCAGATGCTGCCACTGGGCATTGGAGGGACTGGTCCAGGGGGAGTGAGAGGGGATGGTGGAGAGTGAGTGTATTCAGAGTACATCCTTTGAAGGTGGCTTCTCAAACATTATTCTCAATGGGCTTTCTTTCAGTAGCGAAACTTTGAAAGGCAACTTGATTTACACAAATTGAATTTCTTCCCTGAGGGTTTCATTCATCTCTGGTCTCCACCACTTAGTACAGGTCCTGGCCCAAAGTCTTGCTGCTGGGGAAGGAAACCACCCCCACCCGACTGTTGTGCCGCCGCACAGCGATGCCCTACCTCATTCAGTGCAGTGGCGTGGAGACCAGTTCTCTGATAGCCTCTCTTTCCTGGACCAAGACTTGTGAGCTTTCAGAGGCAGGACTGAGGTGCAGTGCCTGGCTGGGTCAAGGAATCACTGTGTTATCTTGGTATAGTCAAGTAATTTTGGGGGCCTCCATTTGGTGGTCTATAAGGCTGGATTAAGTGGCCAGAATATCTGATGGCATTTCTTGGTGTTAGAAGTTCCAGGAGGCTGGCATGCTCAGGCAGCTGTGAATAACCCCCTACCCAGAGGGAAACTCCCTCTGCCTTGTGCAGCACAAGATGAGAAAGGGGGATGCTCTCACTGCCTAGGTTAGGCTGCCCAACACCGTCCTGAAGCTGAAAGCCTTCTATGTGAAATGGGAATCTAAGATATTCCTGTCTGAGTAGTATATGTGGTTCTGTTCAACCCTGTCTGTGCTTCAGGGATTCAGTCCAAGCCATATACTGGTATCAGAAGGAAAATTGGTTTGTATGGTGGATATATCCTAGCTGGGTATCCCCCCCCCCAAAAAAAAAAAAAACTACCCTGCCATTCCAAAAATGGAGAAACCCTTCTGAGATGGAATTTTCCAGCTCAGAGTCCTTCTTCTACTCTAGACTTGCTATGTGACCTTAGACATCTTGCTTCCCATCTTGGCCTCAGGTTTTGCACCTGTAAAATGGGGAAGGCATAGGCTCAGGGCTATTTTTGCTCTAAGACTTTAGAATCCAAGTTTCTAGGCCTTAACTGGAGTGGAGCTGGAGGTGGAGGTGTCACTGGCTGTATCCTAAGGGCTTCCCCATACTCCCACCTCTTGGAAATGCAGAGCCACCATGTCCAATTTTCAGTCCACTTCTGATCCATTGAGCTCCATGGGTGGAGCAAACTCAAGAACCCTAACTCATCCTGGTCCCTCTACAACATGTGATCTTCCTGCTCCAAGGTGGAGGGTCAAAGATCTGGACAGGCAGATTTCCAGAAAAGGCGAGGTCATACAGCCACTCCACCTCACTGCATACTGCAACCTCCTGGTCCCCCAGAGGTCTTCCTGGGGCTATTTTTCACAGTTGTGCCCTGGAGGGGGTGGAGATGGTGTTAGTGCCAGAGGCAACAGGGCCTAGGACAGGAACAGAAAGTGGGTCTGAGGGTTGACCCCATGTCAGAGTGTGAGAAATTGGGCAGAAGTAGAGAGAAGGGAGACTGAGGTAGAGAATGACCTGGGAGTCCTCCCAGGATCAGCCTGTGCTCTGTCCTCCTTATAAGCCCAGGTCCAGAGCAGGCATCTCAGAGCCCTTGTTTTGGTGGATTTATGTTTAATATTATAAGATCATTGCTTATGAATTTGAAGCAGTGGGTCTTGGGACCACTCCCCCATCTGCTGGGACAGGGTAAGTCTTTAGTGACTCTGCCAGGGTTGGGCTGCTGCACACATAGGCACTCACAAAACTATTGCCTCCTAGGTGTAGAATGGCTGTCATATGCTTCCCTTTCAAAGTCCACTTCTTTCGATTGTGGTCCCAGGGCTTCACATCCTGGAGAAACTGAGTCTTGCGGCTCAAAGACCCTACCCTTCTGGACCAAAAGGGTTCTGCTTGAAATCCATTCATTTTGTCTTAAGAGCAGCAAGAACTTCCCCAGGAGAGGAAAAGTCGGGTTTTCTCAACAACTAAAAGCTGCAGCGTAGTAGCACGCTAGATCAGCTTTGCACGGCCCTTGCAGCAGATTAAATTCACCCTCCCACCGGTCGGGCGTCCAGATTCTCATTAGCACTGGAAGCGACTGAGTTCATTCAGTTCCCAAGAAGCCTTGCTCCAGATGCAGAATCGTCCCTGAAGAAAAAAGCCTTCAGCTGCGAGCATCACTAGCCCCAAAGCGTCTGGCAGCTTCTGGTCTGAGGCCGGAAAGAAGGGCTCAGGGCTCAGTGGTCCAAAGTCTCAGAGAGACCTCTCCCTGAGGAGCAACCTGATCACTAACTTTGAAGGAGTGTAAGACTTCCCCCCTCTACGTTTCTGCCTAAGTTCAGCTTAGAATTGGGGGCCCTTCAGTTAGAACGAGAGAGAAGGATGGACTAGAAGGTGGCGGCATCGACTTAGTAGGTGCTTGATAAAACTATGAAATATTTCTGCTGGAAGGAGCCTTCATTGAAGACTAGGTAAGCCCACTCTGCCCATTTTTCAGATGAGGAAATAGGTCAGAACGGAGCAGGTGTGCGTACTCTACCTTTCCTTTGCGAGTCTGATTTAAAGGTGCTTAGATTTAAAGGTGGATCTCTACTGAGCTCCTCGTTTTCCTCCAACATCCGTTTTGTGCGTATGTTGAATGTTTTCTGGAGACTATTCCCCACCTTCACTCCCACCCTCCCCTTGACTGTCCCCAATCCTTCAGGGCCTCCCAGAGACCCAGTGCCTAGGCGGGGAGGCCAGGCTCCCGCTGGACCTTCCTCGGGACTCTCCAGGCACTGTGTGGATCCCTTTCCCCCTCCCCCAATCCGCGCTTCACTAGGCCTTCGCTCCGCGCGTTTGTCAATGAACGTGGCGCCGCCGCCCGGGCCCCGCCCCCCATTCTCTCTCATTGCCCAGGTATCGGCTAATCAGGCGGAGCCCGCCGATTGCTCAGCCAATGCGGCGGTGCCTCGGGTCAGAGCCGGCTGCCACAGCTCTGATTGGCTTGATGAAGCGTGATTGGCAGGATAGCCCCCGCCCCGCCCCCGCCCCCGCCCGGAGGGAGGCTGAGCCCCGGGCGGCGCTGTCCACACGCAGCGGGTCCTGAAAGCGGCTCCGGGGCGGCGCGGTGGCGCACTGTGCGCGCCGAGCAGGCGGAGGGCTAGCGCTGGAGGCGGCGGCGGCGGAAGCGCGGGCAGTCAAAGCCGACAGACGTTGCATCTCAGAACCGGCAGTCCCCGGCGGCCTTGGTGGAGACCTTACTCTCTCTTCTCTGTCCCTCGCTCTATGCCTGGAGCAGGCGCGGCGGCCGTCCCGGAAGAGGCAACTGAAAGACAGTCGAATCAGACCCCTGGGAGAAGGCAAATGAAGCTCGAATAGTTGGTGGGTGCGAGACAGATACTCAGGCGAGAAGACCGTCGCTGTTGTCCCCATTCCTGGTCTCAGCCATGGGGGAGCAGCAGGGGACGCGGGAACTTTGAAGGCAGTGGGTCCCAGGGTCTGAGGGCTGTAGGCTCCGGGAGGCTCCGGAGTCGCGGCCCTAACGTCAGTGGCGTAAAAGCGTCTTGGAACCCGCCGGGACCCCAGCGCCGCCAGAGAGGAAGTTCTTTGCAACTTCGTCGGAGACGTCGGAGAGTCGGGTGGGGAGAGATTGAAGCCGCAAGTCAGAGCCCCACAAACTCAAAGAAGCAGAAAGAGAAAGGATCCGGTGGGAACTGGGGGATCGAGGAAAGACTCCAGAGGCATCGAGGCCTCGGAACCAGCCTGGCAGCCCGTGGGCCTCGCTGTCCCCCGAGTGAAGCCAAGGGCTGTGTGTCCCGCAGGCCTCCTTGAAGCCGCTCGAACAGGAGGCCGGGGGTGGGGGCTGCAGGCCGTCCCGGAGGCGGGCCCCTAAAATATGCCCCCGAAGCTGCGGGCGCCTTGGCCGCAGCTACTCCCGGCAGAGTGCGGAGCCGCCGCCTGAGCCAACCTGGGAGGGAACCCACCAGGAGTTGGGCGCACCGCTCCCAGCCGGACTACACTAGCTCCGTTTCCCGCCTCTAGGCGCAGCTCTCGGCAATCTGCGGCAGGGCGGCTTTGAGAGAGGCCCCGAAGCTCCAGCAGTGTTTTCTGAGCCCAGCTCGCACAGTCCCCGGCCTGGCGGCGAGGCTCTTTAGCCGCGCTGGGCAGCCCCTTGGCGCCGGGAGGCGGCAGCCTGGGCCGGCCTGCAGTCTGGAGCGCCCCGATGGAAATACACTGTAAGCACGACCCGTTTGCATCCATGCATAGTAAGTAGGCGGCGAGCTCGCTTCTCTCACTCTCCCGCCGGGACGGGGGTTGGGGGTACCGGACCGCGGGGCAGGTTCTAAGGACGGGAGGTCCCAGGACTTCTCTGGCCGCGCAGTCAAGTTTGAAAACTGCATGTCTCCCAGGCAGGGGATGTGACACAACGCTCCTGGTCGACTGGGCTGGAGCACCTGGAGCCAGGAATCCCGCCTCCAGCAACGCGTAGTGTAGGCAGCGAGCTGCCGCCTTTCCTGGGCTCTGGCAGCAACATCTCTGTGTGCTAGGAGAATCCTGGCTCGAACCCGGAGAGGGCTCTGGGCCAGGGTATTGGAGAGCAGGAAGTTGTAGGGAGAGGTCAGTCTGAATCTCAGCGCCCCACAGCCCACCTCGGATGGCGCCTTTTTCAGCCGAGGGGCTGATCAAGACTGCGGCTTGGAGGGAAAGTGGGGCCCCAACAGTGCCTGTGTGCCTGTATGTGTGGAGGAAGAGGTTGAGAGCTAAGCGAGGACTCCAGGTCCAGAGCTCCAAAGGCGTACTGGAGTTGAGGAGTGGGATTTGAAAGATCAACGAAGTAGTGGTCCCTGAGCTGAGCTTCTGCTTGGAAGCCGCCAGTTCATAGAGACCCTTAAAGACACTATCAAGTCCTTCTCAGCAGGACGTGTGCCTCATGATGGCTTCTCTCCTTAAAAAAAAAAAAAAAAAAAAAAAATCAAGAAGAAGAAGCCAATTAGTCACCATACCGGCGCCCTCACCTTCTGAGAAACGCTGTGTGTGTAGGAGACGGGAAGGGTCATTTTGGGCGAGGGTGAGGCTGGCCTGCTGCCTGACTCGCCAGGATCTGCCAGTTCACCCATTAGCACAGCCTCCTGTGAGACGAACGCTCTTCTCACGGTGAGTTAACACTGGATTAGATTCGGAGGTTTCTAGGAAATTCCAAGTGGAACGAATCGTGTTTCCCTTCTGTGCGTTGCAGAGCTGGGCCGATGCAAGGCGCTCGGCTTCAGCGGCATCCAGCCGAGTCCCCAGCTCAGGTCCCCACGGGCCGCAGGTCAGGGAGTTGCTCTCTGACTGGAAGCCCTCCCCAAGCCTTCAGACAGTCTGGGATCCTGCTTACCTAGCCTTGGGTCCCCTATTTAACAAAGACAGTAGAGACCCGGCTGGAAAGAAGGCAAGCTTTCCAGGACGAATATGTCCGTTTCTGCCCCAGAGGGCCGAATGGCCTGGTAAGCAGGGAAATGCTGGTCTAGGCGGCAGGGGCTGGCTTCGGGCAAGTCGGTTTCTCTTTGTGTCAATTTCCCGAGTCCGAGGTTATCCACCAAAGCCATGGGGAGACTTGCGCAGAGGAGCCGCTTGCTCAGGTCCCAACCCAAACGATTCCTCACCATTTGGGGCCTGTGACAAAACGGTTTCCAGTCCACGGTGACCCCAGCGCCCCCAGCAGCCGTCTCCTGCGCAGACTTAGCCCGGCTCGCCAGGGAAGCTCTGATCTCGCGGAGGGAGCCAGAAAGCAAACGACTTAAGGTCAATACTCTGAGAGGTGACCAAGCCCTTAGCTCAGCCAAGGAGACATCGAGGGACAAAATGGGGAGGGCTGGCCCCTGCACTTCTATCCTCGCCTCCTTCGGGAATCCGCAGACCCTCACTGCTTCCTACTGTGCAGAGCCTGACGGCCCAAAGGTCCTGCCTGGGCTCTTGGGGAGATAGCATCAGACCTGGTCTCTCGGCCGTGCTTGACGGTGAAGAAGGCAGCTCCTTCCAGATGTGATTAGCCAACCGCTAATGCCTGTCTCTGTCCCTCCTCATCCTGGCTATCATCTGCCCCCTCCTTGAAAAGTGCTCCCTCCTCCCATTTTCAGTCTCCCCTGCAGCACGGTGGGGGTTGGGCCCCAGCCCGCCTAGCTTCCAGAGCTGCCTTCTTTGGAAGTGCCCTTGGCTCTAATGCCCAAAACTATTTGCTTGCACAATGTAGGCCCCACTGTGGGGCCTCATTTTATTGGAAATTGGGTGGAGGGATGCACGATAGATCCTGAGACGTTGCTTGGTTAGTAGGGGTTTAGAGCAAGTCTCTTCTTCTCAGTCTTCCTTCCTGGCCTGGGTCAGTTTCTTCCCCCAGCTCCCATCCCCTCTCCCCTCCTGAAGTGGTTCAGCCTCTCTGGGGAGGTGGTATAGGAGCAGGGGCAGGAGCTGGGCTTCTGAGTTCCCTTGCCTTCACCCCCTAGCTATGGTTGCTAGTTATAAGGCACTTTTATGGCCAGTCTCCTACCTGAGTGTCTTCTAAACTTTCAGCTACGCTCACTTTACAGAGTATGATATTGGTCAGAGAGATCAAAGGACTGACAGGAAGTTCACATGGACACAGCTTGAACAAGTCTTTGAGGCTTCACAAAGGGGAGAGAGAGGGACTGAGATTCCAGAGAGCGGGCAGTGGACATCTGGGTGGCTACATGCAAGTGTGAGGTGCTGTCTGTCTGTTCGAGGACATCTATATCCATGGCCTCACTGTCCCTGTGTGCCAGCACCTGTCTGTCATTTAGAGTCCATTAGACAGAGTTCACCCCTGCCCTTTTCCTGTGTTCCTGTTTGCATGTTTGTGTGTCCTTTCATTCATCTTCTTTGGTGCCAATAGGAGGAATTTCAATGACCCTGTGAGTCCTGGGCCAAACTACCACTGAGTCAGCACAGACTCTCTCCCCAAGACCCTTTGACCAGACATGATCTTTGGGGGTGTGGACGGGGTGGGGTGGGGGGCTACTGATGGGCAGCATATCCTTACCAGGGCCTGAGGAGCATCTGTGGAGGCCGGCCCCTTCCAGACCAGAGTCACAAAGGCCCCAGGGGCATCTGCAATTCAACCCTTCTCCCCTGCCATCCCCCACCCCCCAAATCCTGCTGATCTGCCCTGTGGGGGAGGGGCTAGGTTTCTCTTGTATCTGCGTATATGTTTCCTGGTCTTTGCCTTGGTTTGTTTGCATCTGTCTCTGCGTCAGTCTTTCTGTAAATTCTACTTGGCCCTAAAAAGTGTCACTGAGTCCACTTCTTCCCCCAGCACCTCCCATAAGCTGAGCCTTTGCTCAGCTGGAGCCCAGAGGCAGCAAAGCCTGGAGCTTGGCTTCTCTGAGGAGGTATAGGGCTGGAGCTGGGGTCCCAGAAAACAAAGGTCCCCCTCCTTAGATGTCCCATGTTCTCTGAATGCCCCCTTGCTGGACTTCCTCTGTTTTCTCATCTCTCTTTTTGCCTCCCACTCTACACCACCTTCAGCTTTCTTTCCTTTTTCTCTGCCGGTTGGGGCCAATCCATTCCTTTTTTTTCCTCCTCTACGTTTCTAACCTGAGGCTTCCCTTCCAGGCTCTTGCCTTGCTGTCTGTCTCATCTCATTTGGTTCCCCTCTTTGTACCTTTCCCCTCACACCTCTTTTCCTGGTTTCTTCCCTTCTCTCAGGTTTCTGGTTTCCCTTATTTCCAATCTTAGGGTAAGTGGGAGGCATTGCCTTCCCAGACCACAGTTTTAAATCACTAATCCACCACTCTTGATGTGCTATATTAGACAGGACTAGGACAGAGGTAAAGAGGACCAGACGTTGAGGGAGGTAGGAAGCTCCCCAGTCATCCTAGGTCTGGTGTCAGCTGTGGACATGCGGATCAGACTCTGCAAGAGCATTGCTAGCTTGATCTTTGTGGTCACACCTAGGGAATGTGGGGACCTGCTGTCACCTAGAGTGTCTGACTTTTGGGGATTTTTCCCCCATGATCCAAAGGGTCTCCAAAGCTCACAAATGTCCTGCAGGACTGCTTTGGGAACATAAGTCCTCTGAAAGTTGCCACTGTGTTTTGGGCAGAAGATTTCAAATGCCAGTAGTACGAGGAACAGGCCATTGCAGATGGCCCAAATGCCTGGACCAATAGGTTATCCCAAAAGGGTGCCAGGTGATTTTAGCTTCCTTTTCCTCCTCTCGGATGGAGTTTGTACCAATTTTGAATTTACTCTCTTCTTAAATCCAGCCTGTTATTGAAAGATCCATACAACCCTTTTTTATTAGGTGCTCCCAACCCCAGAACAAAGCTTTCTTAAGATCCTTGACCACAGTCTTTCTGTTTCAGGTGAACTATGCAGTTGTGTTCCTAACTGCAAAATTCTCTTCGGGATGGTTTTCCTTTTTATGTCCGGAGTGTTTTAGAACGATCCAAACTGATGAAAGTGCATTTTGAAAATCAGAGAGAAATTCAGCTTAGAACTAGAATTAAGTACTGTTGTTATCTATAAAATTGTTTTTTTCCTTGAAATCAGCCTGAGCTTGGAAATTTGAGGAAATAGTCAATGCGGACGCTCATGGGAAACTTTAGTGAATTGCTTTGGCTGTTTTTAGGAAATAGATTATGTTGTTGGGAGTTTTTCCCCTCTATTTCAGATATTGTTCATGAATCTGGATATTAGTTGAGCGCTGGGGAGAATAGCTGAGATGAGGTGGCTATTTTATGTTTTAGAGTTGGAGTGTGTGTGTGTGTGTGTGTGTGTGTGTGTGTGTGTGTGAGACCTCAGAGATGCCCTGCCTTCTCCGCTATAGTCCAGTCCTGGGCAAGTCCCAGTTTAGGAGGAGATTTTCTCCGTGGTCTCTGAGCTGCCAGCAGCATTGGTAAATGCTTGCACTTGGCTTTTGGCTTTTGACAGTTCTTAGCAACGTCAGTTAGTGGCTGATTAACAGCTACAAGGTCAATGATTTGCTACGCTGGATCACTCTGTGCTTACTGGGTTGGCTCTTCATTTACTTGGATCCCTGTTTCCTTCCAGATGGACCTTGATATAAGAGAAGGGAGCTTAATGGGTGGAGGAGATACTTTCCTAGACTCTTAAAATCCATCCCAGAGCCCTTGTAAAACCTGGGACTCCGAAACCTTCTTGGCCTTCTTTATTTTCCCTGAACCAACTTAAATCTGCTTGTCAATTGCAAAACATTCCAAAAATTCCAGGGAAACTCCTTCATAACAAATCCTGATGCATCCGAGTGAAATGTGATCCTTTGACCCACTTCTTTTGTGTGCTCTGAGAGGGTACATGGTCAGCCTCACCTTTTTTGTTTCTTTTTTTCTCCATCTTTATTGAGGTATGAGCCTCACCTTCTTCAAGAAAGGGTTTTTATGAAGGCAGTGGTTGGGTTTTGTCTCCATACTCTGCAAATAGTATTCAATTTTTTTTTTCAAGTCCTTAGCCCTTGAATCAGATTGCTGATTTAAAGAAAATATTTTTCCTGAGATTTAGTTTTATTAGAGTAGTCCTTTTCACTTTTAAAGGTATTTGTTAAAAGGAAAGGAGTTTCATATTTTAAAATCTCTTTCAATTTCACATATAGTGAAATGTAATTTCTCTCTAGGATCTTCCTTTGACCTCAGCATCATGTATGCAATAAGTTGTGTGCCTGGTAAAGAGTGAGGTCTTCACATATGCCATTGTTAAAAACCATTACAAAGAGAATGCTAGCAACTAAGGGAAACACAGTGTGGGGATGCTTGCTATCAACAGCCCAACTGACTGGCTGAAGATGGACAAAGCCTAAGGTTAATTTTAAAAAGCTGCCAGAGGTGTTCAGTTAGCCTGCCCGATCAGACTCCAGGCTCAAGAAATCCAGCCCGCAGCCATTTCTGATCAGAGGGACTCCGGGTGCTTAAAGCAGCGCTTCTACTCCTATGTGACTGGTTCTAACCACCCTTTTCCTTGCCTTTTGTTTCTGATCTGTTTCAGGACATGGAGGAGTGAATCAGCTTGGGGGGGTTTTTGTGAACGGCCGGCCACTCCCGGATGTAGTCCGCCAAAGGATAGTGGAACTTGCTCATCAAGGTGTCAGGCCCTGCGACATCTCCAGGCAGCTTCGAGTCAGCCATGGTTGTGTCAGCAAAATTCTTGGCAGGTAAAGGCAGGAGCTTCAGGTTTCCCTTGATTTTTTCAAATAATGACTTAAAGCATGACACAGCAGCTGTCCAACGTGGCAGTGTCATCCTGGGAGTTAGGGTGGTACCTCTCCCACACGCATAGCACTTTGGGATTTGCAGAGCCCTTTCGAGGCCAGTCAATTCAAAGTGGCCCTGGGAAACCCCTGTTGTGGAATGGGGTGACTCAGATAGGAGGGCGTGACAGGTTTTCTGAAAGCCTGGTGCATTATTCCAAAGAACCCAGCAGTGAGGGGTTCTTGGGAATTTCCCCTACATGTCTTAGACGAGCTCAGGGCCTGAGCAGTGCTGGGTGGAAAACCCACAAGTTCTAAAATCACACCACCAGACTTCAGTGCTTCATTTTAATGCTTTCAAAAAGCACATTCCATTTTTAAAAGTCAGCTGTCATTTTCACTCTGGGGTTATCACCTACTTTATTCTTTGGGCCCCGCAGTATTTTGCTTCTATAGGTTTTGTTTCCTTCAGAGTGACAGGCATCCTAAATATATATTAAACTAGAGGAAAACAAACAAACAGATACTAACTCTCAAATCTGACATTTGAAAGTTGCCACTTGACCCAGTGATGTGCTCCAAGTGAAACACTAACAATGGCAATTCTCCCAGAGGGCTCTGCAGCCTCTTAACGCGTCTGTTTATTTTTTTGGGTGAGATGGTTCAGGGAAGCTCGTTTTGAGATGAGGAGACAAATCTAGAGGACGAAGTGACTGACTTAGGCCCATCCACCCAGTCAGCACTCAGGCTGGGAATGAGGCCTCAAGGATTCTGAAACTGTCTGCATCTCACTACGCAGATGAAACCAAACCAAAGCCACAAGTGTGTTTCCAGGCATGTGAAGTTGTTATAGGTTTGCTCTGGTGGAGAGAAACATTCTTGGGTTTAGCTGTTCATTGCTCTCTCAGGATTTCTCTTGCCGGGTCAGAAAACAACCTTGGGCCTGGAGCTTGCATGATGGTTTGAGAACAGATGCCTGAAGAGAGAATAAATATTTTGAAGTATGTCCTTGCCATCATGACTTTCTGCTTACTCTTTCCCTTCCATCTGCCGGATCTTACGAAATCCTCTCCGGTGGAGGGAACAACAGTTTTTAACCTGGAGGAGGCTTGCTGAAGGCTAAGAAAAGAACTTTCAGGGACAGGGGCTCTGGCCGCTCCTTTAGGGACCGTATGCTTGTGTTTATGCCTCCTGCTGCTGCCCATCCTGGGGCATCTCAGCCGTGGAGGTTTTGGGCTCCACTCCTGTGGGGCACACAGCAGCAAAGGAGCCCCAACCAGAGTTCAAGGAGGAGGCAGGGCATTGGCCAGGTGTTCTTATTAGATGGTGGCTTTAGGATGAGCGTGAGAGTTGAAGAAGAATACCAGAGGAGAGGGATCTAGAGAAAGAGAAAGAGAAAAAGGAAAACTGAGAAGAGATGAAAAAAAAAAAAGAGAGAGAGAGAGAGAATGAGAGATGGGAAGAGAAATGAAAACAGGCTAGAAAGAGAATAAGAGAAGAGAAATATTTTCAACCATCTCAGTGTCAGACTTGGAGAGCCGAGGGGATCTTAGCTATCTTCTTGTACAGAGGTGGAGAGAGAGAGAAAGAGGCCCTTCCTTTGTTTCGCTGAGATGTCTTTGCTGAGCAGACATTTTGCTTTGCTATTTCACGTCCTCTCAGGGCAAGATGCTGAACCTTTCTCAGAAGGGGCATCTTGAGGCCGGGTCCTCCTGTTCTGGTAGCCAGGAGTTTTCCGCATCTTCCCTGGAGACCGAGGAATCAGGGACCCTCTCAGGCCCAGCCAGCAGCCTCTCAAAGCCCCAAATAGATTTGTCACTAGGTAGAGTGGCACTCAGAAGTTACGCGCCGCTCCGGTGCCTGGCCGTTTAAGTTGTCAACAATAAATTGGAATTTCATAGCTCATTATTTTCATAACTAAGAACCACAGTGGACAAAATGTCACTCTAATTAGAACTGCCTTTTAAGAAGTAAGTTCAGCCCTAAAACAGTGTGACTGGGAATTTCTGAACTGGGAATTTCATCCACTGATTTTTTTTTTTTTTCTGGTCACCGAAGGATTTGATGGGCGCACACGGGGTGACAGATTGTACGGAGTGTGTGGTGTGCGGTGGCCGTGGTTTTCAGAGGCTGCATGGCAAGGCAGGCAGGGTCCCTGGGGCAGGCAGAATCATCTCAGAAGGTGGCGGTCTGCCAGGAGCGTGGGCATTCAGTCCACAGAGCTCAAGGCTCTGGAGGGGCTCGAGAGGCACAGCCCATTGGCATGTGAGGCCCATTTAAATCCACCCAGAAAGCCTGGCTGTTGTCTTCTTTCACTGGAGCCTGCTTGGGAGGTTCAGGCCATTTGGAGTTGGGTGGTATGTGACACAGTAATAAACACTTGGAGGATTTTAATCCTCAACACGTGCTCTTTATGGTTCGTAAAGCTTTCTCTTAACCATTCTGCATCTCTGTCTTCGAAACGGCTGTGCCAGGATGCAGGGTAAACACCCACCCCTTATCGCACAAATGGATAACTAAGGCCCAGAGAGGCTAAGTGAGTTGGTCAAGGTCACACAGCGAGTTAGTGTCAGAGCCACTCACCAGCACCTCCCGACAGCTCTTTACTCTCAAACTAATGCTCTTTGCGTTGAACTGCACTGTGCGTTGGTGGCTGTGGTCCGTCTGGTTGTGTATAACCCAAAGCGCTGCAGGGCTGGTTTGGTAAGACCAAAGGGTGGTTATAGAGTCCGAACCCTCCCTTGACATAGTTGCCAGTGGCGGTTTGCTTGAGTGTCAGGGTTGCCCTGTAAGCACCTGGCCCATGTGTCAGTCAAAGGAAGACAGAGCCCTCTTGTGTGAGACCATGGCCTCCTATGGTTGGTGGGATGGAGGGAGGAATGGGGGCGCTGCTGCCCCCAGCCAGGCAAACTGGGCAAGTACTGGGGTGGGGTGGGGACTTCATCCTGCCACCGTCTCAGAGTTGCTGCTTCAATATTATGATCCCATCCAACTAATATATTTTGAGCACTGGGCTGTCTGTGTGTCTGTAACCGCTGCCCCAAGACAGTCCTTGTCCTAACAGACCCTATGGATTGAGTGGGTGAGTCACCAGATACACATGAGAATGCCTAGGAAACAGCAATGCTCTCTACAATTACATGGGATCATTATTAGTAGTATTAGTCTTATTTTCATTTTTACAATGAAAGCAGCAGTCTGCTCTAGTGGGAAGAGCACTGCATTCAGAGTCAGGTTTGAGAGCCGGGACTGCTTCTAAATTCCAAAAGGGAGTTGGGTGGGGCGCTTAATCTTCTGATCATTTGTTTTCCCCTTTATAAGACCCTGCTGGCCTCTCAGGATTGGTTGAGGATCAAGATAATTCAAGGAAGACTCTGTAAACTGTAAAGCACTGTGCCTAAAGAATGAGTCGTCGTCGTCATTGTGTTGATAGTAACGAATGACTTTCTATTGTAAAGTTGAAAGGATAATTGGAGGCTGCAGAGATTGCTGTGTGCTTTCCATTCAGATACTTTTTTAGACTTCGGGCAAAAAAGCGATTTCTTGGATATTTTTGAAAAACCCTCTTTTCGACTACTAACACATTTTCAGCAATTACAGAAACAGTGAGGACAGGTTGAGTTTTGCTTTGTGATCCAAATTTGTACATGACTCACTCTTCTCAATGAAAAATGGAATTTGCATATCCACATCACTGCTCCCAAATTATTTCATCTGTTTCTAGAATAGTCACTAACTTGGCCCTAACCAGACTTACCTAGGCTGAGCATTTCAGCATCTCTTTAACTGCAACCAGTCACTGTTATCGGTTACCAGCCCTTGGGAGAATCACCACTTTCCCTTACCTACTATATAAACTCTGGTTTGGTTTAAACATTTCTAAAAATGTCTTTTTCATTAAAATTTTTTTTTCAACTGCATGATCATCTCCTTTGCAAGAGGAAGTCAAGAATTCCTCTGTAAATGTTGAGAGAGACATCCAGTGAAGGCTCAGGCTCAGAAAAGGAATGAAGTAATTTTTTTCCCCTGAAATGATCTTTCATGGCACTCTTCTCCCTGGTCTCGGTTTTATTGTAAAACCCTGACATCCTATTTGTGTTAACGAGGAAGAGCTGATAGCATGGAAATGTCCTTAGAAACAGCGATTTACCTCAGGGGTGGTCTCTGGAAAAGCTGCCGTGACTTGTGGTTTTCTGGTTTTTTTTTTTGTTTTGCTTTTTTTTTTTTTTTGATTGCTTGGGTTTTGACATATATATAACTGCTATTTTCAGTTAATTCTGGAGTCCAACACCCTTTTAAATTTTACACTAGGGTTATTGTTTTTCTCTTATGGAAAAAAGTTGCATCTTAGGGAAGGGTTTCACAGTATGTAGACAAGTCTTCTTAGACGAAGGGAGAGCTGACACATGAAGGGCACAAGTCAGCTTTCTGGGGAAATTTTAGCTCAGGAGGCTGGGCCATAGTCCTGGTTTACCACTGGGTCTTGTGTGACCCTGGGCAGACAGTTTAACCTCTATAGATCTCTGTTTTATATTTGTAGATAGGGACCTATTTATTTATTCATTGTCATTCAAAACATTTATGTGTTTTAGAAATGTTGTGGGGATCAAATGGGAAAACTGACTTGAAAGTTTTCTGTAAACCTTCAAATGGTAAATGGTAGATAGATGTGACAGAATTAATTAAATCATCAATGCATCGCATTTTAACCAGCACTGTCCAATAGAAATGTAACGTGAGCCATGCATGACATTTAAAAATTTCCAGTAGTACATTTAAAATGGAAAAAGGAAACAGGTACAACTAATTTTAATGATATTTTTAACCCAGTATATAAAAAAGATGATCATTTTACCATGTAACAAATAGAAAAATCATTAACGAGATTTATGCATTTCTTTTTTGTACTGAGTTTTGAAAATCTGGTATATATTTTACACCCACAATGCATCTCAATTCAACCGAGCCCTATTTCAAATGTTCAAAAGCCACATATGGCTAGTGGCTACTGTATTGGACAGCAAAGATCTGAATATTTCTTGGACAGAGTGGTCCACTATTTTGTTATCAACATGTATTTTCCTGGTTTCTCAAGGTTAAGCTCCTTTTTCCTTGGGTCCTAGGTATTATGAGACGGGGAGCATCAAGCCTGGGGTAATTGGAGGATCCAAACCAAAGGTCGCCACACCCAAAGTGGTGGAAAAAATTGCTGAGTATAAACGCCAAAATCCCACCATGTTTGCCTGGGAGATCAGGGATCGACTGCTTGCGGAACGGGTGTGTGACAATGACACAGTGCCCAGCGTCAGTTCCATCAACAGGTGAGGGCTGGTGTTTGTGGGAGGCTAGAGGTCTGGGTAGGGTGGGGGTTCCTGGGGGTCTCTATGTGCCTTTTCTTTCTTTTTTTTCTTTTTTTGCTGTACCCATGGCATTTGGAGGTTCCCAGCCTAGGGGTCCAATCGGAGCTACAGCCACAGCAACGCCAGATCCGAGCTGCATCTGCAACCTATACCACAGCTCACGGCAACGCCGGATCCTTAATCCACTGAGCAAGGCCAGTGATTGAACCCACAGCCCCATGTTTCCTAGTCGATTTGTTTCCACTGTGCCGCAACGGGAACTCCTGCATGTGCCTTTTCTAAAGATCTTGTCAAGACCACATAGAGGTTATCAGACAGGAGGGATGCTAATGGGGCTGGATGAGTCTCTCTATCACCCTTTCTTTCTCTCCAAAGTGGGCATGAGTCCTAAGCCCAGGGAGAGGAGGCCAGGCCAATACCCTGGCTGCTGGAGAGTCTCCTGAGCCCAGAGTCATTGCCTTCACTCCCTTCACCACCTGCCTCTGTGTGTGGAGCACTTAACTGTGAATTTTCCTGTTAGAGTTTCATAAATGTCACTTCCTTGCAAGCCAAAGCTCAAGGTTAGCACTGGCGCAATTCAGAGCTTCCCAGGAGGGAGATCCCTGCCTCCAGCTTGGGCAGAGGATGAGCCATTGAGTGTGGGGAACAGAGCCTGGACTTGGAAGATTTTAGTAGCTCCTTTTGCCAGCTTTGCTGCAGACATAGCCTGTGATTTTTTTTTTTTTTTTTTTTTGGTCGCACCCATGGCATGTGGAGGTTCCTGGGATGAGGGACTGAACATGCAGTGACATGAGCCATGGTAGTAACAATGCCAGATCCTTAACTGCTAGGCCACCAGAGAACTCCCTATGGTGTGCTCTTGACAGAGCTCTTCCTTTCTCTGAGAGCCCAGGACCCTGGTGGTTCTGATGGGAGCCTGTGGCCTCCAAGAGTGACATCCAGGATACTAAGATGCCGTGGAGTTAAGGGGTTGCCCTTTTCCCAATTGCCCCAAATCTTACCCCTGGAGAGAAAAAAACCAGAGAAATACTATGAGTACCAGGCATGGGATCTTCTTCTTGGGAGCTCCTTCTCCTTTCCAGTCTTGTCTAGAATACATTCAGTGGAGCTCTCAGAGCTTCAAAATGAGAATTCCTAAAAGTTTTCTACTGGAGATGGGTTTCAATGGAAATGAAACACATAGAGTCAAGGATGAAGTTGTGAGATGACAGAAATGATTGTTTTCTAAACTCCACAAAGAAAAGAGGAGCCAGCAGACTGAAAACCTGAACAGTTCCCATTTCTCCAAGGTCAGGCCCTACTCTTGTCAGTGCAGAGCCGGTCTGGGCATAGGGGACCCCTCACCCCCGGCAGAACGAAGCGGTCAGGCCAGAATGTCTCTGAGATCCCCTCTGGTCCTGGCAGTTGTTCCTTCTGTGATAACTCGGATGCAGAGAATCACCATGAGGGTGTAGGCGTTGATGTTTTGAGTCCTGCTATTTCAGAAACCATTAGCCTGTTTTGTTTTTTGTTTTGTTTTTTCTCTCTCTCAGCAAATTTTACCTTGGCTCTGATCTTCCTCAAGGTGCTACCAGGAGAGAAGGGAACAGAATCTCTTAGTCTCTGTTCTGGAGGGCCCCCTTGTTCAGGGAGGGAGCCTGTCTGGCATTCACTGAAAAGCCTGGACAGCCCGATGTAGGCACAGCATTGCTGGAGAGGCAGCCGCTATTGTGGTGGGTTTGGAGGGAATAACTCCTGCTCTTTGAAGGATTTCCATGACATGGAGCATTGTGACGTCCCCCGACATGGTCTCCAAAAGCCCTAATGTGGAGTGAGACTCGTGATGCTGAGAGCAGCAATGGAGTCATCAGCGTGCTTTGCAGAAGAGCCTCCACCCCAGCTGTGGTCAGGCTCTGGGGACCCGCAGGTTTTTCAGTCTAGGACATCCCTGTGGTTTAAAGGATAACTTAGGTTGCCTGTGGCAGTCATGGACTCTAATGCCAGTGTGGGGCCAGGCAGATGATGCAGCAGGGAAGCAGCCCGGGCATGAGACAACAGAGAAAGGTGGGGTCTATGGCAAACTAGGAATACAAGCGCTATGGAAGGAGCAGTTGCTTGTCCGCTCCAGCTGAATGCTGCCAGGAATGTGGGCCCGGTGGTAGCCAGGTTTTTTTTTTTTTTTTATTTCTTCCATTCTTAAAGAGAAGCCACAAACTAGGACTGTGTGTTGCATATATGCGTGTGTGTGAGTATATCAAATCCCCGTATCTTGAAACAACTAAGGTCAATGAGAAAATGCCTTTGCAGGACAAGCGCAATTCATTCGCAGGGCCCCAACTTCTCTCCTCTGCTATGCAAGGAGGAAAACTGTTTTGTGATGAATTTATTTGAAGGTACTTTAGAAAAATATAACTGGCACCTTAAACCAGTGAGTGTGAACTTTATGATCCACCCTGCCCTCCCCCATTTATAGTAAAGATTGCCTTATAAAAATAGTCCAAGTCAAAAAGTAAGTTATTTAAAAGAAAACACATGAAGGAAAGAGAGCACAGTGATTATAAGATGTGGCAAAGGCTGCAAAGGGGGTCCTTGAGTGAGGGTCTAGGGAAATAAGGCTCAGCAGATGGTTCGTGCCTGGAGCCACGAAGGGGAGGGTCAGATTGCCCGATGCTGGTGCCAGGGCTGGCCTCAGAGTGTCCCAGTCCCTATCAGTGGCCCGGTGGCTCCGCTGGATGTGCCTCTGAGTTGCTTCCATATCTGTGATCTCCTCCAATCCTCAAGGCCTAACCTGCCTTTGTGACAAGTATAGAAACTAAGGCCCAGATGGGGAATGCACGGGAATGATGCGTTTGAGCCAGAGATGGGAGGAGAGCCCCGGTCCCCTGATGGTAGGAGAAGGGCTGTCTCTTTCCACCACTCCCCTGTAGGACTCTGCCAGGACAGAACTGAGCATCTGTGAGGAGAGGGCAAAACTCCGACCACTGTCCCACTCCCTTTTCTGCCCAGCTGCGGGCCTCGCAGCCAGTATGTTTTGCTGCCTGTCTGCAGGCTTCCTCTGTGACCTATAGCCCTTTTGTGTGCTCCTCTCTGGGGCTCCTCCCGGGAGCACTCTCTGCCTCCTCACCACATTCTTCAGTGCGAGCTCTTTGGTGTCTTTAGCAACAGACCTTGCGATGCAAATCAACTGAATGTGGGACAGACTTTGCTGTATTGAACCTCCCACCCCCAGCCTGAGTCTTCCCAGCACATGGTTTTATTTTCCATATAAAGATCCCACTGCATTCAAATGGATGCAGCTTTTAAGTAACTGTCTTGCAAATATAATTGTATAAGGGGGTCTATAGCTCCCTCTCACAGCCTCTGCTTACGAGGGAGGGCAATGTGTCTCACTCTTCCACTACTTCAAACAGCTCGGGAGGGAGTGGAGGCTGGATTTGTAGCTATTCTGGTAGCCCCGTGGTCATCTCCACCCTCCACCCCTAGAAGTACGTGCCTTCTTGCTGCCTTCTGGGGGACCTGCCTGGAAAACCATGGCTGACATGGGTTGACCAACAGTGAACTAGTTCTGCTGGGCTTGCAGGAAATTTCCAGGGACAGAAACTATCATGTTTATGTGGCTCCTTCAGGACATATACCTGCTGGCATCCCACGTATAACCTGCACGAGGGATTCCTGGCATCCAGTCTGAATGTCACTTGGGGGTGACTGTCCCAGAGTTGACCCCAGTGCTCGGTGGAATGGAGTCTTCCTTCATCTGTTCCAGTCCCATGGCTCTAAATCAGGGGCCAAGTGGTGGCAAACCTTGAGTGGCATTCCCAGCCACTATTCCCAGGCCAGCCCTCTTTAGCACCAACTGGTGCTTGTCCTGTGAGAACGTGGGGTTAGTATTGCTGGGTGTTTTAATTTTTCAAGAGAAGCTAGAAATCCATGTATGTATATAAAAGCTCTCAGCTTACCACTATTGGTGACTAATTCAAATGAAAATCAAGGTACCATGCAGGCCAAACAAAATTTGTCCAGGGATGGATATAGCTCGGAGATGACCATTTGTCAGCTCTGCTCTTCATCCTAACTTGGGCAGCCAGCCTCCTGGGATCGTTCATCCCTCCCCTCTTTCTTCTCCACATCAGTCACAGGCCTGAGTGTCACCTGTGGGCTGTGGGCTCTCTCTCAGCTTGGCTTAGTTGGACCCTCGGTTTTTGGATTCTTTAACACAGCTGATGGCCCAAGATTCTTACTGTGCCGATGGCCGTTGGATCAGTGCAGTAGACGTGGGTATTTCTTCAGCCCTAATAATCTCATTTCTTTCTTTTTTTTTTTTTTTTGCTTTTTAGGGCCACACCTAGGGCATATGGAAGAGTTCCCAGGCTAGGGGTCTAATCAGAGCTACAGCTGCCAGCCTACACCAGAGCCAAAGCAATGCAGGATCAGAGCCACATCTGCGATCTACACCACAGCTCACAGTAACGCCAGATCCTTAACCCACTGAGCAAGGCCAGGGACCAAACTCTCAACCTCATGGTTCCTAGTTGGAATCGTTTCTGCCGCGCCACGACGGGAACTCATTTTTTTTTTTAAGACACCACGATTTTTTCTTTCAATGGAATTTTGTATCTGGTGGTGAGAAGATGGGGGCTGGGGATGATGGTGAGAAGACATAGCCTTTTGAAGCAGGCTGGGTCATGTTGAAGTAGGTTCCTTAGGCACGCTTGTAATATCTAAAGTTTTGTAGACTTTGAATATTTAGATTCTCAATGGATTTTGAACTCAAACAGTCTTTCTGTTTCACATGGGAAATATTTAGCAGAGGGACCACTTCCTTTGAATGTGGCTCAAAGAAAAGTGCTCAGGCGTGGGAACTGACTTGCTGGGTGACCTTGGGCAGGTCACTTGAGCACTCTGGGCTTTAGTTTACTCACTTGTAGGAGTTCATTGATTGCTGAGCTTCCTTCTCTATTGGACCATCTAGGATGTAGGGTCATGCTCGTGATCAGCAAAGTCAAGTCTGCACCTCTTAGTGGTGACTGCCAATTAGTCCCGATTATCATTGGTTTAGAGAAGGTCCAGATCATGGCTCTTGTTGTAAGTCCTGATGATTGCATGTTAATTTTTTAATTAAAAAAATTTTTTTTAAGAATTGCTATGGTTTAATTACAGTCTTAGTCTTCCCACTCCCATTTCTTCTCAATGGAAGATGATGCTCTTTGTTCTTTTCTTGGCAGCTGCTACAAGCAGATGTGCAAAATCTCTATCTCTGGGGACAGCTTTGGAAGGTTCCCTACAATTCAAGTCTCCCCCATAAAGGAAAGCCCCACTACAATCCCAAAATAGGGTGTGGGGATGACCTTCTCTTCCCCAATTGCCAAGGAGATCTTGAGTTTTTAAGGTGTTTGTGGAAAATATGAACCTTTTAAGGTCGAAGCTGGTCATTAATCTTTATGAAGATACCAGTGAAAATAATAACTTAACATTTATTGAGAATTTACTGTGCCGCAGCCACTTAATTAATTTGATCCTTGTAATAACACTATGGCATGGGAATGATTCCTAGTGCCATATTGCAGATGAAGAAGCTGAGGCACAGAGAGGTTAAGTAATTTACTCAAGATCACGCAGCTGGCAAATTGCAAAACTGGGATTCAAACTCTAGAAGTCTGGTTCTGGAGTCTGTTCACTCTGCTGCAGATACCTTTCAATAGTTTATGACACTTGATAATGTTTTGCCAATGATTTAGAAATATACATTTCTTTCTTTTTTTAAATGATTTTTATTTTTTCTCTTATAGTTGGTTTACAGTGTTCAGTCAATTTTCTACTATACAGCAAAGTGACCCAGTCTCTCTCCCCCTCCCCACAAATATATACATTCTTTTTCTCACATTGTCCCCCATCATGCTCGATAACAAGGGACTAGATACAGTTCCCAGTGCTATACAGCAGGATCTCATTGCTTCCAAAGGCAATAGTGTGCATCTACTAACCCCTAACTCCCAGTCCATCCCACTCCCTCCTCCTCCCCCTTGGCAACCACAAGTCTGTTCTCCAAGTCCATGAGTTTCTTTGATTTAGAAATATATTTAGAGAAAAATAAATAAAACATAATTTGCTTTCTTATGTACAAAGGTGATGGCAAGACAATGCTTTGAAGTTAGGACTTATGCTGGACTTCAACAGGAAATAGTTAAGATCTGTTTTTCCATGTGTTTGACTATACATAAGCCATAATATAGACAAACAATATTTAAACCTGGCATATCCATATATTCACACACCTAACTCTGTCTCTGTAGACACACATACAGTATACAGAGAAGGTGAGATCCAAAAATTAGGTTGGATGCTAGCTTAATTCCAATCAAAAATACTGCCTCACTCCCACATCTTTGTTAATAACAAACCATGTTTGTTTCTTCCAAACAAGTGGTTTGAATATTGGAGAAAACAAACAAATACTCTGAGTGTATTTGAGGCAACACATATGCTGACTCATCAGAAAAGGGCAAAAGGCTCTTTGCTGAGCTCAAGCGGCCTGGGCTTCAGAGGGCCTGTGGCTGGGCTGCCGTGTGAACAGAAACATCCATTCCAGGCTATCAGTGGCCACGGCCTGGTGAGATTCAGGGGAGGCACCTGCCACTTCTCTTCTTCCTTTCTGTGTGCGCAAGCTGGAGACCAGTGCAGCTTGAAACAACCCTCTGCAGAGTATGGTCTGGAACGGGAAAAAGCTTCTTGTGGAATGTTGAGTGAAAAAAGCAGGACACACAACTGTATACCTGGTTTAATCCTGATTTTGTTAAAAGAAAATAGATATAGCCAGATATTCCCATGTATGCCGAGGAATGCTAGGGTAAAGGAATGTGGTTTTAGATGTCCTCTTTATGCTTGTTTTCCGAATAGTCTGCAATGAGCACAAAGTACTATTATAAATAGGAAAAACTCTAATAAATATGCTTTCAAAAGGTCACAGTTGGAGGCTGGAATAGAACTTTCCCAAAGAAGCTGTGCATTTTCTTACCATCCACCTTTCTCCCAAATGCCGGAGAAGGAACTCTCTCGTAGACCCCAAAGGGACTTTTTTTTCTTGCTTTTTATGGAACTTCCTGGGATAGGGGTCCAATTGGAGCTGCAGCTGCCAGGTTACGCCACAGCCACAGCAATGAGGGACCTGAGCTGAGTCTGCAACCTACACTGCAGCTCTCAGCTAATCCCTTAAACCACCGATCGAGGCTAGGGATTGAACCTGCATCCTCATGGATACTAGTCAGGTTCCTTACTGCTGAGCCACAACAGTAAGTCCCCAAAGGTACTTTTGGCCCAGCCCTGGTCAGCTGCTCTGGGGCTTGGGGTCTTGCAGAAGCCTCATGTGTTGTCCCTGATGGAAATTTACAGACTAAGCCTCTCAGAACCCAAGTTTTTGTGGACGGACATCAGAGCTGCCAGGTAGCAAAGGGAAGGTGTTGCTGCTCTTATCCATTTTACATACTGGGTTTTTCCATAAGATTTTTTTTTTTTAAGATTTTTATTTATTTATTTTTATTATAGTTGGTTTATAATGAAAAAGTTTTTTCTTCCCCCCAAAGGATTCAATTACTCAGAGTAAGCAAACAGTGGTCTGTTCCAACTCCTTCATTGCACTGAGGCGCACACTGGAATGGACTTGCTCAGGGTCACGATCAAGTTCATATTAGAACTGGAGCAAGGTCTCTGTAAAGACAGGCCAGGAAGCCCTTGGCTCCCAGCCCCTGGAGCCTTTCCTCTGAGGTTTTGTATAATCTGGGCTTTCTCTTAGTAAAGCCAGACCTCTCCTGGAAGCCCTTTAACCCTTTCTAGTTTCATAGCAACGTACACGTCCCCCCACCCCCTTGATCATTTCTGACGGGCAGGGATGTTTATTCTCTCCATGGCTCTCTAAGGAAGAGAAACCAGAGTGAGAGCTGTCAGGGGACCGGGAGGGGACCTGGTTCAGTGCCTTCATTCCCCAGATGAGAGGCTGAGATCCAGGGAAGGGAAGGAACTTTCTCATTCACTCAGTGAGTTTCTTATGGAGCTGGAGCCCCTCCTGAGAACAGGAGCAGGATGCCTCTTAATACATTCAACTCTTTCTACAGAAGAGGCATTTGAGTTACCGAGAAGGGTGCAACTTACCCAAAGACACTCAGGGAGATAAGGGCTGAGTTAGGACTAATCTCTCATTCTTCCAAATCCCCAACTCCCAACCTGGGTTCATAATCTCCCCCCACCTCTGTCCCAGCTTGCCCCAGGACCCCAAACCCATGGGTTTGCGGGTTGTCCACACATTGCTAGTTGAGATCTCTCCTCCTCTGTGATGGTAAATAGCCATTTATTTTGTTCCCCCAATTTCCCACAGGATCATCCGGACAAAAGTACAGCAGCCACCCAACCAGCCGGTCCCCGCTTCCAGTCACAGCATAGGTAAGAAGAACTTTAAAAAAAAAAATTTAAAAATCTAATGGGTTCCAAATACTCTAAAGAACTTTTAATCATTCTTATGGACAGATAATTCTACATAAAACACTTCGGCACACGTACTAATGCGCCTTCTTTGTCATTCTCCAAGGGCTGAACCTGGTAAATGAATTTTATAAATACTGCTAAAAGGTTTTGAATTTTACTGATTATTATGATAAATAGCTTTCACCATGAGACAGAAAATTGAAATCTAAGCCAAAAAAAAAAAAATCCACTAATGGGGGTCTATAGAATGTCAGATAATTAAAGTAATAAATCAAGAAAGGGATACTTATTCATAACATTTTCTGCATCATTAGTCAGTAAGTAGTTTTGAATGTGTTTTTTTTTCTTCTATCAACCAGCCCTTCTACAATTCTTTGTGCACTTGCAGTCTTGAGTGAAGATGTGGCAAAACTTCCCAAACTTTCTTTCTCTCTCTCTTGCTTCGATCTCATATGCTCTGCGAACTGTCAAGGGCTGCCCGTGGGGTCCTGACACTCACGGTGAAGTCTGAGAATGACCGTGACTCGTAAGGATGGGAGTCACAGTTCCCACTACTCAGAAGCTCAAAGGTTTTCCCTGCCTTCCCTTCCCTGCAAAGATCGTGAGATGACAGTGATGGGTGTCTTCTCATAATATATCATTTCTCCACCTGGTATACAGGAAACACCTCTGGTTAGATGGGGGGAATCTTATTCTAAGAAAGTGGGCCACCATTCAGCAAGCCTCTGACAGTTCTGGTTGCCACAGTGCCTGTCAATTCTGCTTAATGACACCTTAATTATACAAAGGTTGTGAACCCTTTATTGCTCCGCCTTTAACTGAACTTCCCACAGTGATGGGAGGCAGGCAGAGACCAGCTTATAGTCCCAGCTTCGTCATTCCCTCACCCAGTGAACTGTGTAAGTCCTTTCCCCTCTCTGAGCCTCAGTTTCCCCATTTGTGGATCTAGAGGCACAAACCAAGTGCTTTCTGAGGTCTCTGATTCTTCATCGTTGCCTCTTTGGATAAAAGCAGAATGGCTACCTTGCATAAAGTAATGCTTTGTTTAGTAATTCATTCAAAAAGCCCTGGCTATGACGGGGGCAGTGGTGGGGCTAGGTAGCAAAGGAAAGTTTGCAGAACACTGAGATAAGCCTCAAGAAGAAAGTCCAGCCTGCTGTGGGAGGAGAAGAGAGGGAAGAACTAGCTCTGTTGAGCTGGGATGAAAGGCGTTGAGGAAGGCTTTCTGGGGAAGTGTGGCTAGGATTTCACCTGCAGCTTTAACTATTTCAGGTCCCGTGGCAATGAATATCAAACTCAAGTAACTGATGAAGTTTCTGCTGTGGTGCAGTGGGTTAAGAATCTGATTGCAGTGGCTTAGGCTGCTGAGGAGGCATGGGCTAAATCCCCAGCCAGTGCAGTGGGTTTAAGAATCTAGCAAAGTTACTGCAGCTGCAGCGTAGGTCACAGCTGTGGCTGGGATTCAGTCCCTGGCCCAGGAACTTCCATATGCCGTGGGTGAGGCCATAAAAATACAAACAAACCCAAAAGACTAAAGTAACTGATAATGTTCTTTCATTTGGATTAGAGGAATAATTCCACTTGTCAGTCAGCAGAATGCCTTGTCCCAGAAATCTGTATAAAAACCATATCTTATGTGTGTACAACCCTTTATAACTTACAAACGAATTGAGGAGTGAGGATATGGAAGCTTTAGAGAAATGAAATAACAAGCCCAAGGTCACATGGCCAGTAAGTGATGGAGCCAGAGTTGGAACCTGGGTCTTTGGAGCCGAGTGCGATCACAAAATAACTGGACTAAATGTCACTAGCTCTGTCAGCAACATGGTGAGCCTTGGTTATGTGGGGTTGTTGTTGTTTTAAGTACCAAACGACTTGTGAGCCTCTTTCTTCCTCTGTTCTTTGCACCTTAATACAGAACAGGTTGTGAGATTTGCATAAATCTATTTTGAGGAGCTTCTTCTGGTGAAGGAAAAGAGAAGTTAACGATTTCTACTTCTGTGTCTCCTAAGGAAGATCTAAAATCAAACTCAAATATGAGAAGAAAGGCCCTGTTCCCTTTAGGTCTGTAGGAGCGAGAGCTGGATGTGCTCCAAGGAAAGCAACAAAGAGTTTCTCAAGCACTCACCGCCATTTCTAATACTTTCCTACGCATCAGAGTCAAAAGCAGCTCCACCTGCCCCCAGCTAGTTACAGTCGATAGAAATGTGTCTGAGGTTTTTTGGTCTGCAGGTTTTAATGAACCAAGAAAGAATTCCCTCCACTCAGGAATGGAGATTCAGCTGCAAGGCTTGAGAGGACCCTGGTTTTCCCCTTGGATCAGGGGCTAGGAGTTAATGTGAAACTTGCACAAACCTCCCCTTCCCTATTCTTATTCTCAGGAACTTAGAGACCTGGTCTCTGTCACAGTAAGTGACCAACTTCTGCCCACGTTTTGGGCAGAAGAAACCTAGACTTTAAATCCGTAGACCCAAGGCTGAGTCCTGATGTTACTGCTTATCGTCTAAATGACTTTGAGCAAATCGCTTTGTCTTGTGGAGACTCATTTTCCTCATTTGGTAAATGGGGGTGATTAATAGCAATTAATAGGTATGCAAGCATCAAATGAAAAGCACTGTATTAATGTAAAGCATGTTATTGTTTTTTCTTTATTCATTAGTGAGGAGCAGATTACTACAGCGGTTAAGACTTTAGTTCTTGGGTTCCAGTCACCACTCTGCCTCGTATCAGCTGTGTGACCTTGGGAAAGTCCTTTACCTTCTCTAAACCTGGGTTCCCTTACTTTCCAGTGAGATAACAACGTGACCTAGCTTATTAGCTTATTCTCAGAATGAAATGAGATAATGCCTGAATGGCTAGCAGAGAGTAAGTTCTCAGAAAAAGTTATCATTATTATATGTGATAATATATACATACTATAGGATACATACTATATATGATATAGAGTATATTACATAATTAACATCAAATATTAAAATGCAGGTAAACTGGCCGGAGGAAAGACAGTAAGGAACTATAAAAAGAAGAGACAGTCTGCCATTTGGCATTTTGTTGGCTTGTATGCATGTGTGTGCAGATATTTATGGCTGAGTGGATGGATGGATATGCAAGGGGGGAGCGATCCTGCCTATTGAGCAGGTTGTTTTTAGACTGGCTGGTGGAGGGCCCTGGTTCCCCTCTTTCTCTGCTCCATCCCCCCCGCTTCCTGCATCCTTGGATAGGCACCCGGTTGAGCCACCGAATGTTCCGTGTTCCCTTCTGCTCCGTCAGTTCTCTTTGCTGCCCATCTTCCCCACTCACCGCCCCCACCTCCCCGCAGAGAACCTGGGTAAGGGGTCCCAGGGCCGCTCTCATCACCCAGGTACGGCCACTGTTCCAGGGCGCGTGTCCTCGGCACACAGGCGCCCTGCCCGGGCAGCCCTCTCCGAGCCGCCCCAGCCCGCTAGGGGGAGTGCCCGCTGGCTGGGGCCCAACCTCCCACCTCACCAGCCACCCGCCGGCCGGGCCCTGACTGCCCTCTCCCTCTGCGCAGTGTCCACGGGCTCCGTGACGCAGGTGTCCTCGGTGAGCACGGACTCGGCCGGCTCCTCCTACTCCATCAGCGGCATCCTGGGCATCACCTCCCCCAGCGCCGACACCAACAAGCGCAAGAGAGACGAAGGTAAGCGAAGCCCCTGGCCGCCGTCGGGGATGGACCGGCGGGATCTGTTTCAGGGGCTCAGGGCGGAAGCACAGATGCCCGCTGAGCACCTCCTTACCTGCCGAGCCCTGGAGGCGCCAGGCCCAGGCCCTTCGCGGTCCGCAGGGAAGAAGCTGAGCCCTCCAAGAAGGCAGAGCCCTTTCTTTCTGTGCTTTGTGGCCTCTAAGAGGCCCTTGTGTGTGCAGATGTGGCGCCTGAGGGCAGGGTGTGGAAGGTCTGGGCGCAGCGTCAGAGTCCCCTTTGGTGGGGAGTCCTGGGGGTGAGGGAGGAGCCCGGCAGAGTCAGAGGGACACACGCGGCGATGGCGGGTCAGCGGGTGGGTTCTCTGAGGGCCTGAGCACCTCTCTCCCAGAAGAGATCTGGCGCATGGTGATGGAGGGAGCGAGGAAGTTAAATCATCCTCTCCTCTGTGCCCTTGGGCCTTGGAAGGAAGGGGTGCAGGGGCCTCCCGGGCATTACCTAGATGACAATCTTCCCTGTTGGTTTTTCTCCACCCTCCGGAGCAGGGCCACCCCTGTCCTGGACCCAGGGCCCACTTTAACCTGAGTCTCCTTTCCCTGGATGGGCTGCCAGCGCTGGCTGACAGGAATGGGTTTGAGAGGAGAACCGACTCCCTGGGAGGCTGTAAAACCTTGGTCAGGAGAGGAGAAAAAAAGGAAGGAAAAAAAAAAAAAAAAAAAAAAAAAAGGCCATGGTGTAGGGCCTGAGAGCAGCGTGACAGAAATCTTGATTCAATTATTCTGTTCCTCGGCACAATTCCCTTTCTCGGCTCCCTGTAAGCGATGTATGTTCTCGTGAGCACATGCCTAAGTACTTAAGATCTGTAACTAGAAAATTGAGTCAGCCCGCGGTGGATTGGCCTGTGGTCTGTGTGTTCCCGGCCATGCAGGAACTGGGCCTGTGCCTCTGTTTGGAGCTGTGGGGGATTCATGGGGGATGATGCATGGCTTTGGAAGCGGCCTCACCTCTTTCTCCCGCTCCTGACACTCGGAGCAGATGTCAGAAGTCTTTAACGCAGTGGGTGGCTGTGCTGTGTTACGGCAGGAGGCGGTGGGCCTACCATCTCTACTGGTTTATGGAGTTGATGGTGTCATCTTCTCTCCCGTTGTCACCTGGACTCTCAGCAGATGTGCCCATGTTGGGGCCCCGGTGTGTTTGATCACGTGGAGGGGCCAGTATGTGAGGCTCCCTCAGAGGATGAGGGATCCGGGCAGAGAATATGGAGGAGAAGAAAAAAATCAAGTTTCATGTTTACCATCCAAACGGACAGGTCCTGAATTGGGGGAATGTGTCTCTGTGTTTGTGGGGGTGCCGTATTGGCTTTCAGTCTCTGATCAGCGGTCACTCTAGCTTTTCAGGCTGCTTGAGAAGGTACAGAGTGGTCAGAATCCAGGTGTTGTTTGTCTAGACTGTTCTGTGCTGGGTGGATCCTTCCTGGGGGTTGTGGCCCACTTGGGTTATTGCCCTTTGAGGGAAATAGTCACAAATTGGGATCCATCCAGATGGGTATAACCTGGATGGAGACGCATTTGGAGCACACCTCAAGGCTCTCAGGGATGTTTTGGTACCAAGAAGAGAAGAATGAGCAGGACTGAATTGTTGCCTTCAACTATTAGGAGGGCTGACATGGAAACTGGAGGAATGAGATTTTGCTGGGTGGCTTTGAAGGCCAGTGTGTGGCAGATGCAGAGATTTCAGCTCAGAATTAAAATAAGTACATATGAGAGTGGTCTAGGGCAAAAAAAGGCTGCCTCAGAAGGTAGTGAGTCCCCTGTCACTAGAGGTATGTTCATAAATCCTAGGTGGAGATTTTCTGATCTGCTGCCAAAGAGTACCAAGAGTCAGACGTGAGACTGGATGATCTTTGAGATCTTTTCCGTTTGGGAATTTATAATTGAGCCTTGATGCCCAGAAAGACTTGGGAGGGGATCCTGTCTGTGGTCTGCGGCTGAGGTAGAATGATCTGATGGTCCTGGCAGTTTATAGGATCGGGAAGATTAAGGGGCCCGAGCAGCAAGCAGAGCCCCCCCCCCCCCACCGCCTGCCCCCTGCATCACTGAGAGTGGGTGTCCTTAGGCAGAGAGGTGGGCAGACGCGCCCTTGCTGACATCAGTAAACTGCCTGGAAAGAGGACAGCAAAACTGCTGTAATGAAACGTCCCCAGGAGGAATAAACTAGAAGAGGCACCTTCTCTTGTACTCACTATGAAGAATACAGCTGATAAAATGCTGGCAGAAGCTTGGCAATGAAAAGCCCTTGAGCAAGAGTCCCCATGCTGTGCGGTCCAGGGCATTGATTTCTCCCCTGCAGCCATCGCCTGTCACCAAGACTCAAGTGACTGCCCTTTCCCATTCTTCCTTTATATCTCCCTGCATCCTTGCCTTGGCTTCAGGGGGGGAGTTGAAGAGGCAGAGATTGCCACCCTCTTTTGATGGGGGAGGAAACCAAGGTCCCAGGCAGTTCCATGATGTTGGCAACGCCAGAAAGCTGGGGTGGCCCGGGGGATAGGAAGGAGTGGCGATAGTTCTCTGGCATTGTCCGGCCACCTGCGATCCCTCGGTCCCTCCAGAGAGATGCATTGGAGGTGGAGCAGCCTGAGCCTGGGCAGAGCCTAGGGATGGTGTGAGGAGAGTTTCCAGCAGAAGGGCATGGGTAGCAGGGCGGATGCTGTTGAGAGTGTGGTGAAAAAGTCAGAAGCAGCCACTAGGGAAACACAGATGTGCTGGTGCACTAGAGGGCTGGCTCTTGAGGCTGCAGACCGGCACCGTTTTCCTCAGGAGCCCTCAGCAGCCTGAGGGAAGGGCCGGGGGCAGGTGCAACCATACAGGACCAGGAGGAAGATGGCTGAGGGTTCTTGTCCCCGTATTTCAGGTGAGGTGACGAGGCTCTCCGGGGCAGAGTTGCTTGCTCAGCTCTGGCTCAGTCGTCTCCTACTTGGACTTGAATTTTACCCCGTGGGCCTTTCCTGGTGCCACGCTCCTGCCCAGGCCCCTGGGAGAGGACCATGACAGAAGGTCTGTGCTCGAGATCTTGCAGGCCGGTGGACAAGACTGGCCAGCCCAAAGCCCCCTCCCCGCCACCGGGCAGTGTGTGGGGTGATGCTCAGATGGGAGGGTGACACCAGAGTGGGAAGATGGAGCAGGGAGGGGCCGACATCCACCAAACGCATCTGGGAAGGGCCCTCATAGGAAGTGGCATTTTATCAAGAGAGAAAAATCTTTTACGTAGCTTGTTTTTAACCTAAGTGAATTCAAATCTGTTTAAAAATGGAGTTCCCCAGTATTGCCCTAGCCACATTTCAAGGGCTCAGTAGCTGCATGTGTTATCGAGCTTCTGTATTGGATACCATGGCTTGAATACAGGTGCTTGGCACATAGTAGGTACTCAATAAACACTCCTTGGTGGAATGGATCTGTCGTGTGCCTGTAATCAGTTCACAATTAGTGAGGATGGCGTGTGTAGGGGGGAGGGTGTCTCTAGTCCCCTCAACCAGGAGTGTTTCTGGTGGTATTTTTGGCTTCCACGGAAAGTTCTATTTGAGTAAAGAGATCTGTAGCAAAAAGAAACAAGTTAGAACACTGTTAGACCAGGAGATTGTCAAGGGCCCTTTTAGTCTAGAAATTCTAGGACCTTCCCTGGGACATTTGCCCCCAAGACCAGCCTTGGGGATGTGACCACTTTGTCCAAATCTCAGATGGACAAGGAATCTGGGGCCTCAGAGGACAGAGCCGAGGCTGGTTAAAAGAAGCTACAGGGACACAGATGATGGCTCAGGGCAAGGAACAGCTTTAGACAACAGGCAGGCTGGGCCAAGGTTGGTTTGGAAAGGTGGTAAGTCCCCCGTCATTGGCGATGTGAGCAAGGGCTGGACAAATAAAGGGCAGAAGAGCCAAAGGAGGCGTCCTGCTTTGGACTCTGCGACTTCTGAGACCCGTTCCAGTCTGAGCAGCAAGTGCGGCATCTGGAAGTGGTTCTTCCTACTTGTTTTCCCTCCTGCTGTTTGACTCTGAGTCTGTGCACTTGGCTGGTGGGGCCCCATCGCCTGCATTTCCATCCCTAGCCTGGCCCCTTGGCTCAGGGCCCGGTGCACAGCCGTGCTCAGGGGGCTTGAGGATGGCTGAGCATCAGCCCAGGGTGCCTCCCAAGCCTGAGAGGCAGCTTTGTCTCTTGGTTGAACTGTCCTGAGTTTCCGTGGAGAAAGCTGCGGTGTGGGCCTGAGGCATCCTGCCGGGCCTGGGGGACAGAGCCACGGCACTGCCTCCCCGGCTGGTAGGCCTGCAGGAGGTGGTGGTGGGCGGACTTGGCAGAGCAGGCAGCGCTGTGAATAGCGGCCATGGGTGAAAGGGCAGTCCCAGACCCTCTGTTCCTTCCTGGGCCTTTGATCTCGGATGGGGCCTCCTTCCGCCGTCTCCAGGGCCCCCATTCAGGTCCCCTCGACCTCCCCCTCCCCTCATCCCCCCAGTTTGAAAGGCCCTGAACACACTGAGGTCAGCCGAGTGCGAATCCCTTTCACTAGCCCAGAAAGCCGGCCAATCCAGCACCAGTGTGGACTCTGGGGGCCAGAAGCTTCTTTCTGGGCAGTGGAGGGTACATTGCAGGTGGCACTTCTGGGCCCTGGACGGCCCTCTGCCTGAGCAGGGCACAGGAAGGGGCCTGTCCTTTTCAAAAGATGCCAAGGCCCACACAACCCTCGTGGAGAGGTCTGGGGGCATTGGGCAGGGGCTCCTGTCATGACTAGGTCCATCCCTCTCTCTGGAGGTGCCTGGCTCCTCTGTCTTTGTGTCTCTCCCTGGGACTTTTGTTTAGGGGGTGCATCCCGTCCAGCGCTATCTGCCCCTGTGTCTATCCTGTTTACTGAGACTTCCCCTGTATCTCCTGGTCCAGCTCTCACTCTCTTTTTCTCACATCCACTCCCCCGCCCCCTTGTGTTAGCTCTGCTCTCTTTCCTGCCAGCTCCCTCCTCCCCTCCTCGCAGGCCAGAGCCCCAGCCCTGCAGACTCCATGGGAGCCATCTTGGGGAGGGAAGAGGTTTCAGAAGCTCAAGAGACCACGCAGGGCCCTCGGGCCCCTCTGACCTCGGGCAGGCTCTGGTCTTCGTCGTAGGACCCTCCTCCTTTATGAGACCCTCAGACCCTGTCTGCTGCCCGGGCCAGAAAGCAGAAGCCTGGGGCAGAAGGTTCGGGACTCTTCCCAGGCTTCCCAGCAGGGGATGGGATGTGTGGAAAAGCCCAGGATTCCTGGGTCAGGAGTTGGAAGAAGGCCTTGTGGCACCAACATGCCACAGATCTGTGAGCTCTGGAGACCTCCAAGTAAGGTGAAGTGTTGTGGTCCAGGCTCACAGGCTAGGGGCCAGCTGGCTTGAGAACTCTGCTGGGTGAAACCTTTGGCAAGTTATTTGAGTCCCTCTGAGGCTCCATTTTTGCCATCTGGAAATCAGAGGGAGCACAGGTTTTGTGTGTGCTTTGAGGATAAAAGAAGGGCATTCCAGCAAATGGTTTAGCCCCAGGGCCTGATGGCAGTAAGTATTTAATAAATGGCCATTGAGGGAGACCAGCCCTTGAGGGTGTGTGTGTGTGTGTGTGGCGGAGGGGGGGGGGCGGGTCACAGGTTGAGGGCAGGCAGGCTCTAGCCGCAGTTCTGTTTGGCAGCTGAAACTGGCAGATCTGCCCCCCTGCCCCCCACTACCGGCTTCCTGTTTGTTACAGTGGCTGCGGTGGGTGCCAAGACTGAACAACAGCGCCCCCAGGTGTCAGCTTCAAAGTGAAGGGCCACTCACGTTCCTTCGCTCCCTTTCTTTTCTTCAGGACCATCAGCCCTCCTGATGGAAGTATAAAAGGGTTATTAAACCTCAGTTTTCGGTGAGGTGAGGCCCTTAGGACCCAGGCAGTGGAGACTTCCAGGACGGAGAGCAGAAGGCCGAGTACCTGAGCCTGGGCAGGCTGGGCATCTTGGGAGGGGTGGCTGGGCATCTAGGGGTTTGGTGACAGCTTGGATTTCACCGAGCTTGTTGGAGCTGGAAGGGCCTTGGAGAGCATCTGGGACCTGTCCCCTTAGCCGTTATTCACATAGGAGAAGGCTTGGAGAAGAGAAGGGGTGTGACTAGGTCACAAAGTGAGAACCCAGAAAACCCAGGAGGACAAAACAGACTCCTCAGAACATCCTTGGGGTCCTACTGCCCTTTGACGTGACGCATCTCAGTGTCTTCTTTCCCCTCCTTTTCTCCATTCTCCTCACTCCCCCTGCTGCCCCCACTGTTGAAAGCCACCAGCAACCCTGACCTGACCCGATCAGCTTATCACCCCGGGGCCTCAACCCCAGACAATGAGCCCTGACCTTCCCTCCCTGGCCTTCTGTTCCCTTCTGTGCTTCTGGTCCCCGCACAGTCTCTGAGCTCTCCTGTCTCTGGGCTGTTATCCAGGCAAAGGCCTCCACCTGGGAGGCTGCCCTTGAGGCTGGTCTGCTAACCTGGCCTTGTCTCCAAAGCCATTCCACTGCCTGGGGAATTTTCAGGGTAGGGCCATTGGTCTCTAACAACTGGCTGAGGCCCTTGGATCCATCCCGGGCCAGCATGGAGCTCTGGAGACCAGACAGGCTCTGCAGAGAGACCCTAACTTTATCTTGGTCTCTTCCGGGACTTTAGCAGGGCAAGTCCCCTCCCTGCCCCTCCAGGAGGTGTCCTCTGGATGTCCCTCAGGCTGGCCATGCAGGGAGCCCTTCCCTAGTTCTCTTTTGGACTGGGCAGGAGGGACCAGGACCAACATGCTTGCTGGGGGGCATCACTTAGAACCCGATTGCCAGCCTGCCAGTCATGATTTACTTGGCTTGTCTTGTATTTAAAATGATTAGTTACCAACATATAAAAAGAAGGAGATTTCAGGCACAGAAATCTGGCCTTTCTTGGGAAAAAAAAATCCAATTTGGTGACATTGGGTGGGGGCTTTTCTATACAATCATCTGGGGCTGCTGGGCCTGTGGTCCTCAGACTGCTCCCGACTCACCTCGCTCACAGAGTGTGGGCTTTATTTTCTCTATCTGAGCTTCTGGAGTCCTAGTATGGACTCCAGAGAATAAGTCTGCTTGAGCCCAGTCTGTGGCAGCTGAAGCCAGTGGGAGGGAGAGCCCTGACTGGGCTGGATGGGGCTGTGTGTGTGTGTGTGTGTGTGTGTGTGTGTGTGTGTGTGTATGTATGTACACGTGTGGTCCGGGCAGTGGGCAGTCATGCTCTCAGGCTGGAGGTGGATGAGGAGGGGAAGCAGCAGTGCTGGGCCGAGGAGCCCCACCCCTCGGCAGCCCAGAAGAACAATGAGATCTGGCTCATTCAGTCCATATCCACCAGATAGGGTAGTCCAGGCACAGGGGCGCTTCGTGGCAGTGATGCGAAGGACCCGTCTCCCTGCCTGGCTGGCTCCTCTCCTGTCCTTCTGGCCTTGCGGTCTTCATTGGCACCCCAGCGGAGCCCCCAGGCAGATGAGTGTCTGACGCTTCCTTGGTAAAGCAGGGGACTTGAGGCCAGGTGGTCCATCAGCAAGGCTCCTTGGGCCTTTCCCTAGTGCCTGGGGTCTGTCCCTTGGGTGGGGGGTCAAGTTTCAGTTCCTCCTGGCCCCTAGGTCCCCGAGTTTCACTTTGATTCAGTGAGTGAGAGCCCGCGTGAGAGCCAGCCCGGCTGAACACCCTCCCCTAGCTCTGTTGTTTGTGCACCTGCTTTGCTCAGTCCCTCTCCTCCCCTCCCTCCACTGCTATTCCCATGGGGCTGGGCACTGGGGTGCCAGAGAGCCCTGGGGGGGATGTAAAGGACAGCAGGGGGGCACAGCCATGCGTTGGCTCTGGGGTCAGCCAGAATAGGAGTTGTGGGGTCAGCCGTTGAGGAGGTAGCAGAGGAGACGGTCTCATCCATGGTGGGCAGGCTTCCTGCCTGGAACTCAAGGCTGAGTGGACTTGACTTTCTTCCCCACCATGCATGCCCTGCTGCCCTGAGGGGCAGGGCATCCTGAGGGGCAGGGCATTCTCCTTAGCTACAGAATCTGCAATTCGGGGCTTTGAAGCTCCAACTACTAGCGGCTCACGAGGCAGGGGAGGGAGCCCTGGGGACGGGAGCCTTGGGCTCTGGGTTCCAGTCCTCACATTGTGGCTGATTTGCTGGTGACCTTGGGCAAGTCCCTTCCTCTCCCTGGGCCTCAGTTTCCTCAATCTGAAACGGTCATGAGATTCCTAAGCTGCTCTTTGGCACCAAGATTCTAAGCGTCTGCTGGTCCCATCTCAAGTCCACTTGGCATTATTTGAGACCAGTGGTTCTCACCCTTTCAGCCTTGGGATCCCTTTAAATTCTTTTTTTTTTTTTTTTTTTTTTTTTTTTGCTATTTCTTTGGGCCACTCCTGTGGCATATGGAGGTTCCCAGGCTAGGGGTCGAATCGGAGCTGTAGCTGCCAGCCTACGCCAGGGCCACAGCAACGCAGGATCCGAGCCATGTCTGCAACCTACACCACAGCTCACGGCAACGCCGGATCGTTAACCCACTGAGCAAGGGCAGGGACCGAACCCGCAACCTCATGGTTCCTAGTCGGATTCGTTAACCACTGCGCCACGACGGGAACTCCCCTTTAAATTCTTAAAAAAGATTGAGGATTGGGAGTTCCCGTCGTGGCGCAGTGGTTAACGAATCCGACTAGGAACCATGAGGTTGCGGGTTCGGTCCCTGCCCTTGCTCAGTGGGTTAACGATCCGGCGTTGCCGTGAGCTGTGGTGTAGGTTGCAGACGCGGCTCGGATCCCGCGTTGCTGTGGCCCTGGCGTAGGCCGGTGGCTACAGCTCCGATTCAACCCCTAGCCTGGGAACCTCCATATGCCGCGGGAGCGGCCCAAGAAATAGCAACAACAACAACAAAAAGACAAAATAAATAAATAAATAAATAAAATTAAATTAAAAAAAAAAAGATTGAGGATAACAAGGAGCTTTTGAATTTATGTGGGCTAATTGAAATGGACACCATTTTAAAATATGTATTAATTCATTAAAAGTGGTGGTGATAAGTAACATAGATACTATGCTGTTTGAAATAAGAAAGAACTGGGTTTTCCAAACCAAAGTATTTAGAGTGGCATTGCTTTATGATTTTGCACATCTCTTTAGTGTCTGGCTTAAGAGAAAACAGCTGGATTCTCATCGCTGCTTCTGTATCCAATCTGTTGTGATGTCATGCCTCCTAGAGCTTCTGGAAAAGTCCACAGTGGACTCAGGAAAGAGAGTGAAGAAGGCCAATAACAATCTTCACATTATTATGAAACTAGCTTTGACTTCACAGACTCCTTGAAGGGGTCTTGGGGATGGCTCAAGGGGTCCGTGGACTAGCCTTTGAGGATCTCTGCCTTAGGCTGCTGCAGACTCTGAGCGTACTTATCATTCATAGAGAGAGGGAGAGCAGTTGAGTGGTTCTCATGAAAAGAAAGATACCATCAGTTTCTCCTCTTCTCCTGAAGGTAGGGGGAGCCACGGCAGGTCTTTGAACTGGGGAGGGAGAGACAAGACACACGAGGCTTTGGAAATCATCCTCTAGCAGATTGGGGTGTGCAGGGCTTCTTGGTCTTCTCCCAAGCTTGAGCTCCCACAGAAAGGCACAGCAGTGGAGTCTCCTTTCACATCCAGCAGAATATCTGTAGGGTTTGAGGTCTGATCTCCATCCAGCAGACTTCCTTTGGGGCCAACAGCAGCTACCAATGCTCCCTGACAGCCCGGGAAGTTGACCTTTGGGGACCCAGCCGGGTCTACCCATCTCAGCTCAGCTCTGCAGTCCCCTACAGACCCGCGAGACCCCCATGCTAGGCATAGTTTTGGTGGGAAAAACCCCAGCAAATAATATCAATTAGGAATGAAACAAAATAAAATGAAGAAGTGGGTTTAGTGTTTATCTTGACTCCTGGCCTTTGAGGAGAAGCAGGTGTGAGAGGTAATTGAGAAGGGAAGACAAAGGAAGATTTTTGTCCTGATTCCTTAGAGGCTTCAGAGTGTCTCCAGAATGCCAGTAGTGGGTCACCCGTGTGTGTGTGTGTGTGTGTGCGTGTGTGGTGTAATTCCATAGTGAAATTTCCAGTTTTCATTTTCATTGGTACAAGTTTTTCATTTGCATTAGTTCTTCTTTGGACTAACAGAAGAAAATGGAAGAGAGAAAAAGAGCATTTCTTAAGTTCATTGAGGGAGAATTGAGAAAGGGAGGGTAAAAGAAGCTCCAGGAGATCTGCTTGTAGTGAAATGGACTGAGCTCTGAGAGGAAACAGAGAGAAAAGCACTGCCCCCCTGAGACTAGAAAAGAGGATAAAAGCAACCGGGGGGTTAGACACTTCCCTGCATCAGCCACCAGGTGGCACCATCGACCCAAGACAGCTTAGTTGCTGTCCAGGGTTAGGGCTAAGAGGGGTGACAGGGCAGTGTGTCCTGACCATTTGTGAGCTTGGTATGCTGGGTGGGGGGCAGCAGTGCCTAGGTGGGCAGACCATTTGCCTGTGTCTCATTTCTCTGCCAGGATTTCGTCAGGGCAGGGGGAGACTTGGCCACTGTGTCGGACTTCAGTTCCATCCTTCCTCACCTCTGTGGTGCAGATGTCATGATACACATTTTGTGGGGAGTCGAGTCCCTAGTTCTATTCTAAGCCTTTACTTGCTGGCTGTGTGACCTTGGGCAAGTCACTTCTCTCTGCATTTTGTTTTCCTCATGTTCAAATGGGGAGATTTGAAGAGATGATTTTGGGGATCTTTGGGCTCTGACCTTGTGTGGTGTGCCAGGGAGAGCCCTGGCGTTGGAGTTAGATGCAGGATCTTTCTCTAGTGGCTGTGTGACCTCCTCACTTCCCATGATTATAGTAACAGCTCCCTCACAGTCTGTTACATAAAATAGCAGATTGGGAAAGGCTTTGAAATCTTTTGTCTGTGTGTGCTGTAGGAAAGGGAAGGGGTGCTGTTTATTATTTTTCCTAGCAACTGAAGTTAGCCAGAGCAGGTCTTCCACTGTCCCCATGGCTCAGAAAATTTGGGTCTCTGCCTGTGACCACAGATCAAAGCCTTATTATGCCAGGTGTTTTCTCAAGATCATTGCATCTCTGTCCTAATTATCCCATGAAGCTGCTCATTTCTTTCAATCCCCACTGCTACTGCCTTTCTCTAAGCACCCTCTTCTCTCCTTTGGACACTTGCTGGAGCTTCCTAGTGGGTCCACACCTTCAATGTCCCTGTCTTCTCCAAAACGTCTACCTTCTGCATAGCAGCCCCAGGGGCACTTCTGAAATACATTTTTTTTTTTTGGTCTTTTTGCCTTTTCTAGGGCCACTCCCACAGCATATGGTGGGTCCCAGGCTAGGGGTCTAATCAGAGCTGCAGCCACCGGCCTACACCACAGCCACAGCAACTCCGGATCCTTAACCCACTGAGCAAGGCCAGGGATCGAACCTGCAACCTCATGGTTCCTAGTCGGATTCATTAACCACTGCGCCACAATGGGAACTCCTGAAATACAGTTCTGACTAGTTACTCATCTGAAGGGTTTTCATCCTTCACATTGGCCCGTTGTTCTTAGAAACCCTCCAAACTTCTCAACAAGGCTGCTAGGCCTTCTGTGGTCGGGCGCCTGCCCGTTTCATGAGCATGGTTCCTCTCTTCTCTTTTCCTACTCACCCCAGTCATACCAAAGCTCTTTCCACCCCTTGAATATCCCTCGTTCTTTTCTGCTTATGGGTTGTAGAGTCAGGCGCCTGGGGCTCTGGTGCTGACTGCATCAGTGCCTACTCATGCGACTTGGGACACGTTATTTGGTCTCAGTTTCCCTCTGTGTAAAACTCACCATGCGTGTGATTGGGGCATTAAATGGACCAAATGAGGTAATGCAGGCAAAGTGCCCTGGAGGAGCCTGATGTATGATCTGTGCTCTAAAGGATGCGTTTTATGATAATGCTGTTCCCATGGCCTGGAAACTGCCCCCCCCCAACTCCACTCTTTACCTAGCCACCCGTTTCCACAAGGTCAGGATCCAGCTCCTGCGTCACTTCCTAAAAGTGAAGGCTTGGGAGTTCCCGTTGTGGCTCAGTGGTTAATGAATCCGACTAGGAACCATGAGGTTTCGGGTTCGATCCCTAGCCTCGCTCAGTGGGTTAAGGATCCGGCGTTGCTGTGAGCTGTGGTGTAGGTTGCAGACGCAGCTTGGATCCTGCATTGCTGTGGCTGTGGCATAGGCCGGTGGCTACAGCTCCGATTTGACCCCTCACCTGGGAACCTCCATATGCCGCAGGAGCGGCCCTAGAAAAGGCAAAAAAAGACAAAAAAATAAATAAATAAAAATAAAATAAAAGTGAAGCCTTCCCTGAGGCTCACTGCTAACCATCAAGCTCCCCTGGCCCCACCTACAGCACACAGAACCGGCCTGTTGACCAAAACATCACATGTGTCACTCACCCATCTTCTTTGTGACACTGTGAGCCCTGTAGGGATGGAATAGTGTCTGTAGCGGTCAGCATTTGTGGCCCTCTATCCCAGCACAGGGCTGGCTCTTGGGAACAAATATGTACTGAATAGGGATTCTGGATGTCATAGAAGCCAGGAGCCCATCTGGTCAGTGGGTGTGAACTGCCGAGGAGAACCCAGAGTCTTGCGTGTAAAACAATCCCCCTCCTGCCTGACTCCAGCACCTCCATCCACCCGCACTGCTGTCTGGCCTCAGGGAAAGGATGTCATGACAACCATTCTAGAGGGGGCGGGAGCTCTCCCATGGTCGAAATACACACATGCCCATGCGCTCCTCCTGCCTGCCTTACCTGAACTTGTGTTCCAGGCATATAGAGATCCCATATCCTTAAATGGGAACTTGGACTCCAATGGCTAGCATTTACTAAGTGTTTGCCTTATATGTTTTAACTTATTAACACATGTAATATCCACCACCACTGAACCAGGTGAATACTCTTAATCATCCCCATGTTATAGAGATTCAGAGAGATCAAAGAAATTGCCCAAGGCACACCTAGCTCCACAATGGCACTATTGGGACTGGTCCCTGGGCAGCTCGCTCCCGCGTAGCCTTGCCTGCCATCCTGGTCTGCCTCTCACTGGGTCACACGGGATGGCATCAGCGGGAATATCCTCACCTCTCTCCAACGGAGGCTTCAATGCTGCCTCTTGTTTCGGTTCTGCTGTCCCCAACAGCCTGCCAAGCTGAGCTCAGGGGGCCTTGGCACAGCGTCTGCTTCCTTCCTCAGGTACTCGGCCATTTCTGAGGCTTCCCTCCACCCTGCTGTGAACACTTCCCTGTCACATCTTCAAGTTGGTCACCTTCAAGTGCAGTTGGCTGAACACATGTGGACTTTACACCACAGCAGGGTAGCACAGTGGGTGGACTAGAGTTCGAGCCCAGCCCTGCCACTTACTAGCTGTTGGAGCTTTGACAAGGGCCTGAACTTCTCTGAGTTTGTTTCCTCAGCTCTCAAAAAGGGGTAACCATTTCTGCATTTCCTGGTAATTAAAAAAAACGTTACCTATAATATTTTGATCAGCACTGGGACATGTCAGATTTGAAGAGCATCAGCTATTATTATTCCTATCATCAGAGCAGTTTTTTTTTCCCCCTGAATCTAGGTTCCTCAAGAAGACCTTGTTGAGAACTTTCTAAATTCCTGGCTCTTTTGCTTTTTCTCTCTTTTTAAAATGATTCTTTTATTTATATTGCGAAGTCTAATGATAGGATTATTCAGGCTAGGGTCAGAAGAAAAAGATGTACGCATCAGCATTTACACTGGCAGGATTTTATTTTATTTTTTGAATTTTAAAAAAGGTATATATTTAAAAGATTTTTTAAATTACAGTTGATTGACAGTGTTACACTGGCAGGATTTTGGGTCCATGTTTCTGAAGCAAACAATTCACGTTGTAGCTCTGGCAGCTTGCAGAGGCAGGATGAGCCAGTCCTGGATGGGGTGGAGAGGCCTGGGTTCTGGGCTCCAGTTCAGCCACTATCTTGCACTGTGATTTCAGTCAGGTCCCTGCCTCTGGGCCTTTGATTTGGATGCACTGAGCCCAGACTCTCCTCCTGGCTCCCGATCCTCCTCCTCCCTCCTCCCTGCTGATCTCCCTCCCTCCTCCTCCATCTTCCCTCTCTTCGTTTCCTTTCTGTCTGAGACACAAACGCCATCCGGCACTTTTGAATAGTACTTTTGTTCCGCTAACATCTCTTTTCTGAAAAGGATGATCGGTCAGGTTTGTATCTTTTAAACGCCGGGCACATTTTATCAGTTAAGAACCTGCATACCTCTCTCCTAAGACGTAGCCTTAAGGAGGCAGACAGAAGCAGCAAAGGGGGAGGTTTATGGAAGACAGTGGAGGAAAACCCACCAGCTCTCTTTGAGACCCTCATATACGGTCCTTCCTGAGAAAGGGATTTTTTTTCTGGGGAGTCCCCTTTCCTGCTCTTCCCATGACCCTAAACATTTTTTAGCTTCACTCCACTCCTGACTTGTGTTCCCTCCATAGCTCCCTGCAGAATGGGGCGAAGGGGATTGGGGGGGCCTGTGCCTGAGTTGTTTTTGTTCCAGGCTTCTTCCAGGTAGGGCTTGGAGCCCAGGATGGGGAATCACAGCACCCTGGGTTTGAGTGCTGGTGATCCTGGGCTTGGGTTTTGTTATTGGCAAAGTGAGAGCAGAATGCCTTCCTCGGAGTCTTGTGCCAGCTCAGGAGGAGCCACATGTGAGAAAGTGCTTTTTAACTGTCAAGCTCTATGGAGGTATGCCAGTGGCCTTGTGGTTCATTTCAAATGTCTGCTCCGTGGCCTTGGACAAATTCCTTAACTTCTCCAAGGGTCAGTTTACCCCATCTGTAAAATGGGGGCTATAATCCTCAGGTCATACAATTACTGAGAGAATTTCATAAGGATGTAAAGCACCTGGCACAGTTCTTGGCAGTGGCAGGTGCCCAGGTCAAGGTCAGTGCGCTGCCCCTTTCCCTTTCTAATTTCTTCAGGGTGCTTCCCTAGTGCGTACAGCAGGCAGCAATGAAGCCACAGACTCCAAAGTCTGGTGGCCCTTCCTGAAACCCAGTCGGCCACTCCTTGCCTGGGAGATGTAGGGTCACTTCCCTAACCCGTCCTCGATTCTCCTGACTGTAAAAGAAGGGGAATGATACCTACTTCAGAGGGCCGTTGAGAAGATTAGCCTGTGCCGGTGCACGACTCAGCACAGAGTCGGCGCCCGGCGAATGTGCTACTTAGCCCCCTGCTCCCTCCGCACACCCAGACACGGCCCCCCAGCCGCCATCTCCTTCAAGCCCCCTTGGGCAAGAAGAAAGCCAGGCCTGAGCGGACGGGAAGGGGTTTGCTCAAGGTCACACCAGAAGTCATCGGCCACAACCTTGGAGGAGTTTTCAGGGATTACGCCTGTGCCACTCTGCGAATAAAGCCCTTCCGAGAGGCCGAGGACCCTGGGGAGAGGGAGAGGGCAGTCTTTCCTCCTCCGCCCTCTCTCGGGGCGCCCCTGCGTGTGGGATCGGAGGGCAAATGCTTTCCAGGAGAGCGTCGGGGTTTGCCCGCTCGGGGTGGCAGGAGAAAGAAATCCAACTGCGTCAGAACATGGCGCAAAAAGAAGGGAGCGCGCTGCGCCCTCGGCAAGGAGGCTGCCCGCCCGCCCGGCCTCCGCCGAGCATTTGCAATTTAATTGACATTTGGCGGCAGGAAGCCAATCAGTATAAGTCAATTGACGCGCGGAGATAAAACTAATCGGCGGCCGGCGCTCCCCCCGCCGGCGCGGCCTCGGCGGGGCCGCGGGCACAGCGTGGCGGCCACGGCGCCGCGGGCCGGGCCCCGGCAGGTACCGGCGCTGGCGCGTGTCTCGGCCCGCGAGGGGGCGGCGGGCGGCCCGCTGATTGCTGCGCAGCCCACGGCGGCCGGGAGAGGTCCATAATGAATGACTTTATTTGCCGGGGCCCTGCTGAGAACAATTGAGTTTGTTATGGTAACAACGGATGCCAGCTTTCCGGGCCCCGGGGAGCACGGGCGCGACGGCAGCCGGGAGCTGGGCAGCCGAGCAGCTGATGCGCGCCGAGGCGAGGGGCGCCCAGTGGCAGGGGACTGGGCAGAAGTCCGAGGGACTCTATGCACCCCTCCGAGCCAGCCGAGGAGAGGCCGGGCTGCAGGGCCTCCTTGGACCGAGGTGCTGAGGTGCGTGATACACACCAATCTCCCCCGGGACCCCCGCGCAGATATCGGCTGAAAGTTCAGCAGTTCCTTGCTCGCTTGTTGGACTGACTGGTCCTCGAGGATTTCTCTGTGGCCTCTTCTTCCCTCTGCCCCCCGGGTCTAAGGAGGCTTCTAGTCTTGCTGAGTGATGCCCTGACATCAATTTTTGTCTCTTGCTCCAGTGGAAATGTAGAAAAAGGCACAGAGGCATCCCTGCTTTCTGAGGCATGGCCTGAGAAATTCCGGGCTGCATTTCAGCCATGTGGTGATGCCGTCTCTGTGCCCTCTGCCCCAAAGAGAGGGCCTTCGTTCCATCTCTGTTCGCTGTCTTCATGCCCATTCTTTGTGGCATGGCACTTCCCACGGGAAGCCCTCCTTGTCCCCGCAGGGAAGGCTGCTAGCCACGTGGCTGCCTCTGAGCCCCTGCAACCTTCTTCTGCCTCCCCCATCAGACCCTGAGTTCCAAGGGCAGGGGCCACCTCCCATTCATCCCAGTGGCTCCCTCCGCACCCAGAGCACAGATGTGGAAGGAGTAGATAAGAGGATAGACTTCTTTTGAATCTCTAGCTTTCCTCTAGTTAGAGACACCAAAGTGTTCATTTTCCTCCCCGGGCTCCTACCCCCTTTCTAGTTCTGTTTTCAGGCGCGCCATCATTCATTCCTTCATTCATTCACTCAACAGGTGTTTACTGAGAACCAGCCGTATGTTAAGTACTCTGGTATGAAAGGCCCTTGACCTTGGGGAACTTACTGGTCAGTGAGAGAAGATCATGCAGTGCACATGATAAATATATGGATGCCTGTTGTATGCTGGGGAATGGCCCAAATTCTTTGAGATAGCTCAGGCTTCATGAGGGTGTGCTGAGGACTTTTTCTTTTGTCATTGTATTCGGTGATCCCTAGTGCCACCCTGTGACAACCCGTTTCATTCACAGTTATACAAACTGAGGCTTTAGCATCTTTAAGAGGCAGCACAGTGCTGTGGAAGGAGTCTAGACTGGGAATCTAGCCGTAGTTTGCTGTGTGAGCTCGGTCCATTTTCTTCCCCTCTCTGGGCCTCAGTGTCTTCATCTGTAAAATGGGGGAGTTGGAGTTGATGATCTCTGAGGACCAGTTGAGTGTGAGGGGTCTTCACACAGGGAAGATGGAGCCAGAATTCATGGGGGCGGGGGTCGCAGGGGGTCTATGTGCTACCTCTGCCACGAACAGAGTGGTTCAGTGCACAGCCTCTGAAACCAGACTGCTTGGGTTTGAACTCCAGCTTACTAGCTACATGACCCAAGACTGATTCTTTAACCCCTCATCTTTTCTGTCTGCACAAGGGGAACAGTAATAGTACCTACACTTCTTAAGACGAGGGTTGTGCACAGTGCCTGTCAGAGTGAGCAGTGTTTTATTCAAGATGTCCTTTCTTCCCTGGCTTTCTGCTCTTGCCTTGGTGCAGCCAGCTAAGAGAAGACCTGGCAGGAGAGGGAAGCTGCTGCAGAACCTGGGTCCCTTCGTGGCTCTGTCCTAGCTGGATTATCGTCTTTGGAAATGGGTTTCAAAAAAGGAGAGGATGAATCCAGTATTGTCTTTTAGGGACAAGCTCTTACTATTCATGCCTGAGGAAGTGGATTTTATACTTAATTTTGGCACCTGTCTTCCTGTCCCTCCAAAGGAATCTGGAGAACTCTTTCTCTCCCCAAAGATAGCAATTTTTCAGAAAGAGAGATTAGGAAGATAATCTTTATTTATTTATTTATTTATTGTCTTTTTGCCTTTTCTAGGGCCGCTTCCCATGGCATATGGAGGTTCCCAGGCTAGGGGTCCAGTCGAAGCTGTAGCCACCAGCCTACACCAGAGCCACAGCAACGCGGGATCTGAGCTGTGCCTGCGACCCACACCACGGCTCACGGCAATGCTGGATCCTCAACCCACTGAGCAAGGCCAGGGATCAAACCCACAACCTCATGGTTCCTAGTCAGAGTTGTTAACCACAGCGCCATGACGGGAACTCCAGGAAGATAGTCTTTAATATGAAGTAGTCCTAATTGGCAGGACTGAAGGGGGCTTGGAAATCACATACTGTGAGTTTAAATCCTCTCAATGCATTCGCCCTTCTTTAAAACAAATATTTTGTAGTGCTTCCTTTGCAATCCTAAAACAAAATTTGCGGAAAATATAACCTACCTATACCCATCATTTAAAACTCAATATAATGCCCCACTTGAGGACAGAAAAATAAAATTGTAATAAAATGATGTATTCATTATGTAAATGCTCAGGCACGGCTACACTAGAAAACCCAATAAAGTAGTTAGTTGCTTGCACTTGTGCGTAGAATCACCATGAACGTGGCAGCTACAAATGTGGACAGCTGTGTTTTTTGGCAATGCAAATATCTCTGGTGGTGTTGCCATCAGCAAACCGATTTTTCTGAAATTGTGAACGTCTTTTTTTTTTTTTTAAAGGGCTTTACCTTCAGCGTATGGAGGTTCCTAGGCTAGGGGTCAAATCAGAGCTGTAGCCGCTGGTCTACACCACAGTCACAGCAACGCCAGATCCGAGCCACGTTTGCGACCTGTACCACAGGTTATGGTGATGCCAGATCCTTAACCCACTGAGCGAGGCCAGGGATTGAACCTGCATCCTCATGGATGCTAGTCAGACTCGCCTCTGCTGAGCCACAACAGGATCTCCAAATCGTGAACATCTTAATAAAATTCCAACCAAAGCAAAGCATCATCTTTCTTCAATTTATGTGGTGATTGTCTTCCAAGAAAAGTCAGTGAAAATTAAAACACCAAGTTTGTGTATATAAGTAAAACAGAGATAGGTTCAGGGATCACATATTTATAGAGAGACTTTTCACCAACTTGAATGTGTGATAAATCCTTCCAAAGATGTGGGATACAGGGCAGTCCTTCAGCAGACTGGATCGGGCTGGGGAGCACCCCGGGCTCTGCCCACCCAATTCTGTAACTCCTCCCCTCGAGCAGTAACTCACAGATTTCCAAAATCTCATCTGATTTGATCACCCTTGTTGAGATCCACCACAACAAATGTTTCTTTCTGGGACTTTTCCCTTTGTGAAATTCTGTGACTGTGAAAAAGCAGTCTTCAGCTATTGTACACCAGACCTGATGTTGGGGAGATAGAGGAACATAGCCTGATGTGTATTTGGGGCTCTTCCATGGGTGTCAAGCTCCCAGGGGACCATAGCTGGTGAGTGCTCCACTCATGTCTTATTTCTATCTGCGGTGCCTTCTGCCTTCTCTCTCATGCACCCAAGCCCCAAACCTTTCCTGATCCCTTTCCTCAATACCCGATAGGTCCTCTGTCTCAGGGCCCCCACCTCCTGCTCTTTGGAGCTCTTTTAGGTTACCTTCCCATGCTTGAATCAGAACCCCCATCTCTAGGCTTTGTCTCCCTGCCAGGGAAAGGGCTCCGCCGAGGGGTGGGGGTGGGGGGTCCCCTTACAAGGCAATGCTTGGGGTCAGAGTACCAGCAAAAGATGAATAAAGGCTTGAACCAAGGGATGCAGCTTAGCCACGTGATCTTCTCTGTACATGTCTTGTCGTTTTGCCTTAAGCAAGTGGCTTCCCTTTTCCTGTCTTCCCTCCCTGTCCTCATTGGCTGGCATGAGATGTTTGCTGTGTAGACGGCACTGTCTCATTTGGGGTCCCTTGGCTTGCTTGCTTTGACCCAGTGCTGCTGACTTGGCAAGATTTATTGACCCCATTGCAGAGATGAGATGAGCTGTGTAAAGTCACACACCTGGCCAAGTGGCAGAGCCAGAGATGGGGCCTGGTGTGCTGCTACCATCTTTGTCAGTTAAACGCTTCCAAGGCCTGACCTCTCCCTTGGGGAGTCATTCATCTATTTACTGGCTCCTGACTCAGAGTTGGGCACTGTGGCCTCTGATGGGCAAGGCTTGGTGGCCCCCTTAGTTTTCCCATAGGGAAACCTGCCTCCCAAGCCCCAGGCCAGTCTTGGAAAAGAGCCCCAGATGCCCCCAGGGAGGGAGGGAGCACTCCTTCCCATCTAGAGCTCACCAAGGAGTGGCTGTCTTATTTGAACTTGTTTTTTGTTTTTTTTTAATTGGGCCCTATCTGCGGTATATTGAGCTTCCCAGGCTAGGGGTCGAATCAGAGCTACAGTGGCCAGCCTACCCCACAGCCACAGCAATGCCAGATCTGAGCCATGCCTGTGACCTACACTGCAGCTCACAGCAATGCCAGATCCCTGACCATGGAGTGAGGCCAGGGATCGAACCCCCATCCTCATGGTTACTAGTCTGGTTGATTACCACTGAGCCACAACGGGAACTCCCTGTTTTTTTGTTTGTTTGTTTTTTGTTTTTGGTCCAATTTCAATGAGATGTCTACTTTTATCCATTCACTCCACAAGTGTTTATCGTGTGCCTGCTCTGTGCCAGGCATTGTCCTAGTGCTGGGGACGTAGCAATGAATGAGATACACAAAAACTTCTGCCCTTATGCGTGACATTCTAATGAGGGAGGAGAAAATGAATGAATAAGGAAATAAACAGCAGGTTGGTCAGTGCTCTGGAGGATAACAAAGCTGGCTAAGGAGGTAGAGACTGAAGTAGGGCTGGGGGTAGGGTGGCTGCTGCTTCGTGGAGAGTGGTCCTGATGACGAGATGACATTTGGGCAGAGACTCTGGGGGTGGGAGGAGGGAACCAAACAGACATTGGGGAGGGATATTCCAGAGAGAGGGAGCACGCCCAGGCCTGAGGGAGGCAAGGATGTGTTTGGCATAATCGAGGGGCAGCAAGGAGGCTGGTGTGGCTGCAGCAGAATAAGCAGGGGGCAGAGTTGGGGGAAGGGCAGTCAGAAAGGTGAGGCTGTAGGGTGGGGGACCCAGATATGGTAGGATCCTGGAAGCTGTGACCCACTGTGGACTTTGCTTGAGAGTGAGATGGGGCATCAGTGGCTGGCAGCTCACAATGTCTAATTAGGAAGTTTGGAGGTGTGTTCTGTCCCCCACTGCCAGTGAGTCACTAACTTAGGCAGAGTTTCCCTCTTCAGCGTCTCCTGAATCTGCTCATCATGTGCTCGTCCCCTGGGTGAGGGCCCCCATCTGGCCTCTGGGCCTCCGTGTCACACTCCCTTCCAATGGGGTCTCTACTCTGTGGCCACATCAGACCATAAGAGCCTTCTGTGTCTGTAGCGAATTGTAAGTGGATTGATATAGTCAGACAATGGCCCAGCTCTTTGGAACACAGACTAGGCGATCTGTGATGTAGGGACTGGGGTTACTAGAAGGCGCGCTGGGGAGGGCAGCGTGCTGCAGTGGGAGCCCCAGAAACCCTTCTTCCCACCCTCTGCAAGCCCCTCACTTCAGCCCTGTCTCTGGCCTTAGCAATGGCTCCCCCAAGAGGCGCCTGCTTTATTTATCGTTTCTCCCCAGCTCCCTGCGGGCAGAGCAAAGTCCATTAGTGTGTTTGCAGACTCTGCTAGCTCTGAGCAGATGCAAGGCTTATTTGCAAACTGTCATTGCCATGGCCTCCTCCAGAGACCTGCATGCTGGGCTCATCCTCGTGGCTCCGAGAGCCACTTCCCCCAGGCAGACAGCCGGGCGGAGCCCCTGTTCCCTGATTTCCCAAAGCGCAGTATCTTGGCTGGCAGTTGGGAAAATTAAATTAAATGCCACAGAGGAACCAACGCAGCGCATTGGGCCATATTGAGAGTGGAAAATGAAGTTCTCCCTGTTGATGGGGGCTTTTTGGCTTGGCACGAATCAGGGGAAGTGTTGAGAAAAAGTGCAGAGTCCTGGCCTGAGGGCCTGGGATTCAAGTTTGACTTTTGGTTGGGCTGCTGTGTGTCTTGGTGATTGGGCTCGGGGTCTCAGTTTCTAAGCGGTAGAAGACACTGTGGCTGATCTTAGAATCCATCCTAAGCTCTAAAATTCTCTGGATGGAATTTTGAGACTGTTTCCTTCGTCCAAATAGTCAGGGCCAGAGTAGTGTACCCCAAATGACCCGGCAGTTCTGAATTGCCTGGAGGTTGGCCTCGGCGGTAAGAGGCACCCTGGAACCGAGACCCTAGGGTTCTCAGAAATCCACTGGCCTGATGACTCCGCTGGGTGACCTTGCACGAGCCACTTTACCGTCACTGAGCCATTTTCTCACGTAAAATCGGAATGAGAATCTCTGGCCCACCTCCTGAGGTGATGGTGAGAATCAGAGACGCTGATGCATGTGGAAGCTCACCATCAATGTACACTTGAGGAGTGGTGATTGTTATTATTATTGTTGTTGTTGTTGTTACCATTTCCTCATATGCCTTACTCCATCCAGGCACATACACTTGCGGGCATAATACAAGAACCATGCCTCTGCTGAGTGTGGAGCCCACACATGTCAATTTAGCCGTGTAAAAGGGAACGGCAGTGCTTCCACGCAGAAGGAAGCGCCGCTCTGATAATTCGTGCTTGTTCAATTCCGCACCATCAGAAATCCACCACTGATGTGTGTGTGTGTGTGCTTGGTGGAAAAACACACCACAGATATACAGAAAAGCCTCTCGAGTTCTTTTCAGCTGGGACAGGAGATGACACACGTTGGCAGACAGAGGCTGATCTCTGTGTATCCAAGAGGAGTCGAGCCAGTCCGAGTATATCTAACAGGTCAAGCTCTGAAATGAAGAAGCAATAAGCCAGTGAAATGGTACTATCACCGAAACATGATTGATCAATTGAATTCTATCAGAGACAGTGGACAGTGAGATTAACTCAGGCCTGATAGGTTCAATGAGTTAAAGCATGATGTTCATTTCAGCTTCATTTCACCAGTCTTTGCTTGTGAAATTGGTCAATCAATAGAGGTTGAAGATCATATATATATATATATATATAATATATATATCGGGGACCATCTTATAGGGAATATAATCTCAGTAGTTGGCTCCTGGCTGGGGCTGCGTGCCTTGGGTAATGGAGACAGAACAGGGACTCCATCAGCCCCATCGAAATGGCCTGATATCTTCTCTAAATGAAAAGTATTTTTGGATCTCTGATGACTTATCTTTTTTTCCTCCCTCTCACTTTGATCTATGACAAAACCCATACACATCTTGGAGAAATATAGTGATTTCTCCTGAAAACATTTGTGCAATGCTCAGACCGATACACTTCCAAAGCTGAACCTTCTTTTTAGCTAGATTGTCCTTGGGAAGAAAAATGAAGACCGTAATTTCAAACTCAAATGGGGGCAATGCAAAGATATCAGAGTAAATATGGTTTTTAAAACCCTTTTCTTTATTTCTGTACAGTGGGGGGTGAGGGACAGACTGCTGTGTGTGTGAGCGCCGAAAAAGGGATGCATGTACGAGAAGCCCTTCCAGGTATAATTAAAACGAAGCCTTTAGCATTATGTGATCTCGTTTGAAAGCACAACTCACAGAAACAAATCACCCCTTTGTTCCTAGTAATATTTCATTTGCTTTGGAATATTTTCACTATGGTGGTTAACATCCTTCCTAATTAGCACGCATATCTCTCTGTAAGGTGGAGTAATTAGGTACCACTGTGCGAGGTAATGGACTCGGACAGTATGGATTAAAGAGAGCAGGCTTGTCCTGTGGAAATGCACAAGGTATTCCTTCCTTCCTGCCTCTTCTTTGAGGTCATCTGGATTCATTACAGCACAAAGAAATCCCATCTCTTTATACCAACACCATGAGCGCTTCAATAATATATTTATACTGTTTGCGCATCAGAGTATCTATTAGGCTCTGGATACTGGCTAATGGTACCAAGCTGATAGATGGGAAGAAAGAGCCTTGCACACCTTGCGCCCTTCCCCCCAGGTCTTGCTTCTTGTGCTCGAATCCTACTGAATTATAGTCATTCCCCATGCGCCACGTTTTTTTTCCCGCACCTCCGGGCCTTTGCATGTGCTGTGCCTTCTGGCTGGAATGTGCTGTGTTCCGGCCCCTTTCTTTGGCTCACTCCTTCCTCCTTATCCTTAAGACCTGGGCTTCATCTTTTCCAGGGAGCCTTTCTGGATCAGCGCCGTTCCCAGTCTGGATTCAGTGGAGTGGTTTAGGATAGGGTTCGGAGCAGACTCTGGAGCCGGACTGCTTGGGTTTGGACTCCAGCTCCTCCATCTCTTCGCTGTATGGCCTTAGGCAAGGTGCCTCAGTTTCCCCATCTGTAAAATGGGAAGGGGCAATAACAGACTTGACATCACTGGGTTGTTGGGAGGACTAAACAGATGAGGTGCTTAGACTAGTGCCTGGCACAGAGTAAACTCTGTATTAAGGACTGGCTACTAGGAGTTCCCTTGTGGTGCAGTGGGTTAAGAATATGGCCTTGTCTTGGCAGGTCACTGCTGTGGTGTGCGTTCGCTGCTGTAGCCTGGGTTCGATCCCTCACCCGGGAACCTCCACATGCCATGGGCGTGGCAAAAAAAAAAAAAAAACAACACAAGAAAAAGATTGGCTACCACCATTTGGCTCCCAGGGCTGCCTCTGCTTCTCAGTCTCCTGGAACGGGACTTTTTACTGCATTGGGATTTTTTTACTCGTTTGTGTCTTCTGCTTGAAGGCAGGAGTCAGAGTGTAAACCCTTCTCTAGCTCAAGTGCCAAGGGCAGGACCAGACACGCTGAGGGAGTTTGGTGCATGTGGCTCAGAAATGAATGGCTCGGTGAGGCTTGGAACAGGAAGCAGGGGCCTCACGTCTTCCTGGGCTCAGCTCACCTTGGAGCAGCCTCTGGCCCCAGACAAATCCCTTTGCCATCTTTGAGTGTGGAACCATCGATCCTTTGGAGCCTTCCCCTCCCTGACAGCCTATGACTCACTGGGTAACAAACACACGGCACAATCAGATTCACGCTGGTAGAACCTGAACGTATTTGGCAATTTTACAATTTTGCGTTTTCCTTCTCCGAGAAGAAAGATTGAGTGAAACTAATGACTGAGTAATGGTCCTTCCAATGGAATTTTCCTCCATGCCGCTCTGATTTTTCTCCGTGTGCGGCCCCGGTTTAGGATGGCATTTATAAAATCACCCGGAACATCGAGTTTGGTTCTGGACTGCTGTGAGACCGTTGCAGCCCGGCCACCCTGATCCCCAGCACAAGACCTGGCTCATAGTAGCTGCTCTAGAAATGTTGATTGAAGCTCGTTGTTTGGACCTGGGGTCCCATCCCTTTATCTCAGTACCTCATTTCCTCCTCTTATCTGAAGTCTGGTTTTGATGGTCCCTTCTCTAGGCCCCACCTCTGTATTGTTAGTCATCTCTGCATCACCCCAAGCATTCAAAACAGCATGCAGAGGAGTTTCCTGGTAGCCTAGTGGTTAAAGAGTCAGTGTTGTCACCACTGTGGCTTGGGGCACTACTGCACCACAGTTTTGATCCCTGCCCTGGGAATTTCTGCATGCTGCCAAAAACAAAAACAAAAACAAAAAATACCATGATGAGAGCAGAAGCTCTGGGAATTATTTTGAGAAGTTTTTTTTTTTTTTTTTTTTTTTTTAGGGCCACACTTGTGGCATATGGAGGTTCCCAGACTAGGGGTCAAATCGGAGCTGTAGCTGCTGGCCTACGCCACAGCCACAGCAACTCAGGACCCAAGCCCTGTCTGCAACCTACACCACAGCTCATGGCAGTGCTGGATCCTTAACCCACTGAGCGAGGCCAGGGATTGAACCTGTGTCCTCATGGATGCTGGTCAGAGTCATTAACCACTGAGCCACAATGGGAACTCCTATTTTGAGTAGAAGAATTATTGTCATTTTGTTGTTGTTGAACTCTGAGTGCTATATAAACTGCTGTGTTTTCCTTTTGGTATGTGTGTTGACAGGAAGCTTAGCGCTCAGCTGAGGTTTGGTAGTTTATCATCCTCTTCTTTAAAATTTTATAAACTGCTTCAGATCTTTCTTAGAGCATAAACGCATAGTTGGTTCACTCTTTCCTCCTCTGGGATCGCTGATATCATGGAGATCACTTCCAAAGGTTTTCTCCTGAGTTCTCTGATGATGCCAGAGACAGTCCTTCCAACTGAGTTCCCCTGAACCATTTGGACCTGAACCCCCACAAATCTTCCTAGGTCACACATTCAGTCAACAAACACAGATTAGCATCTCCTATCCTCTAAGTGAGCCAGGCATGGGCTTTGTCCTCAGAGAGTTTATACTCCCAGGAGAGAAGGAAAGAAATACAGGCATACCTTAGAAAAATCCTGAGTTTGGTTCTACACCACTGCAATCAATCAACTATTGCAGTAAAGAGAGTCACACTCATTTTTTGGTTTCCCAGTGAATGTAAAAGTTATGGTCATACTGTACTATAGTCTGTTAAGTGTGTAATAGCCTTATGTCTAAAAAATATACATACCTTAATTAAAAATACTTTTGTGCTAAAAAATGCTACCGCCATCTGAGCCTTCAGGGAGCCGTAATCTTTTTGTTTGTGGAGGGCAACAGCCAGAATTACTGAAATGTGACACAGAGGCATGAACTCAGCAAATGGTGTTGGAAAAATGGCTCTGATAGACTTGCTCGACACAGAGTTGCTACAAACCTTCAATTTGTAGGAGTTCCGGTTGTGGCGCAGTGGTTAACAAATCCGACTAGGAACCATGAGGTTGCGGGTTCGATCCCTGGCCTTGTTCAGCGGGTTAAGGATTCGGCGTTGCTGTGAGCTGTGGTGTAGGTTGCAGATGTGGCTCGGATCCCGAGTTGTTGTGGCTGTGGTGTAGGCTGGCAGCTACGACTCTGATTAGACCCCTAGCTTGGGAACCTCCATATGCCACAGGAGTGGCCCTAGAAAAAGCAAAAAGACAAAACAAAAAATGAAAAACAAAAAACAACCTTTGGTTTGTAACACAATTATCTGGGAAGCTCAATAAAGCCAAGCACAATAAAATGAAGTATGCCTAGAATAATTCTAGATCCAGCTCATGTTTATTGAGCACTTATCATGTGCCAGGGACTATGCTAAGCATTTTACATATATCCTCATTCAGTTCTTTTGTCAGTCCTACATATCGTTATGTATGGTCCCATTATATGGAGGAGTAAACTGCAGATTAGAGAGGTTAAAGAAGTTTCTCAAATATCATAGGCCTATAAGAGACAGAGTGAGGATTTGAATCTGCCCACTGTGTTATGTCACATCCATCCTGATGCTCAGCTTCTCTCTAAGATGTGTTAAAAGGTGGGCAAATGCTTTGCCATGTGACCTTGCTGTGACCTTGAGCAGGTTATTTAAGTCTCTGCCAGCTTCCTCAGCTATAAAATGGGGATTCCAAGAGGGTTGACTTTACGGGATGGGTTGTGAGGGGTAAAAGTTCAGGATAATAGTGGTGGCCCATGCGACTTGCTAGGGAGACCCAAAAGATAGGGCAATTAATTTAGATTTTGGACCTCAGAGAAGGGGTGCTTTTAAGCTGAGTTTTGAGGGGCAGGGGTGAAGGGTGAGCCAGCAGAGGCAGCGGAACAAACAGTGGCATCAGGGACACTTGGGGATGCGACGTAGCCTGCTGGGATGGCGTTGGGAGGGGGTGACTGGAGGGGTGACCCTGATTGGGGGTGCAGGTCGTGGAGGCCTGGAAGGCTCGGGTTTTTTCCCGGGGGTAGCCTTGGAAATGTTTTCCTGGTGAAAATGATGATGACAGCAGCTCATGTTGTTTGGACACTAACTTTGGGCTAATTATGTCATAGGGATGATCTCAGTTCATCCTTAGAAAAGCCCCAGAGAGGGCCCTGCTTACCATGGTTCCCAGTTTACAGATGAGGAAAGCAAGGGCTTTGGTCTTGGTAGTTGACCTGAGGAATAAAGGGAAGTAGAGAGGGCTCTGGATCTGCAGGTAAGAGACTGAGTGACCTCAGTTACTCAACCTCTCTGAGCCACAGTTTTCTCATCCATAAAATCAGGTAAGAATATGCCCTTCGTGCAAATGTGCTGAGGATCACTGAAATTTAAGGATGCGAAAAATAGCTTGGCTTAGAGCCTGGCACGAAGCAGTGCTCCGTCCAACGTGAGATGGGGGGATTGGAGAACCTGTGTCCCCAACATCTGTCAATGTCCCTTCATTCTTCACTAGGGACAGATGATGTTCTCTTAGTCATGTGCAAGGCATTTTGCTGATATAGTCCCAGAACAAGTACCCTGGTCACCGTCACTCTCCTTTGATAATCCATAGTCATGTCAGCACCTCCTATGCTGAGAAATTTTGGAGCCACTGGAATTTCTCTCATCAAACTTTCATTACATCTGAAACAATTTCTTTTCTTTCTTTCTCTCTTCCTTCCTTGTCTTTTTAGGGCCATACCCATGTCATATGGAGGTTCCCAGGCTAGGGTTTGAATCAGAGCTGTAGCCCACCAACCTATGCCACAACCACAGCAATGGGGGATCCAAGCCACATCTGTGGCCTATACCACAGCTCACAGCAGCATCGGATCCTTAACCTACTCAGTGAGGCCAGGGATTGAACCTGCGACCTGTGGATGCTAGTCAGATTTGTTTCTCCTGAGCCACGATGGGAACTCCTGAAACAATTTCTTAAAGCTGCAAGTTAGCATAGTCTGAATTTGGTCGATCTCTGATTTATAGATTGCTTTAAGAATTAGCCCTGGCAGCCATCTGGGGAGACCAACCCCAAGCTCCCTGGACATGACCCAAGCTGGAAATGCCCTGGGTCATACCAGTTCAATGTTCCCAACCACGCTGGCAGATGACCCACCAAGACTTGGCTCGGTGCTCCACTTCCCTGGGGGAGTCAGGGCCGTGAGCATGGTGGGTGCCAGAGTCCAGAAGCAGCAGGCTGGCTGGAAGTCAGCCTCCTTGGAGCACTTCAGGCCAGACCGGGAGAGGATCTCAGAGCCTGGAGTAAGAGTGGGGCATGTTGTAGTCCGTAAAAGCAGTCATGGTGGGATCTGGGAGTTACTTTCACAATTTCAAAAAGATTAAGTGTAGGAGTTCCCATTGTGGCTCAGTGGTTAATGAACCCGACTAGTATCCATGAGGATGAAGGTTCTATCCTTGTCCTGGCTCAGTGGATTAAGGATCCGGCGTCGCCATGGGCTGTGGTGTAGGTCACAGGCGTGGCTTGGATCCCGCATGGTTGTGGCTGTGGCACAGGCTGGCGGCTTCAGCTCTGATTCGACCCCTAGCCTGGGAGCCTCCATATGCCACACATGCAGCCCTAAAAAGACCAAAAACAACAACAACAACAACAAAAGATTAAGGGTAAGTGTAGCCCAGTGAAGAAAAAAGGTTTCTCCTGTCTCTTACTTCCTCTTAGAATCTGCCCGATAGCCACCCTCTCCTCACACATCTATTCCTAAACCTAATATTAGTAAAGAGAATGGGACCCCCTGGGTAGGCTTGGCAAATTGTTTAGGGATAGCATGAATATTGGGGGGGGGGCAGTCCCCTACAAAGACTGTATAAACAGCCAAAATGGAAAAACAGATTAATGCTCCTTTAATGCTATTTAGTAGATAAAGTCTAGGTAGATTTTGGAGGAGAAAATGGTTAGAAATGACTGACTCAGCCTCTGTAGTTTATTGATGGGGCATCTGAGGCCCAGAAAGGGAAAGGAATTGTTGGGGCTCACACAGCAAGTAAGGGCAGAGCTGGGGCTAGAACCCAGGTCTGCTGGCTCCCAATCCTTTTCCCTCTGGGCCCTGCCACTGCCCTGCCGTGCTGAGGAGCAACTGTGAGGATAAAGGAGGCTGCATACGGGCTGCGGATTGGGCTGGGCTCTGTAGAGCAATGGGACTCTGAGAAAGGCCAGAGACTGACCCAGTAGCTCCAGCCTCCTTTCCTGGGCTCCAGGGTCTCTGGCTGGGGCTGCATCCCAAAGGCCATGATGCCAAAAGGAATTATGGAGATTCCTATTTGTTTTTATTTTTTTTCCTTTCAGTGAGCATCTGCACACATAAAGTACATGATGATTTTTAAAGAAGCAAACCAGAACTCTCTGAGAAAAATGCAAAACCCCTGAATCTGCTGTGCTCTGAAGAAAACGCAATGGGTTTATGATCTTTTAAGACACACAAGAGACAGCTTTCTCTTGACAGATGGGAATCTGAGGCTATTTCGCTTCCTCCCTCTTTGCGTGACCAGACCCGATTGTGTAAAGCTTTTAGCTTCAAAGCCCGGTTGTGAATAACATTGGTTTAACCTGAAATTTAAAGCCAGCATTTCTTTGCTCCCCGAGACAGAGCTTCCTGCCCCTTGCTCCCCTGAAGCTAGCTTCCAGAATGTTAATTCTACGAGCCATGGTTGACTAAGCCCAGCACCGGGTCTATTACATATTATTTGATTTCAAGTAGAAAAAAAGATTTAAAGATACCATGCCCCCTGTATACCTTTGTATTTTTGTCCATGTCTGTCCATATACTTAAACATACCATTCACATTGCAAGTTCAGATTTTTCTCCCTGGAATAAAATGGGTCTGAGTGTTTTTGGAGCCTGTCTCCTGGACCACATTCCCTAGTGAAGCCAGACAGCATCTTCTCAGATGATAAACGCTATGGAAGTTCCACTGGAGGCCTGGAGGTTCAGACCTGTTCTTGTGCAGGGGTGATTTTCTGGTGGTCATTTTTGTAACTGTCTCTTTACATATAATCTGTTTGCTTGGCTCATATTCACCTATTGTGTGTAGCACTCAGAGCTGGGTCAGCTGGGACCCTGGGCTCTGAGAACCTTTTTGTCAGAGTGCTTGTCTTAGTTGACACTGGCACCTTTATTTGTTTGATGATAATGATGATGATAATGCTTATAAGTAATTCTTTTTATTTTTTTATTTTTAATTAAAGTATAGTTGATTTACAGTGTTTAATTTCTGTTGTACAGCAAAGTGACCCAATCACATGGTTATTATTATTATTATTATTATTATTTTCTTTTAGGTTCTTTTTTTTTGTCTTTTTAGGGCTGCACCGCAGCATATGGAGGTTCCCAGGCAAGGGGTGGAATTGGAGCTGTAGCCACTGGCCTCCTCCACAGCCATAGCAATGCCAGATCCGAGCCGCATCTGCAACCTACATCACAGCTCACGGCAACGCCGGATCCTTAACCCACTGAGCAAGGCCAGGGATTGAACCTGTAACCTCATGGCTCCTAGTTGGATTCGCTTCTGCTGAGCCACAATGAGAACGCCAACATGATTATTTTTTACTTAATGTTTGCCTCTTCCGCTGGACATAGTTCCATGAGGACAGGGCTGGCCCCGCATTTGCTCATTGCTGTATGCCCCGTATTAGCCCAGTGCTTAGCCACTGAAATTGTTTGAGGGAGGAATGAACAAATGAATGAATGAATGAATGAGGTCAGATGGGAGGATCAGGACTTTGCAGACTAGACCTGCAGAGTGAAGATGGTATTAGGAATTTGTTTATTTATGGAATAAATATTCTCTGTGGAGGAGACAGAGATGAATTAACTGTGGGGTTCCCCCCCCCCCGTACCAAGGTAGCTAATAGTGCCATGTGAGAGTGAGGGGCCCAAGGGGCTTGGCTGCTAAGATAAGAGAGAAAGTGGTCAGATGGGGAAGTGACTGAAGTGGCATGAAGGAAGACATCCTGGAGGAGGCATCTTGCGTGCTCATGGTTAAAGTTTGTCCTGGGAACAGGGCACATGCCAATGAGGAATGATTTACCTTCCACATGGGCTCAGTGGGTCACCTGCGGCTGACAGGCTGACTCCATGCATCACCCTCAGATGCCTACAGATGCGAAATTCATCTTGCCAGTTCCCAATCTTTGCAAACCTTGGGAGCAGGGTTTAGAAAGCACAGCCTGGAGGTCCCTCGTGGCTTAGTGGGTTAAGGATATGGCATTGTCACTGCTGTGGCTTGGGTTCTACCCCTGGCCTGGGAACTTCCACATGCCATGGGTTCAGCCAAAAAAAGCACAGCTGGATCGAAAGGAACTAGTGATTCAGGCCCTGGGACTGAGAGATGAGGAGGGCGATTGTTCCCCCCACCTCTTCCCCACCGGCTCCCAGTGAGGCTCGGATTATCTCGGCAGCCTTCTGGCCTCCATGGCTGCCTGGCTGGACCCCTGCCTGCCTCTCCAGAGTCTCCTAGGGTCTCTTCCCCTCACTGCCCTGGTTCCTTTCATCTCCTCCTCTCCGGTGGTCCCCTCTGCCTGGCACACCCTCTCCATCCCACCCCCCATTTTGCCTGTTGACCTCTTGTCCTCTACTCTCAGTTGAAGCATGACTCTCCCTTGAAAGACGTCCCTGAATCCTCCCTGTGAGGTTGTTACATGTCGTATGAATATATTTCCAGGCGCGTTTCCGTCTTAGCAATGATCTCAGTCAGTAATCATGTCTGCTTGTGTGAGTACTTGACTCAAGTGGGCTGCCCTTACTGTTTTGGAAGGAAGGACTCATCCTGGTCATGACTGTATCCTGGTTTTTTTGGGTTTTTTTTGTTTTTTGTTTTTGTCTTTTCTAGGGCCACTCCCGCGGCACATGGAGGTTCCCAGGCTAGGGGTCTAATCAGAGCTGTAGCCGCTGGCCTACGCCAAAGCCACAGCAACGCACGATCCATGCCACGTCTGCAACCTACACCACAGCTCACGGCAACGCTGGATCCTTAACCTACTGAGTGAGGCCAGGGATCGAACCTGTAACCTCATGGTTCCTAGTTGGATTCGTTAACCACTGAATCACGATGGGAACTCCCAGAGAAAACTCTTTATCCGTATCTGTTAATGAATGAATAAATGACTATATGTTTAGGAGGGCCCCAGGCCTTTTTAAGGAAATGACAGACTTTCAGCATTTGGGCAAAGTGGCAGGTAGATTTCACCTCCCTCTGCATGACAGAAAATAGGTGGATGTGCTGGCTGAGTGGGAGCAGCTAGAGGGATCAGGGTTGGGGTGAATGCCTGGAGAGGTGGCTCTTCCCAGCCCGCGATCCTCCGCTCTACTTGGTGTCTAGGTCACCAAGACAGCCTGGACGGTTCCCCGGGCTGAGCCGGCGGGGCGCTGGCTGACTTTCAGAAGGCCAGAGCCGCTGGCCAGCCTTCTTTCTGGAAGACTCGGCCCAGGTCCCAGTGAGGCTGCCAGTGCTGGAGTTTATTTGGTGTCCTGAGGGGCTGAGCCTCCAAGGACCCCAGTGTGTGTGCTTGAGCTGGCATGTGTCTGAGCCTGAACTCCGTGCCAGGTCCTCCTCGGTGAGCAGATAGTGACCTTGCCCACAGGAGCCCTCGGCTGAGCTCTGTGAGCTTCCTCAGTGGAGGTGAAACTCTGCCTTTGCAGAGCTCTGAGCTGTGCAAAGAACCCAGCCCGTGACTCCCCTGGGAGAGGACCTCTGGGGGAGGGCTGCCTGGCTTCCAGCAGGAGATCACCTCCAGAGGCAGACATGGGGCGTGTCTGACGGGACAGACTGAGTAGGGGGAGAGGCAGGCAGGCACTGCCCAGCGGGGCTTACACACACACACACACACATTCTCAATGCATGCAAAGTCTTATTTTCTTCCTTTTTTACACAAGAAGTTGTATATTACACGTGCTGTACTGCATCTTGTTTATTTTGCACTTAGTAATGTATCCTGAAGATCTTTTCATATCAGTTCAGAGGGAGTGCTCGATCTTTTTTGCTGCTGCGCAATATTCTGCCATGTGAGCGCAATATAACTTATTTAACCAGCCCCTACAAATAAACTCTCGGTGTTATTTCCAGTCTTGTGCTACTAGAACCTTGTACATATATCACTTTCCATATGTGTAAGTCTGGCTGTAAAATACATTCCCAAAGTTGCAATTGCTCTATCAAAGGGAACTTGCATGTGTGATCTTGAGAGACTTTATCAAATTGTCCATCACGGGTGTGTGACCAGTAGGCTCCTACCAGCATCGTAGGAGAGCACCAGTTTCCCTACAGCCTTCCTAACACAGTGTTTTATTGGCTGGTCACCATGCTGTGGTGGCCAATGTCCTGAGTAAGAGCATCGGCTCTGGGACAAAACAGTACCTCCAAGAGGATCTTCAGTGCAGGAGAGGCTGTGGCACCTGGTGGTTAAGCCTCTGAGTCAACCTGAGCTCTAATCCTCAGGCAGATCAGTTCACCTCTCTAGGCTTCAGTTTTCTCCTCTGCAAAATGGGGAAATAATACCATCGACCTCAGGTTCATTGTGAGGATTAGACGCAGTGTTGCCTGCTTCAGGCAGGGCCTGGCAGGTGGCTTTGGGAAGCTGGCTCTGGCAACCCAGCAGCGTGACCTTGGCCAAAGACCCCACCCCATCGGAGCCCCCGTATGTGTTCTCTCTCATCAGGGAAGGACCTGGGCTTTTGGGTCTCTTGGGCCCTCTTCCCAATCCAGAGCCTGACATCTTTCCCCAGCAGCTTGCGTAACCCGCACTCACCCCTCCTCTCTCGTGCTCATCAAAGGTATTCAGGAGTCTCCTGTGCCGAATGGTCACTCACTGCCGGGCAGAGATTTCCTCCGGAAGCAGATGCGGGGAGACCTGTTCACACAGCAGCAGCTGGAGGTGCTGGACCGCGTGTTTGAGAGGCAGCACTACTCAGACATCTTCACCACCGCGGAGCCCATCAAGCCCGAGCAGGTATGCCCCACGACGCCCTGTCCCCCACACCTGCCACCTGTGTGCAGGCCTGGGTCACCCTCCTGAAGGCATCTGGCGGGGTATGGGTGAGAGCTCCGGCTTCTCTTCAGAGCCAAACCTGGCCAGGGGCAACCTCTTCCAAGGTCCAGTGTTTGGAGCTCCTGCGATTTCTTGCCCTTGTACTTTGTCTCTCAGCCCAGCAGAGCTGTGATGTGTCTGGCTGCGCTGCCACTGGGAGTGGTGGTGTCCTTTCCCAGGGCTCTTGGCACAGGGCGGTGTAATGATCTTCTGGGCCACTTGAGGTGGTCTCGGGTCATTATCCTGTCAGTCAGGGTGCAGATGGAAATGTGCATCACCGTTTGGCCATAAACCATGCTAGGATGGCACTGGCGTGTCCCCACTGTCAGCCCTCTTGTCACGTTGTCCTGTCATGCTTTTAGAACTGAATGCAAGAGTTTGGAAATGGAGAAATGTCTCACTGGACAAACTCACAGCTGGGTCTTTTGCAAGAGAGGGAAGGAAGCAGGGTGACCCCTGGCAGAGCAGCCCCCTGCTCTAACCTGGGCCAGGAATAGTCTCTACCTGTGGTTGCAGAGGTAGAACCAGAAAGGCTCTGCCCAGTGAGAGGCTCTTAGGGCCTGGATAAGGTCCTCCAAGTACCAGATTCAATTCAGGAGACTGTTTCTGGTGGCCCGTCTGTGACAGGCCCTGGGCTGGGGACTCACAGGCACAGACAACTCAGACTTGGGTCCTGCCGGCCAAGAGCACCCATCTGGTGGGTGAGTCGCAGAGGCCTAGGAGCAGTGACTCTCCCAGCACTTGCTGACTGTTTCTGGTGGTGAGGACTGGCCTCGCTGAGCTTCCTCTACAGGTTAATTAGATGATGCTTCTGTTTTCCAAGAGCCACTCAGAACAATATAGGCTCCTTGCATAGGCTCTTGCGGAGAAAATAGGTGCTGGAGGGGACTTTGGGTGGGGACGAATGAGCCAGGCCACTGTCCTGTGACAGTCTGGCTGTCTCTGTGCACTTCCTAGGAGGGCTCTCACAGACCATCTAGCCACTTTGTTTCCGATGAGGCCCAGAGAGGCAAAGAGACTTGCTTAAGGCCACCCAGCAAGTCGCGTATTCACTTAACAAACACTGATGTGTGTTTACTCTGCGCCAGGCATGGAGCCAGGCACTAGGTACACGCGTGGACAAGGCAGGCTTGGACCTGCCCTCAGGGAGCCTACAGATGTGTGCAAGAAGCCCAGTAAGGAAGGATTACTGAAAGGGTCGTGGGTTACAGATGTGCTAGGTACCAAGGAGGGGATGTCTGAGGTTCTCTGGAGAGAAGAGATGCTGAGCCAGCCCAGAGGCCACAGTGGCCTCCTGGGGGAAGAACACTTAGGCTGAGCCCTGAAGGGATGTGGGGGGAGACTGTGCCTGACAGAGGGAATAGCGAGTGCAGAGGCTCCGAGGTCAGAGGGAGGGTGTCAGGAGTGAAGCTGGGCTTCAGGGAGTGTGCAGGGGAGGGTGGAGGTGGGTGCTAGAAGTGGGGCCTGGTCTTGGAGCCTGTGCCTAGGATTTTGGTCTTTCTTCTGCAAGTCGAGTGATGCCTCCTTCTGGGCATGCTGGTCACGTGTGCTGGCCAGAACTGACCTTGCACACGCCAGATCCTGGACTTTAGGGAGAAGGTTCTGTTTCCATCACAGCCAGCCTCTCCCATGGCTCAGAGCCCTTCAGAGAGACGGCTGCAGCCATGTTCCATCTGACCCAGGAGAAAGAAGAGGGACTCAACCTGAAATCTTCCTTGGGAGAAAAGTTAGCTTCTAACCTTTGGCATTATTACATAATTTTAAAGCCAGCGGGACTCCAGAGGCAAGCTATCAACTCCCTCATCTTTTTAGAGGCCCAGAGAGGGGACAGAGTTTTTGAGGTCACCCAGCAAGCAAGGGCCAGACCTCTGCACGAAACCTCTGGCATTGCTATTAAACCCTTGTATACTCAATTCAGACATGAAGTATAGGGACTATTGTTCCCTCTGTATTTCACGGGATTCTCATGGAAACTCAGAATCTAATCATAGTTCCTTTAGCTTGAATCTCCCTGGAAGACTGGGCGGGCTCTAGGGCTTCATACTTGGGAGGGGTCTGTCCATGGGTCCATTCCCTCATTCGCTCAGCTGCCTATACGATCATTTATCCAGCATATTTCTTGCACCTTGACTGTGAGCTTGGCACAATGCCTGGCACCCAGGGGAAGTAGGATGGGATGCATCAGGCATCAGGTCTGCCCGTGGCATCACAGGGCCAGTGTGACATGGATTCAGAACCTGCAAGGTGAGGGCGGAGGTTCCGTGGACCTGATGAATGGAGATGCTGGGAGCACGGGGAGGATGTTACAGAGGAAGCCACACTGGGGGGTGGGGGGTGCGGGGGGCAGATCAATAGGTCCATGTGGAGGTGGGCCTCGGGGGAGGAGATCTGAATCACAACCTCCGAGGGCTCTGTTTCGGGCAGTCTGACTATGCAGTGTCCTTCAGAATGACGCGGACACGCCGTGGACCAGTCCCCGACTGTGTGGGCTCTGAGGCTGGCCTGCCGACGGGATAATGACTGACTCAGTGCTTTCTGGTTAATCTGCTTCACCTCCTCGTAATGTGCCGTAATGAGGAGAGATGGGAGGTGAGGCCGCGGGGCTGCCGGGCACACACACGGGCACTGGACTATGAATGACATACCCTCGCTCCCCACTCCCAATCACTTTGGACAAATGACGGCCGAACAAGGGCCCCGCAGACTGGGAAGGGCTGCGAGTCAAGGGTACAGGTTCCTTGAGCCCCTCACGTCCCCTGGTGGCCTTGCCGTGCGAGCCCCTGAGCCCACGGAGGTGGTGCCAGGAAGGGGCCCGGAGCTCTGGCTGTTGAGGTTGGTCCCTCTTCCCTCTGTGAGCAGATCTGCTCTCCATGGTCGAGTGGCAGCTTTGGGGAAGGATGAACCTTTATTGGCCTTGCTGTTGAGGCATTTTTTTTTTTTTTTTTTTTGTCTTTTGTCCTTTTTAGGGCTGCTCCCGTGGCATATGGAGGTTCCCAGGCTAGGGGTCCAATCGGAGCTGTAGCCGCCAGCCTATGCCAGATCCACAGCAACGCCAGATCTGAGCTGCGTCTGCGACCTACACCACAGCTCACGGCAACGCCAGATCCTTAGCCCACTGAGAGAGGCCAGGAATCGAACCCGCAACCTCATGGTTCCTAGTTGGTTTCATTTCCACTGCGCCACAACAGGAACTCCACGTTGAGGCATTTTGACTTGAGTCTGGCTTCTGCCCCACTGGGCAAGCTTCAGTTTTTTTTGGACTTCAGTTTCCATAGCTGAGACAGTAGGTATTGTGACTTTGACAACAAAAACAGCACAGCAGCCTAACAATAGTGGCCGTGGTCTTCCTCAGCTGTGAGCGACCCTCTGCAGTTTTTATAGATCGTCCACATCCATCCTCTCTTCAGGTTCTCTATGTAAATGCCTGCTACACCACAGGCCAGGCAAGATTTGTGAGTCCCGTTTTACACCCTGAAACATTTTTTCCAGACTGTTCACCCCATTTCCCTGAGACATCTGCAGATCTGGACTCTGACCTCAGGATATTTTGTCCATCTTATGTCAGATGGTTACTCTGGCCTCCATGTTCCCAAACAATTCTAGAAGCCAGTTTTCTGGCTGGCTGGTTTTTATTATTCTTTTTTTTTTTTTTTGGTTTTCAAGGCCGCACCCATGGCACATGGAGGCTCCCAGGCTAGGGGTTGAATAGGAGCTACAGCTGCTGGCCTAGCCAGAGCCACAGCGATGTGGGATCCAAGCCGCATCTGCGGCCTACACCCTAGCTCATGGCAACGCCTGATCCGTAGCCCACTGAGCGAGGCCAGGGATTGAACCTGCAACCTCACGATTCCTAGTCAGATTCGTTTCTGCTGCGCCACAACGGGAACTGCCCTGACTGGCTGGTTTTTAGAACTGGCCTTTTGCAGCTAGGGGTGGCTAGTCATCATTCTAGAATCTTCAGTCTTGCCATAGGCTTGGGGGTGGGTTGGGGGGGGTGTCAAATCCTCCTTACTCATCCCACCTGACTATCCAGGGGAAGATCATTCCTCTTCAGGGCTAGGCTGAGATCCTGCCTGTCACAGCCACTCTCACCTGGCTGCCTTCTGCTGCCAAGAGCTGCCCTGGGTGGGTGGGCCCAGGCTTCTCCCTTTTATATGGGAACTTAGTAAACCCTTGTCCCTGGATGGAAGGGGTTAAGGTACACACACTCCTGGGGCAATGAAACACTTCCTTTTCAAAATGGTTATTGAAAAAGCAATTCTGTTTTCCCTACATGTGGAGTGAGTAAAAATCACTTTGGAAGAGAGAGAGAGAGGAGAGAGAGAAAAAAATAACAATCATGGGTGGTGTGTGTGCGTGTGTGTTTCGAACAGCGGAATCTGTTTCAGTAAAACTCGCATTGACGCTGTCGTGGGCGCTGCGCTCCTGGCGGGAGCTGGTCCCTCCTCAGGCAGGAGGGCTGCCACCGAGCACAGCCTGCCGTATTTACTCTCGGCAGACTATTAACCAACACCAGGCTATTAATCTGGCTTTTGAGCCTTCACTAAAGCCCATAAAAGCTCACAGTTGTCAAATGGAGTTCATTTTAATTTCCTTTCAATCACAGTAAATTATTCAGGTGATAAATCAGCTGGAGCAGCCTCCTGGCTGTAATAGAAACCCTAATTCCTGGCTAATTATCCAGCCCATTGCTGCCAACAGATCAATACGGGCGCAAAATGGAACAGGGCCCAGGGCCCTCCCTCCCATTGGGCCAGAGACAGAAAGACAGCTGGGGAAGGGGGACGTGCTGTTGACCTCCTAGGAAGTTCAAAGGTCATGGGGGGTTAAACTGGGAGAAGGCCTGTCCCTTGTCTAACAGAGAAGCCACCAGAAATGCCTGCTACTCCCATAAGCTGCTTTGCCCTCTGCACGGTAGCATTTTTGTGGCTGCTTCTGTGGATGTCCTCCTCTAGCGAAGGGGCTGGTTTGTGTTTCTGAGCATGATTGAGTTCGGTCATCAGAGAGGGCCTGAATGCTCCCTGAGTCAGAAAAAGGGCTGGGGACTGTGGGAAAAAAGATGAGGTGCCAGGCATGCTTCCTTTCTTCAGGGGGACTCTGGGAAGAGAGCAGGTAGGGAGCAAAGAGGGTGAGCAGACAGGTGTGCCAGGCTGAGAATGGGGGAAGGCTTCCTGGAGGAGGTGTCAGTGCTGTGCCTTGAGGGATGGGCAGAATCCAGCTCTGTGGCGATGGTAGAGAGTTGGCTGGAGAGGGCATTCTAAGCAGAAGGAACAGCATGGATGAAGGCCCAGAGGAACCTGAGTATGGCAGGGAACTCCAGGCTGGTCCAGGTGGTTGGCATAGGGACGGAGTGATGGAAAGTCAGGCCGGAGAAGCAGGAGGGAGCGGACCTAAACCTCAGAGGGCTGGGATGAGGAGTAAGGAGGTTTGGCTTTTGTTTTGGGGGCAGTGTGCCCCAGTGAGCCCTGAGTCTGTGGCCTGGACTAGTCTGCTCACCTGGAAGCACCCATCAGTGGGCCTCCTGCCTCTTCCTCTGCTGCCACTGCTGGATCTCTCTTCCTGAAGCTCATTCCACATTAGAGCCCCTCGTGGTTTCTCTCTGCTTAACACCCCAACCCCAGCTCTTTGTTTTCATCACCACCCTTCAATGTCCCTGTGGCACCACCCTTCACTGTCCCCATGGCCCTCCTGTTGCCTACAGGATGCTCTGGCTGTGGCCAGGCCTGGCTTCTCACTGCTCGTCACAAGCTGGGCTCCTCTGGTCTGATGGAGGCCAGGGATGCTGGGCTGGCATGTGCATGCGTGTGTGTGTGTGTGTGTGTGTGTGTGTGTGTGCATGTACGCACGAGCAGGGAACCCCAGGGATAGCTCTGAGCATGCAGGGTGGTAGGGACTGTAGTTATTGTCTTTCTTAATGTGGTTGTTTCCACTCCAAACTCCTGCTCATAGTTTCCCTGCATGGCACCTTGTTTCAGTATGTTTCTTTTCTTTCCTTCCTTCTTTTCTTTTCTTTTTTGCTTTTTAGGGCCATACCTGCAGCCTATGGACGTTTCCAGGCTAGGGGGCCAGTCGGAGCTACAGCTGCCAGGCTATACCACAGCCCCAGCCATATTGGATCCCAGCCACTCCTGCAACCTTCACCGTTGCTCACGGCAATGCTGGCTTAACCCACTGAGCGGGGCCAGGGATCGAACCTGCATCCTTATGGATACTAGTGGGGTTTATTACCACTGAGCCATAATGGGAACTCCTGTTTCAGTGTATTTCTAAATTTGTGCTCTCTGGGCCCAGCAGAAGTCCTGCCTGCCCTGGGAGAACTTCACTGACCCACTGACTTGCCTCTGCTCTGAGCTCATAAATGCACAGGGTTCTAATTACTGTAGTGACTCTTGTAGCGACTGTGTATTCCTTGCTTACCATGGGCCTGGCTATGCTCTGAGGAGAACCCTCCCAACCCCATCTCATCACAGAGTCACAAAACTCCTATTGCAGCCAGGACAGCTGAGGCTTGGTGACATCAGCACAATGACTCAGCCACAGGGACAAAGTAAATGTGCAACCAAGTTGGAGGTCAGGTCCCCGGCTCCAGAGTCCAGGCTGGTAGCCACCGAGCTACCCCGGCTCCAGCACAACCAGGCTGCCTATTGATTCTTCCAGGTGAGCATGTGTTCTGGAGACACAGCCTGGGAGTCCAGCCTACTCACCCTGGGAGCTGAGCATGAATTAGGAAGTGCTGGCCCCGTGAACCAATGTGGCCTCTGGAGGTGTGAGCCAAAGTCAGGGCAATGACTCTCTCCTTCTCCTGAGCTAGTTCTGTTCCTCTAACCCTGCCCCGCCCCTCACAGGGCTGTGCTCAGGGCTAGGCTCCTCCACTGCAGACAAAGCAGAGTTTGTTCAGGAGATGTGATTAATGGAGTTCCTGTCATGGCTCAGTGGTTAACGAACCTGATTAGCATCCATGAGGATGTGGGGTTTGATCCCTGGCCTTGCTCAGTGGGTTAAGGATCTGGCGTTGCTGTGAGCGGTGGTGTAGGTTGTACATGCTGCTTGGATCCCACGTTGCCGTGGCTGCGGTGTAGGCAGGCGGCTACAACTCCGATTTGACCCCTAGCCTGGGAACTTCCAAATGCTGCTGGTGTGCCCTAAAAGACCAAAAAAAAAAAAAAAAAAAAAGAGGATGGTGATTAAGATTTCTCCTAGGAGGAATCACTGGAGACATGGGACTTGGGGGTGTGAGCAGGGAAGGAGACAGGCCAAGGGAACTTTCTAATAGCGGACCGCCTTGTGAAGTAGTGAGCCTCCCATCACTGGAGGCATTTAAGGAGAATCTTAAATTCATAAATGCTATATTAGAAGTTTAAGAATCCACTGAGGGCTTGATTAGCTAAAAGTCAAGGTCCTTTCAACCTGAAAGAATGATTCTTAGGTAAGAATAGAGAGAAAGTCTGATGGGATGAGGGGAAGGGAGAGAAGAGACAATAAAGGGAGAAGACCTTTTATGCTACAGTGTGGCCGGAGGCTGAAGGGCAGTTCCCCACAGAGATCCTCACTGGGGTAGGCAGAAAGGCCTGGGTCACAGGGGTTGGGACTCCAAGCAGCAAAGGGCTGGAGTCTGCAAGGTCTTGGTAGGCCAATGATGAGTCCAGCTCTTCTAGTACATAGATCAGGGCCGGGGTTTCTGATGAAGACATGAGTGCCAGAAGTATGGATACAGGAAGTCTGGCAATGGCTGCTGCCAGCTTCACTGCCCACACGCAGTACCTGGCATCCTTTGCCTGGGAGTTCAGGGCCAGACCCAGAGAGGGTAGAGAGTGGAGAGGAGAATTAAACAGAATCAAGTCCTTCCAACAAATGTTGTAGCCTGCAGGAGGCTGACAGAATATGATGCATAATTGAAGAGAAAGGAATTACTAATTAAAAAAACTCCACAACCGGAGTTCCGGTCCTGGAGGAGTGGAAACGAATGCAACTAGGAACCATGAGGTTGTGGGTTTGATCCCTGGCCTTGTTCAGTGGATTAAGGATCCGGCATTGCTGTGAGGTGTGGTGTAGGTCGCAGACATGGCTTGGATCCTGTGTGGCTGTGGCTGTGGCTGGCAGCTACAGCTCTGATTTGACTCCTAGCGTGGGAACCTCCACATGCCACAGGTGCAGCCCTAAAAAGACAAAAAGACAAAAAAGAGGACCCCCCCCAAAAAAACCCCCAAAACCCCACAACCTCTCACATTGCACTTGAGCTCACAGCAACCCTATGAGGTAGAGTCTATGCAGTATAACCTTCATGTGGCAGTTGAGGAAACTGAGGCAGAGGGATTAGGTAACATGCCCCACATGATGCACCTGGTAATACTGCTACATTCTCTGCTCCCTGCTTTTTGTGGGTGTAGGCAGTCCTCTGGAGTCAGCTCCCTACCTCTGCAGGTGTAGACATCTGAATGACTGATTTCATTCAGCAAATATTTACAGAGCACCTGCTCTGGGCCAAGTACTGTGCTAAGTGCTGGGGACATAGTAGCAACAAAGACAGATGTGGTTCCCAGAATTTACCCAATGGTAATGAGAGATTCTAACAAAATAATTATGCCGGTGAAACATTGTATCATTACTAATAATTACACAGTTGTGAAGAGACAGACAAGGTGAGCTGAGAGTAAAGAATGGGACTTCATTTAGGTGGGAGGTCAGGAAGGGTCTATCTGAGGATGGTGCCTTTGAACTCCAGGTAGGGAAGGGTGATGGGAACAGTGTTCCAGACAGAAGGAACAGCTTGAGGCTGTTTGGTCCAGTAACCAAAGGATGTCCTGTGGGAAAGTGGTATGTGGCACAGTTAGTGGGATGATGGAGCCTGGCTGTGAGGGGACTTGTGGACCAGGGGTTTTATCTTGAAAGCCAGAAGATGGCTGTGTAAGATTTTAAACCAGAGACTAGCAGGATCTAATCTGATACAGATTATTCTGGCTGCTCTGAGGAGACCTGGAGTGTCTCCAGGTCAAGGTGCCAAGGTGCATAGGTGCCAAGGTGCATATGATGTCACTGTATTCAATGGTTGTGCCCTGCTGGGACTGGCTTTCTCTCCAGACCATGGCATTGCCCAGGAATCATGGCCTATAAAGCACTGCGCCTCCCCTCCCTGCTCCTCTCCCTCCTACCCCTCCTCACACCACACACACACACAACTCTCCAGCCAGGCCCTCAGGGTTACTAGGGTTGAGTTCAGATTTGATTGTGAGCTTCCTGGCAGTCTAAGCGAAATGGGAAATACAGTCAATTGTGGGCTTCTCATTGTTCACCAGCAGAAAATAAGCCAGCTCCCCAAAGGAAGCCATGTTTTTTCCCGACACTTAGAGTAGGAAGGAAATTGTCACATGGGCTTCCAGTGAGGGAGCACCCTGCAGAGGTGATGGGCACAGCTCTCAACAGTGTCCATGGAGGGGCTACAGGTTTTACAGGACTCTGTCCTATGGGCAAGTGTCATGATCACATGCTAATTGGTGTGTTTCTGCAGAGGCAAGGCTGCTGTGACCAAATGGCTCAAGAATGTAGCCTTTTTAACAACTCAACTTAAACTAGGAAAAGTCCTAGGCACTCTGGGGAAGCCATTCCTGAAATCTCCAATCTGATGCTCCAGAGAGATGTGCTATGACTTTGGGGCTTTGGCACCTCCTGCCACCCAAGGGTACCTCTGTGAAAAGGTACATTTCATTTTCACGTGGAAATGTCTTCCCCCATTGGAGAAAGTTGGGTCTAGATCTATAGGAATGTACCTCACCATCAACTCAGCTCTGCATGAGAAGGAGAGTTTAGTAGCTTGCATGGGACTTCTCTGAAGAGGACTTGGTGTGCAGGGACTTGGGGGTATTGACGGGGGGAAGATCATTTGTTTTAGAGAGTAAAGAAGCATATGCCTTACCCACACAGTTGCAGATGGCAAAGATGGAGCGGAGGGAGGGCGTGGCTGGTTCCTCCTGTGGGAAGCAGGCATGGTCTGACCTAGTTGCTACCTTGTAGTCTGATGTGCCATAGGAAGACTTCTGACCCCAGGGCACATGACACTGCCCACTGGTGGACATGGCCCAGTGAGTATCCTGGGCTCTGACCAGCCAGGCAGATGAGTGACTGTTCCCATGGACGGAGCTACAGGAGGGTGGAGAGAGTGGTAGGGCAGAGGGCAAGAGTGCTTCTCAGCATGAGAGGGGAGAGAAACCCCTGAGATGCTTAAGCAAGATTTAACTTGGATATCATCCTGCCTTTGAAATGAGATAGTGAGTATTATGGTGGAATTCTTGCTCTCCAGATATCTAGGGGTGCTGGGTGCTTCTACACCAGATGTATTGTCCATCTTTGACTTGTCATCGTCTTAAAGTGACCCAAGGGTGAAAATTACATGGACTCAATGGGATCTTAGCCTTCTTCATTTTCTCTACTACTGAGAACTTTGCCTGAGGGTGCCCATTTTTTTCCCTAAACAACTTTAAAAATATTTTCCAACCAGCTGAGTATTCTGAGTATTCTTTGTCTGCCTGTGGATCAAGAAGAAAGATGGCTTCCCAAGAAAAATAATGCAAGACTGGGGAATGTTTGAGGGAAGACTGAGCAAGTTGCCATGGTATAAAAGCATGGGATGGACCCTGGGCTTTCGTGATGGCTCTTGAGCTGGTCCCTTCTCTGTGGGGCATGGTTTTTTACTATTGGGGTCCCAGATTAGACTGGGTCATCCTTGAGATCTATTCCAGTTCTGACATTTTGTGAGAGACAAAAAAATAAATCAGGACTCCGTCTCTTATTTTTATTTTGACTTGCCTGCATTTTTCTTTTCCCCCTTTCTGTTCCACTCTTTAGATGACAGGCAAATTCTGTGTATGTGGGTTGAAAGATCAACAGTGATTTCTCAAAGAGCTGCCTGCCTCTTGCTTAGGGTGTTCTTGTTTTCTTTGTTATTTTTCTCACACCTTCCTTCACTCAAAGCACCCTGAGACTCTCCCTCAATCAGAGCTGCCTTCCCCCTCCCTTACTCAAAGCTCCTTTCACTCCCCCCCGACAGCCTCCTGTGCTCAGAGCTCCCTCTCACCTCCCCTACACAGAGCTCCTTCTCAGCCTCCCTCAGTTAGAGCTCCCTTCACCCTCTCTCACTCATAGCTCCCTCACACCTTCCTTCACGCAAAGCTTAGGATGTTCATTCATTCACGTATTCATTCATTCACCCAAGACATTTTTAATAATGTGCCATGTCAGTGACATTGACCACCTTGCTTTGCTGTGTGGCATAAGGTAACAGCAATAGATTCGGCCAAGGTACTGTGTGAAAATTGACTTCTGGGTAGAGTTATCCCCCCTAAACAATCCTGAACAATATTTGTAATAAAGACAGTCCATAAAGGATAAAATAATAGGTAATTTCAGTCATACAGCTTGTTTGTCTTGAGAGTGTGGTGTTGAAACACTGTCTCTGTTCACTGGTGCAGAATAGAAGGGAGGAGACAGAGTTTTGTGATGTGAGAAAGAATAGCTTTATTGTGTTGCCAGGCAAAGGGGGCCACGGCAGGCTAGTGTCCTCAAAACTGTGTCCCACCCTGGAGGGGAGAGTGACGAGTCATAGTGTTCAAGGAATGGGGCATGGTCAGCTCGTGGACATTCTTCTGATTGGTTGGTGATGAGGTAATTGGGAGCCAGCACCATCAACCCTCTGGTTCCAACTGGTCTGGGGTCTATGTTGCTTGTGGGCAGCATCCAGTTAACTTCTTCCACCAGGTGGGGGTTTCAGTAGCTGCAAAACAGCTTAAAAGACAAAGCTCAGAATATTATCTATAGTCCTTGAGGAAGAACTAAAGGTCCTTGCATTTGTTCAATAGCTAAACTATTATTATTTTGTCTTGCTTGACTGTTTGCCTTTCTGTATTTTCTCACTTCTCTGATTACATTTATTCTTTGAGGCATTCCCATCATGGCTTGGTGGAAACAAATCTGACTAGTGTCCATGAGGATATGGGTTCGATCCCCAGCCTTGCTCATTAAGGATCCAGCTTTGCTGTGATCTGTGGTGTAGGTTGAGGACATGGCTTGTATCTCATGTTGCTGTGGCTGTGGCATAGGCTGGTGGTTGTGGCTCTGATTTGACCTGGGAACCTCCATATGCTGCGGGCATGGCCCTAAAAAGACAAAAAAAAAATTTTCTTCTTTGAGTAATGTTTTTCTACAGATAAAAGGCAGGTGCAGGACATGGGTGGAGGTCTATTCTAGGAATGCCACATGTGGTTATGTTTGGTTACAGGTACATTGCAAGTTTGGCTTAAGGAGTTTGGCTATACACAAAGCTCTTTTAAACACTGCAAACATTTCTTATTTTGTAAAATACAAGAAAAAAAGAACATAGATTTCTGGTTCCAATAATAAGATCTGAGCTGTTTCAGAGTCCTCTCCCATCTCAATACTGAATGAGGAATACTGAATCAAATGTAAAAATAAACTATATATATAATTTTAAATAAAGAGAAATCCTCAGGAGCTGAAAATTTAAAAGGAGCTAAGGGAATTCCCGCTGTGGTGAAGTGGGCTAATGACCCAGCTCCTATCTCTGGCATTGCTTGTCCAGCCTGGCCATGGGTGCAGCCGAAAATAAAGGGAAAAAGAAAAAATAGAAGGAAATCAGAGCTAACCTCCCAGCAGCCCAGGGTATTGGTTCTGGATATAGTTCCTGGTGAACAGGGACTAGAGTTTTGATGCTGGTGTTCAGAAAGAGGATATAGTCTTAGACCTATGTATTATAGGAGTTGGAACTGAGGTTCCTTCAAAAATTTAAAATCTAGAAGGACCACACTTTCCATGAAACAAGTACTAGGCAAAGTTCACCTACAGGCTGAGGGAGGCAGCAGGGAAACTTGATTCTTCATGGGACTCAGAGGAGAACCAAAGTTTCCCATAAGAAGCTGAAATCCAACTGTGGCAAATGCAGGTGTGGTATCTCACTATTCACTATTCACAAGAAACCCAAGAAGATAAATTAATGTAAAAACTGGGCTCACATCAGTGAAATTCTTGAGATGCCGAGCACAGTCCGTTACATACAATATGCCTGCAGAGTAAATGTTAACTACTGAAGATGAGCTCACAATTAAAAAAAAAAAAAACAAACAAAAATTGCAAAGCACACAAAGAAATGAGGGCATGTCAGGAGATATAACCAGGAAAACTAATACTCCAAGAATCTAAAATAACAGACAAGCTGAAAGAGAATATAAAATGACTGAAGAGATGAAAAAAGGACTAGAAACATTACAAAATAAAAAAACACTATGAAAAAAGAATAAACAGATTAGAAAAAGGACCAAATAAATTATCTTGAAATAACAATTTTAGTTGTGAAAATCAAAAGTTCAGTTGATGGGTTAAATACCAGGTAAGACATAGCTGAATAGAAAATTAGCGATTTGGGAGACAGAGTTTAGGAAATTGTCAGGAACACAGCACAGAAGTCTAAAGAGTTGGGAGGGAGTTCCCGTCATGGCTCAGCAGTAATGAACCCAACTAGTATCCATGCAGACATGGGTTTTGATCCCTGGCCTCACTCAGTGGGTTCAGGATCCAGCACTGACATGAGCTGTGGTGTAGGTCGCAGATGTGGCTCGGATCCCGAGTTGCTGTGACTGTGGTATAGCCTAGCAGCTATAGCTCCAATTTAACCCCCTAGCCTGGGAACTTCCATACGTCACGGGTGCAGCCCTAAAAATGCTAAATAAATAAATAGATAGATAGATAAAGACAAAGAGTTGGGAAGTATGAAAGGGTAAGAGTGCTTGCTTTGGCAGTACATAAAGTTGGAATGATAAAGTAAAGATCAACATGACCCCTGCACAAGAATGACATGAAAATTTTTGAAGTATCCCATATTATTAAAAAGAAAGGAGAAGAGATAAAACAATATTTCATGAGGTCTAACAGTTGCTGTGTAAAAATAGAGGTGGGGGCACATTTGAAGAAATAATGGCTAAGGAATTTATAGAACAGAACTGTTGGAAGCCGTGTGGCATTAGACTGAAGAAGCATACTAAGACCTATGCAAGCTGAATAAAAATAAATGCACATCTAAGCAAAACTATAGTGAAACTGAAGAACAACAGAGATTAAGAGAAAATTAAAAGCAATCAGAAAGAAGGTATAGCATTTAGGTTGACAGAATACTTTTAAAAACATCAATAGAAGTCAAAAGACAATAGAAAATAGGAGTTCTCATTGCAGCCAAGTGGTTAGGAAGAACCCAACTAATATCCATGAGGATGTGGGTTTGATCCCTGGCCTCACTCAATGGGTTAAGGATCCAGCAGGGAAAAAAAAAAAGCAATAGAAAATATCTTCAGGAGTTCCTGTCGTGGCTAAGTGGTTAACGAATCTGACTAGGAACCATGAGGTTGTGGGTTCGATCCCTGGCCTCGCTCAGTGGGTTAAGGATCCGGTGTTGCCATGAGTTGTGGTGTACGTCGAAGACTCGGCTCAGGTCCTGCATTACTGTGGCTGTGGCGTGGGCTGGTGGCTACAGCTCCAATTGGACCTCTAGCCTGGGACCCTCCATATGCCATGGGAGTGGCCTAGAGAAGGAAAAAAAAAAAAAAAGAATGAAAAAAAAGACAAAAAAAAGAAAATATCTTCCAAGTTTAAGAGAGAATAACAATTGAGCTATCCTCAGATAAATGGTCATTTAACAGTGAAGGCAAATAAAAACATTTTCAAAGACAGAGCTTACCACGCACCTACTCTTGCTGAACTGCTAAGCAATGTGCTTCAGTAAGAAGGATATGAGAGACTTCCAGTTTTAGCTCTGACATATAAAGAGCTTGGGAGTTCTCCCTCATACTGCAACAAGAAATAAAGCTTAGCAAACTGAAGATCAACAACTTTTCTTGATTCATCAGAGAATTAAAGTTGCAGGGTGAACAGCTACTGCAAAATCAAAAGAGAGGAAGATACCGACAGTTATAGCTGAGATTGGTCAAATTAACATAAAATCTCATACTAAAAACCTATTTACCTTGGTTCTATATCCAATATGTTGTGTCAGGCTTTTAACAAAAAATGAGACAAGTAAGAACACAGTCTGAAGAGACAAAGTAAGCATCAAAACCAGACTCGGCTATGACATAGGTTTTAGATCTATTTAATAGATAGTTAATTTTCTTTTTTGGCCTTGCCTGAGGTGTGCAGAAGTTCCTAGGCCAGGGACTAAGCCCTTGCCACAGTAGTGGCCCAAGCCACAGCAGCGACAACACTAGGCCTTAATTGCTAGACCCCCAGGGAACTCCAGATAGGTAATTTAAAATAACTTTGATTGATATGTTCAGGGTTCTAATGGAAAAAGTGGAAAGCATGAAAGTACAGATGAGCAGTGTAGACAAAGAAATGGTAATTCTAAGAACAAATCAAAAAGAAATTTTAGAAATAAAAAAAATACAGTAACAAAAATAAAGAATGCCTCTGATGGGATTCATCAGTAGATTAGACACTGCCAGGGAAAGAGTCAGTAAACTTGAAGATGTATCAGTAGAAACTTCCCAAACTGAAATACAAAAGAAACAAACAAACAAACAAACAAACAAAAAAAAACGAAAAAGGAAAGACACAAACCAAAACCCAGGATAGAACACAATATAAGAATTATGGGAGGAGTTCCCATCATGGCTCAGTGGTTAACGAATCTGACTCGGAACCACGAGGTTGTGGGTTTGATCCCTGGCCTCATTCAGTGGGTTGAGCATCTGGCATTGCTGTGAGCTGTGGTGTAGGTCAAAGACTCGGCTTGGACCACACATTGCTGTGGCTGTGGCGTAGGCCAGTGGCTACAGCTCTGATTAAACCCCCAGACTGGGAACCTCCATATGCCGCAAGTGTGGCCCTAGAAAAGGCAAAAAGACCAAAAAAAAAAGAATTATGGGATAATTGTGGGAGGAATCACCTATATATAATTGAAATACCCGAGGGAGAAGAGAGAATGAAGAAGAAATATTTGAAGTAGTAACGGTCAAGAACTTTCCAAAATTAATTCCAGATAACCAAACCACAAATGTGGGGAACTCAGAAAATGCCAAGCAGTAAGGTGGAGATACCAAAATAACTAAACCTACATGTGTCATATTCAAACATCAGAAAACCTAAGGTAGGGAGTTCCCGTCGTGGCGCAGTGGTTAACGAATCCGACTAGGAACCATGAGGTTGCGGGTTCGATTCCTGGCCTTGCTCAGTGGGTTAAGGATCCAACTGTGGTGTAGGTCACAGACTCGGCTCGGATCCTGCATTGCTGTGGCTCTGGTGTAGGCTGGTGGCTACAGCTCCAATTGGACCCCTAGCCTGGAGCCTCCATATGCCGCGGAAGCGGCCTAAGAAATGGCAAAAAGACAAAAAAAAAAAAAAAAAAAAAAAAAAAGAAAAGAAAAGAAAAGAAAACCTAAGGCAGAGAAAATCTTGAAAGAAACCAGAAGGGGGGACAAAAACACCTTACTTGTAGAGGAACAATGATAAGAATTAAAATGGATTTCAAGTCAGGAACCATGCAAACAGCGAGTTCCCGTCGTGGCTCAGTGGTTAACGAATCCAACTAGGAACCATGAGGTTGCGGGTTCGGTCCCTGCCCTTGCTCAGTGGGTTAACGATCCGGCATTGCCGTGAGCTGTGGTGTAGGTTGCAGACGCGGCTCGGATCCCGCGTTGCTGTGGCTCTGGCATAGGCCGGTGACTACAGCTCCGATTCAACCCCTAGCCTGGGAACCTCCATATGCCGCGGGAGCTGCCCAAAGAAATAGCAAAAAAAAAAAAAAAAAAAAGAAAGAAAAAAAAGAAACCATGCAAACAAGAAGAAAGTGGACTGAAAAGTTTAAAGCTTTGAGAGAAAAACCCCCACCAACCTAGAGCTCTATGTCTTGGGAAATTATCCCCCCAAAATGAAGGGAAAATAAAGACTTTCTCAGTCAAATGAAAATGGAGTAAATTCATGACCAGCAGACCTGTCTTGCAAGAAATGTTAAAAAAAATTCTTTAGGGAGAAGGAAAATAATATAGGTCAGAAACTCACATCTACAAGGAGAAAGGAGAAGAAATAAGTAAAGATAAAATAAATGCTTTGATTTTTCTTATTCTTAATTGACCTAAAAGCTAACTGTTGTAAGTAACAATGTAACAGTGGATTTACATGGTTATAACATAGGGATACGTGAAAGGAGTGACAGTAAAGTCACAAGGGACAGAACAGGGGAATGGGGAATACTCTGTTAGAAGGTACCTGTACTACAATTGAAGAGGTACGGTGTTGTCTGAAGGTGAATTTAGATTAGTTATAAATATATATTGAAAACTCTAGGGCAATCACTAAAACTTTTCTTTGACTTAACTTTTTTAAAAAAAAAGTTGTGATAAAAAGCAATAATGTAAAAATTACCCTTGGAGTTCCTGCTGTGGCGCAACAGTATGGGCAGTGTCTTGGAAGTGCTGGGACGCAGGTCCGATCCCTGGCCCAGCACAGTGGGTTAAGGATCTGGTGTTGCCGCAGCTGCGACTTAGGTTGCAACTGTGGCTTGGATCTGATCCCTGGCTTGGGAATTCCATGTGTTGCAGGGTGGCCAAAAAAGAAAAAAAAAAAGAAAAAGAAAAAGAAAAAAAAATTACTCTCTTAACCTCATTTAAGTGTATAGTTCCATAGTGCTAAGCAAATAAAATGGAATCATGTGACATATTTAATTAAACCCAGAGAAGGAAGAAAAAGAGCAGGAAAAAAAGAAATAAAGAACAAATTCAACAAATAGATAACATTTACAAATATAGTAGCTATTAATACAACTATATCAATAATTGTTTTCGATGTTAATGGTTTAAGTATACCCATTAATAAAAGACAGGGACCGTCAGAGTGCATTAAAAAAAAAAAGACCCAACCATGTGTTGAGAAGGATATGAAATACAGAAGGATGGAATGAGATTTAAGAGTTAATGGGTAAATCAACTATACTTCAATAAATTTAAAAAATTTAATTTAAAAAGATAATTAAAATAAATTTAAAATAATTTTAATTTAAAAATAAAAGATAATGAAACAAAAAAAAGAAGCAATAGTAACCAAATAATTGACACACTAAGGATAATTTGAATAACTGTTGACTATAAAAATGATGACTAGTTTGGGAGATTTAAAAATAACATAAGACATGGACATGGAGAACAGACTTGTGGTTGTCAAGAAGGAGGGGGAGGGAGTGGGATGCACAGGGAGTTTGGGGTTAATAGATGCAAACTATTGCATTCAGAGCAGATAAACAATGAGATCCTGCTGTATAGCACAGGGAACTACATCTAGTCACTTGTGATGGAACATGATGGAGGATAGTGTGAGAAAAAGAATGTATGTATATGTGTAAATGGGTCACTTCGCTGAACAGCAGAAATTGACAGAATATTGTAAATTAACTATAATAGAAAAAATAACTTAAGACAATAGTAATATGTAAGATTGGAGGTGGGCTGCCCTGAGTTAAAAATTCTAAGATCCTGGTATTACTCAGGGAGAGGATAGATAGATATATTGGTAAACTGTAGATTTGGTTATGCCAAGGATGCAGGTGAGGAGTTCCAATCATAGCTCAGTGGAAACGAGTCTGACTAGCATCCATGAGGATGCAGGTTCAATCCCTGGCCTCGCTCAGTGGGTTAGGGATCCGGCGTTATGGTGAGCTGTGGTGTAGGTCACAGATGCAGCTCATATCCCACATTGCTGTGGCTGTGTTGTAGGCTGGCAGCTACAGCTCTGATTCAACCTCTATCCTGGGAACCTCCTTATGCAGAGGGTGCAGCCCTAAAAGGACAAAAAAATAAATAAATAAATAAAAGAAAAGATGCAGGTAAGCAAATTAAGTGTTATCATTACAGGCACAATGCACGTATAACTTCCAAACTAGAAGAGACAAAGCTGTATGTATATAGTACTCAATGAATCCAATAGAAGACAGGCAGAAGAAGAAAAGACGCAAGGAAAAAGAATGGTCAGTTTAAAATACAAAATTAGATAGTGGATGGTAGAAATAAAATGTTTGAGTAATCCCAATAATATAAATAGATTGAATTTTCGAGATAATACAGAGAATGTAAAAAATAAATGAAAACTCAGAAATACACTGTTTATAGGAATTAACCTAAAACAAAATAGTACTGCAAAGTTGAAATTAAGGAGGTAGGAAAATAAATAAAATGTGATAGAGTAATATCACTCTCAGATGAAACTAAGGCCCAATGTATTCTCAAAGACAAAGAGGATCATTGCTCCATGACAAGAAGAAAATTCGTAGGAAGCTATAACAATCTTGAACCTGTCTATACTAAGCAACAGAGTCTCCAAATAGTCAATGCAAAAATTGTCAATGAACAAAGCAAAAAAAAAAAAAAAATCTCTTTTTTTGGAGACTTTAACATACTTCTCTTATTAATGGATAGACAAGCTGCCAAAAAATTGGAAAGGATGTTTGTAAGTTTTGCACAACAAAATTAACAAGCTTGATCAAATAGACAAACAAAAGCCCCACATTGGAGAGTAAGTACTCTTATTCGTGGCTCCAGGGGACAGTCCCAGGACCTCGTGGAAATGAGAGAGAGGCAGCTTTCAACTTGGGAGAAGTAAACCTTCCAAACAGGCAGAAGTGCCCACATGGGGACTGGCTGCAGGCTTCCTATCACTGGGAGTGTCTGGCCGGACAGTGTGGCCACTTGGGAGGAAGACTGAGGAAAGTCTTCAAGTATCAGGGAGGGGCTCGCAAGAGAGGACCTCTTGGATCCCTTGCAGCTCTGAGCTTTGGCATATTGTGACAGATGGAGTTGTCTTTCCTTTCCTCTATTTTGGAGAAAAGATGGGTTTATTGATCCTTTCCTGATGTCTTAGCTGTGAAACAAAACACAATGAATTTATTGAAGACCATCGCAGAGTCCACCTCAGTGCTTTTAAGAGGATACGGACAATTCCAGGGTCAGAGTAAGGGAATCGATGTTATTATCATTTCAGGCCATCAGAAGGGCAGATAATTTCATCTGTCTGCTGTGATTTCTGCAGGTTCCTAGGGAGGGCTGGCTCATCAGGATAAGGGTGTGAAAGGAAGGTGATGAGAGGCTGTGCTCAGAAGGAGCTTAGGGGTGAGGTTGGAGGTGGACTGGTTCTAAATGATAGGATAAGCTCCTACTATGGCCAGTCATGGAGCTGGGGCTGGGGGATGAAGATCAAGACCCATGGAGCCAAAGAGGTGTGCTCAGTGAGGTCAAGGGCAGGTGAAGATGACAGGTGGCAGGTCCTCAAGAAGAGAGCAGCTGTCAGGAGCAAGGTAGGCAGTTTACTAACAGTATGGAGGGGGTTGACCTGTTGGATTCTGAGGAGAAGCTGTGCCAGGATGAGGTGCGGGAGCAGTGGTCTGGGGTTGGTGCAGGGAACAGAGAGCATGAAGACCCCTCTGCCTTGCCTAGAAAGTCGCTGGGAGAGGAGAAAGGTGTGCTTTTTCCCGGGCCAGATGTTAGGGATGCACATCTGCAGGACTGCTGGAGGCAGTACAGCGTCGTGGTTAAGAGCACAGGCTTCTGAAGCTGCTGCCTATGACTTTACAACCTGCTGTGTTTGTTTTTTGTTTTTTGGGTTTTTTTTTTTTCTGCTTTTTAGGGCCACAGCCGAGGCATATGGAAGTTCCCAGGCTAGGAGTGGAATTGGAGCTACAACTGCTGGCCTACACCACAGCCACAGCAATGCAGGATCTCAGCTGCATCTGCGACCTCTACCACAGCTCATGGCAACACCGGATCCTTAACTCCCTGAGTGAGGCCAGGGATCAAACCCACATCCTCATGGATCCTAGTTGGATTCCTTATCGCTGAGCCATGATGGGACCTCCCTGTTATGTTACTTTTGAACCTCTTGGGAGAGTCTGGTAATAAGTGCTTGCAGGTTTACCTCCAGAGTCTGTATGACCCTTTCTTTATTCCTGGACTCCAGCGTGCTGATCACCAGTGCTTCCCAAACATTAGCTTTTCTTCCTTTGTGTGCAAAGTTACTATGTTAAACCTCTCAGTTTTCTCGGATGTAAAATGGGATAATACCAACTCTCCTGTCATTTTTGTTGTTAGATTAAATAAGATGAACGTAAAATGGATTTAGCAGCGGGTCCAGCTCATAGTAGACACTGGATTAATGCTGCCTCTGTTATTGTTATCATTATCATCAAGAAGCATTTGTCCCCGATGAGGTTCCACAGGGCAGAGAGAGAGGGTCGTGGTGGGAAAAAAGGGATCAGGGCTAGATGGACAGGATGGGAGAGCCAGAGGAGGCAGAGAGATGGGAGTGGAGGGTGGGAAGGAGGAGCTGGACCAGCCGGGACCAGATGCAGTTTGTGCTGTGGAGCAGCTGGGAACTCACTCCTGGCTTTCCCTGTAGTCCCTGTTTGCCTGGCTACAGATTACATGGGCACATGAGCTCATGCTTGGAGGGGAAAAATCCTATGAAAGTAATCAAAATAGCAATTTGTATCACTTTTAGAACTTCTGCTGGAGGAGCTGAGACATCTTCATCACACATGATTAATTCTGGGTTGTGTTATAAAGAATTTCCCCTTACAAACAAGCAACTTAATATTTCCCTTTTGGTACAACAGAGGATAGGAATTCTCCAGCCTCCTACTCTGACTCCTTTTGAGAGAGACCCAGCTGGGAGACAGATGTGTGCTCTCAGGGACACCTGCCACCTGCCGTCATGCACTGTACTGGTCACCCGTGTGTGCCACATGACAAGGTGGTTCAGAGTGAGGGTTCTGGAGGTCGCCTGGGTCTGGAATCTGGTGTCTGCACCTCCTGGCTGTGTGATCTGATCAAGTTGCTCAACCTCACTGAGGCCGAGTTTCCTCAACTACAAGAGAAAGATGGAGATGCTGGCGTGTCCTGAACAGAGCTGCTGTGTGGATATTATAGGAGGCTTGCGTGTGTAAGGTCTTGGACAGCGCTTGGCACCTGGGAACACTCAATAGATGTTATTTATCCTTATTATTTATATCCTCAGAGAATGCCTAAATGACATGCAGTGATAGACAAGGCTTCCACCCCCACAGAGCTTAGAGTCTGGGGGGCTGCACAGGAAGTGGGTGAGGAGCAGGATGAGTCAGAGGGTGCTGGGAGGAGAAGAGGAAGAATGAAATCACAGAGCCCTGTGCACGTATAGCCTGGGAAGGGGGAGCGGTTTCAGGGGGCCAGAGCCTGAGGGTCTCGATTTGCTGACTTTGAAAAGTCCATTTTAAAACACACAGACACCCTCAATATAAATAAATTGTATATTGTATACATAAATAATATATCTGGACAGTGCATATGTTTCAATACTTTGTGTTATTTAAGTCTCATAACCAGCCCTTCCAGCTTGGTGTTTATTTTCCTCATTTAAAATAAGATGAGGAAACCGGGAGTTTCTGTTGTGGCTCAGCAGTTAACAAACCCGGCTAGCAACCGTGAGGACTCCAGTTCGATCCCTGGCCTGGCTCAGTGGGTTAAGGAGCTGGCACTGCAGTGAGCTGTGGTGTAGGTTGCAGACGCGGCTCGGAGCCCGTGTTGCTGTGGCTGTGGTGTAGGGGGCAGCTACAGCTTCAGTTCGACCCCTAGCCTGGGAACTTCCCTATGCTGCAGGTGTGGCCCTAAAACGACAGGAGAAAAAAAAAAAAAAAAGAAAAGAAAAGAAAGATGAGGAAACTGAAGGGATGACACTTGATGTACAACAAGGTTTAACATTTTTACATTACATTTGCCCGGCAAGACACTTGCAATGGGTTTGGTTACACGGTGTGATATTTTTGTCTTTCCAGTGTCAGTGCTCATCGCTTGGATGTTGGGGTGGGAATTGGTGGTGGGGCTGATGGGCCTGTGTGTGGAGCTGCTGGGAAGGGGAGCATTGCTTCCCTATGGGGCAGTCTTTAGGTGTATTCATTTATAGAGATTGTTCTCAGTGAATTCCTTTATTAACAGCAGCTGGCTGTTACATTATAGCATATGGAATAAATCTGAAGAAACCCTACTCTTCCTGTGCCTTGGGATGGCCCTCTAGATGCTCTTGCTACTAATCTTTTTCTGGGATTCTGATCCTCTCTGGAAGGGTTATTTAGGTAACCATTCCCCTCTTGTTTTGGCTCTGGGCCTGGCTGACATCCTTCAGCCTTTGTGGTTTGGGAGAAACAGAAAGTGGGCTGCGGGGCTTTCAAATTCTGTTGGGGACTTGCCTATTGGTAGGTAAATTGTCTCCTGGGGATGACTCATAGCTCACCAGTGACTTCCTAATATCTTAAAATGGACTTTAACCCCAAAGGACCGGGTGAGCCTGTGCCCTATCACTGACACCCAGTTTTCCCTTTTGCTACCCAAGAGTCAGAAAAACCGCTGCTGTGCTGGGGGTGCCAAACAATGCAGAACTGTTCACATACTACCTTGAAAGATGAACCCCTCCTCGCCTTGGAGAAGTTTAGCTCAAGGAAGATCTTAGGGGGCAGACCTGAGGTTGACCAGTAGGCCCGACGCTAGGGCCAACTTGGAGTCATAATCTATACAGGTTTCAATCTGGTGTATGTAGGTCCAGGGTCTGGCTGGTTCTGGGGCTGTTTATTTTCCTGGCTCTACAAACTGAGCTCTACTGCTTGGATTTCTCTAGGTCTCAGACTGGTTCCTAGTAACAGCTACTTGATTTAAAAACTCAAGCTGGGAGACCTCATCGTGGCTCAGTGGAAACGAATCTCACTAGCATCCATGAGGATGCAGGTTCCATCCCTGGCCTCGCTCAGTGGGTTAAGGATCCAGCATTGCCATGAGCTGTATGTAGGTTGCAGACACAGCTCAGATCCAGCGTGTCTGTGGCGGTGGTGTAGGCTGGTGGCTACAGATCTGATTTGACCCCTAGCCTGGGAGTTTCCATATGCTGTGGGTGCAGCCCTAAAAAGACAAAAAAAAAAAAAAAAAAAAAAAAAGAAGAAAAAAAGAAAACAAAAAACCTCAAGCTGTCTAACTGTGCACCAGTAGAGACATACAGTAATGCTCAGAACAGCACTGCCAATCATTGCTGAGTTCCTGAAGCTCAAGGGAAGCCAGCCAGGGCTCTCTGGGAGCCTCTTGATAGAGCAGCAGCACAAAGTTTTCTGCATGCTGTTGTTTTCATTTGCTTCTTTTTTTTGGATAATGTGTGTTGCTTCCTGGTATATAGACTTAAGTTGGATTCTCTCCAGGCCATGACCATGCTGCTTTAAAATAGTAGAGCTCTTTTTGTGTGTGTCTTTTTTTTTTTTTTATTACTCAACGAATTTATTACATTTGTAGTTGTACAATGATCATCACAATCCAATAAAAAAATAAAATAAAATAGTAGAGCTCTTACCTTGTGCCAGCCCTGGTCTGGGCGCTTTGCAAGTATAAGCTCATTTAATCCCTTCTGCAGCCCTGTGAGGTGGGGACTTTTATTATCCTAATTTTACAGATAAGGAAACTGAAGAACAAAATGGCAGCATCACGTTCCCAAGGGCAGGTAGCTGGTGTGTGGTGGTGCTGGGATTTGAGACAGGCTCCTCTATCTCGTTCAAGAGCTGCCCAAACAATTGGGCCGGCTGATCCAATTTGCCCGAAAGAATGGCTGTGGGCCATGTATTCCAAAATAAAAGTAACTGTTTTTAGGACCTGTTCCCCATGTTTTAACAGGTTTATAAAGATCAACCCCCCCCCCTTTTTTTTGTCTTTTTAGGGCTGAACCTGAAGCATATGGAGGTTCCCAGGCTAGGGGTTGAATAAGAGCTGTAGCCGCCAGCCTACACCACAACCACAGCAACTCGGGATCCAGGCCACATCTGCAACCTGCACCACAGCTCATGGCAATGCCAGATCCCCAACCCACTGAGGGAGGCTAGGGATCAAACCTGCATCCTCATGGTTACTAGTTGGGGTGGTTATGCTGAGCCACGATGGGAACTCCCAAGATCAATCCCTTTCAACAAGCTACTTGCTTTGGTTATCTTGGCATAGATTTCATCTTAGAAGTAGCATTGATCAAAGCCAGTTACCCAAAGGGGGTTTTATTTCCTTTGATTTTATTTTTTTAAGTGATAGTGATGGGAGTGGCTCCATCTGCCCCCAGTATCTTCTGGGACATAACCATGTGAGGAGAACTCCAGGGTCTCCATTATCGAGATTATCTGTGTGTGGGAGTGCATCCCAAACAATTTACTAAGGAGATTTCCCAGCCTGTGGCAGGTGCTCTGCTCACCTCGGTAAGGCTTCAGCCCCAGGTCCCTGCCAGGCCCCTCAGTGTTCACGAGAGGGTGTCAGCTCCCAGCTGGGCCTACATTCAACTGTGGGCACAGAGGAGCTTCCCTCCTGCCACTTGTCAGAATAAAATGCTTCCCACTGTTCATAGTTTTGCTCTGAGAAAATATATTTAGGGATGATTCCTTGGAGAACATATAATGTATGAACCTTTCATTTCTTCTAAAATGATTCCCAGATTGGGCCATTCAGTTGAGTAACTGAATCACCTGTGTGGTCCCCTTAGCGTTACTTTTACTGATTGTGCTTTAGAGGCGATGCCTGAACCCTGCATGAGGGACACCCTAAGAAACAACCTGCCTTTATCATCCCTGGCCCTGGAGGAATTCACTCTTTCTCAGTCTGCTCTTTAGGGAGGCCCAGGGGAGAACCCTTGCCTGGTCTGAGGGCGGTAGGAAAACCTGTGAGCCACAGACACATTGCATCTGGTGGCCTCTGTGAACTAATACACCAAGTTCCTCTTCTCCAGGTGGCAGCACGGAGGGCCAGATGTGGTCCCTCCTGGAGCAAGTTCCTAAGCCTCCAGCTTCCATCCTGGCTTTGCCGGTATGGAGAGTGTGGAGTTTGAGAGTGTGGGCTCTGGAGCCACACTGCCCGGGTTCGGTCCCAGCTCTGTTATCTGCCAGCTGCGTGGTCTTGCGTGGGTTCCTTGGCCTTGCTCAGCCTTGGTTTCTTTATCTACAACATGGGAGCAATGAGCACTTGCCTCGTAGGACTGTGTGCCGTTTACACGAGGGTCCCTGTGCAGTGCAGAGCCTGTGTGAGCAGGTTGGGCTTTCTGTTGGCTCCAGTTAACTGTTGTTGGTCCTGTTCTACACTCTCTTCTTGCTTTCCTTCCTGCCCTCCTGCTTCTTTGTATTTTTTTTTTTTTGTGTGTGTGTGTGTGTCTTTTTGCCTTTTAGGGCCACACCCACGGTGGAAGTTCCCAGGCTAGGGGTCCAGTCGGAGCTGTTGCTGCCAGTCTGCATCACAGCCACAGCAACTTGGGATCTGGGCCAAGTCTGCAACCTACACCACAGCTCACAGCAATGCCGGATCCTTAAACACTGATCGAGGCCAGGGATGGAACCTGCGTCCTCATGGATGCTAGTTGGGTTCCCTAAGTGCTGAGCCATGACAGGAACTCCTGTATTTTTTTTTAAATCACCTTTGCGAGCTGCCTTAAGTCTTTTCTGGAAAGTGATGAGATATGGAAGAATGAGTGAACGAAGAAATATAGTTAATTCAACAATCATTAATAGACACACTTGTGTGGACACTTGCTTATTCTTCTCAAAGTCTTTCATGTATCTTCTGATTTTATTACGAAAATTCCCTTGCAGTTTTTTTTTTTTTTTTTTTTAAACCCTGAATCCTTATACAGAGATCCCTAGGTCTTCTTTTTGGGTATTAAATAGCTTGCAAAGATGTGGCTTTTGTGTGCGTGTGTGAATGTCAAACTCATCCACAAATCCTCAGTGATGTCTTCAGTAGAGCTGTAGTAAGTGAGTAAGATCAGCTTTATCTTACCATGAAGGTCTGATTTTCGAAAGAAATGTTGGGTGGTAAGACTCCAGGCTCATGTTCTGGAGGCTGGGCATAGCCATTGGAAATGTGGAATAGGAAAAGATGGGAAGTGAATTATTGGAGCTAGTGCCCCTTTGGGGTGCTAGGAGCCATCCAGCAGACTCTGGGGAGGATCTGGGCACCTCAAATCCCCTCCTCTTCCAGATTCCCCCCTTGGACTGCTTCCTCCTCAAGCAGTGTCCCTGGGGAGGTATACTCCTGTGGACAGATCAGAGAGCCACCAGGCAAGATGATCCTGTTTGTGTCACAGGGAATGAGGAGACAAGGGTGAAGCAGCAGTTGAGGTGAAGACAATGGGACTGAGCTGGAGGGGAATACGTGGATTTGGCTGAAATGGGGCACACACTGGAGGAGAAGAAGCCTAAAGCAGAGGGGGATTTGGGTGGGGGGAACTGAGGGCTGGGTGCAGAGGAGGGGGCTGGAGAGAAGGGTCAGCAGGTGGTCCACATTTTGGTGAGTGGCCAGGGACTTTGGTGCCTTCCTGGGGTGAGTCTGCTGTGCTGAAAGTAGCTGACTGGCCATGAGACCCTGCCCGCTGCCCACAAATATATGTAGCTATAACTCCACTCTCATTGTTCTATGTTTTGTTCTTTTCCTTTAACAAATATTTCTTGGTAATTGTTCCATATGAATAGAATACCGCTTCCTTTTTAACAATTGCATAGTATTCCATTATATGGGGTATTGTAAGGTAGTTAACAAGGCTCCTGTTGGTTTTTTCCAGTCTTTTTCAACAAACAAACCAAAAGGCTGCAGTGAACATCCTTGTCCCTATGAGAGTATACCTGCAGGTTAAAGTCCCAGAATAGAATGGCTGGATCAGTGTGTGTGCCTTGTGATTTTTGAAAGCTAGAGACCTTGCTCTCCAAAGAGGTTCCTCCCTGAATTGAGAAGACGTGGTTCCCCCATCTGCTCACACAGTGTAGTATCAGTCTCTTGAATCATTGCTGAGCTGATAGATGAAAAAGGATACAGGGTGGTTTTAATGGTCTCTTTCTCTCTCTTTTTTGGCCACGTCCCCAGCATGTGGAAGTACCTGGGCCGGGGACTGAACCTGCACCACAGTTGTGGCCTGCACCACAGTTGGGGAAATGCCAGAGCCTTAATCTGCTGCACCACAAGGGAGTTTCCTGATAGGCCTCTTAAGAATGAAGTCTGGGGAGTTCCCGTCGTGGCGCAGTGGTTAAGGAATCCGACTAGGAACCATGAGGTTGTGGGTTTGGTCCCTGCCCCTGCTCAGTGGGTTAACGATCCGGCGTTGCTGTGAGCTGTGGTGTAGGTTGCAGACGCGGCTCGGATCCCGCGTTGCTGTGGCTCTGGCGTAGGCCAGTGGCTACAGCTCCGATTAGACCCCTAGCCTGGGAACCTCCATATGCCGCGGGAGCGGCCCAAGAAATAGCAAAAAAAAAAAGACAAAAAAAAAAAAAAGAATGAAGTCTGGTTGCTGCAGCTGCTTTTCCTCCTCCTCTTCTTCTTCTTCTTTTTTTTAATTACATATACTTTTTATTTTATTTTGGAACCATTTTAAATTTATAGAAAAGTTGCAAAGATAGTCCAGAAAGTTCCCACATACTTCTCATCTACGTTCCCCTACTGTGAACGTCATATAACCACGATCCATTGGTCAAAGCTAAGAAACCAACGTTGGTTCAATACTAATAACTAAACTCTAGACTCTGGCTCTGAGCAGTTTTCACGTTTTGGCAAGGATGAGGTCAATGTGTAAGCTGAAGGTAGTATGGCAGGTGCCCGAGCCACCCATCCCCCAAGAGGTTGTGGGTGCCTATGATTTAAGTAATTCCCAGCACTGCGCAGCCTACAGCTCAGGCCTCCCAGGCTAGAAAGGCAGACTTGATGGAGAAATGACTGCTGCTTCTCTCAGTTCCTTTGGGTGAGAAATGCAGTTGTTGTTAAATCCCTGGCTTGGCCCCATGCTGCTGTTCCCTCAGCACTTTCATGGCTTTTGGTATTCTGGAAGAAGAAATAGGCGTAGAGGTGTGTAACTCCATCAGCTTTAAAAAATCCCAATGACACACGCAGAACTTCTCTTCTGGTACAATTATCACATTACAGATAAAGCTTAAATTAGCTCCAATCTCAGTCCCACTGGGTTTGCTTTGGTGTGTATCCTGTCCGAACTTTTCCTGGAAAGCACGAACTTTTCAGGGTGCTCTTGGGGTGGCTGGAGATGAAACGAGGCAGATATTGGGAACTCTCCTCGGCTTTCTTTGTGCACACACCTGAGGGCTGTTAATGTTGATCCCTCCCGTGCAGACAGCGTGTTACACTAACAAGGAGCTTCACAGCACTGCCTCGTTTGAGAGTCATGGCAGCTCTGGGAGGTAGGCAGGGACCTCTTAGCATGCTCTTCTTGGCTAGACCAGAGGTAGCTGGGGCCTCTTAGAGCCAGTAAGAGACAGAGTTGTACTTGAACTCTCAGCGATTGCTTCCTGAAGAGTAACAGCAGTTGTACCAATAATAATGATGACAAAGCTTGATCAAGTGCTGGTTACTTTGCACATATTATCTCATTTAAGCCTCAAAACAACTCTGTGGGCTAAGTATAGTCATCCTTTTGTATCCGAGGGGAGATTGGTTCTGGGATCCCCCCACACCAGAATCTGCAGATGCTCAAGCCCCTTGCAGTCAGCTCTCTGCATCTGTGGATGCAGAACCTGCAGATAAGGAGGGCCACCTGTACTGTTATTGGGCTCGCTGGGCAGATGAGGAAGCTGGGGTGCAGAGGGGAGAGGCCATCGGGCTGAGATGCATGGAGCTGGGATTCTCCCTCTGTTGTGTCTGCCTCCCCAACCTGTAAGATGTCACTGCTCTGCTCACCAGCCCCCATCTGTGCCTTTTACTTAGATCACAGCTGCCTTATAATACGGTTTAGAGTTATTGGACATTTTCACTTGTCACGCACAGATCAGCAGTACCTGCCCTTTTGTGCCAGTTTCTACCTTAATTGCCCTGGGCCTGGGCCTATCTCACTTGAACCTGTTTTCAGGGCTCTTCTCATCCACTCACTCCCCAAGTCCAGGATCATCTCTCATTGCATGTCTTTAGGATACTTCCTGAGCACCTACTGTGCACTAGGTATTGTTTAGGTACAGCAAGAAACAGAGAAGACAAAAGATTGCTGTCCTCATGGGGCTTCCATTCTCCTGGAACAAAGATTGCATCTGACCGGAGGCCTGGGAGTTTCTGCAGGTCCAAAGCTGATTCTCCCAGCTCGAGGGTCTGAGCATCCTGCCTTCTTGCAGTTTACTGGGATGGTGGCACGTCCTGTGTCCATTCTCAGATGTTTCCCCCTCAAAACCTGCCCCCCTCCTCTAGTAGCCTGAGGATGTCACTGCGGGCTTAGGGCAGCTTGGGGCTGCTCCTGGGGATTCTGCGCAGGCCTGATTTACCGCACCTCCCCTCGCCACATGTCTTTAAAATTACAGTGCCCATTTCCTGCTGAAATAATTTCCACAAAGAGTGGCTCCTATTACCACAAGAGGCGTGCAGACGTCATGATTTATTATTATTTATGGTCCCAAGGCCTTGTTTATGCAAGACGGGTTAGGTGCGTGCGATAGAAATGCCATTATGCAAATGACATTGAATGTCCTTACTGCGCCTAAATAATTTTTGTGTTGGACGATTAAACCTCATCTGTTATTGATATGGGCTGCAGTCGGGCTATTACAGAGTCCCAACAGTACTTACTCCCAGTAATGGGAAAATTGAGAGAGAGAGAGAGACCCACACAATTGCCTCAAGTGGGCCGTGATGGTCTGGTAGGAGGAGAACATCTCGGCGGCCCCGCCGAGGGAGCCCGCAGACTCCGTGGATAAATAAGGAAGGCTGCGCCCGGCCATAAATTACGCCTTGGGTTTGAGTGGGTGCCTTGGAGGATTTGTGGCCTTCCATAGCGCGATTTAGCTATTTGATTTAGCCAGGGGACTAGGCAGCCCCGCCCTGAATTCCAGGGCAGCCCCCGTGCCTGCGGAGGGAGCTGCGCGCGGAGGGGAGGGCGCAGTGGCAGCGGGTGGCCGCCGCCGCCGCCAGCGACACAGGGCATCCAAGCTGCAGCGGCAACGCTACCCTCCTGCCCGGCCCCTACTCACCACCGCCTGTCTTGCAGAGCTCTCTCTCTCTTGCTCTCTCCTCTCTCCCCTCCTTTTTTTTTTTTTTTTTTTTTTTTTTTTTTTGACACAGCTGTGAAGTCCCATTTTGATCAGTGTTGATAGCTTATGAATTCCAAAATTGACAAAATTTACAGAAAAATGAGGATAATCCATCTTCCTTAGCAGCCTGTCAGGAGCTGGCCATACTTCATAATCTCCAATTACAGATGCTATTTTCCGACATTTACATGCAGATATTAGAACCAAATGAAAATGAGAAACAAAGAGAGAATGGAAATGCAGCTATTTATATGTATAAAAGACAAACAGGTAAATTCGAGACGTTTAGATTGGATTTGGGGTCCCTTTAGGAGGCTGGAAAGAGACGCCTCTGAGCACGTGGGGTTTCAGAATAAAACGGTGAGACACGTGGCCTTGCCAGGGCCAGACCTGCTGGTGGTCCACTGGCAGTTTGGGTTAGCAGTGGGTCAACTCTGCTGGAAGAGTTGGGGCTGCTTGGTTTGGGTGGGGACACAGAGGGCATCCCCCAGGGTTTTAGGGGGCCCTGGGGGGGAGCACCCAGAGCTCATGCTAAGGCATCAAGTCCACATACCTTTCACAAATGAATGAGTTCAGAGCCTCGGACATTCGTTTTCAAAAAATGGTGTGTGTGGGGGGAGTGGGGTGGGCGTGGGGGAGAGAGGCAGGAAGTGCCACAGGAGCCGGTTCCCTCTTGAAGGCAAATTTCAGAAAGTCGGCACGTTCTGATGACCCATTTAAATGCCCCCTGAGTAGAGGACGAGGGAAGATACTACTTTTTGTCAAAGGGCTCTGGCCAGGTGCACAGGGAGTTGCATCAATAAACTTTTAAAACGGGATATAAATAATAAAATTAATGGGGGGAGAAGGCGTTCTGATATACGGATCATCTGCTTCCTTCTCGGCTAATCTGGCTGAGAGAGGAGGGCCTGGGAGGAGGCTTTGTAATGAAAATGTTCTTCCCATAAAATTGAAGGGAGAACAGCCTTGTTGCCCTCGCAGCTGTATGTGGCACTGGCTTCTGGAAAGCCGGGGATATTAATTAGCACTGCTTTGGATTAAACTCTTCCAACCATGTCGAATGGTACGATGTTTTTCTCTTTGTGAGCTTGACATGGGTGGCAGGGAAAAGTCTGCCTGGGCTTTCCCAGCTTCCCGTTATTACTGAACTTTTCTTTTTATTGGGGGGCATCAAACCTCTTCTTCTCATGGAAATGAAAAGGAGAGATTTCAGGGTTTTCCTGGGCAGTTGGGCAGAGAGGCTGTTAAGTTGGAGCAGGCGGAGGAGATGGAGATGGTTTGATGGGGAGGTGGGAACATCTCTGCCTTTGGCTTGAAAGCTTTTGTTTATTTGTGGGAAGCCTCTTTCTAGCCAGCAGTTTTATATTATTTGAGGTTTGATTTGTGGGAGAGAGGTGAAGGAAATAAAACCAGGAGGCTAAATTTAACATACATGTATGTGTGTGTGAGAGAGAGAGAGTGTGTGTGTGTGTGTGTGTGTGTGTTGGGGAGGGATTGTTAAAAATCAAGCTCAAACCAAGCCTTCAATAGTGTTTGTTTACATGTCCAATCTCAAGGCCAATGGCTTGAGAATGGTTATTATGCTTTCTTTCCAAGTCTGAAATGCAGGAGTCATGAAATTAACACATAACTGCAAAATGCAAACATGCCTTCAGTAATTAAAAGCTAAGACTCTTCTTAAGTTAACCTTGATAAAGAGACGTATAAACAGAAGCATCGTTGTTATTATGCTGGTGTTGTCTCAGTCATTTACATTAGCTAAAATTTGGGCTTACACATAATGGCTCAAACCTAAGCTTAAGGTCTCCTTCCTTTAGTTTCTCATCTTCCTAAAAGCCAGAATGTCATCTTTAGTAAAGAATACAGAGCCTGGACCAAGCAAAGTGTCGGATACCTGATTTTTTCTTAACAGTGTGAACAGTGTCACATGTTTTTGTTTATTTCTCTGTGGTTTCCCACTTATATTAAGATCCCTTGCTAAGGTGACATACGTCTGAACGAGCCTGTCCTCTGAGTTCATCATTTCGGCTGCCCTCTGAGACTAAGTGGGAAGAATAAAGGATGATATTAATACCTTCATCCTGGAGGTCCCCCTTGAGCCAGGACGTGAAGGGGCAGCTAGACAGGGATGGGAGGCGAGGAAGGGAAAGGGCACTCAGGGAGGAGGGATGGACTTGTTCCAGGCGGAGGGTCGGGAGCAGGCGGAGGGTCTGAGGAGGTGGTGAAGCCTGTGCAGGTGCTCCCGGCCTTGCAGCGGGCCTCCCCTTCCTGGGCCCTGTGTGTCCCCATGAGCACTATGGAGTGAGGCACTGTGGGGTCATGGCGAAAAACACAGACTTTGGGATCAGAGGAGTCCTGTGTCTCACACCCCCTGTGCAGCTCACTCCACACCCTTGTCTCTGTTTTCTCATCCGCAGCAGGAAGGGCTTGCTGACAGTGGTGGACAGTGGTGTCTAGCGGTGTTCAGGACCTCAGGCTTGGAGTTGCATTGCTGGGGGGTGACCTGGACACATTCTATTGGCTCCTTGTGCCTCATTTTCATCATCTGTAAGGCAGGGATAATAATATTTACTCCATAGGGTCATTGAAGGATTCAGTTAATGCATATTAACACCCAAAGCAGGAGTTCCTGTCGTGGAGCAGCAGAAATGAATCCGACTAGGAACCAGGAGGTTGTGGGTTCGATCCCTGGCCTCACTCAGTGGGTTATGGATCTGGCATTGCTGTGGCTGTGGTGTAGGCTGGCAGCTGTAGCTTCGATTAGACCCCTAGCCTGGGAACCCCCATATGCTGTGGGTGTGGCCCTAAAATAAAGCGAAACAAAACAAAACAGAAAAACACCTAAAGCAGTAGTGGTGTGTACTACGCATCCAGAAAATGCAGTTACTCCTGACTTACTCAATGTCTGAGGGTTTAGGCGAAGGCTGGTAGGGTTGTCTGAATCAGAGGCAGAATTAGCAGTGGGAGGCTTGGTCTTCTTAGCCTTCTTTTTCTGGCAAGGAAAAAGAAGCCTTCTTAGCCGTCTGTCTTTTGTACGATGTTTGTTTGCCTCTAGCAGACCTTGGTGACAAAGAAGGCACACCTTCCCAAGGCTACCTGTTTGCCTTTCAGAATATTGCCTGTTAGAAAATGGTTTCTTTCTTTTTTTTCCCTATGCCCATGGCCTGCAAATGTTCCTAGGCCAGGAATAAAATCTGTGCCACAGCAGAGACAATGCTGGATCCTTAACCTACTCGGCCAGCGGGGGACACCCAGCAACTTCTTTCTGTTGGGGAGCAGAAGGGGCATAGAGGCGGCCTTTGGCCTGAGGAGTATGTGTATATAAGTGTGAGCACATGCGTGTTTGTCACCAGTCCTCAGAGACAGGGCAGAGGTGTGGGAAGAGGCATCTGGGCTCACCCTCCTGCCTGCACCCTGTTGATCTTGCAGCACAGGGGCAAGTCTTCATTTCTTTATGCCCCCAGGTTAACCCTTCTGTCTTCTGGCCATTGGGAAATAAGTCCAAAAGAAAGTAAGCTCTGGAGTTCCTGTTGTGGCTCAGTGGTTAACGAATCCGACTAGAAACCATGAGGTTGAGGGTTCGATCCCTGCCCTTGCTCAGTGGTTAAGGATCTGGCGTTGCCATGAGCTGTGGTGTAGGTTGCAGACACGGCTCAAATCCCGCATTGCTGTGGCTCTGGTGTAGGCTGGTGGCTACAGCTCCGATTCGACCCCTAGCCTGGGAACCTCCATATGCCATGGGAGAGGCCCTAGAAAAGGCAAAAAGACAAAAAAAAAAAAAAGAAAGAAAGTGAGCTCTGAGCATTTGGGGATGTCCCCACTCCTAGACCAGGCACTGTAGGAAGGGGTTGCCTTGCCTTGTATATCCCTTGGTAGCCAAGAGGCCTGCCTTCCACTGAGAGTAATGGGCCTCCCTGCCCTTCTCCCTGCCCTGTAGCAGGATGGGACAGCCAGGCCCCTGCCCGGAAGAAGCTGGTGACATTTGGCTGCCCCACGATGGAGCTTTGTTTTTGGAAATCTCCTTCCTCTTCTCCACATCAGGATCTGGATGGCAGAGTCTGAACAGACGCCAGGGCTCCGAAACAGGGAGTCCTCCCCTCCCTCTTCCACACGATTTCCTCCCACTGCATCTCGTTATCATTCAGGAGGCCTTGGCTGCTGGGTCTCGCCTTTCATCCTCCAGAAGTGGAGCCTTGTGCTCCAAGCCTTGTCATTTCCTCTCTTGCCTTTGGGACAATAAGAGCCAGCATGCTCTGCGCCTTCTCTTCCTGTTCTTACAAATTTCTTGAGGTTCAGAGCGGGCCCCCAATTCCTTTGCTCCTACTGTCTTTCAGCTTCACTCAGGACACGGCCTGCCCAGCCTACGGGGCGGGGGACCCAGGTTCAAATCAGGCTGCGTGTGGGTGCCTCCTCATCTCAGAGGGAGAGCAGACATGGTGCCATGTGACGGGGATAAAGTAGCACAGGACAAATGTCCTAAACAAAGTGCAGGGGGAAATGCCAGGGACTTCAGAGAAGGAGATGGTTTATTTCAACCAAAGAGACTCACGGAAAGCGTCCAGGAGGAGATGGCATTTGAATCAGGCCTTAGAGGATGCGATCTGGGTTGGGGAGAGGACGGAAAACAGGGTGAGCAAAGGCATTGAATGGAGTGACTCAGAGGTTTGCGTGTCCTCTACCTGGAGTCAAGGGTGGTGTTTTGGAAGTAGGTAGATCCAAGTTGAAGTTGAAAAAGTAGGTTGGGAGTTGGATTGGGGCCTATATGCTTTGGGTCAAAATTGTCTGGAGGCAGTGAAAGGCCAGGGAGGGTTTATAAGCACAGATTGGTCTGGTTTGCAAATAGCCCACTGGTTAGGCGTGGGTGAAAACGAATGCTTTTTAAAAAATCATATACAGGAGTTCCTGTCATGGCTCAGTGGTTAACGGATCCCACTAGGAACCATGAGGTTGTGGGTTTGATCCCTGGCCTTGCTCAGTGGGTTAAGGACCCAGTGGTGCTGTGAGCTGTGGTGTAGGTCTCAGATGTGGCTCGGATCCCACGTTGCTATGGCTGTGGTGTAGGCCAGAGGCTACAGCTCCGATGGGACCCCTAACCTGGGGACCTCCATATGCCACAGGAGCGGCCCTAGAAAAGACAAAAAGACACACACACAAATCATATACAGGCGTTCCCATAGTGGCACAGTGGAAACGAATCCTACTGGGAACCCTGGCCTTGCTCAGTGGGTTAAGGATCTGGTGTTGCTGTGAGCTGTGGTGTAGGTTGCAGATGTGCCTCGGATCCCGTGTTGCTGTTGCTGTGGCTGTGGTGCAGGCCGGCAGCTGTAACTCGGACTTGACCCCTCGACTGGGAACCTCCATATGCCGCAGGTGTGGCCCTAAAAATAAAATAAAAAAAAATCGTACACAAAATCACTTTCCATTTCTAATGAGCTTGTGGTGAGTGAGCGCTCTGTTGACTATGAGAATAGCATGAGTAAACCAGGTGATGAGATGACAAGAAAAGCAGAAGCAAGCCTCTTGGGCCCCAGGAGGATGTTTGTTGGAACTGGGGCCCCAGAGAGCACACTCAAGACCAGCGTGGGGGAGGCCTGAGGACTTTGCTGTCGCCAGAGCTGAGTGGCCACCGAGTGGCTGCCTCCGGGAGCAGTGAGTTCTTCAGCGAGGAGTCACTAGTGAGGTTTGAGCATCAACTAAAGATCAGCTTCTGTAACCCCCCGAGCTCCTGTGGGTCCTGAGATTTGGGGCTCGCTAAGATTCTCTAAGTGGCTGGGGGAGGGGAGGGGCCCTCCAGATTAGTCATTGCTGGAAAAGTTTCTCCCGGACAGAAACCACAATATCTGAGTTCAGGCTCCTCCTGGGGACCTCCCCTGTTTTCCCATACCACCTGGGAGTGTGTCTGGGGGTGGGTGGGAGGGGGCTGGGCAGGCTGTAAACAGAAGAGGGAGAAATGAGTCAGTTAAACTTTGCACATCTCTTCTTGGAAGCCCCTTGATTCCACTGCAGACCCAGGCATGGGCAAAGTTCCGCAGAAACAAATGAATAACGAGCATGTCTTATTCATTCCTATGGTACTTTCTGATGAATGAAAGCACTTTGGGATCGCTTAGTCTCTCAGTGACCCTGGGAAGCACCTTTGATGCTGTTGGCAGAGCCAAGGCCATAGTACCTGTCCCAGCTCATTTGGTTCCACAGGCATTTATGTCACATCTGTTCAGAGCTGGGCACTGGGCCAGGAGCTGCTGTCACAAAGATGAGGGCGACCACAGCCCTATCTTCATGAGCTTTGCGTTGTCGTTGGGGAATGAGAACCCTGAACAATTAAGTGACAAGGCAGAGTAATAAGTGCAGTGGTAGAGATATGCCCACTTCAGGGTTCTAGGAACAGAGCAGAGGGGAAAGTCATGAGGGCTTCCTGGAAGAGGGAGACCATTCAGAATTCTTGGCAGCTCTTCCCCTTAGTCAATAGTGACTTTAGCACTTTGTAGACTATGAAGTACTTTTGCAGGCATCATTTGTAGTCCCTCCATTCAGCAAACATATCTTTTTTTTTTTTTTTTTGTCTTTTTGCCATTTCTTGGGCCGCTCCCACGGCATATGGAGGTTCCCAGGCTAGGGGTCTAATCGGAGCTGTAGCCACCGGCCTATGCCAGAGCCACAGCAGCACGGGATCTGAGCTGCGTCTGCGACCTACACCACAGCTCACGGCAACGCCAGATCCTTAACCCACTGAGCGAGGCCAGGGATCAAACCCTCAACCTCATAGTTCCTAGTTGGATTCGTTAACCACTGCGCCATGACGGGAACTCCAGCAAACATTTCTTTTTCAAGTTTGAGTCATCTTTATTTGTCTGAGTGGGATGGAAGGCTAAAACCTTGGTTTTTGTTCTTTTACTCTTTTTTAAAAATTAAATTTTTTTTTTATTTTGAGATAATAGTAGCTTCACAGGCAGTGGGAAGAAATAATACAGAGGGATCCCATATACCCTTATCCAGTTTCCCGCAGCGATAACATCTTGCAGCCTCACATTGGGATATTGGTGTTGACAGACTCATTGGGATATTAGCCCTGAGGACTAAAAACATGAGAACCAAAAGGCCTGCTCTCAGTACTTGACATTCTTAGCACTCCCTGCACTGGGTGACATATCCTCAAGGTACAAATGCAAAAAAGAAAGGAGAACACGCAGTGCCTGGCCTAGTTCCCTGTGGCATGCACTTGGCTGTGTTGGTCTTGAACCCTGTCCTCCTGGCCCTAGGGCTGGTGGGCTTCTGCCCACCACACTCCTGCCTGATGACTACCAGGCAATACCTTCACTACCCAGAGGGTGTGGCCTAAGCCACATCATTCCACCTGGTGACAACAGACTCTGGTGAGGCCTCAAAGCCAGAAGGGCCCTGATGGTTCTGGTCCATCTCCCTCATTTGATGGCTGGAGTCATTGAGAGAGGGGAGGGGTCTGCCCCAGCTTGCCTGGGAGGCCAAGGCCAAGCCAGGTCTCCAGGTTCACTGACAAAGGGTTTAATCCTTTGAAATCAAGACAGATGCAGTGTTGTTTGCAGGTTGAAAAAGTGAGGAACCTGGAGCTCCTGTCGTGGCGCAGTGGAAATGAATCTGACTGGGAACCATGAGGTTGTGGGTTCGATCCCTGGCCTTGCTCGGTGGGTTAAGGATCTGGCGTTGCTGTGAGCCGTGGTGTGGGTCGCAGATGCAGCTCAGATCTAGGGTTGCTGTGGCTCTGGTGTAGGCCGGTGGCTACAGCTCGGATTAGACCCCTAGCCTGGGAACCTCCATATGCCGCAGATGTGGCCCTGAAAAGCAAAAAAAAAAAAAAAAAGAAAAGAAAAGAAAGAAAGAAAAAGAAAAAGTGGGGAACATGGCTTCTCCTAGTTTGCAGATTTAGAGCTCTCCCTAGCTGAGGTGTAGGGTTGGGGGTGTGGCTGGGGCGCTTCACAGATGAGGATGTCCCACCCTAAGTGTCTGGGCTTTACCTTCAGGGCTAACAGCAACATCTTCTCGAATTTTAACTCTGCTTCAGGGTAACAGCCTGGCCCAGAGCCTGGAGTTGGCACACCTGGGTTCCCCTGTCTGAGCTCCAACTCTGCATCTGCTCCCACCTCAAGGTTCCCAAGGATGTAGTGGACCTGCAAGAACTTTGCGAAGTGGAGGGTGCGAGGCAGACAGGAAGTCTTATGTTCTTGCGTTTGGAACCATGGGATCCCTGAAGGTGGAGGGATAATGACCTTCAAGAGAGCAAACGCCTGGCTGTCCTCGGCCCCTTGGGTCCTCTGAGTATCCCACAGGTATCTGCTGGACCACAGATGCTGCTGGCAAGTGGTACCAGGAGCCAAATATGTGCTGTTTGGGCCTTTTGATTTAATTATGGAGAGTTTCAAAAGTAGATGGAGTAGTCTAATCAACCTCTGAGCTCCCATCACCCAGATTCAACAATCACTGACCCCCAGCTCGCCTTGTTTCTTTTTTTTTTCTTTTTTCTTTTTCCCCCCTTTTCTAGGGCCGTTCCCACGGCATGTGGAGGTTCCCAGGCTAGGGGTCGAATCGGAGCTGTAGCCACCGGCCTAAACCACAACCACAGCAATGCCATATCCGAGCCGCGTCTGCGACCTACACCACAACTCATGGCAACGCCGGATCCTTAACCCACTGAGCAAGGCCAGGGATCGAACCCGCAACCTTATGGTTCCTAGTCGGATTCGTTAACCGCTGCGCCACGTCGGGAACCCCCTCACCTTGTTCCATTGATAGCATCCCCATTCCACTTTTTTCCTTAACAAACTTCATTGAAGTATAATTTTGATACCGTAAAATTCTCTCATCTGAAGTAGATAAGTCAGTGATTTATAGACTTGTACTACCAACACCACAGTCCACTTCTGGAACAGGTCTATCCCTCCAAAAAGATCCCTTGTGTGGGTTTGCAGTTCATCTTCCCTCAACCCCAGCCCCAGCCCACTCCTGTTCCGCTTTCTGTCTGTAGATTTGCTGGTTCTGGACATTCCATTTATATCTGGCTTCTTTCAACCAGCATGCTTTTGGGGTTCACCCATGTTGCAACATGCATCAGTACCTTATTTTTTCTTATTGTTGGCTAGTATTCTATCACATGGATACATCACATTTGGTTAACCACACTATTTCGAAGCAAACTCTGGACATCACATCACTTTATTTGTAAATATTTTAGAATGGCTCTTTAAAACATGAGATCTTAGAGAGTTCCTATCGTGGCACAGCAGAAATGAATCAGATTAGTGTCCATGAGAACTCGGGTTCGATTCCTGGCCTCATTCAGTGGGTTAAACATCTGGTGTTGCTGTGAGCTGTGGTGTAATTTGCAGACGTGGCTTGGATCCCACGTTGCTGTGACTGTGGTGTAGGCCGGCAGCTACCGTTCTGATCTGACCCCTAGCCTGAGAATTTCCGTATGCTGCAGATGTGGCCCTAAAAAAATAGCAATAAAATAAAATAAAAGATGAGGCCTTAAAAAGCATGCCCATGATCCATGATACCGTTATCACACCTAAAAAGTCAGTCCATCCTACCATGTCATCAGATACCCAATTGATGTTTACATTTCCAGTTGTTTCATTACATGCTGTAAGTTTTTTTTTTTTTTTTTTTTTTTTGCAGTTTGTTTGTTGGAATCAGGGTCCATATTGCCGTCAATTGATGCATCTCTAAGTGTCCCCTAATATATAGGATCCTCCTCCATCTCACTCCTCTTCCTTGGAATTCATCTGGTGGATAGGGAATCCATACTTTGTCCCATGGTCAGTTATAGAGGCAAAGAGCATCAGCCATGGAAGGGGACTTAGAGATCAAGTGCCAATTTTCAGACAGACGGGGAAGCAGAGGCCAGCGAAGCAGGAGACCTACCCCCGGGCTCCCATCCCACCCGCTGCCTCAGGCATCCAAACCCCTCTGTCCCCTCAATCTCAAGTCATCAGGCCAGGCCTTGAGGATATGCCTCCCCTGTTCTAGCTTCTGTCCTCCTCTGGGTAGGTGTGTAGGTGGGCAGGTGTCTGGTCCCTCAGGATGAGAGTGGTTGGCCTGGCTCTGGTCTAGCTCCTGAGGGCCACCTGAGGCCTGGAGGTGAACCAGGAGGAGCTCGGCAGGTGATGGGGAAGCCTTGTGGCCCCAGGTGGCCATTGGAGGCAGCCAGCCCTGCAGCCTGCCCCCTGCACAGCCCTCCTTCGTGCTGCCCTCCTTCTCACGTGTCTGTGTTTCTTTTCTCCTCCATGCTATGGCAGTGGTGCCCCGTGCTGATGAGACAATACTTGGTGCAGCCCCAGGCAGTCCTTTTCCAGGTAATTTCCTAGGGACCCAAATGACACCCAGCACCCATTTTCCTGGGGCACGTGCCTCCTCGAGTCCCTCGTGGGATTCCTTGCCCCAGCGTGCTACTTAGTTTCTGAAATGCAATCCTGCTGTTTATCCTTCAGATCCTCTAGTCGCCCCGGCAGGCAGGCAGCAAGGAGTTAGATTCAAGCGCGTTTTATTAATGAGGAAAATGGGGCTCAGAGAGCTGGCCCGGCCTGCCTGAGGTCACACAGGGGAGAAAGAGGCAGAGTTGGGGCAGGAACCCTGTGTTATTGCTCCCAGTTCACTGTTCTTTCCTCCATGGGGTCAGTGGCCGTAAGTGATGCAGATAAAAGTTAGCTAAGGAAATCCATTCCCCTCCCTGTAGCTCAGTTTTTCCAGGTTGAGAAAATGACCCTGAGCATCCTTCTAGTTCAGACATTCGAGAGTACAAGACAGTCTGTCATCTGGAGCCTGGTGTCTGCGAGGAGGGTGTGCCCACCTGGTGGGCTTGACCTTGAGGCCTCCCAGGAGTCTGTGGCAGTAGGCAGAGAAGTTTTATCCCAATTGGTTATATTGGAGTGGACGATTTGTGAATTGCTGTTCATTTCTCTTCCTGGGTCACAGTCAAGGACAGCACCAGGGGGCCCTGATGGGAAGGGAGCAGGATCCCAAAATGACATCTTCAGAAAGAACTCTGAGAGCTTGAAGAAGTAAGGATATAGAACACAGCTGTTGCCTGTGGCTGTCGGTGGCTGGAGGTCCAATGAAGGGAGGAGGGGAGGCTATGTTCCCAAAGGCATAGGTGCATCATACAGCCCCATTCAGCCATTGGCTTCTCAGCAATGAGATATGGAAAGAGATGCCACTGTTACCAGGAAAAGAGGCACCAATAATGGGTTCTCTCTTATCTTTCTCTCTCCTGATCTTCCCTCTCCTCTTTCTTTCTCTGTCATTCTTTCTACCTCTCCCATTTTCAAGTCCCATTTTCAGGTTTTCACAAAGGACTTGAAGTGTCCTACAAAATAAACATATATCAAAGTTAGTTAAGGCTGAAAAAAGTTAAGAAATTATGCACATAAAAGAGTAAGATCGTTGCAAGAGATGCCAGCCATGATGTGGTTGCAATGATTGAACACTGAATTTGATTGAGCTTCCTGGCAACCAAGGCAAAGAGGGATTTATAGTGGTTTCTAATGTTCCTGTTGTTCATTCTGAGGCAAAGTAACCATTTGTCAGGAGAGAAAACGTTTTTTTTTTTTTTCCTGGTAGTGAATTGTAGGAGATATTGACACGGAATTTGAATATTCTAATGGGCATGTCTTCAGAGGTTTGTTTTCTTGGCTGTACTTGCGGCATGTGGAAGTTCCTGGGCCAGGGATCAAACCCATCCCCCAGCAACAACCCAAGCCACTGTAGTGACAATGACAGATCCTTAACCCACTGCACCACAAGGGAGCGCCCAGAAATTTTTTTTTGGAAAAACGTTCTTTGGGAGTTCCTGCTGTGGCTCAGCAGAAACAAAATCTGACTAGTATCCATGAGGGCACAGGTTAGATCTTTGGTCTTATCGAGTGGGTTAAAGATCCAGCGTTGCCATGAGCTGCGGTGCAGGTCGCAGACATGGCTTCAATCCAGCGTTGCTGTGGCTGTGGTGTAGACTGGCAGCTATAGCTCTGATTCGACCCCTAGCCTGGGAACATCCATATGCCATGGATACAGGCCTAAAAAGACAAAAAAAAAAAAAAATTCTTTGTATGGCTATCTTTTTTATTGCCTCTAGCCAATGTCAAGTGCCTGATATTCTGTCGCAGACCAATGAAGGCACTTCCCCAGGGACTTCACCTCATGGTAGGCAAGGACATTATTTGCTGGTCTCCTGACTTAATGAGAAGTAGAGATGGGAGGTTAGTGGATTATTTGGTGCTCTTGTTCAAACACTCCCCAGTTAATTTTTGGCTGTTGTTGCAAATGCTGCTGGACCATACATTTATTCATTCATGCAGTAAACATTTAGGGGGCTCTAGGCTGTTCCATGTTCCATGCTCTCAAGGCAACCTAGAGGGAGATAGTCATTATAGGTGGTGGGAAGTATGACAATAGACATCTGTGCAAAATGACACCAAGTATGGGAACACAGACAAGGGAGTCATGAGTTCTTTGCAGGAATATGGGGCCCAAGAATGGCTGCACCAAGGAGGTGACATTGGAGCTGAGTATTGTAGGAGTTTTCTAAGTGGTTGAGTTGGGCTCTCCGGGCAGAGGTCGGATAGTACCTGGAGAGGCTGAGGAATAGTAGTCAGTGGAGCGAGATTCCAGGAAACCCAGGAGACTGAGGAGAATGCAGTTGTCTTTAAAAAATCACAGGCAGCTCAGAGGGACAGACAGTGAAGAGAAACTAGAGAATAATTACACACCAAATGAAAGGACAGCCTCCCCTGGCTCATGCAGGAGCAGAGCAAGAGCTGTGAATCCCACCAAAAAAAAAAAAAAAAAAAAAGAAAAAAAAAGAAAAAAAAGAGAGAGGGATTGGGGGACTTCCTGTCATGGCTCAGCAATATTGAAACCCAGTAGTATCCATGAGGATGTGGGTTCGATCCCTGGCCTCACTCAGTGGGTTAGGGATGAGGTGTCACGAATGTGGCTCAGATCTGGTGTTGCTGTGGCTGTAGTGTCAGCGGGCACCTACGGCTGCGATTGGACCCCTAGCCTGGGAGTTTCCAGAGTCCACAAGTGTGGCCCCAGAAAGACAAAAAAAAAAAAAAAAAAAAAAAAGAGAGAGAGAGAGGGATTGGGCTCCAGATCTGCCCTGAGGGATGGTGATGGTGGAGACATCAATGGCAAAGGGAGTGGGGGGCTGGTTTGTGAATCCAGCTGTCCCTCGAGCCCCAGTTCTTTAGGTAAGTTCACTTTACCTTCTGGCAACCATGGGCAGTTAGGGGACTGGATTTTTGGACCTCCCACTGCAGGTGTAACACAGCTCGATTTCACACCTTGAAAAGATGATTCAAACCCAACTGTTGAAGTGACTAGACCAACTTTGATACTGAATTTATTGGCTAAAACAAAATCAAATAGCAAATGTCCCCTCCATCTGGACATTAAATGAGTTAGAATTGGCCACCTGCCCATCGTTTTCTTTTTTCGTGTGTGTGTTTTGTCCTTTTTAGGGCTGCACCCGCGGCATACAGAGGTTCCCAGGCCAGGAGTCGAATTGGAGTTGTAGCCACTGGCCTATGCCACAGCCACAGCCATGTGGGATCCGAGCTGCCTCTGCGACCTACACCACAGCTCATGGCAATGCCGAATCCTTAACCCACTGAGTGAGGCCAGGGATCGAACCTGAAATCTCATGGTTCCTAGTTGGATTCATTTCCATTTCACAGCTGGAACTCCCCATCATTTTCTTAAACCCAGGTTGGCTGTGCTTTCTTGGAAAAGAGAGGCTTTCCCTTGCAGAGCCAGCTGCCTAGGCTGGAGTCTAGGAAGGTGCAGGCCTGTCAGTGGAGGAGGAGGGGTGCCGGGTTGCTACTCTTGGCTGAGATCCTGCCTGGCTGTCCTGAGGATAAGGGTCACCCATTCATTTGTTCACCCAAGTGTTCCTTGTTTAAGCTCTTCAGAGTCAAAATCCGGGTTGTCTGCTTTTTCCTCTCAACTTCTTCTACTTGCCCATCCTGCAACTCTTGGCACATGCTCTGTTTTTGGATCACTCCTGTCTTCTCACTTCTAAGCCTTCCTTCAGGCTTCCAAGGCCTGGGGGTGATGGGTTGCTTGGGCCGGGGATGAGTACAGCCTGCCCCAAGAAACCTTTCCCTACCACTTCCTGCCCCGTGAGATAAAGGCTTCTCTGCCCTTGTCCCTCGGAGATGGAGCTTCAGGGCTGGTGTCTTTTCCCTTGGGGTTTGCAAATGAAGGTCAGAGAGCATGTGTGATCTTCACATGCTGTTGTGCACACAAGAAAAGCTCAATAAACAACTAAACATCCATTCTGCTCAGGCCCCCACTGGGATACTTGGGAACACAGAAAAATAGGAGGCACTGCCCACCCACCCCTGCCCCCCTCTGGGATCCCAGAAACCCCAGGGACCTTCACAGAGATGTTTTGACCTCCTGTTTTTTCACACGGCAGTGCACTGAAGGAGGAAATTCTCATGAGCTTTACTTCCTGATTTGGTTTTAGCAAATTAGGGGGCTCACGTTATGACCAGGTCCCATTCTGCAATGGATAAAGTCTAGACAGTGACCTTTTCCCAATAACTCCCTGCTGCCTGGCGTAAGGACTCTGCCGGGTGTGACATATAGCAAGAAATATATTGTCATCTCCACCTAGTACACACATATCCACTTATATGGAAACGAAGATGGATGAAACAGGCCTTGCTCTGTGTGTGAGAGTCTTGGATATTTTCTGTTCTCGTCCGTTCTCGTTTCAACTTTTAAAGGGTTGGTCCGAGCGATTGATTTCATAGCTGTTCAAGGGTTAGGACACAGTCTGAAAATCATTAAGGAAGTTGTCAAGACTTTGGAGTCAGATGGACCCAGGTTTGCATCCTGGCTTGGGCACCTAGAAGCCGTGAGACGTCAGGCAAGCCACCTCCCCTCTCTCGTAGGCGTCTCAGTTGCTTCATCTGTAACGTAGGGATGACATAGACCCTGCTACATGGGGGGATTGTGAGGATTAAATGGGGTAATATAGGTAGAGCTCCTGACCCAGAGGAAGAGATCCGTAAATGGGAGCTTTGACGCAGTGATGAAGATTATGATGATTATTATTTTTTTTGTCTTTTTGCCTTTTCTAGGGCCGCTCCCGCGGCATATGGAGGTTCCCAGGCTAGGGGTCTAATCGGAGCTGTAGCTGCCGGCCTATGACAGAGCCACATCAACACCAGATCCGAGCCACATCTGCAACCTACACCACAGCTCATGGCAATGCCGGATCGTTAACCCACTGAGCAAGGGCGCGGATTGAACCCGCAACCTCATGGTTCCTAGTTGGATTTGTTAACCACGGGACAACGACAAAGGGAACTCCAAGACTATGGTTCTTACTGTCCTAATACGACTTGGTGGAACCAGCTGAGTGAAGGCAGGCCTCCTGCCTCCCACCTCCTGGGGAATGGTAGTCAGGAAGGACTTCCTGGAGGAGGATGAATTGAAGCAGGGCAGCCGGTTGACCAGGAACCACGACTGTCCCCACATTGACCAGGATGCCTGTGTGAGCACCCCAGGGCGGCTCCTTGCATTTTGCATGAGGGGCAGACTTGTGCCTAAGGATTTTTGGCTGTATTTTTGGCTGGACCTAGAGCTGACCACGTTAGATGCCTTTGCCTTTCACATTTAGGTCTCTCATCCACCTGGAATTGATTTTTGTGTCTGCTGTAAAGTAAAGATCCAATTTCTTTTCCCCCCTTGTTTCTGAATGGATAACTAGCTACCCCACACTGTTTATTAGAGTCCATCCCTCCCTGCTGATTTGTACATCACCTCTCTCATATATCAAGGTTCCATATATGCATGGATCAGTTTCTGGACTCATTCTGTTTCATTGGTCTATTTATCTGTGCCTATGCCAGTCCCACACTGTCTTAATTACTGCAGCTTTATAGTGATTCCTGATGTCAGGGAGGCCTGTCCCCTCTCTTGTCCTTCTCCCCTAGAAGCCAGACTGGCTTTGGGCCTGCGCTCTGCTCTGCATGTTTAAGAATCGGCCTCTGCTGGGGATGGGTGGAGAGCCCCAGAAGCTCTGGGCCAGAATCCCTCTCAGGGTACCTGGGCCTCTGGTACCTCCTGGACCCACGGCTGCCATTCACCCTGTTTGGCATCTGAGCTCCCTGGACGTACTTGCTAATTCATTTGCAGAGACAAGTGCCAGGCATGTGTCTGAGTCCCCTCTGCCTGCGACTTAGCTGGTGGCTCCTCTGGTTTCCCTCCCAGTGACTCAGTTCTTGTCATCCTACCCAGGGTGTCTGCAAACTCCTTTCAGAAGACTGCTTCCCCATCCCTGTCTGCCTAGGATGTAACCCTGGACAGACAGGAATGAGTCCGCCATTGCCAGTGCCAGGATCCTGGAGGAAGCACCCCACGCCAGAGCTTGGCACAACCAAATTCTTTGGCTTCTGTGTTTGTAAAGATTTTCTTAACCTGAAGACATGCCTGGGGGTGGGGGGTGGGAGGAAGAGACCTGTCACTCATGCTTATACTATAGTTTGTCCTTGAGTGGGAAGACCCAGGTGGGGCATTTTTTGTTTTGTTTTGTTTTGTTTGCTTTTTTAGGACTGCACCCATGGCATATGGAGTTTCCCAGGCTAGGGGTCCAATCAGAGCTACAGCTGCCAGGCTACACCACAGCCACAGCAATGCAGGATCTGAGCTGCGACTTACACCACAGCTCACGGCGATGCCAGATCCTTGACCCACTGAGCGAGGCCAGGGATCAAACCTGCATCCTCATGGATCCTAATTGGGTTTGTTAACCACTGAGCCATGACGGGAACTCCCCAGGTGGGCAGCTTTGCAGCCTTCCCTGGAGACCGTTCTGACAGTGGTTTGGATGCCAAGGAAATGCCCCATCACAAACTCTGATTTCCCAAACTGGCGTAAAGAAAGGAGCATGACTCATGGGCCAAATGCACATGGTTGGTGTGGACTTGGTAAATCAGATGTATGTACCCCACAGTTTTCAGCATGCAGGTGTTTTCCTGCTTCCAGAATTCAAAACACCTGCCAACTGTGCCAACTGTGACTTGTTTTCTTTGATGTATTAACTTTAGGGTGAGAGTTGATGGTGGGCCCATCCCCTGTTGATTCTGAGCAAAGACCCCCTCTTCCCTTGGGTCTTAGTTTATTCATCTGTGAAATGAGGATTTGGACTGGATACTGGCCCAAATTCCCTTTAACCCTTGATTCTCCATCTATAGTTTTTTTTTTTCCCCTTTTGTCTTTTGAGGGCCCCACCCGCGGCATATGGAGATTCCTAGGCTAGGGGTCTAATTGGAGCTTTAGCCACCAGCCTATGCCACAGCCATAGCCACGCCAGATCCGAGCCACGTCTGTGACCTACATCGAAGCTCATGGCAACGCCAGATCCTTAATCCACTGAGTGAGGCCAGAGATCGAACCCACAATCTCATGGTTCCTCGTCGGATTCGCTTCTGCCGAACCATGGTGGGAACTCCATCCATGTATAACTTAAGAGCACAGAAATCAGACACCTTTCTCTCAGCCAGCCTCTTGGCTACGAGACTCTTATTTCTGCCTTGTTTTTGGTTATGGATGTCTCCCTCCTTGCCTGGAGGAGGATGCGTGTCTCCGGCTGGCTGGGGCTGGCTAAGGGGAACCTGCAGGCCACAGAGAAGTAGGTGTGAATTCTTGCGAAGCTGCACTGAATCTTGTCCACCTCTTCACCTGGGGAGACTTGCTGACTCTGGATACTTGTCGTGTTCTGTCGAGCCGAATCTGCCCTTTCAATACTGGGGGTCCATGCACCCCCTGGGGACCTTGGCACTGACAAGGGCCGGCTGGCTGAAATAGAACGTGGCGGTGGCATTTGGCTGGGGTGCTTTGGAATCTCGATGCTGAGATGTCTGTCTTGTTTCCTCTTCCAGACTGCTGATTATTCCACCATGGCCTCGCTGGCTGGAGGGCTAGATGACATGAAGGCCAACCTGACCAGCCCCACCCCTGCCGACATTGGGAGCAGCGTGCCTGGGCCGCAGTCCTACCCCATTGTGACAGGTGAGGGCACTTGGGTATGGAGGTGAATGGTGGGGTGAGAGAGAGGGACAGAGAGTGCGAGAGAGAGGAAGAAAGCAAGAAAGCATGTGTGTGTGATGAGGAGAATGGCTTCTTGGTGCTTTTGGACTTGACAGGCCATCTTTGTTTTAAGGAGGTTATGATGTCCTGGAACAGGTCAGGCAGGGGATTGCTGGGGCCAGGAGCAATGTTGTGGCTTCCATGCGACGTGGCTGTAGATGCTTTGATAAAGCCAGAGGAAAGCTGGGGTTACCGTCGTGGCGCAGTGGTTGGTGAATCCGACTAGGAACCATGAGGTTGTGGGTTCGATCCCTGGGCTTGCTCAGTGGGTTAAGGATCTGGCGTTGCCATGAGCTGTGGTGTGGGTTGCAGACGTGGCTTGGGTCCTGCGTTGCTGTGGCTCTGGCGTAGGCGGGCAGCTACAGCTCTGATTAGACCCTTAGCGTGGGAATCTCCATATGCTGTGGGAGCGGCTTTAGAAAAGGCAAAAAGATGAGAAAAAAAAAAAAAAAGCCAGAGGAGAGCAAATGGCAAATGGACAATGGGTGGGGAGGGGTAGTTGGAAGCCTTGTGTCACGGGGACTGGATGATTTTGGGTCCCTTCTGGATGGGGCCGAGGGCTCAGAGGTCTGGGATTGAGCCATTTCAGGAGAAAGGTAGCCCTGGTTGGCATCTGCCTTGAGGATGAGTGGGATTCCTGGCAGATTATCACCAGGAGTTTTGGATTTCCAAGCAGAGGTGGAGTTGGGACGGCCAGGAGGTTTAGGCTGCCTTTCTGGAAGGCAAGGCGCTTTAGCCATCCGTGTGACGGGGAAGAGTTTGGGCCCTTTAGGTACATTGTGGGATTTGCACTTGCCATTGACTAGCTGTGCCCTCTTGGGTAAGTTATGTAAGAATTCTGGGCTGTGGAGTTTTAATCTGTAAAACGCTGATAATGCCTACCCTGCAGTGTTGCTGTGAGATTTAATGCTGCAAACGTATAAGGTGCTTAGACTCTGGTCTAGCTCGCAGCAACCACCCAATACATGTTGCTATGATGACTCCTCTCGGAGCCCTCCGTGGTGGCTGATCACTCTTAGGCTCACTGCTGTGAAGGCGCTGGACTGGGAGGGTGGGACAGGCAGACGCCCCTCTCTGCTCCAGCAGCCCTGGGATAATGGACGGACAGACTCAGCCACCTGCTCAGGGAGGTTGTCCGACCTGGCAGGCTGGAGGCAGCCTTTGATACTGAACGGACAGATGGTGGGGGGCTGAGCGTGGCACCTGGGCCAGAGCCTTGAGGTCCAGCCTGAGGCAGCAGGATGTTGCTATAGGCTGGTAGGCAAGACACAGGAAGTAGTGACAGAGGCAAAGCGTTCCTAGAAATGGGAGTGGATTGTAGTTACATCGGGGCTGAATTTAGATCGGAACTTTAGGGAAGGGCCAGGCGAGGCGAGACAGGCTCTCCCCCAGCCTCAGGTAGGCCCCAAGGCTGGGAGGGCCTAGCTCTCAGACTGGAGCTCCTGGGGATCAGGCAAGAGTAGCCAGGGTCTGTTTGCAGATACAGGCACCACGTGAGGCTCAGTTAAGAGGTGACAGTGAGTTGGTCCCCTGTCTACCTGAGATGGGGCGAGAGCCTGGAGGGCAGCTGAGGCTGCAGGTGGGGAGGGGTAGCAACAGGGCAAGGATCGGGGTGGGAGCAGGAGCCTCAGTCGGACAAACTTTTGCTAACATCCTAGGTGTCCCGTGAATCCTCTGCCCTGGTGTCATGGGGTCTCTGATGAGACCTGTGATAACACCCTCATTTCACAGATGCAGAAACCAAGTGTCAGGGAGGGGCCATGCCTTGCCCAAGATAAGGGGGAAGAGGGAGAGTTGAGCTGCCCATCAGTCTCCTGGGGCCTTATGCTCTTCAAGGAACTACAGATAATTAGGAAGGTGGGGATGGTAGACTGGAAAGAAGCCTGGACTAGTTAATTAATAATAGTAGTAAGTCACTTTATCCAGTAGTTGACGAGTACCAGACACTCTGCTAGGTGAACTTGTTTTACCCTTAGGAGAACCCTGGGAGGTGGGCACTGTTGAGTCACATCCAGTTTGTGACAAGGAACCTGAGCCCTGGGGCAATCAGGTAGCGGTCACGGCCTGTGAGCAGCACAGGTGAACCTGAACACCAGGCCGGCACAGTAGGCCACCCGACTGCATAGGTGATCTAATCCTGGTGTTGTCACTTCCTGGCTATGCCTTTGACTGCATCTCTGAGCCTTGGTTTTTCCATCTATAAAATGGTCCTGGTTGCTCAGGGCTCTTGTAATGATCAAATGAGGTCCTTTAGGGGACTGCTTTACAGATAGAGGGTTTGTTGTTGGGATTGGGTGTGTGGGTTTAAGTAGATCACTAAAAGATACTATCATCTCACCAATCCGTCGATGGAAAGTAATCCAGTAAATGTTGAGGCCGTGGTTGCATTTCTGAGATTCTTATCTGCCGATGTGGCAAACTGGTGGCCTGAGGCCCAAAGGGCTAATCTAACCTACAGATATAGTTAGTCAGGCCCACACAGGACTTTTTATAAATGTGAGTCAACATTAAAATTTTTTTAATGCTGGATCTTTGGCTTCCCTGGAAAATTCAGAAGATCTGGCCACACTGGGCTGTATTCCCACATGGTTGTGGTGGGCGGGCGCTTAGGGGCAGTGGCTTCTCAAGACAGACCCCCACCCACCTGCTCTCTCATTGTCTTACAAGCCTAACGTGGAAAGAATTTGAGTTAGATACCTTTGATCCAGAAAGTCGATGCTAAAAGCCAGCTGGGTGGTTTAGCTGTCTAAGGGTCTGCAGAAGGCAAGTCAGAATGTGAGCTGGGTTTTCAGGTAAATCCTTGACCAAAGACTTGTTTGTATTTTGATGTATTTTAAAGTCACATGAAAGAGTAGAAAAAGAATATAAATATCTCAGACCTCTCATAATCAGAATTATGATTAATGTTGAAATATTAAAATTATTCTAATTATAAATATATAATATTTATATAGTATTATAAATATAAGCACTGGCTTTCTTGTAAGTAAACAATAGCTAGCTAGAAAAATAATAGGGGAAAACATTAACAATAGCACCAAAAAAAAATGCTGAGGAATAAATAAGCTTAATGTTAAAACTCTTCTAAGGGACATAAAAGAATAAATGGAGAGACAGAGCTTATTTTTGGATAGGAAGACACAATATCCTGAAGATGTCTGTTCGCCCAAGCTGTGAATAACTATTTCCAATCAAAATACCAACAGATTTTTTTAACTTATCAAAATGACACTAAATACTAGATAAACATTTAAAGGTAGCTAGAAAAATTCTGAAATAAAGAAATGAGTACAACACAGGATATTTTTAAATGCTATGATAAAGCTACAATAATTAAAACTGTTTTTACTGAAAGTGAAGTAAACAGACAAAAGGAACAGAGAGAATTTAGCAATAGATCCCAATATATGTGGCTCTTTATAGATGGAACATTTCAAATCATTGGAGAAAAGATAAATCATTCAGTTAATGCTTTGGGGACAGTTGGGCCTGTTGGATCCATACCTCACCCTCTATCTCAAAATAAATTCCAGGTTGATCAAAATTTTAACTTTGGAGTTCCCGTTGTGGCGCAGTGGTTAACGAATCCGACTAGGAACCATGAGGTTGCGGGTTCAATCTCTGGCCTTGCTCAGTGGGTTAAGGATCTGGCGTTGCCGTGAGCTGTGGTGTAGGTTGCAGACACAGCTCGGATCCCGTGTTGCTGTGGCTCTGGCGTAGGCTGGTGGCTACATCTCCGATTGGACCCCTAGCCTGGGAACTTCCATATGCCGTGGGAGCGGCCCAAGAAATAGCAAAACGACAAAAAAAATTTTTTTTTTAACTTTAAAGAATGAAACCATAATAAAACTAGAAAAAAGAAAGCACAAGGGAAAATTTTTAAATAACCTTAGAATGGGGAAGGGCTTTTAAAATCTTTTCCAAGTTCAAAGGACAAAGAGAAAGGATATAAATATTTTTTTTTTTTTTTTTTTTTTTTTGTCTTTTGTTGTTGTTGTTGTTGCTATTTCTTGGGCCGCTCCCGCGGCATATGGAGGTTCCCAGGCTAGGGGTCGAATCGGAGCTGTAGCCACCGGCCTACGCCAGAGCCACAGCAACGCGGGATCCGAGCCGCGTCTGCAACCTACACCACAGCTCACGGCAACGCCGGATCGTTAACCCACTGAGCAAGGGCAGGGACCGAACCCGCAACCTCATGGTTCCTAGTCGGATTCGTTAACCACTGCGCCATGACGGGAACTCCAGGATATAAATATTTTAACGTAAGTAAAAATACCCAAAAGATAAAGAACAAAATTTAAAAAAAAAGGAACGCAGATGATGAAAAGTTAATTTCCTTAATATATAAAGAGCTTTTTAAAAATGAATAAGAAAAAAAAAAAGGATAAAAGGTAAGGAAGAATGAACAGGAAAAATTCAGACGTCCAATGGCATATGAAAAGATATGCACCCGACTCATAATTTTAAAACTACAAACTACGTAGTTCCCGTTGTGGTGCAGCGGAAACAAACCCTGGCCTCGCTCAGAGGGTTAAGGGTTGCCTTGAGCTGTGGTGTAGGTCACAGGCACGGCTTGGATCTGACATTGCTGTGGCTGTGGTGTAGGCCAGCAGTTACAGCTCCGATTAGACCCCTAGCCTAGGAACCTCCATATGCCTTGGGTGCAGCCTTAAAAGGTAAAAATAAATAAAATAAAACTACAAATTAAAACAATAATGAAGCATTTGAATAAAACCCATTAGCTTCTTAAAGATGGAAAATGTTTCTTGAGGTCTAGTGTTAGGATATGAGAAACAGATACTTCCATACCCTGTTATTGGAGCTCAAGTCAGTGCAGTCTTTCTGGGGAAGAAATTTGTCAATATCGATCAAAATTTTAGACCTACCTACTTGCTAACCTAGAACTTCTATATGTACTTTATTCCATAGGTATAGTCACACGGATGCACAGTGATACCTAAACCTGTGTAATAATGACAGACTTATTTATAATGACAAACAAATGGAAAAAACTCCATGTTTATCCATAAGAGCTGGTTAAATAAATTATGGCTCCTTCACACAATAAATTACTTTGCAACCATTAAAAAGAATAAAGTAGAGCTCTCTTCATGTGCTAACATGAATAAATGTTTAAGATATACTCTTAAGTAAATAAACGGGTTATAGGAGAGTATGTTTGGTATGATCCCGTTAGTATGAAAAAATGTAAAGGGCCTCCACACAGAGGCGTGGACACATGTAGATCAGATGCGCACAGATGAGGATTCAGTAGGAGAAGATCCCCAGCCCTTTCCCCTGCTTTATGAGACGCTGTGGTGCTATGTTAACAACGGCTTCTCTGCTCGGTCCCATCCAGTGTCCCGTGGGGATAACAGATATTTACAGTACCCCTTTACTCTCCCAAATTTAGGTTCATAAAAAATATAACCTAACTTCTGGAGTTCCCGTCGTGGCGCAGCGGAAACGAATCCGACTAGGAACCATGAGGTTGCGGGTTTGATCCCTGGCCTTGCTCAGTGGGTTAAGGATCCAGAGTTGCTGTGAGCTGTGGTGTAGGTTGCAGAATCGGCTTGGATCCCGTGTTGCTGTGGCTCTGGTGTAGGCCGGCGGCTACAGCTCCGATTAGACCCCTAGCCTGGGACCCTCCATATGCCATAGGTGCAGCCCTAAAAAGCCAAATATATATATATATCTCCTAACTTCAAATAAAATCAAAATAATGCCTAATTCTGAGATAAAGGAGAACCAAAAGTAAAGTCGTTTATAATTAAAGGCTTGTACTTTAATAAGTAAATACTCTCCGTGTTAAAACTGCCCCGTCGTGGCTCAGTGGTTAATGAATCTGACTAGGAACCATGAGGTTGTTGGTTCGATCCCTGGCCTTGTTCAGTGGGTTAAGAATCCTGCATTGCCATGAGCTGTGGTGTAGGTTGCAGACGTGGCTTGGATCCCGTGTTGCTGTGGCTCTGGCGTAGGTGGTGGCTACAGCTCCAATTAGACCCCTAGCCTGGGAACCTCCATATGCCACAGAAGCGGCCCTGGAAAAGGCAAAAAGACAAAAAAAAAAAAACAAAAAAAAAACTGCAAGACATAATGGAGTTGTGAGGGCTTGCCCTGTGCACAGAATCACCATGAAGCCAGTGGTCCTGAATGCAGCTTTACTGCGTTTGACACACTGCAATTCAGATTTTATGAACAGGTGAGCAACTCTTGGCAAAGTTCCAAGTAAAACAAAGTATGAGCTTTGCTCCATTTACACAGTGGTTGCATTCCAAGAACATTCAGTGTGTATTAAGACCATGGAAACTGCAGCTTCACATTTATATGGAAATGAAGTTCTGTTCTAAATTTAAATAATTATAAGGAGACTTTTTCACCTACGTGCATGTTTGGCCAGACATGACAGTGGTGCAAGATGAAGGAAGAGTCTTCATGGCGTGGGACTCTTCCACCTCAAGCCAATATCGCCCGTCCATCATAAAAGCCCCCACAAATTTTCAAAACACCCTCTAGGGGGCAGTTGATGACCCCACGGAATGCTTAGAACACCTTCAAGGAATGCCCCCAAGTGCTGTTAGGGTGGGCCTCCGTGTCACCATGAGGCATTAAATTAATTCCACCAGGGCTCATGGTGGATGTGTTGACACTGTTCTGAACTCTTCATGGAAGAGCTCGGGTCTTTCAGTCCCACTCCCACCCTCTTCCTCCCTCCCAAAGCCTGGAGTGCAGTAGGCACTCGTGGGGTCTAGGAGGCGGTCGTGGTCTTTACTGCTCCACCCCAGCCCTCACACTCCCAGTTGCTCAGGGACAATCTCATCAGAGAATGAGTCCATGTCTCTCCATCATTTATATGTCAGTTAAATATTAAGTTAACCCCCGGTCTTGCCAGCCAAGGCCCCGGTTTAGAAACTGCTCATCATTTGCAAAGCAGTGACTGGCCAGCTCATTCCTGTATTGTCAGCAGCTTGGACCAGTTCCAGTTGGGACTAATTACCTGCAGGTGTGTCCCTGGGCCACAGGCTTGTGGATGGGGCAGCCACTCTGTCTCCCCGCCAGGGAGGACAGCAGGTGGATGTCACGGAGGGACCTGGCAGTCTTGACCACCTGACCCTTTGCCTGGAAGAACAAAGGAACAGGGCCAGCCTGTGCCCTTGCTGGCCCCTTCCCCTGAGGACCGTCTCTTTGCATCAGCAGGTTGGAATGGCAGGAGGAGACTGAGGGTGGCTTTTTCTGGTTAAACAACGTTGGGAAACACCTCCCTGGTGGATGGCACAGAGCGTCTCCTGGGCACTGTCCTCTCTAAGCAGCACGGGGCAGTGAATGAGCACCACAGAGACAGACAGATGGCTGCCGAGTCGCTGAGACCACCAGCTCCAACTTGCTGGTATCTGCCTGGCTCAGTGTTTGGAGCCTCAGTATCATCAAACTTCGTCCTTGAGCAAAAGTCTGCCTTCTTCTGCTTTTTTCATCTAAGCACCAGCTGAGGGCAGAAGGAGAGAGCACTGGACACAGGAATCAGGGGAACAGGTTTAAGCCTTGACTTTGCCACCTGTTGTATCCTTAAGGAACTAGATTGTCCTCTCTGAGCCTCAGTTTACCTTTCTGTGAAAGGAGGATGAGAGTCCTGCCCTGCCTCTCTCCTTTGGCCATTGTGAGGACATAGATCACGAGGGAGGAGGGCTTGAGAGGCACTAAGAGGGTGTCTGTGTGTGGGGTGGGCAAGAACGGGGATTTGGAGGGTCCAGGATCCAATGTTGGCTCTTCCCCGCCTCCTTCAGGGTACATATCCTGGCCACAGATGGGCAGGGTGGGAGGGTCCTGCGGTGCAACTGCTCACTTCATAGCTGGAGAGACCCAGCTTCAAAGGGGGAGGTGACCTGCTCAAGGCCACATCCAGTGAGCTAGAGCTAGACCTGGGGCTCACCCAGGGCTCTGGCCTCTGCCGCCTGCTGCCAATATGTGGTGGGATGGATTTTTAAAAACCCCGGTTTAAATTTCCAGAAGGCATGTCTTTTAACATATAATCGAGAATGTCAGCAGCAAAGCCAGACTGGCTGGCCTTGAAGCTCAACTTCACTATTCTAGCTGCATGACCCTGGGCAAGTTATTAGCCTCCATGCCCAATGTCCACATATGTAAAACAGGCCCCGAGATAGAACTCCCTCACAGGCTTCCTGTAAGGGTTACGTGCATGGTCCATGCAGTCTTAACTCAGTGCTTGGCATACGGTAAACACTTAACGAATGATAGGTACTATTACTATGTTCCTAGGCTCTTGTGCCAAAAAGTCTGGCGAGGTGTCAGGCTGCTCTGAACAGCTGTTTATTCAGCTCTCTGTGGGGAGCACCTCCCTTGACCTGTTTTTTTATGAGCCTTTTTGAGACTCAACAAGACCCAGCTAAATACCTCTTTACTCAAAGTGAAATCATAATGAAAAATAAAAGCAAAAATACAAAGAACACCTCATATATCTAGGCTGCCAAAAGGTGCTGAAAAATGTCAATAAAAGCTACAATACAGCAAGATACCCTGTGGCCAGGTGCTCAGCCACAGAGCTTTCCTAGGAGCCCCATGGAAGATGCTGGGCTGCCAAAGTTGTCCATGCTGAAAAAGGGGCATAATACTGATAGTTACTGTGTATCAGGCTGGCACTCTGTGCTTGGCTGGGAGCATGATGGTGGCTCTGGAGGATGGTCCCTTTTCTCACTGAGCTTACCTGCTGGGGAGAGCCAGACAGTTTGCAGCAAACACAGAAAAAGAATGTGCAGTGCAATTTCATACTGGCAGGTGCTCTGATGAAAACTAGAGGGAGTAGCAAGAAACTGGGGTTGAGAAATGAAGTAGAGTCTCTCTAGAAAGCTGGCATTTGATCTGAAACCCCCAACCGTGAGAAGCTTTAGGAAGATTTGGGAAAAAGGCATTCTAGACAAAAGATACAACCTTGAAAAATGCCTTTTAACTGTATAAATGAATGAGTGAATGAGATGCTGAGAGGGTGGGGCCATTTCTCAGTTCTTTCTCTGCTTCCGATTGGGCTCAGCCCATAATCAGGACTCAGGAACTCTGGAAGTTAGTGGAAACTTCAAGGTTGGGTAGCATGACCCATCACCCAGCCCTGGGATCTGTTTCACATCAGGACTTGGTTACCCCTAGTGATGGGGATTTCACTACTTTGAAAGCAAAAAATCTTCAAACAGGACTTACTGGAAGCTGTTCTCCAATGAAGTGCTTTCCTTTCCCACTGACAAGTCAGAGCTGACGTGTCTGCCAAGTCCAGGCAGGCATCCATGCTCTGAACTCAGACCCATGCACTGCCTAGACATCCCTCACCTGGCATTCTGTGTCCTCATGGTCCAATCCAAATAGTGTTTTGTTTTTGCTAACTTAAAAAAAAAATCAGAGCTCACATATTAAAGATCAGAGGAGGACAACACAAATGTCCATGAGTAGGGGACTGTCCATAATAGGGGACACAAATATCCATGAGTAGGACACTGTTCAGGGGATGGTTCCGTAAGTGTCCATATGACGGAGTACTGTTCAACTACAGGAGAGAACAAAGAAGTGCTTTACATCCTGATGGGGAAGGATCTTGGTGATACATTATTCATGAAAAAGAAGCAAGAGTAGTATGTAAAGGGAGTTCCCGTCGTGGCTCAGTGGTGAACGAATCCGACTAGGAACCATGAGGTGGTGGGTTTGATCCCTGGCCTTGCTCAGTGGGTTAAGGATCCGGTGTTGCCGTGAGCTATGGTGTAGGTTGCAGATACGGCTTGGATGCTGTGTAGCTGTGGCTCTGGTGTAGGCCAGCGGCTACAGCTCCGATTGGACCCCTAGCCTGGGAACCTCTGTATGCCACAGGAGCGGCCCTAGAAAAGGCAAAAAGACCCCCCCCCCCAGAAAAAAAGAATAGTGTGTAAAGGATGCTGCCTTTTGTGTAAAGGAGGGAGGGGTGATAGGAATTCTTGTATTTGTACACACAAGCATACAGAAATTCTGCAAAGATACTCAATAACCATGTTTGGGCATAGACTGTGAACTGGGTGTAGGAAGAAGACTTTTTGCTGAATACCATTTACACTTAAAATTTTTTGAACCATATATATCATAGATCTATTATATATATGTTATATATATATATCAAAAAGTTAAATTTAAATGTGGCTTAGAAGTTCCCCTCATGGCTCAGTGGTTAACGAACCTGAGTAGGATCAATGAGGATGCAGGTTCAATCCCTGGCCTCACTCAGTGGGTCGGGGATCCCGCATTGCTGTGAGCTGTGGTGTAGGTCACAGACACAGCTCGGATCCCATGTTGCGGTGGCTCTGGTGTAGGCTGGCAGCTGTAGCTCCGATTAGACTCCTAGCCTGGGAACCTCCACATGCCATGGGCACGGCCCTAAAAAGCAAAACAAAACAAACAAAAAAAAAGTGGCTTAAAAACTAGGCGACAGCATAAAGACTAAAACAGCTAACTTTTGAAAAACTGGAGACTGTTCACCAGGGTCCACATTCTCACGTGGCCACACTGGGGTAGGGTTGAGAAGGGGCTGACCCTTTATATATGAGCCACACTCTCCTATTTGTCCCAGCCTCCACCTGGCCTGTTTTGCTCACTGTCCTTACCTTGTGAGTTTTCAGCCTGCCTCAGCCCCATCCTTCCTGCCTCCTCTGACACCTATTCTTGCCCAACAGAAAACCCTTCCGTCAGGCCAGGAAGGGCCAGCCATGGGCTGTCCATCTGGCCTTGCCTGTCCCTGACACCAGGCCTTTGCTGACACTGTTTGGCCTGCCTGGAAGGGCTTTCCCCAAATATCAGCTCAGTGTATAAGCCATCCAGCGGGGAGGGCCTGGAGTGCTGAGTGCAAAGTCGATGTCCAGAATGTGTGACAACTCAGCATGTCCGCCCCGTGCAAGGATGTCACACCCTCTCCAAACTCAATGTTGGGAACCTGCTTCAGAGGACCACAACCCAAAGAGAAAACTCAATATCCACGATCAGAACTTTCCCCAGAAATTCAACATTATTTGCATTCCAGAAAAATTCAAAATGAATCCAACGGGAGTTTAAAGTATGTGTTAAATAGACTCACAGTTATAGATTCTAGAGAAGCCTAGAATTTTGGGCATCTAAGTATCTGGAAGGATACTTAGAGGTTCAGAGAAGCCCGAGGTCTGATTGTTTTAAAACCAAAATGAAATTCAAGCATCTCTGTAATTAAAATGCACATCAAAGGAAAAAACATGATTTGCTTTCAGTTAGCACAGCATTTCCAAGAACTATTTGTTGAATAAATGAATTAATATTTGTGTAAAGTGCAGTGTCAGTTAAAAAAATAATTTCAGCAGAAAGTACTCTAGTTCTTCCTGACCTTGTATTTTGTAGGATAAAAATAAACAAAGCTTGGTGGCTGTCCTGGTAATATTCTCATAGATTTTTATACTCACAGGCAGCTTGGAAGCCGATCTCACCAAATAGCCTTTGAGCAGGTCTCTGGGCCTCCAGCTTTTCAGCCGACCCTGCTGTGATCCATCTTCTTAAAACAGCGATTTCATTAGCTTGTTCTGTCCAGTGATCTCTACTGCCTTGCCATTATCTGCAGGAGAAATCACACCAAACTATAGCTTCTGGCAATTAGTAGAGTGGTTGCCATTCATCGTTCATTCATTCTCTCATTCAGTCACTCATCATTCTGCCAAAACCCAGCTCTTCCTTCACACCGGACCTTAGCCTAAGCTGGGTCTTGCAGGCTGTAGTGTCCCTGCCCTTGACATACTCATAGTCTGATGGGAGATGCAAATGTGGATACATGTATAAGGCAAAACAGAACAGAGCAAAGAAGAAAAAGAAAGAGGGAGTTCCCATCATGGCGCAGTGGAAACGAACCCAACTGGGAACCATGAGGTTGTGGGTTTGATCCCTTGTTAAGGATCTGGTGTTGCCGTGAGCTGTGGTGTAGGTTGCAGACGAGGCTTGGATCTGGCGTTGCTGTGGCTGTGGTGCAGGCTGGCAGCTGTAGTCTGATTCTACCCCTAGCCTGGGAACCTCCATATGCCTAAAAAGACCAAGAAAAAAAAATAAAAAGAAAGAAGGAAAAAGAAAAAGAAAGAAAAGGAGTTCCCACCATGGTGCAGTGGGATTGGTGGCATCTTGGGAGCACTGGGAGGCAGGTTCAATCCCCAGCCCGGAACAGTGGATTAAGGTTCTGGTGGTGTTACCGTTTCGACTTCGGTCGAGTCTGCGGCTCAGATCTCATCCCTGGCCCGGGAACTTCATATGCTGTGGGCAGCCAAAAAAACAAAAAAGAGAAAAAAAATAAAGAGGAAATAAAGAAGTTAGCACAAATCACTTAATTAAAAAAAGAAAAGAAAAAGAAGGAGAAATACTAAGGAGAAGCCAAGTGCTTGTGAAGGCATGACGAGGGGAACTATTGCTTTTTTTTTTGACTGGGGTTTGGGAACATTTCGGGGAGGAGACCACACGTAAGCTGTTCGGGCAGAGGCATGAACTCTTGATTTCTCTGTTCTGAAACACCATCGGCTTTAATAACTCCTTTTAAATCACGAAGGAATACTTGCTCATTGTAAAATAAATTCAGATGGTATCGACGTAGGTACAGCAACAAGGGACCATGACCCCTCATCCTGTTGCTAGCCTTTTCTGCTGATGTCAGCAGAGTTGCTAGTTTGGCATATGTCCTTCCAGAACCTTTTCTATGCATAAAAAACTATATCGGGGAGTCCCCATCGTACTCACTTAGTGGGTCAGGGATCTGATGTTGCAGAGAGCTGTGGTATAGATGCAGCTTGGGTTCCGAGTGGCTGTGGCTGTGGTGTAGGCCAGCAGCTGCAGCTCCGATTCGACCCTTAGCCTGGGAATTTCCATATACCACACGTATGGTCCTAAAAAGCAAAACAAAAACAAAAACAAAAAAACTGTATCCAGGTTATATACACACAGTTTATTTCCCACAAATGGGTTTTTACTCTTCCTACTGTTGGTCGATTTTTTAAAAAGTTTTATTTCATGTTTCATGAACATCCAGCATGTCAGTAGGCACAGAACATCCATCCTTTCTGACGTTCTGCAGGAACCATCGTGAGTTCTTCTGTAGCGGTATGGGTAAGAGAACTCCTCCCGCAGGACCGAGGGGTGAATCCCTCTTAGTATTTGTATCTGGGCTGCAGACAGAAAAGGACAGGGTCTAGGAAGGGGTGCAGGCAGGGAACCTTGGCATCCACGGGCAGCCCAAGGCTGTCCGCAGCCTGCAGACGTGGCTGCTGCCTCCCACCTTCTCAGGGCTGTAGTGGAGGAGGTGTGGTTGCTAGGAGCTCATCAGGAGAAGCCACAGGGAGGCAAGTGTTAGTGGAATGCAAAGAACTTTTTTTTTTTTTAACTGTTTGAGCTGGAATAGGCTGCCTCAGAGATAATAGCAGTGATAGCTAATATTTATTGAGCATTTGTTATGTGCTTTGGTTCATTTCATCCCTTTCTCTAGGAAACTGGGTACTATTTTTATCCCAACTAACAGTTCAGAGAAATTGCCTGAGTTCACACAGCAGTAAGTAGTGGAGCTGGTTTTCTCCCAACCCCTGTATGGTACCACCTCTGTTGGTAGTAAGCTCCACGTCATCAGAGGTATCCACACAGACTTCTCTCACATCCCCCTGCAGCACAGTTAGACTGGAAGCCCCTGGGGTCTATGGAAGCTGATCAAACTGCAGAAGCTCTTGTTCAGATTTGATCATCTGGAGCCTGACTGCCTATCTTTGGATCACGGCTCTTATCTCACTTGGGAAGGAGTGACCTCAGTTCCAGCTGGGCATATATATGCCTCAGTTTGCTCATCTATAAAATGGCAATAGAAGTTTGTTAAGTGGATTCAATGAGTTAAATATTTCAAAAGCACACAAAACCCTGCCTGCAACACAGCAAGTGCTATATAACAGTAGTTTTAATCATCTGGCGCTCAGGAAAGTAGCCTGAGCCAGAAAGCCAGGTTTAGAGCCACATTAAGAGGATGGAAGAAGAGCTCACTAGGGGTGGGCTCTGTCCAGCGTGGAGCAGGCCTGATAGCTCCCTGTTCTGGATGTTCCATTGACTTCCCTTTATTAATTTCAAGTTGCTGCTATAACAAATTAACATGAACTTCTTGGCTTGAAACAACACAAAGTTACTATCTTTCCGTCCTAGAGGTCAGAATTCCTAAAATCAAGGTGTTGGCAGAAGTTCCTGTATGGCACAGCTGGTTAAGGGCTGGCATTACCACAGCTGTGGCACCAGTTATAACCGCAGTGTGGGTTCAAGCCCTGGCCCAGGAATTTCAACATGCTGTGGGTGTTGCAAAAAAAAAAAAGTGTGGACAAGGCTGCATTCCTCCTGAAGCCTCTAGAGGAGAATTTCCTTGCCTTTTCCAGCTTCTTGGGGCTGCCCACCTTCCCTGGCTCATGGCCCTTTCTTCTGTCTTCAAAGCCAGCAGGGTATCATCTTTTTTTTTTTTTTTTTTTTTTTTTGTCTTTTGTCTTTTGTTGTTGTTGTTGTTGTTGTTGTTGTTATTGTTGCTATTTCTTGGGCCGCTCCCGCGGCATATGGAGGTTCCCAGGCTAGGGGTTGAATCGGAGCTGTAGCCACCGGCCTACGCCAGAGCCACAGCAACGCGGGATCCGAGCCGCATCTGCAACCTACACCACAGCTCACGGCAACGCCGGATCCTTAACCCACTGAGGAAGGGCAGGGACCGAACCCGCAACCTCATGGTTCCTAGTCGGATTCGTTAACCACTGCGCCACGACGGGAACTCCTCTTTTTTTTTTTTTTTTTTTTTTGTCTTTGGGGTATCATCTTTTGTCCTCTTTGACCTCTGCTTCTGTTGTCACATCTTCTCTCTGTGACTGATCTTCCTGCCTCCCTCATAGAGACCCTTGATGATAACAGTGAGCTCACTGGATAATCCAGGCTCCTCTCCATGACTCAAAAATCCTCAATTTAATTACATCCCTGAAGTCCTTTTTGCTTTGTAAGGTGACATAGTCACAGGTCCTGGGGATTAGGCTTTAGACATAGTTGGGGGCCATGATTCTGTCTACCACACCCCCCCACTACCCACTGTCAAGGTCTCCTGGAAGACTCTGCATCCCCTTGGACCCCGGGAGGACCATCACTTGGGAGGATCAGCACCTCTTTTGCTGTGTCTGCCTGACCTCTCCCCACCACCTCTGTGACCACTGGCTGGTCCTCCCTGCGTCTCCTCCGTCTGCCCCAGGGTTAGGTCAGCTGTGCTCTCCCCAGGTACCCAGGGTCAAGAGACCTGAGTACTGGTGCTGGTGACTCCTTGGAGATCATCGGCACGACTCCTTCATTGAGCAGATGGGGACAAAGAGGAGTGAGAACGCAAGTTCTCCCTGAGTGAGGCAGCTCGGGAACCCACTCCCTTGTCTCCTCCCTTTGTGCCAGACTCACTTTTCCCCCTTCCCGTCCTCATTTCTCGACCTTCCTGGTCCACTGTCATTTGTCTGCCTCATCTATGCCCGGTGGAACCTGATATCCAGTCTTACCTCTTTTTTTTTTTTTTTTTTTAAGGGCTGCACCCGAGGCATATGGAAGAAGTTCCCAGGCTGGGGTCAAATCGGATCTACATCTGCTGGCCTACCCCACAGCCACAAAAACACGGGATCCAAGCCACATCTGCAACCTACACCACAGCTCACGGCAACACTGAATCCTTAACCCACCGAGTGCGGCCAGGGATTGAACCCACGTCCTCATGGATACTGGTTGGGTTTGTTACCGCTGAGCCACAGCAGAAACTCCCCAGGCCTATCTTTTTATCACCTTCCAGCTCAGCCCTGCCCAGTCCTGACTCCAGGCTTTTGCTTCTGCTGCTTCCTCTGCTTAGGATGCTTCAGTTGTTCGCCCAGCGGTGGCGGTAGTCTGCTGCGAAAGGAGGAGCATTGGGCTGCCTTGGATCAGGATCGTAGATCTTTAGGCCAGCCCTGCTGCAGCTCCCTGGGGACTTTGGGACACGCTTTCTCTCTCTGAGCCTCAGTTTTCACATCTGCCCAATGGGAATTATAATCCTGGCTCATCCCTTCCTTGTAGAACTGTGGTGAAGTGTACATGAGCTGTCAAGAACTGTTCCCTTTCTTTTGACCTGACCGTGCCACGTGCTCAGGTCCTGTGTCCCCAGCGGGAAGGTGAGTGTGAGCTGGTACAGGGCTTTGCCTGTGAAAGGTTCTCACAATACCTACGGAGGGACTGAGGAACCAGCATGCTGGCTAGGTTCTTCCCATGTAACCTCAGGACAGGTCTCCGGGGAGGAATCCTCAAGCACTTCCTCCTCCAGGAAGCCCTCCTTGCTTACCCACAGTCAGGGTGATATCCTCCTGTTTTGGCCCTGAATCAGCCCGCTTGTTATCTCATTGTGCCTTGACTTAGAATGCTTTGTCTCCAGCCTAACTTTATCCTTAGACTGGGGGGTTCTAAATTGTCTTCTGACTAGCACAGGGCATGGAATATAGTAGGTGCTTGGAAAGTGTTGGTCGGATGGATGGATGGATGGATGGACAAACGAGCTGTCTACTATGATTGATTGTTACTACTCGCCCTAAACCCCACCCATCTAGATTATTATCAAGGTTATTGATACGATTCACATGTTCACATACACATCTTTGATGAGTCAAAGAGATGTTTGAATGCAAGAAATTATCACACTTATTCTTTTTCTCTAAACGCATGAGCTTCCACTGGTCTGCAGTCTTTTTTCCCCACCAATGTTCACAGCCTGGGAAAAAAGTCTCTGTCTAATTTATCTCTATTAGCTTTTATTTTCACTACCCCCGGGGCTGTAGAATCTCTACTCCCACTCCTAGATCTTCTCTAAATGTTTGGTAAGGCTGGTATGGGCACGAATCCTTAGGGGCACCTGCTGCCCATCTGGACTTGCCCATCCAGCACAGTGTTTGCCTTTCGAGACCCTCTAACTCCCTTTGTAAGCCTCTGCCAACCCGGGACCAGGATGGTGTCACATGCCCCCCTGTTTGAGGGGTTGGCATCTGGAGTGGGGACCAGGGTAAAGGCTCTCTCCCCAGAGCTGATCTCCATCCTTAATGGGAGCCAGTAAGGCAAGAGTCACTGACAAGAGTGATAACTAGTATTTGCCTCCCTCCATCTAGTAGGCAACAGGCGTTGTTTTAAGCACTTTGCATGCGTTGTCTAGTCTGCAAAGCAACCCTGTAAGACAGTCAGTTTTATTATCCCCCATTTTACTGATGCAAAAACTGAGGGACACCGAAGCCCAGAAACTTGCTCGAGGTCCTAAGCAGGGGAGCCAGGATTCTAATGCAAACTGTCAGATTCCAGAGGCCACACATGTGACCGCTGTCCCGCACTGTTTCTTACCAACCTGATGTGCCAGCAGCAGGCAGGAGATCTGACCAGGGGAGGTCCAAGTTGGGCAGAGCCCGATTTGGAGAACAGACCACAAACCAGGCTGATGGGTAGAGGCATGTATGTGGCTTGTATCTGACGTTGTTTGTCTTGATCCCAGATGCTCCCGGCTTGAAGAGCATTGGACTGACACACCTGCCAATAGCAAGCACCCTGTAGGTTGGGCTGCGCCCAGACAGACCTCAGCAGCTTCAGCACCCAGTAGGCCCTCAGGGAAATAGTTCTGGTGAGCAGAGGGGCAGACCACCACAGGTATTATCAGTCCTTCTTTCTGGGAAACTTATCCTATGTGCCTTCTGGCATGTTCCTTCTTGGGCCAGGCCACCTGGAGACTCCCTGGCAACCCCAGAGCTCCCAGCCCTGCACGCTCCCTCCCCAGCCTGTTCCTGGTGGAGCATCGGGGGCTCGGCACTTCCAGCAGCTCCCCTCCTAGACCCAGGCCCGCTTTTGCTGTTTTCAGGAAAGAAAGCAAAAGAAACATAGTTGTCACTGTTGCCCTTGAGCAGACTTTTCTTCCTCTTCCCTGGTCAGGTGCCCATGGGGAGGGTCGTTCCCGTGGGGAGGGTCATTCCCCTTCAGCCCTGGTTCTGTTCAGAAACAAGTCAAAGTCCCCAGCTCTTCATACCACACCCATCGCAGCTTCCTGCTTTCTCTTCCTCTATTGCCCTGCCTGCCTGAGAGGAAAAAAAGACATTGAGCTACAGTCCAGGTGGCGGGGGGTGGGGAGACTTGGCCCAGGTGCTTGGGCAGGCCAGTGGGGACCCACGGCAGGGGGGGCAGGGAGGACACCTGCCTCCTACTCCGAGTCTGCAGGGCCTGCCTGGAGCTTGCCCAGAGATTGCCCGGGGTCTGTTGGGCTGTCCTGGTCCTCATACTGAGAGCGGGCTGGCGCAGGAGGGCTCGCCTGGTTGACCAGGACTTTGGGTGGGTATCTCCTCTCTTGGATCTCTGTTGATGGAAGCATCATGGCCAAGGTGACTGGATTGGGGGTGTCCAGAGGGTCCAGGGGAGAGTGCGGGGTGGCAGGGGTTGCCCTTAGGAGGGGCTCTGGGCAGGGACTCGTTTCCAGCTGGCCCGACAGTGTTACGGTATCTTTCACAACCTATAGTATCAGTCCTGGATAGTTATTCACAAGGTGATGCCCAAAAGAAGATCCCCAGCCATCACAAAAGCCATCTGTGCCAATATGGGGGTAGATTACCAAAGATCCCTGCGGTGTTATTATTATCTTTAAATCTCTTTTATATAGTGAGGATGATGGAGTAAAAGATGCCCAGAGAACCCAGCCTGGAGCCACAGAGCCCAGCCTAAGGCTCCCTGTCCTCCATCCTTGATCCTGCAGCTGTGTCAGCTGCCTCCTCCTCCAATTCTGCAGGGCCTGCCCAGAGCTCGCCCAGCGACTGCCCGGTGTCTCTGTGGGCTGAGCACACCTCTGGCAGGGACCGGCCCTGCCCCTGCCCCCTTGCCCAGAGGCATCCCTTCTTTGACCTTTGTAATTATTCCTGTGCAATCTTCCTCCGTGTTTTTTCCTCCCCCTTTTCGAGGTGCTCGACTCCTGCACTCCCTCCAGTGTATTAAGGATGTGAGTGAAATTGATGACTGGGATGTCTCAGGTCTTTATGATGATGAATGACTTTCACTGCCAAAGCTTTTATTGTCTGTGATTTGGGAAGAAGGGGGAACTGATATATCAAGGCTGCCTGTCACACCATTTAATACAGTTATAAATCCTGACGTCACTAACTGGTGGTCAGGAGCTGGAGAATTCCACCGGCCGCTGCTTTGCTGAGCCTTTATGGATTTTTTTCCCCTCTCGCCTTTCTTTGCTTGACTGTCACAGTGGTGTTTGGGGAGGGGAGGAGATGGGAATAGCTGGATGGTGACTTTAAAAAACCCCAGGGGCAGCCTGGTCCAGGGAAGAAAGTGGGAGGCCTCCCCATTCTAAAGGAAGGAGAGGATTTCCATGGTGGCTCAGTCGGTTAAGTATTCGGCGTTGTCAGTGCCGTGGCTCAGGTCACTGCTGTGGGAGCAGGTTCGATTCCTGGCCCGGGAACTTCCGCATACCATGGGCATGGCAGAAAATGAATAAAAGGAAGGAGAAATGATAGGCCTTTGATTCTAAAGTGAGCAAAGAAATTGTTCAGTTCCTAAAACTATGCTCATATCTTCTTGCCTGTGCACCACTCTTTATAGTTTACAGACTGATTTTACAGCTGTTATTTTTCAGATCTTCCTTCCATCTTTGGGGCAGGGGTATGACAAGGAGAGCCTCAAGCCCCATTTTGCAGAAGAGGAAATTAGGGCTCAGCAAGGTGAAGCTACTTGGCCAAGATTATGCCACATCAGGGAGATGCAGAGGGCAACTCCCTGGATGAAGTAACAGAGTATCACCGTTAGGAGTTTGGGGCATGGAGTCAGACAGCCCTGGGTTCCAATCCTAGAACACCATCATCTAGCTGCTGATCATGGAATGGTCACTTCAGTTTTCTGACCCTCAATTTCCTCACCTGAAAATGAGAATGACACTTTCTTTATAAAGTTGTTAGGGGAATTAAATGAGATAATGCATGGAAGAGTCTTAGCAAGATTCTTGCCCCATCAAAAGTCCTCAAAAAGGGAGTTCCTGTCGTGGCTCAGTGGTTAACGAATCTGACTAGGAACCATGAGGTTGTGGGTTCGATTCCTGGCCTTGCTCAGTGGGTTAAGGATCTGGCGTTGCCGTGAACTGTGGTGTAGGTCGCAGACGTGGCTCGGATCCCGTGTTGCTGTGGCTCTGGCGTAGGCTGGCGGCTACAGCTCCAATTTGACCCCTAGCCTGGGAACCTCCATATGCCACGGGTACGGCCCTAAAAGGACAAAAGAAAAAAAAAAAAAGTCCTCAGAAAGCGTTTTTAAAAGGTGGTAATTGCAATGAGAGGAGCATGTGCTAGATGTTACAGGAGCAGAGGAGGGCCACCTATGCCTTCCTGAGGCTGTGTGGAGAGGTGGCCCAGGAAGGCTTCCTGTAGGAGGTGGGCCTAGAGCTGATTGGAATGAATAGGAATTAGCCAGCCTGGAGAGCACAAGTGAGGAGCGCATACCAGGTGGAAGGAACAGATGAGAGAAGCATAAATAGCATGGGTTCCTGCACAAGCCGGTGAGGAAGTGCCAGCCGCCCCAGGAGTGGTGAGTTCTGCAGCTGGAGATGAGGGAGGGTTGGACCTGGGATCATAACTCCTGATCCTGGGGAGCCTTGTGGGGCTTTCAGTAGGGACTGACATCTTCCAAGAAGTCTCTCTGGGGTCTTGACAGAGGGTGGGTGTAATGCAGATGAGACTAGTAAGAAGACTGAAGTCATCAAAGGTGGTTGCAAAAGTCCAGGAGAGGAAGGATGAGGACCTGGACGTGCAGTGGGGATGAATATGCACAAAAAAAAAAAAAAATTGCGGAGTAGAATTGACAACAGACAAATATCAGTGATAGGCGAGGTATAGATGTCAAGGATGGCTCCCCTAGTTGGAGTTGGGGGGACTGGGTGGCAGATAGGGGAGCCACCAGCTGAGACAAAGATGACAGGAAGAAGGACTGGTTTGGATACTTGGACTGTGCAGTGCCCCAGGGAGACCCAGGTGGAAATGTCCAGAGGGAAGTGGGAGAGGGGTCAGGGCTGAGGATACTGATTTTTGGAAGTCAAGGGCACAGAGGAGACGGGCCACCTAGTGAAGAAGGGGAGACAAGAGGACTTGAGAGGAGCAGAGGTATAGGAAGAAACTCTTAGGAACACGAGCGGTTGGAGAGAGGAAGCCATGGAGAAATCTGGGAAGAGGTGATTGGTGAAGGACAAAGCCGACCACGGATGCGCTCCATCCTGGAGCCTGGAGCCATCACAGCTCTGAGGGGGGATCAACAGAATTCTCTCTGGCTGCTTAAGCAGAAATGGCATTTTTTTTTTTTTTTTTGGTCTTTTTGCCTTTTCTAGGGCCTCTCCCGCAGCATATGTAGGTTCTTAGGCTAGGGGTCTAATCGGAGCTGTAGCCACCGGCCTACGCCAGAGCCACAGCAACGCAGGATCCGAGCCATGTCTGCAACCTACACCACAGCTCATGGCAATGCCGGATCCTTAACCCACTGAGCAAGGCAAGCGATCGAACCCGCAACCTCATGGTTTCTAGTCGGATTCGTTAGCCACTGTGCCATGACGGGAACTCCAGAAATGGCATTGTTTAAAAGATGATAGGACACTCAGGCTGGCTTGGAGGCTTCACAGCCAGAAACCACGCCTGAGCACCTGAACCACAGCACAGGACTGATCTTGTGGAAACACCACAGCTTGGCCTGTGGACCCAGAGCCCTCAGCTCACACTGCTGTCCCTGGACACCAGATGTCACCACTGGAAACACTACCTCCACAGGCACCTGCTTCTTTGCGTCACTTGCCTCTGAATGAATGACTTACACACATGTGTCACCTTGATGGAACCAGGAAGGTGCCTTTTCCTGAGCTGCAAGGGAGCCTGGGAAACCAAGCTCCTCACTTCTGCCTTGAGGAGTCTGAGTTCTTAAGGTGGAAAATTCCCCAAACAAAAGAAGGATGTTCAGAGGTATCAGGTGGCCAAAGATGTTTGAAGAATTAGGGAGCAGGCAGAGATCCAAAAGAGCAGGGCTGAGAAGCCCCATGACTTTGGCAATTAGGAGGATCTTGTTCTTTGAGTCATTTATTTCCCTTTTTTTTTTTTTTTTTTTTTTGCTATTTCTTTGGGGCCGCTCCCACGGTATATGGAGGTTCCCAGGCTAGGGGTCTCATCGGAGCTGTAGCCACCGGCCTACGCCAGAGCCTCCGAGCCGCGTCTGCAACCTACACCACAGTTCGCGGCAATGCTGGATCCTTAACCCACTGAGCAAGGGCAGGGATCGAACCCTCAACCTCATGGTTCCTAGTCGGATTTGTTAACCACTGCGCCATGACGGGAACTCCTGAGTCATTTATTGACTATAGTTAACCTCCTCTGTAGGATTTGAGGCTTCATTAAATTCAGACTCAGAAGCATCTGCACATGGGCCAAAAACCATCCAGAGAGCAGGGGCAATGACTGTACTGGATTCCAGGAAAGCCCTAGCAAGAAGAGGCAGTGGGACCTGAGTCTGAGAGTGGGGTTGGGACCCAGGGGCCCAATCCCAGCCCTGGGGAGTCCTAGAGGTGGCTGGAGACACTTCCCTTTGCTAGAACTTGGGTATCTCTCTGCTTTGGCTGATGCCTTTTCTCCAGTGAGGGATGAAAAGCTACCACCTGTTGGTCTCAAAGAGGAAGCCTCCTGTTCTTAAGGGCACAGAATCCCCAGCACCTGCCCCAGGGCCGGGCCTGGAAGAATGGCTTGGAAAGGTTTCTGAGCAAATGAATGATGAATGAATGAACCAGGAAGCATTTCTTTGGCCTCAGCTGAGCACTGTGCTGCCTCCATGGGGAAAGACAAATGGGACACCGTCCCTGTCCTGGAAGTGTTGTCCCATGTCTTCCAGGGACAGCTATCCTGGGCAGTCTGGCGAGCGCTGTGACGTGGAGCAGACACAGGGGTTCTGAGAGGACTAGTGTGTGGGGAGGGGAGGGCAGGGCCTCTGGAAGGTTTAATCACTGGAGGTGACGTGGGTGGAGTTTGCCTGGAGCTGCAAAGGCATGGCAGCAGTATTTGCTGAGGTTTGGAGGCGAGCTGGAGTGGGAGTGGAGGGCAGCGAGGAGTTTGGACTTGATCCAGGGTGGTGGGCGTGAGGCGTGCAGGGTCCATGTGCAGAGGGGCTGGGATACTGGAGGAGGCTGGAGGGAGGCAGGGAGATAGTTGAGGGGTGGGTGGTGACAGGAGTCTGCATGGCAGGGCCCGAGCTGGCTGTGGATGTGGAGAGGCTTTGCGTTGGTGACACCTCCCCCGATGTCTGCCCACCTGGGGCACTGGTGGGAGAGGCTGGGCCTTGGGTGCCAGGGTGTCCAGGCCGGGCCTTCTTGCCCAGGGTGCCCTCATTATGCCACTCACGCGGTGGAGAGACATAAGCAGCAGTCGAGATGCGGGCTGCCTCCTGCTGGTGTGCGGAGCACAGGCAAACCACATGAGATCCCATCTCGCGCATAATGTGCATCCGAGGACAAAATTAGATTGAGAAGTAAATGGAGCCGAAAATTTCTAAAGCATTTCCCGTCAAGAAGCTGTTTGATTGCATGTTTTAATTCTCCAAGTCCTCCTGCCCAGTGAGGTTCATTTTGGTGGGGACTGCTGGAGCGGGTGGGGGGGGGAACAACCTGGGGACCTGGAGCCTGGGCAGGAGAGGCCGGGAGAGGCCCTTTACCGCATGCTGGCCCTGAGTCCAGGCTCCACATAGCTCTTCTTCCCAGGTGTGCTGGCTCAGACCTCAAATCACCCTGTGAAATGGGTACTATGTCCCCATTTTGTTGACAAGGAAACTGAGGGGCAGAAATCATGGAACCTGCTGAGGCCACGTAAATAGTGCTTGGTTGGCAGAGGTGACCAAAAGCACTGGCCCTTTGGACTTTGAAACTCAGGCCGATGCCACTTTGCGTTACATGTTTGAATGTTTCTATTTTTTCACTGGAAAGCTCTGGATGCTTCCTCCTTCTCATTTTCTCTCTCTGCTTCTTCCATTTCCAAAGCCCAGGAACTCTGGGAGGCAGGGCAAAGGATATAGCTCCATTCAGCAGATTTGGAAAGCTAAGTTCACGGAGGTGCCGCTGTGGTAGCACAGAGGGAGGAAGCCAGTGGCAGATTCTGGGACATCTCATTCTTGTGTGTGTTCTCCTTCCTGGTCCTCTCCAGCAGGTTCAGTAATTACAAAGTGATAAAATCTCTCTTACACACACGAACATACACCATGCAGGCACGCACGCACGCATGCATGCAGGCATGCACGGACATGCTTGCGCAAGTTTAAAAGCAGAAACACCAGGCGTCTGATCAGGAACCTGGCTTGTTCATCAGTGCCTGTTTCTCTTTGGATTCAAGGGATTGTGGCTTGGCTGTGTGTGGTGCTCTGGGCAGGCCTCACTCTCAAAGGCACTTCTTTGTTCACCTGCAGGCTAGGCAATTAGTGATTTTCCAACAATTGTTAAGTGTTTTGTTTTTTAGTTTTTGTCAAGAAAACTTTCGTTCAGAGATGAAACCTTCTTGTGACGCCTTCATCTAAATAGTCAGGGGTTCCCGTCGTGGCGCAGCGGAAATGAATCCGACTAGGAACCATGAGGTTGCGGGTTTGATCCTTGGCCTTACTCAGTGGGTTAAGGATCTGGCGTTGCCCTGAGCTGTGGTGTAGGTCACAGATGCAGCTCAGATCCCGCGTTGGTGTGACTGTGGTGTAGGCTGGCAGCTATAGCTCCGATTGGACCCCTAGCCTGAGAATCTCCATACGCTTTGAGTGCAGCCCTAAAAAGAAAAGAAAAAAAAAAGGGGGCAAAATAAATAGTCAGAATCGAGGTTTAGTTGTTGAGGGGGTGGCCATCCCAGAGGTGCCAGAGGTGCCCCAGGAGGCCCAGAGGAACATGACTAGAACCTGTGCCTGGATGGCCTTTCATGTCCTTTGGGCCCCTGGTGCTCCCCACTTCCAAAGTGGCTTTTGAGACAGTGTGAAGCTTACTCACAGAATGGGAGTGTTCTCTCCTCAACCTGCAATCAGTCTCACCTCTGGGACCTCAGCCCTCATACCTTACCCACCTGCCTGCCCACCTCACCCCAAGTTCTGCCTGTGCCAGAGGAGATGCAGACCAGCCCCAAGCATGCTGTCTCTCAAGCTCCATTCACTGGTGTGGCTGGACCCACCAGGACTGCCCACCCTGCCCTGACTCAGCCTGAGCCTTGCTCCCCATGCCCCTGAAGGAACCCTACCTACCCAGTTCCAGCAATGCTGCCTCCCGGAAGCCTGCAAGCCAACTGCAGGAACTAAATCTGTCTATTGTCTTTGCTACACATGGGACCTCTGAGCCTCTCTGAGCCTCCGTTTCCCCAGCTGTGGGCCCTGAGATGATGACTAAAGCACTCTCACTTCTGTGACCCCACTTGGGGATCCCGCGGGCCCAGGGTGGAGGCAGGCCACGGGCGATCCCAGACCTGACAGTGGCTTGCAGACAAGAGCCTGAGCTATGCGAGGCTTCTCAGAAGCCAGCACCTGCCTCAGCCTCTCTGGGAGGGGAGAGCCAGGGAGGGATGGGCTGATGCTCCAGCAGCCCGCAGCGGAGGCCAGCAGCTCGATTTAATGCGTGTTCTCTGCAGCACATTAATTCGCCGTGCACCCTAGGAGGTGTCTCTGCGGGGTGGGCTTGGTTTTCCCCTGCAAGCAGCACACCTGCCCAGACTGCCTCTCGCGTGGGCCGCTCTGCAGCAGTTTCCCATTTCGGCCTTGCCGTGTGGTTTGGGGAAACAGTTGGAGGGGTGGGGGCGTCATCTGGTTGGGCTCTGTTGATTCTGAGCCCAGATCTCATGACATCCACCAGCCTGTTACCTTCTGGATCAGAAGTGGATGGCCGAGGCCGTGGTTTAGGACTTGTGACAGGCCTTGGTCCCGTTACAGGAGATCAGAAGCCTCTCTGAGGCTTTTCTGACTTCGACATGTACCTGTTGGTTATTTCTTATAATAAATGGGCTGTCAGCCAAACGTGGAAGGAGGCAGAGAACCCATCCCCACCTCTCTTCCCTCCTCTGACCTCTTCCCGGGTGGGTGGCCTGGGATGTGACTCCGGGTTCACAGATGAGAATATTCAGAGAGGGGAGCATCTGCCTGAAGGCAGGTAAGGAAGTGGGCGTCGTTCTGACCCCCAGTCCAGGGCCTTCACTCTCAGTCCTCCAGCCCTGCTCTCCCCCTTTAGCTAGAAAGGTCCAGTAGGTGCTTCCCACCCTGCCTGACTTTATTTCCATCCCCTCCTCAATTTGGAACGTGGGGGTTAAGAGCACAAGCTGCTTGATTTCTAATCCTGCCCCTACAGCCCCTACCTGCCCCACTTTCTGCCTGTGCAACCTTGAGCAAGTTACTTAACCTCTCTCAGCTTCAGTGGCCTCCTCTGAATATTGGAGGTCATACCAGGCAGAGCTGGCAGCACTTTTGGGTCAGGCACCTCGCTAAGGGCCTCACATGTACCAGCTCTTTAATCCTTTACGCAGTCTAAGGAGGTGCCATGGTCATGAGCCCATTTTATAGATGAGGAATCCGAGGTGGAATCTTGCCCAAGGTTACAAAACAACTAGTCAACCTGCAAGGGCTGGGATTTGAATCTTGTGTTCTATTCCCAGAGCCTGCACGCAGCCTGTGTGCTTAACTGCTAAGCTCATCCTTTCAATGTCAGCAACAATAATAATAATTTCTACCTTGTAGGATTGTTTTGATGTTTAAATGAGACAAGGCACATAAGGCACATAGATGAGTGCCTGGCGGATAGAAAGAGCTCAACAGAGCTACTGGTCCCCATCCGTCCATCTTATGTGTTTTTTGTTTTTGTTTCTGTTTTTGCTTTTCAGGGACATACTCGTAGCATATGGAGGTTCCCAGGCTAGGGGTCAAATCAGAGCTATAGCTGCCAGCCTGCACCACAGCCATGGCAATGCAGGATCAGAGCCACATCTGCAACCTACGCCACGCTCACAGCAAGGCCAGATCCTTAACCCACTGAGTGAGGCCAGAGATTGAGCCCGCAACCTCATGGTTCCTAGTCGGATTCGTTTCTGCTGCCCCACGATGGGAACTCCCATCCATCTTATGTGAATTCAGCACCCCCCACCCCCACCCCACATGTATACCCAGGGCTAGGTGGGGAGTGTTTTGAGGCTTTCCACCTTTGTGTAAAGTATGACTTCCTTCTTCACTTACTGTCTTTCGCATTTTGTTCTTCAAATGTTTTATGGGGGACAAAGAAAGATGAGCAGCAGGAAAGGGCCATGCACTTATGTGGGGAGTGGGCAGTGAGGGGGAGCTTGAGCCAGGCACTGGCTTAACTCACAAAGACCCCACCAGGGAGGAACTGTGGGGGAGTCATCCCCCTTCCCTAAATATGGGAGGAAAAGGAGGCTGGGTCATTTGCCCAAGGCCACAAAGCTGGTAGGAATCAGGGCTGGGATTTGGGCCCAGAGTGGGACTGTGTTCTTGGCTATTGGTGTGGTTTTTGCTGTGTCGGCAGGTTTCTGAGAGCAGCTTGATGTGAGCAGAGCCACACTTTCAAAGATGGATCTGGCTGTGCTCTGGGTGAGCTGTGGAGCTATGATGGCATTATGGAGTGTTTGCTCTGTGCCAGGCCCTGTGCTCGGGGCTTGACATGGTGTTTTGTTTGTTTGTTTGTTTTTGGTGTTTTTTTTTAAATCTTTTTAGGGGTACCCATGGCATATGGAGGTTCCCAGGCTAGGGGTCTAATTGGAGCTGTTGCCGCTGGCCTATGTCACAGCCACAGCAACTCCGGATCCTTAACCCACTGAGCAAGGCCAGGGATCGAACCTGCAACCTCATGGTTCCTTGTCAGATTCGTTACCCACAGAGCCATGAAGGGAACTCCGGCGTTAGTTAATTTAATCCACACAACAACTCAGTGAGGCAGATTTTCATGTATAGATGAGAAAACGGAGACACAGAGAGGCTAAGCAACTTGCTCAAGATCACACAGCCAGCAAGTGCAGACCCAGGGTCTGAATCGAGTCTGCCAGCCAGTGGCCTTTGTCTCAAATGACCATGCCATATGGAACCCTTTCACAAAGATGTAATGTCCTCTTAATGTGGAAGGTCACTTCAAGGGAACGTGATGCTTTCTGTCTGCTCATTCATTCATTCATTCCACTTTCCACTTAGCTATCATCTAGCTTAGGTATAATCCAACTCTCAGGAAGGAAGATATCCCCAAGCCTGAGATTTGGGGAGTATGTTCTTCCTTAGCAGCCTGGTAGGCAAATGTAATGAAAGTACTCTCAGCCCTGAGTCTGGGGACGGGGGGACTGGGACACCTCCAACTTTTAGTCCAGCCATGGGACTCCCTGGTTCCGAAACCCTGGGAGGCAAGCATACATGTTCAATATCCTTCATCCAGCTTGGGTGGGCACGTACCGTAACCAGGAGTGGAGGCATGGCACGTTTCCATCAGTCATTGAATCTCTGGGTGGTCTTTGCCGTTGCCATGCTCCGTGCAAGGGTTCTCCAGGGACCCATCCTGGACTGAGATGGACAATTGGGCTTTTCTCCATCTGCTCCTTATAATTATATAGGTCCCAAGCCAACTTTCAAAACACTGGTTTGTCACATCAGTTTCTCAGATCAGAGACGCACATAATCATGCTGCAGAGACAGAAGTGCACCCTCCTCCAATGACAGCAACCCAGGTTCATCTCCGTGAACCAGCATCACTGAACCTCACCCGCTGCAGGGGCAACGCCTCTGGAGGTCTGTAAGCAGGCACCTTGCCCTCTGCCAAGCACCCAGATTGCTGAGGTTTGGGCTTCTTGAGTCAAATTATATTATTTTCCTGCCTCCACCCTTGTCGCTCTCCTGTCACCTTCACTTCTGACATCACTGGCTCTAGAAGTCTCTCTCCCTCTTCTTCTTTTTATAGTAATGATTTTTATTTTTTAATAATGATTTGTATTTTTTCCATTATGGCTGGTTTACAGTGTTCTGTCAATTTTCTACTATACGGCAAAGTGACCCCATCACACATACATGTATACATTCTTTTTTCTCTCATTTTCATGCTCCATCATAAGTGACTAGATATAGTTCCCAGTGCCAGATAGCAGGATCTCATTGCTTATCCATTCCAAAGGCAATAGTTTGCATCTATTAACCCCAAATTCTCAATCCATCCTACTCCCTCCCCGTTTCCCTTGGCAACCACAAGTCTGTTCTCCAAGTCCATGAATTTCTTTTCTGTGGAAAGGTTCATTTGTCCTGTATATTAGATTCCAGATACAAGTGATATCATATGGTATTTATCTTTATCTTTCTGACTTTACTTAGTATGAGAGTCTCTAGTTGCACCCATGTTGCCTCAAATGGCATTATTTTGTTCTTTTTTATAGCTGAGTAGTCTCTCTCCCTCTTCTTATTTTGCTCTTTTCAAACTGCTGGGGACTGGGGAAACCAAGCTGCTGAGCTCCTTGGAACTGTGTGAAGATGAGGACTCAGCCTGCCAGAGCTGGTGCCCAGGGGACTCTAGGGACAGAATTTGTGCCCCCCCCCCCCTTCGACTACTCACAGCCAGATTATCAGGGCTGAGGTTGCCTGATGGCACATTTCAGACTGGCGGGACAACACAGTATTTACTGGCTGTGTGAGGGCTGGATGCTGGCTTGGGGACACCTGATGGGACCATGAGCAACAAATGTGAACTTGGCCAAGGTGCTCCTAGCGTTATGGTGCTGTCCTCAAAAGCAAGGAATTTCTGCGTGACGGCTCTGGTCCAGGAGCTGCTGAGGTGGGGGCAGAGGGTGCGGGGGCAGTATGTACCTTCGTGCATCTTGGATTCATTATTACCTCTCCTTCAAGACTGGCGGTGAGCCCCTTGGGGGCACAGACAGTGTCTGGTTCTTCAGAAAAAGTTAATTTTTAATCACAAAGTTAATTTGAATAAAAAGTAATACATGCATGTGGTGAAATAGCCAAACCATACAGAAAAATACAAAATGAAAAATAGTTCTCCTTTCCCCAACCTCAGCCCTCCCGTCTGCAGTCCCTCACCCCTATGTTAACCAAATTGCATGTGTACTTTCAGTAACATTTTTACACATCTATCAGCAGATATATTTTATCTACTTCCTACCAGCACAAATAAAATCACACTGTGAACGGTCTTCTTCTTCGCTTTGCTTTATTCACTCTGTGATGGTGCTCTTTCTACAACCCACATGCTCAAATCTACCTCACTGTTTTTTTCTAAGGTGTGTAATATTCCATTATAGGGAGATATCCTAATTTATTGAACCCAGCCATTGTGATAGACACTTGGGTTGTCTCTTTCCCTCCCTCCCTACCTTTCTTTCCTTCCCATTAGATGTAAATCTTGGTGTGCTTTCTGTGTATTTCCATAGATGAAGTCCTAGAAGTAGACTTGCATGTCCAAAGGAGGTGTGTTTTATATTTGCAGTTCACCTATTGAAGCTGAATTGTGTGAGGAGATAAAGGTACAGACTCTGGCATCCGATGGCCTCTGTCTGTCTCCAGGGCCCCCTTTTTCTAGCTGGGTATCTTATCTGTAAATTGGGGATTATAAAGTTTTATATCTCCTGTGGTGGCTGTGACACTTATGTGAGATGTTACTCACGATCATTTCAAATAGTGCCTGGTGCCTGGTAAAAGTTGAATATATGATCATTGTTACTGTTTTTAAAAAAATTTTTTTTTGTCTTTTGAGGGCCGCACCCGTGACATATGGAGATTCCCAGGCTAGAGGTCTAATTGGAGCTGTTGCTGCCGGCCTACGCCAGAGCCACAGCAGTGCCAGATCCAAGCTGTGTCTGCGACCTACGCCACACCTCACAGCAATGCCAGAGCTTTAACCCACGGAGCAAGGCCAGGGATCGAACCCACAACCTCGTGGTTCCTATTCGGATTCGTTTCCACTGAGCCACGATGGGAACTTCTAATTATTGTTATTGTTGATTATTATTATTATTATTATTATTATTATTATCATTATCATCATCCCCAAGTCCTCTGGTGCTAGAACTCAGTAGGGATCAGCTAATGCATGAATGAATGAGTGAACAAATGAATGAGTGACAACCTGAGCTAACCCACAGTTGCTCTCTCTGTCCTCCTGCTGAGAATATTGACTTCTGTCTGGCCCTGGAGCAGCACCTGTCCCGGCAGGGAGGCCTGGAGCCATGAGTGTGGCAGAGTCGCTTTGCAGCACTGCTCATTAGAACCCAGCTTTGTCGGTTGGTTATGTTGGATCAACAGTTGCTGGCTGAAGAGAATCATGTCAAAAATGCACATGGAAGGAGTTCCCGTCCTGGCATAGTGGTTAACGAATCCAACTAGGAACCATGAGGTTGCGGGTTCGATCCCTGGCCTTGCTCAGTGGGTTAGCGATCCGGCGTTGCCGTGAGCTGTGGTGTAGGTTGCAGACATGGCTTGGATCCCGCGTTGCTGTGGCTTTGGGGTAGGCTGGCAGCTACAGCTCCAATTAGACCCCTAGCCTGGGAACCTCTATATGCCGTGGGAGTGCCTAAAGAAAAGGCAAAAAGACAAAAAAAAAAAAAAAAAAGCACATGGAAATATTGACTGAGCCCAAGTGTCTGCTCTAAGATGCCAGGCAGATGAAATTCAAACACTGAATGAGAGTTGTTGGAGTCTGGAAGGTCTCAGTGATTCCAGGGGAGTAGATGAGGTCGGTTCAGAGGAAAGAATGGGGAGGGTTGAGACTGCTAAGTAAACAGAGTTCTGATGAATGAATTCTCAGAGTTGTTTTCCTGCTCTGAAAATGCACATTACATCTTTAGCCAGGACAGTTAGAGGAGGGCCAGTCAGAGTTAGTTGCAAGTGGGGATTAAGTGATTTGGGAAAAAGAAATTGAGAGTTATTCTTTCTAAGTAAATAACACCATCTAAACTAATGGCTAATAAACCCGTCATTAGGAGCTGGCCAGGTCTGCTTTAATGACTGGATGGGCCCATGTGCAATTAGCACATCCATTGTGTGCAGGCGAAGTGGCCTGCTCCATCACGGCCCCCCTTCCCCTCTAGGTGAAACACTCCCCGTTGGCACTCCCCCGCTTATGCACCCTTTGCTGGTGGCAGGTCCAAACAAAGGGAGACTCCAGAGCAGCCCCTGTTCAAACTGTCACACATTTCAAAACGCCAGCTGGAAGGAGCGAGCCTTGTGACGCGGTCCCGTGTACGCATACACCGGGGTTTGTGCAGCAGGATTAATCCTCTCCTCGGATCCCGGGTGTTGGGCTCTTTCTCTCTCCCTCCCCTAAGGTGACAGTTGTTTACTGTCACCTGCTTTGATGTTGGTTGCAAAATCTTCAACTCATGTCACTCAGGCATGGTTGACTTTCTCCTCTAATGAGTGTCAAAGTATAATTTTTAAAAAATTAAGAACATAACTCATGGACAAATATAGAAGGAACCCATGTGAGGATTTTATTCAACTCGTAAATTAATGAGGGAAACTATAAAAAGATAAAAGTGGCTCCAAGAGCATTTGAGGAACAGGGCTTCTATCATCTGTGGAGAAAGGCATTTTTCTAAAGTGTTGGAATAAAATGCCTAGATTAGATACAAAATTGGTTAATGTTCTGTAGGCCAATAAACCCTAAACCTTTGGGGTTATCTTTTCTACTTGCTAGAAATCTACACACTAACATGTAACTTTCCCATTTCTGGGCTCTAATCAAATAGTAAAGAAACATCAAACACTGGGCTAGTCTCTTGGAACTGTGATCCTTGGGTGTGTCTGTTAAATAGAACCCTGTGACATTGAAAGGTTCTGCTTCCTACCTTTATGACTTTTAAGTTTTAATAATGTGGGTTTTTCTTTTTCTTTTTCTTTTTTTGCTTTTTAGGGCCACACCCACAGCATATGGGTGTTTCCAGGCTAGGGGTCCAATCGGAACTACAACTGCGAGCCTACACCACAGCCACAGCAACATCAGATCGAAGCCACGCCTGCGACCTACACCACAGCTGTCCTTAACGCCAGATCCTTAACCCACTGAGCAAGGCCAGGGATTGAACCCGCAACCTCATGGTTCCTTGGCATATTCATTTCCGCTGCGCCACGATGGGAACTCCTACATAATGTTTCTTAACATGCAAAAAGGTTTCTCATGGTTCTGTGACTCTGAGGAAAGGTTTTTCTGGGAAAATGTTGTAGAAGTGTCTGCAGTTTTGGTTAAATTATTGAACCAAGGCAGAAGCAGAAGCATTGGCTTCAGAGCTCTCACCGAGTTCCTGTGTGATTCCGAGTTGTCCTTTGGGGTGAGCTGAGTGGTTCTGTGGCTGGATGCTGGGCTTTGGAAGAGGAGCCTTGACAGCCAGTCCAGACAGATGGTGGGACCGGGGGGGGGGGGGGTTGCGGGCGTGGGGGGGGGGGGAGAGAGTGGGGGTTGGGGGGAGACTGGGAGGCAGTTCCAGGAAACAGAGTAAAGGGAGGAACAGTTTGACCTGGGCTGGTCAGGGCCAGGGAGGAGAGGGCACTGGGGCAGCAGAATCATGAGGGACTTGGAGGCTGACTGGGCTTGGGGAGGAGGCTATTTTTGAAACTGGTGTGGCTGGGAGGGTGGGGCTGTCACCCACAGAAATAAGGAAGATGGCAGGAGATTCGAGTGGCCCAGGGGAGCTGGCCATGCTCACGCCCCAGTTTCCCAGCAGTCGCCTTCTGCGATGCTTTTCCTCCCTGTTGTGGCCTGTTCCACCCTGCACCGTGGCTATCTCCTTGGTCGTTACCTGGACACCCAGGCAGGGCTCATATCTTTAAAAAGCTTTAGCAGCTGATGAAGTGGGTGGGAGTGGGGTTGGGGTGGTTCAGACAGGATTCAAGGGCTTGGAGGATGGCTAAAGGTTGAAAACTGGCAGTCTGAGAGCTAACCATGGCCATTGGCCAAGTTCTCTTTGGCCCTCAGTGTCTATTTTTAAAACTGGATCGGAGTCAAAAGTCACAGAGACAGGAGATTCCCAAAGGAAGGGAAACAAGAGTTCTAGGGCAAGGGGGCCACGGCCATAGAGGGCAATCTCAGTCTCCTGCTAAAAGTTTCCTTCCTGGAGACAGGAAAACAAGACAGATGCTTACTATCCCTTCACTAGGATTTAATCCAGAGGCTCAGGATGCCTGAAGCTGTGGACAGAAGTGCCGAGGCGAGGTGGGCAGGAACTGCCATACGCATTGCTCCAGCAGCCAGCCTCCACCTCCATTTCCATCAACACAGTGGCAGGAGTTCCCATTGTGGTGCAGTGGAAACAAATCCAACTAGGAACCATGAGGTTGCAGGTTCGATCCCTGGCCTCACAGTGGGTTGAGGATCTGGCGTTGCTGTGAGCTGTGGTGTAGATCACAGATGTGGTTTGGATCCTGCTTTGCTGTGGCTCTGGCGTAGGCTGGCAACTGTAGCTCCGATTAGACCCCTAGCCTGGGAACTTCTATATGCTGCGGGTGTGGCCCTAAAAAAGCAAAAAACAAAAAACTAAAAAAAAGCCATATCATGTTTGGAGTTCCCATCGTGGCTCAGGGATTAACGAATCCAACTAGGAACCATGAGGTTTCGGGTTCGATCCCTGGCCTTGCTCAGTGGGTTAAGGATCTGGAGTTGCCATGAGCTGTGATGTAGATCGAAGACATGGCTTGGATCCCTCATTGCTGTGGCTGTGGTGTAGGCCAGCAGCAACAGCTCTGATTAGACCCCTAGCCTGGGAACCTCCACATGCCGCAGGTGTGGCTCTAGAAAAGACAAAAAAAAAACCCAAAAAACAAAAACCCAAAAAAACAAAAAACCCAGTGGTAAAGTGATGCCTCTGACTTAGAGAACCTTAGAGCAGAAAAAACCCTCAGAGGCCAACTATTCCCTCTGCTTGAGTGTTCAGATGGGAAAATTCAGGCCAAAGAGCTGATGGACCAGACCTGAGGTCACACCGCAAGTCACTCTTGCCCTGCCTGGAGTGTGCAGGCTTTCTCAGCATTGAGAGTCCCCTGTGGATATGATCTCCAGCTTGCAAAGGACTTCGCTTTCCCCAGCCTGTTCCACCTAATTCTCTTCCAGCTTGGACCATGGGTAGAGGTCGTCCTCCGCTGGGCAGAACCTCCTGCCCAGGGCTGTCAAGGCTGGCAGACCCTCTCTGGCCATTGAGCTATTGCCAGAGTCCTGCTCCCATCTCGTTCATGATCATTCATGGCTTCTCAGTGGCTCACTTTCTTCTTCCACTCACACACCGTCAGGCAGAGAGAGGGGGAGTTTGGTTGGTGCCCCGTGGTATTCACAGTGCAGGGTTTGCACTCTGTCAGGGTAACGAAGTCTGTAAGGGTTTGAAGTGAGGGGCTGGGAGGAGCTCCATGTCATGTGTCTGGGAGTGACAACCCCCAGTGGTTAATTACTGCCACACAATGAGAATGGAGCTGGTAGCAAAATGAGATAAGTTCATTATGAGCTAAATTTGAAGTTAATTGGATTCACATTTTCCCCCATTAGTGTATGTAGGGAGAGCCTACCTAGAAATGGGCTGTATGGAAAAGAGAAAGTTGCATCCAAGCAAAATAAATCAGGCCTAGTTATTTGGCGCAGTTGGTGATGAACTGAGATGCTGGTGAGACGGGAACCAACGTTGAGTTCAGATGGTGGAACCAATGTCTTTTGGTGCATTTCACCTTGGCAGACATTTTCCGAGGATTTTACTGGGTGCCAGGCCAGTGCAGGGGAGGGAGGGACAGGAGGGGCTCTTGTTGGCTGGGGACCCCCAGTTTAGGGGCAGAAAAAGGACAGGTGCCCAGTGCGTTGGGGGAGCGTGAGGAATCTGATGCCCGAATGCCTCTAGGTTTGACTATGGCTCCATTTCTTACTCGCTGTGGGGGGATGTTGGGTGGGTACCTCAACTCTGCATTTTAGTTCCAGCTCTGTTAAAGGGGAATAATAAGAGGACTTACCTTATAGAGTTTTTGAGGATTTAATGAGTCAATCTCTCTCCAGAACGGTGAACAGTGTGGAATGCTGCCTCGTGTGAGAAGAGTGCCTGGCACGTAGTGAGTGCTGCAAAAATGGTAGCGAGCAGGATTATCATTTATAGGACCTTGGGCCCATCATCTGCTTCGAGCCTTCATTTCCCCATCTGTAGAACGAGGCTAAGAACAGCAATTCCCCCCCCGCCCACCGCTTCTGGGGTTGCTGTGAGTGTTGACTGAGATTAGGTGTGTCAAGTCCTGGCCCAGGGCCTGGCTCATAGGAACCTCTAAGGAAGTTGTTCCTCTGTGGGGTGACCAGTTACTGAGGTGGCCCAGATTCAGGGCAAGGGGACCCAGACCCCATTCCTCCATGAGAAGCCTAGGAAAGAATTAGCAGACATGTGGTAATAGTGTCCCAGCAAGCACCATTGTTTTGCTCCCCCCAAATATGGGATTTTTCCAGTTATTGAAGGAAGACTGAGGCTCAGATGATTCTATCATTTGGCGAAGGTCCCATAGCTAGTTAGTGGTGGTGCCATGTTTGAACTCAGGCCTGTTTGATTCCAAATTCCACGGCCCCTACCAGTCCCAGGAGTGGAGATTTGGCTCTGGAGGCCCCTAGGGGCCTGTGTGCAAGTTTGAGCAGATAAAGGTGGCTTCATGCCCCCTCAAGCCTGACACCCTCTGTACTGCCTTGAGCACCTCCTCCCTGGGGATGGCTCTGGCCTCCAGAGGCCACTTCCTCTACCAGTGTCAGCTGTGGCATGCCTCAGCCAGCCCGGCACCACCCCCGACCCCCCAGTTTGTATTTTGAACATGCCAAACTCACACACCTCCAAGGCCAGCAGTCTACTTGTGTCCCTTCTCTACTGCTGTCCCTTTAAGGTTTTCCCAAGTTAGCCATTTGGAACCTGAACTTGAACTTCCCTATGGGCTCTGACCTGGGATTGTGTGGAGGCCCGCAGCCTGCTGCCACGGCCTCCCCAGGCCAAAGTGCAGTCTCTGGCTTCCTTCTCCTGAGCCAGGTGAGGCCCAGCGGCTCCTCATTCCTCTGCACATCCAGTGTGTGTGGGTGTGTGTGTGTGTGTGTGTACACGTGCGCACACCACAGTTTATTCACCCAGTTCTCTAGGTTTGAGCCTTTAGATCGTTTCCAGTACTTTGTAGTTACAAATGGTGCTACAGTGAGTAGCCCATGCATATGTGTTTGTGTGTTGCTGAAGGTATTTAGCCTAAATGCCTAGAAGGGGGATCCCTTGTTGGGAGGATCAGTACATGTACAGTTTAGTCAGATATTGCCAAAGCCCCTTCCACATGGGGTTGTATCATTTTGCATTTAATTTGCATTTCTAGTATAATGAGTGAACCTGAACATCTTTTCAATTTGAGTCATTTTACATATATATATATATATATTACACATATATAGTCATTTCACTATATATATATAGATATAGATATATTTTTTTGGGGGGGTAAGTTTTATGTTCATGAATTTTGCCCCTTTTCCTCTGGGATTTTTTGGTTTTTTCCCCTCAGATTCCGACGAGGAAATTCTTAGTAGCCATTTATCTATGGTATATACCACAAGTGATTTCATCCGGTCTGCCATTTATCATTTGACTCTGCTCATATTGTTTTTTACCAGGCAAGAGGGGTTTTGTCTGTTTTATTAAGTAATCCAATCTATCAGTCTTTTCTTTTCGTGGATAGTTTTTTCCGTAAAGATAAATTTATTTGGTTTAAGAAACAGTTTAATATTATGTCCTTCCTACGTTTTTGGTGTCAAATGACTTTCTTTTTCAAGAGGATGCTGATGATAGATGGTAATCATAAAAACTAACAGCACTATTGAGGTATAATTCACATACCATACCATTCACCTGTATGAGGCACACAATTCAGTGGTTTTCAGATTCTCACAAAGACGCAGCCCTCACCACAATCCATTTTGGAATATCACATCACCCCTCCAAAGAGACCCTGTACCTTGGCAGTTACTCCCTTCCACTCTGTTCCCCACCCCCAGCCCAAGGCAGCCACTAATCTACTCTCTATCGCTATAGATTTGCCTATTCTGGACATTTTCTGTTAATAGAATCACACAATAGGTAGCCTTCAGTGCCCGACTCCTTTCACGTAGCATAATGATTTCAAGTTCATCCATGTTGTAGCATGTATCGGTATTTTATCCCTTTTTATGGCCAAACCTTCCATTGTATGGATACACCATGTTTTTCTTTATCCATTTATGGAGATTTGAATGGTTTCCACTTTCTGGCTATTATGAATAAGGCTGTTTTGAACATTCATATACACATTTTGTGGGGCCATAGGTTTTCATTTCTCTCGGAGTATATATAATTGGACAAGCTTCCTTAATTTTCTTTATGATTTTTCAGAGAAATGGCACTGTGATTCTCTTTTTGTTTCCTTTTTTTTTTTTTTTTGTCTTTTTAGGGCCGCACCCACAGCATATGGAGGTTCCCAGGCTAGGGGTCTAATCAGAGCTGTTGCTGCTGGCCTACACCACAGCCACAGCAATGCCAGATCCGAGCTGCATCTGCGACCTACACCACAGCTCATGGCAACGCCGGATCCTTAACCCACTGAGCAAGGCCAGGGACTGAACCCACATCCTCATGGATGCTAGTCGGGTTTGTTAACCACTGAGCCACAACGGGAACTCCAAATTTTTTTTTTTGATATTTTATTTTCCCTACATTTTTGGTGTCAAATTACCATGTATTTTTTGAGATGATGGTTCTCAGGGTGGGGTCCCTGTGGGCTGGTGCTGGACCACGTGTTCCACATTCATCTTTTCACTGACTCCTCCCAACACACCTCGAAAGAGGCACGTTGTTGTTACCACTCCAGAGCTGGTGCAGCGTAGGATGGAAAGTGCAGGCTTGCCAGCCAGATGGGTGTGAAACCTGGCTTTCTTACTTATTAGCTGTGTGACTATCAGCAAATTACCTAAAGCCTCTGGGCCTCCATTTCCCCTCCCATAATACTGGGGTACTAATAGCTTTTCAACAGGATAATTGTGGGAATAAATGAGTGTGTGTGTGCCTGGCTCATAGCATCCTCTCTAAGTGTAAGCTCTTGTTTCCTCTAGATAAGTTGTTGGCTGTTATTATCTCCATTTTACAGATGAAGAAACCGAGGCTTGGACAGATTAAGGAACTCTCTCTCTCTCTCTTTTTTTTTTTTTTTTTTTTTTTTGTCCTTTTAGAGCTGCACCCGCAGCATATGGAGGTTCCCAGGCTAGGGGTCGAATCAGAGCTGCAGCTGCCAGCCTATGATAGAGCCACAGTAACGCCAGATCCGAGCCACAACTTCGACCTACACCACAGCTCACGGCAATGCCAGATCCTTAACCCACTGAGTGAAGCCAGGTATCGAACCCGCAACCTCATGGTTCCTAGTTGGATTTGTTTCTGCAGCGCCATGATGGGAATTCCAGATTAAGGAACTCTCTTGAAGCCACATATCTAATAAGGAGTAGAGCAAGGATTCAAGTCTGGGCAGACTGGATGCTCATCAGTGTGTCCTCTGCCTTCCTTTCCATGTTGCGCTGTGGTCTGCCTCCTTGTGACTTCCCCACACAGTCTCATACAGTTGATTAGGCATTATATAAACTGTGAGGATTAAATGGAACCGTGTTCCTGAGCAGCCTCCGCCAGGGCCTGGCACAGAGTAGGAGGGGCTCAGGAGGCTGGGGAGGACAGACGCCGCCGGCAGTCCTTTCCCTCCTCACCCTTCGCAAGTGATAACTCTTTAGACTCTATGCTTTTGGCGCTGTCCGCGGGAGGTAAAGGCAGCTACAGGCTGTAGCCTCTGCTTCTGGGGACATTCGCTGGATAAAACTGGAGCCAAGGACAACGTAAAGGACTTCCCCAGTAACAGGGAACTCAGAGGCAGAGTTATTCGTAGGGTATATGGGGCCATTTGTCACCTCCTCTCTGTGCACACTGCTATCCCAGCGGCCGAGGGGGAGGCGCTGGGGATGGAATGAGCCAACAGCATGATGGCCAGGCCCTGAACCCTTGCTGGAGCTGACACAGTCCCCACTGAGGCTGGAAGCTTAGAGAGCTGGTCACCATTGTCATGAGGAGGACAGGCAGCAGCGCACATCACAGGAGTGATTGTGGAGGTTCTGGGGCTGCAGCACAGTTGAACTTGAAGGTGGAAAAATCTACTCACAGCTAAATGATCCTGGTTGTATCTGTATACACATACTAACATGAGCTTAGGGTGTGGGCGGGGGCTCCCGGAGGTCATTAAACTATGAGCTCTCTTTTATTTTTTTAAGTTTATTTTTATTTTTATTATTTTTTAATAGTTATTTCCCCAATACATTTTTTTCTAGTGTATAGCATGGTGACCCAGTTACACATACATGTACACATTCTATTTTCACACATTTTCATGCTCCATCATAAGTGTCTAGACATAGTTCCCAGTGCTACGCAGCAGGATCTCATTGCTTATCCATTCCAAAGGCAATAGTTTGTGTCTATTAACCCCAAGCTCCCCAACCACCCCACTCCCTCCCCCTCCCCCTTGGCAACCACAAATCTATTTTCTAAGTCCATGATTTTCTTTTCTGTGGAAAGGTTCATTTGTGTCTTACATTAGATTCCAGGTATAAGTGATATCATATGGTATTTGTCTTTCTCTTTCTGACTTCACTCAGTATGAGTCTCTAGTTCCATCCATGTTGTTGCAAATGGGTGAGTAGTATTCCATTGTGTATATATACCACATCTTCGTAATCCAATCATCTGTTGGTGGACATTTGGGTTGTTCCATGTCTTGGCTTTGTGAATAGTGCTGCAATGTACATGCAGGTGCATGTGTCTTTTTTAAGGAAAGTTTTGTCCGGATATATGCCCAAGAGTGGGATTGCTGGGTCATATGGTAGTTCTGTGTATAGGTTTCTAAGGTATCTCCATGCTGACCTCCATAGTGGTTGTCTTTTAAAGTTGCAGAGATTGAGGTTCAGAGTGGGGTGGCTTGCCCAGAGTCCCAGAGCAGTTCAGCGGCAAAACTGGGCTCAAATCAGCAAAAGAGCCTTGGAGGGTTTTCTCACTCTAGTCCTAGGTGAGAATAGGTGTAGGCACTTGCTATGTGCCAGGCGCCATGTGGCCCTGCCCCCTTACTTATATTGGTGAGTTTTATTCCCAAATGGGCATTGACACCCACTTTCTGTTCAGGCTGCTGACAGCCTGTCTTTGTCCCTTGCTCTCGTTTTTTTTTTTTTTTTTTTTTTCCTGCTGTAATCTAATCACCCCTTCCAGTTGCTAACCTAAATATCTGAACCCCCTAGTTCTCAGCACTTCCTTCTTTGCTTGGTTTCTCCTTTTTCCTTCTACCCCACACACCTACTCCCATCCGTGCCAGAGGGATGGAATCCAGCTACCTGGGTACAAATCTCGGCTGGTTTCCTACTTACTCTGTGATCGTAATCAGGTTATTTAACCTCTTCATCCCTCATTCCTTCTTTATAAAGTGGGCATGGGCATTCCCATCGTGGCTCAGCGGTTAACGAATCTGACTAGCATCCATGAGGATGCGGGTTCGATCCCTGGCCTTGCTCAGTGGGTTAAAGATCCAGCGTTGCTGTGAGCTGTGGTATAGGCAACAGATGTGGCTCAGATCTGGTGTTGCTGTGGCTCAGGTGTAGGCCAGCAGCTACAGCTCCAGTTGGACTCCCTAGGCTGGGAACCTCCATATGCCATGGATGCGACCCTTAAAAAAACAAACAAACAAACAATAAAAAAATTAAACATACAGTTGGCATGATAATTGGAGCCGTTAGGGTAATGAAATGAAGTAATGAATGTAGAAGAGTAAGCGTGTTATCTCATCGCCACTAATATTATCACCTCCTGCTTATCCGCTTCTTCTCCTACAGTGCTTCCTTTGCACTGGGACAGGGTAGGGAGCAGAAGAGGCAGAGGGCACAAAGATCTGAAGGGCCTGGGAAAGGCTTCACAGAGGAGCGGGCTCTGGAGGGAGCAATCTGGACACTGGCTGGAATGTTTAACTGAGAGGAATCCAGAAGGGCAGTTAGAAAAGGAACAGCATGGAACTTGGCATTTGGGGGCACATCTGGGGAACGGCCCAAGAAGTCAAGAGTTGAGGAGGCTCCTCCTTTAAGGTCAAGGGTCAAGGGGGGCACAGATTGAGGAGGGACTTGAAAACCAAGCCAAAACCTCTGTACTTCATTGAAAAGACAGCGAACAGCTGCTGAATCTAGAAAGGTATTGACTCTAGACATCCATTGCCCGGCTGATCCATCAAACTTTTTCATTGATTCTAGCAGAGGGCTAATTTTCTTGTGGTTTTCCAGGCTCACGATTTGCCTGGGTAATGATAATTTGGGGGGTCTTCTTCCCAGGTGTTTATCCCTCATATCTCCATCATGTCTTCTTGGACCGGCTAAGACTTTCAGGACCCTTTGCAGGGATAACAGGTTTTCTTGACCTGTTCTTGACTTTCATAAGAATGCGTCAAGTATTTCACCAGTTAAGTATGATATTGACTCTAGATTTCAGATCAATATCAGATCAAAGAAGCCTGCTCCAATTCCAATTCCTAAGAGGTATTATAAGGAAATAGTATCAAATTTCAGCTAATGCCTGTCCCACAGTGTTGACATAATCCTATGGTTTTCCTCCTTTGATACATTAATATGAATTCCCAACCAATTGGAACATCCTTGCAGATCTGGAATAAGCCTTACTTGGTCATGGTATACAGTTCTCTTGCTCTATTGCTTCATCTGTGAAATAGTAGATTTTTTTGCAAGCATATTAAATTGTGAGCCTAGCCACCAATTTTCATTCTTGTGGATCTTTGTCACATTTTTACATCAGGATTTTGCCAGCTTGGCCAAATGAAGATTTTCTTCGTTTTATATATGCTATATCAGCTTAATAATAGAAATATGTGTTCCTTGAAGGTTTAAAAGAACTTGCCCAAAACAAAAACAAACACACTTGCCCAAGAAGCTAAATGGACAAGGCACCTTGTTTTTTCCAGGCCAGGGGTCGAATCAGAGCTATAGCTGCTAGCCTACACCAGAGCCACAGCAAAGCCAGACCCAAGCCACATCTACAACCTACACCACAGCTGATGGCAACACCAGATCCTTAACCCACTGAGCAAGGCCAGGGATTGAACGCTCATCCTCATGGATGCTAGTTGGGTTCGTTAATGCTGAGCCACGAAAGGAACTCCTGAGGCACCTTGTTTTTATTTATTTTTTATTTTTATTTTTCAAGGAAAGAAAGAATGGTTTATTTTTTTATTTTTTTTCCTTTTTTTATTAGTCAGATGAATTTATCACATCTGTAGTTGTATAATGATCATAACAATCTGATTTCACAGGATTTCCATCCCACAGCCCAAGCACATCCCCCCACCCCCCAAACTGTCTCCTCCAGAGACCATAAGTTTTTCATTGTCTGTGAGTCAGCATCTGTTCTGCAAAGAAGTTCTGTCTGTCCTTTTTTCAGATTCCACATGTCAGTGAAAGCATTTGATGTTGGTGTCTCATTGTATGGCTGACTTCACTTAGCATGATAGTTTCTAGGTCTATCCATGTTGCTAAAAATGCTGGTATTTCGTTCTTTTTGATGGCTGAGTAATATTCCATTGTTTATATGTACCACATCTTCTGGATCCACTCCTCTGTTGGTGGACATTTAGGTTGGTTGTTTCCATGTCTTGGCTATTGTAAATAGTGCTGCAGTGAACATTGGAGTCCATGTGTCTTTCTGAGTCATGGTTTTCTCTGGATAGATGCCCAGGAGTGGGATTGCTGGATCAAATAGTAATTCCGTTTTTAGTTTTCTGAGGAATCTCCATACTCTTTTCCACAGTGGTTGCACCAATTTACATTCCCACCAACAGCGTAATAGGGTTTACTTTTCTCCATACCCTCTCCAGCACTTATTGTTTGTAGACTTTTTGATGATGGCCATTCTGGCTGGTGTAAGGTGGTACCTGCTGGTGGTGTTGATTTGCATTTCTCTAATAATGAGTGATGTTGAACATCTTTTCATGTGTTTTTTTGGCCATCTGTATGTCTTCTTTGGAAAATTGTCTGTTTAGATCTTCTGCCCATTTTTTGATGGGGTTGTCTGTTTTTTTGGTATTGAGATGTAGAAGGTGTTTATAAATTCTGGAGATTAATCCCTTGTCAGTCACTTCATTTGCAAAGAGTTTCTCCCATTCTGTGGGTTGTCTTTTTGTGTTGTTTAGGGTTTCCTTTGCTGCGCAGAAAGTTTTAAATTTAATTAAGTCCCGTTTGTTTATTTTTGTTTTTATTGTCATTACTCTAGGAGGTGGAACTGAGAAGATGTTGCTGTGGTCTGTGTTGGAGAGTGTTTGGCCTATGTTTTCCTCTAGGAGTTTGATAGTGTCTGGCCTTATATCTAGGTCTTTAATCCATTTGGAGTTTATTTTTGTGTATGGTGTTAGGGAGTGTTCTAATTTCATTCTTTTCCATGTGGCTGTTCAGTTTTCCCAGCACCACTTATTGAACAAGCTGTCCTTTCTCCATTGTATAGTCTTGCTTCCTTTGTCATAGATTAGTTGGCTGTAAGTGCATGGGTTTAATTCTGGGCTTTCTATCCTGTTCCCCTGATCTATATGTCTGTCTTTGTGCCAGTACTATATGGTTTTGATGACTGTTGCTTTGTAGTATAGCCTGAAGTCCGGGAGCCTGATTACTCCAGCTCCATTTTTCTTTTTCAGGATGTCTTTGGCTATTCTGGGTCTTTTGAGCTTCCAAACAAACTTTAAAATATTTGTTCGAGTTCTGTGAAAAATGTCCTTGGTAATTTGATAGGGATTGCATTGAATCTGTAGATTGCCTTGGGTAGTATAGTCATTTTGATAATATTAACTCTTCCAATCCACGAGCATGGTATATCTTTCCATCTATTTGTGTCATCTTTGATTTCTTTCATCAGTGGCTTGTAGTTTTCAGAGTACAGGTCTTTTGTCTCTTTAGGTAGGTTTACTCCTAGATATTTTATTCTTTTGGATGTGATGGTAAACAGGATTGCTTCCCTAATTTATTTTTCTGCTCTTTCATTGTTAGTGTATAGAAATGCCATCGATTTCTGTATATTGATTTTGTATCCTGCAACTTTGCCAAATTCGTGGATGAGCTCTAACAGTTTTCTGGTAGAGTCTTTAGGATTCTCTAGGTATAGTATCATGTCATCTGCAAATAGGGATAGTTTTACTTCTCCCTTTCCAATTTGGATTCCTTTTATTTCTTTTACTTCTCTGATTGCTGTGGCTAGGACTTCCAGAACTATGTTGAAGAGTAGTGGCAAAAGCGGACATCCTTGTCTTGTTCCTGATCTCAGTGGGAATTCTTTCAGCTTTTCACCATTGAGAATGATGTTCACTGTGGGTTTGTCATATGGCCTTTATCATGTTGAGGTAGGTTCCCATTATGCCCACTTTCTGAAGGGTTTTTATCAGAAATGGGTGTTGGATTTTGTCAAAGGCTTTTTCTGCGTCTATTGGCACCTTGTTTTTAAAAAATAATTTTAAACAGGAGTTCCCTCCTGGTTCCACTGATTAAGGATCCAGCGTTGTCACTGCTGTGGCTCTGGTTACAGCTCTGGGGGAGTTTTGTCCCCTGGCCCAGGAATTTCCACATGCCACAGGCACAGCCAAAAAAAAAAAATGTATTTTTAACAACTTGTAATATTTTTTCTAAGGTGATTAGGCTGTTTGTATTTTCTACCTCTTCTTGAGTTAATTTTGGTAATTCATGTTTTCCTAGAGAACGGTACCTTTTGGTGAAATTTCTGCATTTAGTAGCATGGAGTATCTATGCATTTTCTTCTTCTTTTTTTTTTAATATCCTCTCTTCCATATCTGGTTGTATCATCTCATTCCTTATCTTGATATCTGTGTCTTCTTTTTTGAATCTGGCCATACATTTGTTTATCTTACTGGTCTTTTCAAATAACAACTCTTAGTTGTATTTCTTATTTATTATTGTGTATATTTATTATTGTGTCTGCTTTTCTGGTTCCTAATTCATTATTTTCTGCTTTCCTTTATCAAGTCCTTCCTCCTCCTTTCCCTAGGTTCATTTTATTGCTTTTTTATCTGGCTTCTTGCATTGAGTGCTTTGGTGAGGAACTGCATTTCTGCTTTGGGGCTCGAGGTTTTAAAGCGTATGCAATGGTGGCAGAAACTGCTGAGGTTCAGATGTGACCAAAAGAATAGCCCCTGTTGAAAGAACTGAACCCCAGGAGACAAGAGAGCAAGATTCCAGTCTCATTCTTGCCTCAAATCAGTAAGTGCTGTGGGCCTTCCTTCTTAGGACCCTCTTATCCATCTCAAGCGTCTACATGGGGTGTGGACTCTGGGGGCTTGGCCCCAGGACCTCCCACCCCTGCAGCAGGCAGCCTCATATCAGGATAACGCCTCTATCTTTCAGGAGGCAGATCTGGTTCCCTCCCCAACACATATATCACAAAACTGTGTAGCTGAATTTCCTTCTGCATGATGGAGTCAGGAAGCAAGGGTGACAGTGTGGCCTGAAGGCAGGGCTCTGCCTGCTGTCCTGGCTGAGAGATGTGTGGACAGCAGCACAGCCAGGTACATGTGCAAGGCAGTGGCATCAAGTGGCTAAACTCATGGCCTTTACCACTGGATTGCTTGGATTCTAAGCCTGGCCCTTACTGTGCAAACTTGGAAAATTACTTGACCTTTTGCTGTCTCATTATCCTATAAAATAGGGAGAGTCTCAGTACCTTACCTCATAGGGTTGCTGGGGGTTAAATGAGTTAGTGATTTAAAAGATTCAGAACAGGAGTTCCTATTGTGGCGCAGTGAAAATGAGTCTGACTAGTAACCATGAGGACGCAGGTTTGATCCCTGGCCTCACTCAGTGGGTTCAGGATCTGGCGTTGATGTGAGCTGTGGCAGATGTGGCTTGGATCCCACGTTGCTGTGGCTGATTCAACCCCTAGCCTGGGAACCTCCCTCCATATGCTGTGGGTGCAGCCCTTAAAAAAAAAGAGAGAGAGAATTTGAAGTTCCCTTTGTTGCGCAGCAGAAACACATCTGACTAGGAACCATGAGGTTGTGGGTTCAATCCCTGGCCTTGCTCAGTGGGTTAAAGATCCGGCGTCGCCTTGAGCAGCGGTGGTAGGTTGCAGATGCAGCTCAGATTCCGCATTGCTGTGGCTGTGGTGTAGGCCAGCAGCTGCACTTCCGATTTGACCCCTAGCCTGGAAGCCTTCATATGCTGTGGGTGCGGCCCTAAAGAGCAAAAAAGACAAAAAAAAAAAAAAAAAAAAAAAAAAGACTGAGAACAGAGCCCGATGTTTACAATTTCCATGTAAGCATTTGTGGTTTGTTGTCATAAGTGTGAGCCTGGAGTGGGGCTGGGTGGGTGCTCCATGGGTTGGTAGGGAAGCCGGCCCACCTGAACAGCCCCAGCTAGGCTGTCTTTTGTGCACGGCTCACAGTCTGGCCCCCAGCATCATGATCTTGTACCAACTAGCCTGACACTTGTGCTCCCTCTGCTTCCTCCGACATCTTTTCAGCAGCCCTTCGGTCACCAGATCTCTGTAGCAAGTGTGGAGAAAACTCTGTGTTGAGCCTGGGAGCTCCCCCAACCCCCAACATGATGCTGCTTAAGAGAGAGGTGGCTCCTGGGCTAATGGGCAGAGGCACCTGCCCCTGGCCCCCTGTGGGACTAAGCCAGTTGCTCCCTTCTGCCTGCCGTGGTGGCAACAGGGGTTGGTCGAGGAAAGCTCCGCTGGCCCTTGACCACAGTCGGATGGGGATTATTATGCCTCCAATGAGTTCCTGTTTCTCCAGTGGGGCAATGCCTTTCACTCATTTAGCAAATGTTGGTAGGGCTCTGCCGTTTTGACCTTGGGGTACAAAGACTTGATCTTGGAGCTTAAACTCTGTAGGGAGGAGCTGCCATCAGGGTTGTGGGTGCTGGGTCGGGGTGGGGCGGGGAGGTAGAAGGGAGGCTAGGTGGGGCAAGCTTCCTGAAAAACCTTCTAAGTGTGGTCAGTTCTATCTGGTCTCATCTCTCATGGGGAGTCATGTACAGTTTGTAGGTGGGATTAAGGACTCCGGGAGTTAAATCCCAGTGCATCTGTTCTCCTGTAGCAATGCAGTATGTTTAGAGACATGAGCCATGCTTGTCATAAACTGGGTGCCCGGTCTAAAGCCAGGGAGGTGATGAGAAGAGAGACAGAGGGAGGAATCCTGCTGTGCAGCAGCTGCCTGGTGCTCAGCAAAGTTCTAGAAGATAAGCAGAACTTGAGAAATGAGGCAGCCTCTGGGTGCTGACTGGGCAGTCTTTGAATGACTGGCACTAGAAGGGCTATTCTGTCCTCTGGAGGAATGTTCGTGGGCTCATGGCACACGCTGGCTTGGATTCTCTGGTGGGCATTGGTCAGATGTGGTCCCTCTCCTTGGGGACCTCTCATCGCTGGCCAGCACCTCTCCATGCTGGCTACTGGAGCTGGTGTTCAAAGTCCTGTGTCCTGCCTGCACTGCCCCGCTGGGCCCTGGGGAAGGCTCTGGGGGCCCAGCCTGGCTCTGCAGGGTCAGGGGCTGCTCCCTCACACCCCTGGGCCTCTTTTGGCCTCCCCGGTCCTCATTGTCCAGAAGAGGTCAAGGTTTTGCCCTCCCTCCCTCATCCCCAGGCAACGTCATTTCCAACCCACTTGGCAGCAGGTGCATCCCTTTTTTCCAGGGGCAACTGTTAGTTCCTCCCACCAGGGTGGGGTCTCATCCTCAGGGCTCAGTAGGGCATCACTGACCAGACGGAACTGCTCAGGGTCTGGATCGCTGGTCTTCTGTATGAGCACCTTGGCCCATACACATCACTGGTGATATTTGAAGGGCTATAGCCCCATTCTTTCATTGGGGATATTTGAAGGGCTATAGCCCCATTCTTTCCGGAAGCGGCAGACACACCTCGGTGACACTTCCCTGGTAGCAATCTACTACCTTGGGATTTTCTTCCACATAATCTAGAACCCAGACCACTTGGCTGGTTCATTCGTTCATGCATTTATTCACTAAGAGCTTGCTCGGTACCACACTCCGTGGGGGAGGCAGGTTTTCTGGGTGCTGAATGAGGGATCACCCTGTCTTCTAGAAGCTGTCAGCCTGCAGCAAGTAGACATGGACCCACGGCAGTGTCTGCCCCTGAGGGCTGAGGCCTTAACTTCCATATCCCGGAGCCTAGAACTGTGTCTAGTGTCAGGAGGGGCTTCCTGCACTATCACTGAATGAATGACAAGCTTTAGGCCCAAAGAGGAAAAATTCCCTTAGGACCAGATACTGATCTAAGGCCGGCAGAGCCCTGCCCACTGCAGGGACCGTCAAAGAAGAGGAAGGAGGCAGCCGGGTTGGTCTTGGGAGGCAGGTGGTGTTGGTCTGTGTGCAGAGGACACAAGAGGAGCAAAGATGTGGAGATGAAGAAGTCCAAGCCCTACCTGGGGGTGTAGGGAACACAGGGAACTAACTGGCCAGAACTCTGGTTTCTCAGGGCTTGGCAGAGTCATCCCTGCTTCCTGCTGAGTGAGGCCTGGCTGGCTGGAGGGATGGTGAGAGAGAGAAATTGTGTGTGTGTGTGTGTGTGAGTGTGTGCATGCACGCGTGCACACATATGCAGACTGGGGCACACTGGCGTTAAGCATCCAGACGTGACAAATGTACGGAGTCCGGGGAGCTGTGGACATGAGCAGCTGGCCGTGGAGATGCTCACCCTGTGATTTGTTGCTTTGATTCCTCAGGCCGCGACTTGGCAAGCACGACCCTCCCCGGGTACCCTCCGCACGTCCCCCCCGCTGGACAGGGCAGCTACTCAGCGCCGACGCTGACAGGGATGGTGCCTGGTGAGTTTGCACTGTCTGCGAATTTGCAGCAGGCAGTGGCCGGGGTTCCAGGGGGCATCCCCCCAAACAGCCCTGGCGCCCTCTCCGCTTCTGAGGAGTGGACCTGAATAAATCAGGCAGACGTCTGCACTCTTGGCCTCTTTCTCGGCAGCTGGGGCTGCGGTGGGGCCAGACCAGCCCGGGGTAGCACCTGGGAGGACGGCAGAGATGGGAGGGGGGCCCTTGACTGTCACTCAGAACCCCCTCGCCGTCTCCACAGGGGGTCTGAACTCAGAGAGGTCGGGACCTGGCTAAAGATCAGAGAGGGGCTGGGACATGCTGAAGTCACCCTGCAAGGAGGAGGCAGTGCCAGGACTAGAAGCCATGAGCCAGCATGAACCACCCTGAGACCAGGCAGGAGGGACCCTGCTCTGGAGCTGCCCCCCACACTGCGGGGGCAGTGTCCCCCCATCCATGAACCCGGGAGTCTGCAGGGCCAAGAGGATGGAGGTGCCCACCTGGTGCCCACACCCCTCCTTTTCGCCCACCTGGGGGGGTCCTGCGCCAATAGCCCCAAGCCTCTTCCAGCCTCCTCCCAGCCCATATCACAGCGTGTGCACCCCAGGGCTTGAGGACCGGCTCTTCACAGACAGAGCTTGGACATAGAGGCTGGGCGTCTACACCTGTGCTCAAGGCCAGGGTGAGGCTGAGCAGAGCTGGGAAAGGAAGCCGGGCAGAGCAGAGCTCAGGTGGGCTCTCCCCATGCAGCTGAGCGCTGGCGCAGGTGCCAAGGAGTCCCCAAACTCTAAATATGCTCCTGGCCTTCCGGGTTATTACGGAGAGCTATTTAACAAGGTAGGAGGACAGAGCATATTTCATTTAACGGTTTGTTAGCTTGATTTATGACTTTTAAATATGAGACATATGGGAAATGGCCTCTGTGTGTCCCCTTGCCCTGGGCCTTGCCAAGCTGGGGAGGCCTGCCAGGTTCATGCCTACAGAGTCTTTGCCTTTGCTGCTGCCAGGACAGGCCGTGGCAGAGCAGAGGGAGACCACGTGCTCAGGGCAAGCAGAGGCGGCGGGACACACCCCCTCCTCCCCCCATGACACCCCTCTTCCATTTCCCAGCCCTTAGCAAGTGAGGGCAGCCTTCAGAGAGGGGCCCTGCCCACCCGGTAACAGCCCCTTGCATTTGTGGAGCACTTTATTAAGTGCAAGGTGCTTCCCCAGGAACCTCCGGTGTTACAGCCTTGTAAGGTGGGCAGGGTCCCGGGTGTCAGAAGGAGACTGAGGAGTTCCCGTCGTGGCTCAGTGGTTAATGAATCCGACTAGGAACCATGAGGTTGCGAGTTCAATCCCTGGCCTTGCTCAGTGGGTTAAGGATCCAGTGTTGCTGTGAACTGTGGTGTCGGTCACAGACGTGGCTCGGAACTGGCATGCCATGGCTGTGGTGTAGACGGGTGGCTAGAGCTCTGATTAGACCCCTAGCCTGGGAACCTCTATATGCTGCAGGTGCGGCCCTAGAAAAAGACAAAAAGAAAAAAAAGAGGAGGCTGAGATTTTCAGAGAAGTTAGGGAATTGTTCAAGGCTTCAGAGCTTGGAAGTGGGAGGACTGGAATCGGGGTCTTCTGCCCCCCAGTTCAGCATTCCTTTCTGTCTTGAGTCTGTCACCACATGCTTCACAGTGACTGCACAGGCAGAGGTGGGAGCCCCAGCCCCTGTCCCGAGAACACATTGGCAGGTGAAGCCAATGCCACCTAGCCGGCTCCCTGCTGCCAACCCCAAAGAGGCTGAGTTCAGAGAAGCAGCTGAACTTTTCCGAGTTTATCCAAACAGAGCCCGCCCTCCAGCCACCATGACAGCTCCAGGCTTGGGATACAAACAGCTGAGGACCTTGCAGAGCCCCCAGCAGAACTGATGGTGACTCCTTGCAGCTGGATAGGGATGGCCGCAGGGCCAGCGGGGTGGTGTGGTCCCCTGGGACTCTGTGTAGACGGGGGTGCACAGTAAGGAGAAAGACAGGCATTTTGGCAGGGGCACCTCCCTCTGGGGGCCCTAGGGAAAGACCCGTCCCTTTCCTCTGCCACCTCCTTGTGGCTCCTTGCATTCCACGGCTTGTGACTACGTCACTCCCATCTGCAACTCTCTCTCCACCCCATCTTCATAGCACTTGTGTGTGTGTGTGTGTGTGTGTGTGTGTGTGTGTGTGGCGGGAGGGGGATGGTCTTCCTTGAACTCTCTCATGTAAGGCTGCATGTAATCACACAGATAATGAGAGATAATCCTCCCATTTCAAGATCCTTGACTTGGGAGTTCCCGTTGTGGTGCAGTGGAAACGAATCTGACTAGGACCCATGAGGTTGCAGGTTCGATCCCTGGCCTCCCTCAGTGAGTTAAGGATCCAGCGTTGCCAGGAGCTGTGGTGTAGGTCACAGATGCAGCTCAGATCCTGCACTGCTGTGACTGTGGTGTAGGCCAGCAGCTGTAGCTCTGATTGGACCCCTGGACTGGGAACCTCCATATGCCTGGGGTGAGGCTCTAAAAAAAAAAGAAGAAGAAAAGAAACCAAAAGATCCTTAACTTAATCACAGCTACGAAGACCCCACCTCCCACCCCTTTTTGTTGTGAATAATGTTCCCAGTTTCCAGGGATTAGGACATGGATATACCACAACCTGCTTCGCGATTGCAGCTTTGTTCAGATTTCTGATCCCTACCCCCTGGGATTTCTGGATCCTGGGGGCATTCCTTCCATTGTGACTCCGGGCGATACCATTTCCCAGACCCCAAGGGCATGTTGGTAGCCTTTGGAGAAGCCAGCCGAGCAAGGCTTCAGGGGAGTCGTTTATCCTGATTTTGTCTCTCTCAGGCTGGTACACAGCAACGGTCTGTTTCACTCTATGAGACAGTCCTCCCTCCACGCCTGGCAGTGAATCTCCAGGGAAGCCAAAATCTTCTGAGCCGTTTGCCCTACCCTACATTTGGGGAACCATTTGGCTGTTGCCTCTTTCACTGATACAGGAAGGCTTCCATGGATAAGGTTTGCTTTTAGGACGCACCAAGGAGGGGTCCTATCCAGCGTACATTTGGGCCGTTGAACTTTGGGGCCTGATGAAATAGACATTATGTTTTTCCACATTCATTGCTCGGTGGCTTGCACTCTTGTTTATTTTGAATTTGACTCCGCCATCAGGGGTTGTCTGCCCTTTCAGCTTCCAGGGTGTTTTCTCGCCTGCGAAACGGGGCTTCTCCATCATCTCTTAGCGTTTGTAGATGCAGTTCCCTCGGCTCCGCAAACCCTGTAAAGCTCTTTGCTGATTAGTTACGTCGACTAAAGCAAATACGGCCCATCACATCAGCTCAGAGTGGAGACAGTTTTCAGATTTTATTTTCGTCAGGTCCCAGCAAATGCCAAAAGTTTTGCACCAAAGATTCCATAGTGTCTGGATTGGTATAACTAGTTGATTCCTGCCTGAAGATATTTGCACAACCTAACAGATATCGACATGGCATTTGAAACTCTCAAAAATTCTGGGCTGGGGGAAAGGAAGGGGCATTCACTGCCCTTTATGAGTCTAAGAAGCAAGGTAACCAAATGTCTTTGAGATGAGCCCGGGCTACCCATGCTCCCCTTAGTGGATGTCGCTTCAGGGGCTTTATGAGGCCAAAGTGCCAGGAATTGCTGACCATGTTGTGTTCACCTTCCCTGGGCTGCAGCAGATAAGCAGCTAGTTGATGGGGAGACTGGCGGGCTTCTGTGGTCCTGGGCACTCTACTTGCCATGGATGGGTAGACGTCATTTCTAAATGCCATCCAGTTACACTGTTCAATTAACTCATGGTTTCCGCATTTCCTTGAAGAAGTGGGAGGTGAGGTTGAGGGCGGAGGGGACCCAGAGGCCAGTGGGGAAGTCTGCAGACCCTGGGCGCCTCAGACCCCGGTGGGGGGACAGAGAGGCCCCCAAGGCTCCTCTTGCCGTCCAGCCCCCTCTCCCACTTCCACCACCCATTGGCCCAGCCTGCCTGGCTCCCTCTCATCCCTGAGGGAGTCACCTCCTCAGAGGGGCCTTCCCTGTCGCCAAATATGTGTTAGCTTCCTCTTGCTGCTGTGACGAGATACCGTATACTAGGGACTTAAAGTAATTTCTCATCTTACAGCTCTGGAGGTCAGAAATCCAAAGTGGGTCCTCTGGGAGTTCCCACTGTGGTGTGGTGGAAACAAATCCTGCTAGCATCCATGAGGATACAGGTTCGATCCCAGGTCTCGCTCCGTGGGTTAAGGATGCTGTGTTGCCATGAAATGTGGTGTAGGTTGCAGATGCGGCATGGATCCTGCATTGCTGTGGCTGTTGTGTAGGCTGGCAGCTATCGTTGCGATTTGACCCCTAGCCTGGGAACCTCCATATGCCACGGGTGCGGCTTTAAAAAAAAAAAAAACAAAAACAAACCGCAAAATGGGTCTTCCTGGGCTGAAGTCCAGGGGTCAGCAGGGCTGTATTCCCTCTGGGGCCCTAGGGGGGAGTCCTGTCCTTAACTTTCACAGCTTATAGCTGCCCCATATCTCTTGCTCTGGGGCCCTGCATCATGCTGAGTCTTCATCATGCCACCATCTTTCAGGTTTGCTTTCTCCTGGCTTGTCTTCCACTTCTAAAGACCTTTGCGGATTTATTGACTCACCGGATTATCTGGGATAATCTTATCTGCAGGTCAACTAATTAACAACCTTAATTCCCTTTTGCCCTATAACCTAACATAGTCACAGGTTCCAGGGTTGGGATAAGGGACATCTTTGGGGGGGAGCGGGGCAGGCGTGATTCTGCCCACCACACCACCTCAACCAGGACCCCGTCACGCCGCTCTCAGAGCGTCCTGTGCTTTTCATTTGGGAGCCGAAGCACAATGGAAGGAATTTCATCGGCAGTTGCCTCCCTCCTCGTCTGGTGTCCCCTCAGGCCTGCACAGTACCTTTGGGTGGTACAGTCCACAAAGCTGTGCCTGTTTTATCGACCGCTGTGTCCCTAGTTCCTGGCAGAGTGCCTGACCCATAGTAGCACCCCGGCAATAGGAGCGGAAACAAAAGATGATGGTGATGGTTGGGGCTGGGCTGCCCAGGGCTCAGACCTCAGCCCAGTGCTGCAACAATGCAGCCAAGGAAGCTGGGCTGCCTGCAGGCCCACAGTGACAGCCCCGTGGTGAAGCAGGGAGGCTGGGTGGTTACGAGCGGGGACTCTGGAGCCCGACGGCCTGGTGTGGAATCACCCTCCCGCCTCTCACTAGCTGTGTGACTTGAGTAAGTGACATAACCTCTCTGGACCCTAGTTTCTTCCTCATCTATAAAATGAGGATGATGAGGATACTAAGAGTGAGCACCATACCAGGTACTGTTGGGGCTCTGTAGCTGTGGGGGGTTGCATCCATGGATTCAACACTGTGGGTAGAAAATGGTTGGAAAAAAAAAAAACTCCAGAAATTTCCAAAGAGCAAAACTTGCGTAGTGCCAGCAACTCTTCACATAGCGCTTATATTGTACTAGGTATTATAAGTAATCAAGAGATGATTTAAAGTAGACAGGAAGATGTGTGTCAGTTATATGCAAATACACATCATTTTATAGAAGGAACCTGAGCACCGTGGATTTTGGTATCCGCGGGGCTCCTGGAACCAGTCCCAGGCAGATACCGAGGGACAGCTATAATATATATATAACCTCTGAGAATTTTTGCCTGGAACATAGTCGGTGCAAGGTAAGGGGTAATTATTATTGCTGCTCTTATTGACACAAAGGTCTCCGCTGGGTGTGGGGGCGAAGAGAGAAGCTTAGCAGGTCTGCCTAAAGCTGGCCTGGCCCAGCTGGCATCACATTACAAGCTCTCCAGCTGAGCTCCTGCTACCCCATGGAGCCCATGGATCAGCAGTAGAACCAATCAGAAAAGCATACAGTGACAAACGGGAATGTCACCTGCAGAAGTAGGGGCAGACTCTAAACATCAGGCCTGGAGAAAACAGAGAGGCATCTGGGGTCGGTCCACTTGAGAAAGGTGTCCTGGCAAAGAGGGCCTTAAGCTGGGTTGTCAGAAGAGCATCCTTGGCCGTCGGAAGAGGAGGTTGGCTGGGGGCTGAGCCCAGGAACTGGAGTGGGTCTGTGTGGGTGGGAGCGGGGCCCAGCCAGCCCAGCCTGGGTAAGTGGGGTTGACAGGACAGGAGCTGGTTGAGGAGGAAGCCGGTGGCCAGCAAGTTTAGGATTTGGACTTGTCAGCTCTTGGAGACCAAACAGACATCCAGACAAGGTGCTCTGCTGACAGGTGCTAAAGCCGGTCAGGAGCACAGGGGCAAGGTCTGGTCCAAAGAGAGCTGGAATTGCCCCAGGAGAAATGAGGGTGCTGCAGGAGGGTGGCTTCCGCACGGACTAGCTGTGTGATTAGGCATGAGCCCCGTGACCTCTCTGAGCTGACCTGCTTTGCTGTTTTTAAGGCAAATGAAGGTTTGCTGTTAGGGAGGCACCAGCCATGTGAGATAGGAAGGATCTGGAAGTCTGGAGGGGGAGCAGGACGGGGGGTTCTTTTGTCTGTAGCAAGCCCTTCCCTGACTCAGAGCATCAATTGCTCTGTGAAAGGCCTGCAGGCATGAGGATGGGGGGCCCAGCACCAAGCAGGGAGGCAAAAGCGTGGATTCGGACAGAGCTCAGCCAGGGCCTTGCTGGATTGGTCTGGAGTGACATTTCTGCCTTCTGGACCTCCCTGAGCCTGGGCATGGCTGGGACCAGAGAATGGGAGTCCGAGGGACACCCTTTGCAGCCTCATACAGAGACTCTTCCTCAAAACTAGAACTGAACGTATGGGAAGGGACCAGCAGAAGCCAGTTGAGGACATGGCGAGGGGAGTGGAGCATCAGATGGGAGATTGGACCACTGGTCCCCAAGTGCCTTCCTGGCCCAAGCATCAGGCTCATGAGTGTTTGCTTAGGGAATGAAGGGCCTTTGTTCTTAGCTCTTTCTTCTCTCTTACTGCCAGGGGCTCCTGCTGGTCCTGTGGCCTGGGCACTTTCCAAGTTTCCTTCAAGGTTCTGCGAAAGCCAGGCCTGGGCTCTGGGTGGGGGGAGGCGGGGGGGCGGGAGGTGGGTGGGTGGGGCACACCTGTTGCTTGTTCCTGACCCTTTGCTGCCCTCTAGTGGCCTCCAGTCCCTCAGCCACACTAGGAACTAGACCCCGGGGAATGCCAGGCACAGCCAGGGTGGGCTGGCCATTCATTTGTTCATTCATTCATTCTGTGACTTTTCCTGAGAGACACTGGGTGCCTGTTCTGGGCTAGGTATGGTGTTGCACATACCATTCCTGCCCTCAGGGAACTCACAAGTCTAGCTGGGGAGATAGGCATTAAAAAAAACAAAAAAAAAAAACCCAAAAAACAAACAAACAAACAAACAAAAAACCATCCTTTCATGCCACGTTTAGTGCTAAAATCTAGGATTCTGCTGAGAAAATGCAGGAGAGAGGCTGCTAGGTCTGCTAGGGCGATGGGGAGGGTGGGGGCAAATCAGAGAAGACTTCCCAGCGAAGGTCATTTGAGCCGCCTCTTGAAGGCTGAGTTTACCAGCCTGAGAAGTTGGAGGGCACTGCTGGGTGAGGGTCTATGCGTAAGAAGACCCAGAGTCTCTACCCCTGGAAATCTCCGGGGCACGAAGTGCTGCAAACAGCAGCCTTGACAGATGGCAGGCTCTGCCCAACCCGATCTGAGTGTGAGTCAGAGGTGAGGGTGCTGCGCCTTCACAGGATGGAGAATGAGGGGGTCTGCAGCCGCCTGATCTGTACAGAGCCTGTGACTAAAGCCCTGTGTGAACCCTGCATTGAGGTGACGCTTCGCTCATACTGGGGAGGCTCCACGTGGGCTCTATGAGTGCTTTGCAGCACCGAGGAAGAACAGAATTGCAGAAGCAAAGGCTCAGCAACGGAAAAACATGCTGGGCTGTGAAATCCTATTGGAATTTAGGAGTCCTGGGTTTTGATTTCAGCTGCCAGTCTCTCACCGTGTGACCTCTAGATGTGCTCTTGGGACTTCCTGCTCGCTCTTAAAACAGGAGGCAGAGGGTGAAGAGATTGGATTAGATGCTCCATAGGGGACTTTCTGGTCCTGCCGCACAAGGGCTTCTAATCTACAGGTCCTTGCTTGCTGCTATCAGCCATCAGCTGAACTGGAGGGTTCTAGAGCCCTGCTACCTCTGTCCTATGTGGCAGCAATTTCCCTTCAGGTCTGGGACTGGGGGCTGATAAGGCAGTGGCTCTGTGCAGTCAAGTATAATCCGGTAATCACTTCCGAGGGGTGGCGCTGAAGGAAGGGGGCCTCATAATGTGCTAATCCGGAGTTCCCGTAGTGGCTCAGGAGAAACGAATCTGACTAGCATCCATGAGGATGCAGGTTCAATCCCTGACCTCACTTAGTGGGTTAAGGATCTGGTGTTGCCGTGAGCTGTGGTGTAGGTCACAGATGTGGCTTGGATCCTGTGTCACTGTGGCTGTGGTATACGCCGGCAGCTACAGCTCCAATTAGACCCCTAGCCTGGGAACTTCCATATGGCCGTGGGTGTGGCCCTAAAGAGATTTTAAAAAGAGAAAGAGGGGCTCCCTATGCAGGAGTAGCACCTCACAGCATCCAGGGATCCAGGGTTTAGACCAGCCCCTTCACCGCTGGATAGCAGCCACTTGCCCACTGGGGCTCAGGACACAGCTGACTGCTTTGGGTCATCTCTCCTTTTACTTTTCATGACATTATCTGTGAGTGTGTCTCAGCCCCAACCAGACTTGAGTTCCTGAAGAAAGGGCATTAGTATCCCAGCCTGGACTTCCTGCGGGACAGTGAGTGGGGGTGCGGGGTCCCAGAGAGGCCCAGTGCTAAAGACCCAAGGATGTTTCTGGAATTTCCAATGATTTTGCAACTCCTTTCCCTCTGAAATTAAAAAGAAGAAATGGGGAAATTTGCATTAATCAATGTTAAGTTAAATGTCTACAGGTGGTGACATTAGGTTACCTTGATGAACAGTTGAATTTAGGGCTTAGAAAAATTTCATTGCCTTTGACAACAAATTTTTAGGTTAAGTTTCCTCACTTTGTAAGAATTCTCTAGACTGTATCTTGATTGCTGAGAAATATAGCCAATCATATATTAATTACTTGTGGCCAAATAATTTCAAAAGAAAAATAATAAAACTTAGCCTTGTTTACAGCAAAAAGCATCATAATTGTAGTGCATTTAATGTGTGATGGTGTGTAAGGTGGGGTGAAGAGCAGCCTTCCTAGGAAAATGCCTGGGTGTCTGGGAAGGAGGGGCGTGGGAGAGACTCTGATCTCCTGTTGACCCATATTGAATAGAAAAAGTCGTGGAGCCTTGAGCTGATCAGCCCACAGTATCCATCCATCCACCCATCCATCTATCCACCCCTCCCTCTATCCATCCATCCATCATCCATCCATCCATCCATCCATCCAGCCAGCCAGCCAGCCATCCACCCATCCAGCCATCCAGCCATCCTTCTATCCTGTCCATCTACCCACTCATCGAATCTTCCTTCCTTTCCTCTCCCCTCACTCTCTTCCTTCCTTCCTTCCAGCATTTATTGACTATTTATATGTGCCAAGCATAACCTAGGGATGCGAGGGGAAGCCATGGCCCTTGTCCCTGTGACATGGACATGAGGTGTCTCAGTCTGTAGCGCAGATGAGTGAGTCAGTAGGGCCTATGGGGTCAGGTGTGGTAACAGGTAAGCCCAGGGACTCCAGGAGCGCAGAGCACAGAGCACAGAGAAGGAGGATCCAGCCTAGACTGGGATGTCAGGCATAGAAAGCTCCAAAATTTCTCTATAGGGAGGTGGTTGGGGGGCAGTGGGCAGGACGCAGTTTTTGCAGAGTTGTGCTCAAATTGACCAAAGGCCATCATCCACGTGAACGGATAGGGGGTCCAGGGGCAGAGCTAAAGCTTCCTAAGTCCTTTGTGGTGCCACCCGGGTCAGGGGAGGAACCTGGGAGGAGGTGACTCTCAGGCTTGTTGAGGGAGTAGCACGTTGGTGGGTGGAAGGCGGAGTGAGGAGGGCAAAATGAATGCCCCCTTCAGGGGCAGGGACAGTGAACATAAAGGTTCTGGGATGCCTTTTGCTTCTATACATGCTGGAGTCCTTCCAAAAACCATGTTGAAACTGCTGGGGGAGTTCCCGTCGTCGCGCAGTGGTTAATGAATCTGACTAGGAACCATGAGGTTGCGGGTTCGATCCCTGGCCTTGTTCAGCGGGTTAAGGATCTGGCATTGCCGTGAGCTGTGGTGTAGGTTGCAGACGCAGCTCGGATCCTGAGTTGCTGTGGCTGTGGTGTAGGCCGGTGACTGCAGCTCCAATTCGACCCCTAGCTTGGGAACCTCCATATGCCGTGGGAGTGGCCCTAGAAAAGGCAAAAAAAAAAAAAAAAAGAAAGAAAGAAAAAAGAAGAAACTGCTGGGGCCATCTTTGTTTTCCTACGTTTGATCTCCTGACATCTCTAGCCCTCGCCCCCAAAACTTCATTAGCTGCCCATCCTCAGCTGAACTGACCGCTACCACTAAGCCTGAGGCAAGGAGCTACCAGGGGCAGGGAGAGCAGTGAGCCTTGGCTCTTGTCCTCCAAAAGGAGAATGTTTTTGAATAAAACCGCATTGCCTCTGCCCATAAGCTAATTCCACCAACAAGCCTCGCCCCAGCCCACATGATGCTTGGCAGTCTGTAAGAGAGCCACACCCATCACCCCTAGTTGCAGTGGTTTTTGTTTTGTTTTTCTTTGCTTTTTTAGGGCTGCACCTACAGCACATGGAAGTTCCCAGGCAAGGGGTTGAATCGGAGCTGCAGCTGCCAGCCACAGCCACAGCAACGTGGGATCCACGCCTCATCTGTGACCTACACCATAGCTCACAGCAGTGCTGGATCCTTAACCCACTGAGTGAGGCCAGGGATCAAACCTCCATCCTCATGGATACTGGCTGGGTTCATAACCCACTGAGCCACAAGGGGAACTCCGCTAGCTGCAATTTGAAAGTACCTTGGAGGTTGGAATGTCCATCTCCACTTCAGAGGCAAGCGACTGAGTTCAGAGAGGTGCCACGTCTTGCCAGGGTGCACAGCCAGTCAGGGGAGCAGCTGGGCCTGGCACCTAGAACTCAGGTCTCAAGTTCACCCAGCCCCTGGTGCCCATGGAGAGTGGGAGGGAATGGCCTCGGGGCCCAGGGAAAGACCTTGGCTTCCTTGGTGCTCCCCCAGAGCCGTGGTTGGTCTTGCTGACCCAGAGATATTTTACAGCCCAGGAGAAGCCCTTCCCAGCTGAAACACCGGGAAACCACACTTCATATTCTGGTATATCCCCTCCTATGCCCCATCATCACCTATCAGTGTCCGACTCATCCTTCAAGGCCCCAGTCAAGGGCTCTCTTTTAGGGGAAGCCCATGCCCCACGCCCGCCCCCCCGGGCTCATCTCTCATCTAATGTCTGCCTGGGACAGAGCTGGAGTGACAGTGCTGTCCCAGCTCCTGGTCACTCCCCTTGAAATCCTCCATCCTCCCAGTCCCTGCACACAGTAGGCGCCCCCAAATCCAGCACATACCCCTCCCGATCTTGTCGGGTCCAGAGCTCAGGGCTTGGGGCCTGGCTGTGTAATTACACGGGGCTTCAGTTCGGCTTACACGCCCCGACTCCCTCGTCCAATATTTGCTCTGGCTCCTTGCTGGAAGACGCTGAGACAATGGCCCTTGTTACCCTCTGTTTGAGTTATTTATTTTTTTCACTTTTCCTTCCTTCCCCTCTCGGGGGACTCGCCTCTCGCCCTCATCCCTCACGTTTTCCCTTTCACTTGACTGTCACTCTCATTGTCCTCCCGGGGCCGGGAACGCAGGGTGACAGGCAAGGGGAGCCCAACCGGGCCGGGGAGGCTGGAAATATAGTCATTAATGGGACCCGAGAAGCCCAGATGTCCTCCCTGAATGCGGGTAATTTGTTTTTAATGAAAAACCACGCGGTGACCCTGAACAAATGAATTTTCTTTATAAGGAGTCTATGTGCAACGGCACAAATAAAGGACCCGAGTCGGGGAGACGGAGATCCAGGGCTGAGAGGAAGATAAAAAGAGAGAGGGAAGGAGTGGGAAAGGGAGCCAGAGACATAAAAGAGGGAGGAAAGGAAATTTTAAGATGACAACTGTGTTATCATGTCCTTATATCTGAGGAGCGGTTCCAGGTCACTCATGCCTCGGTCATTGTCCTGCCAGAGCACGATGTGAGGTCTTATTCACAACAATGCAAAGAAGATGAACCACTGTCCGGATGGATCTTTACAATGAATGAGCCTTTTTCGTGTGTGATCTCAAGAGGTCCCCATCATCGCATTGGGGGGTGGGGGGGGGGTGCACAATTTTTAGCCCCATTTCACAGAGATGAAAACTGAGGCTTAAGAAAAGCGATTTGCCTGAGGTCACACAGCTAGCAAGTGGTCGAGTCCAAATGACAAGGAAAGGGCTTTGCCCATTTGGAGTTTGACGCTTAGAAACACTGTGTGTTCTCTGTGTCACCCAAGAGAAGGGTGCTGCGAGGGCAGGTAGGAGATGGGCGGAGGCAGTGGAGAGGAGGGGTCCCGGGTCTGCACCAAGGCATCTTAGATTGAAGCAAGTCCCCCACGGTCCCAGAATTTTGTGAATGTGCAGACTTTCTGAGAGTACTTCAGACTGAGAATGTCTCAGAAGGAGCCAGTTGCAGAAGACGCTGCAGGGGAGTTGGATCTGGAGAGCAGCCATGCACCACCCACCACGATCCAGGACCTTTGTGGGGGGTGGGGGTGTTGGGGGTGGGAATATAGAGCAGGTACCTGGGGGCAGCCACAAAGGCACCGATTCAGCAGAGGCCCCAGCTGGGGAGGAACCTGCCCTCAGGGTAGCTCGGCTCTAGATCGGGGTGGGTCTGTGTTGTGTGGAGACAGGGTCTGTTCTAACACGTGTCCCAGAAAGGGCTGGAGATGGCTCTCGTACAGTTTATAGCTACTTCTCCCTTTAGTAGGCTGGACAGGGCTGGACCAACCTGGAATCAGCCTGGGAGTGTGCAGATGAGGTCAGAGAAAGGACTTGTTTAAGGTCACATGGCAAGGAGTTCCTGTTGTGGCACAGTGGTTAACAAATCTGACTAGGAACCATGAGGTTGCAGGTTCGATCCGTGGCCTTGCTCAGTGGGTTAAGGATCCGGCGTTGCCGTGAGCTGTGGTGTTGGTTGCAGACGCGGCTCGGATCCTGAGTTGCTGTGGCTGTGGTGTAGGCCGGCGGCTGCAGCTCCAATTCGACCCCTAGCCTGGGAGCCTCCATATGCCATGGGAGCGGCCCTAGAAAAGGCAAAAAGACAAAAACAAACAAACAAAAGAAAAAGTTCACGTGGCGAGTCAGAGGAAGAGCCAGCCTGGCCTCCTTTCTGTGGCAGCAGTCTGCCCTTTTGTCCCCCCTGAGCTAGTGGGGGATACTCCCCAGGCCTCTAGATCCTTCCCTGATTCACGGACAAGGAAACAGTTTGTCTCCTGATCTCAGGCAGGCCTGGCATTCCTGGGGTGGTTCCTGGTGACCTGGCTTCCAGAACGACTCAAAGCAGGACTCCTGCCCCCCACTGCACCCCCAGGCTTCTCACATTCTTCCCAAGCCCAGATCTTCCCTGGACCCTACCTAGCCAGCTGCAAGAGCATCTCTTGGGATGCAGGTCATGCCTGTTGGCCAGGCCAAAGCCCTAGCTCCTCCTGCAGCTGGACCAAAAGAAATGATTGTTTTCTTTTCCTGGGTTCAGTTTCCCTCTGGAAGTTGTGACTCAATTAGAAAAATCAGACAAATAAGAGTTCCCGTTGTGGTGCAGCAGAAACGAATCCGACTAGGAACCATGAGGTTGCGAGTTTGATCCCTGGCCTTGCTCAGAGGGTTAAGGATCCAGCGCTGCTGTGAGCTGTGGTGTATGTCACAGATGCGGCTCGGATCATGAATTGCCATGGCAGTGGTGTAGGCCGACAGCAGCAGCTCCTATTAGATCCCTAGCCTGGGAACCTCCATGGGCCACGGGTGCAACCCTAAAAAGACAAAAAGAAAGAAAGAAAGAAAGGAAGAAAGAAAGAAGGAAGGAAGGAAGGAAGGAAGGAAAGAAAAGAAAAGGAAAGAAAGAAAAGGAAAGAAAGAAAGAAAGAAAGAAAGAAAGAAAGAAAGAAAGAAAGAAAGAAAGAAAGAAAGAAAAGAAAGGAAGGAAGGAAGGAAGGAAGGAAGAAAGAAAGGAAGAAAAAGAAAATCAGACAAATAGAAAAATCTGGCACTGACCTCAGCTGAGGTTATAAACATCTCAGCTCACATTTAGGTCTCTGCCTCCCACAGGCCCCTCCAAGAGCCCGGCCGGCTCAGGCTTCCTCGGCCACCTGGACCAGACCTTCCTTGGTGTCGTGCTCCTCTGTAATTGATGATTTATTCCCCACTAACTTCCAAAATGGATTCGAGGCAGTTTCTTGACCTTTCAATAACAGCAGCCTGAACCTGAAATCCCTATCATAAAATCAGACGACTGCCAGTGGGTCACAGGCAGAGGCCCAGGAGGGAACTAGCTGACCCTGCCCGCGTGTGGACTGGTTTTTAACTGGGTCCCACCATCGAACCCATGCTTCCTGCGGGCCCTGTGGCTGGAGCTATCTCCGCTGTGCTGCAGGGAGCTCACTTTCTTGGAAAAGGTGTCTGTCTGGATGCATTCCAGAGCATGCTTCCAAAAACATACTTTTAATCAAAGAGAAGATCACCAGAAACACTGGGGCAAATTGTGATTTCAGCAGTGGATGATTATAAATGCTGGGGGGGATTGCCGCTTGGCAAATAAACTCATCTGGTGAGGTCTTGGATGAATGATGCTACCAGAGAGCTGACCGGTGGGGTCTCTCATAATTGTCCTCGTTTCTGGGATAAGTTCTGGTCCTTCTTTCCTTCCCCTCCTCCCGAACCGTCTTCCTCTTCTCTTATTCCCTTCTGTCTTTTCTTCCTCTCTTTCTCCTTCTCAGTTACTCTCATTCATTCATTCATTCATTCATTCATCAGACAATCCCTGAGCTCCTCCCGAGTGCTAAGCCCAGTTCCCAGAGTGGACACAGAAATCACTGAATTTTGCAAGACCTCTGAGCATCTTTTAGGAGAATCACCCATGTTCCCTGCTTAGAATGGAAAGAAACCAGCTTGAGGGTGGTGGGTGTGTGGGACTGCTAGGCCCTGGGACTAGGCAGGGACCGCTGGGGGACAAGAGGGTTAAGTTTGGGGGCCTGCAGGGCTGGGCTGCTGTTGGGAAGGGACCCCTTGGCCTGAGGCCGGCTCACCCTGGGACTCCTCAGGAGGCCCCGAGGGAAGCCAGGCTCCTGGAAGGCTCCGTCCCTGAAGTGGGTGCCGGGCCCATGTGTACAAACTGGGGTTCAGTATTTAGGAGCGGGGAGGAGCAGGGAGCTACCCTGAATGGCTGCCCGCTTTGGAAATTTCTATGCATTTGTAATAACAAAATTACCATAATTTGCTCGTTAACGCAGCTAGATCAGTCAAGCATTGTTCCAGCGCGGGCAGGGAGGCCATGGCGCGCGCTCTGCACACTCTCTACACCCCAGCCAGCCTGCCAGCCCGTTAGAGCGCTGGAAATTAGCATGCAAATGGTCCTAATTCGGTGGGCGAGCTGTCAGGCAGCGCCTCTCCGGCCTCATCTCTGTGAAGGCCCTGACAGCCCGGCTCTGGAGCCGGCCCACCCTCCTCGCTCCAGCCAGGAGGGGCTCCGAGGGGCACCTCCAGACTGACAGCTTGGCGGCCTCCCTCCCTCCGTCAGCGCCATCAGGCCTGGCGGCGGGCTCCCCAGGGAGCAGGCAGGGCCTGCCACCACGCTGGCCAGCCGGCCAGCCAGAGGAAGCAGAGGAAGCAGGCGGTGGACTGGTGGGGGAGGCGGGCTGGTGCGCAGGCCCACCAGCCTTGGCAGGATCGGGGGGTGGGGGGCAGCATGAGGGTGGAGTGGGACCCCAGACTCAGGCCCACCTGGGGCATAGGGACCCTCAGGGTGGGTGGGTTCTGAGAGTGGCCCTGTGGGCACCCTGTGGCACTTTTCCCCACCTGCACACCCACAAGGAGCAAGGCCAAGCCCTGCCTCGGTCTCCCGTCTTTATCTTCCAGGCCTGACTTAATACATCTCTGCTCAGCCTCCTCCTTACCTGGGAACGCTTCTGTCCAAACCTGTGTGTGGAATTGCTCCAGCCAGGATGGAGACTTGGGGGAAGCTGAGAAGGTGTGGGGTGGGGGATGGACCCCTGGACCAAGACTCAGCGTCTTTGGCCTCAGTCCTGCCTCCAGGCTTGCTAGCCTTTGGGGGAAGTCACCTTCCCCTCGGCATCTTTAAGGTCTTCCTCCAAGGGCTGTCATGAGGATGAGAGAGAGGAGGAGGCCAGGTTTTCTAGAAGTAGCTGACATCCAGTGAGGACCTCAATGGCCTGGTCATTTCCCAGCCTGCTTGACCTTTGTAATGACCCTGCCAGGTTGCCACTGATGGTCTCCCATGTCACAGAGGAGGAGGCTTGAGGGCTCAGCTCACACAGGGTAACTTGCCCAAGTGGCAGAGCCAGAATAAAGTCCAGTTTTCCTTCCTCAGAGCCGTTTTAGAAAATGCAGGGAGTTCCTGTTGTGGCACAGTGGTTAACGAATCCGACTAGGAACCATGAGGTTGCAGGTTCGATCTCTGGCCTTGCTCAGTGGGTTAAGGATCCGGCGTTGCCGTGAGCTGTGGTGTAGGTTGCAGACGTGGCTTGGATCCCGCATTGCTGTGGCTGTGGCGTAGGCTGGTGGCTACAGCTCTGATTAGACCCCTAGCCCGGGAACCTCATATGCCGAGGGAGCGGCCCTAGAAAAGGCAGAAAAAAAAAGAAAGAAAAAGTGGGACCCTGAAAGCCAGATCATGTTTCTCTACAGTGAAAGGCATGATGGCATCACCTAGCAGGCAGGTGTGCCCCTTACGGTCCTCGGCATATTCTCAGCACTGCATAAACGTGGCTTGAAAGAAGAGAACCGAGGTGGGCCCAGCTTTGACAGGCCTTTGAGATCCACTGTATCCATCCTTATGTCCCCCCCTCTCCTCCAGATCTGTAAAAGCAGAGTGAAGAAGCTAAAGCAAGAGAGAGAGGGGAAGCCACAGAGCTTATCTTACGTTTCCCCCACTTTGTCTCTCAAGACCTTGCTCCTCCCGGCCTGCGTGTGGATACAGCCCCACTCCAAGATGCAAGGTTTGGCAAGTGGAGAGCAGGCTGGATCTCAGTCCCCACATGTCCAATCAGCTGGTTGCTCTTGTGCAGTGAACAACCTACATATCCCTACATGGCAAATGAAAAGCTATTCATCCTGCCTACCTCAGACCAAATGCCTTGAGCCACTGGTGGCTTTTCCTTTCCACCTATTCTTTGGTTTTGTTATTTGGGGGGCCATGGCATGGACCTGATGGAACTTGAGGTCTCCAGGTAGCAACCTTCCAGTAGCTGCTGTTGGGCTGCTTAGAATGGGTCTTGGAGAGGACTAGCCCTGCCAACCACAGCATCCCAGGCTAGGAGGACAGCTCAGGAGCACTTTTTTTTTTTTTTTCATTCCCCCCAGGGGTCTGTGCTGGGCATTTCTGCAATTCCCCCAGGATGGATGCTTGCAGACTTCGTTTCTGCTGGAGGAAGAATTGCCCAGGCTCCCCCTAGTGGAGAATCAGGACACGTCGCCCTCCTGTGTATGTGGAGTTGCAGGTGTGGGCAGCTGAGGATAAGACCTCTTCCATGCTCTCACGGAATCCTCACCACAACCCCATGGGTGCCCTTGGTGATTGCTTTTGTTTAGAGGCTCAGTGAGAGGAAGGGGCTGCCCAGATCCCTTCGGAGCCAGAACTAGAATCCAAGGTGCCTCCCGTCCACCCAGCAGTCCATATCTGGCCTCATCCTAAGTGTCGTTGGCTTTGGTCACCTGACCAGCTGCTTGCGTGGCCACACATTCTGGCTTCTCCCAGCCTTGTAGCATTAGGCTGCAAATATCCAGAGGGGCCTCTTCCCCTCCCCTCTTCCGGTTCCTCCCCAAGACTGCCTCTCAGCTAGGTGTGTGGGCTGCTCCCAGAGGACCCAGATGCAAAGTGTCAGTCGAATTTAAGAAAGAAGAGAGGTCCATCAGAACAGCCAACTTCAGGGCTGACTTTCTCACTCATGGGGACTGGACTGGGTAAGTTTGTGGCACACATGGCACGTCAGGGGGGCTCCTGCCTCCTGGTCCGGCCTTGGCAGTTATGAGAAGCAGCCTGAGGGGTGGGCCTGATTCAGCTCCCTCCACAGAACATAAGCCTTCTCAGGCTTGCTGAGACTGGTGGTGGCTGCCCAACCACCTGCCTGCAAGCCACTCGCACCTGCCTGCCCTTCCCAGCAGGCAGCCTACAGAGGTTTGCCCTTTGGAAAGGTCCACCTTCTTAGGGGCCTGGTTTCAGAGGGCCTGGGGACCAGATGCAGTGTGCTTCTGAGGATGCTTGGAAACTCTCTAACGTGAGTCAGTGCCTCTCCAACTTTACGACCTGGGGATCATCTTCCAGAGCATCAGACTGGCTCAGTAAGACTAGACCAGGGCCCAGGACGCTGCATTTCTAGCAAGCTCCCCACCGCAGCTGCTACGCTCTGAGTAGCAAGTGCCTGTCTGCTGCTTCTCAAACATACGGCACAGGGAGTCACCCTGGAAGTTTGGACCAATGCTGGTATCTGGCCCCATCCTAGTGATTCTGGTTTCACTAGTTTAGGGTGTGGCCTGGGTGTCTGGATTTCTTAAAGCTCCCCAGATGAGTCCGATGGCTAGCAAGGTTTGAGAACCATGGGCCTGGGTTACTGGACACTGTTCCTGCCTTCTGGGGTAGCTCACCCAGGAGAGTACTACTGCTTAAAGAATTTGTTGGAGTTCCTGTCGTGGCGCAGTGGAAACAAATCCAACTAGGAACCACGAGATTGCGGGTTTGATCCCTGGCCTTGCTCAGTGGGTTAAGGATCCGGCGTTGCCATGAGCTGTGGTGTAGGTCGCAGACGCAGCTCGGATCCCATGTTACTGTGGCTGTGGTTTAGGCTGGTGGCTACAGCTCCAATTAGACCCCTCCCCTCCACATGGGCACCTCCACATGCTGAGGCTGTGGCCCTAAACAGACAAAAAAAAAAAAAGAATTTATTGACATGGGAGGAAGGGATCTGGGAGGCAACATGCACCCCATCAGCCTTGGGATTAAATGGGGGCCACAGCTACTGAAGGAGAGGGGTGCTGAGACCCTGAGGCCAGCATGGGAGAGGGATGGAGAGCCTGAGAGCCCTTCCAAGCAGGCGAGTGACAGGAGAGCAGAAGCAGCTGAATGGCCCCTCAGGGCCCCATCTTTGGCTTCGTTCTTGACCCTGACTCTGATTGAGAAATACCCCCTTCCCCTCCCCAGGCCAGCCTGCCTCTCTCTCTCCCCTCCTCTGTGCACTGGTCCTCTGCCACCTAGGACCTGCATAATTGATGTGTGTGTTGCCCCCTCCTGCGGACTGCGAGCTCTCGGTGGGCAGGGACCGTGTCTGATTCATCGTCTCCTCCGGCCCCAGGGCCTGCATGCCGGGGGCAGGAGAGGTGTGCAGAATTGAGTGCGGTCCTCCACCGGGTGCACTGGGGCTCCGGGCCGCTGTGCTGTGAGTTCCCGGGTGCACAGCAAAGCCCGCACATCGTGGTCGTAATTGTGGAGGTAAATCTTGTCTGGTCTCCTCGCAAACACTCGGTGAGGCGTTCCATAAATATGTCAGCAGCAGCATTAAAATTTGATGGCAGGCAGCTTGGGTCGGCACTCGCCCTGTGACTTCCCAGCAAGGTATGACACCGTCCCCTCCCTCTCATTAGTCAGCGGCAGGATGCTCGGGCCTCCACACGAGCCAGGCCCAGCCAGGGGGGAGGGCTTTCTTCAGAGGAGGACCCCTGGCTGCTCCGAGGGACAGGCCAAGGTCTCAGCCACGGGAAAGTAACTCAGCTCTGGGATGACATGGGGCTGAGAGAAGGCGTCCCAGGAGGCTCTGGGAATGTGCCAGGAAGTGAGAGGGCCTCTGAGCTGGGGTGGGGGCAGGGGCATCTTTTGAGTCCAGGAGCTGCTAATAAAAGGGGCTGGGGACTGGTTTTGGCTTTTTATAGAAATTGTCCATCTGCCCGCAAAAAGCCTCAGAGAACGTTCAGAGGGCCTGGGGTTGGAGTCATTGTTTAAGCAAGCAAAGGGCCCTATGAGCAGGAGTCAGGGGAGGAAAAGTGCCCCATTGTGCAGAGAGATTGGAAATTAATCTTGTCTGCCTCCCACCGGCCATGGTTCATTTAGGGAAACTGAGGCTACGTGAACCTGAAAGAACATGTCCAGGTTCGCACAGTGGTAGAGGCAGAATGAGATTGGGACCCTGACTCCTAGTTCAAGACTTTCCTGACAATTAAGAATTTGGCGGGAGTTCCCATCGTGGCTCAGTGGTTAATGAATCCGACTAGGAACCATGAGGTGGTGGGTTCGATCCCTGGCCTTGCTCAGTGGGTTAAAGATCTGGCGTTGTCATGAGCTGTGGTGTAGGTTACAGACACAGCCCAGGTCCCGCGTTTCTGTGGCTCTGGCAAAGGCCGGCGGCTACAGCTCCGATTCGACCCCTAGCCTGGGAACCTCCATATGCCACCAGAGCGGCCCAAGAAGTGGCAAAAAGACAAAAAAAAAAAAAAAAAAAAGGAATTTGGCAGAGTTCCCGTCATGGCTCAGTGGAAACAAGTCTGACTAGCTTCCATGAGGACGCAGGTTCGATCCCTGGCCTCGCTCAGTGGGTTAAGGATCTGGTGTTGCCATGAGCTGTGGTATAGGTCACAGACTTGGATTGGATCCCACGTTGCTGTGGCTCTGGTGTAGGCTGGCAGCTGTAGCTCTGATTCAACCAACCCCTGGCCTGGGAACCTCCATATGCCGCAGGTGCAGCCCTAAAAAGACCAAAAAAAAAAAAAAAAAAGAATTTGGGGTGCTTGATGAAATATGAGAAAAATCATCTGGAAATATAATTCTCATTAAAAACAAATCCTAGCGCAGCTATTTTTTTTTTTAACTGTCACGTAGAGAATGTGTTACATGCCAGGGACTGAGTTAAATATGGAAAAAGGCCCTCACATTTGTGGAACACTTTTTGATTCATGGAAGACTTTGAAATGCATCGATATTAGTAGTCCTGGGAATGCTGTAATGCCACCTTGCAACTGAGGAACTCGGGATCAGAGAGGTAAAGGAACTTCACCAAGGCCACTCAGCTAAGTGGCCCAGGGACTTTGACAGGACTGACTGGCCCCAAGTCTGCAGTCGTCCCCACCAGACGGGCAGCCATGACTGCTCTCACCCCCTGTGCAAGTATCAGTGCCTGTATTTTATTTTTATAATTATTGACAGAAATCATGATGTAGTTCGGAGCTGCCCAAAGTTTTCTGGATTATTGATCAATATGCTCTGTTGGCAGCTGTCTTGACGGGGAATTGAAAGAGAGAAGAGTCAGCCCTCTGTGGCCCATTCCACACCAGGATATATTACGTCTGGCGGAACTGCCTCCTATTTGAGAGGAGCTGGAGGCTGCTTCGCCCCAGGCTCCCTTCCACGGGGACAGGGCAGTGCACTTCAGCTCTGCAGAATGCACCCAGGGCTGGTGGGAAGTGCATAGGACCAGATTTCAGTAAACCACTAAGTGATGCAGCTTCAAAGCCCAGATCACAGCCCCTTCTTACAAGAAGCCTACCTGGATAGCCCAGCCAGCATGAAGTATAACTTTTGCTCTGTTTCTAAGCCCTCCTCACCATTTGCTGGTGCCTAAATGTCTAGCCTGAGCTTGAAGGAATCCTCTTAGATGCAGGGAGTCCCCTCAGGACTGGAACCTGTGTACTGTCCCTTGAAGAGGGTGCGGGGTGGGAGTGGGAGCTCTGAATGGAGTAAGGTCCCTGGGAATGCTGCATTGAATGGATTTACCAAACTTCTAGTAAATTTATTAGACGTGGATCACAGATGTGTGAGACGGATTTTCTCAGGAATACAATGCCATGTTATTCCAGCAAAACTCTACGGAATGTGCGGTCTGGCAGGTTAGGCTTGGAATGGGGGCTTTTGGCTACATTCGGGTCACTCAGAGAAAGTCTTCAGGCTTCTAGACCGAGCCTCTTCTGATGACCAAATGAGCACTAAGGAATGCCCAGTTTTTCAACCCAGCTGGCATGCAGTCTGGTCCTGGTTTCTGAGGTGTACCTGCCAGTGGTTTTTGCTTTTTTCTGTTTATTATTATTGTTTTTTAAACTTAATTTGCTCTTTCGGAATGAACCAGCCTTGGTGTTGTCATTATGTGGCAGAGAGGCCCAGAGAGGCCAGATGGGGGCCCTAGCCCTTCAGGAGAGCAGCTTTCAGTGTCCTTTTCCACCTGTGGGAAGGGCACCCTGGCCCCTGAAGCAAACACAGCCCGCTTCTCTTTTCTTTGTGTTTTGCTGCCTTTCTGTCTCATGCTTCTGTCAAGAGATCAAGGACCAGTGTTTCACTAATGCTTTGTAGCATGATTTCATGACCTGTTTCTGTCTGACATTAGAGGGCCTGGCTCAGGGAACATCTGCCGGGCACACACAGTGCTCACTTGGCCAGCATTTGTACCAAGGATGGGGCGCTGTGGGGTGGCAGGGGCTGCTGGGATCAGTCGCAGCTCCTGCCCTCAAGGAGAAGCCACAGACTCACCAACAGGGGAAGCACCGTAGGGGCACAGCCACCCTGAGTCTGGGCAGGAAGAGCTCTGGGCCATAGCCAGGAATGGACCCGGGGCTGGGAGCTCGGGGGAAAGTGGGGACGATCAATCCAGAAAGGCTACCTAGAGGAGGTGGATTGGAGCTGGGTCTTGACAAGGTGGGGGATTGGACAAGGGGGAGGATGATGGCCCTTCAAATGAAGAGAACAGCATGAATGGATGGAGATGGGCCCTATGGAGCATGCGGGAAATGGCCGTTGGCCTGGAACATGGCTTTTGAGCCCTGGGACAGTGGGAGGTGGGACTGGAAGCTCACTGGGACAGACCCTGCAGGGCCTTGAGTGCCACTATGAGGCTTCTGAACATTGCTCTGCAGGCTTGGTTCTCACAGTGGGCACTGCCAGGTGAGGATATGCCAGAAACTGTGAACTCCCCTGTTACACCCACACCCACACACAATCAGGTGTTGAGGTGTTATGTGGTCTTGTCCATTGTTTGCTTAGATGAAGGCATTGGGACAGAATTTTGGAATACCACAGCAGGAGAGCAGATTAAAATTGAACCATAGAGTTCCTGTTGTGGCTCAGCGGTAATGAACCTGATTAGTATCCATGATGATGCAGGTTCGATCCCTGGCCTCGCTCAGTGGGCTAAGGATCTGGCATTGCCGGGAGCTGTGGTGTAGGTGGAAGACGAGGCTTGGATCTGGTGTTGCTGTGGCTCTGGCATAGGCCAGAAGCTACAGCTCTGATTCAACTCCTAGCCTAGGAACCTGCATATGCCGTGGGTGTAGCCCTTAAAAAAAAATCGAACCCAAACTGCTCAATATGTGTCATGGCATAGCCACAGGTCTCACATCGAAATACCTACAGGAGCCAGGTGTGTCATAGAAAGACGGGAAGTCAGCCTTGGGGGACAGGACAATCATAAGTTGCTTGTTCTGTAGCTCAGGACACACTTGCCCCTTTTAAAACACTGGGCAGCCTGTCTGTATGTTTCTGTTGGTTCCACGTGGAGTGGGGGCCCCTGTTCTTGCCTCTGATGAGTGGCTGGGCGTGGGGTCTGTGCACCCCTGGAGTCCACACTGGAGAAGCTCTAACGTGACCATGGGCTTGTTTCCTCTAAGTTTTCCCAGAGGGTCCCTGCACTTGGGTTTCTGTAGGTCTGGATGACAAGACGTTGGCTGAAGGCACCACAGCCTCCTCTCTATAGGGGACCTAGCACGGTCACTCATGGCCCCGGCCCTGGTCTCTAGCTCCATCTCGCTGTGGCCCAGCCAGCATGGCTGTCCACCCACGAAGCCCGAGGCTCCCCAGAGAAGCGGAAATGAGATATTCGCATTCTCTGCATCCTCCCACCCCCAGCCCTCTCCCTCGGTTTTTCTCCTCTCTGTTTTTCTGAAGCCTCCGCCGCTGGCCTCACTGGCGGGAGAAGAGGTTTTTCCCAGGAAAGGATCGATGCTCTGTGTGCGGGGCTGTCTGGACTGACAGGGCCGACCTTTACTCAGTTTGCCTGGATTTTCCTTTCTCTGTCGGAAGCCTGGGAAGATCTTCCTCTGGAGAGAAGACAGCTGAGAAACCTTGGCCTTCGAGGGGTCAGATTGGGGGATGGGGACAGTGAAGGTGGGAAAGGGGAGAATCGGAGCGATGGCAGCTCTTTGAGGTCCGTTTTAAAAATCTCTCCTGTACACTCCACCTTACGGATGAGAAAACTGAGTCTTGGTGAGAAGAAGGGACTTGATCAGGTCCCTCAGAAAGGCTTGACAGCTCCAGAGTCCTGTGTGCGTGCGCATGCGTGTAGATGGAGACACACATCCATATATACCCATATATGGCGATGTATGCATTATGTATACTCTATGTACAACATATATTACGTGCATACATGTTATAATAATGTATGTGCTATATTATATAATGTGATTTTATATATATATTTGTGCCTTCCCTTTTTTTTTCCTTTTGTCTTTTTAGGGCCACACCGTGGCATATGGAGGTTCCCAGACTAGGGGTCTAATTGGAGCTGTAGCTGCCAGCCTATGCCACAGCCACAGCAACTTGGGATCTGAGCCATGCCTGTGACCTACACCATAGCTCATGGCAGCGCCAGATCCTTAACCCACTGAGCAAGGCCAGGGATCGAACCCGCAACCACATGGTTCCTAGTTGGATTCGTTTCTGCTGTGTCACGACAGGAACACCCTATATATATATTTGAAAAGCTGACTGTGCCTGTGTTGGATGCCAGTGTCAGGATCACTCCAGCCATAGACAGTGCTGTATGAGCCCAGCTACCCGCTGACCCCTGAGCCATGGCTCGTCCTGCAGTTCCACAGAACCACAGGGAGGAACGAGAGAAACCTCACCGTCCTTTTCAAATCATCCCTTCCTCTTCTTCTGCAAAGATTTTCTCTCAAAGCTCAGTTTGAATCCAGAAATAGAACTTGGCTGCGAAGTCACTTTGAAAGACTTTCTGTATGTTAATTACAGACGGCCAAGGTCTCGAGCAGAGGTGGGAGCCCACCATCTGCAGATGGGGTCGGCCCCCAGCGCGCTCTGCAAATCCCCATCATCTGGCAGGTGTCGTTTTGGGTTAATTAAGAGCTATGCTGAGCCCGTTTACCTGTCACTTCTGAGAATTTTAGGAAACTTTGACTTTCTTGCCATCTCTGAGCTTTTAGCGAAGGGGAAACTGAAAACATCTCTGATTCTGATGGTTTTCCTGACCCTGGAGCCTCCAGGACAGCTGCATTCAGTACATTTTCTTGTGGCCCCCTTTAAACTTTTAATTTTAATCCGTCCTTTCTAGTTAGTTACCTTATTGGCTTTTACAGCCAGCTTGTCTGTGTTTGAGAGACGGTGCTGTTTGGGGAAAAATCCACCATTTATCCTAAATTTCTTAAGCCTCTGCTTTCTTTCTGGGTCTTGGAGGAGAGAACAACCATTCCTCAGCCCTGATTCTGTCGAGTGGCTTTGGAAGGCCTTTTGATTGCAGGTCAGGGGCCTCCTCCAGCAATCGGGCTCTGGACTGTCAGGGCTAATCTTCGAGCTCCGTGTTCACGGGGGAAGGACTCCGTCCGATCCCCAGATAACTGGGTTCTCAGTGGGTCAGAAGTTCTCATGCAGAAGAGAACTTTCCCTTCCTGGGGTGATAATAATATTCTATCACCTGATAGAGGTTTCGGTCCCACAGGTGTGTACGTTTGTCAGAACGCAGCAATGGTACGTTTAAGATGTGTGCATTTCATTATGTGTACCCTTTACATCAAAAGAAAGAACTTTTAAACAAATAATGAATTTTAGTTAACGAGATGCAAGCTGGAGTACTTAGGGGAAAATGTATTGATGTTTCCAATTTACTTTGAAATACGTGAAAGATAAGATGAATAAAAGGCTAGAGGGAGAGAGATGATAAAAGTATAGCAAATATTGATGGCGGAATTAGGTAGCGGGTACACAAGCCCGTCACTATAAAATTCTTTCAATTTTGCTGTGTGTTTGAAAATTTTCAGACGTACCAAGAGGGGGGAGGGGGAGGGGAGGGCTTTCTCTTCCCTGCCGGCTCAGCCCGGTAGAGTCTTCCTTGGGATGGTGGAAGCCCTGGGAGCTGGGAAGTTGGCAGGTGTTCTGGTCCAGCCCTGGCTCCACCTGGCTGTGTGGCCCTGGGGGAGGGGAGGCTGAGGGAAATTCTTTCTCAAGGTCATCCAGTCCAAGTGATCTAGGTGTATGGGTGCAGAGATTGGAGAGGTTCAGTGTAAGAGAAATTTGTGGTGTGGAGGGTAGTGGGCCCATTTTAATTTCTATTAATTCTGGGGAGAAGTGAGTTGCTTGGGGTTAGGTGGGAAAGAGGGGAGGGACTGCTGGTCCCTCAGGTGTCCAGTGAGAAGCCAAGTCCTTTGGGTCTGGAGCCCTAGTGTTCTCTGCTCTAACATCTTGGAAGGGTTATTGGGAGATGGAGTGCCATGTTCCTTAACCCATTGTGGCTCAGCGGTAATGAACCTGATCAGTATCTGTGAGGACGTGGGTTTGATCCCTGGCCCCACTCAGTGGGTTAAGGATTCTGCATTGCTGTGGCTGTGGTGTAGGCCGGCAGCCGTAGCTCCAATTCAGTCCCTAGCCTGGGAACCTCCATATGCTTCCAGTATTCACTGGTATTCTTGGGCTCCATGATCCATACTGTTCTTGGACCATAGTCTTTCATCTCAACCCTGCTGGCTGCCCACACGTGGCACTCAGCCTCTTCCTTTGATTTCCACGTGGGGAGAAAACATGATTGCAGTCAGTCGTCCAGGCGTGTGAGTGTGTAGTGGGCTTTATGTCCCACTGTGGATGAATTAAAGTGGGAATGAGATGCCCACTTCTTGAATGTTCTTCACCCTTGCCATGGGGCATGGGCATTTGATTTTGTCTCCCCCTCTCTCCCTCTCGACAACAGAACCTCCGACAGATCAGGTCCTTCTGTCCTCCCAGCACCCTATGGCCCTCGCTATGCCCATCCCTAAAGCCAGCACTGGGCCTTCTTTTGCAGACTCAAGAACTCAGTGAAAGCTATGCAATTCCTTTTAGGGCCTGGTTCAGTCTTTAGATGAGGCTTTTTCTTCATCCCTCTCTCCCCAACTTCCCCAGTCTCCTTGGTACCGGAGAGGGTGGTTTTGTTCTTCCAATAATATGATCTCCTTCATGCCTCACTGGTGCTCTGATATAGGTGTTTTTATTAGGCCCATATTCAAGATGAGGAGCGTCTGCCCAGAGAGGTTCCATCACTTACCCACGGCCACACAGCCAGTGTGTGGAAGCTGACCACAGAGCATGGGGGCAAGCTCTCTCTCAGCCCTGCCACAGGAAGCCCACGCCCACCCTGAGGGCAGGCCCCCTCCCCACTTGCTGTCCCCATTTGCTGCTCACCCCACAAACGTGGGAGCCCAACTTGCAGTGCCAGTTCCAGGCCTTGTCTCAGAAAGTTCCATCTTGGTTCCTCCTCTGGACTGCTCACTCCTGGGGCTGGAGGTGGAGAAGATCATGATGCCCATGCTGTTGATGAAAGAGCTTTTGGGGGAGTTCCCACTGTGGCGCAGTGGGAACGAATCCAACTAGTAACCATGAGGACGCAGGTTCAATTCCTGGCCTCGCTCAGTGGGTTAAGGATCTGGCATTGCCACGAGCTGTGGTGTAGGTCACAGATGGGGCTCGGATCTTGAGTTGCTGTGGCTATGGCCAGTGGCTACAGCTCCAATCTGACCCCTAGCCTGGGAACCTCCCTATGCTGCAGATGCAGCCCTAAAAAGCAAAAAAAGAAAAAAAGAAAAGAGTTTTGGGGACTCCTGTGGGAGCCACTCCAGACAGCTCAGGAGCCTTCTCTGAGGAGGGGCCACGAGCCATGAGCTCCCCAGGGGAGCCTCACAGAAGCTTTTCTGTTATTGCATGAAGAAAAAGCCTCCAGTTTAAGGGGTTGGTATTTTTGAGGGATGCCAGATGCATGGATCCGTTAGTGGAAGAGGCAAGGATCCCCAGGTGTCCTTTGTGTTGGGCAGTCATAAGAGACGTGTCTGTTGTGCGAGTTCTGTCTTGGGCCAGCTGGCCACCCCTCTGGCGGCCCCCGTTGTGAACCGGAAGTGGAGGGTTTTGTGTTCCGCCTGAGCATCTTATGTATTCCTACTGTTGAGGCGCATCATTTCGTGCCTGTGGCTGTGTTGTCTCTTGGGCTCCCGTTCCTTCTCTCTTGGACGCTGGCTGCAGCCTCCTGGCTGGTCTCCCTGACCACAGGCTTGCCTCCTCCAGCCTGTCCTCCAGATCCTGGTGCTCCTGAGTCTGAAGGCTTCTGGGGTTCCAGCACTAAAGGGAGAAAAGCATAATGTTTCCACTCCTCCCCCCGCCCCGGCTCTATGGCTTGTCTCTGCTGGGGCCCCCTCTGACCATCCCACCCCAGATCTCTGCTTGTGCCTGGATGCCCTGTCTTCCTCTGCATATCAAACCCTATGCATCCTGGCTTTTGCATGCTCCCCTCCACTCCAGGAAGAGTCCCCAGTGTTTTCCCCGGACCTTCCCTTGGCTGGACCGGATTCACTTTTCTAAGATGTGGTCCTGAGATTGGAAGGAAAGGAGGTGACTGCTCCTCAGGTGTCGTGATGAATTCAAGCAGGGGAAACACAGCAGGAGATTGGAGCCCCCAGACCTAAAGAAAGTCAGATCAGGTGGGGCCCACAGAGCCTCCGGGAGGGGCTCCCTCCCTGCTGGGAGTACGGAGGCCCCTGAGAAGTGAGATTGGGGCTCACCAGACAAGAAGGGCCTTTATTTTTTCTTTATTTATTTATTTTGTCTTTTGTCCTTTTTAGGGCCGGACCCTCGACATATGGAGGTTCCCAGGCCAGGGGTCTAATCAGAGCTGTAGCCACCAGCCTACACCAGAGCCACAGCAACGCCAGATCCGAGCTGCGTCTGCAGCCTACACCACAGCTCATGGCAATGCCGGGTCCTCAACCCATGGAGCGAGGCCAGGGGTGGAACCTGCAACCATGTGATTCCTAGTCGGATTCGTTTCCCCTGCGCCACAATGGGAACTCCAAGAAGGGCCTTTAGATGTCATTTGGTCTGATCTGCCCTTTTACAAATGGAAGACAGAGGCCCAGGGTAGGAAGGCAGTGTCATAGTGTCGCATAGGAAGAGGGTCCTTGGAGTCACCTCCTGCCTGGACAGATCCCCTCACCTTCCTGCGCCTACATTTCCTCACATTCAAAATACAGACAGTTGTACCCATCTTGTGAGCCTCACAGGACAGCTGGGTTAAATGAGATTCTGGATGTCAAGGAGGCCTTGGTAGCCAGTGTCTCGTCGCTGTCGCTGACATTTGCTGAGCAGTCACTGCATGCCAGATGCTGTATATCATTCATACAGTCTTCACAATGACCATGTGCAGTAGGTCAATTAATTGCCCTGACTCTACTGAGGAGGATGCAGGCACAGAGAGGTTGAGTGACCCGGTGATTGTCACAGAGCTTGGAAGAAGCAGACACAGGATTTGGGCCCAGGCAGTCTGGCTCCAGAGCCCGTGCTCCCCTCTTCTGTGCCAAATCAACTGAGGACCCGGGGCTCAGTGGCAGCCGAGGGGCTTGAATCGGGGCAGTCTGCTGCTTCCGCACCATGTTCGTGGTTGAGCGAGGCCAGGTTTGTAGACAGGCAGCTTCCTCGGCAGTTGAGGACCCGGCTTCCCCACATCTCATGGGTGAGGACTCCCCACGCCAGTCAGCTGTCCGAGTGGTGCTTCAGATAACGACACCATCCCAGAGTCCCCAGCATGGGCTGGACCAGCCCTGAGGTCAACCTCATGCCCCGGACACGGTCCATCTCCTCTTACCCAGAGGGCAGAGGGCACACCCTCTTAGGGACACCCTCACTGGACAGGGACCCCTGCTGGCAGTGCGGTACCCACCACATGACGCCAGACACTAAAAAGGCAGGGTGGGTCCCCCGGGGGTCATTTCTTCTACTGTGGAGCAGGATGGAGTGATGGATGGGATCTGGGTTAAACGGGCTGAATTCTTGGCACAGGGTAGGTACTCACTACACCCTGGCTATTGGCACGAGTGATGGAAGTAGTGGGACCCATTGTCTGTGTCCCTGGCTGACTGAGGCATCCCCATTCTTTCATCACTTAGCAGGTAGTTTTCAGGGCCTGCTAGACGCTGGGCTAGAGACATGAGCTCCACAGACCAAACTGCCTGCCCCCATGGAGCTTACATCCTGGTGGAGGTGGCAGAATGAACAAGAAAGATAAGCACAATTATTAAGATATGTTAGACTGTGACCAGTTCTATGGAGAAAAGTATAAGAAGGGAAAGTGGAAGAAGTTTGCACTTGAAAGGCAGTGGTTCAGAGATGACATTGAAGCGAAGCCTGGAAGGAGCTGAGGGAGAGCGCCGTGTGGACAAGAGCGTCGTGTTATGGGTAGAGGCAGGCGAGTTCCCGGTGGTTTGTGGACTGTCTGCTGTGGACACGGTGTTACTTGGGGGTGGGCGGCACGTGGGAGCAGAGGGGAATCAGACACTGACCTGCAGACAGACACGCCCATGTCACAGGAGACCCCTGCTCGGGTCAGGGCAAATCCACTGCTGTGGGGCCCAGCAGGAGACGGAGTGCACCCCAGGAGGGGCAGGAGAGGGGCTTCCCATGGGAAGAAGGATACGAGTGGGCTTCTGGAAGGCCAGGCAGGTGGGGATGGGGTCGAGGGTGGTGGGCAACACTGACTTAGGTACATCTTCTAGAGGAGTTGGAGCTGTTTCTGGCCCTTTGCTGATCTGGGGACAACATTGGGTGGGGGGTGTGGGTTGGAGAAAACCATCCCAATTAACTAACTCCAGCTGAATAGTCCTGAGACTTGCACTTTGGGGGCTGGAGATCAAGGAGGCTTCCTGGAAGAGGTGGCCTTGGAGCTGGGCCTGGCAGAAAGGCACGGTGCTGCTAGAGGGAGATGCGGAGACAGCCTTTGCCAGTGTAGCCTGATGCCCGGGGCCAGGGGGAGTGCTGTCAGGAAGCGCCTCTGATGGGTGCCCAGAGCCCTGAGGGGTGGTTGGCTGTCCCCCTTCTCCAGGCAGCTTGATCTCTCTGCTCCCCCACCCAGCCCCCCAGGAGGAGGAGGTGCCACGGCGCTGATGGATATGCTGAGGCTGGGCTGCTGCGGCCCAGCACTGTCACCATGCTCTCCCTTGTACGCCGGAACCTGACACCCTGACCACTGAGGCATAAAAAACAGAGAATTGGAAGGCTCAGCCTGTCAGGCTGGGAGTGGCCCCTAGAGAGGCCCGAGGAAGAGCGCACATGTGTCTGTGTGTGTGTGCGTGCGCGCGTGTGTGTGTGCGCACGCGCTTGCATGCGTGCACGCACTCTGCCTGTGGTTGCCCGTGGAAGTGGGGAGGAGGCTGGCTGAGCCCGGGGGTGGGAGCGGCTGACCCCTCAGGCCTCCTTTATTGTTCTTGCTGTACCTGGTAGAGCCCTGGGGGCCCTCCCTTTGGAAGAGCAGTGCTCCAGGTCCTGACTTCTGGCTGGCTGTCTTTCTAGAGGCTTCTGCCCTTTGGCCCTTTGGCATCTTCAAGAGGAATCCATGGAAGTACATGTGCACTGAGGGGGTCTCATGGGGCTGTGTGACTCCTGTCGCCACTGCTAGGGAGGGGCCCACATGCTCTGTAAACAGTGGCCTAAAAAGCCACTCAGCGACCAGCTATCTATACAGCTGGTGCCCCAGGAGTCCCAGGAGCTCCAGCCACAGAGAGGAGGCAGATGGGGCCAAGGCAGGAAGGTGTGAGGGTAGGGATTTGGAACTCCTCTCCTATGACTGGCTGGTGGTAGAGAGGCTCTCTTGCAGTTGGCAGAGCACAGGGAGGTGCCAGGTACAAGCACCATGGCTCTACAAGCAGCTGGGCAGGAGTGAACCACCCTCAAGTCCCCTTAGGTCCCCCACACTCAGTGCTCTCCCCACCCTGGAGCAACCTACAGTTCCTGCCCCTTCCCCCATGCCCAGAAGGCCCCAACCCAGTGCCCCCTGAGCCCTTTGGCTTGTCCCTTCATCTCAGCAAATTGTCATCTGTGTCCTGCTGGCTGAGGGCCTGAGTTCACGTCTCATCTTGCCCATTGGATCGAGGCCCAGGGAGCAGCCACCTCTGGATTCACAGCACAGAGGACAAGCCTAGAGATGGGGTCATCTTTGGCTTCCCAGTCCGGAGCCACTCAGGAAATACATGGGAAGCGGCAATGAATCCCCACTGAGGTCCTGGCATGGCCTCCGTCAGGACTGAGAGCCAAGCAGCCTGGTGCTCTGGACTTGGGTTGAGTGGATCCAGGCTGTTTTGTGAGAGATCCTCGGCATCAGTCTTCTCACCTGTAAAATGGGCCAGTCACCCCAGGGGATACCTGGTACATGGGAATTTGATGGTACACATGCGAGAGGCTGGTATTCATGCCCACGAATAAGAAGGTTATAGGGGGAAATACAGACAATGCCAATGAGAGCTGCCTACTTGCTAAGGGGGAAGACCAGACTTGCCTTTACTGGATGCACAAAGTATCTGCAGCTGATGAAAGAGACAAATGCCACTGGCATTTTCCAAACTTGACTTGACCTCTGGTTCCTGTTTTTCTCCCCACCCACCACATGCAGGGAGTGAGTTTTCTGGGAGCCCCTACAGCCACCCTCAGTATCCCTCGTACAACGATTCCTGGAGGTTCCCCAACCCGGGGCTGCTCGGTGAGTACTGGCGCAGGTCCTGTGGGGTCCCCGGGCCATCTGCTGCCCCATTGGGCCACTTCACTGGGCTGGGGCCCCTCAACATCCTCAGGTCTGGTCACTGAGGTAAGGTAGGTAGCTCACCCCAGATACTTGCAATATAGAAGTTGGTTTATTTATCTATTTGCTTTTTAGGGCCATCCCTGTAGCATACGGAGGTTCCCAGGCTAGGGGTCGAATTGGAGCTGTAGCCGCTGGCCTACACCACAGCCGCAGCAACATCGGATTTGAGTTGCATCTGCACCCGACACCATAGCTCACGGCAATGCCAGATCCTTAATGCACTGAACAAGGCCGGGGATCAAACCTGCGTCCTCACAGATGCTCGTCAGATTCATTTCCACTGAGCCTCGATGGGAATTCCTGCAATATGGAAGTTGTGATGGGGCCTCAGGACAATAAACACCATTCCAGCCCTTTTTGTGCCCTCAACCCTCCCCTAGATGTTTTCGTGCTTAAGGGAGGACGGTGGGGAAAAGGCCACTTAGGGAGAGAGAGGAAGGTAGGAAAAGCGCCTGCCCAAGTGGAACACATTTCTTAAGAATCACTTAAGAAATGAATATTTTGGTGAGAAATCACTAAATAAGAGGTAGCCAGGAGGCCCACGCAGCTTGATTGGTAGTGGCTTTCTGCCCTGATGAGGACTCAGAGGCACAGATATTGATGAGTGATGTCTGCCATGGACCTCACCAGAGCCGGCTCTGTTGGAGACTGGCTGCCCTGTGGCTGAAGGCCTGCCAGGTCAGGCTGTTTTGAAACGGTGCCCAGCCGCAGCCCAGGCCTTAGTCTGCTGATTGTCTGTGGTTGGGGCCAGCCTGATCTGTGTACGTTATTAAAGATATTTGGGCCCCCAAGGACCAAGCGGGGCTAAGTCAGCCCTCAGAAGGCCAAGGAGAGCCTTTTGTTCTGTTGCTGTGAACTTCAGCTAGAGCTAAAGGTTCTGGAGCATGAGGTAGGGGCTCAGGGGTCACAGATGTCATTCACCCCGGAAGCAGAGCCAGTCAATCAGCCTGCTGGCAGCAACACTGGTCCCTCCCCAGCAGTCAGCTGAGGAATTCTCACTAATGTCAGAGATGGGCCAGGCTGCAGGAAGGGTTCCTTGTAACGGGGCTGTGACCCCAGTGAGGCCATGTTGACCTAGGACCTCCATATATGGCCGTGTACTGCCCAAGGGGACACGTGGCGGCTGAAATTCAGCCCATGCATGGCCCAAAGCCCTGAGCCCTGGTACAGGGGTACAGCTGCCTAGAGTGGGCACATTTTTCTAATTTTTATGACATGTCTGAGAGGCTTAGGTGCCTGATAGTTAAAGAATCAGAGAACTGGGAAAGGAGAGGCTTAGGCAGGTGTAGCAAAGGGATTGGGTAGGAGGTGGGTGGCCTGGAGGGCCACAGCGGGGGGACCTTGAATGCCAGACTGAGAAGTCTGCGCCTGATTGTGTGAGCACCTGGGAGCCCCAGAGGATGGTAAGGGGAGGCTGGGTCTGGACCATGTCCGGGGACTTTGCTGATCAAGCTGGAGTGAGATCCAGCTCACATCCCCCGTTATGGTCTGGTGTGGAAAAGTTGTGGATGCTGTTCTGGGGAGCCTCAGGCAAGCATATCTGGGCTTGGATGTGCTCAGTGCCTTTTTCCAAGCCAGAGCGGCAAAGAGGAAAAAGAATCAGAGCTGCGTATCTAAATGAGCATTTGCTAACTGGGCAGGTACTGGGCAAAACCCTTCATGCGGCTTACCTCATTTTAGCCTTGCAACAACAGCCCTAGGGGGCACCTAGTATTATCTTTACAGAGAAGGAGAAGGAGACTCAGAAAGGTTAATTAACTTACCCGAGGTCACACAGTGTGCAGGTAGCAGAAAGAGGACTTAAGTCATCCTGGCTCTAGAGACTGTATTCATAATCAGTGTGTGATGCCATAGTCTTACTCTCCCTGAATTCTATCTGAACAGTATTCACCCAGGCAAAAAGGCCCATCTCTCCATAGGAACAAGCCTTGAGAGTCCCACACACTCAGACTATGTGTGAGATGAGAACAGCTCTGGCCTATTTTTGAAAGCCAGGTTACGGTATTTATCTGTCAGGCTTTCAGTTGCAAACAACAGATTCCACTCTAGCTGATTTAAGCAGAAAGTGAATGTATGAAGGAATATTGGGGGCTCCCAGAATCCCCAAAAGGACCACAGAGACAGGCACGGGACACATAGCCAGGAGCAACACCCAACCACCCCACCAGGGCTGCTCTAGCATAAACACCCCCGCTGTTGGCACCTCAAGCAGCCCACTCTGTGCTGCTGCTTCAGCCAGGGGTGCCTCTGCCACCCAACCCCAGCAGGTGGAGTCTGTCAGCCCACTTCCTCAAGCAGCTCCCTTCCCAATCAAGGTCAAACTCAAGAGAGTCTAATTGGCAGAGCCCAGGTAAGGCACCTGTGCCCTGGCAGCAAGGGCAGCTGGGAGAATGAGTTCTGACTTCTAACTGAAAGAGGCGGGCCTCAGACCACAGAAGGCTCTGCAGACACAAGAGAAGTTTCAACAACATTGGGGAGTTCCTGTCGTGGCACAGTGGAAATGAATCCGACTAGGAACCATGAGGTTTCGGGTTCCATCCCTGGCCTCACTCAGTGAGTTAAGGATCCAGCATTGCTGTGAGCTGTGGTATAGTTTGCAGACATGGCTCGGATCTGGCATTGCTGTGGCTCTGGCGTCGGCTGGCAACAACAGCTCCAATTGGACCCCTAGCCTGGGAACCTCCGTATGCCGCAGGTACAGTCCTAAAAAGACAAAAAAAAAAAAAAAAAAAAATTGGGCTGTTACAAACATGAGACATGGTCCCTGCACTGCCCACGTCTGTAACCTGGGGGATCATAGCCAGGTTATCAACCAACCTGGCCCTCGTTTGACTCAGGTATAAAATGAGGCTCATGGCCACTGGCAGCTTCATTCAAGTGGAAGCTGAACATGATGCTCTCCTGAGGCCCTGAAAGCAGCGATCCCACTTTCTTGCAGATGAGGGAGAGGCCGGGCTTGCTCTGCCATAGTCTTACAGATAAGTCCCAGGCCGGTTCCCACCTACCAGCCTGTCCTTCCCCCAGTGTCCTCAGGAGTTTAGCTGAAAGAATCCCACTGCGCTGGGGAAGTAGACTCTTTCTGCTACTCGGGGAGGGTGCCAGTGGGGAAACCCGCCTTGAGGTGTCTCTGTGCTCTGCTAGTTCAGTGGCAACTGGGGAAACATGTCAGACACATCCCCGCACCCTGCCTATACCTCATCTGGCCTGATTGAAGCCTCCTTCACAGACACACGACTAAAGTGAGGATGGGCAATACTGCCTAATGGAGCTGCAGGCCAACTTTTCAGGAGACCCTCCCTCCCTGCTGGGCTTCCTCCCCAGGAGCTGCCCATGAGGTGCCCAGGCATGGCCCCGCCTGAGCCCCGGATCCAGCATCCCGCCAGGGCCCCAGGGAGGCAGGGCCATGGGCTGGCAGCAGGAAGAAAGGCCAGACTCGGTCAATTAGGATTGGAACAGGAGTGCCTGTGGCTTCCGTAAACGGATTAGAGAGCGAGGGGGAGCCCGAGATGACTATGTCAAGAAGTAAATTGATGATAATGTGAACGAGAGAGGAAAAATGACAGAAGAAAGGACAAGTTTATTCGCCATGGAGGTCTAATGGGCACCAGGAAGACAGAGTGCTTTGTGAGCCAATGTTTTCATTTCCCACAGTAAATGCAAGTGTTTTTGATTTTGCTGTGGGGCCCTCACACTGACGCTGCTGGACAGCCTGGCCAAGAGATCAGGCTCTGAGAGGGGAATGTAGGAGCCCAGGGTGAGAGCTGCCCCCTGGGAAGCTCAGAGGCCTGAGGAAGGATGTCCTGTCCCTCATTTGTGGGGACAGCCCTTGTGGTTTTGCTGCTCCTGTGCCATGCCCAGACCTGTGGGGCTGGGCCTCACCAAACACACACACACACACACACACACACACACACACACACACACACACGTCCCTCTCACCTGGGCCCATCTGAAGACAGGACACAGGGCTGGCGCTGCAGATGCTCTGTGGGTGACTGTCCCCATCATCTCACAGAAGAGAAAGCAGAGGAGACTGACAGGGGACTGATTTAGGGCTCCAATCAGGGAGGTGACAGGAGGCAGGAGAAAAATCCATCTCTAGGAATACTTCAGCATGGCACAGGCACCCACGCCTTCTGGAACAGCACAGCAGGGCACTGCCTGCTCCCTGCCCCCCGACCTACCCCATCACTGCTGCCCGAGCCATACTGCCTTCCTGGGAGGGAGAATTATATCCGCTAATTGGGGCTGGGTTTGGCGGGGCGGTGGCAGGTGCTAATCCTGCCCTCTTGGTTACGTACTGGCAGTGTGCCCTTGAACAAACTATTTTCTCTGCGCCTCAGTTTGCTCATCTACTAAATGGAGGCAATACGAGTGCCTACCTGATAGAATTTAGAGTTAAAATGGTGAACATTTAGAGTTAAAGGATATAAAGGGCTCTGAAAATTGTCCATTTCCAGAGCCCTCATATAGGCCCACTGTGACCCTAACCCCTTTTCACAGATGAGAAAACTGAGACTCAGGGGAATGAAGCCACTTATCCAGATCACTCAGCCAAGAGTGGTAGAGCCTGACTAGCGATCTTCAGGTCTTGGTGTCTGGTTACGGCATGTGGGAGAATTGCCAGGATTTGTTAGGATTTGGGTGAGATTTCGGAATGAGTCTCCCCACCCAGGAATTAAGAAACGTACTATTTCCGCCCCAGCAGGTATGGGGTCTACAGTAGCTCACAGGACTCCAGCTGCTGTCCAGTTGGATAAACACGGCTGTACAGGCCCTGAACTGTGTCATGGCAGGAGGAGTCCTGAGCCAGGGGCCAACGACTGGAATTCCAGGCTCTGTGGCTTTGGGCACATGGCTGTGGTTTGCTGAGCCTCAGTCCCCCCTCCTCACCTGTAAAAGGAGGTGATGACCTACTGACTCTAAGTCATATGATTCAGAGAATGTGCTAGTCTCTCTGAGCCCCACAGACCCTTCTGTCCTTGGGGAGGAGTTTGTGTACAGAGCAGAGCTCCCGGAGACCTCATCCAAAGCGTGCAGCCCAGAGACAGAGGGAGGAACCCAGCATCAGTACAAGAGGCCCCACACCCGAACTGTCCAGAGCAGGGCCGTACCCTGCCCTTCTGCCACGTACTCACGTGTCCAAATCTCCATGTCTTCCAAGTTCATCCCAACCCACTTCCTCCAGGAAGCCTGGCCCTGCCAGCATCATCTTGCATCCCTAGAGCTCTTTTCCCAGAGCTCTCACATCCCCTTCCTGACTCTGAACACTGGCCTGTGTTTGTTCATCATTGCCCAGCGCTGCACCCAGGAGGCTTGGAAAATAAATGAATGATTGGCCAGGGTCTATGCTATTGTGAGTTCTCCCAGTGCTGTTGCTCAATTACTCAACAAACCTGGCTGAACACGTGCCACTTGCAGGGCTCTAGTCTGGGGACTAAAGATGGGCCCTGAGCAGAGCAGAATTCAGCCCTTGCCTTTGTGGGGCTCTCTGTGCAGGGGGGAGGAAGCATGGAGAGAAGTGATCAGAGCACACCATTCAGCCTGCAGCAGAATATGGGCTCAGGACAGGGGGCATCTCAGAAGAGGAGATATGGGCTCTGAGACTTGAAGGAGGCAGAACTATTCAGCAGATAGGAAAGGCGTTAAGGTGTAGCCAAGGTGTCCTGGACAGGAAGCAGAGTGTGGAAAAGGCACAGGCTTGCGAGTGTGATAAAATCGGCTGGCTCTACCTGCCCCGTAGGTTTATTTAAAAAAAATTTCTTTTTTTAATGTTAGGGCTGCATCTGCAGCATATGGAAGTTCCCAGGCTAGGGGCCAAACTGGAGCTGCAGCTGTTGGCCTACACCGTAGCCACAGCAACGTGGGATCTGAGCCGTGTCTGTGACATACATCACAGCTCATGGCAATGCCGGATCCTTAACCCACTGAGTGAGGCCAGGGATCGAACCTGCATCCTCATGAATCCTAGTCGGGTTTGTTTCCACTGAGCCACGATGGGAACTCCACCCCGTAGGTTTAAATGAGCCCACACATGCAAAGGACGTAGCGGGCTGGGGCAGGAAGTGCTCAGCCAACAGGAGTTGCCACTAGCGCTGTGGCATATTTGAGATGGCTGCAGGGTTCCATTTCCCGGGAGCAGAATGCCGGAGTGTGAGCGGGAGGGTGGTAGCTGTGGAGGGACATCAGAGGTCAGCAGAGCTAGGCCACAAAGCTTCCCAAGACCAGGCAAAGAAATGGGGACTTTGCATCCTCTTGGTCAGAAATGGGCAAACTTTTTCTGTAAAGGGCCTGCTTATAAATATCTTAGGCTTTGCAGGCCACATGGTCTCTGCTGCAGCCTCAGCTCTGCTGGAGTAGCATGAAGGCAGCCACAGACAACACAGAAATGAATGGGCAAGGCCAGGCTCTAGTAAATCAATAATTACCAAGACAGGCAGCAGGCAGGATGTGGCCCCAGGCTGGCCACCCAGCTCTAGGTGGTGAGGAGGCCCTGAAACCCCAGAGCAGGCAGTGGCTCTGATCAGGGACTGAGATCTTGGTGAGTGATGACAGTGGTCTGGACTAGGGGAGGGGGAGGAAGGGACAAAGGTGGGGGACCCTGGTGGAAAGGGGACCCCAAGTATGGAGTTGGGGGCATAAGGTCTCCCTCCAACCTCCGTGGCCTCTTCTGTCTCTTCCAGGCTCCCCGTACTATTACAGCGCCGCTGCCCGAGGAGCCGCCCCCCCTGCAGCCGCCACTGCCTACGACCGTCACTGACCCCTGGAGCCAGGCAGGCGCCAAGCACTTATGACACATATCACTGAAGGCCATAGCCTCCCAGTCCCCTCCGATGACAGCCAGAGGGGCCCCATGAGACATCCCCCCTCCCCCCGCAGCAGCCCCCTACTCACCTGAAACTCCCTCCTCCTTTTTCCGCCAGGGACTCCAGGGCTCTATGGTAGTAGGGCTCTTGGACTTCTAGATACCTGTCCATTTCTAAGAGTCAATCGATGAGCTTCGCCCCATGGCACCTGGGTCTCTGCAAACCAACAGATTGTTCTGCAGGCAACTGCAGCCCCAGCCCCGGCTGCCAGTCCCCCAGCTGTCTGACCATTTGCCCGTCTTCCTGCCCCAGGCCTGGGAAGGAGAGTTTGCTTTTGTTGCTTCGGTAGCACCCCTGTAAATACCTTCCTGCTTTTTTGTGGACCCAAGGGTCCAACTGAGCCGACTGCCCCCCGCCCCCATGATGCATCCAGCACTCCCAGTGCATCATAGGACATCACAGACCTGTTCACAGAGCACCCCCTCTGCCCTGGGTACCTCTGAAGGTGGATGTGGAGCTCTCCTTGAGACCAAGGATGCCCACCCGGGGGCCCCAGCTTCCTGCTCATTGCTACTTCTTTAATATCCGGACTAAGAGTCTCACTGGGCTGATTTTGCTCTAAGCACCCCCCCCAAGACCCCTCCCCAAGAGAAACACACCTTGGGGAGACGCCCTGGCTTCCTGCCTCATTTCCCTGGGCCCAATGCAGTGCGAGCAGCTCTTTTCCATATCGAAGGACTCAAAGAGAACTGTCTGGGCGATTCCTCAGCTACTGTTCTAAAGTAAGATGTCTTCCCAAGTGCTGATTGCATGATGGACTTGGAACAAGAGGGCTGGTCAGGACCCAGGAGATGGTGGTCCAAGGCGGGGCCTGAGGCTCTCCTGACCCCCCCAGCCCCTGGAACCACTGAACTGAACTGGCATGCGTTTTCGGAGGCATGCTTAGGCTCAAAATCACACTGGACACCCACCATGGACATTTCTCCTACCCTCCAGGATGCCAGGGAGAGGATTCTGGGCCAGCCTGTCCCTGCCACGTAGACAGTGATTAACAAAAAGGACTGTGCCTGGACCAAGGACCGCACATATCTAGAGCAGCCAGCCAGAGCATCCTGACCAGCCCCTCCTCGCCCTTGTGGCGCCTAGTACGCAGCTGGGAACCGAGGTGCCCGGGTGGGGCGGACGCCCGCTTTGCATAGTGGGTACCTCCCTGTTGATCAAGGGGCTGGGATGGTCAGGGCTGCGGCCAAGGACCTCAGCAGCCTGGAGGGGTTGCTGGGAGAACTCCCTGTAAGGCTGAGGGGTCAGAAACAGCCACCTGCGAGGATTTGGGAGACAGAGGAAAGCTTCCTGGGAGAGGAGCAGGACAGGCAGTGAGGAACCGGTATGTGACCTGGGAATGGTTCAGAAACGGGGGAGCCTGGGGCCACCATCTCTTTGCCGGGGGCCTCAATTCCTTGCACGGTGTCTCTTGGCGACTCACAACAGCCAGGTAGAGGACCCTGCCAAATCTGGGCTGATGTACAGCCATGACAGTAGGCTTTGCCATGGCCTGTGACAGTGTGCCCCGTGTCTGCATGTCACCATGTTGGCAAAGAGCTGAGACAGAGAGAGCTCACACTTGAGGTTCTCGGGCCTGAGAGGTCTTGTCCTGGCTGCCCCTCTGCCTTGCTGTGGGATCTAAGGCAAGACCCTTCACCTCTCTGAGCCTCAGCTGCCTTAGTACAGCAGGGTCCCCTGCAGGGCCCCCTAGTAGTTCTCCCCTTCCCTTACTTTCTCCCCAGATGCTGGGGCTATGACAGGGGCACCTGGGGCAGGTCTTCCACTGCTGAGCAGGCCTGGGGGTGGGCACCCGAGTCCTGCTAATATTTGGACCAAGAGAAAAACAAGAACACCTTATGGGGTGAGAGACAGTCTTGAGGAAGACCTAGATCAGCTCCCCTCAGGGGAAACTGAGGCCCAGCTTGGGGGAGCCCAGGTCCAAGCAAGGAGGCAGAGGGGCCCTCCTCTGGCCGCCACTAAGTGCTGCCCCCCTCTACACCTTACAAGGTGCTGGGATGGAAGAGGAAGCTGAGGCTCAGCAAGGTGGAGTCCCCAGGCAGTGGCCTGCAGAGAGGAGAGGCTGGGACTCAAGCCCCTGACCACAAAGCGATCCTCCCACCCCCGGGGTGGGAAGCTGATGGCGAGGGTGGCAGACAAGGTGTCCCGGGGCTGTCAGAACGGCCAAGGAAGCCCAGTCACACAGGGCAGCGGTGGAGCCGGTGAGCTCAGGGCAGGCACGGCCGCCCACTGGAATCTGCTGTGCAAGGAAGGGAGGTGACCGGGGCCAGAGCCCGCCTGCAGGAGCCCAGGTGAACCGACTCCTGCCTCCACCTGCCCAGCGAGTTAGGAGAAGGTATGTTACGTGGCTTCTCCCTCCTTCCCTCCCTTCCAGAGAAAGTGGTGGCGGCTGGGGTCAGCAGCAGGGGCCTCTTGGCCTCTGTCACCCTCTGGATCCTGGTCGCTCCTATGGTCTCAGGCTGCAGGGAGGAGGTCAGAGCCCCCCAGCTGGCTGTCTAAGGCACATCCAATCCTTGCTCAGCAAAGCCCACCGGCCCCAGGCACACCCCTCTCCCCATCCTGTTCCTCCTCTTGACCTGTCATGAGCTCCCTCTATGCCTTTCCTCTCTCCTCTGAGGCTCTGCGGGTCCTCAGGCTGCATCTGTAATGATTAGACAAGCACTCGACCCCTGGGCCGCCAGGCAGATGCACAAGTGCACACGGATGACATGCATGTTCCCACACACGTACCTGCTCTCGCCAACTGAGTTCCCACGCTGACCAACTGAGCTGCCTGGGAGCTTGGAGAGGAAGGTTCCAAAGGGCACAAGCCGTTGAGTAGATGCCAGAGAATTCTGAATGGAAAACCTAGGCCAGGACTTTCACCAGCATCGCAGCGGGAGGCCTGGGGTGTTCCTCTGTGGGTCTTCAGCCCCGTGTTCCAGCTCTGACTTTTGAAAAGGACATTGTCGATTTTGCAGAAATTTTTCATACCATTAGCCTCTCTGCAACCTAGAACAATTTGATGACATATCAAACCCACCATCCCTTTCCCAAGGCGCCTTAGGGTTAACCCTTTCATAATGATGTTTGTATGGTGCTTTGCAATTCTTGACCATCCCATGGGGCAAATAGCACAATGCCCATTTAACAGATGGGAAAACTGAGACTTGAGGTTCACATGGCAAGATAGAGGTAAAGAGAATTCTCAGATCTCTAGGCCTCATTCTCTCTCCACATTCATGCTCCTGTCATGGGAATGTATGGCTCAGAAAAATCCTTTAATCCCCTAAAAACCCCCAGACCTACAATGAAACAAACAAACAAAACGAAATGAAACAAACCAGGGACTCAGAGGCTGAGGCCGGATAGAGGGGCCGAGGAGTTGGTGGCTTTGCTGGTCCAACTTTATTCCCAAGAGCACTGAAAATGCAAAGTTTTTGCCAGATTCATGCCAAGTCTAGTGAGGTTTCATCCACACTCCTTCCTTGCTGCGCCTGAGACTCAGAGGGAACTGGAGCTTGTCCAAGGCCACACGGCAAGCCCTGACAGGCCCTGGATGTGGACCCAGCTCTGACTCCCAGGGGCCAGGGCTCCAGTATCAGGAGATGTCCCCACCCTCCTCTTTTCTTTGTCCTTCCTGCTGTGGAACAGACTTCAGATCTGGCTGTGACAATATGCAGGAATCCCCAGATTCAGGCCATCGGGGCTGCCCAGAGCCCTGGGAAGCACAGATCACCACTTCAAGGGCCCTCGACCTGCTGCTTCCCAGACCAGCCAGGTGGGGTGACCTTGCCATGCTGCAGGGCTCAAGCAGCATGGGTGGTGGGGGCTTGCCCTACCCAATGGCATTCAAGCTGGACAACTTTTATGAGACTGATGCACTACCTACTGTGCTAACTAGGCACCTCAAGTAGGACAACTTTTAAAATGCTCTGTCACCCTCAAACAAAACCAGAAAAGTCTGTGGGTGAAACTGGACCCACTGGACACCAGCTTATGGCCCCCCCGTCTTTCTTGTTCACATCCTCGTCCTTCATTGCAGATCTGGGGGACATGGGAGCCCGGAGAGATAAGACATGAGATTCCTGTGGTCCAGCAAGTCAGTGTCAGGAACAGGCATCCCCAGTTCTTACCTGTTCCCTCCCTCATCCTGGGCTCTTTGGGCTTTGAAGGTGGGAGGGGTGGAGCATCAGAGGTGGGAGGGATGGGGGACTATTGGCTTTGAGGGGAGCTGAGTGCTGCCAGGGTCTTTCACATGTCCAGGGAACAGCCCCAGATGTGGCCACGAGGCACTGAGGGGTGACATCGCTTTATGAGAAGTCATATCCCAAAGCTCCCGCTCTGCCTTTGACAGCCTCTGGCTCCAGCCACCCTCTTTTGGATGACATTTCAGTTAGACCTGAGCTCCAAGCCATGGAGAGCAAATATTAAAATTAAACCAAGCACTCCTGATAAATACTTGGAAACAGGTTATGTCTGAGACACAACTGCTCTGAGAGTAGAGAAAAATCCAGGCCCCTTGTAGGCCAGGCTAGAGTGGCTGGATCCACAGCCCTGGGGCTAGAGCAGCTCCCCAGGGGCCCTGATAAGAGGTAGCTTAGCTTCATCACCGATACAGGAGCCACCTTTGATGGTTTCCAGGCACGCACACCAGTGCTCCTGGAGAGCTCATTCCTTTGGTTCTTTTGGCCTCAGAGAGCGCCAAGGCAAGCGTATTTCTTAAAAGCTAACAAAATACATTCCTACAAGTTGGACAGTCAGGCCACGACTCCCAGCCTGCATTCTGCGCCCCCTCCCAGCAGCCCCTACAGCCCCTTGTCCCCCGTTGCCCCTGTACCTCAGGATTCCCTCCTGCATATTCATGGTGGAGCCACAGTGTTGATCCATACTTCCCACTGTCAGCACGGCTGCGTCTCCAGAGTGGTGGCCTGGTCCCAGGGGGCCGCTGCAGAGGACTGGGAGCGAGTCCCCTGCCTGCCTGCTCTCCTGACGAGGGGGCTGCTGCTTCTCTGACATGGGCTGCTCGCCGGGAGCAGGCTGGCGCCAGGCTCTCTTTCATTTGCTGTAATTTCTCAACACCAGGGTTCCATTCCTGGATCAAAGGGGATATTGGGGTCATGTTCCTGCCATTCTAGAGTTTGAATCCATATGTTCCCAGGGGTCCTGTTTGGCTCATCTCCAAGTTAAGGGTTAACATATAACTACCATTCTCTAAATCTCTTCTGCTCCCCGCATCTCAGACCCCTGAGGCACACAAGGGGAAAATGCAGCAGTTTATCTATTTATTGAAGGGATCTTGATGGCTTCAGGTGGTATATTTAACCTCTGGGCAGGAGGGAGAGGGCAGGAATCCTGCCCTATAGTTTTGGCCAGCTCTGAGCATGGCAGGGAGGGAAGTGTGTGGAAGAGCTGGGGAAGGGACACCTGGGCAGTTACGTGCCCTACTCCCTGACTCCAAGGCCCGGCTGGAGGAGGCTGGGCTGCAGCCTCACCCACCCTAACCTGGGCTCACACACTCCTGTGGCCGAAGGGCCACCCTTATCCCCCTAATCGGCACACTCATAACCACATCCCCCATCTTCTCCAAAAGCACCATTAGGAACGAGTGATTTTGGATGATGGATTTTTGATTTACAAACGGTGCATTTCCCTTGGAGTGGAACAGAAAGGAAACCATTTAATGGCTCCCTTATTTTCAAGCATGAATACATTTTAATGAAACCATTTTATTGTATTTGAGGAAATGGAGAGTTGAACATTCCCACCAATCAATAGCCAATTAATTGCTATAAAGCTAAAAAGAAAATAAATAAGTCCTGAGTCTATTCTAAACACCCTCCAAAGCTCAGAGCCTCCAAATCTGGCCTTCCCCTCCACACGTGCCCACGTGAGGGTACACACACACACACACACACACACACACACACACACACACGAGCGCGTGCATGCATGCGCACCCCGACACCTCAGACATACTTGAAACTCAGAGAAAGCACTGAGTCTCCTCATGCCAATTCTTGCCTGCTCTTCTCGCCTTTGGTCAGAGGAGGTGAGCAGACCTGGCAGCAGCCCATCCTGGGGTTCGGGAAGAGGCAGGCCCAGGCCCTGGCCCCCAGCCGCCAGCACAGCATGGAGGAGCAAGCAGTGAGGCCCCCCTTCTCGGCCCCAACTGCTGGGCCTCCAAGTTTGGGCCAAGGGTGGAAATCTGACTCGGGTTTTGCCCTGACTCGCTGGAAGATGCTGCCCTGGTCTTTCACCCTCTAGTGGCCTTTGGACATTGAGTATTTGTAGAAATGCAGATTACATTGCAAATGGAACTCTTTGCCAGGAAGACATATGGATTTTGCTTTTCATTCTTTGAGACAGTTGACGTTGTCTTAGGGACTGACCTTCCAGCATCAAAGAAATACATATCTACTGTATCCGCCAAAGTTTGTGATGCCTGCATAGACGCTTACTTGTTAAAAAAAAGAAAAAGTACAAAAAAAGTACAAAAAAAAAAACCCCCCCCCAAAAAAAACACCACAATTGAATTGCCTTTGAAAGTGGGAGATGATCTGTCTCCAACAGATTGAAAAAAAAAAATGCTTCTTAAAAATGTGTATGTTTTGTATTCTTTTTTTCTAGTAGAAAATAACTGACTTGAAATATTGGTGGTTTTTTTTTTCTTAGTGACGTGTGTTGCTTTTGTGTGTAATAATATTTGAATGTAATTACAGCAGTGCCAATTTGCCAAAGATGTTGGACATATTTTTCTTTTGTTGGGAGAAGGGCAGGGGCTGGGGGTGGGACTTGGGAGAAAACAGGGGCGGGATTTTGGTTTAATTTTTTAACTTTTTTTTTCTTGTCAAACCTGGAATTTGTGATTTTATCCTAAGTTAAATGGTTGACTGCAACACATTTATTTTAGATTAGTTGGAAAAACTTGCAATAAGATTGGCGTAGTTTCAATATCTGTGTGTCTTTTCATGAGTGACTGTTACTTGTGAAGAATTGATTTTATGTAACCTTTATGTGAGATAATTATTTGTAAATATTTGCCATAATTTTATTGGTTCCTAAAATAAAAGTAATTTTTTAAGTTCAGAAAAAGAATTTGATCTCATTTCTTTTCACAACTTCATAGATGGTCTTTGACAGCTTTGACAAAGCCCGTGGGGTTGTGGGAAGTTGTGTGGGCTCTCCTGATAAAATCGGGATCACAACAAATCTGTGCAGCTAGATGCTGTGCTGTGGCTTTGGACTGTGGCCTGGAGGGATGGGGGAGGAAGAGGCAGAGTCCCCGTCCTCAAGAGGTTCCAAGCAAGCTGCTAGCTGCCTTGGCAGGGGACAGTGATGGTCGAGCCTCACATGGATTTGACTTCTGGTTCTGATTCACTGGCTGGGCAACCTTGGCCGAGCCCTGTAACTTCAATTTCATTAGCTCCAAAATGGTCAGTAACATCCACCTCATTCATCCATTCAACAAAAAGTGGCTGAACATCTATGCTGTCCCCAGATTTGGGGAACACAGTGGAGGACTGAACAAACAAGGATTCTGCTAACACGAAGCTTCTCATCTAGGGGATTCTTGTGAAGGTTAGGACACACGAATATATGCTCAGTAGTGGTGTGTGTGTGCACACACGCTCTTAACTTTGATCCAGGCTGGATCTTTAAGTTGCCTAGAATCCTAGAGGTCTGGGTGTTCCACACACACCACTAACATGCAATAGAGCTCAGAAGTCCCTTAGGCCAGGAGACCCCGTCTTTGGGCTCCAAAACCACAGGCCATGTCCGGCCAGAGCTCAGAGCCTGAGAAGCCATGATCCTTCCATGGGAGGGGCCTTGTCCCTATGCCTTCTGAGCTGAGCGTTTGTGGCTGCATGGGAGCCCTGGGGTGGCTTTCCATCAGGGGGCAGGGCAGCTGCAGCCTGAGCCCTGCCCCTGCTGGGTGGTGTCAGTTTGCAAGGGCAGGCAGGGACCGCTGCGCCCCTTGGCACAGTGTGTGCGACGCAGTAATTGCCAGAGATGGAGTGGGTGAGTGACCGCGTCGGGGCCGAGGGCTGCGACTCATTCATATTTAATAAAGCCGGCTGAGCGGCCTCCATTCATTTCTGCAATGAATGGTGACGAAGGTGATTCCTGAGGGAGAGGGAGAGACGCTGCGCTGGAGAACTGGCCCAGCTCCTTTCTTGCCAATGCTCAGGGCTTGGAGGCACCGACTTCGAAGAGAAGCAGCAGCATTTGGGAACTGAAAATTGGGCTCCAAACCTAGAGGAACCGGTGAGGCAGAGCTAGGCTTCTGTCCCGGATGCTTGCAGCCCTTGTCCCTGGTTCTCCTGGAATAGAGGCCCCATGCCTGCTCTCCTTGGGTATGGAGCACCAGTATCTGCAGTAACCAGGGCCTGTGCAGCCCCCACGTAAAAGCGGAATGGAGGTCTTGGGCAAGGCATCCGCTAAGGAAGGTGGAAATGCCACCCTGAACGCATTCAGGCACGTTCTGCCTTCTGCAGCACCCCTGCCCTCAAAAACCTTCATAAAGGCCGGGGGGCAGACCAGAGGCCTGAGGGCTGCCAGGTGGGGCTTAAGCCTCAGGCCCATTTGTTCCTCCAATTTCCATGGGAGCCAGGCTCCATGCTGGGTGCTGGGGACAGAGGTGACCCATCGAGGGGATGTGGTTACACCAGGGCTGTGAAAAAGGCAGAGGGATAAAGTTCCTAAGAGCCATGGCTGGGAGTCTCTGCTCCAGTATTTGATGGTGAGGTTCCTGATGTGAGCAGTCTCTTCACTTCTAGGTGCCTTAGTTTCTTCATCTGTACAATGGATATAAACCTCATAACACTTATTTGGAGAATGTTACAAGGAACACACGTTGTGCATTGTGTGAGATTTTTTTTTTTTCCCAATGACAGATGTGAGTTTTGCCAAGATGTTTTATTTGCCATAAAAAAGTCAAAATCCAAAATCCAAAGGTCACACTCTGAAGCTTCTCTGAGCTTCTCTGAGCCAGGCTCAGTGCTAGATGTGGGAGGAGGGTTGCTATAGACGGAATGTGTTTCCTCCCCAAATTCATAGACTGAAACGTTCCCCAATGTGATGGTATGAGGAGGTGGGGCCTTTGGGAGGTGCTTAGGTCCTGAGGGTGGAGCCCTCACGAATGGGGTTAGTGCCCTTTTTTTTTTATAAGACTCTGGAGAGCACCCTCACCCCTTCTGCTATGTAAGGACATAGGGAGCAGTCCTCATCTGTCAAGGCCTTGATCTTGAACTTCCCAACCTCCAGTACGCTGAGAAATAAATGTTGGTTGTTCCAACCACCCAATCTGTGCTATTTTTGTTACAGCAGCCCAAACGGGCCAAGACAAGGGTAGAAGGCCCCCGCCGTCTGGGGCAGGAGATATGCGTATTTTAATTCTGGAGGACATCACAAGGTGCCATCCATGGGTACACGGCGAGGTGCAGACTCAGAGCAGAGATTCCATTCATTTGTGAGAAGGGCGATCAGGAAAAGCTTCCTGGAAGAGGTGGCTTTTGAACTGAGCTGTGAAGGGTGGGCAGGATTCCAACAGGAAATTTTCCAGAAAGTAGGAAGGCAAGGCATTCGGGTAGAAGGGACAGTGCCCAAAGCCCCAGGGGTGAGAACAAGGGTGTGCTGGGAGGAGCCAGCAGATGGTTTACCTCTGAGGTAACCATGCACCGTGGCCTTTCCCCCAAGCTGTTTGTAGAGGCTCTGTGGGTGTCCCTGGGTCACAGGTAAGGGCTAGCCTGGGCTCAGGTCATTTCCTAGCAGATGGGGGTGCTCAAGGAGGAGGGGGCAGTGGCGAGTGCAAGCAGAGGGCAGAGACCCTCCTTGGAGGCTGCAGGCGGATTTCCAGCCCTGCAGAGGTAGCAGCCTCTGGACCCCTTGGCCAGCTGTGTGATGAGGGGGTAAGGGGACTCGTCTGCCAGCCTTAGCATGGCTGTGGCCTCCTGCATACACCACCTCCAGACACATGGTCCACCCAAGAGAAGGGGGTTGGCCACTACTGGGAGCAAATCAGGAGGAGGTCCCCCTGCAGGACACACAGTCAGTGTGAGGTTGGACCACAGGGGGCATTAGCACCTCAGGGGATCTTATTTCCTTTGCTAATCAATCTGTCTTTAGTGGACACGCATTATACACAATTTCAAAATAATTCTTAAAAATTTACACCACTTGGAGTTCCCATGATGGCTCAGCGGTTAGTGAACCCGACAAGCGTCCATGAAGACGTGGATTCCATCCCTGGCCTCGATCAATGTGTTAAGGATCCAGCGTTGCTGTGAGCTGTGGTGTAGGTCACAGACATGGCTCAGATCCTGTGTTGCTGTGGCTGTGGTGTAGGCCGGCAGCTACAGCTCCGATTCGACCCGAATTTCCATATGCCGCAGGTGTGGCCCTAAAAAGACAGAAAAAAAAAAATGCATTTGAGGGGACACGATTCAGTTCACAACATCACATGAGAATAAAGAGACCCCTCAGACCTGAGCCCAGCCTGGCTGTGCCTCTCACATGTCAACTCCTCTGTGGCCAGTCCAAGGCCACCTCTGCCCAGGGACGCCTGCCCCTGTCTGTCCAAGCCCCTCACAAGCCAGAGGCTCCAACTCCCAGATCTCGACTGTCAGGGTAGCCCCTAGGAAGATCCTAACCTCACACAAGCCAGAGGCTCCAACTCCCAGATCTCGACTGTCAGGGTAGCCCCTAGGAAGATCCTAACCTCACATCTTATGTTCAAATAAATCCTTGCTGGATTCAACCGTTACTTTTATTTTATTTTATTTTTTGTCTTTTTGCTATTTCTTGGGCCGCTCCAGCGGCATATGGAAGTTCCCAGGCTAGGGGTTGTATCGGAGCTGGAGCCACCGGCCTATGCCAGAGCCACAGCAACCAACGCAGGATCCAAGCTGCGTCTGCAACCTTCACCACAGCTCACAGCAACGCTGGATCCTTAACCCACTGAGCAAGGGCAGGGATTGAACCCGCAACCTCATGGTTCCTAGTCGAATTCGTTAACCACTGCGCCACAACGGGAACTCCTCAACTGTTCCTTTTAACATTTTAAAAATAAAATTAGGGGATTGTAGATAAATATAGCTCAAATCTTCCTTTGCAATGTGACTTTATAAGCTTATAAAGATAGAAATGTCTCAAGGGAAAAGATAGTAGTATTTGGCTGTTTCTTTTCTAAAATATTTTTACATACAAAAACATTTTAATTCGGACAAAAGACAATCTGGGAAAATAAACCTAGGAAATGTGAAGAGGTGCAATGCTTTTCATGTATGAAAATATTCTATGTATGAAAAATATTGGCATCCCCAGCAGAGAAATGGGTGAAAGACACGCAGAGCTCATTCATAAATGGAGCTATACTAAGTACGGTCAATGTCCCTTTCTAGATTATGATGCAACTTCAAACTTTAAGGATATTTTAAAATGCCCAAATTGGGCGAGGGTGCAAAGAAATGGATGCTCCTCCGTGCTGCTGCTGGACTGTCTGGCAGTGCAAGCCAGAGCTGCCCTTTGACCCCCAGCCTGGGTGCTGGCCCCCGGGGACACCCAGGGGAGCAGGAATTTAAAGAGCACAGCGGGGGTCTTGCATCCAGGCCCGCCCACTCCCACTCCCAGGTCTGCGATTTTTCCACCAGGCTGGCTGACTGCAGTTACAGGATGATGTTTATAGCCCAGGTCAAGTGGGTAACATGGCGTTTCAAACCCAGGAGTGTCACTTCGAAGGGCATGCAAGCAGCAGAGGTTCCCACTTTATCCACAAACATGTGTAAATATCTCGACGACTCGTAATGTAACCAAGAAAATCACTTCCCGTTGTTTCCCCTTCAGTGATATTTTCTGCTTGGCTGAGTTTGCTTAGCACACTGGAAAGGCCAACTCATCAGTTCTCGTTGTTAATCAAGAGCAGTAATTGTCCGAGTTCAAAGCCTCCTGACTTAGACTCTGCTGAATAGGATAACAAGTTCCAAAAATGCTAAGTAGTAGTTTCTATAAATGGGTCTTTTTAATAGGGAAGGCCCCTGAAGAGGGTTGGCAAAGAAAACCTTTCTGGGAAGTAGAATTAAAACATTAGGCCTAATTTATAGAGCATAGCAAATAAACGCCTGAAACTCCTAGAAGTTCTTAAAGCATGGATGATGTGGGTGCCGACTCATTTCCTCTTTTACTGTGTGAACCTGTGCATTAACCTGTTAAGGAGATGACGGCTGATGGAACCAACATACCTCATAACTTCAATGTCTTAAAAAAATAGAAGTCTGTTTTTCACTTACACAGCTGCTGGATGCGGGCGTTCCTGGTAGGCAGGCAGCTTTCCACAAGGTGACTCAGGGATCCAGGCTTCTTTTATCTTTTGTCTCTGCCCTCTTCAGTGCATGGCCATTATCTCCTTTGTCTGCTTCAAGTCTGCAAAGCAGGAAGGAAGATGGAGAGCATGCCTTGGGAGGTTTCCTGCCTAGAATTTGTCTTGTGGCCACACCCAACAGCAAGGGAGGCTGAGAAAAGCAGTCAAGCTGTGTGCTCAAGAAGAGGAAATGGGCCTGGGAAGAGATGGCCAGGCTGTATCTCTATGACTTCCAGAGAATTTCAAGCTCAGCTTCTCCCAGTTCTTTTCTCCAAACTCTGGGACAGTGAAGGACGAACAGGTTGAAGGAAAAGAATGGCCTGAGCATGTCCTGCCAAGCTCCCTGCTCACCTTGATCCTACTCTCAGTTGAACTCAAGATGACACGAGGCTTGGAGAACAAGAATATTCCTGGCCTGAAGAACTGAAGGAGTCCCACAACTTGGCATCAAGAGCTGGGCTCCTGGTCTACTCTAATCCTCTGCCTTGCTTCTAATATGAGACTCTTTGGGTTCAATTGTGAACAATAATTCATACTAGCATTTACTGAGCACTAACTGTCTCCCAGACATTGATGCTTAGTGGACTTTTTCCTGTTGTCCAAGAATTGCATAGCCTAAGCCCAAAGTGGAAGCTAAAATTTCATGAAGCCTCTAACCGTTGAGTCCAGTCACTTCCCTCAGTGCTGAGAGGTGACAGTTCAGAGACTAGACCTGACTGCCTAGTAACATCTACCCCACTCACCCCACCACCAGAAATAGAAGAGGGAGAGGAAACGGTGTGGAGCTTGGGGAAAATGCAGATTCTGGAACCGTGAGGGCAGAGCTGCTACTTCTTCTATCCAGAGCCAAGAGAAAGTGGCTCTAAGAGAATCCTTTGGAACTTTGGAGGTATCTTTTGGGAGAGACTGGAATGTCACTTCCAGTGTGGATGTCTTCTTAGCCAGCAGATCTGGTGACCTGCCCTTGTGTCTACTGTTTACTGAAATAGTAGATAGAAGAATGGGCAGAGATATGAGTGAGCCCTGTGGGTTGTCAGGCACCATGGACAATCACCGTCCTGCATGCCTTGCTGGAATTCTGCCCCAAAGAGCCTCTCCTTGGTAGGGGGACATCTGAAAGCTAGAGGCTGTGGTATAGACACTCTTTGGTGGGGGTGGGGTTGAAGGACCAGAAGCAGTAGAGGCAGACCTCCTACATCCAAGGACTTCATGCAGGAGCTAGAGAGGGGAGGCATCTGGGGTTATCCTATGATGGCAAAGGGGAAGAGATTCTGCAGACATAAATAAAGCTCTCAACAGTTGACTTTAAATTCTTCAAAAGGGAGAATATCCTGATGGGCCTGAGATAAGCAGGTGATTTCTTTTCCATATGATATCACTTATATGTGGAATCTAAAATATGATGCTGGAGTTCCCACTGTGGCTCAGCAGGTTAAGAAGCTGACATAGTGTCTGTGAGGATATGGGTTATAGCCCTGGACTTGCTCAATAGGTTAAGGATCCGGCATTGCCGCAAGCTGCGGTGTAGGTTGCAGATGCAGCTTGGATCCCATGTTGCTGGGGCTGTGGCGTGGTTCCCCTAGCCCAAGAACTTCCATATGTCACAGGTGTGGCCATAAACAGGAAAAAAAAAAAATGACACAAACGAACTTATCTACGAAACTGAAACAGAGTCACAGATGTAAAGAACTGACTTGCAGCTCCCAAGGGAAAGGGAGTGTGGGAGAGGGAAGGAGAGAGAATTTGGGATTAGAGGGTGTAAACTACAACATAAAGAATGGATAAATAACAAGGTCCTATTCTACAGCACAGGGAACTATATTCGATATCCTGTAATAAACCATAATGGAAAAGGATATGAAAAAGAATACAAATATGTATAAGTGAATCACTTTATAGCAGAAATTAACACAGCATTATGAATCAACTATATTTCAATGAAATAATTTTTAGGAGTTCCCTTCGTGGCTCAGTGGTTAATGAATCCGACTAGGAACCATGAGGTTGCGGGTTTGATCCCTGGCCTTGCTCAGTGGGTTAAGGATCCAGCATTGCCCTGAGCTGTGGTATAGGTTGCAGATGTGGCTCGGATCTGGTGTTGCTGTGGCTCTGGCAGAAGCCAGCAGCTACAGCTCCAATTAGACCCCTAGCCTGGGAACCTCCTTATGCCAAGGGTACATCCCTGGAAAAGACAAAAAATAATAATAATTTTAAAGTGAAATCCCTTTGTTTTTTCCTTTCTTCAGCCAGTAAACCCTCCTTGATCGCTGCTCCATGCTAGAGGTTGGTGGGGTTTGGGGGAGCGACACCGAGATGAGTTGTATGTGCGTATATACACACATCTTTTCATTTAAGATATATTTAACCCTCTACAGATTCAATGCAATCCATATCAAATTACCAAGGACATTTTTCACAGAACTAGAACAAAATATTTTAAAGTTTGTTTGGAAGCTCAAAAGACGCAGAATAGCCAAAGAAATCCTGAAAAAGAAAAATAGAGCTGGAGGAATCAGGCTCCCTGACTTCAGACTATACTACAAAGCTACAGTCATCAAAACTGTATGGTACTGGCACAAAGACAGAAATCTAGATCAGTGGATGCCCAGAATTAAACCCACACACCTATAGTCAACTAATCTATGACAAAGGAGGCAAGAACATATAATGGAGAAAAGACAGCCCCTTCAATAAGTGGTGCTGGGAAAACTGGACAGCCGCATGTAACAGAATGAAATTAGAACATTCCCTAACGCCATTCACAAAAATAAACTCAAAATGGATTAAAGACCTAGATATAAGGCCAGACACTATGAAACTCTTAGAGGAAAACATAGGCCAAACACTCTCCAACACAGACCACAGCAACATCTTCTCAGTTCCACCTCCTAGAGTAATGACAATAAAAACAAAAATAAACAAATGGGACTTAATTAAATTTAAAACTTTCTGCGCAGCAAAGGAAACCCTAAACAACACAAAAAGACAACCCACAGAATGGGAGAAACTCTTTGCAAATGAAGTGACTGACAAGGGATTAATCTCCAGAATTTATAAACACCTTCTACATCTCAATACCAAAAAAACAGACAACCCCATCAAAAAATGGGCAGAAGATCTAAACAGACAATTTTCCAAAGAAGACATACAGATGGCCAAAAAAACACATGAAAAGATGTTCAACATCACTCATTATTAGAGAAATGCAAATCAACACCACCAGCAGGTACCACCTTACACCAGCCAGAATGGCCATCATCAAAAAGTCTACAAACAATAAGTGCTGGAGAGGGTATGGAGAAAAGGAAACCCTATTACGCTGTTGGTGGGAATGTAAATTGGTGCAACCACTGTGGAAAAGAGTATGGAGATTCCTCAGAAAACTAAAAACGGAATTACTATTTGATCCAGCAATCCCACTCCTGGGCATCTATCCAGAGAAAACCATGAAATGACTCGAAAAGACATATGTACTCCAATGTTCATTGCAGCACTATTTACAATAGCCAAGACATGGAAACAACCTAAATGTCCGTCAACAGAGGAGTGGATCAAGAAGATGTGGTACATATACACAATGGAACATTACTCAGCCATTAAAAGGAAAGAAATAACAGCATTTGCAGCAACATGGATGGACCTAAAATTTATCATGCTAAGTGAAGTCAGTCAGACAATGAGGTACAAACATCAAATGCTATCACTTACATGTGGAATCTGAAAAAAGGACACAATGAACTTTGCAGAACAGATACTGACTCACAGACTTTGAAAAACTTATGGTTTCCAAATGAGAAAGTTTGGGGGTGGGGGGATGCACTGAGGGTTTGGGATGGACATGTTATAAAATTTTTGTTGTGATGATTGTTGTGCAACTATAAATTAATAAAATTCATTGAGTAATTAAAAATATATGTATATTCAACCCGAGGATCTAGTTCCTTGTCTTTGTCTTTTTTTGGGGGGCCGTACCTGTGGCATATGGAGGTTCCCAGGCTAGGGGTCAAATCAGAGCTGCAGCTGCCGGCCTGTGCCACAGCCATAGCAACGTGGCATCCGAGCCACGTCTGCGACGTACACCAGAGCTCACGGCAATGCCAGATCCTTAACCCGCTGATTGAGGCCAGGGATCGAACCTACAACTTCATGGTTTCTAGTCAGGTTCGTTAACCACTGAGCTACGACAGGAACTCCCCAAGGATCTAGTTTCTTAATAAAATTTCCCTTTGGAAAAGTCCAGTGTTTTCTTGGCAAAGCTAGAAAGAATACAATTTTTTTTTCAAACCCTTGTTAAGCGTTATTTTACTGCCCGTAATAGAATAGATGATCTGTGAATGACTGAAAAACCCAGAATAGCTGTAGCTTAAACAAGGAGTGAGATTTACTCTCTCTCACAGGCAGAGTCTGAAAGTTGGTGATCAGGGGCTGATGTGGCAGCTTGGCTACAGCAGGTCCATAAGGACCAGACTCAGACACCCTTGGCCCCGCCAGGCTGCAGCCCTCAGCCCGTGCTCCAAGATGGCAGCCCCAGGGTTCAAGCAGCAGAACAGAGGAGACAAAGAAAGAGAACCAGCCGTCTCTTGAGTAAGATTCCAGGAAGCTCATGGATGGACCTAGAGATTATCATACTAAGTGAAATACGTCAGACAGATAAAGACAAATATCATATGATGTCATATGATATCATATTTTTATTAATAAAATGACATAAAATAACTTATTTTTTAAAACACAGATTTTGAAATCTAATAAAAATGACCTAAAATAACTTATCTTTTAAAACTAACTTATTGTTTTAAAACAAACTTATTTTTTTAAAACAAACTCACAGATTTTGAAATCTAATAAAAATGACCTAAAATAACTTATTTTTTAAAACTAACTTATTTTTCAAACAAATAAACACACAGATTTTGAAATCAAACTTACGGTCACCATGGGGAGGCCATGGGGGGGCATAAGAGGGTGGGATTCACATATTCACACTACTATATAAGTAACAAGGACCAACTGTAGAGCAAAGAGAAATCTCAATATTCTGTAATAACCTATGTGGGAAAAAAGAGTGAATACACACACACACACACACATATACACACATATGTAAAACTGATTCACTTTGCTGTACACTGAAACTAATAAAACATGGCAAGTCAGCTATACTCCAATAAAATTTAAAAAAAAAAAAGATTCCAGGAAGCTAACACCTGATATTTCTGCTTATAGATCATTGGCCAGAACACGGCCGCATCTAGCTATAAGGGAGACTAGAGAAGTGGCTCTTGATTCTGAGCAGCCCTATGTGTCCAGCTACAAATTCTATCACCATGGGAAAAGGACAGAGTGGATATTGGAATGTGAGCAGCAGTGTCTGTCACACCACCATGTCTCCACTGCATACTGCTGGGTTCAGATTGAAGACTCATTCTTTTATTATTTATTCAGCCAATTGCTACTGAATAAATGTTTGTTGAATTGAATTGAAAGGAGATAGGAGACAGGGTAGACTTGGGTGAGGACGGCAGGAGACTCAGATCTGCTTCAGAAACTCAGGAGGGATCAGCTGAGAACCCCTCCTCTACCCCCGCCACCACCCCGAGAGAGAACTGACATCTTCCTGCCTAATTCCTCTTGCACCCGTGTCAGAAGCTCTTCTCCTGGGTTTCAGTGTCTCCATCTGCACAACGAGGTAAATGACATAAGGTTGAACCACATGCTCGCCACTCCTTCCATCTCAAAAGCTCAATGAGTCTGTAGTTCTCAATGAATCAAGGGCAAGAGACCACCCTGACTAGGAGGACTCAGAGTCAAAAATGAGAGATCAAAGGTACAAAGGGCTCCTTGGGTCTTCCCTTTGGTGATCTTTATCCCTTGAAAGGCCCTCTGAAAGCCCGTGGACACTGGATCCTGCTTAGCCCACCAGCTGGATCTCAATCAACACCAGTGCCCACCCCAGGGCTGAGAAGAAGGTGGAGAATGAAATTGTGGAACTCTGGACACAGTGAGGCACCTATCATTGGAAATCACCCCCCTCAACCCCGCACCTCACCCCAAGCCAAAGAAGTGTCAGGCTTCCAAGGGTGGCATGCTGCCTGTCAGCAGAAGGTTTCCAGTGGGCACTATTTTAAATGGTGGCATGGGGGTGGGGGGTTCATGAAGGACAAACTGTGGGGAAGGAGGGAGGCAGGGTTCTGCAAAGAGAAGTCTGCCTGTCTGATCCAGAAAGTTTTTTGAGGAAGAATGATGTTTAGATGACAAGCTACCGAAAGATGTCATTTTCTGGTCTTCAAATGGTTTTATGGACACTGCACAGCAAAACCACCAAAAACATGGAGCTTTTCAAGAAGTCTTGAGGCATTTTCTCATGATTAACAAAGTGGCTTTGGGGAAAGAAAAACCAGATGAGGGGATACACAGACACTGCTCTGAATGGTATAGAGTAACATTATCTGCTTCTCCAGAGACTGGGATTCACTGGTTTAGTCAACATTTGATATTTACTGGGGAGAGTTCCTTGAAAGAAGTTAAGACATTTGGAACCAATGCATTAGAAGATCTTCCAGGCTACTTGGAGGTTTGAAATGAATCAGGTGAACTTCAGTGGACCTGGCTATGAACTTGGGGGAGTAGAAGACACAGACAGACCCAGGAGCTACCTGGAGATCAGGGCTGCTTAGGGACATCCCAGAGGTTGAACCAATGCTTCACCAAGGAATTTTTTAAATGGAGACTATGTGTATGGAATGTTTGTCCAATCACCATCCTAGGTATGCAGACAAGGTCACAGCAACTCTAACATGTAGTGAGAAGGAGTTCCCATTGTGGCTCAGCAGGTTACGACCCCGACTAGTATCCATGAGGATTCGGGTTTGATCTCTGGCCTCGCTCAGTGGTTTAAGGATCCAGTGTTGCTGTAAACTGTGGTGCAGGTCACAGGCGTGGCTCGGATCCTGAGTTACTGTGGCTCTGGCGTCGGCTGGCAGCTGCAGCTCCAGTCTGGGAACCTCTAGTCTGGGAACGTCCATATGCGGTAGGTGCGGCCTTAAAAAGCAAACAAACAAACAAACAAAAGTAGAGAGAAGCCAGCTAACGCTAAGCTCAACTGATGATGGTCCCGAAGCATCCTTCAGTCCTAGGCCAATCAACAGTTCTCATATTCCAGTATCTCCAGGATGCTAGAATTTCCATCCAACTTCCCCAGCAATTCTGAACCTGGTGTGGGTTTTAATTTTCTATCTGAAAATGTGGAGTTTGAAAAATGTGTGGTGTATACACTGTCACAGAACAAATAGAATTGGGATTTATGTTTCACAACTCCCGTGGTTTGTATGGGTTTTTTTCTATATGTCTTCAACAGTCCTATCACATTTCTGACAGTTACATTTTTTTTTTTCTTTCTGGGAAGTTGGTCAGAGGCAGAGAACAGGTTTCTTCTCCTTTTCTCCGCTCAGGCTGGCTTGGGAGTATATGTGTACAATTTATGGACCTACACATGTGTGTCTCTTGTAGAGGGAAGATGTGCCCAGCGTGTGAGTGTGCGGTGTGCTGGGTTCCAGGCTGTGTCCGTTTATTCATTAAATGTGACCATATGTGTTTGGGGATGGTTCTCTGATGGCGGTGCTGGTGAATGCGTTTCTCTCTACCATAGAAATAATTAGCCAATTAGATGTCATTCCAAGTCATTCCACTGACCAGACCTTTCTCCTTACAGTGTCATGCACGGGTGTGTCCTGGGTCTGCCAGAGGTTGAAAAGAGTGGAACGGTTCTCTGTGTCCCCGGTTTCCTGTTTCTTCAATTAATTTCGCATGTGTGTTTGCAAGTGTGGTGCTTTAATTAAATCGGTGAAGAAAACATTCCCAATTATTCACTGAGGTCTATTTCTTCACTTTGTCCCGTGGAGTCTTCCTCAGCAAGTGCTGTTAAACATGACATCAATCCCAAGAGTTTAACTAATGCCTTTTTCATTATTAAAGTAGATTCACAACGTTGGAGTCAGGGCACTGGTGTGGGGTTGGGTTTATTTTTTTTCCTCCGTTAGAAAATTCATCTGTATCCCAGAATCAGCTTGTAGCTCAATGTACATTGAGTGTAGAATTTAGTCAGTTATTAAGTGGATTTAAGTGGCTGAACCCTGGTGTAATCTGACCAGCAATGCATGAAGGAAAGAGTTGGAGGTGTATAAAATGTCAAATAGCTTTCTCGGATGCATTAAACTATTAATAAAGATAAAACGATCTTTATGTTTGGGGTTTAGAACATCTCTTTTATGATATCGAGAAGCCACTTTGATTCACGATTCGTTGGCTTCGAGGCCTGGTGTCATTATTCAGAAGGTGTCAGGAAGAAACCAGCACCTTTCTCCTTACAGTGTCATGCACGGGTGTGTCCTGGGTCTGCCAGAGGTTGAAAAGAGACAAGCACCTCGGCAGGGGAAGCGGTGGAAAAAGAAACGGGGTTCAGGACTGCCAGCTGGCTGGGCTGGGCAGGGACATGTGGCCGTGAGGGCGAGAGGTAAAGGCAGCTGCCGATGGGGTCGGCGCCCTGTGGAGAGGAGGCCACTTGGTCCCGAGACACGCTTTCTTGTGGCCCTTCTGGGGTGCAGGCAGAGCAGTCTGAGGAGCCAGGGGGTAGGCCTTCGGGGTGTTCTTTATATCCTCCACGTGCCCCCTTCCCGCCAGGCCATTTCCTTCCTCTGCCCTGCCCTGTATCCCAGCAGGCTGATCTCTGCCGCTCGCATCGCTCCGGCCCTCTGGGTGGTACCAGCCAGAGACTGGAGGGAGAGAGGAGTGAATCCATCAGAGGATCCAGCCTCCTCCCCCTCCTTGCCTCACCCCGGTTCTGCACGGCTGCATCTAGAGTTACACCTTCCTGCAGCCCCTCGTCCAAGGCTGCTGCCCTTCCTCCAGATCTGGCAACAACGGTCCCTCCGCCTGCCCCACAGTCCAGGCTGTAAGGGCTCCCCTCTGATGTCTCGCCATCCACGTGTCCACAGCAGTCTCCTCAGCCGCAGCTCTGCATTAAACTCTCCCCGACCGGACCCTCTGAGTGGGCAGATGGGTTTCCCCTGACTAATCTGCAGGAGCTTCCTCAGTGAGAACCAGACTCCTCCTCCGAGCCTTCCAGGGAGAATCAGCAGGATGGGGAAGAGGGGAGCCGGGAAGAAGGAGCCTTGGCACAATGCATTCCTTCCCCGAGGAACACGTGCCCCTCCATCCAAGGCTCCTCAGGCACCTCGCTGCTCATGCTCCATCTACTCTTCCAACAAATGTGGGTTGGGCGGCTTCCAGGGACCGGGTTTTCCATGCTAGGCAGGCTCAGCCCTCGTGGAGTTTACAGTCCAGTGGAGACACAAACACACAAGCTACCCAGTGTGTGTGTTAAGTGCCACTGTAGGGAAGTTCAGGGCTCTGAGGCGCCCAAAGCAGGAGACGCTGGGCAGAAGGGCCGAGGGAAGGAAGATGTGCTGGAGGAAGGAATTTCTAAACTGAGGATCTGAAGGATGAGAAAGATGTCTGAGAAAAGGAGTTGGGGGAGGAGCAGCATTCCTGGCAGAGAAAACAGCACGCACGAAACCCCACAGGGGAGAGAGCTTGGGCATCTGACAACTGCCAGGGCTTTAGGGAGCTGCTGTGCATCAGCAAAAGAGGGGGCCCAGGTAAAGCTGGAGGGTGGGCAGTGGGGGATCCGGAAGCCCTCCCCTTCCACCCCTCCCCAAGCCCTACTGGGGGTTCCGCCTTTATGCTGAGGGCCGTGGGGGCCTCTAGAACACGGCAGAGACAGCCAGGTTCACGTTTTTAAAAAGGCCCCCAGTCTACTGGGTGAAGGATAGAAATGACTAGAAGCAGGGTGACCCCATCAGAGGAACCAAGGTGAGAAAACTGGGCCCATAGAATGTCATTTGAAACCCCCTTTCCCAGATGGGGCCAAGAGGCCCAGAGAAAGGCTGACCTTGCTCAGGTCACATAGGGCGACAGTGGCCCAGCATCCAGGCTGCCGACATCAGAGCTGGAGGGAGAAGCCAGGGCCTGGAAGCCCCCTCGTCCTGGGAGGAAGACCCCTTTGGGAGGGGCTTTGGGGGCAGGCTCTGAGGCCCTGGCCACCTGCATGTGTCCTTGCCTAGGGGTTGTGTGGTTGTGGACCAGGGGGGACTATACCCTGGCAGGACCTACACCCTCACGTGGGCACACCCCGGGCACCTCCACCCAGCACTGGAGGCTCAGCACAGGTGACTGGCGCTTCCCACTGAAATCATGTGAATATTAAGCTAATCAAAGCCGGGCCTGGGAAGGATGGGGCTGGGAAGGCGGCCCTAACGAGCAGCAGCGTGTCACTCCCTCCACCCTGTGCATCTTGCGCTGTCCCATTTGTCTGGCTGTAATCTACATTTCAAATGATTACATGGGAAGCTGAAGTGGTAGTGACAAGGATAAACGAAGCTTGTTAAACTAATAGCTGCACTAATGCCCAAATATGTGAACTTCCCGACGCAGGCCGCATCCCAGCCTGGCGGAGCTGTCAGCCCCGCTCCCCCGGGCTCCGCCGCCAGCCGCGGCCACATGATGAATGGCCCTGTCGACCAAACTCATCCGGGGCCCAATTAAACAGGCAGAAATGAACTGGAGCCGTCAGGCAGCCGGGGAGGGGGGAGACGGGGAGGGGGGATGCTGAGCCAGACGGGGTTTGGGGGAGGCGTAGTTAAACCTTCTACAGACGGGGAGAAAGAGAGAGAAGGAGAGAGGACAAGGGGGTGGGAGACGGAGAGAACGGCCGAGGAGAAGAGACCCCAGAAGGAGAGAGGTGACCACAAAGAGAAGAGACGCCAGGGTGGGAGGGGAGGAGAGAGAGGCAGAGACACATAGAGACGGAGGGAGACAGAGACGCCAAGGACCAAGGGGGCAGAAACAGACACACAGAGACAGGAGCACTGCGCAGAGGCAGAGGGATGGAGAGACACCTGCAGAGACAGAAAGGGAGGCAGCCCAGGACTCCGCAGGGAGGGCAGAGCCATAGGTGGGGGAGGGGAGTGGGGGGTGGGGGAAAAAAAAAAAGGGCGACAGGAAATCTGTCCCGGCAAGTCAAGGCAGCTCTGCAGAGGCAGCGGGGAAGTCGTTCTGTCAGAAAATGGTCATTTAATGGTTTGCCGAGCCCGCGACAGATATGTCATCTGAGTCGGCTCGGCGGCAGTCCCAGGGCATTTCATTTATTAATTACCAGCTTCCAGCCGGCTCCTTCCGTCCCCTGCCTCGTGCCCATCAGCAGCTCAGCCCCCAGGCTGGACACCCTGCAGGCGCCTCGCCCCATTTTCCAGAGCTGGTGGCTAAGGCCAGAGCAGGTTCAGGATCTGGCTCCAGCCACCCACCAGGGGGTCCAGGCTTCCCAGCCCCACCTGTCCTGCAGCCTCCCCCTACCCCCGCAGGGCTGGCCCACCAGGACCAAGGAGGGGGGAGCCAGTCCCACGGAGCAGGCCCCTGTCACCTCCCTGCCAAGACCATCTAAACGAAAAGGGCACCCTGGAAGGACAACCTCTCTATTTTTTTTTTAACCACACATTACACTTTCTATTTCACAAATACAAGGGTGCATTGCTTGCATGATAATTTTGTGTCTTTTCTTTCCTCTCGATTCATTTTTATAGCCATCTGATCCATTCTTTTCCCTTTCTGCAGTTTCTAAGCCTCTTAAAGGTCCTTGACTCTAAGTTTCTTTAAATTCAGACCCAAGGAACTAGTCTCTCTCTCTCTCTCTTTTTTTTTTTTTTTTTTTTGCCACACCCAGGCATGTGGAAGTTCCTGGGCCAGGGATGGAACCCATGCCACAGTGATGACCCAAGCCACTGCAGTGACAATGCCAGATCCTTAACCTGCTGTGCCACAAGAGAACTCTGCTAGTCTCTATCTTTAAGGCGCCTCTCTTGTGGCCCCTTGCCTTTGAGAAATGCTTCATCAGGAATGTTAGGAAAACAGGAACACACATTCTCACATTGTGTTGGAGCAAGACCTCCCCCCACCACTGCAGCCTGCACACCAGTGCAGCTGCTTGGCCTCCCCTTCTGTTTTCCCCTACCGCCAACTACCAGCCTCCTTCCAAGTCAGCCTGGAGCTGTCAATGCAGAAGGCAAACCACAGGAACATCTCCCTGTCCCCAGAGCCAGGGACCTCTTAGGACTCTATGATCAAGAGGCCTGGCAGAAGAAGAAAGGCAGTGAAATCCTCGCTCTAAACTGAATGCCTGTTCAGAAATGGTGGCTCCGGAGTTCCCATTGTGGTGCAGCAGAAACGAATCCAACTAGGAACCATGAGGTTTCAGGTTCAATCCCTGGCCTCACTCAATGGGTTAAGGATCTGGCGTTGCCGACCTGGCATTGCTGTGGGTGTGGTGTAGGCCAGCAGCTGCAGCTCTGATTGGACCCCTAGGCTGGGAACCTCCATATGCCTCATGGGTGCAGCCTTAAAAAGCACACACACACACACACACACACACACACACACACACACACACACACACAAAAGAAAAGAAAGAAAGAAAGAAAAAAGAAATGGTGGCTCCAGTTGGAATCAGACTAACTCTCACAGAGGCCCAGGGTAGGTTAAGATGTTGCTGAGGAAGAGGTGGCAGAGTCAGGGGTTTGGTCTGACCCTCTCAGCTCCACTGCTATTGCCAAAGTCTCCAGATGGCTCTTCGAGAACTCCACAAGCCCTATGTCTACAAGTGAAATTACCTCCTTCTCCAAAGACACCTCTCTGGTTCCCATCCCTACAACAGCATCTGCTGCCTCTGTCCTCCCCTTGGGCGCTAACCTACATCTACTGGGCCACCAAATGCCATTCAGCCAGCCTTTCCATCTTCCCACCTGTCAAATCCGTCAACTTCTGTCAACGCCACATCCATCATCATCCTCGGGTTTAGGTTCCTGCTTGGCCCTGCTGTCCTCTATACCACATCCTGGAGGCCTTTTCCCAGGGCTAAGCTTCTCCCTTGCCCAATATCCTTGCCCTTGAGGTAGAATTCAGACTCCTTTTCAGTCTTCAAAGCCCTCCCGTCTTTGCCCCTCATCTCCCACCCTACCACTTGCTCACTTTTATTCCTCCGTATCTCTGACTAGGATGCTCTTTTGTACCACTGGGACCTATACGGAGAGGTGAGAGGCAAACTGGACTCTTGAGGGGTCCAAGGATGGGAATGAGCCCCACGTCACAGGAGGTGTGCACAGTGGCTGGAGAAGCCACTCTTAGGGAGGAGTTCCAGCAAAGGACAGGGGCCTTGGCTCAGGGGACTTATAGGACCTTCTGACTCTGTGACTGTGAATTGGCTTCTTAGGAATCACGGCTGGCAACTGCCCTCTTTGTAGGTCCCTGTCAGTGGAGCCAGGGCCCGGAGCTTCAGGAATATTGAATTTGAGTTCATTCCTGATGCCAGCATCAGCCATGTGCTCCAGACACTTCGGTCCTCAGAGAGAAGGTGGGGGGACACAGCTCCCTGTGGGGTGTCCTGTGCTTGTGGGAGCAGTGGGTGGCTCTTGCAACGTGGTTTAACTAAAAGAGAGCGGATCTTATAGGAGGAGGCCACAGTCCACGAAGTCTGTCCTCTTAGTGTAGAGGTAGGTAATCTGAGGTGCAGAGGGAGGAAAGGACTTGTCTAAGATCACAGAGTGAGCTGGAGACAGGCCCAGAGCCAGAGCCCAGGTCACCTGACTTCCCTCCAAGGCTGTTCCCTCAAAAGAACAGAGCCATGGACCCCACTGCGTTAAAACCCCTTGGAGGCGCAACTAGACCTCTTAAGAAGGCAGAACTCCACAGCTTTAATTAATCTTGTCAAATGGAAATTATTGATAATGCCTGTCTTCAAAATCTCATTTAAAAAATACATATGTATATAATCATTATCATATATGCATATAAATAATAATTATTATTTTTTTGCTCCTTAAATGACCCAGCCTCCCAAATTGCTAGGATGAATACAAACTCTGCTGTGGGTCACTTGCCTTACGGAAGACAGCCTGAGAAAAGGACCATAATGGCTCTAGGTTATTTTTGTCAACATAGCTTTGTTTCCACTGGGGCTCTACTCTCCTCCACTGTGTGTGATTTGGCCGAAGCTGCCAGGCAGTCCTCTGTACAGGCCTAACCAACCACAGTAACTCTTCCCTCTGGCAGCAGTGATTTGTCCAAGAGATGGGCATGTGATCCAGATCTCATCTGGACCAATCAGAGAGTTTCCCTGGGATTTGTATACTGACACAGAGAAACTCCCTCTTTGTGCAACAATGTAAGCCTAGAACTTTTAACAGTTCTTTTCTTTACCTGCATAGAGGAAGCCCAACTGCAAAGGGAGATAATGAGGCCAATATATAGTTGGAAGCAAATTCAGGAGATGGAGAAAGAGAATCCTGATACCTTGGTTAAGTCCTGGATTCAGCCATGCCTGCAGTCAGTGCCATCCCTGGAGGTACCCAGTCCCATAGTTCAATTAGTTCTCTTTAGTCTTTACTTTAGATTGAATTGAGATTCTTTTCTTTTCACCTTAAAGGGTCCTAAAACAAATACAAGGTCCTTTCTTTATCTATCACAGCTTATTTCATGTAAGAGTTAGCATGCACGCAGCCCTCTGCTCTGAGCTATTTTGGGTACAATGCCCACACATACATTTTCTTGCCACTAGAGAAGAAAGTGCTGGCTGCAGGACCCTGTGTCCCTTACTTCCTGCCTCTCCTGCATATGCCCTAAAGACCATGTGGTTTCTCCCTGTGGGCAGAGGAGAGCTGACCACTGAAACCCCTCTCTGAGCTCCAGGAGGCCAGAAGCTCTGAAATCTTTTTAGGTTACATATGGAGCCATCTCCAGGGGGGAAGAAGGAGCCCCTCTCACCCAAGTTTTCTGATCACCTCATTCTCCTATTCCAAAACCTTCACTGACCCTCAGCTACCAGTGGGGGAAATCCAAACTCCTTACCCTGGCATACAAGTTTCTTCAATGGTCTGCCCTAGATTCTGCATCCTCTACTCTTTTCTACCTCTGGGTCTTTGCTTGTACTCTTCTTCCTCCCTCCTCTAGGATATCCACCTGCGAGAGTCCCTCCTGCCCATTTAGGTCTAGTCCAAGCACCATCTCTTATAGGAAGCCTTCCTCATTTCCCTAGTAACAGTGAAAATTGTTCTGGGACCTCTTCTAGTATGTTATCTGCCTCTCATTTGGGGCCCATCATATAGTCTTTCTCTCATTAAATTTATTGTTTCTTCTGCTTGACTTGTTCCCCTTCCTATACCATGCTCAAACCAAATAACCCATAATGGCTCTTAATTCACCCTTTAGTTCTAAACTCAGAGCTTACTTTCTCAGAGAAAACTTCCTTGGCTGTGTCCTGCTGATAAACTCTGTTCCGCCAGGTTTCTTCTGTGGTCACAGAACACTAAGATCTTCTTCAACTGCTTTTTGTTTTTTGCCTTTTCTAGGGCCGCTCCCTTGGCATATGGAGGTTCCCAGGCTAGGGGTCAAATTGGAGCTGTAGCTGCCAGCCTACACCACAGCCACAGCAACGCGGGATCTGAGCCGTGTCTGCAACCTACACCACAGCTCATGGCAACGCCAGATCCTTTAACCCACTGAGCAAGCCGAGGGACCAAACCCGCAACCTCATGGTTGCGCTACGACAGGAACTGCTTCTTCAACTGTTTTCATAATACGTTATAATAAAATATTTACTACTGCAATGATTTGATTAATGCCTATATCCACCTATTAGAACATATGCTCCTATGAGGGCCAAGACTTTTGTTGTAAACTAGAATGGTACCTGGAACATCAATCAACATTAGTGGAATTACTATTAGTAGAGTCAATGACTGAGTGGGTGAATGGATGAATATATGAATGAATGTCTCCTTTAACCCTCTACTAACTAGGAACTCACTGGGATAATGGAGTATGTCAGTAATCTTTGCATTATTCATAGCTCCTAGATGTGGTTAGCAGTAAGTGGTCAGTGAACATGAATTTAACCATCAGCAGATGCATAGTTATGGGAGTTCCTGAACTCTACCCATAGCTCTATGTGAGCCAGGAACCTAGGGTTCCAATCCAAGCTGGGCCAAGAATTAAAAAAATGGAATACCCACAGAGGACATTCTCTAGTCCAGGCATGCTAGGGCTGCAGAAATGACTGAAACAAGACCCCTTCCCTTGAAAAGCATACAATTGTCTTGGGTTGAGTTGTTCTGACCCATCACCTCTCCAATGGGGTATGACATCGTTCTCAAGTTTTATTGCCACAAGATGGCTTATTCAACACCTCAGTAAACAGCATTACACAACCGTCATGCACACACATGCAAATCCAGAGTAGACAACAAGCCCCAGCGTGCTGGAATGTTTGATGGGATGGCCACGGGAACGCAGGCCAGGAGCCAGCTTTAAAAACAATATTTATTTATTACAATTGGCAGAGCAATGGAGAAAATTGCCACTTAGATAGGATTTTACATTTTGCAAAGTGTTTTGTAATCAGCACAATTTCTCCCAACAATTCTCGAGGACAAGTTGTTCTTGTCACTCCCATTTGCAGGCAAGAAAAAGGTGTGGGGGGAAGTGATGGAAAATGCTGCATTTCTATGTTACAAAGTACAAGCTGAAAAAAAGAACTTGGGCTTGACTGGATCAAGCACTTTGTTGGAATGTCTACTATGTTCTGGGCACAGGAGATCTGGTTGTACACAAGACCTGTATAAAATTCTGGGCTCTGGCTCACCACTCATTTCTCTGGGGAATCTATATCCTTTGTCTCATTGAAAGAAGAAAACAGGGAGTTCCCTTTGTGGCTCAGCGGTTAATGAACCTGACTAGGAAGCAGGAGGATGTGAGTTTGATCCCTGGCCTTGCTCAGTGGGTTAAGGATCTGGCATTCACATGAGCTGTGGCGTAGGTCATAGACATGGCTCAGATCCCGCATTGCTGTGGCTGTGACATAGGCTGGCAGCTGTAGCTCTGATTCGACCCCTAGCCTGGGAACTTCCACATGCTGTGGGGGTGGCCCTAAAAAAAAAAAAAGAAAAAAGAAGAAGAAGAAGAAGAAGAAGAAGAAGAAGAAGAAGAAGAAGAAAACAATGTGTTCTCTTGCATTGCCTCCATCTATCATTTTGCTTAGGTATCTCTCTTTTAAAACTCCGTGCAAGTTGTATTAGTCAGTATAGGCTAGATAATGCTCCTGTAAAAAGGATCTCCAAATCTCAGTGCCTTAAAAGAACAAAATTTTATTTGTCTCAAGCCATATGTCCACTGTGGGTCAGCAGTGGAGGCTCTGTTCATTTTAGACACTCAGAGATATAGGGAGATGGAGTAGCTTTCACCTTAAGCATCATTGGTTAATGCTAGAGGAAAAAGAGAGTTCTGGAGAGTCTTACATCAATAGTAGTTCAATGCTCTGGTACAGAAGTGATACATATCATGTTATCACTCACTCATTGGCTGAAACCATTCACATGGACCCATCTAACCATAAGGTAATTAGGAAGCACCTAATTACCTGTACCCAGAAGGTGGGAGAACCAAAAGTACTTGGCAAATAGCACGAATAAATACCACGCAAGTTAAATTTCATCCCATGCCAACAAGAAAAAAAAATAAAGCCAATTCTTGAGTTTCTTCTTAGTTCTGGAATAATACAACTTTATGGGTTGAAGGGATTTTTGCAACTGATTATTCATGCTTTTATGAAGGAAAAAAATACTGAAATCAAAACAAAAAACCTTGAGACCTGTGCAAAGACTGATTTTTACCAATATCAAGAGTTTGGGATGCACTGAAGGGAAAATTCTAGCTAGTGCAGTAAGATAAGAAAAATAAATGGCAAACAGATTGCAAAGGAAGAATTAAAATTGTATCCATTTATAGATGACATACTGACATAGGAGATCCTAAAGAATCTATAAAGAAAAAAAAACTCCTAGAAATAATAAATAAATTTAGGATATCACAATATACATAAAAATCAATTGTACTTCTATGCATTAAGAGTGAACAACTAGAAAATGATATCAAAAATAAACATAATTTACAATAGCATTTAAGAATATCAAACAGCTAAGGACAAATTTAACAAAACATGTGAAAGTCTTCTACACTGAAATTGTAAACTATGAAACAATGCTGAAAGAAATTCAAAAGGGTAAATTAAAACTTGAATGAAAAATCATGAATTAGAAGACTAATAGGAATATTAAAGTCGATTTTCTTTAACTGATCTAAAGATCCAGTATAATCCCAATCAAGACAATTTTGAATTTTATTTAGAAAGGCAAAGGACTAATTATAGCCAAAACAATCTTGAAAATGAATTACAAAGCGAAAAGACTCCTCAGATTTTAAGACTTATTATACAACTATAAAAATCAAAACAGCATGATTTTGTTGCAAGGATAGACAGATAAATTTTTGGAACAGAATAGAGGGTCCAGACATAGGTCATCACATATATTGCTACTTAATTTTTAAGAAGCAATTAAATGAGGAAATTGTAATTAAATGAGGAAAAGAAAATGTGTTTCACAAATGGAGCTGGAACGACCGGATATCCACATGAAAAACGCACAACCCTGACCTCCTTTCATACCATACACAGGAACAAATTCCAAATGGATTATAAACTTCAAAATAAAAGTGAAAACAGGAAAGCATAGGAGAATATCTTTACGACCAAAGATTTCTTGGATATAGTACAACTACTTTTGAAAATTATTTTGGTAACTTCTTGAAAAGCTAATCATGTCTACCTAATGACCCAGGAATTTCACTCCTAGGTATTCATCCAAGAGAAATTGAAAATGTGTCCACAAAAAGGCAAGATCAAGAACTGTAATAGAAATTTTGTAATAGTAGTTAAAAACTAGAAACCACCTAGATGCTTGTTAACAGGAGAATGAATAAGCTGGAGTACAGTCACCCAGTGGAATACCACTCAACAAGACAAAGGAACAAATCACATATAATGCAACAACGTGGATGAATCCCAAAGACACTATCATGGGCAGAATCCAGACACAAAAAGTGTATAATGTATGACTACATTTATTTTAGAATAAGCAAAACTCACATATGTTAAGAGAACTCAGATTCGTGATTGCTTTGGGGACAGAGGAAAGATTGCCTAGAAATGTTTTGTCTTGAAGTGCATTCATGAAGTGCATTCGAGGTACACTTGAGATCTCAGTGGGTCACTGTATGCAAATCATACCTCACGGGTCATCCTCGGTCTGCAAGGAAAACTCGGAAATACTGTTCTACTGATGCTCAGATTAAGATCAAGATTCTCTAAGTAAAAGGGAGAATGGAAATTGGGCAGGAACCCCTCCCCCACATACACATTAATATTCCATGTGCCAGACCTGATCTCACAGTATCATACATAAGCTCCTTTAATCCTCCCCATGACCGTTTTGCAGATAACAGACCTCCACTATTGAGAGTGTGGAAATGCGATGCCATGGCATATGGAGGCTAGTTGAAGGAATCAGAGGAGTTTAGTCTAGAGAACATGAAATTAAGAAAACCCAGGAGCTGATTACAAATTCCCAAAGGGATAAGAGAGAAAGGGGATCAGAGTTCTGAGTGGCCCTAAAGGGTGAGGCTAAGACAATAGGAGGAAGACACAGTCTCAGGGTCCAGTTGCACAAGAGCAAACAAGGTCCTCAGCACAGCTATCCTTTCCTTGGAGACCTAAGCCCCGACCCAGATCCAGTGAAGGAGAAATGGCTGATTGCATGCCCTTTCCACAGACTGGAATATCGAGGCTGGAGGAGGTCAGATGACTCGTTATACACAGTGATGAGCCAGAGCAAGAGGCCATGCTCTTCCTCGTTCATACAGTCTGTCCCTAAAAAGCAGTATCTGGGAGGCAGCTTGGCTCAGTAGATAAGTCTAGAGACTCTGGGGTCACACAGACCCGGTTAGTGTCTTCACTGCTAACAAGCTGAGTCACCCTAGGTTGGTGAAACTTTCTAGGCTTTAGTTTCCTTATCTGTAAAATAGGAATGATAATAACAGTAGGTGTCTCATCAGATGGATGTGAGGACCAATTGAGAGGATTCACGTGAAATAGCACAGCATCGGGCGCACAGGAAGAGCTCAGGGACAGTGGTTATTACTGTTCGCCCTGGAGACCCAATTGGTGGCACAGTATCCAGCACCAATGGCTTGCCTCAGCCTTAAGCTCACAGCCTGCAAGAAGGAAAACATCTGGATCTCATGCAATGTTTGCCACACCAAGGAGGACTGGAGACCTAATTAAAATTGCTACTCTGTTTGCATTATCAAATGTCAGGGTTGTTTTTTCTTTTTTTTTTTTTTCCCCTTCCCACAGAGCAAAGATTTTTCTTATCAAAAACCTATTCACTAAAATGCTAATGATCATCAGTGATTAGAAACTGCTGCTCAAATTTTGAAAGTTCCCAGTGGGCCTCTCAGACATGGCTTGTAACTTGTCAGTTGAAGAAATGTTCTCAACAAATCAAACTTTGCTGTATATGTTTAAAAAAAAAAAAAGATTTTTATTTCCTTAACGCTTCACTGTGCGGGTCCAGGAGGGACTTTCGAGTTAAGTGACAGAGACCACATTATTAGTTGTGGCATCAGTTCTAATAGAAGTCTCTCAAGGCAAGATATTCTCAGGCCCTAAAATTGCTTACAAAAGTCTGTCAAGCTGATCTTAACTTCAAGAAGCATTTTGTTGGCCAAAGAGAAGCACAGCGAGCAATTTGCTTATATTAACTTCTTTTTGTCCATCTGCTCTGTTTTCTTCTTCCTCTTCCTGCTTCTTCAGGAAGAAGGATCGACCAGGCTGTATGCTTCAACAGGCAGCCAAGGACCCCAGTGTCAGCTGCCTCTGTAGTCAGATCCGGATGAGTCCCCGGGCCTCCAAGCTGGCTTCACATGGCCCCAGCGGAGCCTGACAGGCTGGCAATGTGGTGGGTGGGTTCCTCTTGGGCTCTTGCCTGGCCTCTTGGCCCCTTTAGCTTTAGGCAATCTCCAGGGTTTACATATATTTTTCCAGGGTATGGACTGGGGTCTTGTGGAACAGACACTGTGGACACAAGGAGAGGCTTGGTGCCCCATTACCCAGCAACAACAAGCCAGCCCAGCCAGCAGAGGGTGTGAAGTCACCCCTCTCAGGCATGTGGTCCTGAGTGGTGTTCAGAACACACATTCGAGTCAGAAGGGCTCGGGTTTAGTCTCAGCTCCACCACCTTTTCAGTCATTCAACAAATAGGTACTGAGCACCTATCACGGGCCAGGCACTGTGCAGGGAGCTGGTGATAGAGCCGTGACCCAAACATGCATTGTTCATGCTCTCTTGAATCTTACAATTCAGGGGAGGAGATAATAAACAATTAGGCAAATAAATAAATTAAGTAATTACAGAGTCTGATTAGGGTTTCAAAGTAAATAAACAGATTTTATGATGGACAGACCCTGGTTCCTAGACCAAGAGCATCGGCATTACCTGGGAACTTGTTAGAAATGCAGGTTCTCAGGACCCAGGTACTGATTCAGAACCTCTAGGGTGGGGCCCAGCAATCTGTGTCTTAAGTCCTCTGGGTGACTTTGGTCCATGGCCAGGTCTGAAGACCCCGGGTACAGAGTGATAGGGTGACCACCGAGGGTGGTCAAGAGGCTGCTCGGTGGAAGTGATGCTCAGGCTACAGGGGTGAGATGAGGCGGCTCCATGTGAGAAGCCAGAGGAAAAGCATCTTTGACTGTGTGGATTTGGGCCTCAGTTCTCTTAACTGTGACCGCGAGTCACAATAGTTCCAGCACCAAGGATTTGTGCTGAGGATTCAGAGTAAAAACCCAGCACAGACTTTGCCAAAAGGTAAACTCACATCAGTGATTACTTTTATCAGGAGTTCCCATCATGGCACAGTGGAAATGAATCCGACTAGGAACCATGGGGTTGTGGGTTCGATCCCTGGCCTCGATCAGTGGGTTAAGGATCAGACGTTGCCGTGAGCTGTGATATAGGTCACAGCTTGGATCCTGTTTTACTATGGCTGTGGCTGTGGCCGGTAGCTGCAGCTCCAATTAGACCCCTAGCCTGGGAACCTCCATATGCTGCGAGTGTGGCCCTAAAAAGACAAAAAAAAAAAAAGATTACTTTTATCATTTAGAGCGTGACACCACCAGGGCCCAGATCCTGGGCCTCCACCACTAAGAAAGTGGCAAGAAGCCTTCTTAGAAGCCTACGTGTCAGCCCATGTTCTATTCCCCCCAGGGTCTGCTATGAGGTGGCAATGGAGTCAGGGTCACAGGTGGGAGAATTGAAGCTTCAAGGGCTCTGCCTTCCAGGGAAAGAAGGGGCAGCTTCCACCTAGAAGTGTGCCCCTCGCCCATCGCCTATCCCCTGTTTGCGAGAATTTCAAAAGAGTAGGGCTTCTGCATGCTTAAGCAGCACGACAGATCCTAGCAGATTTTCCCAACAAGATGAAGAAGGACACTTGGTTGAAAATCAGAGAAGTCCCCTCATCCTGCCAGCCAGCCAGCAGCCACAACACAGATCTCGGCTTGAGCCTACTAGGTGCACAGCCCCTGACCTCGGTGGGGGGAAGGGGGTTTGGGACCTAGTTGGGGGACAGGCCACATAAGCAGCTGCTCGAAAGACCAGTTAGAAGATGCTCTGGGGGGGCTGTTGGGCATTCAGGGGACAGGGAGATTGATTCCTGCTGGGGGGCTGGGGACACCTTCCTGGATGTAACTTCCCTTGGGGACATCCATCATTTCTTGCAGGAGCTTCCAAGTCTAAAGAGCTTATTATTCCCTCCCGTACCACTTTGCTCTGGGGACCGTAAATCAAAAAATTCCATCTCATAGAAATCCTCGATTCTTCTGCAGAGGAGAGAGAAAGCCTCAAAGTTGGTTTAACCTCCCTGACAGCCCGTTTGAAGGAGAAGATGTTTGAGAGCCCCCAGCGTGTTTTAGACCTGGAGGTCCTTGGAGAATATCTGGACCCATTGTCCCACCGTAGAGACGAGGAACTGATGCCAGAGAAGGAAGGATCGTTGGCAAGGCCACAGGTTGAGTCAGGGCAGTGCTGGGACTGGCCTCCTGGCCCTGTGCCCTCCACCCCATGAGGGAGGAGGGGAGAGGTTTGCCTATAAGCACTGCTCTGGAGTCATTACCAAGATCCAGAGCTGGGTCTTTTTTGTTCATCAGTTACCTCTCATTTCTTGTCCTTGCATCCAGAACTTATCTACCCACCTGCAACGGCCTCCTGCACCAGAGGATCCAGACAAAAGCCCAGAGGTCAAGGTGGGGGCCACATCTCATTCACACCCCTGGTTTTATGAAACAGCCTATGACCAATTCCTTCCCCTGACCCTGGGCTTTGGCTTTGTGCACTCACTGCGCTTCCTGCTGCCAGCTTCTCCGCTCCCTCCAGACTCCCAAGCTCCTCTGACCTGTATTCCTGTCCATGTCCTGCACCCACAGCTCCTGTTCACCAGCCAGGTCCTTGGCCCCTGCCTGGCTCTCTTGGCCCAAGAAACAAGTAACCCCCTGCCCAACCTCCAACAGCTTCTCATCCTCTAATGGCTACACCAAGAAGGATAAAACTCTACAGAGTATCAAGAAAAACGAACAAATTCAGCATTGCTATAAAAGGTCAATTAATAAAGCTAGAAAAGAAAAACATAAAAGTCTGGGTTTGACTGATGAAAATTATGCTCCTTAGAGTCAATGAAGTGAACCTAGGTTAATTGATCATCCAGGTAACAACAATTATTTGCATCATTATCATGTGTCAGAGTAGCTTTGCTGTGAGTTTAATCTGATGATACCACTGAGCTCTGATAAAGTAGCCCAGGCCTTCCTATTTGCCACTCAGGCAGCTTTGTCACCGACTCCCAATTTTACTAGGGAGAGGATGTATTCGTTTAAAAGCTTTTTGCCATTCTCAGATGTTGTGGAAGTTGTTGTGCTCATGAAATCACCACGTCAAAGGATCACAGAGGCCCATCTACGTCAATCTCAAGCCCAAGGAAGGAATGGCGCCCAGGCCTCCCTGGGGGCTCAAAGAGTCTGTACTTGAGGGGTGCTGGTGGCTGGAACTTACCACCCACAGGGAACGCTGATTTTTTTTTTTAATGATTTTTATTTTTTCCATTATAGTTGGTTTACAGTGTTCTGTCAATTTTCTCCTGTACAGCAAAGTGACCCAGTCACACATACATGTAAACATTCTTTTTCTCATGTTCTCCTCCATCATGAGTGACTAGATGTAGTTCCCAGTGCTACACAGCAGGATCTCATTGCTTATCCATTCCAAAAACACTAGTTTGCATCTGTTAACTCCAGATGCCCAGTCCACCCTGGTCCCTTCCCCTTGGCAACCACAAATCTGTTCTCCAAGTTCCATGAGTTTCTTTGCTGTGGAAAGGTTTATTTGTCCTGTATGTTAGATTCTAGATATGTGATATCATATGGTATTTGTCTTTCTCTTTCTGACTTACTTCACTCAGTATGAGTCTCTAGTTCCATCCATGTTGCTGTAAGTGGCATTATTTCATTCTTTTTTATGGCTGAGTAGTATTCCATTGTGTATGTATACCACATCTTCTTAATCCAATCATCTGTCGATGGACATTTAGGTTGTTTCCATGTCTTGGCTATTGAGAGTAGTGCTGCAATGAACATACCAGTGCATGTGCCTTTTTCAAGGAAAGTTTGGTCGGGATATATGCCCAAGAATGGGATCACTGGGTCATGTGGGAGTTCTATGTATAGTTTTCTAAGGTATCTCCATACTCTTCTCCATAGTGATTGTACCAGCATACCTTACCACCAACAGTGCAGGAGGGTTCCCTTTTCTCCACACCCTCTCCAGCATTTGTTATTTGCAGACTTTTTAATGATGGCCATTCTGACTGGTATGAGCTGGTATCTCAGGGAACTCTGATCTTTAAACCACATTAGCTGAGGGAAGTTTTTTGTTAGGTAGAGTCCAAATCTGCCTCTTTGTGCCTTCCAGCCTTTGGTTCTAGTTTTTGACCTGGGAAGTTAGTGAAAAGCTTTCCTGTCATCGTCTTCCCCACGCCAATCCCTGCAGTAGTTTAAGACAGCGAGACTGCTCAACACCATGAGACAGTATGGTAGAGTGGTGAAGAGCCTGGCTATTTGGCTTCCAGTGCTGATTCTAGCACCTCCCAGCTCTGGTTAGGTTGAGAGCATTATGTGATCTCACTATACTTCAGTCACCTCAATTATAAAATGGGCATAAGGGAGTTCCCATCATGGCGCAGCGGAAACAAATCCGACTAGGATCCCTGAGGTTGCGGGTTCTATCCCTGGCTTTGCTCAGTGGGTTAAGGATCCAGCGTTGCTGTGAACTGTGGTGTAGGTTGCAGACTCGGCTTGGATCCAGCATTGCTGTGGTTGTAGCATAGGCCGGCGGCTACAGCTCCCATTAGACCCCTAGCCTAGGAACCTCCATATGCTGAGGGTGTGGCCCTAAAAAGACAATAAATAAATAAATGGGTGTAAGCGTATCTACCTCCCAGAGCTATTGAGAGGATTAATGAGCTAATAGATGCAAGGCCTTAGGACAGTGCCTGGCACATAATAAACTCCATATACAAGCTGGCTACCATTACTTCCTTAGTCTCACAGACAAAATTCTCTCCATTTATTCACCACTTCCCCCTTAAAGATTGCTAAAGACTCCCTCCCAAGTCAACAAGTGAGCGTCCTCTGAGTTTCTCAGATCAGGTACCAGAAAGAATACTGGGGAGTTACGAAAATTAAATGAATTATTTCAAGTCAAGTGCGGAGTACAGTCACTCAGCACGTCGCCTTGGTAAATATTTGCAATGATGGTTATTGGTGTTTTGTCAACCATTCTAAAACAGAGAAGAGAGACTGTTGGATGATACACATGTCTCAAACCTAACTGACTTTTGAATAACTTAGATGTGTACCTAAGTGAAATGTCTTAAATAAAGATTAGGCAGGTGTGCAAAAAACCGCTCTAATTACTCAGCTCATGCAGACACAGCCCCGTCTTTGGAGACTCACAAAGTCTCAGTTACCAGTTCCCCCAGGTATCACGCTTCACGGTGATGAATGGGAACTGATTCTTGGAATAGAAATGCTATTTCCACAGAGGGCATAAAGGCATTAGGTCGGAGTTTGAAATGCACTGCCTGGGAGAGGAGGCCTGAGGCTGCCTCCAAGAACACCCAGCTCAGCCCTGAGACTCATGAAGGCAGGAAAGCCTTTCTCAAAGCGGGAGTTCCAGGAGCACCAGGGACTCCTGGGGTCACAAGCAAGGCACAAACTCCAGCTGTCTCAGGCACAGCAGCTTTTCCCGGGCAAATGGACCATGCTGTCTAAGAAACTCCAAATACAATAAATGCTTTATTTCCCTTTTGGCCCACATCTTTTTATCTTCTTCTTCTTTCTATCTCTCATTGTCTGAATGTGACTAGACCTCATTAGATTCTCGATGCCCATCTGAGGTTAGTAGTTTTGTTCCCATTTCACAGGTAAGGAAATTGAGACTCACTGTGTGAGTGAGCTGTTCACCACTATTCCAATTCGAATTTTCCCACACCCTGGGAACACGGGCATGGCCAGATGAGCTCTGGCCAATGAAACAAGAGTGGAAGTGAGGTGGCTCGTTTTAAGTGAGGCTCCATCCACGGTGCCTTAGTCATTGCAGAAGTGGTAATGAAAAGAAAGCTCCACCAACCTGGGTACCAGAGTTACTATTATGAACAGATGTGCCAGCAAATCTTTAATGAACATGTAGCATGAGCAGGAGATAAACCTCTGCCATTTAAAGCCACTTAAACTTCAGAGCTGTTTGTCACTGCAGCATAACCTAGACCATCCTGACTGATACAAAGGCTTTAAATAATGTGCTCACAGTTACGCAGGACTGGAGTTGGAATTGGAAGCCAGGTTTGCCTGATTTCAAAGCTTGTGCTCCAACCTCTACAAAATTACACCACTTCTTTCTCTCTGTCCCCCTGGTTCTCCACCTCACTGCCTCCCCATCCCAACCTGTGGACTGGATAACCATGCTCCAAGGATAAATTGTCCCACTCCACTCGGACTAGCAGGAAGTATTTTGCCCTCTGGAAATTCTCCTGAGTTTCCCATGTTTGTTTGTTTTTAACAAAGATAGCCTAGGCTCCGAGGTTGAGGGAGGAAGCGAATGGAGTTCCCTCTCATACAGGTCCCTGACCATCGTCTTGTGTCTGTTGCCCTCCCTCACATCCTGAGGGACCCTTCCCCCTAAAACTCCAGTCTCACTAGACTCCTCTTTTTTTTTTTTTTTATTTTTGGTCTTTTTAGGGTTGCACACATGGCATATGGAGGTTCCCAGGATAGGGGTTGAATCGGAGCTGTAGCTGCTGGCCTACACCACAGCCACTCCCACACAGGATCCAAGCTGCATCTTGGACCTACACCACAACCCACTGAGCAAGGCCAGGAATCGAACCCGTGTCCTGATGGATACTAGTCAGGTTCATTAACCACCAAGCCACGACAGGAACTCTGGTTCCTCACTTTATTAAACCATTTCTTGTCTCTTCATTGCCCTCAGGAGAAAGGCCTGGCACACAAGGCCACCTTGAGCCAGTTCCTGCTTCCTTTCTAGTTTTCCCTCCTGTCTTTCCTCTGCACGAGACCTTGGCACTGGTCCCCAGCCATAAGAAATGGTTTATCACCCAGACCTCCCAGGCACAAGTGTCAGGATCCTTTCCTTCTTCTGCTAGTCACACACACACACACACACACACACATCAGCTACCCCCACCTCCATCCCCAGCCCCCCCGCCCCCTACCCCCTCCGTCCATCACTGCATGAGCCACTCTGCATCATCCTTGTCTGTATGTGCTGTCTCCCCCTAGACTGATACTCTCAAGGCAGGGACCACATCTGACTACTTTCTGCATCCCCAGGGGCCCCACAAGGCCAGACCCAGAGTGAGGGCTTCTGATACTGCGGCAGAGGATGCTTAAACGGGAGCTACCCCAGACCTGAGCTTCCCCAGTGGACCAAAAAGGGCATTTTGCAGGGTCCCCTCCACCTCCCTTGAACAAGATCCAGCTGAAACAAACAAAAACAAACAAAACGTGCTCTTTTCTCTAAGCCCCAGACTGGGTCTCCCCCGGCGCTGTGCTTTCAAATATCATCTGCTTTCCCACTCCGAGGTCTATCTATCACGTTCGCCAGAAACTGTCCCCGCGGGGCTGTGGCATGAGAATAGTCAACATTTAACACAATCAGAGCTTGTTCCGTCATGGGGAGGTGGGGGGTGGGAGGCTGGCAGGGCCGAGCCGGGCTTGTCTTCTCGACTGAGCACAAACGCCTACAGACGGAGTTCTCCCCCGAGACCCTCCTCCTCCTTCCCTCTTTCCTAGTTTCCTTTTATCAAGGAGGTAGGGCAGGACCGAGGCAAACCTTGGCCCCATTCGAGGGCTCACCTCTCGCGCCCGGGCCGTCTTGGCCTCACTTAAGTGTTCTTACCTACCTATCACTCCACAGCAGTCAGTGGCCAGGGAGGGGGGAATATGGGTCATTTACACTTCTTCCTGCCTTTAGTAACAACTGTTTTACCTGAACTTTTATTTTATTTTATTTTATTTTTCATCTTTTTACTTCCTTTTTTTTTTGTCTTTTCTAGGGCCACTCCTGTGGCATATGGAGATTCCCAGGCTAGGGGTCTAATCGGAGCTGTAGCTGCTGGCCTATACCACAGCCACAGCAACACTGGATCCGAGCCGAGTCTGCAACCTACGCCACACCTCACGGCAACGCTGGATCCTTAACCCACTGAGCAAGGCCAGGGATTGAAACCGCAACTTCATGGTTCCTAGTCGGATTCGTTAACCACTTCGCCACGATGGGAACTCCTTTATTTTTCATCTTTTTAGGGCTGTACCTGCAGCATATGAAGGTTCCCAGGCTAGGGGTCTAATGGGAGCTTCAGCTGCCAGCCTACACCACAGCCACAGCAATGTCAGATCTGAGCTGTGTCTGAGATCTACATCATAGCTCACAGCAATGCCACTGAACGAGGCAAGGGATTGAACCTGCATCCTCATGGTTACTAGTCAGATTGGCTTCTACTGCACCATGATGGGAACTCTTGAACATTCGATTTATAGAAGAGCAGCTCCTGGTGGAAAATCATAACTTAAAGAATCCCAGTGGGGAGTTCCCGTTGTGGCACAGTGGGTAACGAATCCAACTAGGAATCATGACATTGTGGGTTCAATCCCTGGCCTTGCTCAGTGGCTCGAGGATCTGGCGTTGCCATGAGCTGTGGTGTGGGTTGCAAATGCGGCTTGGATCCCGCATTGCTGTGGCTCTGGTGTAGGCCGGCAGCTACAGCTCCGATTAAACCCCTAGCCTGGGAACCTCCATTTGCCAGGGGGGCTGCCTTAAAAAGATGATTTAAAAAAGAAAGAGAAGAAATGATACTTCTGTACTTGACCATGGCCAGGGGCATACACAGGGCAATTTGGGTTGTGAAACAGCAGTAAGAAGAAAGGATGGGAGTTCCCGTCGTGGCGCAGTGGTTAATGAATCCGACTAGGAACCATGAGGTTGCGGGTTTGGTCCCTGACCTTGCTCAGTGGGTTAATGATCCAGCGTTGCCGTGAGCTGTGGTGTAGGTTGCAGACGCGGCTCGGATCCCGCGTTGCTGTGGCTCTGGCGTAGGCCAGTGGCTCCAGTTCCGATTCGAACCTCCATATGCCGTGGGAGCGGCCCAAGAAATAGCTAAAAAAAAGACAAAAAAAAAAAAAAAAAAAAAAAAAGAAGAAGAAAGGATGGAGAGAAATAGTGGCTGCTTCCTGGAACTCCCAGCTCCGTCTGCTGTCTTTTCTGGGTGGAGGTGCCCCTGTTGCGTGTTACACGCATGCCACTGAACTGTGGACAGGGACCATTGACGTCCTTGTTGACCCTGTGTAAATGCCCCCAACTTGAGGCTGATACACCTTCTCAAAGCTGCCCCTAGCCGGTGTCTGATTTGGGAATGCAGAAAAAGTGCACAGCACTGATTAAGCGTGGACTATTCCCAACTGACCACAAAAACAACCATGTTCCAGTCACTCAGCTCCAGGCGGCGCTGAACCCCCAGGGCTTTTGAGGGAGGCTGCCTTCCCCAAACCACCCAGTAGCAGGCTGGCTGATTGAGCTGGATTCATTTTTCCTCCTGAATACAGACACAAGTGCTTACAAATGAAATGAAATTGATGCCACGTCTTCAAGTGAAGTTATTCAATTTCCAACGGCCTCACTCTGAGTCTTTAGCATGCACCTCACAGTTCACGGCAAATAATATTTGTTTTCTCTCTGCACAAATAGAAAAGCATTTCCGGCACTCCGAAAGCCCCTCTTTTGCGTGTTTGCACTGAATTCCACTTTTGTAAGCACTGGCTGAGATGTTTCTGGTCCCGATACCAGGCAGTTGGCTAATGTCCCAGAGCGCTTGCTGTATGGCAGGCCTTTTTACATGTATGCTCTCCTTTAATCCCCACGAGAACCTGTTGAGGGCCATCTTATCCCCACTTCGCTGAAACTGAGACTCAGAGAGGTAAATGGCTTGTCCAGTGACACACAGCCGACCAGCGGTGGACCTTTCTCCAAAGCCATGCCCTTTCCACAAGCCCCTGTCACCTGTGAGACGGCAGCCTAGAGAAGGGTGTTAGCCGGCTCCAACTTGAACTGATGGTCAGTCGGCAGAGACCAGCTTAGGCCCTGGCAGAAAACATCTATGAATGAATGAATAAATGAATAATTGAGCGAATTGCTGCCAACTTCTCCTCCCCTCCCACCCCCATGCTCCATCATTGTCCTTCTCTGACTCTGCCCTCAAAGCCCTGGACCTAGGACATCTTCCAAGTCACATGCCTCACCCCACAGCCACATGTGGTTACAAGTGACATGGGTGGGACCCAAACATCAATAGTCCCATGAGGATGAAGTTTCTGAAAAACTATCTTGACTCCTGAGAGAGCTCATTCTGCATGTGCTGAATGGCAGTGCCCAACCATGACTGTCTAGTTGGCACGGCAGTGCTCTACAGCTCTGGCAAGCTCTTGCAGCCATGACCTTGACCATCCTCCAACAGCCTCCGGTGGCAGGGGAGGAAGGATTCCCATTTGAACAAAGGAGGAATCAGACTCAAAGAGGGAGATCACAACAGGTTTCCTGACGCCAGCCCCCTGCTCATTCCTCTGCCCACAGACTCATCTTTTTTTCTGACTACCAAAATCATGGAGCCCCACCTATCGTAGGCCTTGGTTTATAAGTAGGTCTGGTTTTGAGTTAAAAGGGGAGTATATGATTGATTAGTAATGTCTGCCATGAGTGAAGGTAAGAGTGACACCAGAGCTGAAGTCTATTTATGAATCCCTCCCCAGACCCCAACTAATGTGACTTTTCCCTCTTCAAAGCAAAACACTTTTGAAATTACTTCCTTCTTCCCGTCTCCAGCTCAATAAAAATTTCTGACCTAATGGCCAGGAATTGGGAAATTTCACCTTAATGCTACCTGGGAAGGAAGGGTTTGATAAACAATTTAACATAGACTTCAAGATTGCAAGGGGAATGTTTAATTTGCTCAAGAGACCCACTGTCCTCAAGGACTCCAGTCCATTAGCTTTTGTCCAACTAATGACAAGTGAGTTTTCTATATTCATTAAAGCAGGCTTGGGATTTGGCTTGAGGGGCAGTGAACTGGAGAGGAAATAGCACTGGACTCAGGAGAATGTTCTTGATTACTTGCTGCACATTTTGAAAAAGAATAAAATGGGGTTTTCTAAAATCCTTTAAAGTCAGGCTACTCCCTGATTTGGGCAGGAGTACCTTCTGGCGGAAACCCAGGGCAACTCAAGCCAGCTCTGGTCATCTCACCCACCGCTCCCTGTCTGCTCCCTTGGGGCTGTGCTGGCAGAGAAAGATGGGAGAGGCCCAAGTCCCCTCGGAGGGCTCACAATCTAAGACAGCACCAGCGGGTGACAGCAGTAAGAGCAACACCTGTGGGTCACAGTCACTGATGCTCTGAGCCTTGCCTGCCCCAACTTCAGAAATCAACTGATGCAGCACGACCCACAAAGGGATGCTGCTAGGTGCCAAGAGTTTGGAAAAAAGCAAAAGCTCTCCTCGTGCTGCCCCCACATTTTCATTACAGACACCCTGTGAATGATGGAGTCTGGGCTGCTTCATGGTCCCCTGCTGGGAATAATTCCCCAAATGCCACAGAATAAGGTCAGAAGGCTTTTGAAGCAGCTGCTAGTCAAATGGCACCTTTGTGTCAATTAGGAAAGAGCCTTGTACTTGCTGGAGACAGATGGTTCACTCGAAATGGGTGATTGGATAGAGTTTACTGAAAAGATGGTTTACCCAGGTAAGGCCAGAGTTCAGAAAAATCACCCAAAGATGGTGAAACACCCTAGTCACAGAGGGGAGCCCTTACCACCCATGCGCCTGAAGAGATACCAGGAGAAAGCAGCTATGGAAACCCCACCCAAGCCAAGTCTACGGCAAGGAGCATCTAATAAGAGTGGGAGACTTTGATAGAGGGTCACAGCCAATGCCAAGCCAACAAGGAGGGAGATGAGGGAATAAATACTCTACCTCTCTCCACCAGGCTGCCCATCACCTGCTGGTGCCACCAACTGACTAAATAGGAAGCCAGGGAGTTCCTGACGTGACCCAGCAGAAACGAATCCAACTAGGAACCATGAGGTTGCAGGTTTGATCCCTGGCCTTGCTCAGTGCATTAAGGATCCAGTGTTGCCATGAGCTGTGGTGTAGATCGCAGACATGGTTCGGATCTGGCATTGCTGTGGCTGTGGCATGGGCCGGCAGCTACAGCTCCAATTAGACCCCTAGCCTGGGAACCTCCATATGCCGCAGGTGCAGCCCTAAAAAGACAAAAGACAACAAAAAAACAAAAAACAAACAAAAAAGGAAGCCAGAGAATAGGAAGTCTGGTGGATGCAGGCCATGAAGGTCCACCTTCCAAAAACAGAGAAGGGGAGGCAGGGAGAGAGAAGAGTGAGGGGGCAAACAGACGGCCAGCAAGTACCCCTTCCTTCAGATTTTTGCTGCCATCTGCCAGGATGTCATGATCAGCATTCTAACGTATGATCATGGCATGGTTGGCTGCCCCAAAGTTGGTCTGCGGTATCTCTACTATAATCAGTTCTGATCTTAGGTAACACTCTTCCCCCGCCACAGCTCCCCAAATATCCTGAACAGAAGTCCTGACCTCCCAGCATTTGCCCACGTGGCTCCCTCCTCTGCAATTTCCTCCCTGTCTTCGGATCCATCTAATCTAGAAAGCACCGGGAAAAGGCCACCTCCTCCCTGAAACCTGCCCAATTTCACTGACTGGAAGCCGTATCTGCTTCCTCAGGGATCTTCACAGAACCCCCCCTGTACTCCTCCCTCAGCAAGTTCATACCAAGATGCTTCATGAGGCGGCCTCTCTGCTCTGTCTCCATCGCTCTGCGTCTTTGTCTCTTTTCTGTCTCTGTCTCCCTGATCTCTCCCTTGCCCTCCCCCCACCTCTCTTTCACACACACACATACACACACACACCCCTTAGGCTCCTACTTAGGGAACTTGTTCATCCTTGAATTCACCCAAGTCCTCTCAAACAGCCAGCTCTGTCCCTGAAGAAAGCATCCGAGGTCGCTGGCCACGTGCTCCAGTAATGCGGTGGAGGGAGCTATAGTCTTCAGAGTCCAACAGGTGGGTGCAAATCCTGGCTCCATTCGCAACCCAGCCCTTAGTTTGAGACAAATCCCCTCACATTTCTGAGCCTCAGACTCTCCAGTCTGGCCATGGGAATAATAATCCCTACCTCGGGGAGAATTGAAGGAGGCTGTGTATATGGTACCCACTAAGTGATAGCTTCCCTTTTCATACCCAGTGCCTGACAGTTCCTCCAGGGCACATCATGTCCATCTTGATCAGCAATCAGAGTTGGCCTGGTGCTCTGGGGGTGGCTGGGATAGTGTACCTAGGTTAGGAGTGCAAGCTCTAGGCAATCCCTGCTCCCTGCTATGTCACCTTGGACAAGTTACTTGGCTTCTCTGTGCTCTTTTCCTTGATCTTTAAAACAAATGACAGGAGTTCCTGTCATGGCTCAGTGGTTAACAAATCCAACTAGGAACCATGAGGTTGCGGGTTCGGTCCCTGGCCTTGATCAGTGGGTTAAAGATCTGGCATTGCCACGAGCTGTGGTATATAGGTTGCAGACATGGCTCAGATCCCGTGTTGCTGTGGCTCTGGCGTGGGCCAGTGGTTACAGCTCCGATTAGACCCCTAGCCTGGGAACCTCCATATGCCATGGAAGTGACCCAAGAAATGGCAAAAAGACAAAAAAAAACAAAAACAAAACAAAACAAAAAAACAAAAACCAAAAAGCAAACAAACAAATGACAGTAACAGCAGTGGTTTTCCTAGCTATTAACCGTGCAGAACTTACTGGGTACCAGACACTGTCATCTCCAGGAGGAAGCCTTACATGATTTGTCACTCTCTCCCTCTGTCAAGAGACCAGCAGTGTTCCACATAACGGCTGTTCTGTCCCCTGGGTGACACTGGCGATAACACAGATCAATGCCCTTGCTGATCTAGGAGGGGCATGCAGTGTGACTGAGGCCACTTTAGGCCACTGAGATCTGGGAGGTGCTTGTTACCACAGCATAACTTAGCTGATCCTGACTAATGGGGCTGTTCTGGCCCCCATTTTACAGAGAGGAAACTGCAGTATCTGAGTCATGCACAAGCCTGAATATTACCCAGGCTCGTCCGTGTAAACTGGTGCATGATAAGCCCTTATTAAATGCTAGACATGGGCATAGATACAAACATGGGCACAGATCTGGTCTTTCCAGGGGACAGCTTGGGGCAGCCCCAGGCCATCTCAGCCTAGAAGGAAGGCCAAGGTCTCCATAAGCACATTGCTGCCACTGCAGCACAGGCCAGAGCTTGGAAATCAGCAACTCAGCAAGTGCCAACCTTCCCCTTGGTTCCTCCTGCCTGTTTGGCCATCGACCTTGACTCACTAGCAATTGCTCCTAGCTGCATGTAAGCTGGCAGCCATGGATTTTCTTTCCTTCTGGGTTAAATTTCTGGCTATCCACGGGTGAGTTTCTGTCACCTCCAGCTCGCCTGCATCTGGGAGCGCTGGGAGGCTGAAGGAGGCTGTGACAGCCAGGGAGGGGCAGGGACCCAAGTACCTTCTCAGACCCGTTTCTCTGTTCACCTGTACCACATCTTAGTCATTGCTGACTGACAAAGGGTAACGTCATCAAGCAATACATTTGTACAATATTTCATCTTAGATTGAAAAAAATGCCCCCCCCCTTTTTTTTTTGGTCTTTTCTAGGGCTGCAACCACGACATATGGAGGTTCCCAGGCTAGGGGGTCTATTGGAGCTATAACGGCTGGCCTACACCACAGCCACAGGGACACGGGATCCAAGCCGTGTCTGCAACCTATACCACAGCTCATGGCAAAGCCAGATCCTTAACCCACTGATCGAAGCCAGGGATAGAACCCACAACCTCATGGTTCCTAGTCAGATTCACTAACCACTGAGCCACGACAGGAACTCTGTTCCTTTTTTTTATATACTCAACACTCACTGGTCACCAGGCACTATACTAGGCTGACATTGCTGCCACCACTTAATCGCAATTTTAGTAAAACAGCAATAACAATGGCTGAGGTCTTGAATGTTTATTCTGTGCCAGGCCCATGCTAAGCACTTCATGTGCTTTATCCCATTTAATCCTCTGGGCCAGTGTATGAGATAGGGGTTAGGAGTCATTGTCACCACTTTATAGATGAAGAATCCGACACTCAGAGAGATTTTGACAGGACTGAAGACACAGCTAGAAAATGGTAGAGCCAGGATTCAAAGCCTAGTCGGTCTGGCCCCAGAGCCCCAGTGCCCTAAAAGAAGTGGATACAAAGGATTGTGAGGCAGAGAAAGGGGAGCTAGGATCTTGTTTATGCCTCATAACAGCCTTGTAAGGAGGGCTCAGGATACCCGTGTTGCAGATGGAGTTGCTGAGGCCCAGAGACATGAGGATATATACAAGGCCACACAGCAAGCCAGCAGGGGGAGGTAAGTTGTTGCCCAGCATCCATGTCACCAAAGCCTCCTCCATACAAGGAATTACCAGCCACTGAAAGTGAAGACAAGCTCGTAATGCAGAAGGGAACCCCAGGCTAGTAAGTGCGACATTGATAGTTCGGGGGAGCACAGAGGAGGAGTAATCAAGGAAGGCTTCCCAGAGGAGATGACATGTGAATAAAGACAGGAGAGAAGAATGGCCCAAGGTAGCCTGAGGCTGCCATGATAAGTTCTGAATTTCTCCTTCTTCCTCTTGGTCTGGATACTCAGGCTACTTCAGTGGGAGGGGAAGGTTTAGTCATTCTGACTCCCTATTCCCAGACCATTCAGAGGACAGTCAGGCTGGGGGTGGTAGTGCTGGTGGCCTGCAAGCTCTCGGAGGATATGCTCATAAGGACCTGGACAAATTTTCGAGCCACATCTAATTTCTCCATTGCATCCATACCTGTCTTCTTGCATTTGTAATTCCAGCTTCGTTTATTTTCTACCCACTTGTCCCCATATGGAAGGAAATCAAGTGAGAGTAAGAAGAGAATAAAAATAATAAGAACTTTTTAGTCTGGAGCAGTCATTAAATGCTCTCTTTGCCCATCAGACGGGTATTTAAACAGAGGAGAGGTCTAGGGTGGGCAGAGGGCATTGTTAACAACTGCCTCAGTGTGGCAGCAGGAGACAGGAATAATAGACTTAGAGAATGTTTTCCCGATTATGCCAAAGTGATGAAAAACAATGGGTCCCCAAATGCAAGTAATGGCACTTGGAACCTCTCCATGGATCCTGCAGGCAGCAGCAGCGACTCTGCCTCGCTTCTTTGCTAACAGGGCTGAATTAATTCGGGGACCACGCGAGCCTTGTACTCCCATTTCGATTACAGCCAGACCTAGTTTTTGCAGAACTCATTAACTACCAGGTCTGCAGGGACCTGGGATTCTAAGCCTTGCTGGACAGGCCCTGGGAGCTGGCTTCTGAGGCATCGAGGAGCCCGAAGTGTGGGCAAGGCCTGAGCTGGAGGTTGGGCCTCGGAGGGAAGCTCTTACTGTTCTTGTGAGTCTGAAAGAGGTCTGTGTGCAGGAGGCAGGAGGAGCCTGAACAGCCAGGCCATGATAACCACAGAACTCAGCACTGGGAGTCACTGGACACTGATGATTTCAGTTCTGAATTTCTTCTAAAAGTCATCCTCCCAATAGCAACATATCTTGTCAGTGAGCAGTAGGACGGCGCTAAAACCCAACAGGCCCCAAATGGAGACATGTGGACATGTTCAAATGCTGCCTGGTCCTCAAGGTTCAGCTCCAGGGCCCCCTCCTCCAAGAAACCTTCTAGAACAACCCAACTGGTCAGGACCCCTGTCCTCTGTTTCTGCTCCTATTCCAAGACAGTCAGCCCTTTGTACTCAGTGTGGCAGGTATGTCCACCCATTTCCTATCTTCCTTGGTGAGCTGCAAATCCCCAAGCAGGTTCTTTGATTCTCTGTATACTCAGCCTCAGCACATAGCATAGTCCATGTTTACTTATTGAATACCAGAATGATTAAGTGAATGAAAAACATCTTTAGGCAAAAAAAAAGAAAAAGGAGTACAATATTTCATGAAAACATTGCCCACAGTTTAATACTAAGAGATGAATGAAGAGAACCCAGTCGAGTAATGACGTACTTATACATTCTAAGCTAGACTAGAACGAAGTAGAAGCAGGCTCCCCACGGGAGTAGCAGAGCATCACAGTAAACCCAGAGTATGGAGCCAGACTGTTTATTTCCAAACTATGAATTTAACACTCTGTGACAAATTATCTATCTTGCTGTGCCCTCAGTTGCCCATCTACAAAACGGGGGTGATAAGATAGCATGTACGTATTTCACAGGACTGTTGTTTGCAAGGTAGTTAAAGTGGTGCCTTGGCACAGAGTGATGAGTCATTACCCTCACTCCCTTCTGACTGAACCAGGGCTGGCTTCTCTGTGTCTCATCCTCCTTTTCCCACTGCACACACACACACACGCAAACACACACACACACACTCACCATGTGTCTCCGCAACCAAGCTGTGCTGGATTGATGGGGACCCCTGGTGGAGGAGACATGGAACTGCCTGACCTCTGCTGTTGGAGCACCTCCTTCCTTATTTCACCCTACATGAGAACACTGAATATAACAAGCACCCTGTTCTCCTTGCCTCTTATTGTTCACAATTCAGTTTATGCCACCTCAGATGCCCTCTCATACATAAACATCCACCCTCTCTAACTTTTGTCCACTTAAATTTTAATTAAACTTTCCTTGTCTCTATCGTCTTTTGTTCTCTCCATCCTACCTCGTTTTGTTCCATCTAAGAGCCCCAAATGTGTTTTGGCTGATAAGCTTGATAGTAATGCTATGTTGCACTGACCAATATAGTAGCTGCTCACCCCAAGTGGCTATTTAAATTTAAATCCGTTAAAATTAAATAAAGTAGGAGTTCCTGTCGTGGTGCAGTGGAAACGATTCCAAATAGGAACCATGAGGTTGCAGGTTTGATCGGTGGCTTCGCTGAGTGGGTTAAGGATCCAGCAGTGCTGTGAACTGTGGTGTAGGTGGAAGACGCGGCTTGGATCTTGTGTTGCTGTGGCTGTGGCGTAGGTGGGCAGCAACAGCTCGGATTTGACCCCTAGCCCAGGAACCGCTATATGCCGTGGGTGAGGCCCTAAAAGGACAAAAGACAAAAATTAAAATTAAAATTAAAAATAAATAAATAAAGTAAAAAATTCAGTTCCTCTGCTACACTGCCTCCATATGCCATCGGTGCAGCCCTAAAGAAAAAAAGACAAAAAAATACCAAAAAACAAAAACCAAAAAAACCCCAATTGTTTCCTCATCTCTCTCAGATATATCCAGATGGCAAGGGGACAGCTATCAGGTGTGAGGGCCCCACCTGCTCTTGCTCCCAAATGACTGACCCCAGCAGATTCTCTCCCTGAGACTTTAGAAGCAGGATACTCTGGCACTGGCCAATTAGCTGCAGGAATTGGGGTAGGAAGGCCTTGGAGACCTGAGGGCTGAAACTACCATTTTATGGTGGCCTCCATATGGGTCACTTGCAAACAGATGAACAAGCAGACAAGCCAGACTGTGGAGCCCGGCAGAACAAAACAGGAGTCCAAGAGAGAGAGCACAGGAAACCAAGCATTCTGTGGTACGGGGCTGAGCGGGCAGCTGGCAAAGTGGAGAAAGTAGATGCCTGAAGTCATTCTACTTCCTGTGAGGCCCGTCTGTACTTTTTTTTTTTTTTTTTTTTTTTTTTGGTCTTTTTGCCATTTCTTGGGCTGCTCCCGTGGCATATGGAGATTCCCAGGCTGGGGGTCTAATTGGAGTTGTAGCCGCCGGCCTACACCAAAGCCACAGCAACATGGGATCCGAGCAGGGATCCACAGCAAAGTGGGATCCACAGCTCACGGCAATCCTTAACCCACTGAGCAAGGCCAGGGATCGAACTTGCAACCTCATAGTTCCTAGTCAGGTTCGTTAACCACTGAGCCATGATGGGAACTCCCCGTCTGTACTTTTTGTAACCGGAAGCTACACCAGTCTCCAGTGCCTTGACAACTCCCTCTTTTTCCCTGGGCTCCATGTGGGTTTCTATACCTTGTCTCAAAATAGCTCCTGACCAGGCACTCGGTGTCTCAGAACAGAGCTCTGACAGTTTGTCTTTGCCATCCTGCTCCCAGGATTATTTTGTGGAAATGCCATGCGACACGGCCAGAGGGACACTGCATTTGTGGGGACTCAGCAGTTGTTATTAAGCACATCCTGGGGAGTTCCCGTCATGGTTTATTGGTTAACAAACCCGACCAGCATCCATGAGGATGCCAGTTCACTCCCTGGCCTTGCTCAGTGGGTTAAGGATCTGGCGATGCCATGGGCTGTGGTGTAGGTTGCAGACGCAGCTCAGATCTCGTGTTACTATGGCTGTGGTATAGGCCGGTGGCATCAGCTATGACTGGACCCCTAACTTGGGAACCTCCATATGCCACGAGTGTGGCCCTAAAAAGACAAAACAACAACAACAACAACAACAAAAAGCACATCCCGGGTTTCTCTGGCTGCCAGGCCTTCAGTAAAGGACAGAAGGATGTCTATCCCCTTCCATTTCCAAGTCCTAACCAGACATCAGGGCTCTGCTCAGTGTTACCGCTTCCTAGAAGCCTTCCCAGATCCATGCACACACACATCTTGGCCAGACGAGGGCTTTCTGCGAGGACTTCCATGGGCTGGCCTCTGGACTTCTGTTTGGCTGTTCCTACTTTCTACCTGTATTTCAGGTCATCCCTGGAGATAGAAGCTGGTTCCTGCTCACTTAGCTCGCCTGCCCAGTGCCCAGAACCAAGCAGGTGATGACTAGTTTGGGTTGACTTATGTGGTAGACATATAGACCGTATTTTGGTGTCTAACATATCTAACCTTGCATGTGCTCTCATCCAAAGCTGTGGAGTCAAGAACTCAGTCCCTGGAATGCACTGCTGTGGGACTGGGCCCAATGCTTCACTTGGCAAAAGAGGATACAGAGCCTGAGAGAAGTAGCTGATGGGGCACGCTGACTTTCCACCTTCCCAATCTGAGTAATCTCCCTTCTCCAGGGAGCCATCCCAGGCGCCCTCAGTCATAATAAATACCACCCTCCCCCCTCCTCCCGGTACACCCCTAGCTCTTTGAGATGTTATTCGGAGCAGTGGTGGCTGAGGAGGGCATCCCAAATAAAGAAGGAGAAGGCCCTGTTAGATCTGGATGGCAGGTTTCTATGGAGATTGCCTGAGTGAGGGTTTGGGTCAGTTTCATTGGTTTGACTGATTTGCTTACTGAAGTGATGGATGGGACGTAATTACCTACATGCTTGGACCTCTAATGAAGGAAATCCAGGGATATGTTCTCAATGTTCATGGTGGTAAACAGCCAAGGAGTGGTTGAGCCTGATCTCCGAGAGGACGGATTCTCCATCAGCTCTTTAGGTCTAAGCTGTCCTAGTTAAGGACATCCCACACAAAGGTCAAATGTGCATCACCAAACAATTCTTAAAAATTTGGTTATAGTGGGGACCAGACCAACTTCTGATACCCACGGCGTAGGTTGTGTATAAACTAAATTCCAATATCAATAAAACACTAATGCTGGTTAAACTTTGGTTCTCTCTTCTAGATTAGGGGTGGTATAAATGTTTTATCTCACTTGCCACTGCTCGTTGTTTGAAGGTGATTTGCTTGGAGCCTGTGTTGAGAAGGATTCTGAGGCCCGGAGTAAGGTGCTAGTGAATGACTTGGATTTCAGAGTGGAAATCGGGACACTGAGGAAGGTCACTCCTGGCAAAGGGGTCATAAGAGGCAATGACTCAGCCACACGGTTCCTCCATGGGAACACCCACACCAAGTATCCCGGGAGCACTTGGCTTCTGATGCAGAAATGACCGCCAGCCTGGGTGTCAGGGCGCAGTCCAATGACAACAGCTTGGAAATTTGGAATGAGAGCATTTGGACATAAGCGGCACGCTTTGAGGGCAGTGGTGGCCCAGAGGCCCCTGTCAGCTATGACGGCAGGGAACCCTGAGGAGAGATGGCTGCAGTGCAATTCTGCAAGGTCACTGCGACCCCCCTCCTTCTAGTGGCTCCCTCTTCTCACCCAGGGGGGCAAGCCGGTGCCTGCTTCATCAAGAAACTCAATGTTCATTAAAGCTGCGATTCCCAGCCTGGCAGGCCATGCCAACGGGTGGTCCCCTAAGCCTTTCACACGTCTGTCTATCTGTCCATCCCAGAGACCGTCTAGATCAGACCCAAGAAGCCCAGGGACAAGGCACCGTAGCCCTCCTCCCAGGGGGATCCCGCAGCAGGGGGTAAGTGCGGCCTCTGACCTGCAGCCCCATTCCCTTTCTCATCTCCCACCACTCCCTCACCTGCCGGCCCACGTTCGACTTCAAGATTTGAATAAAATAAAAACTGACAGTGTGGAGCCCTGTTCAGGGCTGAGCTACAAAGGAGTCACGCAATTATCTTTGTCAGAATTCATTTTGTCAGCGCCCCTCTCCTCTTCAGGGTGTGCGCCACTAATATCTTTCGAAAGTTTGAGGAGACAGAACGAAACAAGGGAAGGACCAGGAGCATCTCCAGAGGAGAGCACACAGGGCACAAGCCGGGCAAGGGCAAGGTGTGGGAAGCCAGAGGAGGGGGCGGAGAGGAGTCTCGAGGGCTGCGGAGAGTCCCAGCATCGCGGTGGGAAGGGACCTTAGGACCAACGTGATCCCCCATCAAATCGAGCCCCCACGCCTCAGTCTCCCGGTTCTGGGACAGGAGCCCTTCGAAGCTCAGAACACTGTGACAGGCCAGGAGGTGTGGGCAGCCCCTGCAACGTTCCCTCAGCATCTGGCCTAGAAGAGACCAGGGAGATTCCACTGCGGCTCAGCGGAAACGAATCTGACTACTACCCATGAGGACGCAGGTTCGATCCCTGGCCTCACTTAGTGGGTTAAGGATCCGGCATTGCTGTGAGCGGTGGTGTAGGTGGCAGACGCGGCTTGGATCTGGCATGGCTGTGGCTGTGGCTGTGGCTGTGGCTGTGGCAGTGGCTTCAATTCAACCCCTGGCCTGAGAACTTCGTATGCTGCTGGTGCAGCCCTAAAAAGATGAAAAAATAAAAAATAAAAAAAAAGAAAAGACCAAGAAAGCACAGCCCTGGGTCTGGCACAACCACGTAGAGGTTACCCCTGCTCCCCTGTCTCCCTCACACGTGCGTGCAGTCTCCCGTCTATGGAGTCTATGCGCTAATGACCCAAGGTGACCAAACCAGCCTGTGCTTCTTTCCTGCCCTCCAGTCCTGGGTGTCTGAGTCCACTGGCCTTGTCTGCTTGGAGGGCTAACAGGATCTCGAAATTAACACTGGGTCTCCTCCAGCCATTTCCACACCCAAGCCTCCTTGTCCAGGTAATTGCAACTCTGTCCTTAGAGCTGCTTGCTCTAAAATCCTTAGAATCTTCCTTGCCTCCTCTATTTGTCTCAAACCCCACATCAAATACCAGCAAACGGGATCAGCTCTGCTTTCAAAATCCACCCAGAATCAGACTACCTCTCACATCTGCCACTGGCTGGAGCCACCTCTGGCCCTTGACTGTGGAGTGTGCTCTCTGCCCCTCCCCCTGCCTCACTGACCTATGGTTTCTGAGTGACCCTTTAAAAGCTCTAGTCAGTTTATGTCACTCTTCTTCTCAAAATGCTCCAGGGTCTCCCTGTGCCTCTCAGAGTAACAGTGGGATCGTCACACTGGTCTGCAAGACCTGGCCCCCAGACTCCCCTCAGGAATAAGGGGCTCACCCCCTTGGATGCTAGGAGCAGAGCCCACAGCCATCATCTCCTCAGGGACTGCCTCAGCTGAAGAAAGTCCCCTAGAATGGGGTCACACCCCATTGCCAGGTTGCCTGCACCCAAAGCCTGATCAACACAGGGGTGTGACGTGCAGCTGTCTCACCCCAACTCAGGAGACCTGTGAGAGGTAAGCCCATCTTCACATCTCCCTGTAGGGTTGGCTGAGGCCTCCAATGAGACCCTGTCATTGATTAACTGCTATTCTGCCTTGTCCTACTTCCCTCAACACCCCCCAATGGCTCTATGGGTGTTGATCCCAAGAGCACTTCCTAACAAACCTTCAGCCCATTAATATCCATCTCTGAGTCAGCTCTTTGGGAACCTGAGGAGAGGACCCAGAAGGACCATCACGAGCAGGTTGTATGAAAGGAACACTGATGTGGGTGTCCAGAGAGGTGGGCTCCAGTCCTAGTATCATCGCTCATTATGCAGGTGAAGTTTAATCACATCAAACCAAGTGTCACATCAAACCTCTTAGCCCAATGCTGCCTGTCATCGAAGCTCAGGATCACTGGGCTGCCAGGGACCTCAGAGGTCACCTAGGCTAAGGTTTCCAGACTCCAGGCTGGGAAATCAATTTACTGAGCTGAGAGTGTTTTAAAATGAAATCGAAGCGAAGGGCTATGTCAGAGTGCATCACTTGCGGTAAAGGTAAAATTGCTTTGCGAAACTTTTGTTTCAGATTTGTGTGTGTTGGTTCAAAAAAATAAATCCATTTCCATGGGTCACAGTAATAAATATTTGAAAGCCACTGAGCTAGTCCACTCCCTCCATACTCTGTGAACTGGCTTCACAGCATCCCCCCAAAAATGCACAGCTGCTCTTGCTCACCTCTGGGAATAGGACACTGACACCTCCTGATGCAAAAGCCCCTTCCATTGTTGATGCTCTGTGCATTGGAAGCACTTCTATATCTCAAACAGTCTCATCCTGCCCATTGGTCTTGCCTAGAGCTCTCCCTCCAAAAAACCTAATCCTACTTTATTTTTTTATTATTATAAAAGTATAGTTGATTTACAATGTTTCATTAAGTTCTGTTCTACAACAAAGTGACCCAATCACACACATTTCCCTGTATATATAGTAGAATCCCATTGCCCATCCATTCCAGATATAACAGTTTGCATCCCCAAAATGCCCATCCCTCCTAATCCCTCCCCTTCCCCCCCACTTCCAGGAAACCCAAGTCTGCTCTTCTTGGCCATGCTCTGTTTCTGTTTTTTGTTTGTTATTTTTAGATAGGATCATCTGTTCCATATTTTAGATTCCACAAATAAGTGATATCATGCTGTATTTGTCTTTTTCTTTCTGGCTTACTTCACTTAGTATGAGATTCTCTAGCTCCATCCATGTTGATGAAAATGGCATTAGTTTGTCTTTTCTATGGCTGAATAATATAATTCCATTGTATATATGTACAACATCTTCTTAATCCATTCATCTGTCGATGGACATTTAGGTTGCTTTCATGTCTTGGCTATTGTGAATAGTGCTGCTATGAACATATGGGTACATGTATCTTTTTCAATGAAAGTTTTGTCTGGATATATGCCCAGCAGTGGAATTAATGTATCATATGGTAGCTCTATATTTAGTTTCCTGAGGTACCTCCATACTGTTTTCCATAGTGGTTGTACCAATTTACATCCCCACCAACAGTAGAGAAGGGTACATTTTTCTCCACACCCTCTCCGGCATTTATTATTTGTTGTCTTATTAATGATGGCCATTCTGACTGGTGTGAGGTGGTACCTCATTGTAGTTTTGATTCCATTTCTCTAATAATTAGTGAGACTGAGCATTTTTTCATATGCCTAATGGCCATCCATATGTCTTCTTTGAAGAAAATTCAATATAGTTTTGAAAGTTCTAGCCACAGCAATTAGAGAAGAAAAAGAAATAAAAGGATTCCAAATTGGAAAAGAAGAAGTAAAATCATCACTGATTGCAGATGATATGATGCTATACTTAGAAAACCCTAAAGACAGTAGCAAAACAAACAAACAAACAAACAAAAAACTGTTAGAATTCAAAGTTCTAACAGGCAAAGTTGAAGGCTACAAAATTAATACACAGAAATCAATTGCATTTCTATATACTAATGATGAAAGATCAGAAAGAGAAATTGGATAAACTATCCCATTTACAATTGCATCAAAATGAATAAAATACCTAGGAATAAACCTACCTAAAGAGACAAAGGATCTATACTTTGAAGACTATAAAACGTTGATGAAAGAAATCAAAGATGACACAAACAAATGGAAGGATATACCATGCTCTTGGATTAGAAGAATCAATATTGTCAAAATGACTATACTACTCAAGGCAATCTACGGATTCAATGCAATCCCTACCAAATTACCAAAGACATTCTTCACAGAACTAGAACAAAATATTTTAAAATCTGTATGGAAACACAAGAGACCCCCAAATAGCCAAAGTGATACTGAAAAAGAAAAAACGAAAATGGAGGACTCAAGCTTCCTGACTTTAGACAATACTACAAAGCTACAGTCACCAAAACAATATGATAGTGGAGTTCCCATTGTGGCTCAGCAGAAATGAATCTGACTAGCATCCATGAGGACTCAGGTTCGATCCCTAGCCTTGCTCAGTGGGTTAAGGATCCAACGTTGTTGTGAGCTGTGGTGTAGGTCACAGACAAGGTTTGGATCTGATGTTGTTGTGGGTGTGGTGTAGGTCACAGACAAGGTTTGGATCTGATGTTTCTGTGGCTGTGGTGTAGGCTGGCAGCTGTAACTCTGATTAGAACCCTAGCCTGGGAACCTCCATATGCCACGGGTATGGCCTTAAAAAGACAAAAAAAAAAAAATAGATTAAAGACCTAAATATAAGGCCAGACACTATAAAACTCCTAGAGGAAAACATAGGCAGAACACCCTTTGACATAAATCACAGCAACATCTTGTTTGATCCACCTCCTAGAATAATGACAATAAAGACATAATGGGACCTAATCAAACTCAAAAGTTTTTGCACAGCAAAGGAAATCATTAAAGAAATAAAAAAACCACCCCAAGAATGGGAGAAAAATCTTTGCCAATGATGCAAGAGACAAGGGCCTAATCTCAATAATATACAAACAACTCATGCAAGTCAACAACAAAAAAACAACCCAACTGAAAAATGGTCAGAAGACCTAAACGGACATTTCTCCTAATCCCACTTTAGATAACAGCCTTAAGAAAATTGAAAACAGTTCTATAGGCCTCTTGGTCATGTTCTTTTGAGGTTTTAGGCTCATGTACTTCTCCCACCTGCCTAGCATCCCTTCCCCAGGAAGCTAGACCCAGGTGTCCATTCTGGGCTACACCACTGCCCAATCCATAACCTACATGGTTTGAGGTGGCCGTCCCCCTCCCCCGAGATGGCCAATGTGGGCACCTCAATGCCCTTGTTCATGGGGACTGGCTTTAGAGTGGTCACATGGTCCAAGTGAGCCAATCAAAAGCAATCAGTCACTTTTGCTAAAACTATCAGAAAAGATATGATGTTAAGATGATGGATTCTAAGCCTAGGACTGTACTGACCATCTTTGCCAAAGCCTGGGAAAATCTGTCATGGAATGAAGCCAACACAGAGGAAAGTAGAGTACATGAGGAGAGAGAGAATGAGAGAGAGAAAGAGAAACAGAGGGAGAGGGAGTGAGTGAGAGAAAATAAATAATGCTGCTGTAATGGGCTGAATTGTGCCCCCCCCCAAAAAAAATATTGTGTTAAGTTCTAACCCTCAGTACCTCAGAATGTGACTTATCTGGAAGTGGAATCTTTACAGAGGTAAGAGAGTTAAAATGAGGTCATTTGAGAGAGTTGTATTCCAATATGACTGGTATCTTTATAAAATGGGAAAACATGAACACAGAGACAAACACAGTTAGAGGGGAAACACTGTGAAGACACATAAGGACAACGCCATTTGAAGATGGAGGACTGGAGTGATGCACCTGCTAGCCAAGGAAGACCAAAGATTTCTAGCAAACCACCAGAAGCTAGGGAGAGGCAAGGAAGACTCCTCTAGAGATTTCAGAGGAGCATAGCCCTGCTGATAGCTTAACTTCAGACTTTTAGCTCTAGAACTATGAGATGGTATATTTCCATTGTTTTCTGTTTTCTGGTTGGTTCATTTGTTTTTTGCTTCTTAGAGCTGCACCTGTGGCATATGGACATTCCCAGGCTAGGGGTCAAATTGGAGCTGCAGCTGCCGGCCTATACCACAGCCACAGCAACACTGGATCCTTAAACCAATGAGTGAGGCGAGGGATTGAACATGCATCCTCATGAGTACTAGTCAGATTCACTTCTGTGCCACAACAGGAACTCCTCCATTGTTTTAAGCCACATGGTTTGTGATGGTTTATTTGAGCAGCCCTGGGAAATAAGTATGGCTATGTATACTTATACAGCATTTACTACATGTTCCACACTGATCTTAGTACTTTACACACATTAACTCCTTTAATAGTCACAGTAGTCCTATAAAGTCATACTATTTTTATTCCCATTTTACAAATCAGGAAATTGAGGCACAGAGATGTTAAGCAACTTGCCCAAGGTCACACAGCTTATGAGAGGTGAGGCCAGGATCCCAATGCAGGCAGTGTCTGAACACTAGGTAATACTGCTTATTATGAGAGTTGGTGTCCTGATGATGCTACTGTGCTTCTGGATCCAGAGGCTCGTTTTGAAAGCTAATAAATACCAATATTTTTGCATAAGCCCTTTGATTTGGGTTTCTGTCACTAATAAAGTCACACCACGGGCATATCAGCTCTACAGACCTTGCTCTATAGTGTGGTTCCCAGACGTTTTGTCATATTGCCTTCTTCATTCCTCCCCCAGGGTACACTGCCACTGGGGATGTCCTTAAATTTTTGCCTCTCTACAACATTAATTTTCTTAAAAATGATACACTAGCTTTCTGGATCATTCTCATGAACCAAGAGGCAGAGAGTAGCTAGCAAGGAGCGATAGGAGTACTGGGGTAGTTTTCTGACAAATTCATCAGGAAAATTCTCCTTTCTGGGTTTGAAACTGAGAGAATTAGAAGAAAGAGGAATGAAGACACACAGTCAAGAAGTTCATGTAGGACTTTAGGGGACTGGGCATCAACAAAGATTTGGGGGCTTCCTGGGAGAGATATAACAGAGGGAGGAGGAAGAGAAGGGGGAAGAGGGGGAATAGATACCCCTTCAACATCTCCCTTTCCCACATGCCTCCCCAGGTCCCATCAATCATTTCTCTCCAAATACCTGCCTGAGCTCACGCTTTGTTCCCTGCAAGAAACCCCAGGGCTGACAAAGTCTCACAAAAAAGATAATGAAAGTGCTCAAAAAGGAGGGAGGCTTCCTGATGAATATTATAACTTTGGGAGCACAATGGGCTGAGAGAACACAGATCACATTCTAAAAACCCAGAGAGCCAGAGAAGAGGCATGGGGAACCTGCCATCAGCTCCCAACCCAGTGCCTCAGAAGTGGCTGATAGAAGGTGAAAGACAAGTTTAAAGCCAAAAGAAAGTCTATGAATAAAAAAAAAAATGGGTGATAAACTTTAATAACTCAGAATGTCATGCTGTCAAATTGCAACATGATGAAGATGGATTTAGAGCATTTCAGAAGCCTCTGATGAGAGACAGTTTGGTAATGCTTGTTGGTCTTCCTGTTGCTGACAGAGATGGATACAGACCAAAGAAAGAGGCAGGAAACTGGAGGAAAGGAGACAGAAGACAGAAACAGAGAGAGAGAACAGGGGGCAAGAAACAGGGAGAGAGAACAGGAGAGAGAGAACAGAAAATGAGAGGGAAAGATAAGACAAGTAAGGGTCAGGATAGAAAGAGAACTGGTGACAGAAAAAATTATAGGCCAATATCTTTGATGAATATAAATGCAAAAATTCTCAACAAAATTTTAGCAAACTGAATCCTACAACACATCAAAAAGATCATACACCACAACCAAGTGGGATTTAGCCCAAGTTTACAAGGATGGTTCAACATACACAAATCAATCAATGAAATGTATCACATTAACAAAAGAAAAGTCAAAAACCACATGGTCGTCTCAATAGATACAGAAAAAGCATTAGATAAAACCCAACACCCATTCATGATAAAAACTCTTACCAAAGTAGGTATAGAAGGAACATATCTCAACATCATAAAAGCCGCTTATGACAAACCCATAGCCAATATAATTCTCAGTAGAGAAAAGCTGAAAGCCTTCCCACTAAAATCTAGAATAAGACAAGGGCACCTGCTCTCACTCCTTTTATTCAACATAGTATTGGAAGTCCTCACCACAGCAATCAGAAAGAAAGAAAGAAACAAAGAAAGAAATGAAGGAAAATAAAAAGAAATAAAAGGTATCCAAATTGGAAGAGAAAAGGGAAAATTGTCACTTTATGCAGATGACATGATACTATATATAGAAAACCTAAGGACTCCACACAAAAACTATTCAATCCAATAAACACACTCAAAAAAGTAGCAGAATGCAAGATTAACATCCAGAAATTTGTTGCATTTCTGTATGCTAACAATGAAATATTAGAAAAGGAATATATTTTAAAAACTACCTTTTAAAATTGCACCCTAAATACCTAGGAATAAACCTAATCAAGGAGATAAAAGATTTATATGCTGATAAACGTAAAACATTAATCAAGGAAAATAAAGAGGATTCAAAGTAATGGAAAGATATCCCATGCTCCTGGACTGGAACAATCAATGTTGCTAAAATGGCCATACTACACAAAACAATCTACAGATTTAATGTGATCCCTGTCAATTTACCCATGACATTTTTCACAGAACCTGAATAATCCAAAAATCTATTTAGAACCATAAGAGCCAGAAATGCACAATCCTGAGGGAAAACAAACAAAGCAGGAGGTATAACTCTTCCAGACTACAGGCAATATTACAAAGCTACAGTAATCAAGACAGTGTGGTATTGGTACAGAAACAGACATATGGATCAATGGATTAGAATAGAGAGCCCAGAAATAAACCCAGACACCTATGGTCAATTAATCTGCAACAAAGGAGGAAGAATATAAAATGGGAAAAAGTCTCTTCAGCAAGTGGTGCTGGGAAAACTGGACACCTGCATGTAAATCAAAAACTGGAAACTAGAACACATCGTCACACCATGTGCAAAAATAAACTCAAAATGGCTTAAAGACTTAAACATAAGACGTGATACCATAAAATGCCAGGAGTTCCCATAGTGGTGTGGCAGAAATGAATACAACTAGGAACCATCAGGTTGTGGGTTTGATCCTTGGCCTTGCTCTGTGGGTTAAGCATCTGGCATTGCTGTGAGCTATGGTGTAGGTCGAAGACGTGGCTCGGATCATCAACCATACAAATATTTTCTTAGGTCAGTCTCCCAAGGTAATAGAAATAAAAACAAAAACAAACCAATGGGACCTTATCAAACTTACGACATTTTGCACAGCAAAGGAAACCATAAAAATAAAAAAGACAACTTATGGAATGGGAGAACATAGTTGCATGTGATGCAACCATGACAAGAGCTTAATTTCCAAAATATACAAACAACTCATAACAACAACAAAAAACAACCCAATCAAAAAATGGGCAGAAAACCTAAATAGACATTTCTCCAAAGAAGACATACGGATGGGCAGTAGGCAAGTGAAAAAAAATGCTTGACATCACTAATTATTAGAGAAATGCAAATCAAAACTATCGTGACATACCATCTCATACTGGTCAGAAAGACCATTATTAAGAAGTCCACAGGAGTTCCCTTCATGGCTCAGTGGTTAACGAACCCAACTAGGATCCATGAGGTTGTGGTTTTGATCTCTGGCCTCACTTGGTAGGTTAAGGATCCGGTGTTGCCATGAGCTCTGGTGTAGGTCACAGACTTGGCTCAGATCTGGCATTGCTGTGGCTGTGGCCGGCAGCTGTAGCTCCAATTTGTCCCCTAGCCTAGGAACTTCCATATCCTGTGGGAGTGGCCCTAAAACAAAAAAAAAAAAAGTCCACAAATAACAAATATTGGAGAGGTTATGGAGAAGAGGGAACCCTCTTACACTGTTGCTGGGAATGTAAACTGATACAACCAATATAGAAAACAGGTTCCTCAGAAAACTAAATATAGAACTACCACCTGATCTAGCAATCCCATTCCTGGGCATATATCCAGACAAAACTTTCCTTGAAAAAGATACATGCACCCCATGTTCACTGAAGGACTATTCACAATAGCCAAGACATGGAAATGGAAATGTCCATTGACAGATGAATGGATTAAGATGTAGTGCATATACATAATGGAATACTACTCAGCCATTAAAAAAGAATGAAATAAAGCCATTTGTAGCAAGATGGTTACAACTAGAGATTCTCATACTAAGTGAAGTCAGAAAGACAAATACCATGTGATACCACTTATATGTGGAATCTAAAATACAGCACAAATGAACCTATCTACAAAATGGAAAGAGACTCACAGACATGGAGAACAGACTTGTGGTTGCCAAGGGGGAAGGGGAGGGAGTAGGATGAACAGGGAGTTTGGCGTTAATAGATACAAACTATTGCATTTAGAATGGATAAACAATGAGGTCCTGCTGTATAGCACAGGGAATTATATCCAGTCTCCTGGGACAGAAGATGATGAAAAGTAATAAGTATATATATTCCTTTTCTTATATTATATATTATATATATATATGTAAAATATATAATATAATACATATGCAATATATATTATATATTACATAGTAATATATGTAATATATTATATATTATTGGAATATAATATACATACGACTGCACAGCAGAAATTGGCACAACATTGTAAATCAACTATGCTTTAATTTAAAAATAAATAAATGTAGAAAGATACAGATAGGGAAAAAATCTAAACAAAAAATAGAAAGAGAACTGGTGGGGGCTGGCAGAGTGACAGGCACCGATGTTGCTGAGGGCAGAGATGCCCAGACAAGGGAAGGACCCACAACTGCATCCAAGGGCACAGAGAGGAGGCCGACCAATGCTACGACCAACGGCTCTCTCAACTGAGAACCTTCATTCAACAGAACTTTACCAATGGCTTGATTTGAATTTCCCATTCTTGATAGATTTCAAACCCAGGAAAATTATTTCTGATATAAAGGATCAATAAACAGTTTTTGGGCTAAAGCCCAAGAAAATGGGGACACTTCCAACAGGATTGCTAGGATTAAAACTCCTTCAAATGCCAAATAAACACTGACTTATCTCTTTTTAAAGAACTTCGTGTAAGGCAAAGGTTAGCTTTGCAAGGAAAGGCAGGAGGGAAATTAATCTAACTTAGTGTGACCTCCGCCGGCTGGGTCTGAATTACATTTCCACATGGCCTGTGAAGATCTTTCATGTCTCGCGCTCCATTAGTTGGTGTACTTAGCAAAGGTCGCTGATGAGCAGACGAACTTTCTAATCCAGAACGCGATCCTGCCCCCCGGGCCCCTTCCTGCCTCTCTGGTGTGTCTCAGTTGGAGGTCACTGGTGTGGGTGTGAGCCACGCCTTTGAGGCCTCATCCTGAAGGCTCCTGAGGATGATGGACATGTTACCATTGTCACCACAGCTCTGGGATGGCACAGGTTTCACGTGGTTCTAGTGCTCTGGGGCCAGAGAGAACTGAACAGGAGCCCTTGAGTTTCTTGCACTCCCAAGGGGAGAGTCACGTGTACCTTTCAGGGAATTGCTTTATATCAAGCAAACTTGCTAGCTAAAAATCAAAAGATGGAGAAGGTGGAAGAAGAGGAGGAGAAGGAGGGGGGAGGGGGAGGGGCGAGGAAGGGGGGAAAGAGGAGGAGGTGGAGGTGGACGAGGATGATGGGGAGACGGGGAGGGGGAAGAAGAGGAAATGGCAGCTTTCTTGGGCTTTAGCCCAAAAACTGTTTATTGATCCTTTGTATCAGAAATAATTTTCCTGGGTTTGAAATCTATCAAGAATGGGAAATTCAAATCAAGCCATTGGTAAAGTTCTGTTGAATGAAGGTTCTCAGTTGAGAGAGCCGTTGGTCGTAGCATTGGTCGGCCTCCTCTCTGTGCCCTTGGATGCAGTTGTGGGTCCTTCCCTTGTCTGGGCATCTCTGCCCTCATCAACATCGGTGCCTGTCACTCTGCCAGCCCCCACCAGTTCTCTTTCTATTTTTTGTTTAGATTTTTTCCCTATCTGTATCTTTCTACATTTATTTATTTTTAAATTAAAACATAGTTGATTTACAACGTTGTGACAGGAAAGCTTCATAGCCCCCCACACCCAGGTTGGTCTCACCTATGGTCCTACTATACAGTACAGGGAACTATCCAGTCTCTTGAGACAGACAATGGTCTCACCCCATTCACGTGGTTCCAGAGCTTCTCTGTCCACTTCATTCCGCTCCTTTACCTTTAGAGTGGGGTCAGGAATCATGCCTTTCAGAGATGGTGTGAACCAAAAGGAAGGGCACAGCTTATGTTGGATAATAACAACATACACTCATAGTCCTTCTTCAGGAGCCAAACCTCTCTGCTGGGGACGCAGAGATGAACTGGGTCTGACCTTGCCTCCAGGGAGATTTAAGTTGAGGAGAGGCTGATGAATCAGTCAATGATTGATGCACACGGGCCCTGGAGAGGCCTGCCATGGCCTCCCTATCCACCAGCCTCCTGAGAGAATCTATCCCTGGTTCACTCTGATCAGATAATCCCATTCAAGCTGTTGACGAACTGGAATTCAGCTTGTTCCCTTTCATTCTCTCTCTTTCCGTCTCCCCTCCATCCTCTGTCACTTGCTCCATTGGAAGTCATCTAACCATCTGTTGGGTTGCATTTTCTCTAGTCTCTTCTTCCACTATTAGTTTGGAAGTTGTACGTTCTATTTCCCGTCTTTTAGTGTTTGGCCCTTTCAACACTTAAATACATATTTTACTTTATTCTTTCCTTACAGCCTAAAGGGACTTGATATCTTCGTCCTCTCTTCATGTGCCCTGCCAATCAGACTTCTTTAGAACTGAAGCTAGTTTTCAAACATGTAAAGGCGTTGCAGCTGTGTCTTCACTGACAGTTGTGTGCAGGAGTAAGGAAGGTGTGGTGGGAACTAAGGAGGTGGGGGCGGGGGAGGGAGACGACAGGGATGCGGTTTGTCGTCTAAGGGCAGGACACCGAGAGCCCGTCACAGATCTGCCACCCACTCTTCATAAGAGAGGAACGTTGGGTCACCAACAGCCCAGGGAGCCAGCAAGGGAGAGGCTCTTTCCAGCTCACCATGGAGTTCCCCTTGGAGGGTGCCCCTACAGTGTCCCAACACATAGTGGGGAGGGGCCCCCCTTGCTTTTCTTTAGGGAAAACAAAACAAAACAATGGACACAGGCACTCCCCGGGCTGGGAGAGCATGTGGACATCCCTGTTACACTCACTTAAAGGTTCCCAGCTCTCTCCTTTCCTTCCAACCATTGCCTTTCCATCTTACCAGGCTGGGAATCATGCCAGCAGCAAATCCTCCCAAGGGAAAAAGAAACTGTGAGATGAGATGTTAAATCAGAAGAAGAAGGAGCTCCTGTCGTGGTACAGCGGAAATGAACCCGACTAGGAACCATGAGGTTGTGGGTTCGATCTCTGGCCTCACTCAGTGGGTTAAGGATCTGGCATTGCTATGATCTGTGGTATAGGCTGCAGATGCAGCTCAGATCCTGAGTTGCTGCGGCTGTGGTGTAGGTGGGCAGCTATAGCTCCAATTGGACCCCTAGCCTGGGAACCTCCATATGCTGCGAGTGCAGCCCTAAAAAGCAAAAAAAAAAAAAAAAAAAAAAAACAGAAGAAGTAAATCAGAATCAGAGCCTGCAGCCTTGGCTGGCCTTCATATCCCAGAAAGCCCTTCAGAGGATCCACCCAAGGTTCCCCCACCTTGCCAGCCTATCTACTTAAGGTTGTTTCTCTTCTAGAACCAGCTATCAAAATTAATACACTATTTTTCATTTCCTATCAAGTGCATAGAGTGATCTTTCAAAAATGTAAATTGCAGGAGTTCCTGTCATGGCTCAGTGGTTAATGAACCCAACTAGTATCAATGAAGACATGGGTTTGATCCCTGGCCTCACTTGGGGGGTTAAGGATCTGGCATTGCTGTGGCTGTAGTGTAGGTCACAGATGTGGCTCTAATTAGACCCCTAGCCTGGAAACCTCCATATGCCGTGAGCACTGCCCTAAAAAAGACAAAAGACAAAAAAAAAAAATGTAAATTGCATTATGTTCTCCTATATAAAGCCCTTTGATGGCTTCCCATCCCTCTCCCCCACCCCCTTAAAATAAAACAAATTCTTCATGGTGCCCCACAGGGTGCTGTGTGGTCTGGCTGGTTCTCCCAACTGACAACGTGCTATTCTCCCCTGCTCCCCTACATGGGGGCCCACTGGTTCCTGGGAACTTCCAGTCTCATTCCCAGCTTACGCCCTTTGCACACTCTCTGACCCTGGCTTGCCCCTGGCTCGCTTCTTCTCACCCTTCAATTTTTAGCTTAAATGTCACCTCCTCGGAGAAGCCTTCTCCAACCACCCATTCGAATAGAGCACTACCACCCTAACTGTCCTTTTTTTTTTTTTTAATAACGATTTTATTTTTTCCATTATCATTGGTTTACAGTGTTGTCTCAATTTCTACTGTACAGCAAAGTGACCCAGCCACATGTGTGTGTGTGTGTGTATGTGTGTGTGTGTATATACACACACACATTTTTTCCTCACATTATCCTCCATCATGTTCCATCTAAGTGACTAGGTACAGTCACTGTTCCCTGTATATCCCTATAGAGCAGGATCTCCTAACATTGTCTTTTCACAGCACCATCTTTCCTTCTCTCTGGAGCACTTCCCTCAATGTGTGAGATCTCCATTTACTTGTTTTCTTATTTATGGTCAGTTCCTTCCCTACCAGGGTGCAAGTTCCCCTGAAAAGGACCCTATCTTGTTCACTCCTATTTCCCCAGCACCTTGAACAACGCCAGTACATACAGGCTATTCAATAGTAATTTGTTAAACGAATGAATTGATTTATTAAATACGCTCTAAGTGAGCATTCTGAGGTTGTGGTGAGGAGCAAATGAGATTGTACTATGCAAATAGGAATGGTTATCATCATGAGCATCATCGCTATTCCTACCAGAGTTAAAGGTGCAGACCATAGCACAGGCCAGCCACGGGCCAGTCTTGCTAGGCGGCTATTTCCAACACAATCCGAACAATAGCAACCATTGAAAAGGTCAAGGTTTTGCCACACTTCGTGCGAGGATCATTTACAGTCCAATCATTTGGATTAATCTCTTGACTTAGGTTTGATCTGTTTTTGTCAAGCAAGCAAATATATATTGATATTTGCAAAGAGCTTCCTGCCTGTGGTGCCCACTAAAATATGGCTGCATTTTCCATAGTAATTGTCTCTAGAAGCTCATTCCCAGCTGCGCTGGCTCATTTAGCTAATCTGCAGTAAGTATGGTATTGATCCAAGCAGCAAGGGAGGTGCACATTAGCCTTACCCAGAAGGGTGATTACTTTGGCTGCATGGTCACTTCACAGACTTGGCTGAAGTCTCAAAGCTACACTGAGATGGTCTGAAAGTCAGCCCTCTGCCCTCACCTCACCCCCGCCCACCTCCATCCACATTCACACAGGCAGTGAGATCTGCCACGAGGGGAGTACCAATGTGATGACAACATCTCAGAGAGACCTTACATCACTCCCATGAAAGAGCTCCTTTCATCCATTCCTTCCTTCATTCATAACTGACAGTGTCTTATTAAAAATGATAATACGCAATGCTCGCTAAGATGCATTAAAGTTGATATTCTCACATGCTACTTATGGAAGTGCAAATAGGCATACTCATTTGAAAAGCCAATTTGGCAGAATACGTCAAAATGTTCATATTCTTTGACCCTATAATTCCATTTCTCTGATTTTATTATTAGTAAATGGCCATGGATGTACAGTATTGCTTTATTTATTTATGTATGTATTTTTTTGTCTTTTTGCCTTTTCTAGGGCTGCTCCCATGGCATATGAAGGTTCCCAGGCTAGGAGTCTAATTGGAACTGTAGCCGCCAGCCTACGCCAGAGCCACAGCAACGCCAGATCCAAGCCGCATCTGCGACCTACACCACAGCTCATGGCTACACCAGATTCTTAACCCACTGAGCAAGGCCAGGGATTGAACCTGCAACCTCCTGGTTCCTAGTCAAATTCGTTAACCCATGAGCCACGACGGGAACTCCACCTACAGTATTGCTTTAAATAATTATAAATGTCCAAAAATAGGGAAGTGGTTCACTGAATAAGCTATTGTACATCTTTTCAAAGAATACCTAGTCTTCAGGCATGAAAAAGTATTTGTGCTTTATTAAGTGGGGGGTGAGGCAAGCAACTTTCAAAGAATGTGGACAATTTGTACAATTTTATCTCAAAATGTTCAAAACTAAATTTGTATATATACATAGAAAAGCTACTGGATTGATGAAAGAGGGCACGGGTTCCCAGGGAATGTTGCATTATTCTCTATTCTGTGTTTGAAACATTCCACAATTTCAAAAGGGGAGAAAAATAAATGAAAAGATATACACCAAAATATTAGCAAGATGTGGTTATTTTTTACTTTCTTCTGAGAGATCATCTACATTTTCCAAGTTTTCTTAAATGCACTTGAATTCTTTTTTGGCCACACTCCCAGCAGGCAGAAGTTCCTGGGCCAAGGCTCAAACCTGAGCCACAGACGTGACAACGCCAAATCCTTAACTACTAGGAATTCCTAAACTCGAATTCTTTTTAGGATCCAAAAAGGCAATTAAGAAAACTTTCTTTACAAACCAAGCATCATTCATAACAGAGCACAGGTGGTTCTCACCTGCCATGTGTGTGGCCTGAGAGGATGTGATGGAATTGAGAGCTAGATGGGGAAAGAGAACGGGTATTCCAAGCAGGAGGAATGGCCTGGATAAAGATGGGGAAGGTGGTGAATCCTTCTGTTTGGCTGGTTAAAACTCATAAAAGGGGAGTTCCCGTCGTGATGCAGTGGTTAGCGAATCCGACTAGGAACCATGAGGTTGCGGGTTCGGTCCCTGGCCTTGCTCAGTGGGTTAAAGGATCCGGCATTGCTGTGAGCTGTGGTGTAGGTTGTAGATGCGGCTCGGATCTGGCGTTGCTGTGGCTCTGGCGTAGGCTGGTGGCTACAGCTCTGATTAGACCCCTAGCCTGGGAACCTCCATATGCCACGGGAGCGGCTCAAGAAAAGGCAAAAAGACCAAAAAAAAACTCATAAAAGGTGTAGTGAAAGATCAGACTAGAAGGGTCAGAAGACCCAGATCCAGACAACTAGGAGTTATAAAGGGGGCGGGGGGAGGGACATGGGGGGAGTGGCGTGTATGAAAGCTCCCGTGTTGGAATGGTCCCTGCAGGCCGAGGGGAGGGTGGTTGGCTGAGTCACACCACAGGCATGGCATCCAGTGGAGACGATGGAATGTGGCCAGGTTGAGAGATAAGTGGACCAAGCCCAGGGCAGTGGCTGTGGGGCCACCAGGAAATATCCCCCAAGGTCCTGCACAGGCTCCCTGGGGTTGTGGTTAAGAATTCAAGCTGAGATCCAGCAATCCTACTCCTGGGCATCTATCCAGAGAAAATCATGACTCGAAAAAACCCATGGACTCCAATGTTCATTGCAGGACTATTTGCAATAGCCAAGACATGGAAACAACCTAAATGTCCGTCAACAGAGGAGTGGATCAAGAAGATGTGGTACATATACACAATGGAATATTACTCAGCCATTAAAAGGCAAGAAATAACAGCATTTGCAGCAACATGGTTGGACCTAGAAATTATCATGCTTAAGTGAAGTCAGTCAGACAATGAGATACCAACATCAAATGCTATCACTTACATGTGGAGTCTGAAAAAAGGACACAATGAACTTCTTTGGAGAACAGATACCAACTTACAGACTTTGAAAAAATTATGGTTTCTGAATGAGAGAGGTTGAGGGGTGGTGGGATGTACTGAAGGTTTGGGATGGACGTGCTATAAAATGTGGTTGTGATGAATGTTGTACACGTATAACTGTAATAAAATTCACTAAGTAATTTAAAAAAAAGAATTCAAGCTTAGGCATCAGATTGCCTAGGTTTCATCCTGGCTCTACCACTCACTAGTTGTGTGGCCACAGGCCGGTTACATCACCCCTCTCTGCCTCAGGGTTCACATCTGGATAATGGGGATAATAACAATAATACCGTGTCATAGAACTGATGGGAGGATGTCAACGAAAATGAAGCACTTGGTCCAGGGCCTTGTACAGAGTAACAGTGCAGGCTAGAGGGCATGATTTATTCTGACCCAAAGTCTACCCATAGTGTCCTGAGTGGGGCATGTTGCCTGCAGGACCACCTGTATCAGCGAGGAGCACAAGTCAAGGCACGGAATGGGCTTTGTCTCTCCCATCCTTCCCCCCAAAAGTTGTCAGAGTTAAAATGTTGACAAAGTCAAGATCAAGGAGAGACCGGAACAATGTTGTAGGAAGTGTCGGTGACCCAGCTTCTGGTCCCAGCTTTGGCATTAACTCCCAGGTCAGAAATCAGGGTGAAGGTCATTGTCTTGGGACAAAATTCCTAGGTCCCCAACTGATGACAGTGCACCTAGTCATGGCCTCCTCTCCTGGGCCCAGGACCCATTTTGTGTGGACTCCATCTCCAGCCTGTGGCCAGGAGGTTAATGGGCACAGCTTATTTCATCTAAACTGACCTCGGACAGCACCTGTCCTGGGGCCAAGGTCCTCCAACCACTCACAAGGACATAAACAAAGACTCTGGTCACCCACCACACACTCCCCCCGCACCCACCAGCCCCCAGTGCAAACTGTTAAGTGGCTTCTTTAAAAATCAAGAGTTGGAGGCAGAGCTGCTTTCCACGGGGGTGGGCCAGAGAGCTTGGTGGGAGGAGCCTGTCTCCAGCACCCCCAACTCCTCTCCCATTTCTAGAACCTCAGAAGTGATAAACAGGCTCATTCCAAGGCAAAGGAAATGCACAATCAATCCACGCCTTTCGGGCCGGGCTACAATTTAAGGAGAGGGGAAGAGAAGATAAATAAAAAGGCCTATTTTCTAGAGAGCCATTGAAGCCCAGAGAGAGGCGGTAATAATGTGCGCACCAGCTCTGCTTAAACACGTCCCTGGCTTTCTCAAAATTGCCCTGAGATAATCAAAAGGAAGCCAAGAGGAACAACACAGACTCCAATTCAGAAGAGGATGAGGTAATTAGCACCGGAGGCCTGGCCCCCGCTGTCAGACAGAGCACTTGGTCACCGTGGGGCCTCCCGCTGTCTTCCAGTGGCAGAGGAAGACACCTCGGCTCTTCCTAACTCCCCCTGAAGTTGGAACGCACAGAACTGACACATCCACGACTGTATTTCTAAGATCATCTCTCAAAGAGATAAATGACTTCCCCCAGCCAGCGCTGTCCGACCCGGGCCTGGGAATAGATAAATTCATTTACTCGTGAGCTCAATCTCCATTTTTCTCTTGGCACCATCTATAATTCCATCTCTTTCAATGTTTGAGACACTCGGTATGATGGATGTACCCTGGTCCTGAGGCAGGGGGTGAAATCTTCGCTGGGGGGATCAAGCAGCCAATCTCAGGGCCACGCCCAGGAGACACCCTGCTCTCAGGGCACCTGGGTTCAAGAAGCCGCCGCACAGATGGATCCCCTGGAAGGAACTACACTTGTTTCCAAGTAGAAATGCTTTCCTTTCCATGCCGGGCCTGTCTGCCTGGGGCCGAGCAAGCTGAAGGCTACCTCCAAGAATGGCAGGGCCCTTCCATGTCCCCTGCAGCAGGAGACAAGGGCTGGCTGGGATCAGAGGAAGGCAAGACAGCGGCCTGGCCACAATCAGAGAGTCCAATCCCTCAGTTCCTACAAGAGCGAAGTGAATTACACAAAATTCTCTATTGCTGGTTATTCCTCCTGGGGATCTTAACAAAGTAAGACCACAACAGTTACCCTCTTCCATCTCTTCACTGCCCTTCCAGGAACGTGGGTTAAGAGTCACTCAGACTTCACAAGCCTCAGTTTCCACATCCACAAAAGGGATCTTAATTCCTTTACTGCAAGGATTCTGAGAAGCCAAGTAGACACTGGTAAGATGTAAGGGCCCTTATTGCTGTGTCCTAACCAATCAGATCAAAGCAAGTACCTGGTCCAGCATGTCTTAGCCTGCACTACATGTTAGTATCACTGGACAGCTGTAAAATAATAGATAAAATGTGATGCCTGACCCCTTATCCTGGACCGATTACATCTCATCTCTGCCAGCAGACCTGGATTTCTCAATTTGCAGCCAAGGCCGAAAAGCTCTGGCCGAGTTTGCTCACTCCCCCATTCCTTTCCTCGGACCCCAGGGTCAGCTTCTAGTCAGGCTCTAAATGGTTAACACATGGAAAGGCAGAGGAATGATGACCCACTGGTTGTGACACATCAGAAGGAACATGGGCTTGAAGCACACGCAGTGATGACAGTGAGACAGATGTCCTCTGAGGCCATACTGAGCGCTGGGTACCGTGCTGAGTGCTTGGTGCAGACTGTATCTCTCTGAATCCTCATCATGATCCTTGCATTGGCATCGTTTGGAAGGCGATTTGACTGATGAGGGCACTGAGGCTTGGTGGGGTGAGTAGCCATCCAAGGTCACATGTGGCAGAAGAGGATTTTGCCTCTGTCCTCGTGACTGGGGCATGTTTTCCACCTTGCCTCTCTGTCCAACAGTTCCTGGTCTGTGGGTCAGAAGGGGGCCCGGGGAGCCCCAGCCCGGAAGGAGGTAACTGGCCCCAGCAGTGAGGCAGCTCTAGAGCGGCGTGAAGAGCACACTGACAGCCAGGTGTGGATTCATACCTGTGCTTTTAACTGTACCTGGGCGCCGGCTTTCAGCTGATGGTGGCAGAACAAGGCAGGCTCGCAGAATGGTGACCCAGATGGCAAAAGGCTTGACCCCAAAGACCAAGATCTTAAGGAGGACAATACATGGGCTCAGGCTCATGAGATTCAGCTCTAGAGGTTCCTCCCTATCAGTCCCTTGTGCACGCTCCGCTGCAAGTTGCATGTGGGTGTGTACACGGATGTACATCAGTGAATGGTCCAGCTGCTGATAGAGCTTGAAATGTTAGGATGCTGGGCTCTAGGTACAGTGCTCCTTTTCTTAACACAGAGGCAAGGGCAGGTTCTCCTGGGTAAAGAAGCCTCCTAGTCTACTTGGGTCCTAGACTCTTTTTTTTTTTTTTTTTTTTTTTTTTTTTTGTCTTTTTGCCATTTCTTGAGCTGCTCCTGCGGCATATGGAGGTTCCTAGGCTAGGGGTCAAATCGGAGCTGTAGCCACTGGCCTACGCCACAGCCACAGCAACGCAGGGATCCGAGCCACGTCTGCAATCTACACCACAGCTCATGGCAACGCCGGATCCCTAACCCACTGAGCAAGGCCAGAGATGGAACCCACAACCTCATGGTTCCTAGTCGGATTTGCTAACCACTGACCCACAACGGGAACTCCTTGGTCCTAGACTCTTGCCTGAGCCCAGCCTTAGGACTACACAGTCAGCATGCCAGCTCTGGCCCTCAATATCCTTTCCAGGCCCCTTCCAGGGGCCTCCCTGGGCTGTGGAACCAAGAAGGCCCCAAGCTGCCTTTCCCAATGCCCTTGCAGCCGAGGGTCCAGAGGTGACTGAGGTTCCGCCCATGACAAGCACCCGAGTAAGTGCATTTGGCAGGTGAAGGTGAGACAGGGGCTGTACTCCGGCTGCTTCTGTTCCTCCAGCTGGTACTGCAGGATTTGCAGGAGTCCCCAGATGCCAAGAAGCAGAGCTTGGGCATCATGACTTTTCTGCCATGCATCCAGCTGGTGGCTGCTCCTGCCCTCCTCCCACTCTCCTGACTGTGGCAGAGGCAGGGGCTCCTCTGGCAGGCCAGTCGGCAGTGCTGTTCTGAGAGTCTTTTCTGGAGACCTGGCTGGTCTACATCCTCTCACCCCTCCAGGGATGCTATAAGCACCTACTTCCCTGATGTACATCCCTTTCTTCTTAAACAGCTAGTTGCTTCCATTATGTGCAATTAAGTGAACACTGGTCCATGCAGAACTCCCACCAACGTACCTGGCCTCAAGGGTGGGAACCATATGAATAAAGGAGGAAGGGTGAGGACCAGCCTGGCTCTTCCCCACCACTCTTCCCCAGCACTGCACTGACCCAGGGCCCGGAGATGGAGACCCCAGCCTCCAACCCACAGCAGGCACTTGGGTGAAACACGTGCTTCATGTGAGCCTCAGTCTCTAAACCTATAAAGAAAGGAGAGCAGGGCAGCCCACAGCCATCGGGCTTTCAGCGAACACTCACTGGTCCTTCAGAAGCTTAGTCTAGCCAAGGAGAGGGGCTGTTAACAGGGAAATTGGGGCTGTACAGTGTCTCAGTTGTCTTAACAGATGATTCTGGAGTTCCCGTCATGGTGCCGTTGTTAACGAATCCGACTAGGAACCATGAGGTTGCGGGTTCGATCCCTGGCCTCAAGTAGTGGGTTAAGGATCTGGCATTGCCATGAGCTGTGGTGTAGGTCGCAGACGCAGCTCGGATCCAGCGTTGCTGTGGCTCTGGCGTAGGCCAGCAGCTACAGCTCCAATTATACCCCTAGCCTGGGGACCTCCATATGCCACAGGTTAAGCCTTAGAAAAGATTTAAAAAAAAAAAAAATGATTCTGCAGTGCAGTGGGACACAGAAAAGGGACAGGGGTGTCGGCATTGATAGGCTGGGAACGGGGAGTTTCAGATCAAGAACTACTTGACAGAGGCTCAAGTGTGCAGGAGTCTTAGGAGTCTGGGGAACAGTCAAGTGTAGAGGAGGGGAGGCCTGGGGGGATGAGTCCTCAGGAAATAGGTTCAGGTCCCCGGGGGCCACGGTGGCACCAGGTAACCCTCCACACCTGCCACCATTCATCCCAGCTCCTGCCTCTTCACAATCCAAGTGTTTCAACATCCACAGCCAACCTGTGAGGCGGGAGGCAAGTCATGTTTATTTCTACTTGGAGGCAGGAAGCTGACTCAGGGTCACACAGGGAATTCAGGGGGAGGACCAGCCTGGGTCTTCTCCACCATGCCGCCCTGTGAGTCTGCCTGTGGGGCCCCACTCAGGGGCTGGAGCTGCAGCTGCTGCTTCGCCTGCTTGGCAGAGACCTGATCTGAGACCTGAGGAAGAGTTCTGGACTTCTGCACAGAGAGCCAGGGCCGCAAGACAGAAAGGCTGAGAGCAAGGGCAGCATGGGGTTCAGACATCTCTTCCTAGTCCTTGTCTTTGTGCTGAGGGTGGGAGCAGAGGTAGAAAGGGGCAGCCAGACACAGAAGGAATCCCGTCCCCATTCCTAATCTCTGGGGAGAAAAACTTAAACTCCCCACCACCTGGGTCTGGCTGTGACCCTGGGTGGCCGAGGTGCTCACCCTTTTGTTTTAGGCATCTTAACAGCGTGCAGTCGCTGCTGCCATCCTATCGCTAGCCCTGTGAAGAGTTCCATCCCATTAACTCCTCCATGTCACCATGGCAACCCAGGCTCCTGACTCTCCCAAAGATGGGAGATAGGAGTGCTGCCACTGCAGGGACTTGTGCCGCCTCCCCAGGCATGCAGGAGAGCCAGAGATCTCAACTCATTTCCAGTCAAAAAGCCACATTGCCTGAGCTCCTACTATGTGTCCAGTGCCTGCCTCCACAAACACCCTTCACCCAAGACAGACACCTTCCCCCCCAGTCTAGCCGCTGAGTGAGTTAGCAGATGCTTTTCAGCTTATTTTAGGTTAAGCTGCTCCAGGACGATGCACCTGCCTTCACCCCTACCCCACCCCCAACCTTCTACCAGCACTGAAATCCAACCATGCAGAGCTGGCACAGAAGCAGTGAGAGTACATAGCACTTGTACACCCCCTTTCTCATCGACTCCCCAGTGTGAACTGTGAAGTACACATGGATGTTCGCCCATTTTATAGAATAAATTAAAGCTCAAAGAAGTTAAGCAACATGCACAAGATCACACACACTACCATTAAGTGGGAAACAAAATTTATACTCAAGGCTGTTTTTCACTTGGTACATGTGACACTTACCTGGTTCCTACAATATGCCAAGTGCTGTCCTGGCTTTACGCATATTAACTCTTTTTTTTTTTTCTTTTGTCTTTTTAGGGCCGCACCTGCAGCATATGGAGGTTTCCAGGCTAGGAGTCTAATCAGAGCAGTTCCTGCAAGCCTACACCAGAGCCACAGCAACGCCTGATCCGAGCCACTTCTGTGACCTACACCACAGCTCACGGCAACACCGGATCCTTGACCCACTGAGCGAGGCTAGGGATTGAACCCGCAACTTCATGGTTGCTACTCGGATTCATTTCCGCTGCGCCACGACAGAAACTCCTTAACTCTTTTTAATCCTCGTAACAACCCTACAGGTAGGAACTATCAATAGCTCCACCCTACAGATGAGGATATCAAGGCAGAGAGGTTAAGTAACTTGCCCAGAGTCAAACAGGAAGACATGGAGCTTGGATTCAAGCTCACGCAGTCTGGCTCCTGAGTCTGGGTCCATAACTACCACAGAGATGGTCCCCAACTTGCAATGTTTCGACTTAGTGGCTTTTCTATTTTATAGTGGTGAGAGAGCTATAGAGATTCAGTAGAAATTGTGCTTTAACTTGGATCTTTTCCCAGGGTAGCAACATGTCATACAATATTCTCTCCTGATGCCAGGCGGCAGCAGCCTCAGCTCCCCATCAGCCACGCCATCACCAGGGCAAATGACTGATACACTTAAAACCATTCTGCACCCAGGAAAGCAGTGTTTTTCACTTTCGGGGCAGTGTTCAATAAATTACACGAGCTGTTTAACACTTTATTACAAAATAGGTTTTGTGCTGGATGATTTTGCCCAGCTGTAGTCTAATGTAAGTGTTCTGAGTACATGTAAGGTAGGCTGGGCTAAACTATGATGTCTGGTAGGCTAGGTATATTAAACGCTTTTTTTTTTTTTTTTTTTTTTTTTTTTGGCCTTTTAGGGCTGCGCCTGCAGCGAAGTTCCCAGGCTAGGGGTCGAATCAGAACTACAGCTGTCAGTCTATGCCATAGCCACAGCAGTGCCTTATCCAGGCCACATCTGCAACCAACACCACAGCTCATGGCAATGTCGGATCCTTAACCATCGATCCCTCTGAGGCCAGGGATCGAACCTGCATCTTCAGGAATACTGGTCAGTTTCACAACTCACTGAGCCACAACAGGAACTCCCTTAAATTCTTCTTCTTTTTTTTTTTTTTTTTTTTAGGGCCATACCTGTGGCATATGGAGGTTCCCAGGCTAGGGGTCACATTGGAGCTGTAGCTGCCAGCCTACGCCAGAGCCACAGGAACACCGGATCTGAGCCACATCTGCAAACTACACCACAGCTCACCTGAACGCCGGATCCTTAACCCACTGAGCAAGGCCAGGGATCGAACCTGTGTCCTCGTGGAGGCTAGTCAGATTCATTTCCTCTGAGCCACAGCAGGAACAACCTCTTTAAACGCATTTTTAGCTTAACAATATATTCAACTTACAATGGGATTATCAGGATGTAACCCCATCATAAGTCAAGGAAGATCTGTACTATGTTTGATTATACCTCTAGGACTCCTGTCTCCCAAGCTGCACCCCACCCCACCCCACCCCACCCCACCCCACCCTCAAGTCAAGAAATTGACCACCTGCCCACCTCCGGTAGCTATGCCTGACTTCTCTCACTGAACGGGCCTCCCAAACCAAGCAACTGACTAGTTGGAAGATTTTTTATCTCTCCAACCTTCCTGCAGCTTTCTTTTCCAATTTCCCTTGCTCTCAAAGTAATCTCCCGTGTCCACTCACTGCTCTGGGCTTTAAAAGGCTCCCACTTGGAACAACAGCCGGGAATTGTCTTCCTTGAGAGAGAAGGGCCTTCCAGGGCCCTCGCAGGGGAAGTCCCCCTGTCCTGCCACACTCAGCCTGTCTCCAAAGACCATTAATGCAATCACTTCACAAGAGGCCGGCTCTAATAGAAAGAAAGAAAGAGGGGGAGCATCGTTAGCTGTGTGAAGGGGAGAAGAAATCATAAAATCCATCAAACCTGTATTTGTCTCATTAAAAGTGTTTCTAATTTATAATGTCCTGGAATGCAGATGCCGCCCAGCTGTGCGGGCCTGGTGGTGCAGCCCCCTCCCACTCCCGGGCCCCCTCTCCCACCTCGCTGGGACTGCCATCAATTTCTGCTCATCAGCGGCACTTACAGTAAATGGATTCATTTGTGGCAATGGGAGCTGAGAGACAAAGGTGACAATATAATTAAGGTTTTTAATTCTATGCCTGAACAGTTAAGTCCAGAACTCATGATAATTAGCCGGCTGTAATGAAAGATCTTTAATCGTTATTTTCCCTTTGTTTCCTATAATTGTTCATTTTGGCCAACTACATTTGTCCTTTCATTTGAATCTGGCTGCACGGTTTTATGTCACTTCCATTATTCCTATAAAACTCCAAAGAAAAGATGGGGTGGAACTGGTCATTTCCAAAGTCACGGCGAGATTATACCGGGAGCTGTCTGCGCACAACCACTGCCTGGGGGCCGTAGCTACTTTCTGTAGGCAAGGAAAGCTGGGCTCAGGCAATCCACAGGCCTTTGGATGCAGCTGCATAAGGGCAAGTGGTGGCAAGAGAAGAAAAACAATGGGCCCTTCACAGCTGAATTGGCCACAGGAGTTCATTTATAAACTGGTTCATGGAAAAAGGATTGTGATGACACAAGTTCTGGATGCTCAGATGCATGTATTGTTTGCTTCTCATGTTAGCATCCCTATTATCAGGATGCACCTTACAGTGGATGTGCAAAATTAATGCCATGTCTACCTTCTGTATTTCCTGAGATGTTACAAGCAAACTGACGGTGCTTCTCGTAGTTGATTGTAACTGAGAGTGCAGAAAACATGGTAAAAGCATCTTCCATAGGACAAATATTTACTGAGGATCTGCTACATTCCAGGCAGGGTGCTGGGAATGCCGTGATGAGTAGAAACTGACCAGTCCCTGCTGTTGTGGTCGCCACAGTCTAGAGGAGCCTTATCAACTCAGCCTCCCATCCTATCACAGCTGGCCAGAAGAACAGGATTTTTTCACTTGCTGTGGACTGTTGGGACCCTGATTCAATGATAGGTCCAGGTAGCCAGATTGCTGGTAGGCAAATGCCTCTCAGAAACCAGAATATCAAAGCAAGAGGTTGTGGGCTTACTGCAAGGAAATGGAGGAATCCAGGCATTTGAATTCTATCCCACAGCTTCCCAGGACTGGCCAAGAACCCAGCAGGGGAAATTGGGTGGCAGGATTGTAATAGGAAAGGAAAACTGACCTCAGTCAGGATATAAGGAAAGCATTGGGATGCGGGGGTGGGGGGGTGGATCCTGGGCAGGAAGGCTGTGTGGCTTGTGACACATTCCTTTCTCTCCTCCTTCCACTCATGATCTGAGTCCTAAAAGTAGCTTGTCCAAGGCCACAGGTGAATTCATATATTTCTGGAGAGGACTGGGGCTCATCGGTGCCTCCTCTGATGCAATGCCCTTCAGCCAGTTTCTAAACGTTGCCTCATTTCCAACTCCCTTTAGCTACCAGTTACCATGAAGAAGAAAATTAGGCTCTTTCAATTAAAATCTTGTTCCTCCCCGATCCATTCTACACACAGAGTGATGACTTTGAAAACGCATGGCCCTTCCTTTCCTGGAAAAATCTTCAATGGCTTCTCAGTGTCTTTTTTTTTTTTTTTTTTTTAAGGGCCACATCCTGGCATATGGAAGTTCCCAGGCTAGGGGTTGAATTGGAGCTATAGCTGCCAGCCTACACCACAACCACAGCCACATGGGATCCAAGCCGTGTCTGCAACCTACACCACAGCTCATGGCAACACTGGATCCTTAACCCACTGAGTGAGGCCAGGGATCGAACCTGTGTTCTCATGGATGGTAGTCAGATTTGTTTCCACTGAGCCATGACGGGAACTCCTCAGTGTCCTTCAGAAACAATCTAAACTCCTTAAAAGAGCCAAAGGAGTCATGCACGGCCTGTCCTCCTCTGCCCTCATTGTGGGCCTTCCCCTGCAGCCTGCTGCTCAGCTCTGATGCAGCTGGCTTATTTCAGACCCTGGGTCTTCTTCCATACTGTTTGTGCTTCTGGGGATGTCTCTAATCTCCATCCGCTCTTTGCTGGCAGAATGGCTCACTCTGCAAGTTACCCTGGATAGGTCTGGGTACCAGGTACCCAAGAGAAGACCTGCCCATCCGTTTCATCAGGCAAGAGGGTCTGAAAGGCAGGTGCTGGATGTGGGTCTCAAATGCATCCCTTCAGCCCCCCTTATAGTGCACGCTTTCAACCCATAGAATAAGCCTAAAACCAGCCCTGGCACAGGTAGAGGTTGGGGAGGGACAAACATGTTTATAAGTCAAGTCTCACCCCCCACCCCAGCCAGTGCCCGAATTCCCATCACCACACTTTCTCTCCTCACTGGCCTTCAGCCTTCAGTCTCGCTCTAGACCCAGCTTCCCAAAATCTCACTGGGTCAGGAACCTTACTTAGAAAAAATCCGGGGTCTTGAGCCTGGCACCCAAGGCCCTAACCGTCTCCTGCCCAGCACCTGCCATCCCTCCCCTGAGCTTTCTACCTCCAGCAGCCTTACCTCATGTGGTTCCCACTCATTCCATGCCATTTCCTGCCTCCATGCCGTTGCTGATGCTGCCTCCTCCAACTGACATGCCTGTCCCCTCAGTACTGTCATCTTGCGGCCACCCTGCCCGAGACAGGGGCAGATGGCCCCCTTCAAGCACCCACGGTGCTCCTGGGACTGCACTCTGCACACTGCTTTATTTTCATCTGCCCACCACACTCCACCGGCCTCCATGGAAGCAGACTGGCTCGTCCACCACTGCCCCCAGCGCTTCCAGATCAGGAAGCGTTGTGATAGGAGTAAATGAATGGCGATGGTGAGACTCTGGCCACTCCAGAAGCAGCAGGACTCCATCCATCCAGGCTTCCCAGCCCTTCAACAAACATCTCGTGCACCCCTTCTCTGTGCGAGGCCCTGGCCTTGATGCGGAAACACTAAATTTTGAGAGAGAAGGAGTTCCTGTCATGGCGCAGTGGAAACGAATCTGACTAGGAACATGAGGTTGCGGGTTCAATCCCTGACCTTGCTCAGAGGGTTAAGGATCCGGCACTGCCATGAGCTGTGGTGTAGGTCGCAGATGCAGCTCGGATCTGGCACTGCTGTGGCTCTGGTGTGGGCCCGCAGCAACAGCTCCAACTGGACCCCTAGCCTGGGAACCTCTGTATGCTGCGGGAGCGGCCCTAGAAAAGGCAAAAAGACCAAAAAGAAAAAGAAAAAAGAAAAGAAAAGAAAACGGGTTCAAATCCCATCTCTCCCAGTCACCAGCTGTGTGACCTTGCAAGAGTTTCCCACCTTCTCTGTGCCTCAGTTTCTTTATCTACAAAATGGGAATAATAACAGTAACTAGCTCAGAGGGTGATGTGAAGGATAAATGAAATTCTGTGTGAATGGGGTTAAAAGAGTGCCTGGTCCAGTACAAATGCAAAAAGAATGCTAGCTCTCCCAGCCTGCTGTGGGCCCTGCCCTCGGAGCAGCCTCCTTCAAGCAGACACCCACAGTCTCGTGCTCCTGGTCCCTCAGGAAGCCAGTGAGGCAGAGCCAAGACAGCACAGGCTGAGGAGTCCCCCAGATGGGAATGCCAGCCCCGGCTTCACCACCTAGCTGTGTGACTTTGAGATAGATACATGTGAAATGGACCATTTCCCCCAGAACCCAGCCGAGCATCCATTTTCCCTCAGGACAGGTGGAGAGAGAAAGAATAACAGCTCTGCCTGTTTCACAGAGCCTTGTGAGGATAGAACAAGAGACTGGATGTAAAAGTCCTCTGTGGGCTGCAGGGAGAGATCATCCTAACCAGAGCACCGCATCCTGGGGGTTGGCTGGGTGGGCTGGACCAGGCTTATGTATGTATGAGGACACACACACACACACACACACACGCACATACACTGCACACGCTACCGCAGACTCCAGGGACAGGAAGCCACTGGCAGAGGGACGGATGGATGAGAAGAGGGTGAGAGATGCCTGACACCATTACAAGCAGGGCCTCAGTGAGCTTTGAGGGTGCAGCCTGGGGGGGCCCCCATCCTCTAAGCCCTGATGCGGATTTCTGTGGCCCTTCCTGCTCACCCATGCCTGCCAAGCTCACCATGATAGCAAGAGCCACAGCTGAGGACTCACCCTGGCCGCAAGGCCGTTCCCATGCCCTTGAATCTATTAAATGGAGCCAAGTGATTAATTATTTTACTGTCTTTATGACATCAACTTTAACTTGCTTCTCATCCAGATTTCCAATTACATAAGCCTGAGTCTTAAACTCAGGAGGACATGTATTATTGAACTATTTATAATCAGAGTTTTCCAGAGCAGAAAAAGCTCTGCCAGGCAAGAGCTACACAACCAAAATTAATGATTCAGAGACCCGAAGACGATCTTTCCATAATCAGAGGGGTGTGGGATGCAGGCAGAGAAAGAACAGCCAAGTTGAGTCTGAATCAGAGATGGTAAAACATTATGCACCGAAAGCCACAGACCCCTAAAAGGAAGGCAAATCGACTGCGAGTGGGAGTTAGGGGGACACATCCATGAAAAATGAAGTTAAATTTAGCTGAGAGAATTACTCTTTTCTTCAACATATGAGGGTTTTTTGGGAGCTATAATTTGACATATCAGTTGCAGGTGTACAACATAATGATTTGATATTTGTATATTTTGTGAAATGATCATTGCAGTTAAGTCTAGTTAACACCCATCACCTCACACAACTACAAATATTATTTCTTGGGATGAGAACTTTTTTTTTTGTCTTTTTGCCTTTTCTATGGCCACTCCCACAGCATATGGAGGTTCCCAGGCTAGGGGTCTAATTGGAGCTTTAGCCACCGGCCTACGCCAGAGCCACAGCAATGCGGGATCCGAGCCACATCTGCGACCTACACCACAGCTCATGGCAATGCCGGATCCTCAACTCACTGAGCAAGGCCAGGGATAAAACCTGCAACCTCGTGCTTCCTAGTGGGATTCGTTAACCACTGTGCCACAATGGGAACTCCAATGAGAACTTTTAAGACAGACTCTGGGAGTTCCCATTGTGGCGCAGTGGAAACGAATCCGACTAGGAACGATGAGGCTGCAGGTTCGATCTCTGGCCTCCCTTATCAGGTCAAGGATCCGGCATTGCCATGAACTGTGGTGTAGGCCAAAGATGTCGCTCAGATCTGGTGTTGCTGTGGCTATGGTGTAGGTCAGTGGCTATAGCTCTGATTAGACCCCTAGCCTGGGATCTCCCATATGCCATGGGTATGGCCCTAAAAAGACAAAATATATATATATATATCGTCAAGACCCATCCATGTTGTCACAAATGGCAAGAGTTCCTCTTTCTTCACAGCTGCATAATATTCCATTGTATATCTATACTATATATATATTTTGAAGAACATGATGTAACCTGGGTTACTTCAGTCACACCAATTCTGAGTTTAAAATGGAGTCACATCACTACTAATACCCAGTGTGTATTCTTCCTGATAACTCCAAATATCTAGCTGCTTCCAGCACTTCTTTAAATAGTTCTGGAAAACCAGTAAGTCCTATAAGCTACTGCTTCATCTCTTCCTTCAGGCCAAGTCGTGGGAGAAGACCCACCACTGCCTCGGCCAACTCTGAGCCACCTTCCACTGGAAAGTACCATCTCCACTATGGATGTGCTGGAACATCCTAGGTGACCCAGAACCCATCTGTGTCCCTGTGGGGACTGCCTCTCCCCAACTGTGGTGTTGCCAGGAGTCTTGCGTCCCAATGATCTGCAGAGGTTTTTTTTTATTAGAATAGGCCTTTCCCTGGTTACCCATTGCAACTCCCTCCTCATAGGCCCCAAACAGGAGTCCGTGATGGACTTGGACCAGGAGAGAAGATCTCAGACAGATTCTCCTCCTTCCTATTGGCATGCTGATTTTGTCAGCCCAGCTTCCTCAATACACAGGCAGATTCCTGGAGGACCCTCCCATCAGTCATCCAAAAAGGCTGAGCCCAGGACCAAGCCAGGTCCCTCCTACAGGATCATAGAGGGGCCAGGAGCAGAGAGGTCACTCCTGGTTGCTTTCTGAGCTCCAGTGCCACACCAAGCATCAGACCAGGCTGTGTCCTCACAGAAACCCATTAGATAAATGCTATTAGCCTCTCATCACAGATAATGAAACGGCTGCTCAAAGAGGTTAAGTAACTTCCCCAAGGTTCCACAGCTAGTGGTAGAAGTCTGTCGGGATCCAGCCAAGGTCTTGCATGCCAAGATTTGGTGGTGACTAGCCCTCCTGCTACTTGTTTAAGAGCATGTTAACTTGACAATCCATGACCGGAATTTGTCTAGAAAAACTCTTCACAACATAGATAAAATAAATGTTTTGTTTGTTGGTTGGTTCTCTGCAAGGGAAGTAGAGGGAAGGATTATATCAACAAACCCAGACACAGGTTTGATCCCTGCTGGAGTGCGTGTGTGCTGACATAAAGCTACACTCTTAACAAGATGACCCTAGAAAACACATCATGCCTTTCTTTAAAAGGCTTTTTTTCTTTTTTAAAAAAAAGGTAGAGACTGGCCAGCTCTTCATGAAACCTCTTTCCAGCTCTCCTGAGCATAAAGCTAGACTACATCTCCCAGTCTCCCTTGCTGTCAGGCATAGCCTTGTCCATGGTTCTAGCCAATGGAATGAGAGCAGAGCCTTGTTCTCTAGTTACTGCCTGGGCCCATAAGAACCTTCCCGCATGACTCTCCACGCTCTTTCCCTTCTTATCCGTTTGAGGTGATTAAGTGTCATGTCCTTGGAAACCACAGGTTTCCAAACTGGCAGATCCAGAAAGTCATGGAGGCTGGGTCCCTGAACTACGAAGGAAGGAGGACGCCTCACCTAGCTAGAGTTGCCAGAATTAGCCAAAACAAGAACAAGGATACCCAGGTAAATGTGAGTTTCAGACAAGCAATGAATAATTTTTAGCATACGTTGGGGACAGACTGGGGACAGAAGCAACTCCAGTCACCTTTCTATATAGCTCTGGGCCCTTAGGATCACTGGGGAGATAGTTATCATTTGGGGACCTACTTAGACTGAAGAAGTATTTTGTAGTTTATCTGAAACTTGAATTTGACTAGGTAGGTTATGTTTTATCTGGCAAACCTACACCTGTCAGAATACCTGTCTAGTATTTTACAGGAACGAGACAAAATATCTGCTGTGTTTGAACCATTACATATTTAATGGTTTGTTTGTTATAGCAGCTCGCATTACCTTAACTAATACAACATCACTCTCTTAAGGCATCAGGTTTTTTTTGTTGTTTTTTTTTTTGTTTGTTTGTTTGTTTTTGTCTTTTTGCCACTTCTTGAGCCACTCCTGCAGCATATGGAGATTCCCAGGCTAGGGGGCGAATCGGAGCTGTAGCCATTGGCCTACACCAAAGCCAGAGCCGCATCTTCAACCTACACCACAGCTCACGACAACGCCAGATCCTTAACCCACTGAGCAAGGCCAGGGATCAAACCCGCAACCTCATGGTTCCTAGTTGGATTCGTTAACCACTGAGCCATGATGGGAACTCCAAGGCATCAGATATTAAACAACCCAGGCAGATGAGCTCAGTCTAGACTAATCAGCATTTATGCAAGTGGATGTCTAGTCACCAACTCCTCCTGCCTGGACTGCTGTAGCTCGGTAGAGCCTGTGGGCTTTCACCCCTCCCCCTTCTGCGGACACATCTGGAGCACCAGAGAGGAAGAGAGAACAGACTGAGTTCTTGCCCCACCTCGCACCCCAGGAGCTCTCCACTTGGGGGTGCTAATGATTCCAGGAGGTTCATGAACAGGTGCAAACCAAGGCTCAGAGAGCCCAGAGACTACTTCGTTCCGGGGTGAAAGCAGTGTGGGTGGGCTTTGGGAAGCAACAGCAGCAACACTGAACCCCTCCACCGAGCAGGAACAAAACCATAGCTACCAGCTTTGGTACCCACAGTGCAAGTGCCCTGGTGGATGCATAAATATGCGGGGGCAGTCTGGATCAGGAGCTGTGAGCAGCTCAGAGAGTTGAGCATATGGAATCTTCAAATCAGGTGCTGAGGCCCATGGTGGGAGCTCCCAGGCAGTTATTTCCAATATGACCCAGAAAAAAGAACCAAGATTTTGGAGCTACAAAGACGTAAACAAGTACTGTCTTTCCTTTTTTTTTTTTTTTTTTTGAACTGTATGAACTTAGGCAAGTTATTTCACCTCTCAGAGCCTCAGTTTCTACCTCTGAAAAATGGGATAACACCAAACGAGTGTTTCCCAAGATAATGAACCCAAACCATCTAGCTCCTAGTTGTGCGTAATAAAGGATACTTCCTCCCATGGGGGTCTGGCAACTGGAGAGAAGATGTGAGCTAGAGTTCACCCTCTTTATCACAACCTAATTTCCTTTAATATGCATGTCCTCCCTCCCTCCTTCCCTTCCCCACCCACTGGGGCCCATGAGTTTATGGCCCAGAGACCACTGCAGCCAGTGTTGGAATGTTCCTGATGCCTCCAGCTTTCTTCCAGTCTAGGACCACAGAGTCCCCATCACCATAGAAATTGAGCCCCAAATAGAAGTTGGGCTCCAGGACAGCACCCCATACCAGCCTCGCACAGCTAAAACTCTTCCCCTTATTAGCAGAATGGACTTGAAGTGGGTGAGGCTGGGAATACAATCACTGCTCCCAGCCTTGTTTCTCCAGACCTGAGCCTCACTCCTTCCCAAGAGACACCTTGGGAATCTGGCACTCCAGGGACGGCAGATGAGGCCTGAGCTCAGGCGCCCAGATGCTCATTCCAGCATGGCTATCACTCACCTGCTTCTGGAAACGCTCCTGTTGGCTCCTCTGGAGCCATTACCGTTCGTCATGTTTATCTGCATTTAGGTGCGGTGGGGATTCACACACTTCGATCTGTCTTTGCTCATGAGGCAATGGCCCAAAAAATGGTAATGATGCCTCTGATGCTGCAGCATTACTGCATTCTTTACATATACGGTTGCTAGACTTAGCAAATAAAGGCACAGAAAGCCCAGCTAAGTTTGAATTACAGATAAATAAGGAATAATTTTTAAGTATATGCTTATTGGGGACTTGCTTATACTAAAAGAATTATTCACTTTTATCTGAAGTTCACGTTTAACAGGGGGTCCTGTATTTTATCTGACAAGTCTACTCACCCAACCTCCTGGTGCCCCTGGGTCTCGCCCAGCTGGAGAGTTTTCAGTTAGGCAAGAACTGGGGGTCAGGGGCATCTCTGTCCTTGGCCAGATCCCAGCCTGTCTTTCTCTGGCTTCTGCACCTGCCCTCCCCTTCCACAAGCACCTTGCTTTTCCCTAAAGCCACATTTCCCCATCTCCAGGCCTTTGGCTGCACCATTTCCTCCACCTGGACAATCTGTTCCTCTGTCTACCTTCCTTTTCCTTTCAAAGCTGAGCTCCCGGGCCACCTTCTGCAAACCTGCTAAGCTTCCCAACTCATGGATTCCTTCCCGCTGTGTCCTTCCACAGCCCGGTGTCTGCCACTCTCTCAAGACCACAATCACTTCCACCGGAGCAGCTGTCCTGTGCGGGATACAGTCTCGGGATTGTGTACGGCTCTGCATGTGTGTGTCTGTGGAAATGTGCACACAAGCTTGTGTGGGATGAATTGGGAGTATCTTCAAACATTTATGTTACCATCAACCTCTTCATGTCCTCTGAGGAAACAGAGATCTTCACAAGATTATATACAAGGAAACTCATCCTGGCTTTGTTTTTTTTCTCAGAGTAAAAATAATAATAATAATAATAATATAATGGAAAACAACCTGAACATCCAACAGTAGAGAAATGGTTCCATTGGGAGACTCGTATACAATGAAATGCAGTGTGGTCATTAAATATGATGTTATGAGGGAATATATACTGACAGGGGTAGATATTGATGGTGTCTGAAAGAAGTTAATAAAACAGGCCAGTGCCCTAACTTTTTTATCCCTGTGATTAGACATGAAGTTGAAATATTCACTGGCTTGTTCTTATCATCTCCCCTGCACCCTTTTTTGTTTGTTTGTTTGTTTGTTTTTTGGTCTTTTTGCCTTTTCTATGAATGCTCCCATGGTATATGGAGGTTCCCAGGCTAGGGGTCTAATCAGAGGTATAGCCACCGGCCTACGCCAGAGCCACAGCAACACGGGATCCGAGCCGCGTCTGCAACCTACACCACAGCTCACGGCAACGCCAGATCCTTCACCCACTGAGCGAGGCCAGGGATTAAACCTGAAACCTCATGGTTCTTAGTCAGATTAGTTAACCACTGAGCCACGACAGGAACTCCTCCCTGCACCCTTTTTGCCCCATGAGAGCGTGTCACGTCCCACCCTATTCCCATGATTACCCTAGAGGGGAGCTGTCGGAAGAGGACCAAGAATAGAAGCCCCAAGTTTAGGCACTGAACATTTTACATTCAGGAGCCATGGCCCAGGTATAGGATAGATGTGACAGCTAACCCCTACCCCCCAGACTAGACAAAAGGCACTCAGGCCTGGGGTGAGGAGGGGAGTTTGCAGATGAAGCTACAGATCAGTGGCTGGTGTGGAAGAGCCTTGAACCCTGCCAGGTACCTGCTTAAGGCCACATCTCATAGGAGGGAAAAAAATGCTAAAAGCCCCAAAGCAGAGAGCCTCTGAACCTACATCAGTGCTGTTAAGGAGGTGGACACTGGAGAGCAAAATGGTGAGGCGGCCACTAGAGAGCAGAATGGAGATGTGGTGCAGCTGGACATGAGAGGCCAGTACTGCCCCAGGACCACGCAGTTTCCTGCAGCCCCAGACTGCATGATAGGATGTTCTGAAAATTCTCACGGCTCCCAAGTGCGGCAGTCAGATTGACTGGAAGGTTGTGGGTCAATGAGTGTTTCATGGCCAGGATGGCCCTTGGGGACAGATGCAGCCACATTCAGTGGGTTTCAGCCCAAAGGGGCCCACCCAACTGGGCCAGAAGGGGCAAGGGGTATCTGGACCAAGGAGATCAAGGCAGAGCAACAGCGCCTTCCCCAGCACTTAGAGTCAACCCAGAGGGTGGGACAGAAAGAAACCCTGACAGGGAGCAATTCTGAGTCTAAAACCTCAAGTCCCTGAGACGTCCCTGAATAATAATGACCAGTAAGAAATCACTAGATTAGTTTTTCTGCATCAGGCAGAACAGGGACATAAGACAAAAGGAAAGCCCACTTATAGGAAAAATACCGGTATATCTGGATGCCTCTACCTTGAGTCATGACATTCCTTCCCATGGAGCAAACACTGCCATCAGGCTAGAAGACCTGGCCTGAAGTGGTAGCAGCAGTTAACGACACCCAGGGATGGCAGGATCCCTGACTTGATGTTTTTCTGTCGCTTTTTCTGAATTGCTGGTATTCCTCAGAAGCTTCCCTGGAATTCCTCAGGGTGTGACAGCAGGACAGACCAGCCTGACTGTCCAATCCCAGGCCCCAGGAGCAGGTGTGGTCACCCCCCAAAGCCAAGTCCCAGGAGTGCGTTTCCAGAAGGGGTATCTAGGCTTAACCTCTCTCTAAGCAGTACCATCATCCCCACCACCCACCCATCACCCTAACGACCTACACCTTATAATAAGCAACGGGAGGTATCAGCCGGAGAAGATGGAGGAATAACCCTACAAATGTGACCTTTATCCCCAAGTCAAAGATGCTTGCTCTCCAGGATATTGGCCAGTGACTTTGTGTGACCACCTGTCACTTCATTCCATCATGGTCAGAGGGCTTCAGGCAGGGCATTAGAGCCATCAGGATCATTCCCAGAGCCCAGCCTGAGAAGAGGAGTCAAATACCAACACTGTGTAGAATAACACATGTGTGAAAGGTGAGGAGTCCCAGCTCAGGCCATTTTATTGTCCCTCAGCCTCAAAAGGTCACAGCGGGTCCTGGGATGAAGAGAACACACCAGAGTAAGAATAAAGCTCTTATGTTGAGAACTTGGGCTCCTGAGGAACCCTTGTTCTGAAATGATGGCGGGAGGGAGGGGGCCTCTGGGTCTCTGCAGGGGCAGGACCCTAGAAGACTGCTTGTCCTACAATTTCTACAAAGAGCAGGCAAGGCTGAGCAAAGGATGGAGCACTGGGTTATCCAAAGACCCAACTCTGGAACACAGAAGCTGCCTGGCCTCTGAGCCTCAGTTTCCTCATCCATAAAATGGATCTGGGAAAACGTGCTTTGCCTACACCCCAGAATGGCAAAGGCTCTCGAATCCACTCACAGGTAGGGAACTAAGGCCCCAAGGAAGGGGTTAAGGGATTCACCTACTCACTAGCCCAGTGCCTTCTCTTTCATTGCTGCTCTTTTCATGCTTTTAAAAAAGATATTCTCTTACCTTGACCCCAGAACACACTTCCTGCCATATCTGGCACTTGATTCAAATGAATCCACACAGAAAGTATCTGGGGCCATTGTGCTGTCCCTAAAGAGGGATGCCCAACTCCCTCCCTTCCCACTCACAGCCACTCAAGCACCAGCCCACCCTGGATCTCCCTTCCTCATCTGCAGGTGACCTGAGGTCAGCCTTTGCAGATTCCAGGGCCACCACAAGGAAGTAGCTCAGAAGCTCAGGGCTCTTCCCAACCCAGCTTCTGAAAAGTGCTTTCTTTTCCCCCAAAGAAGCCAAGAGAACAAGGGGACGCCACTTACAGACAACCCTTAACAGTGACAAGAGCAGGGCAATGACCTTCATAGGAATCCCTCGTAGTAACATTTCAGCCCTGGCCCGCGACAGGCTCCACTGACTCCTGGACATAAATTACTTGTTCATTATCAGGCTCCGACATGGGGAAGGATGTCGGCAGCTTGATTGCGTCTGTGTCCTGTAGCAGGCGGTCGCAATCTGGGCTGCCACTGCCCACAGTGCTGTTTCACATGGGCTGGCGCTGCTGCCTTCATCGCCAAGGCAGGCTCAGGCCTCGAGCTAGCCACCAGCTTTGTGCCTCCTGCAGACAACCCTGGATTCTGGGCTGGGTGGCAAGGAGGATACACAGGTCCTCATGATGAGGTGGTTGGAAGTATGGAGATGGAAATTCAGCACCCATGTCAAGCCACACCACGCCTGACTTAATTCTGAGAACTACCACTTACTGAGCCCTTGCTATAAGCCAGGTACCATGCTAAGTATATTTCTGTGGGTTGGACTCCTTTGGTTGCAAGTGATGTAAACTCAGTTCCAACCAGCTTAATCCAAAAGGGAAATGTGACGGGCATTCACTCAAACAGTAAAGCCACAGGAAAGAGAGGGATGATACCAGACTAAGAGACTATTACAGCCAGAGGTTCAAGTGCAGTCAGGGTGTGCGTGCTTGCTCTTTCTCTCTCTCTCTTGCTCGCTCTCGCTTTCTCTCTCTCTCCCTCTCCTTTCCCCCTCCCTCTCTCCCTTTCTCTCTCCACTTCTCTGCTTCTCTCTGAGTTGGATTTTTCTGAGTCAGCTGTACCTCCAAGGCCAGAACCATGCATGCAGGCAACTTCAAGCTTATACCTTATGTCTTTTCAACAGAGAGGAAAGAGGCCTTCTTTCCCAGCTAGAATATAAAATCCCAAGGATGGAGTTCCCATTGTGGTGCAGCAGAAACGTATCCGACCAGGAACCATGAGGTTGCGGGTTTGATCCCTGGCCTTGCTCAGTGGGTTAAGGGTCAGGCCGTGAGCTGTGGTGTAGGTTGCAGATGCAGCATGGATCTGATGTGGCTGTGGCTGTGGTATAGACCGGCAGCTGTAGCTCCCATTGGACCCCTATCCTGGGGACCTCCATATGCCACGGGTGCAGCCCTAAAAAGCAAAAAAATAAATAAAATCCCAAGGATGGACTCTGATTAGCTCCACTTGGTCACATGCTCTGGCTAGAGAAGTTCAGACCTGTGACAAGGAGCACAGCCCTGAGAACGACAGGGAGCATCTCTTGGGGAAAAGGGATGCTCAACTGAGCAGAAACACTATAAAGCTTCTTCAAACATTACCTCCATTACCTTATCATTCCTCCTATGAAACAGGCACTATTATAATCCCCACTTGGCAGCCGAGGAAACTGAGGCCAGATAGATCATATGATTGTGATATCAGGGCAGCTAAAAAGTGCCAGAGCCTCCTGGACTTCGCACTTTACACAGTCCCAGTGTGGGGACCAGACAGGGCTGATGCCCCCATTTTTCTGAGGAGCAAATTGAGGCCACAAGAGGGTGTGACTCTCCCAAAGCTACAAAGCTAGTGAGTGATTTAAATATTCTTGTCATTAGCATGAAAATCTTCTCCTGCCCAGTCAAAATAAAAATAATTTATTAAAACCCACAAAAGTCTTTATTCAGTCTCTGGTGGGCCACAGCAGTGCTGAGCATCTTATAAAGCAAGAGAGAGGACTGTGGCTATGGCCCAGGGAGCGGGTGGAACACGTCTGGGGTCCACAGGGAAGTCCCAGTTAGCGCTACAGTTACTGACAAGGACAGAGGCTGCTCCCTTGAGTGTTGACTCTGAACGGACAGTGATGGCCTGAACCTGCCAGGGTCTTGGCCAGTCAGGCCTTCACTCCCCCTGAGGCAACTCTGTCATTGGGACACTGAGGCCCCGAGTGGGGGTTTATCCAGGGGGCTACTTCCTCAGGTCTTTCCGAAGGCATCCTGCTGAGTCCAGAGAAAATGCCCCTTCTCTGAAGCCTGACTTCCCTGCTGGAATGGGCCCTGCTCAGAGTTTACCTAGAGCCTCCTTGGGCCGTATCAGCTCATGTGTGGTATTCAATGCCTGATGCTACACTCTTACTCTGCCAGCCTGGGAGCTCCTGAAGGGCAAGACCTGGTCCATCAGCTCCTCCTCCCCCAGGGGAAAGAGCAGTTATTCAATAAGAACTAGAGGAACAGAAGCACCTCTGAGCTGAGCTGCTCAAGTTGGGAGTCCCCTCCTGGCTTTAGGAGGGTGACCCTTTAAAGTGAGGAAACCCTAGATCCTGGCTTCAGAGCAGGACTGTGGCAGAGAAGCCCACAGATGCCTGGGAACCACAGGGTCCAGGAACACTGATGCCAGTGCTGTGCCGGCCAGCATTCAGCAAGTTGGAGGCCTCCACTCAGCAACCGCCAGAGGCAGTGAGGCCAGGGGAGCGCCTGATCAACCACAGATGAAGTTCTCAGCCCATCCCCCTGCCCCATCTCCAGGACCACATCTAATTCCTGGGGCCAAGGCCAGTACCTAGCACATACGAAGTGCTCCATCAAGTTTGCCGAATGAATAAAGAAATGCATCAAAGGACAAGAGCATCAATGAGGAAGAGAAATCAGCCCTGGTTGAATACCTGGGACAAGCCAGGCGCTCCCCAGAGTTACCTCACTTTACCTCCAGGCACCAAGCCCAAAACAAGATGATCCAACCAAAGCTCAAAGTGAAGCTTCACAGCTGGTGACAGAGGGGGCTGTCTGGTTCCAGGACTCCCTTCACCCAGAGTCTACAGAGGGTGCCCTGAGCTGGGTGTGAATCTCCAGCCTAGCTCAAGGGAGATGTCCGGCTGGCTTGTGAGGTGTTCCCTGGTGGCTGTAGCCACACTGGTGTCCCCTGGTCAGTGGCTGGAGGAGACTGAAGCAGGCAGTCGCAGGTGGAGCCCGGGGCCAGGGGCCAGGAGGCTTCAGAGGCAGCGCCCCTCCCCACGGGCTGCTCCCACCTCCCCACGTTGGGCCTTCTAGGAGAGAGGCCCACCCTGCATTGCTGGCAGAGGGCTTCAGCAGACAGAGTCCCCGGGCCAAGCAAACCCCAAGGTCCCCAAACTTTCCACTTCCATAAAGTGCTCTGATCTTGTCAAATTGCTACCAGAGGAGTCATAGCTGAGTGAACACTTGCCAGGTTCCCGCAGCTCTCCCGAGAGCTGTCACCGTCCTCATCCATCATAATTGAAGCAGTCCACCTGCTCCGGGCCCATCTTTCAACTGCAATGATGGCTGAGATGCGATAGATATGTCTTGTCATCACCTTGATTTTTTTTTGGAGAACGCAAAGGTCAGAGGGATCCTGGAGTGGGTGAAGCCCTAATCTCAGGGTGGAGGGCTGACCGCCTCCCCCACTGAGCGCCCATCCTCACCATGGCCATCTGCTCCAGCCCTCCAGCTGCCTCCCTCCACCAGATCCAAACTCCCTTCACCCCAAGCTGCCAAGTTCCTGCACCTGCCTGCCATCCCTGGCCCTGCAGAGAGACAGACTCCAGAGGGCCAACAGGGTTTGACAGAGACATCCATGGTCCCCAGAATGGGATGAGCCTAAGATACAAACAACTGCATGTGCCTCCATTCCATCCTTACCCATGACCACTGACCTTGGACCTGTTTTTCTGGTCAGAGAAATCTTGTCACTGGTTATCTGTCTTCAAGTCTGTGAACGAGCTGAGCGCAGTGGGTATGTATGAACAGGTGCAGAGGGATGGACGTCACAGTGCCCTGCCTCTAGGATCCCAGCCTCAGCCCAGCTAGAGTCACCTTTCTGAGCAAAGCTCTGCCTATTCACAGGCCTCCTGCTCAGAGGCCTCCAGGGGTCCCTCTGCCTTCAGACTAAAGACCACACCCTTGGTCTTCTTCAAAGAACCAAAGAAGCAGACAGTTGGAGGAAACGTAGGGCCCGTAGAAGAATCTGTGTCCACTTAGTTTAAGAAAGAATTCATTTTTTTCACAGAGATGTTCTAAGACATGAAGAAATGATTGCCAAGGGAAGAATGAGCTCCCTGCATCCAGAGGCATTCAAGTCCAGCCAGTATATCTCCTGGAAGACTGCTGCTGGGGCTCTAGAATAGGTTCAAAATGCGGAGGGGGAGTTCCCTGGTGGCCTAGCAGTCAAGGATCCGGCATTGTCACTGCTGTGGCTCAGGTTGGATTCCCTGGTCTGGGAACTTCCACATGCCACAGGGGTGGCCAAAAAAAAAAAAAAAAATGGGGAGAGGGTGGGAATGGGGTGGCTTTTTTTTTTTTTTTTTTTTGGTCTTTTTGCCATTTCTAGGGCTGCTGCCATGGCATATGGAGGTTCCCAGGCTAGGGGTCAAATCAGAGCTGTAGCCACCAGCCTATGCTGGAGCCACAGCAATGCGGGATCCGAGCTGCATCTTCAACCTATACCACAGCTCACAGCAACGCCGAATCCTTAACCCACTTAGCAAGGCCAGGGATCGAACCCGAAACCTCATGGTTCCTAGTCAGGTTCATTAACCACTGCGCCATGACGGGAACTCCAGGGTGACTCTTTAAAATGCCTTCCACTTGAGGTCTATGACACCCGCTCTTCAGCCCCCTCTCCTGCTGGGACCACCTCTAGGCCCTTGCTCAAGCAGGTTTCTCAAGCTGGGCATCCTTCTCCTCTGTTATCTGCACAACCCCTACCCAGTTATTTTTTGATTCACATCACATTTTCTAAGCACCTACTGGGGCTACAGGGATCACTGATACATCATCCCCACCCCCAGAACCAGGAGCAGCTGTCTCCCTCCTCTTACCTGCAAGGCCGCTGAGCAGAGCCAGCCAGCATCACACAAAGCGGGGGCCCAGAGTGTGGCCCTCACCCCCTCCCCTTCAGAACAACTGGCTCCTCTCCCACCACTACCCAGGCCATGAGCAGGCACAGGGCTACCATCTGCCCCTCCTTCCTGGAGCCCTGGATGGGGTGGGAAGGGGCTGGGGGAGGGAAGGCAGCAGATCATGTGGACTCTGCACAGGGAACCAAGGAGTTCCCACAGTCCCAGGATCACACTGGGCTGCTCCCAGACCTCAGAATATTCAGTGGCCAGGCCCCTGGTTTCATCAGTGGTTGAGTGACTCAGGCAAATCCCAGATCTGGGTCACAGCCCTTAGCCTGATCGAGAGAGAGGTCAACCCCTAACAGGCAGAGGAACAGGGACCTTGTGCCTCACAACACTGATCTACTCTGTGCAGGTGACTTTAGCTTTGAAGCCATAAGCACCTTGGAAACCCGCAGGGTTTCTTCCGACAATAGGATTTTTATCAGAATAAATTTATTCTCCTTATTGGTGTCACATCCTACCTACTCCTGCTCACCCAAGAAGGGTTCTGGAATCCTAAAGAGGTGCCCACGGCTGGGCAGAAGGAGGCACAGAGTGAGAGGGGCTGAGATCAGTGGTCCCCTTCCCTCCTCCCAGCGGTGAGAATCACACAGTGCCTGCTTCATATCAGTACTTGATACACTTTGGTTATTACTGTCATTCCCATTTAAAAACTAAGGACACTCCCATTGACAGAGGAGTGGATAAAAAAGATGTGGTACATATATACAACAGAATGTTACTCAGCCATTAAAAGGAACAAAATAATGGCATTTTTAGCAACATGGATGGACCTAGAAATGATCATGCTAAGTGAAGTCAGTCAGACAATGAGACACCAACATCAAATGCTTTCACTGACATGTAGAATCTGAGAAAAAGGACACAATGAACTTCTTTGCAGAACGGATACTGACATACAGACTTTGAAAAAACTTATGGTTTCCAAAGGAGACAGTTTGGGGGGTGGGGGGATGCACTGGGGGTGTGGGATGGAAATCCTATAAAATTGGATTGTGATGATCATTGTACAACTATAAACATAATAAATTCATTGAGTAATACCAAATGTATATATATATAGACACTGGAGTTCCTGTCATGGCACAGCGGAGACAAATCTGACTAGGACCAAGCATGAGGTTGGGGATTTGATCCCTGGCCTTGCTCAGTGGGTTAAGGATCCAGCGTGGCCATGAGCTGTGGTGTAGGTTGCAGTGAAGGCTTGGATCCTGTGTTGCTGTGGCTCAGGCATAGGCTGGCAGCTGTAACTCTGATTAGACCCCTAGCCTGGGAACCTTCATATGCCACGGGTGCAGCCCTAAGAAACAAAGAAACAAACAAAAATAATAATACTACAGTTACATCCCTTGTCTGGGGCTCTGCAGCTGGGAAGTGAAGGAGCCAGAGCTTGAGCCAGATCTGACTCCAACCCCACTCTCTGCTTAGGGTCCACGTTCTTCCTGGGGTCACTCCCTGTGTGATAGGAGAGGCCTGAAAACACTCATTGTATGAAAAGTGCTTTTCCAGGCACACAGGAATTTGTGAACGTTCATCTTTGCACCAGGGAAGCATCCACACAGCCTCTAAATAGTCAGAGGGCCCTCCCTGCAGACTGTTACCTGTTGGGATTATAAAGCAGACCAGGGTTTCCTCAACCCGGTGCCACGGTGTTCCCCCAACCCCCTCAGCCATCCTCACCCCTGCCTCTGCTCCTCCTCACCCTCCATCCACCTAGGGGGTCAGAAATAAGTCCCACTGCTCTCGGGTCCCCAAGCCTCACCACCTCTCATCTGAACATTGCAGAAGCTTCCTCCCTGCCTCCCGCCTCCCCTGCAGCCCGTGCTCCACACACAGCTTGCTGTCTCCCCAAAGTGCCAGAACACAGCTGACTTTGTCATTTCCCAGCTGAGAACCTTTCCACGGGGGCTGCCTTCATTGGCCACAGCGTCCTGCATATCTAGCCCCCATCCGCTTTCCCACCTCATCTCTCCCCCTGTCCACCAAGAGTCCCTGGGCCATTATTACCCTTGCTATTCCCACTGCCTCTCACCCTCTTTCCCAACTATTCCAGTCCCCTTCCTCCCTGAAGCCCGGCCAGCCCTCTCTGCTAGCACATTAGTCAAGCCTTTTCCCAACACGGAATTCCTCTGCCTGGTGCCCTAGCCAGTGTCCCCATATCTGCCTCCCCCTTCCCATTAGCCTGTAAACCCACTGAGGACAGCCTGAGGCTTGGCCACCTCTACTTCCCCAGCACCTAGCATTGAAGGCAATCAATATTTTAGGAACAATTTCATGACAGTAATTCTGCCTTTTTTTTTTTTTTTTTTTTTTTGTCTTTTTGCCTTTTCTAGGGCCTCTTCCCTAGACACATGGAGGTTCCCAGGCTAGGAGTCCAATTGGAGCTGTAGCCGCCAGCCTACGCCACAGCCACAGCAACGCGGGATCCAAGCCTCATCTGCAACCTACACCACAGTTCACGGCAACGCCAGATCCTTAACCCACTGAACAAGGCCAGGGATCAAAGCTGCAACCTCATGGTTCCTAGTCGGATTCGTTAACCACTGCACCACGACAGGAACTCCAATTCTGCCTTACTTTTGTATAGGACTGTACTTTTAGAAGCATGTGCTTATCAATTACTTCATTTCGCCCTTAAATTTCCCCTCCTGTGACAGGAGACCAAATATTATTCCCATTTGACAGATAAAAAACTGAAGTTCAGCCAGGTTAAAAGTTCCTCCCAGCACCCCCAAGGTTACACAACTAATCAGTAACAGGGGTTGACTCCATCCCTGGTGCTCTGAATCCCATCCCACTGGTATGTTCTGCCACACCAAGATTTTCCAGGCATGGTTAGAAATCCTTGAAAAATACCAAAGCATAGGACCATCACCTGATGACTATGGCTTGGAAAATCCTATTCTGCTTTTTGGAAAGAGAAATAAGGAAGGTGGCCCAAATCAGAGACCAGTGACCTTGACTTTGACCCAGGCAAGACTGACAGGTTGCGAGTAGCCAAAAAAGGCAGACATCAATAGGAGATGAGGGCCTGAGTGAGACCTCAGCTTCTACATTTACCAAAGAGAAATGCTCATAGACAATCACAATCAACTGTAAAAATCTGATTCTACCAGGAAGTAGAATTTGATATATTTTCTGGTCAGTAACCTCTGGTCTCTACAAGTTCCCTGGCTTCTTTCTCTCCCTGACTGCTGAGTGTTTAGTGCTTGTCTTAGCTGACTTTTTTCAGCCATGTGTATGTGTGTGTGTGTAAAATCCTCTAAATTGCCCAGTATCAGCCGCTCCATCCAGGGACTCAGGTCCTGTTTCTTAATGATGATTGATGGCTTTGAAGATGCAGTGGATCAATAGGGTCTGAATTCCTAAACTCTTGACAAGAGCTAGAGAGAACACACATCTCAATGCCTGCCACACAGAACAGAAGGAGGCCCTGTCCCTCACCCTCCTGCCCCTTCCATGGTCCGATCAACCAGAAACGGGGCCTCATGGGGTCACTCAGAGAGATGGCACATCATACTTGGTCTGCATCGTGGCAGCAGTTCCTTCATTCACTCAACAAATATTTAGCCATCTTATCTGTAAAGGATTGTAGTGAGCTCTGTTAAGTGCAAGGCATTATGCCCAGCTCTTGAATGCATCCTCTCATTTGGTTCTCAGGGCAACCCTATGAGGAACTTATTACCATCCCTGTTTTACAGAAAGCGGGAAGCCCAAGTGAGGTCTTTGGGCCAAGGTCACAGAGCTAGAAAGTGTTGGAGGCAGGGGCAAAAGTCCTTACCTCGGCACACATAAAGTTTCACAGGAGGGAGAGATGACCTGGCCATGGAGGGAGAAGGGATATAATCAGGGAAGATGAGGCTTGTGAGCCAGATCTCCAAGGACTAATTGGATTTGGGAAAAAAAAAAAAAATAGGGGGAGCATTCTAGCAGGACCCTATAACAGGAGCAAGGGCAGGGAAGGCAAGCAGGAGCCCATTTCGGGACATGGGAGAGCAGCTGGGTTTGCAGGAAGCAGAGACTCCAAGGAGAGGGACCCGAAGAGGATGATGCTGGGAAGGTGGTTCAGGGTCAAATGAGGCAAGACCCAGGAGTGGTATTTTCCTGAGTGGGGACTAGGGAGCCACAGAAGGCAAGGGTTCCACGCAGGAGAGGGTCACCACCAGGGCTGTGAGTCCAGAAGAGCAACCTGGAGGTGGCCTTAACACCAAGGCAAAAATCAGACAGCAGAGCAGATGAGGGAGAGATGGAAAGACTGGCGGCGTTTGCCTCTTGGCCCCAGATGACGGCGTGAGCTGTGCTGGGCGGGCCCAGGCCCGGCTGGGGCAGGCAGGTAGCAGGGACCCAGCGGCCGGGGAGGAGGAGGGGGGGTGATTTGCGGGGCGGCGGGAGGCTCCCCCTCGACAGGTAAGTGATTGGATTAAGAGGCCTGTCTGACAGGATGTCCATTCAGCCGCGGAGGCTAATCAACTTCCCCATCCTGTCTGCTAATAAATCCTGCTCCGGGGACCACTCTGCCTGATGATCTCTCCTCGGGGACCGCCGCAGACTTCTCCCGGAGAACACTCCCGCAGTCTATTAAGGAGCCGCCTCGCGCCTGTCAGGCCCGCTGTCCCGGGGAGTCTCGGGAGGTGCCCATCACCCAGGTGCGCCCGCTCCGAGGCAGCCCGCCGGGGCCGCGCGCTCGCAACGACGACACAAGCCTTTGTTCTGCCACCACCGCGGGGCTGACAGCCCGCCCGGGTCCCCGCTCCTCCAAGAGCCGCGCTGCCTCAGGGGCGCCCCCGCACCCTCCTCTGGGCAGCCCGGGTCGCTGTTGGCCTCTGCAAGTTGCCCGGGCTCCTGGAGGGCTCCGCGTGCATAAATTAGGAGGCGGCAATTGTTGGATCTATAATATCTATAGAGAAGATGTATAAATAAATTAAAGCTTTAATTATTTTCTTGGATTCGCTGCAGCTCAAGAGAGCCAGCGGAAAGCTGTCGGGGAAGGGCCGACTCTCTCCAGAAGCTGCTCTAGTTTGCTTGGCTGCAGAAATTTCTTTTTTCCTTTCTTTCCTCCACCCGCCAAAAGGCACCAGGGGGGCTCAGAAACAATTTCTTTTGTTGCTCAAGATAAAAAGTCCAAGCCTTTTGACTTGTAGACCCAGCTGCTTTTCCAAAATAGGCTGCACTCCCACTCTCAACACACACACACACACACACACACACACACACACACACACACACCCCACCCACCTTCAGCTTTCTTTCCTATGAACAGTGTCTATGGGCAGAGTTCAATCCCACATTCTCATCAGATGTGGGAGAACCTCCAAGGGGGTTATTAAATATGTGAAATATGCCAGAAATATTCAAGCAATCCCCATCTGGCCCTGGGAGGAGAAAAAGAAAGGACTGGGAAAGTAATAAAGTGTGTTTATTTTTTCATCTAGATGACATGTTTTACATCACTAAAAAGGACAATTATTTTAAAAATTCAGCCTGCACGCTTCAATGGCTCAAGAGGTCTGCCACTATGGAATCCATCAGAACCTCCCTCCACAGCCAGGCCTGGGTCCATCCTCAAGGTCAAGTCACATTCTTAAACATTCGAAACCACGGAGGCAACTGAGAGTCATCTAAAAAGCCCTCATCTCTTAGTCGCCTTTCCCAGGAGACAGGGGATATCTGATCTCATATCTCGGAGGATCGTAAGTTTAGACAAAGGAGTTTCAAAGGGTGATGGAGGTCAGACAGGGTTCAGAATGGCCAAACCTTGGCCAAACCACCAGCATCTTTGAAACAAAGCACCACCTGTCCCATTATGAAAGTCCTGCTGATTGCTCTCCAGAGTATGTCTCACCTCTGCTGTCACTGGTCCAGGGTCACAACCTAGTGAGCTGGGACTTCTGCCCTATTATGCAAGGCTTCTCTCCAGGAGCCCCAACAGCCAACTCCTGAAACTGTTCCTCAGCCCTGTCCCTTGGTTCCCTGTTCTGCTTTGAGCACAGGACAGAGGTGAGAATATTAAAGTGCAGGTCTGCTTAAAAGCATGCATTCCTTTTGACTCAGCAAATGGATTTCTGAGAATGTCTAGAAATACAAGCAACTCACTAAAAAATTATGTGAAGATCAGTCTTGATGTTCCTCATGGCATTTTTACATTAGGTTAAATCACATGAAACTGCCATGTCTTAGGTCAAGCCCAGCCAAATGTCAGAAATTTTCTTGGGCTGCACCCACGGCATACGGAGGTTCCCAGGCTTGGGGTCCAATCAGAACTGTAACCGCTGGCCTACACCAGAGCCACAGCAACACAGGATCCGAGCCACATCTGCGACCCACACCACGGCTCATGGGAACGCCAGATCCTTAAACCACTGAGAGAGGCCAGGATCAAACCAGCAACCTCATGGTTCCTAGTTGGATTCGTTAACCACTGAGCCACAACAGGAACTCCTTTCTTTTTTTTTTAATCTGTATTTTCTGACTTTTATAATAAGTATGCATTGCTTGTATAATAATAAAAGTAAGCAATGAAGGGTTTAACACACACACACAATAATAAAATAAAGTGTGGGTCCCAGAGCTGAATCTGAGATGCTGATTAATGCTGAGGAGGGGAGAGTACCCTGCTGTGACCAGGACCTGAACATGTGCCTCTGCTCCTTGTTGTCAGCTGGAGGCAGGCAGAGGAGGTAGGACAGGAACTCAGAGAAGGGACAGTGGACTTGGGTGCTGCCCCATCGCCCTCTTGGGTCAAGTGATCTGGCAGCTGCCAGCACCATAGGAGCTCCCTGGCTGTCTTGGGCCTGGCCTTAGGGCAGAAGCAAGCAGAGAAAGAAGCGCATGTACAAGGATGGGTTCCACCCGAAGAAAAGCTGGATTTCTAGCACCTGAGTGTGGCTCCTAGAAAGGCAGAGTGGATGAAGCAAGGTTGGTCACAGATTCACTCCGGATTCACCAAGTGCCCCGTCTCAATGTGGCCATATAACATTCCTGCCATTCACTGGGGTGTTTGCTTCTGTATTTCCTTTTAACTTTTGCTCTTGCCTCACTCATGCTGCACAAGAGGTAATAAGGTTAATTCAGCAGAAGCGGAGAGCAATTAAAAAGAACAAGGAGGCAAGTCTTAAGACCAAAGGATTGGGACGGATGCCTCATTTGTCAGTCATTTTCTTCTACCCCAAAGGACATTAAAAGCTCCCTGGGTTGTGGAGAAGAGGGTCAGAGGATAGAGGGGTCCTTGAGAAGGGTCTGGAAGCCCAACCTTCCTTTGGCTAAGCCTGGGGTTACAGGGATAACAGAAATTTCAGGTGACTTTGGAGCGATCTGAAAGTTGGGGAGACCTAGGGGAGGTCAGGGAGACGCAAGCCTGGGAGGGTTCCCATGTGTGACTGTGGGCAAGAGGGGCAGCACAGAGATGGCTGTGGGTGGTGTGCCTGAGAAGAGCGGGTCTTGGGGAGCCTCGTGGAGCCTCCTGCCTTAGGAGAGAGCAGAAGGATTTTCCCATGTCCCTTAGCGGCCTATAATGGAGCTGAGACTGCACCACTCAGATGGTGGGAGGGAGAGATGGTGGAGCTACAGTCTGAGCACATCAGCCCCAAGGGGCCAGCAGGACTGTGTACCTCACGGGCTGACAGCCAGCTTGGGTGTCTCCCAGAACACAGCCAGCCCCCAGCTCATCTTGCAGAGGCCCTAAGTGAGCTCCCAGCTGAAATTTAGACAGAGTCTGGCTGATGAAGAGAATAGAGAGAAACCCCAAAGTAACAAGATCACTTGGAATTTACTGAGACTGCCTACTCACCATGCAGCTGAATAGCAGCTCAAAAGATAAAGCAAGCCCCATGGAGAAAGATAATTTCTTTTCTTACAAACCCGAGTATGTGGCCTGACATTGGGGGAGCGGATGATGAGGTCCCCCTGAGCACCACGTTCTGGGGAGGCTGCACTTTCTCAGACATTCAGGAAGCCAAGAGGCAGAAAGGGCCAGGGGTGGCCAGATGGAGAAGTCAAGCCAACCTAGACTCAGAAGAGCATGTGGAGGGGGTTCCCGTCGTGGCTCAGTGGTTAACGAATCCGACTAGGAACCATGAGGTTGCGGGTCCAATCCCTGGCCTTGCTCAATGGGTTAAGGATCCAGCGTTGCCGTGAGCTGTGGTGTAGGTCACAGATGCAGCTCAGATCCGGCGTTGCTGTGGCTGTGGCATAGGCCGGCGGCTATAGCTCCAATTCAACCCCTAGCCTGGAAACCTCCATATGCTACAGAAGAGGACCCAGGAAAGGCAGAAAGACAAAAAAAAAAAAAAAAAAAAAAGAGCATGTGGAGATGATCTGCCCAACACCTTGGCTGGACGGAAGGCAGAGAGAAGCAGAAGGTGGTTAGGGACCAAGGAAGCCCTTGGCAGAGCCAGGGACCCAGCTCTTTCTAACCCCCAGCTTTGCAAGTGGCTACAAGACCAACAGAGCAGAGTGGGATGGAAGCACAGGCACTGCAGAGCCGTCCCTAGAGGGTGGGGCTGGCTGGGTGGACAATCCCCCAGTCCTTGGGGTCTCCAGGCACTCACACATGCTGAGCCAGCTGTCTCCAGCTGTGGTGTCCTGTTAATAACTGCACTAACTGGCCCCACACACGTCAGCACTAATCTCGCACACAGCCTTCGAGGACCTGATTTATCAGAATGGAGGGCACGCTCTTAAAGGGTCACAGCCCACCGCGGATCTCCGCTCCCTTAGCAGTAAGTGGCGGAACATATTTTCTCTGCTAACACTACTGTATGTTACAGGATAGATTATTTTAAGAATCAAGACTAAATTGAAACAAGGCAGGCTTGATTTTTTTCCCCCAGAACCATAGGAGACGGTCATCTATCAGTGTGATGCAGCGGGCACAGTACCAGAGAGTGACTGAGAAGCCCAGGGTGGAGGTCTCAGTTCCAGCATTGATATGCCCAAGTGATCTTGGGCAAGTCACTTACCCCCACTGAACCTCAGCTTCCTCATCATTAAAGTGGGGGCCACTATCTCCTGTCCTGGTACATCAGATGGTCTTACAAATACATCAGGGAAACACACACCAGACATTTTACCAGGAAGGACATGTACACATAATCATGGGTGGTAAACAGGAAAAAAAAAGTTCAAAAATCCCTAATCATCAGAGTTCCCATCATGGCTTAGTGGTTAGTGAACCTGGCTAGTATCCAAGAGGATGCAGGTTCAATCCCTGGCCTCGCTCAGTGGGTTAAGGATCCAGGGTTGCCCTGAGCTGTGTTGTAGGTCACAGATGCAGCTTGGATCTCTTGTTGCTATGGCTTCGGTGTAGGCCAGCAGCTACAGATCCAATTCTGACCCTAGACAGGGAACTTCCACATGCCCTGGGTGCGGCCCTAAAAAGACAAAAAAAAGACCAAAAAAAAGAAAAAAAAATCCCTAGTTATCTTAGAAATACAGATTAAACCAGCCAGAGGACATTTTTGATTGACTATGATTAAAAGGTGATAAAAGACAGGCTTGGTGACTGTGAAGAGATACAGGCACTTTTTCAAACCCTGTTGCTGAGAGTATCAATCAGAATGACCTTTGAGGAGGGCAAACTTGGCTGTTAAAATGAGCTTACCCTTTGACATTGAAACTCCAAACCCTGGAATGTGTCCAGAGGAAATAATTAATTGTGTGAATAGAAATATAAGAATGTTAGGAATTTTATTCCAGAATCTGCTTACAACATTGGAGGGAGGGAACAATCTAAATACGTGATCATTGGAGTTCCCATCGTGGCACAGTGGAAACGAATCTGACTAGGAACCATGAGGTTGCGGGTTCGATCCCTGGCCTCGCTCAGTGGTTAAGGATCCAGTGTTGCCGTGAGCTGTGGTGTAGGTCGAAGACACGGTGTTGCTATGGCTGTGGTATAGGCCAGCAACTGGAGCTCGGATTGGACCTCGAGCCTGGGAACCTCCATATGCTGTGGGTGAGGCCCTAAAAAAGACAAAAGACAAAAATAAATACATACATACATACACACATACATGTTTGATCATTAAGAATTGGTTAAAGGATGTTACAACCATCTGATGGGACATTATGTATCCAATTTAGCTGTCAAAACCATTAGTGACACAAAATTACTCTCTTTTTTCTTTCTTTTTTTCTTTTTTTGTCTTTTTGCCATTTCTTGGGCCACTCCCTCGGCATATGGAGGTTCCCAGGCTAGGGGTCGAATTGGAGCTATAGCTGCTGGCCTACGCCAGAGCCAGAGCAACGCAGGATCCGAGCCGCGTCTGCGACCTACACCACAGCTCACGGCAATGCCAGATCCTTAACCCACTGAGCAAGGCCAGGGATGGAACCCGCAACCTCATGGTTCCTAGTCGGATTCGTTAACCGCTGCACCACGACGGGAACTCCTCCTTAAGTTTTTTTAAAAAGCAGGCCACAAGGCAAAATCCATAGTGAAATCTATGGAGGAAAAAATACTAGAAGAAAATACACCAAAATAAAAAAAAAGAAAAGAAAAAGAAAATACACCAAAATATGGACGATAGAGAGTTATGGGGCAGTGGGCTTATGAGTGACTTTTATTTTCTTCTTTTTACTTACTTGCATCCTCTACATGTTCTACAGTGACCACTACACTCTTAATTTTTGAAACAATTAAAGCTATTTATGGTTCTAATAACTATCCTCACTCTGTCTCCCCAGGGTGGGAATAGGATCTAACTGGAAATGCTAAGGAAATTGGACCACATAGAGGATCATGATTCTACTGTTCTCCCCAAAGCCCCTGCCCTGGGTCAGAGTTGATCGCTCCTTCTCAGTGCCTCCATTCATTTCTATCTTTCTCCCAGCACCAACCATGCATTGCCTTCTCCTAGGTTATTTACAACCCATCTCTCCTGGGGCCTGAGAGATCCCTGGTGTGGAAACTACCATGTCTTGGTAACATGACCTGGACAAGGCTTGTCCCAGAATCAGTACCCAGTGAATGCCTGTTGAATTAAACTAAATGACTATTGGCTAGAGCTAGATCACCTTGGACGCACCACCCTGCTTGCTGCCTACCAGAGTAGTCAGTTGCCTTGTCTGTGCCAGGCCCAGCAAAGCCCTGCGTGTATGTGGCCCTCCTCTCACCATCATTTTTTCTGGAAGGCTGCTCATGGCTTGCTGATCCAGTGAAACCTTACCTACAGCCCCTTCTCTGTGGGAAGTGGGGGCACAAGGCTATCCCAAACATGATTTCCTTGGAACCTCATAACACATCAGGGGGGATGTGAGGAACTCTTAGCCCCATTTTACAGATAAGGAAACAGAGGTTCTGAAAATTAGAATGAGTTGCCCATAGAACTACTTGGAAGAGGAGCCTCTGTTCCCAGACTTGAATCCAGTGCTCTCACCCTGTGCCCAGAATATGCTTCTTAACCCAGGGCAGCAGAAACTCAAACCCAAATAGATACTCTGAAGTCTTCACACAGTGACAGATTGGGATTCCGGCACGACTCATCACGAGCTATGTAGCCCTTTCCTTCTCAGAGCCTCAGTTTTCTCATCTGTAAAGTGGTCCTAATAATCTCAGAGGCTTGTTGAGGGGATTACATTAGAGGGGAAAGCTCTTCACGTAGGATCTAGCTCAGTGTATACAGGTTCCCTCCCTGCTCAGATGAACCTTTGACAAAGGGCTGCCTCCAGACATGGCTGCCCAGGTGGGCCATCTGTACTTCTCCCTGGGAATAGCCTTGCTGTCCACGTACTCTGAGAGCAACAGGTGCTGCCCAGAAGGCTGATGGCACACAATGCCTCTTCCTCTATCCCTCACCCAAAAATTCCTTCTCTAGCTTCTTTACTGGGCAGAGGTAGGGTGGGAGGGTGGAAATAATGAGAAAAAGAGAGTAGGAGACTGACAGAATGTGTCTCTGCCACTGACTCACTGTGGATACATCACTTCCGTAGTGGGATGAATAATGCCCTCTGCCAAATATCAGGTCCTAATAGCAGGTATAAATCTTACCTTATAATTTGCAAGATAGACTTTGTGGTCATGATTAAGTTAAGGATCTTGATGCAAAGAAGACATACAGATGGCCAGTAGGCACATGAAAAAATCCTCAACATCACTACTTGTTAGAGAAATGCAAATCAAAACTGCAGTGAAGTACCACCTCACACCAGTCAGAATGGCCATCATTAATAAGTCTACAAATAACAAATGCTCAAGGGAGTATGGAGAAAAGGGAACCCTCCTACACTGTTGGTGGGAACGTATACTGTTGCAACCACTATAGAAAACAGCATAGAGGTACCTCAGAAAACTCAGTATAGAACCACCGTATGACCCAGCAATTCCACTCCTGGGCGTATATCCAGACAAAAATTTCATTCAAAAAGATAAATGCACCCCCATGTTCACTGCAGCACCATTCAGAATAGCAAAGACATGGAAACAGCCTAAATGTCCATTGACAGAGGAATGGATTAAGAAGTTGTGGTACATATAACAATGGAATACTATTCCGCCATAAAGAAGAATGAAATAACGCCATTTGCAGCAACATGGATGCAACTAGAGAGCCAAAAATTTTTTTTTGTCTTTTTGCTTTTTCTAGGGCCACTCCCACAGCATATGGAGGTTCCCAGGCAAGGGGTCTAATCGGACCCGTAGCCACCATCCTATGCCAGAGCCACAGCAACGCGGGATCCGGGCCTCGTCTGCAACATACACCACAACTCACAGCCAATGCCGTATCCTTAACCCACTGAGCAAGGCCAGGGATTGAACCTGCAACTTCATGGTTCCTAGTCGGATTCGTTAACCACTGAGCCACAACGGGAACTCTGAGAGTGTCATATTAAGAGAAGTAAGTCAGAAAAAGAAAGACAAATACCATGCGATAACACTTATATGTGGAATCTAAAATACGGCACAAGGAGTTCCTGTTGTGGCTCAGTGGTAACAAACCCGACTAGTAGTCATAAGGACATGGGTTCGACCCCTGGCCTCGTTCAGTGGGGTTAAGGCTCTAGTGTTGTCGTGAGCTGTGGTGTAGGTCACAGACGCAGCTCGGAACCTGTGTTGCTGTGGCTGTGGTGTAGACCGGCAGCTGTAGCTCCGATTTGACCCCTAGCCTGGGAACTTCCATATGCCACAGGTACAGCCCTAAAAAGACAAAAAAAAAAAAAAAAAAATGGCCCAAATGAACCTATCTACAAAACAGAAATACACTTACAGACATAAAGAACTGACTTGTGGTTGCCAAGGGGGAGGGAGGAGGGAGTGGGATGAACTGGGAGTTTGGGGTTAGTAGATGCAAACTATTATATTTAGATGGATAATCAATGAGGTCCTACTTTATAGCGCAGGGAACTATATACAATCTCTTGGGATAGACCATGATGGAAGAAAATATGACAAGGAATAGATACAGATACAGATGTAGATGTAAATATAGATATAGACATAGATGACTGGTAAGTTTGCTATACGCAGAAATTGCCATACATTGTTATTCAACTATAATTTTAAAATGTGGAAAAAAAATTAAGGCTCTTGAGATGGAGAGATCATCCTTAATTATCTGGGTAGATCCTAAATGCAGTTACAAATATCCTTATATGAGAGAAGTAGAGGGAAATCTGACACAGACAGATGGCAAAGTAATGTGACCACAGCAGAGACTGGAGTGATGTGGCCACAAGCCAAAGCAGGGATTCTCCCTTAGAGCTTCCAGAGCAGTGAGGCCCTCTGACACCTTGATCTCAGCTCAGGAAAGCTGATTTTGGACATGTGGCCTCAAAAACTGTGAGAGGACAAAACTTTGCAGTCACCAAGTTTGTGGTTGATTTGTTTCAGCAGCCACAAGAAACAAACACACTCAGGCTCTCTGAGCCCATGGGAAAATTCTGTGACTTGGTGCTTATCAAGTATCAGGGCCAAACAAAGCTTCCAGTTAAATAATGAAGAAAGTGACACACTTCTGGATTGTGGTTCTCAATCACATGACATCAAATATCACTGCTTTCAATGCCAGAGTCCAGGGCAGGATTAAGTACAACCTCACACCCTAGAGATGGGTCAGGGATTCTCGGAAGTGCTCCACCCAGCCCTGAGGTCCTGGCAGCTGTACTTTTTTTTATATAAAGGCACTAGGATTTACTTTTGTCTGAGAAAAGGAATTCTGATTCTAGGAAGGGAGGAAGAGAGGGAGAGAGGGAAGGACAAGTTTTAGCATCGTCCCTAAGAATGTAATTTTAGGAGGAGTTCCCATCATGGCGCAGTGGTTAACGAATTCAACTAGAAACCACGAGGTTGTGGGTTCGATCCCTGGCCTTGCTCAGTGGGTTAAGGATCCAGCGTTGCCGTGAGCTGTGGTGTAGCTCGCAGACTCGGCTCAGATCCTGCATTGCTGTGGCTCTGGCGTAGGCTGGTGGCTACAGCTCCGATTAGACCCCTAGCCTGGGAACCTCCATATGCTGCAGGTATAGCCCTAAAAAAACAAACAAAAAAAAGGGAAATGAAACAGCAGAAAAATGAGTTGTAAAAACCACCAATGGTCTTGTCCAGTCCTTCCTGTATAGACCAAGAAACCAACACCCAGAGAGGAGTCAAGACTCACCCAGCATCATGCCAGTGAGCCAGGAGAGGTGGAGATGTGGCTGCTGTTTCATTTCCAGAAATTACATTCTTTGGGCTGTGCATCCAGCAGAGTCAGCAGCCAAACTGGGACTCTATCTCAGGCCTTGCAGCTCCCCACACTCACACTCAGTCACAATGCTATTAGATTCCTAGCACTCTTCAGTTTGCCAGCTTTCAACCTGGGGAAGTCCCCATTGTACTGGTTTCCTGGGGCGGCTGTAACAAATCACCACAAACTGGCTTAAAACAGTAGAAATTTAGTCTCACCATTCTGGAGGCCAAAAGCCCAAAGTCAAGGTGTCAGCAGGGTCTGCTCTTTCTGAGGACTCTAGGCTTCCAGCTTTTGGTGAAATCCTGACAATCCATGGCCCACTGTGGCCTGTGGCTGCATCACTCCACTCTCTTTGTTGTCACAGGGCCCTCTCCCCTCTGTGTCTCTCTATGTCTCCGTTTTCTCTTCTCATATGGACACCAGTCATTGGATTGGGGCTCACTAGTGTGATGTCATCTTAACTTGATTACATCTGCAAGGACCCTATATCACATGTACAGGTCTAGAAAGACATGAATTTTGAACCCAGCACAGCCGTCTATCTGACTCTTTATTCGAACAAATGAGTATCAGAGGCTTGAGAGCCCAGCATTAGTCAAATACTTAAACATCTGAAGCATTATCTCTATAGCTCTCTTTCTGCTCTGTATGGTAGTAACATGTGGCCAGTTCAGTTCGATGCTATCTAGATTGTGCATTCGAGGATGAAAAGTGAGTTCCCAGCCCCCTCACATAGCCCTGGCACAAAGGAGGAACTTAGGAACACTTCCTGAACAAGTGAATGAAATAAGACATTGGGAAGCACAGCCCGAAGAATGTGTTTTCTGGAAATGAAGCAGCAGCCACTTCTCCACCCCACCCCACTCCCCACCCCCCGGTTGCTGATTTTACAGCCAGCAGTTGAATAGCTGTGAGTCCAGCAAGCTTTCAGGGGCTTTGCCTGAGTTGGAACAAGACTGGCATTTGGCAACTGGCCAGCAGGGGGCAGAGTGGTCTTATGGATGCAGCCCCTGAGGGATGAGTTTGGCTCCACTCACCCATCAAGCAAAGACTCCCAGAATCAGAGCGTTTCTGATTGCAAGGGCTGAGAAAACATCTAGTCCAACTATTCTTTATATAGACGGAGAAACTGGGGCCCAGACAGGAAGGGCTTTGCCCAAGGTCACACAGAAATTTGGGATCCAAAACTCCAGACTCCATGCCCTGGGTCAAATCTAATGCTGCCTGCATCATCAGTCTCCGTGGGACCAGTCCTTAGCATGGGATTATCACGTCAACACAGGGCTTTTAAAGGAGTTCCTCCCTGGTTTAATTCTGCGTACACAGTGTATATCCCCTTTGACCTAGCGATACCTCTTCCAAAAATGGACCCCAGATGTGCATGAGGATGTTCACTGTGGTGTTGTTTATAACAGAAAAACTGAAAACGACATACATTTTAACATTAGGAGGCTAGTTTAATCAAGGATGACATATCTTTTTATGGAGTATTTGCACACTTACTACAGTTTAAGAAGATACTTGTAAAGAAAATGTTCATAATAGAAAACTGGGGAGATAATGCCTATAGTATGGTCCTAATTTTGCAAAATTATATAGATGTATTATAATTATATATATATACACACACACACACATAATCTCCTTATACCTAAGCAAAGATGATCCCTGTTTTGGGTCACAATTGAGGGCACTCTACATTTCATAAACACACACACACACACACACAAATAGTTATTACAGAAGACAAGGGCACTTCTGTTGCTTGGGATCGGGTGTTTGGTGCTACAGAGCGAAGCCTTAAACATTGACTCACAGCTAACATCATTTAAGCCCCAGGAACCATGTCTCCATCTCTTGCCCTACATCTTTGAAACAAAGGGGGACCGAATCCAGCGGGCTATATTGCTGCGGACATCAGAGACGGACACTGCTTCAGCATGCAGGGAAGATTTGAGCAGTGGACATGCTTAAGTAAGAATAAAGACAAATTAACTTGTCAAATACTTCCTCTCGGATAGCATGAAATGCAATCTTTTCTTGCATAACAAAGTATCATCTCCCAGTAGTGCCAAGGGTCCATTTCCTTGTTTTTCTTCATGTTCTAACTCGTGGTTCCAGGGGTACCCACTAATTAGCACAGTATCTGCAACAGCTGCACGTAACAGCTGAGGAATACTTTGCCATAGCAAATAATTCGTTTTACTCTTAAATGCGTATGCCTGTAGGTCTAGACATAATATGCACGAAGCATGGTGTCAATTCTTTACATTAACTACTAGGTACACCTTGGCCATTAAAATACCATAAAATTTTACTATTTTGACTATTTAGTTTAATTTACTCGAATGTTTGAAAATCAAATTAACTGCCTCAGCTTTATTGGAATAATTTTTATCTAAATTTTCAATATTTACTAATTATAATTTGAAGTTTGCCTTCCCATCTTAATAATTTTGAACATTTTAGAAGAAAAAGAACTTTTTTTTTGGAAAATGATTTAAACATGTGGCATGTGGGACTCCAACGGCACTCTTGCCATAGACCCCTTAGAAGTATAGAATAGGCCTGTATTTAGAAAAAGATCCTGAGAAAAAAATACATCAGAATTTTAAAAGTGGTTGAATCTAGGTGGTTAAGATTGCCATGATTTTTATATTATTTTATTCTTTTTTATTTGTATTTTTCCAGATTTTCCACAATGAAAAAATATTACCTACCTAGTTGGGAAAAAAAAAAAAAGCACAGTAAATATATTTTCAAGCGATGCACATTTAGCAGGTCAGCTCTCTGACCCCACCTCAACATGAAACTTTCTACCCTCCACCAGGATCCTGGGACAGGTTTCTAATTCTTTCCCCTTGCTTCCGCAACCACCCCAGACTTGCAGCAGCAGGGACCCCAAGGGTGGTTCCATCCTCAGCCCCTTCAGCTAGCTGACTTGGTGGTAAAGAAATACATAAAGGAGCCCCTGAATGCCTTGGGGACCACACTCTTGGCAAAAAGTGTTCTCGGGGTAGGGGTGGAAGAGCTACAACCATTTAACTCAGTGCTAATTCTGGGCACTAAATAGAAACTGGCTCCCTCGGCAGAGTTTGGAGACTGCATCTCCCCAAGACGGCTGAAACGCCCCATAACCTGACCTTGCAGCATCCTCCTCTGGAAGATGGTCAGAGGGCAAGCACACTGGGGGCAAAGGGGCGATGCTCATCCCGCCCCCCAGATGTAATCCCCCTGTATAGGAAATGACAGCAGCAATGACAATAATCTGTTTCTTCAGAGGAATCAGCAGTGGGAACAGTGAGGCAGGACAGTCTTACTGGTTCCCATCAAATCCCAGTCTCTGACACCGGCAGCTTCCTCTGCCCACACCCAAGCCCCTTCACCACCTTTGTGGGTGAGGCTGCATTTCCTTGTCAGGATATCTAACTTGGAAGAAGCACTTCCCAGAATCGGGAAAGGAAGCCTCTGCCACCCTGTAACCTAGAGGGTCCCAAAGGGCAAAGCTAGGAGTACCTCAGAACCAAATCCACTCCTCTTTTTACACATTGAGGCTCAGAGTTCCACTGTCCACTGGCCCAAGGTCGCAAAGGAATCATGTCCCAGTGGGAACCCAAGAATTTTCTCTTCTGGCACGCTGTACAGCCTGAGACTTTCCCCCAAATCATGATGTTTTAAATTGAACACCGGAAACCTGCCACATCCTTCAAGGAGACATGCTTACACTTCAGGGTTTTTTAGAAAATTAACTTCACCTGGACACTTGCTCTGAGCTGCAAATTGAGCAAAGGCAGAGACTGCAATGCCTAAGTGACCACAGTAGCCTCAGCGGTTCCCAGCATGCTACCTGGTTCGCTGATTCTAAGGTGGGCATTTTCTCATATTTTCACGTGTCTAAAAGTGGGCTACAACTTGCAATCAACCAACCACAGGTCAAAGTTTAACTGGCAGCATTTTTTTTTTCCTGAATAGATCAATCATTGCGCACCATACAAATGATGCATTCTTTTTTTTTTTTTTTTTTTTTTTTTTTTCCCTAAATGGCTGCACCTGCCGCATATGGAGGTTCCCAGGCTAGGGATCGAATCAGAGCTACAGCTGCCAGCCTATACCAGGGCCACAGCAATGCCAGATCCAAGCCACATCTTCGACCTACCCCACAGCTCATGGCAATGCTGGATTGTTAACCCACTGAGTGAGGCCAGGGATCGAAACTGCATCTTCAGGGATACTGGTCAGGTTCGTTTCCACTGAGCCACAATGGGAACTCCCAAATGATGCAGTGGCCAAAACATAGGTATCAAAAGAATAAATGTATCAATCACTATGCTTAGGGCCTACATGCATCATTTCATTTACTCCTCCCCACAGATCCTCCTATGAAAGAAGCAGTATTATTCCCATTTGACAGACCAGAAAACTCAAACCTAGAGCAGTTGCCCATGATGACAAGGACATGGTGGAGCTATAATCAACCCAGGAGAATGCAGTTCCTTTGTCAACAAGTAGGGTGACCAACCATTTGGGTTGGCCCTGGTCTGAGGGGTTTCCTGGAACATGGGAATTTCAGTGCTAAAACTAGCAAAGTTCCTGACAAACCAGGATGGTTGCGCACCTTGCCACAAAGCCCATCCCCCCTGCCTCCACCTCCTCCTCCAGGGCCTGCACCTGAACAGGCCCCTGGGCCTGGCAGGACTTCTGCCGCTGAGTCCCTCTCTGAATAAGCAGCGGCCCCTCCATTCCTCAGCGCCAGGGAAGCCACCCCTGTCCTGCCTTCCCTTAGTGTCTGCCGCCAACAGGTGCTAGACTCACATATTCACTGGATACACTGTCCTGTTCCCACAGCTAATGGCACATCTGGCTGTGTTCTCAAAGCTTCACTGAAATTATGCACCAGGCTATAGCTCCTCAATTCGTTTCATGGTGCTATATGGATTTTGACAAGAAGCTCAATGTTTTCAGATTCTGGGCAGCTATTAATATTAGCACATTTGGACCCAAGCAGAAAGGCTCCTTTTCTTTGAGAAGCCTCCCAGCCCCCACAACCATGGTTGCAGAAATCCACACAGGGCCCAAGTTTGTTCTGAAGGTCAAATTGCCAACAGGCAGTGCTTCTTGTGGGGACCCCAACATGGAGCTCTTATTATAATACAGACTCCAGGCCTTGGCCCAAACTTAATAAATCAGTCTCCAGAGATGGAGCCCAGATATCTGCCTCTGAAATAAAGTCCCTCTGCAGTTACAATATGTGCCAAAAGTTATGACCGTAGCTGAAGACAGTTTCAGAAAATCTCCTGGCCCCTGCACCGTGTCACCTCACTCCAGACTCACTTGCAGCTGGGCCCCTATTCAGGTGGGTCCAGGCTTCTCAGTCCCTCCCAACAACAGGGACCCTTGACCTCAGCGCCTTCCTTCTGGGCTGGTGACTGCTGTCCCAAGACTGGACGGGAGGCAATCAGCCACTCTGTTCCCCCTCAGAAGTCAATGACTGCAGGGCCTAGGAAGACTGCAGTCACAGTTCAGGTACCTATGGGAACAGCTCCCAGAGCCAAGTGCTACTTTGTAACGTGTAGGCATCTTTGGTGCTCTCTCCTGCCAGCTTTGCTGGGTACTAGACTCCCCAACTTCTCTGCCCCCGGCACACCTGCCTCTGCCTACCACACTCTCCCCTCTCATCTGCTAGACTCTCATTCTCCCCAAAGCACATCATGGACTCCTTTGCAGTCCTGGTAAATTTTACATGAGCATTGACTACATATACATATATTTTTTGTTGTTGTTGCCCTTTTTTATGGCTGTACCTGGGGCATATAGAAGTTCCCAGGCTAGAGGTCGAATCGGAGCTGTAGCTGCTGGCCTATGCCACAGCCACAGCAATGCCAGATCCGAGCTTCACCTGTGACCTATATCACAGCTCACAGCAATGCCGGATCCTTAATCCACTGAGTGAGACCAGGGATCGAACCCACATCCTCATGGATACTAGTCGGGTTTGTAACCCACTGAGCCACAGTGGGAACTCCAAGTAATGAATACCTTGATCTACGTTATCCCACCCTGACCACAACTCCATAAATACAGGGACGGGGTCTGGGTTCTGCCCCTGCTATATCGTAGGAACCAATAAATAATTAAATAAATGGACATATGAATAAATCCCCATATGTCTCTATGAAGCAAAAGTATTAATACCTTTACTTTCACAGCTAAGGAACTGAAGCAGAGATGAAGGAATTTACTGCCCAGCTACTAAGTGGCAGAACAGAACTGGAACCTACCTTCTAGGCTGCAGACCCCCATCTTCAGAGGGTTCAGAAACAGACAGACCTGGGGCTGGTGTGGCAACTGGTTGCCATCTGTCCTAAAACCAGGCAACGACTTCATCTGTAAACTTCCTCCTCTGTTCTTGCTCCTGGATTTCCATTTCTATTTCTTTCCTTCCTCTCTCCCCTCTCTCCCTTCTCAGACCTCCCCTGCCCTCTGTGTCTGCAGACTGATAGGGTTACAAAGACCCCGTGAGCTCTTCCTGGGGAACTTCTCAAAACAAAGGCGAAAGTCATGCTGCAGAGAGTAAAAGCCCAGCTTCAGGCCGAGGTGATTCACTCACCCCAGTGAGTTGGGGAAGCAGAGGCAAGTAAATACTGAAAAACATTAGTGCTTTTTTCATTTAGAATCTGTCTTCATTGTGAAAGAAAAATAAATTTTTTTTTAAAAAAGCCTTCTGAGAATGCAGAGCAAGAATATTTGGAAAACTTGGAGAAACAGATAAAATAATGACAATTGGAAACTGGCTTCCACCCTTGAAAACGAATCCTGATGAGATGCATCCTGAAGTGTAAACAGATTTGAACAATAAACTTATTGAACCATATACAATTATTTCTGGAGAGAAATGGATGAGCGGTTGGTTAGACAAATGGAAGAGGTGTGAATGATTCTTAACACTCTGATCTGGCAAAATGGTCCTTGGAAATTAATGGAACAAAAAATTATACCGGGGAAGAGAAGCATCATCAGGAGAAAGCACTAAACATAGGAACCATGAAATGAAAATGCATTCTTATGAATAAGAGAATTAATGAAATGAATTTAAGAAAAGGTCAAGTTGGGGAGAATATCAGATGGGCTGCAGTTCCACAAAGCCCCTAAAATATACTGTGGCGTTTGAAGCACAGGACTTTGGGAATACAAAGTCCCTGAGAAATCATCCATTCCATGCTTTTTCTACACATGAGGAGACTCAGGTCCAGAGAGGTTAATGACTTGTCCAAGGTCACACAGCAAGATAGGTATCAGTTGTTACGCTGCATCAATGCCACATGTGGATCAAGGAAAGCCATGCTTCCATTTTTACTCGTTGAGCTGTATTTAGTGACAGAAACTATAATTTAGAAGGTGCAAAAAGGCAGGGGACAGGCCTGGAGAAGATGGCTCAAGAGTGTCCATGGAAAGAACATGCTGTCTAGAGTCAGGGAGACCTGGGTTCAAATCCTGACTCTCCCAAGTACCAGCTACGACCTTGCAAGTCACTCCACCTTTTGGAACCTTAGTCTCATCAGTAAAATGGGGCCAACATTGCTTTTTGCAGAATGAAACGAAATATCCCAGGAAAAGCACTTAGTACACAGTAGGAACTCAGTAAGAATGCTGATGTTAGCAGCATCTCCAGAATTTATTGCCTTAAAATTCAAAAGTTCACCAAAAAGAAAAAAAAAATTTAATGGCAAAAGAAGGAAAACAAAGTATCAGGACAGAATACAAATTCTGACAGAAAGAAATTAGGAATGCGGTGTACTCTAAAAGCTTGCTAGCTTTCCTCAGAGAAGTCAAATGGCCCAAGATTACAGAAGAAATACACTCAAGACAGTGGGCACTGCCTGGGGAAGTGCCAGCATCTCTTTACAGCTTGGTTCTTGAGATACTCCTGAGGATCTGGGCAGCCTTTCCCCAGTGCACACCCAAGAGGGCCCCTCTGCAGAACACTGCCCCCATAACTGGTTGCACACACTCTGCGGGAGAATAGGCTTCTTTGTCAGATCCTCCACTCCCCATCACTGGGTGTGGTTTAGGGGAAAAGCGCAAGAAGTGTCCTGATAATCAGACTCTCCTTAACATCACAGGAGGACACCGGGAAGGCACAATTGTCCCAGGCCTATCTCAGGAGCAGTCCTGGAGAGGCTGTCTGGCTAGGGCAGAGGATTTTGCAGAGGTCATGTTTGGACATACCCACAGGGCTCCTGAGGTCTGCAGGGCTGAGAGGTGACTCCACTCAGCAGGGCTCCTGAGCAATCCTACTGGCAAGGGAAATGATTACCTGGTTAAGAACTAACTCCTGCTCTATTCCTATGAGAAACCAAGGTGTATTTAGCTGAAATTATTTTCACAAAATGAAGCTATGAGGTTAATAGTTTATTGCCCAATAAACTATTATGCGTGAGCTCTGCACAGACATGACCTAGGAATTCCCAATCAACAGGATAGACAGACTCAGGCACTCCAAGCTAAGACCATAATGCCATGACTCTCTTGATGCTTCAGATTAAGCTGCTTGTTTTGACTTAATTACCTAAACAGCAATAACATCCCAGTTCAAATGCCGTCATGTTCACAAAGGCTTCCAGACACTGCCCCCAAACCCCCGTTAGAATCAGCTCTTAAATAAGATTAATAAAATGCTGAGAATGGTGCCTGGAAGTTGTTCAATTCTAAACAAGTGGGCACTATTATGTTCTGGTGTAAGGCATTTACCAGGCCTATAGACAGGGCTGGGCTTCATGTTGGGCTCTGAGGATTTGGGGATCCTGTCTGAGAGGGCCTGCCAAAAGACAGAGGATCTGGCAAAGAGCAGAAAATCTCCAATCTAATCAGCACCACGAACAGCTCCGCAGGCACTCCTGGCTGGACTGTGGAGCTGCCCCAGAGGTTCACAGCTCCTACGGGTATGAAGACCAGGTGATACCCAGCACAGATAACTTTAGGGGAATCTATTTCCTGGTTCTCAACTTCCACATGAAACACTTCCTAAAATTGATCTTCCTGTAGTGAAAGTAGATGCTAGTTTTCCTTTCCCACCTTCCCTTCTATAATACGCCTTCTTCTACTGTACACAGACTCATGTATCTTTTCACCCTAAATCTTTTTATGGTGCATTGTCCTGTCAAGTTCAAACTTCTGGGACATCAAATAAAGGAGCAATTCAACAAATGGTGTTCTCAATTTCACCTCTAATCAAGGCTCTATAAAGGCCACTCCCAAAATGCAGGACCACTACATACAGTTGTGCAGGTTGTTCACTGCATAATTTCCATCTACATCATTGTCTATGTGAATTGCTCTCCCTGGAGTTTTGTAGTGTACAAACCTCCTGTCTGGTTATATGAGGTGGTCTGCTCCCATCCATCTCATTTAGAGAAACATTTCCAACAAAATTTAACTATTTAGTGATTACCAAAATTTGTAGTACATTTATGCTATTTTTATCAAGTTTGAATTACTAGTAGTTAAAATAATAACTCAATCCAGAAGATTTTTTTTTAATTCTTAGAGGCTTATGGTCACGGGAAATAACAAAATTCAATTTATATACACCTTTTTGTCACAGAGAAGTATGATAGGAAAATCAATAAAAGACTTTCAAGCATAAAAATACATTACATTAGAATAAAATTCTGTGGGGGAAGTGGATTGGAAATACAATTTCCTACTGTTAAATAAGAGCTCATTCGTGTATTTTTTAAAAGGATGGTGGTGGGTATCAAATTGCTATTGTATTTGTATTTTATTGGACACATTTGAAACAGCTATATGAGAATGTTATCTTACAATGTCTATGTTTGTAGTACACCAGACATTACATCCTTTGTAATTATTTTAAATTGGTTTATTTAAAATTATTTAAAATTGCTTCAGATATTCTAGATGTCACTTTTAAAGGCTCAAGAAGAGATACAGATTTTCAAAATTGTTTTAGGGTGCAATGAGAAGACATGGTTAACCCCACTGATGCCAACCCCATTTTAGACACCAGCCTGTCCCAGCAAGTGGAAGCATTCTCTCCACCACAGAAGACATGTCTGCTTTGGGAGCACTCGTTCTTTGCTTTTCTTGAGGCTGAGCTCAGGCTCAGAAGCAGAGATGTTACTACATGGAAAGAATGGTCCTTGGCTACCAGACTGAGTTTGCTTGGCTGTATGCTGACGTTCCTATCCTCACCACAAAACTTGGGTTTTCTTCTGTGTGATTTGGGGCAAGTGTTCACCTCCCTTTGGGCTCCAACAATCTGGCTGTCAGGAAGACGATGGGGTCGGTGACACCCTCCAGGATTCAGGTGATGGTTTGGGGTTCTGGCTTTATCTCCACCAAGGCTCCCTCACTGAGTGCCTGATACCATCTGCCACAGAGCAGGCCTACAGTTAATATGTCTACCCCTATGACAACCTCAAATATGGAGAGATCTGCCATTCCCAAGAGAAAGTTCCAAAACAAAGCGTTTGACCAATTTGCACGTGCAAACTTTTAGGAATATAGATGAGATAATTAAAGGTCTACTTATTTAAGAGTTCCCGTCATGGCTCAGTTGTTAATGAATCCGACTAGGAACCACGAGTTTTCGGGTTTGATCCCTGGCCTCATTCAGTGGGCCAAGGATCCAGTGTTGCCCTGAACTGCGGTGTAGGTCGCAGACATGGCTCGGATCCTGCGGTGCTATGGCTCTGGCATAGGCTGGCGGCTACAGCTCTGATTTGACCCCTAGCCTGGGAACCTCCATATGCCACGGGTACGGCCCAAGGAAATACAAAAAAAAAAAAAAAAAAAAGAAAAGAAAAGTCTACTTATTTAATACATTTTAAAATTTGTGAGTTCCCATTGTGGTGCAGGGAAAACTAATCCAACTAGTATCCATGAGGATGCAGGTTCGATCCCTGGTCTCTCGCTCAGTGGGTTAAGGATCTGGTGTTGCCTTGAGTGGTGGTGTAGGTCACAGATGCGGCTCGGATCCCATGTTGCTATGGCTGTGGTGTAGGCTGGCAGCTGTAGCTCCAATTCAGCTCCTAGCCTGGGAACCTCCATATGCTGTGAGTGCAGCCCTAAAAAGAAAAAAAAAATTAAAATTTAATTTCACATATATTTAAAGTAACTTATATAAAACACATTAATATACCATATAGTAATTATAAATTAATAGGCAAATTGAAAATTAACATATTAATATAAAGTCTTATCTATGAATTACAAATATATTTAGAAATAGTGCTTTTCTTCCACATTTACACTTAATTCATGAAACAATTGTATTCATTCTCTTCACATCCATCTTTGGCATTAGTATCTTTGTCACCGCTAGAGCCACTTCCCAAGTCATCTAACACAGCTTTCCAGAGAGCATCGTCTTCACTTCCATCTAAGTCACTTAAGATACAGGATGTTTTGCATCTTAGGATGATGCTGTCACTGAAAATTATACTCCCAGCCCCAAGTACCCATTCTCTATTCATGAGCTCTGCAAAGTAACCACTTAGAGTGTATTGTTTTTTAAAGGGATCTTTAAAAGGCTTGTTTACAACATCCAACACTTTCAATTATAAGGAAAAATGACTAAATCTGTGCATAGTGTTTTTGTCTCCATTTTTGCCTCAGTAAGTGACCTTTACAAGCATTTGAACCATAGTGTTCATTCAAGTTATTGAGGGCTAATCTGTCATCCCCAAATAGTCCCTTGTGAGTTAAAATTGTTTAAGAGTGAGCCCTGTAACATAAGAGACTTCATAAGTCTTGAATAGAAGGTAAATCTCTTTTCTCTGAGAGATAATGAGAGGCAGATGGATGAACAGTTGGATGTTGGGAGTCTTTGACTAAATTCAAGACCCTCCCTCCTAGAGTGGAGCTTTGCAGGGGCAGGTCCCAAGAGCCCTTTATTGGAAACTGCCCCAAGTCTGACCCACCAGTATGATGGGTTCCAGTTTGGACAGAGAGAAGCTGATAGCAGGCCTATCATCCCAACCCAGACCCAAGCCAGAGAAAGCCTATGTTTATCACATCCTTCCTGGATCCTTCTCCTCTACTACCCTGCTAAGTCTCCAAGCCAGGCTGTGAGGTGGCTGTTTAGCCGCGAGGACACCAAAGCTGTAAGCATTTTTCAACTGCATTTATAGAGACATGAAAACATGGCCAGTAATTAATTTCCCAAGTGGTTACAAACTTACGCCCAGTGGCTCAGAGCTAGCTTTGGAGTCAGACATCCCGAGTTTAAATCCTGTTCTTCCACTTAGGAGGTGTATGACCAGAAGTGAGTCACTTAATCTTTCAAGGCTTTATTTTTCTTACCTATAAAATGGGAGTAATAATGTCTGCTTCACAGGGCTGTCATGAGCATTAAAATAATGGTACCCAGCCCAGAACCCAGTACATCTCTTAGAACCTAGAGCTGCACCCCCACCAACAGCTGAAGGCAGAGAACACAGTATAAATAGAGAACCAGTTGGTGTTTGGGACAGCACAAGTTTCCCTGGGCAACAAGTGGCCACACTGTTTATCTTTGCACATGCGAAATGAAAAAAAGACAGCAAACTGGCCACCGACCCAGACATACTGCTTCTAAGCTGGGGGCTTGATGTGTGATAAGCATCTTAAAAATCATGTTCGGGGCTTATTTCTTTTATTATAAAAACAGTACAGTTCATCACACAGAGGCGCAAAAAGAAAATTACAATCAACTCTAATTCTCAGGGATAACATTAGTTATTATTTTGGTATACACCCTCCCAGTTCTTTTCCTGTTCGTTGGTTGTTTTTTTGTTTGTTTGCTTGCTTGTTTTTCCTCTCTTAATTGCAAACACAGCACCATACCCTCCATATTACCTTATAACTTGCTTTCTCCACTTAACACCCTCTGAACAGCTTTCTATAGCATTAACTATTATTTCACATCATTTCAGTGATGATGTGATGCTCTACTAACTGATTGTGCCATACTTTTGTTTTAAAAAATTCTTTTTTTTTTTTGGACGCTTTTTGAGTTGTTTCTAATTTTTCATTACAAACAAGGTCTCCTGGAATTTTACAGATCCCATCATTTTGGATCTTCTCATTAACTTGAAAAGAGGGCAACGTAATCATCCTTTCCACTTGACAGGTGAGAAAACCAAGGCTCACAAGGAAAAAGGGTCTTGCCCACGGTCACTCAATAACTGGTAGACCAGCACCCAACCTGGGTCTCCCAGACCTCCTGTCTGGCCAGCTCTCAGGCCCTTCTCTTTTCCCTCCTCACAGAGCAATGAATCGTTCAAAGGATGTTACACCTCTTCTGCTTCCTCCTCCGTAGGAGCATCTGGGCTTAGAGGGACCACTTAACCCAAACCAGAAACTCTGACCTCCTAATACAAAGTAGCTCCTCAAACACTTTCTAGCCTGTCATCCGGTTTTATTTTGATCACTGTACTTAGCACGGCTTATTCATTTCTTGTTTATTTACTTGTCTTTTATATAGTTCAGTGATTCTCAGTGGGGCAGATCCAACCCTCAGTGACTGCAAAGCAGGACATGGGTTGTCTCACACCCTTACAACATCTGGATTTTAACCAGACATCCATGGGAGTCAAAAACTACTTATAATTATCTAAATCTACACTCAAGTTCCATCTTAAACACAAAGGATTATATGCTTGGTTTAATTTACACTGACTTTTCCTGGAATGCAACCACCATGAAAAGTGAGAGATTGCTTTCCTCAACTTGGAGTTTTCTCATTTCGGAAAATGATATCCTCAATGGCCATACCATTCATGACATTAGAGTCACTGTTACTATCCTTGTATCAGACTGCATTTGTACTATCACATTCCAAGCAGTTCTAAGTATATTTACTTAGATCTTTTTCTCTGCCCTCATTTCAAATAGTCAAAGAGAAAGAGAAAATGTCATCAACACTCAGACATTATCTCTTTTTTTCCCTAAATTCAAACATTCATTATAAGTAAGCACGCCTCAGAATGCTTCATCCTGTTGCTTTTAAAAAATGAAAATACAGAGTTCCCGTCATGGCGCAGTGGTTAACGAATCCGACTAGGAACCATGAGGTTGCGGGTTCGGTCCCTGCCCTTGCTCAGTGGGTAAAGGATCCAGCGTTGCCATGAGCTGCAGTGTAGGTTGCAGACGTGGCTTGGATCCCACGTTGCTGTGGCTCTGGTGTAGGCCAGTGGCTACAGCTCCGATTCGACCCCTAGCCTGGGAACCTCCATATGCCGTGGGAGCGGCCCAAAGAAATAGCAAAAAGACAAAGAAAAAAGAAAATACAATCTACAGGATGGGAGAGCAGAGTTGCAAACCACATAAACAACAAGGGTTTAATCTCTAAAATATACAAAGAATTTTCATACAACTCAACAGCAAAAAGCAAACAATGCAATTGAAAAATGAGCAGAAGACCTAAATAGATATTTCTCCAAAGAAGACATAGGGATGGCAAGTAGGCACCAGTAAAGATGCTCAACATCACTAATTATTAGAGAAACACAAATCAAAACTAGAATGAGGTACCACCTCACACTGGTCAGAATAGCCATTGTTAAGAAGTCTACAAATAACAAGTGCTCGAGGAGGTGTGGAGAAAAGGGAATCCTCCTACACAGTTGGTGGAAATATAAATTGGTACAACCACTATGGAAAACAGGATGGAGGCTCCTCAAAAAACTAAATATAGAGCTACCGTATGATCTAGCAATCACACTCCTGGGCATATATCCAGACAAAACTATCATCCAAAAAGATACATGCACCCACATGTTCATAACAGCAATATTCACAATAGCCAAGCCATAGAAACAACCTAAATGTCCATCAACAGATGAATGGATTAAGAAGATGTGGTACATATACACAATGGAATACTACTCAGCCATAAAAAGAACAAAATAATGCCATTTGCAGCAATATGGATGCAACTAGAGACTCTCATATTAAGAGAAGTCAGCAAGAGAAAGACAAAAACCACATAATATCACTTATATGTGGAATCAAAAATGTGGCATGAATGAAACTACCTACAAAAGAGAAACAGACATGAAGACTTAGAGAACAGACTTGCAGTTGACAAGTGGAGGGGTGAGGGAGTGGGATGGACTGGGAGTTTGGGGTTAGTAAATGAAAATTATTACATTTAGAATGGATAAACAACAAGGTCCTACTGTATAGCACAGGGAACTATATCCAGTCTCTTGAGATAGACCATGATGGAAAATATTTTTTTTTAAATGTATGCGTGTGTGTATGTATGTGTATATATATGTATTTAAATACATATGACTGAGTCACTTTGCTGTACAGCAGAAATTGGTACAACATTATAAATCAACTATACTTTAATTTTAAAGGGGGGGTTCCCATTGTGGCTTAGTGGGTTAAGAACCCGGCATAGTGTCCTTAAGGATGCCAGGTTTGATTCATGGCCTTGCTCAGTGAGTTAAGGATCCAGCATTGCCACAAGCTACAGTGTAAGTTGTAGATGCGGCTAAGATCCAGTGTTGCTGTGGATATGTTGTAGGCTGACAGCTGCAGGGCTGATTCAACCCCTAGCCCAGGAACTTCTATATACCACAGGGGCAGCCATGAAAAGGAAAAAAAAAAAATGCTTCATGATTCTTTCCCGTATGTTTTTGACCAACTATTTGAATACTGAAGTACGTATTATTTTATTAAAATTACTTTCCTTTTATTTCTCCATTATATTGCAGTGAAAATGCTTTGTTGATTTTTTAAATTATGTGAATAGGTAGAATGTGTTATCTGTAAATTTAATTTCATGATGATAAAGGAGCCATTCAAAAGATCTGAGTTAACAAAGGACCTTTTGGGTCTGATTGTGTTGAGAACCACTGGTGTGGTCTGTCTCTCCCAACTAGAAGATCAACTCCATGAAGGCAAGGCCTGGTCTGACTCTATCCCTACTCCAGCCATCAGCACCCAGAAGGGTACTCAGTAAAGACCAGATGAATGAAGGAATGATGGAGGAATCCCAGACATTGTAAACAATTGGGTGGGGAAGATATTTAGGGGCAGGGTTCATTCAGCCTTTGAGAAGTTGATTCGGTAACATTTCTGAAATCCTTTTTTTCCAAGTACTGGTTGGGATAGGAACCCTGATCTGCCTGATGGTTGAGAAGACTCAAGATCACAAATCTGAAGACTCCTGGCACAGGGCCTGGCCCAGGGGAGGGCTGAGTAATTGACTGCTGGTGTTTTCTTGTTGTTAGATTTCCCAAGCAGTAAAACCATAACTCTCTATCCTCAGCTACCCGGCCTCCTTCTCTGCTCACAGCCTGGTGGTTGTTATTAATACATTTTCCTAAGAACCTCCTACTCGCATTTATTTCCCCCCACCTCCCCCACCGCAGGCATCGGCTACCTTCAATAATCTCCCTCTAATTGGAAATCGAGGCTGTCAGGATGACCTTCCTCTCCCCTCCCGAGTTCTCACCCTGGTCCAAGTCTCTGACAGATGCAAAGGTCCCCAGGGCTCTGAGCAGAAGCTGCAGACCAGGAGGATGCAAGAGGACCAGATTCCCCGTGGGCGCTGTGATGGGGCAGGCCCAGCGCCCCAGACTTCAGCTGCCACGTGGGGAGTGGACCTGGCCCCTCTGCCGACTCTCCGTGATAAAATGCCACGGCCCCCGGGGGAGCCGTCTCCAGCCTTCCACAGTGGCTCGGCGGCAGGTTTATCACACTCGCTGAGAGAAGACATAATCAATTCCCCAGCTGGCACTTTGCGCTGAATACCCACTTTTTCAGCTTGATAGCAGGACTAAATTAGTTATTTAGCAACTAGGCCCTAATTTAGAGCAAGCGAGAGCCTTGACAAGGATCATTGTTCAAGGCCATCCCCCCTTTGCCTTCAGATAGGAGGCCCACAAATCCCCAGAAGGTGATAAATAGACAATTAGAAAATAGATATATTTGGTTAGATCTACAAGGCTCCCCGGCGCTGTCAGGCTCACAATGAAGGGGGCCGGGGTAAATTGGTGGCCAATGAACGCCAGCTGCACGGCCATCCGTTCTGCAGACACTCAGCCATATGTGGCCATTTACAGGCCGTCCTGAAGAATAGATCGGACTAGTAAGACCAGAGGGAACTAAAAATACTTGACAAAGTTGGCTGCTCTTCATTTAACAAGAATAAAATATCTAATGGGGTGTAATGGACGCCATCAATCACCTACTGCCAGCCCCAGCCGTAATACCACACTTTTAACTATTAATGCAACTTTTTTTTCCCCCTCTAATAAGTGGGACAGGCACATCCGCTTTGTATACAGGGTGGATGTTGGGGAGTGGAGATGAATGGGAAATGCTGGAGAGCTGTGGCAGAGGATGAATTTTGGTTTAAAAATACAAATAACGGTGGGTCTGGAAAGTGGTGCAGCTGCTATGGAAAATAGTATGGTGGTTCGTCAAAAGACTAAACATAGAATTACCACATGATCCGACAATTCCACTCCTATATATATACCCAAAAGAACTGAGAGCAGGAACTCTAACAGATACGGCGCACGGATGCTCAGAGCAGCATTATTCACAAAAGCCAAAAGCTGGAAGCAACCAAGGGTCTGTCAATGGATGAGTGAATAAACAAATGCAGCGTACACAGACAGCGGAATATTATTTACCTTTAAAAAAGATGGAAATCCTAACACATGCTGTAGCATGGATGAACCTTGGAGTCATTATGATAAGTGAGGTAAGCCAGACACAAAAGGACAAATATTGTATAATTTCTCTTCTATCAAGAACCTAGAACAAGATTCAGAGAGATAGAAATAGATTGGTGGTTGCTGGGAGCTGGGGAGAGAGGGCAACAGGGGGTTATTATTTAATGTACGGAGTTTCTGTGTGGGATGATGATAAAGCTCCCAAATTAGGTAGAGCTGATAGTTGTACAACATTGAATGTACTTAATGCCACTGAATTATATACTTAAAAATGGTTAAAACAGTTCCTGTTGTGGTCCAGTGCTAGAAAACTCAACTAGCATCCATGTGGACATGGGTTCGATCCCTGGCCCCACTCAGTGGGTTAAGGATCCAGAATTGCTGTGGGCTGTGATGTAGGTCACAGTCACAGCCTGAATCTGTGTTGCTGTTGCTGTGGCGCAGGCCGGCAGCTATAGCTCTGATTCGACCATTAGCCTGGGAACTTCGATATGATCAAGTGTGGCCCTAAAAAGACCAAAAAAACAAAAACAAAAACAAACCAAAAAACGGTTAAAACAGTGAATTTTATATTATATATATTTTACTACAATCTTTTTCTAATGATAAATTGCAAAGGCAGAGAAGACAAACATTCCAATTCATCAGACAGAAAAGTTTGTGAATTCAGTTAATCTAGGAATATTTTTTTAAGTCACCCCAGATGATTGATCTTTTGGCAAGTCGTGATTTTTTTGAGGCCTCAGTTTCCTTGTCAATAGTTGAGAGATAACAACCCTTGACGCCTCTACCTCCCAGAGCAATTATGAGGCCCAAAGAAGATGAATGGGACATGAGCCTCCTTTAACTGTTGTCTAATTTGTCAGTCCATACCTGCATCCAGTACAGCTCATACACTTCAGGAAAATTACTAAAGGGACTTCATCCATATGGACTGATCCATCAATCTGAAAGATCCCATGGATGAGAAAGTCGGGTCCCCACAGATGGAGACCAGACCCTGTCCTCAACCTACCGTCCACCTGGGGAGGCTCCCCCTTGGCCACTGCTGGTTTCATGCATTATTCAGTCACCAGAGTTATCCTGCAGTGGCTCTGATGGTGTCCTTCACACAGTCTGAGAGTGTCTCCAGGTAGGGCAAACAAGGAACAAGCAGCAGAACGACTTTGAGCACACCTGCAGAGAGCAGATGAGCCAGGTGCTATGGCAGCGTGGGGCTGAGTGCTCTTTGCAGCGAAGGCAGGAGAGGTCTGGGCATTAGAGGGATGAGGACGGCTGCAGAATGATGGCCATCAGGTTTCATAGTAATGCCTACGGTTTGGGGTTTCTGTTGTCTTTTTACCACAGAATGCATATCTTGGGTTTATTGAAAAGACACCTTCTGTTTCAGCTTTTAAAGCACATTTACGCCTTTTAACTCATTTGATCCTCAAAACCACCTGGTGCATAAATAGACTGTTTCTTTCTCCTGAACCTGGCAGGCTCTGCTTGTGTCCTGGTTTACTGCATCTGAATTCAACTCAGTCCTTCGACTCGCTGTTTTATATGCACTCATGAACCCAGATGTCCTATATCCCCTTTCTTTTTCCATCTGACTCATGCTCAATAATCAATTCATTTAGCAAATTATACTAGTTAGGATTCACAAGAAGCAGAAAATCAACTCAAATAAGCTTCAACAAGAAAGAGGAAGTGAGTATAAGGATTAAAGAGAATTTCATGAAACCCACAAAGAGGAATGCACCTGGGTCCCAGGGGCAAAACCCAGAAGCTCTGTCTTGGTCACCAGACTTGTCATCTCCCTTCTCTGGCTGATATCTATCATTGCTTCTCTCTCTCTCTCCCTGTCTCTATTATTCCCATATCAGTCTTCTCTAATCCTCGAAGAAAAGGAAATAGGATTGCCAACAGTTCCTGAACTTCACCTCTTCTGTTTTTAACCATCAGGAAGAAAGAACTCTGACCTTTCTTCTATCCCAAATCCCAGGAGGGGGCCCTACTGACCCAGGTTCCTACTCCTGGACCAACCGTCAGTAGGAACCACCATATGGATGGAATGAGGGGGTTAGTAGGGGGTAAATTGTAGACAAGGAGGTTGGAGGATTATTGCTGAGAGACAAAACAAAAGGTTTCCACGACATAAACACTTCCATAGTCTACCATGCGTGAGGCATTCAGTCATGCAAAAATATGTGCTTGACAGAGCCTTGTAAATCAACTACATTTTAATTTTAAAAAATTCTTTTAGGAGTTCCCGTCGTAGTGCAGTGGTTAACGAATCTGACTGGGAACCATGAGGTTGTGGGTTTGATCCCTGGCCTTGCTCAGTGGGTTAAGGATCTGGCATCGCTGTGAGCTGTGGTGTAGGTTGCAGATGTGGCTCAGATCCCGAGTTGCTGTGGCTCTGGCGTAGGCCGGTGGCTACAGCTCCTATTCAACCCCTAGCCCGGGAACCTCCATAGGCCGAGGGAGCAGCCCTAGAAAAGGCAAAAAGATTAAAAAAAAATTCTTTTAAATATGTACTAAGCAACTACTATGTGCTAGCTACTGTGGCAGACACTGGAGACAAATCAGTGAACGAGAAACTACCCCTGCTTGAAGGGAGCTTACAGTCCAGTTGGTATGACAGAGCATACAAAATTATACCTGATAAGTTATTGCACCTGGGGATTATAAAGGATGACAGGATATAATTATACAGGACACATACCAAAATAGATCAGGGGGAAAAATATATGTATATACACACCTGCCAACCTAGTTTGAATGGACGAGATGTCTTTCCTGAGGAAGTGAGATTGAAGCTATGACTGAAAAATGAGTGAAAAATGAGTGGCAGTTATCTGGAAACTCTAGGTGTTCTGAGAAACTTAAAGATGAAGACCCTGTCTTCGAGAAACTTCCATCTAACAGGGCAGGGTTTCCTGAAGACTTCCACAGAACACCTGGCGTACTACATATTAAGTTTCTGGTTTATAAATAAGTTCCATGGTCAACTTTGAAAAAAAAACTTATGGTGTCCAAAGGGGGGTGGGAGGGATGGGCTGGAGGTTTGGGATGGAAATGCTATAAAACTGGGTTGTGATGATCATTGCACAACTATTAATAAAATTCATTGAGTTAAAAAACTAAATTTAAACAAGGTCTGTGGTCAAATATATTTTGGAAATGCTGGGTTGGACACTTAAACTGTTGTCTTTGCTGCAGAACTGGTTAGAGATTTTTACATGCCAAGGTGCCCTGAGACTCTTGAAAGAGATTCTCTTTTGCCATTAAGACAAACCTTTATAAGCAACATCTTCAAATGCAGCAAAGTGCTCAGTCAGGAAACCCTATCAATTTATGGAGGGTAAGAGACAGGCCCAAGGACACACAGCTCATTAATGGTAGAACCTGCACTCTATTGACCTTCTCACTGGCTCTTCCTCTCCCCTATCTCCCTTGCATGATAGGTGTTTAAGTGCAAGATAACAACTTCCCCAGCCTCCCTTATAGCTACGGATGGCCACATAACCCTTTTCTGCTAATGAGATGTTAGGAGAATTCTGCTAGAAGGCTTGCCAGAAAGATTTTGCTCCTTATGTAAAGAAAGACTTAATAGGATGAGTTCTCTCACTGGTCTCCTCTCTTTGTGCTCTGTTGACAGAAGACATAGTGCTCTGGGCTGCTGCAGCCATCCTGTGACCATGAGGGGAGACATCACCCACACTCTAAATGTAGGAAAGCAGAAATCAGGTGAGAATAGCCATAGCCCTTCATTAATTTAAGGTGCTATGACCACCCACCTCTGGACTTCTTGCCATGAATACTCACTTTAATGAGGGAGAGTGTTGCTGTGACAAAAAAAAAAAAAAAAAAAAAAAACAAAAACTTGCTAATTCAATTCTCAACCCTGTTCATCCAACTTGAACTTTTCAAATAAAGAATGTCTCCTGGTTTAACATTATCCTGGTAGAATGCCTCTTAGAATAGGAATACCCAAATTTCATAGAACACACATATCTTTCAACATAATAACCAATATTCCTAAGGGAAAATGTTATAATTAAAAAATTGTCAAAAAATTCATTGCCACATTTTAACAAAACAATGCATGAGGAAAGCCTCGAGTTTTTTCCAACTATAATTGTTTGCTCATCAGAATCTCATACAAAATTTTGAGAAACAGACCAGGAGACCAGAAAAAATAGGTGTGTCTCAGATGGAGCTGGCCCTAAACAAAGCCTTGTCACTCTGCAGGAACAAATGTTAACAACCCTATTTATCATATAGTGACAGGAAGGAATGTTGTAAGCCTTTTTACATCCTATGATCATTTGCAACTAAATTTAAACTTTAAATTTGACTGTTTCTTACTTATGTTTTAGTAATATTTGGTTGAGAGGTTTGGGTTGCATTGACACACTGGAGTTTTTTTCCCATTTAAAATGGTGGGTAGGGAGTTCCCGTCGTGGCGCAGTGGTTAACGAATCCGACTAGGAACCATGAGGTTGCGGGTTCGACCCTGCCCTTGCTCAGTGGGTTAAGGATCCGGCGTTGCCGTGAGCTGTGGTGTAGGTTGCAGACGCGGCTCGGATCCTGCGTTGCTGTGGCTCTGGTGTAGGCCGGTGACTACAGCTCCGATTTGACCCCTAGCCTGGGAACCTCCATATGCTGCGGGAACGGCCCAAGAAATAGCAAAAAGCCAAAAAATAAAAAAATAAAAAAATAAAAAATAATAAAATGGTGGGTAGAAAATTAGATCCCAGTTAGGGTTTGTGTGCAAAATGTCTGATTTTCAGGAATGGATTACTGAAAGTACAGATGTGGTAGGAAAACTGAATTTGAATTGTTCTATAAATGCCTTCACTGAACTACAAATCAATGCTCCTCTTGCAATAAGAATCCACATGATAATTGGTTGTATTAGGAGTTTCTTCATCTTCTGCAGAACAGCAATAATTCATTTGTGCTCCTTAAGTTTCCACTGAGCCACAGGTTTGGCTATGCCTTAAACCCACCTGAGGAGCTTTTAAAAAATATAAGTGCATATGTGCCACCTACAGAAAAATTAAACAGAATCTCTAGAGCCAAGGTTCATGCATCAGTATTTCTTAAACTCACCAGATAATTATTAAGTATACTCAAGTTTGAGAACCACTGCTCTAAACAACAAATTCCTCCAAGAACTTAGGAACACACTGACATAACAATAAGATTTATGAATCCCACTAAGTTCCTTTTATCTTGGCTACCAGGAAGCTCAAACAAATTTAGTAAGAGTAACTCTCTTGTCCCAGTCTCTCACTTAATTAACTTTCTCCTTTCTCCAGATGTTCAGAGGCTGATTCTTTAATCTTAATTCACTTATATTGCAATAAAACCCAAAATCTTCTGTGTCCTATATCGTCAGAATTCCACCCATCTCCTGAATCTTATCATATGTCATTCTAGCATACATAATCATCCATGAACACACACATACACACAACGGGTTAGCCTACTCCTGCTTTCAACTTAATCTTCCCCTCTTCCCCCAGAAGTTTGATTGCCTCTAAACATGTTCTACAGTGGTTAAAACCTTGACTAATCCAATTTTCTATGAATCAGGGCTATCAAATATTAATATCAACCTACTTTCCGGGGCTTAAAAAAATATTTTACTATGGGAACAAAATATGGCCTCATTTATGCCTGAGTTCATCAACCAGTTAAAATTTTTTGTGTTGTTCTTTTCATCAGCTCTGACAAAGTGATATGGAATTAGACACCCTGTGAACTGTTTCTTTGCTCTAATGTGTGAGCTGCGCTTCACTAGAGGGAATAAAATAATCCACTGTCATTTCTGTTTTTATCATATTCATTTTTGGCAGAGAATTTATTCACTCTTCACTATATAGTTATTTATGTGCTACAATCTTGCATTTTTGCATTCCCCAGAGAATGCACCATTAAAACTCTTAATGTGACACCTCATATTTTTAGTAGACTAGAAAATAGTTACAATTTTAATTTAAATTGAAATGACTATGTAATAGCTGGACAAATCAGTTTGAGATCCCCAGAGCTCTTAATTGTAATTCTCCATTGTTTTCTATGCATAAATTTCTTTTCCAAAGTGCTCATTCTGAAACACTCATTTTTTCTTCAGCTGTTCCATGCTCATTCCAAACTCACTTATTTAATAATTTTCTATGGTTAACAACTTCATGATTAAACTTTAATGTTAAATATAAATGGTTGAAATAATAAGCTTATTAGAGTGTTTAGAAAAGAAAGAGGATTGGACATTTAAGGAATGATGAGGTTAAGTATCAAGTGTAAGAACAGGAGAGATATTCAGTCTACCCAAGACCAAAGCAGAAACAGACTTTGATAGTTTTATATATACATGTATGTGTGTGTGTATATATATATATATATATATATATATATATATATATATATATACACACACACACACAAACACACACACATATATTAGAGATACACATGGTAGATTTGAATGTATAAGTCTGCTCAAGTGATGGACATAGGAGCCTTAACATGATAGAATCCAGAGCTAGAAGCAGCTTCAAGAATATCTAGTCTAGGAGTTTCTATCGTGGCTCAGTGGTTAATGAATCTGACTAGGAACCACGAGGCTGCAGGATCGATCCATGGCCTCGCTCAGTGGGTTAAGGATCCAGTGTTGCTGTGAGCTGTGGTGTAGGTTGCAGACGCAGCTCAGATCCTGCGTTGCTTTGGCTCTGGTGTAGGCTGGTGACTATAGCTGATTAGACCCCTAGTGTGGAAACCTCCGTATGCCACAGGTGCAGTCCTAGAAAAAAGACAAAAAAAAAAAAAAAAAAAGAGTATCTAGTCTAACCTATACATTTTACACATGAAAAACACAAAATTCAGAAAAGGGAGTAATTTTTCCCTCCACAAATCAAATTGTGTATTAGCCAAGACCAGGCTATGAGAGGAATCATAAGTGAGCTATAAGAAGAGGGAAAGGATTCTACCAAAAGCCGTCAGACAATCTCTTATCCAGAATCCCCATGTCTACCAACGCAAAAGTCAGACGGAGCAATAAAGAATGTCAGAGCCTTCCATTCACCATGCTGGATGTGTTTCACAATAGCTGATGCTTAGTTTTATTTATTTATTTTTATTTTATTTTATTTTGCTTTTTAAGGCTGCACCTGCAGCATATGGAGGTTCCCAGGCTAGGGGTCTAATCAGAGCTACAGCTGCCAGCCTACGCCACAGCCACAGCAACATGGGATCTGAGCCATGTCTTCACCCTAGACCACAGCTCACGGCAATGCCAGATCCTTAACCCACTGAGTGAGGCCAGGGATCGAACCCACAACCTCATGGTTCCTAGTTGGATTCGTTTCCGCTATGCCATGACGGGAATTCCTGATTCTTAGTTTTAAAACAAAAACATACAGCAGAAATTGACAGAACATTGTAAATCAACTATAATAATAATAATAATTAAAAAAAAATTTCTCTCTCTAAAAAAAAGATAACATCCAAGCCCCTGTCAGATCAGATTTTATTTTTACCTGGTCTGGTTTAGAAGATGAAAATGTCTCCAATAGAAAACCATGTAATACCTCTCAAATAAGTCTTGAAGGGTCTGCTAGCTCCTTTCAACATTGTTGGAGCAAAGAATTCTTTCCCCTCCATACCACACCCCAACCCCTCAGACACACACACACACACACATACACATGACCTAATGAAGGCTGACTGCTGAGCTGTCCCTCTACTTAATGAAGATGTAAACTACCTAGAAAAAGCCTTAGATAAGTCCTGGCAGATCTGCAAACAACAGTGAACCTGCTACTAACTGGTCATGGGGCTTTGGTCAAGTCCATTGACCACACTGATCCTCAATTTCCTTATCTAGAAAATGAGAAGACAGGCCTAAAGTCCCGCTCTTTCAGCTCTAATGTTCTACGGTTCTAATTCTATCCCTTAACTCCATCTTCATGGCCTTGACTTGACATCTACTGAGAATGTTCTATAGACCAGACTCTGTGCTTGACACTGGGAATATCGAAGTGAATAAGACACTGTCCCTACCCTCCAAGGCCTCAATCCACTGGAGTGAGACGAACAATAGAGAATGTGGGAGTAAGCAAGAGAGGGTTTAGGAGAAACAGGAAGTTTCTGGCATGGGCATTTAAGTGAGTGCTCATGCCAGAAAACACTGTCTAGAGGCAGACAAGGAAGAAGCTGAAAAGGAGACTGAGAAATAGAAGGAAAACCAGAAGAGAATCCAATGAAAAGCAGAGGGAGTTCCTGGTGGAGGAAGTGGTCAGCAGGGTCAGATGCCAGGAAGAGATAATGTAGTCACTGAATTCAGTAACAAGCAAGTCAGTGGTGTCCTTGGAAGACTCTGCCTCTGGGCAGTTCCCTCCACAGCCACACTCTAATATCCTACTAGACCGAAAGGTTTCTCAAATTCCCTTTAAACTTCATCCCATCTTCATGGAGTCTATTTGTGGATCTGAAAAATGGAGATGATACCCAAAGACTGTTGAATACTAGTACTTAGAAGATCAAATGGCATCAAGGGCTGTTCTTTGTAAAGCACTTTGCAAACTAAAAACACTATTCTGAAGTTCTCTCTCTCCCCTACCCAATAATCCTTCTGCCTCCACTATCTGCTATTTCTCCTCATCTTCATTCTCCTTCCACCTTCTGCCTTCAACTTTCATCTTCATAGATCTCACCTGCCTAGGCTATATACAGTCTTTTTTTTTTTTTTTTTTTTTTGCTTTTCAGGCGTGCACACGTGGCATATGTAAGTTCCCAGGCTAGGGGTTGAATCAGAGCTGTAGCTGCCTGCCTACACCACAGCCACATCAACATGGAATCCGAGCCACGTCTGAGACCTACACTACAGCTCACAGCAACGCCAGATCCTCCCTGACCCACTTAGCAAGGCCAAGAATCGAACCCACATCCTCATGGATACTATTCGGGTTCGTTTCCTCTGTGCCACAATGGGAACTCCCCACCCAGTCATTCTTGCAACCAAATCCATAAGCACGTGGTCTGAACAACTTGCCTCAACTTCTCAGGAAGTTTCTTGTGTTCCTGAGATCAAGCTTCGGCCTCAGCACACTCTTGAAGCTGCCCCTGGTTCCTTCTTGACAGATGCAATGTCCTCTTCTCATTCTTTAGCCTCTTTGTCCTCTCTGAAGCATCTGGCACTGCTGTCTATCCCTCCTTCAAAGGACTCCTCCCCTGACTTCAATGACATTGTTTCCTCTCCCATCTCTTTTCTATTCCAACACCTGTTCTTCAGAGAAGTAGTTAACAATGGCTGGACTCAGCTACAATTTGCCTGGGGTGAAGATCTAATCATATCACCTTGGAGCCAAGGATCATGCTGGGCCATTGGAAAGAGCCATCTCCCCCTTCCTAAAGCCAGATTTTAGACTTGAACTTTTCTGTAAGAAAGTCTTGGGGCTACCAGTCTACAACATAAAAATCAGTTCCCAGATTCTCATGTCAAACACCGCATAGGGGAGTTCCCTTGCCATGCAATGGGCTAAGGATCCAGCACTGTCACTCTAGTGGCTTGGGTCACCACTGTGGCAGAAGTTCAATTCCAGGCCCAGGAATTTCCACATGCCACAGGCGTGGCCAAAAAAAAAAAAAGAACCACATAGAATCATTTCCTCTCAGGGTCTCAGCATTAGAAGGGAATCTTGAGTTCAAACATTATCAACTCCTTGCAACCTTTCCTCAATAGTGTGTTCCACTTCTACTGGAGCACTTCAGGGATAGGGAACTGGCCACTTCCTGAGAAGAATCCTTCCTTCCCAGACAGCTAAGGAGAAAGGCCTCCTTCATATCAAACCAAATCCAGGTTCTCATTACACCCACACATTTGGTCTTAATACCCAATGGGTCCGCCCATAAAAATTCAAATCTCTCTTCCCCATATCTTCATGTCTTGGAGCCACCTGTCCATCTCCTCCTCATTGCTGATCTCTATAAAGCCTGGCTGCTTCCATTCCTTCCACCGTTGCTCACATCACACAGCTTCAAATCCCCTCATGACCCTGACCCACTTATCTGAGCATAACTATTTTCAATAGTGAAGTAAGTGTGTATGTGTGTGTGGGTGTAAGTGAACAAAAGGAATTTTTTTTAGTTTTCCTTTAAGTAGTTCATTTTTGCAAACATCAGGGAACAATTTCCAAGAGGCAGCATGACATATGATGACATAGGAACAAGGTTACCCAGAGCCCAGCACATCAGACAGTCTGGAAAACCCTTAAGTGAAGAATGCTTGTCTCCATGAAACCTTGATAATTTAAAAGGGACAATGACTATCTGAAGCAGTCAAGGTCTCCATTAAATCCAGCAAAGCTAGGCGACTAGAAGGGGGGGCTTCTCATGCAAGGGGGCCCTTTGGTCTTTAGCGACATCATTATCTGCGGGTTATTATCATTACTACAAATACTAATACACTTTTATTAAGCACTGGCAATGACCCAGGGCAAGTGAGTTTAAGTTCATATTATATCCATTTTCATTATCAAGAGAAAAGAGCAGAATGAACAAAGGACTATAATGTGAAATTCTAAAGTAGGAAAAATGAAAAAAGGTTAATTAAAAAAAAAACCCACAGAGTAAAGAGAAAGGCTCCAACTGTTCGTGGTCAGGAGCCATGATGGATGGTGGATCTTGTCACCCTGGACTTGTCCCCTATGATTTCTTTCCATCTCTGTCTCTAAAAAAAGAGCCTCCTCTCAGCTAAGGACGTGGCAGGGACAGGGGCTGGGGTGGAGGGAAAGCAGCAAACATCTCAAAAGCCCCTGAAGTCCGACAAATCAATGTTTCCTAATCCTAATATCTAGCCCAAAACAGAATCAAATTTAACATTTAAAATACATTAAATATAAAAATAAAATATAAACATTAAATCTTGAGAGATGCCTCCCTTCCCCCAAAGACCTTTTTTTGCACCTTTGATGCTAAAAGATCAAAGTACACCACTCTCACCCCTGGGCGTATACACTGGCCTTCTGGATGGTTTACGTCTCTTAGGACGAATATAAGAAATTTCCCATTAACCACCAAACTTCTTTCAAAGTCTCCCATGGAATTACATCTTTCTGCTCTATAACTCTATGCTTGGTAATTCAACCTATTTTTCTATGCAAGTTATTTCTCTCCATCAAGCCAAGGCCTGAGGCTTTTTAGCATGTATAAATCAGAATGGGAATTCAGAACACCAAACAAGTCAGCAGAATGAACATCTAAATATAGAGGAAGTGTGTTGTCCAGGCCAGAGGGTCCTTATATTTATGTCACATGGTGAGGTATCTGTAACCACTCTGTTGGAGCCACTTATCTTGGCTAAACTTTAATCCATCATTCCAAAGTACACATCAAACCACAATGTCATCTGTGGTGTCAGCAAAGAGGGACCCTGAAAGAGATTTGTACATGTTTGCATGTATGTGTCATGTTTATAGAATCCATGCGACTCACCCAAGGTCATACAGCTGATCAGGTCTGCTGAGTTCCCCACGTGACTTGAGTCCCAGCATCCAGTGCTCTTCCTGCTCAAGTGCACAGTCTCATAGAGAGTGATACAAAATGCCACTGCTGGTCTTAGAGAAGTCTATATAATGCCTCAAAGTAGGATCGAGAGGTCATAGCCAGACCCTTCTCAACATGATACAAGAAACAGGTGCCTCTTGGAGTGCTGCCTTAGAATGAGGACTGGGCAGCACTCCAGCAGAAGGGAAATACCAAAAAAAAAAAAAAAAAAAAAAAAAAAAAAAAACCTGTATGTGAACTTCTATGCATCATGATGCCACCCAATGTGTTTTCCACGCTGACTCTTAGCACCTTGATGGCAGGATAATACGTTTGTTCTTTCCTCTATGCCATCTAGCACTAAGTATCAAGTTCAAATGCAAAAAATGTTGACTGAGTAATTGAACTAGATGAAGTTAAAAGTGGGTGAAGAATGAATAAATATTCAACAGATGGTATGGGGTCAACTGGTTAATCATTTGGAGGCACTAAGTTTGGCAGTGGAAGGACTGGGGCTGGGCATACATATGTGTGTTTAAGCAAGGCCTCTCCACATAGAGCCCAGTTAGGAGGACACTGTGAAACTTGTCTGCACTTACTTTGGGTGAATCCTGTGCTGAGTTGCACACATATGCTAAGAATTCTTGCAACCACCCTCTGAGAAGGGCATTATGTTTTCTGTTTTACAGCTGAGAACTTGAAGCATTTAGAGGCCAAGCAGTTGCTCAAAGTCTCCCCACTAGGACATAACAGAGCATTTACAACAACTGCCATTCCAGTGCGTTAAGGATCTGGCATTGCTACAGCTGTGGCATAGGTTGCAGCAGCAGCTCAGATTTGATCCTTGGCCCAGGAACTTCCAGATACCGAAGGTGTAGCCAAAAAAGAGGAGGAAAAAACAAACAAACAAACAAACAAAAAACCCAAAGCTGCCATTTCAAACATTTTAAATGTTTTAAAACTTGCCAACAACCCATTCCACTCGATGACATGCCCCTATCAATGAGGATGTGGTTGCTGCTGTTGCTAGCAATTCCTTACTTTCCAACACTACGGGATGATCAAGACTCATCCTGCATATTCCCTGCCCCAGTCCCAGAATCATTCTAGCCCACTTCCCTTGTTTATCTGTAAATTCCCTCTCCAACAGTGAGAAATCTGGCTTCCACCTCCCAAAATCCATTGACTTCAGTTCCATTATACAAGTATCAGAAGACTTCACCTGTAACTCCCATGGGAAAAAAAGTTTATCATCAGAAGGAAATGATTCTTATGTATGTTCCTTTTGCATTGAATCTTACAAACTTTCCTCATTTCCCAAGTTATGCAGGCCAGGACTCTCTCCCCGACTCCCTTCAGTAAGGTTGTTCCATACATTTATAATACAGTTAGATTCTCTTATCACAACACACATTTCTTCCTGGGATATCCCAACTTCTTTAATGATTTTTTTAAAAAATTCACATTACAGACTGAAGGTTTGTGTCTGCCCCTTGCCGCACCCCCACCTCCCGCCCAGTTCATATACTGAAACCTAATCTCCATTGTGATGCTATTTGGAGGGAGGCCTTTGGAAGGTGAATTATATCATGAAGATGGAGCCCTCACAAATGAGATTAGTGCATTTACAAAAGAGAGCCCCAGTGTTGTAAAATTTGATTGTGATGATGGTTGTGCAATGATAAATACAATAAAATTCATCGAATTTTTTTAAAAAGTCAGGGGGAGAACCCCAGAGAACTTACTTATTCCTTCCACCACGTGAGGTCATAAGACAACCATCTCTGAACAAGGAAGCAAGCATCTGCCAGCGCCTTGATCTTGGACTCCCCAGTTGCCAGAACTGTGGGAAATAAACGTTGTTTAAGCCACCCAGTCTATGGTATGTTGCTACATCAGCCTGAACCCATTAAGACAATATTTACTCATTGTGCTATAAAGCTCTATAGGTTTTGACAAATATTATGTACCCACCAACACGGTATCACCCAATGGTTTTAATACCCTAAAAATTCCGTTTTTCACCTCTCAACACTCTTCCCACCCCACTAACAAACAACCCCTGATCTACTGATCTGTTTTTTTCTCCACACCCACGGCATATGGAAATTCTCAGGCCAAGAATGGAATCTGAGCTACCGCTGTGATCTATACCACAGCTCGGGCAGTGCCAGATCCTTAAGCCACTGCACAGGGCCAGGGATCAAACCCATACCTCTGCAGCAATCCGAGCCACTGCAGAGAAAACACCCACTGCAGAGATATCAACAGACCTTTAACCTACTGCACCGCAGTGGGAATTCCCAACCACTGATCTTTTTAATGTCTCCAGTTTTGCCTTTTCCAGAATGTCATATAATTGTAACCAAATAGTAGTCTTTTCAGATTGATTTCACACAGCAATATGCATTTCATTGTTACTCCATGTCTTTTCATGAAGATAGCTCATTTCTTTTTGCTGCTGAATAATCTTCCATTGTATGGATGTACCACAATTTCTTTATCCAGTCACATATTGAAGGACATTTCTGTAGCTTCCAATTTTTGGCAATTATGAATAACTCTGTTGTAAATATTCTGGTTTTTGTGTGGACCTAAGTTTTCAAATCAATTGAAAGACCTAGAAGCACAATCACGTAATTATGTAGTAGTACTATGTTTAGCTTTGTAATAAGTTGTCAAAATGTCTTCCAAATTGGATGCATTATTTTGTATTCCAGCAATGAATAAGAGTTCCTGTTGTTCCACAGCCTTGTATTTGATATCGTCAGGTTCTTGGATTTTAGCCATTCCAATAGGTGTACAGTGCTATCTTGTTTTAATTTGAAATTCTCCAATGACATATAATGTTGAGCACCTTGTCATAATTTGCCGTCTGTATATCTTCTGTGATGAAGCATCTATTCAGATCTTTCACTCATTACTAAAATTGTGTTGTTTTCTTATAGCTGACTTTTAAGAATTTTCTTATATTTCGGATTCAAGTCATTTATCAGATGGGTGTTTGGCAAATATTTTCTCCCATTCTATGGGTTGTCACTTCACTTTTTTGATGGCATCCATTGAAGCACAAATTTTTAATTTTGAAGTCCAATATATCTATTCTTCCTCCTGTTGCTTGTGTTTTCATGTCATGTCTAGGTAACCATTGCCTAAATCCAAAGTCACATTTAGTCTTGTATTTTTTCCAGGAATTTTTTTTTAAATCATTTTAGGTTTTACATTTAGGTCTCCAAACCATTTTATTTTTTAACATGGTGTGAGGTAGGGGTCCAACTTCATGTTTACATGTGGAAACCAAGTTATGCGAGGGCTATTTGTTCAAAGTGCTGTTCTTTTCCCCCCATCAAATTGTCCTGGCTTCTTTGTCAAAAATCATTTCATAGGCAGAAGAATGCCCTTCAACCACAGATATTGCAACCAAATTCCTGGGACATAGGAATATGACATATTACATGTCAAAGGAGAATTAAGCTTACAGATGAAATTAAAGTTGCCAAATGCCAGACCCTAAAATAGGGAAGTAATCCTATATTATCTGGATGGGCCCAATGAAATTATCTTTGTTTGAAGATGGAGGATGAGGGCCATGAGCTGAGAAATGCTGGCAGCCTCTAGAAATTGGAAAAGGCAAGGATGTGGATCCTATCCTATAAGAAAGGCTTTTAGATATCTAATTCTGTAGGCTTGTTTTACATAATAGTCATAATCATAAAAATAAGCTCTTTAAAATTCATGAAATCACTGTGGAACCCAGAAGCTGAAAGTCATTCACGTCCTATTCTCTTAGTAGGCTATATTTTCCTTACTCAGAGGAAGACATTATGAACTTGTTACTAAAAAGAATCACATAACACACTCAACTGTAGTAAATTACACTGTAATAAGGTCTGAATTAGCAAAGTTTTCCTATGTCTTAACCGGTTTGTATTAAGATTGCAACTATAAAAAAGCAATCTTTTAATAAGTATCATATATAATCATGCTTTCCTATATGGTGCAATTTCAGGAGAGAGGTAGTACCTCTATTTCTAGTATAGGAAAGAACATGGACTTTGGAATCTGCCACATCTGGTTTGAATCAAATGCACTTACAAGTTTTATGACCTGACCGGAGTCATTACTTTGCCTCTCTTGAGCCTTGGCATTCTCCTCTGTAAAAAGGGATACCACTTCCCATGCAGAGTTAGTGTAAAGATAAATAAGTTAGTGTGTATGATACATGTTGCAATGATTTGAAAACATTTCTCTAAATCAGGGGTCAGCAAACTTTTTTCTGTAGATACTTTATGATAGTTAACACTTCCTGTTTCATGGATCATACATTATCAAAACTACTCAACTCTGCCACCACAGCACAGAGGCAATATGAGCTATTTGATGTTGTCTTTGCTCCAATAAAACTTTACCAAAAAAGGCTACAGGGTGGCCTATAAGCTGTAGTTTGCGGATCCCTGTTACATACCATCCAGCATAGTTTCTGGCACACAGTGGACGCTCAAAACCTGACAGCTACTGTGATCACTGCTTTATTTCTCTCCAACACAGCCAACAAACACAATTCTTGATTGCTCCTGTGACTCATTCACTATCCTATCATTCCCAACTTCTAAACTATTCAAAACTACCTAAAATGCTGCTGCAAAAGTTCCCAGGGTCACTCTACTCTCCACATCCAAACAACTGGTTCATTACCTTCCACAATGTTACTGGACATTAGATGCTAAAGCAGGACAGGAGCTTCAGGACTATTGGTTCAGCTCAGTACTTGGATCTCTTCTATGACCCATCCCACAAATGGGTGTCCAATATGCCTCAACACCTCCAATCATAGGAAAACCAGCATATTTCTAAGTGTCCTTTCTCTGGTCAGATAGCTTGAAGTTTTTGTGAAAGCTTTTTTTTTTTTTTCCCATTTTAGAGTCACACCCACAGCATATGGAAATTCCCAGGCTAGTGGCTGAATCGGAGCTGCAGCTGACAGCCACAACAACTTGGGAGCTGAGCTACATCTTCCACCTACACTGCAGCCCATAGCAATGCTGAATTCTTAACCCATTGAGCGAAGTCAAGGATCAAACCTGAGTCCTCGTGCTTACTAGCTGGGTTCGTAACCTGCTGAGCCACAAGGGGTATTCCAGGGCACTTTTTTTTTTTCTTTTTTTTTTCGTGGCCGCCCTGTGGCATGTGGAGCTCCTGCACAGCCCAGGAAACCAACCTGCAGCTTAATCCACTGTGCTGGACCAGGGATCAAACCTGCATCCCAGGAGCTCCCATCATGGTGCAGCAGAAACAAATCCAGCTAGGAACCTGAGGTTGCAGGTTCAATCCCTGGCCTCGCTCAGTGGGTTAAGGATCCAGTGTTGCCGTGAGCTGTAGTGTAGTTTCCAGACGTGGCTTGGATCTGGCGGTGTTGTGGCTGTGGCATAGGCCGGCAAGTGTAGCTCCAATTTGACCCCTAGCCTGGGAACCTCCATATGCCGCAGGAACAGCCCAAGAAATGGTAAAAAGACAATAAATAAATAAATAAAAATAAAAGAGAAAATAGGGAGATTCTGGCCACTGGCACGGTCAAAAAGAAAATGGAACAAGAAATAGTATCTCTTGTAGTAAGATTAAGCAGTGTTTTATAAATGTTTATGTGGTGGATCCCAAAGTAAAATGTACCTCTTACTATGGTTCATGGTCAAAAGTTTTTGGAAATCACCATTCCAGACCATGCCATCTGACAGAGGAATAGAAATCTTTTCTTATGTCTTATAAAAATAGATACATTGGATTTTTAAAAATTCAAAAGTTTTTCTTCAAAAAAACAGCATCAAGCAAATACAAAGACAACCTATAGAATGAGGAAAAAAAAAATTGCAAACCAGGAGTTCCCCTATGGCATAGTGGGTTAACAATCCAGCTTGTCTCGGTGGAGGTGCTGGTTGGAGGCCCAGCCTAGCACCGTGGGCAAGGATCCAGCATTGCTTCAGATGTGGCATAGGTCACAGCTCTGGCTCAGATTTGATCCCTGGCCTGGGAACTTCCATATGCCACAGGGGCGGCCTAAATATAAGCAAATCATGTATTTGATAAGGGGCTTATATCCGGAACTAAAAAACTCTTACAACTCAACAATGAAAAGATAACCAACCCAATTAAAAACGGGCAAAGACATATAAACAGCCAATAAGCACCTGAAAAGACACTCAACATCATTAGTCATTAGGGATAAGCCAATCTAAACCACAATGAGATACAATTTCATACCACTTCACAGGGCTAAAATAAAAGACAGACAATAATAAATGTTAGTGAGAATGTGGGAAAATTAGAACCCTCATGTATTGCTGTTGGGATCATTAAAACGGTAAGCAGTTTGTCAGTTTCTCAAACGTTAGATGACTCAGCTATTGCAGTCTTAGGTGTATGCATGAGAGAAATGAACATCTACATCCACACAAAAATTTGTATACAAATATTTACAGCAGCATTATTCATAAAATCCAAGAAACAACCAAATTTCCATCAATTGGTAAATGCATTAATAAAATCAAATATCTAATCAATGGAATATTATTCAGCAGTAAAAGAGAATGAAGTGCTAAGACATGCTATGAGAAATCTTGAAATATTATGCTAAGTTGAAAGACCTAAAAGGCCAGATATTATATGATTCCATTTACATGAACAGTCCAGAGTCATCAAATCCATAGTGATAGAAAGTAGGTTAGTGGTTGCCAGGAGCTGGGCAGGGAAAGGGGAGGGGTACAGGGTTTCTCTTTCAGGTGATAAAAATGTTCTAAAATTAGATTGTGGTGATGGTTACACAAATGTGCATATACTAAAACCCACTGAATTATACATTTTAAAGGGTTAGTTTTATAGTATGTTTATTACGTTTCAGTAAAACTGTTATAAAAAAAATATTAAGCCCCTTTGCAGTTCTCATTTACCCAGTTTGGTAAAGCATTCGGGTTCCTTCAAGCTTTTTCGTCACTTGTTTCCAGCTACAGGTTCAATCCTCATTGCCTACTATTTTCCCCTTCAGCACCTTCTGCCTCCACCCTAAACACACAATGCCATTTTATAACTCCATGCCTGTGCACATGCCATTCTTGCTGCCAAGAATGTCACACTGTCTTCTCTTTCTATTCCACTCCTATATATCCATCAAGACCCAATACTGTCTCCTCCAAGAAATCACTCCTTACTCCTCCCAAAGTTGATCATACCCTCTATGCTGTAAGCACTGGTTGATGTATCCGTCCTGCTAATAGACTCTGAGCTCCCTGAGTTTACTAGGCAGTATCATCTTCAGCTCCAGGACCCATAAGCACTTAGTAAATATTTACTGAATAAATGAATGACAAAACATTCCTTCACAACTGACTAGAAAGAGTGTTATTTTTTTCTCCAACTAGTTTAACTGGTAAATTCCATACATAGAACTTGAGTACTGGGCTTTAGAGACCAATAAAATGAAATAAAAGAACAAATTTGAGGCCAACATTGCGACTTAAGGAAAATTACTATAAAGTAACATTTCATGGGGGGTTCATAGTTCAGGTGCTTATCATTGGTGACCGAACACACTTACTGAAGTCAATACTTTTTTATCCAACATATTAAATGTGTTGTTTAACTCTGGTAACCACAGCTGTGACTTAGTTAACGATCTCAATAAATCCTACTTAAATCAGAGACAGGAAAAAATTATGCAAATGAATTCCTACCTGTTTTTCTGCCCAAGGCATATTTGATAACAGATAAAACATACTCCAAATAGTCTCTACTTAATAGTCAAAAAGCCATTTGAGGTTTTATTTGGATCAAAATCAAATACAAAGAAGAGGAAAAGCCAGCTATATTCATGAATGGTTTTATTTCAGAAAGAAATTACAAATAAAAGGAGAAACAGTTAAGAGCTTACATTCATGTATGGAAGTGAATCTAAGAAAGTCAATGGTTATTATTATACAAAGCATATTACTTAAAAAGACAGTTACAGATAACGGCAGATAGTCTTGGCTTAGATTCATCCACAAAAAGTATCTTTTGTTTAAAAACAAACAAGCAAAAAATATTGGTCTTTAGGATAGCCCTTTAGAAACGAGTGTAGTTCCAGTGGACTTTTAAAATCAAACCAATCACACCAGGCTCCACGTAGGCTGTATCGCACCCATGCTCATCAGGCAAGATGGAAACCATCTATCAATTAAACCTTGCAGCTAGATAGGATGTCTTCCACTAATCTCTTGTAAACCCAGGCATCACCCTTAAGCCTCTGCCTCCTGATACCCACCACATCAGGTTTTTGAAGCTGGCACACTTCTAGTTCAAACTGCATTGTCACTTTGCCAAAATCTGACTGGGTTTGACACTTCAGTGTATAGCTGTGAAAAACAAGATAAGAAGCCAGTTAGTAGGAGAACCATGAATATTCTGTATAATGCAAGAGATTTCTAAGCCTCTAGGAGGCCAAGGGGGAAAAAGAACCATTATTTCATATTAAGCAATGTAGTACAGCTTACAGTTTCCAAATGACCTAGCTATGCTTTAGTGATGGAGTATGACTGGTGTTTTCCCCAAAGCTAAATCTGGATCCTAAAAAAAGAATAAAGATGAAAAAGCTTTACCAGAATTCTCCCTTGCTCCAAAGAAAAGCCCTTCTTTCATAGCTATACATGCCATTCATGCTCAAGAAATCTTCTGGCATCCTTACTGCAAGCCTTTCAATGGTGTAATCTGTGAACATTAGGCCAGTTCCACAAAGTTCACAACAAAGGAAAGCACATTTTGTGCCCTTCACCAAAAACTTCTGTCTCATATAGCTGAAGCCACCAACTTCTCAGCAGGACACACGCTTCTGAGATCTTTCCAATAGCAATAAGAGGTCATGATCAGTACCACACTTTAGAGCAGAGTCATAAAAGCCCAATGAGATGGTGCATTCCCATGGTTGAAACATACAGCATATATAATTAGAACTGCCACACAAACTACTCTGAAAACAGAAAGGTCCAGTCTCAGCGAAGCCTTCACACATCTTAAGAAATAGGGGAGGAGTTCCCATCGTGGCAGAGCGGAAACAAATCCAACTAGGAGCCATGAGGTTTCGGGTTTGATCCCTGGCCTCGCTCAGTGGGTTAAGGATCCGGTGTTGCCATGGCTGTGGCTGTGGCGTAGGTCGGTGGCTACAGCTTTAATTGCACCCCTAGCCTGGGGACCTCCATGTGCCACAGGTGCTGCCCGGGAAAAAAAAAAAATAGAAATAGGGAAGTTCCCATTGTGGCGCATGGGAAACTAATCCAACTAGTACCTATGTGGATGCAGGTTCAATCCCTGGCCTCGTTCAGTGGGTTAAGGATCTGGCACTGCCATAAGCTGTACTGTAGGTTGCAGACATGGCTCAGATCCTGTGTTGCTGATGCTGTAGCAGTGGTTTAGGCTGGTTAGCTGTGGCACCAATTTCTACCCCTAGCCTGGGAATGGCATATGCCACTAGTGTGGCCCTAGAAAAAAAAGCAAAAAAAGAAAAGAAGAAAAAAAAAGAAATAGGTATGTCCCCACCAAGTTGCATAAATTTGAGTTCATGTAAATCAGCTTTTATTTTGTTTACATTATATTTTATTTTTATTTAACTGTCTTACTGATCTTCAACAGACAATAAACACCAACAGTAGGATCAATTCTAAATTTCAGTTCCTTAAATATTTAGGGGCACGTGATTAGGCACTATTCTGCAGAAGTTCTGAGGAAGTTACTTTTATCTGTTACATATTATGAGGTGTCATAAAACACTCTCTCTCTCTCTCTTTTTTTTTGGCTGCACCCAGGATACATGGAAGTTCCTAGACCAGGGATCAAACTGAGCCACTGCAATGATGATGCCACGTCAATGACGATGCCAGATCTTTAACCTGCTATACGAAAGGGAAATCCCATAAAAATATTCTTTTTCTTACTAACTTAGTTATATCTTTGGGGGCTTTATCGATTAAAAACAAGCAGTCAACATCAGAAATGCCACAAAATATACCCTGTGTATCTTCTGGTGGGCAGATAAACCATAAAAAGTAATCCTTCCTCACTGGAAAAGCGTAGTAATGGAACAAAGCTGAGATTAGTGACACCACACCACTGAAAAACTTAGCTTTTGTTATTCTGCTTTGTCACAAAGAAGGAAAAAAAACAAAAAGAGAAGGTAAAAGGAAAAAAAATTAAAGGATCAAAGCAGACCTTCAGGTTCATCAGGAAGTTCAAAGAAAAAAATTATCAGTTAACAGCCAATTAGTGATCTCACAGATGATATGCTGAGAAGGAAGGAAATGATTGAAAGCTTTCTAGTATAGATTTGCCTAGAGGTTCTGAAACTGTGAATAAATCCAAAGCATGAAGAACAGGTCAAGAGTTAGATCTGTTCTGATGACACCTAAAGAAGAAAGCCAGAGTTCAAGTATGGAATGCTTGCCAATATTTACAGAGGGAAAAATAAAATTATTTTTGTACAAGATTGTTTCTTAAAATCTTACTCTACTGACCGTTCTACTTAAATGTTTTTGTTAATCTTTTAGTGGCTCTTCGTATTAGTGCTTTAATAATGAAATTTTAAAGAGACATAACTAAGAGGAAATGCTGAGAAATACAAACATCTTGGGAAACCAGAAGAGGTCTGGCTCTTCAGACAGTGAGCGGGTAATCTTGGAGATTTGATGGCAATTCACTCAACAGTGGGAAAGAGCTGGAGTTCCCACCATGGCTCAGCAGTTAATAAACCCCACTAGTATCTATCAGGACACAGATTTCGATCCCTGGCCTTGCTCAGTGGGTTAAGGATCCACGGATGCCATGAGCTGTGGTGCAGGTCGAAGACGAAGATTGGATCAGTATTGCTGTGGCAGTGGTATAGGCCAGCAGCTACAGCTCCAATTCGATCCCTAGCCTGGGAACCTCCATATGCCTCAGGTGCCACCCTAAAAAGACAAAAAACAAACAAACAAAAACAGTGGGAAAGAACTAAAGTGAAATAACTTCCTAAAGTCCTGACAACAGCATCCTGTCACACAGCACATCATAAAAAGAGTCTATGCACATCTGATTTGTTTGATAATCTCATATATTTAAATTACAACTTATAAATATTATTGTAAAGCAGAATAGCAAAAGAAAATATAAGATGCAAAAAAAAAAAACAAAAACAAAAACAAAAAAAACTGGAAGACATCCAGATTTTCATATTTTGAAAAGTCTCTTGGAGTTCCCGTCATGGCGCAGTGGAAACGAATCCGACTAGGAACCATGAGGTTGTGGGTTCAATCCCTGGCCTCATTCAGTGGATTAAGGATCCAGCATTGCTGTGAGCTGTGGTGTAGGTCAAAGACGTGGCTTTAGACGGATCTAGCGTGACTGTGGCGTAGGCCGGTGGCTACAGCTCTGATTAGACCCCTAGCCTGGGAACTTCCCATATGCTGCAGGTGTGGCCCTAAAGAGACAAAAAAAAAAAAAAAAAAACCCAAAAGTCTCTCTTTGAAAGTGGTGACAATATGGGCACTTTAAAACTTCAATAGTTTGTCTAAAACAAAAGAGAATAAATTATGAACAAAGACACTACTACAAAAGCTTTGTGGAAAATGAGGGGGGAGAAATATATTTTTTAATAAGGAGAGAGGAATCAACCTATGTTTTCTCAAAGTTTGAAAGACATCAAGCAATAAAGGCAACAGCCTGCGAGTGTGCTTCTTACCCCTTTTGTACAAAGTCAACATGCTTCTTTGGAAGAATAGACATTATTTCATTCAAGAGTTGATCTGGATTCACTAATCTGGTTGTAGTCACATTATAGTGAGGCTTAAAAAAGAAAAAGAGAGGGTAAGAAGTAAATCCATACATCAACACAAACCCCTTCCTACCCTATTTAGAGATCTCAAACTCCTTAATACAGTACCATTTCAAATGGAAATATTTCAAGAAAAACACTGAAAGAATTTATGACCATTTCTTGGTAAGCTGGATTGTGATGGCAGTGGGAAAGCTTGGAAAAATCATGTCATTAGTAACTACATCCATATCATCATGCTTTTTATTTTGCATCTTCCTCTCCTACCACCTCTTTTAATAACTGAATACTAAATAAAGTCTATCTGAGCTCTACCTATTTCAACTTCCTACACTGTCATAAAGACTCCTGAAATGTAAAGTGGGTGAAGAGAAAAAAAATGCCCTAGAAAATTTCTCTTGAATGGAGTTGGATATGTTTCCTTAATTCTTTCTTTATTTAAGGAGTTTTATATCTGACTTCAGTGGCTCAGGACACTGCAGAGGCATGGGTTTGATCCCCAGCTCCCTGCAGTGGATTAAAGAATGCAGCTCGGATTCAGTTCTTGGCCTGGGAACCCTCATATGCCGCAGGTGTGGTCATTTAAAAAAAAAGAAAAAAAGAAATTTTATAGAATCCCAGATTCTATGACAATCCTATGAAGGAATGAATACTGCAAATACTTTTTTAAAAAAGCAATGTCATTATTTTTGTTCTCATTCACAACTAACAGCATAATTCTCAGAAATAATTTCATTCCTAACTGGTATCCATTCATCCATTCACTCAACAACTGAGGGCTTTCTAGGTGCCAGGCACTGTTCAAATTGGAGCTACAGTTGCCAGCCTATACCACAGCCACAGCAATACAGGATCCGAGCCACGTCTGCGACCTATGCCACAGCTCACAGCAACGCCAGATCCTTAACCCACTGAGCGAGGCTAAGGATTGAACCCGCATGGATACTAGTCGGGCTCATTAGTGCTGAGCCACAATGGGAACACCAGGCACTGTTCTAATAGGTCCTAGAGACAGACAAAAATTCCGACTTTCATAATAGTACCCCCACTGTCAGACAAAATTAGACTTCCTGTATCTCAGATTTCTGTTCTTTTTATAAATAACAAAATGGTGAGGATGGAAAAGACTCAACTACCTTATTTTTCAAAATAAAAACCTATGACCCAAGGGAGGTCCATAAGTTTCTTAAGACAGTGTTTCCAAAAATGTGATATAAATTACAAATGGAATTACACAAGATAACTGTGGGGGGTATGTAGATAAATATTTTTATTTTAATATTTATGTATTTGTTCCAATCTGATCTAGAAAAATATAATTAGCAAAAACTAATGATAGTTTCCTTTTAAATAAATACAAGTTTTTTAAAAAGTTAGTCATCTCAACTGTGGTGGTGGTTTCACAGGTGCATATATAATGCCAAAGTATAGGGGTTCCCATTGCGGCACAGCAGAAACAAATCCAACTAGGAACCATGAGGTTGCAGGTTCAATCCCTGGCCTCGCTCAGCAGGTTAAGGACCCAGCGTTGCTGTGAGCTGTGATGTAGGTCAAAGACAAGGCTCAGATCTGGTGTTGCTGTGGCTGTGGCGTAGGCTCACCGCTAGTCCTGGAACCTCCACATGCCACAGGGTGTGGCCTTAAAAAGACAAAAACAAAAAAAAAAGCCTAAGTATATTACATTTTTAATATACGTAAATTACTATACGTCAATTACCACTCTATAAATGTGTTTTTAAAATGAGTCATATAAAGAAAATATGCTTTATCAGGGCAGATGATATGCTGATATGCCGAGATGAAGGTAACTGTCAAAGACTCGAGTTCAGGAAACCCAGCTTCAAATTACAAAAGGAACAGGTGGCACAGCTATGACAGGGCCCTCGGTCTCTTGGCTCCCAATCAAGGACTTTTTCACAAACTAAATTGGCTTCTACAGGATAATAATAAACTGAACACTTTCAAATCACTATTCAAGTGATTCCTTTTGTAAAATGAAGTAATGCTACTTTATCTAAACTTCAGATTTTTATAGATTGATTCCCAAAAGTGGGCTTAATTGCATATAATTTGCTAACTTAAAAAACTAAGGTGTTCTTTGTACCATCTTTTTACTTTTCCGTAAATCTACAATTTTCTTTCCCTTTTTTTTTTGCTTTTCAGGGCCACACTGAAGGCATATGGAAGTTCCCAGGCTAGGGGTTGTACTGGAGCTACAGCTGCTGGCCTACACCATAGCCACAGAAATGCTGAATCCAAGCTGTGTCTTCGATCTACACCATAGCTCACAACACCGGATCCTTAACCCACTGAGCAAAGCCAGGGATTGAACCAAAATCCTCATGGATCCTAGTCAGGTTCATTAACTGCTGAGCCACAAAGGGAACTCCTATAATTTCTTTACTATAAGATCTAATTGGGAAAATGAGGCTAATTTCATAAAGCAAGTCCCTAAGTTCCACAAAAACTTAAAGCACTAAAAAGGGTTAAAGAGGAGTTCCTATCGTGGCGCAGTGGTTAACGAATCTGACTAGGAACCACGAGGTTTGGGGTTCGGTCCCTGGCCTCGCTCAGTGGGTTAAGGATCCGGCATTGCCGTGAGCTGTGGTGTAGGTTGCAGCCACGGCTCAGATCCCCAGTTGCTGTGGCTCTGGCGTAGGCCAGCGGCTACCTGACCCCTAGCCTGGGAAACTCCATATGTCCTGGGAGCGGCCCTAGAAAAGGCAAAAAGACAAAAATAAAATGATACAAAATAAAATAAAATAAAAAGGGTTAAAGAACAACAGTTAAATAAACTTTCAGATTTTAGATGTATGCTAATTAGAATTGTGGTTCTGCCACACTGGGGTTAAAATGCTCAACATTGATAATAACAATGATACTTGACATTGGAACACCTTATGTTGATAAAGCTTTTCATATGCAATGTAGTCTTGTTTACAAGTGCCAGCTCTGTGAAGCTGCCAGGACAGACATTATCTCCAATTTTCACAAATAAGGAAACTGAGAAAGTCAGAAATAAAATGATTTATTCAAGCTACATTGCCTGAAGCTGAGGTTAGAACCCAGGCTTTTCGTTCCTAATCTTGTGATTTTTTTTCTATATCCTCGAATTATTGGGGATACCTAGAAAGCCAACTAACATCACAGCAGTTCCTAGTGAAAAATGCATTCAAGTCCCAAGCAATTTACACAGGTGGACATTTTTTAAGAATATCGTCCATTAGTATTCGATAACCGCTTAGCTTCTCAATAATGTATATAGCTGAACAAGCTTCCTTAATTTTATTATTTTTCAGAGAAACAGCACTGTGATTTTCTTTTCCTCTTCTTCTTTTTTTTTTTTGTCTTTTTAGGGCCACACCCACAGCATATGAAGGTTCCCAGGCTAGGGGTAAAATCAGAGCTGCAGCTGCTGGCCCACACCACAGCCACAGTGATGCCAGATCCAAGCCACGTCTGCAACCTACACCACAGCTCACACTGTGAGCTGAATCCTTAACCCACTGACCGAGGCCAGGGATCGAATCTGTGTCCTCATGGATGCCAGTCAGATTCGTATCCACTGAGCCATGACGGGAACTCCTGCACTGTGATTTTCTTAATCGATAAGGTCAGGGTTTGGAGTACCTCACAACTGTCTCCAACCAGAGGAATCTCAGAATAAAAGAATAAAATATGCCTAATAAACAGCCACACAGAACACAAAACTCCTATGTGCATGACATACATACAACAAGGCAACAAATACTAATGTGAAGTTTTACCTTTTTTTACTTTAAGTCAGGACGTAAATGGGATCTCAAAACATTTTCCCCTGAAGAACCCTTTCAGTTGCAGCTTAGCATTTTCCTTCCCCAAACTTGCACAGATTTGCTCAAAATGAGACTCTTTAGGGCAAAAACTAAACACAGACCCAGGCCTCAAATCATGGGGAACACTACCATCTTCTCTTCACTGGGCCCCACATCTCTTGGAACATGTTTTGATTACAGCACTGAGCCCAGTCGATCAGAGCAACATCCCTGCCTGCTCCCATGGCCATTCTGAGTTCCTCAAAGACATGGGGTGTGCCATGGCACACAAAAGTTTCCAGGCAAGGGATCGAACCTGCGCCACAGCCGTGACAATGCTACTTAACCCACTGAGCCACTAAGGGACTTCTGGTCTGTGTCTTATTCACCCCTTCACCTCTTACTTCCCCCAAACAAAAATGTCACTCATTAGATGTCTAAAGGAATGCTCAGAGAGAATCCAAGAGAGTAAGAAGCATTTTATGTCTACTCATCACTTCTTTTCCTTTCCCCACCAAATATACCGTCCACACCACTGGTAAATTAAATATGCTAGAAAAGCATAAGAGGTCAGAGTTCCCATTGTGGGTCTTCGGGTTAAGAACCTGAGTAGTATTCATGAGGATACTCATTTGATCCCTGGCCTCAATAAGAGAGTTAAAGATCCAGCATTACCATGAGCTGTAGTGTAGGTCAGATGTGGCTCAGATCTGGCATGGTTGTGGCTGTGGTGTAGGCCAGCAGCTACACCTCCAATTTGACTCCTAGCCTGGGAAATTCCATAGGCTGCAGGAGCAGACCTTAAAAAAAAAAAAAAAAAAAAAAAAAAGCATAAAAAGTCCATCAAATAAGCTCCAAATGCCTTAGCCCGCCTACCTTCCCATCCTGTTGCTCACTATTTTCCTCACGTACACCACACTTGATGTTCAAATTAACTTCCCACATTCAAATATTTTGAGGGCGAACAAATGTACCCATGTGTCAGAGACACTTCTATGTGCCAGAGACAGGACAAATGAGCTCAAGTCCTTTTTTTTTTTTTTTTTTGTCTTTTTGCCATTTCTTGGGCCGCTCCCGTGGTATATGGAGGTTCCCAGGCTAGGGGTCTAATCAGAACTGTAGCCAATGGCCTACACCACAGCCACAGCAACTCGAGATCCGAGCTGTGTCTGCGACCTACACCACAGCTCACGGCAACACCGGATCCTTAACCCACTGAGCGAGGCCAGGGATCGAACCCGCAACCTCATGGTTCCTAGTCGGATTTGTTAACCACTGAGCCACCACAGGAACTCCTTTTTTTGGTTTTTTTAAGGCAGCACCCACAGAACATGGAAATTCCCAGGCTAAGGGTTGAATAGGAGCTGAAGCCGCTGGCCACAGCCACAGCAATGTGGGATCCGAGCCAGGTCTGTGACCTACACCAGAGCTCACAGAAATGCCAGCTCCTTAACTCACTGAGCAAGGCCGGGGATCGAACCCGCATCCTCATGGATCTTAGTCAGGTTCGTTACCACTGAGCCACAATGGGAACACCCAAGTCCTCATTTCTTAAGGCATTTTAAGGCAGCTCCTCATATACACCTCAGACTCCCCCACCTCCATGTTGCCTCTATGATTAATTGCCCTACGTAAGCTTGAGTATTTGCTTTTTTCTTTTTAGGGCCGCAACCGAAGCATATGGAGGATCCCAGGCTAGGGGCTAAATTGGAGTTACAGCTGCGGGCCTACATCACAGCAACGCAGGATCCGAGCCACTTCTGCAACCTACACCACAACTTGGCAGCAACACCGGATCCTTAACCCACTGAGCAAGGCCAGGGATCAAACCCACAGACTCATGGATCCTAGTCGGATTCATTTCCACTGTGCCACAACGGGAACGCCTAAACTTGAATATTTGAATTTTAGCAATTTGTTCCTCCAAACGAATGACTGGATCTAATTTACCTCTGCATTCTCAAAAACCACTGCATAGCTACATGTATATTTTAGGTGCTCATAAACTATGTATTAGCTAAATGAATGAAACAACACTAATCCATTCATTTAGTAAATTTCTTTAAAAAAAAATTTAAAAAAAGTAGTCCAGTTAGCAGTCAGCTTCTAAAACCCACAGTGAAGAATTCCAGTCTACTTACCTTTAGTCTTCTTGGCCCGTCTCTGGCAGAGCCCTTCTTCTTGCTCCTGGTAAGCACAGTGATCACCTTATCCAAGCCCTTCTCAAGGCTCCCAAACACTTTGGTTCCCTTCCTTTTTGGAGTGTCCTCTACATGTGCTTGGTTGAGATTGAGTTCCACTGAGCGACACCTTAAAAAAAAAGAAGGAGCCACTAGGAAAACTTCCTGTCTGCTGGGCCCCTCACGGGCATCCTCTGGTCCTGTCCCTTAGGTGTGCCTCAGTCAGGTACCCCAGGGCCAGGCCCTCTTACTCCTCAGGGAGCACAACAGCCCCTCCCACTGAAATGTAGCATCAGCCTGCCCCCAAGCCAACTGCCAAAACTATTTTTCCCCTATCTTTTTTTAAAATTTCAAATAAACGGAAAAGTTCAACAAAAAGTATAATGACCATCCCATACATCCTTCTAGATTCAACAAGTTAATAGTTTCCCACATTTGCTTCCACTGCACACATATAATACATACATATATATAATATGTACATATTTACTGAAACATCGGAAAGCAGCCCATTTGAAGATATCATGGCCCTTCACTCTGAAAGACTTTCGCACACATTGCCAGTGAATAAGGACATTTCCCTACATAACCATGATATCATTATGATAACATGAAAATTACTAATAATGCCATCGTATCATCATCATACCTAGTTCACATTCTAATTCCCCCAAGTGTCCTCAAAATGGAGCCTGCTTTAAAAAAGAGCTATAGGAATTCCCACCATGGCTCAGTAGTTAACAAACCCGACTAGCATCCATGAGGACCTGGGTTCAATCCCTGGCCTCACCCAGTGAGTTAAGGATCCCGCTGTGAGCTCTGGTGTAGGTCACAGACACAGGTCGGATCCCGAGTTGCTGTGGCTGTGGTGCAGGCCTGCGGTTACAGCTCCAGTTCAACCCCTAGCCTGGGAACATCCATATGCTGCAGGTACAGCCCTAAAAAAGAGACCCCCCCCAAAAAAAAATAGTTATAAAAGGCAATGGAGGGTCACCTATGCTGCAGAACTGTTCGTATAAGAGGAACAGGCTTTCTTTGAAGCACCATTTAGGATCTTTCCTATCTGAGTGACCGCTGTCCACTGCTGGATGTCTGTACTCAGACAGGACTCAGCAAGGGAACTATGTGACTGCAGCCAGGGCCACTGTCCTTCAGGCTCACAGTATTTTCAGTTAGGGTGCCAGACCTATTGCTGCTGAGTTTTACAATTCTCCCCGCTGACGGAGGCAGTGGTAACAGCCTCAGTAATGGCCACAAACCGGGTTCATACAGACATTCCTACCGTCTCAGACAGACCCAGCATGATGGTTTACCTTAATTGGGTTTATCATATGTGAGGAAAGGAAACCTAGTTATACATACTAAAGATCAAAGAGTCTAAAAAACTGAACACTTACCGCCTCTCAGGGCTTATGACACCTGTTACTAACTTCTCTGTTCCTGCTGAATTTTCTGGCATTTTAATTGGAGTTTCTTTTAGGCACTGGTTTCTAGCTGTCAGAAAAACAACAAACACAAACCATATGTAACTGACATGCTATGGTTTCAAAATTTGTATCAATAATGCATACATCACCTAGTTCATTGACTCAGAAATATTATAATCACTTGGACAGGGAATGTTAAGGCTCTAAGTCATTAAAGAAATGTTTCCATGTGATTTATAATAAAGACAAAAATCATTTTGCTTTACATGTGTGGCTCTTCTTTTTCTTCACTGCTAAAGTGAGGCCATGCTTAGGATTTTATTATAAATGTCATATGACAAATCTAAATAGATCACAGACTTAAGATTTCAGGATTACTGATCCTCTTTTCTATAAATAAAAGTCAACCTGTATTTATGCCAGGACCCAATTTACACCTTTAATTGGTATTACTGATATGTATTTATTCAATTTATAGCTCTTTTCATAGGTCCCCTGTGAAATTTGACAAAAGTTATTAAAAGGGTCATGAGCTTTGGTTATTCTCATATTCCATATTCTAGAATTTGGTATTTTATTTTAGTAGGGTATTTGTATCCCAGATAGTTTGTGACAAATTTGCATGAACAAATCTGGTTATACTGATTAATTTTTTGTTCATTATCTAAAAGTTGTATACCTTTTAGAGATAATAATATTCACTTTATAATAAATGTAAGATACCAAGCTTTCAAAAAGAGATCTTGAGGGTTTTGCTTTAAGACTATTCATCTTATACTCTCTGGTTCCCCAAGAACAAGAAAATGAGATCGATCAACAATATCTATGTAGGATGGAAGTAGAGAGTCTCATACTAAGTGAAGTCAGTCAGAAAGAGAAAGACAAATACCATATGATATCACTTATATCTGGAGTCAATATACAGCACAAATGAACCTTTCCATGGAAAAGAAAATCATGGACTTGGAGAACAGACTTGTGGTTGCCAACGGGGAGGGAGTGGGAGGGATGGGAGTTTGGGGTTAGTAGATGGGTAAGCAATGAGATCCTGCTGTGCAGCACAGGGAACTATACCCAGTCACCTGGGATTGAACGTGATGGAGGACAAAGCAAGAAAAAGAATGTATTTTTGCTGTACAGCAGTGAAAGCTCCGAGTTTTAACCACAAGACCACGAGGGAACTCCCTCTAGGCACCATGTTTTAAACAGAGTGACAAAATAGAATGTGCCCAGATAAGGCAGGAACCAAAACACTGAGGTGTCACAAAGAAAATAGCTTAAAGAACTGGCAATGACTAAACTGAAGAGGAAATCAAAGGAAATGAGAGAGTTGTAATATGGACATATCAACTGATAGCTGCAAAGGCATCGTGGCTTTACCTGTCTGCTGGAATACAGGCAGTAAAAACACACACAGACAGAACAGGATCAGACACCACAACTAGAGATCCAGATGAGCAGGAAGGCCTCAGCTGAGACTTCAGTATAGTCCTTCTAAGTGGGGGCAGAAGAGCAAAGTCTAAACCTGGACGTACGACCTTGGGCAAATCACTTCACTTGTGTGAATATCAGGTTCCTTAATTGTAAAAGGGGCAGGGGGATTACATCAGCTCTAACTTGTCTTTCAGCTTGCTATTCTATGATGCTATGATTCAACTTGATAAATGTGGAAAAGAGAAAACATTGAGAAAAATTAGACATTGATTAATATGCTTCCATTACAACTAGAGCAAATAACATATTCTTAAAAAGCAGCTTAGCTTCTCCTAGCAATTCCTGAGAGCAATACTAGTCATTACTGACCTGCTAAATGTTTATTTAGCATGGTAAAAACAAGGAATTTGAAGATGTTTGACCTCTGCTTCATCAACACAGCAAATACCTTTTGAGGGTGTAATGAAATGATTTGGTGTGGTGAGTATTTCTCTTTTACGCTGGTTCTTATTAACTGGAGTCCTTGGTTCAGGAAATACAAAGCACTCTTCATTATTTACAGCAGACTTAGGAGTATATACATTCTCTTTGTTCTTTAATTTATTGGCAGATGCTCTGCATAATACGGGAGTTAATGATTTAGATTCCAGACCATTTGATTCTGTCCAATGCTTGGCAAACTGGGAAAAAAAAAAAAAAAAGGTACCAGATAAAGCACACTGAAGAAGAAAAGTCAATTTCTTTACAACATGCCTTAATCATTTGCAAATTACCTTGCACCATTTTTATTAAAATGAAACACTTTCAAAAGGATATTATTGGCAATACCAGGAAATTTGAAAATGTATATTCAGTTCTCTTCAGTACATGTAGATCACATTAGTCTGTTTTATTGACAGATAATTTTCAACATGTTTCAGGCCAAGTATTTAATCAAACATACTCAGATTCTAGGCAATATTGAGGATGGCCACATATAAATCCCTAAAAATTGCTTCCCATACCTAGATGGCCATAGTTTGTCTCTAATATGTGCAAAGAAATAAAAGTTTACTTGATGGCCAGCACAAAAAAAAATATGCTAAAATAATCTAACAGAGGAGTTCCCGTCGTGGCGCAGTGGTTAACGAATCCAACTAGGAACCATGAGGTTGCAGGTTCGGTCCCTGCCCTTGCTCAGTGGGTTAAGGATCCGGCGTTGCCGTGAGCTGTGGTGTAGGTTGCAGACATGGCTCGGATCCCGAGTTGCTGTGGCTCTGGTGTAGGCTGGTGGCTACAGCTCTGATTTGACCCCTGATTTGACCATATGGAGCCTGGGAGCCTCCATATGCTGCGGGAGCGGCCCAAGAAATGGCAAAAAGACAAAAAATAAAATAAAATAAAATAAAATACTCTAACAGAAATGTTGGATCGAAGACATTTTAATCCTTTTCAATTTATGGTTGAGATTGTAAAAAATAAAGGAAAATCCAAAGAGGCTAGACTAAAAACAGGAGCATAGGCATTCCCTGGTGGCACAGCAGGTTAAGGATCTGGCATTGTCACTGCTGTGGCTCAGGTTGCTGGTGTGGTGCATGTTCAGTACCTGACCTGGGAACTTCCACATGCTGCAGGCACAGCCAAAAAACAAAACAAAATAAATCTAGCTATATGTTGTGGGTTTTTTTTTTTCCCTTTTTTGGACAAACTGACAGCATAAGGAGTTCTTAGGCCAGGGAGCAAACCCATGCCATAGCAGCGACCCAAGCCACTGAAGTGACAATGCTAAATCCTTAACCCACTATGCCACAGGGGAACTCTTAGTTATATGTTGTTTTTAAGAGGTGAATCTTATATATAAGGACATAAAAGGTTGAAAATAAAAAGATGAAAAAATATAAATCAGACAAATAAAAACCAAAGAAATAAGGGAGTTCTGATCATGGTTCAGTGATTAACGAAACTGACTAGTATCCATGAGGACACAAGTTTGATCCCTGGCCTTGCTCAGTGGGTTAAGGATCCAGTGTTGTCATGAGCTGTGGTGTAGGTCGCAGACACAGCTTGGATCTGGCGTTGCTGTGGCTCTGGCATAGGCTGGTGGCTACAGCTCCGATTAGACCCCTAGCCTGGGAATCTCCATTTGCCTTGGGTGCAGCTCAACAACAACAACAACAAAAAACCCAAAAGAAATCAATATAGTTATCTTACTATCAGAGAAACATATACATTTCAAGGAGAAACACACAACTACTAATAAAGAGTATCACTATAAATGATTAAAGTTTCAATTCACCAGAATAAAAATTCTGAACTCATATGCCAATTATATAACATATATATATATACATATATATACACACACACACATATATATATACACATATACATATATATATCTACCTCAAAAATAGAACTACAGGAAGAAAATGACAAAGTACCATCCCACTAGAAGATTTTTAACAGATCCCACTCAAACAGACAAATTTATGGGTCAAGCAGACAAAAAGTTAGTATGGACATAGAAGATTTAACAATTGAATTTAATAAGATTGGTCTAATAGACAAATAAGGCCAAAAAAAATAACAAAATAGAAACAAATATAGATGTTTCCCTCGTGGCTCAGTGGTTAGCAAACCTGACTAGCATCCATGAGGACACAGTTTCAATCCCTGGTCTCGCTCAGTTTGTTAAGGATCCAGTGTTGCTGTGAGCTGTGGTGTAGGTTGCAAATGTGGCTCGGATCCCACGCTGCTGTGGCTGTGGCATAGGCTGGTGGCTGCAGGTCCAATTAGACCCCTAGCCTGGGAACCTCCATATGTCATGGGTGTGGCCCTAAAAAGACAAAAAAAAAAAAAAAAAAAAAGAAAGAAAAGAAAAAAGAAACAAAAATATAATAGATAGAATCAAAACGCCAGAAGTTGGCTCTGAAAAAAACAAATAAAATTGACTCTGGTAAGACTGATTCAAAAAAATTTAAAAGCTGCAAATAAACAAAGACACTTCAGGAATGAAAAGGGGGACATTAACAGAGATACCACAGATATCATAACAGATATCATAATATCTTCCTATTGATTTTAGGCCAAAACATTTTAAAACTTAGATGAAATGGACACTAGAAAAACAAAATCCACCAAACTGACAAGAAACTGAAATACTATGTAGTCCTATAAACACAAAAGAAACTGAATCACCTAATTCGTAAAGCAAGTCAGAGAAAGACATATCACATAATATCACTTACATGCAGAATCTAAAATATGACGCAAAAGATCTTATCTATGAAACAGAAACAGACTCACAGACATAGAGAAGAAACTTGTGGTTGCCAAAGGGGGTGGAGGGGGTAGAGGAAGAATGGACTGGGAGTTTGAGTTTAGTTGATACAAACTACTACACATAGAATGGATAAACAGCAATGTCCTACTATGTAACACAGGGAACTATATTCAATATCCTGTATAAACCACAGTGGAAAAGAATATGAAAAAGAATACACACACACAGGTATAACTGAATCACTCTGCTGTAAACTAATGCAACATTGTAAATCAACTACACTTCAAAAAAATACAACAAACAAAAAAAGAAATTGGGAGTTCCTGACGTGACTCAGTGGTTAACAAATCCGATTAGGAACCGTGAGGTTTTGTGTTCGATCCCTGGCCTTGCTCAGTGGGTTAAGGATCTGGCGTTGCCATGAGCTGTGGTGTAGGTTGCAGATGCAGCTCAGTTCCCGCTTTGCTATGGCTCTGGCATAGGCCTGTGGCTACAGCTCTGATTTGGCCCCTGGCGTGGGAACCTCCATATGCCATGGGGGAACGGCCCTAGAAAAGGCAAAAAGACCAGAGTTCCCGTCGTGGCTCAGTGGTTAAGGAATCCGACTAGGAACTATGAGGTTGCGGGTTTGGTCCCTGGTCTTGCTCAGTGGGTTAACGATCCAGGGTTGCCGTGAGCTGTGGTGTAGGTTGCAGATACAGCTCAGTTCCCGCTTTGCTATGGCTCTGGCATAGGCCTGTGGCTACAGCTCTGATTTGGCCCCTGGCGTGGGAACCTCCATATGCCATGGGGGAACGGCCCTAGAAAAGGCAAAAAGACCAGAGTTCCCGTCGTGGCTCAGTGGTTAAGGAATCCGATTAGGAACTATGAGGTTGCGGGTTTGGTCCCTGGTCTTGCTCAGTGGGTTAACGATCCAGGGTTGCCGTGAGCTGTGGTGTAGGTCACAGACGCAGCTCATATCCCGTGTTGCTGTGGCTCTGGTGTAGGCTGGTGGCTACAGCTCCGATTAGATCCCTAGCCTGGGAACCTCCATATGCCATGGGAGCGACCCAAGAAATGGGGAGAAAAAGAAAAGAAATTGTATTAGTGGTTGACTAGTTTCTCATAAAAACATTCCAGTCCCAGATAGTTACATAATGTTCTATGACACAGTTAAGAAAATATAATTAGATTTTAAAAACCATTCCAGAGAATAAAAAAAGAATATACTCCAACTCAATTCATTTTAGAAGACTAGTATAATCTTAATATCAATCAGATGCAATTAATATAAGACTGGATGAGATGCAAGAACAGGGGAAGAAAACTTTTCACTCTTTATTCAACATAGTTGACTACTGTTTCAATTTTTTACAAGATGAATGTATCCGTGTATTACTTATATAATAATGAAACCAAAATTATCCAAGAAAGGAATAAGGCCAATCTCATTTAAGACACAGAAGCAGAAAACCTAAACAAAATATAAACTAAACCCAGCAATGTATATATAAAAAAAAAATAGCAATACATCATGACTAAACTGGGCTTATCTAAAGAATGCAAGCTCAGTTTAACATCAAATCTATTAATCCACTCATCTGCAGATGGAATTTCGGTTTCCATGTTCTGGCTATTGTGAATAGTGCTGCAATGAACAAAGGGGTGCATGTATCTTTTTAAATGAAAGCTTTGTCCTGATGCATGCCCAGAAGTGGGATTGCTGGGTCATATGGTAGTTTTAAATTTAGTTTTCTGTTTTCCATAGTGGTTGTACCAATTTACATTCCCACCAACAGTGTAGGAGGGTTCCCTTTTCTCCACACCCTCTCCAGCATTTGTTATTTGTAGACTTCTTAATGATAGCCATTCTGACTGGTGTGACATGGTAACTCATTCTAGTTTTGATTTTCATTTCTCTAATAATTAGTGATGTTGAGCATCTTTACTAGTGCCTACCGGCCATCCATATGTTCAAGTCTTCTGCCCATTTTTCAGTTGGTTGTTTGGTTTTTTGCTGTTGAGTTGTATGAGTTGTTTGTATATTTTGGAGATTAAGCCCTTGTTGGTTACACCATTTGCAACTATTTTCTCCCATTCCATACGTTGTCTTTTTTTTTTTTTTTTTTTCCAATTGTTTCCTTTGCTGTGCAAAAGCTTGTAAGTTTGATTAGGTCCCATTGGTTTATTTTTGTTTTTATTTCTATTGCCTTGGGAGACAGACCTAAGAAAACACTTGTATGGTTGATGTCAGAGAATATTTTTCCTATGATCTCTTCTAGGAGTTTTATGACATCTCGTCTTATGTTTATGTCTTTAAGTTATTGGTAAATATACACAATGGAATACTACTCACCCATAAAAAAGAGCAAAATAATGCCATTTGCAGCAACATGGTTGCAACTAGAGATTCTCATACTAAGTGAAGTAAGTCACAAAGAGAATGACAAATACCATACGGTATCACTTATACCTGGAATCCAATGTATAGCACAATGAACCTATCTACACAAAAGAAATGAACTCATGTTCTTAGAGAACAGACTGTGGTTGTCAGGGGGAGGGGGAGGGAGTGGGATGGACTGGGACTTCAGGGTTAGTAGATGCATTTGGAATGGGTAAGCAATGAGATTCTGCTGTATAGCACAAGGAACTATACCCAATCACTTGTGATTGAACACGATGGAGGACAAAGTAAGAAAAAGCATGTATTTTTGCTATACAGCAGAAATTGACAGAATATTGTAAATCAACTATAATAAAATCAAATGTATTAGCATAATATATACTACATTAACAAATGGAGAGAACAAAACCAGATGATTATCTTAATAGATGAAATCTATCTTATTTTTTTTTTCGCAACAGAAATTTCTAATTTTCAAACAACTCTTAGCAAACAAGACTATATAAGAAAAGTCTTGGAATTCCCATCTTGGCGCAGTGAAAACGAATCCAACTAGGAACCAGGAGATTGCAGGTTCAATCCCTGGCCTCACTCAGTGGGTTAAGGATCCAGTGTTGCCATGAGCTGTGGTGTAGGTTGCAGACACGGCTAGAATCTGGTGTTGCTGTGGCTCTAGAATAGGCTGGCAGCAACAACTCTGATTCAACCCCCTGCCTGGGAATTTCCATATGCCATGGTTGTGGCCCTAAAAAGACAAAAGACGGGGGGAAAAAAAAAAAAAAAAAAAGAGAGAGAGAGAGAGAAAAGAAAAGCCAAGTCTTAATCTAAAAAATATGGGGTGGAGGATACAGGGGCGAGAGGGAAAAGGAGGAAAAACGAGAGAAGACAGGGGAAACGAATGGCGAGGGAAAGGGAAAAAGAGAACATATTTAATGATAAAATACTAGAAACATCATTCTACAACTGGAAAGAACACAAGAATGTCTGCTATACTATAAAGATTACTAAGTGTAGCAATAAAAGAAAAAGACATTAAAGGCAGGAGAACTGGAAAGGAAGTAATAAAACAGTGTTCCAGGAGTTCCCATCATGGCTCAGCAGGGTTTTTTGTTTGTTTGTTGTTTTTGTTTTCAAAGGGTTAAAACCTTCATTATGTAAAGAGCTCATACAAAAAAAAAAAAACAAAAAAAACAAAACAAAACAAAACAAAAAAAAAACTCCAAGATGCCAGTAGGTAAATAAACCAAAGAACATAGTATAGAATTCAGAGAAGAGGGATTACAACCAATTTATAAATATAAGGAACTGTATACCCTTTCCAACAAGCAAATAAATACAAATAAAATCTATAAGATGCTATGATGAATATGATTGTGCATCAAGTTTTATGGTTTGTTTCTGATGATAATAATAATAATAATAATAATTTTTATTAATGGGGCCCTAAGTGCTTGATTTTGTGCTAAACATTTTACAAACATTCTTTCATTTAATCCCCACAACCACTCTATGATTAGATACTGTCATTATATTCATTGTACTGGTGAGAAAATTAAGACTCAAAGAGGCTAGTATATTGCCTAAAGTCACCCAGTTGAGAAATGGTAGACCCACTATTTGAATCCAGGTGTATCAGACTTACAAAGTCTATGCTCCTGGTCACCAGCTATGCTTCTTCCTCTGTATGTGGAATTATTTCCTTAGCATTGATTATGGCAGCATAATTATGGAGCCAAATCCAAATGTCACATGTTAATTTATAATACTCTTAATACCTATTGCCACCAGCATGTTTTATCTCATCCTCATGAACACTGGGTATTACAAGTAAAAAAAAAAAAAAAAAAAAAAAAAAAAAAAGTAGGAGTTCCCACCATGTTGCAGTGGAAACGAATCTGACTAGTAAGCATGAGGCTGTGGGCTCGATCCCTGGCCTTGCTCAGTGGGTTAAGGATCCGGCGTTGCCATGAGCTGTGGTGTAGGTTGCAGACTCATCTCGGATCTGGCGTTGCTGTGACTGTGGCATAGGCCAGCAGCTACAGCTCTGATTTGACCTAGATATAAGACCAGATACTATCAAACTCTTAGAGGAAAACATAGGCCAAACATTCTCCGACATAGACCACAGCAACATCTTCTCAGGTCCACCTCTTAGTGCAATGACAGTAAAAACAAAAATAAACAAATGGGACCTAATCAAACTTAAAACTTTCTGCACAGCAAAGGAAACCCTAAACAAAACAAAAAGACAACCCACAGAATGGGAGAAACTCTTTGCAAATGAAGCAACTCACAAGGGATTAATCTCCAAAATTTATAAACACCTTCTGCCGCTCCATACCAAAAAAACAAACAACCCCAGCCAAAAATGGGCAGAAGAGCTAAACAGACGATTCTCCGAATAAGACACACACATGGCCAAAAAACACATGAAAAGATGCTCAACATCACTCATGACTAGAGAAATCCAAATCAAAACCACTCTGAGGTACCACCTTACACCAGCCAGAAGGACCATCATCAAAAAGTCTACAAACAATAAGTGCTGGAGAGGGTGTGGAGAAAAGGGAACCCTAGTACACTGTTGGTGGGATTGTAAATTGGTGCAACCACTCTGGAAAACTGCATGGAGATGCCTCAGAAAACTAAACATAGAACTACCATTTGATCCAGCAATCCCACTCCTGGGCATCTATCCACAGAAAACCATGACTCAAAAAGACACATGGACTCCAATGTTCACTGCAGCACTATTTGCAATAGCCAAGACATGGAAACAACCTAAATGTCCATCGACAGAGGAGTGGATCCAGAAGATGTGGTACATATACACAATGGAATATTATTCAGCCATTAAAAGGAACAAAATAACGGCATTTTTAGCAACATTGATGGACCTAGAAATTATCATGTTAAGTGAAGTCAGCCGTACAATGAGACACCAACATCAAATGCTTTCACTGACATGTAGAATCTGAAAAAAAGACAGAATGAACTTCTTTGCGGAACAGATACTGACTCACAGACATTGAAATACTTATGGTTTCCAAAGGAGACAGTTTGGGGGTTGGGGGGATGCGCTGGGGTTGTGGGATGGAAATCCTATAAAACTGGATTGTGATGATCACTGTACAAGCATAAATGTAGCAAATTCATTGAGTAATTTTTAAAAAGGCAAAAAAATAAAACTAAAAAGCAAAAACAAAAACAACCTACCAGTCTCAATAACAATAAAAAAATAAAAGAACCCAGGAATAAATCCAGTAAAAGATATGTGAGACTTTTTGGAGAAATTTATGAAATTTTATTGATAGGAATTAACTAAAACCCAATAAATAGAGAGGTATATTGTGTTTATAGACAGATATTCAGTTTTTCCCAAATGTAATTTATTTATTTTTATTTTATTTTATGTTTTGGCCATGGCATACAGCAGATTGATGTGGGATCTCAGTTCCCTGACCAGGGATTCAACCTGGGCCACAGCAGTGAAGGTCCTAAGCACTAGACTATCGGTGATTTCCATTTTTAAGTATAAGTAAAATTTGTCAAACTGTTTCTAAAATGTATGGAAATGCAAGGGAGATAGAACAGCCAGGACATTCCTTAAGAAAAAAGAGATGGAAGGAAACTGGCCAATCAGCTAAGAGAAATATTATCAAATTAAAGAAATAAGGTACGTGGTATTGGTACAAACAAACCAATAAAACAAAACTTAACAGAACAGAAGCAGACACACTTATATAACTTTATATATGACAGAAGTGCAATTATAGATCAGTGTGGAAAGGCTGGACTTTTCAATGATGCTGGCACAACTGACTTTAAGAGGAAAAAATTGCGGAGTCTCCGTTATGGCTCAGCTGTTAGCCAACCTGACTAGCATCAAAGAGGACTTGGGTTCGATCCCAAGCATTGCTCAGTGGGTTATGGATCCGGTGTCACCTTGAGCTGTGGTGTAGGTTGCAGTCAGCTCAGATCTGGTGTTGCTGTGGCTATGGCTGGTGGCTGTGACGTTGGCTTGTGGCTACAGTTCCAACTGGACCCCCAACCTGGGAACCTCCATATACCGTGGGGGTAGCCCTAAGACAAAAAAATAAACAAGAAGGAAAAACTGCTTCCCTACCTCATACCATACAAGAGAATTAATTCCTGATAGATCAGAGACTTAAATGTGAAAAAGAAAGCTTTAAAAGTCTTAGAAGCAATGTATGTGAATGCATTTATGACTTTTGGAAAATGGAGGACTTCTTTTAAAAGACACAAAGGAAAATACTGACTTTCCATAAAGGAAAATACTGACAACTTCCACTTCATTAAATTGAATGACTTTTGCCATCAAAGTTAAAAAGACAAGTAACAAACTCAAACAATATACTTGGGACACATAACCAACAAAGGATTAGAATTAAAATTAAAGGAAGAACCTCCTCCATACCCATACCCCAAAAAAGAAAGAAATATCCAATAGAAAAATAAAAGAGGACACAACAAAATTTCATAAAACAGGAACCAGAGTGAGGTTTTACCAGATTAGAAAATATTAACAGATTAGAAAATATTAAATAACTAAAAATATCAAGTATTGGTAAGTTTGTGAGCAATGGGGACACTTTCATCCTGCTGATTGAAGTATAGTTAATACAGCCACTTTGGGGGGAAGTGTGGCATTATCTGGTAAGGCTGAAGATATTCATACCACTCCTAAATATATAACCTGAACTCTTGCACATATGTAACAAGAGACTTGCTGTGCACAAGACGTAGCATAGCAGCTTTTAAAAAGTTTTCAAAGCTAATTGTCTGTATGGCTGAAGCACCAAAACCCACTATACCCGGTTGTAGAGAGAGCACAAACTGTGTGATTTATAATGAACACCTGCTTTCCTTCTGGAAGTCTCAGAGTTTTTGCGATTGTGATGGATCCCACAGGCAAGAGTGCCTGTGAAACCAGCCTCCAATAAACACTTTGGATTCTGAGTCTCTAGTGAGCTTCCCGGAGCAGAGCCCACACACCTGCTACCGTATTTCAGTGCTGAAGGAAGGAGAGTCCCTGTGGGGCCCTTCAGAGAGAGTGGAAGAAAAACATTAACCACAGCCAACAAGTTCAACAGCCCCCAAGTAAGATAGACGATTATCAAGAGGAGGGAAATACAGATGGGTTGCTGCCCTGAGTTGGGGGAAAGGAGGAACTGATCACGAAGGGGCATGAGGACAGAAACTTTGGGGGGCGCGCGGTGGGGCGGGCGACAGAACTGTTCATGACTTTGGTGGTGGTTACATGATTGTATGCATTTATCAAAGCACGGAGACCTGTGTGCTAAAATGGTGACTGTAACTAGTACATGACAGGTCAATTATATCTCAAAGGAAAGGAAAGGGAGAAAAAAGACCTGTAAAATGTGTAACTGAATAACTTTGCTGTATTCCTGAAATGAACACAACATTGTAAATCAACTATACTCCAATATAAAATAATTTTTTTTTAAATAGTAATAAGCAGTTCCCATCGTGGCTCAGTGGAAAAGAATCTGACTAGTATCCATGAGGATGCAGGTTCGATCCCTGGCCTCGATCAGTGGGTTAATGACCTGGCGTTGCCGTGAGCTGTGGTATAGGTCACAGATGCAGCTCGGATCCTACATCGCTGTGGCTGTGGCGTAGGCTGGCAGCTGTAGCTCTGATTCCACCCCTAGCCTGGGAACCTCCTTATGCCGCCAGTATGGCCCTAAAAAGACAAATAAATAAATAAGTAATAAAGTGCTCCAAAATGGAATCTCGGCTTTCTTCAACTCGGAAATAAATAATTGGCTTCCCTTCCATTCATATTTCAACAATCTCACATTAATATTTTCAATGACTTAGGAATTCATCAGCTTTGCAAGCATAAACTAGATCTCGTGTTAGAGCCAAGATATTTTTGTAATCGAGACAACATATAATGCTTTAAATAGTAATAAAATTAACTAACCTGTGGTGTTTGTGGAGTAGCCACACCTCTTGATGAAATATCTTCACACCATTCATAGTCCATTAATCCAGCCACATAATTTTCATCACTGGTGCTCATATCTTCTAGACTCAGATTCTTTGACTATTAAAAAATAGAAAAACTCAAACAACATCATCATGGTTCAATTTTTTTTTTTTTTTTTTTTTGTCTTTTTGCTATTTCTTGGGCCGCTCCCTCAGCATATGGAGGTTCCCAGGCTAGGGGTCTAATCGGAACTGTAGCCACCAGCCTACGCCAGAGCCACAGCAACGCGGGATCCGAGCCGCGTCTGCAACCTACACCACAGCTCACGGCAACGCCAGATCGTTAACCCACTGAGCAAGGGCAGGGACCGAACCCGCAACCTCATGGTTCCTAGTCGGATTCGTTAACCACTGCACCACGACGGGAGCTCCATGGTTCAATTTTAAAAGAGTGTATTACAGGCACAGGCCAAAGCCCTGGAAGCAGAAACAAGTTAGTGACCATATATTGAAGGCACTCGCCATCCAGTACAGAAACAGGAAGTCAACATTTCTTGATTAGCATTATTAGATAGGAGAATCTCTGACTCTCAAACTAGATGCCTTGGAACATTCTTATGTTATACAGCATTCTACCTAAATACAGACAAATAACTCCTTTGTAAATCTATAAAGAAGTTCTCTGAAAAAGTAGAAGTTAACAGGGACTTTGAAATACAGGTTTCTTGGTTGCAAGAACATACTGAGTAGCTAGCAATTTCTACTAGAAATAAATTAGCCTCAGGAAAGATCTCCTGGAGGCAGGATATTTGGGGTCCTATGCTAACAATACCACCAGAGTCATTTATTTTCCTTCATTCTTCCCCCTCTCTAAATTAGAGGTAGACCAAACACACCCTGAATTCTAAGACTATGGAATCTTTGCTTCCCTCCTTCTCTTTCTTTTAACATCTAGTTAGCCCGGCCAGGCGACTGTATTTGAATTTCCTATACCCCATCCTTTCTTTTCTGATTTTCTAATAATCTTGTCATACTTGAGCTATTCAAATGGACAATATGGGCCCTGCCACCAATCTTCCCAAATCACTCTACGAGAGATGACAGAGTTCTCCAGGACTGTCAACTACCATCAACTAGAACTAGCTACAGGGAGTGCTAGGCTGAGAAAAATACCAAAGCTAAGTCTAGGCTCAGTGGGGACCAGCAGTGTTGTAGGAATGAGGGCTGTCAGGATACTGCAGTAGAGAGTAAGAGCACATCCCTGATTGAACAATGCTATAAACAGGCGGATGAATTTTTGGTTGTTTTTGTTTTAAATTTTTTAAATTTCTAATTTTTTTATTTTTTGGCCACGCCATGGCATGTGAAGATCCCAGGCCAGGGACCGAACCCACACCACAGCAGTGACCCAAGCCACAGCAGTGACAGCACAGGATCCTTAACCTGCTGAGCCACAGGGAAACATGAGCATGAATTTTTCAAAAATCACAGTCCTGTCAGTGACTTGCTCAAAAATCCAGTTTCTGGGCATTCCCATTGTGACACAGGGGAAATGAATCCCACTAGTATCCATGAGGGCGTGAGTTCGGTCCCTGGCCTCACTCAGTGGTTTGAGGATCAATGTTGCCATGAGCTGCAGTGTAGGCCACAGACTCGGCTCAGATCCTGAGTTGCTGTGGCTATGGTGTAGGCCGGCAGCTACAGCTCCATTGGACCCCTGGCCTGGGAACCTCCATATGTCACAAGTATGGCCCTAAAAAGAAAGAAAAAAAAAATCCATTTTCCCATTACCTATAACATAAGGCTAACCCTCTGACATGACATTCCAAGGTTGTCTACAGTCTAGCTCTCGTCTACCCTTCCAGATCACCCACTCTCTCTCCTCTTTGACTTTTCTCCTACGTGAACTCTTTAACCAAACAAGTCTAGTCACTGTCAATGGAATACATCGAGCACATTTAGGCGCCTGACTTTCTGCCAATCCCATTAATCTTGCCATGAGTTCTGTGCTCCTTCTTTTCCACTTTTTTCTTTTTTTTTTTTTTTTTTGTCTTTTTAGGGCCACACCCACAGCATATGGGGGTTCCCAGGCTAGGGGTCTAATCTAATCGGAGCTACAGTTGCTGGCTTATGCCACAGCCACAGCAACGCCAGACCTGAGCTGCATCTGTGACCTACACCACAGCTTACAGCAATGCCACATCCTTAATCCACTGAGCAAGGCCAGGGATGGAACCTGCAACCTCATCATTCCTAGTCAGATTCGTTTCTGCTGAGCCACAACGGGAACTCCCTTCTTTTCCATTTTTCTAGACTTAACTATGGATCTAGTTTTTTGTTGTTGTTGTTTTTTGGGTTTTTTTTTTTTTTTTTTTTTTTGTCTTTTTGCCATTTCTTGGGTCACTCCTGTGGCATATGGAGGTTCCCAGGCTAGGGGTTGAATCAGAGCTGTAGCTGCCGGCCTACGCCAGAGCCACAGCAACGCGGGATCCGAGCCGCGTCTGCAACCTACACCACAGCTCCCGGCAACACCGGATCGTTAACCCACTGAGCAAGGGCAGGGATCGAACCTGCAAACTCATGGTTCCTCGTCAGATTTGTTAACCACTGCGCCACGACGGGAACTCCTGGATCTAGTTTTGATCACCTATAGTGGTCACTCCCACCCTCTAAAGCCTCTACCACACACCTCAAGCACTTACCTGGCACTGACCATTTGAGTTGCTGTGATGTAGTATTATCTATGAGTATGTTTTGTCTCAACTCAACTGTAAGAGAGTAAGCACTACCCTTTATATAGATTTGCTTCCCAAAAGCTGGCCTGAAGCCTGAAAAGGCTAGCAATGTTGATGATGATGTAATCTTTTGTGATTCTCAGACTGCTTGATTGTTTCACTGAAAGTGTCATCCACTGAAAGTGCCATCCACTGATTAACAGTTACTTATGTTTTTATAAACAACACCCCAGAAAAAAAAAAAAAAAAAAAAAGAATGATTCTATCAAGGGGAACAATAGCACAAAGAGACTATGTAGCTTGCTTTAAGCCTCAGAATTGCATAAAGACCAGGAAAAAAACCCAAATTTGATGTCTACTGCATTTCTTGTCATTAAAATGTCTTACCGGCTATAAAAATTGGCTCAGTAATATAAATGCCTAAAAAGTGAAATTATTAGGTAAATGCTCATTAGATGGAAGATAAGAGTAAATATCTTCCCAGATCATATCCACTTAGACACTTAGTGACTCACATAAGCAGAAGAATTGAGACCAGGTCAATCTAGATATAAGAAAATCTAATGGCTTAGGAAAATGTCTAAGATCTATTAATTAGGGTTCCATAAACTTTAAAATTTAGCTGAAGTTTATTCTAACTACGGAAGTATCTAATGTTTCTGAAACTACCCTGATCAGAAGTAAAGTTTATGTTTTTGGGTCCTTCTGACCTAAGGTGTTGACTTGAGTCCAAGACTTTACAGGGTTTGCCATGTGAGCAGGATGAGTGACGGGATGATTCATGGGGTTCGTGCCTGGGCCTGGGGTACTCACTAGCCCAGTAAAACGCTCTAAGAACAGACTAGAAAAACATCCCAGTAATAAGATCATCTCACTTCAGAGATTTCTTTAGGCAACAGCCCCTTGCACTAATACTTTTAGTTCTTAATTTGCTCAAAAGACCAATTAAGGAGAGATGGGAGACAAGTTAGGTCTGGCAGAGACATAAGACCCACTCTCCCAGCAGCACACGATTGACAAGTGCCAAAAAGAGAGATCTAAATGAGCTATCAAAGGAATTGGGCCGGGGGTGGGGGGGACAGGATGGATTTCACAAAAGATCATGAAAGAGGTAGAGGTAGCATCTTAATATTTCTTCTTTTTTTTTTTAGGACCACACCCGCAGCATATGAAGTTTCCAGGTTAGGGGTCGAATTGGAGCTACAGCTGCTGGCCTACACAAGAGCCACAGCAACACAGGATCTGAGCTGCATCTGTGACCTACACCACAGCTCACGGCAACATCAGATTCTTAACCCACTGAGCATGGCCAGGGATCAAACCCGAACCCTCATGGGTTCTAGTCAGATTCACTACTGCTGAGCCACGACAGGAACTCCTAACATTTCTTTTTAAACAAAATTTTGAGATCTAAAGAAAAAATATCACCTCACTCACATAATTATTTGGACTGTATGGGATTCCACAAAGAAGACCAATTACCCCTGTCTGAGAATAACAAAAGTACTGATTCCTACTGCTAAAACTATTTAAAGTGCAACTGGAAATAATGGAGGGAAGGTTCTATTACAAAGCTCCATACCTACCTGGCAAAGTATTTGGAAGATAGAATTTTAAGTCATGGGCGATACAAAGACTCACGCAGAAAACAGACTAATGTGAGCACTTAGTAATGACATAGTACTTCCAAATATGTAAAGCTTCTGAACCATTCTAAATGTTCATGACCAAGAAAAAAGGAGACAAAGACAACAAAATAGCTACTGCTCGGAGTTCCCGTTGTGGCTCAGTGGTTAACCTGTCCAACTAGGAACCATGAGGTTGCAGGTTCGATCCCTGGCTTTGCTCAGTGGGTTAAGGATCTGGTGTTGCCGTGTGCTATGGTGTGGGTTGCAGACACGGCTCAGATCTTGCACTGCTGTGGCTCTGGCGTAGGCTGGCAGCTACAGCTCTGATTAGACTCCTAGCCTAGGAACCTCCGTATGCCGCAGGAGCGGCCCAAGAAATGGCAAAAAGACAAAAAAAAAAAAAAAAAAAAAAAGCTACTGCTCAAATTAAACAACCTAAATCCTTAACATTAATGAATATCAAAATATTCACTGGAATACTTTGTGTTATATAAAATACAGTGTGTCCTATGATGCAGACAAACCATATATGTAAGCATGCTAAAAAAAATTCTGGAAAGATAATAAAATAGTGTATTATCTATAGGTGGTGATAAGTTTACAGGTAAACTATATTCTCCTTTAGCTTATCTATGGCTTAAAATTATTCTACAATAACCAGGGGTCACTTTTGCGGGGAAAAAAAAAAGAGGAGGGAATTTTTTTTTAATGCTAGGTTGACATTCAACATTTTAATGTTTAAGTCCAGAATGTCTCAGTTTCCTCATCGAAAATATTGAGGAGTTCCCCTATGGCTCAGTGGGTTAGGGACCAGCATCATCACTGCAGCAGCTTGGGTTGCTGCTGTGGCGGGGATCTGATCCCTGGCCCAGGAACTTCCACATGTGGCCAGAAAGAAAAAAAAAATTTTTTTTAATCGTAAAATATATTGCCTCTGGCTCTTTGATACCAGCAAAGGTAATTTTCCTGATATGTATCCACTCATGAACAGGCAGGCAAATAGCAAGAGTGGCAGGCACTCACACAAAAGGTTCTAACATTCACCTTGATGTCTGTGACTGGAGTAGTGTTGGCTTGTCCATAGGAAGAAAGAAGCCTTAAACGAACTGGTTTCCCCCGAGCCTTCTTGGCTTGGAGCAGAAGATAAGTAGCTGTGAGGTGATCATACTGCCACTGGAAGAAAAGAAAAATCAAGTTATTTAGAAGACTAAACTTGCTTTTTGAAATAATGTTCTATTTTAAATTAATTTTTTCCTTAATGTAATAGACATTCAGAATGTAGACTTTTTTTTTTTTTTTTTAATTTTTTTTGGTCTTTTTGTCTTTTGAGGGCCACACCCGGAGCATATGGATGTTCCCAGGCTAGGGGTCCAATTGGATCTGTAGCTGATGGCCAGCCAACACCACAGCCACAGCAATGCAGGATCTGAGCCGAGTCTGCAACCTATATCACAGCTCATGGCAACACCAGATCCTTAACCCACTGAGCAAGGCTTGCATCCTCATGGATGCTAGTCAGGTTCATTAGTCACTGAGCCACGACAGGAACTCCTGGACTTCTTTTTAGTTTTATAAGGCATATAATGAAAAATAGCAATCCCCTATACCACACCCTTAACACACAATTTCCACTCCCTAAGCACCACTTTGAAACACTTTTAGCTGTTTTTTTCTGTATTTCTAAATTAATTGCTTATGCAGCTTTAATTTTTTCCAGCCTCAGATATGCTCTCTAAGATTTCTTACTACAGAAAATAAGAATTTAGCTCTATTATAACTCCTTCCTTCCCCCCTCACATCTCCTTCCTGCATCCTACTACTATAATTTTATTATAATTCTTAGTTAAATCAACATTACACTATTATGATTATTTCAAGAGTATTCAAAACTAAGTTAAAGTGATGTTCAAAATATTTAATTGGTACCCTGACACCAGTCAATCAGAACAGAAGCCAAAAGGTGAGTAGGGCTCTAGTGAACCCCTTCCATGGCAATTATTAACCTTTTCATTGCTGGACATGAAGGAATACCTAGGGCGATACCTAGGAGGCCTAAGAGTAATTAACAGAACAACAGGGAGGCCATGTGATTTAGTAGTTACTTACCAATCAGTATATAAATATCCTAGCATCTTAATAATCCATACAGGAGCTCCCACTGTGGCACAATGGGCAGCATCTTGGAAGCACTGGGACGTGGATTTGATACCCTGCCAGGCACAATGGGTTAAGGATCCAGTGTTGCTGCAGCTGCAGCTTAGTTCATGGCTCAGCTTGGCTCAGATCTGATCCCTGGCCCAGGAACACCATATGCCACAGGGTGGCCAAAATAAATAAATAAATAAAAATAATAATCCATACGGCCATACTGGCTGAATATCAGCCCTGCAATTAAACCACACAGGATGCTATTCTTGCATTTCTTTCTTTCTTTTTTTTTTTTTTTCCTTCCGCACCATCAGCATATAGAAGTTCCTAGGCCAGGGATCAAATCCAAGCCTGAATCATGACTTATGGCCCAGCTGCAGCAACGCCAGATCCTTAACCCACTACACTGGGCAGGAGATCCATCCAGCACAACCACAGAGGCAAGCCAAACCATGAACCCACGGAGCCACAGCCAGAACTCCACATTCCCTTCTTTTATAACTTTGTAACTTTTTTTGAAGTTAAAAATATACAAGAAGCAGTTACTCCTCTTACTGACTCAACTCTACGCTCTCCCACACTCCTCCCTTCCTCCCAGCATTAAGCTGTATGAAGGTATCGTGTCGTGTCGGGAGGAGGGGAGACTGCTGGAGAGTGTGGAGATGAGTTACTAAGATGAGTAACTGCTCGTCTTTTTGTTTGTTTGATAATAATTTTTTATTTTTTCATTATAGCTGGTTTACAGTGTTCTGTCGATTTTCTACTGTACAGCACGGTGACCCAGTTACACGTACATGTATACATTCTTTTTTCTCACATTATCATGCTCCATCCTAAGTGACTATCTTTTAGAGGCATTCCATCTGGTGTGGAGCAATTTTGTGCTCCACTCTGGACTGGCTTCTTTCTCAGCCTGCAACTCAACTATCAATCTAGGGGTTCCCTTCCCGTCTATCCTCAGTTTCCTAGGTCCAAAGTATTCCTTTCTCTTGGTTTACTTTCTTTTTTGGTGGAACAGATCCTCCAACAATTTCCTAAGAGTAGATGAATGGGAGGTAAATTTTTTGAGATCTTGCACATCAGATAAATGACTATATTCTATCCCCACACCTGATTGTGGTTTGGCTAAGTACAGAACTCTAGGTTGATAATAATTTTCAGTTTTGAAGGCACTGTCCAATGATCTTCCTGCTTCTAGTACAATTTTCTAAAAATCTAAAGTCTTTCTAATTCCCAAACCTTTGTGTATGACCTGTTTTTCTTGTCTCTAAAAACTTTTGGGCTCTCCTTTTCCCCCCAGTTTTCTAAAATTTCACTAAAATAGGCTTTTGTGTGGATCTCTTTTCACCCATTTTGCCAAGCCCTAGTTAAGCCCCTTCATTCCTAGACACTCATACCTTTCTGATCTGGAATATTTTTTTATATTATTTCTTTGATAATTTCTTCCCCTCCTTCCTCTCTGTTATCTTTCTGCCAGCTTCTATTATGTGTATGTGGGATCCTTCTTACCCCTTCTCTTCTCTCTGGGCATCTCTTAGCCTTTAAGTGCTACTTTGGAAGATTTCACATTAACTTCATTTTTGAGCATTTCTAATGAGATTTTCATTTCTGTGGTCGTATTTTAAATTTTCAAGAGCTCTCTCTTAAAATGTTCCTTTTTGGTAATCTTATTCCTATTTCAAAAAAGAAATAGCTTATTTTACCTAAGGGAATATTATTTTTTCTTAGTCATTTTCTTCTACTCCCTACTTTATCTGTTTTTTCCCCGAGCAGCTTTACTTTTTCTTCCTTCTCTCTCCGACCCCATTTGTTTTGATCTTTGACTTTCATGTTAGAGGTTGTCCTCTAAGGACTGGTGATCTCTGGCTTCCTGTCTCTATTTGAAAGCAAAGATTATACTACACAGCTAATTAAGGCTCTCTGTGTAGTTCGGGGCTGTTCATCACCTTGGGGGCTTCTCTCTAAGGTGAAGAGACAGAAACCTGAAGTCCCAACAATTGGTAGAGCAGGTCTTTTCCCTTGGCTTTTCTCTAGAGTCATCTTCCCATATTTTCCCACCCTCTTCACAATTAGGATAAAATCCTGGTCCTCGCATCTTCAGAGTTGAATAGGCAGTGGTTCACTGTTCAGCTAGAGGAATGTATGTGTCCATTCATCCATTTCAGAACAGCTCATCACCCCCCCACCTGAGCTGCATATGGCACAAGAGTCCCCTTGTTCAGCATCTCCAGTCTTGCACTGGAGTGAGGAAGAGGTGGCTGTCATGTGGCACAAGGTAGAAAAAGGGCCTAGCAAGAAAAGTCGGCTTGTTCAGTAAGTGGTGCTGGGAAAACTGGACAGTTGCATGGAAAAGGATGAAATTAGAACACTCCCTAACACCATACACAAAAATAAACTCAAAATGAATTAAAGACCTAGATATAAGACCAGATACTATCAAACTCTTAGAGGAAAACATAGGCCAAACATTCTCCAACATAGACCACAGCAACATCTTCTCAGGTCCACCTCTTAGAGCAATGACAGTAAAAACAAAAATAAACAAATGGGACCTAATCAAACTTAAAACTTTCTGCACAGCAAAGGAAACCCTAAACAAAACAAAAAGACAACCCACAGAATGGGAGAAACTCTTTGCAAATGAAGCCACTCACAAGGGATTAATCTCCAAAATTTATAAACACCTTCTGCAGCTCCATACCAAAAAAACAAACAACCCCAGCCAAAAATGGGCAGAAGAGCTAAACAGACGATTCTCCAAAGAAGACACACACATGGCCAAAAAACACATGAAAAGATGCTCAAGATTTCTCATGATTAGAGAAATCCAAATCAAAACCACTCTGAGGTACCACCTTACACCAGCCAGAAGGACCATCATCCAAAAGTCTACAAACAATAAGTGCTGGAGAGGGTGTGGAGAAAAGGGAACCCTAGTACACTGTTGGTGGGATTATAAATTGGTGCAACCACTCTGGAAAACTGCATGGAGATGCCTCAGAAAACTAAACATAGAACTACCATTTGATCCAACAATCCCACTCCTGGGATCCACAGAAAATCATGACTCAAAAAGACACATGGACTCCAATGTTCACTGCAGCATTATTTACAATAGCCAAGACATGGAAACAACCTAAATGTCCATCGATAGCAGAGTGGATCAAGAAGATGTGGTACATATACACAATGGAATATTATTCAGCCATTAAGAGGAACAAAATACCAGCATTTTTAGCAACATTGATGGACCTAGAAATTATCACGTTAAGTGAAGTCAGCCGTACATGAGACACTAACATCAAATGCTTTCACTGACATGTAGAATCTGAAAAAAGGACAGAATGAACTTCTTTGCAGAGCAGATACTGACTCACAGACATTGAAAAACTTACGGTTTCCAAAGGAGACAGTTTGGGGGTTGGGGGGATGTGCTGGGATTGTGGGATGGAAATCCTATAAAACTGGATTGTGATGATCATTGTACAACTACAAATGTAATAAATTAATTGAGTAATAACAAAAAAGAAAAAGAAAAAGAAAAGAAAAAGGGCCTAGCAGTCTAACTGCTTCTAATACAGACTTTCAACCAATCATCCTGGTCTCCACTCTGCTCACTTCCCTGACATCAAAGGTTCCTAGGACCTCTGACTCCTGAGCCTTTCTGGATCTCTAAAGCTCTAATTAGTTTGTTTACTGTCTTTTTCCACTGCATGCAATTTGCTTTCAGCTTTCTCCAAAATGCTAAGGTCAGCTGACACTTAGCTATAATTTCCAAAATTTTATTGACATTATTTTTGTCTCCTCTTTAATTCTCTTTGTTGTGAACTGGTTGCCTTTTTATTCCTTTACTGATATTGGTGAAGTTTTAGGATGTTTTAGATGTAAACATATCTGTTCAATCCACGTGTATAAATGAAAGTTTCTAAATAATGTACTCAAGATGAGACTCTGCCCTGCAAAAGTGTTCAGTTTTATCACTGAATAATATTTTATGCTAGGTACTTCTCACAAAGTACATGACCCAAAGAGGTCTGCTACAACTCTGACTTTATTAATATACTGTATTGATTAACACTTTATCCTTTTTTTTTTTTTTTTTTTTTTTTGGTCTTTTCTAGGGCGGCACCCTTGGCATATGGAGGTTCCCAGGCTAGTGGTCAAATTGGAGCTGTAGCCGCCGGCCTACACCACAGCCACAGCAATGCCAGATCTGAGCCATGTCAGCGACCTACACCACAGCTCACGGCAACACCAGATCAAGATTGTTAACCCACTGAGCAGGGCCAGGGATCAAACCCACAACCTCATGGTTCCTAGTCAGATTCGTTAACCACTGTGCCACACAGGAACTTTTTCTTTTTTTTTTTTTTAAAGGGCCGCACTTGAAACATGCAAGTTCCCAGGCTAGGGGTCAAATCAGACCTGTAGCCACTGGCCTACACCACAGCCACAACAACAAAGGATCTGAGCCACATCTGCAACCTACACCACAGTTCATGGCAATACCAGATCCTTAACACACTGAGCGAGGCCAGGGATCAAACCCAAATCCTCATGGATAATAGTCTGGTTTGTTACTGCTGAGCCATGATGGGAATTCCTACTTAACATTTCGGATGGCCACAATTACAGTATATGCTTAGAAATTTACATAATGAATCTATCACTCTAGTGGAAGAAGTATAACACTGTGGTAAATTATTACAAATGTTGCTTTTAATCCACATAGGTTGGGGGAAAGGACAGAAAAGGTTTCATGGAGCAGGTACTTGGAAACTGGGTGAAAACCACATAGTTATAATCACTTTCTACTGTCCAAAAGCTCCCTAAGCTTTCTTCCACACCTCCTGCATCTTTGGTCTCCCATGTGATAGCCATCTTTTTGAAAGAGGTGCCATATACTGATTAGAGGCATTAGTTCAGAAACAAGTTAACACTTGCTTGTCCACAATGGCATAACCCAGGCATTATAAACAATACTTGGACCACACTAAGAGTTTTAGGTGGAGTATCTAAATATGCCTGGGAGTTTTATGATCATCATGGAAATGCTCTTTTTCCCTCGGCAAAAAAAAAAAAAGAAAAAAAAAAAGGCAGCATTTTTATAACTTTTTTGCCATAGCCACTGCATACTGCCTATTATACTAGACGCACAGGGGACTCTGTGTTTAATAACAGATAAATCAACACTTTAGTTATGCTTTTCAGGTGATGTCAATCCACAAGTCTAACACAACTTAGCTGCCTTATCTTTGAGGCAGTTCCCTCTTCTAAAAGTCAAATGTCTGAAAGTAAAACAATAGGTTTAACCTGTTATACCTTCCCCTTGACCTTGCTCCCAAAGCCCTCAATCCTCAAAATACATGGGTATTTGCACTGCAGGGGTGAGGGGAAATGATCTATCTTGGTCTAGGTTCTCGTGTGACCCTCAGTGAACTCCCACAATCCAGAACCACTCAGGGCTGGAGGAAGAGGGGTAAAGTAAGGAAAGAAAACAGGTGGAAGCTGCAGCACCACCGCAGGACAGCTCAAGAGGGCTGCAATGGCATGGCTCAAAATCAGAACACACATGAGACTCTCACTTCCACATACAAAAAGCAATGTAAGAAGGCTCATGTAAGGAGTTCCCTTCATGGCTGAGCAGTAACAAACCCAACTAGTATCCACAAGGATGTGGGTTTAATCCCTGACCTCTCTCAGTGGGTTAAGGATCTAGCATTGCCATGCCATGAACTGTGGTGTAGGTCGCAGACACAGCTTGGATCCCACGTTGCTGTGGCTGAGGTGTAGGCCTGCAGCTGCACCTCCAATTTGACCCCTAGCCTGGGAATCTTCATATGCCACAGGGGCACCATAAAAACAAACAAACAAACAAATAAAAAATGCTCATGTATATAATATAAAAGTGGTAATTCCATGAGTTGGATGTTCGGAAATAAAATTCTCTCTCTTTATACAAAGATTAGTTTTGGAGCCTGATGAAACCACTCAAACCACCAACCGCCTTATCTTGCCAAGAACCCAAGAACCCACTGTTCCAGAATAACAGCCCTACATTTTGACTTTGTTAATCTTTGACCCACTCCCTATCTTGGAACATTCTCACCCTTTCCTCCTACCCTTCCCATGAGACCCTATCTTGGAACTTTTGCATCCCTCCCATGTAGCCAGATGTTAATCTTGACACAGGTTACTTCAGCCACAAGCCCCTATACAACCTACTACCGCCCAAATGCTGGGGAGCCTGAGCCTTCTCTGAGTGCTCCTGGCCATTTGCTGGTCAATAAACCTACTTGAAGCCTCAACGCTCCAGACTCCCTGGCTTTATTTACTTCCGCTCCAAACCGACAGCCCTTTCTCATTCCAACAATCAGCAGTGCCATACCCAGCATGGATCACATTAAACTGAACTCTCTCTGTCCTGTCTAACCAGCCCCAAAAGTAAAGGCAGACTTCCCAAGATGCCAGGAAAAAAATGGAACAGACCACAGCTGGTCTCAAACCTAGTTTTCCTGAAGCTCTTTAAACTCGAGTACCTGGGACCAAAGTGAATCCTCTGAGACTACCCAGGCCAGGATTTCGCAACCTCAACACTACTGATAGTTGACCTGGATAATTCTCTGTGGTGAGGGGCTATTCTGTGTACTATAGGATATTTAGCAGCATCCCTGGCCTCAACCCACTAGATGCCATTAGTGTGTGTGTATATATATATATATATATACATACATATATATATACACACCCCAGTTGTGACAACCAAAACATGTCCCCTCAGGGACAAAAATCACTCCCAGTTGAGAATCGCTGACTTAGATAAATGCTTCTCAAGCTTTAACATACAGATGAGCCAGTTAGGGTTTATTACAACGCAGATTCTGATTCAGTAGGTCTGAGGTGGGACCAAGATTCTGTGTTGCTAACAAGCACAAAGTGATGCTGATGCTGCTGGTCCTAGATAACACTTGGAAGAGCAAGAATCTAGAGTAGTACTTATCAGATGGCTACACACTTTAATCATCTGGGAAGCTTTTGGGTTTGTTTTTTTTTGTTTTTTTTTTGTTTTTTTTTTTTTGGTCTTTTGTCTTTTCAGGGCCACACCCACAGCACATGGAGGTTCCCAGGCTAGGGGTCGAATTAAAGCTACAGCTGCGGGCCTACGCCACAGCCACAGCATGCCAGGTACAAGCCTTGTCCGCAACCTACACCACAGCTTACAGAAACGCCAGATCCTTAACCCACTAGGTAAGGCTGGGAATTGAACCTGCAACCTCATGGTTCCTAGTTGGATTCGTTTCCTCTGCGCCACAACGGGAACTCCTCATTTTGGAAGCTTTTTATAATTCTGATGCTCAGGCCATACCCTAGACCAATGAAATATTCATCTCTGGGGGTGGGGTTTAGACATCAGGATTAAAGTTCCTAGCTATTTCCAATGTTCAGCCAAGGTTGAGAAGAGGTCTACTCAGACTGAGGACTGGAAAATAAGTATTTAACTGGCATTTAAGAATGAGGGAAGAGTACACAAGAAGACAAACTATTACTCTGCTCACACATTCACACCTTCTTGATGTCGGTCATGCCTAGCTTTCAGAATAACAGATCTTTAGAGATATGTAACACCAGAGAACAATCTCTACCATGCTTCATTACTTTGTTCTCTTTATCAGAAGTAAAAAAAAAAAAATTCCTACTTCCATTTCACTTTTTTTTTCCTTAATGGCCACAGCATACCAAAGTTCTCAGGTCAGGGACTAAATCTGAGCTACAGCTGCAGCAACACAGGATCCTTTATCCTGCTGTGCTGGGCAGAGGATGGAACCCTCGTCTCTGCAGAGACCTGAGCCACTGCAGGCAGGTTTTTTTTGTTTTGTTTTGTTTTGTTTAAGGGCCACACCTGAGACATATGGAGCATCCCAGGTTAGGGGTCAAATCGGAGCTATAGATGCTGGCCTTTACAACCACAGCAACTTGGGATCTGAGCCACATCTGCGTGCGACCTACACCACAGCTCATGGCAACAATGGATCCTTAACCCACTGAGCAAGTTCAAGGATCAAATCCTCATCCTCATGGATACTAGTCAGGTTCGTTTCCACTGAGCCACAACGGGAACTCCTGCAGTCAGATTCTTAATCCACTGTGCCAAAGTGGGAACTACCCATTTTACTTTTAAGTTTGAAAATTATATGTAGAGACCATGTAAAGCAAACTATTTTAAAGATTTTTTTTCAATGATACTTGAAATTCTGAGTATGTTACTTTTAAGACTCAGATTTTTAAAAATCTGTGGATCCCATACCAAATTTTTTTCAAGATAAAATGACATGATATGTGGGATTTGCTTTGAAATCCCCTAGCTAAAAAGGGTGAATGGAGGACAGTGTTGGGTATAGCTAAAATTGGAAATTTTTAATAACTGTTAAAACTAGAGGATGACTGCATGAAAAATCATTGTTATCATGCTAGTCTCTCCACTTTTGAAGGTGTTTGAAAATTTCTATAATAAAAATTTTAAAAGAAAATTTTTGAATTACAGTTTTCTATTAAAGATCATCCCCAAGAAAAAGGCATGCAATTTTCTCTAACCTGTTTATATGGCAACTTCAAATCGTCATTGTTAAAAACTAAGAACTGACATATCTTGCGCTAATTCCCAATTCCTGCCATTCCTTTTCATATCATGAAAAAGTAAATTATTATTCTGTTTTCCAGACATATTCCCTTTGACTGGAATTGTCATTCAAAAGACTTATGTCATTCGAAGAAATTCTTTTATAGCTCCTCCTCATTGGGGAGAAAAAATATGGCTTAGAAAAGCTTTGGTTAGTTAAAAAAAAAAAAATTAAGTTAAATTAAATTGCTTAGAACTTTTACCTTTCAAGTTAGAAAAAAGGAAAAAACAGGAGTTCCCGTCATGGCGCAGTGGTTAACAAATCCGACTAAGAACCATGAGGTTTCGGGTTTGATCCCTGACCTCGCTCAGTGGGTTAAGGATCTGGCGTTGCCGTGAGCTGTGGTGTAAGGTCGCAGAAGCAGCTTGGATCTCGCGTTGCTGTGGCTCTGGCATAGGCCGGTGGCTACAGCTCTGATGAGACCCCTAGCCTAGGAACCTCCATATGCCGCAGGAAAGGCCCTAGAAAAGGCAAACAGACAAAAAAGAAAAAGAAAAAAGGGAAAAACAAATACAACTCATAGGTGATGAAAGACATAGAACCAGGAGCAAAGCTCCTGCCCATCATGCTAGGTTGTACTCAGAGACAGTTGTGAGGGCTTCTACCTCTAGAAAATAAACCACACACATATGATCGAGAGATTAAGTACCTGAAAGAGTTAAAATGATCCAACACCAGGAATGATGATAATGATTTCATGGTATTTGGTTCATAAGTTTGGGGGTGATGTGATGCTACAGGGTTGCTTTTAGGTAAAAAGAAAACTGCTTTGTGTTTATCTCATTCCTACAGCAGAATCACAGTTCCGTGTTAGAGAATTTAAAGTTGTCAAAATAGGAAACCTGTCAATTCTCTGGACTCGTTTATTCTGTTTCTTAATTTTTTTTCCAATATAATTCCCTTTGATCAATCTTATTTTTCAAGAGGATATCCAGCAGACATCAGCGAAGAGGTGAATGGAAATCATACATAAATTTAAAATACGTGCAATATTTACACCCATGATAAAATCAGAAGTCTGAAAAATGCTAACACTATTTTTAATGTAGTGATAAAATAGAAAACAATGATGAAACAAAAGATATGACTCAAAATCATGCTGTATTTCTTACCAGTGAAATTAAATCCTCCATTGTTTGCCTGTTGTTTCTGTGATGTACAGAAAGTTCCGTTACACAATCTTCATCAAGGTGAATAAGCTACAAAAAAATTTATCAACTTTATTAACCAAAAACTATAAAATATCTATAGCTTTGAGATGTTTAAATTACCATAATTACCTTGTACAATCAAACACTAGGATGTAAAAGCAACATCCACAATTTTTAAGACATAAGCAGATGACAACAAGCAGTTCAAGACGATGATGAGCTCTCTTTTCCACCCCTTCATATCCCCATCATCTTTGGATCAGTTATTACAATTCTGTTGTACAGCCAAAGGACAGAATTCTCCTCTCCCATCTCAAGACCTGGACTGCCGTGGCATCAAAGAGCAGCCATCTAGGCATATAGAATCAGTGGCTGATCAACAGACTGGGTAAAAGAGTGGCTCAGACTTGTAGCATATTGTCCTCTGGGTCATATTTAGGTTTAGCACAGTTCAAGAAGCCCTTATGATGGTGCCAGAGACAGTACACAATCATTATTATGCTAAAGGTATTAGCAAAGCATAATTTTAAAAAGGAAGAAATGAGACAGCCTCTACACAAACTTTATTTTGCTTAAGGACAGAAATTATCCAAGTATTCTGATCCCTGTATGATGAGACCTCACCAGAGATGGGGCCAGAAATGGATTCTCAGAACCAAACAAGGATCACTGAGAATCAAAAGATAGAGAAGGTCTGGTCTACACCTGGAATAGGAGTTCAGAAAATCACACGGTAAGAACATCATAAGGAATGTAATAGCTTTGTTTTGTTGTCTTTTTAGGGCTGGACCTGCGGCACATGAAAGTTCCCAAGCTAGGGGTCGAATCAGAGCTTCAGATCTCAGCCTATGCCACAGCAATGCCTTATCCGAGCCACATCTTCGAGCTATGGCACAGCTCACAGCAGCGCCGGATCCTTAACCCACTGAACGAGGCCAGGGATGGAATCTGTGCCCTCATGGATGCTAGTCAAATTCATTTCTGCTGAGCCATGACAGGAACTCCAGGGATGTAATTTTATTTATTTATTTTTTATGATTTTTATCTTTTCCATTATAGTTGATTTACAGTGTTCTGCCAATTTCTACTGCACAGCAAAGTGACCCAGTCATATATATAAATATTCTTTTTCTCACATTATCCTCCATCATGTTCCATCACAAGTGACTGGATATAGTTCCCTGTACTATATAGCCAGGAATGTAATTTTAAAGTCATCTTTCTGATGTAAGAATTTGCTTCACAAGAGCCCCAATAACTGATGCTTCACTTTCTGCTTAAAGTCTTCCTCTCTAGAACATCTGGGATGGTTCGCTTCTTCCTCCTGTCCCCTGTGGTCTGTCTCCCTGTGATCCTTATCCACTGCGAATTGGTACCATTTGATAGCTGACAGACCTTGGAACTAGAAAGACCTTGGTTTTAATCATCACCTCACAAAATAATCATGTAACCTTGAGCATGTCACTACACCGCCTTGAGCCTCAGTTTCATCACCTGTAAAATAGAGATGGCACCTGTCTTGCAATATATGCAACATATGTGGAGTGCCCAGAATATCATCTAAATAGAGTAGGCCCTCAAAAAATGGTTAACTGGAGTTCCTGTTGTGGCTCAGCAGTAACAAAACTGACTAGTATCTATGAGGACTCAGGTTCCATCCTGGGCCTCGTTCAGTGGGTTAAGGATCCGGCATTGCTGTGAGCTGCAGTGTAGGTTGCAGATTCAACTAGGATCCAGCATTGCTGTAGCTATAGCCTAGGCTGGCAGTTGCAGCTCCAATTTGACCCCTAGCCTGGGAACTTCTGCATGAAAATGACCCAAAAAAAAAAAAAAAAATGGTTAACTCTTTTTACTAACAGTCATAACTCTACTTCCTCCTTGGTCCAAGAGCCTTTCAGAAATTTGAATATTCCTACTATTAACAAATCTACAACCTTTCCTCTCCAAGTTTTTTCTTTTCCAGTACCTCTAACCACTGTATGTTTTTTTGGTTTTTGTTTTGTTTTGGTTTTCAGGGCCGCATCCACGGCATATGGAGGTTCCTGAGCAAAGCCAGGAATCAAACCCACATCCTCATGGATAACAGTCTTGTTCTTAACCACTGAGCCACAACGGGAACTTCTCAAAAATATGGTTTATCTCAAGCTGGGTTTTCCAAAGAGGCTCAATAGTTTAAGTATTCTGAACTCTCAGCTACACATGCTCCAGTTAGATTAAGTACAAAAATGCATACCAAAAGCTAGCCAAGGAGTTCCCATTGTGGCTCAGTACTTAACGAATCCAACTAGGAACCGTGAGGTTGCGGGTTCGAACCCTGGCCTTGCTCAGTGGATTAAGGATCCTGCGTTGCCATGTGCTGTGGAGCAGGTCGCAGACTCGTTCGGATCCTGCCTTGCTGTGGCTATGGTGTAGGCCAGCAGCTACAGCTCCGATCAGACCCCTAGCCTGGGAACCTCCATATGCCACAGGAGCAGCCCAAGAAATGGCAAAAAGCCAAAAAAAAAAAAACAAAACAAAAAAAACAAATGCTAGCCAATTATTTTGGATTATCCATGCCTACTACATTTCCTGTTCAGCAGGGCAGAAAATACAACTGAATATAACTTCTTTGATACAATACTTGGGTACTAGAGCTACATGTAAAAATGATAGGAGATCATGCATAGTGTTAGAGAATATCACCTATACTTTTGGAGTTCCCGTCGTGGCGCAGTGGTTAACGAATCTGACTAGGAACCATGAGGTTGCGGGTTCGATCCCTGCCCTTACTCAGTGGGTTAACGATCCGGCGTTGCCGTGAGCTGTGGTGTAGGCCGCAGACGCGGCTCAGATCCCGAGTTGCTGTGGCTCTGGCGTAGGCCGGTGGCTACAGCTCCGACTGAACCCCTAGCCTGGGAACCTCCATATGCCATGGGAGTGGCCCAAGAAATGGCAAAAAGACAAAAAAAAAAAAAAAAAGAATATCACCTATACTTTAAATATCCAAGTAAATCTGGATTATTTTTTACTGTTCACTCTTGATGAAACATAATACTGAGGCAGAACAGCAAATACTTTGAAAAGCAATAGTCCCCTGTAGCTCTTCTGTATATAACTCATTTAATCCGTGCAATAGCTCTGTAAGGAAGACATGACAAATGAGTGACATAACTTCTTTGTTTCTTTGTTTTGGTTTTTTTTTGTTGTTGGTTTTTTTGTTTTGTGTTGTTTTTTTCTTTTTAGGGCTGCACCCACGGCATATGGAGGTTTCCAGGCTAGGGGTCTGATTGGAGCTACAGCTACGGGCCCACACCACAGCCACAGCAACGTGGGATCTGAGCCGCATCTGTAACCTACACCACAGCTCACGGCGACACCAGATCCTTAACCCACTGAGCAAGGACAGAGAAAGAACCTGCAACTTCATGGTTCCTAGTCGGGTTCATTTCCACGGCACCACAATGGGAACTCCCCAAGTGACATAGCATTTAAAGGCATTTTATAAATGGTAACACATAATCCAAACATATGGAAGAGACTGACACTAGAATACCCATATTAGAGGTGAGAAAATGAAGACTCAGAAAGTTTTATACAATGTGCCCGAGACTGGCATCTTTCATTCTTACCCCAGAGTTTTTCCTACCACACCACAACACCACCTCTCCATGACTCTGCTCCAGTAGCTATTCCAAGAGAGGCCAGACATGTAATGCTCATCACAAAGGCTAGAGCTACACAGAATACAGGCCCTGAGTTTGAATTAGCTGACCTGCCAAATCCATTATATTCTGGAACCCTTCTGTCTAGGCTAAAAGCTTGGTTCTGTACTTAACTAGTTATTTGACCTTGGGCAAGTTATTTCATGATTCTGTGTTCAGTTACTTTGGCTGCAAATGAGGACAACAACACTATCTACTTCAAAGGGTTAGTAGGAGGATTAAATGAGTTAAAAGAATTAAAATCAGGAGTCCCTGTCATGGCTCAGCAGAAATGAATCTGACTAGCATCCATGAGGACGCAAGTTTGATCCCTGGCCTTGCTCAGTGGGTTAAGGATCTGGTATAGGTTGCAGACACAGCTCATATCTGGTGTGGCTGTGGCTGTGGCATAGGCCAAGAGCTACAGCTCAGATTCAAACCCTAGCCTGGGAAACTCCATATGCCGCAGATGTGGCCCTAAAAAAATAAAAATAAAAATAAGAGTTAAAATCATAAACCCTTTAAAGGTAATATCCTAAGGGCTCTGTCTAGATTATGCTATAGTACTATAATGGCATACTTTCCTAATATAGTAAGCATTCAGTAAATATTAGCAATTATTATGCTAAGTTGAAGGGAAAACAGTATTTTTTTTGGAACACACAAACCTATGTATCTTATTTATACTGTGCCCCAATTTTAAAATAATCTTTATGTTGTTGACATCAGAGACTTTCTTCATTTTGGCATCTGTACTACTGCGAACAGTAGTATATCCTACCCTGTTAAGGAACACGACTGAGTATCTGAGAAGACGTGCAGAGCCCTCCCACACGTGGAGAAACAATGACCCCCAATGGCTGAAGACAGGCATCTGCGCCACCCACATCCTCCACCTCACAAGGGCATATCATGCTCCCCTGGCCCTGCTGCTGCGCTGCTCAGACACCTTACACTCTGCTGGCTGTAGCCTCTCAGGGCTGATAGTTGTTAGCATTACGTTGCAGCTCTAACTGTATTTCCTCAACAGACACTCAAGAGGTCATGGAGGATCAAAGGAAACATGGAGAAAAAAAAATTATTAGGGGTTGACAGTCACAGGAGAATCAGGAGCAATTTCAGATCAGGCTGCATAATCATAACAGTGGGCAGACTAGCAAGAAGGGGGAAACAACAAACGGTCTATGTTTCCGAGTATTTATATTTATTGGTGTGATTCCTCCAGAAAGCAAATACCTCACAGCTGTACCATGTCTACACTGTGACGTATCTCCAAGGTATTTTGCTGACCCATGCTAATACCCCTTGTCCACTGCAGATACTTTAGTAGACTATCAGAAAACATCCCCAATTATTTGAAAAGGCTGTTAAAATACGCCTTAAAAGTATTAAAATGCTTTTCTAATTATCTTTGTAAGGCTACATTTTCTTCATATGCTTTCATCAAAACAGGCTATCAAGACAGATCGAATGCAGAAACAGCTGAGTACCCAAGTGTTTATTAAGCTAGATTTTAAAGAAATTTGAAAAGATGTAAAGCAGTACCATGCTTCTCACAATAATTCTTAAAATAGCTATTTCTAATTTCTTGATTTCCTTATCTATGAAAAAGGGCTAAGAACTATACCAGCTTTGATGGGTATACCTTCCGTACCAGCTCTGCATTTTGCCGTGTAGCTTGCTTTGGCCAGACATTAGTAAGCACAATGCAAGCAGAGGCTGGAAAAATGCTTAACTATTAGGTCTTGCTCATTTTCTTGCTTCTTTGGTAATCCAGCCTCCCTATCAAAAAATCCAGACTAGTCTGCTTGACACAGTGTGGTCCAATAAATAACTAGCAAAACAGCTGGCCTTTTGAGTGAGACTTAGACCATCCAGCCACAGTCAAGTCACCAGTTGACTTGCAGCCCCATGAGTGACCCCAGGTCTGACTCACACAAGAACTGCCTGGTTGAGCTCCAAATTGCTGATCCTTAAAATTATGAATTGTAATTGCTTCAAATCACTAAATTTTGAGGTGGCTTTTTTATGCAGCAATAGTTCACTGAAATATAAAGAATATATATCCCCTACATAAAATAGATAAGTTACAAAGATTTACTGTATAACGCAGGAAATGATATTCAAAATCTTATAATAAACTGCAATGTAAAATAATCTGAAATATATGCATAACTGAATCACTTCACTGTATACCTGAAACTAACACAATATTGTAAATCAACTACATTTCAATTTTGTAAAATTATACATACCCTTTAGAAATGTTCGTATTTTTACCAAGTTCAAATTGCTGTTTGTTAAATACTTTTAGCAATTTTTTTAATATTTAAAAAAAATTAATGTAGGGGAGGTTCCTGCTGTGGCTCAGTGGTTAACAGATCTGACTAGCATCCATGGAGATGCAGGTTTGATCCCTGGCCTTGCTCAGTGAGTTAAGGGTCTGGCGTTGCCATGAGCAGTGGTGTAGGTTGCAAATGTGGCTCGGATCCCAAGTTGCTATGGCTGTGGCATAGGTCAGCAGCTACAGCTCCAATTCTACCCCTAGCCTGGGAACCTCCATATGCCATGGGTATAGCCCTAAAAAGAAAAAAAAGAAAAGAAAAGAAAATTAACGTAGGAATATTTATTAATATAACTGCTTAAACTTGCATAGCTCTTTGAGTTATTTAAAGTTCTCCTATATATATAACCAGTCCTCAAGGTGTTCTCTAAGGCTCTCCAATCAAAACAACATAGCAAAACAGACAATGAAGAAGCAGATGAGATCCAAGTGTCCTCTATTAAGTCAGACTTCAAAGAAATTTAAAAAGGTACAAAACAATGCAACTGTTCCCACTAAATGTATTTTCAGTCTGACATTTTTCACAACATATTTATTTGTGATAAATAGATTTAGAACTGTTAAATTTTTTATTTTATCATAGTTGATTTATGATGTTGTTTTTTTTTTTGGGGGGGGGTTGTCTTTTTGCCTTTTCTAGGGCCGCTTCCTCGACATATGGAGGTTCCCAGGCTAGGGGTCAAATCGGAGCTGTAGCCACCAGCATATGCCAGAGCCACAGCAACACGGGTCCGAGCCGCGTCTGCAACCTACACCACAGCTCACGGCAATACCAGATCCTTAACCCACTGAGCAAGGGCAGGGATCGAACCCACAACGTCATGGTTCCTAGTCGGATTCGTTAACCACTGAGCCATGATGGGAACTCCGATTTACAATGTTCTATCAAGTTCTGCTTTACAGCCAAGTGACCCAGTTACACATATACATACATTCTTTTTATCACATTATCCCCCATCATGTTCCATCACAAGTGATTATAGTTCCCTGTGCTATATATAGCAGGACCTCATTGCTTATTCACTCTGAATGCAATAGTTTGTATCTACTAACCCCAAAGTCCCAGTCCATCCCACTCCTTCCCCCTCCCCCTTGTGAACAAGTCTATTCTCCTCCATGTCCATGAATTTGTTTGTTTTCTGTAAATAAGTTCATTTGTGTCACATATTAGATTCCAGGTATTAATGATATCATATGGTATTTATCTTTCTCTTTCTGACTTACTTCACTTAGTATGAGAATTTTCGGCTGCATCCATGTAGCTGCAAATGGCATTATTTTGATCTTTTTTATGGCTGACTAGTATACCATTGTGTATATGTACCACATCTTCTTAATGCATTCATCTGTCAATGGACATTTGGGTTTGTTTCCATGTCTTGGCTATTGTGAATAGTATGGCTATGAACACAGGGGTGCGTGTATCTTTTTCAATGAAAGTTTTATCCAAATATATGGTGGAGAAGTGGGATTGCTGGGTCATGTGGTAGTTCTTTATTTGGTTTTCTGAGATAGTACTGTTACTTTTAAATGAATCAATCGATAAATAAGTATTTATCAGGAGCATAAAGGGGGCCTCAGACTTACAAGTCTGAGAACTGCTGTAACTTTGTAACTGCCCTGGAAAGTAGAGAGAAGAGGTTTAACCTACTTTTTACAAAGGAGTAAACAGGTTTGGAAAAGTTAAGTAACTTGCCCAAGATTTCCAGCATTGTTCATAATCCTGACTATACATGAAAAATACCCAGGAGCTTTTAAAAATGTCCATTAATTGTTGTGGGATGGGGCACAGACACTTTTTTCAAAGACTTTAAGGTCCTCCTGTTTCTCACGTACAGAGTAAGTCTACAAAATACATTGCTGTTTATATTTAGACCACATCACTGTAGGTCCCAACTCCACACAAAGTTTGTTGTTGTTGTTGTTTTTAATTTCACTGGATTTCATTTTACTTACAGGAGTTTTGCTTTGCCACTCAACGGGACAGTTGTAATCTTGCATGATCCAGGGATGGTTCAGGAGATTTTTCATAGAAATCCGCTTCTTTGGGTCCACCTAGTGGCCATTGAGAAGTAGCTGGAGATTAACATTTCAAATAGAGAGCATAGGCCACCTTTCCTCCAGAGAACTCACAATTCATCAGAACAGATGTAAACTTTATCATCACAAAAATGCTGTCAAAGACCTTAAAATGGCCTTGGAATAAATTCTTTCAAAAATGGAATAGAGACAAGAAAACTATAGCAGCCAACACAGGCTTAGAAGATAAATGTTTAACAAACATGAACTTCATTGGTATGGACATTATTCATGAAGTTCAGTCAATCTATTGTATGATGTAATAGTCTTTTGCTGGAAAACCTATTCACAGGAAATATTCACCAACTTAATATTCAAGCAGCCACAATGCAGGGCATACACACTGAATATGCAATCTCTACCTCCGATGAGCTTACAATCACACAGAACAAGTTGAAAAGCACACCTTTCTTTTCCATTTGTAATTTTCAAATGTGAGCAAAGGAAAATTAATCAACAAAGATTCAGTTTTCTGGAGTTTAGAAGAAAGGATGAGGTGTTTTCAATCTCATTATGGAGATTTGGTGGTCTGGCCCTACTTAATCAAAGTGGGTGAGCTTGAGGCAAACTTTGAATCAAAAGTAGAGATGGCTTAATAGGTGGAAAAACTGAATACATAATAATGAAAAAAAAATCTCACTAATAAGGTCCTCGTATTTTCAAAGTATTTCCTACTAATCTCATTTTATCCACATAACACAATGTAGCCATGAAGCCAAGTTCAGACTTCCCATGTTATAGGTCAGAACCAGGTTAGGTGACATGCCCATTGACTGGTAGGGTGAATAACTGGACTTCAGCACTCCCATCTTTCACCTTCAGGGGTCATTATGCCAAATCAGTGGTTCTCAACATGTAGCCCCCAGACCTGCAGCATCAATCTTATCTGGGAGCCTGTTAGAAATTCATATTCTTAGTCCTGTCCCTGATATGCTGAATCAGACACTCTTGGGGTGGTGCCCAGCAATCTGTGTTTTAATAAGCCCATTCAGAAATTCTTATACATACTAAAGTTTGAGAACCACTGCACTAAATCATGGTGCCCACCCAACTATACATAAACTCATTCAAGCATTTATCCATATCTACTACATATCTACTGTACAAAGAGAGCAAGGAAACAGAAAACAATGGAGCAAGAACTGATTAGAAAAAACCTATAATGCTCAAGAAAAGGCAAGAAAAATCAAATCAGCAAAGACATCCAGTAACGGTCTTAAAAAAAATGCATTTGCAAAGAAAACACCTAGTAGAGAATATTTGCACAGTAGATATAATGAATGGAATTTTTTTAAGCTAACAGATAAATGTAAGAGGACCTGAGACATCTTAAATTCAAGCAACTGCAATAGACTTCCATTATTTAAAAATAAATAACAAAGATTACCTGTAGCATTTGTTGAAGAAGTAGAATGCTACTGGGAGAGAGCCACTTAGGAACTTCATATTTCCCTCTCTGCAAAAAACAAAGAAAGCATTAAAGAGATTTGGGTTCAATCAGCCTTGACACAAACTGCTACAGTTAACAACATGCTGGAGGTTTGCTTCCAACCTCGAAAACTTCACCAATTTTAAGATTTGGTAAATGTTACTAATAACATAAGAAATCCATTTCTTGCCTTAAAGAAGAAAATCCAGTAAATTAAATACTATTGTCACCTCTAAATTATCCACAAATCAGAGAAGGGCTAGAGCATGGAGAATGTAAGGGTGGAAAGCATAAATGTTAGAGGGCTTTGGAATCTATAGCATGGTTCCAAATGGACAGCAAATATACACTGTCATCAATGTCTGTATTGGTGAAGTAAATTTTAGTTTAGAGGGAGTTCCCTTTGTGGCTCAGTGGTTAACAAACCCAACTAGCATCCATGAGGATGTGGGTTCGATCCCTGGCCTCACTCAGTGGGTTAAGAATCCAGTGTTGCCATGAGCTGTAGTGTAGGTTGCAGACGCTGCTCACATCCTGCATTGCTGTGGCTGTGGTGTTGTAGGCCGGCGGCTACAGCTGTTTGGACCCCTAGGCCTGGGAACTTCCATAAACCACTGGTGCGGCCCTAAAAAGCAAAAAAAAGTTTTGTTTTAGTTAATAATCCACAAGATTTATCAATTGACAAAATGAGGTCATAGAAAAGCATATCTGGTGGCGGGATACAGGCTGTGGTTAAAAACAGGTTACAGGTGTTCCCGTTGTGACGCAGCGGAGACGAATCTGACTAGGAACCATGAGGTTGCAGGTTTGATCCCTGGCCTCACTCAGTGGGTTGAGGATCCGGCGTTGCCATGAGCTGTGGTGTAGGTCGCAGATGCGGCTCAGATCTGACATTGCTGTGACTATGGCGTAGGCTGGTGGCTAAAGCTCCAATTAGACCCCTAGCCTGGGAACTTCCATATGCCGAGGATTCAGCCCTAAAAAGGACAAAAGACAAAAAAAAAAAAAACAAAAAACAAAACAAACAAACAAAAAAAACCAGTTACACATTTCATCCACAAGGCAGAATTCACAATCATTGAGGGGAACTGATGAAAGTCACCCCCAAGGCAAGTACGTCTTTGGGGAATGGGGGCGACTCAGGAGACAAATGTTTATATCCTATTATGCTCAGAAATTATAGTCACCAAGTTATCAACCAAAAACAAGACCAGGGGCTTGCTAAAGACTAATATATGATAAAATACCTCTTTTCACAGCCTGTCACACACACCCCTCTTTCCCAATTCAAAGGAAATGATAGAATCATTTTTCTTAGCAGAGAACAAATTGCTTAATGATGCTAGGATAACAGGTTAATTATATGAGAAAAATTAAGATTGAACTGTTATTCACAGTCTACACCAAAACTAATTCCCCCCAGGTTGAAGAGTTAAATGCAAACACAAAACCATGAGAGTACTTAAAAGAAAGCATCGGTGACTATTTTTAGACCCTTTCTGGACATGACAGTAACACTACAGCTATAAAGATTAACAGATAACAAAATTAAAAGCCAACATTTCTGTATAACAAAAACCGCTAACAAAGTTAATTAACAAACTGAGGGGAAAAAAACCTTTCTACCTAAATGACAAAGATTAACACACTTCATCACATTAAAAACTCAAAATCACCACCAATCCTGTTCTTCCCCCATTTTCCCCTTCTCAGCAAATGGCAACTGCATTACCAGCTGCTCAGAGCAGAAACCCTGGATCATTTTGAGCTCCTCTCTCTCTCTCACACTTCACATCCAATGCATGAGCAAAAGCTGTGGCTCTATGTTACGTATTCAGAATCACCTGTTACTACCTCCATCACACCCCCTAGGGTCTCTCAGCTGATACATTGTAAGAAGCTCCAAACTGGAGTTCCCTCCCTTAACAAATCCGACTAGGAGCCATGACGTTGCGAGTTCAATCCCCGCCTTGCTCAGTGGGTTAAGGATCTGGCAATGCCGTGGGCTGTGGTGTAGGTCGCAGATGTGGCTCGGATCCCGCGTTGCTGTGGCTGTGGTGTTGGCCAGCAGCAACAGCTCCGATTAGACCCCTAGTCTGGGAACCACCATGGGAGCGGCCCTAAAAATGGCAAAAAGACGAAAAGACAAAAAAAAAAAAAAGAAGCAGCCCCAAACTGGCCTTCCAGATCCCACCAGTGCCCCCTCACCCCCAAGTCTAGTCTCCACTGACCAATACCAGTATTCTTTCAAAACACTGCGTCAGGTCCTATCACTTCACTACTCAAAACTCGAATGGCTCCCCAGCTCACTCAGAATGAAATCTAAATTCCTCACTCTGACTCCTAGGCCCTCCGTGGTCTGTATCCCCACATTCCCCGCACTCCCTGCTTCCTCTCAAACTCACCTCCTAACTCTCTCCCTCACTCACCGAACCATGATCACGTCACATGTCAAACACAACCCTGCCTTAGGGCCTCTGCACGCTTTGTTCCCACTGCCTATAGTGCCTCCCCCAATATCAGCAGAGGTTGTAACTTAACCTTCTTCAGGTCTCCCCTTAATACTAGTGGTATCACTGAGGCCTCCTCGAACCACTTTTGTAAATAATATCCCCGACCACCATCATCCCTATGTCCCTTTCATGGCACTTTCTTTACAGTCCTTATCCCCACTTGTCATGCTACATTTTTATTTGTTTATCTGCTGCCTCACTACCTTAGAACATAAGCTCTTTCATACAGGGATTTTGTCAGTGCTGTTTCCTTTTCTTTTTTTTAAGTTTATGGCCACACCCATGGCACATGGACATTCCTGGGCCAGGGACTGCATCTGAGCCACAGCCATGAACTACACGGAATCCTTAACCCACTGCACCACTGCACCAGGCCGGGAATCAAACCTGCAGCTCCGCAGCAAGCCAAGCTGCTGCAGTCAGATTCTTAACCCAGTGCATACAGTAGGAACTCCTGTGCTGTTCACCTAGAACAATGTGTGGCCCTAACATATACAAGGTGCTCAATTAATGGTTCCTTAATAAATGAAGAAATGGGATAAAAGCATATAGTCTAAAAGAAAATGGGCAAAGAATATTCAGAGGTAATTCCCAAAACAAGAACTTTTAAATGGTCAATAAACATGAAAATATGTTCAACTAATTTAGTAATAAAAAAGTAATTAAACAAAACTATGATACCATCTATTATCTACCAAACTGATAAATCATTCAGTGTTAGAGTTCAGGGACAAGAGTGCTTATATATACAACTAGAGAGTATAAACTTTTTTTCTAAAGAATAATTTGGAAATATGAAAAAAAAAAAAAAACACACTCAGGATTGCATACCCTTGATTCAGCAATTTCACTCCTAGCAATTTATCCAATTTATCCTAGCAAATAATGTTACAAAAAACAGTAACATGGATCACAGAATTGCTCATGATAACTTGGAGAGCTAAGGAACATAATCTGATAGAATCCAGAGGGTGCCCAAAACTAATCAAAGACAAAATTACCTGAGTAAGAATCCTGCGCTAGAAATATATTACAGGTCCAGAGAGACAAGGGAAAATACACACACACACACACACACACACAATAGCAACTGATAAGCTAGGAAGGTGGGGGCAGGTAAATGGAGAAGCAACTGCCATTGGGGTTCTCTGTTCTTATGAATTGTCTAGGACATAATTCTCGCAGAAATCAGTCCAGCTGAAAGGTAAGGGGAGAAACAGACAGATATGGGTCACTCAGAATTCTAGAATTACATGACAGGCTGGATTTTGATTATATTAAAGAAATAGTTTAGGTTCCAAAGAAATGTTATCAAGCAATTAATTTAAAAGAAGTGTTGACGTTAAAACAATTCAACCTCTGACTCAGCCTCTCTGAGGAGAGCAGGCATGCTGACCTACAAAGTGTTTTCTAGAAAGGGCAAGAGCTTTCATTTTACAAATGACATTTAATGTTATTAAATTTCTCATTCTCCTTTATCTAAAGCACTCACTACGACCCAGAGAAGCCCACTTTTACTTACACCTTGTCAGGGCACCTTAACGCTTGCCAGTGGTAGATGCTGACTGTTTCTGAATTATAATGAAGCCTCTAATTCATTTTTCCTTACTGTCCCTCATCCACCAAGCACTGAGGGCCCAGTGCTGCCCGAGCTCTAGGCCTATCCCCTGGGAAAGGAGGATTTTAGATGCTTCAGCTACCTCGCTGGGACTCAGTAGCAAGTCACAGTTGCTGCATGACTGGCCCTGACCTAGTTCACCCCACGCTCTTATCTGAGCTTTTCCCGATCCCTGAGACCAAGACCTCTCATGATTCAAACCCTGGGTACCTGACATGTTCTCTTTGTTGACAAACTGATCGTTTGCCTGATACCTCAAATCCTGTAGCTTGCTCTTGCCAGGTCTCATAGAAAGTAGAGTGAGGACTAGAGTAAGGACTCTCCTACCTGCTTATACTGATCAAAGGGTCATGATCAACCTGAACCTCCAATCACAACCTGCATAACCTCTTAGAGGATCTCCTGTCTAGCTTTACTGGCTGGTTAGAACCTGCATGTACTCCAGTGGGTTTTTCCTCATGTTGACTATACACAGAGTCATTTGCTGCTTAATCCCTGCAGAACATCTGCACTGGGTTGAAGAATATTCCCCCCTACCCTCACCCCCCATTCATGTCTACCTGGAACCTGTGAATGCATCCTTATTTGGAAATAGGGCCTTTTGCAGAAGTAATGAGGTAGAGATCAGATCATATTGGGTAGGCTGGGCCCTAAATTCGATACGACTTATAAGAAGGGGAGGTGTTCCTGCCATGGCGCAGTGGAATCCAACTAGGAACCATGAGGTTGAAGGTTTGATCTCTGGCTTTGCTCAGTGGATTAAGGGTCCAGTGGTGTTGCCATGAGCTGTGGCGCAGGTTGCAGATTTGGCTTGGATCTGATATTGCTATGGCTGTGGTGTAGGCGGGCAGCTGGAGCTCTGATTGGACCCCTAATCTGGAAACCTCCATATGCCTCGAGTGCGGCCCTAAAAAGCAAAAAAAAAAAAAAAAGAAAGAAAGAAAGAAAGAAAAGAAAGGAGGGGGAAATTTAGACATAGGAAAACAGAGGCAGAGACAGGAGTGATGCATCTACAAGCCAAAGGAATGTCAAGGATTGTAGGCCAACACCAGAAGCTAGAAAAGGATAAAGGATTCTCCCCTAGAGCCTTCAAAGAGAGCAGGGCCCCGAAGACACCTTAATTTTGGACTTCTGGCCTCCAGAACTATTAGAGAATAAATATCTGTCGCTTTAAGACACTGCCCTGTAGTACTTTGTGACAACAACCTAGGAAACTAATATACAATCTGTAAGGCTGTAACTTACTTGCATTACCTCTGTCCTATCAGCACTTGCCCACCCCAAGGATAAATCTGGTTCCAGGTGCTAGCCCTTTCTGGTCTGCTCCAACACACCGATAGAGAACAAGTTCATAACTAGATCTACGATGATAAAATAAATGTTATGTTTTTAAATCCAAAAGTTGCCATCCAAAACAAAAGTGCTCTTAACTAAAAGTAGCAAAATTCTATAAAAAACAGATGCAAAAATGACTTTTCAGACCAAAACACTGAATGAGAAGAGCTCCACTAGGCTGATCCCAACCTCTTCTTTGCCTCTTTTTTATCACCCCTTTTGTCATCCCCGCTTGAATTCATGGAGGATCTTTTAATGGATCCCCAATGTTGTGCTATAAGCTGGCACCACAGAAGCAACCCTATCCAGAGAGGACAAGTGAATGAGAAGCGTGGTGCCTGGTGCACTGGAAACAGACAGGGATTGGACTCAGACAGCAGGTTTGAATCCCAGTCGGCTGCTTATTCACTCCTTGAACTTGTACAAGTTATTTCGTCTTTTCTGAAGAGTAGGCTTTGGAGACAAACTGCCTGGATTCTACCCCTTACCAGCTGTGTGGATGAGCTATTTAACCTCACTGTGCCTCAGTTTCCTAGTGTGTAAAAAGGAGTATAATAATAGTACCAACTCGGAGTTCCTATCGTGGCTCAGTGGTTAACGAATCCGACTAGGAACCATGAGGTTGCGGGTTCAATCCCTGGCCTCACTCAGTGGGTTAAGGATCTGGTGTTGCCGTGAGCCATGGCGTAGGTTGCAGACATGGCTCGGATCCCACGTTGCTATGGCTGTGGCGTAGGCCGGTGGCTATAGCTCCGATTGGACCCCTTGCCTGGGAACATCCATATGCTGTGGGAGCGGCCCTAGAAAATGCAAAAAGCCAAAAAATAAAAATTAAAAAAAAACAATAATAGTACCAACTCCATAAATCATTGCTAGCATTCCATGATTTAATACATGTAAAGCACTTATATGTGTTATCTATAATAATACATATTATATGTGCCAGGCGCACAGTAAGAACTCCGTATTTGTTAGTTTCTACTACACTGCTGCCCTACTACTATGATTATTACTCCCACTACTACTGCTACTATCTGTGAAACAAGCACAATAATGACACAGAGTTACAAAAGGAATAAAAGAGAATGTATGTGAAAGCACTCAGCACAACGCCTTGCACATAACAGACAATACATGTTTGTTCAATTGGAAATAAATAGAAGAGGGAGACAGGGCTACTCAAAACAGGGGCAGACCAAAGATGGCAGGTTGGCCAAAAGCCATGCCTGCCAAGGTGTGAAATGCTCAGTATAGTAAGAAAGGCTAGAGTCTTTCTGAGGATGCCTATGCCCTCTCAATGAAGCAGTTTTTGTCCCACTGCAGCTGCCTCGGAATCTCAGGAATCCCTGGTAAGGAACACATGAACTAGCCAACTCCTATTCTCATCACCCCCTAAAATGTACCCACCCACTTTCCCTGCCTGCTTAAAACAGCTCTGCAGTGTATCATCCACAAAGCATGAGGCCTCTGCCCCATCACCATGACCTGACATTCTCAGCTTCATTCTCTGCACTGCAACCCCAACCTCTTATTTAGACACAGTGCTTAAAAACACACAAAACACTTGTGGATATGTTTTTTCCTGTACAGTAGGCAGGGATTACTAACCACATTACACAGATGAGAAAAGTATGTCTTAGCCAAGGAAATTAAATACTTTTTCAAGATTATAAGGCATTGGTTCTCAACTGTGGGTGAGTCTGTCCCCCAGCAGACATCTGCCAATGTCTGGAGACATTTTTTGGCCACACCCATAGCACGTGGAAGTTCCCAGGCCAGGGACTGAACCCATGCCACAGCAGTGACCCAAGCCACTGCGGTAACAACACTGGCTCCTTAACCTGCTGTGCCACAAGGGAACTCCTAGAACCATTTTTGATTGTTATGACTTGGGGGCTGCTACCGCCATCTAGTGGCTAAAAGGATGCTGTTCAACATCCCACAAAGCACAGGACAGCCTCCCACAACAGAGAGTTATCTAGTCCAAAATGTCAATGACGCCGAAATTGAAAAACACTGTTATAGAGAAATAAAGGGGGTAAAGATAGGACTAGATTTTTTTTTTTTTACTGTACTGTGCTGGAAGGCCTAACGATACCTAGAAGTAGACAGAGAGAAAGGCTCCTTATTTAAACACTGAAAGTATATATCTAAGGACCAAAGGAAACTGAGAGGAACAATTCTGCTGAGGATGAGCATCTCCACAAAAGGCCCTGTGTCAACCAGGACCATGCACCTCAAGCCTGGTTTCTGCTCAGGCGGTGGAGAATTCTTGTTGATTTAAGGGATGATTACCTTGCAAACGAGAGCAAGAAACAGGTGACAGAGGGAGGAAACCAAGTAGGAGGGGGTGAAAAGATATGTGTGCTAACCAGCAAGATAACCCTGGGAAGGCTGGTGGCCTTGAAATTGTTCGGTTTTCATATAATACTAAGAAAGGCAGGCAATCTCTCAAGCACATAATAGTACTGTAGTCAACTCTATAATTGTAAAGTATTATCTCATAAAGAGATAACTTGCTCATTTTCTTTAAAATTATAAACGATACTTGTTAGAAAGCCATTCCACTTTCAAACTGCTCAACTTTCATTTACTGAATTAGCTATATTTCCTTAATATTTGTGTACCCAGAAGTACAGCCATGCTTGTCTTTGAATGCAAGGATGGCAAATGAACACAGATGACATCAATAAGATTAATACTCAATCTATGAGGAACCGTGCAGGAAGATGCCGTTTTGGCATTTTGCTTAAAATAGTCAACAAATAAAAAAGATAAACCAAGTCTGCCTCTTAAACAAGAGTTAACGTACAGGGTGTCAAATATTGCTGGCTTTTGCAATCAAACCAAGAACTGAGGGAAGTGTTATTCCCAAGTGAGGAATTTTAGAACATTCTAGGCAAAGATACACACTGCATGCAAGTGATACGACACCTTAATTAGATTCAACCAGCAGACTGTATTACACTGTGACTCGGAACAATAGTTCTGAGCCAAGATTACAATAAATTTCAAAATCTATAATGTGTGAAATTAAATTCCACAATAATGCATAAAAGTCCTAATTTGAATCAATTTTCAACTTGCAAATACATGAAAAAATAAAAAATGAAATTCAAAGTAGGAGAAACAAAGAATATACAGTATTAGTAAATAATATTAATTAGGAAGGCTAAATCTCTACTGAACAAGAATTAGACATTTTCTACCATGCTCATTCCACTGCAGAAATACCTGATTACCAAAAATATCCAAATTTGGATCTAACATCAACTGGAAGTATGTAACAATTTTATATTATCTTAAAGTAAGATAATCCCAAAGGATTGATCCAGGATCCACTAGGGCACTCAAATACATAAAAGCAGAGAACACTGATGTTTATACATTGGTACATTCACCTTTTATTGATGAAACAATACCTAAGTAATTAAGAGCATTAATTCCATGGCTGCCATATGCATGTGAACTCGCAGAGTTCCCATCGTGGCTCAGAAGTTAATGAATCTGACTAGCAGCCATGAGGACGCAGGTTCAATCTCTGGCCTGACTCAGTAGGTTAAAGATCCAGCGTTGCCGTGAGCTGTGGTATAGGTTGTAGGCGAGGCTAGGATCCTGGTTGCTGTGGCTGTGGGCAGAGGCCAGCAGCTACAGCTTCAATTCGACCCCTAGTCTGGGAACCTCCATATACTGTGGGTGCAACCCTAAACAGCAAAAAAAAAAAAAAAAAAAAAAAAAAAAAAAGAGAGCGAGAGAGCGAGAGAGAGAGAGAGAGAGAGAGAGAATGTCAATCTGGGTCCAGAGAGGTTTAAAAAAAAAAAAGCAAGCTAACAGTAAAGTCAGAATATGAGAAACACCATAGATATAGTATAGTTTAATTTCAGCAAGGTATTAACAGTCACTTATTTTACCTTTGAGGAGAGGATAAGACCACAGAATCTTTTTTTTTTTTTTTTTTTTTTTTTTTGGTCTTTTTAGGGCCACACCCACAGCAACATAGAGGTTCCCAGGCTAAGGGTTGAATCGGAGCTGTAGCAACCGGCCTACACCACTGCCACAGCAATGCCAGACCCAAGCTGCATCTGTGACCTACACCACAGCTCCCAGCAATGCCGGATCCTTAACTCATTGAGCAAGACCAGGGTCCAAAGCTGTGTCTTCGTGGGTACTAGTCAGGTTCGTTAACCGCTGAGCCACAACGGGAAATACAAGACCACAGAACCTTGGTAAAACATATCTGATACACACTAAAAACCAACACCCAGCACATGTGCAGGTGGTCTGAGTCTACTCAGTTTTTAAATCAAGCACTTGGATTAGAGACATGTAAGAAATGTACAAAATGTCAGTGCTGGGAAGGGCAGCTGATGTTACATGAGATCAGAATAAAGATTCAAAACATCAACAGAGGAGAATCCTAGGCTGAAACAAACAAGGAAACATGAATGTGAATAAACAGAAGTCAGAGAACTTAGAGCTCTTCAGTGCTGGACTGGACCTTGGCAATAACTGATTAGCACAATGCTCTAACACTACTGATAAAGAAAATGAGGACCAGTAAGTTGCTCTACCAGGGGGGACACCTCAAGTGAATAGAACAGCTGATGCACAAGACCTATTAGGAATTAGGAGAACTGGTAACGTCCTGGTAAATCTGACAAGTTTGGATGTCTGGGAACATTCCCAGGTTAATGAACACAAAAGAAGCTGGGATAAAGATCAATTTCCTCTCTAGGAGTCTCAGATTCTCTTGAGACCACAGAGCTGGGAAATAGTATTTCATGGCGGCTATGAGAAGGGGCTCTGAGCTTAACTAGCAGACTTCAAGTCCCAGTTCTGAGAGTTGCCTCATGGCTCAGCAGGTTAGGGATCAGGCGCTGTCCCTGCTGCAGTTCAGGTCACTGCTGTGGCATGAGTTCGATTCCTAGCTTGGGAACTTCCACATGCAGGAGGCAAGGCAAAAAAAAAGAAAAAAAAAAAATCACAATTCTGCCACTTCTAGCTACAACACCCTGAGTGAGTTATTTAAGGTCTCTGCTCCTTAGTTTCCTTGTCCATTAGAGGGGTACAATAATAGCAACTACCTCACTCAGAGCAGAGTCTGGCAAATAAGAAAAACTGAGGAAAGTTAAGTATTACTTAGCAAGGACAAGCAACCATGTGCAGGGTCACAAAAATAAGAAACACCTGCTTCAGAATGCTGTATCACCTTGGAGGAAAAAAAAATGGGAGTGGGGAAAAAAGTTTTAAAAATGCAGCAAAAATAGACTGATGGAGATGCTCTAGACAGAAACTTCAGCACAACTCATATAAGCATAGAATTCCACTTGTGTACACCTAGAGAGAGATTCAGACCTGCCCTGCAGAAGATACCATCCCCACATCTCACATCAGTTTTAGGGGTTCAAAACGTTATCGCTGGAGTTCATATAAGCATAGAATTCCACTTGTGTACACCTAGAGAGAGATTCAGACCTGCCCTGCAGAAGATACCATCCCCACATCTCACATCAGTTTTAGGGGTTCAAAATGTTATCGCTGGAGTTCCCGTTGTGGCTCTGTGGTAATGAACCCGACTGGTATCCATGAGGATGTGGGTTCGATCCCTGGCCTCACTCAGTGGGTTAAAAATCCAGCGTTGCTATAAGCTGCAGTATAGGTTGCAGACACTGCTCAGATCTGGTGTTGCTGTGGCTGTGGTGTAGGCCAGTGGCTGCAGCTCTGATTGGACCCATAGCCTGGGAACCTCCATATGCTGCGGTGCAGCCCTAGAAAGACCAAAAAAACAAAAAACAAAATTATCACTCTACTTTTTTTTTAAAACTGGCCACAGCTTTTTCCGTGGCATATGTAAGTCCCCAGGCCAGGGATTGAATCTGAGCTGCAGGTGCAGCAATACCAGATCCTTTAACCCACTGCACGGGGCCAGGGATCAAACCTCTGCAGCAGAGTTCCCGCTGTGGTGCAGAGGTTAACAAACCCGACCAGGATCCATAGGGATTTGGGTTCAAGCCCTGGCCTCATTCAGTGGGTTAAGGGTTCTGGCGTTGCCTGGAGATGTGGTGTAGGTCGCAGATATGGCTTGGATCCTGCATTGCTGGGGCTGTGGCATAGGCTGGCAGCTGTAGCTCTGATTGGACCCAGGAACCTCGATATGACACAGATGCAGCAAACCTCCACAGTGTTTCAAGCCACTACAGTCAGAACTCCTTTATCATTCTCCTTTTTAAAAAATTATTACTGGAGTTCCCGTCATGGCACAGTGGTTAACGAATCCGACTAGGAACCATGAGGTTGTGGGTTCGGTCCCTGCCCTTGCTCAGTGGGTTAACGATCCGGCGTTGCGGTGAGCTGTGGTGTAGGTTGCAGACTTGGCTTGGATCCCGCGTTGCTGTGGCTCTGGCGTAGGCAAGTGGCTACAGCTCTGATTCGACCCCTAGCCTGGGAACCTCCATAAGCTGCAGAAGCGGCCCTAGAAATAGCAAAAAGACAAATAAATAAATAAAATAAAAAATTATTACTAGCAAACCAAATTCCATAGCATGTTAAAAGAATTATACCCTATGACCAAGTACAATTTATTCCTGAAATGCAAGGATGGCTCAATATATACAAACCAATATATGGAGTAAACCACAATAGCAGAATGGAGAAAAACACATGATCATATCATTTAATGCAGAAAAAAACATCTGACAAAACTCAATTCCCTTTCACGACAAAAACACTCAACAAACTAGGACTATCTCAACATTGTAAATACCATACATCAAGAATTCTTAGCTAACATCATACTCAACGGTGGAAGACTGAAAGCTTTTCCTCTAAGATCAAGAACAAGGCAGAAATGCCCACTTGTTTTACTCCTATTCAATATAGTAGTGGAAGTCCTTGCCAGAACGATTCGATAGGATGATTCACAATTGAAGATGCAGAAGAGTATAGTCTGAATTATTCCTCTTCTTTCCCTCTCCCAATATTCTTCCCTAGAAGGAGCAGCAATAAGCAACTTCTTATATCTCCTTCCATATGTGAGCAAATAATATAAACACACTTCCCTCTCCTTTGTTTTTTTTTACAAAAGTGACAGTATGCTATACACACTGTTCTTCACCTTGCTTTTCTCTTTATCAATTTTTTTTTTTTTAATGGCCACACCTGCAGCATATGGAAGTTCCCAGGCTAGAGGCTGAATATGAAGTGCAACTGCTGGCCGACACCACAGCCACAGCAATGCCAGATCCAAGCTGCATCTGTGACCTGTGTCGAAGCCTGCAGCAACACTGGATTCTTGACCTACTGAGCAAGGCCAGGGATCAAGTGGGCATCTTCAGGGATGCTAGTCAGGTTCTTAACCTGCAGAGACACAACAGGAACTCCGACAACATATTTTAGATAGCACATCATGTCAGTATTTAAAGTGTCCTTGTTCACTTTTATGGTTGTAGAATGTTCTGCTATAAAGATGCACTATAATTTAACAACAACGTTTTCCAAAAAAAAGTATTATTATGACTCACAAAACACAAGTAATTAAGAAATAAAAAGGTGGAGTTCCCGTCGTGGCGCAGTGGTTAATGAATCTGACTAGGAACCATGAGGTGGTGGGTTCAGTCCCTGCCCTTGCTCAGTGGGTTGACGATCCAGCGTTGCCGTGAGCTGTGGTGTAGGTTGCAGACACGGCTCGGATCCCGCATTGCTGTGGCTCTGGCGTAGGCCGGTGGCTACAGCTCCGATTGGACCCCTAGCCTGGGAACCTCCATATGCTGCGGGAGCAGCCCAAGAAATAGCAAAAAAGACAAAAAAAAAAAAAAAAGAAAAGAAATAAAAAGGTAATCAGTGGAGTTCCCATCGTGGCTCAAAGGAAACAAATCCAACTAGGAACCATGAGGGTTCCATCCCTGGCCTCGCTCAGTGGGTTAAGGATCTGGCATTGCCGTGAGCTGTGCTGTAGGTAACAGACGTGACTCGGATCCTGTGTTGCTGTTGCTATGGTGTAGGCCAGCAGCTGTAGCTCTGATTTTACCCCTAACCTGGGAACCTCCATATGCCAGCGGGTGCAGCCCTTAAAAAGCAAAAATAAAGAAAGAAAGAAAAAGGTGAGCAAGTAGTAAACAAAACTTTGTTTCTACAGTATGAGGATACAGGCCCCTTGAAGAAAATGGAATTTCATACAACACAAAAAACCACCTCAGGCCAGGTCTCCAATCCTGGCTCATTCAATTACAATGATTAACACCACAGATGTTACCAAATCATCCATTCTTAAAGTGAAATAAACTTTAACCCATCAATTTATGGGCCCATTAGCTTTCTAAGCATTCCATCTAAAAAGTAAACTAGAGAGTACCCATTGTGGCTCAGTGGAAAGGAATCTGACTAGCATCCATGAGGACATAGGTTCAATCCCTGGTCTTGCTCAGTGGGTTAAGTATCTGGCACTGCTATGGCTGTAGCGTAGGCCAGCAGCTACAGCTCCAATTCAACGCCTTGCCTGGGAACCTCCATATGCCACAGGTGAGGCTCTAAAAAGAAAAATAAATAACTGCTCGAGGACAACCAAAAAGAATTTTTTTTTTTTTGGCTGCGCCCACGGCACACAGAAATTCTCAGGCCAGGGGAACCCAGGTCACAACAGTCACAATACTGGATCCTTAACCAGGAGTCACCAGGGAACTCCCCCAATTTCTTTTGTCTCTTTAGGGGCGCACCCACAGCAGATGGCAGTTCCCAAGCTAGGGGTCAAATCAGAGCTGTAGCTGCCGGCCTACACCACAGCCACAACAACACAGGATCCAAGGCAGGTTTGTGACCTACATCACAGCTCATGGCAACCCCAGATCATTAACCCACTGAGCAAGGCCAGGGATTGAACCCATGTCCTCATGGAGACCAGTTAGGTTTGTTACCGCTGAGCTGTAACAGTACAATTGGGAACTTTCCCAATTTTTATTTTTTAATAAATAACTATTCAATATGTGATAGTTCCTAGTTTTTACTGAATCCCTAGAAACTATTACAGATACCAGATTTAATTGTTATAGCAACCAAATAATCTGGTATCCTGAAAGAATATAGAACAGAAAAAAGACATTAGAGAAAAACTAAAGAATCTGAATAAAGAACAGCACTTCGTTAACACTGATGTACCAAAGTTGATTCCTTAGTTGTGACAAATACACCATAATAATACAAGGCGTTATTAATAGAGAGAAGCATATATAGGAACCCCCTGTACCATCTTTGCAATGTTTCTGTAAATCTAGAATTATTTTAAAATAAAAATGTTATTAAAAAAGAAAAAAGCTGGGTCTCTCTCACTTCTTATACCAATATTAACTTCTGATAGATCAAAGAACTAGTATTTTAACAATGTAAACATATTAGGGAAAAAAAAATCAGAAAAAATTTAAATATGTAGATTCTAACACATACGACAAACTGTTAATTTCCTTGGGATGATCAATAGCATGGTACATGCTCCAAATCCAGGCTACCTGAGTTCATATCCCAATTCTGCCAATAATTAGTTGGTTAAATTTAAGACAAACTATTTTCCCTCTTTCTGCTTCACTTTCCTCATCTTTCAAAAGAATGTGTTAACAGTACTTACCTCATTGGACTAATGTGAGAATTAAATAAACTAATGCATGTAAAATGCATATGGCCAAGAGGCACACAGTAATAGCAATTACTATTATTCCTTATTGTAGAAACATTCTTACAATTTAATAAAAGACTAATAACTTTAGAGGGAAAAAAAGCCACAAATAGATAAGTTCAAAGAAATATATGTATAAGAATAAGCTCAAACTCTCTAATTATTATGGACACATGAAACACATGAATAGGGAGTTCCTATCATGGTTTGGTGGGTTACCAACTCAACTAGTGTCCATGAGGATGTGGGTTCGATCCCTGGCCTTGTTCAGTGGGTTAAGGATCTGGCATTGCCGTGAGCTGTGGTGTAGGTCACAGACACAGCTTGGATCCAGTGTTGCTGTGGCTGTGGTACGGGCTGGCAGCTGCAGCTCCAATTCGACCTCTAGCCTGGGAACTTCCATATGCCGAGGATGCAGCCCAAAAAACAAAAAGGAAAAGGAAACACATGAATAAAGTAGCAGATGCCATTTTCACCCATTCAATTGGCCGAGACCCAAAATTTTGAGAAATAACAGTATTGGACAGAGTATGGAGAAACAGACACTTGCAAATACTGCTGGTGGGAGTATGATTTGGAAAAAATGCTGGAGCAATCCTACTACTCACTACCTAAGTCCAAAAAGGTATTTACAGGCATGCTCACTAAGCATCATTTATAATAGTGAAAAACAAGAAAATAACCAAAACTGTTCGCAAGAGAATGGCCAATTTTTAGCAATGAGTTACTGCCATACACATATCATGGCACACCGTTGAGTAACGAAAGAAAAATACAGACTATTGGTGTGATACTGTTTATGTTACAAAAAAATAGAAAATATTATGAATATAAACAAAAGATCTGGAAGAACCAAAGTAATAACAGTATTATTTATGTCTTACCCATGTGAAGATTGCGGAGTGGGGGATAGATATCAGAGGAAAAGTCAAGAGAATGTTACTTATCGGTAAGGTTTTAATTCTCTATCAGAAAATGTTTTTTATGCATTACATGGGGAATTTAAAAATTAACTTTTTAATGATATATACAAACTTAGAATAAAAGAAATTTCACAATACCATGCAGCCATTAAAAAAAATAACAAGGGAGTTCCTGTCATGGCTCAGGGTTAATGAACCTGCCTAGTATCCATCAGGATGCAGGTTTGATCCCTGGCCTTGTTCAGTGAGTTAAGGATCTGGCATTGCTGTGAGCTGCAGTGTAGATCACAGACGTGGCTCTGATCCTATGTTGTTGTGACTGTGGCGTAGGCCAGCAGTTACAGCTCTAATTTGAACCCTAGCCTGAGCACTTCCATGGGCCTCGGGTGAAGCCCTTGAAAGACAAAAAAGTAATAATAATAGTGAAAACCTAAATATGTTGCTATGTACCAATATGAAACAATCTTCAAAGTAAAGCATTAAATTTAAAAAGGAGGGGACAAAAAGTACCCTCTTAGCTCAGGGGGTTAAGGATCTAGCTTTTTTTTTTTTGTCTTTTTACCATTTCTTGGGCCGCTCCCATGGCGTATGGAGGTTCCCAGGCTAGGGGTCTAATTAGAGCTGTAGCTGCCAGCCTACTCCAGAGCCACAGCAACTAAGGATCTGAGCCGCGTCTGCAACCTTCACCACAGCTCACAGCAACACGGGATCCTTAACCCACTGAGCAAGGCCAGGGATCAAACCCACAACCTCATGGTTCCTAGTTGGATTCATTAACCACTGTGCCACGATGGGAACTCCAAGGATCTAGCTTTGTCACTGCTGTGGCTCTGGTTATAGCTGTGGCTCTGGTTTGATCCCTGACCTGGGAACTTCCACATACCACAGGTGTGGCCACAAAAGAAAATAAAAAATAAATAAATAAAAATAAAAGGAGGGGACAGGGTTTCCCACCATGGCTCAGCGGTTAACGAATGTGACTAGCATCCTTGATGATGCAGGTTTGATCCCTGGCCTCGCTCAGAGGGTTAAGGATCCCCTGTTGCCGTGAGCTCTGGTGAAGATCTCAGACACAGCTTAGATCCCGTGTTGCTGTGGCTGTGGAGGAGGCCGGCAGCTATACCTCCAATTTGACCCCTAGCCTGGGAATCTCCATATGCTGCGGGTACAGCCCTAAAAAGCAAAAAAAAAAAAAAAAAAAAAGGAGGGGACAAGTTTCTTTAACTGTGTAAATTATATAATTTCAAAGGATATATACACATAAAGGCTTGTATAAGTACATATAATTCCTGCAAATGTACAGAATAAATATTGCCTCTGTGGAAGAAAACAAAGGGCTGGGTAAGCAGGAAGTGTCCAGAGGTTTTCTGGTTTTTTTTTTTTGTTTTTTTGGTTTTTTTCGTCTTTTTGCTATTTCTTTGGGCTGCTCCCACGGCATATGGAGGTTCCCAGGCTAGGGGTCGAATCGGAGCTGTAGCCACCGGCCTACACCACAGCTCAAGGCAACGCCGGATCGTTAACCCACTGAGCAAGGGCAGGGATCGAACCCACAACCTCATGGTTCCTAGTTGGATTCATTAACCACTGCGCCACGACGGGAACTCCAAACTTATATATATATTTTTTTTTTCAGAGGTTTTTAAATCATACATTTCCTAGTACTGTTTTAACTTTGTGTTTTGGCCACACCCTCGGCATACAGAAGTTCCCAGGCCAGGAGTTCCCATCGTGGCTCAGCAGAAACAAACCCAATTAGTATCCATGAGGACGCAGGTTCGATTCCTGGCCTTGCTCAACATTGCCGTGAGCTGTGGTGTAGGTCGAAGGTGTGGTGGATCCGGTGTTGCTGTGGCTGTGGTGCAGGCCAGTGGCTGTGGTGCAGGCCAGTGGCTGTGGTGTAGGCCAGCAGCTGCAGCTCCAATTCCACTCCTAGCCTGGGAACTTCCACATACCATGGGTGCGGCCCTGAAAAAAAAAAGAAGAAGAAGAGGAAGAAGATCCCAGGCCAGGGATCAAAACCGCACCACAGCAGGGGCAACATGGAATCCTTAACTGCTAGGCCACTAGAGAATTCCAGTACTATTTTAACTTTTTACCATACATACTTTGTTTCTCATTCTACAAACAATTAACCGAATGTCAATTTATTGTTAATCTACAAGAGTTGACAACTCATTCTTCTTGATGGGTGGTGTTCAAAGTCTGGGCACATGCACTTCAGCTAGTACGTAAGAAGATACATTAGGGTGTGGAAAGAATATATAGCTTCCATTTATATTCATTTCTATCTAAACAATAAGATGGAAATTAAGCTTTATTAATATTTAGTATATGGATTGACACTGGCATATATATAAACTACAGCATGAGGTAATTCTTGACTGTGACAGTGACGTATGATAAGCGACAGTGTCTCCTCCACCTTACACTCCTCTCAGTATATTGTAAAGCACTGTACTTTACCTAAGCCCAGTTAAATAGACTTACAGATTATAGTATCTGGTTTAACTAAACTAAATCCTTGCAAAATAGCCAAGCGGTTTTAAAAAATTCTTGCAAAGAAAGATTCTTGCAAAGAAAGATGAAAGCTAAGATGACGAATATACACACAAGCAAACAATAAAAGAGCTGACACCTCTACTCTTAGTGTGAGCTCAACAGCCAAAACACAAAGTTAAAATAAGACTTAATCGGATCTAACAGGCGATCTCAAAACTTGAAATTTATCAAAACTATTTGAAATACACTTACGCACATGATTGCTAACAATGAACCTCAAATCCAAGTACATATGGCTACATTGCCATCACAATTATAAGACTGTTAAAAACAAGAATCCAGAATATGAAAACGAATCTCTACAATATTTTTAGTATGTTTAAAGGCAAGAAACCACACCAAATGGAGTTCCTGCTGTGGCTCAGCAGATTACAAACCCAACCAGGAATCCATGAGGGTGTGAATTCGCTCTCTGGCCTCACTCAGTAGGTTAAAGATCCTGCATTGCTGTGAGCTGTGGTGTAGGTCACAGACACAGCTAGGATTTGACCTCTAGCCTGGGAACTCCCATTCGCCGCAGGTGTGGCACTAAAAAGCAAAGGGGGAAAAAAAAACCACACTAAAGCAAATGCCACGTGAATCAAATATTTAAACATTAAAAAAAATGAAATCATAAGAATACAAAAAAATATGAGAATTTAAAAAAATAATCTATGTAGGAAGGCCTCGCCAAATATGACAATGAAAGACTGATAAATCTGACTGAGTAAAAAAAATTCCTGCATAACCAAAAAAAAAAAAAACTTAAACATAAGTATCAAAAAAGGTGCTATACGCTATTGAAGGGATCGAGGAGAAATAGGTATTTTCATGCTATTGCTGGTAGCTGTATAGACCAATAGAACTTCAATGGGAAGCAATTCGGCAATATCTAACAAAATTACTAATTCACATACCCTTTGACCCTGTAACTCATCTAGGAATTTTCTTACAGAGATAATCACAAAGTAAAAAAATGATCACTTGGAAATTACTTAGGACTGGTTACATAAATTAAGGTACATGCATACAATGCAATTCTATGCAGTCATTAAAAAGAATGACAAATTTCTAAGCTGGGTATGAAATTGTATGATTTCTAAGACATACTGTTAAGAGAAGAAAACAAGATTCAGAATAGCGTTTGTGGTATGCTACCATTTGTGTGCAAAAACTGGGAAGGGGGTAGCATAAAAACATAAAATAGGAGTTCCCCTGTGGCTCAGCAGTAATGAACCCAACTAGTATCCATGAGGATGCAGGTTCTATCCCTGGCCCTGCTCACTGGATTAAGGCTCCAGCACTGCCACAAGCTGTAGGGTAGGTCGAAGACATGGCTTGGATCCGGCATTGCTGTGCCTGTGGTGTAGGCCAGTGGCTACAACTCTGATTCGACCCCTAGCCTGGGAACCTCCATATGCCACATGCGCAGCCCTTTAAAAGAAAAAAAAGAAAAAGAAGGAAGGGAGGGAGAGAAGGGAAAGGAAAGGAGGAAAACAAGGAGTACAAGAGAATGGAGCTAATGAGGAGGGAGAGGAGTAACTGATGAGGGCCTCAAGATAATGGGAAGCCAATTCACCTGGGATAAAGCCGACAGTCCATAGGGCAAACTCTGGCTTGTAGCACTTGAGTGAAATGGGAAAGAAGCCACTGGAGAGCTTCCAAAAAAGCAAAGTGATCTGACTTATGCACTATTTCAAAATCCTGTAAAAAAGTCACTGGTAGAGATGGACTTTTTACTGGGATGCTGTTTCACCCAGTAGCACATTAGGGACTAAAAATTCCAATCTTAACACTGCCCCCTTCCCACCCCACCCCCTGCCCGCGCGCGCGCACGCGCGCGCGCACGCGCGCGCGCACACACACAGTAAAAGAATACTCCCCAATTAACTTTATGTAGTTAGTAAAATCTTGAAACTAAAAACAAACAAAATAGTTCTGGAAAGGAAAACTACATATTAATCTCTGAACAAAATTTAAGTCCTGGAAAAAATATTGGCAAGCCAAACTTAGAAACTTATGTCAATAATAACAGCTAACACTTACTGAGCACTACACTAAATACTTTCCATGGACTGACTCATTCAATCCTAACAATCCCATGGTGTGAATACTATCACCCATTTTACAGACGGAGAAACTGACACACAGAAACGCTAAGTAATTTGCCCACGTCCACAGATAGAAAGAGGAGATCCTTTGGAGTTCCCATCGTGATGCATCAGAAATGAATCTGACCAGGAACCATGAGGTTTCGGATTTGATCCCTGGCCTCGATCAGTGGGTTAAGGATCCAGTGTTGCTGTGAACTGTGGTGTAGGCTGGCAACTGCAGCTCAGATTCGACGCCTAGCCTGGGAACCTCCATATGCTGTGGGTGCTGCCCTAAAAAGACCAAAAAAAAAAAAAAAAAAAAAAAAAGAAAGAAAAAGTGGAGATCCTGGATTTTTAAAATACACATGAGATTCTGATTTACTTGCTCCAGGGTTGGACCCAACATTTTTTAAAGCACCCAAATGCTATTGATGTGCTGCCAGGGTTGTGAACCACTAAGTCCATTCGCTGAAAGGTTTCCCCTACCCTGAGAGAGATTACATGTACATGGACACAGCCAAAGCAAGAGATGTTCTAGTTAGGATGTAAATATGAAACCAGAAGCAGAGATGAGAAAGCATGATTTTTAAGATCCTTTCCAACAGTGAAATTCTATGACTGTGTGTCCCTACATTGCCTTTCTAGAATTATAGGACAAGATTTCATGCTATAACTCCTAAGAGATCCAATTCTAGGTCTTCTGTGGCAAAACCTGTCAGTTTACTTCTTTGACATGGACTTCTCACCGCCACCCCCAGCCAAAGAGAGTATGGTAAAACATACAAGCAGCTTATAATACTAAAGTTATTTTCAGAACAAAATAAAGCTCTACTTTACAGAAAGAGTAGAAAAAGAGGGAATAACTCAGTGGCCAAGCTACTATTTTTCAAAAGTCTAACTAGAAAACTATTACTGAGCTGCCCAAAGACCAAGCCCCTTCCCACTTCACATCTGTTAACTACAGCTGAAGCTACAAAGCAATAGTAACACTTCTCTCCCTGTTTTCTGCTGTTGACACCGTGCATTGTGGCTCTATCAGGTCAGGAACTGCTGTCACAGTGAGCCAGCAGAGCCAAGGTGACAGCTAACCTACAAAGTGTCAGGAAGGCTTTCTGAGAAGGGATGGAAGGAAAAACAGGCTATCTCAGCAGGCTCCAGGAGTCGGGCCTCCGACCCACTGCCCCATCTATCTCCCGTCCCCAAGGACAAGCAACGTGCTCACCAGTTATCCAAAACAGTGGCAACAGCTATTCCTAATGTGACTTCTCTTTGATCCTGCAGAAATCAGAGCCACTTAGCCTTCAAGGAATTGGAATTAGTACCTTCCATCACTTCCCAAAATTACTTTTGTAGTCGTGGCATTGATTTTAAAAGTTTTTCTAGGGGAGTTCCCGTCGTGGCGCAGCGGTTAAAGAATCCAACTAGGAACCATGAGGTTGCGGGTCCGATCCCTGGCCTTACTCAGTGGGTTAAGGATCCAGCATTGCAGTGAGCTGTGGTGTAGGTCGCAGATGCGGCTCGGATCCCGTATTGCTGTGGCTCTGGCATAGGCAGGCAGCTGTAGCTCCGATTGGACCCCTAGCGTGGGAACCTCCATATGCCACGGGAGCGGCGCTAGAAAAGGCAAAAAGACAAAAAAAATTTTTAAAAATAAAAGTTTTTCTAGAGTAGGATATAGGAAAAACCATTAAGTCAAATACATAAAATAATTGAAGAGGGAATTCCCCCTTAGACGTGGTTGTTCTATTGGGTAGGCGATGAGTCAACTGGTTCTACCACTTTCAACTCTATGTGCTGCTACTTCACAGAACTGAGAGCTGGTTTAGGTAGCCTCCCCACCTAATGGGTATTAGAGTCCTAATGGTCCAGCCACATAAAACTCCTGACCATTTCTCCCCATGCTTCTCCCATCTTATGCCTCTGCTGATACTGTCTACTCTACCGGATATGACTCTTCCACATCCCTTTCTGAAGCACTTCTAACCTTTTAAAGCCCAGCTCAGGAAGGTCCCATTGTGGCGTAGCAGAAACCAATCTGACTAGGAACCATAAGGTTGCGGGTTCAATCCCTGGCCTCACTCAGTGGGTTAAGGATCTGGCGTTGCTGTGAGCTGGGGTGTAGGTCACAGACATGGCTCGGATCTGGCGTTGCTGTGGCTGTGGTGTAGGCCGGTAGCTGTAGCTCTGGTTCAACCCCTAGCCTGGGAACTCCATATGCTGTGGGTGAGGCCCTAAAAAGCAAAATAAATTAATAAATAATTTAAAAAAAAATAAAGCTCAAACCTCACTTCCTCTAAGCTATTCTCCCAAGTCCCACACCCACACCTGTATTAATGTCCTTTATATACCTGTTACAATATGGCATCCCTCACCCTTTCCCCTTCTTAGATAGCCTTGTATCTGTCTCCAAAAAACTATCTGGCCCTGGGGGACAATGATCAAGTTTCAAGGATCTCTGTTCATGCCTTTCAGTATCTCATACAAAGAAAACCTTCAGGAATGCAAGCTGCATTCAAAGAAGGTGCTCTGCTGGTCTGACCCTGGTTTGCTATGGTCACAATACAGGGCTCTTCCTCTTTATATGTCTTCTTTTGTTAGCTTGCCTAGCATATTAACCCTTTAAAAATAATTTTACTATTTTCCTTGCTACATATGATTTTGGGTTTTTTTTTTAATTGACTATAGGTCATATAATATAAAGTTCATCCTTTTAAAGTATAACTTAGTGATTTTTAGTATATTCACAAAGTTATGCAATCATCACCACTATCTAATTCCATTATGTTTTCATCAGCCCAAAAAGAAACTGCTCCAAGTACCCATCAGCACTCACTCCCCACCGCCACTTGACCCCCTCCCCTCCAGCCCCAAGACCACACATCTACTTCGTTTCTCATGTACATGATTTTAACAAGCTTACAGTGCTCTTAATTTTTAACAAGCTTACGGTAGTCTTCAAATTTTACCATGAAAAAGAAACAGGATTTCTTATTTTAACTTAAGTCAAAAGAAAAATTTGATTCAACACAGCAACTTACTAAGACATCACTTCAGGAGACAAAAACTCTTACCAGGAAAATCAGCTTACATGTTTAGTTTCCCATTTATTTATGTGTTGTTAAGTTTTTGTTGAAGAAGTACAATATATATATATAGAAAAGGACACCTATCATAGGGTATACCTTGGTAAGTTTTCAAAAACTGAATAAAGAAGCATAACCAGCACCAAGGTCAAAAACCAAACAGAGAGAGTTCCCATCATGGCATAGTAGAAATGAATACGACTAGGAACTATGAGGTTGCGGGTTTGATCCCTGCCCTCGCTCAGTGGGTTAAGGATTCAGTGTTGCCATAAGCTGTGGTGTAGGTCACAGACGCGGCTCAGATCCTGCATAGCTGTGGCTGTGGAGTAGGCCAGCAGCTGTAGCTCCAATTTGACCCCTAGCCTGGGAACCTCCATATGCCAGCAGGTGTGGCCCTAAAAACAAAAAAGTCAAAAAAAACAAAAAAAAAAACAGAAGCTCCACCATGTCCCTCTTTCAGTCACTATGCCGCTCCAAAGAGTAAACACTATTATGACTGCTAACAGCGTATATTACTTCTGCCTATTTTGGTACTTTTATAAATAAAAGCATACATTAATTGATGCAAACTCTTGCCTTTGGAATGGATTAGCAATGAGATCCTGCTGTGTAGCACTGGGAACTAAGTCTAGTCACTTATGACGGTGCATGATAATGTGAGAAAAAAGAATGTATACATTCTTGGTGTAACTGGGTCACCATGCTGTACAGTACCAAAAAAATTGTATTGAGGAAATAACAATTAAAAAAATTAAAAATAAATAAATAAAAGCATACAGTTTGCTGTATAGAAAACTTTTACCATGAAATTCTATGGCTTGTAATACTCACCATAATCTTCTTGTACAAAGCCATGACGTTATCATCATCAAATGGTAGAAAGCCACACATAAGTACATATAAGAGTATGCCCATGCTCCAAACATCTGCCTAAGGAAGAAAAAAATAATAGTTCAAAAACAATTTAGAATGCACGTCAAAATGGCAGTATGTAATGCATCACAGAATCTTCGCAGAGCTGGAAAAGCTCAGAGATCATCCAATTCAACCCACTCATTCAAAAATCTGAAACCCAGAAAGGAAGGTTTCTCCAAAGTCACCCAATCAAGGGCAGACCACCCAGGAAGATCTCTTGACTTCCAGTTCAGTGCTCTCTCCTCTAATGCTGGACTCTAACGCTTAATAAAAAATAATTTCCAGTTGGCTGGTCTGGGCTGGGCATGACAAGGAAGAAGATGAGGCCAAGTCTCTGATTCTGAAAGACAAAACTATAGTGCCACTGAGGACTTACTACACAGGATTATGTAAACACGCATGAAGATGTCAAAACAAGCCTTAAAATTTACTACTGATAATCTGCAAATGTGACTAAGCAACACCATAAAGTCCTCTCTATGTAGAGAAACTTTAATAAGGTTCAACAATTGACTTTCCAAGGATTGAGGCTAGAAATTAGCCTGCCAGAACAAATAGTCATACAAATCTCAAAATCCCACAAAGGAGCTTAACCTTTAAGTAAGGTATCCACGTGTCCCAGGAGTGCTGAGCGCTTACTACTTATTCAAGCAGTATTTGGCCTTAGTCAATAATAATACCACCATTGGCTGAGAAGTCACAGTGCCCACCTCATTCGAGCCTTAGGAAAATTTTAAAAGGTAAAAAGGGCAGCATCTTTAATCTAAAAAAAAAAAAAAGGTGGGGGTGGTGCAGAGGAGAGAAACCGAGTTAAAATAACTTCAGCAGCATCACACATCTAGGTAATAACTACACTAAATAACACAATCTCATACATAGTCCTGCCTACCACATAGCATCCAATTATTAGGACTCAATTGGGAAGCACTTTGTGAATAATTAACTTTCAAGCAAACATCTGATTTTTCTTTCAAGTTGAAAAAGGTTAGAAATTATCCATTTACACCTGAAAGATGTCAAATATTTCATCCGTAAATTGAGTCTTGATGGCATGACACTCCTGCCCAGGGTGTTACGGTCGAAGTAAAGAGGCTACACAGGAAGAGTGAGCTAACATGGCCTCATCAAACGCCATAAGAAGAGGTCAAGAGAGAGACTATGTCTGAGGTTAAGGGAGAAGATGAAGAATAATAACATCCCCATAGAAATCTACCAAAGCCTAGCGGAGAAAAAAAGCCAAAAAAGTACCCCTTAGTTAATGCATCAAAGCATCTTCACTTCACGGTTTTGAAATGGTAGGAGCATAAATCAATCAACTAAAATCACAAACCAAAACAAATGCAAGTAAATCTATAAGTTACCAACTAACAAATAAGAAAAAAATAACTGGGATTGGGGTGGGGGTTGAAACCACTTCCTCTGAGAAATTACAAAAGGAATTAGAGATGTTTACCATGGAACATTCCTTAAAGCATGTTCTGGACCATGAACAACAAAATAATCTAAAGTACTTTTTTTTTTTTTTTTTTTTTTTTTTTTTTGTCTTTTTGCCATTTCTTGGGCCACTCCTGTGGCATATGGAGGTTCCCAGGCTAGGGGTCTAATCAGAGCTGTAGCCGCTGGCCTACACCAGAGCCACAGCAACACCAGATCCGAGCCACGTCCTCAACCTACACCACAGCTCATGGCAACACTGGATCCTTAACCCACTGAGCGAGGCCAGGGATCGAACCCGCAACCTCATGGTTCCTAGTCGGATTCATTAACCACTGATCCACCACGGGAACTCCTAAAGTACTTATTTTAGAATGAAGATTCCTAAAGCCCCATTCCAGAAAACAAAACCAGGAGTTCCCACTGTGGCATAGTGGGTTAAGAATACAACTGCTGTGGCTAGGGTTAAGAATACAACTGCTGTAGGTCCAACCCCTGGCCCAGTGCTGTGGACTAAAGGATCCAGCGTTGCCACAGCTGCTGCTCAGATTCAGTCTCTGGCCCAGGAACTTCCACATGCCATGGATGCGGCCATTTTTAAAAAAAGGAGAAAACAAAACCAAAATCTCTAAACATATGGTCCTGAGCTCTGCATATTTTAACAAGTGTCCCAGAAAATTCCTTGGTACACTATCCTTAAGAAATTGTCCTAGAAAGATGGGAAGTTGAACTAAAATGTACAAGGAAACAAGATCCGATAGGAAAACGTGATGCATTCAAACCAGCAGGAGACCTCCAGGAAACTTATGAGTATCAGGCATATGATCACCTCTCTTAGAAGACAGGATGAAATTGTGGAAAGAGTACAGGTGTGCGGTAAAGCCTCGGTTCAAATCTTGACCCATAGTTACCAGCTGTGACCACGCAAGGGCACTTAATTTCTGAGGCTTGGTTTCCTCTTCTTTTTTTTTTTTTTTTTCCGTCTTTTTTATCTTTCTTTTAGGGCCAAAGCCACGGTATGTGGAGGTTCCCAGGTTAGGGGTCTAATCGGAGCTGTAGCTGCTGGCCTACACCACAGCTCACGGCAACGCCAGATCCTTAACCCACTGAGCGAGGCCAGGGATCGAACCCGCAACATCATGGTTCCTAGTCGGATTCGTTTGCACTGCGCCATGACGGGCACTCCCTCTTCTTCTTTATCTTATGAAATAGAGTAATAGTATTCACTCCAAAGGATTTCTGTGGGACTTAAATGAAAATTATAAAAAAGGATTTAGCATGTGGAGACCTTGTGCACTGTTGTGGCAATGTAAAATGTTGCTGCCGCTATGGAAAACAGTATGGCAGTTCCTCAAAAAATTAAAAATAGAATTACCATATGATCTAACAATTCCACATTTGGGTATATATCCAAAAGAATAAAAAGAAAGGTCTCAAAGAGATATTTGTTCCAATCAGCATTATTCACAATAACCAAAAGGTGGAAGCAATTCCAGTGGTACCTATATGCAATGGTATGTTATTCAGGCTTAAAAAGGAAGGACATTCTGATACATGTTACAATATGGATGAACTTTGATGATATTGCACTAAGTGGAATAAGGCAGTCACACACACACACAATATTGTCTGATTCTACTACATAAGGTACCTGGAGTAGTCAAACTCTAAATAGAAAGGATGGTTGCCAGGAGCTCAGGGAGAGGGAAATGGAGAGTTTCTGTTTAAAGGGTATAAAGTTGCAATTTTGCAAGATTAAAAGAGCTCTGGAGGGAAAAAAAATTTAAAAAAAGAGCTCTGGAGGTTGGTTGTACACCAACATGAATGCATGTAACGCTACTGAACTGCCTATTTTAAAGCGATTCAGGAGCTCCCCATCGTGGCTCAGTGAAAATGAATCTGACTAGCTTCCATAAGGATGCAGGTTTGATCCCTGGCCTGGCTCAGTCGGTTAAGGATCCGGCGTTGCCATGAGCTGTGGTGTAGGTCGAAGATGCGGCTTGGGTCTGGCATTGCTATGGCTGTGGTGTAGGCCAGTGGCTACAGCTCCAATTCAGTCCCTAGCCTGGGAACCTCCATATGCCACGGTGCGGCCCTAAAAAGACAAAAAAAAAAAAAAAAGGTTCAGATAGGAACTGTACACTTTTAAATGGTTAAGATGGTAAATTGCATGTTGTATGTATTTTTACCACAATTGGAAAGATAAAAAAAGGATCTAGCATGATTCTAGGACTATGATAAATACTTAGTAAAAGTTCCCATGATGCATTGAGACGGCCACGATATCATCTCTATGGTATTTCTGCCAAAAAAGGCATAACCTGAAACTAATCACAAGAAGCATCAGACAAATTCAAATTGAGGGACATTTTACAAAATAACTGGCTTCCTCAAAAATTTCAAGGTCACCAGGATAAATTAAGGAACTTTTTCAGATTAAAGAACTACAAAGAAACACAACAATGCAATGCATGATCCTGAATGGAATCATGGACTGGAGAGAAAATATAGGAGTTCCTGTCATGGCTCAGTGGTTAACGAGCCTGACTAGTATCCATGAGGCTGTGGGGTTGATTTCTGGCCTTGCTCAGTGAGTTAAGGATCCAATGTTGCCGTTAGTTGCGGTGTAGCTTGTAGATGTGGCTCGGGTCTGGCATTGCTGTGGCGTAGGCCGGTAGCCATAGCTCCAATCCAATCCCTAGACTTCGAACCTCCATATGCCGAAGGTGCAGCTCTAAAAAGACAAAAGACAAAAAAATAAGAAAATATAGCTATTATTAGTACAACTAATACCATGTGAATATGAATCGTGGATATTAAATAAATCATATCAATGTTAAAGTCTCTGATTTTCGACAACTAAAGAATGGTTACAAAAGAGAGAGCTTTTTTTTTTTTTTTTTTTGTCCTTTCGCCTTTTCTAGGGCCGCTCTCGCGGCATATGGAAGGTCCCAGGCTAGGGGTCTAATTGGAGCTGTAGCCACCGGCCTACACCAGAGCCACAGCAACGCCAGTTCATGGCAATGCCGGATCCTTAACCCATTGAACAAGGCCAGGGATCGAACCCACAACCTCATGGTTCCTAGTCGGATTCATTTCCACTGCGCCACAATGGGAACTCCGAGAGCTCTTGCTTTTAGGAAATACATACATAGTATTTAATGATAAACGGGTATGATGTCTCCAACTTACTCTCAATTGGTTCAAAACATAATGTACATATATATATATATATATAAATATAGAGAATGATAATGCTAATAGAGAAAAATTTAAACAATTGTGAATTTGGCTAAATATATCAGAACTTCTTCATTCCATATTTGCAGCTATTCTCTAAGTTTGAAATTATACCCAAATAAAAGGTAACCAAGGAGTTCCCATTGTGGCTCAGTGGTTAACGAATCCAATTACGAACCATGAGGTTGCAGGTTCAATCCCTGGCCTTGCTCAGTGGGTTAAGGATGCGGCGTTGCCATGAGCTGTGCTGTAGGTTGCAGACACAGCTTGGATCCTGCATTGCTGTGGCTCTGGTGCAGGCCAGCAGCTACAGCTCCGATTGGACCCCTAGCCTGGGAACCTCCATATGCCATGGGAGTGGCCCAAGAAATGGAAAAAAAAAAAAAAAAAAAAAAAAAAAAGATAACCAAAAACAAGTTAGTCCCCACCTTCTCATGTTAAAAATTAAGTAAATTGAAATATCTCAAAGTTTCTTTTATATAATAACACTAGTTCCAAAAGATGTTTCATATAAGGTGTGGTTTCTGTAACATATAAAATAAGAGCAGCTGCTATCTGTGATGTTCTGCTCCCAAAGGACCACATTGTACAGGAACATATTAAGATCTGGAGATGGTCTAAACTTCAGCAAACTGCTCAACTCAGCACTGCCAGAGCTTTTGACAACTAAACCTTTTTCATTTTAATGATACTAATATCAGCAAAATTAGTACTCCAGAGAGTGGAAGGGGCTAACTAGCCTGCAATAACCAGTGGTAAAGCAGGAAATGCCAGGCTTTCTGAGTCCGGGCCTCTTACACAGGACTGCCGGCCTCAGATGGTTGGCTGTGAACAAAACACAGGTTTTCTCTTCGCCAAACTGAGCCTGTAATCCTGGCCTCAAATTCTGCTGGCAGGACTAAGCAGTCTACACTATGGCACTATTTAACACAAAAGCAACCTCAACAAGGACATCAGAAATATACCCTTGTTTCATAGGTATACTATTATTATATTTATTGCAAGTTGTTCGTTTCACTAGTTACTTTCTATATATCACTCTTTGAATAGGCATCTCTTTGATTAACAAGTTTACTTCTTCACACCATGCACTCAAAAAGCTTAAAGACTTTAACATAAGACAAGATACCATAAAACTCCTAGAAGAGAACACAGGCAAAACATTCTCTGACACCAACCCTACAAATGTTTTCTTAGGTCAGTCTCCCAAAGCAACAGACAAAAAAATGAAAATAAACCAGTGGGACTAATCTAACTTACAAGCTTTGGCACAGCAAAGGAAAGCATTAAAAAAACACAAAACAAAAAGACAACCAATAGAGTCTCAAACCATGCAACGAACAAGGTTTTATCTCCAAAATACACGTACAACTTATACAACTCAACAGCCAAAAAACAACAACTCAATTGAAAAGTGGGAGGAAGACCTGAACAGACATTTCTCTAAAGAAGATATACAGAGGACAAGATGGCGGAGGAGTAGGGGGACACGCTCGCCCTCTCCCACAAACACAACAAAAAAAGCACATCTACAGAAGAAATGACTCGCACAGAACAACAACCAATCGCTGGCAGAGGAACCTAAACTCCAATAACGGCAAGAAGTTCGTGACATTATTGGGCAGAACGGGAGAAAAGAGGAGAGTGAGAGAAGGTGAATCCGAGCGGGACGGGCGCTCCCGAAAGGGAACTGCGGAGGAGAAAGGGATCCCGCACCCTGGAAAGTCTCCTACCGGGGGAAAGATCAAACGAACCGGAGGAATCTCCAGATGCAGAGAAGAGTGTAGCAGTAAGTCGGAGTACGGAAAAACGATCAAGAACCCAACGGACCATCTGAACTACGGGCACAGTCACCAAAAATTGAGACGCCTGGGTGGGGGCTGGGCACCGAATCCTCGGCTCCAGAGGTTAGTCCCCGGGAAAGGGCCGGGGGACGCCTGGGTGGGGCTGGGCACCGTGACCTCAGCTCTGAAGGTTGGTCCCCGAGAGGGGGCCGGGGGACGCCTGGGTTGGGGCTGGGCACCGAGACCTCGCCTCCGAAGGTTAGTCCCCAAGAAAGGGCCGGGGGACGCCTGGGGGGGGGCTGGGCACCGAGACCTCGGCTCCAGAGATTAGTCCCCGGGCTAGGGGGGCGGGGAAGAGCGGAAACTGCTTGGGAGGTCTCTAAACCATTTGACGGGGCAGAGACTGCCTGGGAGACTAGAAAACAAAGCTGTCGCAGAGGAAGGGAGCAATACTCTAGGGGCGGGGAGTGGAAAGCCGCCTCAGAGGGAACCTGGGAGAAGAGCCTGGTCTGCGCCCGTGCTGGGGAGGGGAGAGAAGAAGGGGTGGGTCCCCATAGAATACCCCCCATGCCACAGCAAGCTTACAGGCCCACTAGCTAGCTGAAAACTGTGCTTCCCAGTGCATCCCCTCCCCCTACCCCCGCCACCCCCTACGCTCTCGCCGAACCTGGGGCTGCCTGCCATCCAGGAGGGCTGGCCTCAACAATTGCCTGAAGCCTACCACCGCAGGGGCTCTCCCTGCACAGGCCTGCTTGCCCTTTGGAGGGGCTACACTTCCACAGAGCAGCACCAAACACCACCAGCCCCCTAGAAAAGGCCTGCAGCCCAGAAAAGCTAGAACAAGCCTAGCCAGGCCGTGAATAGATCGAACTAATTCTCCGACGGTTTTTCTGAGACGGGCTCCCCCGGGGAGGAGCCTCTTGAGTCTCCAAGGGCCTTGCTACACGCCCAAGACCCCAGGGGGTGCTAAGACCTAGTGGACCAGCTGCATAGGACTGCCAGCTCCAGGCAGGACCCCCTGCAGCCCAGAAAAGCTGCAACAAGCCTGGCCGAATCGGGAAAAGATCTCAGACGGTCTTTCTGAGTCGGGCTGTCCTGGGGAGGAGCCTCTTGAGTCTCCAAGGGCCCTGCTACCCACCCAAGACCCCAAGGGGTGCTGAGACCTAGTGGACCAGCTGCATAGGACTGCCAGCTCCAGGCAGGACCCCCTGCAGCCCAGAAAAGCTGCAACAAGCCTGGCCGAATCGGGAAAAGATCTCAGACGGTCCTTCTGAGTCGGGCTGTCCTGGGGAGGAGCCTCTTGAGTCTCCAAGGGCCCTGCTACCCGCCCAAGACCCCAAGGGGTGCTGAGACCTAGTGGACCAGCTGCATAGGACTGCCAGCTCCAGGCAGGACCCCCTGCAGCCCAGAAAAGCTGCAACAAGCCTGGCCGACTTGGGAAAAGATCTCAGACGGTCTTTCTGAGTCGGGCTGTCCTGGGGAGGAGCCTCTTGAGTCTCCAAAGGCCCTGCTACCCGCCCAAGACCCCAAGGGGTGCTGAGACCTAGTGGACCAGCTGCATAGGACTGCCAGCTCCAGGCAGGACCCCCTGCAGCCCAGAAAAGCTGCAACAAGCCTGGCCGAATCGGGAAAAGATCTCAGACGGTCTTTCTGAGTCGGGCTGCCCTGGGGAGGAACGTCTTGAGTCTCCAAGGGCCCTGCTACCCGCCCAAGACCCCAGGGGGTGCTGAGAACCAAGTGAAATCTGCTACCATTGTGGGGTGGACCTCCCAGTCCTGTCTGCCCTCAGGAAGTCCTCCTTTGCTTCAAAGAAACACTGTTAGTCCCATCAACACTCCAGAAAAGCCACACTGCCTCAAAAAAGATTGACCAACAACGACAGCCCTCAGGAAATATTCCAGGGCAGTGACAAGGCAAACACTACCCGATAAAGGAGAGTACAACTCCCTCAGGAGAAAGAAGACAACAAGCAAGATGAAGAAGCTGAGAAACCACCCCCAGTCAAACCAACAGGAGAACTCACCTAAAACAGTCAACAATGAAACTGATCTCTGCAGTCTGACAGACCTGGAGTTCAAAAGAGAAATAGTGAAAATACTGAAGGAATTAAGAGAAGATATGAACAGCAATGCAGATACCCTCAGAAAGGAGCTAGAAAATATAAGGAGGAGCCAAGAAAAACTAGAACATTCATTTGCAGAGATGCAAACTGAACTAGGGGCAGTAAAAACCAGAATGAATAATGCAGAAGAACGAATCAGTGATATGGAAGATAGAATAATGGAAATCACTCAATCTGGTCAACAGACAGAAAACCGAATCAAAAAACTGGAAAGCAATATAAGAGACCTATGGGATAATATAAAACGGGCCAATCTACGCATAATAGGAATTCCAGAAGGAGTAGAAAAAGATAAGGGAATGGAAAATATATTTGAAGAAATTATCGCTGGAAACTTCCCAAATCTAAAGGATACTGGATTCAAGATACAAGAAGCACAGAGGGCCCCAAACAAACTGAACCCAAACAGACCCACACCAAGACACATCATAATAAAAATGGCAAAAGTTAGTGATAAAGAGAGGATCCTAAAGGCAGCAAGAGAAAAACAGAATGTTACCTACAAGGGAACCCCCATAAGAATATCAGCTGATTTCTCTACAGAAACACTACAGGCCAGGAGGGAATGGCAAGAGATATTTAAAGTGCTCAAAGGAAAAAATATGCAACCTAGAATACTTTATCCAGCAAGAATATCATTTAAAATAGAAGGGGAAATAAAAATTTTTCCCAACAAACAAAAACTTAAAGAATACAGCAACACAAAACCCAGGTTAAAGGAAATATTGAAAGGGCTTCTCTAAACCAAAAAGAAAGGAAGGAAAGGGAAGAAAAAAGAAAAGAAAAAAAAAAAAAAAAGAAGAAGAAGAAGAGGAGGAAGAACTAGGACTGAGGAAGATGCAATCAGAGAGCAGTTACTCAAATAAGCCAGCATACAGATTTAATCATGAACATGCTTCAAACAAAATAAAATTAAAAAGAAAAAAATAAAAGAGTCATCAAAACCATAAAATGTGGGCAAGGGATGTTAGGAGGTAAATAATCCTTTTTGTTTGTATGTATGTCTCTCTTCTTAATTTTAATATAATAATGAAGTGTTTGAACTTACAGGACCATCAGGCTAAAACACACAATTATGGGAAGGGGTTAGCATACTTAAAAAACAGGGCAACCACAAGCCAAAACCAAATATTGCATTTGCAAAAAATGAAAAAAAAAAAATACACTCAAGCAGATAATAACAGGAGACCATCCAACCAAAAAAAAAAAAAAAAAAAAAAAAAAAAAAGAAGAATGGAGAACCATAGAATCAACTGGAACACGAGGATCAAATGGCAATAAATAATCATCTATCAATTATCACCTTAAATGTCAATGGACTGAATGCCCCAATCAAAAGACACAGAATGGCTGAGTGGATAAAACGGCAAAAACCTTCAATATGCTGCCTACAAGAAACTCACCTTAGGACAAAAGATACATATAGATTGAAAGTGAAAGGCTGGGGAAAAGTATTTCATGCCAATAGACATGACAGAAAAGCAGGAGTTGCAACGCTCATATCAGACAAAATAGACTTTAAAACAAAAGACATAAAGAAAGACAAAGAAGGACACTATTTAATGATTAAGGGATCCATCCAAGGAGAGGATGTTACTATCATCAACATATATGCCCCAAACATAGGAGCACCCAGATACATACAACAAATATTAACAGACATAAAGGGAGATATTGATGAGAATACAATCATAGTAGGAGACCTTAATACCCCCCTCACATCAATGGACAGATCCTCTAGAAAGAAAACCAATAAAGCAACAGAGATCCTAAAGAAAACAATAGAAAAGTTAGACTTAATTGATATCTTCAGGACACTACATCCAAAAAAATCAGAATACACATTCTTCTCAAATGCTCATGGAACATTCTCAAGAATCGACCACATATTGGGACATAAAGTGAATCTCAATAAATTTAGGAGCATAGAAATTATCTCAAGTATCTTCTCTGACCACAATGCCATGAAATTAGAAATCAACCATGGGAAAAGGAAAGAGAAAAAACCTACTCCATGGAGACTAAACAACATGCTACTAAAAAACCAATGGGTCAATGAGGAAATCAAGAAGGAAATTAAAAACTATCTTGAAACAAATGATAATGAAGACACAACCTCTCAAAATCTATGGGATGCTGCGAAAGCAGTGCTCAGAGGGAAATTTATAGCAATCCAGGCCTTTCTCAAAAAAGAAGAAAGATCCCAAATTGACAACTTAACCCTCCACCTAAATGAATTAGAAAAAGAAGAACAAAGAAGTCCTGAAGTCAGCAGAAGGAAGGAAATTGTAAAGATCAAAGAAGAAATCAATAAAATAGAGACTCAAAAAACAATAGAGAAAATTAATAAAACCAAGAGCTGGTTCTTTGAAAAGGTGAACAAAATTGATAAACCCCTGGCCAGACTCACTAAAAAGAGGAGAGAAAGAACCCAAATCACCAAAATTATAAATGAAAAAGGAGAAATCACAACGGATACAGCAGAAATACAAAAAACCATAAGAGAATACTATGAACAACTATATGGCAATAAGTTTGACAATCTGGAAGAAATGGACAATTTTCTAGAATCTTACAGCCTGCCAAAACTGAATCAAGCAGAAACAGACCAACTGAACAGACCAATCACTAGAAATGAAATTGAAGAGGTCATAAAATCACTCCCTACAAATAAAAGCCCAGGACCAGATGGCTTCACAGGTGAATTCTATCAAACATATAAAGAGGAATTGGTGCCCATCCTCCTTAAACTCTTTCAAAAGGTTGAAGAAGAAGGAATACTCCCAAAGACATTCTATGAGGCCACCATCACCCTCATTCCAAAACCAGGCAGAGATACCACCAAAAAAGAAAACTATCGCCCAATATCATTGATGAATATAGATGCAAAACTTCTCAACAAAATCTTAGCCAACCGAATCCAACAACATATCAAAAAAATTATACACCATGACCAGGTTGGGTTCATCCCAGGTTCACAAGGATGGTTCAACATACGCAAATCAATCAACATCATACACCACATTAACAAAAAAAAAGTCAAAAATCATATGATCATCTCAATAGATGCAGAAAAAGCATTTGACAAAGTTCAACATCCATTCATGATCAAGACCCTCGCCAAAGTGGGTATAGAGGGAACATTCCTGAATATAATCAAAGCCATTTATGATAAACCCACAGCAAATATAATCCTCAATGGGGAAAAACTGAAAGCCTTCTCACTCAAATCTGGAACAAGACAGGGATGCCCACTCTCACCACTGCTCTTCAACATAGTTTTGGAAGTCTTAGCCACAGCAATTAGACAAACAAAAGAAATCAAAGGCATCCATATAGGAAGAGAAGAGATCAAACTGTCACTGTATGCAGATGACATGATTCTATACCTAGAAAACCCTAAGGACTCAACCCCAAAACTCCTTGAACTGATTAATAAATTCAGCAAAGTGGCAGGATATAAGATTAACATTCAGAAGTCAGTTGCATTTCTGTATACCAGCAATGAAACATTAGAAAAGGAATACAAAAATACGATACCTTTTAAAATTGTACCTCACAAAATCAAATACCTCGGAATACACCTAACCAAAGAGGTAAAGGACCTATATGCCGAGAACTATAAAACCTTAATCAAAGAAATCAAAGAAGATGTAAAAAAATGGAAAGATATTCCATGTTCCGGGATTGGAAAAATCAATATTGTGAAAATGGCCATCCTACCCAAAGCAATCTACAGATTCAATGCAATCCCTATCAAATTACCCACGACATTTTTCACAGAACTAGAACAAACAATCCAAACATTTATATGGAACCACAAAAGACCCAGAATCGCCAAAGCAATCCTGAGAAACAAAAACCAAGCAGGAGGCATCACTCTCCCAGACTTCAAGAAATACTACAAAGCCACAGTCATCAAAACAGTGTGGTACTGGTATCAAAACAGACAGACAGACCAATGGAACAGAATAGAGAATCTGGAAATTAACCCTGACACCTATGGTCAATTAATCTTTGACAAGGGAGGCAAGAACATAAAATGGGAAAAGGAAAGTCTATTCAGCAAGCATTGCTGGGAAACCTGGACAGCTGCATGCAAAGCAATGAAACTAGAACACACCCTCACACCATGCACAAAAATAAACTCCAAATGGCTGAAAGACTTAAATATACGACAGGACACCATCAAACTCCTAGAAGAAAACATAGGCAAAACACTCTCTGACATCAACATCATGAATATTTTCTCAGGTCAGTCTCCCAAAGCAATAGAAATTAGAGCAAAAATAAACACATGGGACCTCATCAAACTGAAAAGCTTTTGCACAGCAAAGGAAACCCAAAAGAAAACAAAAAGACAACTTACAGAATGGGAGAAAATAGTTTCAAATGATGCAACTGACAAGGGCTTAATCTCTAGAATATATAAACAACTTATACAACTCAACAGCAAAAAAACCAATCAATCAATGGAAAAATGGGCAAAAGACCTGAATAGACATTTCTCCAAAGAAGATATACAGATGGCCAACAAACACATGAAAAAATGCTCAACATCGCTGATTATAAGAGAAATGCAAATCAAAACTACCATGAGATACCACCTCACACCAGTCAGAATGGCCATCATTCATAAATCCACAAATAACAAGTGCTGGAGGGGCTGTGGAGAAAAGGGAACCCTCCTGCACTGTTGGTGGGAATGTAAACTGGTACAGCCACTATGGAGAACAGTTTGGAGATACCTTAGAAATCTATACATAGAACTTCCATATGACCCTGCAATCCCACTCTTGGGCATCTATCCGGACAAAGCTCTACTTAAAAGAGACACATGCAGCCGCATGTTCATTGCAGCACTATTCACAATAGCCAGGACATGGAAACAATCCAAATGTCCATCGACAGATGATTGGATTCGGAAGATGTGGTATATATACACGATGGAATACTACTCAGCCATAAAAAAGGATGACATAATGCCATTTGCAGCAACATGGATGGAACTAGAGAATCTCATACTGAGTGAAATGAGCCAGAAAGACAAAGACAAATACCATATGACATCACTTATAACTGGAATCTAATATCCAGCACAAATGAACATCTCCTCAGAAAAGAAAATCAATCATGGACTTGGAGAAGAGACTTGTGGTTGCCTGATGGGAGGGGGAGGGAGTGGGAGGGATCGGGAGCTTGGGCTTATCAGTCACAACCTAGAATAGATTTACAAGGAGATCCCGCTGAATAGCATTGAGAACTATGTCTAGATACTCATGTTGCAACAGAAGAAATGGTGGGGGAAAAACTGTAATTGTAATGTATACATGTAAGGATAACCTGACCCCCTTGCTGTACAGTGGGAAAATAAAATTAAAAAAAAAAAAAAAAAAAAAGAAGATATACAGATGGCCAACAGGCACATGAAAAAATGCTCAACTTCACTAATTATTAGAGAAATGCAAATCAAAACTACAATGAGGTACCACCTCACCCGATAAGAATGGCCATCATTAGGAAGTCTACAAATAAATGCTAGAGAGGGTGTGGAGAAAAGGGAACCCTCCTACACTGTTGGTGGGAATGTAAATTGGTAAAATCACTATGGAAAACAGGATGGAGGTATCTCAGAAAACTATAGGGAGTTCCTTCCCATTGTGGTGAAGCAGAAATGAAACTGACTAATATCCATGAGGATGCAGGTTTGATCCCTGGCCTTGCTCAGTGGGTCGGAGATCTGGCACTGAAGTGAGCTGTGGTGTAGATGCAGCTTGGATTCCATGTTGCTGTAGCTGAGGTGTAGGCTGGCAGCTGTAGCCCCGTTTCAACCCCTAGCCTGGGAACTTCCATATGCTGCTGGTGTGGCCCTAAAAAAGCAAAAAAAAAAAGAAAAGAAAAAGAAAACTAAATATAGAACTACCATATGATCTAGCAATCCCACTCCTGGCATATATCCAGACAAAATTATAATTCAAAAAGATGCATGCACCCGTATGTTCATTGCAGCACTATTCACAATAGCCAAGACATGGAAAAAACCTAAATGTCCATCGACAGATGAATGATTTACAAAGACGTGGTACATATTCACAATGGAATACTACTCAGCCATAAAAAAGAACAAAATAATGCCACTTGCAGCAACATAGATAGAACTAGAGACTCTCATACTAAGTGAAGTCAGAAAGAGAAAGACAAATACCATATGATATCACTTATATCTGGAATCTAATATATGGGACAAATGAACCTTTCCACAGAAAGAAAAAACTCATGGACATGGAGAACAGACTTGTGGTTGCCAAGGGGGAGGGGGAGGGAGTGGGATAGACTGGGAGTTTGGGGTCAGTAGATACAAATTATTGTATTTGGAGTGGATAAGCAACAAGATCCTGCTGTATAGTACAGGGAACTGTATCTAGTCACTGTGATGGAACATGATGGAGGATAATGTGAGAAAAAGAACGTGTATGTGTGTGTACATATATATATATATATATGTATGTATGTATGTATTACTGGGTCACTTTGCTGTACAGTAGAGATTAACAGAATACTCTAAATCAACTATAATAAAAAAATTTTTAGGAGTTCCCGTCGTGGCTCCGTAGTTAACGAATCTGACAAGGAACCATGAGGTTGCGGGTTCGATCCCTGGCCTTGTTCAGTAGGTTGAGGATCCAGCGTTGCCATGAACTCTGGTGTAGGTCACAGACTCGGCTCAGATCCCGCATTGTTGTGGCTGTGGTGTAGGCCAGTGGCTACAGCTCCGATTCGACCCCTAGCCTGGGAACCTCCATATGCCACAGGAGCGGCCCTCAAGAGGCAAAAAGACGACAAAAAAAAAAAAAAAAAATTTAAAAAACAAGTTTCTTACCTCATTATATGCTCAACACATAGCACCTAACTCAGTACAGGTCACCAATAAATATACATTGATTCTATACTGAGTTAATCAATGAATAATTACCTCTGATCCCAGATATGATTTGCCTTGTATTAATTCAGGTGCTGCATAAGCAAGACTCCCACAGCATGTCTGTAGATGGTAATCCTTGTTACCCTGCCAATAAAATAAAAATGAAACACTTATTAAACCTTGATAAACATTCTTTCAGCACAAGCAAAGAGATGCTAGATGAAGAATTACCACCAAATGATAAGAGACTTCTGCTGCCAACTCACTATCTGCCTACATGCATGCACATGTGGCTTCCTCTTCTCTGCACTTCCAAAACCGCTACAACCCAGCACGAACAAAATCCTTTTCCTCTTAGCTCAGTCAAGTCATATTCATACTTCCCTAGGCATCCTTTCCCATAATAATCAGCTTAGCAGACATCCAAGTAGCATACATACATGTCTTCCCACTCCCAAGTACTCCAGGAAAATGGATTATTTCCCCACTGGACCCTATCTCCAATCTCAAATCTTTATATGACAGAAGAGTTGCTTTTCCCCTAGAGGGAAGAGAGCCATATGCTACACGGGCCAGCGCCTTGGGAGTCTGTTTTCTAGACTCAGTTATAACACAAGCCACAACCTGAACTTCCTGATCTGTTCAAATGAGGAATCTGCCTAAACTCCTCTGCTCTCCCACAGATATATGAAGACATAATGAAAATGATACCACTGCCCAACACTTACAGAGAATGCCGCCCCCGGCAAATGACTTGTGAAAGTCTGAGATTTCATTTTCAACCACAACAACACAGCCAGAAGAAAGCTCCTCAGCAGAAAGCTGAGGCCACCCTCTCCCAGCCAACTCCTACTTTGAGATGGTGTCAATGTGGGACCAATCTGTGGCAGCCATAAAAAAAGACTAACAGAGCCTGTCACATTCTCCAATGCCTCCTGTGATGAACATGACTTAAACCAACTTATCTGCTCAAAGTATGCTTTATCTTTACGGCCTGCCGATCACAAACAAAAAACACCTTCTAGCATGTGGTCAGGAACCAAAAAGAGACACAAGACTCCACTGACAATCTCTGAAGAGCTAAGGGAAGGAGAGGAAAATCGGAAAGAATTCAGCCAAAGTGGCAAAATCTGCTTCCCTTTGCACCCAGCTAATTCTGATTGGAGCAGGAAATAATTAAGGGATTCCAAAGGGCTGAGACATTTCAACATTCTTAATGAGGGTCGACAGCTCACTTTAGAGCCTGTGAATACCATTATTAGAACTCGGGAGGAAACCTCCAATAGGCAGCCACAGAGGAGCTCTGCCACAGAGAGCAGAGCTGGAAAGTTCAAAGTCACCTCAAAGAGAAGGTAGGCTGGAGAACACCGGAACTTAACTATGGACTGCAAATATATCACAGTATAAATTTTAAAGTGCATATGATTTTTTCCTTCTTCTTTTATAAGAAAAGGAGTTTGTCTCCCAAAACATAGCTAATTGTTAATTATAGAGCCATTTGGAGGAGAAGAGATTTGCACTCGATTCCCAAAATTCACATCCAAATGAACAAAGACATCATCTAGTGGCAACACATTCAAACTGCAAACACACGGTCAATCCAGCATTCATGCTGTGATGGCCTGATGTCACTTCAGTACTGCAAATTCTCTCACAGTATACTTATGAGGTCTTCAGCAGGACCGACCCTGGACCTAGAACAGTGGTTTTCAACATTGGCTATATGTTAAAATCATCTGCAGAACTTATTAAAAACATGAAATTTTACACCCTTCTCAGTGGATGCAACCAGGATCAATAAAGACTAAGTGGAAGATAAAACATGCTAAGAGGTACACTAACAAAGGAAATGAATGCGTTTTTATCTCTGCACTTACCTTGGGTTTTGCACAGAGACCAAAGTCAATCAGCTTCAATTTATGATACTCATCAAACAACAAATTTTCCTAGAAAAACAAAGATATTTTCATAACTATAAATTGTCTTCCTTATATCACATCCCACCTCTAACTATTTCTAAAATCACTTTAAAGGTCATATTTAACAGATTGGGTACAAGAGTGAAAATCAGTAAAAAAGAATGAAATGACAAGTACAGAAGAGATGTAGGTCCCGCTGTGGTGCAGCAGAGGTGAAGCCGACTAGTAAGCATGAGGTTGTGGGTTCGATCCCTGGCCTTGCTCAGTGGGTTAAGGATCCGGCATTGCTGTGAGTTGTGGTATAGGTCACAAACTCAGCTCAGAGTCTGTGTTGCTGTGGCTGTGGTGGAGGCCAGCAGCTGTAGCTCTGATTCAACCCCTAGCCTGGGAACTTCCATATGCTGCAGGGACAGCCCTAAAAGCAAAACAAATTTTTTTTAATTTAAAAAAAAAAAAGTACAGAAGAAAAGAGAAAAGGATGTTTGAAAACTATCCTGCTTTCCCTCAAGATATAGGAGCATAAAACATTTTCTTCTTGGTGCTCTGAGACTCAACTATAAGCCAACACAGTGTGTGCCAAAGGCAAGTTCGAACAAAAGAGTAAACTCAAATCAAAGAACAGAGTATGTAGAGTTCCCACTGTGGTGCAGCAGGTCAGGGATCCAGCATTGTCTCTGTAGCAGTGCCAGTTCGATTCCCAGCCCAGCACAGTGAGTAAGAATCCAGCATTGCTGCAGCTACGACAAAGGTCACGGCTGCAGCTCAGATTCGATCCCTGGCCCAGGAACTTGCATATGGCATGGGTGCAGGAAAAAAAAAAAAAAAAAAAGAGTTGAGTATAAACAGAGGGAAAGGGACAGAAACTACAATTGTCTTCTTGGACCAATTCTAGGTCCCTAACCTGAGTACAAATAACATTAAAATCCATGTTCACCATCATGCCTATTTAGTCAGAGCCTACAGATTTAAGAGTACCAAATTTTTATTCTGTTCTTGAAAAGGAGAATCTGTCCATTCCTTTGAACCGTTCTTTTCTGAAGCATCACAGAATTACAATTAAAGGAAGATGGGGTTAGGAAAAGAGCACTGAAAGGAAAGTACTCAGTAACAACATTCTCAAAGAAAATACTCAAAGGGAGTTGCCTTGTGGCACAGTGAGTTTAGGATCTGGTGTCGCAGCCAGATCCTTAAGCCTTAGGTCCCTGCTGTGGTGCAGGTTCCATCCCTGGCCCCAGAACTTCCGTACACTGCCAACACGCCAAAAATAAAGAAGAGAACACTAAAACTCTTCTTTCCTAAAAACAAAATCCTGAGGTTTCTATTCCCGCAGGTAATTACAAAGGTATTTATTATGTCACACGCAATTGACAAATAGAGTGCCAATAATCAGTCCATCAGAAGAGTCTACCAGGAGTCCAAAGTAAAGGAGGAAAAAGGAGTGATACATTATGAGATGGAACATCAACAAAAAAGCAAAGCCAAGACAGGAGTTCCCATCGTGGTGCAGCGGAAATGAATCCGACCAGGAACCATGAGGTTACGGGTCCGATCTCTGGCCTTGCTCAGTGGGTTAAGGACCCGGTGTTGCCATGAGCTGTGGTGTAGGTCACAGACACGGCTTGGATCTGGCGTGGCTGTGGCTGTGGCGTAGGCCGGCAGCTGTAGATCCAGTTAGACCCTTAGCCTGGGAACATCCATAGACCCCAGGAGAAGCCCTAAAAAAAAAGCAAAAAAAAAGCAAAAAACAAAAAGCAAAGCCAAGACAGATTCTAAACACAAAGAACTTTTGGAAACTTAGTCATGACAGGTAAATGAGGCTGAACTCTCAGGTGACCATCTAACTGTGATGCAGTCACTTACCGGTTTGAGGTCCCTGTGAGCATAGCCCTGGCTGTGCACGTAAGCAACTGCAGACACTATCTGACGGAACACAACTCGGGTCTCCCCCTCTGACAGGCGATCCTGGGAGATTATGTAGTCAAACAGCTCTCCTCCAGGGCAATACTTGAAGAGCAACAGAGTCACATAGATATTTTGTTACTACTTACAAAAATCACTCCAGGAGTTCCCGTAGTGGCCCAGTGGCTAACGAATCCGACTAGGAACCATGAGGTTGTGGGTTTGATCCCTGCCCTTGCTCAGTGGGTTAACGATCCGGCGTTGCCGTGAGCTGTGGTGTAGGTTGCAGATGTGGCTCGGATCCCGCATTGCTGTGGCTCTGGCGTAGGCCAGTGGCTACAGCTCCGATTCGACCCCTAGCCTAGGAACATCCATATGCCACAGACATGGCCCTAAAAAGCAAAAATAAATAAATAAATAAATAAATAAATAAATAAAATTAAAACCCATTCTAGGAGTTCCCTGGTGACTCAGTGGGTTAAGGACCTGGCACTGTCACTGCTGTAGTTCAGGTGGCTGCTGCGGTGTACTTTGATCCCTGACCTGAAATTTCACATGCTACAGGTGCAGCCAATCAATTAAAACATTAAAAAATAAAATAAAGTCCATTCTAATCTTAATGCACTCATATTTAGTGTAGTTAGTTGAAACAAACAAACCAGTATCAATTATTGCTTTTCCATCCTGAAGATTGGTAATTTTCAGTCTGTACCAGAAGGAACTCAATTCTATAGAAGTTTCTCCCAGAGGCTATGAGACAATGGATACCAGAGCAAAGCTCTAGGCTTTCCATCCCTTCTTCTCCAAAGCAGCTCCACCATCCTATAAACTGGGGTTCCCATTTAAGATTTCATTTCATTTTTTGCAATATCAATTAAATTCCCAGCCTTCAGAACGGTGAGAAATAAATTTCTATTGTTCATAAGCTACCCAGTCTGTGATATTTGTTACAGCAGCCTAAAGGGACTAAGACAGTGACCAAACAACTTTAGGCCTCTGGAACATATTACTAACCTCGAGAACCATGAATATTTTGTTCGCTGTCTCTATCACATGGTAGAGTTGACATATATGCTGATGTTTCAGGTTCTTCAAGGCATCGATTTCTGTTTTGACCCGTGGCAAATCACTCTGTGATGAAACATTTTACTAAATGAGCAAAAAAAAATTGGGGAAGTGTTCTAAGCATCAACATCAACAACTTTAATACTGAGTTGCAAAAGCAATCAATAGCCTCAAAATTTGTTCAACAATAAAGAAATACGTAACAAAAACTTATTTGTACGTGAATTTTAAAAAAGGCCTTGGAGTTCTTGCTGTGGCTCAGCGGTAATGAACCCAACTAGTATCCCTGAAAAGATTTGGGTTTAATCCCTGGCCCTGCTAAGTGGGTTAAGGATCGGGCGTTGCTGAGAGCTGGGGTGTATGTTGCAGAGCGGCTCAGATCCTATGTTGCTGTGGCTGTGGCATAGGCCAGCAGCTGTAGCTCCAATTCAATCCCTAACCATGAGGTTGCAGGTTTGATCCCTGGCCTCGCTCAGTGGTTAAGGATCCGGCGTTGTTGTGAGCTATGGTATAGGTTGCAGACATGGCTGGGATCCTGCGTGGCTACGGCTATGGTGTAGGTTGGCAGCTGTAGCTCTGATTTGACCCCTAATCTGGGAACCTCCATATGCCGTGGGTGTGGCCCTGAAAAGCAAAACAACAACAACATAGAAGCCAAACTACACAAGGGATGGTAGAAAAAATTAGAAACAAAAGACCCCTCAGGATGAGTTCAACACTACAAAGGGTATATAATGCCCAAAACACCATCAGAAGAGACAGATCTTCCCTTAATAGAAAAACAGAAAACTTTATGTACGTTATAGCCAAAGATCAAACTGAATGGCCTGCTTTAGAAGGTTAATGAGTAGCTCAATGCTGGAAGCATACACGTAGAGGAAAAAGAGGATGATTAGGAAAAGAATTTCAGAACTATAAGGTCATTCTGAATAAAATTCTGGGATAGAAGATCTATCTATTCTTTAAAATAGATCAACATTTAGTAAGGATATCATGAGAAGACAAAGAAAGGAGACATCAATACTCAGAAACACCTACAAGACTGTGACGTAACTAGAGAAAAATAGATCCTACAGCCTTCAAACATGTGCCATTGCCTTTCATTAAAAAACAAAGCAAACCCTTCCCCAGATTTCCTTTTAAAACCATAGATTTATACATAACTGGCTATGGAAATGTTATTCTAATAAAAGAGCAGTAACTAGAACATTAAAAGCAAATTCAGGTTTTAATTCACACGCAAAATTCTATAAATATTTTTTTAAAATAACATCAAACTTACCCCTAGAGTATTTTTATCCATGATTTTTATAGCTACCATTTCTCCAGTGAGGATATGGCAGGCAAGTTTGACCTTTGCAAAGCCACCTAAGTATGAGAAAATACATTACGAAGAGTTAAGCAAATTAACTTAAATATCATCATCAGAGCAAACTGAACACTCAAACACAAATACCCTTCCATATACTTTTATAAGGCTCTACTGATCTATATTTTCCTAAAGTTTGCACCTCTTTCTTCTTCTTTTTTCCAAAGTGTTAGCTATGACCCTAACCTCTCTTCTTCCAATGACTATCCAAAGATTCTTTTTTACCTGATAGGATATCTTTAATTTTGAAATGAAGAGGTACGAAAACAGGGAGTTCCCATCATGGCACAGTGGTTAATGGATCCGACTAGGAACCATGAGGTTGCGGGTTTGATCCCTGGCCTTGCTCAGTGGGTTAAGGATCCAGAGTTGCCGTGAGCTGTGGTGTAGGTCACAGATGTGGCTCAGATCCCACGTGGCTGTGGCTGTGGCGTAGGCCAGTGACTACAGCTCCGATTATTCCCCTAGCCTGGGAATCTCCATATGCCATGGGAGTGGCCCTAGAAAAGGAAAAAAAAAAAAAGTAGGAAAACAGAAGTAATTCTTTAGAAATTTGTTTTATAATTTTTATAATGTTTTATAATTAACACTGCAATTAAACTTGCTTTGTAATTAACGTTGCCAAAATATAATATAAAGTTGCAAAGACAAAAAAGACAAATAATGTGAAAATTCCATTCATTTTTTTAAAACTGTAAAAATAAGCAATTATGTTTCAAAACTGGATCAAACCTGGATAAATGTCTACATTTAGGTATCTGAAAGAAACTGCCAAGTTAGCACTTCTATAAGGAAGTTCCCAGGAGTTCCCTGGTGGCCTAGCAATTAAAGGCCATGTGTGTGCCCCACCCCAACCCCCAAAAGAAGCTCCTAGTATCCCTTCCATGGTCTTTCCCATCTCAGTAAATGGCAACTCTATCTTCCCAGGTGCTCAGGCCAAAAATCCAGGAGCCATCCTTAGCCATCAATAAATCCCATCATTGTCTCTGTCTTCAAAATACATCAATGTTTACCTTGGGGGAAAGAAGACAGGCACTGACTGGAAATGTTCTATTTACTGATCTGAGCAGGGAACATACAGGTATATGTTTACATAAAATTCCATCAAAATCAGTACACTTTGCTTAATTCACTATTTGTTATGCTTCAATAAATTAAAATACACACAGGAGTTCCCTTGGCGGTGGAGTGGTTACTGAATCCAACTAGGAACCATAAGGTTGTGGGTTTGATCTCTGGCCTCGCTCAGTGGGTTAAGGATACGGCGTTGCTGTGAGCTGTGGTGTAGGGCGCAGACACGGCTCGGATTCCACGTTGCTGTGGCTCTGGCGTAGGCCAGAGGCTACAGCTCCGATTAGACCCCTAGCCAGGGAATCTCCATATGCCACAGGTGCAGCCCTAGAAAAGACAAAAAAAAAAAAAAAAAAAAAAATTAAAATACACACATACATACTTGAATGTACATACATGTGTGTGTGTCTTTATAAAGAATCCCACCACCTTCAATTCTATCACCATCTAAGTTATCATGATCCCAGCATCGCTCACCTAAATTACTGCAATCATCTCCTAACATCTATCTGCTTCTGCCCTTGCTCTCTCCCAGCCAGTCGTTTCACAACCAAGTAGCCAGAGCAACTCTTAAAAACAAAGATCAGATCATCCTTGACTCAAAACTCTCTTGTGACTTTTATTCTAAATAAAATGACCTACAAAGCCTCTCCTACAACTCTCCTTTCTCTTTCTCCACTTTTTCTCATTAAAGTATGTTGAAGAACTTTAAAACTACATAGATTAGGCCAAATAGCTCATGACTGCCCAAATACACTATATTCTTAAATAGACGATTTATCCTCTCCAAGAAAAAAAATAATTACCTGTCCCAATAGTTTCATATAATTCATAGTATTTGAGAAGTTCATCATAATCTTTCATAATCCTCCTGGAAGTTTAGTCAAAATTACAAAAAGAAGCTATAAAGCAAAAAGAGTACATGATCAAAAAAGGAATCATTAAGAAGGTATCTCATTCACTCTTATAACTACAAATATAAATAAGTCTCAGGCATATAAACAGTACTGCAAAAACTGATTAGCTATATTAAAAAAAAAAAAAAAAAAAACTGGATTCCTATCTCTCACAACAGATAAAAATCAATTCCAGAGTACCCGTTGAGCCCAGCAGGTTAAAAACCAAACTAGTATCTATGAGGATTCAGGTTTGATCCCTGGCCTTGATCAGTGCGTTAAGGATCTGGCACTGCTATAAGCTGCGGTGTAGGTCACAGATGCAACTTGGATCTAGAGTTCTGTGGCTGTGGTGGAGGCTGGCATTTTGAGCTCCGATTTGACCCATAGTCTGGGAACTTCCATATGCTGCAGGTGTGGCCCTAAAAAGGGGGAAGGGAAAGAATAAAAATCAACTCCAGATCAAGTAAAGACTTAAATATAAAAGATAGACCTTTAAAACTTTTAACAGGAAAAAAAAAAACATTAAAAAATCAGTGAAATAAACTTTTAATAGAATGTCATCATCATTTCAGGATGGAAGAGGATCTTTTAAATAGACACAGAAAGTGCTGATCATAAAAAGTAACACATTAAATAACATTAACATTAAGAATTTCTGGATGACAGACAGAAGGACTAAAGCTCAACTTCTCTCCTAAAAACAACAAAATTTACAACTACATGCTGAGCAATCTTCAACCAAATGGACCAGAAAACTTCAAAAAGATATCCTACTCCAGAAGAAAAAGAGGAGGCCTCACCAAGAGGTAGGAGGGGTGATTATGTGATATAAGCAACCCCATACCTCCCGGGTGGGAAGCCCCAAAGACTGGAAAGTAACTGGTTCATAGAGACTCACCTACAGGAGTGAGAGATCTGAGCCCCACATCAAACTCCCATGTGTGGGGATCAGGCACTGGGAGACAGAGCCCCCAGAGCATCTGGCATTGAAGGCCAGTGGGGCTTATGTGCAGGAGCTCCACGGGACTGCAGGAAACAGAGACCCCATTCTTAAAAGGCACACACAGGCTTTCACATGCACTGGGCCCCAAGGCAAAGCAAAGTCTCCATAGGAAGCTGGGTCAAACCTGACTGCAGTTCTTGGAGGACATCCTGGGAAAACAGGGGTGAATGTGGCTTGTGAGGGAAGGACACTGGAAGCAAAGCTCTCAGGAATGTTCAGCAGCTGCCTTTCTCTGGAGGGGGCCATTTTGGGGAAATCTGGCCCCACCCATCAGTCAGTGCTGAGAAGCCCCAGGGCAAACAACAACCCAGGTGGGATCACAGCCCCACCAGGCATTGGTCCCTCCCATCAGGAAGCCTACAGCAAGCCCCTGTACCAACTTCAGCCACAAGGGGGGCAGACACCAGAAGTAACAGAGGCTACAACTCTAGTATCTGTAAAAAGGTCACCACACTGTGGGTCACAATCGAGGCTCGGATCTGGCGTTGCTGTGGCTGTGGTGAAGGCCGGCAGCTACAGCTCCAATTAGACCCCTAGCCTGGGACCTCCATATGCCGTGGGAGTGGCCCTAGAAAAGGTAAAAAAAAAAGACCAAAAAAAAAAAAAAAAAAAAAAAAAAAAAGGTCACCACACCAAAAACCTATAGAAATGAAAAGACAGAGAACTATAAACTATAACTCAGATGAGGGAGAAAGGAAAAACCCCAGAAAATCACCTAAGTGATCAGGAGATTCTCGGCCTCCAGGAAAAAGACTTTAGAATGTTGATGCTGAAGATGATGCACGACATTGGAAATAAACTGGAGGCGAAGATGGATACCTTACAGGAAACACTGAGCAAAGAGATACAAGATATAAAACTTAAACAAGAAGAGATGCAAAATACAATAACTGAAATAAAAAATTCACTAGAAGCAGCTAAGAGCAGAATACAGGAGGCAGAAGAACGAATACACGAGGTGGAGGACAGATTACTGGAAATTACGGATGTGGAACAGAAAAGACAAAAAAGATTGAAAACAAATGAAGAGAGTCTCAGAGAACTCTGGGACCATGTTAAACACACCAACATCCGTATTATAGGGGTGCCAGAAGGAGAAGAGAGAGAGAAGGGGACAGAAAAAATTCTCGAAAAGATAATAGCCAAAAACTCCCCTAACATGGGAAAGGAACCACTCACCCAAATCCAGGAAGTGGAATGAGTGCCATATAAAATAAACCCAGGGGAGTTCCCGTCATGGCGCAGTGGTTAACGAATCCGACTAGGAACCATGAGGTTGCAGGTTCGATCCTGCCCTTGCTCAGTGGGTTAACGATCCGGCGTTGCCGTGAGCTGTGGTGTAGGTTGCAGACGCGGCTCGGATCCCACGTTGCTGTGGCTCTGGTGTAGGCCGGTGGCTACAGCTCCAATTGGACCCCTAGCCTGGGAACCTCCATATGCCGCGGGAGTGGCCCAAGAAATAGCAACAACAACAACAACAAAAAGACAAAAAGACCAAAAAAATAAACCCAAAGAGGAACACCCCGAGACACATACTAATCAAACTGACCAAAATTAAAGACAAAGAAAATCTTGAAAGCAGCTTGGGAAAAGAAACAACATACAAGGGAACCCCGATAAGGTTACTGGCAGATTTTTCAGAAACTCTGCAGGCCAGAAGGGAGTGGCATGATCTACTTAACATGATGAAAGGAAAAACCTCCAACCAAGATTACATTATCCATCAAGGCTCTCATTCAGATTTGAAGGAGAAATCAAAACCTTCACAGATAAGCAAAAGCTAAGAGAATTCAGCAACACTAAACCAGCTTTACAACAAATACTAAAGGAACTTCTCTAGGCAGAAAAGAAAAGACAGCAACAGGAAACAAAAATTCCACAAATGACAAGGCTCACCAGTAAAGGCACGAAATCATCCACACACAACTATGCTACCAAAATCAGAAATCATGAGAAGAGGAGGTTACAAATGCAGGACTCTGGAGATGTACTTGCAATTAAGAGACCAACAACTTAAAAAAATCTCATATACATATGGACACATATCAAAATTTCAGAATAACTGCAAACCAAAAATCTACAATTGATACACTAATAAGAAAAATCAACTCAAATACAACACTAAAGATATAGTCATCAAACCAGAAGAGGAGCGAACAAGAGGAGAAGAAAAAAGAGCAACAAAAACAAATCCAAAACAGTTAATAAAATGGCAATAAGAACATACATATCAATAATTACCTTACATGTTAATGGACTAAACGCCCCAACCAAAAGACATAGACTGGCTGAATGGATACAAAAACAAGATCCATATATATGTTGGCTTCAATAGACCCACTGCACTTCTAGGGACACATACAAATTGAAAGTGAGAGGATGGAAGAAAATACTTCATGTAAACAGGAATCAAAATAAAGCTGGAGTAGCAATACACGCAATAGACGAAATAGACTATAAAATGAAGAATATTTTATTTTTGTTTTTGTTTTTTTGTTTTTTTGCTATTTCTTGGGCCGCTCCCGCGGCATATGGAGGTTCCCAGGCTAGGGGTCGAATCGGAGCTGTAGCCACCCGCCTACACCACAGCCACAGCAACGTAGGATCCGAGCCGCATCCGCAACCTACACCGCAGCTCACGGCAACGCTGGATCATTTAACCCACTGAGCAAGGGCAGGGACCGAACCCGCAACCTCATGGTTCCTAGTCGGATTTCGTTAACCACTGTGCCACGACGGGAACTCCTGAAGAATATTTTAAAAGACAAGGAAGGTCACTTCATAATGACCTAAGGATCAACCCAAGAAGAAGATATAACAATTTTAAGTATCTATGCACCCAACATAGGTTCACCACTATATAAGACAACTGCTAACAACCTTGAAAGGAGAAATCGACAATAACACAATTATAGTGGGGGACTTTAACACCCCACTTACAGCAATGGACAGATCATCCAGACAGAAAATCAATAAGGAAACACACAGGCCCTGAATGAAGCATTAGACCAGATGGACTTAATAGATATTTATAGGTCATTCCATCCAAAAGCAACAGAATACGCATTCTTCTCAAGTGCACATGGAACATTCTCTAAGATTAATCACATCCTTGGCTACAAATCAAAACCCGGTAACTTTAAGAAAATTGAAGTCATATCAAGCATCTTTTCTGACCACAACGCTATACAACTGGACATCAACAACAAGAAAAAACTGCAAATAACACAAACACGTGGAGACTCAACAACATGCTATAAACAACCGATGGATCACAGAAGAAATCAAAGAGGAAATTAAAAAATACCTAGAAGCAAATGACAACAAAAATACGACACTCCAAAACCTATGGGATGCAGCAAGAGCCATTCTAAGAGGAAAGTTTATAGCAATATAAGCCCACCTCAGGAAACAAGAAAAAGCTCAAATAAACAAGCTAACTTTACAACTAAAGAAGCTTGAGAGAGAAGAAGAGACAAGACCTAAAGTTAGTAGAAGGAAAGAAATCATAAAGATCAGAGCAGAAATCAATGAAATAGAAACAAAGAAAACCATAGAAAAGATCAATGAAATGAAAAGCTGGTTCTTTGAAAAGATCAACAAAATTGATAAACCCTTAGCCAGACTTATCAAGAAAAAAAGAGAGAACACTCAAATCAATAAAATTAGAAATGAAGAAGGAGAAGTAGGAGTTCCCGTCATGGTGCAGAGGTTAACGAATCTGACTAGGAACCATGAGGTTGTGGGTTCCATCCCTGGCCTTGCTCAGTGGGTTTAGGATGTGGCATTGCCGTGAGCTGTGGTGTAGGTTGCAGATGTGGCTCAGATCCCATGTTGCAGTGACTGTGGCGTAGGCTGGCAGCTACAGCTCCAATTCGACCCCTAGCCTGGGAACCTCCATATGCCATGGGAGCAGCCCTAGAAAAGGCAAAAAAAGACAAAAAAAAAAAAAAAGAGAGAGAGAGAGAGAGAAGTAATAACGGACATCACAGAAATACAAAGGATCATAGACTACTATACGCAACTACACACCAATAAAACAGAAAATCTAGAAGAAACAGACAAATTCTTAGAAAGGTACAATCTTCCAAGACTAAACCAAGATAAAATAGAAAAGATGAATGGACAAATCACAAGAACTGAAATTGAAACTGTGATTTTAAAAACTTCCAACAAACAAAAGCCCAGGACCAGATGGCTTCACAGGCGTATTCTATTAAACATTTAGAGAAGAGCTAACCCCTATCCTTCCGAAACTATTTCAAAAAATTGCAGAGGAAGGAACACTACCAAACTCATTCTATGAGGCCACCATCACCCTGATACCAAAAACAGACAAAGATATCACAAGAAAAGAAAATTACAGGCCAATTCCACTGATGAACATAGGTGCAAAAATCCTCAACAAAATACTAGCAAACCGCATCCAACAATACATTAAAAGGATTGTTCATCATGATCAAGTGGGATTTATCCCAGCAATGCAAGGGTTCTTCAATATCCGCAAATCCATCAGTGTGATACACCACATTAACAAACTGAAGAATAAAAACCATATGATCCTCTCAAAAGACGCGGAAAAAGCCTTTGACAAAATCCAACACCCATTTCTGATAAAAACCCTTCAGAAAGTGGGCATAGAGGGAACCTACCTCAACATGAAAAAGACCATATGACAAACCCACAGCGAACATCATTCTCAATGGTGAAAAGCTGAAAGAATTCCTGCTGAGATCAGGAACAAGACAAGGATGTCCGCTCTCACCACTACTCTTCAACATAGTTCTGGAAGTCCTAGCCACAGCAATCAGAGAAGTAAAAGAGATAAAAGGGGTCCAAATTGGAAAGGAAGAAGTAAAACTATCACTATTTGCAGATGACATGATACTATACCTAGAGAATCCTAAAGACTCTACCAGATAACTGTTAGAGCTCATCAATGAATTTGGCAAAGTCGCAGGATACAAAATTTCTATACACTATTTCTATACACCAACAATGAAAGATCAGAAAGAGAAATTAGGGAAGCAATCCCGTTTACCATCACATCAAAAAGAATAAAATACCCAGGAGTAAACCTACCTAGAGAGACAAAAGATTTGTACTCTGAAAACTATAAGACGCTAATGAAAGAAATCAAAGATGACACAAATAGATGGAAAGACATACCATGCTCTTGGATTGGAAGAGTCAATATTACCAAAATGACTCTACCACCCAAGGCAAGCTACAGATTCATTGCAATCCCTACCAAATTACCAAGGGTATTTTTCACAGAACTTGAACAATTTTTTTTTGTCTTTTTGCCATTTCTTGGGCTGCTCCCATGGCATATGGAGGTTCCCAGGCTAGGGGTCGAATCGGAGCTGTAGCTGCCAGCCTACGCCAGAGCCACAACAACATGGGATCCGAGCCACGTCTGCGACCTACACCACAGCTCACAGCAACACCAGATTGTTAACCCACTGAGCAAGGGCAGGGATCAAACCCACAACCTCATCGTTCCTAGTCAGATTCGTTAACCACTGCTCCACAGCGGAAACTCCTGAACAAAATATTTTAAAGTTTGTTTGGAAGCACAAAAGACCCAGAATAGCCAAAGACATCCTGAAAAAGAAAAATGGAGCTGGAGGAATCAGGTTCCCTGACTTCAGACTATACTACAAAACAACAGTCATCAAAACCATATGGTACTGGCACAAAGACAGAAACCCAGATCAGTGGAACAGTATAGAAAGCCCAGAATTAAGAACTTCTGCATATCCAAAGACACTTTTTTAAAAAATCATAAATGTGAGATAATATTTGCAACATTTATAACATGTTTTCCTAACAGAATCTAAAAACTCCATCACAAAATATAGAAAAAGAAAATGCAACAGAAAAATACACAAATGAAATTAAAAAGCATGTCACAACATGGGTGGAATTAGCAAGTCTCAAAGTGAAGTCAGAAAGAATAAGACAAATACCATACGATATCACTTATATTTGAAATATATTTGAAATATATGGCACGAATGAACCTATCAACAGAAAAAATACAAAAACAAACTCATGGATATGGAAAACATACTTGTGGTTGCTGAGGAGAAGGGAGTGAGATGGACTGGGAGTTTGAGATTAGGAGATGCAAACGATTGCATTTGGAGTGGACAGGGAATGAGATCCTGCTATGTAGCATAAGGAACTGTATCCAGTCACTCCTAATGGAGCATGATGGAGAATGATGTGAGAGAAAGAATGTTTGTATATGTGTAAGTCAGTCACTTAGCTATACAGCAGAAATTGAACATTGTAAATCAACTATAATAAAAAAAATTTTTTAATTAAAAAAAATTGTTTAAAGAAGCATGTCACAAAGAAACACAAATCACCCAGGAGTTCCGTTATGGCTCAGCAGTAACAAACCTGACTAGTAAACCATGAGGATGCGGGTTGGATCCCTGGCCTCGCTCAGTGGGTTGGTTAAACATCTGGTGTTGCCATGATCTGTGGTGTAGGCTGCAAACATGGCTCAGATCTGATGTTGCTGTGGTTGTGGCAGAGGCCAGCAGCTGTAACTCCAATTTGACTCCTAGCCTGGGAACCTCCATATGTTGCAGGTGTGGCCCTAAAAAGCAAAAAGCAGGGGAAAAAAATCACCAATAAAAAAAGAAAAGAGGCTCAATTTCATCAGTCAACAGGGATATGCAAATTAAGACTCCAATGATATATAATTTTAAGATACAGGCAATAAGATACACATTTTATTATTATGCTTGACAACTTACATACTCTTTTTATTATAAGCATATGTTAAATAATTTATAAAAACTAGTTGTAAAAGGGAGTTCCTGTCGTGGCGCAGTGGAAACAAATCCGACTAGGAACCATGAGGTCGTGGGTTCAATCCCTGACTTTGTTCAGTGGGTTAAGGATCCAGCGTTGCCATGAGCTGTGGTGTAGGTCGCAGACGCTGCTCAGATCTGGCATTGCTGTGGCTGTGGTGTAGGCTGGCAGCTGTAGCTCCGATTCGACCCTTAGCCTGGGAACCTCCATGTGCCTCGAGTGCAGACCTAAAAAAAAAGAAATATATTAGTTGTAAAAGGCTTAGGTAGGTCTTATTTGATTTCTGTCTGAGTTGTGAAATTAGGTAAAATTACAAAAAGCTATCAGGGTTAGTATATACAAGGTCATATTCATAATGCTTTTTCTTATTTGGAAAGGACAAGCTCTTAGTTGACTTTAACTTAGTTGAGATTAGCAGTGTATCTGGAAGAACCGAGAATGCAATCGGACTATTAACCCTGAATTTTCTTGTATTCATTTACCCACACAGATGTGTTTACTGAGTACTAACCATGTGCAGACCTGTGCTTGGCACTAAGGCTATAATGGAGAAGAAAAGAAATGTGGTTCCTACCCTCATGGACCTTACATTCTAGTAGAGAAGACAGCAAATTCATTACAATTTGTATTAATGGGGGGGGGGGGGCAACAGTGGTGAGAATGGGTCACCCTAGAGGGTAACATTTAAGCCTAGATCTAATTTAAAGGATGAAAAGCAAGGAAAAGAAAATAAGCCCAGACTGGCATATTCCCATCAAAATTTGAACAATGTTTCCAGTAGGACCTGGATACAACCATGTCAACAATGTTTCTATACCAAATAGTTAAAAGGATAATGTTCATTTGACAGACTGCTGCTTTCTCACCAGTGATATCCTCAGCATCACTCATTCCTCCCACTTCTTGCTACCTAAGATACCCAAATGCTGAAATGCTCCTACTCTTTGATAGTATCCATTCTAAAACTGGTCCTTGGAGTTCCCGTCGTGGCGCAGTGGTTAACGAATCTGACTAGGAACCATGAAGTTTCGGGTTTGATCCCTGCCCTTGCTCAGTGCGTTAAAGATCCGGCATTGCTGTGAGCTGTGGTGTAGGTTGCAGACGCGGCTTGGATCCAGCATTGCTGTGGCTCTGGCGTAGGCCAGCAGCTTCAGCTCCGATTAGACCCCTAGCCTGGGAACTCCATATGCTGTGAGAGCAACCCAATAAAAGACAAAAAAATAAAATAAATAAATAAATAAAACTGGTCCTTGCTGGAGCTCCCATTGTGGCACAGCAGAAACATTCTGACTAGGAACCATGAGGTTGCAAGTTCGATCCCTGGCCTCAATCAGTGGGTTAAGGATCCAGCGATCCTGCGCTTCTATAGCTGTGGCATAGGGGGCAGCTGTATCTCCAATTCAGTCCCTAGCCTGGGAACCTCCTTATGCCAAGGGTGCACTCCTAAAAAAGCAAAAATAAAACCTAATGTCTTTTAGCTGCACATGTGTTCCTAATGCTCTGTGGTCAGTAGGGCTTATCAGGAGTTGTTAGCCCAGAAAGAATGAGAGGGAGAGCATTCCAGAAAGAGGGAATTTAGCTGCAAAGATCCCAGAGAAAGAAAAAGTTGACATGTTTTGAATGGAAACTACTTTCAGAGGTACCAGCAAAAGGAAATGCAGATTTGGAGCTGGGATAATCAGTTAGGCATCTAGGAAAAAAAGAACACTGGACCTCTACCTCACACCACACACCAAATCAATTATTTAAAGACTTTAAGGCCAAACCTTTAAAAGATAGACAAATAAGGCCTTACTAATACCCGACATAGGAGTAGCAAGAGAAAAAGCATGGAGATAACAACTGGAAATGTAAGAATTAAAAGAATTCAGTTGCATAGAAGCCAAGAAGGAAGAAAAAAGCACAACCAGTAAAAGAAAGTTTCTAGTAAGTAGACGTCTTCTTTTTTTTTTTTTTTTTTTTTTTTTTTGGTCTTTTTAGGGCCACACTCATGGCATATGGAAGTTCCCAGGCTAGGGGTCCAATTGGAACTGTAGCCTCCAGCCTATGCCAGAGCCACAGCAACTCAGGATCCGAGCCATGTCTGCAACCTACACCACAGCTCATGGCAACACTAGATCCTTAACCCACTGAGCCAGGCCATGGGTCGAACCTGCATCCTCATGGATGCTAGTTGGGTTCGTCAAACACTGAGCCACCACGGGAACTCCGGAAATAGATTTCTAAATAAACTGGAAGTGTTCCTATATAGGACAAGTCTTAGGACCTGGGTTTAGGTGCTGCAAAGTGGAACTTTCTTATAGGCAGGCATGGGGTGAAAGCTCTCTGAACCTATATTGATGTGGTTTCTCTAAGGAGTATTTCTTCCTAGAGGTTAGTATGAAAGGACAAGACTTGAGATTTCAACCTTGGGGAGAGATGCTCCCACAGCCCTTAGAAAGCCAAGCAGGGATGAGAGGGGCCCAGGGAAGTGGAGGTCTCTGAGCCAACAACAAAGAATCTCCCATAGAGTCTGGCACAGCACACCAAGGGTTCAAGAGTTCACCATCCGGCTGGTGATGAACTCCTCCTTTGCCTGGCTTGACTGCTGTGCACAAATCTCCCTTTGTGACCCAGCAATGAACTAGGTAGAGGCACCACAGGGTTCAGAATCCCAGGACCCCATTCTCTGTAACACTGAGAGAGATTAGGTAAGCATGTGCATAGCCAAATAGGACTTCGGCAAACTTCCACCTAGAAAGGGCAACACTCACACATCTTAATCACTGCCCATCAGCAGTGGAAATCTGGTGCTAGTGCTCATTTCTAGAGCCAGAGAGCCTCCCTTCACCAACAGGCAGAGCTTTAGCAAGTCTCCTAAAGGCTCTGGAATTGCTAAGCACTGTGTTCACTACCTTCAAGTTCTCTGTCCTTCATCCTCGCTCATCCAGAGCTGAGTGACAAGCAAGTTACCACGCCTTAATAATGGTCATGACTTTGGAAGACCCAGAGTATGAGTTCAACCTCAGGCGTGTGGTGAGTTTATAATGGAAAAGACAGCGCAATAGGGAAAGTCCTTAATACAGTGAGGATGGGTCATCTTAAAATGAGGTGGAGGAGTTCCCGCCATGGCTCAGTGGTTAACGAACCTGACTAGCATCTATGAAGACACGGGTTCAATCCCTGGTCTCGCTCAGTGGGTTAAGGATCTGACATTCCTGGGAGCTGTGGTGTAGGTTGCAGACATGGCTCGGATCCTGAGCTGCTGGGGCTATGGCGTAGGCCGGCAACTACAGCTCCAATTGGACCCCTAGCCTGGGAGCTTCCATACGCCGCAGGTGCGGTCCTAAAAAGACCAAAAAAAAAAAAAAAAAAAATTTAAGGTAGAAAAAAAACTGGATGAAATTATCAAAAGCCCAAGAGCCACAGAAGATTTTTTTTAACACTCCTTCAAATATCCTTTTAAAATGCCTAAAGCACTCTGATTGCATGAATCATTTTACTTGGAGATAAAAGGTATGTTATTATCAGCAAGTAAAACAGCTTCAAAAGTTTGTTTTTTGCTTTTTATGACCATACCCATGGCATGTTTAAGTTCCCAGGCTAGGAGTTGAATCAGAGCTGCAGCTGCTGACCTACACCACAGCCATAGCCACGCCAGATGGGAGCTGTTCCAAGACCTACACCACAACTCAGGGCAATCAGTGGATCCTTAACCCACTGAGCAAGGCCAGGGATTCAACCCACATCCTCATGAATACTAGCATTGATTACCTCTGAGCTACAACAGGAACTCCAAGCCTTCAAAACTTGGTCAGTGAAATAACTAGAGCTGAAGTTTGAGAAGCAAAAATATCAAAGCCAGCTTAAAAACAAAAAACCAAAAAACACAGTTTTAGGAGCTTAAAAAAAGAATAGTTTTAGGAGCTTTCTTGTGGTAGAGCAGGTTAAGAATCCAGCATTGTCGATGCTGTGCTGTGGCTTGGTTCAATCCCTACCCCAGAAACTTCTATACGCCATGGGTGCAGCAAAGAAAAAAAACAAATAAATAAAAGTTTTAGTTTCAATGTCAAAATTGAAATAGCAAGAAAGATAAAGATCATGAGCAAAAGCTATTCTGATCCAATAAACAATATTAGTCATTTCCTAGAAAGAGATGACATTGGACCAACTTAATAAGCAAGTTGAACTTTTAATCTAGCTGAACCTGCATGAATAGGGTAGGCAAACAAAAGCAGCAAAGCCAGGTCCAAATGCCAACAGAAAGCTGACAATCTAAAATGAAATATTTAATTTGCCACTGGAGTGGCCAAAGTTGTTCCAGGCAAGGAGACTCACAGAGGACCTATTTATTCTCTCTGAGCACCTGACACACAGCATTAGAAACATCCTCAATAGCAGTACTAACTAAGGAATCTTTCATACTCTGCTTTCTCTTCAGATAGTATAAATCTTTCGCCTTTTACTAACTAAGGAATCTTTTAAAGCACACTTGTCATTGGAGAAAATGTGGGAGTCAAACCATACCTCCAAAAGATAGAAATCCAGGAACTAAGAATTTTTATTTATTTGTTTATTTTTAATGTTTTGTTTTGTAGGGCCTCAGGTGCAGCATATGGAAGTTCCCAGGCTAGAGGTCAAATTGGAGCTACAGCTGCCAGCTTACACCACAGCCATAGCAACATAGGCTCGGAATCTCGTCTGCAACCTGTACCACAGCTCACAGCAACACCCAATCCACTGAATGAGGCCAGGGATTAAACCCGAATCCTTATGGATTCTAGTTGGGTTCATTACTGCTGAGCCACGACAGGTACTCCAGAACTAAGAATTTTTAAGACAGGCAAAAACAGCAGTAAAGGTACAGAGTCAAGGAGTTCTTGTCATGGCTCAGCAGTTAATGAACCTGACTAGTATCCATGAGGTTTCGGGTTCGACCCCTGGCCTCAATCAGTGGGTTAAGGATCTGGCATTGCCATGATCTATGGTGTAGGTCACAGACTTGGCTCAGATCCCCCCTGAGTTGCTGTGGCTGTGGTGTAGGCTGGCAGCTACAGTTCCAATTCAACCCCTAGCCTGGGAACCTCCATATACCGCAGGTGCAGCTCTAAAAAAAAAAAAAGAAAAAAAAAAGGGGGTACGTAATCAATACAAGGCTAAGAAATCTTTAAGATCTTGATGAGGGAGAAGAGAAAGTAGGAGATTAGAAACAGGGGAAGTCTCAGGCTATAAATCTGTTTAGAAAACTATCAAGTTCCTTACAGAGCAAAGCCCCCAACTAACACAGTACTGGGGAATTCAGAACACAAGGGCTAAAGAGGAAATACAAAAAGACATCCTATGGGAGTTCCCTGGCGGTCTAGTGGCTAGGAATTTGCACTTGCACCATTGCCCGGGTTCAACTGCTGGCCTGGGAACTAAGATCCCACATCAAGCTGCTGCATGCCACGGCCAAAAAAAAATTAAATTTTCTTTAAAAAGACATCTCAACATGTAAAAAACCAGGAAATGGATAAAGGGAAAGGAGTAGGCCTTGGGAAATATAAGAATCCTAACTGCCAATACTGCATATGCCTAAAGTCCATACAAAGGACTGGGCTATTTCAAATTGCCACACTCAGGGAGTTGCTGCTGTGATGCAGTGGATTAAGGACCTGGTATAGTCTCAGCAGCTGAGGCATAAGTCTCAGCTGCAGCTCGGATTTGATTCCTGGCCCAGGAATTTCCATATGCTGCAGGTGTGACCAAAAACACCAAACTGCCACACTCAGAAAGAGAAAGCAATTAGTATGATGTTGGAATTCACTTCCCCGGATGAGGGATGTAATACAAGCGTCATAATCAATTTCTTGATAGATTTTTCCCAATTGAGTTTTGAATTTTCAGGTTATGGCCACTAGTCACCTAGCAGAGATCAACTTCCACCAGTGAAAGGACTGAACCATGGACCTCCTCTTTTTCTTTCTTCTATTTTCTTATCTACCCCCTTCCCTCAAATCACACCACGCCTTTAAGAGAGTAATACCAATGTGGGCCTAAATTATACCTATTGAGTAGAGGGAACATCATTTCTGCTACTATATAAGAAAACTGGTGTTTACATTACAAATTGCAATAATGATAACAGATTTTACTTGGTTTTTAAATTCTGTGGATGTGGGACTTGTTCTAAGTATTTTGAAGGGCTCTGTTAACCTCCAGGGTTTGGAAATATAGAACACAGGGAAGGCTTGTTCCCGGAGTAACCCAACTGCTGCCAAAGGAGGTATATAATCAGTCAATGTGGAAGGGAACCTCTCAACTGTAGATAATGAAGAAGGAAACTAGACCCCACACACGTGAACGTCCTTCTAGGTGTGATGAAACAGAAGAACAGGAGGTATACACAATTGGAGTCTTGAACTTCTCTGAGAAACAAGGAATTGCCTAGATGGTGGGAGAAAGTTTATCAGTTAATTTTGCAGGATAGGAACAAACGGCTTATAATGTGTGCTTGTCATACATTTGATCAACATCCTGTCCTGCTCCCTTGCACAGGATTCTGGGAGCACCAACAAAACAGCATTCATTCCTAAAGATTGTAAGAGACTGATCTAGCAATCTGGTTGGTTCACAGTAGATACACAGAAAGAACACATCCACTGGTGAGACAAGCCCATGAAGGTGCAGTAGGGCCTTCCTGATTTCTCCCACACAGCACAGAAATAAAAACCAAAATATGAGCAAAAGAGTTAGGAACCCTAGCAAAACTCCAGGCACCTCTGATCCTCCCCCACTTTCCCTCGCTTCCGCTACCAAAGAAAAAATACCAACGGTGAAGCTCAAGAAAACTCATTCTGGAGTTCCCGTCGTGGCGCAGTGGTTAACGAATCCGACTAGGAACCATGAGGTTGCGGGTTCGGTCCCTGCCCTTGCTCAGTGGGTTAACGATCTGGCGTTGCCGTGAACTGTGGTGTAGGTTGCAGACGCGGCTCGGATCCTGAGTTGCTGTGGCTTTGGCGTAGGCCGGTGGCTACAGCTCCGATTCAACCCCTAGCCTGGGAACCTCCATATGCCGCGGGAGCGGCCCAAGAAATAGCAACAACAACAACAACAACAACAACAACAACAAAAAAAAAAAAAGAAAGAAAACTCATCCTAGGAGCTAGAGACCTGATGGCTCCTTGAGACGCCCTCCTTTGGAAAACTCACTTTTTCCCACTGGTTTCTCCATGGGAGCCACTCCTTTTACTACTATAGCATTCCGTGCATGTTCTCCTCTTAAGCTACTCCTTTGGGAAGATGAAAGAAGAGGAAGGATGTGGACTCTGAAAAAGGGGTGATAAGACATAAAACATTTCCTTTTTTACTGGACTGCCCTAGTAAACTGAGTTGTGCGAAGAGAAGTAACTCGAAATCCTTTGAACTTATTTCCGGGAGACAATCCGGGTGGTGGAAACGCGAAATGGAAATTCAATTTATCACAGCCTCCTAAGTGGCAAACGCATTGCCTGCACACCTCATAGATAACCTGGAAGCGGGTACGATCACTATCCGCACTTACAGAGAAAACCGGGGATCGGAAAGGCGAACTATCTCATCCAGGGAACCGAACTCGTAAGGCGAGGCTCTGAAGTTCCCCAGTCTCTCGTGAGCCAGAAGCACACTGGGCTGACGCGGCTGCCTTCCGCGCGGAGCACAGCCGAAACTACGGCCCTCACCCACGGCGAGACACACTGACCTGAGGGCGCAAGGGCAGAGAGGGACTGGGCCAGACAGGTCACACGCTCCGGCCTGGAGTCCTAAGCGAAGAGGCGAGTGAGAAGGACGCCTAGGTATCTTTTGGATGGTCTGGCTCCGGCCGCTTCCGCCCGCCAATGAAATCAAACCTCCCGCGCCGGAAGGGGCGGGGCTAGGAGGGGCGGGGCCCGGCGGGGGCGCGGTCGCGCTCTGAGCTGGAAAGGCTGGGCAGGAAGTGGGATGGCTGAGTGGCCTCAGGGGCTGCTGAGGGGTGACTTAAGGCCTTGGTTTTAAAGCTAGAGTACAGCCTATGAGGAAGCATGTGAAGATTTTCCTGGTGCCGTGGACACACAAAGTTTACACATAAACTTAAGTTCTGTTTCCTAAAATTGATCTGCAGTGAAGTCACTAGTAGCCAGAGTTCTTGTCTTCGTCCTCCCCTTGCTGAGTGAACCTTCTCCCATCCAACAAAGGATAAGCATACCTCTCCCCTCTCCAGATCTTACTAAAATGTGTTGCCATGAGGAATAAAAACCCCAGGGGCCAAATTGTCCATTAGGTAACTCAAGGTACCAGAAACACCAACCTAGCATCAGGGTAGAAGTCCCAGTAGGTTTCACTTTTTGCTCATTATTTATGCGAATTTCATCAGCTGTAAGAACTACAAGTGTAATGATAATCGCTCCAGAAGGAAAAAATTTAAAAATTATAACAAGAGGAAAGAAAATACTAAGTATAAGGTTATATACGTATTTTTTAAATACATTTTTTTTTTTTTTTTTTGCTTTTTAGGGCCACACCAAAGGCACATGGAAGTTCCCAGGCTGGGGGTCCAATCGGAGCTATAGCCGCCAGCCTACACCACAGCCACAGCATCACACAATCCGAGCAGTGTGGGCAACCTACACCACAGCTCACAGAAACGCTGGATCCTTAATCCCCTGAGAGAGCCCAGAGAGCCAACCCCTATCCTCATGGATCCTTGTCGTGTTCGTTAACCTCTGAGCCACGAAGGGAACTCCCAAACTATATTTTTTAAAGCAGTTAGGTTCACAGCAAATTTGACTGGAAGGTACAGATATTCCTCCTAAACTCTCTGCCCCTACCGCAAGCATAGCCTTCCCCCTTATCAATACCCCCCACATCTGTTACAACTGATGGACCTACATTATCACCCAAAGAATTTAATTACCATAAGTGTTCCCATACATTTTATGGGTTTAGACATGTATAATGACATGTCTCCACCATTACAGTATCATACAGAGTAATTTCACTGCCCTGAAAATATTCTACCTTGCCTGTTAAGTGGAATAGTGTTACATATGTATTTTTATTGCAATGAAACACAGTATGGCACTGGATAAAGGATTTTCAAGCAAAAAACAAAAATTACACTAAGATAACATTCTGTGAAATGGAAATATGAGAAAGGAGGGGAAACCAGCAAGTTAAAAAAGAAATTGTATATTTTGTGTGTTTTTTATGTCCGCATCTTTGGCATATAGACGTTCCCGGGCTAAGGGTTAAATAGGAGCCACAGCTGTCCACCTAGGCCATAGCCACAGCCACACCATGCCAGATCCTAGCCAGATCTGCAACCTACACTGAAGGTCAGGGCAACACCAGATCCATTAACCCACTGAGCCAGGCCAGGGATCGAGCCAGGCCAGGGATCGAGCCAGGCCAGGGATCAAGCCAGCTTCCTCGTGGATAGCAGTCAGGTTCTTAACCCGCTGAGCCACAACATTAACTCCTGTTTGTGTATTTTTTTATTGGATGATACTGGGGATCAAATCATTTCCATATTTCCAATCCACTGAATATCTTTAAAGGAGGTAGTTCTTTACTTTCAAGAGGTTTGCAATAATCAGCCTTCCAGAAAATTACAATAATCCAAAAATTACCACCGTTGTGACTATTCAAAATTACGAGATGGTACATTGTGAGAAGCCTTTCGATGTTTACAGCTCCATCTCCAGCTTTATGAAAATACAGTTGAAATGAAAATGGCTGGGTTTTGAAGATGACACGGCTCTAAAAACCTTGGAAGCGGTGCAAAGGAAGCTTTGTGCAACTTTTGGAGAGAATCAGGCTTAGCAAGACCTCAGCGGTTCCCTAGTTAGTCCTTAAACTGCCCTGGCCTCCCACCTGAGCTAAACCAGCAATCTCTGTGGTCAAGTAAGCACAGAGCGGTTCCTCTCTTGCCCACTCCTTGTGCTGGCCACGCGTGAACAATAGCATTGGTACTGGAAAGATGGCAGAGGAAGGGTGAAGAAAAAAAGAATTTTTTGTTCCATAAAAACCACCTGAAAAACAAGGCGGCCCCCAGGCTAAGCAGGCTCTTTTGCGAAAGAAGGAGCAGAGGAAAGGAAAAGAGCTCAAGTGTAAGCAACTAGAATGCTCCCTACATGATTCCTGGCGGTAACTACTAGAAGGGAAACCTCATGGATAGGAAGTGCCAGATAAATATTCTCTGCCTTTTGTGGTATGCATCCAAAGGATTAATGGGGTGAGTTTACTGGTGTCGAAGACCATTGCAAGACTTCATCTAAGATTTTCAGTGGTGCCTTTGTGCAAGTAACCCATCAAACTGTGAAAATGCTTCTTCCAGTGGAACCTAATGTGACCTGGGGATTTCCAAACTGAAATCTGTTGGGGAACTTTTCTTGAAACATGGACAAGCCAAAGTCAAGTATAAAATCATTCCTCTGACAAAAAACCCAGTAACTGAAGAGGATCTGGGGAAATTTAGTGTCATTTGCTTGGAAGACCTCATTCATCAAATTGCCTTCCTGGGCAAGAATTTTCAGGCAGTCTCAGGGTTCTTATGCCCTTTCCAACTCTCAGTGGCTGGTCATGCCACCAGGAACAGAGTGGGCTTCCTCAAGGTGATGGGTTCACCTGGCTATGAGATGAACAGGTCAATCAGCTCATCCAACAGCTGAACCAAACCCCAGACTATCTGAAAGCAGAGTGCATTGGACATGTGTTTTTTGTTTGTTTGTTTTTGTGTGTCTTTTTGCCGTTTCTTGGGCCCCTCCCACAGCTTATGGAAGTTCCCAGGCTAGGGGTAGTCACCGGCCTACACCAGAGTCACAGTAATGCAGGATCCGAGCCGCATCTGCAACCTACACCACAGCTCACAGCAATGCCAGATCCTTAACCCACTGAGTGAGGCCAGAGACCAAACCCGCAACCTCATGATTCCTAGTTGGATTCGTTGATCACTGAGCCACGACGGGAATTCCTGGACATGTGTTTTTGTTTGGGGAATTGTTATCCAATATCTTCAAAGGATGTTATTTTCTCCTGTATCTTCAGAAACTGGAGGGGAAGGGTCAGGGAAAAGATGACGGAGTTCACGGCAGGCACTTTTCATCCTACCCAAGTTCCAAGGAAGAGTTCCTGTGTGTTTTCGGCATTGGCCACCATCCACCTCTGAAACCAGCAAAGGACTCATGCCATGGAGGAGGGAGTCCTGCTTTGTCACATCTTCTGTTCTGGGGTTTAATGTTGGTGAATGAATACAAGACAGCAGTGGACCAACCCCAGGGGCATACTTGAACCTGGGTTTCCTAGGGACTTGTTTTGCAAAAAAAAAAAAAAAAAAAAAAAAATTGAAATTCAATTAGAAAGAACATAAAAGCAATGCTCTCTGCTGTGATGAGTCCATGTTCTAACTTCAGGGACAGCTTTGTGAACTCTCAGGCTTGACTGGCTCTAAGTGTATCTGGTGGCTTTTTCTTGCCTGCACCTCGCTTAATATTTTCTCTAGCTCAAGATTTTAACCTGTTCTTGGATCTACAACAAGCAATGGACACTTTCTCCAGAAAAATATGCAGAAACTCCAGCTTTCTCTTGAAAGTTTGGGGTGTTCGTAGACCCTACTTGGGAATCATGCACCTTATGTAAAGAAGTCCTGTGCTATGGTGTTGGTCACCCAGACCCTGACCTTGCTAGTCTCTTCTGGTTCTGTGCCCTACGGAAGACCAAAGCTTACCAAGGTAGTTTCCCTTCACGCCAAGTGTGTGTTTCCTATTAAGAACCCGATGGTTGGAGTTCCCATCCTGGCTCAGTGGTTAACGAATCCGACTAGGAACCATGAGGTTGCAGGTTCGATCCCTGGCCTTGCTCAGTGGGTCAAGGATCTGGCGTTGCCATGAGCTGTGGTGCAGGTTGCAGACGTGGCTCAGATCCCACGTTGCTGTGGCTGTGGTGTAGGCCAGCAGCCACAGCTCCGATTGACCCCTAGCCTGGGAACCGCCATATGCCGCAGGATCAGCCCTAGAAAGAGAAAAAAGAACCCGATGGTAGATTGCTGAGTCTTTGCGCCAACTCTGACTCAGGGAAATGCCCACCATTTAGTTGTGCTGGGTTCAAGATGAAATTTTCTGCTTGATCAGGTTTTTTTTTTTTTTTTTTTGTCTTTTTGCCTTTTCTAGGGCCACTCCCACGGCATATGGAGGTTCCCAGGCTAGGGGTCCAATCAGAGTTGTAGCCACTGGCCTATGCCAGAGCCACAATGACAAGGGATCTGAGCTGCAGCTGCAACCTACACCACAGCTCATGGCAACACCGGATCCTTAACCCACTGAGCCAGGCCAGGGGTCGAACCTGCAACCTCATAGTTTCTAGTCGGATTCGTTAACAACTGTACCACAACGAGAACTCCTGCTTGATCAGTCTTTTTCTTAAAACCCAAAACAGGAAAGAGGGAACCATTTCCTTAGTTGGGCATGGATGAAATTAGCCCTATTTAGTGTTTTATGCCTCAGGCAAAGAGTTCAATGGACCCTTTCCTTATATAGTTTAGAATCCAGAAGTATTGCCTTGTACCTTGCAGGTAATGATGTAGACCAATGCTAGGGCTCCTGGTGATGTTAGACCTAAAAAGGGAGAGTCTGATCCTGCTTGTGTTTGTCATCAGTGTCCACTCCAAAAAGGGTCTTCCATCTACTCCTGTCACTCACTTAGTTGCCCCAACTTGCCATCTCAGCCATTGGTGAGGGTATGCCAGGCCCAGCTTGAGAGCTGAAAATATGCTTAACTGTTGTGTCCCCTGGTCCTTTAAGATCAGCTCTGCTGGGAAGTTCCTGGCATGGCTCAGTGGTTAATGAGTCTGTCTAGGAACCATGAGGACTTGGGTTCAATCCCTGGCCTTGCTCAGTGGGTTGAGGATCCGGCGTTGCCGTGAGCTGTGGTGTAGTTCGAAGACTCGGCTTGGATCTGGCATTGTTGTGGCTGTGGCGTAGGCCCATGGCTACAGCTCCAATTAGACCCCTAGCCTGGGAACTTCCATATGCTGCAGGAACAGCACTAGAAAAGGCAAAATGACAAAAAAAATATCAGCTCTGTTGTCATTGTGGTTCATGGGGTGCTCAAACACAGCTGTAGCATTGAGTTGGAGGTATTAATAGCGCCATAAAATGTGCCAGATTATGAGGTAATTAACTTGATTGGCTCAAGAGTTAATCTTCCAGGATTAGCTCCTACAGATGTTACTCTTATACTGAAGCATTGAGAAATCAGATTAATTTAAAATGATACATCAGCAGTTTCAGCTGGGGCACAGTGGGTTAAGAATCTAACTGCTGCTGCTCAGGTCCCTGTGGAAGTAGGGGTTCAATCGCCCGCCTGGTGCAGTGGGTTGAAGGATTGTACATTGCCACAACTATAGTGTAGGTTGCACTTGTGGCTTGGACTCAGTCTCTGGCCTGGGATCTTCCATTTGTCATGAGTGTGGCCGTAAAAATTGTTTTAAAAACTGAAATAAAATGATGGGAAGTTCACTTTGTGGTGTAATGGAAATGAATCCAGCTGATATCCATGAGAATGAGGGTTTGATCTCTGGCCTCACTCACTGGGTGGAGGAACCGTGTTACCATCAGCTGTGGTGTAGGTTACAGATGCTGCTCAGATCCCAAGTTGCTGTGGCATAGGCTGGCAGCTGTAGCTCCAATTCAACCCCTATTCTGGAATTCCATATGCTACTGCTGCAGCCCTAAAAAAATTAAATTAAATTTAAAAATGATGTATCAAAATGTCATAGGAAAAGAGCAGTTGTGAATGTGGAAACTCAGGGTTAATATCCCAAATCTGTCTTATACTTAATATGGGAATGTTTCCACTCTCATTTGTAAATCGGGGCTAGTATAGTCCAGTCTGTCTCAAATGGTTAAGAGTACTAGGCAAAATAACAGTTTTTAACTTAGAATTTTATATAAATAAAGGAGGTGATAATTTTTTTTAATTATGACCAGAAAATGTAGATATCTACTTAGAGTTTTTCAAAATTATGTTGAAAGTAGATATTCAAAACAGTTTGAGGAGTTCCCTTTGTGGCTCAGTGGTTAACGAACCCGACTAGGATCCATGAGGATGCAGGTTCAATCCCTGGCCTTGCTCAATGAGTTAAGTATGAGCTGTGGTGTAGGTCGAAGATATGGCTCGGATCCCTATGGCTCTGGTTCAACCCCTAGCCTGAGAACTTCCATATGTCACAAGTGCAGCCCTGAAAAGCAAAAAGAAAAGAAAAGAAAAACAGTTTGAGTATCGAAGAACTAAGGAGGGTAATTATGCTGCAAAAGAAAACAGTTGAGTGCAGGGAGGCTGGGCTCTGAGCCGTGGGGCCTGACCTGAAAGAAGTGCCTGCCCCTCTGTGAACCTGTTTCCTCAAATGGACAACAAGGAACTTAGCTATGATTTTTTTTTTTTCTTTTTGCCTTTTCTAGGGCCACTCCTGTGGCATATGGAGTTCCCAGGCTAGGGGTCTAATTGGAGCTGTAGCCACCGGCCTACGCCAGAGCCACAGCAACACGAGATCTGAGCCACATCTGCAACCTACACCACAGCTCACAGCAACACCGGATCCTTAACCCACTGAGCAAGGCCAGGGATCAAACCTGCAACCTCATGGTTCCTAGTCAGATTTGTTAACCACTGCACCACACCGGGAACTCCTGATTCTTTTGCTCTCTGTTTCTTGAGTCACTAACTGGGTGGGTCAGGCCATTTGGGATGTAACAGCTCTACCAATAATAACACTATTAGCAGCAATCATAAAAACCCTCCACAACTTTTGGAACAATTAATGTGCACTTACATACATCGTCTCTGTAACCAAATACCTGCCCTCCACACACACGGTGATTTGTGCTATTCATTCTTTCATCAGTCACCAGTGTCTCTATCATCTGCCTCACTCTATTCAAGGCAATGCCGGAGAAAGGAAGAAAAGAAATATGGCTTCTTTTAATCGAGGAAGCTCAAAGACATAATAGCCAGATCGATAGACCACAGACTCTCATAAAGAGCCAAACAGAAGCATGTAACACAGGTGCCTAGAGCCGTGCTGGCTCGAGTTCCAAATGGGGGGCAACTATTTCTGACTCAGGGGATTGAAGTACTTTGTACTGGAGTTAGGCCTTGGGAAAAAAAAAAAAATTGAAAAATTTGACGAGAGAAGAGCATTCCTCAGATGAGGAAGCTCTGTGTGCCTAAGTGCAGAGGCAAGAAAACACAAGTCTCCTGGGAGAAAGGAATGCTGGGTGGAGCACAGGAGATGGGGTGTGGCTGGAAAGGAAGAGCCAGTAATCTGGGAACATTTCGTGAATGGCCTGTGTGCAAGGCTAGTGTTGAGAGGGGTGTTGACCAGGAAAAGGAAATGAGCAGTGGTGCATTTCAGAGAAAGCCCAGACAGCCACTCTGCCCGCATAGAACCCGGGGCTGGTAAGGCAGAATGAGAGCTGTGCTTCTCTGGTGGTGGAATGAATGCCTGAATGTCAGCAATTATTTGTGTCTGAGTCATCTGTGGGGATGGGAAGCCAAGGCTTCAGTCCATTCACAGCAATACTATGTCCCCTATGGGGCCATTCATGATAGCACGCCTCAGGCTACAAACCATGCCTGGGAAGCCACAAAATTAATTTGGGGCCATAGTCCTGCTAGAAAAAGAGTTACCTCCAAAACACCTATTAAAAATACTTCAAGGAGTTCCCTTGGTGGCGCAGTGGTTCACGAATCTGACTAGGAACTATGAGGTTTCAGGTTCGATCCCTGGCCTCGCTCAGTGGGTTAAGGATCCGGTGTTGCTATGAGCTGTGGTCTAGTTTGCAGACGAGGCTCAGATCCTGCATTGTTGTGGCTCTGGTGTAGGCTGGTGGCTACAGCTTCAATTCGACCCCTAGCCTGGAAACCTCCACATGCTGCGGGTGTGGCCCTAGAAAAGGCAAAAAGACAAAAAAAATAAGTTAATTTAAAAAATAAAAATAAATAAAAACACTTCAGGAATTTGAATTTGAAAACTACGTTGGGAGTTTGTTGTTTCCTAATTTTGATAATTAAATTGTCATTGTGTAAGGAAATGTTCTTGTCTTTAAGAAAACAGAGGGGGACAGGAGAAGGATGGTGATCATAGTCTCAAATGTAGAATTAGTGAATCTGGAGTTCCCGTCATGGCTCAGTGTTTAACGAATCCACTAGGAACCATGAGGTTGTGGGTTCAATCCCTGGCCTTGCTCAGTGGGTTGAGGATCCGGCGTTGCCGTGAGCTGTGGCTCGGATCTGGTGTTGCTGTGGCTCTGGTGTAGGCCGGTGGCTGCAGCTCCGATTAGACCCCTAGCCTGGGAACCTCCATATGCTGCTGCGGGAGGGGCCCAAGAAACGGCAAAAAGACCAAAAAAAAAAAAAAAAAAATAGAATTAATGAATCTGGGTAAAATGTATGTGGGAGTTCTTTGTCATGTTCTATTCTTGCAACTTTCCAATATGTTTGAAATTATTTCAAAATTAAAAGTAACAAAAAGATTTCCCATTGCGGCTCAGTGGTTAATGAACCCAACTAGTATCCATGAGGACACAGGTTCGTTCCCTGGCCGCTCTCAGAGGTTTAAGGATCCAGCAAGGCCGGCAGCTACAGCTCTGATTTGACCACTAGCCTAGGAACCTCCATATGCTGCAGTTGAGGCCTTAAAATGACCAATTCACATAAAATACACTGTTAAAAAAAATTTAATATAAGGACAACCTGACCCCCTTGCTGTACAGTGGGAAAATAAAAAAAAATAAAATCTTTACAATGAAAAAAAAAAAAAAGAAAAAAAAATTTAATAAATTAACAAAAAAAGTCAGGAATATGTTTCTTAATTCTGCTTATCCCTTAGCACCTACACAGAATCTTAACATTAATGTAAATAATAATGATTTATCATTTGTCCTTTTTTTTTTTTTTTTTTTTTTTTGGTTTTTAGGGCCACACCTGCAGCATATGAAGGTTCCCAGGCTAGGGGTCAAGTCAGAGTTGTAGCTGCTAGCCTACACCACAGCTCACGGCAGCGCCGGATCCTTAACCCACTAAGCGAGGCCAGGGATAAAACCCGAAAACTCATGGTTCCTCGGTGGATTTGTTTCCACTGCACCACAACGGGAACTCCCTGATTTATCCTTTTAATTTCATTCTCTGCTAGACTCTGCACTAGGGATTGTATACACATTATTTCTAATCCTGCAGAGTAGGTATTCTTATTCCCATTTTATAGATGAGGGAACTGAGGCTCAAGAAATTTAGGATCTGGGGAGTTCCCGTTGTGGCTCAGTGGTTAACGAATCAAAGCCAGAGTCTGTGTCTGTGTGGCTTATCCAGCTTGGGACACAGTAGGAGCTCAATAAACTTGTTTTTGAAATACTGTGTGTGTGTGTGTGTGTGTGTGTGTGTGTGTGTGTGTGTGTAAACTCAGCTTAATTTTGAATTTAATTTCCCATTCTGCTGGTCTTAGTCTTTTTTTGTTTTGTTTTGTTTTATTGTCTTTTTGCCTTTTCTAGGGCCACTCCCATGGCACATGGAGGTTCCCAGGCTAGGGGTCTAATCAGAGCTGTAGCCGCTGGCCTACACCACAGCCACAGCAACTCGGGATCAGAGCAGCATCTGCGACCTATACCACAGCTCACAGCAATGCCAGATCCTTCACCCACTGAGCAAGGGCAGGGATCGAACCTGCAACCTCATGGTTCCTAGTCAGATTCGTTTACCACTGCGTCACGAAGGGAACTCCTGGTCTTAGTCTTTTAGAATCCACCCCTCGATTTCTTCCCCACCCATGAAGAGGATGGAGGTGAGCATCTGACTTTTGGTCGTGAGCCCAAGCCAGGGGTGGCCGCTGCTTCTCTCATTCCCGACAGCCAGGACTTTCTGCCTGGATGCTCTCTTCCCCTCTGTGCCTTCTAAGAGTGTGGAAATCAGGCAGCTCCTTCCTCTCAAGCTTCAGCTTTGCCTCTTGGGGCTCTCTATGCAGAAGGCAGGACTTGTCCTTCAGGACACCACCACAGTCCGCATCATCAGGACTTCCCTTTTTCATTCTCCAGCCTCAGGGAAACCGCTTCTCTTTTTGAAAATGGGGTTTGGGAAGACCTGCCCTCTTCCTCAGAAATGTTGTCTGTTCTTGGAGTCTTCTCTATTTTATGAGGGGGTGGGGGTCATACCTGCAGCATATGGAAGTTCCCAAGCGAGGGTTGAAATGGAGCTGCAGCGCTGGTCTATACCACAGCCACAGCAATGTGGGATCCGAGCCATGTCTGCCACCTACACCACAGGTCATGACAACACTGAATCCTTAAGCTACAGAGTGAGGCCCAGGATTGAACCTGAGTCCTCACAGATGTTAGGTGGGTTCAAAATCCTCTGAGCCACAGCAGGAACTCCTGGAGTCTCCCTATGGAAGGGCACACATTTTTGGACACCAAAGCAAGGAAGACTCCTTTGATTTTTTTTTTTTCTATCATATTTCTTCCTTAGGGACATAGGCAACAAAAAAAGGCAGCACCTTGAATGAAGGAGGGTATAGGAGTGGGAGATGAGTTGAGGGGAGGGTAGTAAACCACATGGAGAAAGGAATGCTATTAAACATCACAAAAATGTATTCATAACAACTCAGTACTTTTTTTGTTTTGTTTTGTTTTGTTTTTTATTTTTTTATTTATTTTTTCCCACTGTACAGCAAGGGGATCAAGTTATCCTTACATGTATACACTTTTTCCCCACCCTTTGTTCTGTTGCAGTACCTTTTTTTTTTTTTTTTTTGTCATCTTTTTGCCTTTTCTAGGGCCACTCCGGTGACATATGGGGGTTCCCAGGCTAGGGGTCAAATCAGAGCTGCAGCCACCGGCCTACGCCAGAACCACAGCAACACGGGATCCGAGCCGTGTCTGCGACTTATACCACACCTCACGGCAACGCCAGATCCTTAACACACTGAGCCAGGCCAGGGGTCGAACCTGCATCCTCATGGATGCTAGTCAGGTTCGTTAACCACTGAGCCGCGACGGGAACTCCAACAACTCAGTACATTTTAATGACATGCAAATGAATGAGCATGCACACCTGCCAAGGAAGAAGTGATCTTGCATTGTCTTCCTGCTTCAATTCAGCTGCAGCACTGTGTGGTCCTGATAGCCACGACCACCAGAAGAAGAAGTCATCTGGAGCATCATCTTCTACAGTAACCAGAGCCTCCAGATCACCCTCCTCGGGTACAAACAAATCTTTTTTTTTCAGGGCCACACTAGCAGCATGTGGAAGTTCCCAAGCCAGGGGTCCAATGGGAGCTACAGCTCCCAGCTTACGTCGCAGCTGCAGCAACACAGGATCCGAGCCTCGTCTGTGACCTACACCACAGCTCACGGCGATGCCAGATCCTCAACCCACTGAGAGAGGCCCGGAATCAAACTTGTGTCCTCATGGATCCTAGTCTGGTTTTTTAACTACTGATCCATGACGAGAACCCCCAAACAAATCTTGAAATAGCTTTAACGCTCAGTTCAGAAGTTATTCATGCCAGCCAGGATTCCCAAAATCTGAGCAGCTGGGTTGGAGCCTGGAAAGCCCAACCTATTATCTCTGAGGAATATTTCTAGATTCAAGTGAGGCAGCAGGTCCAAGGGCAGAAAGATTCAGGCCGGTACATTGGGACCAGATAGGCTGCAGCTGAGGCACAATTGCACCTGTCTGCCTGGCCTCTGTTGTACCCTCAGTTCTTGGCAATAGCTATAGTGGAGCCCTCCTTGCCGTGGGTTTGTCACAGCAAAGCTTCCTTGGCTCTGCCTATGGGATATGTGTGGATCTGATCTGAAGGACAGAGAGGAAGCCTGAGCCTAAGAAATGGCCTTGGCACTAGTAAGAAGGCTTGTTGACAGTCTCCTGAAATGTCCAACCCCAGAATCATGATACCACCATGCCCCTGAGAAGGGCATGCAGAGCCCTCAGGGGATCCCAGGAAGTTCACACACCATTCACCCCCAAATCTGAGGGGGCCTACCCCAGGCCTGCATCTTTCAGAATCAGGACCTGGATTCTAAGACTGTCCAATGAGCAAGCACGGGTCAAGCGCATGCTATGTATAGAAACAGAAACAAAAGTCATACCACTCACTCAACCTACCCTACAAATATTACTGAGCACCTGTAAGTCCTGATTCTTTTTTTCTTTTTTCTTTTTTTTTGCCTTTTCTAGGGCCACTTCCCACAGCACATGGAGGTTTCCAGGCTAGGGGTCTAATCGGAGCTGTAGTCACCGGCTTACACCAGAGCCACAGCCACGCTAGATCTGAGCCGCATCTTCGACCTACACCACACCTCATGGCAACACCCTATCCTTAACCCACTGAGTAAGGCCAGAGATCGAACCCGCAACCTCATGGTTCCTAGTCAGATTCATTAACCCCTGCACCACAACGGTAACTCCTGTAAGGCCCCATTCTTACAAAGCTTCCTTTCACTAGTGGGCAAGACAGAGACAAATACATATATAAGTGATTTCATGTCAGACTGTGACACTTGCTGGCTAAGAAAACTAAGCAGGGACAGGGGATAGAAAGTGATGCAGAGAGAAAGTTGCTGGGGTTTTTAAAATTTGTTCATTTGGTTTTTGTTTGTTTGTTTTTTGTCTTTTTGCCTTTTCTAGGGCCGCTTCCGAGGCATGTAGAGGTTACCAGGCTAGGGGTCGAGTCGGAGCTGTAGCCACCAACCTCCACCAGAGCCACAGCAACACGGGATCTGAGCCGTGTCTGCGACCTACACCATAGCTCACAGCAACGCCGGATCCTTAACCCACTGAGCAAGGCCAGGGATGGAACCCGCAACCTCATGGTTTCTAGTCGGATTTGTTAACCACTATGCCACGACGGGAACTCCCCAAAATTTGTTCATTTGTATTGAGATATAGTTGATTGACAGTATGGCATTAGTTTCAGATGTTCCAGATAGTGATTCAGTATTCTTAAAGATATACTCCATGAAAAGTTGTTGTAAGATAATGGCTATCTGTCCTTGTGTTATACAACATATGTATTCCTTGTTTATTTTATACATAATAAAAAGTATGTATCTTTTTTTTTTTTTTTTTTTGGTCTTTTGTCCTTTTAGGGCCGCTCCCACAGCATATGGAGCTTCCCAGACTAGGGGTCTAATTGGAACTGTAGCCACCGGCCTACACCACAGCCACAGCAACACGGGATCTGAGCCGTGTCTGCGACCTACACCACAGCTCATGGCAACACCGGATCCTTAACCCACTGAGTGAGGCCAGGGATCGAACCTGCAACCTCATGGTTCCTAGTCAGATTCGTTTCCACTGCACCATGACGGGAACTCCAAAAAAGTATGTATCTCTTAATTCTATAGTAAAAAGAGTTTGTCTCTCTTAATTCTGTATCCTATCTTGCCCCTCCCTCCTTCCCTCTCCCCACTGGTTAATCACTGGTTTGATTTCTCTATCTGTGAGTCTGTTTCTGTTTTTCTATATATAGCATCACTATTTATAATAGCCAAGGTATGGAAGCAAGCCAAATGTCCGTCAACGGAAAAATGGATAAAGAAGAACAGTGGTACATATATAAATAAACATACACACACACACACAATGGAATATTTCTCAACTGTAAGGAGAAAAAAAATGAAATTCTTCTGTTTGCAGCAACTTGGATGGACCTAAAGACTATCAGACTAAGTGAGGTAATACACAAATACTAACCAACTATAATGGGGAAAAAATCATTAAAAAAATACGCAAGGGAGTTCCCATCATGGCTCAGTGGAAACAAATCTGACTAGCATCCATGAGGACACAGGTTCGATCCTTGGCCTCACTCAGTGGGTTAAGGATCCAGCGTTGCCATGAGCTGTGGTGTAGGTTGCCAACGAGGCTTGGCTCTGTTGTTGCTGTGCCTGTGGTGTAGGCCAGCCACTACAGCTCTAATTCGACCCCTAGCCTGGGAACCTCCATGTGCCACGGGTGCGGCCCTACAAAGACAAAAAAGAAAGAAAAAGAAGAAAGCAAGCTACTGCCGCCCAAGTGGATGATGGTGGCTTGGATGGTGAAAAGCTGTTGGGATGCTGAATATATTTTGATGGAAGAACCCTCTTGGGGAGTGAGAAGAGAGGAGTCAAGGATAATTCCAAAGTTTCTGAGCTGAGCAACTAGGTGAATCGTCATGCCATCAACGGAGATGGTGATATATAGGAGTGGGGTAGGAGGAAGTCTGGAATTGAGAATTCTATCTGAGGCTTGTTCATTTTGGAATGGCAAGTAGGCAGCTAGAGAAGAGATTCTGGAACTCTGGAGATCCGTTGAGACTATAGACAGACTGGGGAGTCATCTGTGTAGAGGTGGTATTTAAGCTCCAGGACTAGATGAGATGATTAAGAAGAAAGTAGGAATAGAGAAGAGGTTTGTGAATTGCACACTGGGACGTGCCACCCACATGTGATCAGGAAGAGTGCCTGAGGCAGTCTAAGGACCAGCACATGGTGACTGGGAAGCCTGGGGAGGGGAGCTTCAAGCTGCTAGAAGATTCCAAATGAGATGAGAACTGAGAATTAACCATTCTCTAGGGGAGGCGGAAACAGTGGGAACCTTTCAGTGAAGCACTAAAGTGAATTGAGGAGAAAATGAAAGGTGAGGGGGCAAGTGATGAGCATGAGACCCCAGCAGAAAACACAGGGCATGGCCAGCGGGGGGTTTTAAGAGGCGTCTTAATGAAGATACTCTTTACTGGGGTAGGTGGAGTAAGAGAACTAACCGGGAGGCTAAGACTCCCAGGGAATAGAATAGTGGGAAGCTCAGAGTTCCCCTTGTGGCTCAGTGGTTAACGAATCTGACTAGGAACCATGAGGCTGTGGGTTCGATCCCTGCCCTTGCTCAGTGGGTTAAGGATCCAGCGTTGCCGTGAGCTGTGGGTGTAGGTCGCAGACGCAGCTCGGATCCTGCGTTGCTGTGGCTCTGGCATTCGCCGGCGGCTACAGCTTCTATTAGACCCCTAGCCTGGGAATCTACGTATGCAGCGGGTGCGGCCCTAAACACACACACACACACACACAATAGTGGGAAGCTGAGCCCTGAGGAGGAAGAGAAGATAATTGTGTTAACTCAAGCGGGTGAAAAGCCATGGAAGAGGGGCCACCTGGCACAGAGTTGTAGTTGAAGAAAGCAGCATCTGGAGACACAACAAACTAGGGAAGGAGCACGAAGAATAAATTGGGCTGAATTCAGTTGGAAGCCAGTGGAAGCAGCCAGTAAGGCAGCCTGGTGATGGAATCAACAGAAGCCAGCCTTCCAGGGCAGGAATGGGTGGAGAATGGATGAAGGGATGGAAGGGAACAGGAAAAAAAAAAAAAAAAATCAGCAGAGCTGTAAGCTCAGGGAGGGAGAGGACTGGAGGTGACTCCAGTACAAACCAGAAGGGAAGGTAGCAAGGTGCAGAAAGAGTTAAGAGAGCAAGTGTATAAACAGCAAATCCCAACCTCACCACTGTTTTACCATGGACACAGTGGCTAACATTCCTGCGGGTTGTGAGAATTAAAAAGATAATGGGAGTTCCTATCAGTGCCTCGGCGGAAAAAAAAACAGACTGCTATACCGTGAGGACGCAGGTTCAATCCCTATCCTTGCTGAGTGGGTTAAGGATCCGGCATTGCCATGAGCTGTGCTATAGACGGCAGACAAGGCTCAGGTCTGCAGTTGCTGTGGCTATGGTATAGGCCAGCGGCTACAGCGCCGATTCCACCCCGAGCTTGGGGTCCTCCATATGCAGTGGATGTGGCCCTAAAAAGACAAAAAAAAAATAATAATAATTAATGAGATAATGGATATGAGATTCTTGGGCTCAGTAAACTGTATCTATTATTATATGCTATAAATGTGCTTATAAAAATACAGCCTAAGTTTATTTTAAAGGTAGCTTTGAGGGAGTTCCCTTTGTGGCGCGTGGAAACGAATCCAACTAGTCACCATGAGGTTTCGGGTTCCATCCCTGGCCTCAATCAGTGGGTTAAGGATCCGGTGTTGCCATGAGCTGTGGCATAGGTCACAGACGTGGCTTGGATCCCATGTTGCTGTGGCTGTGGTGTAGGCTGGCAGCTGTAGCCCCGATTCAACCCCTAGCCTGGGAACTTCCATAGGCCGCAGGTGTGGCCCTAAAAATCAAAAACATAAAAATAAAAAGATAAAAGTAACTTTGAGGAGTTTCCGCTGTGATGCAGCAGGTTAAGGATCCCATATTGCCACAGCTGCCCTAGGATTAAATCCCTGGGCTGGGAACTTTCATATGCTGTGCGTGCAGCCATTGAAAAAAAAGTAACTTTGAAGCATCACGTTTACAAATCACGGTGATTTAATGTCGGTTCAAAGAGGAAGACAAGTCCTGCTTGCTGGGATCTCCTACGAAGTTTGAATTTGTGGCTATGCCTGCTGTTACCACCTGGTGGCAGCATACCCAAATCATGCTTTTTTTGTTCGGAGAGTAGACTCCTTTTAAAAGATTATGGATAGGCCGCGGTAGCGGCCCAAGAAATAACAACAGCAACAACAACAACAAAAAAATAAAAAATTAAAGAAAAAAAAGATTATGGATAGGAAGATGGCCAGACATTATGGACCTCCTGATGAAGCGTACAGCACCACTTTTGAAGTACGCTTATCAAAAAAGCAAACCTGTATCCAGTTCAGGCTCTGGCTCCATCTACCAATTTACGGAAAATACAGGAAAGAAATAGCCATCTTGAACACCTCATGAGCTTGCAAAGCAGAAAAACCAGAGTGTGGAAATCTCTACAGAAAACTAAAAAAAAAAAAAAAAAAAAAGTTCCCTTTGTGGCTCAGCCAGTTACCAACCCAACTAGTATCCTTGAGGATGCGGGTCCTATTCCTGGCCTCGTTCAGTGGGTCAAGGATCCAGCATTGCCCGGAACCGTGGTATAGTTTGCAAACCTGACTCAGATCTGGTGTGGATGTGGTGTAGGCTGGCAGCTGCAGCTCCAATTTGACCCCTAGCCTGGGAACTTGGATATGCCTCAGGTGTGGCCCTAAAAAAAAAAGAAAAAAGAAAAGAAAACAAGGAAAAGAAAAGGCTGGAAGAGGACTCTTCAGATTAAAAGTGACTGAAGAGTCAAATTAACATATTGCAGTAAAAAAGCATTCAGAGAAATATGAGCACTCACTGGACTTTGGATAATATTAAGGGATCACTGTTAAATTTGGGGGAGTGTTGGTCTGGTGGTTATATTTTTTCAAAGGAAGCATTTTACTATCTCTTTTTTAAGATGCATGTTGAAATATAGGTGCAATGCTAGGATGTCTGATATTCAAAATAATCTGCAGAGGGCAAGAGGAAGAGGAGATGGATGAGGAGGTAAAAGCAAAATTGGCCATGAATTAATTATTGTTAAAGTTGAGTAATGGTACTTTATGGTTCATTGTATCTTCCTGTATGTTTGTCTCCCAACATTCTAAGGTTGAAGCTCTAACCCACAATGTAATGGTATTAGGAGGTGGGACTTTGGGGAGATAATTAGGTTTAGATGAGATCAGAAGGATGGGGTTCACATGGTAAGGTTAATGCTCTTAAAGGATTTTATTTATTTATTTATTTATTTTTGTCTTTTTAGGGCCATACCCATGGCAAACGGAGGTTCCCAGCCTAGAGGTTGAATTGGAGCTGTAGCTGCCATCCTACACCACAGCTCACGGCAACACGGGATCCTTAACCCTCTGAGCAAGGCCAGGGATCGAACCTGCATCCTCATGGATGCTAATCAGATTCGTTTCCACTGAGCCACGATGGGAGCTCCAGTGCTCTTAAAGGATGGAAGACACCAGATCTCCCTCTCTCTGCCATGTGAGGGTAGAGAAGAAATGCAGCCATCTGAAAATTGGGAAGGGGAGTTCCTGTTGTGGCTCAGTGGTTGATGAATCCGACTAGGAACCAGACAGTTGTGGGTTCGATCCCTGGCCTTGCTCAGTGGGTTAAGGATCCAGCGTTGCTGTGAGCTGTGGTGTAGGTTGCAGACACAGCTCAGATCCCACATTGCTGTGGCTCTGGCGTAGGCCAGCGGCTACAGCTCCAATTCGACCCTTAGCCTGGGAACCTCCATATGCCACGGGAAGGGTCCAAGAAATGGCAAAAAGACAAATAAATAAATAAATAAAAATTTTAAAAAAAATGAAAACCAGGAAGGGGAGTTCCCGTCGTGGTGCAGCAGAAAGGAATCCGACTAGGCACCATGAGGTTTCAGGTTTGATCCTTGGCCTCGCTTAGTGGGTTAAGGATCCTGCGTTGCCATGAGCTGTGGTGTAGGTCGCAGACGGGGGCTCAGATCTGGCGTTGCCATGGCTATGGCATAGGCTGACAGCTGTAGCTCCGATTAGACCCCTAGCCTGGGAACCTCCACATGCCGCGGGTGTGGCCCTAAAAAGACCAAAAAAAAAAAAAAAAAAAACCAGGAAGAGGGCCCTTCCCAGAACTTGATCAGACACTAGCACTCCAGCCTCAGACTTACCAGCCTTTAAAACTGTGAGAAATAACGTCTGTTGTTTAAGACACACAGTCTATCATATTTTATCAGGACAGCATAAATACAGGGTATTTGTGACCAGCAGCATGTCAGTCACCAAGGAAGCTTTTTAGAAATGCAGAATCTCAGGCCCCACCCCAGACGGATGAGTCAGAATTGCAGTTTAACAAGCTCCCCAGGTGAATCATAAGAACACTTGCATTTAAGAAGTATCATATTACATTATTCTTTCTGCTTTTGTGTATATTTGTGGTTTACACAGTAAAAATATAAAAAATGAGAAATTATAAAAAGTTGATGATGTAGAGCAAATATGACATCAAAGGTGCTCATTGAATATTGATTGACGTGAGCCAGATGCTACCCAGACAGCAAATATTTCAATTTTTCTTATCAAAAATACATATCATGATTTCAGCATGTTACAATTAAAAATAGCACATATAATCATTTAATCTTTGCAAAAAGCCTTTAACAACCTTTTTTTACAGATTTCAGGAATGAGTAAAATTAAATTTAGAGAGACTAAGTGACTCATCCAAGATCTCACAGGTTTTAAGTGGAAAAACCAGGACTTCTAACTCCCAAACCCATTCTCTGTCTACCACTACACCATAATTCTAGGAACAGAAAAGTGTCCCAGGCATTTGTAGTTTGTTTTTACACACTTTGGTTTGGGTCTTTGTCTTTCATATGTCTATCTTAAAAGTTTCTTTTTATAACATGTTAGACCACAGTTATTTTTACTTGCCCCTTTGATCTCTACTCACATTCTGCTGAGAATATAATGCAGCTCTGGCTTGTATTTTATTTAATTTTTATTTTTTTGTCTTTTTAGGGCTGCCCCCATGGCATATGGAGGTTTCCAGGCTAGGGATCAAATTGGAGCTGCAGTGGCTGGCCTACATCATAGCCACAACAATTCGAGATCCGAGCCACTTCTGCGGCCTACACCACAGCTCACGGCAACGCTGGATCCTTAACCCACGGCCTACACCACAGCTCACGGCAACGCTGGATCCTTAACCCACGGTGCAAGGCCAGAAATCGAACATGCGTCTTCATGGATACTAGTCAGATTTGTTTCTGCTGAGCCATGATGGGAACTCTACTGCTCTGGCTTTTAATTCTCACTTTCTTCAACAGACAATTATCTCAGTCCTGAATTTATCTCATTCATAGGATCTTGAAACTTTAGGACTAAAATGATTGAGTTACGAGAATGGCATCAGTGTTGCATGAATTTGTTTGCATGTTGAAATCACCTGGGGAACTTTAAAAATTCCTGATGGCTCCTAAGATAAAAAAACAATAAAATAAAAACTCCTGATGGCTAGAGTCCCTGGGGAGGGACCCAGGCATACGTTCCCCAGGCAATCCAAACGAGGGCATTCTAGTTTGAGAACCAGTCATCTAGCTTTTCTCACCGGAAGCAATGCTACTTAGGGGATATTTTGGAAATTTGGGGGCGGGGGGATTTTGATTGTCAAAATATTAAGAATGGCTAAAATTTAAAATAGTAAGTGATGGTGAGGATGCAGAGAAACTGGATCCCTCGTATTTTGCTGGTGAGAATGTAAATGGTGCAGCTGCTCTGAAAAATTGTTGGGCGGTTCCCTTTAAAACCAAAATGGCCTTAACATATATGACCCAGCAATTTCACTCTTAAGCATTTATCTCCAAGAAACGATCATTTATTTTCACACAGAAGCACGTCCATGAATGTTCATAGCCGCTTTATTCACAATAGCCCTAAATTGGAAACTACCCAAGTGTCTTTCAATAGATGAATGGTTAAATAAACTGTGGTACATCCATACCATGTGGCACGGCCAATTTTATGTGTCAACTTGATGAGCCCCAGGGTGCCCAGATTAAACAGTTATTTCTGGGTGTGTCTCCATGAGATTAGCATTTGAATTGGTGGACTCTAAAGAGATTACCCCCCCTCCCATTTGGGTGGGTATCATCCAGTCCCTTGACAGACTAAATGGAACAAAAGACAGAGGGAAGACAAATTTTCCTGCCTCGCTCCAAGAACTGCTGGGACATCTGATCTCTCCTTCTACCCCTGGACTAAGATTTATACCATCAGCTCCCTTGGTTCTCAGGCTTTGGGACGCTAAGTTACACCACCAGCTTTACTGGATCTCCAGCTTGCCGACAGCAGATTGAGGCTTTCAGTAGCCAATTTCATGAGCCACTTCCTCATAATCAATCTCTCCCTCTCTGTCTCTCTCTCTATATATAAAATACATACACGCATATACATCCATATATACGTCTCTCTAGATATGATATATATATATGCACATATACATGTCCCTATATTATATACCTCTGTTTTCTCTCTCTCTCTCTCTCTGAGAGTGAGAGAGAGAGAGAGAAAGAGAGTGTGTGTGTGCGCACGCGTGTGCCACCTGCTCACCCACAAGGAGGAACTAGAGAGGTGTGCCTGCTGGATTTCAGGATTGGAATGAACCAGCAACTGCTGAGTGCTGGTCCATGGCTCTGTGAAGGACAGTGTCTAATGTAAGGGGTTTTTTTTCCTTTTTTTTTTTGTTTGTTTGTTTGGTTGGGTTTTTTTGTTTTGTTTTGTTTTTGCCTTCTTAGGGCCACACTCGTGGCATATGGAGGTTCCCAGGATAGGGGTCGAATCTGAGCTACAGCTGCCAGCCTACACCACAGTCACAGCAACTCAGGATCTGAGCCATGTCTGCGACCTACACTGCAGCCCACAGCAACGCCGGATCCCTGACCCACTGATCAAGACCAGGAATCAAACCTGATTCCTCATGGATACTAGTCAGGTTCTTTAACCACTGAACCACAACGGGAACTCCCCTATATCTTATTTTAACTATCAGGGAACGTTTCTATAACTGAGAGCTAAATCCTCACTTTCATTCCAACATGATTATAGATGAGATGAGATCTTGAAAGAATTATGAATCCAGGAAAGAAAAATAACTGATCAAAGTCCACATTCTACAGCTTGATATTTTATGTTGAGAAATAAATAGAAATCTCTAGCTTCTCGGAGTTCCTGTCATGGCTCAGTGGTTAATGAGGATGCAGGTTTGAACCCCTGCCTTGCTCAGTGGGTTAAGGATCTGGCATTGCCATGAGCTGTGGTGTAGGTCACAGCCGAGGCTCAAATCCTGAGTTGCTGTGACTGTGGTGTAGGCCAGCAGCTATAGCTCTAATTTGACCCCTAGCCTAGGAAACTCCATATGATGTGGGTATGGCCCTAAAAAGACAAAAAAAAAAAAAAAACCTCCAGCTTCTCTAAATAATTTACCTTTGTGAAAAAGACACCTAATAATCTGTTTAAATGAGCTTGATGGTTTAGCAAAATAGTCTAGCAGATGCCCAGTAATGAGTGAATGTTTCTTCTTTTAGAGAAGTGATTATCAACCTTGGCTGCATTTTAAACTTACCTGGAAAATTTCTTACAACTCCAAATACCCTGGCTGCACATCAGAATCTCTGGGGATGAAAACAGAATTTTGGATAATTTATATCCAAGGTTGAGAGCTACTAGCATAATATAATATTCAGAATTTCTGCTCTTTGTCCAGGTGTACTATTGTTGTGTCCAGTGTGAAAAGACACAATTGCAAACCTGCATAGCCTAACTCCTAAGTAGATTCAGAATCTTTGATTATAAAAACTGGTCTTTCTTTCTCTTTTTTTGGCTACAACCATGGCATGCAGAAGTTCCTAGGCCAGGCATTGAACCTGCACCACAGCAGAGACCCAAGCAACAGTAGTGACAACACCAGATCTTTAACCCCCTGAGCCACATGGGAACTCTCACTCCACTTTCTTGCCTTGAACCTGTATGCCAGGGCCAGGTGAACTCCAGGTGGGCTTCTAGATTCCATATCTATAACCTTGGCAACAAAGAATTCTGCATGTACAAATCAATTTTAAAAATAGTAAGGAGTCCCTGGATTGTCTAGAGGTTGGGATTCAGCCGTTTCACAATTTCAATCCCTGGTCTGTTAACTGAGATCCCACATCAAGCCACTACATACCAGGACCAAAAAAAAAAAAAAAAAAAAAAAAAAAAATTGACCAGGCACTTCACAAAAAGAGGATATGTGAATAAGCAGATGAGAAGGTTTCTAATATGTTTAGTCATCAGGGAAATGCCTATTAAAGCCATAATGAGGCGTTCCCATGGTGGTTCAGCGGTAATGAACCCAACTAGTATCCATGAGGACACAGGTTCAGTCCCTGGCCTCACTCAGTGGGTTAAGGATCCAGCACTGCCATGGGCTGTGATGTAGGTCGCAGACATGGCATGGATCTGACTTTGTTGTGGCTGTGGTGTAGGTGGACAGCTACAGCTCTGATTCGACCCCTAGCCTGGGAACCTCCATATGTCTCAGGTGTGGCCCTAAAAAAAAAAAAAAACAAAAAAAAAAACTGTTGAGCAGTTTCTTATAAAGTTAAAAGCTACTTATTCCATGACCTAGCAATTCCACTCCTAGAAAATCAAAACAAATGTCCACGAGAAATGTTCAAGAATATTCATAGTAGCTTTATTCGTAATAGTTCAAAGCTGCCAAAAGCTCCAATGTCCATCAACAGGGAAATGACCAAATTGTGCTATATTTATACAATGAAATACTACTCAGCAACAAGAAGGAATGAACAATTAATGCATGCGAAAACACAAATGAATCTCAGAAGCATAATGTTTAGTGAAAGAAGCATGACACAGAATACATACTGTGTAATTCCATTTATCTATCTATCTATCTATCTATCTATTTATTTATTTATTACAGCTGCACCCGAAGCCTATAGGTGATTCCAGGCCAGGGATTGATTCCAAGCCACAGACACAACCTACGCCACAGCTATGGCAACACCAGATCCTTTAACCCACTGTGCCAGGCTGGGGAGTCAAACCCACACCTCCAGTGTCCCCAGCCTGATATAGTTGGATTCTTAATCCACTGCGTCACATCAGGAACTCCTGTCTGATTCCATTCAAATGAGGTTCAAAGATAGGCAAACCTAATCTATGTTAATACAAATCAGAGCAGTTGTTTTCTGGGGATGGGGAAGGAAGGTACACAAGGATTGACTGGAAATTGGCAGGGGAATGAGGGAATTCTTGGAGTGATAGAAATATTCTAAAGCTTCACTAGACTGGTAGTTACCCATGTGAATACAATTGTCAAAACTCACCATGAAGAACCATGCATTGTACTGTATATACATTCTACCTCAATTTTTTTTTTTTTTTTGGTCTTTTTTAGGGCTTCATCCGTGGCATATAGAGTTTCCCAGGCTAGGGGTCTAATCGGAGCTGTTGCCGCTGGCCTACACCACAGCCACAACAATGCCAGATCCGAACTGCATCTGTGACCTACATCACAGTTCACAGCAACGCCAGATCCTTAACCCACTGAGCAAGGCCAGGGATTGAACCCTCAACCTCATGATTCCTAGTCGAATTCGTTAACCACTGAGCCACGACAGGAACTCCCATTCTATCTCCATTTAAAAATCATATAAGAGGAAGGCTGGAGACCCAAGATGACCTATCATTGATTCCTCTCTCCGGGAGGCTTCTTAAACTTCGCTGAGGTGAGAATGGGCACAGGCTCTGAACAGCACTCTGACCAAGGCTAATGTCCCAGAGTTTCCTCCCCACAAGGACAAAGATCCAGAGGTTAAAAAGTAAAGGAGCATTTGGAGAATATCAAGTAGTACCTTCTGCACACCGAAGTTCTGCCGGAGCTGGGGGATGTAAAGGGGAGGCTGGGAAAGAGAAATGCCAAAGACTGCCTTGAATGGCAGGCTGAAGAACTTGAGCTTAACCATAGGTGATGGAGTCTGTTGGGGGTTTTGAGCAGAGACTGCTTCTCACATAAATGCCTTCTTCTTGAGAGTTTCACGGATGCACCTTTAATTCCTTCTTAATGCCTTTTGGAATTGAGAGGAATTCATGAAACTTATTAGCTGAAGTTCTTCTTCCTGGATTCTATCAAACTCATAATTGTCATCCTCTGACAATGAGCAAAAGCATGAAGGTTGCCGTTTGCTTTGGATGCAGACTTGTTTTATCCTCTCCCAATACCAGGGAGATGCTTTCCTGGAAATTTTCCTAAGTCGCTTACTTTTTGCCTCCATTTTCCTCATCTCTGATTCACTCCTCATACTCTACAATCTTTTTTTTTTTTTTTTTTTTTTTTTTTTGCTTTTTAGTGCTGCACCTGCTGCATATGGAGGTTCCCAGGCTAGGGTCTAATAAGAGCTGCAGCTGCCAGCCACAGCTACAGCCACAGCCACGCCAGATCCTTAACCCAGTGAGCGAGGCCAGGGATCGAATCTGCAACCTCATGGTTCCTAGTCAGATGCGTTTCCACTGCGCCACAGCAGGAAATCCCACACTCTGCAATCTTATTTCTCATATCAATGTTTTTAAACCACTCTCCAACGGAACACCGATCCTATTGATTGGGACTCTGTATTAGTTTATCTAGTGCTGTGGAACAAATTACACAACCCTTAGTTTCATTAAAACAGCGATAATCCATTCTTATCTTTCATGTTTTTTGGTGGACCAGGATATCAGAGAGGGCACCACCTGAATGGTTTGTCTCTGCTCCTTGATGTCTCAAGTGTCGGCTGGAACACTTGAAGACTGGAATCCCCCAAAGGCTCATTCACTCACATCTAGTGATTGATTCTGGCTGTCAGCTGAGATCTTAGCTGAGCCTATTGGCAAGAATACCTGCACATGGCCTCTCCAAGGGCTTAGGTTTCCTTGCAATGTAATGAGTGAGTTACAAAGGCAAGTAGAGAGAAAGGTGGAAGAGGTACTTTTTTATACCTTAGCATCAGGTTTCACATAGCACCGCCAAGTCACACCTCACTGGTTAGGACAGTTTCTAGCCCCACCCAGATTCAAGGGGTAGTAACAGACCTCACCCCTCAGGGGGAGGAGAATTAGTCACATTGCAAGAGGAGCACATAGAATAAGATAAATATATTGAAGCAGACATTATTATTAGTAGTAGTAGTAGTAGTAGTAGTAGTAGTAGTAGTAGTATTATTTTTGCTTTTCAGCACCACACTTGCAGCACATGGAGGTTTCCAAGCTAGGGGTCAAATCAGAGCTACAGATGCCGACCTATACCACAGCCACAGCAATGCAGGATCCAAGCCACATCTGCGACCTACACCGCAGCTCACGGCAATGCTGGATCCTTAACCCACTGAGCGAGGCCAGGTTACTAGTCGGATTTGTTTCTGATGCACCACAACAGGAACTCCTGCTACATTCTTTATGTTTCATGTTGTAGAAAGCTCAAGACTGACTGGCTTAAACAAAGAAGCAATTTATTGACTCACATATGTGAAAACTCCAAGGGTAGGGCAGATTCCAGATAAGCCTTGAGTAAATCTTCAACTACGTCATCTGAACCCCGTTTCTCTTCAGCTCTGGCTTAGCTTCTTCTCTAATAGCTTGAGTCTCAGATTCTCCCTTCACAGTGACAAGATGCTGCCACAGCTTCACCCACATATCTTCTCTTGCTCAACTAGAAATCTGCTCTTTTGATATTTCACACAAACATCCCGGAAAATGAGTTTCTTGGACTCTAATTGTCCTGATGACTTGGCTTGTGCCCATCCCTGAACAGTTTGCTGTCATCAGAGAAATGTTGTATATGAACTGGCTTAGACCTGAGTCACACGTCTACCGCCGGAGCTGGGGGCAAGGTCAGCATGACCCTAAGTCACAATTCTTCTGCAACAGAGATTAATTCAGCCCTACCCTTGGAGTCTTCACATATGTGAGTCAATGCATTTCTCCTTTTTTTTTTTTTTTTTTTTTTTTTTTTTTTTTGTCTTTTTGCCATTTGTAGGCCACTCCCGTGGCATATGGAGGTTCCCAGGTCAGGGGGTCTAATCGGAGCTGTAGCCGCTGGCCTACACCAGAGCCACAACAATGCCAGATCTGAGCCACATCTGTGACGTACAGCACAGCTCACAGCAACGCCAGATTCTTAACCCACTGGGTGAAGCCAGGGATCGAACCCTCAACCTCATGGTTCCTAGTCAGATTTGTTAACCACTGAGCCACAACAGGAACGCCAATGAATCTTTCCTTTGTTTAAGCAAGTCAGTCTTGGGTTTTCTGTTAACATGAAACTGATATCTGTAGCAAATTGCTTTTTCCAAAGATGGTGCATCAATATGTTTATCCCCCTTCACATGCTCTTCTTGCAAAGTGACTGATACTCTGAGAGGTGAGGGGTGAGGTTTACATCAGGAGGGGTGAGGTTTACATCAGGAGTTTATGTTTCTCACATCACAAAAAGCCTGGAGTCATACAACTACTGGTGTCCATTAGTGGGCAGTGATTCAGGGCTGGTAGAGCTGTGATCCTCTTGATCTTTTTACTTTCTCCCAGTATGGATGCCCCCAATTCTAGGCCTCATGTCTGTCTAGTCCTTGTGTCTCCTTTGTGCCATACATCATGGCCAGCGCTTGCTGTAATGTGACGGTGAGAGGAAGTGCAGGAGAGGCGGGTAAAGGAGAAGAGGGTTAGGAATGATGTTAGGTTATTCAACCTACAGTGTCACATCAACCCCAGACATGGAAGTGTGTCATGTTCACCTGAATCACGTGGCTACAAATAAGAAGGGCTGTGTTTTCCTTAGTGAAATTGGAGTGCACTTACCATAAGAAGGCTAACAAGATACTAGACAGCAAAGATAAACAATGACCACTACCTCCATGTCCTTTTTTGATTTTTTAATTTCTTTTTGATTTCAATTTTTAATCTTTGCTTTTTAAGGCCATACCCACGGCATATGAAAGTTCCCAGGCTAGGGATTGAATCGAAGCTGCAGCTGCCAGCCTGCGCCACAGCCACAGTAACGACATAACAAAGCTGCATCTGTGACCTACACGCAGCTTACGGCAACCCCGGATCCTTAACCCACTGAGTGAGGCCAGGGATCAACCCTGAGTCCTCATGGATTCTAGTCAGATTTGTTTCTGCTGAGCCACCACTGGAACTCCTCCATGTCCTTTTTTTTTTTTTTTTTTTTTTTTAAATTCTGCAAAGCCTTTCCTTTCTGTGCGAGGCTCAGAAGAAACTCTAGAGACCTCTTACTGGTAATTGCCACATTCCACAGAAATTTAAGAAATGTTCTTAGAGAACATTTTGTATTTGACTTTTGTACTTGACTCTGTTGGGACTCTCCACTCTGCAACTCATAACTTCTTCATTAATGCTTTGTTTCCCTTGCTTCTGTGACACGAAGCTCCATTGGTTGTCCTTGAACCCCTCTGGCCATATGATGTTTGCATTTGAGACCCCTTTCTTCCTCACCCTGCCCCATACCCATGGACCTGACTACAGCCAAATACCTTTCCTATTCTATCTGCTCCCTTCTCTTTGTCAAGTTTCTTAACTTGATGGCTCATTTCAGACATTTTCTTTCTATTTCTATAATAAGGAAATATAAGGTGGTTAATCTTTCTGTAGGAAGAGATTTGGCCCATTCTCAGAAGCTTTGTTATGTAGGGCTGTCCCTTTGGTAAATATCTAAATAGATTTTGCTTTCCTTGAATTTATTTTGTAATATGAATAATGCATATTCTGCTTTCTTTTTGTTTGCACTCGCCTGTTGTCTTTTCCTAAAGGTTATGTTTAATGTTTCGGCTCATTCATATGTTGCACATACTTGGCTTAAACACACACACTTGACTTGCATCTCATAGCCATATGGACCCTCGTGATTCTCTATGTTTATGAGTTTAAATGCCAAGGGCTGCACACCCAGGGGTTTTTTTACCTTATGACCCACTACTGAAAGGATTTCGGATGCCCCTGATAGACTTCATGGAAGAGATATTGAGGGAGCTGAATTAGGCAGGTTTGGTTGCTTGCAAGCATCAGAAAGCAGCTCTGGGCAATTTTAGGAAAAATGATATGGACTAGCTCACAGAAAAAAAGGAAAGGTTGAAGAATTGAACCCACCCCTCACCCACAAGGAATGTTCCCCGTAACTCTGGGGTAAGCATTCAAATTCATTATATATAGTGGAAAATGACTTTTATTCCTTTCCCTGAGCCGGACACTGTTCTAGCGACCAGGATGTGAGGGGGGAACATGATGAATATGACCCCTGCTTTCAAGACACATATGTTTAGCAATGATCTAGGCCCAAGGCGATGGCTCCACAGCCTCTTTTCCTGCCATTTTCCAACATTCACTCTAAATCTCCAACCGGGTACTTCCCTGTTGCACCAGGTTCTTTAATGTTTCCGTAACACTGATTATGCTGCTCTTTCTGCCTGTTGCCTGTACTGCCCTCTCCCACATCTTTACTTGGTGATCTTCTATTCAGCCTTCAAAAATCAAGCAAAATGTTGAGAGTTCCCGCTGTGGCTCAGCTGGTTAAGAACCTGACATAATGTCCATGAGGATGTGGGTTTGATCCCTGGCCTTGCTCAGTGAGTTAAGGATCCAGCATTGCTGCTGGGGCGAAGGTCACAGATGCAGCTTGGATCTGGTGTTGCTGTGGCTGTGGCATAGGCCCACAGCTGCAGCTCTAATTCAGCCCCTAGCCCAAGAACTTACATATGCCACAGGTATGGCTGTAAAAAGAAAAAAAAAAAAATCAAGCAGGGAGTTCCCTTTGTGGTGCAGTGGAAACAACAAATCCAACTTGTATCCATGAGGACTCCGTTCAATCCCAGGCCTCGCTCAGTGGGTTGGGGATCCAGTGTCACCATGAGCCGTGGTATAGGTTGCACATGCGGCTCAGATCTGGTGTTGGTGTAGCTGTGGCGTAGGCTGGCAGATGTAGTTCCAATTCCACCCCTAGATTGGGAACTTCCATATGCCATGGGTGTGACCCTAAAAAGCAAAAAAAAAAAAAAAAGCCAAGCAAAATGTCATCCCTATTGGGATGTCAATAAATGACTCTCAGCTTTTCCCTGCTCAATTTAAACCTGTTTGAGATGTAGACTGAGGAACCAGCTGACTGAAATTAAAATGTCATTTAGTCGTTAATAAAATCTATGTTGGAGGCCAAATGACTTTGTTAATATTTGGCCCTAGACTTAGTCAGGCTTTTTTTTAAATGATTTTTATTTTTTACATTATAGTTGGTTTACAGTGTTCTATCAATTTTCTACTATACAGCAAAGTGACCCAGTCACACATATACACATACATACATACATACATTCTTTTTCTCACAGTATCCTCCATCAGGCTCCATCACAAGTGACTAGATATGGTTCCCCGGGCCATAGAACAGGATCTCATCTCTTATCCATTCCAAATGCAATAGTTTGCATCCAGGTTTTTTTTCTTTTTTTATTAAAAAATGTTTATCTATTAAAAGCGCTATTTCAAACATTATTTTATTTTATATATTTTTTTGGGGGGGTCTTTTTGTCTTTTCTAAGGCCGTACCCACGGCATATAGAGGTTCCCAGGCTAGGGGGCCAATTGGAGCTGTAGCCGAGCGCCAGCCTACCCCAGAGACACAGTAACACAGGATCCATGCCAAATCTGCAACCTACACCACAGCTCATGGCAACGCCAGATCCTTAACCCACTGAGCAGGACCAGGGATCGAACCCGCAACCTCATGGTTCCTAGTCGGATTCGTTAACCACTGCGCCACGACGGGAACTCCTCAAACACTATTTTAAATTATTTTTATCTCATTTTATCTTTTAAGTATAAAAAAAAAAATGTTGGTTTTTTTTTTTTTGCTTTTTTTTTTTTTTTTTTTTTAGGGCCTCACCCAAGGCGTATGGAGGTTCCCAGACTAGGGGTGTAATCGGAACTAGAGCTGCCGGCCTATGCCACAGCCACAGCAACGTGGGATCCCACCTTCGTCTGCGACCTACCCCACAGTTTGTAGCAACGCCAGATCCTTAACTCACTGAGCAAGGCCAGGGATCAAACCTGCAACCTCATGGTTCCTAGTCAGATTCGTTTCCACTATGCCACGACCAGAACTCCAAAAAAAATTTTTAACCAATGATGGTATTTTAGTAAGTACAAAGTGTTTTTATGTACCTTACTATTTTAAAAAATGTAAATAATTTATGATATAGAAATTTGAAGGTATCGTCTCATTTCAGCTTTTTGGATGCTCTGTTTTAAGGTTGTCATGGCTAAAAAAAATGCTTCACAGTGATATGTATATACAAGACTTTGATATGTATATTAAAAGCTGATTTCCTCTTTCAATTATATACTCCCATTGCTTTTTGCTAAAATTCAGCTAGTAAATCTCCATCTCTCTATATGTTAATCAATTTTCTTGCAAACTATTTGCAAGCTGTAGCATTACAATAACTTTAACAAGTGAGTTTTTAAAAGCCCACTGATACTCTCTATTTTGAAGGTTTTTAAAACCAGTTAATTGTTTTCCACTTTCTTTCTTTCTTTCTTTTTTGGTCTTTTTGCCTTTTCTAGGGCCACTCCTATGGCATATGGAGGTTCCCAGGCTAGGGATCTAATCAGAGCTGTTGCTGCCGGCCTACGCCACAGTCACAGCAACACGGGATCCAAGTCGCGTCTGCAACCTACACCACAGCTCACGGCAACGCCGGATCCTTGACTCACTGAGCAAGGTCAGGGACTGAACTGCAACCTCATGGTTCCCAGTCAGATTCCTTAACCACTGCGCCATGACGGGAACTCCTGTTTTCCATTTGCTATGTGTGTATATGTAAATTTTATAGGTGACTCTCAGCAGTCTTTACAATAAAATCATGTTATTATAGGAAATGCCTCTTCACCACTTTCTCTGTAATTCTCTCAGAATTCTCTCTGGATTACTATTTAGTTTTTCCTCCAGCTTTACTGAGGTATAATTGAGATGTAATAAACTACACATATTGATAGTGTACAATCTGATAGTTCTGACATTGCCATTTACCTGTGAAACCATCAACACAATCAAGGTAATGAACACATTCATCTCCCCTGAAAGCATCCCACACCCTCTTCTAAAATGCCCCCGACCCTTTTCTCCTTCAGCTCCCAGCAATCTTTGATTTCCTGTACCACTTGCGGTAAAAAGGATCAGTTCAGGATATCTGCCAAGGCCACATGGGCTTGTGCCAAAGAAAAAGCCCTAAATGTGCTGTTCCTTCCTCCAAACTCACCAAGCACGAGTCATAAGCCACTGCTTTTCCATGTAAGGGGATCCCTCCATGGGAATGAATGAAACCTGGGATAAGGAGGTTCCTTCCTCAAGAATCCCTGTGATGCTTTGCCCTCATCCTCATAGAGAGTCCTAAGTCTTCTGGACTCCCACTTTACAAACGCCTCTGTAACAAGATCGAGTATTCAGCAGAATTCCAGGAGGATAGGGAAAGGGTGTGTAGAGATGGCTCTCCGTCAGAGAAATAGCTGGGACTAGGGTTAGGAAAGTGGGCTTTTAGAAGTAGTGGAATGTCAGAGATGGAGATTTCAGAGCTAGCTGAAAGTTGCATTTTGTGCAATATCATCCAGCTCCGTTTACTCTATGAAATAAGTCTAATTAGATTTTTATAGAAGTGTGAAAACGGTGATGGGCCAGAGATCCAAGGTCAGGTTTGATGAGGAGTAGAATAGAGGCAGTGCACTAGTGCTAAGAGAACCCATAAATTTATTTATTTATTCTTTTGTTTTGTTCTGTTTTTTTTTTTGTTTTTTTTTTTTTTTTTCTTTTTAGGGCCGCACTTGTGGCATATGGAGTTTCCCAGGCTAGGGGTCGAATTGGAGCTGCAGCTGCCAGCCTACGCCAGAGCCACAGCAATGCAGGATCCGAGCCATGTCTGTGACCTACACCACAGTTCAAAGCAACGCCGGATCCCCAACCCACTAAGCAAGGCCAAGGATCAAACCTGCATCCTCATGGATGCTAGTCAGATTTGTTACCCGCTGAGCCACGACAGGAACTCTAAAATGTATTTATTTTTATTTTTACTTTTGACCATGCCTATAGCATGTAGAAGTTCCCAGGCCAGGAATTGAACCTGAGCCACAGAAGAGACAACACTGGATCCTTACCCCATTGAGCCACGAGTGAACTCCCAGAACCCACAAATTTAGACATCTGAAGGTTTTTTTCCAGGAGGCATTGTGATAACCAGCCTCCAAGATGGGCCCCAGTGGTTTTCCTCTCCTGGCATTCACTCTCTTCCACAATGAATATTTATTTATTATTTATTTTTGCTTTTCAGGGCCACACCGCTAGCATATGGAAGTTCCCAGGCTAGGGGTCAAATCAGAGCTGTAGTTGCCGACCTACACCACACCCACAGCAACACAGGATCCAAGCCACATATGGACTTACACCATAGCGCACAGCAACACCACATCCTTAACCCACTGAACAAGGCCAGGGATCAAACCTGCATCCTCATGGACACTAGTCGGATTCATTTCCGCTGTGCTACAACAGGAACTCCATAGAATGACCTGTTTAACCTATAGCATGTTATGGTATTGACGGAGGGTGACTTCTGAGATAAGGTGATAAAAGGTAGGGTGGCTTCTACCTTGCTTTTTCTTGGATCACTCATACTAGGATAAGCCAGCTCCCATGTTGTAAGGACACTCAAGCAGCACCACGGAGAGATCCACATAGTGAGCAGCTATATAAGTGAGTCTATCTTGGAAGTGGATCCTCCAGCCTCTAGGCCAGTGTCTTAAATGCCAGTTCACAAGAGATCCTTTACCAATGACTTTATCTCATGCTTTGCAAGCTGTCTGGATACTCAGCTGCCTCTCCAATGGACTCTGAGCTTCTAGAACTCTGAGTCTTGGACTTGGTCATTTAACTCCATCCTCAACACAGCAGACAGGCTAAAGTTTCAAAAAGGGTACATTGGATGAATGATGGCTGCCGTCTAACCCAATGAATGAATGAATAAATACATGAATGAGGGAGGGAGAGATTTCCAGGATTCTTTAAGTGAAAAGGCACAGACCTCATCTAAAGTTCTTTCTGAAAAACCAGACCTAGGTCTCGCATCAGGAACATTCAAGGGAGACACTATTTTCATACAGACTGGGAAAGACTGCTAAGCTCCCCCAAATCATGGGTAGGGGGTAGGAGACTTCAAGTATGACTGCAAGAAGACATGTCACCTTGAGTAACTATGAGTGGCAAAGCAGAATTAGAGCAAGGAGACAGTAATCACCCTGTTAACATCTTGCTTTTTTTTTTTTTTTTTTTTTTTTTTTGTCTTTTTGCCTTTTCTAGGGCTGCTTCCCGTGGTACATGGAGGTTCCCAGGCTAGTGGTCGAATCAGAGCTGTAGCCACCGGCCTATGCCACAGCCACAGCAACTCGGGATCCAAGCCGTGTCTGCAACCTACACCACAGCTCACAGCAATGCCACATCCTTAACCCACTGAGCAAGGCCAGGGATCAAACCCGCAACCTCATGGTTCCTAGTCAGATTCGTTAACCACTGTGCCACGACGGGAACCCCAACATCCCGCTTTATAGCTTATGTTTTCCAACAATTTTGTGAGGCATCTAGAGATAGGATTATAGCTTCATTTTGGTTCAAGAGAAAATGGAGAATCCGAGAAGGAAAGCAACTGGCCCAAAGTCACAGGAAGGAAGTAATCCTTGGATTCAAACCAGAGAGTTCTTACAAGACTCTCCAGGGTCCTTCTCAAAAGACTCTTTTGTATTCCTCCTGAGACTTGACCCAAGCCTGCACCCAGCAAATCTTCCTCATTAGAGGAAAAGAAATCAAGAGCGTAGTTGTTTTCCTACTGAGAACACTATCAGCCTCCTTGCAAAGATCCTAGGAAACTGAGTGTGAAGGGGAAAGGGAAGGGAGGTGGAAAGACTCGAAAAAGATTGAAGAACTCTACTCTAGATCAGGGTCCTTCCCTCTTCTCCACAGCTAGCTTGGGATGAGAATCTGAGCCTGAAAGTTCCACTCCTTTTTGCTGAGCTCATTGTGATGGGCAGTGATGTACTATCGGAGCACAGAGGTGGGAGGGAAAAGAGCATTGTCTGGATTTCACTGATTTCCATCATTCATGCCCCCATCTCCAGACTCCTAATGCACGTGACACAGGCTTGTATTATGGGTCTTAGCAAAACACCTCTGTCTAAATTGTGTGAACTCTTTTCTGGGATATTTGACCAAGAGTGAAGGATTTCTGCAGTTCCTCAGGAATCACCTGGTAAATATTAATAACTGAGATAAGGATAAAAGGAGAGACTATTAAATGTAAATATTTACAAATATTTCAGCTTCCTCTCTTTACCCCTTCACCAGGAGAGTAACAGATGCTATTCTTATTAATATAAGACTAGTAGGCCAGGCTGCTTTTCAGGAGAAAGATTGCAGACAGGGAAGGAGGAGGAGGGAAACTGTAGAAGTTTGGAGGGGACAGATGGAGGCCATCAGATGAGATGTCATCCTAAAGAATGGAATTCTGGGGACCGAGCTTTTTAATAAGGATTTTCATGAAATAATTACATGTTTTGAGGCCTAATTTCCCTCTTGTGTTCCAGGATATTCAGTAAAGGTTTACTCTGATTTCCAAAACGTTTTAGAGTCTGTGTTTCTCCTGATGCATCATTATCCTAAGTTTGTCCTCAAAGTGACCAGATACATAGCAGTTATGTAACAATAATTTTATTTATTTATTTATTTATTTTTATTTTTAATTTAATTTTTTTACAGAATGAAATATATATATTTAAACACAATTACATTCACACAGATTATTATATCATGGATCTTAAGAAACAGATTAAGTGACTCCCTCTGGAGAAGTGGAATGGAAAATATGCTGAGACAAAAAGGAAATTTATTCTATACTTTATCCCATTTTGTATGGCTTTCATCTTTACTATTTCGTATTATCTATTACATTTCATTTTTTTCTTTAAAAAATTAGCATTATATTAAAATTGTGTATATTATGCAACTAAAATTTATAAAGAAAGCCTTATATACCATTAAATATTTTATATAGCATAATAAAAAGAATAACTTAGCTGGTAAGAACAACAAAAATAATACACCCTCTGAAAATAAGTAAAATATAAAATGCATAAATAGGTTAAAAAACAGTGTAACTATATAAATATGTCCTCACAATTTGTTACATCTTATTGATTCTTCAACATATGCATTACACCATTCTAGGTGATGTGATAAACAAGACATTATAGACCTTACACTGTACCATGGAGAGAAATGGTTATTAATAATACAATTGTAGAACTGTATTATTTAATTGTACAATGGCATTATTTAATTATAATTATCATAAGTTCTTTGATGGAGAAGAAATCAGAATCAGATCTAAGAAGACTTCAGCATTCCAAGAATGATGTCAAATGACCCCCTTCATGGTGGATTATGCACTTTTTTACTATGAGATATATTTCTTCTCCAGAGGTTCCTTGTTTGTGTATCAATTGTAGATTTTTGGTTTGCAGTTATTCTGAAGTTTTGATATAAGAGTCTATATGTATATGAGATTGTTTTAAGTTGTTGGTCTCTTAATTGCAAGTTCATCTCCAGTGCCTACATCTGTACCCACCTTTTCTCATGATTTCTGATTTTGGTGGTATAATTGTGCATGGATGATTTCGTATCTTTACTGTATATATACCTTTACTGGTGAGCCTTGTCATTTGTGGAATTTTTGTTTCCTGTTGCTGTCTTTTCTTTTCTGCCTAGAGAAGTTCCTTTAGTATTTGTTGTAAAGCTGGTTTAGTGTTGCTGAATTCTCTTAGCTTTTGCTTATCTGTGAAGGTTTTGATTTCTCCTTCAAATCTGAATGAGAGAGCCTTGATGGATAATGTAATCTTGGTTGGAGGTTTTTTCCTTTCATCATGTTGAGTAGATCATGCCACTCCCTTCTGGCCTGCAGAGTTTCTGAAAAATCTGCCAATAACCTTATTGGGGTTCCCTTGTATGTTGCTTCTTTTCCCAAGCTGCTTTCAAGATTTTCTCTTTGTCTTTAATTTTGGTCAGTCTGATTAATATGTGTCTTGGGTATTCCTCCTTGGGTTTATTTTATATGGTACGCATTGTGCTTCCTGGATTTGAGTGAGTGGTTCCTTTCCCGTGTTAGGGAAGTTTTTGGCTACTATCTTTTCGAGTATTTTTTCTGTCCCCTTCTCTCTCTCTTCTCCTTCTGGCACCCCTATAATATGGATGTTGGTGTGTTTAATGTGGTCCCAGAGTTCTCTGAGACTCTTCATTTGTTTTCAATCTTTTTTCTTTTCTGTTCCGCATCCGTAATTTCCAGTAATCTGTCCTCCACCTCGTGTATTCGTTCTTCTGCCTCCTGTATTCTGCTCTTAGCTGCTTCTAGTGAATTTTTTATTTCAGTTATTGTATTTTGCATCTCTTCTTGTTTAAGTTTTACATCTTGTGTCTCTTTGCTCAGTGTTTCCTGTAAGGTATCCATCTTCGCCTCCAGTTTATTTCCAATGTCTTGCATCATCTTCAGCATCAACATTCTAAAGTCTTTTTCCTGGAGGCCAAGAATCTCCTGATCACTTAGGTGATTTTCTGGGGTTTTTCCTTTCTCCCTCATCTGAGTTATAGTTTTCTGTCTTTTCATTTTTATAGGTTTTTGGTGTGGTGACCTTTTTACAGATACTAGAGTTGTAGCCTCTGTTACTTCTGGTGTCTGCCCCCCTTGTGGCTGAAGTTGGTACAGGGGCTTGCTGTAGGCTTCCTGATGGGAGGGACCAATGCCTGCCCACTGGTAGGTGGAGCTGATTCCTATCCTTCTGGTGGATGGGGCTTTGTTTCTGGATGGCTGTGTGCCTGGGGGGTCTTTAGGCAGCCTGTTTACTGAGGGGTGGGGCTGTGATCCCACCTGGGTTGTTGTTTGCCCTGGGGCTTCTCAGCACTGACTGATAGGTGGGGCCAGATTTCCCCAAAATGGCCCCCTCCAGAGAACGGCATGGCTGCTGAATATTCCTGAGAGCTTTGCTTCCAGTGTCCTTCCCTCACAACAAGCCACATTCACCCCTGTTTTCCCAGGATGTCCTCCAAGAACTGCAGTCAGGTTTGACCCAGATTCCCACGGAGACCTCACTCTGCCCTGGGATCCATTGCACGTGAATGTCCGTGTGTGCCTTTTAAGAATGGGGTCTCTGTTTCCTGCAGTCCTGTGGAGCTCCTGCACACAAGCCCCGCTGGCCTTCAATGCCAGATGCTCCAGGGTCTCTTTTTCCCAGTGCCAGATCCCCACATGTGAGGGTTTGATGTGGGGTTCAGAACTCTCACTCCTGTAGGTGAGTCTCTGTGAACCAGTTAGTTTTCAGTCTGTGGAGCTTCCCACCCCAGAGGTATGGGGTTGTTTATATCATGAAATTGCCCCTCCTACCTCTTGATGTGGCCTCCTTTTTTTCTTCTGGAGTAGGGTATCTTTTTTTTTTTTTTTTTTTTGGTCTTTTTGTCTTTGTTGTTGTTGCTATTTCTTGGGCCACTCCCGCGGCATATGGAGGTTCCCAGGCTAGGGGTCGAATCGGAGCTGCAGCCACCAGCCTACGCCAGAGCCACAGCAACGCGGGATCCGAGCCACGTCTGCAACCTACACCACAGCTCACGGCAATGCCGGATCGTTAACCCACTGAGCGAGGGCAGGGATCGAACCCACAGCCTCATGGTTCCTAGTCCGATTCGTTAACCACTGCGCCACAACAGGAACTCCTGGAGTAGGGTATCTTTTTTAAGGTTTCTGGTCCATTTGGGTGGAGATTGCTCAGGCTTTAGTTGTGAATTTTGTTGTTTTTAGGAGAGAAGTTGAGCTCCAGTCCTTCTATTCCACCATCTTAATCCGCTCTCCCTAGTTTGATCTTATAGGGTCAAATCCTCTCTTACCAGATACCAAGGAGGAGCTCAAAAATAATTTTAATAGTACTACTACTAACAGCAACTACTCTTTTTTTCCCTTTTGTTCTCAAAAAAAAATTTTTTTTTAAATATACTTAAGGGAGTTCCCACTGTGGCTCAGCAGTAACAAACCCAACCACTATCCATGAGGATGCGGGCTCAATCTACGGCCTCGCTCAGTGGGTTAAAGATCCAGCATTGCTGTGAGCTGTGGTGTAGGTCATAGACGTGGCTTGGATCTGGCGTGGCTGTGGCTGTGGTGTAGGTCAGCAGCTGCAGCTCCAATTTGACCTCTAGCCTGGGAACTTCCATATGCCATGGGTGTAGCCCTAAAAAAAAGTGAAAAAATTATATATAAATGTTTAAAAGTTATATATATATATATAATTATATACACATAAATGTTTAAAAGTATAGTTGATTTACAATGTTCTCTCAGCAACTACTTTTTTTTGTTTGTTTGTTTGTTGTCTTTTTAGGGCTACACCTGTGGCACATGGAGGTTTGCAGGCTAGGGATCCAATCAGAGCTGCAGCCACTGGTCTATGCCAGAGCCACAGCAACTCGGGATCTGAGCCATGTTTGCCACCTATACCACAGCTCACAGCAACACCAGATCCTTAACCCACTGAGCGAGGCCAGGGATCAAACCCTTGTCCTCATGGATCCTAGTCAGGTTCATTAACTGCTGAGCCACAACGGGAACTACAGTAACTACCAATATACTATGGTATATTGAAATATACCATGTCCAGACATTCTGTAACCTCATTCACTACATTTTAAATTTTTTCTAATTGACTGCAAATAATTTTGTATGAGTGTTAATTCACAGACCATTACAGTTATAATCTATTCCTGGATTCTTAAACTCGGTTGTCTAGGGGGATCAGGAGCTAGTGAAGTGGGCTGTGGTTTACAGTGTAAAACTGATGACCATGGGGGTAAGGTGATCTAAGGGAGGAATAGAGACTGGTCAGCTGGAAAGAAGATGCCCCAAAGAAAGAACTACTACTTAGCCCAGCCAAATCCTAAGGAAATGTGGTCTCATTGTTTTTAGACCTTGGGTAAATGTTCCCAGAGAAACCAAGAATGCCTTTTCCTAATTCCTTTTTTTTTTTTTTTTTTTTGTCTTTTTGCCTTTTCTTGAGCTGCTCCTGAAGCATATGGAGGTTCCAGGCTAGGGGTCTAATCAGAGCTGTGGGCACCGGCCTACACCACAGCCCCAGCAATGCGGGATCTGAGCTGCGTCTGCAGTCTACACCACAGCTCATAGCAAAGCTGGATCCTTAACACACTGAGCAAGGCCAGGGATCGAACCCACATCCTCATGGTTCCTAGTCATATTCATTAACCACTGCGCCACAACGGGAACTCTCCTAATTCCTAACTTTTAAATATTCTGAATTTTTAAATTTTGTGTTCTCTTTGAAAAAAAATCTAAACATAAATATTTGGGGTAATAGCTTGTGGCCTCTCTACTAAAATGGGCCAAAATAAGGGATTAAAGTGAATGTCATCTGGTTAGGAAGGACAAGCGGCTTAAGCCACTCGACTCTTGAGGGAAAAAAAGATCAGAATGAGCACAGGTTTGTTGCAAGGTTTCTGTAGAAATTCGGTTTCTTTATTACCCAATGTGTGCACTTATAGTTCTGTACTTTTCAGTTTCAATTATTGGATTTCCCTAAAGGAAATCTGATACTGAATGGGGATGATACCATGAAATCGTAAAGAAAAGACTCCAGTTTAAAAAATAGGCTATGGAGTTCCTGTCCTGGCTCAGTGGTTAACGAATCTGACTACGGACCATGAGGTTGCGGGTTCGGTCTCTGCCCTTGCTCAGTGGGTTAATGATCCGGCTTTGCTGTGAGCTGTGGTGTAGGTCGCAGACGTAGCTCGGATCCTGTGTTGCCGTGGCTCTGGTGTAGGCCATCGGCTACAGCTCTGATTAGACCCCTAGCCTGGGAACCTCCATATGCCGTGGGAGTGGCCCTAAAAATGGCAAAAAGACAAATAAATAAATAAATAAATAAATAAATAAATAAATAAAAGATAGGCTATGCTCCAGCTAAGGGAGATGACCAAATCTGTTCTGGGCTTCCCTACACTTTCAGCTACAGTGTTTTTAGGGCTGATTCCTACTGGAGGTCCAGAGGAGAAATTCATTTTTTGCAGTTCTTCCACATGCACAATGCACTCTTGCTAAGTTCCATGTCCTAATGCCAGAAAGAGAGTAGGGATGGAAAAGGAATGGGAGTTGGGAAAGACTCAAATAATGTCACAGCAGGGAGGAACTTTAGATAGCATCCTAGTCCAATTTTTTACAGTCCTTTATTTTTTTACATCACAAAATTAAGATATACTTGTGGTAACAGATTGCTTTAAATAGAAAGTAGACCTTCTTTTCTCTTCTGCCTTCATTTATAGAAGGAGAAACAAGCTCGCAGAGTGAAGTGACTACCCAATGGCATCTAGTGGTAGTCCAGGGGAAGCGTTCATAGAGACAGATATTGGGATTGAGAAGGACTGTGTCCCATAGAAAGGGAAGAAGCTGGAACATTGTGGAGAAGTTTCATTCAATTATTCTTTGTGTATCTGAGAAGAGACTAGAAAGAAAAACAAAAAGACTATGGCTGTCATTAGGCTATATATTGAGTACTTATAGTACTGTGCTCAGAGCTTTATATGTTTTTTTATGTAAGTATTACCAACCCTCTGGGAAAGAGATATAGTTATTCTTTTTAAAAATTTTTAATTTTTAATTACTCAATGAATTTTATTACATTTATAGTTGTGCAAAAATCCACACAACCAAATTTTATAGCATTTCCATCCTAAACCCTCAGCCCCCTAACATGTCTCATAAGTTTTTCAAAAGTTTTTCAAAATCTGTAAGTCTGTATCTGTTCTGCAAAGAAGTTCATTTTGTCCTTTCTTTAGATTCCACATGTAAGTGATAGCATTTGATGTTGATGTCTCATTTTCTGACTGACTTCACTTAGAATGATAATTTCTAGTTTCCTCCATGTTGCTGCAAATGCTATTATTTCTTTCCTTTTAATGGCTGAGTAACAGTCCATTGTGTGTATGTACCACATCTTGATCCACTTCTCTATCAATGGACATTTAGGTTGTCTCCATGTCTTGGCTATTGTATAAAGTGCTACGATGAACATCGGAGTACATGTGTCTTTTCGAGTCATAGTTTTCTCTGGATAGATGCCCAGGAGTGGGATTGCTGGATCAAATGGTAATTCTATTTTTAGTTTTCAGAGGAATCTCCATGCAGTTTTCCAGAGTGGTTGCACCAATTTGCTTTCCCACCAACAGTGTAATAGGGTTCCTTTTTCTCTGCACCCTTTCCAGCATTTATCCAATTTGGCTGGTGTAAGGTGGTACCTCATGGTGGTTTTGATTTGCATTTCTCTAATAATTAGTTATGTTGAACATCTTTTCATGTATTTTTTGGCCATCATTTGCAAATATTTTCTCCCATTCTGTGGGTTGTCCTTTCATTTTGTTTAGGGTTTCCTTTGCCTTGCAGAAAGTTTTAAGTTTAAGTCCCATTTGTTTATTTTTGTTCTTATTGTCATTACTCTAGGAGGTAGATCTGAGATGTTGCTGTGGTTTAGGTCAGAGAGTGTTTGGCCTATGTTTTCCTCTAAGAGTTTTATAGTATCTGGTCTTATATCTAGGTCTTTAATCCACTTTGAGTTTATTTTTGTGTATGGTGTTAGGGAGTGTTCTACTTTCATTCTTTTACATGTGGCTGTCCAGGTTTCCTAGCACCATTTATTGAACAGGCTATCTTTTCTCCATTGTATAGTCTTGCCTCCTTTGTCATAGATTAGTTGACTGCAGGTATATAGGTTGAATTCTGGACTTTCTATCCTGTTCCACTGATCTAGATTTCTGTCTTTGTGCCAGTACCATATGGTTTTGATGATTGTTGCTTTGTAGTTTAGTCTGAAGTCCAGGAGCCTGATTCCTCCAGCTCCATTTTTCTTTTTCAGGATGTCTTTGGCTATTCTGGGATTTTTGTGCTTCCAAACAAACTTTAAAATATTTTGTTCTAGTTCTGTGAAAAATGTCCTTGGTAGTTTGGTAGGGATAGCATTGAATCTGTAGATAGCCTTGGGTAATATAGTCATTTTGATAATATTGACTCTTCCAATCCAAGAGCATGTTATGTCTTTCCATCTGTTGGTGTCATCTTTGATTTCTTTCATCAGCATCTTATAGTTTTCAGAGTATAGATCTTTTGTCTCTTTAGGTAGGTTTATTCCTAAGTATTTTATTATTTTTGATGCAATGGTGAATGGGATTGCTTCCTGAATTTCTCTTTCTGATCTTTCATTTTTAGTATATAGAAATGCAGTCAATTTCTGTGTATTAATTTTGTATCCTGCAACTACGACAAATTCATTGATGAGCTCTAACAGTTTTCTGGCAGCGTCTTTAGGATTCTCTAGGTATAGTATCACGTCATATGCAAATAGTGATAGTTTTTGTTTGTTTGTTTGTGTGTTTTTTGCTTTTTAGGGCCACACCCACAGCATATGGAGGTTCCCAGGCTAGGGGTCAAATCAGAGCTGCAGCTGCTGGCCTATGCCAAAGCCACAGTAATGCAGGCTCCAAGCCACCTCTGCGACCTAAACCATAGCTCACTGCAACTCCAGATCCTAACCCACTGAGCGAGGCCAGGGATTGAATCTGCATCCTCACGGATGCTAGCCAGATTCATTAACCACTGAGTCACAATAGGAACTCGATAGTGATAGTTTTACTCCTTCCTTTCCAATTTGATTTCCTTTTATTTCTTTTACTTCTCTGATTGCTGTGGCTAGGACTTCCAAAACTATGTTGAAGAGTAGTTGTGAGAGCAGACATCCTTGTCTTGTTCCTGATCTCAGCAGGAATTCTTTCAGCTTTTCACCATTGAGGGTGATGTTAGCTGTGGGTTTGTCATAGAAGGCCTTTATTATGTTGAGGTAGGTTCCCTCTGTGCCCACTTTCTGAAGGATTTTTATCAGAAATGGGTGTTGGATTTTGTCAAAGGCTTTTTCCACGTCTATTGAGAGGATCATATGGTTTTTATTCTTCAGATTGTTAATGTGGTGTATCACACTGATTTGCAGATATTGAAGAACCCTTGCATCCCTGGGATAAATCCTACTCGATCATGATGTACAATCCTTTTAATGTATTGTTGGATGCGGTTTGCTAGTATTTTGTTGAGGATTTTTGCACCTATGTTCATCAGTGGAATTGGCCTGTAATTTTCTTTTCTTGTGATATCTTTGTCTGTTTTTGGTATCAGGGTGATGGTGGCCTCATAGAATGAGTTTGAGAGTGTTCCTTCCTCTGCAAATTTTTGGAATAGTTTCAGAAGGATAGGTGTGAGCTCTTCTTTAAATGTTTGATAGAATTCGCCTGTGAAGCCATCTGGTCCGGGACTTTTGTTTGTTGGAAGTTTTTTAACCAAGTTTCAATTTCAGTTCTTGTGATTGGTCCATTCATCTTTTCTATTTCATCTGGGTTTAGTCTTGGAAGATTGTACTCTTCTAAGAATTTCTCCATTTTTTCTTGATTAGTTATTCTTATATTAAAATGAGGAAACTAGAGGAGTTCCCATTATGGCTTAGCGGAAACAAATCCAACTAGGAACCATGAGGTTGTGGGATTTATCCCTGGCCTTGCTCAGTGGATTAAGGATCTGTCATTGCCGTGAGCTGTGGTGTAGGTTGCAGACATGGCTTGGATCTTGCGTTGCTGTGGCTGTGTCGTAGGCTGGCAGCTACAGCTCTGATTTGACCCCATATGCATGGGTGTGGCCCCCCAAGAAAAAAAGCAAAAAAATAATAATAATAATAATAAAATGTGGAAACTAGATATCAGAGGGCTAATTAACTTGCCTAATGTCATACTACTAGAAATGTGGAGGACTAGAACCTAGGTCTCTTTGACCCTCAAGTTTCAATCCCATATCACCTGTGTAAATTAAAAACAGATGCCTCTGCCTCTGGGCACATGAAGCTCATGGACATGGAGGGTACATCTGCCATGCATTAGCTATGCTTTCTGCTCTAAGCTCATGGCCCTTAACCACTTTGTAATAATGGTTTATTAGCATAAAAATAGTATTTTCATCATGATAAGTCTGTATTAATCCTGCAATTTCTCTCTTCCAATTTTTATTCTGAAGTTAGAGAACAGGAAATAGCGATACGGTATCTGCTGACATACTATAGATGCAGATGCAAGAAAAGGGAAGAGAGTCATACTGCTCGGACACATTCACACTGTGTCTTGGTCATCAATGAAGAGAACCCTGGAGATCTGAGCTCTAGGGTTATTTTCCACCGTAATGTATTTGACTTAGGTCTTGGTTTTCTCACCTTTAGAGTGGTACAAAAGAGGTATTGGACCAAGTGAATTCTGAGGTTCCTTCCAGCTCTAAGCTCTATGTTTCTAAGAATAGATAGAGGTGCCCAGTGAGGAGATGTTTTAAAGTCAGCCAGGAACCTAATAAGCAAAAGAGAAAAGTAGAAGACAGGCAGACTATAGAGATCATAAAAGTGGTATCTCATCTCTGCTGAAATGACCCCTTGCCCCCATGAGATAGGCCATGGCATTGGTAGCCAGTTCAATGGTGAGAATTCCTTATATAATTAAGTTTCCTTTTTTACTCCTAGATGTGTCATAGGGACCACAGAGCCCATTTCAAATATTCTTCCTCAAGATAATTCTACAAATATTGGAAAATAGTGAGTAGATCTCCCCAGAGTTTTGTCTTCTCCAGGCTCATTGTCCTTTGGACTGCCTTTCGTCCCTCAAAGAACATGACCCAGGCTCATTCATTCAACAAACACTAACCAAGGAGTTCCCATCATGGCTCAGTGGTTAACAAAACTGACTAGTATCCATGAGGACATAGGTTCGATCCTTGGCCTTGCTCAGTGGGTGGGGGATCTGGCGTTGCTGTGGCTGTGGCATGGGCCAGCAGCCAAAGCTCTGATGTGACCTCTGCCTGGGAACCTCCATAAGCCATGGGTGCAGCCCTAAAAAGACACAAACAAACAAGCAAACACTGATCAAGCTTGTCGCATGAGCTAGGTTCTGTGGGAGTAACATGGAACAGAGAAGGTAAATAAGATGAAGTCTCAGAACACGAAGGGCTTAAATATGGCCGTGGTTTGTGGCATCCTAAACCAACTGCCAGGGTAACATCAGAGATCACTGATCACAGATAAACATAACAAATATGATAATAATGAAAAAGTTTGATATATTATGAAAATTACCAAAAGTGACAAGAAGCGACCTATTGGGAAAATAGCACCAATAGACTTGCACAATACCTGGTTATTACCACAAACCTCCAATTTGTAAGAACCTTAATATCTGCAAAGCGCCATAAAGTGCTGTAAAACAAGCATTATCTAATGGGAGTGACAGACAAATGGAGAAGCTCCTAAACCATTGCACCAGCGCTAGTAGAAAGTATGCAAATACAGTAGGAGTCCCAAGAGGAGACAGTCAATTCCAACCAGGAGGTTGGGAAGGCTTTCCGCAGGAGGTGCGCCTTCTGCCGCTCTAGCGCCATGCATAAATCACTTCATCTTCCTCTTCATCCAAGGACTTTACCTCCTTCTTCCTTCTTTTCTTGGCATGTCTCTAACACATCCTGTTGGAGTGTTATGTTTCAGGAAGATTTTTAAAAATATATTCATCTGCCACCTTAGAAATGTTTTCATAAGAAGAAAATCTAGCAGCTTGAGACAAGAATGACTATTTCAGCACATAAAATCTGAGATAATTTCACCAGCTCCCATTCTTCTCACAGTCCATCCAACCTGACTTCCTCTCTTTCATCATTCTTCTCTATTTCTTCCTCCCTCTGTCCGTCTGTCTTTCACGCTCCCTTTCAAGGCATTTTTATATTCTCATAGTTATTCCTCACCACGCAGCTTTTTTATAGACTCAAAGGGGTTAAGCGACAGTAGAGGGCACAAGCTGGGAAGTGGTGGAAGCAGTATTTGAACCTAGCTCTTTTCATAATTATTCATACTTTAGAGCTATCTAAGTTTTAGCTATTATTGTATTATTATTATTATTATTACTATTATTATTTTGGCCATAGCATGCAGCTGCTTGATGTGGGATCTCAGTTCTCAGACCACGGATTGAACCCCGGGCCACAGTGGTGAAAGTGCCAAATCCTAACCACTAGACCACCAGGGAACTCCCTATTATTTGTATTAACCCATTTTGGTTTTGCATTTTTTACTTTTTGTTATGGTTAAAGAAAAGTTGTTTGGGGAATGTTCTCACAGTACAATCAAATAGAGGAAATTCAGTTATATCTTCTGAGAAAAAAAAAATAAATAAATAAATATTCATACTTAGAGTTCGCATGTGGTGCGTCAGGACAGACTGTGTCTCTGCAACAGCAGGGACATGGGTTTGATCCCTGGCCCAGGGCGGGGGGTTAAGGAGCTAACGTTTCCACAGCTGTGGTGTTGGTCACAACTCCAGCTCAGATTCATCCCTGGCTTGGGAACGCCATATGCCACGGAGTGGCCAAAAAAGAAAAATAAATAAGTAAATATTCATACTCAAATACAGGAAAGAGGTTACAGGTTTGCTTTTTTTTTTTTTTTTTTTTTTTGGTCTTTTTGCTATTTCTTTGGGCCGCTCCTGAGGCATATGGAGGTTCCCAGGCTAGGGGTCTAATTGGAGCTGTAACCACCAGCCTACTCCAGACGGCAACGCGGGATCCGAGCCGCCTCTGCAACCTACACCACAGCTCACAGCAAAGCCGGATCATTAATCCACTGAGCAAGGGCAGAGACTGAACCCGCAACCTCATGGTTCCTAGTCGGATTCATTAACCACTGCGCCACGATGGGAACTCCAGGAAAGAGGTCACAGGCTTTCTACCTGACACTTTGCTAATCCAAGAGGGCATATATGGAAATATAATCTTGTCATGATACACCAAAACTCAGTCTTAACTCTCCTATCTAGTTGCCCTCTAACCTTCCTGAATAAACTATCCTATTCTAACTGCTTTTAACCTGTTTCTGCTAAATGTACATATATCCAACCATTCAATCATCACAACCATCACCATTCAATCATCTCATAACGTCCTGAGCTGGTAAATTTGTAAAAGTCCTTTATCTTATCTTGGAGAGATGCAGCATGATACAATAAATGTAATGTTTCCTAAATTGTGTGTTTCTTTCATGATTTTTATCACGTTCTCATATCAGTTGCACTCCTTTAAAAAAATACTTTATACCTCAACATAATAAAAACCATATGACAAACTCACAACTGACATCATACTCAAGGGTGAAAAGCTCAAAGCATTTCCTCTAAAATCAGGAAAAAGTCAAGAATGCCCACTCTTACCACGTTTATTCAATGTAGCTTTAGAAGTCATAGGCACAGCAGAGAAGAAAAACAAATAAAAGGAATCCAGTTTGGGAAATAAATAAAACTATCACTGTCTGCAGATGACATGATGTTATATATAGAAAATCCTCAAGATGCTACCAGAAACTATTAGAGCTCATCAATGAATTTGGTAAAGTTGTAGGAAATAAAATTAACATATAGACATCTTACATTTCTTCTTCTTTTTTTTTTTTTTTTTTTTTTTTTTTTTTTTTTTTTTTGGCCTTTTCTAGGGCCGCTCCCACGGCATATGGAGGTTCCCAGGCTAGGGGTCGAATCGGAGCTGTAATTGCTGACGTACGCCACAGCCACAGCAACGCCACATCTGACATACACCACAGCAGCTCACAGCAACGCTGGATCCTTAACCCACTGAGGGAGGCCAGGGATTGAACCCACAACCTCATGGTTCCTAGTTGGATTTGTTAACCACTGAGCCATGATGGGAACTCCTAGACATCTTACATTTCTAAAATGAGTTGTGATGATCTTTGTACAACTATAAATGTAGCAAAACTCACTAAGTTAAAAAAAGTCTTACATTTTGTACATGCTAACAACAAACTATCAGAAGGAGAAATTGATGAGTTCCCTGGTGGCTCAGGGGAGTGAGGATTGGGTGATGTCCTGTTATGGCTCAGGTCGATGCTGTGGCATGGATTTCTATTCCTGGCCTGGGAACTTCCATATTCCACATGGGTGTGGCCAAAAAAACAAAAATAAAGAAAGAGGAGTTCCCGTCGTGGCACAGTGGTTAACGAATCCAACTAGGAACCATAAGGTTGCGGGTTCGGTCCCTGCCCTTGCTCAGTGGGTTAACAATCCGGCGTTGCCGTGAGCTGTGGTGTAGGTTGCAGACGTGGCTCGGATCCCGCGTTGCTGTGGCTCTGGCGTAGGCCGGTGGCTACAGCTCCGATTCAACCCCTAGCCTGGGAACCTCCATATGCCGCGGGAGCGGCCCAAGAAATAGCAACAATAACAACAACAACAACCAAAAAGAGACAAAAGACAAAAAAAATAAATAAATAAATAAAAAATAAAGAAAGAGACATTAAGGAGACAATCCCATTTACCATTGCATTGGAAGGAATAAAATACTGAGGAATAAACCTACATAAGAAGACAAAAGACCTGTATTCCAACATCTATAAGATGCTGATGAAAGAAATTGCAAGTAACACAAGAGGATGGGAAGATATACGGTATTCCTGGGTTGGAAGAATCAATAGTATTCAAATGACCACACTACTCAAAGCAATCTACAGATTCAGTGCAATCCCTATCAAGTTACCAATGGCATTTTTCATGAAACTAGAACAAAATTTTAAGATTTACATGGAAACAAAAAAGACCCTGAGTATCCAAAACAATTTTTAGAAAGAAGAACAGAGCTGGAGGAATCATGCGCTCCCTGATTTCAGTCTAAACTACAAGCCTACAGTAATCAAAACAGTATAGTACCAGGATAAAAACAGACATACAGACCAATAGAACAGGATAGAAAGCACAGAAATAAGCCCACACACTTTTAGTCAATTAATCCATGACAAAGGAGGCAAGGAAATGCAATGGAGAAAAGACAGTTTCATCAATAACTGGTGCTGGTAAAACTGGACAGCTACATGTCAAAGAATGAAATTAGAACATTCTTTAACAATATATAAAAAATAACCTCTCAAAATGGATTAAAGACCTAAATGTAAAGATTTTCAACAGGATATTGAAAATGTCCTAGAGGAAAACATAAGCAGAAGACTCTTTCACATAAATCCCAGCACTTTTTTTTAATCTGTCTCCTAGAGTAATGGAAACAAAAATAAAAATAAACATGGAGTTCCTGTCGTGATGCATGGGAAGCATATCTGACTAGGAGCCATGAGGACACAGGTTTGATCCCTGGCCTCGTTCAGTTGGTTAAGGATCCGGGGTTGTGGCTGTGGTGTAGGATGCCAACTGTACCTCTGATTAGACCCCTAGCCTGGGAACCTCCATATGCTGTTGTTGCGGCCCTAAAAAGCAAAAAATAAATAAATAAAATAAATAAATAAACAAGTGAGGCCTAATTAAACTTAAAACCTTTTGTATAGCAAAGGAAATCACCAGCAAACAAAAAGAAAACCCACAGAATGGGAGAAAATATTTGCAAACGATGCTACCAACAAGGAATTCACTTCCAAAATATACAAACAGCTCATACAGCTTAATATCAAAAAAACAAACAACAATAGAAAAATGGGCAGAAGACCTAAATAGACATTTCTCCAAAGAAGACATACAGACGACTAACAGGCACATAGAAAGATGCTCAACATTTTTAATCATTAGAGAAATGCAAATCAAAACTCCAATGAAGGGAGTTCCTAGGTGGCTCAGTGGGTAAAAGATCTGGCATTGCGGCTGCAGAAGCTAGGGTTGCTGCTGTGACATGGGTTCAATCTCTGGCCAGGTACTTTCACATGGTATGGTATTACCTTATACCAGTCAGAATGGCCATCATTACATGTCTATGAATAATAATTAACGCTTGAGAGGAAAAAAAGGAACCCTCCTACACTGTTGGTGAGAATATAAATTGGTGCAGCTGCTGTGGAAAACAGTATGGAGTTTCCTTAAAAAACTAAAAACAAGGTTACCATATGATCCTGAAATCCCACTCTTAGGTATGCATCCAGAAAATACAAAAACCCTAATGCAGAAAGATACATTTGCCTTAATGTTCATAGCAACACTATTTACAATAGCCAAGACATGAAAACAGTCTAAACGTCCAATGTCCATTGACAGATGAATGGGTAAGGAAAACATGGTACACACACACACACACACACACACACACACTGGAATATTACTCAGCCATAAGAAAAGATGAAATAATGCCATTTGTAGCAACATAAATGGACTAGGAGATTATCATATGTGTATATATATATATATGTATTATACATATATATATTTTTTTGTCTTTTTGCCTTTTCTAGGGCTGCTCCTGCGGCATGTGGAAGTTCCCAGGCTAGGGGTCTAATCGGAGCTGTAGCCACCAGCCTACACAGGAGCCACAGCAACGTGGGATCTGAGCGGAGTCTGCAAATTACACCACAGCTCATGGCAATGCCGGATCCTTAACCCACTGACCAAGGCCAGGAATCGAATCCGCAACCTCATGGTTCCTACTCAGATTCATTAACCACCGCGCCATGACAGGAACTCCATATTTTTTAGAGAAAGTATATCAGGAGTTTCCGCTGTGGCTCATCGGGTTAAGTATCCAACTAGTATCTATGAGGATGTGGGTTGAATCTCTGGCCTCACTCAGTGGATTAAGTATCCAGCATTGTGACAAGCTGCAGTGTAGGTCACAGATATGGCTCAGATCCTTGTTGCTCTGGCTGTGGCCTAGGCCAGCAGCTGCAGGTCTGATTTGACTCCTAGCCTAAGAATTTCCATATGCTAAGGGTGCAGCCCTAAAAAGACAAAAAGAAAAAAAAGAAAGAAGAGTTCTCACTGTGGTGCAGCAGAAACGAATTGGAGTAGAAACCATGACGTTGCAATTTCAATCTCTGGCCTTGCTCAGTGGGTTAAGGATCCAGCATTGCTGTGAGCTGTGGTGTAAGTCGCAGACGTGACTCGGATTCCACATTTCTGTGGTGGCAGTATAAGCCAGCAGCTGTAGCTCTGATTTGATCCCTAGTTTGGGAACCTCCATATGCCGCGGGTGCGGGTGTGGCCTTAAAAACAACAACAACAACAACACAAAAAGTATATCATTTTTTTATGTTTTATTTTTATGACTACTCCTGCAGTATGGGCTAGGGATCGAATCTGAGCTGGTGATGCAACTTATACCACAGCCACGGCAACCCCAGATCTGAGCCACATCTGCGACTTTCTTGACAGCTTGTCATAACGCCAGATACTTAACGCACCAAGCCAGGCCAGGGATCAAACCTACATCCTCACAGATACAACATTGTGTCCTTAACAGGCTGAGACACTATAGGAACTCCAAGATGAAGTGAAATAGTTCAGACCAAAAAAGACAAATATAGGATATCACTTACATGTGGAATCTTAAAAAAAATGATATAAATTAAACTTATTTACAAAGCAGAAGTAGACTCACAGACATAGAAAACAAAGTTATGGTTACCAAAGGGGATAATGGGGGGTTGGGAGGAAACAAATTAGAAGTTTGGAATAAACATCTATGCACTACTATGTATAAAATAAACAACAAGTACACTACTTAGAGCACAGGAAACTATATTCAAAGTCTTGTAAGGAGTTCCCGTCGTGGCTCAGTGGTTAACAAATCTGACTAGGAACCATGAGGTTGCAAGTTCGATCCCTGGCCTCACTCAGTGGGTTAAAGATCTGGTGTTGCCGTGAGCTGTGGTGTTGCTGTGAGCTGTGGTGTAGGTCACAGACATGGCTCGGATCTCGCATTGCTGTGGCTCTGGCATAGGCCGGTGGCTACAGCTCTGATTAGAGCCCTAGCCTGGGAACCTCCATATGCCACAGGAGCAGCCCTAGAAAAGGCAAGAAAAAAAAAAGGAAGTCTTGTAATAACCCATAATGGAAAAGAGTCTGAAAAATAATTTTGAACACCTACTATTTGTCAGGAACCATGCCTGATATTATTAAAATTATAGCGATGAGAGTTGTCTTGTGGCACAATTGTTTAAGGATCCAGCATTGTCATTGCAGTGTCTCAGTTGGCTGCTGTGGCATGGATCTGATCCCTGGCCCAGGAATTTCCACATGCCGCAGGCTCGGCCAAAAAAAAAAAAAAGATGAATGAGATATGGTTCGTGACTTCAAAGATTTCATAGGCTATTTTGGGAGACAAGTAAATTAGAACAGACCCTTGACATTTGTGAATTACTATTCATTGTTTCAACTATTCAATTCCTAAACAGCCTCAAAGATCCATGACATGAATTTAATTGCATTGAGTATAATTATACTGATATTGTGGGCTGTTGAAAGGATTAACTGATATAATGCATTTTTAAACACCTAGTGTGAATTTGAATCATGAGCACTGTAAAATCTTCTGCTGGAGAGACTCATGTGGCTAGCCACGCTAAACATAGGGTGAGCAACTGGGATAGGTTGCAAGGAGGAGGGAAGTATGTCTAGAATATCCCATTCTCGGAGTTCCCGTCATGGTGCAATGGCTAATGAATCCGACTAGGAACCATGAGGTTGCAGGTTCGATCCCTGGCCTTGCTCAGTGGGTTAAGGATCCGGCATTGCCATGAGCTGTGGTGTAGGTTGCAGACTCCGCTCAGATCCCACGTTGCTGTGGCTCTGGTGTAGGCCGGTGGCTACAGCTCCGATTAGACCCCTAGCCTGGGAACTTCCACATGCTGTGGGAGTGGCCCTAGAAAAGACAAAAAGACCAAAAAAAAAAAAAAAAAAAAAAAAAGAATATCCCATTCTCAAAGTTTGGGGGAGAGATAACATTTCTGTTTTTGTTTGTTTGGTTGATTTTTTTGGCCACATGCAGAGCATGTGGAAGTTCCCAGGCCAGTGTTCAAACCAGCACCAGAGCAATGACCTGGACTGATGCAGAGACAATGCTGCGATTTTTTTTTCTTTTTAGGGCCGCACCCACAGCATATGGAAGTTCCCAGGCTAGGGGTCCAATCGGAGCTGTAGCTGCTGGCCTACCCCACAGCCACAGCCACAGCCACAGCCACAGAAAAGCAGGAACCAACTTGCTCTTCGACCTACACCATAGCTCATGGCAATGCCAGATCCCTAACCCACTAAGCAAGGCCTGGGATGGAACCCATTACCTCATGGTTCCTAGTCTGATTTGTTTCCATTGAGCCACAAGGGAACTCTGACAATGCTGCAATTTTAATCCAGATTTTTCACCCTGGATTTTTCATTTTTATTTTGGAGGTCTCCACAAGAGAACTCTGAAATAACTTTTCTTATAACCAATAAATACATAGGAGATCATAAAAAAGAAAAAAAGAGGAGTTCCCATCGTGGCGCAGTGGTTAACGAATCCGACTAGGAACCATAAGGTTGCGGGTTCGGTCCCTGCCCTTGCTCAGTGGGTTAACAATCCGGCGTTGCCGTGAGCTGTGGTGTAGGTCACAGACGCTGCTCAGATCTGGCATTGCTGTGGCTGTGGTGTAGGCCGGTGGCTACAGCTCTGATTCAACCCCTAGCCTGGGAACCTCCATATGCCGAGGGAGCAGCCCAAAGAAATAGCAAAAAGACCAAAAAAAAAAAAAAAAAGTGGAGTTCCCATCATGGCTCGGCAGTCAACAAACCCAACTAGGAATCATGAGGTTGCAGGTTCAATCCCTGGCCTCAATCAGTGGGTAAGGATCCAGCATTGCCTTGAGTTGTGGTGTTAGGTCGCAGAGGCGGCTCTGGTCCAGCGTTGCTGTGACTGTGGTATAGGCTTGTTGCTACAGCTCCAGTTCGACCCCTTAGCCTGGGAACTTTCATATGCCTCAGATGCAGCCCTAAAAAGCAAAAAAAAAAAAAAAAAAAAAAAAAAAAAAAAAAAAAAAAAAAAAAAAGAAGAAGAAGAAAAGAAAAAAGAAATCAACTGTAGAAATTATAAAAATATAAATCATAGTCGAAGTTCTCATGTGACACTATTTTTAAAAATCAGGAGTTCCCGTCATGGTGCAGCAGAAACAAATCCAACTGGGAACCATGAGGTTGCAGGTTCGATCCCTGGCCTTGCTCAGTTGGCTAAGGATCTGGCGTGCTGTGGCTGTGGCGTAGGCCAGCAGCTGCAGCTCCGATTCTACCCCCTAGCCTAGGTACTTCCATATGCCAAGATACAGCTCTAAAAAAAAAAAAAACAAACCAAAATGCTTTTTTTCTTTTTTCATTTTTCCTCCCTGACTTCCTTTTGTTGATGATGGACAGTTCTCTGTCCAATGTGTCTCTCCTTCAGTTCATACTGTTGTTTTATTTTTTTTTATTTTTTTTTCTGGCTGTTGCTTCTTCCTTGCCTCATCAGAATTGTTTGGTGAGGTGGGTCAAATGGAATTCATGTCTCAGAGACTAGAGAAAACAACTGTGTCCCAGGGTGTTTTAAAATTCAGGACCTTGGACAGCACCACAAGCACCCTCCCCATTTAAACACTCAACATGCTATACCCATGCAGCCACTAATGAACAGGAATCATAAATGTGTGCCTCAGGGACCTACCCTAAGACTCCATTTGACAAGTGCTATCCTAGCAGAATAATCAGATTGCTGTAGGAGAACCAAGGAGGGAGAGATTTAACCTTCCCAAAGAATCTGGGAAATTTTCATACAGAAGGTGACACTATACTGGGACCTCAGAGAATAGCAGTCATAGTATCCAGCTGTCTGAGCTAAAAGAAATCTCAGTTGTCATTTTATGCAATTTGGGTTTTAAAAAAGTTTTGCTTAGTGTATCAAACTTAGAATTGGCTGCATATAACAGAAAGCCTGAATAACTTATAAAACAAGGTAGAAGTTTTTTTCTCTCATGTATAAGAAGACAGATACAGTCACTATAGAGCTGATATGGAGACTTCACAGTCATTAGAAACCCAAGATCCTTATGTCTTTTTCTTCCACTATCCTTAGTGGATTCAATTTTGAAGGGGGCAAGTCATGATCTAAGATGGGCTCGAACATCAGCCCTTACATCTATATTCTGGGCAGAAATAAGGAGAGGGCAATAATGGTACTTCTGTTACCTGAGTCAGCCTTTTTTAAGGAGATGTCCTGAAAGGCAACCACTCCCATTCACATCTCACTGATTATCCCTAGAGGTTGGGCAATGTAATATTTTAGCTGGACACATTCCAGTCCATAAAAAAAATCACAATTTTGTCAGTCAGATAAAAGAGGAGAATAAATATTAGGTAGGCAGGGAGTTCCTGTCGTGGAACAGTGGTTAACGAATCCGACTAGGAACCATGAGGTTGTGGGTTCAATCTCTGGCCTTGCTCAGTGGATTAAGGATCTGGCATTGCCGTGAGCTGTGGTGTAGGCTGCAGATGCAGCTCGGATCTTGCATTGCTGTGGCTCTGGTGTAGGCTGGTGGCTACAGTTCCGATTAGACCCCTCACCTGGGAATCTCCATATGCTGTGAGAGCGGCCTTAGAAAAGGCAAAAAGACAAAAAAAAAAAAAAATTAGGCAAACTTCAGTATGTGCCACATTTAGTAAACTCTACAAGGGACTTTGTGGGTCATATTCTCTGTATCCCATAGCCTAGCACATCGAATGAAAGCATGTGTGAATAATCTGCATTTTAGGAAAAATTGCAAGGTCCCTGCTTGCTCACAGAGGGGTCTCCTCACTGTGCTCTATTTCCCAGAATTTCCACTCACTGGTCTTAGTTCCCCGCCGAAGTCATCCTCAGCAGGACTGCCTTTTTCTTACATGGCAAACCTTCTGATATCTGGAGACACTTCTCATGTCCTGTCTCCTTCCCCCAGATCTCTACTTTTCCAGGACCATGACCGCCACCCTCTTAGCCATTTCTCTTAAGACATGTTCCTGGATTCTCCCTTTCAATATGACTTTATGGCTGAAGTTTTGTCCCAACCTGAAGCCAGGAATGAATGAATCCATTTCATCCATGGGCAGGACCTAATTTCAGGTGTTGGCTGGGCTGCAAACGGACTAAAATAATTTACTTCATTTAATTTCCCTGAAGCTAAGTCTCGTACAAAGTAGGTGGGAGGGGAAAAAGGAAAAAAATAGATGGGAAAAAAAGAGGTACACATGAATAGTAAAACACAATCCCCAAAGCTGTAACTTGATAGTCACAAAATATTGCTTCCTCTGTGTTTCATATTAATCGCTCTTGGCATAATGGAGGTGTGCCCAGGTGCTGCTTCCCTGCTTCCCTTGGGAGTTGAATGTCCAGATCCTGTATCTCTATTTCTCTTTTCTTCAAAGTCTTGGGTCTCTCTGTATAACACTAGTTATACACTGTACCTTGGGCCTCCCATTGATTCTACCCTGCAGAATCAATGGGAGCTTTTCTAAAAGATGAATCCTTCGACCCAAGACCTCAGATTTTCCTCCTGCTAAGCATCCTACCCATCTGTGGGTCCAGCCCACCTTTCTGCTTTTGGAGTCCCTTATTAACTCTGCCTTCACATATTTTATGAATATACATCCCACCCATGTAACCACAACATAGACCAAGATACAGAATATTTATTGCTCCCTAGAAGTGTCCTTTGTACCTCCTTCAGTCAAAACTCACTTTTCAACACTCATCACTATTCTGGTTAGTTTTGCCTTTTTTTGAACTTCAGATAAGTGGAATTAGTCTGCATGTATTCTTTTGTGCCTGCTTTTCTCCTTTACTGTTATGTCAGAGAGATTCATCCATGTCGTGTGTAGTAGTGTTTTGCTCTTTTCCATTGCTGTGTCCAATGCGGCAAGTTATTCAAATATATCAGTTTGAGTCTGGTGTGTGGCCAAGTTCGAGAACCATGACTCCAGAGTCAGAAATAACAGGGTTGGAATCCTTTGTGGGTTTCTTGTGGGGATTTTTGGGGTTTTTTTGTTTTGTTTTAGGGATGTATCCATGGCATATGGAGGTTCCCAGGTTAAGGGTCAGATAGGAGCTGCAGCTGCCAACCTACAGCACAGCCACAGCAACACCAGAACGAAGCCACGTCTGTGACCTACACCACCGCTCATGACAACACTGGATTCTTAACCCACTGAGAGAGGCCAGGGATCAAACCTTCATTCTCGTGGATATTAGATTCATTTCCGCTGAGCATGACAGGAACTCCTGGAGGAATCCTATGTTCTTGACTTTGATTTGTCCTTGATATGACCATCATCAAGTGTTCTTGGGGCTCAACTAGACATTCAGCCTCACTCAATTGCCATAGGTCTCACTTGCCATCAGATTAACTCACAAGGGGCCAAGATAAGAAAGAACATGCCAGCAAGACAGCATCTGGCACTTCTCTTCAGCAGGCATTCTTGCAGTAACCCAGTGGTTCATCCTCTTTGGCCTCTCAGGTACAAGGAGACAAAATCACACCAGTGAGTGTGGTAACAACCTTAGAAATGCCCACTCCCAAATAGAAATCGGTACTGTGTGTCCCGTAGAACTTTCTGGTTCTCTGTGGAAGATCAACCTAGTCACAAGAGGCACCCGGCTTAGGGAGGCCCAAAGTCGAGACTTCTCACCAAGTACTTAGCTATCGTAGCCCAGACGCACTTTACCAATAAGATTGCTTTTACCATAAGTGATGCTGCCTAATACCATAGCTGACCTTGCACCTTTTTACACTTCCAGAGGGAAAAGAGCTGTAAAGCTAGCCCAAATTCATCCTAAAAAAAGGAGAGGATAAAGGGCTCTATTCATACCCCCTTCAGCTGATACGCTGACCTCATAAAATAGTTAACCAGCAAGATTAGGCCTGAAAATGTCCCTGTTCCATAAGTGAAAAACAGTATTTGGCACATGAAGATGCTCAATAAGTATTTGTCAGTGAGCAAATTGATGATAAACAATAATAAAACTACTTGACTTCTATGTTACCTTGGACAATTCTTAATTTCTTTTTTTTTCTTTTTTTTTTTTTTTTTGGTCTTTTTAGGCCTGCACCCATGGCATATGGAGGTTCTCAGGCTAGGGGTCTAATTGGAGCTACAGCTGCCAGCTTATGCCAGAGACCCAGCAAAGCCAGATTGGAGCCATCTTGGACCTACACCACAGCTCACGGCAACTCTGGATCCTTAACCCACTGAGTAAGGCCAGGGATCGTACCCACAACTTCATAGTTCCTAGTCGGATTCATTTCCACTGAGCCACGATGGGAACTCCATGGTCTTAATTTCTATAAAGTCCCTGATACCTCTTTTGTAAGATGAGAGTAATAATAGTTCCCACTTCTTTTGGACTGTGATAAGGATTAAATGAGATGAAGTAAGTAAAAGATATGATAAGCATGGAGTTCCCATTGTGGCTCAGTGGGTTAAGAACACAGCTAGTATCTAAGAAGATCCTGGTTCAATCTCTGACCTCACACAGTGGGTTAAGAATCCATCATTGCAGCAAGCTGCAGCGTAGTTTACAGATGAGGCTCAGATCGTGCATTGATATGGCTGTGGCGTAGGCCTGCAGCTGCAGCTCCAATTCTACTCCTAGCCTGGGAACTTCCATATGCTACAGATGCAGCCATTAAAAAGATTTTAAGGAGTTCCCGTCATGGCTCAGTGGTTAACAAATCCGACTAGGAACCATGAGGTTGCAGGTTCAATCCCTGGCCTTGCTCAGTGGGTTAAGGATCCGGTGTTGCCGTGAGCTGTGGTGTGGGTCGCAGACACGGCTCAGATCTGGCGTTGCTGTGGCTCTGGCGTAGGCCAGTGGCTACAACTCCGATTCAACCCCGAGCCTGGGAACCTCCATATGCTGAGGGAACAGCCCAAGAAATGGCAAAAAAAGACAAAAAAAAAAAAAAAAAGATTTTAAAAAAAGACATTACAAGCAGCTACATTCAAACTTTATTATTATAGATGGAGAGAGGAAGCTTAGAGAGAGAAAGGGATTTGTACATGGTGACAAATGGTGGCAGAACTGCTCAGGTGTCTTGACTCCCAGCCCAGTTGCCTGTCCCTAACACCACATGGCTCCTTACCCAGTTAATGTATAGAAAATCAGGAGTTCCTGTCGTGGCTCTGTGGAAAAGAATCTGACTAGTATCCATGAGGACACAGGTTCAATCCCTGGCCCCACTCAGTGGATTAAGAATCCGGCATTGCCGTGAGCTGTGGTGTAGGTCAAAGATGTGGCTCAGATCCCATGTTGCTATGACTGTGGCAGAGGCTGGCAGCTACAGCTCCAATTAGACCCCTGGCCTGGGAACCTCCACATGCTACAGGTACAGCCCTAAAAAGACAAAAAAATAAAAATGTGTAGAAAATCCTAAATCCCAAACCAATTAGCATTTTTGTTTAGGAGGGAAAATTTTTGTGAAGGTCCACTTTGCACTGTAAACTTGTTCCCTGTCCTTCACAGAACACAGTCCATTCTGGCGCCCTTCCCCTAGTATTATGGGTGAAATGATTTTTTTTCAGGGGCATGAGAAAAAGTGAAAATTATGTTCTTAGCTTGCTGCTGATTAGCAGACAAATGGCAAACAGAACCTCTAAGCATTCATTCTTGAAAGCTCTGGTTCCTTTTTCCTTTCCAACAGCCACTGGAGGGAGGGGGATGTGAAAAGCAATATTATCAGAATGTAATGAAGGAACAAATCTCTCTGGGAGTCAAATACCATTGTTTTTTTTTTTTTTTAAAGGCACCATGGGCAGAAGCCCAAAAATCAGAGGCTTCCCCCAGTGTTCTTTGAATCCATTTTTTAAGCTGTTAAAAACACCCTTAAAATAAACCTGCCATCTTGTGAGGACAGGAAGAAGGTTACCCATCTTTCTACCACCATCTGCAGGGCTAGCTCAGCTTTAGGCTTCCTTGAGCCACACTCCCCCGCCTCCAGCCTGTTCTTTACAACACGTCAGGGTGGGGCTGATTATAGTCTTTTCCCCTAACTTAGCAAAATTGAGTTACAGTTAAAATCTGAAGTGAACCAAAAAGAGACCATAGAGATTGTAATTCAATTCCTTATGTACATTATTCTTCTAATTTCCCTTTCTCTAAAATAGTTGACCCTGGAACAAGGCAGGGGTTAGGAGTGCCCACCCACTGTGCAGTTGAAAATCTCTGCTGACCCATGATGCTTTCTCACCTGAGGTTCCTTCATATCCACAATCCACGGATTTAACAAACGGTGGATCTTTTTGTTTTTGTTTTTTGGTTTTTTTTGGCTTTTTGCCATTTCTTGGGCCGCTCCTGCGGCATATGGAGTTTCCCCGGCTAGGGGTTGAATCGGAGCTGTAGCCGCCAGCCTACACCAGAGCCACAGCAACACGGGATCCAAGCCACGTCTGTGACCTACACCACAGCTCACAGCAACGTCGGATCCTTAACCCACTGAGCAAGGCCAGGGATCAAACCCACAACCTCATGGTTCCTAGTCAGATTCGTTAACCACTGCGCCACGATGGGAACTCCCAAACAGTGGATCTTATAGTATTCGAGAAAAAATCCACATATAAGAAGAACCATGCAGTTCAAACCTGTGTTGGTCAAAGGTCAACTAAGTTCAAACACTGTGCTTGGTCCATTTGTATTCACCAATCTGAGTTTGGGTCTGGTTAGCTCGTGAGTCAGTTCAGGGCTCAGGCTATGTCTCGCATTAGAATTCAGTCTGTTACTAGGGTCATGGCTCAGACTGTGGTCGGTATCAGGATTTACCGGGTAGCTGTGATTAGGGCTCAGTCTGTGGTGGGCTCTGAGTATAGTCTGTGATTACGAAAGAGACCTGTCTGTGATTAGCATTAGGGCTCAATCTAAACAGGAATCAGGTCTCAGTCTGTAGCAGAGATCAGATTTGTTTGTGGTGGATAGGTTCCCAGGAGGATGGAGACAGACCCCACACCCAACCCCCAAATGTGGCTGTTCACGCTGGAGACCTTCTGGGGCCACCCTCTCTGGGAATGTGGATGCTCCAGTTGGGCGGCCAGAAACAATGGCCTGCAGAAAACAACTGCCTGCATAGATTAACTACCTACAAGGATTAACTGCCCTATGTCAGGGGACTTGAACCTCCACCCCTCCCTTGACCTTCCCCTCCTCCATTGTTCCTGCCACAAGTTCCCACCACGAACTCCAGCCACAGAGTCCCGCCATGGATCCTTTATAAGCCTAGCACCTCCTCACGGTCAGCCTGGCACCATCTTGAGCTCAGCCCGTCCCGCTCTGATGCCTTAATAAAGCTCTCTTGCTTTATCAACTTGTCCTTGTGCATTCCTCTCTTGCTCGGTAAACCTAACAGTGGTGAGAAATATGATTCAATCAATAGCCGGGGTTATAGCAGGATAAGGCTCTATCCCAGGAAAGAAGGGCAGGAAGCATTGATCAGGAGTCAGAAAAATCCATGGAAGGGCTGATAGACTAGAAGACTGAGCAAATAGGAAACCAGAGAACAGAGTGAGGTGTGTGTGGTGTCTAGATAGAGTTGGCAGCCCCCATCAAATAGGCTTAAATTTGGAATTCCCGTCGTGGCGCAGTGGTTAACGAATCTGACTAGGACCATGCAGGTTCGATCCCTGGCCTTGCTCAGTGGGTTAAGGATCTGGCGTTGCTGTGAGCTGTGGTGTAGGTTGCAGACGCAGCTGGGATCCCACGTTGCAGTGGCTGTGGTGTAGGCCAGCAGCTACAGCTCTGATTCGACGCCTAGCCTGGGACCCTCCATATGTTGCAGGAAGTAGCCCTAGAAAAGCAAAAATACAAAAAAAAAAAAAAAAAAAAAAAAAAAAAAGGCTTAAATTTAAAGGACTGACAGTATTAGGCATGAGTGAAGACACAAAGCACCTGAAACTTTCTTGTACTATTGGTAGGATTACAAATTGTACATTAAACAACTATTTGGCGGTATATATAAATCTATGTGTATATATGCCCTATGGCTCAGCACTTCCATTCCTGGAATGAACAAACCATTGCTACATAATAGGCAGAATAGGGGTTCTATTTAGGGAGTGATAGGGTCAGGAAGGACCTGAAAGAGCCTTCTGGAAAGGTGGTATGGTGTGTGTGTGTGTGTGTGTGTGTGTATATTTTTTACGGCCACACCCACTTCATAGGGACTTTCCTGGGCCAGGGATTGAATCCAAGCTTCAGCTGCAACCTACACAGCAGCTGCAGTGATGCCAGATCCTTTAACCCATCACACCAGGCTGGGGATAGCACCTGCTCCTCCAAGAGCAATCCGAGCTGCTGCAGTTGGCCCCCTGACCCACTGAGCCACAGTGGGTACTCCAGTATGGTGTATATTTTGAACTGGCTGGTGGTTACATAGATGAACATATATAAAAATTCACTGAGATGAATATTTAATATTTGTTCACTTTACTACATGTAAATATACCTCAATGTGAAAAAAAAAAAGAAACAACATAGAAGTGTGGTTCATTAACAACTGTTTGGGAAGATAATTCCACAGTCATGACTTTTCTGCCATGATAATTGTGATGTTACTGCCATGGCTTGTTGAGTCTGGGCCTGAGGGGTGTTGAGGGTGGGAGGATGCAGCCCTTGAAGCAGCCACCTTGGGAAATAATGTAGGATAAAAAGCCACAGGCTTGGAGTCAGAAGTCCTGAGTTTGGATCTCAGCACTCTGCTTAGTACCTAATCCAAGGGTAAGAACCGGTGTGTTGTAATCAGTCATGAGGTGAGTTACACATTATTCATTGGTAATTATAAATCACTGAAGCTTTTAGTAATTTTCTCTTAATTCATTTGAATTCATAATACATGAATTGAGTCAAAAATGAATTAAATCTGGAGTTCCCGGCATGGCACACTGGTTAACGAATCTGACTAGGAACCATGAGGTTGCAGGTTCAATCCCTCACCTTACACAGTGGGTCAAGGATCCAGCATTGCTCTGAGCTGTGGTGTAGGTCGCAGACACAGCTCGGGTCCCATGTTGCTGTGGTTCTGGTGTAGGCCGGTGGCTGCAGTTCCGATTCGACCCCTAGCCTGGGAACCTCCATATGTCATGACAGCGGCCCTAGAGATGGCAAAAAGACAAAAATAAAATAAAATAACGAAATGAATTAAATCTTGTAAGAGAGTATACAGTGAAAGGTCCGTTTTCCTCTTACCCCAGAGTCCAAACACCAGTCCTCCATTCTCCTTCTTGAGAGGCAGCCACTGTCATCAGCTTCTTAAATACCCTGCCAGAGAAAGTCTATGCATATTCATGCATTATTTCCTTGAAGAAAATCAGAGCAGTTTCAAGGTATGTCTATAATAATGTTGCTTGCATACGGAATGCTTTATTTTAAAAATGGAATTGGGCTTTCATTATAAAAATAATACATGATTATTTTAAAACTGTATAAAGTAGAGTTCTTTTGTGGCTTAGCAGGTTAAGGATCTGGTGTTGTCACTACTATGGCTCTGGTTATAGTTCTGGCATGGGTTCGGTCCCTGGTCTGGGAATTTCCACATGCTTCAGGCACAGCCAAAAAAAAACAGTTTTTTTTTTTCCATTTTTTTTATTAAAAGTTTTAATGAAATTTTTAAAAAATGTATAAAGTAAAAGTGAACGCTCCTTCCACCTACTTGGCCACCTCTCACTCCTCAGTTCCAGAGTTAACCGCGGTAAGAGTCCTATGAAGCCTTTCGGACAATTTTATGCATATGTAAACATACATAGAATATCACTATAAATAATAAATTTGCAATCTGATTTTTTTCATCAGCAATATATCAGAGCTATAATTCCACATGAGTTGTATACGGCTCTTCTCATCCTTCGTAAAGGCTGCGTAACGTGAAATACTTTCCAATGGCAGGAATTACCCTACTGAAAGCATCATCTCTCAAAATGTCCCAGAAGAAAAAATGTTAAAAGCAGCTGATTTATTCCATCTGGGTCTCAGTTTCTCATCTACAAAATGGAGATTATAGTGAAAGCCCTGATCGCTTCACAAAATTGTCATGATAAAATAGAAGGAGAATGAATGACAGGATACGTTGAAAACAAAAGCGCTGTGCAGATGTGGGATACTGTTATTCCTGGAGGGGAGAATAAAGGAGCAGCAATTCCAGGGTCTAAATTCTAACAAGCAACAATAATCATAATTACTTTCCCTGCCCTTCTTTTTTTCTTTTTTTTTTTTTCTTTTTGCTTTTTAGGGACGCACTCCCGGCATATGGAGATTCCCAGACTAGGGGTCCAATCAGAGCCATAGCTGCAGGCCTATGCCACAGCCACAGCAACCCGGGATCTGAGCCACGTCTGTGATCTACACCACAGCTCAGAGCAATGCCAGATCCTTAACCCACTGAGTGAGGCCAGGGATCAAACCCACAACCTCATGGTTCCTAGTCGGATTCATTTCCACTGTGCCACGATGGGAACTCCTTCCCTGCCTTTCTTAGCCAAATGAACTGTTCATCTTTGCATAATAATTGTGAACGTTTGTTGAATTCTTACTCTGCCAGGCATTCTCTCTCTCTCTCTCTCTCTCTCTCTCTATATATATATATATATATATATATTATAAAACGAGACAGGAACTCTTATTTTTTTTTCTTTGGTCACACTTAAAGCATGTGGAAGTTCCCAGGCCTGGGATCAAAACTAGTGACAATGCTGGATCCTTAACCCACTGAGCCACCAGGGAACTCCAAGATAGGTCCTCTTATTATCCTCACTTGACTGTGAGGTAGTTGAAGCTGACACGGTTGGAAAGTGGTAATCTTATTTTTGAATTGTGCCAAACTCCATGCTATTTATTTTGGTGGCTTTTGCCACACTTCAATTATGTGGTAGGGCTGAGACTGAAACAGACAGGGAGTATGCATTGAAGAAAGAAGTGGCTCATTCCGCTGGTACCAAAAAATAGAATGTAACTAATGATTCAAAACCCCAAGTCTCACAGGTAGTCACACAGGTGGTCACACTGCCCTCTGCTCCAAGACATTTCATGACTCCCCTCTGCTCAATAAAAGCCAAGCTCCTCAGCCTGCTGTTCTAGTTCTTCTTTGGTTAGTCCAGTGACCTTTCTAGACCTTTGTTTTATACTACGGGAACTTCTAAAACCATCTTCCTGGTCATTTCATGCCTATCTGGGAACGTGTTATAAGCTATAAATTTTATCCCCTAAGAAAATGTATGTTAGGAGTTCCCGTTGTGGCTCAGTGGTAACGAACACAACTAGTATACATGAGGATGTGGGTTTGATCCCTGGCCCCACTGTGGTGTAGGTCACAAATGTGGCTCAGATCTTACGTTGCTGTGGCTGTGGCGTAGGCTGGTAGCTGCAGGTCTGATTCGGTCCCTAGCCTGGGAATTTCCATATACACATGAGCGGCCATAAGAAAAAAAAAAGAAAGCCAATGTATGTTGGAGTCCTAATCCCCAGTTCCTCAGAATGTGACCTTATTTGGAAATAGTCATACAGGACGAGGGTGGACCCCTAATCCAATATAACTGATGTCCTTGTGAGAAGATAGCCACAAAAAGAGGCAATCAGGAGAATGTCATGTGACCACGAAGCAGCAGTTGGAATGATGGAGTTACAAGCCAAGAAACGCCAAAGACAGCCAGCAAACCACCAGGAGCTAGGAAGAGGCAAGGACGAATGCCCCTTGGGTTTGGAAGGGAGAGTGGTCCATGTAGTAGCTTGATTTGGCACTTCTGGCTTCCAGAACTGTGAGACAATATATTTCTGTTATTTTAAGCCATCTGGTTTGTAATACTTGGTTACCACAGCTCCAGGCTAATAAGAGCTTCAGTTATTCAACTCTGATACTCTATCAGCCTAAGATGCAACGGGCCTTTTTTTTTTTTTTTTTTTTTTTTTTTTGTCTTTTTGCCTTTTCTAGGGCAGCTCCCATGGCATATGGGGGTTCCCAGGCTAGGGGTCTAATCAGAGCTATAGCCACGGGCCTACACCACAGCCACAGCAACGCGGGATCTGAGCCACGTCTGTGACCTACACCACAGCTCACGGCAACGCCGGATCCTTAACCCACTGAGCAAGGCCAGGGATCGAACCCACAACCTCATGGTTCCTAGTCGGATTCATTAATCACTGCGCCACGACGGGAACTCCCTAGACCTTCTTTTTTCCTGTCCCGTTCCTATTCTCTCAGTCAGCCATCACATCCTTGGCAGTTTGCTAGTACAACACAGACAATCACACACATCCCTGAGGTTCCCCATCTCCTCTGGCAGGCAGCACACCAATGGTCTGGCTACCTCCTGACACACTCCGTGTAGGGTCATCAGGTCCCCTGCCCCCTGCCTCTTCCTGGCTCAGAGCCAGCCCAGCCCCTCTGGGGAGCCAGTAGATTGAAGCCCCCTTCTGGGTTACCTAGGCGACAGTGCCGTTTGAGTGCCCTGGAGCCAGGCAGCTGTGGCTGCAGGGAAGGGAGGGACCAAGAGAAGCGGGGAGGGGGAGAGGAGAATTGCAGGAAAAACCTGAAGAGAGTCCTTAAAAGTGGCTCTAGTACACATCCAGAAGGTGAAATTAAAATTGCCTCACCATAACCAGCCTTACAATGCAACAATGCCAGACTTGAGATGGAGAGGAAAGACTTGACTTGGGGGATTCTATACAGAGCTTAGCTCTGGTGGGTCTTTGAATCCAAACCCCATTCAAATCTATGCTTTCAGGCCTTTTGACAGCATGAGAGATCAAAAGATAGCAATATTCAGGCAAACGGGGACTGGCATTTTACAGACCAAGGGCACGTCTTCTATAAACTGCCTTAAGGTGCACAGTAAATGAAGAGAAAGATGCCTGAGATTTTTAGTTCACAGTCAGTAATGCCTGCTGCGAGCAGGGAAAGACACAGGGTCCTGGTTAGTTGGGGAGGAAGAACAAGAGGAACAAGGAGTTATACTTGTCCTCAAGTAGCACACAGTCCTTCTTTCAATCATTACTGCAGGAATGGATATATATATATACTTTTTTTTTTTTTTTTTTTTTTTTTTTTGCTTTTTTAGGGCCACACCCATGGCATGTGGAAGTTTCCAGGCTAGGGGTTGAATTGGAGCTGCAGCTGAAGGCCTATACCATAGCCACAGCAATGTGGGATCTGAGCCATATCTGCCTCCTAGCTGCAGCTTACAGCAACCCTGGATCCTTTAATGCACTGAGCAGAGCCAGGGGTAGAACCAGCACCTTCATGGACACCAGTCGGATTCGATACCTCTGAGCCACAAGGGGAACTCCTAGAAATGGACTTCTCTAATTGCATGCTGGAACATTCCAAGGCAATTTATTTTAGTCCAAGGGGTTAGGTTGAGCTTCAGTGGTGGGGGGCATGGGACTTAGGCCTCATCAATCAGGTCAACACATTGCCCCGGCCACAGATTGGTAGAGGTGGGCAAAAACTTCATCTTAGCCAATGACGAGTAGTGAGGTTTTGCTAGGATGCTGAGAGGAATACATGTTCTCTCTTTTGTGCTAGGAGCTGCCATTGCCATCTTGCCACCACACGGCATCTTGCATGAAGCCAACATGGTGGCAAGCACAGCTGAAAGACCCAGAAGACTGGGAGTGGATGATGTCATTTGAGACCCCAAATTGAGTTTTGTCAGATCCACACCAGACTTTGGGATATAGGAGCCAATAAACTCTATGTTTCTTAAAGTGATTTCCATTACTTCCAATTCAAAAGTTCAATAAATGATAAACTAGAAACTCTTTTCACTAATTAACCAGATGAACCAATGCTTCTCATTCCCTATGTAAAATACACTGATTTATGCCCCTGTGTACTGAACACTCAGCCAATAGGCTGCTTTCTGGTAGTTTGTCTCCCAAACTGTTTATTTCAGTTGTATTTATAATTACATTTAAGTTATTTAAGTAAATATTAAGTAAACTGCAGAAACACAAGTGCAAAAGGAAAGACTTCTTGGTTACACGAGACATGAATGTTTTTTCTTTTGTTTGTTTGCTTTTTAGGGACACTCCCAAGGCATATGGAGGTTCCTGGGCTAGGGGTGGATTCGGAGCTACAGCTGCAGGCCTATGCCACAGCTGCAGCCACAGTCACTTGGGATCCGAGCGGCATTTACAACCTACACCACAGCTCACGGCAACACCAGATCCTTAACCCACCGATCGAGGCCAGGGATCAAACCCAAAACCTCATGGTTCCTAGTTGAATTCATTTCCTCTGCGCCACAACAGGAACTCTGAGACTTAAAATGTTTTTGAAAGACTTGATGAAAAGTGAATACTTCAAAATTGCTTTGGAGTTATAAATGGATACACACATAGTTAAAAATGAAACAGTAATGGAGTTCCCCTTGTAGCTCAACGGAAACGAATCTGACTGGTATCCATGAGGTTGTGGGTTCGATCTCTGGCCTCGCTCAGTGGGTTAAGGATCCATCGTTGCCATGAGCTGTGGTGTAGGTCACAGACAAGGCTTGGATTCCATGTTGTTGTGGCTGAGGTATAGGCCAGCAGCTATAGCTCCGACTAGATTCCTAGCCTGGGAACTTCCATATGCCATAGGTGCGGCCCTAAAAAGCCAAAAAAAAAAAAAAGGAAACAATAAAAACATGGGTGGGTTTTACACTCAGCTTTGAAAGAGTCTTTAGGTTCTTTTCCTCTCAAAGAAGCCCAATGCCGAAAATATGTTTCATATCGGATAAGAAAGACACCATTAACTGTCTCTTGAGAAGCCTTCTGTGTAGTACTGAGAACTATGTCTAGATACTTACAACGCAGCATGACAACGGGAGAAAAAATTATGTATACATGTATGTGTAACTGGGTCCCCATACTGTACAGTGGGGGAGAAAAAGTGTGTGGGGGGAAATAACAATAAAAAATAGAAAGAAAGAAAGAGAGAGAGAGAAAGAAAGAAAGAAAGAAAGAAAGAGAGAGAGAGAGAAAGAAAGAAAGGAAGAAAGACACTCTGACTTCTTTTAAAAAAAAAAAGAAGAAGAAGTCTTGCAGCTTTGACCTGGGACACCTGGAACATTTACTCTAGGAGGAGCCAGGCACTATGTTAAGAAATCTATCTGTCCCGAGACCACTGTGCCAGCCACACTGAGAGAGAGAGAGATGCCCTGCTAACCCCTCGCTATTTCAGCCATCTCAGTTTAGGGTCCAGACAAATGAGTGAGGAAGCAATCTTGGATATCTATCCCAGTCGAGCTTTCAGATGACTCTAGCCCTAGACAGCATCTGACTTCAACTTTCTAAGAGATTCTGAGTGAGAACCACACAACTGAGCCCAGTCTGCCCACAGAACCATGAGAAATAATAATACATTATTGTTTTAGGCCACTTAATATTAGGTGGGTTTGTTCTACAGCAACAGATACCCATTCTTTTCCAGATGAAAGGAGAGAGTTACGAGAAAAACTAGGTGGCCTCTAATGTCAAATACCAGAAAGAGATCATGGAGGATGAGAAAAGGCCACTGAGGTTAGCAATTGAGAAGTCACCATTGTCCTTCAAACACTGCAGTTTCCATAGAATGGTGGGAGCGGACACCAAATCGGAAGTATTCTAGGGCAAGTGAATGGTAGGAAATTGATAAAATGGTAGATTAGTTTTCTCTTTCTTTTTTAATAGTTCATCATTCACTGATGATTCTTGCCCGAGTCAATTCTCTCACTGGAGAATGCAAAATGGTGATTTTCTAATTCTATCAGTCCTTCTACAATTGTTAGCTGACAATCTTCTGTAAAGAAGTGTTTCCCCTCATCAACTGAGAATAAACTTAATTTCTTCCCCAAATGGCAAGTCAAATGCTTCATTCTTTCCCTTTAATGATCAATTTTCCTGACAAGAAGTTGGTGTCATGGTATTTTCACTGGTGGCAAATGAGTTTTTTTCTCCTTTTCCTCTATTTCTCTCGTTGCATATCATTATGGATTCACGTGTGGACTCATGTACCACATTTATTCGATGTGTTACGAACAATTACAGACTAAATTAGTCTTTAAAGAAGCAAGGGAGGCTAGGGCTAAGGATATGGTCAGAAAAGTCATGAAAGAATACAAAAGTTAAAGAAACACACCCACACTTTTCCTTATCAGTAATCAAAAAATAAAAATAAAAGCTATATAAAAGAAAAAATATAAAATATTCAATTATACTACTGGATATATAACCCAAAAAATTCTCACACAGGTCCCAGTAAGGGGCATATAGGAAGATAATCACAGCAGCATTGTTTTCAGTTGTGGGGCGTTGGAGACAATTTGGGTGTCATAAGAAGTCCTTAGGCAAAATGTGGTGGATGGAGTACTATCCAGTAGTTAGAAGCAATGGACTAGATCTTAAAAACATGCTGCTGCAAGGAAGAAAAAAAGGGGAAAATACATCTTCTTTTTGCCATTTCTTGGGCCTCTTCTGCGCCATATGGAGGTTCCCAGGCTAAGGGTCGAATCGGAGCTGTAGCCACCGGCCTATGCCAGAGCCACAGCAACGCGGGATCTGAGCCATGTCTGCGACCTACACCACAGCTCACGGCAACACCGGATCCTTAACCCACTGAGCGAGGCCAGGGATCGAACCTGCAACCTCCTGGTTCCTAGTCGGATTTGTTAACCACTGAGCCACAACAGGAACTCCGGGAAAAATATATCTTGCAATACTATTTACATAATAAAAAACCACATGCATCTAAAACATTTAAAGTAAACACCTACAAACAAAAGGATATACCCTAAACACACTGGAATGATTTTGCTATGGTGAGAAAGCAGAATGAGGTTAGAAAATACGAATAAACAAGAATAATAAAAACATAAACCAATGTGAGTAGCACTGCAAGTGAGCAAAGGTCAAATTAATCTCCTCTAAGTAAAAATAAATAAATTGCGACTGCAATCATTTTGGAAAGTAAAATCTTTAAAAACATTGACCTAGCAATTCTGCTTTTAGGAATCTAGCTAAGGAAATAGAAACTGATGTTTTATTAGTGTTATAACAGTGAGGAAGATGGTCAGCCGGTGTTCTTTTACCCTCACCCATATTCTGCAATATATATCCCCAGGCGTTTCAGGGACACCTCAGAGGTGTTCCACAGGTGTCTGTGATGTCCTTGTGACCCAGCATAGTCACATGGTATTGGCACTTAGGTTCATTATCTCCTGCTCAGGCCCCTTCCATCTGCATTGCTATTTCCACTGCCTTTACTGGGCTTGGTTCGGACTGTCCCTGAGTTCCACCTCATCTGGAGTCCTTCAGCTGCTAAGGCTGCAGAGTGTTAGTCCGCAACACAGCCAAGACTGTCTTTCTCTCTCTTTTTTTTTTTTTGTTTTTGTTTTACATACTGTTAGAAGTCTGCTGTTGTTATAAATGTTTGGAAAATAACTCAGTATTTTCTCCTAATCTCCCTCCTTTACCGAACCACCCCCACCAACACCCAAATTTTTGCAAACCAAGCCAGAAGACAAATACACGTAATAGATATGGTGAACTTGAAAGTGAAATGGGAAATGCAAATCAAAACCACAATGAGATACCACTTCCATTAGGATGACTAATATAAAAAAGAAAAAATGGAAAATAACAAGTGTTGATGAGGACGTGACGAAGTTGGAGCCCTTGTACATTGTTGGTGGGAATGTAAAATGGTGCAGCCACAGTGGAAAACAGTGAAAAAAAAAGACTCATGATATGATGCAGTAATTCCACTCCAAGGTAGAATTTAAAATAATTGAAAACAGGGCTCAAGCAAATACTTGTATACCAATGTTCATAGCAATATTATTCACGAGTCAAAAGGTGAAAGCAACATAGATGTCCATTGATGAATGAATGGATAAACCAAATGTGGCATATACATACAATGGAATATTATTCAGCTTTTAAGAAGAATGAAGTTCTGGAGTTCCCCCCGTGGTGCAGTGGTTAACGAATCTGACTAGGAACCATGAGGTTTCGGGTTCTATCCCTGGCCTTGCTCAGTGGGTTAAGGATCTGGTGTTGCCGTGAGCTGTGGTGTAGGTCACTGATGCGGCTCGGATCCCGAGTTGCTGTGGCTGTGGTGCAGGCCGCAGCTATAGCTCCGATTAGACCCCTAGTCTAGGAACCTCCATATGCCATGGTTGTGGTCCTAAAAAGCAAACAAACAAACAAAACCAAAGAAAACCAAAAAGAATGAAGTTCTGACACATGCTGCAACATGGCTGAACCTTGAAAATATTTTGCTAAGTGAAATAAGCCAGACCCAAAAGGATAAATATTGTCTGAGGTACCCAGAATAGGCAAATTCATAGAGACAAAAAGTAGAATAGAGGTGCCAGGGACTGGGGGGAAGGAAAGAGTGGGAGAATTATTGTTTACTAGATACAGAGGTTTTGTTTGGGATGATGAAAAAATTCTGGAAATGGATGGTTGTGATGGCTGAATAATATCGTGAATGTAGTTGCAATGGACTGAACTGTGGTCTCCCTCACCAGTTCATATTCGTATGTCTCCCAATGTGATAAAATATATATATTTTGTCTTTTTTGCCTTTTATAGGGCTGCTCCCGTGGCATATGGAGGTTCCCAAGCTAGGGGTCTAATCGGAGCTGTAGCTGCCAGCCTGCACCACAGCCACAGCAACTCGGGATCCAAGCAGCATCTGCGACCTACACCACAGCTGACGGCAATGCTGGATCTTCAACCCACTGAGTGAGGCCAGGGATTGAACCCGCAACCTCATGGTTCCTAGTCAGATTCGTTAACCACTGAGCCACGACGGGAACTCCCAATGTGATAATATTTGCAGATGGGGACTTTGGAAGATTGTAGGTTTTTATGCTCCTGAGGGTGGGGTCTTCAGAATTAGATTAGTGCCCTTATCAGAAGGGATACCAGAGAGTTCACTCTCTTTCTCTCCCCACCCTGTAAGGACACAAGGACAAATCAGCTATCTATAAGCTGGGAAGAGATAGCTGACCTTGTTGGACTTCTAGCCTCCAGATCTGTGAGAAAATAAATTTCTGTTAAGCCACCAGCCTGTGGTATTTTGTTATGGCAGCCCAAACTCAGCCCATAGTTACTGCTACCAAATTGTGTAGTTGAAAATGGTTAAAATGATAAAATTATGTATATTTTACCACAATAAAAAAAAGGGAAGAAAAAGCTAAATGGGCAATTCTGCTATCTTGCCTCTCCTTTGCAAACTCTGTGAGCCAACCTCAGAAAGAGGTGACTCTCTAGACAACACCCTTAGTCCTTCTGCCTTACGTGGATGAGGAAATTGAGGGTTATAGAAATGAAATGATTTAACCAGGATTGTAGTTCTGTTCCTCAGGCTGAATTCTCTATCTTTAGGAATGGTGCCACTATCACCCAGTCGCCCAAGCCAAAAATCTTTGTTGTCTTTGATTCTCTTTCACTTTCCTCAACAACTATGTCTTGGTGATTCTTGGTGATTTAGTATCTCCCTGTTCCTACCATCGCTGCCTCAGTTTGGGTCACTTTCATCCCTTGTCTAATATGATAGTTTTTGAGCTGATTTTGTGTGTGTGTGTGTCTTTTTAGGGCCGCACCCGCGGCATACAGAACTTCCCAGGCTAGGGGTCTAATCGGAGCTGTAGCTGACAGCCTACGCCAGAGCCACAGCAACATGGGATCCGAGCCGTGTCTGGGATCTACACCACAGCTCACGGCAACACCGGATCCTTAACCCACTGAGCAAGGCCAGGGATTGAACCCACAACCTCATGGTTCCCAGTCAGTTTCATTAACCATTGGGCCACGACAGGAACTCCTGAGCTGATTTTTATCACCATTCTTCTTATTCCTTTCCAATTTATTTTCTACACAATAGCCAGCCAATCTTGCCAAAATCTAATCTGATTATGTCACTCTCACTAAACCCTTCTATAGCTCTCTAGATATTTCGGTTAAGTTCAAATGCCTCAGTGTGGTACTTAAGTCTCTTCATGGTCTCTGGTCTCCTCTTAACTCTCCAGTCTGATCTCTTCTCTCAACTCACCACCCAGGTTGTGCTCCAGTCCTATTTAAACTTTGGTTTCCCAAATACATCATGATCATCTCTCTTCCATCATTTTTGCAGGATGGAAATTTTCAGAGACAAAGGTCACAGAACGCCTGATGTCATCCATTCTTTCTTTTGCATCCCTTAACTGGTAAGGTGAGTTGGCCTGGTTCTCTCCTTTGTTTCTTCCCAGGCTGCAAGGCAGCCTCAGTGGGCTCCTTTGGTTAATGGATTAAACTGCTTGCCTGCTCCTTTTCTTCTCTGGATGGTAGGCAAAACATTTGACCAGACTGAAGCTGTAAGAGTTAAAATGGGAGTTTGGGCTTTGGAGTAGAAACAGGCCTGATTTCATGCAAGGCTGTAAGACCTATCCAAAGAGAGAAGAATGCTGTAGTTTATGGGTGTTCTACAGTAGGCATGGGGACAAAAGCCCCAGCTAGTAATATGATATTACCCGCCTCCTCGGTGACCAGAAAGTCAGGGATGCGAGTCAGGAAATACTGGGTCCCTTGGTCAACTAGGAATCTTTTAATTTTTATTTTCTTTATATTTTTACAGCCATAACTGTGGGTATAGAAGGGCTACGAGTCATATTGGAGCTACAGCTGAGGCAGACACCACAGCCACAGAAATACCATATCCAAGCTGCATCTGTGGGCTATGCTGCAGCTTGAGGAAACGTGGGATCCTTAACCTACTGAACGAGGCCAGGACTCACAGAGACGACGTTGGGTCCTTAACCTGCTGAGCTACAAGGGGAACTCTGACAATTATAATCTAAACGTCTTCCCAGTCCACTTTCCCACCATCTCCTCCACCTGGTAAACTCCTGCTCATTCTTAAGTTCTTAACTTCTAAAAATGTATCTCACTAGCCTCCAAGGAGATTGCAAAGATTTTCAGGTACTGGACTTTATCCTTAAATCCCTAGTGGCTAGCATTGGTCATGACACGTCAATGAAAATAAAAAAATCACACACCTGGTTAAGTGTCAAGATGGAATTTGAAATGTCTGTTGCCAAAGATTCATCCACACTTCTTTCATGGGGCCTCCTCTACTTGTAGCTGGCTCTCTCTGTGCTCAGTCCCCAGTTGGTGGCCGCATGTGGGGAAAGGCTGAGGATAATACTTTATGGAAATGATCTATTCAGCAGTTTAGCTGCACTCTCACCCACATGGCTGTACTTAGAGGCACTCCCAGCACATGATTGAGTTTATTTTGCTCCTCTATGGCTTTGATATAAGAGTCAGAGAAACATAAAAGGAAAACGGGTTCAGTAACTAACAGCACAACCAAGGAGAGGAGGGTGCAAGGGGGTCATGAATCTGCAGAATTCTTCTCTCAGAGAAAGACTGTCAGCACAACTCAAAAGCCTTTCCGCACCTCACAGCCTCTCCCTCTTTTGAGACTGAGCCCAGCTGGGTTGGATGGTTTCCTGTAAGTCTTTTAGCAACAAGGGCGTTTAAAGCAAGAAAGAGGAAGAGAAAGTCGGAGAAAGGGGCGAGGGGCCAGGGCTGAGCCTGGCTGGCTTCTGTTCATAATTCAAAATGGATCACTAGACTCAGAGAAGGCAGAGCATCTCCATCTCTCGTTTCTGCTTCTGCTTTTCTCTCTGGGTCCGTGGGGCTAGATTTATCACTAAGACATAACCCAAGAAGGGAAGGGAGACTTTCTATCCTAAATGTCTGAAAAGGAAAAACTTTGAGGAAACAGCCAAGGGAGGGAGAGGAGAGGAAGCTGTGGCTCTAGCATGGGGAGAGGTGGAGGAAGGAGGCGGCACAACCCGTGGAATGGGAGCCGGTGGGCCGGCGCGCTGGCGGGCAGCAGCCACCCGAGCCAAGCCGCCGGCAAATTCGCGGGCGCCAATCTTGGCGCCGGAGGCAGTGCAGCCTCAGGCGCAGCTGGGCCTGGGTCGCACAAGGCCTGGCCCGGGAGGCCCGCGGCCGCGCCCCGGGGGCGGACCGGGGGCGGAGCAGCCCCAGGAGCTGGTCTCTCCCTGCGGGCGGCCCTCAGCCTCCCCGCCTCAACCAGCAGCAGCTACAGAAGATGCCCCACGGCGCCGCCCGCCCAGCTCGGGAGCCGCGGCCAACAGAGCAGCCGTCTGCCCATTGGCGGCAGCGGCGCTGCGTCCCCGCCCCCTCAGCGTCCCCGCCCCCTCCGCCGCCGCCGCCGCTTCCCGGCTCCGCCTCCTCCCCCTCTGGGAGCCGCCTCCGTCGCTGCCGCCGCCACCGCCGCTGCCGGCCAGGGCCCAGCCAGCGCCCGCCGCGCCGGAGTCGAGTCGTAGCCGGAGCCGCTGCCCGCGGCCCCGCCATGAGCGGAAGCGCCGCCGCCGCGGTCGCCGCCGCCGCCGCCTCAGGAGCTGCGGCTGCCGCGCACTTCCAGCCTCAGTCGTCGTCTCCCAGGCCGGGCCCCGCGGAGCTCGGGCCCCCGCGCCGCCCGCGACCCCCACCGCCGCCGCCCCGGCCCGAGCCCGCCGCCGCCGGCCGCCTCAGCCCTCTGGGCCACGGGCCTCTCCGGGCTGGCGCCCAGGGTGGCGGCGCCTGCGGCCGAGCGCCGGGAACAGGTACGGGGTGCAGGAGAGGGCCAGGCGGGGAGGGGCGTGGGTTGGTCCCGGGGTGGCCGGGGCGGGGGGGCAGAGGCGTGTGGTCCAGCCGCCCGGCCCCGCGGTGAGGGTGGAGCGTTGTCCGGGTCAGGTTTGTACTGCTCGGAAGCCCCCGGGAGCCCTGCGTCCCCGCAGCGCCGAGCAGCTCACAAAGCGTTTTCTCACCCAGTGGGGAACCCCCTCCCCTAGGGTGGGCAGGGCAGGACCTCTTTAGGGCTCCGCCGGGCGGAGGAGGAAACTGAGGGTTACTGGGGGAAGTGACTTGCCCAAGGTCACATAGCCGGCAAGAGTCGTAGCCTGGCTGGGACCCAGGACCACTCTGGGCCCGCGTGGGCCCCGAGCAGGGAGCGCTGAGAGGAGGAAGAGCCCCCGTCCCCGGAGAAGCGAAAGAGATTGATCGCGGAGGAGGGGGCGCTAGGCCCGGATTCCAGGCACGCCCACCCAGCCCTTTCTGGGCTGGTTTAGGAGGAAGGATCTGTTGTAGGCTGGGACCAAGGAGCGGGGGCTACCTTGGGGCTTGGTGGCGTCCTGGGGAGCCGTCTTGGGGAGCAGCAGGGGGAGAGACGCCTGTGAGGTTGTACTCCGGGACGAGAGCTTTCTTGAGTGAGTGGGTCAGAGCTTCGGAAACTTCTTATCTCAAGGACCATTTGGTCTCTTGTCAGGCCACCTTCCCCACCCCTGCACGGACTAAACTAATCCAGCTGGAATTAATAGGAGGCAGGCCTGCCCGCTTTTGTGAAGATACCCGTAAGATCCATAAGGTGTCTTTTTCACGAAATGGCCCGAGTTTCGTTCAGGCGCCAAACAAGTGTATGTTTGGCGCTTGTAAGGGCCTTTCTGCCCCAGAAAGCCCAAATGAGGTTTCCCCAGGTGGTCTGGACCTGTCCCACTTGGGGAACCCCCAGAGAAAGAACAGCTATCCCAGGCTTGAAGAGGGAAGGAAGTGAGAGATTGGGACACCCTCCAGCCTGGCATGGAACAGGGCCATGTACGGCATGGGATTCCCGTTTTCTTTCGAGTGGGTTTTTTTTTTTTTAATTTATTTTTATTTTTTTTAACTGTGGAAGCATCTAGGAAAGGGACTTGGGGTTCTAGAGGCAACAGAGAAAGAGCAGTGTTGTGGGCAGTGAAAGTCCTGTGGAGCTAGAAGACAGAAGCTGTAGAATGGGGGAACGGAGAGGTTATTTAGTCATTGTGGGGGAAGGGAGATGAAAGGGTTGCCGAAGGGAGGGGGACAGTGTCTAGTCTAGAGGAAAAAACTGGGCTGTTTCAAAGAGGGAGCCAAAGGTAATGAGCTTGAAAGGAGTCTGTAAGAAGTGGATGGTATCTTACAAGCTTGAGTAATAGGTATTGGTCTGCAGTCACTTCATTTTCTTTGAGTAAAGACGGTTATAGGTACTCTTTTTAAATACATGTTTTAGCTTTAATACTCCCCACCCCCATTTTCTTTCTTGTTCTCAGGTTGTAGGCCTATAGTATTGTCTTTTGGAAGTAAGACTTGACAAAAAAGGGAAGGGAAAGACTAATTAGTAAATGCATTAATTAGGGCCCTTTGTCCAAGATGATTCCTTCTTGCTACCCTCCTAGCACCTCAGCTTTCCAGCTGTGGTGGCTCTTGGCAAGGTTCTTTGGGAAAAAGTGCCTGGATTCACACAAGATGGGTTAAATTTTTTTAAAAAAACTGAGAAAAACATATTTGACAGATACACATAAAAACATGAAAATTTACTTGTCAAAGACTTAAAATCAGGAAAATGGAAATTGAAACATCAGTGAGATGTTATTTCACACTCATCAGATTGGCAAAAATTAAGTGCTGTGATAACTAAGTGTTAGGTTGTGGGGAGATCACCCTTTATATACTGCTAGTGGGAATGTAAATGGATACAGCCACTTTGGAGGGTAGTATAGTAATTCCTAGTTGAAGGAGGGCAAACAAACCTATTTACCTGAAGTGTCCAGTTCTGGGCAAACACCCTGAAATCTTTGCATGCTTGTCCAAGAAAATAAGTGCAAAAGAAATATAAGAATGTACATTACCTCTTAAATGTCCACCAACAGGGGAAGACAGAGTAAGTCTTCCCCTATGATGGTCCCACACAATTGAATATTGCAGCACTGAAAAATAAACTATAGCCACATGTATTAAAATGGTTGCATCTTATAAACATAAGATTGGGGTTGGGAGCAAGCAATAAGGATTATTAGAGAGTGTTTCCACTTGCATAAAATCTGAAAACATGCAAAATAATATTGTCTGTGTACATACGTAGTAATGGTATAAAAACATGCAGAGTAACAACTGACACCAGATTCAGAGTAGTGATTATCTCTGGGAAGAGTAGATGAGGAATGGGATTGGTCAGGGTACAGAGAGGGCTTTAGTTATATCTAGTATTCTATTAAAAAAATCTAAATCAAATAATTGCAAATTAACATTTGCTTATTTTGGATGTAGGGTACAGAGATATTCATTATATTATTTTAAATATTTTTCGGATGTTTGAAATATTTCTCACATGCAAGAAATGTCTTGTTTACAGACCACAGTGTTTTTTTCCCATGATAATGAAACACTACCTACAGGCTCTAGCCCAGCACAGCCTATTAGGCATATAGGCTGGTGGTCCTTTTCTCCCTCCTTTCTGACCTGCGATGCCTAGTTTTGTGATGAATGACTTTTATTTTGGAACAGCTGATAGGCATGGAGAATTTCCCAGTCTTTCCAAACTTTCTAGTGGACCTAGGTCAACAGTTTGAGCTTTGTCAAAATATAAGTTCTTCAGGACATTCTGATCTGCCAGATAGAGGGAAGGCCCCAGAAATGTGGTTCTGAACAAGTTCCCCAGTAGATTCTGATGCCCAATAAAGTTTGAGAAGCCCTGCCTTAGGGCTGTGTTCCTTCTCAGCTTTGCCCAGCCTAGCCCCTGGGGTGCCTTCTGTTGTCCCTCCTGCATGACTGGGACTAATTTGGACCCATGTGATTCTTCTTTTGTAGGGCGTAAAAGAATGATAGGTTTAGAAGCCATTGAATATTAAGCCTTTCATAATCCAGGTTGTCTGTTCCTCTTCTTTTCACTTAGGGGCCCACCACCCACCAGGGTTATTTATCAGATTTCACAAACTTTAGCTACATGTGTCACTATATATGGTTCTATATTTGGGATAGGGCCAGAAAGTGTCTGAAGAAAAACTACAAAGTGAGGAGGTAAACCCCCAAAGGTAAATGAATGTGATCTTGCCTTTCTCTGCAGATGATAGTGATTTTTAGTGTTTTAGCTTAGAACATACAGTTATTTGAATCTGTAGTCAAAGATTAGGGGCTTTAGGAACAACTGATTATCCCTTTAGATGGAAGAGTTTCTTTTCTCCAAAATTTGCTAGTTTTCCTTTCCTGCTAGACTTTTTGCTCTAGTCCTAATATGTTTATGAATGAATTTATGTTAACGTGAAGATTTCTGGTAATATGTGTGAGATGCCTGCTTGTCTTCAGTGAGGTTCTTTCTGGAAACCTACTTTGGAGGTGCAGTGTGATCCCAAGTACACTTTTTTTTTTCTTGTCTTTTTTTTTTTGCCTTTTCTAGGGCCGCTCCCGCAGTATATGGAGGTTCCCAGCCTAGGGGGTCTAATCGGATCTGTAGCCACCAGCCTACGCCACAGCCACTCGGGATCCGAGCTGCGTCTGCAACCTACACCACAGCTCACGGCAATGCCGGATCCTTAACCCACTGAGCAAGGCCAGGGATTGAACCCAAGAAGTCATGGTTCCTAGTCGGATTCGTTAACCACTGAGCCACAACGGCAACTCCCCAAGTACACTTTTGTAAGGCTGTTGTATAGGTTTCTTAAGCTTGTGCCTAGCGCAGGGTACTTGTTTTGGCTATCGAGTAGGAATGGAAATCCACTTGTGCTCCACTTGTCAAGAGGAACACCTTGTGTGGAACTCTGTCCCCTTAGATGGGGCACCTTTTCCAAATCTCACAAAGGTGTTCCGTGAATGAGCATGGACCTGCAGCTTTGGAACTGTTGGTCCAGCTGGTACCCGTGCATACTCAGCACGAGTTCTGTGAAGAGGACTAGCTGCTGCTGGGCCTGGGGCTTCAAAAGAGTTTCCTCTATGTGAACTTTTTTTTTTTTTTTTGGCCACACCTGTGGTACATGAGAGTTGCTGGGCCAGGGATCAAACCTGAGCCCTGCAATGATAACGTAGGATCCTTAACCCGCTGTGCCACAAGAGAATTCCTCCATGTGAACTTTTCATGAGAAGAGACCTACCCCTGGCTTTTCATCACCATGCTCAGTTGAACCAAAGAGTTAAGCTCAAATTTGTAAAATTTGTTATGGGCCTGGAGAAATATGTACAGAATAAACAATTTGAAAAAAAAAGATAACATTATTTATGGAAAGACAATGAGGGAAATCATTTAAAAGACAAAAGCATCCAGTAAGTGAAGGAGAGAAACTAGCTCTGCGCCACATTTGCTCTTGCATTTTTACAGGGTTCACTTTGGGAAGAAATACAATGTTATTTTTCTCTTCCTATTTCCCCCTACACTAGCATTCCTGAATTTCTTAAGACCTGAGGCTTTTTAGCCAATTTTGAAAATATTTACCCATTTGTATTTTCCATTAAGTGGTTGTTTACGCTTCCTGCTGTTTCATTTTTTTTCTTGGAGAAAGAGGAAGGGGGAGTGCTGAACCAAGGACAGGACTGGACTTCCTACTGCTTTTGCAAATAATGGCAGTGTGTTTTTGAGAACAGTTGTCATGGAAGAGTGCTGTTCTGCGGGCTCAAGGGAGAGGTACAATTTGAAGTGGTTTCTGTTGTCTCTTTTATTATTATTTTTAAGATTGATTGAGGGTGATGGATAGGGATTTCCATTGTGCTTTTGCTTTCGTTTTGAAGGAATTTTTTTGAAGAAAATATATGTAAATAAAACTGAATATGCTTAACAAAAGTAGTCTTGTCTCCACGCAAGGAGAATAAACAGTTCTCACCTATAGTAGGTTTTACCCAAAGCAGTTTCAGGCTTTTTTTTCCCCCTGTTGTTTCAATGGATATTAGTGCTACTCTAGGGACTACTTAGAACAGTTAACCACAGTGATGTTGGGCAGGTGAATGATGGGATTATACTAGGGTTTCCCAGTAGCTCCCTCCAGTCGTGATATGGAAAGCTATCACTGCATTTTCCCCTTTTGTGATAAAATGTGCATAGAAATGAGGGCGAGATTTTGCGTTGTAATAGAAGCATTTGACCCTGTTGAAAGAAGGGGAAGAAGTGGAAGAGGAAAAAAAAATATGTGTATGGAAGAGACAGCCCTAAGCAATTAAGTAGTAGGACATTTTGTAGTGCTTCTGTGATGTTCCTTGAGTTGAAAGTTACCTGTCTGTATCTGTTCTGCTTGAGCACCTTTGATTTCAGTGTTTGCAGATGGTGCTCACTGATCTTCAGTTGAAACCTGTTTTATTGTGGCAGAGCTGGAAAGTGAGTGGTTTTGAAGTCTTGACTGGAGTGGTAGGGGAGGCTAAAAGTAAAATAAGTATTCATTTTATAATCACTTTTGCAGCCAGGAGAAGGAACTCTCATAATTAACAAGAAGTATTTTTCATTTGGCTTTTAGGCTATCTTTTTAAAATTTTTAATAGATTTGTCTTACTATGTAGATTTTGTGGCCACCTCAGTAACACATTTGAGTTAACACCTATTAGGTGCTGGTAGTGCCAGTACTAACCACTTATTTATTGGGGTGATAGCTTCACTGTCAGAGACTTCATTACCTGCAGTACTGAAAGTACCACAGAGAGTATATTTTAGCCACTACTTTCTTTTCTTCCTTTTTTCATGCTTCCTGCTGGGCTTGGTGGTGATCTGCCATCTGTCTAGATAGGCCCTGTCCCTTTCTCTCCTTATGGGAGGGGTACAGAGGCTTTGCAGAACCTTTGGGCTGGGCACCCACAAGTAAAATTCCTCAAATGATGTTAAGCCAGCCTCGAGGGCCATCAGAGTGGCCCCAGCTCCTCTTCATTGCTGCCTGTGTTGCCACCACCCACCCTTTGCTGTGGAGCCTGGAAGGCACCCCCCTACCCCCAATCATACAAAGAGGCTTTGTGCTCTAAGGATGTTCTAAAGGCGGGATCACTGTAATTATAATTCCCTGAGCACAACCAAGTGATGGGGGCAGGCAGGGTAAAGATGGTATCCAAGTACTTGCTGGTGAGGAGAATACAGGCGGGGATTAAAACTCATCTGGAGACAGTACCTAAGTGGATAATGGAAAGTTGTTGGTAATACCAACAGGAACGTGTTTAAGTGAGTACATTTCAGGGTTTGAAATTCTAATACTAGGAAGATTATTGAAGCTTTAAAAAGCACAAGACAGTCGCAACTTTTTTCCCCTAGTCCGAAATTATAACTGAAAAGTACTTTAGAAGAAGGTTATGTCGAAATCCAGGCCTACTTTGTCATATATTTGTGTTGCCAGTATGATTGATTGCCCAAGAAAGCCAAACACATAACTTGCTTACTATCCAGAGGGTGTTCTTACTAATTTGTTTTTTTTTTTTTTCTCTCTAAGTTTCTAAAAGTTGGTACTGACTGACATTTTGGGAAGCTGATTTCCCCCTACCACTACTAGAAGGAAAAAAAAAATCAATCAGCCTGGAGATACGTGCTTAATAAACTCTTACATCAACCATTTTGTCACTATGTGCTTCTAAGCTCGGTTGGCAATCTTCTAGTGAATACTTTTTTAACCTATGTTAACTATTAGTGTTTTGTTTTGCTTTTAGGGCCACACCTGCATATGGAAGTTCCCAGGCTAGGGGTTGAATCTGAGCAGCAGCTGCCAGCCTGCGCCACAACCACAGCAATGTCAGATTCCCAACCACTGAGCAAGGCCAGGGATCAAACCCACATCCTTATGGATACTAGTCAGATTGGTTTCTGCTGTGCCAGAGTGGGAACCCCCCCATATGTTAACTATTAGTAATTATTCTTACTCAAACACACTTTTATCTTCCTTCCTTCCTTCCTTTTTTTTTTTTTGTTTTTGTTTTTGCTTTAAAAGAAATGCAGTAAACAGTTGACTGTGCAGGTCATCTTTAGACTTCAGGATAGTGGACCCCAGTTGTTCTCACTCAGAGTGAGGAGAAAGGAGTCCTTTTTGTTGTATTTAGCACTGACATCTGTGGTGAGTGAAGCAGCCAGGTAGATAGTGTATACTCTATAGAAACCTATAGCTACTGTAAGCTGGCCCTTCCTCTACTTGGAGGCAAGTCAGGAGTTGAACTTTTATTTATTTATGTATTTATTTATTTAGTCTTTTTAGTGCCGCACCCGAAGCATATGGAGGTTCCCAGGCTAGGGGTTGAATCAGAGCTGTAGCTGCTGGCCTACACCACAGTCACAGCAACACCAGATCTGAGCCCTCGTCTTCGACCTACATCACAGCTCATGGCAACGCTGGATCCTTACCCACTAAGGAAGGCCAGGGATCTAACCTGTGTCCTCATGGATGCTAGTCTGATTCGTTTCCGCTAAGCCAAGAGGGGAACTCCAAATCTTTATTTTTATGTCTAGCATGTTTTTGTCCTGTTTGGAAAAAAAACCCTGTTTTTACTGACAAATAAAGTTGTGTGTATTTAAAGTGTGTAACATGATGGTTTGATATCTGTATACATAGTGAAATGATTACCATGATCAGGTAGGTTAATAAATACATTCATCACCTGATAGTTACTTTTTTTTTTTTTTTTTTGTGAGAATGCTTAAGATCTGCTCTTTTAGGAGTTTCCATCATGGCACAGTGGAAACAATCTGACTAGGAACCATGAGGTTGCGGGTTCAATCCCTGGCCTTGCTCAGTGGGTTAAGGATCCGGTGTTGCTGAGAGCTGTGGTGTAGGTCACAGACAAGGCTTGGCTTGGATCTGGTGTGGCTGTGGCTGTGGTGTAGGCCGGCAGCAACAGCTCTGATTCGACCCCTAGCCTGGGAACCTCCGTATGCAGAGGATGCAGCCCTAAAAAAAAAAAAAAAGATAGGTTCTTTTAGCACATTTCAAGTATACAGTACAGTATTAACTGTAGTCACCATGCTGTGCATTAGAGCCTCAACTTATTTATCTTACAACTAAAACCCTGTGCTCTTTGACCAACATCTGATTTCCGTCACTGCCTACGGCCTAGTAAACACCATTCTGTTCTCTGTTTGAGTTAGATTGAAATTCTTTTTACATTATTTATTTATTTATTTATTTTGGCTGCGCCTGCAGCATGTGGAAGTTCCGGGGCCAGGATCAAACCTGTGCCATAGCAGAGACCCAAGCTGCTGCAGTGACAATGTCAGATCCTTAACTCTCTGTGCCACAAGAGGACCCCCATTTTTTAAAAAATCTACTTATAATTGAGATTGTACAGTGTTTATTTTTCTCTGGATTCTTTTACTTAGCATTATATCTTCCAGTTTCATCCATGTTGTTGCAAATGGCAGGTTTCCTTCTTTTTAAAAATTTTTTTCTGGAGTTCCCGTTGTGGCACAGTGGTTAACGAATCTGACTAGGAACCATGAGGTTGCGGGTTCAGTCCCTGCCCTTGCTCAGTGGGTTAAGGATCCGGCGTTGCCGTGAGCTGTGGTGTAGGTTGCAGACGCGGCTCGGATCCCACGTTGCTCTGGCTCTGCTGTAGGCTGACAGCTACAGCTCTGATTAGACCCCTAGGCTGGGAACCTCCATATGCCTCGGGAGCGGCCCAAGAAATGGCAAAAAAAGACAAAAAATTTTTTTTTCTTCTTTTTTCTTCTATTTCTTTTTTTTTTTTTTTTTTTTTCCTAACAGCTGCATTTGCAGCATATGGAAGTTCCCAGGCCAGGGGTCGAATTGGAGCTACAGCTGAGGCCTACTCCACAGCCACAGCAATTCTGGGTCTGAGCCACATATGCAACCTACACTGTAGTTGGTGGCAACACTAGATCCTTACCTCACTGATCAAGGCCAGGGATCAGCCTGAATCCTCACAGAGACAGCATTGGGTCCTTAACATGCTAATCCACAATGGGAACTCCTTTTTAGAGTTTTTAAGTTTTATGGCTGCACCTGCAGCATATGCAAGTTCCAAGGCCAGGGATTGAATTCCAGCCAGAGCTGTGATCTCTGCTGCAGCTGCAGCAATTCTGGATCCTTAAAATCCACTGCAGACCAGGGACTGAACCTGCACCTCTGCAGGGACCCAAGCGGCTGCAGTCCAACCCACTATACCAGGTTGAGAACTCCGGATGGCCTTCCTTCTTAATGCCTGAATAATATTTCATTTACCAGATACTTAGATTCTTTCCCTGTCTTAGCTATTGTGAATAGTTCTGCAGTGAACATTGGAGTGCAGATATCTTGAGGAAATCTACCTTAAATTTATCTACATGTAGAAATACTGGGTATTCCATTACAAAGAAATTGTGCAAATAATCCTTGAAAAGCTATAGCGATTTGACAGCTAAATTTCATGAGATTCCATTTTACCTACTTTTAATGAAAAGTAAGGTTGGTATCCCACCTGCTCCCCTCACTGTTTTAGGCAAGTATGTGGCTCAGCAGTGACTTAATATTTTACCTTAAGTTGTAAACAGTTATTTGGCTACTTCATTTGTTTCATTTATAATACATATTTCTTAGAATACATAAATATACGTATAATCTCTGACTGTTTACTTCACTGCTCTCTGGTGGCCACTAAAAGTAATGATAAAGCATTTATTGAATGCCTACTATATACCAGACACAGGGTTTCAGATATGATTCAGAATTGCAACAGTTTAGCAATAGACTCCAACAATGTGTTAGCTGACCAAATTTTTGGGTTTGCTAACCCCTAATAAGAGAGCAAAGAACATCAAAATTGCATTAATAGTGGGATGATATCATGATAACATTGCTAATGCACAGATCTAATCAGATCACAAATTTAAGTGGCTGCCTTGAAGTAAAAGAAATATTTTTTTGTTTGGCATTCAAGGCCATCATAATTGGGTGATTATTCCAATCTCTGGTATTCTTCATGAATATTCTCCAGGGAGGTATGCCCTGTTGTCCATATGTGTGTCTCATTTTTTTTAACATCTGTCCCTTTTATTGTTACTTCAGCTTGGAATGCCTATCCTGCTTCACTTCTTCCAAATCTTATTTTTTAATATCTGGATAGTAGTGGTCACTTGTGTGCTTGTTATGTGAAAGGCTCTGTTTTAACTGCTTTACCTGGATTAAGTCATTTAATTTTCTCTAAGGTTGATGCTATTCTTATCCTTATGTGCAGATGAAGAAACTGGAGCACAGAGAGGTGTTTTGCTAGAGATGATGCAGCTATGAAGAGTGTTATCTAGGATATGAACCCAAGCCATCTTATTCCAGAGTCTGTATTTTTAGTCATCATGTTTTACGTACCTCACTTTATGCAAAGCCTAAGCAAACGTAGCAAGTAAGTTTTGGTAACAAGATTGAATATAAGCAAAGGTGGTCACTTGGTTTTAGCTGCCAAAGAGAATTTGCAGTCTTTAGTTTTACCTTTGCTCCTCCTGAGAAATACATTCTTTTGTGTGTGTGTGTGTGTGTTAGGATTATTTAATTGATTTTCTTTTTAGTCACTCACTACCCTTTTTGGTCTTTTTAGGGCCATACCTGCAGCATATGGAAGTTCCCAGGCTAGGGGTCGAATCAGAGCTGCAGCTGCCTGCCACAGCAACATCAGATCTGAGCCACTCTGCGACCTACACCACAGCACTGGAGTGGGTTCACTTCACATCAGGCACGTTTAAATTGCTTCTTGGATATCTTCCATATTCTAACATTAGTCTTAACTGAGTGTTTGTTTGGTTGTTTAAGCGGATACATAAAAAAAAAAAAAAAAAAAAAAAGGCCGTACTCAGAATCCCACCTTTTTATGGATATGAGTACTTCCCTCCTCCAAATTAGTACAAGAATGGGTGTTAGACTTCTTACCCATCTTAATTTCCATAATAAACTCTGATTTGTCACAAGCTAAAGAATAAACATATCCCTTTATTCAGTGGTATAGAATATATACATTTCAGGCATCAGTTAGAAAGCCTGGTGCCATGTTGATGCTGTCTGACACAGTAGATTATTTGAGGAATATAATGTAGCATAGTGATTCTCAAGTAAACTACCTCAAACTTAGTTGCAATGCTTGTTAAAGATTCTGTGGTTTTTTTTTTTTGTTTTTTTTTTGTTTTTTTGTTTTTTTTTGTCTTTTTAGGGCAGCACCTGTGCCACATGGAGAATCCCAGGCTATGGGTCTTATCAGAGCTTCAGCTGCTGGCCTACACCACTGCCACAGCAACAACGTATACAAGCCGCATCTGCAACCTATATCACAGCTAACGGCAATGCCGGATCCTTAACCCTCTGAGCAAGGCCATGGATTGAACCCACAACCTCATGGTTCCTAGTTGGATTGGTTTCCACTGAGCCACACAGGAACTCCAGATTCTGTATCTTTAGGTGGCCTGAAGTTGGAATCTGAGATTGAATAAATTTCCTCAAGCAGCTGTACTGTTGCTAATATTATTTATCTGTGTTGTAGGCTTAATAGGCATTGATGGGCCATCCATTTAGAAGAATGTTCTATGGCAAAAATTGAATTCTAAGATCAAAACCAGGTGCAGTAGTCACAGACTTTTGGACCATGACCTGTTTTTGAGTTAAGCACTGTCATCTTAGTCTTTTTCTTCTACTTTGTTAAGGAAAAATAAATTCTGTGCCTTTCAAATTACTAAGCAGCATGAGAATTAATTCATAAGAGGAAGATAGTCTTTCCATGTAGGCAGGATAAAATCTGATTAAATTTAGATAATTGAGGAATTTCCATCCATTTACTGGTTTGCGTTTCTTTAAGAACCTTAGGGTCAGAACTTATCTAGAATTGCCGTATGTTTGGAGCTCTAATGGAATACATTAATGTTGACTGTCTTTGCTATATATGAAGAATATGGGTCATGAACTCTTACGATTTAATTATTCAGTGTTTCTATTAAAAACTGCATATATTGTTGAAAACAGGAATTACTATTCCATGGTATTTTTGAGCTTTAACTTTAAATAAAAGCTATCATTGTGTGCTTTAAAACAAACAAACAAACAAAAAACCCCATCAAATAAACCCCAAATCCAACAAGGGCAACAAGTCAGATTTGCCTTCTTAAAGTGAATCTGTGTGCAGTTCATGAAGTTATTAATTTCCCTGTTGAGATCAAAACTGAAGTCAGATAATTCTGTATATTGTGAGTCTAGTTTTTGGTAGAACAAAGTCTTTTAAAAAATGAACTGTCTTAATTGACATGTGATTTTTAACAACAGTTCTGTGGGATGGGGATGGAAATCAAACTAGTTTTACTATAACCAGAATCTTTTTATGGCACTTTTGAGATGTAAACATTTCCTTTCAAAATAAAATTGATAGAATGGTTATATTATTTTTCCTGATGCTGTATAATTAAAAACCCAAGGCCCAAATTTAAGTCTTGATTAAAACTTTCTTTCTGTGGAAGAAAAGTTATCACATTGAAAGAGGACTTTAGAAATTTTGATTCTGTGGTTGCTTTAAGAAGGAGGAGGCAAGTCAAAATGGGCTTGAGCCCCACAGAATTGACTTTGCTACTTCCTGGGTCAGGAAAGCTTGGAGAGGGAGGGGCTGTACTGCAGCGAGGCGGGGCATAAGCCTGGTAGGAACTAGAAGTGAAACTGGAAGTGCCTTCAAAAAAGCAGATTGTTGTTAGCCCGTCAGACTGCAATAAGCAGTGAGATGGTATTATTCTCAAGCATGCATGTATGTGTAGTTACCCTGGCAGATTTCCTGAGAAAGTCAACATGTTTGTCTGTAACTCAGGACAGACTGATGAGACTCTGGAGGAAAACGAGAGAGGAGCAAAGGAAGAGTCTGAGTCTAGAGCAAAGGGGCTCTAGCAGATTTTGAAAGAAAATTTCTAAGCCTTTGAGGAAGGCAGCCAGAAGTTAAGGGAGAATCTGGGGACATTTTCCCCTCCCCACAAGCTGTATAGAGGCAGAGGCTGCAGCATGGAAGTCGAGGGTAGATAATACTTGTACCAGTTGATAAAAGTATCCTGGTGGAGCAAAAAACATATATCCCTACAGTTTTATCTTAAAATGATGGATTCCCATTATAATATTAGTGATGGAAATGAAGGTTAGTTAGTCTTATGTAATTTTATTATGCCTGGGATTAAAATTGAAATTCGCTTATTTTAAAAGAAAAATGAGGACTTATGATATTGACACGTAGAGCAATACATTTCTAGGGTGGTTTAATGGTGGTTGTGTGCTATCTGTCACACACAAAAGATGACACTCCTAACATGCCCTGCCTAACTGGGCCATGCAGTGCTGATGTTTTTCCCACCGGAGTGATAGATTTAAATTCAAAGAGGCTAAAAAAACCACTGCTCTTTCTGCTGGCATCTCCCCTTCCCATCCCCAGAAACACTTCGATACTCTCTGTGTGGGTAATATGGATAATATGGATTGGGGTGAGATTTATGGCTCAAGGTAGATGAGCATCTCACTTTAACTTACTTATGCATCACCCTGGGATCTAGTTAAAAAGCAGATTTCTAGCAGGGTCACAGGTGACAGAGTAGTGGCACTGAAACTTTAGCTTGCATAATAGTCTTGTGAAGGGCTGGTTAAAAGGAAGATTACTGGGTTCCACCTCCTGAGTTTTCGATTTACTTCACTAGGGCAGGGCCTTTTAAACAAAATCCTAGGGGATGCTAATGTAGCTGTTTGGAGGGCGGGTACCTGATGCACTGAGGTATAGTGTAAATAACCATGAGGAGATTCGGAGGTTCCTCTTGATTTCTTAAACATTATTTTATAACCAAACTGTAAATGGTGGGGGAGAAAAAGTGGAAAGAAAGTAATAGAGTAATTAATACTGTTCATGCTAAGCAAATAGCACCGCATAAAACAGTTCTGTGTGCGGAGTTCCTCTTTGGCGCATCAGGTTAAGGATTCAGTGTTGTCACTGCTTCACTGTTATGGCTTGGGACCAGAGCTGCATCTGTGACCTACACCACTGCTCACGACAACGCCAGATCTTTAACCTACTGAGCAAGGCCCAGGGAGCAAACCCGCAGCCTCATGGTTCCTAGTCAATTCATTTCCGCTGCGCCATGATGGGAAATCCTGCTTCTGTTTTGTAGATAGGTTTATTTGTGCCATATTTTAGATTCCAGTATAAGTGCTATCATATGGTATTTGTCTTTTTTTTTTTTCCTCACTTCATTTGGTGTGAGAATCTCTGGTTGCATCCATGTTGCTGCAAATGGCATTATTTTATTCTTTTTTATGGCTGTATATATACCATTGTATATAGGTACCACATCTTAATCCTTTCATCTGTCCTTGGACCTTTAGGTTGGTTTCCATGTCTTGGCTATTGTCAGTACTGCTGCCGTGAAAATAAGGGTGCATGTGTCTTCAAATTATAGTTTTGTCCAGATATATGCCCAGGAGTGGGGTTGTGGGTTGTTTTTTTTTTACATCATACTGTATTGTGACCATCTTCCTACAGCAATGAGTCTACCTTCTTCTTTTTTTTTTTAAAAAAAATGAAAGCTTCAACATTTATTTCAGATTCTCTCTCTCTCTCTTTTTTTTTTTTTATATTTTTTTTCTTTTTCGCCACACAGGCAGTATGTGGGAATTCCTGGGCCAGGGATTGAACCTACGCCACACAGCAGCAACCAGAGCCACAGTGGTGAGAACTAAGGAGCCTCAACCTGCTAGGCCATCAGAGAACTCCTGAGTCTACCTCATTCTGATAATTGTGCAGTATTCCATTGTATTTAATAATGGACATAACCGCAGTGTAACCAGTTCCTTATTTTTTTAACGTGACTTTTTTTTTTGGCTGTACCATTCAAGTGTACCATTTTTTTTTTTGGCTGTACCATGCAGCACAAGCTGCTGCAGTGATAATGCCGAATCCTTAATCCGCTGTACCATAAGAGAACGCCAAACATGACATTTTAAATCATATATTGAATTTCCATTAATACTTAGATCTGTTTCTACACTTCGTTTTGTATCACTACAAAAACACATTGATATACAAATTGGAAAAGCATTAAATTTATTAAGTTTGAAATAATCGATTTCTTCACAATATAGAGTTTTTTCATCTATTAACATGATTTCTTTCCACTTATGTTGTTTTTGTGCTATAGTATGTGCCTTAGTGGCATTTTGTAGTTTTAATTCACCTAACATCAATTCCATAGCATTTTACATTCTTTTTGCTTTTGACAGTGAGGTGTTTTTCATCATACTTTTTAAGCTTTTCTGATGTTAGGAAAAGCTGTTGATTTTTGTGTATTTATTTAAAATCTGCCTATTTCCTCAGGTCTTTCGGTCATTTTAATACTTTTTCATAGTTTTTTTTGGGGGGGGCATTCCAGTTGGACAGCTTTTTATTGGCAAGTGTTGCTAATTTAGACTCCTTTTCAATACCTTCCTCTGTTTTTCTTTCTTATTTCATTGGATAGACTATAACATCCAGAAGAATGTCATATACCGGACTGTAGTCTAATAAGGCTGCCTCAAGTACATTTCACTGTTAATTGTGGGGTTGATATGGATCTGAAACCTAACAAGTTAAAGAAGTGGTAGTTTTATTTAAGTGCTTTTCTTAGAAAGGGTAAGTTCGTCAAATGGCTTCCAACTCAGTTATCTATGAGATTATGTTTCTTTTGACCTATTTTATGTGTTTAATTATATTAATCAATTGTTGGTATGGAATTATCCCTAGATTTCTGTAATGAATCTCATAGTACCAGACTGATTTATTAGTATTTAGGTCTTTGGTATGTATTTACCAGAAAGAAGGCCTGTAACTTTCCTTCCTGTTGCCATCCTTGATAACAGGATTTTTGTAGTATGGAAAAATAGCCTTTTGGGCAGGAGGAATGGTAATCATATCTGTTTTGTTTTTTAGTTTATTCCATTCAGTTTTTGGGTTTTGGTGTGTGTGTGTGTGTGTGTGTGTGTGTGTGTGTGTGTGTGTGTAGCCAGTTTCGGTGAATTTTTTTTTTTTTAAGAAAATTAATTCTTTTTCCAGCTTTAAAAAAAAACTGTGAGTTGTGTTCTTTTAAGTATTAAAGTTTTCTCTGTAATTTAATTTATGATCTTTCTCAACTGTATTTTGTTCTTTTTTGATTAGATTAAAATCTCCCAGCCTATTTCCTCATTGGTGAAATAAGTATAATGAAAATGAGCTAATATATATATGCCCACTACATAGTAAGCTGTTTTTTAAGAAATGATTATCTTTTATTCTTGGATCTGCTATTTCTACATTTTTGTATATTGACTCAGGAATTTCTGTTCTTTACTAGATTCTTTCTCTATATCCTAAACAATTTTTAAAAGTTTTTGCATTTATTGTCTTCTAATTTCGAAAGTGCCATGTTGCAAAAAATTCAAACATTACAGAAATATATCAGGGAAAATAAAAGTCTCTTTATTTGAATTCTTCAGAGATTAGTGAGAATGGGTTGGTGTGTATACTCATATGGGTGTGTGTGTGTTTTACTATGCAGACACGTATATGTGTATAAATTTATAAAAAGTGGGACCATACTATATATATCTAATTTGAAACTTGCTTTATATCTTGAATCTCTTTCCAAGTCGGTATTTATAGATGTAGTTACTCTTTGCTTAAACCTTCAATTGACATGTGATAAATGTATAAAACATGCCCATCTTGTAAGTTGGCTGCTCAGTGAATCATCACAATGTGAACACATTTGTGTAGTTGACAGTCAAGAAAAATACGATGTTGTAAGTACCCCAAACACCTTCCATTGTGCCCTGTATCTTTTCTTTTATAAAATTTACAGCTTTATTGAAATATAACTCACTTGTCATACTTTTTCTATAGATTCACCTATTGGACCTTTTATATAAGTGAAGTCAGACAATGTACAGTCTTTTAGGACTGGCATCTTTCACTTAGCGTAGTATTTTCAGGGTCAACCATGTTGTAATGTATATCAACACTTTGTTCCTTTTCATGACCAAATAATACTCACTGTATGTATATACCACATTTTATTTATCTATCAATTAGTGGACATTTGGGTTGCATTCACTTTTGGACTATTATGAATAATGCTGCTATGCTATGAACTTTCGTGTGCTACATTTTACATGGACATATGTTTACATTTCTTTTTTTTGTCTTTTGTCTTTATAGGGCCGAACCTGAGGCATATGGAGGTTCCCAGGCATGGGTTGAATCAGAGCTGTAGCCGCTGGCCTACCCCACAGCCACAGCAGCACAGGATCTGAGCCGCATCTGCGACCTACACCACAGCTCACAGCAATGCCAGATTTAAACCCACTGAGCAAGGCCACCGATTGAACCATCAACCTCATGGTTCCTAGTCAGATTCTTTTCCATTGCACCATGACAGGAGCTCCTGTGTTTTTTTTTTTTTTTTTTAATTGTATTCATACTGGCAGTTCTTTGGTAGTTCATTGTGGTTTTGATTTGCATTTCCCTAGGGGCAGATAATACTGAGCATCTTTTCTTGTGTTATTGGTCCATGTAGATTTTAAAAAGGCTTTTAAACTTTCTCTAATTGTCAGAGGCAGAGCTAAATAGTATCTTTTGTATACTCATAATTTTTAGACAAGCATTTCAGTACATCTGTACTTCTCTAATCTATTTTTCTTATCTATAGTTTCTTCTGTATGTTTTTTCTATATTACATTATTTTCTTTTGAGAATGATTTTTTAAATGTTTTCATGCAATTATGTAGCCAGATTTACAGTAGTATTTTAAATGCTATTGTTTTGCTCTTGCCTTCCATTCTTAGCTATGCAATAAATGTAAATCAGCTCATTGGGTGAGTACTGTAGTTTCCAGGATCCCTGTTTTCACAGATTGTGTATCATTACATGAGTTGATGATCTATAGGACTGATAAATCCAATTCAGACATTTCAAAGGTATGATTAAGGCTTGCATTTCATTGATGTAATTCAGAGCTTTCTTTGCTTTTTATTCATCAGGAGTTTCAAGGTAATATTTTTCAGTCAGTTACCCTTCCTGGGAAAACAGCCTGAGATGGGAAGTTTGCAGAGAAAATTTCTATGGTCTGTTTCTTCATGATCAGAGGGATGAACAGGGACACCCGGTGGGCTGACAGGAGAGCATGGTTCCATTATTTGGAAGAATAAACTAAGCCCAGAGCATCCTATCTCCTTGCCTTTGTTCAAATATATGTATCTTCATATTTATGTGATTCATCAGTACCACATTCCCTCCATGACCCCTCCTCTGAGTTATTACACATAATTTTTGTCCTCTGTACTTTGCCTTACCCCAGAGTTGATATTGAGAAGAGTGTATTGAAATCTAAATGGAAATACTCCTTGAGGCATCCTAAGGATGATGATATTGAGAGTTTTCCAGGTCCTTGGGTCTAGTAGTCAATTTCATGGGCCCAGAAACTGGCCTTTTCTCTGCGTGGCTCCAGATATCAGACCCAAACAGTCTTTTTTTTTTTTTTTTTGCTTTTTAGGGCCTCACCTGCGGCATATGGAAGTTCCCAGGCTAGGGGGTCTAATCAAAGCTATAGCTGCTGGCTTAAGCCACAGTCACAGCAGCGTGGGAACCCTGCTGCATCTGCAACCCACACCACATCTCACAGCGACGCCGGACCCTTAACCCACTGAACGAGGCCAGGTATCGAACCTACAACCTCATGGTTCCTGTTCGGATTCGATTCTGCTGCGCCACAACAAGAACTCCTCACACTGTCTAAATAACAGAAGACTCATATCCAAACTGAAAGTCTACATTTATTAATTTGTAATGTGGAAGATCCTTTTTAATGACTTAAATGCAATAATAAATATAGATGTCTGCTGTATACCTAGTCTACTTATTAGGTATAGAGTAGTGAATAAAAACAGATAAAATCTCTGCTCTTATGATGAAGCCTACATTCTGATGCTGTGAGACAGACAATAAGTAATAAATGGGTAATATATCATAAAGGTGGTAAATGCTAAGAAGATAAATAGAGTAGGGTAAGGAACAATGTGCAAAGAGTGAAAGGAGCAGGTACTATTTAAATCCATTGGCCAAAGAAGCCTCGTTGTTGTGGTGACATTTGAGCTGAGACTTGAAGCAAGAGGAGAGTCAAACTGCAGGTGCAGGAGTTCCAGTTGTGACCCAAAGGTTAAGAACCTGACTAGTATCCATGAGGATGTGTGTCCTATCCCTGGCTTTGCTTGGTGGGTTAAGGATCTGACGTTGCTGCAGGCTGCATTGTAGGTCACAGATGTGCCCTGAAAAGAAGCAAACTTCAAGTGCAGAAGCCCTGAAGCAGAGAAGCACTTGTTGTCTGTCCGTAAGGAGTAGGAGAGAATTCTTGAGTGGCTAGAGGAGGAGACTGGTAGGAAGTAGGATGGTGACCTTCTAGGCCATTATCAAGTATTTATTTATTTTTTGCTTTTTGCTTTTTAGGGCTGCACCAGCAGCATATGGAGTTTCCCAGGCTAGGGGTCGAACAGGAGCTATAGCTGCTGGCCTACATCGCAGCCACAGCCACACAGTATCCGAGCTGCATCTGCAACCTACAGCACAGCTCACAACAATGCCAGATCCTCAGCCCACTGAGCAAGGCTAGGGATCGAACCTTCAACCTCTTGGTTACTAGTCAGATTTGTTGCTGCTGAGCCACTAGGGGAACTCCTATTTATTTATTTTTAAAATTAAAGTATGATTGATTTACAGTGTTGTGCCAGTTCTTGTTGTACAGCAAAGTGACCCAGTCATACCTATATATACATTCCCTTTCTTATATCATGGTCTATCCCAGAATTTCTTTTTGCCTTTGGTTCTGAGTGAGATGAGATCATTGAGCAGAGAGGCATGATGATAATATGTGCCTTCCTTTTTAGCCAGATCAGTGGCTGCTGTGCTGAAAATAGGCTGTAGGAGGGTAAGGATTGAAGGAGAAAAAGTGCTTGAGAGGCTCTTTTGGTCCAGCAGAAGATGAGGTGATTTGCCTGCTTCTTGGTTACAGTTGGGAAGTCACCCCTCATGTACTTGACCCTTTCTACTCCGTGAAACTGTTCTTACCAAGATGAGTGATGGTAAATTGATAAACAATGGACATTCAGACCACATTTCACTGGTGTCTTACCAGAATTCTCCCTCTCATGAATCCCTGTCTCTTGGCTTTTGTAATCGCATAATCCTGGTTTTCCTCTCACCCTTTGGATGTACTTTTTATTAGTCCCTCCCCCCTATCACTATAGGTTTGAGTTGCCTAGGGCTTGGTCCTGTACCCTCAGCTCTTTTATTTTTTTCTCTCTTGATGATATCATTTGTTCCCAAAGATTTTAATAGAATTTATATGCTGAGAATTCCCAAATTTTTCGAGATCAAATTTTATATGCCAAAAGCTAAAATTACTATCCAGCCCAAACTAAGGGGGAACTGGTCTCCCCCACCCCCTATTTTTCTCATCAGATAATGACATCTAATTGCTTAAACCAGGAATCTGGGAGTTATTTTTGGCACATTTCTTTTTCTCTCACACCCATCACTCTACATCCTCCATCAGGTTTTTTCAGCTCACCTCCAAAATGTATCTTGTGCTCTTGCATTTCCATCCAAGTAAATCTCACCTTTCCCACCTTTTCCTCTGAGCTACCGCTCTATCTATCCTTTCACTTGGTCTTCAGACTTCTTTGGTTTCCTTCCATTTTTTTCCTGTGCAGCAACCAGAGAGCTTTTAAAAGAATGGGTCACCTGGCAACTTAAAACCATTCATTGATCACAAGCTGTTTTTTCTGCATAGACTTCTCACTCTGCCCTTGGAGTGCTCCGTTCCTACTCATCCATCAGTGCTCAGCTTTCCTTGCCCCCCCCCATCTAAAGGAGGTTCTGCGTCTCTGCTCTTTCATTATTACACCCTGTTTTTTCCTTCATAGCACTTAGCCACAATTTATAGTTACTCATTCATGGGTTTGCATGTGTGGCCCAGACATTTGTCCCTCTGGTCTAGCAGAACAGATGAGTCTGTCTTTTAGCAGAAGAGTTTTGTCTTGATTGTAACTGATCACAAAGAAAGTGAATTCCGATAATTTTTGCAAATAATTTTTTATTTTGACTTGGGTGAGTTCTCATAAGTCCATTCTGTGATTTTCCTTCCTAGTCTATAATTCTTTTCTTTTTCTTTCTTTCTTTCTTTTTTTTTTTTTTTTTTTTTTTTGGTCTTTTTGCTATTTCTTGGGCCGCTCCCGCGGCATATGGAAGTTCCCAGGCTAGGGGTGGAATCGGAGCTGTAGCCACTGGCCTATGCCAGAGCCACAGCAACGTGGGATCCGAGCCGCGTCTGTAACCTACACCACAGCTCACGGCAACGCCGGATCGTTAACCCACTGAGCAGGGGCAGGGACCGAACCCGCAACCTCATGGTTCCTAGTCGGATTCGTTAACCACTGAGCCACAACGGGAACTCCTCTTTTTCTTTTTTTCCTCAAGACTAAGGAAATCTTTTGACAGCTTGTATTCAAGCTTGGGTTCGCTTGTTCTTGGCTCTGTCCTGTTAAGATGGTTTTGATCAATATATTCTTCAGAACTGAGCATTTATAAGACAGATCAAGACCTCCCTCTTATTTGGCCATCTCTCCTAATGTACTTTTGGTGTATTATCCCAATGTACCTTCTTCTGACCACAAGTTTGGCATTGGGAAGAATAGAAGGAATGAAGGGACTGGGGTTTCCCTGTCCTTCCCAGCCCCCTTGTAGAAATTCTCTTCCCTGTTAGACTGTAAGCAGTATGAGGTGTTGATCCACTCCTGTTTTTATCGTCATGATGTATCCAGTGCTTGTATAGTGCCTGGCACTTAGTAGCTGCTCCTCACAGAATATGCACACAATGGAATTAGAGGAAAAACAGATCCTCTTGTGAGAATTTCATCTAACTGATAAGGGGCCTGATGAAAAAAATCTCTCCCTCTTAGCAGTAAATGCCTCTAGTATCCAGAATATTTGTGCCTGTTCCCCCCCCCCCCCATCTCTCCTCTGGGCAGAGCTGGACATGACAAGAGTGGTCTCAGAACTTGTTCCTTATTGCTGATTGCCACCTTCATGTGGCCTTTCGTTTCTTTATATGTGCTCATGCCACTGATTAAGTTAGTTGCTTCTCCCAGTCCATTAAGTGTTCTTGGGCCTAGGAAAAGCCTGTTTCCTACCAGTGTGTTTTGATTTTCTTCATTCTCTAAATCTGTTCCTGTGACAGGGAGTAGTGTGGGGCAGTCACTTGTACCCACACACTGTGTCGTCACTCCATTTACATTTACTCTAGTGTGTATGTGTATATGATGGCTTGAGTAAATAGATAGAGATAGAATTTTTTTTTTTTTTTTTTTTTTTTTTTTTTTTTACTCCTGCCTCTGAATTTCCTGTTTGGTTGCTTGAATTTTGGATTAGGTCAGTTTGTTTATTCTGATGGTCACTTATGTTAGAGAAGTAAACCATCACTTCTGCAAATAGCACAGCCTATTCTTCCTCCCTCCCTTCTTTCCTTCCTATTTATTTATTTATTTTTTTTTGCTTTTTAGGGCCACACCTGTGGCATGTGGAGGTTCCCAGGCTAGGGGTCAAATCGGAGCTACAGCTGCCAACCTACGCCAGAGCCACAGCAACTCGGGATCCAAGCCTCATCTGTGACCTGCACCACAGCTCGTGGCAACGCCAGGTCCTTAACCCACTGAGCAAGACCAGGGATTGAACCCACACCCTCAACCTTCATGGATACTGGTCTGTTCGTTTCTGTTGAACTGCAGTGGGAACTCCCCTATTTATTTATTTTGAGGTGACATTGGTTTGTAACAGTATATGTTTCATGCATACAGTATTATATAATCTATTAATGTATACATTACAGCATGCTCAACACCAAAAATTTAGTTTCCATCATCATATAGTTGACCCCCTTTACCCATTTCACCCTCCACCCTCCTCCTGTCCATCTACTAACCACCAAGAGCAACCTATTTTTAATATTCTCCACTACTTCTTTGTCAGGCACTTGTATGAAGTAGTGGAGAAGATGTGCAGATAATTAACTCTATGGGTTTATATCAAACAGTTACGCTGTGCCTATAAATGGGAGAATTGATTTCTGATGTGTTTATTGGTTACTTTTTTTTTTTTTTTTTTGTAAGAGCTGTACCAGAGGCATATGGAAGTTCCCAGGCTAGGGGTCGAATGAGAGCTATAGCTGCCAGCCTGTGCCCTAGCCGCAGCAATGCTGGATCCTTAACCCACTGACCGAGGTCAGGGGTTGAACCCAAATCCTTATGGTTACTAGTTGGGTTTGTTACCACTGAGCCAAACAGAAACTCCCTCCATTTTCTTTTAAAAGAACACTGAAATCACTTAAAACTCATTTTTAGCATTTTACATGTTAGTAAAAGATGAATATGAAAATAAAGTTTGAAAAATTCATAAACCTCTAAGGTGAAGAATTAATTGTTAAGTGGTGGTAGAAGGACAGGATTTCTGTGTAAGCAACATACAGTATTTAGAGTTAATGTTTTATGTGGTCTGTATGTGATGGAGCATGTACACATGCTCTCTAATACACACATACATAAACATTCTTTCTCTCCCCCCCTTTCCTCCCTGTCCCCCATATGCATCCAATGTGTTAAACATAAAATAATTCTTCAGTCTTAGAAAACTCTTAAGTGGCTGTGTCATCACAGTGTATAAAATCATGGTAATGGATTTATTTTTGAAATACTAAATATTCAAGGTACCAAATGAGGACGATATCCGAGATCTTAGACTAAGAGGTTTTATCTTTGGAGGAATAAAAGGAGTTAATATCTTAACACAGGTTAGTAAATTTAACTCTAGGAGGTGGTAGTACTAACTGAGATGAAAGAATTTCAGGGTGGGTTTTTGTTAGTTCATGGATGCTGGAAGGCTCTTTACCTTAGGGATTCCCCCATCATGTCTCCACCCCTTTCCCCATCTTTTCAGTGTATGGCCAAGGAGGGCAATCTTGCTTCCTTAAAAAAATGTCTTGATGCTCTGTGATTAAGAGAGCAAATGTGATGTTGTATTGGTGGGAAGATATAGTGGACTTAGTGTATATATTGGATTTGTCCCCCATTCTTGTGATCAGGGGACTGGTCCCTCAAGATTACCACTGTATTGAGGTTCTGCATTCCAGAAGATGTGTTTTTTGTTTTTTTTTGGTTTTTTTCTTGTCTTTTTGTCTGTTTAGGGCCGCATATGTAGGTTCCCAGGCTAGGGATTGAATCGGAGCTGTAGCTGCTGGTCTACCTACACCACAGCCATAAGCAACATCGGATCTGAGCCTTGTCTGCAACCTATACCAGAGTATATGGCAACGCCAGATCCTTAACCCACTGAGCAAGGCCAGGGATCGAACCCGCAACCTCATGGATCCTAGTCAGGTTCATTAACTACTGAGCCATGACGGGAACTCCAGAAGAGCTGGTATGAGTGAAGAGAGCAAGCCTTTGTTATTGGGCATTCTGCAGCCAGCAGAGCGCTAGCTGCCTTGCCTGAAAACTTTGTTTTGCTGAAATCAGTGATTCTGATTTTTTGGATAAAGCCGTAGCTCATCTCTTCTACCACATGTTTCTGTGAATATAAACACAGAATTTTGGGTACAGTTTTAGGTAGGTCACAGACCTCCTAAAATCCATTGAATTTTTTAGGGCCTGTGGACTTCAGTTTGAGAAGCTGTGCCTTAAAGATTAACATCAATAAGACTTATCATGAAATACCTAAGGGCTTTAAGTTATTTTGAACAAAGATATTTAAACTGCTTGTATGAATATTAATGCCTGTGCCCATTTGCAGACTTCGAGAATTCATTATGTGAGCATAGTTCTGTTGAAAGGATAGATGCGTACCATTCTCTTGTAACTCAGTAGAAGAGAGTTTTAAAAAAATGGGAGTTCTGGAGTTCCCATCGTGGCGCAGTGGTTAACGAATCCGACTAGGAACCATGAGGTTGCGGGTTCGGTCCCTGCCCCTGCTCAGTGGGTTAACGATCCGGCGTTGCCGTGAGCTGTGGTGTAGGTTGCAGACGCGGCTCGGATCCCACGTTGCTGTGGCTCTGGCATAGGCCGGTGGCTACAGCTCCGATTCCACCCCTAGCCAGGGAACCTCCATATGCCGCGGGAGTGGCCCAAGAAATAGCAACAACAACAACAACAACAAAAAGACAAAAGACAAAAGACAAAAAAAAATAAAAAAAATAAAAAATGGGAGTTCTATTGTGGCTTAGTGGATTAAGGATCCGGGGTTGTCACTGCTGTGTCTCAGGTTCCATCCCTGGCACAGGAACTTCTACATGTCACAGGTGCAACCAATAATAATAATAAGATGAATTGCCATTTAAATGGTTTAAATTTCAGAGGATGTCTCTTTAAAGCATGTTGTACTCTAAACTGTTACCTACATGTAGAATATATTAGCCTGTGAGATAGCTTTCTTATGTTTGGTTTAAATAGGATTGCTTCCTATGAGTTCAGTGCCTCAATGTTTTGGTAGAAAGCAAGTACCTATGATAAAGCTGGTGCTACTTTAACAGAAGTTCATCTAGCACATATCAGATTTTAGTGGAGTTCCCATTGTGGTGCAACGGAAATGGGATATGACTAGGAACCATAAGGTTATGGGTTCGATCCCTGGCCTGACTCAGTGGATTAGGGATCTGGCGTTGCCGGGAGCTGTGGTGTAGGTTGCAGACGTGGCTCAGATCTGATGTCCTGTGGCTGTGGTGTAGGCCATCAGATGTAACTCCAATTTGACCCCTAGACTGGGAACTTCTATATGCCGCAAGTGCAGCCCTTTTAGCAAAAAAAAAAAAAAAAAAAAGGAAGAAAGAAAGAATCAGATTTTAGCTTTTCATTGTCCTATTTCTAAAAGGATTAGTGTACCTGAATTTAAAGAAGTGGGGTGAAATTTGCCTCTCAGTGGTTTTATCAGCTCGTACCTTATCATATGCTGATCTTGGACAATATGAATATTAATGTAAGTAATGTGAAAGGCACATGAAGTAGAAACCAGCAGATTCTGACTCTTAATATCTTTTCTGCCATTAAATAACCCTGTGACTTTAGACGGGTCACTTCATCTTCCTGGGCTTGCCCTATCTATAAAATAGGGAGATTGAACTGTTACCACTAAGATTCTTATGTCTTAAAATACAAAAAAACCATCCATCATTAAATAGGTCAACACAGTGGTCAGCGCACCCCAGTCTGTTGGTCTCATACCTGGCATAGTATAAATGTGTAGATGTAGCTATTCCTAGAGCCATGGAGGTGTAGGACATTTGAGCTAGCCAGGAACAGAAGCAGTGAGCATTCATTAGTCACTGAGTTCAGTAGGCTGAGAGCTGAACTGCAGGAAAAACCAAGAAAAACCTTCAGCCCTGGGATTGGGGGGGCAGTTTCCCTTGAAAGTCAGATCTTGGGATATAGATCATTGAAGAGAAAAACCAAGAGCCTGGCATTCAGGAAAGCAGTGAGTGGTTCTCCCTTGATTCTACAGAAGCAAACATCAGAGTTTGATAATTGATGTTACTGATGATTATGTGTCCTGAAAATTTTTAAATTACTTTGGATTTAATGTTTTATAAAGCAGAGGAATACGTATTATATTTTGGAATGATATCAACAAAGATGCTTGAAATAAAAAAAAATTATTTGTTAGGTCAGCTGAATCAAGAAAATATATCCAGGTATAGCTTCTACTCCCTACTAATGCTAGAAAAAATAAAAATTACTGGGATAACTTTTCTGTGATCTGGTCAAATAGCAGTTTATGAAAGGAAAAAATAATTAAGAAAAATAAGGTTTTGTTTGTTTGTTTTTAGGGCTGAGCTTGTGGCATGTGGAAGTTCTCAGGCAAGGAGTAGAATGGGAGCTGCAGCTGCTGGCCTACACCACAGCCACAGCAACTCAGAATCAGTCTCCACAGCTCAGGGCAAGGCCGGATTCCCGGCCTACAGAGTAAGGCCAGAGATCAAACTTGCATCCTCATGGTTACTAGTCACATTCCTTTTCGCTGCATCACAACGGGAACTCCCTTTTTTAAAAAAATTTTTTTTTAACAAGTGCCTCGTAGCTTCCTTCCACTGGAGATGGTTGAGAGTTGGCTCCTTTGTATATTATTGCTTCCTATTAAAGGAACAAAATCTTAATTGAGATAAAGTCCAGTTTGCATTTGCATTTACTTGTGAATTTATTTCTGCATATATGTGGGAGTTGAATACTGATACATTTAATTTTTCGCATTTGTAGCTAGTGAGGTTTAGATGGATATAACACAGTTTTTGTTAACTAGTATAAATATGTAACCTTGAAATCTGTGTAGTTACAAGATTTAAAATTAATGTATAATTGATACCTAGGCATAAAATATTTTCCCATGTTTTAAAAATACTTGAAGAAAAACTATTTGTACAGTATTGATGTGTGAAATGTAGTCGGTATATTTTGTTTTCTAGGGTTTAAAAATGGATGACATCTCTAAATTTGTACAGTAGATTTACAATAAGCTTACTTTTAATATTTGTTTTAGAAAATTTCAAACATGTACAGATGGGGAAAGACTAGTATAATAAACGCTTGTGTGCACCCATCACCCAGTTTCAATAGTTACCATACTATGGTAATTTTATTTCATCTACCTTTCCTTCCCCTTTACCTATCATGAATTACTTTGAAACAATTCCCAATCTTGGGCAGCAATGACATTCGCTTGCCACGTGGTGGCAGCATACCATCGTTTGAAAGTTATTAAGTAAATTTGAGAGTGTAATTATAAAAAATAAGGACTTCCTGCTATGATGCAGGGGGACTAATGGAGTCCCTGCAGCAGCAGGGACTTGGGTTCAATCCTGGCTCAGTGCAATAGGCTAAGGATCTGGTGTTGGCACAGGTTACAACTCTGGCTTGGATTCGATCTCTGGCCCAGGAATCAAATGCCATGGGGCAGCCAAAAAAGAAGAAAAAAAGACAGAAATGAGGAGCTATTGCTTAATAGTTTCAGGGTTTCTGTTTGGAGTAATGAAAAAGTTTTGGAAGTAGTGGCAGTGGTTGCACAATATTGTGAATATACTTAATGCCACTGAATTATACACTTAAAATGGCTAAAATGGTATTTAGAATACCACAGTAAAAAAAAAAACCTAAAAAAAAACTAAAAAGGAGGGGCAACCTCATGACAGTATATGATAGCATATAAATACACGAGGAGATTCAAAAGTATGGATCTTGTGAAAATAACCAATAAGTGTTTGTCATGCTATCTTCTTTTTGGGGAGAAAGACCTAGACTGGCCTTTAAATCAGTGAGCTTCCAGAATTACTTTTCAGCAGCAAAACCATGATAAATAAAACCCAAAATTGGAGCTAGTGAGGGGTCTGGAAAGCTTCTTCCATCTCGTTGAGTAACTTGCCCCACTTCCTCCCCATTGTAGGGCTCTAAATGTTTTACACTTTGACAGATCTCTGAGCACATCCTTCATGAACCAAAATCATTGGTTAGGAGTTCCCTGGTGGCATACTGATTAAGGATCTGGCATTGTCACTGCCATGGCGCAGGTGCAGCCAAAAAAAAAAAAAAAAAAAATCATCGTTGATAGAGTTTAAAGTATTTGTAGAGGAGATTCAGTTATTGGGTGCTTTAAGCAATTTACCATTCAGGTCTTTTTCAGCCTGAAATAATCATATGCTCAAAACTTTTGAGGATGGGGAAGGCATGGATGTAGGCTTTCTGGAGAACATTGCATATTATAAGAAAACATGTTTAGTATTCTAGATGCTTTGAATTTCAGTGTTGGAAGGAATCTTTTTTTTTTGGGGGGGGTTGTACCTGTGGCATATGGAGGTTCCTAGGATAGGGGTCTAATTGGAGCTATAGCTGCTGGCCTACACCACAGCCATAGTAACTCGGGATCCAACCTGAGTTTGTGACCTGTGCCATAGTTCATGGCAACACCGGATCCTTAACCCATTGAGCGAGGCCAGGGGTCAGACCCACATCCTTATGGATCCTAGTTGGGTTCTTTAACTGCTGAGCTACGAAGGAAACTCCAGGGAATCTTATTTCATTCAACCTCTTTCTTTGGGGGTGGGGGCTGCCTGTGGCATATGGAAGTTCTTGGGCCAGGGATTAAATCAGCACCACAGCAGCACCCCAGACCAATGCAGTGACAACGCCAGACCCCTAACCTGCTACACCACAAGAGAACTCCCAACCTCGCCTTTTTAAGGATGTGAAAACTAAATTCCAGGGAGATTGGCCTGAACAATGCTACACAGCTAATCAGTCAGTGGTGGGGCTGGGCTCTTTGTACTCTATCGTTACTGCTTTATAGCATATCTAGGAACAGGATAATATTCATTCTGCTTTTCCCCCTTTCTTTTTTTTTTTTTTTTTTTTTGTCTTTTCTAGGGCCGATCCCACGGCATATGGAGGTTCCCAGGCTAGGGGTCCAATCGGAGCTATAGCCGCCAGCCTACACCAGAGCCACAGCAACGCAGGATCCAAGCCGTGTCTGCAAGCTACACCACAGCTCACGGTAACGACAGATCCTCAACCCACTGAGCAAGGCCAGGGATCGAACCTGCAACCTCATGGTTCCTAGTCGGATTCTTTAACCACCGAGCCATGATGGAAACTCCCCTTTTCCCCCTTTCTCATGTTCTTTTTCCTGGTAATTGTGAGGTTCATTTATCAAATCAACCTTTGGAAACCAGAAAATTAAATCAACTAGAATATGCAGTTCTTCTGAGAAGTTTGCTTGGGATGGTTTTGCCATATTCAATCATTTCCGTTTGTATTTGCATAATACTTTGATATAATTTATCATAATAAGCACAGATCTAGTAGCTTCAGAGAGATGGTTTGGGGTAAATGATTACTGGCCTCACTTGGCTTTAAGACCCTTTTGGCCCTTGCTCTGCTGTTAGTTTTCTGTATGCCCCAGGGCAAGTATCTTTCCCTTCATTGGGCCTCAAGTTTTATGTGCAGTGGAAACTGGTAGAGGTAGATTTAATGAGCTTTAAAGCTTCCTTTCAGCAGTGCCATCTAGAGCTAGTAAGCGGAATGTAGGCTTCAGTACTGCAAGGAAGAATCACCCCCTTCCATGCTTTTAGTTAAAAAGAATTCACAGGATAGAAGCTGCTACTCATTGTCCATGACAGTAATTATGCACATAGTGAAAACAGACCAATTTATGAAGTTCACATGAGTGAATTTTTATTTAAGTCTCAATACAGTTTTTTTGAATGTTGAAATCTCAAGCTTCTTGACCTAAGTCCTAAGGTTATGGGGGTTTGAAAAGAAAATAGAAAGCAAATGGTGGTTGGCCAGACCGTTTCCTTTCTGTGTTTACATTTGTGTTACTTATTCAGTCGTTACTTTGAATCCCAAGTATGCTAAGAGGGCTCAAAAACTCAAGAGTCTGTAAAATATTTGTATTTTCTTTGATTCTCTAGGGGCTTATTCCTTTACTGAACATCGCTAGCATCACATATTTCCAAATGCCCACACATCTAGGGCTTGAGGTGTGTAGCTCTTTGTTGCTAATTTGGAATCCTTCAGAGATAGCAGAATTTTGGTTTGAAATTTGTCTTCTCCATTCAGAAGTGGTCATTTAACATCTGTTGGGTGTCCAGCGCTGTGTTGAGCTTGGCATATCAGAACATTGACATGGCTTCTGCTCTCAAGCAGCTCTTTGTCTAGAAGGAGAAGCATAGTATAATGTGTTCGATACGTTATGCAGAGTTATTTGACAGCATTGAGGAGTATCTAGATCATGTTTATTCAGGCACAGTGATAAGACTCTGGAGTCAAAATTTCTAGTCATCATTAGTCACAAGAGCTTACTCAGTCTAATTTGATGTGTATGTATTTCAACCTAATAAACAGTTTTTAGGTTTCATTTCCAAAAAATGCAAGGGAGAAAAACAATTTTCTTTTTCTTTTTTTTTTTTTTTTGGTTTTTTAGGGCCACACCAGCGGCATATGGAGGTTCCCAGTCTAGGGGTGGACTCAGAGCTGTAGCCGCCGGCCTATGCTACAGCCACAGCAATGCAGGATCTGCCTCGTCTTCGACCTACACCACAGCTCACAGCAATGCCAGATGCTTAACTCACTGAGCGAGGCCAGGGATCAAATCCGCGTCCTCATGAATGCTAGTCAGGTTCGTTAACCACTGAGCCACAGTGGAAACTCCAAAAAAAGCATTTCATAGGAAATTTTGTTTTGTTTTGTTTTTTGTCTTTTTGCCTTTTCTAGGGCTGCTCCTGTGGCATATGGAGGTTCCCAGGCTAGGGGTCTAATCAGAGCTGTAGCAGCTGGCCTACGCCAGAGCCACAACACAGGATCCGAGCCACGTCTGTGAGCTTCACCACAACTCACGGCAACACCGAATCCTTAACCCACTGAGCAAGGCCAGGGATTGAACCCGCAACCTTATGGTTCCTAGTCGGATTTGTTAACCACTGTGCCACGAGGGGAACTCCCATAGAGACTGTTTTACTGAATTTTCATTGTCCTTAACTCTTAAGAGAGTGTCAGGAAAATCCTCACTGTGTATAGGAGCCCTGAATGTACACTAACTCCTTGCCCTCAAACTCCAGGAACAGAAAACAACCGTTCATGTGATAAAAATCAGTGTAACATTGTAAGAGCCTGTGCTTGAAAGGCCACAAGTCTTGCCTGGAGGCTGTTAGCATAATTAGGACTTGGCAGGGCTAGCTCGAAGAGAAGCTCCTTGACGTGAGTGAGGTCCACTTGTGTGCACGTGGACCACACAGAATAGCATGTTTTTTTTGGTGCGTCATAAAGCCTGGTAGACTTTCCTATGCAAGAGCCCAAACTTGGGGAGAAGGGGAAGAAAGAAGACAAGGACTGGATTGGAGCAGAATGAGAGTGGGAGAACCAGACAATTCAAGTCCTAAATGTTGCACTGTGTGGGACTGGCTCTCATGTTCCACTTCAAGGTGAAGTGTTTCTAGCCTGGATGAGAGTTGAAAGGGAGAAGAATGTCAGTTCATCTTTTCATAGGCTGTCACTTCAGGTGACATGTTGAAGCTGGGAGTTGTTTTCATAAAGGAATGTGTGTGTTCACTGCTACTGTTTGTTGTTTTGTGACACTCCTTGAGATCAGCTGACACTCAGAAGTACTGAGTTGAAAACCTGTATTAAGGAGATGTTGCCTGGCTTTCAGAGAGCCACAGACCTCTGTGCTTAAGGAGAATCTCTCACCAGCTAGTTCTCTCTCTCTCTCACCTTCCCCAGGTCTTTCTGGTCTATGGTTTGACTTCCTTGTCTTAGCATAGCTTATTTGTCTCCACTGCCTCTCTTCCCAATTCTGTAATTGGCTTGTAAGCATCTCTATACCACTGTTGTAGGCTCCACTGCATTGGACATATGGCAACCAGTTATCCAATCTCAAAATGTGTACATGTCTGACAGAGGACTTCTCGATTTATACAACTATTAACATGAAAAAGAATGGAACAAGTGATGATTATAATTCCATTTATTTATGCAATTAACATGTTACTATTAAAAAGAAAAAACTCTGTGAAATTGAATTCCCTCAAAATTAGAGTTACACTGCCATGAGATTTACTTTGTACCTTTGTTATCTGCTTCCCTGACCATGTTCAGTTTCTCTGCCGTGTTCATATTTCCTCGGAAAGCATCTCATGATTAATTTCTTCTCACCTGGAATTTGTTGTTATTCTTTGCTTATGCTTGATGCTTCTTATTTATAAGTTGTCTTTGTATGTTCCTAAGTCACATCATTTGTGCGTATGCTCTTTGTCATTCTAGGGTGAATGTCATAACAAGTCCTATGACCACATGCCATAACAGGTGGTCCCATGGTAAGAAAGAGTAAGGTGATCCACCTTTGTGGATTCTGAACCCTGATGAGGCACCATGTGTCCTTGGTGAGCCAGTGTAGCCGAGGAGTTTTTTTTTTTTTTTTTTTTTTTTTTTTTTTCTTTATAGGGCTACACCCATGGCATATAGAAGTTCCAGGCTAGGGTTGAATCAGAGCTGTAGCCACCAGCCTATGCTACAGACACAGCAACGTCAGATTTGAGCTGCGTCTGTAACCTACGCCACAGCTCACAGCAATGCCATATCCTTAACCCACTGATCAAGGCCAGGGATCGAACCTGCATCCTCATGGATGCTAGTCAGGTTTGTTTCTACTGAGCCATGATGAGAACTCTGCCTAGATTTGAGCCTTTGTGGTCTATGCAGAATTTTCTGAGGCCTAAGGGATAATGAATCCATCAAGTATATCAAAAGTGATTTCCAGAGTTGGTGGTGAAGAGAAAGGAGAATGGTTCTTAAAGCTGTAGAATGAAATCATGCTCCATTTTCAGGTTAGTAAAGAACATTAACAGCATTTTGCCAGGGGAGAGTACTCCTTTGTTCATTTGAATTTTAATTTTTATTTTCTTCTGAAAAGCTAAACTATGTAGTTGCAGTATTTGTAAAGCCAGGGTCTATTTGATTTTAATCAGAGATATGTAGAAAATTTTGTTAGATTAGCAAGATTTTCTGAACTATACATTCCCTGAGTTCTCAGAAATTGCAGTTTACTAAATTACTTTGCTACAAAGTAGCTGCCAGCTTACTGTCTCTTCCAGGTCTTTATTCTTTTTTTTTTTTTTTTTTTTTTTTTTTTTTTTTTTTTTTTTTTTTTTTGTCTTTTTTGTCGTTGTTGCTATTTCTTGGGCCGCTCCCGGGGCATATGGAGGTTCCCAGGCTAGGGGTCCAATCGGAGCTGTAGCCACCAGCCTACGCCAGAGCCACAGCAACGCGGGATCCGAGCCGTGTCTGCAACCTACACCACAGCTCACGGCAACGCCGGATCGTTAACCCACTGAGCAAGGGCAGGGACCGAACCCGCAACCTCATGGTTCCTAGTCGGATTCGTTAACCACTGCACCACGACGGGAACTCCCAGGTCTTTATTCTATCAGTGAATTTCTAGTGAACTGAATTCCTTGGACACTTTTTATCCTTGATTTTTAGTTAAACTTCCTCCTTATCACTTTCTTAAAATTCTTCTTTTGCTTCAGTGAACTGTTCTATCCTAATAATTTACTGTCTCTTTTTAGTATTCTTTTTTTAGGTGCTTTGGTTGCTTTTTCTTTGTTCACGCCTCATGTCAGCAGTGGCAAACTGTGGGTCAAAACTGCTGGACTGCTGACATGTTTTATTTGGCCCTCAAAGTGTTTTGAAAATGTTTATAGTATTGCCAGTAATAAAATTTTATTTTATATTAAGAATCTGGGTGTAGCTTTTCAGGGGAAATGGCCTGGCTGTACTGGGTAGCCTCTTCCCAGTGGCAGAGGTGCTCCTCTGGGAGGGACACATGTTTGCTCTAGAGGCCTTGGCTCCATCCAGTGCACTTTACATGCTTGCTCTTGTCCTAGTCTCTGTGCATTTGCACTGGCAACCCCTGTCTGCAGAGTGTATTTGCCAGGTTCTCACCTGAGATTTCTTGTTTCTCCACATGCTCTCCCTGAGCACTTCTGCCTCCATCAGTTGCAGAAACCAGGTGGAGGAGTCTGCCATCTTAAGTAATTTTTTTTTTTTTCCAGTTCAGTGTTTGCGCTGGCTTTTCAACGTTTGAGTTCTTTTCTTCTTTGCACTTTAATCACATACCTTTTGTTGCTTTCAGGTCTATAAGTTTTTTTTTTTTTTTTTTGTCTTTTGTTGTTGTTGTTGTTGTTGTTGCTATTTCTTGGGCCGCTCCCGCGGCATATGGAGGTTCCCAGGCTAGGGGGTTGAATCGGAGCTGTAGCCACCGGCCTACGCCAGAGCCACAGCAACGCAGGATCCGAGCCGCGTCTGCAACCTACACCACAGCTCACGGCAACGCCAGATCGTTAACCCACTGAGCAAGAGCAGGGATCGAACCCGCAACCTCATGGTTCCTAGTCAGATTCGTTAACCACTGCGCCACGACGGGAACTCCCCAAGGTCTATAAGTTTTGATAGCTTGAAATATCCCAGCAATGTATGTTAATTAAGACTTCTTATCTGCTTGTAGGGATTCCCAACTGTCATTTGAATCTTCTGTGTCCCAATAACTGAGTGGTTGTCATATTGTGCGAAGAAATGATATCAAGATTGGATTGCTTTGGTTTTACTTTTTAATGTAAAATAGAGCGGCATTGTCAGTTTTCTCACCTTTGCAATTTTCGTACTTTTGCTTTAACACTGTTGTGTAAAAACCTGTCTTTGAGGTTTATACCATACTGTCCTTTACCCCTCTTTGTGATCATCCACTAAAACTTCTGGTGCAGACATTTCTCTCATCTTGCTCCCCTCAGTTCATGGCTTCTTTAGGGCCACACTAGAGGCATATGGAGGTTGCCAGGTTAGGGATTGAATTGGAACCATTGCCATAGCTGCTGGCCTATGCCACAGCCACAGCAGCACTGCAGCTTGTGGCAGTGCCAGATCCTTTAACCCACTGAGTGAGGCCAGGGGTCAAACCTGCATCCTCATGGATACTAGTTGAGTTCTTAACCCAATGAGCCACAATGGGGACTCCTCATGAGTGATTTTATCTCTGATTCATAGTATTGCTATCTTCACTCTAAATCTTGCCATTGCTATGCTTGTGAAGAGTTCATCTAACACACCACTCTCTAGGAGCTTAAAATTTACTTGGAGATAACAAACATAGTATGTAAAAAAAAGTAAAAAACTTCAAGAGTTCCCATTATGGCTGAGGTAATGAATCCCACTAAGATCCATGAGGACGTGGGTTCGATCCCTATCCTCACTCAGTGGGTTAAGGATCCAGTGTTGACTTGAGCTGTGGTGTAGGTCGGAGACGTGGCTCAGATCCTGCGTTGTTGTGGTTGTGGTATAGGCCAGCAGCTACAGCTCCAAATCAACCTCTACCCTGGGAACTTCCATATGCTGTGGGTGCAGCCCTACAAAAACCAAAAAAAAAAAAAAAGTGAAAAACTACACAAAAATAACATCTTAAGGCATCTGTAGAAGAAGTGACATAGGTCTAAGTTTGATAAATTGCTAACCAAGTTAAATAAGTAGTTTTTTGAATGGTAGAAATCTCTTTTTGCCCAGATTCATGTTTCCACATGGACGGATAGCCCTCCTTGTAATTCTCATGTAAGTCTTTGTCCCAGAGAGGAGTGGCTAATCTTTTTGGAGAGTTTGGGCAGGGAGCCAGTCAGGGCCTAGCTTTCAATCCCTCTCCCCTTTCTCTCTTCCAGAGCCAGCCACCAGCAGCCTGTTCCTCTAAGTTTTCCAGAAACAGACCTTCCTGTAGGGAAACCTGTGGTTTTCTGACTGTGGCTGTGGTTAGTGGACGAGTTAGCTCAATCCTGGGCTGAAGTTTTAGGAAGACATTGTTGCATTTTTAAAATATGGGTTTTATCTGTAATAAATCTGACAGTTTGCTCTCTATCTATTTGACTTTTTTGTCTTATTTCTCACTTATTCCAGAAGTAGGTAGGTAGGTAGCTGGGAGGAAAGGATTTTGTTTATTGATCCTCTAAACCCCAGTGGTAATCATTGCTAAAATGTTCATAGGGAACAAGATTCTTCTGGCTTTTTTTTGTTTGTTTGTTTTTTTGCCGTTTCTTGGGCCGCTCCCTCGGCATATGGAGGTTCCCAGGCTAGGGGTCTAGTCGGAGCTGTAGCTGCCAGCCTACACCACAGCTCACGGCAACGCCGGAATCGTTAACCCACTGGGCAAGGGCAGGGATCGAACCCTCATGGTTCCTAGTCGGATTCGTTAACCACTGCGCCACGACGGGAACTCCCCTCTTCCTGGCTTTTTAAAAAAATTACTCAATGAATTTAATACATTTCTGGCTTTTTTAAAGTTTGAGTATTGAGAGATGGCAGAAATCCGAGGTTTTTCTGCCTTTTAGGGCTGAATCCATAGCATTTGGAAGTTCCCAGGCTAGGGGTCGAATTGGAGCTACAGCTGCCTGCCGCAGCCACAGCCACAGCAACTCGGAATCCAAGCTGTGTCTGCGACCTACACCACAGTTCATGGCGGCCCCAGATCCCCAACCCACTGAGAGAGGCTAGGGTTTGAACCTGCATCCTCATGGATGCTAGTCGGATTCATTTCCTCTGCATCACAGTGGGAACTCCCAGGTATGATTTAAAAAGTGTTGATTTGTGGAAATTTAAACAGATAAAGGTGAACAGGAAGTTGATAGGTGGCCTGAACAAAAGGCTTTGGTAAGATGTTGGTAGTGATGAGATTACGAAGATTAATTAGCCAGGGCAGATTATATAGGAATTTGAATGCCTGATGGAGAAATTTGACTTTTTTCTCTTACTTTTTTTTTTTTTTTTTTTTTTTTGTCTTTCTGCTATTTCTTGGTCTTAGGCTGCTCCCGCGGCATATGGAGATTCCCAGGCTAGGGGTCCAATCGGAACTGTAGCCACCGGCCTACACCAGAGCCACAGCAACGCGGGATCCAAGCCGAGTCTGCAACCTACACCACAGCTCACGGCAATGCTGGATCGTTAACCCACTGAGCAAGGGCAGGGACCGAACCCTCAACCTCATGGTTCCTAGTCAGATTCGTTAACCACTGCGCCACGACGGGAACTCCGACTTTTTTCTCTTATAAGTAGTAGAAAGCTATGTAGGGGAATGATAATGTTAAAGTGATGTATTAGGAAAGAGTTTTATGAATTTGTTTCAACATAGTATAATACATAAAAGAATAGATTATCATTAGTTGTCTGAGAACAAGCTAATACCATTCAGTGGTAACAGCTAATAGGGTGCAATCTAATGTTCACTGTAAGTCATTTTGCATGAGCAAAGGATATACTAGGAAGTAATATTTCTTGAAAGTAGTCATTCCTTAAGTAGCTGTGATTTCTTTGAACAGAGGGCCACTTCACAGGCTGATTTAGGTGGACTTAAAGTCATCTTTTATCATTAGTATTAACTTCCCAAAGCAAGCATTTTTGAAGGAGGTGTACAAAATTTTTTTTTAATTGAGAGATGTATTTATGAATGTATGTTGGATTGTTTGTAGTGTCTAGCAAAATAAAACGAGATGAGAAAAATAGTTTTGGAATCCATCCAAGGTGATGTAATTCAATATTAAGAAAGCTTTGGCAGCGTAATTTAGTAACCCTGAACAGGTAAAAATGCCTGCTAAATGAAATTACATAAATTACATCTTTACCTAGCAGCTGATATTCATGGAGAGGTCAGCTCTATGGCATATAGATGGCTGAGGTCACAATAGGTGCTTTCCAGTGTGGGCTAAGACCATTTTGTAACCTCAGCAGTACAGTGTGAGGTAGAGGAGGGTGCTCTTTTCCCAAAGAGCTTTTTCTTTCTCAACATTTCTTCTACCACTTTCTCCTCTATCCCCACCTGCAAGCCATTCCCCTACTCCCTAGCCACTATTGTGGTTAAAGGAGCCATGCCTAGTTTTGCCTTGGCTGTGTTAGATTGGCTGGCAGATGAAACCGAAAATAAGTCTGCTCATTTTCAGGACTGTCAGACCATGAACTACTTTAGGAAAAAAATGTTTTGAATAGGGAGGTTAAATCAAGATCTGGGGTTATATAAGTGCTTTATATGAGTAATTTTAATTAAATAAGTAATACCTTTTTTCTTCTGTTAATAGTTTTTAATTATGCAGGTAGTGCTTATAATTGAAGGTATAAATACCCCTAGTCCCATTGTCCTTTTTAAGGATAATTACTGTTAACAATTTGTATGTATTCCCAGATAAATTGGACCTTTTTATATTTATTTGTTGTTCTGCAGCTTGCTTTTTAAAAAAATCTAACAATATATCTTGCTGGCTTTTCTTTTGTCAGTAACTTTCAGGAGGGTTGTATAATAAGTAGAGCATAGGGAGGCATAGCAATGATTTATTTAACCACTTTTGTATTGACGAATACTGGTAAGATTTTCCCAGTTAATCTTTTTTTTTTTGCCAAACGTGTAGCATAGAGAAATTCCCCAGCCAGGGGTCAAACTCTGCCTGGGGAACCTGAGCCACAGCAGTGACAGTGCTAGATCTTTAACCACTAGGCCACCAGGGAACTCCTTTTAACCCTTTTTTGGGTGCTAGGCACAGCACTAAATTCCTTACATACATCGTATAAACTAAGCAACAACTTGTGTCATAGGTGTTACTCCTTACAAGGTAAGGAAAAAAAAAATGAAGCTCACTTGCCCAAGGTCTTACAGCCCAGGAGTGGAAGAACAAGGGTTAAAACCCAAGCCAGTCTTATCACAAAACCTTCCTTCTTTTCTACTTCTCATTTCTCAGTCTAAAGTATTATTAGCAGATAAGATTTTTTTTTCTGTTAGTGATATTATTAGAATTAGCTTGAATATAATTTTCATGTTCTATTTAAAATTCAGTTCTTGTTTGTTTGTAGTTTTGTAGTTTTCCTCTCTGTTGCTTTTCATGCATAGGTCTATTCTGCACAGTTTGAAATATGGCAATATAAAGTGGCCCCTGTGGCTTATGTTAACTCCTGTTTCTTCTAGTTTGTGGATTAGAGAGTAGTTGATATAAATGTCTGTGTAGCAGTATTCAAGGCTGAGAGAAATGTCCAATAAAACTCCTTTTTTAAAATTTCCTGTTGTGGCGCAGTGGAAATGAATCCGACTAGGAACTATGAGGTTGCAGGTTTGATCCCTGGCCTTGATCAGTGGGTTAAGGATCTGGTGTTGCCATGAGCTGTGGTGTAGGTTGAAGATGCAGGTCATATATAGTGTGGCTGTAGGCCAGCAGCTACAGCTCTGATTAGACCCCTAGCCTGGGAACTTCCACGTGCCGCAGGTGCGACTCTAAAAAAAGACCAAAAACAAAAACCAAAAAACGCTTCTTTTTTTTTTTTTTTTTGGTCTTTTTTAGAGCCACACCCATGGCATATGGAGGTTCCCAGGCTAGGGGTCCAATCGGAGCTGTAGCTGCTGGCCTACACATACCACAGACACAGCAACACGGGATCTGAGATGCATCTGTGACCTACACCACAGCTCATGGCAACACTGTATCCTTAACCCACTGAGCAAGGCCTGGAATCAAACCTGTGTCCTCACAGATGCTAGTCAGATTGGTTTCCACTGAGCCACGACGGGAACTCCAAAATTTTTAAGCTTCTGATGACGGTGTTGTAAAACTTTTTACCTTGTGTATTACTTTGCCCCCCTGCCCCCGCTCCCAGATGGTGGCGCTCTAAGGTAGTGTGAGCAAGAGAGAAAGCATCCCTACTCAAGCAGGGCAAGATGCCAGGCCTCTTAACCTAGCCAGCCCAGTGAGAGGGCACTTCTTTCCTTTTAGTTAGGAAGACGTTGACCCTCTCCCTACCCTGCTACCCCTTTGGCTTTGTGCAAGTAAATGCATCCAAGAATGAGTGTGCTGCTCTACCTCCAGGCCTTTTGCTCGGCTTAGTGAAAGTTGTGCTTTGTACTATACTGAATGAATGTCCTGAAACTCTTCCTGCGTAAAAGTGGATTGGGATGAGTGGTGGAGAGAGGCATCTTGAACACTTGGTTTTAGAGTAGTGAATCCGAACTTTTTGAGAATCCTGGACTGCTTTGAGGATCTGTTAAAAACCACTGACTGGTTGTTCTCGGATATTTAGGCTTTGTTTCCCTTCCTATATTGAAAGCTGCCTGAAGATGGGGACTGTGTTTTTGCTGCTTTTACCCTTCTTCTAGTACCAAATTCAGTCTAATAGCAAGTAGCATTAACACTGTTTCTTAGAGTGTTGCCCTTAGGAAGCTTTGAACTCAGGTGGAAAGGATTAGTTACCTCAATGTTTAGTAAACATTTTACAGGGAAAGATGTGTGAATAATTTTAGGTGAGATGCAACAGTAATTGACCAAGCTTAGGGAGATTTCCTCTGAGTTGGTTTTTACTTACTGGTGTTTATATTTGGGCTCACCTACACCATCATAGATAACCAAGGGTTGATAGGAGAAGATATTTTAATTGTAAGTAAGATTTGTAGTAGAAAAACGCAGATAGTATACACATGACCCATCTGATGCTGGGTAAGAGGAGGCGTCTTTGATAGTGAAATTGACACATGAATTCTCTTATTCTTCTTGCCCTGCTTAGCTGAAATGCCAGGAGAGTAGGGAAGATCTGGCCACCTGCAGCTGCAGCCTATGTGGCTTTGTCACTAATGTAGCTACTCCTATCCTGTTTGCCTCCTCAGTGTTTATCTGGGTAGGGGCAGCAAAGAGGGAAAAGGAATGGCCTGACTTTTTGCTTCTCTGATGGTAGAAGCCTTTCTCTAGTAAGTCAGAAAACAAACTTCAAAGATTGGTGGCCCAGGTTGCTACGGCAAAGCTAAAAGATGGATGATTTTCATTTTTATATTATTTATTCTTATGTTCTCATTCTTTAGAGAGAACATAAGAATAAATGTGTCTGTTTCCTGCTATTGATTGTGATTCTATAAGTTAGAATATTTTCCGCATATTATAGAAGAAAAAAGGATGTAAATGAATCTAAAATGATAAGCCAGAATATGCTATTTAAATCTCTGACTACTATTATAATAATTGGCAGTCATCTTTTTGAAAAGGAGATGAGTGGTTTAACTCTGTCCAAACTGCTTTTTTCTTTTTCTTTTGTCATTTTAAGGCTGCACCGGGGGCATATGGAGGTTCCCAGGCTAGGGGTCGAATTGGAGCTACAGCTGCTGGCCTACAGCGCAGCCACAGCAACTCTAGATCCGAGCTGCATCTGCGACCTACACCACAGCTCATGGCAACACCAGATCCTCAACCCACTGAGCAAGGCCAGGGATTGAACCCAAAACCTCATGGTTCCTAGTCAGATTCGTTTCCGAAGTGCCACAACAGGAACTCTGCTCTTTCCAAACTGAATTGAGTTTTAGATTATCAGTTTATTTTCAGCTTTCCCATGGAGATCATTTGGTGTCCCTAGGTGCTTTACAATGAACCTTCCCAATTTTTTACTTTTCCACTCACTCTGCAATTTTGGTACCTTTCTCATAAACACAAAACAGAACACCCTGCTACCACTTAGGAGTGATAAAAGCCTAATTTCAGGAGAAGATTCATCTACGAAATGTCATTACACAATTATGAATATACACAGAATGCTATCCTTAGCATTAGGGGCTGACAGTATCGTGTGGGAAGCTTAACATTTAAATGAATTGTTTTTCAATTTTGAAACATGATATTTTTTAGGAAACAAAAATCTACAAGTCCTGATAGATAAGAAAACAAAGAATTGCAAAGAATTAGATTACATATATTGCCTAGAAAGTTCTACTCTCCTTGGGGAGCTTATCTATTTCTGAAATTGCAATGACCATCATTTTGATAGAAACACAAAACATGACATATTTATGTTGGAAGACTAAACAAACAGTAGGGATGGAAGGGTTTAGTCTTCTGATGGTAGCATGACAGAAATTCAGTAAATAATTCATCAAATTTGATAGCCAAGCAATAGTCATATAAGCATATTATGCAGGAAAATTGAGGTCATTACTGGAGGAAATGCCTAGAATATTTGAGGATACATGCCTCTGGGGAGGGAGACTAGAGACTGAGGAGTGGAGGTGGTAGAGTTCCTTTTTCATCATAAACAACTTCTTTCTTTTTTGTTTTTTAAATGTACGTACGTATGTTACTATTATGTGATGGTATTTCATAGAATTGACTGGAAGGTTTGTCTCTATAGAATTGGTTATAACATATGGTAAGAGAAGGGCAGAGACATTGTTTTATTTAGCCCATGTCCCTAGTGCCTAGGATAGACCTGACACATAGGGAGGGTTTGATAAATATTTATTGGATGAATGAAGCTGTTGCAGACATAAAATTTCTGGCATATGAATGAGATTAGAAAGTTCAGGATAGATAAGGCAGATGCTCTCTACTGAGTTGTAAATGCCATGGCAGGGGCGGGGGCGGGGGGGTCTTGCTTGCTTTTTCCTGTGTCTTGTAGATAGGCGTCAGGTACAGAATAGATGCTCAGGGCTTTCTTTAAAATGGATGATTCAAGAATTTCAGCCCTGAGGGTGAGAAGTAAGGGTGTTCCCCCAGCTGGTGTCTTGTTGCACCTATCTAGTTGTAGCATACTCCTTGCCTCACTTGGTTGTTACTTTGTTAGGCATAGAATTAGTTACTCAGTTGCACTAAGTCTTTCTTTATGTATTTGTTAAACTGTTTCAGTAGAGGCTTCTATGAACAAAACTTAGCATTAGGCTCTATAGAGGTTATAAACATGAATAAGCCTGCGTCTCTGACTCCGAAGAAAATGTAGTCCAGAAGGGGAAATCAAATTTATATATGTTTAATTCTTATATACAGGGTATATCGTGAGGCCCAAGCAGCTTGTGTGGGAGAAAGGGGAAGGCATAATTCAATCTCACTGCAGGTGGGAGGGAGAGAGACTGAAGTGCAGACCAGAGAGAGGAAGGATGAATCAGGAAGGCATCTTTTCCTTTTTTCCTCTCTCTCTCCCCTTTCTTTTTCACTCTTTTAGTTCTTTCTGCCCTCCTTTGTTTCTGCATTTATTTAGTGCTGCCCTAAGCCAGGAAACATGTTCCATGCTAGAATATAAAAAGATAAATTAAGGAGCTCATGGTGTGGTTGGAGAGACAGACATGTGACCAAATTACAGTATAAGTGCAATGAAAGAGTTCTAGCAAAAACTTAAGGAGTTAGGCAAATCAGCCGCCTTGTTTTGAATAGAAGTGTTACTTACTATATCATTTCTTGAATTGCTGTGTGCCAGGCATTGTATTTTGAGCATTTTCATACATTTAATCTTAATAATGATCCTCACAACAACTCTGAAGTGAAATGTAAGTAGATATTATTATTCCCGCTTTAGAGATGAGGAAGGCATGTGAAATGTTAAATGGCTTGTCTGTGATCACATATTCAGTAAATGAAGGACCTGTATCTAGATCTGACTCCAGGGTTCATTCTATTCAAGAAACAACTAAAGGAATCCTTATATAGTAGAATGGATAAACAAAATGCAGTCATTCATACAATGGAATATTATTTACTCATACAAAGGAAATGAATTGATACATCCTATAACATGGATGAACCTTGCAAACAAACATTATGCTAGGTGAAAGAAGTCAATTATAAATACCACATTCTATGATTTCTTTTATATTTCATGTCCAGAATAGGCATATATATACACAGGTTAGGTTAGTGGTTTTCAGGGGCTCATGGAAGGGGAAAATGAGATAATGGCTTTGGAGTTTCTTTTTAGGATAATGAAAATGTTCTAAAATTGATTTGTGATGATTGCACAACTTTGTGTATACTTAAGACAAAACAAAACAAAAACCGCAAACATTGAATTTTACACTTTAAATGGATGAATTGTGTGGTATATGAATTCTATCTCAACAAAATTGTTTTAAACAAAACAAAACTTCTTGAGACTCTGAAATTGAATTTTCTGCCCTAGGTAGCTAGAAGTATTATTAAGGTCTTAGTATAAAAGTAAATAAGCAGCTGATCATCACTTATAGAATAAGATCGGCTTTTTCCTCACATGTTATTTATCAACATTTACCTTACATTAATAATGTCTTAAGGTGCACTAAGAGAGTTGTAAGGTTTTTTGTTTTTTTGTTTTTTGGGTTTTTTGTTTTTTTGTCTTTTTTTGGTCTTATTAGGGCTGTACCCATGGCATGTGGAGGTTCCCAGGCTAGGGGTCAAATCAGAGCTGTAGCTGCTGGCATATGCCACAGCCACAGCAACTCGGAATCTGAGCCATGTCTGCAACTTATACCGCAGTTCATAGCAACGGTAGATCCTTAACCCACTGAGCAGGAGCCAGGGATCAAACCCAAGTCCTTATGGATGCTAGTTGGGTTTGTTACCACTGATCCCCAATGGAAACTCCCTCCTGTCTTGTAAGTTTTAAGTAAAATTTCCAAAGATAGTGCAATTTGTTTTTTACGTTCATTTGGAGAAAACTTGAAACATTGAGGATTGATGAGTAAATAATGTCGGGTTTTATCTTATTTGTTTGTTTATTTTTTGTCTTTTTAGGGCCACTCCCAAGGCATATGGAAGTTCCCAGGCTAGGGGTCAAATCAATCACAGCCACAGCAACATGGGATCCGAGCCAGGTCTGTGACCTACACCACAGCTCATAGCAGCGCCAGATCCTTAGGGTTTTAACAGTTGGATGATACTTAAATCTTCGGAGCAGATATACAGAAATCTTAGTTGGTTGTAAGACTCTGAACCTTCTGGCACATTTCTTTGCAGCCGTGCCCTAGACTCTGGTATCCCAGTAGCAGTTGTACTGCAAATGATGTGATTGAAACCCAGAGAGATGATGTTCCAGAATGTGTAGCAACCTCTAGGCCAAGTATTGGATAAGGATCAATATGTTTTCATGTCCTACTGTAAAATCAGGCGCTTAAGAAAAAACGGTTTTGCTAGAGTCAAAGGAGAAGGGCCCTGGGGAAAAAAAAAAACAACAGTAAATGAGAGCAGAATCAAAATATTAGACATTAAGTGCTGAGTGTCTCTTTTTAGTATCTTTGTCAGTTATTTGGATTGTGGTGACTGATAGGTTAGTTTTCAAAAGACTGATTTGTAAAGGTTGTTAATACCTCAGAAAATGGGACCAGATTTCAAAACAATTAATTAAATTGTACAGAATACCCATTATGTGCAAGGGCCTGTACCAGTGTCCTAAAGAATCTAAAAGCATTGTAAGATCTAGCATCTTTTAGCTAAATTTTACCATCTCCTTCAGGAATTTATAAACCCATCTGCCACAATGAATGATTGAATTCTACTTTGCTAGCCAGTCTTTGGATTATAAAGGAGAATCTGACTCAGACATGACTACCATCTTGGCCACGTGTTAATCACTTGTCCTCTTTGGGATGTAGAAACTAATTGTTCCAAGCCTTGATCATCATCTTATGTACTTAACTGGTGTGTAAGAAGCCCTGGTTAGATCACTGAGGCATGAGGTTCAGTCCTTACCTGCCCAGTGCTGCCCTTCCGCCAGCCCAGGTCAGTCATCTATCCATGTCTCTACTCCCAGTTCTGTGTGTGTGTGTTTGGGAGAGGATTGGATGGAGAAGAGAGTGACTTCTTTGAGGGATTTCATGAACAAGTGCTCATAGGTTGGTCTCAAGTGCCTTCTCTTCAAGGTACTTTTGTCAGAAGCCATTATGGATTTGGACTGGAGCTTAATAACAAAATGAATGGAGTAAAGATATATCCCTGACTGCACTTAGGCTATCAGTTACGTCCTAGCACAGCACCTTAACAGTTGCCACCACGATCATCTGTGAACAAGATTTCATAAAGGAGAGAGAAGGTAATGGAGAGTCACCTCAAGAATCCTACTCATGGTCAGGGGGGTGCTTTTGGAGTCCTTTGTTTTTCTTGAGTCTGGTTGGCCCATTTGGTCTAGTATTCCTAGGGATACTGGAAGCTAGCCTTGGAACTAGGCCCCCCCCCCCTTTTTTTTTTGTCTTTTTGTTGTTGTTGTTGTTGTTGTTGCTATTTCTTGGGCCGCTCCCGCGGCATATGGAGGTTCCCAGGCTAGGGGTTGAATCGGAGCTGTAGCCACCAGCCTACACCAGAGCCACAGCAACGCGGGATCCGAGCCGCGTCTGCAACCTACACCACAGCTCACGGCAACGCTGGATCGTTAACCCACTGAGCAAGGGCAGGGACCGAACCCTCAACCTCATGGTTCCTAGTCAGATTCGTTAACCACTGCGCCACGACGGGAACTCCTAGGCCCTTTTTTAAATGACATCATGGGAACAAATCAGAAGTATAGATCAGCAAAAATAAAAAAATTTCCTTTTGTCACCCAGGTATTACCGTACTATTCACATTCTTCTCTACTTTGCTTTTTTAAGGTAACATTTTGTAAGTTTATAAGTAAGTTTTCATCTCATCTAATTTTTACCATATTCAGATTTCTCCCATTCTCTCTCAAATATCCTTTTTAACTGGTTTATTTAAACTAATATGTAATCTGGTATGCACATTGTATCTGATTATTTCCTTTAATCTCTTTTAGTCTAGCACATTTCCTATCTTTTCTTTTTCCTTCTAGAATATTAATAACACTGACTTACTGGAAGTTCCCTTGTGGCACAGCATCGTCACTGCAGTGTCTGTGGTCACTGCAGTGACTCGGGTTCAGTCCCCGGCCTGAGAACTTCCATGGCCTAAATAAATAATAAAAACACTGACTTACTGAGAACTTCTGCAAAACCAACTTTGGTTTTTTGGGTTTTTTTGTTGTTGTTGTTTGTTTTTTAGGGCCTCACTCATGTCAAGTGTAATTTCCCAGGCTAGGAGTCAAATTGGAGCTACAGCTGTCGGCCTAAGCCATAGGCACTGCAGCACCAGATCTGAGCTGCATCTTCAATTTACACCACAGCTCACAGCAATGCCATATCCTTAACCCACTGAGCATGGCCAGGAATTGAATCCATATCCTCGTGGATACTAGTTGGGTTCATTATTACTGAGCCACAACGGGAACTCCTATGGAACCAACTTTGGATGTGCTGATTGCTTCTTGTTATATCGTTTGTTTTTCTTTTGGAGGGGACGAGATGGGGGGCTGAGCCCTGGCATGCAGAAGTTCCAGGGCAGGATGGAACCTGTGCCATAGCAGTGACAATGCCGGATCCTTAATCTCCTGAGCCATGAGGAAGTTCCATTGTTGTTTGTTCTTATATCCCCTGTAAACTGGCAATCACATCCATTGATTTGATGAAGCTGATTTTTTATTTGAATGCCAAACAGAATGTGTCTGATTTTCAGTGTCTGATGCTAAGATTAGCCTTTGGATTAAGATGATGAAATTTGATCTTTTTACCTTGTAGTTAGGTTCTCCCTGCAACTACAGCTAACCAGTGTAGTGTTACTTTGGCTAGTGTTACTTTGGCACTTTACGAACCCCCATCAGCCATTCACCTAATGATTTTAGCCTAATTGGTAACTTACCTGAATCAACAGTTTTATGGGGTTTGCAAAAAATGATGTTTTCTAATTTGAAATTCCTTCTATATGTTTTAGCTGGCTTCTGTAATGTAGAACTGGGGCTGTTCAGTAACTGTAAACGGTGTGATAAATGCATGATTTTTTGGTTTTAATTACCAAGTTTTTAAAGTAAGAAGCTGTTTTTATGGATACTTCCAGAAGTAGCAGTTGAGGAGTTCCCGTCATGGCTCAGTGGTTAACGAGCCTGACTAGCATCCACGAGAACACAGGTTCGATCCCTGGCCTCCCTCAGTGGGTTAAGGATATGGTGTTGCCATGAGTTGTGGTGTAGGTTGCAGACTCCACTTGGATCTGATGTTGCTGGGACTGTGGTGTAGGCCAGAGGCTACAGCTCTGATTTGACACCTAGCCTGGGAACCTAAATACGCTGTGGGGGAGGCCATAAAAAAAAGAAGAAGTAATACTTGATGTTTTGCTCCCCGTCCCCACCTTTAAAGTAGGGGACTCTCACATTTACATTGATACTGTGTGTTTTGGTCAGCTATAGTCTTGTTTTATTTTGTTTTAATGCTTAAACTGGTAAAACTTTGGCCAGTGAGAGCTGCCTCTTTTGGTCTTGCAGGGCAGGTCTCAGAAAACATGTGGTTCTTACTTAGGTTGGTGCCCCATTTTCCAAGTTTATACTTAACACCTTCACTTTGTTTTTTTTGTTTGTTTGTTTTGTTTTGTTTTGGCTGTACACATGGTATGCAGAAGTTCCCAGGCGCAGAATTGAACCCAAGCCACAGCAGTGACAGTGCTGGATCCTTAACCTGCTGTGCCATCAGGGAGCTCCAAAACCTTCACTTTTAAACCCTCAAATCTTTTTTTACTTTTTCAACATGTTTGTTACTTACATTACTTTGTATAATCCAAGATTCCCTAGATTTTAAAAAAATTTTTAAAGATTTAAATTTTTTCCATTGTAGTTGATTTACAGGGTTCTGTCAGTTTCTACTGTACAGCAGTGTCCCAGTCATATATATATATATATATTCTTTTTCTCACATTATCCTCCATTGTGTTCTATCATAAGTGACTAGATGTAGTTCCCAGCGCTGTACAGCTCGATGTCATTCTTATCTACTCCAAGCACAATAGTTTGCATCGATTAACTCCAAACTCCCAGTCCATCCCACTCCCTTCCCCCTTGGCAACCACAAGTCTGTTCTCCAAGTCCATGAGTTTCTTTTCTGTGGAAAAGTTCATTTCTGCCATATATTAGATTCCAGATATAAATGATATCATATGATATTTGTCTTTCTGACTTCACTTAGTATGAGACTCTCTAGTTCTATCTATGTTGCTGCAAATGGCATTATTTTGTTCTTTTTTGTGACTGACCTGTATTCCATTGTGTATGTGTACCACATCTTCTTAAGTCATTCATCTGTTGATGGACGTTTAGGTTGTTTCCATGTCTTGGCTATTGTGAATAGCGTTGCAGTGAACACATGGGTGCATGTATCTTTTTCAGTGAAAGTTTTGTCTGGATATATGCCCAAGAGTGGGATTGCTGGGTCATATGGTAGTTTTATGTAGTTTTTTGAGGTAGCTCCACACTGTTTTCCATAGTGGTTGTACCAATTTATATTCCCACCAACAGCGTAGGAATAAAGCCTCAAATCTTTGTTTCAGAGATCACAGGCTGCTAGCTGTTGAGTCTACAAAATGCTTAAGAGAGGCCCGCTTCATACTTCTAGATTAACAAACTTCTATTACAGTGCAAACCCCATCTCAGATGTGCACGTTGAGGAATAATTCTAACAGTGCTTAAAGTGCTACATTTTCATGACAACTTAAAGAGGCTAACCACTTTTAAAGGGATATGCACATTTTGCTCAAGTCTCTGCATTTTGATTTTGTGGTTAATGACTCTTACTTTTTATACCCAGGTTTCAAGCAATACATGTATATCTCAGAAATGTTTTTCTGCTGATGTTTTACAACATTTTAAATGTATTTTGCTTATTTATTTATTCATTTATTTATTTATTACAAAGCCGTATGCAGAAGAGTTTCACTTACATTCCAGCTGTCCTTGAGACAACATGTTACTTGGAAAACCACACTGCATGTCAACAAAGGGGATGTGAGTTCTGGATGGTCCACATTATTGCAAGAAAGAGTGGTTTACGGTATTTTTTTTGACAGTTTTCTAAGTATATTACATGCTAGCATGATGATATGCTACTGGTGTGTTTACTGTATTTTAGTTTCCTTTTAGGGAAGAAGTGGTAGGAGATATGATCAGAAAGGTCTAGGATAGCCAGGTCATGTGAGACCTTGGACCAAGGAGTAAGGGCTTTGAATTTTATTTTGGTTGAGACAAGGAACCAGGGTTTTCAGAGGAGTGACATGATCCATCTGAACCATGAAAAGAGTCAGTCACACTACTTTTTTTTTTTTCCCAGTCACACTACTACATGGAGAATAGACTGGGGAGGAGGAACGGAAAGTTCATGGGGAAAGAGTGGAACTAAGGAGACCAGTTAGGAAACTGTTGGTTGCCTTAGTCTAGGTTTTGGCCTGGGTAGCAGAAATGGAGATGATGCTAATTAGTTACATTTCAGGCACATTTTTAAAGTGGGACCAACAGGATTTGCCAGCTCTTAAATGTATGTGAGTTGAAGAAGAAGCCAAGGGTTTTGGCCAAGCAGCTGGTGAATAGTTCTGCTATTAACTGGAATTGGAGGTAGGTTTAGAGAAGAGCACAAGCTCACTTTTGGACATGTTATGTTTGAGTTACTGCTTAGCTGTCTAAGTGATACTGAATAGGTAGCAGGATATAAAAATTGGTTGGGATCACTAAAGTAGTGAATATAGATGGAAAAGAGAAGTCTGAGGATTGATCTTTAGGACATTCCATCCAACCTTTAGAAATTCAGGAGATGAGAATCCAGCAAATAGGACTGAGAACTTGTAGCCAGTGTTAAAGGAAGCTTTCCTGAGGCCAAGTGAAGAACAGAGTCTCACAAAGGAGAATGAGGTCAGTCGGGTCAAATACTGCCAAGTAGATGCAGAAAGACGAGGATTCAGAATTGACTGTTGGATTTTGCAGTATAGTGTCTCTGGGAACGTGACCAATAGTGTCTCTGTTTTACTTCACTGTCTTGCCCTTGTGGACCAAAAGCACTAGCTGATAGTCTTGGCAGTTGCTCTACCTTCCACCACTGTTTCAACCTCAACCTCTTTGTGTTCCTAGTTCTAAACTTTGGGCTCCATGCCCTCCCTTCTAACTTGAGTCCTCACTTCCATTTTCTTTCTCTGATTTCACATATTTTTGTCTGACTCTTCCTAGGATGTTGCATAATGCTTCTGATCTAGTTTGTTCTTCTGGTCCCAGGATCTTCTAACTAAAGTAGGGTTGTATGGCATGTGTTAATTCCAATATAAGTCTTGGGTCCTATTCAGATGAAGTTTATAGGCCCCTTTCCAGGAGATTATTATTATTATTATTACTTTTTTTTTTTTTAGGGCTGCACCCATGACATATGGAAGGAAGTTCCCAGGCTAGGGGTCACATCAGAGCTGTAGTTGCTAGTCTATGCCACAGCCACTGCCACAGCCAAACCCGATCCAAGCCATGTCTGTGACCTAATGCTGGATCCCTAACCCACTGAGCGAGGCCAGGGGTTGAACCTGTGTCCTCATGGATGCTAATCAGATTTGTTTCCACTGAGCTATAATGGGAACTCCCGAGAAAAAAAAATTTATTTTTTTTTAAGTTGCTGCACCTGCGGCATATGGAAGTTCACGGGCCAGGGATTGAATCTGAGCCATAGCTGCCACCTACACCACAGCTATGGCAACACTAAATCCTTTAACCCACTGTGCAGGGCCAGGGATTGAACCTGCACCCCAGCAGCAACCTGAGCCACTGCAGTGGGATTCTTAACCCACTGCACCACAGCAGGAACTCCCAGAAGAATATTTTTAATTGCATAAAATAAGGTAGTGAAATTACAAAGGAAACCAGTCATACTGAAATATAATTATCAAAATATTAAAAACTAATTTGTGATAAAATATATATGCATCCCTTATTAATTAATTAAATAACACATTCTAGCCTAATAGCTGTTATAAACTCAAAGTACTGTGATAAGTGTAAATGATATTTCATTATACTTCCAGTAACTGTATTGTATGAAAATATATGTGGTATTATTATTAGGGACAGAGTCACAGGTATTGTCAGTCCTCATGTGGTTTGTTGTTATATTTATAATAGAGTGGATTTTTACATTTCGGTTTCAAGTTAATGAAAATAAGAATAAAATTTTATACTCATGTAAGTCTTGGGTCCTAGGTAAAGAACCACAGGGAGAACTGTCAGGCTGGTGTGAGCAGAGCACTGAGTGCTTACAAGACAGAAGAACAAGCCCTGTCTGCCTGGAAGCACACTGCCACATTCCCCATGGGGAGGATTCGGACATAAACTTTGTACCTGGAGTAGTAGAGTGCAAGGGAGGCTCTTGAGCAGGAATAATAGCTTTATAAAATGTATTTGAAAAAAATCAGAAAAATTAAAAGTGGTTAAACACTGTCACTTAATGTAGTATTTTGGCTAGATTCTTTCAATTTTCGAAAATTGGACCCTTTATTTTAGTATAGAAGGTTTCTTCTTTTGCTGCTGTGTACTTTCTCTGACTTGCGTATGCAAAGTTGCCATAAGATTTTTGTTTTATTCTCAGGAGTTCAGTTCGATCTATCTATATCCTTTGTGTTAGGGAGCCGAGACAGCTGAAGAGGGAAGCTAGCTGTGCTTGTGTGCATTCATTTGCCCCTAGGATGCCTCTGCATTGGGTCTTTCCCTTAGTATTCTAAGGTATTCTGATAGTCCAGTGAAAAGGTCAAACAGAAACCCTACTCATTTTATTTTTATTTATTTTTTTTAATTTTGTAATGATTTTTATTTTTTTCATTATAGCTGGTTTACAGTGTTCTGTCAATTGTCTACTGTACAGCAAGGTGACCCAGTCACACATACATGTATACATTCTTTTTTCTCACATTGTCATGCTCCATCGTAAGTGACTAGATACAGTTCCCAGTGCTATACAGCAGGATCTCATTGTTTTTTGTTTTTTTTGGTCTTTTTGCCAATGTAACATCCACACGTAGCAGTGGTATGTCTTCTTAGGGTCAACTAAACACACACGGAGTTCCCATTGTGGCTCAGCTGGTTCGAAATCCAACTAGTATCCATGAGAATGCACGTTCAATCCCTGGTCTTGCTAAGCGGGTTAAAGGATTCAGTGTTGCTGTGAGCTGTGGCGTAGGTCTTGGATTTGGTGCGAATCTGGCGTTGTTGTGGTGTAGGCTATTGCCATGGTGTAGGCTGTTGCCATGGTGTAGGCTGGCAGCTGAAGCTCCGATTTGACCCCTAGCCTGGGTGCAATGGGTGTGGCCCTAAAAAGGCAAAAAATAAAAATAAACACTTACAGGTTCAGACTAGTAAAACCACCATAGGTCTCAGTAGGCAGCACTATTCAGCAGGATAGAAACTATTAACTTGTCAGTAAGATGGTGGGAATCCTTGCTGCAATTCATTCTCTCTGAAATGCTCTTCTCACAGCTTCAGTTGAAAGAGATGAGATCTGTATTGGGTGGTGCAGAGAACTCCATGGGCATAGTTTCTAAGGTCTTCTGCCAGGGACGTGATTAAATATTTACACGTCATCACACTCAAGAGAAGTTCAAAAACAGGGCTTCCTACTGGGTGTCCATTAGTAAACTGTGGTTTACTCATTTGGTGATTCCTATCATAAGCAATGTTACCAGGTAACATAGTTGGCATACTGTCTTAATCTGGTTAACAGGGATTAACCCAGGGTCAAATGCACATACATAAGAAGGAGTATTGGTCATCTTTGGTCCACAGACATGTGTGCTGATTTTTTATTTATGCCTTCTTATTTTAGTATCTTTCAGAAGATTTTTTTCTTACTCTAAGACTGTTTTTTAAATCTGTATTTTCTTTTAAAATCGTTTTTTTATGTTTATATAGATCTTTGAGTCATCATATTCTGTATGGTGATGCATAAACTAAAACTTTTTTCCAAATTGCTTATCAGTTGTTCCAATCATTTATTGGTCATTTGTTTTCCTCTTGGTTAGAAATGTCACTGTTGTCTTAGAGCAGTTATTAGGAGATAGGTCTTCAAATTAACAAAGGGTTCGGTATATTAAAAATACATACTTTCTAAAGTAATTAAAAACCTATGTATAGTCTTTTATATTGTGTTTTAGATGGTATTATTTGTATGCAGAGAATTTATAGGGTCAGTTTTTTTCTCCAAGAAATTATATGTAGTCTGAAAAGCAGGACACTTTTTTCCAAATAGAAGTTTGCCTAATTAAAGGCTGTTATGCTCATCTAGGTGGGCTTATTCCAAAAACTAACGTCTCAGTATAGTAGAAAGTGGTGATTTAAGGGTTTGAATAATGGGGTTCTGGTTTCAGATGTGCCATTTCACTGACTGCTACTTTGTGCAAGTCAGTCTCTCTGTGTTTTGTTTTGCTCAGTAAAACTGCACGAATAACAGTCCCTGTCCTGCCTACTTCCGAGTATTGTTGAGGATTGGATGGGATGATGCATATAAAGGCACTTTTAATTGGAAAGCAGTTTAAATGTAAGGAATTTATTGCACCTTAACTTTTCCTCCCTTTCTTTTGTAGGTAGTGTTGGTGCTTCTTTTCAGTGCCAGTCCATCCATCACGACCACATTTGTCATGATGACAGTGACAAGGTGAGGTCCGTGTTGATGTCTACAATGGTGAAAATGCATGTTGCCTTTATATCTCTGGATTCACTTACATAACTCTGGACATAGGGCCAGGAGAGTGTGACAATGTTCAGATGCAGAGAGCCTTGCTGATTTGTGTGCCAGATTATTAGGCTCTTCCAGAAAACGTGCGGATAATTCCCAGGAGGTGGGCTGGACTCCTGATAAACCTTCTGTTTATTTCCTTACTGCCATCCCTGTCTCCCTCACTGTGTTTCCTCTTCCTTCTTAGCCTGGATGGATTATGTTAACATATGAGCAGGTGCTCCCAAAAGCCAATAACTCTCTCAGCAGTTTGTGTCTGAATTTTCCATTTTGAAATATCTTAGACATTCCGATTTGGTTTGTAGTTGATTATATTATACGTCTTCATATACTTAGCTTTTGGCTCTGTTTCCAAAGCCCAATTTAAATGTTGAGGATTGAGAATGGAACCTGTCTGATTCAGGCAAAAGAAGCCAGCTTTGGGCCTGTTTTGTTAAAGTAGGTCCAGACTTGCAGTTTGTTTCATTTTGGTATTTTGCTTCTGTTCTTTTTACCTCTAAAGACACTGGTCTTTGGGGGCTTTCCAGTATTCATCAGCACCCTTGATGGCCCAGCCCTTCATACTAATATGGGCCTGCTGTTTGGAACCTCTGGCTGCTGCTGTTGGATGGGCTTAAATTTAGTCTTTTCCATCATCAGTTTCCAGTGTTCCCTCCCATTTCCTATGTCTTATGTAGGAATGTATCACTCCTTCAGTAGTTTCCCCAGGCAGACCAATCCAAGTTATGTTTTTCTCTGTTGCTTTAATCAAGATCCTCCTCCCTCATCCTGTTGGAACTCAGTCAAGAAGTTGGCTGATCATTGGGATTTTCCAAATGGCCTTCTTTGTTTTGTATGTTGATCCCTCTGTCTTCGTGAGCTCTGCTCAGTCAGATTTCAGTCTGTTTACAGAGAGAATGGTATGCTTTTAGCATTCCAGATTCTTTCTTTTTATTAAAGTAATCCAGAGGCATGGGTTTAACTTTTAACTTCTTATTGAAACAAGCCACTGAAAGGGACTTCTGGGCTGTATAACTAGCTCCCTAAAATTCTGTAAACCACAGATTTTAGAAATGAGCATTTGAAAATAAGACCGATGATAGAAAAGGCAAAAATCCATCAGTAATATTACAAACCATTGTGTTTCATAATTGTTAAGATGTTTGGGAGGTTAAATTTCCTTTCCCCTGCCAAATGTAATGTGCCTCCACCTGTGTAATGTGTTCATTTATGGTGGAGATGCTGTGTTTTGTCTAGGCTTAGAGTCTAGAGGTGAGATTTCTATCCACCTCTGCCAGATACTTTGCATCTACTTTAAAATGGTTTTCCTCCTACTTTCTGAATGTCTGTGTGACTAATTTTGTGCTTTTATGATAAGGGATCTTTTCTGAAATACACAGGGTGGAGACAAGAAAAGTTTTAAGGGATTTTGTCACCTGATCAGCAGATCAGAGAACTGTCAGAAACTGCTCTCCTCTCTCTCCAGCCTACCATGAATATATTGATGATTGTTTCCCAGAGGGAAACTGAGAGAATGGATGAGTCTCTTAACTATATTTATGATTTATTCAACTGATTCAGTTAGCAAATAATACTTGTTGGTTGGCAGCTATAATTCTTGGCGCTTAGGGAATACATCAGGATCCAAAACAAGGATTGCTGTTTTTTCATGAGTATTCAGTCTGAGGAGGTAGGCAATAAAAATAAACATAATACATAAATTATGTAGTATACTACAATAAGCACAGCAGGTGTTCACTGATGGCTCAGTGTGTTAAGGATCCAGTGTTGTCACTGCTGTGGCTCTGGTCACTGCTATGGCGAGGATTTGACCCCTGGCCCAGGAACTTCTACATGCTTTGGGCGTGGCCAAAAAAACTAAAAAAATTATACAAAAAGTGTATTATATTAAAAAAGTGTACAGCAGAATAAGTGGGATATTATAATTATTATGGATAATAATAAGATATTATTCTGGGGAGGAGAGTAGTGGATTGGATAAGAATCAAATCTCGGAAGTTCCCATTGTGGCTTAGGGGGTTAAGACCCTAACGTAGTGTCTGTGAGGATGCGGGTTTGATTCCTGGCCTTGCTCAGTGGGTTAAAGATCTGCCATTGCTGTGGCTGTGGCATAGGCCAGCACTTGCAGCTCTGATTTGACCCCAACCTAGGAACTTCCATATGCTGCATGTGCAGCCATAAAGAAAAAGAAAGAATCAAATCTCTTATGTTTGTAGCAGCTTCTGACTTCTTTTCTATAATAAAAAGGTATTGGTTTTGCAAAAGCAACACAAGACATGCTGCCTGATACATACCACTTGAATATGTGTGTGTTCTGTCTCTCTCTCTCTCTTACTCACTCTGAGAATTGAAGGTATTATAGAACATAGCTCATTCAACCCCCTTATTAAAATAAACTTGGAAGATTTGACCCCAGTGGGAGAATGGCCTTGTTCAAGAGTTGCCCTGGAGTGCTAAAGCTAGATGAGATCTTCTGTCCCTAATAGAAGCCACATGAAATAATCGTTTGGCTATTCTGAACAAATTGTCAAAACACATACATGTTGATGCATTGCTTATGACTCAGCTTTCAGGCATGGTCCATTTCTCAGATTTGGGGACAAGAGGCGATTTTTCTTAAAAGTTGTCTGATTTTTTTGGTCTTTTTTTTTTTTTTTGGTCTTTCTAGGGCCACACCCATGAGATATGGAGCTTCCCAAGCTAGGGGTCAAATCAGAGCTACAGTTGCCAGCATATGCTGTAGCCACAGCCACAGCCACTCAGGATCCAAGCCGCATCTTCAACCTATACCACAGCTTGTGGCACCGCTGGATCCCTAACCCACTGAGCAAGGCCAGGGATCAAACCTGCATCCTCATGGATACTAGTTGGGTTTGTTAACTACTGAGCCACAACGGGACCTCCCAAAAGTTGTCTGAATTTTACCAATTCATGTGTGATTGGGATGGAACCAGGGTCAGGCAAGGAGAAAGAGGACCAGTTAATTTGTTGGACCTTCCTTCTGCAACCTTAGAAATGCTAGTAAATCCCCAAATGCCATGGTTTGGCCTGTTTTCCAACTTAAGTTTCTTTGGTGGTGTACATTGTCTGTAACCTGCAGTGCTGGAAGGAACTGATTCCAACTCTGAGGTTTATTGTTAAATACTGTTGAGTTACATACTCTCATGTTATCAGTTTATACTGGTCACAACAATTCATATAAGCCTTCTAGCAATATTTTTTATATTCATTCATAATATCTTACCTTATAATTTCCAGGTAGCAAACCCTTATTATATATTTGAGTACCTACTATAAGCATTGTTCTAGGTATGAGAGACAGTGCTTTGAACAAATGGACAGGAATCCTTACTCTGTGGAGCTTGCTCTCTCTGTAAGTGGGTTAGAGAGATGGCAAGCCAATAAATAAAGATATTGTTAGTTCATTTGTGCTATGGAGAATAACAAATCAGGGAAAGAATATAGGAGTATAAGAAGAAATAGGGGTTGCTTTATCCCCATTTATAGGTGAAGAATGTAAGACGTAGATTAAGTAATTTGCACAAGGCTACCCAGTTGGTAAGCAGTAAAACTGGGATTCAGGAGTTCCCACTGTGGCACACAAGTTAAGGATCCAGCATTGCTGCAGTGTGGCATAGGTTGCAGCTGTGTCTCAGATTTGATCCCTGGCCTGGGAACTTGCATATGCTGTGGTTAGAGCCAAAAACAAAACAAAAAAACTGGGATTCAAACCCAAGCTACTTAACTCCAGAGTCTATATTTTACCATTTGAAGAAATTCATTTGTAATTTACCTTTACCCACTCAACTCTGACATGCTTAGAGAAAAACAGAAGTTCAAGTGGAGAAGGCCCTGGAGAATCACAGTGAAGCCGAGTCAGTTGGCAGGCAGTCTGCCTGTCAGTTTTTTCTTGCACAGCTCCTTTTGGCCTCCATTGTGATTCACGACTATTTGTTATTCTAGGCTTCTCTAATCTGACCCCCTGCCCTGCTTCATACTGCACCCTCGATATATAGAAGTTCCCAGACTAGGGTTGAGCCACAATGGGAACTCTTGTGCTTCTTTATAAGAAACCTCACATTGTGTGTTGCTATATTGTACAGATCAAATGTGATGGTTACGTAGACGTGCTTTAAAAGTATAAAGTATACTACAAAAATGTGATTGTGATCACAAATTTATTTTTCACTTAGATACTGTTATCCTGACTCAACTAATGTCACCTTGGGATTAAATAGTTATATCTTCACAGAGAGAACAAGCTTGGCATTTGGCATAGGGTTGGGGTGTGGTGGGGGAGGATTATGTCTGTCCTGATTATGAGATAAAACATTTTACAGTTTCAGAAAAGGAGACCATTCTTTCAGGTGAGATGAATTTATTTGTAGCCTCAATGGTGCACTTTTCCAGAGTGGCCTGGTCTTCTAGGATGGCTGGCCATTTGCGAAAGTGAAATGGGAGAATTCTTTCTAAACTGCGTGTACATGAATGGCTACTCAGAGCAGAAATCTCTTCTGGCCAAAACTTTGTTGTGCTACCCTTCAGTCCATTTGTCACAGAAGAAAGCACCAATCCAGTTTGTGCCCAGGAATCCCACACAGACTACTTTCAGAAAGGTTGTAAATGTGCTACTGGCTTTTATTCCATTACTTTCTACTTCCTTTTATCTTGATCTTTAAATTTTTAGTTTTTTAAAAATTATGTTTTGATTTTAAAAAGATATACATTGCTACCTTCAACCTCTCTCCTCAGAAGTAATGGCAAATTTTTTTTTTTTTTTTTTTTTAATTTTGCTTTTTAGGGCCTCACCTGGGGCACGTGAAAGTTCCTAGGCTAGGGGCTGAATCAGAGCTGCAGCTGCTTCCCTGCGCCACAGCAACACAGGATCCATAACCCACTGAGCAAGGCCAGGGAGAGAACCTGAGTCTTCATGGATACTAGTTGGGTTCTTAACCCACTGAGTCACAATGGGAACTCCTGGAACTTTAACAGAATTTTTTAGTTACATTTGTATAAAATAATTCTCTTCTTTGCAAACAGTGGTTTTTAGTATATTCAAAGAGTTCAACTATCTCTACTTTCTAACTTTCTTTTTTAAAATTTTATTTATTTATTTTTTGACTGTGCCCTCAGCAGGTGGAAGTTCCTGGGCCAGGGATTGAATCTGTGCCATAGCAGTGACCTAAGCCACCACAGTGACAATGCCAGATCCTTAACCCACTGTGCCGCAAGAGAACTCCTCTACCATCTAATTTTAGAACACTTTAATCACCCCCCCCCAAAAAAATCCCATACCCATTAGCAGTCGCTCCCCATTATTCCTTCCCTCTCCAGCTCCCGGCAGTCACTAATCTTTCTATCTCTATGGATTTGCCTGTTCTGCACATTTCATATAAATGAAATCAAACAATGTGTGGCCTTTTGTGTCTGACTTCTTTCACTTAGCATGATGATTACATGATTTGTCCATGTTGTAGCATGAATCAGTACTTCTTCTCCCTTTTTATGAGTGAATAATATTCCATTGCATGGGCCTAGCACATTTTGTTTATCCATTTACCTGTTAGTGGATATGTTTCCTGTTTTTTGTTTTTAATCTTTTTGCCTTTTTTTTTTTTTTTTTTTTTGTCTTTTGTTGTTGTTGTTGTTGTTGTTGTTGCTATTTCTTGGGCCGCTTCCGCAGCATATGGAGGTTCCCAGGCTAGGGGTCGAATTGGAGCTGTAGCTACCAGCCTACGCCAGAGCCACAGCAACTCGGGATCCGAGCCGCGTCTGCAACTTACACCACAGCTCACGGCAACGCCGTATCGTTAACCCACTGAGCAAGGGCAGGGATCGAACCCGCAACCTCATGGTTCCTAGTTGGATTCGTTAACCACTGCGCCACGACGGGAACTCCCTTTTTGCCTTTTCTAGGGCTCCTCCCGTGGCACATGGAGGTTCCCCAGGCTAGGGGTCTAATCGGCGCTGTAGCCACCAGCCTACGCCACAGCCACAGAAATGCAGGATCCGAGCCGCATCTGCAACCTACACCACAGCTCACGGCAACGCCGGATCCTTAACCCACTGAGTAATGCCAGGGATCGAACCCACAACCTCATGGTTCCTAGTCAGATTCATTAACCACTGAGGCACGACGGGAACTCCTGTTTCCATGTTTTGATTATTATGAATAACACTGTTGTGAAATTTGCCTGTAAGTAAGTTTTTATTTATTGTCACATGATTTTTTTTTTTTTTTTTTTTTTTTTTTGTCTTTTGTCTTTGTTGTTGTTGTTGTTGTTGCTATTTCTTGGGCCGCTCCCGCGGCATATGGAGGTTCGCAGGCTAGGGGTTAAATCAGAGCTGTAGCCACCAGCCTACGCCAGAGCCACAGCAACGCGGGATCCGAGCCGCGTCTGCAACCTACACCACAGCTCACGGCAACGCCAGATCCTTAACCCACTGAGCAAGGGCAGAGACCGAACCCGCAACCTCATGGTTCCTAGTCGGATTCGTTAACCACTACGCCACAACGGGAACTCCTATTGTCACATGATTTTTAACATGCCGAGGAGCTGCCAAATTTTCCAAAGTGGCTGTGCCGTTTTGTATTCCAGCAAATGCTTGAGGGTTCCAGTTTCTTCATGTCCTTACTAACACTTTTTTTTTTATGGCCACACCTGTGGCATATAGGAAGTTCCCAGGCTAGGGGGTCTAAGTGGAGCTACAGCTGCCAGCCACAGCTACAGCAACACCATATCCAAGCCGCATCTGCATCCTACACCACAGCTCACCGAAACTCAGGCTCCTTTAACCCACTGAGCAAGGCCAGGAATGGAACTGTATCCTCATGAATAGCAGTCAGGTTTGTCACCAGTGAGCCACAATGGGAACTCTGCTAACGCTTTTTTTTTTGCAGCTGTCTTTTAAATTATAGCTATTGTAGTGTGAAGTGGCATCTTATTTCTTTATTTTTTTGCCATACCCGTGGCATGTGGAAGTTCCTGTGCCAGGGATCAAACCCATGTCACAGCTGTAGCCAGAGCCATAGCAGTGACAACAGGAGATCCTTGACCCACTGAGCCATGAGGGAACTCCTTGTTGAGGTTTTAATTTGCATTTCTCTAATGGCTAAGTATGCTGAGCATCTTTTTATATGTTAATCAGCCATTCCTAACTTTCAGGTCAGTTAAAACAAAGTCGCTTAAAGACCTTCTATTGTTCTTGCACATTATGTGTAAAAAAAAAAAACAAAAAACAAAAAACAAAAAACAAATCTCCCCATGACCCATATTCATTAGAGAAATATGGGTAAACAGAAATAGACTATGTCAGAAGTACAAGCCATGAGCTGTGGTGTGGGTCGCAGACAGGGCTCAGATCTGGCTTTGCTGTGGCTGTGGCATAGGCTGGCAGCTGTAGCTCTGATTAGACCCCTAGCCTCCATATGCTGCAGGTGTGGCCCTAAAAAGCAAAATCAATCAATCAATCAATCAAACTCAGCTGTACTGATTATCTATGGCCGTGCAGTTAATAATCATAAAACTCAGTGGTGCAAAGCGTATCTTTTAGTATCTTTCATGGCTCTAGCATTTCCTTCCTCAGCTAGGGGGCTCTTGCTTGGAATTTCTTCCATGTAGTTGCGTTAGATGGTGGCTAAGGCTAGAGTCAGCTTGATGCCTTCATTCACATATCTATTGGTTGATGCTGGTTGTCAGCTGAGACTTCAGCTGGGGCCCTTAGCCTGAGTACCTATATGTAGCATGGGCTTTCTCACAGCATGGCAGCTTGATTCTAAGAGTGACTGTCCCAAGGGAACCATGTAGGTGCTCTGGCCTTTGATGAGCTAATTTCAGTAGTCACAGAGCCTCACTTCCTCAGTATATAAAAAGGGTAGTACAATATGGCATGATTTTATTAGGCATGTAAAGTTGTTTTAACTGCCAAAGAACAATAAATGTAACTCACCCAGTAACAGAAAAACCATGATTATCTTATAGATGCAGAAAATTGTGATAAAATTAAACATCCATGTATGGTAAAATTTTAATGAATTAGAAATAAAGGAGAACGCCCTTGATTTGTTAAAGGGATCTATGAAAAACCTACTGCCAATCTCATACTTAATAGTGAAATGTTGGAAGTTTTCAAGTTTTAGAATAAGACAGAAATGTCTGTTCTCACTGTATCTATTTATCTCTGAGCTGGCGATCCAAGCCAGTGCAGTAAGAAAAGACAAGAGGAAAACATGTTGGAAAGAAAAATTGGTCATTTTCTGCCAACAGAATTCCATGTGTAGAAAACCCGAAAAAATTAAGATAAATTATTAGAATTAATAATTGTAAAATCTAGAATACACCCAAGAGCAAATGTTCAAGACCTTTACAGAAAACTGTGAAGCATTATTAAAAAAAAATGAACAACTCGGGTAAACAGAAGGATGCATCTTACTTGTGGGTTGAAGATTTAATATTGTAAAGATGCCAGTACCACCTAATTCATCTCTAGATCCACTGCAGCCCAATAAAAAAAATCTCAGCAGTTATTCCCTTGTTTTAGAATGGTAGGGCACCAATGTAGACCCAATGACCAGATACATTTGAAGGAACTACAGTATTTATCTGTTTGGTAAGCAATGTATTGGTATATTTTTATTTTAGAAGTTGAGGGTATTTACATGACTCGGGTACTCCAGAAAGAAGTTTTAGTAGTCATTCACAGTTTTCACTTTTGTCATGCAGACGAATTTTTACTTTTTTTATTATTATTAAAGTTTAGTTGATTTACAGTATTGTGCCAATTTCTGCTGTACAGCAAAGTAACCCAGTTATACATACATATATATATACATTCTTTTTCTTAGATTATCTTCCATCGTGGCCTAAGAGATTGGATATAGTTCCCTGTGCTATACAGTAGGACCTCATTGCTTATCCATTCTAACTGTAATAGTTTGCATCTACTAACCCCAGACTCCCAGTCCATCCCACTCCCTCCTGCCTCCCCCTTAGCTTGAAAACAAATTTTATTTTTTTTGTCTTTTTGTTTTGTTTGCCAGTTATTGGGCCGCTCTCACAGCATATGGAGGTTCCCAGGCTAGGGGTCGAATCGGAGCTGTAGCCGCCGGCCTACACCAGAGCCATAGCAACGCAGGATCCAAACCGCATCTGCAGCCTACACCACAGCTCACGGCAACGCTTAATCCACAAAGCAAGGCCAGGGTTCAAACCCGCAGCCTATGGTTCCTAGTCAGATTCATTAACCACTGAGCCATGACAGGAACTTTCTGAAAACAAATTTTAAAGATCAGCCTTGAAGTCAGAATTCTCAAAAAGCTCTTGCTACGAGCAGCTGATTTCCCTACAAGTGCTGTGCTGTCTTCTAGCCACATGTGGCTATTTAAACAATCCTCCTCAGTTCATAGCCCATTTCAAGTGCTTACTCAGCCACATGTGTGTAGCTAATGGCTACCTTTTGGAAGAACACGTTGAACATTTCAATCATTGCAGATTCATTGGACACATCTCCAGCAGGACTGCCCACCTTTTTTGGACAAACACCAATTAAATTTTAGGTGGACTGGGGTTGAGCAACTGCTCTAATTTACTCCCTGCCACATTAGGTGGTCAGTGGCCCACTTTGAAACTTAACCTCCTCATTGGGTGTTTAATATTAGCAGGGCACCAGATTTTCTGGCTAAGAAAAATCAATTAGAGAAGAAATTGGAGTACAGATTCAAACTAATTAACCTTGAGATACAGGTGCATTGTTCACATGTAGATAGACTTCTTGGATGAAGCCCTCAGACCCAGTTAGCTAAGATGTTAACTGTTTGAGAAGGGTGTTCTCAAAGAGTGCCTCATAAAGGATTCACATAAGCCTAAGGGTTAGGAACCCTGGAGGACAGTAATAGACTTTTGCTGCTGAGATTCAGCGCTGAAGGAATCTCTGACTCTTGTGATTGGACAGCTTCCAAATAGTAATTTCCCTCCCTGTTGCCAATTTTTTTTTTTCTATTTCCACCTCTCATCCCATAGCCTGTATCCGAGTAAACAAGGAAAGCTGTTTCATAGTAGTCTGTATTATGGGGGAAAAAAAATTAACAAATAGGGAGTACCCGTTGTGGCTTAGTGGAAATGAATCCGACTAGTATCCATGAGGATGCAGGTTCAATCCTTGGCCTCACTCAGTGGGTTAAGGATCTGGTGTGGCCGTGAGCTGCGGTGTAGGTCGTAGATGTGGCTCGGATCCCACGTTGCTGTGGCTGTGGTGTAGGCTGGCAGCTGTAGCTCTGATTCGACCCCCAGCCTGGGAACTTCCACATGCCATGAGTGTGGGTGGCCCTAAAAAGCAAAGAGGAAGGAAGGAAGGGGAAGAAAGGAGGAAATCACAGAGCGGTCCTTCTTTCCTTTTGTAAGGAAGCTTGTACACCTGAGATTCTGTTGGAAAATCTGTAAGGCTAGGTGAATCCACAGCAGTAAAGGGGGAATTGTGAGGGATTCAGAGAAATGGATTTACATTGGATGCACCTAAAAACGTGGTTGGGATTTATGACTCTATACAATTAAATGAAATTTTAAAAAATACTTTAAAGTTTGGATATAATCATCTCCAAATTGACTGCTTTGGAAGACTGGCAGGGAAGGCTTTGGGGGAAGAATTGGCTAGATAACTGTACTCTATAATGGGTGAGGGGATATATTCATGGGGGTCTATTATCTCATTCTAGTTTCTCTTTGTCCAGGAGTTGTAAAAGCCTGTGATTTTATTGCTGGAATTTTGTGGGGGGGGCGTTGGCTGGGTTTAATTTGTTTATTCAAGTATAGTTGATTTACAATATTAATTTCTGCTGTACAGCAGGTGATTCAGGTTTACGTATATACTTCTTTTTCATAATCTTTTCCATTATGGTTTATCACAGGGTATTGAATATAGTTCTTGTGCTGTACGGTAGAATGTTGTTTATCCAGTCTATATACAGTAGTTTGCATTTGTTAATCCCAAACTCCTAACTGATCCTTTCATCACCCCAACTCCCCCTTGGCACCCACAAGTCTGTTTGCTATGTCTGTGAGTCTGTTTCTTTCGTTCCATAGATAAATTTACTTGTGTCATTTTAGATTCTACATATAAGTGATAGATGGTATTTTTCTTTCTTATTTCACTTGTTATGATAATCTCGATCCCTTCCCTGTTGCTGTAAATGGCATTAGTTACATTCTTTTTTTATGGCTGAGTGGTATTTCATTGTATATATGTACCTCATCTTCTTTATCCATTCATGCATGAATGGACATTTGTTTCCATGTGTTGCCTGTTTTGACTAGTGTTGCTGTGACCATAGAGGTGCGTGTATCTTTTTGAATTATAGTTTTGTCCAGATAGATGCACAGAAGCGAGATTGCTAGATTATATGACAAAACTCAGTTTTTTGAGGAATCTCCATACTGTTTTCCAAAATGGCTGCACCAATTTACATTCCCACCAACACTGTGGGAGAGTTTCCTTTTCTCCATACCTTCTCCTTATTGCTGGAACTTTGAATTCAGCTGTTGCTGAGAACCTGCTATTGTGGTTCAGGCTGTAGGTTTGAAGCTTGGGGTTACAGAGTCAAAACAGTTCAAGCAATCTGATATGGGAGACAAATGTATACAAATAATTACCATTTCGTGTTATTCTCCTTAGAGGTTCCCAGGTTCCTGGAACATCGTTTTAGTATGATTCCCTAGTTTTCCATGAGAGGCAGCTGAGGCCCAGAGCAGGAAAGAGACTGGTTTAGTTAATGCCAAAAGAACTAGAACCTGGCTTTTTTGCTGATTGGACTAAAATATGATCACCATCCTTGAAGACATCATCTAATTCCTATCTAATGCCCACTTTTTCAATAATACCCCCTTGCCTGCCTGCCTTTCCTCTGATACAGCTTATAAACTACTATGTTCTTGTATTTTTTGCGCTTTTATGGAAGATCTTACTTCCTCTTTTAGATTTTGAATGTGATGAGATCTTAAAGAGGAAGCTTCTGTCTTCATACCCATTTCATTTCCAGTCCTCAGCGGGAGTAACTGTCAGGTTTAATTGAGCCGTACAGTTGGACTGGTTGTGTTTGAACCTACCTTTCCATTGTGAGACACCTTGGACAAAAATCATCTCCCTCTATATTAATAAAAATTTCTAACACTTGGGTCACATGAATACATACTGTATTGGGAATTTGAGTGAGATCAGTTACTGTTTGATGGTTTAAGTAGGTGATAGGCAGGGTCGTGCAGATGGGGAGAGAAGTGCGCCTTGAGAGGCTCCGCCCACCCACCGCAGTGGCCTTTCTGGGCGCTGGGGGCGGGGTGGGGGGGGGGCACCAGCGGGCCGGGCGGGGCGGGGCTGCGCATGGGCACTGCACGTCGGCTCTGTTGCCGGAACTAGTCCCAGTCGCGCGCGCCGGGACGCGCGCAGCCCGCCCCGCCCCCTCCCCTGTGGGTGGAAACAAAGGGGGCTCGGTGTGCACAGACCCGCCGAGGGGGAAAGGGGCGGAGCGTCTGGCGGTCTCTCGCTGCTTGTGCTCTTTAGGTTGGTTCTGGCAAGGGGGCGGGGCGGGGGGGAGCGACCCAGACCTAGAAGTGGGAGGGCCGCGTGCTCGCGCATCTTGCGGCCTAGCAGCGAGGTGGGGGGGTATCGCGCGCAACGGAAGGTAGTGCGCCGGCGCACCGCGAGCCTCGTCTGTGAGCACCGGGGCGGGGCACAGCGGGGCGGGGCCCCCCTCGTGCCGCTGTTCGGGGCCGTGCGGCTGCCCGGGCGGTTGGGGCGCGGGGGCGTAGAGGATGGAGCCCCCGAGGCGTTAACCCACTCTGTCAATCCTGGGCCTGCAGCCGTCTTTTCCTGGCGCGGCCCGTGTGATGGTGCCGGGAGGAAGGAAGCGCCGTGACAGCGCCTTGGTCGGAGCCGGGGTTCCGGGGTTGAGGAGGCCCGGGAACGGAGGATCTGCCGAGCTGGCCGCTGGCTGGGCGAGCGGTCACAATAGGAGGCGGCGGCCCAGCGAGGAACCGCGGGAGTAGCCCCGCAGGGCGGAGCCTCTCCTCGCAGGTACTGGCTGCCGAGGCCCCTGGATCCCGCGCGAGGGCGGGACGGGCCGAGCCTCAGGCCATTGGGAGCCTGCGGGTTGTGCTGGAGATGTGGTTAGTCGCTCTTAGGCGGGGCGCGGCCCGGCTCTCTTTGTTCCCGGGGCAGCAATGAGGAGGTTCGGGCGAAGCCCGCGGGAATGTTGGCCCTCGCTCCTCGCTCCCTCCCTTTTTGCCCAGGCGCAGGTGAAATGATGTCACCTTGGAGAACGCGGAACTCGGTTGGAAGGGTACTATTTCGCGTCCTTCTGCCTCCGTGGGTTTCTGAACAGGCTGCATTTTGTTTTCAGGGGATGGAAGTTCTTCATTTTAGGGTCGAAGAATGATTGAGGTTGGTTTTGAACCCAGAGTTTTTCAAATTACTGAGGCCCAAAGGGAATAAAGTTTTTTTTTTTTTACGCGCGTAGGACTCGTAAGGGACCTTGTTTTTTCTTTGTGCTGCAAAAATGATCTATACCATTAACATTAAAGGTTGGATATGCTAACTCTGCCATTGTAAATAGAAACAATGTAATCATGAATTGCCTTTTCCGTTTTCTTAAGGGACGCACTTAATATATGACAATTTAAGTGTATGCAACTCATTCACAGTCGTTTCTTACCTTAGAATTACAAGCTTTTTTGGGTCTTACTTGGCCTTGATCACAAGTACTGTTAACACAAGTACCACAAAATTCCTTTAAAGAGCCAGCAGTTCTGGTAACTAGGCTTGATTTTTTTTCTTTTCAATCCATCTTCTCAGTTTTTAAGGAATCAAAACAATGCAGATCTAGGGAGAGTTGGGATCAAAGTAGTTTCTGCCTTGCATGAGGAAGAATTTGGACTTCTATAGAAGTAAAAATACAGGACCAAATAGAGGTGTCAGATCCCTTGCAGTGCAGCTGGTATGTACTTGTATTAAAAAGATGAAATTACTGACTGGATTTTTAAGTGGGAATTGTATCATCTAAGGTCCTCATTTCTCCAGTTCTTGCTGGCTCGTAAATATGTTGGCATAGTATATTTCATTTTTTGAAAACCTCTTAAACCTTAAGTCTCTTCATTATAGGGGTTCAATTTTAAGTTTATGATTTTCTGTAAGGCTGTTTCTAAGAGGTTCGGTGGTCTTTAGAGGCTACGTTTAAATTTAAATTTTGCCACAAACTAGCCATGTGGGCCTCAGTTCCTCATCTGTAAAATATGAGTGTTGGATTTAAGTGATCTCTGTGGTCCTTCCACGTCTGCTATCTTAGTGACTCTGGAAGGTGGTTTCTTATATACTTACTGAGTTTTCTATACCCATTCTATTTTTATAGCTAAACAAGTTGGCAGTTACTAATTTGAATAAATATCGAACATTTTCTGTACTAGAGCAACCTGATTTTTGAGGAAGGTTGGTTGAGGATGGCACATATAGATATCACTGAATATGTTAGCATCATAATGTAGAGTGTAGGCCTATTGTGTTTCTGCCAGCTGCTTTGGATGAGGCTTTTCGTTACATCGCCAGACTTTTTATTTGTGTCCCCCTTTGCACTTTTTTTCTCCCTGAGAGTGGGAAGTACGAGTGAGAAATCCTAAGATAAAAGTCTCTCAGATGATTGAGCAGTGTGGAAAGATTATTGGTCAAGATTATCTTTACCTTCTACTTCCAGTCTATTCCATCTGTTTCTCTTTGTGCTGCCCCAGTTTTGTTGAGGCCACCACTGTTTTGTACTTCATTTTGTTGCAGAGTTAGTTCTTGATTAGGCCTGTGATTGCTGTGTTAGTGTCTGGGCCTGCTTACTAGCTTTCTGGTTGTTTTCCTACTAACCACATACATTGGACATCTGTTTTCATGTGGTATCTGCTTTGGTTAAATCATAGCTTGCTGTGTTTTTTTCTCTGAACAGAGTATACAGAGTGTAAGCACACATTTGAACTCTATGATTGGATTGCAGTTCATTTGTTTAGCAAATGTTAAATTCCTAAATTGAGATTGTCTACCTGGAGATCAAGCAAATGTTCAAACTCTATAGTAAACTAAGAAATTTGAGCAAATAGACAAAAGGGGACCATGTACACAGTTATCCCCCCCACACAGCTCTTCTGTTGTTTCATGTTCCTTTATAAAAGATCTAAACTTTTACCTTACCTTCTCCATTCTATGTTAAGGAACCTTTTTTTTTTTTTTTTGCTATTTCTTGGGCCGCTTCTGCGGCATATGGAGGTTCCCAGGCTAGGGGTTGAATCGGAGCTGTAGCCACCGGCCTACGCCAGAGCCACAGCAACGCAGGATCCGAGCCGCGTCTGCAACCTACACCACAGCTCACAGCAACGCCGGATCCTTAACCCACTGAGCAAGGGCAGGGACCGAACCTGCAACCTCATGGTTCCTAGTCGGATTCGTTAACCACTGTGCCACGACAGGAACTCCTTTTTTTTTTTTTTTTTTTTTTGTTAAGAAACCTTTTTGTCTTCATTTGTTCTTTTTGAATTGCTCCTCTCTAGATTGAGTCTCTTCAAGGGCAAGAAATAGTTTCTTTTCTTTTCTTTCTTTCTTTTTAGTATTTAGCACATAGCAGACAATCAATGAATATTTGAATTATTTTTATTTAGTAAGAATTATAAAGAGCTCAGTCATACTTCATCCTATCAAGTGTGTGTGTGTGTATATATATATGTATGTGTGTGTGTAAACTTTTTATCGATTTGGACTGGTCATGGTCTAGATATTTTCCAAATCCATGTAATTTTTAGAGATAAATACTGAAGATGTTTTAGAGCAAGCAACTGTGAGGTTACCAGCTTAAGTAAAATGATTTTAAACACACTTTTTTGAGGGGAAAATAATCCTTCTGTGGGCAAATCTGGATTGTGGAAATGAAGGAAAGAAAAATTTATTAAAGAATCTGTAACTCTTTTCCTAACCTTTACGTTCACCTGCTCAATACATATAGTGGTCAGAGACCTCCTTAGTTGTAGGGTCCTCCCTTCCCCATGATCTGTGGGACTGTATAGGGTGGGAAAGGAGGGTGGAGCCTTTGAACTATTATCATCAACCTTGGTTCTGCTCTATTCCCAGAGACAGGGGCTCAGTTTGCCTTAACTCAAGAATGGGAATAATAGTTTATTTTTTTTAACGAGTGTTCCAACACTCATTGGACAACAATGATCCTCCCTGGGTAAGTAGTACCAGTTCTTGAATGATTTGTTTGTTTATTTTTTTGGCTGCCCAGCAGCATATGGAATTCTTGGGCCAACGATCCACAGTTGTGACCTATGCTGCAGCTGCAGCAACACAGAATCCTTAACACATTGTGCTGGGCTGGGGATTCGGCTTGCCTCCCAGGGCTCCAGAGCCTCTGCCCATCCTCCCACTCCACAGCTGGAACTCCTTGAATGGTTTAATGACTGCAGGATTGTCCACCAAGCACGTATACCCATAATCTTACTTAGCAGATAATGATTCGTTAAACATTTTGTTTAATTCTAGTTCCCTTTTAAATTATTGCTATAATGTGATGAACATACTTGTGTATAAGGCTTTTCTCATTTTGAAATATAACCAGAGAATTTATCAGATGAAAGATGAGTGATTCCAGCTGTTAAGTTATTGATAACATCTACCTGATTGATTACTTTCCAGGAGATGAACATTGGCTATCTTGGAAGCAGTGAGACTATCCAGATATTTTTAGATAATTTGGATTTGACCTCTTCATTTTTTAGGTGCCCAGATTTGGACCTAGAGGAGTAAGAGATTTGTTGGAGTCAACACCAAGTACCTGAATCATCATCTTTCCCCCCTTTCTATTAGCCTGTGATTTGAGTGCCTTTGAGCAGTTGGTATGCAGCTTGTAATGGTGAACAGTTTTTTTGTTTTTCCCAGAGAGTAATGTAGCCATTTTGGAAAGGGCTGTTTGGACTTTTAAGCAATTTATTTTGTAGAAAGTATGTTATTTAATACTGATGTAGTGGTCATACACCTGTATGCATCCTCTATTTCAGTTTCATGAAAAAAATTTAAATGAGTGAAGAAGGAAGCTGTCATCAGAAGTGATTTTGGAGGAAGTGTATTCTAGGACTATATTTGGACCTTAGTCCTATGTTATTTTTAGCACAATAATTAATAATACTATCCTAAGACAGAGTTTGAATTGTTGGTTGTATTATGGTTCCCAAGACAGGGAAAGGCTGCATTAAACAGAAGATATTCATAAAATAGTAATATGTTGGTACTTAAAAGATGAACTTGTTTTCTGTAATTTTAGTCTTATGAAACAGAAAACAGTTATGGTGGATGAATTAGTCATACAGTTATATGTAAATAAACATTCAAAATGAGAAATGAGGAGAGTTGCAAATTCAGCATCATCTCAGGGGTGTTTTCATGGCAGGATTTTTAAAATACAGGTTGCATCCTGAGAGAAGGCTGAAGTTACTGTATTGATAGGTTAGGGGAAAATAGAACTATATCGATTTTCAGGTATAGTATAACTTCAGTAATTTTAACTGAAGGAGAGTTAGGGAAGTAGTGAAAGTTTATGTCAGAAACAATTTACAAGGAAACAAATTTATTTATAAATACTTAAAATAGCTTTAAATAGGCCTGGTAGAGTAGTTTTTACTAATCCAACTAGATAGATTATAAAGAAGAATGTTATTTTTTAAATTCTTCAACTAGAAGGTGGATTAGTAGGTTGAATTGGAACCTTAGAGCCTGATAGATTTGACTTCAAATTATGGCTCTGGTGTTCATGAGGTGTTTCCCATTAAACTAGTCAGTTAACCATAACTTGCAGCATGTAAAGACCAGAAAGCCCAGCCCAGTTCAGTTATTGGGATGAAGTTTATTATCATCAGATTGGGGTTTTAAAAACTGCTTTATTGTGTAGTTAAAAATGTGTCAATTTATATCTTTCATAATCAAATTAACACAGCTATAATTCCGGAGAAGAAACTGTCCTTGAGGATAGTACAACAATTTGATTCTATTGCTTACATGTATGTTGTGTTTTCCATTGTGTGTGACAAAGTACCGCAAATTTAGTAGCTTAAAACACAACTCTTACTATTTCCATGGATCAGAGTCCTGGTATGGGTGAGCTGTAGGATCCTCTGTTCCGGGTCTTATTTGGCTGGAGTTGTGATTTCATTAGCGACTTCTTCCAAACTCACTGATTTGATGGTATTATATGGTTCTTGTGGTTATAGGACTGAGGTCTCCGATTTTCTTGCTGTCAACTGGTGACGACTCTTAGCTCCCAGAGAGTACCCTCAGGTCTCTACCGTGTGACCCCCTTCATGTGTGCCTTTTCAAAACATAGCAAAATCTCTTTAAAAGGGGCTCAGCTTCTCTTCTGAGAGCTTTCTCTGATTAAGACAGGCCTACCTAGGATAATTTCCCTTTTGATATCTTAAAATTAACTGCCTTGGAATCTTAATTCTATCTGACAATCTCTTCACCTCTGTGAAAGGTTTTGTGTATGTTACATCATATACTTTGATGTAATCACAGGAATGAAATTCACCATATTTACAGTTCTACCTACAACCAGGGAGGGTGGCTTAGACAGGAGATAACACACCAGAGATGGGAATCCTGGATGCCATCTTAGAGTTCACCCTTCCTTTCCTCTTCCTCTCCCTCAGACTCCTACCACCCCCACTGTTACCCTGCACATTAACTCTGTATGAGTTTATTTTATCCAGTGGGAGCATCTCATTTTGATCAAATTCATGTATCATTTTGTCCCAGATCTATTTTGTTGTTGTTGTTGTTGTTGTTGTTATTTTGTTTTCAATTGACCCAAGACATGTGTAAGTTCTTGGGTCAGGGAATCGAACCCATCCCTCAGCAGTGACCCAAGCCGCAGAAGAGACTAGGCTGGATCCAAAAGCCACTGAGCCACCAGGGAACTCCCTAAAACTACCTGAATTATCTATAGGATTTGAATAGCTTTTCTTCACTGTATTGTTTTCCCTTTTTGTACAAACGGAGATCTGCCCAAAGGAAATTGTTGTAGGTAGGAAAGACATTATGCCTGAAAATGATTAACTTGTGAACCTAGGGGCCAGGGTTTGCCAGTTTTTCACTTGTGTATTACTGAAATCTGTTTTTCCAGCCAGCTCCTTGTACTAGCAGTTTGTAAGAGTGCTACTCAGGCTTTGTAAGTTTTTAAGACTGCTTTAGGTATGATAGTTGAAGGTAGATGGCCTTATTAAAACATCCTTTAAACATACTTACAGTGTAAATTACAAGCTTAAGATTGCAGAAAGAATATGAAGCCTACATAAAGGAACAGACCACTTTGAGAGAGAGAATTGCTTTAAAGTGGTAAAAGCAATAGATTGAGGTGTCAGGAATGTGAAATAGACATTTTTTTTTTAATGTTGAAAATAGACTTCTCCCTATGAAATATTTCATACTCTTGGCTTCAGATAAACCCCAAACTCCTAACTCTATTCTAATTTTTACCTGTGTTATGGCGTTTAAAACATTTCCTGTAGTTGGCTCCTTGCATCTGTTTTTCAACTAGAATAAGCTCCTTGAGCATGGGATCTATATTATCTTTTCTAACATAATTCTTTGCTTATAGGAGGCAGTCAGTAAATGTTCCTTGTGCCATTCATACCTCATCACAGTGGTAAAGGATATTAGCACCTTCATGTTTATAGTACCCATTAGTTTGTGTCCCAAAACATTTTGTGAAGCAAGTACAAATGAATTCTAAAGTTACTGCCTTGAGGTGCTTTGCTTTTAATCCTAGGAAGTAATTTTACTCTTAGCAAAAGATTTGGTTATCTGTTTACCAGGCTCGTAGCAAAACTAGAAACAAAATTTTATAAGGGGCTAAAGAATGTTATTAAAGCAGGATTATTCATATAATTAGCCTGCCGCTTTATGATCTGTCCCTGCCTTGCTCTCTGGCTGCTTTCATACTGACCAGTTATACTGAACATTTTTTAGTTTCTTGACTACACTGTTTCTTATCAGTTACTTCTCCATAGCACCACTGCAGACCATTATCAGAGAAAGATGGTACTTTTTATACTGTACAGTGGTTTGCTTTTGTTTCTTTTTTATGGTATTACATTTTTTAAAAAAGTTCTTGAAGGTAGGAGACCATAACTATTTTTATAGTTTAGTGTGTGTCACAGAAGAGGCACTTATATGTAAGGGAATGGATGAGGCAGTGAAACTAAAAACAGCCTTAAAGCACATGGTCTTTAGTGTAGGGACAAGCAAATCTTAACCCCCAAGGGCAGTTAGTTCATTCCACAGCACTGGGATTTAAACATGCTGTAGATTAAGTATTTACATATGAGTTTAATGGGATTAGTTCCCAGTCTAGTCAAGCATTTGCTTTGGGGCTTATGATCTTGTCTTTTTTTTCTTAGGAAGTTTGCTAGTTTTGTGTTGAATAGAGCTGAGGTCTCCATAGTTGAATTCTTGTTTTTTGTACCTATGGTTATTATGGAAATTTTGGCTCAGATTCCTTTGCATGATCATTTAGAAAATTAACTAAAAAATAAAATGAAAGATTATCATAGTCCCAGTGGACACTAATTTTTTTGTGCCTAAGTGATTTTTACCTTGAGTTTCCTTAACGTGCATTCTTATCTATCATTTAGGATTTCCAAATTAATGCCAAAAGGAAAAAAATATCAGTACATGTTATATGGGCAATGGAGGAAGGACTTTGTGTTCTTGAGCAGTGATATTTTTGAGAGAGATCCATTGCCAGAGGCAACCTTTGTCATCCTTATACTTGTTTTGATGTTTAACTTTTTATTTCTTTCCAGTCTCTGCTAACAAAATCATCAAATACCTAGAAAATCCAGATTGTCCTTCATAGGCATGATTCTCCACATTGGTGCAGCCAGCCATGAACTATCCTTTTCTTCTCCCTCTTTTTCCCAGATATCTCCCGGGGCCAATTCAGCACCTCTACCTGGCCATCCTAACAAGGTGATTTGTGAAAGGGTGAGACTTCAGAGCCTGTTCCCTCTCCTCCCAAGTGATCAGAACACTACCGTTCAAGAGGATGCTCACTTCAAAGCTTTCTTCCAGGTTCTTATATGTTTACCCTTTCCCTTCATAGGGCTGAAAGTCACAAAATACACTCTAGGTTGTTTCTAGGAAGATTTGAAACAAAATTCTCACTATCTTCTTCATATTTTCTATTTTATGTGGCAATAAGTATTCTTCTTAGAAGACTTCATTACCAGAACTTTTTCAGCCAGCTTTTCTGAAAAGTGTTTGTCTTATCTTGAGCTGCTGTTATTATTTGACCACTTGATATTCTTGTTTTTTGTTTTGTGTTGTTTTTATCTTTTGGTCTTAAACACTTGTCCTACTAGATCAACTTCTGTAGGAAAGTAGAAGATATTACGGTATATGTGAAATTGTATGGGGAAGGAAAAATGGAAGCATGTAAGATATTTTTGAAAGCCATCACTGCTTAGTTGCTTAGCCTCCAGAGTGTAATAGTAACACATATTTCTGATAGAGAACATGGTTACTTGCCTTCTGTGATTTTTGATACATATAGGTAAAATGTGTTTAAAAATTTTGTTACATACGAAAAATGAAAACAAGTATGAATGGGTTGTAACTGTTCTTAGGTTATTAACAAGATTACTATGATGTGCTCACATAAATCATTGGCTTGCTATATTTACATTCCAGTACTTCTAGAGAAGCAGGTTTTAGTAATGAACATCATTATTACCACAAATGAAACTATGTTACAGAATTGCTCCTGGATGCTAGGGTTGTGGACCAAGTCATGTATTTGTATTTGTTCTCATAGGTGCATAAACCTGTGGTAGTAAGAGTCGCTAATCAAAGCTGACTTTTAGATAGAGCCAGCTCATTTTCCACTTGTGTGGCAGTGACAGATTGGGACTTGGGACTAGTTTTGAAAGAGAAATGCTCAAATTGGACATGTAGAATTTCTGTGGATAGTTGTGTAGGTGATCTAGAGCTCTTCAGTCTGTTATTGCTTGTTGATATTAGTGTCAGTTTCTCTACTTTGCATTATTGTCTCCTTTTGTTTTTAACCCTCATGATAAACTAGTCATGGATGGTTTTCTAGATGAAGAAATAGGTTCAGGGACTCTCACAGAGAATGCCCAGTTACGTATCTCAGTATTGGCGGAACAGAGATTCAAACCCAACTTTTGCTATTTCTTGTCTAGTACATCATACCATCTTTAGATATCAACAGGTATTTCTGTAAACACAGTACAGTGTATATTAAGAGACATTGTCTGCATTGAATGGAATGGCGTGTTGACTACCATTTTGGATACAGCATTCTTTGTAGTAGCAGACCAGTAGCTTGATTTTCAGTAGTAGACAAAAACTAAGGAAGAAATTGAATTAGTGCCTTCACTAATGCCACAAATAAACAGCTGACACTTTCTGTGTTGGCCATACTTTCTTTGAATCTTCAGGCATTAACTCAATATGCACTTTAAACCAAAAGAGTAGCTGCCGCATGTAATAGATTAAAACCCATGTTTTGGAAATAAAGCCAAAAAGTTAGCTAGTTCCATTTGGATATTGCAAGAAGATGAAAGATATTGTCTTTATTTATAGTCCTAATTTGACTTAAATCTAACTTTAGAATAATTCCCTCAATTTCCTTTGCTCCCAAGAAAGACTGGAGATTTTCTTTGTCTACTTATTGCCCTACCACTGTTCCTCATGAAGCAAAGTAAATCCTTACACCCCCTTTGAAATATTATCAGATACCTTCAGCTAATTGTGATATGCCAAAACTGATTGTAATCTCTTAGTTCCAATTATGTTTCTCATCCTCGTAAAACTTAGTTGCCATGTGAAAAGGAGAACCTACCCAGCCACATCATGTGCTCAGAAAGTTATTTCCTTAATGCATTATGTTTCCTTACTCTTGGCTTTCCTCCACGTTCTTTTCCCTTCCAACTCTTTCTGCTTTTCCTTCCCCTTTGGAAAACTTCATCCATTCTAAGCAGACTCACCTACCTCTTTCGTTTTTTTCTTAAACACCCTCTCTGAAGGCGAAAGGGCTGAAACTGGTCTCTTTTTAAGGATACCATTTTCCCTACAACCTTCTCAAGTGTTAAAGAAATTATTAATTTTTCCTGCTCCAAGCAAGGGATTGTATATGTGGCTAGTAAGTAGGATGGTCATAGAGAAAGAAGGAATGAGTTGATACTTACTGGATCTGCTTTTTTAACCACTAGTCTTCTTTGAACAAAAAGCTCATCTTGATCTCTTTGTCATTCATCTCCAGTATTTATCAATTTTTTGTCACTGTCCTTGTTTATTAAGGAGTTTTTTGCACTTCGCTCCTTTCTACTTATTTTTCAAGTCAAAATCTTTCAAATTGTGCTTTTTTTATTTTAAAATTACAAACTGTTTCATATATGTAAGTTATAAAGTATAAAGAAGATACTTGTATAATTTTAAAAAACCAACCATCCAGCTTGAGATATAAGCTATTGGAGTTCCTATTATGGCTCAGTAGGTTAAGAACCCAACATAGTGTCCATGAGGATGCAGGTTTGATCCCTGGCCTCGCTCAGTGGGTTAAGGATCTGGTGTTGTCACATGTTGAGTCACGGATGGTATTCGGATCCAGCATTGCCCTGGCTGTGGCATAGTCCTGCAGTTGTAGCTCCAGTTCGACCCCTAGCCAAGGTGCAGCTGTGAAAAGGAAAAGGAAAAAAAAAAAAAAAAAAAGCATTTGTTAAAAAAAAGGTATAAGCTATTACCAGTATTTTTGAAGCTTCCATATTATATCCAGGTGTTGTCTCATAGTTGTGCCTTGGGTAAACCTTGGCTGAATTTTGTGTGTAGTATCTCTGCTTTTCTATATCGCTTTACCACATAGGGTATCCCTCAATAAAAACTGTTTCCTTTCTGAACTTAATGTAAATGGTATTATACTTTGTGTATTTCTGTCATTTTGAGATTCATCCATATTGATGCACGTGACTGTACTGTAGATTGATTTTCCTACTTTTAGTATTCCATTTATACGACTATACTGTAGTTTACCCCCTCTCTTTTCAATAGATATTTGGGTGGTTTCCAATTTTTTATTATTATTACAGACAGTGTTACCATGAATATACTTTGTGTTTCCTGGTATACATTTAGTTGGTATTTTAATGTTTCTATAAAAATGATGGACTTGTGTATTTATTTATTTTTTACAAAAGAGGTATAGGCGTATTTTCATCTCTATAAAAATAAGCCTGTATTTAAAGTTAGAATCAAAGTGTCTCCTGTAATTTCTTTAAATTAAAATTAAGGTACAATTAACATACAGTAAAATTTACCCTTTTAGTGTATAGGTCTGCAAGTTATGACAAATGCATACAGAAGCAGAACCATTACAATCAAGATATGGGACCATTTCATCACCCCCAAAATTCCCTCATATCTGTTTGCTGGCAGTATGTTAACAGTTTTAAAATTAGCAGTTTCTGTACTACCAACTAACTCCATGATTGTGATTGAAGATAGTATGCTTTCATAAAAAATTCAGGTACATTGTGGAGAACTCGAATTTCATATGTGGCACAACCCTTGATTTCAGGTGTGTGTGTGTCTTTTTTTTTGTCTTTTTAGGGCCACACCCGTGGCATATGGAAGTTCCCAGGCTAGGGGTTGAATTGGAGCTGCAGCTGCTGGCCTATGCCACAGCCACCACAATGTTTAGTTCCACAAAAGCTATAAACAAAGATCAATAAACTGAAGCAGAAACATGAAACCAATGAAAACAGAAAAGGTGTTAAGAAAAATATTAAATCAAGGGATCCTTCTAAATTATCGACATAATTCTGCAACTAACCGAAGCTCAGACTAGAAATATGGATTTAGGAGTTTTTGGTATACAGTTAGGTGGCAGGTCAGTGAAGTTGCAGGCATGGATAAAATTGCTCAAAACAGTTTATGTGGTGAAAAGGAGGCCCAATAATGAGCCCTGAGAAGCTCCAAGATTTTATGCTGAGTAGCTGATGATTCAACCCCCAGCCTGGGAACTTTTGTATGCCACGGGTACAGAGGCAAAAAAAAAGGGCAAGAGTTCCATTGTGAAACATCAGGGTAGATCAGTTTTTGTGAACTAGAGATGTTTCGTGTAATTAAAAATGAAGAAAAACCTAGGACCTAAGGTTGCTGATAACGTTATTCAGAATTTAGCCATACAGTCCTCAGACTTCTTGTTCTGATTTGGAATGATTGATTTTCAGACCTGCTGTGCTGCTGTCACCCTGAGATTTCTTTTCATTGCCTTTCTGGGTTACTTCTGTTTACTGGGTCCTGTATTTATATACATATCCTCAAGTGAAAGAGAGCACACATACATATATAAAATCAATCAAGTAAATTCTTCTGAATGTATATGTAAGAAGCAACTTTGAATATTTATACATCTGGCAAGATCTTTGTTTTTGCCCTACACTGATAGTGTGATTAGAATGTAAAACTCTAGGTTCAACATTATTTTCCCTCAGAGCACTTCAGTATCTTTTGTGTTCTGTAGGAAGTCTAATGCTAATCTAATTCTTTATAGGTTATTCCCTCATTCCTTTTCTGGAAACTGAGGGTTTTTTATGGAGTTTTCTTAGAGTACAAAAACTAATAAGGAATATGATGTTATTACTGTAGTTCTAATGAATAGCTCACTTCCACGTACTTGCCTTCACCTCCTAGTCTTTGTCTCCTCATACAGAGAACCTTTCACAGGGAAGCTTTCTCAGTTACTTTTGATAACTTAGGCTGTCAACCTACTTGTTTTTCAGGTCATTTTTGGGATCTCTAGCATTCTCTGTTTTGGGCAATGAATTTTTAGAATTCGGAGTTCTCTATCTTAGAACTTTGCAATGTAAGCTTTGCAGTGTAAGGTTATACATATGAAATTAAGCTTTGCAATGCAAGGTTGTACATATGAAAGCTAATGATTATGTGGGTCACTAGCATTTTATACTTTAAGAAGTCAATGTTAACCAAATTTGTTTTACCAAATGTGGAGATTACTCACTTCTAATGCTTATATGTAGATCATTTATGAGTTTGTTAAGTCTTAGTTGTTCTGCCATTTTGTTTTAATCACCTTATCTAAATTTCAGTGGTTGGTTTTAACTTTTTTAAGTTTTAGGATTGTCATAACATAACTGATTTTCTTCTTAAAATCAAGGGGTTAAGTATACTTTTTATAAGACCATTAAATCTAGGGAGAAAATACGGTTACTGTGGTAAGGAGTTAAAGAGCATTTGTAAATGGTCCTGAAAACTATCCTATTTTAGTGATATTGACAAATTTGAATTATAATATACGTCTGCTGAATAATTTATAATGATCAACAGTAACCGTATAGCAATTTGCTTCATTCCTACCAGTGTAGTCAGTTTTGTTTTATACGCTTAGATCTTAAAACCTAACGTTATTGTATGTATCTATATATATTTTTTAGCTAATATTAACAAGATTTTTGTGCTAACAGCAGGGCCAGTCACAAGTGCTCTAGTGTTCAAATAATTAGAATTTTCAGGAGTAGATTGGAGCTAGGAGAAGTTCCATTAGAAAACATATAGCCCTCATCAGACTTTCAGTTAACTTGTAATTTTGACAGTTTTGTTGAGACTCAATTGAAAAGTCATGGAGTTAAGAATTTAATTGAAAGGTTCATACCAATTTTATAGTTAGTAAGCAATTCTTTTTTTTTTTTTTTTTTTGGTCTTTTTGCTTTTTCTAGGGCTGCTTCCGCAGCATATGGAGGTTCCCAGGCTAGGGGTCGAATCGGAGCTGTAGCCACCGGCCTATGCCACAGCCACAGCAATGCAGGATCCAAGCCACGTCTGCAACCTACACCACAGCTCACATCAACGCCGGATCCTTAACCTACTGAGCAAGGGCAGGGATCAAACCCGCAAGCTCATGGTTCCTAGTGGGATTCGTCAACCACTGTGCCACAACAGGAACTCCAATTCTGAGACCCTTAAAAACTTGAGACTGTGCTTCATCATTAATATGTATGGGTTTTGAATTATCTACCACTCCTATGATCTCCCTGAAACTCCATGTCTGTCCCAACATGCTGTGATATTCTAGTTAAGAACTGATGAACTAGATCGGTTAACTATTTTTTAATGTTTTATATATATATTATTTTGTCTTCATTATCTTTATTAAATAATGTAATAGCCTAACAATAGTAAGGGGGCAGACAAGTGTGATTTAGAATCAAAGCAAGGGCCTCCTTAGATTGTACCCTCGCCTGGAATTCTTTTGTGGCACAGCAGGTTAAGGATCTGGTGCTATCACTGTAGCAGTTGTGGCATGGGTTCAATCCCTGGCCTGGGAACTTCTACATGCCTTGGATGCAGCCACACAAAAAATATTATACCCCCTCCTAAAATGATCTCTCAGATGAGAATTAATGCCTTAAAGACTGACTTAACTGATGGAAAGGCATAGTAGAATTTCTCAGTTGAATTGGAGTTTTAAAGAGATGGTCACATACCTCTCAGTTGCTTATTATTGCCCTAATGCGTACCTGTATGTTGTTATTACCTGAGTAATTTTATGATTATCTTTAAGAAATAGAGTTAATGTTTCATTTAATGTTATTTACTGTGCATCTCCCTTTCACACCCCATCCCTTACATCTTTTAAAGGTATTTAATTTGGGTTGATAGTGTATTTTTTCCCCTCCTTTATACTTAAGGGTAAACATTCTTAAACACTTATGCATGTAAACACTAATGCAAAATCCTTAAAAGATCTTATTCAATTGATTGATTTTGTTGCATTGGCAGAGTGAAGATAGTCCAAGTCCCAAGAGACAGCGCCTCTCTCATTCAGTCTTTGATTATACATCAGCATCACCAGCTCCCTCACCACCAATGCGACCATGGGAGATGACATCAAATAGGCAGCCCCCTTCAGTTCGACCAAGCCAACATCACTTCTCAGGGGAACGATGCAACACACCTGCACGCAACAGAAGAAGGTTAGTTGGTTACAAAAATTGCTTATACAATTTTTCATCCTTAGAAGGTCTGTGAGATTGTTTGTTTTTTAATACTAGGCAGCATTATTTTCTGTATGGTTTTAGTTTGTTGTTTGTTTTTGCCACACCTGCAGCATGCAAAAGTTCCCAGACCAGGGATTGAACCTGAGCCACAGGAGTGACAAAGCCAAATCCTTAACTACTAGGCCACTAGGCCCTGAGGGCATTTTATAAACACATCAACACCTTTGTACTAGTACACATACATGAGAAAAAACATTGCAGGTTGTTTAGACTTGTACTGTAGATCATAAGAGTAGATCATTTAGCTTATGATTGAAAGATGAAATTGAAAGAGGCCAGAGTAATTTACCTAAAATAAATTCCATTATATTTACTAAATAAATTTACCAAATAAATTCCATTATATATGAATTCAACTACACTAAGGTAGTTAAAGTACCTTTGTGGGCTAGTCTCCAGTCCTTATTATCAAAAAATGCATCGTACAGTTTACAACTGTAAGGAAATATGGAGGTCCTAGAAATGAACAACCTCTTCTCTACTCCATTTGTATTCCTTCTGTATCCTAATTGCTCTAAAGCAATTGGGAACTTAATTGGGTTGCTTTAAAATTGTGGAGCCTGTGATACGGAAAGTAACTGAATTTTAGTTCAGATTTTCAGTCTTCTCTTCCATATGGGACTTGGCCCTTGTGTTCTCAGGGGAATACATTTCCTGAGCTGCTTCCTCTTTGTTTTTATTTATTTATTGGCCACACCCATGGCATGTAGAGGTTCCTAGGACAGGGATCAAATGTGCGCCATAGCAGCAATCCACGTTGCTGCCGTGACAATGCCAAATGGATCTTTAACCTGGTGGGCCACAGGAGAGCTCCTGCTTCCTCTTTAGTTGTTGCCTGAGGTCATACCTTTTTTCTTCCAAGGAATTAGAGCATCCTTGGGGTGAGATAGCTGTTTATGTGTCCAGGATATTGATAGTCTAAAAAATGCTGATAATCTTGAGGTAGGAAGGTATTACAGTTTGAATGTTTGTGTCTCCTGAAAATCCATATGTTGATGCCTTACACCACCCACACTGTGGATGTATTTGTAGATGAGGCCTCAAAGGGCATAACTTTAGTTGAATAAAATCGTAAGGAGGGGGCCCTGATACATGAGATTAGTGTCCTTATAAAAGAAGACTTCAGGAAGAGAGCTCTTGCCAGAAATCAACCATGCTGGCACCTTCATCTTGGATATTTAACCTCTAGAACTAGGAGAAAATAAATTTCTGTTTTAGATCAAACCCCAGCCTCATGCTTCCTAGTCTAGTCAGATCTGTTTCTGCTCTGCTACGATGGGAACTCCACCACATGCAGTTTTCAACAACAATCCAGCATAATTTCAGATACAAAGATGAGCAAACCAGGAAGTTACCAAACACTTGAGGAAAGCCAGCAAAGTGAAAAAAGGGCACTAAAACTCAATAAGGGAGTTCCCGTCGTGGCGCAGTGGTTAACGAATCCGACTAGGAACCATGAGGTTGCGGGTTCAGTCCCTGCCCTTGCTCAGTGGGTTAACGATCTGGCGTTGCCTTGAACTGTGGTGTAGGTTGCAGACACAGCTTGGATCCCACGTTGCCGTGGCTCTGGTGTAGGCCAGTGGCTTTAGCTCTGATTCAACCCCTAGCCTGGGAACCTCCGTATGCCGCAGGAGCGGCCCAAAGAAATAGCAAAAAGACAAAAAAAAAAAAAAAACAAAAAAACCCAACTCAATAAAACTAAGAACTGGAGGAAACAGTTAATAAACAGAATAGAATTTTGTCTTATTTTTTTCATCGAAGTATAGTTGATTTCACATGTATTAGTTTCAGATATATGGCAGAGTGATTCACTTATACACATATATATAGTTTTTCAGATTTTTTTTTTTTTTTTTTGTCTTTTTTGTTGTTGTTGTTGTTGTTGTTGTTGTTGTTGCTATTGCTATTTCTTGGGCCGCTCCTGCGGCATATGGAGGTTCCCAGGCTAGGGGTCCAATCGGAGCTGTAGCCACCGGCCTACGCCAGAGCCACAGCAACGCGGGATCCGAGCCGCGTCTGCAACCTACACCACAGCTCATGGCAACGCCGGATCGTTAACTCACTGAGCAAGGGCAGGGGCCGAACCCGCAACCTCATGGTTCCTAGTCGGATTCGTTAACCACTGTGCCGCCACGGGAACTCCAGTTTTTCAGATTCTTTAGGATATCACCAATTAATGTTTTGATTTATTTCTCATATTTTCTATGTATACAGATTAAAAACCAAATTAAATTTCATATACAATTGTTTCTTTTTTTTTCACTCAAGATTATATGGTGAAATATTTTCCTGGCATTAAGATGTACCATTTAAAAAATGGATATGGGAGTTCCCATCATGGCGCAGTGGAAACAAATCCGACTAGAAACCATGAGGTTGCGGGTTCAATCCCTTGCCTCACTCAGTGGGTTAAGGATCCGGTGTTGCTGTGAGCTGTGGTGTAGGTCGCAGACACAGCTCGGATTCCATGTTGCTGTGGCTGTGGTGTAGGCTGGCAACTACAGCTCCAAATAGACCCATAGCCTGGGAACCTCCATATGCCATGGGTGTGACCCTAAAAAAAAAAAGACAAAAGACATAAAAAAGGGACCGTGTTCCATTTTATGAAAGTGTCATATTTTGTTTAACCAGTTCACTGTTGTTGAATATATAGGCTCTTTACAGTTTTATCCCCCATTGTAAATTACGCAGTTGAACATTTTGTTATATAAATCTTTAACTGATCTTTTTATTATTTTTTAGGGTAGGTTACTAAAAGTGTTGGAACTACTTGGTTAAAATATATGTACTTTTTTTTATCCTCATGTTGTACAGTGTGTGTGTATATATATACACACTTTTTTTTTTTTTTTTTTTTTTTTTGCCTTTTAGGGCCATACCTGTGGCACATGGAGGTTCCCAGGCTAGGGGTCAAATCAGAGCTACAGCTTTTGGCCTATATCACAGCCACAGCAACGCAGGATCCAAATCCTGTCTGCGACCTACACCACAGCTCACGGCAACACAGGATCCTTAACCCAATGAGCACGGCCAGGAATCAAACCCACAACCTCATGGTTCCTAGTCAGATTCATTTCCACTGTACCATGACAGGAACTCCTGTTTTTTTAAAACACATATAGTTGATTTATAGCATCCTGTTAGTTTCAGGTGTACTATACAATGATTGCTATACATAATATATATATACACACATTCATTTTCAGATTCTTTTCCCTTATAGGTTATTACAAAATACTGAGTCTAGTTCCCTGTTTAATATAGTAGGTCCTGTTTGTTATCTATTTTATATATAATAGTGTATATCTGTTAATCTCAAACTTTATAATTTATCCCTACCCTCCCAAAATAGAATTTTAGAATAAATATAATAGAGAAATGCAAGAGGAGGTTTTATTCATAAAAATCAACTGAAATATTAATTGATAAAATTAATAAATGGGCAGAAAAATGTTTTAGTTAGATCAAATCAAGGAATATTCCCAGAATATAGTATAAAAGGGCATAATGGAAATGGTGGGAGAGGAGTTTAAATATAGACTGAATCATTAGTTTTAAATGTGCCTAATCATATTTCCAGACTGAAACAGCAGAAGGGAACGATTTTTACAGAAAAAGTACAAAATCTTTTTTAAGAATTGAAAAGATACTGAATGTTGAGCAAGATCCTGGTGAAATTTTAGAACATACACAAGGATAAATAAGAAGTCAGAAACAATCTCAAGACAGAAAACTTTGAATTCTGCCACCTGATTTATCACTTAAGTATAGAGTCAAAATATCATTGCAGGTGTTCAGAGACAGGAGTTCCCTGGTGACACAGTTGGTTAAGAATCTGGCAGTGTCACTGCTGTGGCTCAGGTTTGACACTTGGCCCAGGAACTTCCTCATGTCATGGATGCAGCCAAAAAATAAAAACAGGGAGTTCCTCTGTGGCTTATCAGGTCATGACCTGACATTGTTACTGCTGTGGCCTGGGTTCAATTCCAAACCCAGGAAGTTACACATGACTTGGGCACAGCACCCACCCAACCACCACCCCCACACACAAAAAATCCAGAGACAAAATTGACCTGTAAGTATCCTCTCTGAATCATACACCATGATCAAGTGGAATTTATCCCAGGGTTTCAAGGATTTTTCAATATCTGCACATCAATCATTGTGATATAACACATTAACAAAATTGAAGAATAAAAACCATAGAATCATCTCCGTAGATGCAGAAGAAGCTTTGTAACATTCACCATCCATTTATGATTAAAAACTCCAGAAAGTGGGCATAAAAGGAACATACCTCAACATCATAAAGGTCATAAGTGGCAAAGCCATAGCTTAACATCATATTGAATGGTGAAAAACTGAAAGCATTCCCTCAGGAACAAGACAAGGATGCCCACTCTCACCACTTTTATTCAACGTAATTTTGGAAGTCCTAACCACAGCAATCAGAGAATAAAAAGAAGTAAAAGGAATCCACATTGATCAAGCACAGGAAAAGAAATGAGAAAAAACTGATTACATGGAGACTAAACAACATTCTACTAAAAAACCAGTGGGTCAACGTGGATATCAAAAAGGAAATTAAAAAATACCTCGAGACAAATGACAGTGAAAACACAATCATACAAAATCTCTGGAAAAGCAGTTCTTAAAGGGAAGTTCATAGCTATCCAGGCCTTCCTCAAATAAGGAGAAAAATCTCAAATCAACAACCTAACATACTACCTAAAAGAATTACAAAAAGAACAAACAGAACCTCAGATCAGCAGAAGGAAGGAAATCATAAAGATGAGGGAGGAAATCAATAAAATAGAGAGTTGAAAAAGTAGGAAAAAATAAGTAAAGCCAAGAGCTGGTTCTTTGAAAGGGTAAACAAAACGGACAAACCTCTGGCCAGATGTACCAAGAAGAGGAGAGAGACAACCCAAATAAACAAAACAAGAAATGAAAAAGGAGAAATCTCAAGACTGATACTGAATAAATACAAAAAAACCATAGGAGAATACTGTGAGTAATTATATGCCAACAAACTCGACAACTTAGAAGAAACAGACAACTTTCTAGAAACATAGAGCCCACCAAAACTGAATCAAGAAGAACTTACACCCATCCTTCTTAAACTTTTCCAAAAGGTTGAAGAAGAAACACTTCCAAAGACATTTTTTAAAGCCACCATTACCCTAATACCAAAACTAGACAAGATAACTACCAAAAAAGAAAAGTATAGGCCAGTATCTTTGAAGAATAGAGATGTAAAAATTCTCAACAAAATTTTGGGAAACCAAATTCACCAACACTTCAGAAAGATCATACACCATAACCAAGTGGGATTCATCCCAAGTTCACCAGGATGGTTCTGCATATGGACATCAATTGATGTGAATATACCGCATTAACAAAGGAAAAGTCAAAAACCACATGATCATCTAAAAAATTCAGGAAAAGCATTTGACAAAATTTAACCTCCATTCATGATAAGAACTCTTACCAAAGTAGGTATAAAGGAAACATATCTCAACATAATAAAAGTTATTTATGACAAACAGACAATATAATATTTGGCAAAGAAAGGCTGAAGCCTTCCCACTAAAGTCTGGAACAAGACAAGGATGCCCACTCTCACCATTTTTATTCAATGCAGCATTGGAAGTCCTAGCCACAACAGTTAGACAACAAAAATAGATAAAACGTAAAATTGTCACTCTGTGCAGATGACGTGATAACTATATATAGTAAACCCTAAGAATTCCACACAAAAACTACTCAATCTGATAAGCAAATGTAGCAAAGTACCAAGATACAAGATTAACACTGAGAAATCAGTTGCATTTCTGTATATGAATAACGAAATATTAGCAAAGGAATATAAAAAAATACCTTGTAAAATCACAATCCAAAAAATTAAATACTTAGGAATAAACCAAGTTAAAATACTTATACACTGAGAGCTATAAAATGTGAAGTTAAAGAGGATTCAAAGAAATGGAAAGATAGCCCATGCTACTGGATTGGAAGAATTAATGTTGTCAAAATGGCCATACTACCCAAAGGAGTCTACAGATTTAATATGATCCCTATCAAACTACCTATGATGTTTTTCACAGAAGTAGAACAAATAATCCAAACATTATATGGAAGCATAAGAGACCCAGAATCGCCAAAGCAATCATCAGGGGAAAAAAACAAAGCAGGAAGCATAACTCTCCCAGACTTCAGACAATATTACAAAGCTAGAGTAATCAAGATAGTGTGGTACTGGTACAGAAACACACATACAGATCAATGGAATAGAATTGAGAGCCCAGAAATAAACCCAGACACTTACTGTCAACCTTCAACAAAAGAGGCAAGAATATAAGATGGGGAAGAGTCTCTTCAACAAGTGGTACTTGGAAAACTGGACAGCTGCATGAAAATCAGTGAAATTAGAACTCACCCTCATACCATACACAAAAATAAACTCAAAATGGCTAAACGATTTAAACTTAAGATCATTAAACTCCTAGAAGAGAACATAGGCAAAATATTTTCTGACATCAAATGTATGAACTTTTCCTTAGGGCAGTCTCCCAAGGCAGTAGACATACAAACAAAAATAAACCAGTGGGATCTAATCAAACTTACAAGCTTTTGCACAATATAGGAAATCATTTAAAACAAAAATAAAAACCACAGAAAGACAGCCTCCCGAATAGGAGAAAATAGTCGCAAATAATGCAACTGTTAAGGGCTTACTCTACAAAATATACAAACAACTCATACAACTCAACAGCAAAAAAAATTGAAAAATGGGCAGAAGGCCTGAACACACATTTCTCAACAGAAGACATACAGATGGTGAGTAGGCACATGAATAAATGCTCATCATCACTAATTACTAAAGAAAAGCAAATCAAAACTACAATGAAGTACCTCCTTACACCAGTCAGAATGACCATCATTAATAAGTCTACAAATAACAAATGCTAGAGAGGGTATGGAAAAAAGGGAACCCTCCTACACTGCTGGTGGGAATGTAAATTTGTGCAGCCACTATGGAAAATAGTATGGAAAACTATAAATATAAAACTACCATGTGATCTACCAATTCCACTCCTGGCCGAGTATCTATACAAAACTATTAATTCAAAAAGTTAAATGGGGAGTTCCCGTTGTGGCGCAGTGGTTAATGAATCCGACTAGGAACCATGAGGTTGCGGGTTTGGTCCCTGCCCTTGCTCACTGGGTTAACGATCCGGCGTTGCCGTGAGCTGTGGCGTAGGTTGCAGACGCGGCTCGGATCCTGCGTTGCTGTGGCTCTGGTGTAGGCCGGTGGCTACAGCTCCGATTCAACCCCTAGCCTGGGAACCTCCATATGCCGCGGGAGCGGCCCAAGAAATAGCAAAAAGCCAAAAAAAAAAGTTAAATGCACTCATATGTTCATAGTAGCACTATTCCCAATAGCCAAGTCATGGAAACAACCTAAATGTCCATTGACAGATGGATTAAGGTTATGTGGTGTATATATATATATATATGATGGAATACTACTCAGCCATAGAAAAGAATGAAATAATACCATTTGCAGCAGCATGGATGCAACTAGAGATTCTTACACTAAGGGAAGTCAAAAGGAGAAAGACAAATACCATGTGATATCACTTATATGAGGAATCTAAAATGAAGCACAAATGAACCTATCTACAAAACAGCCTTGTTCCTAAGGGGAAGGGGGAAAGGAATGGGATGGACTGAGAGCTGGGGGTTTGCAGATACAAACTATTACCTTTAGAATGGATAAGCAATAAAGTTCTACTGTATAGCACAAGGAACTCTATCCAGTCTCTTGGGATAGAACATGATGGAAGTTAATATAAGAAAAAGAATGTATGTATTTATATGTATGATTTGGTCACTTTGCTGTACAGCTGAAATTGGCATAAAGTTGTAAATCAACCATGATTTTTAAAAAAATTTTAAACCAAAAAAAGGAATCCAAATTAAAAAGAAGTTAAACTGTCACTGTTAGCAGATGACATGATACAATAGAAAATCCTAAGACACCCCTGTGAAACAAGTTCATCAATGAATTCAGTTAAGTTGCAGGATGCAAAATTAATATCCAAAATTCTGTTGTATTTCTATACATGAACAACAAAGTATCAGGAAGAAATTAAAGAAACAGTCCCATTTACTATCACTATCACATCAAAAAGAATTAAATACCTAGGAATAAACCCGCTTAAGGAGGCAGAAGACCTGTACTCCAAAAACTGTAACACACTCATGAAAGAAATTGAAGTTGACACTAACAGATGGGAAGATATACCATGTTCTTGGATTGGAAGAATCAATGTTGTTAAAATGACCACACTACCCAAGCAGTCTACTGATTCAGTGTAATCCCTATCAAAATACCAACGGCATTTTTCATAGAACTAGAACAAATAATTTTATTAATTTGGTTACACCCATGGCATGTTGAAGTTCCCAAGCCAGGGATTTAAAACCACAGTGACAACACCAAATCATTAACCCACTGAGCCACCAGGGCACTTCTTAGAATAAATAATTTTAAAATTTGTATGGAGACACAGAATACTCTTGAATGACAAAAACAATCTTGAGAAAGGACACAGTTGGAGAAATCATGCTCCCTGACTTCAGACTACACTGCAAAGCTACAGTCATCAAAACAGTGTGGTACTGGCATAAAAAACAGTCATATACCTCAGTGGAACATGATAGAGAGCTGAGAAATCCATGCATTGTGGTCAGATAATCCATGACAAAGGAGGCAAGAATACACCATGGAGAAAAGACAGTCTCTTCAATGACTGGTCTTGGGAAAACTGAGCAGATATAGATAAAAGAATGAAATTAGAACATTCTCTAAAACCATAGGGAAATATAAACTTAAAAAGGATTTAAAGACCTAAACTTTAAGGTGAGATACTATGAAACTCCTGGAGGAAAACTAGGCAAACTCTTTGACATTAATTGCAGCAATATTTTTTTGGTTCCATCTCCTAAAAGGAAATAAAAGCAAAAATAAATAAATGGACCTAATTAGCTTGTGTTGCACAGCACAGGAAACCTTTGACAAAATAAAAAGACAGCCTACTGCATGGGAGAAGATATTTGCAAATGATATGACTGATAAGGGGTTAATATCCAACATATATAAACAGCTCACATACAACTATTGTCTAGAAAACAACCAACCAAATTAAAAAATGGGTAGAAGAAATGAGCAGACATTTTTCCAAAGAGGAAATGCAGCAGGTACATGAAAAGATGCTCATTATCGGTATTCATCAGGGAAATGAAAATCAAAACCATAATGAGATACCACCTCACACCTGTCAGAATGGTTATTGAAAAAAATACAAATAACAAATGTTGATGTGGATATGAAGAAAAGAGGAACTCTTATACACTGGTGGGACTGTAAATTGGTAGAGCCACAGTGAAATGGTGTGGAGATTTCTCAAAAAAAACTAAAGTAGAACTACCATATGACCCAGCAATTTTACTTCTGGTTACACACGTCCACACACACCCCCACACACACACCCCTGGAAAAAAAATAAAACCCGGAGTTCCCATCATGGCGCAGTGGTTAACGAATCCAACTAGGAACCATGAGGTTGCAGGTTCGATCCCTGCCCTCGCTCAGTGGGTTGAAGATCTGGCATTGCCGTGAGCTGCGGTGTGGGTTGCAGACACGGCTCAGATCCCACATTGCTGTGGCTTTGGTGTAGGCTGGTGGCTATGCTCTGATTCGACCCCTAGCCTGGGAACCTCCATATGCCACAGGAGCAGCTCAAGAAAAGGCAAAAAGACAAAAAACAAAAACAAAAACGAAAAACACCAAACCCCAGATACGCATTTGAAAAGATATGCACCCCAGTGTTCATAGTAGCATTGTTTACAGTTGCTAAGTTATAGAAGCAGCCTAAGCGTCCGTCAACAAATGAATAGTCAGAGAAGCTGTGGTGTATTCATATAGCAAGAATACACCATGGAGAAAAGACAGTCTTTCTCTGTGTGTGTGTATATATATATATATATATATATATATACACACAATACATATACGCAAACAATAGAATACCACTCAGCCTTAAGAAAGAATAAAATTTTAACATTTGCAGCAACATGGGTGAACTTGAAGGGTATTATTCTAGGTGAAATAAGTTAGACAGAGAAAGACCAATACTGTATGATATCACTTATATGTGGAATCTAAAAAATACAATCAAGTGGTGAGTATATGTAAAAAGCAGCAGACTCACAGATAATAGAAAACAAACTAGCGGTTACCAGTGGGGGAGGGAAGTAAGTAAGGCCGGTACTGGGGTTGGGGTTTTACAGATTAGATAGAAAGTAAGCTACAAGGATATATTGTACAACATCAGGAATATAACCAATATTTTATAATAACTATAAATGGAATAATAACCTTTAAAATTGTGAATTACTGTATTGTACACCTGTAACATATAGTATCTTTTAGCAGCCATATCTAAAAAAAAGAAATTTTAAAAAGAACCGACCTGAAAGTTATTAAATATTGTACTTTAAGAAGTAGAAGTATAAATAAATGCAAGAAGTAGGATTCAGGATCATTTGCTTAGGAATGGAAATAAAGATTTAACTGCTAAGTCTGAATAAGGGTTTCTTGATCAAAAAAGAAAAAAAATGCAGAAAAGATCTGAACAGAACATGAAGACAGCAGAGAGAAGTAAAAATGTGCAATCCAGATGTTAAAATGGAAGTATATGTTTAAAATTTTGAAGATAGTCGCTAGAATAACTGTATAGCTCTTATAAAATGAAAAAGATAAAATAGGATATATATAGAAAGTCCATATTTGCGTAGGGGAGTGAGAGCATGAGGCCGCAATAGAATAAAACTACTAAAAATATGTGGACAGGTTGAGGGTTTTTCAGGAGATGAGTGATCTGGGCCAGTATTTTCTGTTTTGATTTTAAGGTGCACATTTTTTCATATCATAACATCTCTAAATTGATGGTATAGCATGGTCTAATTGGCAGCTTTTCCTCTCTTTTTAGAATACATAAAAGTCTTAAAATATTTGTACAGATAGATAACGTGCATATGCTTGAGTTAGTATACATGGATAAGTTTTTTCTGTTCTCTCAGATTTGAAAGTGTAGCAGTGAGCACACACTTACTGTATTCTTTTTTTGGCCCTACTGGGGGCATGTGGAGATTCCCAGCCAAGTATCAAACCCCCACCACAGCAATGGTTCTGCAGTTAAGAGAGCCAGGGCTCTTTGGAGAACTGGTAAATTTCAGAGTATCATAATAGTGATTATTGAAGACCCATGTGTGCATTTTGAAGTTATTACCAATACTTTTAGCAGAAGCAGAATATTAGCATGGTCTTAAAATATCTCTCCCCAGATATTTAGTAATTACAAGGGAAGAATGGTGGTTTTAGAGTAGAAAGTCTTGTTAGAAGCCAGTTTACAAGTGATTAGTGATACATACATATGTACCAGTGATGCATATCAATGTCATGTACCCCTTGATACAATGAAAGGACATATCGCCTCTGTAATGCATAATGTCATGCAGATCGTGAGAAAACATCAGACAAACTTGGATTAAAGGACGATCTGTAAGTGTGTCTTCAGAGGTATTAAGGTTATGAAAGACTGAGGAACTGTCATGGATTGGAGAAGATTAAGGAAACATGATAACTTTATGAAATAGTGAGATTGTACATTGGATTCTGAGACAGTGAGGGGACATTGGTAGAAAAACTGGTGAAGTCTAAATATATTGTTATTTAATAGTATGATACCAAGATTTATTTAAGTTTGATAATTATTCTAATGGAGGATAATAGCATGAAGGAAGGCTGAGTGAGAGGTATGCAAAAATCGTACTAAAAATATCTCAGAATTAAGCGTTAGTTCTAAGGTGGATGGCATCTGAAATTCAGAAATACAGTATTGCAGGTTTTGAAGCAGAAATGCAAAAAAGAGATGTGGTGAAAATATAGAGGAAGCAATGAATGGAGCACGTCTTGGGAGGTGATATTAAGAGCTCTGTAGCAGAATTAATGTCACAAAAGAATGTCTCTTGTTCTTTTTCAAGTGGGCAGTTGGGAATGAGAAAAAACTCATTTCAGGGTGCAGAGTTCAGGAATTAAGGGAAAGGTGACCTGTCCTTCATGAAGACTGCTGAGGTGGCTGTGTGCAGCTGTGTCTAGAAGGGGGCTGTTTGGCCTCTTTTTCCCACTGTGAAAAGCTTTTTTTTTTTGATCTTTTTGTCTTTTTAGGGTTGCACCCTCGGTGTATGGAGGTTCCCAGGCCTAGGGGTCCAATTGGAGCTGTAGCCACCACCTACACTGCAGCCGCGACAACGCCAGATCCTTAACCGACTGCGCGAGGCCAGGGATTGAACCTGCGTCCTCATGGATGCTAGTCGGGTTCACTAACTGCTGAGCCACTATAGGAACTCCTGTCAAATACATTTTTAATGAGACCCACTGCCTTTTCAAATTGTTATTAGTGCTAAGTCATTGTAAAAAGCAGTGGAGCTCAACTGTGGAATTGTAGGGAAGTAGAAAATGAAAGTCTTACCACAATAACGACTTGTAATTTGTGTTAAAATATGGAGATGATGAGAGTCCATGTGGAGTAAAAGTGGTTTCCTTCAGTAACCAGATTCTACCTACAAATTCTGTGTATTACTAGAACATGTATGTTGACACTATCTCACAATCATTTCCATTTTCTTTTTTTATCTTTTGTCGTTTGTTGTTTGTTGTTGCTGTTGTTGCTATTTCTTGGGCCGCTTCCGCGGCATATGGAGGTTCCCAGGCCAGGGGTTGAATCAGAGCTGTAGCACCGGCCTACGCCAGAGCCACAGCAACGCAGGATCCGAGCCATGTCTGCAACCTACACCACAGCTCACGGCAACGCCAGATCGTTAACCCACTGAGCAAGGGCAGGGACCGAACCCGCAACCTCATGGTTCCTAGTCAAATTCGTTAACCACTGCGCCACAATGGGAACTCCCATTTCCATTTTCAAATGCATTTATTCATTTACTGGTTATTTGCAATTATCAACAGATTAAATGTTCTTTCATTATTTCATGTATTTTCTACTCTAAAAAATTGTCTTTTCGGGCAAATAGCAACTATGTCTTTCTAGGTGTCTCAGCCAGACAAACATAAAATGCCCATTAGGCATATGTGGATTACCAGCAAGATACATGCAAGTTAAGGTTTGTTATGTAATGTTTATAAATAAAGGGGGCAAAAATAACAGATTAAACCATATGAGGGAGTTCCCGTTGTGGCGCAGTGGTTAACAAATCCGACTAGGAACCATGAGGTTGCGGGTACGATCCCTGGCCTTGCTCAGTGGGTTAAGGATCTGGCGTTGCCGTGAGCTGTGGTGAAGCTTGCAGACGCGGCTCAGATCCCGAGTTGCTGTGGCTCCAACGTAGGCCAGCAGCTACATCTCTGATTAGACTCCTAGCCTGGGAACCTGCATATGCCATGGGAGCAGCCCAAGAAATGGCAAAAAGACAAATAAATAAATAAATCATGAAATTGCTGATATTTGATTATATTTGCCTATTAAAAGGGCAATTTCAAACAGTTAAACCAACCCTCCCCCAAAATGGCAGTGGTTGGCTCTTGATTTCTAAATCCCCTTAGGAATACCACTCTTGTTTTCTTCTGTTGTTGTTTTGGTTTTTTTTTTTTTGTTTTTTTTGTTTTTTTTGTTTTTTTTTAACATACGCATTCAGTTTAAACTTTTTAGAGCTGATGATGAACCCACAGTAATTATTTAGTACTCAAGCTTACCTTAGAATATTTTGCTAGTGGATTAACAAAGACAATACAGAATCCTGATGGATCACAATGGCGAACATTATAACAACCTTTTTGACATTTTTGCTATATTACAGTCCTCCTGTCAGGCGCCAGAGAGGAAGAAGGGATCGTCTGTCTCGACATAATTCCATTAGTCAAGATGAAAACTATCACCATCTCCCTTATGCACAACAGCAAGCAATAGAGGAACCTCGAGCCTTCCACCCTCCGAATGTATCTCCCCGTCTGTTACACCCTGCTGCTCATCCACCCCAGCAGAATGCAGTAATGGTTGACATACATGATCAGGTATAGTAACAGAAGGTCCAGGAAATACAGATGCTAAAAGTGGGTAGCAGTTTCTTAGGCTTGGTTGTTTTTTGTTGTAAATTTCTTTTAATTTTACCTAAAAGGAAACAATTTTACCTAAAATGTAGCTGTTTTAAATATGTTCCTCATTTGTCAATGAGAATTGAAATATAAATCCTACACAGCTTCCTTAGAAGAAAGTTGAACTTTAAAAAATTAGAATACCAAAAAAACCAAAAAACAAAAAATAAATTAAAAATTAGAATAAAAAAATTAGAATCAAGGTTATGAAAGCTCAGAATAACTTCATTGTAATAGTTGGTTTGGAATGACTGATAATGAATTTATAGCAGATAGCAGACAGCTGTTGGTTTGAGTGTATATTCCTGTTTCCCCTCCCTTTCAGTTTCTTCTGGAAAAATTCAATAGGCAAGACTCTTGGCTGTATCTTTGCTTACAAGTTTCTCTAGGTCTCCACTGAGTTGATAGATACAGAGCTTCCTTTGCCTCTGTTCCTGCCGGGAACTGAAGGACTAGCTGAGAAGGGAGATTGCTAGTCTTCAAAGCCTGAGACCAAAATTGTATGATTTTCTGAGGTCAAAAAAGACACAAATCTAGCCATGTTCTTGCTGGATTTTAAGGATAAGGAAAAAAAAAAAAAACCTTCTAAGTTTATGGACAGAAGAAATTACAAAGGAAAAACTCAAACTTGCACTCAGTTTTTTTAGATAAAAAATCTGTTGCATTGGACAATAGAAAACAATGAAAATAGGACTTCCCATTGTGGCTTAGCAGGTTAAGGACCCTGGCCTGGCTCAGTGGGTTAAGGATCTAGTGTTTCCATAGTCTGCAGTGTGGATCACAGATGTGGCTCAAATTTGACTCCTGGCAGAATTTCTACAGGTGTGGCTATAAAAAGGAATAAAAGGGGGGTTGGGGGGGGACAATGAAAATACCATATACTGATAATTGAAAGAAAATCTTATTTTGCCCAGACACCATTCTTCACTCAGCCATGTGCTCTTTTTCATGAAACACTTTAAAAAATTAATCACATAATAATGTTATAAAAAGAAAAGTTTCCCAAGACCACATTCTTTGTGATCATAATCTGATAAAACTATAAATCATAAGTTAAAAAAAGATTAAAAATGGCACTGAAATACTTGAGGCAAGATTATAAAGGAAAATCTTCATATCACAATCAATGGGACAGGCCAAAGCTGTTGTCCAAAAAAATTTTATAAACTTTCATTATTTATTTTAAAAATTGAAAATAAATGAACTAATTGCTTGATAATTAGGGGGGAAAGTTGCAGATTAAACCAAAAGGAATGGAGAGGAATAGATTACCAGGAAAAACAACTAAAATTAATGATATGAAAATTTATTTTTTAAAAAAGAAAGAGCACAAGGTAACTGAATCCCTAGTGTTTCAAAAAGTTGGTAAGAATGGCACACCTTTTGTGAACTTGGCTAAGGAAGAAAGAACAAACATAAAGAAGAGTAGGAATGGTAATCTACACATGTGGGAATCATTAGAAGAATTATTTCAATTGTAAAATGAAAATAGTACCTGATTCATAAGAGATGTTGAAAGAATTAAGAGTTAATCCATTTTGGGGAACTAGTTCAAGTGGTAAGTACTCAAGTATTACTGCTGCTGCTGCTTTTTTTTTTTTTTTTCCTTTCCTTTTTAGCCTCCCCATGGCTAGGGATCAGAAATAAGCCATGGTTGTGGCAATGCCAGATCCTTTAACCCACTCCTGGGCCGGGGATTGAACCTGCATCCTGGTGCTACAGAGATGTCTCCAATTCCATCGCACCACAGTGGGAACTCCCCCCCCCTTTTTTGGTATTTTTAGGGCCACATCCACAGCATATGAAAGTTCCCTAGCTAGGCAGCAAATCAGAGCTACAGCTGCCAGCCGACACCACAGCCACAGCAACATGGGATCTCAGCTGTATCTTCAACCTACACCACAGCTCACAGCAATGCTGGATCCTCAACCCACTAAACAAGGCCAGGGATTGAACCCTGATCCTCATGGATCCTAGTTAGATTAGTTTCCTTTGCTCCACAACAGGAACTCCCCGTTATTAATTATTATGATGAAATTCAACATGTAACCCTGGGGGACAAAAGAAAACTTAAAAGAAAGTTCTAAAAATTGACCCAAGAATGATAGGAAAATTTGGATTACTAAAGAAGTGTGAAGGCTCATCAGAGATTTACCATTGAAAAGGCATAGTGAAAAGGCGTACCATTGAAAAGGGCTTCACAGCTACTTTTTTTTTTCTTTTTTGTAAGTCAAACCAGCAGAATTTTAATACTGAAAGCAAATAAAGATTGTCCCCCCAAAACCTTCCTAATTCATAGGAAGAATTTCTAAATGTATGTTTAGAAAATACACTGTAGTGTACCATATCAAAAGAGTAATAAACTGTGGCCAAATAAAATCTATTCCAAGTAAGAGAGGATAGCTTAGTATGAAAATCACATCATATTAGCAAATAATAGAAGGAAAAACATATGATTATAATCATAAGATATTGAAAAGTCAGTTAAAATTTAGGAAAAATTCTAAAATAGAGCAAGAAGGAAATTCATTATAATTAACAAAACTAATGGCAAGTATCCTAACCTGTGAGTGTCAAATCAGCAACTAGAGAGATATTTACTCTATTTTTATTTAATGTTATGTTATAAGTTCTACCAAATATAGTAAATAATGAATATAAAACATTGAAGGAAATCATTGTATCTTTCTCCCCCTCATTATATAATTGTAGGAGAAGAAAGCACAAGAGATTCTAGTTTGAAAGAATTTGTTACAGTGCCTAAATGCAAATTAAATGTGCAGAAAATAGTAACTTGTCAGTTAGCTGATGAATAGATAGAACACAGTATACTTATACAGTGAAATATTATACACTCAGAAAGTAGGAAAGTACTAATTCATGCTACGCCATGGATTAACCTTGAAAACACGCTTTCTAAAAGAAGCCAGTCACAAAAGGCCACAGCTTGTTCTATTCCATTTATCTGAAATGTCTAACAGAAACAAAGAATAAAACGATTGCTTATCATTAGTGAAATAGAATAAATTATGATGTCTTCATACCATGGAAGTAACTATTACAAAGAATTAATTAGAATTATGCCAGGATTGTGAACCATACCTGCAAGATTTTGTTGATCAGTAAAAACAAAATTGAGCAAAGTGTTGTTCTACTTCGTAAACCATGATGATTAAATATATGTGTATACACAAGACTGAACATAGAGAAAAACACGGAGAAGTACATACTTGACTTTGAGGTGGGGTGAGTGCTAAAGTGAACAGAAAGGGAAGGTAGGTAGAGATAGAACCAAAGGAAAGAAAGACTTCATTTCAAAAAAAATAGTTATCTCATTTATGTAAAGCTACTTATTGGGTCTGTGTATTGAGAAATGAAGCAATTGCTTATGTAAATACTAGAACAATGCAAGACAGAGAAAATTTGAAAAGAACAATAGCTATAGCAGAAATGGAAGGTGTAATTTAAAAAACCCTATCTTTAGAGATTGTATCTGAATTCTGTCTGATTTCTAAAGAACTGAAAGTCCCAGTTTAAACTATTCCACATCACTGGCAAAGATAGAAATTTTCCAGCTATATTTTGTGACCCTTACATAACCTTAATAATAAAACCTCATAGACAATACAGCAAATGAAAGCTTTCAACCAGTTTCTCTCCTGAATGCAGATACTTTAAAGAATAAACCATAGCTAGTGTTACAGTAAAATAATATATTAGAATTATTGAAATAATGATCATTAGAGTTTATTCTAGCAATGCAGGATAAATTCAGCATTAGGAAATCTTTCAAAGTAATTTCATCAACAATTTAAAGGAAAAATGTTTTATTTTGTTAATAGATGCAAAAATATAAAATTTAGCTATCATGTCTAATAAAAGGTCTTTTTTTTTTTTTTTTCTTTTCTTTTCTTTTCTTTTTTTTTTTTTTTTTTTTTTTAGGGCTGCATCTGCAGCATATGGAAGTTCCCAGGCTAGGGCTCAAATCAGCTACACAGCACAGCCACAGCCACACAGCAGTGCAGGATCCAAGCTGCATCTGTGACCTACACCACAGCTTATAGCCATGCCACACCAGATCCCCAACCCACTGGGTGCGGCCAGAGATCAAACCTGCATTCTAATGGCTACTAGTTAGATTCATTTCCACTGAGCCACAACGAGAACTCCTAATAAAAGATCATAAAATGGAAAAGGGACTTTTATTTTCTGGTGCTTATAGACAAGGTTATTGAGATCATTCCTTTTGATTGAGGACAACTGACTATGCTAGATAAAATATTAACAGTATCCTAAAGGCATCAAAGAGCTTGAAGATTGTAAAGAATCGCTAGGTCAAAGTCTAAGGAAGACTAGATATGCTAATTCTGTGCTGAGAGCATTCTTGTTCATTTATGCGAACTTGACCTTCAATTTTGTCTCATTATGAGGCAAAAGAGGAAGAAATCAAAGACCACCTAAGTTTAAGGAGTCCCTTCCTACACAGGTGAGTCTTCCTGCATAAAGGGCTATATCGTCAAAATAAGAGGGACCAGAAGCAAATGTAATATGCAGCCAAATTTACCGCAATCTGTGAATTCAAAGTATTTGGGACCACAAGGGCCCTGGAAAACATTTGGATTCTCTTTGGAGGAAGAAATCTTCATTCTAGTTTTCAAAGAATTCCCTCAAAAATTTTCGAGGGCAGTAAGCAGTAAACATAGTTAACCAAGTACATGAAGATAGAAGGACTAAATGAAAACCAACAGAAACAGACTGTGACTTAATATTTTTTGGTAGGAAACCTTTTCTAAGATATGTTGATAATGCTGTGGTGGGATTCTTTTTTGGGGTTTTTTTGGTTGTTGTTGTTGTTGTTGTTTTCTTTTTAGGGCTGCATTTGAGGCATGTTGAAGTTCCCAGGCTAGGGGTCGAATTGGAGCTGTAGCTCTTGGCCTACGCCACAGCCACGGCAACACCAGATTTAAGCTGCATCCTCGACCTGTGCCACAGCTTACAACATGGCCTGATTCTTAATTCACTGAGCAAGGCCAGGGATCGAATCCACATCCTCAGGGTCACCGTGTCGGGTTCTTAACCCGCTGAACCACAGCAGGAGCTCCTGTGGTGGATATTTTAAGTGTTGTCTTTTAGAAATAAGTACTGAAGTATTTATTAAACGATAGGTCTCTGGAGTCTGCCTTACCAATAGAAAAGGGAGAAATTGATGGGAGCAGATTGGATATATGGTTTTGTGGGTTTGGAAGCTATGTAATAGATGAAATTCTCCATAATATTCAAATAAAGTACCATTGAAAAATCGAAATAATATGAAGGAAGTTAAGAATCTTCAAGTCCTCTATCCAGACGGTTACAAAACTAAAGAGAGATTTGTCTTAAAAGATCCAAATTTGTAAAAACCATCCATGGTCACAACTGACATACAGGATATGTAGAATAGTGTATTCCCAAGTAAATTTTCCAGTAAGTTTTTGATCTAGCTTGAGAAGCTGATTCTGCGATTTCTACAGCATTTTAAAGGACCTGGGGTTATCCAGAACAGAGAAAAGCAAACCACTACTAGCTGTTTTTGTAGAATTTTATTGGAATACAACTGTCCCTGAAAAGACCAAAAAAAAAAAAAAAGAGTTCCCATCGTGGCTCAGCAGAAACAAATCTGACTAGTATCCATGAGAACGCAAGTTCGATCCCTGGCCTCACTCAGTGGCTTAAGAATCTAACATTGCAGTGAGCTGTGGTGTAGTTCTCAGACACAGCTCAGATCTGATGTTACTGTGGCGTAGGCCAGCAGCTAGAGCTCCAATTTGCCCCCTAACCTGGGACCCTCCATGTGCCACAGGCAGAGCCCTAAAAACACCAAAAAAAAGAAAAAAAAATGCAGCTATGCTTAATTATCTGTCATCTCTGGTTGCTTTGTGCAGGGACTGGGATAGCTTATAAGCTTAAAATGCTTAACTTTTCTGGCCCTTTATGAAATAGTTGGCCAACTAACAATAGTCTAGGACTCTAAGACCAAGTGATTGTCAAAGTATATCCTGGATCAACTGATCAGCAGCATCACTTCTATACCTTTGTAAAAAATGCAGATTTTTAGACTGTACTCTTGATTTTACTAGGTATGGGACCCAGCAGTCTGTTTTAACCCAGGTGATTTTAATGCACACTACAATTAGGAGAACCATTGGTATATAATCTTGAAATAGAAAAAGGGGGCAGAATGGTTCTTCCAATTATTAGGACTTACTATAAAGCTATATGAAGGCATTTATGCCAGAATGATTAAATAGGCTAGTGAAATAGAATATAAAGCCCAAAGATAAACTAACACATTTGCAAATACTTTGTATGTGATATATAACTGCAGATGATTTGAGAGAAGACAGATTTTGATAAATGATACTGGAATAGTTGTATATCCAAATGAGAACATGAAACTGGATCCTTTATTTTATAACCATTCATAATGTTAATTCCAGGTGGATTAGAGACATAAATGTTAATAGCAATATAAGCTTTTTAAGCAACATAGGAATGGCTTCATGACCTTAAGTGGAAGGCTTTCTTAAATAAGACATAGGAAAAGTACCATACTGAGAACTGTTGATACATTAGAACTTACATTCATTGTGACTTAAGCATGTATTTTGGTCACTTAATTTTGGCAAAGGTGCCAAAGGAATTCCAAGAAGGAAAGGAAGGGCTTTTTCAGTAATGGTGTTGAAAACACTGGATATCTCTGAGGATAAATTTGAACTTTGAGTCCTTCATATTATACACAAAAATAAAGTTGGGTTCTCTATCTGTATGTGAAAGGTGAAGAAAATAAAGGAGATGTCTTCATAAGGTAGGCAGAGATTTCTTTTTCTTCTTCTGTTTTTGAGGGTCGAGCTTGTGGCATGTTGAGGTTCCTGGGCTAGGGGTCTAATGGCCACAGCAGCCCAGGATCCGAGCCGTTTCTATGACTACACCACAGCTCACTGGCAACACCAGATCCGTAACCCACTGAGTGAGGCCAGGGATAGAACCTGCATCCTCATGCATCCTAGTCAGGTTCATTTCTGCTGAGCCACAATAGGAACTCCTAGGCAGAGATTTCTTAAGCAGGATGTATAAAGCACTAGCCACTTTATAAAATAGCAATATACTGGAATTATTAAAATAAAAAATTTCTGCTCATCCAAGAGACAGTATTTAAAAAGTGAAAACGCATACCATTGTCTGAAAGACATTGGTGGTTTTATTCTTAATAATTGTGTTATCCTTTCAATGGTTGTGCCTGCCCTCTTCCTTCCTGCCTCACTTATGAGCATTAGGTTTTTTTGTTTTTTTGTTTTTTTTATGGCCACACCTCTGGTGTATGGAAGTTCCTAGGCTAGGGGATAGATGAAAGCTGCAGCTGCTGGCCACAACCATAGCAGTGCAGGATCCAAGCCACATCTGTGGTCTGTGACGTAGTTTGTGGCTGTGCTGGATCCTTAACCCAATGAGTGAGGCCAGGGATTGATCTTGCATCCTCATGGACACTATGAGCCTTTATTTTCTTCACCTTTCACATACAGAGATATAGGGAACTCCTGAGCATCAATTTTGAAGGTTCTTCATTAGTAATGCAAGAAGACAAAAGTTACTAATTGTATTGAGTCTTAACAGATATTGTTGTATATACATAGGAGAGGGAAGAAATTGTAATATTCAAAAGTACTAGAATTTTAAAAGTTAGGTGAGGTTGTTAGATTCGTGATACATAAATAAAACTTAGTAACTTTTTTTATTACTAACACTTAACCAATTTGACATGGAAATAGAAAAAAAAAAAAAATCAGCAGTATAACACAGCCTGTAAAGTTACAAAAGAGTTATAGGGTGTTCCCATCTTGGTGCAGCAGAAGCAAATCTGACTAGGAGCCATGAGGTTGCAGGTTCGGTCCCTGGCTTTGCTTAGTGGGTTAAGTATCCTTTGTTGTAACTGTGGTGTAGGTTGCAGATGAGGCGTGGATCTGACGTTGCTGTGGCTGTGGTGGAGAATTTTAAGGAAAACTTTAATAAGAATAATTTATCTTTATGAAGAAAACTAATTTCTTGAAGTTACAGTACTGTGGTATTGAATATTTGGTGGCATGATATTCCAGTGAAAGGCCTTAATATAAAATTAATGTCCTTTTTGAAATAACATTTAGTGCAATTAAGTTAATACAAATCAGGATACCAGTGGGTTTTGAAAATGGATAAAATTATTTTGGAGTTTATTTACATGAGAATAAATGTGTGAGGAGTTGCTCTTGTGGCTCAGTGGTAAAGGACCCAAGTAGTATCCATGAAGATATGGGTTTGATCCCTGGCCTTGCTCAGTGGGTTAAGGATCCGGCGTTGCCACGAGCTGTGGTGTAGGTTGCAGACGTGGCTCGGATCCCGCGTTGCTGTGGCTATGACTGTGGCATAGGCTGGCAGCTGCAGCTTCAATTTCACCCCTAGCCTGGGAATTTCCATGTGCCACAGGTGTGGCAAGAATAAATGTGTGGAAATGACTCAAAAATAAAACGAAAAGGTATGGCAACAAGAATTTGTCTTACTAGAAGCTAACTTTTCTAGTAAGATATTATAATTAAAACATTACAAATGTGGCACAAAGTAGGTCCAGGTATATTTGGGAAGTTAATGAATAAAAAGTATTTAAGTTTAGAGGAAAGGGGATGGTTTAATAAATGGAACAGGTGTAATTGCAAGAAAAAAATTAGAACCTTCACAATATAAACAAAAACATTTTAGTTGGAGTATATAAATTAAAACGTAAAAGCACAACAAAGTTTAGCTCTGTATTTGTATAACTTCATCAGTGAAGGAAACCCAAAAGCTACATTTTGGCTACATTTAAAAAACATGCCTTGAAAGATAAAATTTACCATTAAAGTATGTATCAAAAGACAAAACACTAACTGGGAAAATATTTTTATTACACATATCTCTAATTAAAAAACTATAAATTAATATGAATGGACAGCCCAAAAGAAAATGGGCAGTGAGCAAAGAATGTAGATTATTTATAGAAAAGAAATAACCATATAGCATATTTAAACGTGTTCAACCTCTCTAATCAGAGAAATGCAAATTTAAAGAAAGTGCATGATACCGCTTGGCTCCCCCAGCCCACATTCTTCCTGTAGGTAGGCGTGCTAGTAATGTAAATATATCCACTTTGAGTGGAGATGCTGGGAATATTGTTACTGCTGGGATTGTGAGTTAATCCATCCAGACTTTCACTAACGTTTAAAATAGATTCACCCTTTTACCCAGTAATCCCTATAAAATAAATGAAATACTATGTAAGGATATATGTTCGTTGATATTTTTTACAGTTGTATTTGTATTGGTAAAAGAGTGACTACAACTTGAATGTCCATTAGTAAGTGAATGATAAGACGGTGTTAAAGTGATGAGTGTACTTGAAATATGTTGTTAGTGTCAAAAAGAATAAATTGCCATTGATTCCTTTGAAGAGGTATCTGCAGTATATATTAGAAAAAGTAAGGTGCAGGGTAATATGATCTGGTTTCTATTAAGAACAAAAACCAACATGACAATAATTCATGGGTAATCATGCTCATCTGTGTTTGTATGCTCATGGAGAAAGATGTGGGAGGATGTGTTATTAACATTGTTTGCTTTAGGATATGTAGGATGGGATATGTAGGCCATTGGCTACAGCTCCGATTAGATCCCTAGCCTGGGAACCTCCGTATGCCGTGGGTGCAGCCCTGAAAAAAGACAAAAAGACAAAAAAAAAAAGTTTTCTGCTCTATAGAGCAGACTAGAAGAGTTAATACATTAATTCATTATTCTCCTGGGCTTTTCAAGTCTTTGTGAGTGAAGAGTTTAGACCCAGTTCAGTGAGCATCATACACTACTCTTGAAACAGTCGGGTTTTCTATACAATGATAAGAATATTTTGTTTGAAACTGTTGGAAAAGTACATTGTGAAAGTTTATGCAGCTAAGAGAGGAATCCATAAATGCTCAGATTTTAATTTTGATGTTTTACCCAAACAGGTCAAGTTCTAATGTTTTGTTTTATTTTCCTAATAGCTCCATCAGGGCACTGTTCCTGTTTCTTACACAGTAACAACAGTGGCACCACATGGGATTCCACTCTGCACAGGCCAGCACATCCCTGCTTGCAGTACACAACAGGTCCCAGGATGCTCTGTGGTTTTCAGTGGCCAGCACCTCCCTGTCTGTAGTGTGCCTCCTCCCGTAAGTCTGTGCATCTTTCTTTTGGGTGGCTAAGTGTGTTACACTAGCAAAATTTAAGAGACTTGTAGCTTTTCACTTTCAAGTAAAAAAGAATTTTATTGCAACAGCAATCTCAATAGTAGCATCTGTACAGTGACAGTTTAGTAAAAGTAGCTTTGGGAGTTCCTATTGTGGCTCAGTAGGTTACAAACCTGACTAGTATCCATGAGGTTGCAGGTTTGGTCCCTGGCCTCTCCCAGTGAGTTAAGGATCCAGCGTTGCCCTGAGCTGTGGTGTAGGCTGCAGATGCAGTTTGGATCCTGCGTGGCTGTGGCTGTGGCTGTGGCTGTGGTGTAGGCTGGCAGCTGCAGCTCCGATTCAACCCCTAGCCTGGAAAATTCTATATGCTGAACGTGTGGCCCTTAAAACGGGGCGGGGGGGGGGGGGGCGACAAAAAATTAGCTTTAAAACTTGATGTATTTTTACATTAGTTGAAATCATAAATATTTTAATATCCTGAAGCTGAAAGCTTGCTCCCTCACATATCAGCGCTGTTTGTAATTACACCTTAATAAAGGTTGGCCTTGGAATTCCTGTCATGGCTCTGTGGAAATGAACCCAATTAGTATCCATGAGGACTTGGGTTCGATCCCTATCCTCACTTAGTGGGTTAAGGATCCGGCGTTTCCGTGAGCTGTAGTGTAGGTTGCAGACATGCCTCAGATCCCACATTGCTGTGGCTGTGGTGTAGGCTAACAGCTATATCTCCAATTCGCCCCCTAGCCTAGGAACTTCCATATGCCAGAGTGCAACCCTAAAAAAGGGGGTGATGGGGGGAAGGTTGGCGTTGAGGTTTTAACATAGGATATTGGACTATTTAGCCATAAAGTTTCAGAGATTTTGAAGATCAACAGTAATAGTCACAGCACTTAACTGGGTTTTAATGGGCACTTTGAGCACTTGATTTTGTTTATTTCTCACTATAGGAAGCTTGTGATGAAAATGATACCCATTTCCTAAATGATGAAATCGAAAATTACTTGCTTAATGTTATAGAGACAATTAGCATGAGAAAGCATGGGTTTTCACCCACTTCTTTTTTTTTTTTTTTTTTTTTTGTCTTTTGTCTTTTGTCTTTTTAGGGCCGCCCCCGCGGCATGTGGAGGTTCCCAGGCTAGGGGTCTAATGGGAACTATAGCTGCCGCCTACACCACAGCCACAGCAACGCCAGATCCGAGCCTCATCTGTGACCTACACCACAGCTCATGGCAACGTCAGATCCTTAACCTACTGAGAGGCCAAGGGATTGAACACGCAGCCTCATGGTTCCTAGTCGGATTTATGTGTCACGATAGGAACTCCTTTCACCCATTTCTTTTTGCCTCTTAAGCTTATGCTGTATTCTTTACCAACCTCCAGTCCAGCCTCTTTATTTAAAAAATGAGGTTACTGAAAACCAAAGGATTTAAACTAAGGTCAGTAATGTCATCAAAGTAAAGCACGTTGCTAAATCTAATTATAATCCTATACCCTGTCTGAATCTGAGATTAAAATCAATAAGTACATGCAAATACTAGCACCAATTTAACAGATTAATTTACCCAAGCCTGCTTTCTCAGTAATTAACTCTGGAACCAGTGTGCTAAATTAGCAGAAAAATACTGAGAGACTATAAAGCATTTAGTTCTCAGTTGGGCTCTTATAAATACAAAAATCCTAGAAATAAAAACATCTACAATACTCAGAGTTCCCACTGTGGCATGGTGGGTTAAGGATCTGGCTTTGCTACAACTATATCTCAGATTCAGTCCCTGGCCTGAGAACTTGCTTATGTCACAAGTGTGGTAGAAAAAAAAGAAAGAAAAAAAAAATTTACAGAATCCACAAAGGAGAGTCTCTTGTAAAGTAGTAATATCTGCTTTATTTTAAACCAAGTAGAAAAAGATTGTTCTTCTATGCAGTACTTTCCTTCCATTTCATAGCTATTCCAAAAACTAAAGTAAAAGGTGTTTTTTTGACAGATTTATAAGAACTATAAAATGCCATTATTTTACTAATAGATGCAAAATTACACTAATTTCATTGTTAATATCAGTTGTTAAAACATTTTGGTATGATTTTTTTGCTTTTTAGGGCTGCTCTTGCAGCATATGCAAGTTACCAGGCTAGGGGTCCAATCAGAGCTTCAGCTGCCGGCCTATACTACAGTCACAGCAACTTGGGAACCAAGCTGCATCTATGACCTACATCGCAGCTCATGATAGTGCCTGATCCCCAACCCACTGAGGGATCAAACCCACATCCTCATGGATCCTAGTCAGATTCGTTTTCTGCTGCACCGCAGTGAGAACTCCAGCAATGACATTTTTAATCTCACTATAGTTTTCTTTTAATTACATGTTCTGATACTTTTAACAAAAAATAATGATTTCTCTTACAGATGCTTCAAGCATGCTCAGTTCAGCACTTGCCAGTACCGTATGCTGCATTCCCACCCCTTATTTCTAGCGATCCATTTCTTTTACATCCTCCTCACCTTTCTCCCCATCATCCTCCTCATTTGCCACCTCCAGGCCAGTTTGTCCCTTTCCAAACACAGCAGTCACGATCGGTAAGTACCTCACAAAATAGTCTTTAATGTTCACGGAATGTTTAGACCTAAAAGGCAGGGTAATTTAAAATAGATGTAAGTTGTTGTGGCTTAACAACTGTAACTTAGGCTTTGTTCTGATTCTTAAAAGAATTAAGGAATCCCTACACATAAAAATATGTGTATACATAGTTTACCTGGAATTATCTTGCTTCATAAATTTTTCTAGTTATTTTTTATGTCACTTACCTAGTTTAAATTTTTTTTGGTATCTGCAATCCTTTGGGAAGTAAATCTGAAGAAAAATTCAGTTCTGGTTTTTCCTTTCATGTGTTTCTTTTCTTTTTTTCTTTTTGTGGCCACACCTGCTATTAAACAAAGTTCCTAGGCCAGGGGTCAAACCTGCATCCTCATGGATATTAGTCTGGTTCTTAACCCACTGAGCCACGATAGGAACTCCTTTCATGTGTTTCTAAAATGGAAAATGAAAATATTATAAAATTGTTTATACTTGTTAGAATAATATTTATATTCATTTAGGCAAGTGAAGTAATCCTTTGAACCTCAATTGTTTTTTCCAAAAGGTGGTTTTCCACTAATGTTCTGATGAAAAATAGATGAGATAGTCTATTAATATAGTTAACTCTGTCCTGTGGTTGGAATATAGCTGAAAGGTGTATTATTTGGGGAGGGGGGTAAGGTGGTTTGGAGGAGGTAAGCACTGTATAAGTGAAAGGAAAGGCACAGAACAAAGGTCCTGTTGTTTTTTGGACAGGCCAAGTTTAACATCTCAACCGTCAGACATTAAGGGAGAGTAGGAGGAAGAACATACAGAAATGGCTTGAGCAGAAATGGTCAGCCTCACCTGTGAAAGGAGCTAGATGGTTACTCTAGCAGAGCCTGGCCATCCTTTACTTAGGGTTTATGCACCATGCTTGGTTTCAGGCAGAGGTGAGAGGTGAGCTGAACTGACTGCTCTCCCAAAAACTATAGAAGCTTCCTGTGACAGAAGTTTGGCTAATCTGAAAAGTTAGTTACTTCTACAAGAAAATCTTTTATTAGCATCAGGATAGGATTCATGTCAGGATGTTCCTTAGCTTCCAGAACCGGAGAATTAAAGGTTAAAACTAAATTTAGCCATCATTTACATACGAATTTGGAATTCTTTCAAAGATCCAACCACATAGCTAAATTGGCACTTAGATTCACGTGTGTTGGCATAGTGTCAGCAGTTGTGATTTCCCTCAAGCATACTTAGACTTACGAAGTAAAATGTCAGCAGTTACTTGTATTTGAATAATGTGCCGCTATTCTCTAATTGTGGAAAGGAGTTAGACTAACATTTAAGAATACATGTTCCCAAAAGAATCAAATTGAAAACATCGGCACAAAAAATGTGTATACGGATGTTCATTGCAGCATTACTCCTAATAGCCCCAAAGTGGAAACAGTCCAGATTTCCATTAACTAATGGATGGATAAACAAAACATGGCATTTCTATACAGTTGATTATTTTTCAGCTTTAAAAAGGAATGAAGTACTGATACACAAACTACAAGCTGGATGAACCTTGAAAACATTGTGCTAAGTGAAAGAAGCCAGATATAAGGGCCACATATTATATGACGATTGATAGATAGATAGATACAAATATAAGTATATTTGAAATGCCCAAAATAAGCAAACTTAAGACATGTAAGATAGATTAGTGGTTGTCCAGGGCTTGGGAAAGACTGGGGGAAATTAGATAGTGGTGAGGTTCCACCATTCTTGTGAACATACTAAAATCCATTGAATTGTACCCCTTAGAAGGAATTTTTATAGTATGTGAACTATATCTCAAACTGTTCCCTTCCCCCAAAAGGCAACATTCTATGTGCTTTGCATAGTAATATATGCTTTTTGTACATTCTCTGTGTTCACGACACACTTTTGAAGTAAGCTGTGAACAGTTCTGTAGATGACAATACCGAGGATCAGATTATGTGATTTACATAAGAGCCACATGGCTCATTAGTGATGGCATCAAGAGTTTGTGTAAAACAACAGCCCATAAGCTTTCTACCACAGTATACGGCCTTCTGTGTTCTATCCTATTTAGCCCTAGTTGTCATTTATAATATGGACCACATTTGATTTCATCTATTAAAGGTTTAGTGTCTGAAAATCATATGTGGGTCAGTGTGCCACAATTAAAAGTAGTTTTGACTTTAACATAGTTGGCTTACTACATGACTTTTTGTCTTTCCTTCTCTCATTTAAGAGAAAGTACAAATAGTCCAAGAAATGTATCCTTAGTGGATAGTGGAAATGCTAAATAACATGTTTCAGAGATTTATTTAATTTTCATTGGGAGCACTAAGATTTTACCATTTTAGGCTGTGTATCCACATGTATGAATTTAGATTGATGTGAACATCAAGAAATGCATCACCCTGAAGATACCTTAACAGGGTTTTGAGTTTTGTTACTAATAAAGCATAATCTGTCTGAACACTGGAGGTATATTAGTTTGCCTTTTTCTCCCCTCAGCCTCTGCAAAGAATAGAAAATGAAGTGGAACTCTTAGGAGAACATCTTCCTGTAGGAGGTTTTACTTACCCTCCATCAGCCCATCCCCCAACATTACCTCCATCAGCTCCTTTGCAGTTCTTAACACATGATCCTTTGCATCAGGAGGTTTCCTTTGGAGTAGTAAGTTTTCATTCATTGTAATTAATTTATTGCCTTGATAATTTACTTGTTTTGAATTCTGTTTCGATGTAACTCTTTAAGTGTTTAGAATTTTAAGTGTATTCTTGCAGTCTCTTGGAAAATTGTATTTAGAAATATACCTAAGTTTTAAACTAGTTGTTGCATCTCTGTTAACATTTAAGAAATATTAAATACCACTTGAATAGTAACACATTTCTAGGTTTTTAAAAAGAAGAAACTTCATTTGACAGTTAAAAGTTGTGAACGTAGCATGATCTTAAATTGTTTTAACATGTTTCCTCTACAGCCTTATCCTCCATTTATGCCTCGAAGACTCACAGGACGTAGTAGATATCGATCCCAGCAGCCAATACCACCTCCTCCTTATCATCCCAGCTTACTACCTTATGTGTTGTAAGTTGTCTTTCTTATTTTAATGAGTTTTGAATTTTCATACTCTTGAGATTCTCTTTCCTTTATGAACATTTCTCTGCAGTGTGTAATTTACAGTGTGTTAGTTATTTGTTTATATCTAATGTTAAGTGCTTGGAATAGGGGGCCATATAAGGGTGAAAGAGAGAGAAGAGCAAGGATGAGAGAGAAGTGGGAGGAGAGAGAAATTTGTGAACCAGAAGATAGGTTTAACAAATCAAAAGGTAAAGAAGTTTAAAATTTTTGTGTCTATTACAGCTGGCATCACTTGCCACCTTCTTTGGTTATCCAGCCTTTTTTTTGCTGCTGCTTCTCTCGAGGGAAGAGGGGAAAAAGGTTATTTCTGTGTTTTAGAAATACTTTGCTGGAGTTCCTCTTGTGGCTTAGCAGAAATGAACCAACTAGTATGCATGAGGACTCAAGTTCAGTCCCTGGCCTTGCTCAGTGGGTTAAGGATCCAGCATTGCCATGAGATGTGGTGTAGGTCACAGACAAAGCTCAAACCTTCTTTGCTGTGGCTGTGGTGTAGGCCGCCAGCTACAGCTCCAATTCACCCCCAAGCCTGGGAACTTCAATATGTGGTATGTGCAGGCTTAAAATGACCAAAAAAAAGAAAAAGGGCTGTGTGCTTGTATCAACCTATTTTGATAATTACAGCTTTACTATAAGTCTTCAAATAGTGTAGGAGTTCCCATGTGGCTCAGTTGGTTAAGGATATGGCATCGGAGTTCCTGTCGTGGCACAGTGGTTAATGAATCCGACTAGGAACCATGAGGTTGCAGGTTTGGTCCCTGCCCTTGCTCAGTGGGTTAACGATCCGGCGTTGCCGTGAGCTGTGGTGTAGGTTGCAGACGCGGCTCGGATCCCGTGTTGCTGTGGCTCTGGTGTAGGCCGGTGGCTACAGCTCCGATTCAACCCCTAGCCTGGGAACCTCCATATGCCGCGGGAGCGGCCCAAAGAAATAGCAAAAAAAAAAAAAAAAGGATATGGCATTGTCACTGCAGTGGCGTGGGTTCAATCCCTGGCCCAGGAACTTCTGCATGCCATGGGTACAACCAAAAAAAAATTTTTTTTTAAATCAGATAGTATAGACCTTTCAACTTTGTTCTTCGAATGCTTTTATTTAAAGTCTTTTTGCATATCCATGTAAATTTGAAAATCATCAAATCAGTTTATACTTTTAAAAAGAGTGTGCTGGGGAGTTCCTGTCGTGGCTCAGTGGTTAACGAATCCAACTAGGAACCATGACGTTGCAGGTTCCCTGGCTTTGCTCAGTGGGTTAAGGATCCAGCGTTGCCACGAGCTGTGGTGTAGGTCGCAGGCTCGACTCACATGACTCACATCCCGTGTTGCTGTGGCTCTGGCGTAGGCCAGTGGCTACAGCTTCAATTTGACCCCTAGCCTGGGAACTCCATATGCCGCGGGATCGGCCCTAGAAAAGACAAAACAGAAAACAAAAACAAATATTGAGTCTTCTAGTCTACTTATACAGTATATTTCTCTATTCATCTCTTGAAATTTACCTTAGTACTTTTACAGTTTTTATTATGCAAGTCTTAAACAGTTTGTTCCATTCATCCCTAATGTTCTCATGGATTTTTAATGTCAGTTTTTAATAATTTATTACTAGTCAAGTCAGTTTCTTTGAAGGGTTATGACTGATCAACACTGACTATTCTTTTTGTATCAATGCTTGTGTTGGTTATTTTCATTGGCAGATCAATGCTCCCAGTGCCACCTGCAGTGGGCCCAACTTTCAGCTTTGAATTGGATGTAGAAGATGGAGAAGTAGAGAATTACGAGGTTAGTAAGTGAACTGTGAATTAATTTGGGGAATCTTGTATGCATAAAAATATTGTACTACCCAACTAACTCACTCATCTAATTAAATATTTATTGGGTAAATCCATTGTACCTTTCAAGATATAAGTATGTTTCAAAAAAGTATTCATCCTTAAAGATAGCTCAACATGTACCACAGTTATAATAACAAGACAGACTTTGATGTTCTATTAGAATTACATACTGTTTCTGTGAGAGTATGTAAATGAGAAAACAGTGCATTATGGTGGGATGTTTGCAGCAGCAGAAATGATAGAGCCAGTTCTTCTTTTTTTTTTTTTTTTTGTCTTTTGTCTTTATCTTTTTAGGGCCACACCCTTGTCATATGGAAGTCCTCAACACCGGGGTATCCAAGCCGTGTCTCCAGCCTACACCACAGCTCACGGCAGCACCGAATCCTTAACCACTGAGCAAGGCCAGGGATTGAACCTGTGTCCACATGGATTTTAGGTTCATTAACCACTGAGCCACGACAGGAACTCCCTAAAGCCATTTCTTGAAGGGTGGGAAAGTTTTTTCATGCCTAAGGTTAAGGCAGGGAAATGATGGATATTCTTGAGGAACAGTGTACAGTCTGGCTAAAGTTAGAGGGAGAAAATGGAAATTTTTATTTTTTAGGGCCGCATACACGCCATTTGGAAGTTCCCAGGCTAGGGGCCGAATCAGAGCTACAGCTGCTGGCCTACACTGCAGCCACAGCAACGCAGGAATCTGAGCCAAGTCTGCAACATACACCACAGGTCACGGCAATGCCAGATCCTTAACCCATTTAGCGAGGCCAGGGATCAGACCCGCATCTTCATGGATCCTAGTTGGGTTTGTTGACTCCTAAGCCATGAAGGGAACTCCCAAAATGGAAATTTGATTGAAAAGCTTAACTTGTCTGGTTCTTGCCCTGCTAAAAAATGGATATAATTTTGAATATTTTGGAAGGAAGAAGCCACTTAATGTTTTGGCACTTAGGCATCAGATTATTACCTTAAAGAGTCAAAAACTGCACTAGTAGCATGAGGAATAAATGAGAGTGGTTAGAGATGACAGTAGCTCTGCTACAGAAGGACTGCATGTGAAGAAGGCAAAATCAAAGATGATGGGGCAGAGAGATGACATCATTTAACTTAGATGATGATGGCATTGTTGTATTATTTGAGATTAGGAATAGGAGGGACACTTTAAGGGTTGGAAGGCACATTTGGATTTGATGATATTGAATGTGAGTGACTGTGTGACTTTGTTTTGGTACCAGCTGTTTGCTGCTTACCTAGCCTCACTCAGTCATTATATATATGATATGAATACTGGAACAGGTTTTGTTTGTTTGTTGTTGTTTTAGGTTAACTGAACCTGGTAACAGAGAGGAGAGAACCATCTTACAGCACTTACTGTTTTTTAAATGCACGTGGAATTGATCAGGCCACATGCTGTATTCTTTTGTAGTTCTTAAAATGCTATTATGTCACTTTCTTTTTGCATATACCATCACACTGCAGTGTCATTTTGATTCAATTCCCAGGTTTCTTGAAAAGGGGGCTGTAATAATTTCCTGGTTTTGTTTCTACATTATTTATGTTGGTTTTGTACAAAGGAGTAAGAAAAGGAGTTGGCTATCCTTTAGGCATTCTATACTAAAATGAAGTCATAAGTCATATTGTTGAAAAGGATAGCTCTTTCTTAAACAGATCATATATGTATCAGTGGAAAAAACATTGGTGCCATCCCAGTGTACAAAAAATATTTGGAATCTCTTTCTAAATTATTTGGGTTGATTCTCTTAATTTTCTGCAAAGTCATAATTTAATCCAATCAAGAAAGTTTAATTTGCTTTTCTGATTTTCTGTGGTATAAGCAGTACTACGTAGTCCAGAGTACTTGCCATTTTTTTGTGTCTACCCTATACATTCTTGTCCTTTACTCCCACTGATTCTTCTGCTTAAGGACCTTTCTTCTTTCCTGCATATGGCCATCTTTTAAGACCCAGTTAACAACTTGCTACCTCTATGAAAGGTGTTTCTAGTCCCTTCCCAGGTCTAAAACCATACATACTGATGAGGTCCTGCCTTTAGTTACCTTGCCTGCCAGACCATGTAAATTTGTTGAGGGCCCTGTTATTGTCCATCTAATAAGGGCCTAATGAACATGTTGAATATAATTGTCCTAAATTATGTTAGTTGACCTAAGTGTCCTGTAGAATATAAAATAGAGATATAAAACATAAATGTCAGCTATATTATAAATTTTACCTAAATTCTATAGCTAATCAGCATCAATTCACTTTAACAATTTACCATCTGTTCTAGCATTTAGAAAGACTTAAGGGCATGCATGGTGAAGGAGAAGCAGTTTATTTAGATGACTCAATTCTTCAAATAAAGATATACCAAAACCAGTGTTGTAGCAGCATCATATTAAAAACACAGCTATCAGAGCTTTGATTATTGAGATTATGGGAAATTAAATTTGTTCCTCTCATTGTCTATTGTTATTTCTTTGTTACCTATTCTCTCTCTCTCTCTTTTTTTTTTTTAGAGCCATATCTGTGGCATATGGAAGTTCCCAGGCCAGGAGTTGAATCGGAGCTGCAGCTGCCAGCCTACGCCATAGCAGTGTGGGATCCAAGCTATGTCTGCAACCTACACCACAACTCAAGGCAACACTGGATCCTTAACCTACTGAGTGAGGCCAGGGATCGAACCCATGTCCTCATGGATACTAGCCACGTTTATTACTGCTGAGCCACAACAGGAACTCCTAGTACTTATTCTCTTAGCCCTGTGACAGCCTTTTAAAAAAGAGGGAAAGCAGCATGCATATGGCTGCCTGATTGTAGGATAAAGCAAATGAAGAATTGGAGCCATTGAAAAGTGGGAGAAAGAAGGTACTGATGTAAAAATCAATAAGCATAATGGCTGCAGTATGTTGAAACACATTAGCTATGTTAAAATCCATGAGTTGATAATGATACTTCAGAAATAATAGGACAAAACCTAATTGGTCTTATCTTGCCTATTTTATTTTAATTTTTTTGTCTTTTCTAGGGCCATACCTGCAGCACATGGAGGTTCCCAGGCTAGAGGTCTAATTGCAGCTGTAGCTGCCAGCCTACACCCCAGCCACAGTTAACTCAGGGTTCGAGCCATGTCTTTGACCTACATCATGGCTCACGGCAACACCGGGTCCTTAACTCACTGAGTGAGGCCAGGGATCAGACCCACAACCTCATGGTTCCTGGTCCGGATTCGTTAACCACTGAGCCACAGCGGGAACTCACCTCTTGCCTATTTTAAATAAATTATACTATTAAGTACAGTTTGCTATGAGGCAGCTAGTCAATACAGAAATATTTTATCTAATAAATGAAAGAATGATAGAATAGTAACATTTTGCCATCATTAATGAATTAATGGATCTAGGCAGTTTTCCGTCAGTGCTAACATGACAACTAGACATGGTGAGCCTTATGATGGGAATAATAAAATCTTCCACTTAAAGAAAGTACAGGGGACAAGGAATGTGTTAAACTACTTGAGTCACGGGTTGGAAGGTTCAGTCAGCAAATTCAGACTGGGACTTTCTACAGGCCATTGACCTAGTTTCTTTAACAAATATAAGAGTAGGAGTTCCCGTCGTGGCGCAGTGGTTAACGAATCTGACTAGGAACCATGAGGTTGCAGGTTTGGTCCCTGCCCTTGCTCAGTGGGTTAACGATCCGGCGTTGCCGTGAGCTGTGGTGTAGGTTGCAGACGCGGCTCAGATCCTGCACTGCTGTGGCTCTGGCGTAGGCCAGTGGCTACAGCTCCTATTCGACCCCTAGCCTGGTAACCTCCATATGCCTCGGGAGCGGCCCAAGAAATAGCAAAAAAAGACACACACACACAAAAAATATAAGAGTGAAAAAAGATGCCCGCTCTTTTTTATGGCTGAGTAGTATTCCATTGTGTATATGTACCACATTGTCTTAATCCATTGTCTGTCAAAGGACATTTAAATTGTTCCTATGTCTTGGCTATTGTGAATAGTGCTGCAGTGCACATAGGGGTGCATGTATCTTTTTCAAGGAAAGTTTTGTCCAGATATATGCCCAGGAGTGGGATTGCTGGGTTATATGGTAGTTCTATATTTAGTTTTCTGAGGTATCTCCATACTGTTTTCCATAGTGATTGTACCAATTTACATTCCCACCAACAGCGTAGAAGGGTTCCCTTTTCTCCACACTCTTCTCCAGCATTTGTTGTTTGTAGACTTACTAATGATGGCCATTCTGACCGGTGTGAAGTAGTACCTCACTGTAGTTTTGATCTGCGTTTCTCTAATAATTAGTGATGTTGAGCATTTTTTCGTGTGCCTGTTGTATGTCTTCTTTGGAGAAATGTCTATTTGGGTCTCCTCATTTTTCAATTGAGTTGTTTTTTTGCTTTTGAGTTGTGTAAATTGTTTGTATATTTTAGAGGTTAAGCCTTTGTCGGTTGCATTGTTTGAAACTATTTTTTCCCTTTTTATTTTTTTATGGTTTCCTTTGCTATAGCAAAGCTTATAAGTTTGATTAGGTCCCATTGGTTTATTTTTGCTGGGCAAAAGCTTGTAAGTTTCATTAGGTCCTATTGGTTTATTTTTGCTCTTATTTCTGTTGCCTTGGGAGACTGACGTAAGGAAACACCTGTACGGTTGATGTCAGAGAATGTTTTGCCTATGTTCTCTTCTGGGAGTTTGATGGCGTCTTGTCTTATGCTTAAGTCTTTAAGCCATTTTGAGTTGATTTTTGTCGATGGTGTGAGAGTGTGTTCTAGTTTCATTGATTTACATGCAGCTGTCCAGTTTTCCCAGCACCCTTGCTGAAGAGACTGTAAATAATGCCATTTGCGGCAACATGGGTGAAACTGGAGACGCTCATGCTAAGTGATGTTAAGTCAGAAAGAGAAAGACAAATGCCGTATGATATCACTTATACCTGGAATCTAATATATGGCACAAATGAATCTATCTGCAGAAAAGAAACAAACTCATGGACTTGGAGAACAGACTTGTGGTTGCCAAGGGGAAGAGGGAGGGAGTGGGATGGACTGAGACTTCAGGGTTAGTAGATGCAAACTGTAGCATTTGTAGTAGATAAGCAATGAGATCCTGCTGTATAGCCCAGGGAACTATATCTAATCACTTGTGATGGAACATGATGGAGGATAATGTGAGAAAAACAATGTGTGTGTGTGTGTGTGTGTGTGTGTGTGTGTGTGTGTGTGTGTAACTGGGTCACTTTGTGGTATAGCATACATTAACAGAACATTGTAAATCAAGTATGATAAATTTTTTTAATTTTTAAAAAATTAAAATAGTTTATATACTTAAGGGATTCATCATTCAACTTAATTTTTTTTCTGAAGCTGTTAAACCATTAAATGATAAGAAAAGAGTTTGAAAATGAAATGTTAAAACTGTTCAATTTAATTTTTATTTTGTTGCTTGTAACAACATATTTTCCCAAAAAAATTGTCTAAAATGATCATGGATATCAATAAAAGTATTATTTCAAAAATGAACAAAAAAGATGCTTGAGGAGTTCCTGTCATGGCTCAGTGGTTAATGAATCCGACTAGGAACCACGAGGTTGCGGGTTAGATTCCTAGCCTCACTCAGTGGGTTAAGGATCCAGGGTTGCCTTGATCTGTGATAGAGGTCGCAGACTCGGCTCAGATCCTGCATTGCTGTGGCTCTGGCATAGGCCAGCAGCTACATCTCCGATTAGACCCCTAGCCTGGGAACCACCAGATGCCGAGGGTGCAGCCCTAGAAAAGTCAAAAAGAGACAAAAAAAAAAAAAAGATACTTGAGACATCATGCAGTGGTAATACATGAATTTATTTGGATCCTAATTTGAACGAACTACTTCAAAAAGTGTCTTAAAAATAATTGAAAAGTCAGAGACATTTGATGATTAATTTGGGGGGTGTAATGATGTTATTGTGGTTATATTCTTTCATTTATTTATTTATTTGCCTTTTCTAGGGCTGCTCCCTCAGTATATGGAGATTCCCAGGCTGGGGTCTAATCGGAGCTATAGCCGCCAGCCTATACCAGAGCCACAGCAACTCGGGATCCGAGCCACATCTGCAACCTACCCCACAGCTCATGGCAGTGTCAGATCCTTAACCCACTGAGCAAGGCCAGGGATCGAACCCACAACCTCATGGTTCCTAGTCGGATTCGTTAACTACTGAGCCACAGCAGGAACTCCTGGTTATATTCTTCTAAAAAGTCTTTTAGGGAGTTCCTGTCGTGGCGCAGTGGTTAACGAATCCACTAGGAACCATGAGGTTGCGGGTTCGGTCCCAGCCCTTGCTCAGTGGGTTAACGATCCGGGCGTTGCTGTGAGCTGTGGTGTAGGTTGCAGACGCGGCTCGGATCCCACGTTGCTGCGGCTCTGGTGTAGGCCGGCAGCTACAGCTCCGATTCGACCCCTAGCCTGGGAACCTCCATATGCCGCAGGAGCGGCCAAAGAAATAGCAAAAAGACAAAAAAATAAATAAAAAATAAAAAGTCTCTTAGGGAGTTCCCATTGTGGCTCAGTAGAAACAAATCCGACTGATAACCATGAGGATGTGAGTTAGGTCCCTGGCCTTGCTCAGGAGGTTAAGAATCCGGCGTTGCCGTGAGCTGTGGGATAGGTCTCAGACACAGCTCGGATCCTGAGTTGCTGTGACTATGGCTCTAGGCCGGCAGCTGCAGCTCCAGTTTGACCCCTAGGAACTTCCATATGCCGCGGGTGTGGCCCTAAAAAGCAAAAAATAAAAATAAATAAAATACAAGGTCTTTTAATGTTTAGGGCAGTAGTGTTTCTCAGCTTGGATATAGTTTTATCCTTTAAAGAATATTTAGCAGTATCTGGAGATATTTTTGTGGGGACCAGAGATATTACTAAACATTCTTAGTGCACAGGACAGTCCCCCACAACACATTTTATCCAGCTCAGAATGTGAAAGTTGCTCACTTTGACAGACTGTCTTAAAGAGACACACAGAACCGTTTCACCAATGAAATAACACCATGTTTTAGTTTCCTGGGGTTTAGAAATGGACAGTAAGAGAGGAAATAAAATTAGCCATGAATTGTTCTGCCTGGGTAATGAACATATGGAAAGTAACTATTTCTTTTCTTTTATATGTATTTAATATTTTTCCATAATAAATACAGATTTTTTAAAATATTTATTGGAATAGAAAATTTAAAGAAAGATACAGTTATGTTTCCCTTTCCCTCTATAGGCCCTGTTAAACCTAGCAGAGCGACTGGGAGAGGCCAAGCCTCGAGGACTAACTAAAGCAGATATTGAACAACTTCCTTCTTACAGGTTCAATCCTAACAACCACCAGTCAGAACAGACTTTGTAAGTACATTTTTTTTTGACATCACTCTGTTATATTTCCTTTTCCACCTTTATGAAATAAAAGCTTGAGAGTCGAAGGTAACCTGATAAAGCTAAGTAATGACTATTTCATACCATAAGCCTGGGCTGTCCGGCAAGGTGGTAGCTCCTAGTCACACAGGGCTGTTGAAAGTTAAAAGTTAAATTTTTCAGTTGCAGTAGTGGTGATTCTGTGTCTGAAGGTGTAGATGTAGAGCATTCTATCACTTCAGTTCTATTGAACAGTGCTGTTCTGGACTGCAGAAATTGTATGGTTTTTAATTCAAACTCCAGAGTGTTTTATATTAGATTGAAAAGTCTCATACCTATAACATTTGAGGGTTTTCCCTCTAAGATTGTGCTTATTTTATCTTTTTTATAGCAACTCTACTGAGAAACAGTTCACATTTAAAGTGTACAATCCAGTGGTTTTTAGTATATTCATGGAGTTTTGCAACCTTCATCACAATCAAATTTACACCGTTTTCATCTCCCCCAAAAGAAGTTTCTTACCTATTAGCAGCCACTCTTAATTTCTCCCCAATCCTCTACCCCAGCACAGCCCTCCCCCCATTTATCTCTATAGATAGATTTGCCTATTCTGGATATTTCACATATATGGAAACATAAAATATTTGGTCTTATAGATCTGGCTTCTTTTACTTCTTTTTTGGCTATACCCATGGCATACAGAAGTTCCTGGGCCAGGAATTAAACCTGTGCCATAGTAGTGACCTGAGCCACTGCAGTGACAACGCCAGATCCTTGACCCACTGCATGACAAAGGAACTTTTTGGGATCTGGTTTTCTTTCACTTAGCATAATGTTTTCAAGTCCCTTCATGTTTTACCATTTGTATCACTTCATTCCTAAGTGGCTACACCATTTTACCTTCCCCCCAGAATTATAAGGAAGTTTTATATTCTTTCTCCAGTTTTTAATTGAGCTATCCTCATTGTTATAGAAGTTACTTATACATATATATGTACAAGTCCCTTAGGAGATATACCATTTTTTCAAAAATATCTCCCATTCTGTAATTTAGTTCTAGATTGTTGTCTTTTGAAGCACTTTTTTTTTTTGAATGAAGTTACCTAGTTTTTTGGGTGGTTGTTTCTAATGCTTTTGGTATCACCTCTAAGAAACTATTGCCTATTTTAAGATCCTGAAGATATATTCTTGTGTTTTCTTCTAAGAATAGTTTTTAGCGCTTTCATTTTTGAGTTAATTTTCATATATTGTTTGAGATAGAGGTCCAGCTTCATTCTTATGCATATGGGTATTCAGTTGTTCCAACACCATTTGTTGAGTAGAATAGCATCTTCACTATTAAGACTGGCTTGGATGTTAAGCCAGAAATTTTCTTGATGATCTCTCAGTAAAGCACTCTACCAAACATCTTAATATCATGCTCTTTTCACGGTATTGATAGATTTCTTTTGTCTTAAAATTTAAATAATATTTGATAGGTGAGATGATAAATAGTTTTGTAGGCTTTGATAACCAAAATAGAAACCACTTGGCTTTATGGTTGAACAATCTTTTTGCCTTTTTTTTTTTTTAGGTGTGTAGTATGCATGTGTGATTTTGAGTCAAGGCAGCTACTTAGAGTTTTACCCTGTAACCACGAGTTCCATGCCAAGTGTGTCGACAAATGGCTTAAGGTAAAGTGATGGCATCTGAAGGGAGTGACATTGAATTTCCTTTTTTATTGACCATAGTTTCATGTAGAGTCAAGTCCATGTTTTGGTGGAGGGTAATTGAGGCAAAATTGAAACACAGCTTTCACTATGATTTCTTCAGAAAAGAGAAAAGACCAGTAAAATTAACTATAATCATCAACATTAGGAGTGATTTTACAAAATCTTAAAATAGGGTTTTTGTCCTTGATAATCAGTATGTCCTAACTTTCTTCTAAGAATTTAGAAAGGGACCTTATTGGAGCTTTTTTGTCAGGTTTTACATGAGAAATAAACCTCTAATGCTTTTATGTAATTCTGACCGTTTTCTCTTTTGTGTATATGGGGAGAGGGGAACCCAAAGTGCACAGATTCTAACAGTATGCCAGGGTGAAATTATTTCAGGGACTTCTTATTTTCTGTTTTTATAATAACATAATAAAAATGTGATGCAGTAACATAACTTAGCTTTGTGGTTTGTTTCTTTGTTTTAGGTTATTCTAAGTAAGAGATGATAATAATGGCTTAGATAACTTCATGGTTGGTAAGGAAGACAGATGAGTTAAAATAAAATAGAATCAGTTTTCTGTGAGCACAGATTAAGGTACCCAGTTTAGCCCAAACTGAATCCTGAAGGTGGAGAGTCTTAACATTTTAGAAAAAGGAAGCTGTTGTAAATGCACAGCTCTGACATGTGAGAGCAGAGAATGACCAGAAAACCACAAGTTCCATGTGGCTGATGGCTGCAGTGTGAAGGGAGCATGGCAAGAGAAGAGGGTTTTCAGAGACCAGCTTATTGCAGTCACTGTGAAATGTTTGGGTGCTCGGACTTGATCCTGAAAGTAATGTGGGAGGATATTGTTTAGAAAGATCACAGCCACTGTTTGCGGAATGGAATAGAGATAATTTCTGAGAGACACAGGAAGATGGAATAAGGGGGTGTTCTGAGCCAGGAAAAAATAGTAGAAATTGGATGAAAAGAAAAGGACTTGATTTGAGAGCCATCATAATGTAGAAATGAGAGTATTTGGTGGAAAATGGGTTGTAGAAAGTAACAGAGCAGGGGTTGTCTGTTTCTGATTTTAGCAACACAGCAAATGGTTGTGCCATTTGTTGATCCCGAGTTTTAAGCCAGTTACTAAATTTGTCTAAACTAGTGATGGGTAATCTTATCTACGTGTTGAAACAGACTTACTAAGAAATTATTCATAGACTATTATTGTCTGAGATTTTAAGTATTTTTAAAAAGACAAACTAAGGAATTAAAACAATTTTTTTCAAAAATTTTAGATTTTCAAAATAAAAGATGTACTTAAAACAAAAATAAACGAGAGATTAAATCATTGGTTTTTGGTTTTTTGTTTTGTTTTGATTTTGGCTGTACCCGCAGCATGTGGAAGTTCCTGGGGCCAGAGATCATTCGAACCCTCACTGTAGCAATGACATTGCCAGTTCCTGAACCCATTGAGCCACCGGGAACTCCTACCTTATACCTTCTTAAAGGAAAGAAACTATGTGGAAAGTAAAAATTGTTCCCTTGCTTTTAATATGTTTCATTGTATAAGTCAAAACTCAGACACATTTTCTCTTTTGTGTTCTAGGCAAATCGTACTTGCCCAATTTGCCGAGCTGATGCTTCAGAAGTGCATCGGGATTCCGAATGACCAACCTAAAAGCACAAATAGTTTCGGTGTTCCTCATCACATGTATATACGGACTATCCATTGAACTTAATCTGTGTGGCTTCCAGCCCTCCCTTTACCAAAAGGGTCAATGGACCTTTCTTTGCACTGTGTGACTTAATCAACTATAAAAGCTTACAATTAGTCTTCACAATTATGGGATTGTTATACTAACCGTGTGATTGGAACTCCAAAGACTTTTTCTTTAGCTTAATTTTGTGTGTGCACTAACATTCCCTGGTTTTTGTGTGATCATTCCGAGTGTTGCTGCAAGATTACAGTGGACGTGATCTTTTAGCATGTGCTTTTATAAAAAGTGGTAGCTCCAGATGATATAGCAATCTACCTTATATAGAGCCTTCAGAAACTGTGAGTGGAAGTGAATGCAGCGTATGACTGTTGGTGATAAATGTATCTGTGTGTGAGAGAGAGAATGTGTGCAACTACTTGTGTGAGGGCATGGTAGCTAATGTGTGTATGAGATCCTATATACCAGCATGTACCAAGAATGTGTGTGTAGTTTTAATTATGCTGCAATGTATAATCTGGTGTGTTATTTAAACAGCACTAGTACTGTACACTGGTTTTTTCCCTTGTGTTTGCTGTTGCACACTGATTGCTAAGGGTGCATCATTTATAAGCATTGAATACTCCATCCCCTTCCCTCCCAATGAATGGAATGAGAAAAGCCTTCTTCCTTTGCTTCAGGCAGCTGTCACCTTCTCTTTGTTGGTGGTCCCAAGTGGGTCACTTAAGAAAAAAGTGTAACAGATTCTCACTCCATGAACCTGACATTTTGATTCTGTTGTGACAAATTTTTAAATCTCCAACTTGCTGTTTCCAAAAAGAAGGTGCAATATCATACATCATCAGTTAGCAATATTAGCATTTCAATCAATGATTTGAATGTTGATACTCTCTTACTTTTTCCTTTACATTTCCAGTAAGCTTCTTACCGGAAGTACTTGTGATTTTTTTTTTTTTAAATGTTTAGATTTGTAGTCTATTCTGAAGATATTTGAGTAATATATTTCTAAGAATACCACTGGTCCCATGAAGTCTCACCTCCTTTACTTCCACCAGAACAAAATCTGTTAATTCTGATATGTGTTCCTTGTTCAACCTCCCATAGGCAACTAAATTGTTTTAAGTAAACTATATTTCTGTTCATATTAATTCACCTGCCAAGCTCCACTTCTGAAAGTTGTCTAGTTCTTCTCCCATCAGTAAATGTGCTTCTCATAAAAATCCTCATTTCCAGGATTTATTAAGTGCTGTGACAGCTCGAGTTCCTTAGACCTGATGTGCTTTGATGTTTTATTGCTTTTTGATTTTTGTTTGAATGAGAAAAAAATTAATATAACAGGTGTCCAGAATACTTGCAGTATAAATGATTTGATTTTTGTATAAAAAATAATGCTGTAAAGCAGGAATTGACCTTCATTTAGTTGATCTGAAAATAATACATAGCTTTGTGGGTTTTTTTATTAGGTTCATTGAGCCTAATTTTGATTGTTTAAAGACATTTTTTCCAGCAATGTTTGGATTCCTCTCTCATTCTTCTAGTGTATTCAGCATTGTCTGCCTCTTCCTGCAGTTGATGTCATTGCTCTGTTTGCAGTAGCACAAGCTGCATAATTCCAGTCAGGACTGTGATAACTTGCTGCCAGCCTCACTCAACTTTCAGTTGGCTCTGTGTCAGTTTTCTACTCAGACAGTGTTAACTACTTGTTACTGCCATGCTACTTGCCTTCCCTTGAAGACTTTATAAGCTCATCACAGCTTAGAGTTCAGTAAAGTCAATTCACACAGAAGCACAATTTTGCCCTTTTCCAGACACTGTTGCCTCTATCTAGTCATATAAATAGGATTTTGCATACTTTCTGTTTGCCCCTGTATTTGTCAGTGCATCAGAAATACATCTAAACAGTGGTAAAATGCACATATTACTTTTAAATCATTAGGACATCCCCACCTGTTCCTGATGAATAAAGTGTGTTAAAGACCAAAATTATTGACATAATAATCAGTTACATTACAAATCACGTATAGTTTAATCTTTATTTTTTTTAATTAAGAAATCATGTTTAAAATGGCAAAAGCCCATGTTATACATAGACTCTTTTATATAGCTGCAAAAAAATTTATATCTGTACAGATCTAACATAACACTACTACACTCAGTATTCATTTTATTGAAGCATGCAAGTAAAGCACTTTTTCTAATTTATATAGATACCTAATTAACAAGGCACATTGTACTAATGACTAGGAAAAGTAGTTCTTTTTTCCCTCCCTCTGACGATGAATTCTTGTCATAATATCCTTTTTCCAGTAAAATTTTGAGAGGCAGTTGGCAATTTAGGAGGCAGCAGGGTCTATTTTGGTAAAATCCTGAATTGTTGCACTCTTGTGACTGATCTTTCTTTGGGAATGTCTTTTATTTGCATAGGGCTCTTAGAGATGTGTGCAGACTTGCTTATTATGTGGTTAGTGCGTGTTAGGAGCATACAAGCATGTGTTCTGAACCAGCTGAGATTAGCCACAGTGAGCAACTTGGTGGCTAGCTGAAGAGAAAGAACAGTTGATTCATACCCAGCTGTTGGTACCTTGGGGGATGAACCAAATAGCAGGCAGATGTTGGTTCGTTGCCTTCTTCCTCTTTCCTCCTAAAATATTGGCTTTACCATCTTAACTCTGCTGTGTTTTTTTTTCCTTTGCATGAAATATCATCTTTGTTTTTAGCGCCTCCTTCTTCCCCCAACAGAACAAAAACAAAAAACAAGGCCTCCAGAGATCTCATTAAGATTTTCTGTCCTGATTTTTTTTGAGCAAAATCTGGAAAATGTGAAAGCGTATTTAGATTTTATATACTCTCTGAAATGTGATTTGTTAAGATTCTTAAATTTGGTCCTCTTGTAATATTTTAAATGAGATCTACCAACTCATGATGAGACTGTTTTTTGCAGATATCTTTAGGCCTTTATTAGAAAGCTGTTTTCCCCCTGTTGGTACATTCGGTTACCTCATTTTGCTGTTTGTTTCAGATTATGAAAGCTTACAGGGGTGTATTTTGGAATTGTTTGCTGAGTCATTTCCTCAAATCATATTCCATTGTATCAGTTAACATATAGTTTTAAATGTACGTATTATAAATATCTGTAACCAAATCATTTGAAGGCTTGATAAATTTTTAACAAAGTTTGTACATTTTTTATGAAAGTTACTAGTAATGCTTTACTAAGTAGTGCAATGAATTTTTATTTTTAATCCCTGTGCCCAATTTTGGAGTTGAGAGGGTTGTTGGTAATAAATGTATGATGTACACTTAAAACATTTGGTTGTGTTTCATGTTACTGTGTTAGGGAAGGGTAGGGGTTATGTGTGTTTGGAAGGAGGGGTATAGCGGGCTTCTGACAGGAAGATAGAATTCTTGAGCTACTGACAGCCAGATTTCATTTTTAGTCTGTAATTCAGATTTTGTTTCTATGTTTGTATAAACAACTTGGAAATATAAAAGCAACTAGTGTTATATATAACATGGTACATATTTTACATCTTTAAAAAGGCCAGGAAGATAGCTGAGTTTAGACACACATGTGGTATAAGTTTACTGAACAATGGAGGACACATAAGCAGGTAGCTGGATTTTATAGAGTCAACCATAAGATGTAGGAAGTAAGAGTATAATAGGTAATTGGATGGATTGGTTCATATTAGCTATAGTAGCTTATGCCCAACTTATTAATAGATCCCAATTCTCCCTCTTTCAGGGAGTTTGGCTTGAGGTGATGCTCTCTAGCTGGCCTACAGTAGTCAACTGACGGAAGCATTCATAAAGGTGACCAAGTCCTGATTGTTTCCCTCAATTTTCCGCATTATTCTTTCCCCCAGCGTTCTTGAAAGAGTATTCGTGTTGGACTTAGAATGTCTTGAAACCTGTACTGTCTTACAGCAGAGGCATTTGCTCTCCCAGCTCCCTACCTACAATAAGGCAGCAAGGCCCATGCAGCCAGTTGTGACCAAAGAAGTGTAAGCTTAGGCCATGTAGGAGCATGCAAAAGCTAGCTCTCGTTTCTTCTGCCGTGGTGATGGCAGCCCTGGGTCCTGAGTCACTCGCTGGAAGAGAGCTGTCTGGACTCTAGACTTTCTTTTAGCAATAAGTAGAGATCTTTAAACTACTTTTTATTAGGACTTCATCTTTGCCAATGTATCCTAACTATACTTCGATATGAACAGATCATAGACGTGTTTTGTACCAGAGGATAAAATTAAAATTCTTGTGAATATTCATGGTCAGATCATTACCAAGTGTTTCAGGTCTCTTGTGTGCTTCACCCTAATGAACTGTACAGACATGGCTTTCCAGTAGAAGTATAATTAGCCACATATGTAATTTTTAAAATTTTAGTGGCCACATTAAAAAGTAAAAAGAGGAGTTCCTGTTACACCAGGTTACCTATCTGGTTTCCAAATAATTGAACATTCCTCTTAATATCCCAAGGCTTCTTAATTTTTTCATTGCATCCCTTCATAAACTATGCTTTAGAAATAATTTTAGTCTTTGTATAATTGAATGAAACCTGTCTATATTCAGTATATAAATATGTTAAAACAGGAGTTCCCGCCACAGCTCAGCAGTTAAGGAACTTGACTAGCATCCATGAGGACACGGGTTCAATCCCTGGCCTTGCTCTGTGGGTTAAAGATCTGGTGTTGCTGCAAGCTGTGGTGTAGGTCGCAAACGCTGCTCAGATCCTGCATTGCTGTGGCTCTGACGTAGGCTGGCGGCTACAGCTCTGATTGGACCCCCAGGCCGGGAACCTCCATGTGCCGCAGGAAAAAAAAACAGACTTAGTTCCTGTGAACTTAAGTCTCTGGCTAACATTCAAGAACAGTTTCTTGTTTGTCAGTAACTTCCCAAGTCATCTAAGACATTTGCTTATAGCACCTTCAGGATTCACACCTATTTAAAAGATTAACTTGACAGAAAATTGGGCTTTCTGAAGAGCTGAGAGTAAGAAACTTTCAAACCCTCTACTGAAATTGCTCTACCATGCATATGCTCTTAACCTTTTTCATGTGGTTCTGTCTGCCTTTCAAACTAGTAAGAAATATAGGAATACTTTTTTAAGGGAAGGTTCCCCAGTGGCTCAGCAGGTGAACGATCCTGTGTCACCACTGCTGTGTCTCAGGTTGTAGCTGCAGTGTGTCTTCAATTCCTGGCCCAGAAACTTCCACATGCCATAGGTGCAGCCGAAAAAAAAAAAAAAAAAAAAAAAAAAAATTGAAGAAAAAAAGACCATAGTGACAGCTGGGAATACTGAGTGTCACCTTATAGCCTGGAAATGCGCTGCAGAATCAGCATGGATGTCTTCCCACTACAGAGAGGAAGAGAATTATTCAGGAGGAAGGAACTCATTCCCTTCAAAGCTCTGGTTCTTGGTCTACACAGGGAGACAAGGTAGGGGAGCTGGTTAATAAAAGGACCTAAAGCTCCCAACCAGCTTTCTGCCAGAACCAGCCACACATAGAGTAAACGTGTTCACCACCTGTTACTTTAGCCTCCCTTTCAGTGTTAGAATCCCCAGCAGCCCCTCCTTAATAGTAAACATAGAGATTTGAAAGAAGCCTACCTCTTCGCACGACCCCAGTACTTTCAGGTGTAGATGAGAATAAGTTTTATATTATACTACTTCCATGGTAGTTATCTTTTTTTTTTTTTTTTTTTTTTTTGGTCTTTTTTTAGGGCCGCACTTGCAGCATATGGAAGGTCCCAGGCTAGGGGTCGAACTGGAGCTGCAGCTGCCGGCCTACACCACAGCCACAGCAACACCAGATGGGAGTTGCGTCTATGACCTACACCACAGCTCATGGCAATGCCAAATCCTTAACCCACTGAGTGAGGCCAGGGATCAAACCTGGGTCCTCATGGATGCTAGTCAGATCCGTTTTTGCTGAGCCATGGCAGGAACCCCCTAGTTGTCTTTTAATAAAGAAGAGTTCTCCAAACGTGTTCCAAGATAGGTTTCTGACATTGCCAACTTGATCCTGGTAATAATAGATACTTTGCAGTCAGTGCAAACAATATGGTATCCACATGTTTTAGTTGGTTCTTTTTCTCCCCTCCTGCTTTTGGCTATGTTAATACTGAACTTCAGCTAAAAAGATCACAATAACCTTGACTCCATTACCAAAATAAGGCCAGCCTTGCCAAAAAAAAAAAAAAAAAATGACTATGGCGATACAGGCTCAGAATACCCCAGTTTTGATATCGGTAAGGAGGAAAATAGATTGCAGTTACTTTAATTCCAGAATATCTAAAAGAAACTTGGATCCTCTACTTAATCCAAGCTACTGAATTTCAGTTGGGGAAACAAGTCGAAAAGGAAAAAGTGAGTTCAAGGTCAGTTACTTTCTATTCCCCATGAAATAAGGACAGATCCCATTCCTGCCTAAGGAGTGTTCACAGCCTGACGGTGCTCCACAAGCTTTGATTAAGCACCAGATTAACGATAGGCAGCTTCAGAACCAGGAGTTCGAGTACTTAGCGTGTTCATTTTCTATGGCTGCCGTAACAAATTATCACAAATTTAGTGACTGCAAACAAATTTAATCTCTCAGCTTTCGGAAGCCAGAAGTTTAAAAGCAAGGTGTTGGCAGCATTGTTTTCCCCTGGGGGCCTCCAAGTCAGAATCTTCCATGTTTCTCTCTCCCTGGAGTCCTTTGGCTTACAGACACAGAACTCCAGTCTCTGCTTGTCTGCACATGGGTTTCCACATCTCCCCAGGGTCTCCGTGTGTCTTCGACTAAATGGAAGTCCCCACACCCCTACACAGAAGTCAGATAGAGGGGTACCTGAAGGAAAGCCAGATTTGTCCCATCTCAGAAAATTATTTGAATCTGTTTCACCAAGTGAATTCAAAGTTCCAGAATTTATCATAAAGCATAACCAAAATAATTTTGACTTAGAAAATGTTGAAGGGGCTCATTCCTTTATCTTCACCTCATTCCTTTAGCCAAACGTAAACCTCAGTCCTGCTCTCACAGATTGGTTCAGAGTAACACAGCTTCCTAGCATACCATTAAATTAACTCTAAAAGTTAACTATGAAATGTACTATCAGGTAATTACCATGAGCAATTAGCAATTTTTTAAAGGTCATGAATAAATAGGAATAAGCCTGTAAACTATGACAAAGGTGTGTGATTTGATCCATGATGGTTCCTTTGTTGCATCAAAATCTGATGAATCTTGGAGTTCCCATCGTGGCTCAGTGGGTTAAGAACCCAATGTAGTGCTCCTGAGGATGTAGGTTCGATCCCTGGCCTTTCTCAGCAGGTTAGGAATCCAGTATTGTCGTAAGCCGTGGCATAGGTTGCAGATGTCGTTTGGATCCAGTGTTGCCATTGTTGTGGCATAGGTATGTAGCCACAGCTCTGATTTGACCCAAAGGTGGGAAACTTCCATATGCCACAGGTGTGGCCATTTAAAAAAGAATATATATATATATGTATATATATATATATATATCTGATGAATCTTGAAAACATTATGGTAAGTGAAAGAAGCCAGACAAAAGGCCACACATAGTGTATGATTCTATTTATGTGAAATGTCCAAAGCAAATCTGTAGACACAGAAAATAGACTAGTGGTTGACTAGGCTGAATTAGAAGGTTTGGGGGTGACAGCTAAGGAGTGTGGGGTTTCTTTTTAGGGTAATGGAAGTATTCTGAAGTTGCAATAGGAGCACAGTCAATTCTATTAATATTGAAAGCCATTGAATTGAACTCTTTAAGTGGGTGAACTATATAATATGTGAATTATATCTCAGTAAAGCCGTTTTTAAAAAAGCACAATATGATAGGAGTTCCTGCTGTGGCACAGTGGGTTAAGAATATGACTGCAGTGGCTCCGGTCGCTGTGGAGGCTCAGGTTCAGCCCCTGGCTTAGCACAGTGGGTTAAAGATCCAGCACTGCCACAGCTGTGGTATAGGGTGCAGCTGCAGCTCAGATTCAGTCCCTGGCTTGGGAACTTTCATACACCATCAGTGTGGCCATAAAAACAAAAACAAATAATACCACATGTTGGGGGAGGATAAGAAGCAAATGGAATTCTCATTTACTGTTAATGAGAATATAAACTGAGACAACCAAGTTAGAAAACTGCTTGACAGTGTCTATTAAAGCTATGCATACCCTATAACCAAGTAATTTCTCTCCTAGGCGTACACCCAACAGAAATGCATGCACAAAAAGGTATGTACAAGAGGGAGTTCCTTTCATGGCTCAGCAGTTAGGATCCATGAGGATGTGGTTCAATCCCTGGCCTTACTCAGTGGGTTAAGGATCTGGTGTTGCCATGAGCTGTGGTGCAGGTCCTAGACCCAGCTCGGATCCTGAGCTGCTATGGCTGTGGCGTAGGCCGGCTGTTGTAGCTCTGATTCAATCCCTAGCCTGGGAACTTCCATAAGCCACTGGGTGCAGCCCTAAAAAAGCAAAAAAAAAAAGTATGTACGAGAATGTTTATAGCAGATTCTAATAGCCCCAAACTGGAAACAACCCAGATTTTTATCAACTACCGAGTTGGTAAATTATGGTTGAGTTTTACAATGGTATTTTAAATAGCAGAAGGAAATACAAATACAGAACAACATGGATAAATCTCAACAAATACATTGAATAAGACAAAAGAATATATACTGATTATTCCAATTATTGAGAGTTAAAAAACACGCAAAATGGCTCCATGCTATGAGAAGTCATGATAGTGGTTATTCTTAGCTGAGGGTAAGTGCCTGAACGGAGCAGAGAGCCTGACGGGGCATCCAGGCTGTCAGTAATTTTCTGTTTATTAATCTGTGTGTTTCATTACACAGTAGTTCGATCTGAGAAATTCATTGTAATCTAGACTTATGATTTGTTCATTTTTTGTATATGTAATTTATAAACCTTATTTTAAAAATAAATGGTGTGGAGTTCCTGTCTTGGCGCAGTGGTTAACGAATCCGACTAGGAACCATGAGGTGGCAGGTTCGGTCCCTGGCCTTGCTCAGTGGGTTAAGGATCCAGTGTTTCCGTGAGCTGTGGTGTAGGTCACAGATACGGCTTGGATCCTGTGTTGCTGTGGCTCTGGTGTAGGCCGGCACTTACAGCTCCGATTGGACCCCCAGCCTGGGAACCTCCATATGCCACAGGAAGCAGCCCTAGAAAAGGCAAAAAGACAAAAAATAAAAATAAAAAAATAAATGGTACATCCCACTCTGTAACCTTTTGATAGAAGTGTAGCTATACAATGCACATGGACAAGTGAAGTTTTATCATCTTAAATGAGCCCTACCAGGTACATTGATATCCCCAAGATTGCATAGTATAAAACATAAGCTCCTCAAATCAAACCCTTTTTCCATCCCAAAGCTTTGTTTTAGACTTGCTTTTTTTTTTTTTTAGACTTGCTTTTTAAGTTAAAAAGTGTGAGTGCAGCAAGTGTTTCAAGAATATTGCCTCCACGCTAATACAAGGTGAGCATGACATCCACACTAGGGGGCACTGTTGTTCAAAACCAGGTTCCAAATCAAAGCCTCGTATTTTATCTATTTGCTTTTTAGGGCCTCACCCATGGCAACATTAGGAAGTTCCCAGGCTAGGGGTTGAGTCGGAGCTACAGCTGCTGGCCTACACCACAACTACAGCAACATGGGATCCGAGCCACGTCTGCAACCTACACCACGGCTCATGGCAAAGCTACATCCCCATCCCACTGAGTAAGGCCAGGGATTGAACCTGTATGCTCATGGATACTAGTTGGGTTCCTTTCTGCTGAGCCACAGTTAAGAACTCCTGATTTAATTGTTCGATCAGTTCTCATGACCCACAGATGTATGTCTCTGGTCCCAGCTTCTCCCCAGAGCTTCTGCCTATGCTTCCAGCTTCCTACTAGACATTTCCTCCTGAAACCCCCACCCTCCCAAACAGTCTGTAGGCACTCAAGACTCAGTGCTTCCAATATGAACTCATCAAACATCCCCCAAACTTGTCTCTCCTCCTGCATTCAGTATTTCCATTGCTGACCTCACCATCCACCCAAACACCCCTCCAGAAACAGGGAAGTCATCCTGAACTCATCCATCTAGTGCCTTTGTGACATCTAATCACCCCTTTGTCTCCTCCCCTTCCTCCACAGCCCTCAAGTTCAGGTCCATTATCAGCCTTTTCAAGATCATGCTTCAGCTTTGCACCCCCCTACCTCATATTTCCAACCTCTCTATAGCCTCCAAAATGAGTCATTCAAAGTATAAATCTGACTGGCTCTGTTTCCCTCCCACCCCCACCCATAGCCTCAAACCCTTAAATAGCTCTCATTGCCCACAGGACAGAGTCCAGTCTTACAGCCTAAGCTCCTCTCCAGAGAAAGCCTGACTTGTTCTGCCTCTAGCTGTGGTTCCAGCCCCAGCATTTAAGATCCCTTTGCCTTGTAATTTTACACTCTATCACTATTAATCTGCTTAAGGTTCCCCCAACACACTGTGCTCTTTTTTCCTCTATATTTTCTCAGGCAAACCCTTCTGCCCGGAAGGCCTCTTCCTCCCCTCCTCTCTCCTCTCATTATTCAGCTCAAGTATCACCAGGAAATCTTTCCTGATCATGTAAGTCATGTCAGACGCTCCACCCCTCCTGTAACAGCCCCAGATGAGCCATTTCCCTACCCCAGGGTGTTGTCAGCACTTGTTCTTGGGGGATTTTCCACTAGCCTCTGAGCATCTTGAATCTGCACTCAGGCATGTCTTACCTTCAGGGCCGAGCATAGAATCTGTCACATGGTACAGGTTCAAGAAATGTTGCTTGAGGAGTTCCCGTCATGCCTCAGTGGTTAACAAATCCGACTAGAAACCATGAGATTGTGGGTTCGATCCCTGGCCTTGCTCAGTGGGTTAACGATCCGGCGTTGCCGTGAGCTGTGGTGTAGGTCGAAGATGTGGCTCAGATCCTGCATTGCTGTGGCTGTGGTGTAGGCCGGTGGCTACAGCTCTGATTTGACCCCTAGCCTGGGAACCTCCATATGCCATGGCAGCGGCCCAAGAAATGGCAAAAAGACAATAAATAAATAAATAAATAAATAAATAGAAAATAAAGAAAGAAAAAGAAATGTTGCTTGAGAGAAGGAATGGAGAATGACTTCCTGGCTTGAATGGTTTGGTGGCTGGTGGGAGTCTAACCTAGTGGCTTAGAGTCACCCAAGGGATGAATCCGTAGGAGGAGCAGGTTTTGACCTAAGTAAGGTTGAGAGAGGAGATGTATGAAGGATGAGGCCCCGGCCTTTAGACTCTCTGTGAGATGCACACACAAGGGCGGATGTCCAGTGGCCAGCTCTTCGGGACTGGAGCTCCAGAGAAGCCTAGGTCGTTGGGTGTTGGAAACACTTCATTCGTTCAGTGATGTCAGCTAAGAAGACAAGGCTGACTTCAGGGGACCTCAGGAGGGAGTCTCTTTGGGGCTGGCTCAGGACCAGGGATTGGGGGTGCAGGGGGGAAGAGGGGGTCACTCCATCTTCCTCAGGAACTGGAGTGGACTGATCCGGGGCAGGCTCACGTGGTTCTGAATGGCGGAGGACAAATAGACACACCTTTGCTGAACTGTACCCAGGAGAGGCTCTCCCTGTGATAAGCAAACTCGCCCTTCCTGGGTTTGCCTGTAGGGTGAATTGGTTCATGTCACTGTTAACCCAGGTGGGTGAGAGCTGCGCCCCTCATGCTGGCCATATGCACAAGGAGACCACGATCAGGAGCAAGCCCTGGCCTGGGCACAGATCACAGATGCCATCAGCTCTTCGACCAGCCAGGGTCCAGCAGGGCTGACTGTCCAGAGAGGACTTGGCTTGTCCCCCAGGGGCTTACGAGTTATGAATTTCTTCCCTGGAACCCACGATCCAAACCCAACCTGGAACCAAAGGCCATGCTGGAGGAAATGCCTCAGAGTTGCTTCACCAGGTGATGTGGCAGGAAATTCTCAGGTCCCAAGCAGTATTTCATCATGGGCTCTCAGTCCACTTTGTAAATTGTGCAACAAAGAGCCACAAGGGCTGCTTGGACCAAATACCCAAGAGAAGGAAAAAGTAGGCAACCAGCAGATGCTGTGGGCTCCTTTCCAAGCAACCCACCTTGCAAAAGTCCCAGACTAACTACAGAGGTGAGCTTTCTATTGCTGGTCTGCAGTGAAAACAATGCTTCTAGGTTATCCACTTGGCTCACCATGGCCTTACTTAGCTGACACCCACCCACCCAGAGTGGGGCCAGGGGAAAGGCCACTTGGTATAATGTCATTCACCCCCCATGTCAGTGAATGTGCCTTCTCCGTGATTTGGGGAATGAAGGAGGAAGTAAAGCACGGGGACTTTGCAGCCCCTTCTTCTGTCTTGAGGCCTGGAGAGCAGAGAATGTATCTGCAGGAGGAGAGGAGAATGAAGCAGAAACATGGAGAAGAGTGGAGACAAGAGACTCTTGGTGGCTCTTCAGTCCCTGGTGCCTGTACCCAGGCATCAGGTCCCATGAGACACCATTGGATCTTTACAACAGACTTCCTGTGTTTTGACTCAGCCAAATCCACTCCAACTCACTGAGAATCCTAATTAATCCTGAGAATGTGCCACTAATGAACTCTGTGCCCATGGGTAATTTGCATAACCTCTTTGGGCATCATTTCCTCATCCATCAACCCAGGATAATATGATTTTTCACGGGATCAAAGGAACTGAATTAGATAATGAAGAGCAAGGGAAAGGGCGGATGCTAGGACCACCCACGCGGCAGGCTTGTGACTGATGCCTTTCCCCATAGGCTCCCTCCCTGAGAGACCAGAGGCCACCAGAAAGGTCTGGAGAGAAGATTCCAGAAACATTCACATATGACTGATGGGTGGTCGAAACCCAGAATTGGATGAAAAACTACCTCTTTCTCCCTTTAAAAGGGGGCTAGAGCATTGAGGATTTTCTAAACCTGAAGAGGCAGCATTTTTTTCTGGACGATGTTCTTAGGATGGCAGATCCAGACAATTGTCTAGTGGACAGTTTTCATTGCCTTATGGTCCCTCAATTTTCCTGTGAGTCCCCACCAGCCTCACCAGGCACCACACATGCTCAGGAGGAAATGGACTTCAGTCTTAGCTCCAGGGAGTGGGGTGGGAGACCTGGGCAGTTAAAGCCAGTGAAAACATTCCTTTCCCCCAGGCTCAATCAGGGCTTTGAGGGGCCAGTTACGTGACTCTCCAGCTCCTACTTAGAATGTTGGTTCAGAAATGCCCTCTGTCACTCTGGATATAAACATGGAAGCCTGTGTCCCTCTTGGCCACTGACAGTCATCCTGCAGGAATTGAGCCTCTAGATGAAGCTGACCCCATGAAGATAAAGGAGATTTGGAAAGAAATGGACCCAACGTTGTCATCTGACTTTTGGCTATATGGGCCAGCAAAGCCCCTGTTCAAGCTGGCTTTTTTGTAACAGGCAAAATCGGGTCGTTACTGATACAACCATGCAAACATCTTCTGGGGTTCATGATTTCAAAAAGACAACCATGAACAGTGCCAGTGTTTGAACAGAAGCAGCACGAGTATTTGAGATGAAAGACCATTTATTCAAATCTGTCCACAAATACTGGAGTTCTCCACCGAAGTTTTTACCCCGAGGCAATTCCTCCAGTCACCTAGATTTAGCTTTCCCCATATGTCAATAGGGAGCAGATTAGCCTCTCTGCTGAGCTTCATGACCCCCAGGCAACTCAAGTGTTCAACACATCCAGACCAACACTTGTCCTTCCCAAATCTCTCAGCCTGCAGTGCTCTTAGATTTTGTCAGTGGCTCCATCGTCATCCAGACCACCCTAGGGGACCAAGTCAAACAATCCCATTCCCATGCCTCCCACTTCCTCCTGCCTACCTCCTGTTAGTCACCTGGTCTAACAACTTTATTTCCTAAACATATATCTCTTCTGTCCATTTCTCTCTCTCTGTCTCTCTCTTTTCCAGTACCCTTGTTCAGGCTCTTTTCCTTTCTCTTCTAATTACTAAGGTATTGGATCATATTTCTTGACTCTTTTTAAAATCCACGTGTAATTGACAGACAGCACCATATTAGTTCCAGATGTACAGCAGAAGGGTTCCATATTGGTATACATTGCAAAACGATCACCACAGTCCAGTTGACACCTGTCACCCTCCATAGTTACCCTTAAATTTTTTTTTCTTGTGATGCTTTTACCAATAGGTTTTTTTTTCTTTTTTCTTTTTTTTACATAAAATTGGGATCTTGCTGCATACCCAGCAGGTTAGACAAAAAGGAGGGGACAAAACTGTAGACAATGTGAACTTTCCCACTCATCATTAAACAGTCTTTGCAGATGGGATTTTTAATAATAAGCCATTGTACTGACTCTCAAAACTTATTTTTTTTTTTTTTAGGGTCGTAGCCCTGGCATATGGAGCTTCCCAGGCGAGAAGTCCAATCAAAGCTACAGCTGCCAGCCTAAGCCACAGCCATAGCAATGCCAAATCTGAGCCACGTCTAAGACCTACACCACAGCTCATGGCAACACTGGATCCTCGACCCACTGAGCGAGGCCAGGGATCGAACCTGTGTCCTCATCGTTAACCACTGAGCCACTTGATGGGAACTCCTCAAAACGTATTGAATCATTTTCCTATTACATTTAGATTGCTCCATTCTGGGCTGTGAGAATCTTTGGTGATCCAATTATTTCTCCCCTTGAATCCACCCTTAACATAGCAAATCTTGATATGACATTCCTTTGTTTGAGCCTGATTTATGGCTCCTAGATGACACCCAGGACATTCCTAGACCTTCTTACCTTTCTAGCCTTATTTCTTGCCTGTCTCAAGACTGTGTTTTACACCCTAAAGAGAGAAATTATTTGTGATTCCCTTACACATAGTCCTTGCTGCTTCTGCTTCATGCTCCACGTTTTCTCTCTTGCCTTCCCCTCTCCCTGGACCATTCTTCTCACTCTTCTTTGCCTGAGGAACTTCTGTTTACCCACTGAGACTCAGACTAGAGGTCATTCCTCCCAGGAAGCCCTCCATCTCCAGCTTGGTACTTTCTACATAATTAAGCCACTATCTCTGATTATATATTTTTCTCCATCACTGATCATAATTGGTTTCTCAAGGCCAAGGATGATAACTTGTTCACCTTTGTGTCTCCAGCACCCAGCAAACAATATGCTCTTAATAAAGGTGTTTTTTTTTTTTTTAAACCAAACTGAAATTTGCCCAGTGGATTGGGCATAAGTAGAAAGAAGAGAGGTGCTTTTTCTGTTAACATGTTAACACTGTGGCTGGAGGGTTGGTAAAGGTGAAAGTCATATGGTCAGGCCCAGGCTATTGATCAGGTCATCCTTGCAAAATTTAACCTTTTCAAGTTGCAGTTCAACAGTAATCCTGAATGTCTTGTGCATGTGTGTGTGTGTGTGTGTGTGTGTGTGTGTCTTTTTGCCATTTCTAGGGCCGCTTCTGTGGCATATGGAGGTTCCCAGGCTAGGGGTCGAATCTGAGCTGTAGCCACCAGCCTATGCCACAGCCACAGCAAAATGGGATCCGAGCCACAGCTCATGGCAACCCCGGATCCTTAACCCACCGAGCAAGGCCAGGGATTGAACCCGCGACCTCATGGTTCCTAGTCGGATTCGTTAACCGCTGAGCCACGATGGGCACTCCCTGAATTTCTGACTTTGTGTTAAATCCACATAAGAGTAAACTCTATGAATAACTGTTGGTTGCAGAAGTAGTTAGATATTATGGAGGTCTGTGGCTGCCCTGTTTACTTCAGCAGAAATTTTTCATAGGGAGAAAGGCAAAGGATAAGAGAGATCAAGAGAAAGACAACCTGAGACTTCCCATCGTGGCACAGTGGGAACGAATCCAACTAGGGACCGTGAGGTTTCAGATTCAATCCCCAGCCTTGCTCAGTGGGTCAAGGATCCCGGGCGTTGCCATGAACTGTGGTGTAGGTCACAGATACAGCTTGGATCCTGTGTTGCTGTGGCTGTGGCATAGGCCAGCAGCTGTAGCTCCGATTGGATCCCTAGCCTGGGAAACTCCATGTGCTGTGGGTGCGGCCCTAAAAAGAAAAAAAAAAAACAGAGAGAGACAACCTCTAGTCAAGGTGTTTGTTTTATGAAATAAACTGTGTTACAAGGTTACAAGGCAGGGTGTGGTTTTTTTTTTGTTTTTTTGTTTTTACTGCATAACAAATCATTTTAACATTTAGCAGCTTAAAATAATAAGCATGTATTATATCACACAGTTTCTGAGCGTCAGGAATCCAGGAATGGCTTAGCTGGCTCTGGCTCAAGGTCTCTCATAAGATGGGATCGAGCTGTCAGCTGATTGCAGTCTCCGGAGACTCACTGGGAGCTGAAGGGTCTGTATCCAAACTCATTTACATGCTTGTTGGCAGCCCTCCCTTCCCCACTTAGGGCCTCTCCAAAGGGCTGCTGATCATGGGAGCTTGCTTCCCCCAAAGCAAATGATCCAAGAAAGAGAGCTCAAGTCTTTCACGGCCTAGTAGCCTTATAACCTAATCGTGGAAGTGATATGCCATTTCTTTTGCTGTATTCTACTGGTCACACAACAGCCCAGCCATGATGTGGGAAGGGACTACTGACAGGTGTGGATACTGGGAGGCGTGGATCAGTGGGGGCCACCTTGGAGGCAGTCCCTGTCAAGATGTCCCTAGGGGTTCAGGAGAATGACTAGGAGAACATCTCTAGGGGCACAGGAGAATACACATGGATCTCCTGGAGATTTGGAACCAGAGTCCTAAGCAGCTCACTGCCAAGGACAAATGTTCTTTATGTCTCTCAACTTATCTCTCTTGTATTGAATGCTGAATAATTAAGTTGCATCACCTTTTGCACCAAAACTTTCCTGTCAATGAGAATGTTCCATGTAGCCCCATGGTATGTACACTGGGTATGTCCAGGGCTGAGCTTCTCCCAGTTTGAGAAGCAGGGCAGGGGGACCTATTCCAGGACTGGTGAGATGGTCTGGGGAGGCCAAAATGACAGTTGTTTAGAAGAATCAGTAGCTAAATTAAAAGGCTGCCTGAGGAGTTCCCGTGGTGGCTCAGCAGAAAAGAATCTGACTGGTATACATGAGGACACAGGTTCAATCCCTGGTCTTGCTCAGTGGGTTAAGGATCTGGTGTTGCCATGAGCTGTGGTGTAGGTCACAGACAAAGCTCGGATCCCACATTGCTGTGGCTGTGGTGTAGGCCAGTGGCTACAGCTCTGATTTGAGCTGGGGACCTGGGAAGCTCCATATACTGCTGGTGCAGCCCTAAAAAAGACAAAAAAAAAAAAAAAAAAAAGCCTGCCTGAGGAAGCTCATGAGCCTACATACACATACACACAGATATGCTGGAAACAATTCAATGTCCATCAGTGAAAGCGGGTTAATAAATGTGATGGGACATTAATGCAAGATTCTTTCTGTCTCCATTTCAGCTGTGACCCCAAAGGCTGAGAGTACAAGGTAGAGGCTTGATTCCCCTGCATCCCAAGAAAGGAGCCAAACCACACATGCAGGACATGCTAAGGTATCCTGAAACCAGCCTGGCAGGAGGCCACAAGGGCAGAGGGCTGGAAAGGTATTGGGGTGCTGAGGCTTCCCACACACCCCCACCCCTCCCCAGAGGAAGAAATGCTTCTGCCCCACCTAAAGCTATGTGAGAGGAACATTTTGGGAATGAAGGGAGGGCTCCCATGTGCCCTAGACTTTGGGGACAGAGAGGACAGGGTCTAGGGTCTGGCTGAGACGTGGAGAGGATGGCCAGGAGAGGCTGGTGAGGCTGCCCAGGCAGGAGCTGCCTTCCCACTGACAGTGCTGGATGGCAAGCTTGAGAGTGAACTCCCTGCATTTGAATGTCTAGAAGGATAGAAACCAGAACCACAGCAGTGACCCTGCAGAGGGGAGTGGAATTAGAAGCCGAAAGGAGTGGAAAGAAACTCTGATTTTTTTTTTTTTTTTTTTTTGAGGTCTATACCTGCAGCATACGGAGGTTCCAGGCTAGGGGTCTAATCAGAACTGCAGCCACTGGCCTACGCCACAGCCACAGCAATGTGGGATCTGAGCCGCGTCTACGACCTACACCGCAGGTCACAGCAATGCCAGATCTTTAACCCACTGAGCAAGGCCAGGGATCGAACCCGCCACCTCATGGTTCCTAGTCAGATTCATTTCTGCTGAGCCATGACTGGAATTCTTTTTTTTTTTTTTTTTTTTTTTTTGTCTTTTTAGCTATTTCTTGGGCCGCTCCCGCGGCATATGGAGGTTCCCAGGCCAGAGGTCGAATCGGAGCTGTAGCCACCGGCCTACGCCAGAGCCACAGCAATGCGGGATCCGAGCCGAGTCTGCAACCTACACCACAGCTCACGGCAACGCCAGATGTTAACCCACTGAGCAAGGGCAGAGACCGAACCCGCAACCTCATGGTTCCTAGTCGGATTCGTTAACCACTGCGCCACGACAGGAACTCCTGGAATTCTTTTCTCTCATTTAAAGGCAGAACTCTGACCAGGTGGGGAGGGCGGCAGCTGGCCAGTCCCATCTCTGCTGCAGCAGACCTGCCAGCCACAGAGAACTCATCTTTTCTCTGGCTGCCCACAGCAAGGAGGGCTTCCAGCCAGCACTTGGGACAGGTCTGTGTTCAGGACCGGGACTAGTGGGGAATTAGCACCTTGAGAGTCCTGTCTGTCTCTGGGGGGGACGCTGCCCCCTGCCCAGACCTCACTGCTCCCTCGGTTCCCCCCTCCCCCATGTGAACTTGGCTCCCTAGACCCTACCCCCTACCCCCTCGCCCCTCCTCCCTCTTCTTAGTCCACCCATCTTCAACTGAGGTTAACTTTTAGACAGGAAAACCTAGGCACACCAGGACAAGGGAGTTCCCTGAGGACAAGCAGGGGGTGAGAGGTAGGGCCAGGGCCAGGACCAAGATTTCCTAGTGGCTGGTACCATGTTCTTCCCATGAGTGGCTTCATGTGGGAGGTGGGAGCAAGGGGACTTTTTCCTTCCTTCCCTCTCCCCAAACCCACAACCCATGTATTTGCTCTTTGGCAAGTGAATAGGTTTGACAGGTTTGGGGGTTTGCTTGTTTTTTTGTTGTTTTTTTTTTTTTCCTAACACTGGATTCCGAGGGGAATTTAAGAGTCCTCTGTACTGAATCTGCCTGGGTAAACCGCAGCTTCACCCGATGAGAAACTGGAGCTCTGTTACACGGCAGCGATCTTCCTACACCCCGACTCCTCTTTAATGGACACATTAGCTGGGGCCGCCAGGGAAATATCCCTGGTGCAGTAAATCGGATGCCCTGCAGCCCAGAGCTTGGCCTCCCCAGAGCCGTCCACACCAGTTCAGGGGCCGTCAGCTGCCAGCAGAGCCTCCCCGCTCTGGTTCGCGCCTCTCCCTGTTGGCTCGTGGCCACACCCTTCCATCCCCCAGGACGACTTGGGATATGGGGCGGCCCCAGAGTCAGCGTGTCCTTGACGCATGGCCAAACTCTACAATAACCTTCTTAATGAAACGGGGAAACTGCAAAGTTCAAGTGGGTGTTTGGTCCTGAGCTTTGGCTTATACAGTCAGAGATCAAACAGCCACAGTCTCAGCAAACAAAGACCTTAAAGTTCCTCTCAATCTTCTTGAGGAAAAGATGTTTGCGGTCTGGGAGGCTTTCAATAGGCCGGGCAGGTGTTAGGAGCCATCTGGGAGCTTTAGGCAGACAGCTGCTGAGTCTCCAAGGGCGCCAGCTGCTGCTGTGCTGTGAGGGAAGCACAAGGGCTGGGGGCTCTGAGCTTCTCCTGGTTCAGCTCTAACTCACGAGCTTAGATCCTGTCTTATGGTGTTTCGGGGTACAGCAATGGGGAGTGTCGGCTCTGACGCTCCCTATCTGTACCTCTCTGGGGCCCTCCACCCGTTCTTCTCCCAGCATCTCCATCCTGTTCTCAGCTGGCCCTGGATCAACTTGCGAGGGCAAAAGACATGAGCAACAAAGGGCTTTGTGTCTTCTGAAAAGGATGTGGAAACGGAACTCAGCCTATTTTGTGTTTTCAGAGCCTCCTCTTTGCCAGCTGCTCTTCTGTGCTTTTCTTAATCTTTCTGTGTGCGCTGAGTCACCCCCTGGTGTTATTTATTTAACGCATAAATAAAATGTGTGATTTTACACATTAGAACTAGCATTGTGAGATTCAGGGAAGCCCATGGACCGCGTCTCACAATGCTCGTTCTAACGTGAAAAATAAGCATGAGGGACTGTAGAGGGAACCAAGCGTATTGAAATAGAGTTATTAAAATGTTATGGATGCAAACTATTGCCTTTGGAATGGATTAGCAATGAGATCCTGCTGCGTGGCACTGGGAACTGTGTGTAGTCACTTATGATGGAGCATGAAAATGTGCGAAAATAGAATGTGTACATGTATGTGTAACTGGGTCACCTTACTGCACAGTAGAAAAAAAATTGTATTGGGGAAATAATTAAAAAAAAATGTAAACAAGGTTGTGATATGGAAAAAAAATGCTCCTTTACTAATGTATTAAATGACTGGATCTAACTCGAGGTCTAATTACAGCTATGATTTTGAGGTGATAGTTCAGGGTCTCTGGGATGACCAGAGTGTTAGGTGTTGGCATCTGTGTTTCTAGTTGTGACAACGTCACAGGTTCTCCAAAGCATGTGGTTTGTGGCCTACATGCTTAACTGAAAGAAAATGTAAATTGCAGTTAGAGGTTAATGACAATTGGGGTGTGATTTTTGTCTTTGCTAAAGAAAAACAGATCCTCTGTGTTCTGTCTCGGGGGCCCCGAGTCAAAGGCTTGCACCTGCTGCGGGCTCTTTGCCTGGTAGTGCTGGCCCAGGTCTCGCAGGCTGGCTCCCTACTTTATTCTCACCTCCCACTCTCCCTCTTTCTCTCTCCCCTCTTTTGACCTCTTCTGGCTGCTGCGCCTGCAGAGCTAGGGTTAACATTTTGCAATTAAGATTGACTTGGCTCCAGTCCGACTAGGAACCATGAAGTTGCGGCTCGGTCCCTGGCCTTGATCAGTGGGTTAAGGATCCGGCGTTGCCGTGAGCTGTGGTGTGGGTTGCAGATGCAGCTTGGATCCTGCATTGCTGTGGCTCTGGCATAGGTCGGTGGCTACAGCTCTGATTAGATCCCTAGCCTGGGAACCTCCATATGCCACAGCTGTGGCCCTAGAAAAGGCAAATAAAGATTAAAAAAAAAAAAAAGATTGACTTGGCAAAGGGCGGCAATTGTGTTTAACCCCCCCCCCCAATGACCCCTGCCACCCTACCAGACAGGTAGTGGGTCAGACTCCAAACCCGATCCAAGATAATGCTTTCCCCACCAGGCCGGGGGGCGGGGGGGGGCCTCCCACTCATTGATCTGTTTTTTCCCCAAAGAAGAGTGATGACCGTCCCTGCTTCCCTCTGGCCTCTAGAAAGCATTTATCCAAACAAAGAGCAGCCAGCTCGGCCTGCGATAGGAGAATTTTCAAGGCTACCAGTCCACCTCGGGCAGCAGCACGCTTGCTCCCTTGCTCTTGCCTCTCTGTTCTTCAAGGGCTGAGGCTTGGTGCTCCCCAAAATGAGGGGGTTCCAAAATGTCATTTGGCAAAGATTTAATGATAACGCTCCTCCCATCACAGGCACTACAAAACTGGAGAAAGGATCCAAACCTCTCCCTCTCAAGGCCAGACTGGCTTATGTTTACTATCTGTGTCCTGCAAACATTCATCAGAAAGGCTTTTTGACCCAACACAGGGGAAATAAAAGCCACACTATCTCCCACGCAGAGCTCTGGGGCTGAACAAAGGCAGACCCACAAAGGCAGGACCTGGCTTCTGCCCTCTTTGCCTCGGATTTAGAAACCTGTTCACCAGACAGACCTCTTCCTGGATGGCTCACCTGGCCCCCACTCCACATCCTTGTCACCCTGTTACAGTCCACTGAGGGAATCTAAACAGCCGCCTTGAGTATTTCATTCATGCATTTATTCACCCATCCACCAAATGCTCCATGAATATATAGGTGTGTGTATGACCTGACACCATGTGAATGAAACGAATCTCAGCTCACAATGATTGGATTAAATTATTTCTCGCTCTCTTATTTTTGTTTTTGGCTGCCCCTCAGCATATGAAGTTCCTGGGCCAGGGATCAGATCTGAACCACAGTTGCAACCTATGCTGCAGCTGTAGCAATGCCGGATCCTTAACCCATGGCGCCCGGCCAGGAATCGAACCTGCATCCTTGAGCTCTGGAGACACTGCAGATCTTCATTGTACCACAGCAGGAACTCCTATGCTGTCTTCTTAAAAGGTTTTAAACCCATGTTCTTGTGATACTTTTTATTTTTTCTAGAAACCACCCCCCTCTCTTTTTTTTTTGCCATTTCTGGGGCCGCTCCCTCGGCATATGGAAGTTCCCAGGCTAGGGGTCAAATCTGAGCTGTAGCTGCCAGCCTACGCCAGGGCCACGGCAACGGAGGATCCGAACCTCGTCTGCAACCTGCACCACAGCTCACGGCAGCACCAGATCCTCAACCCACTGAGCAAGGCCAGGGATTGAACCCGCAACCTCATGGTCCCTAGTCGGATTCGTTAACCACTGAGCCATGACGGGAACTCCCTAGAAACACTTTTTAAGAAGACAGTAGCTTGTATCAGCAAGAAGTTTATACATAACCTGCGGGTTCTGGCTAGTTGTTAAAATGCAAAACAGACAGAGCTTTTTTTTTTTTTTCTTTTGTCCTTTTAGGGCTGCATCTGCTGCATGTGGAGGTACCCAGGCTAGGGGTCAGTCGGAGCTGTTGCTGCTGGCCTTCACCAGAGCCACAGCAACATGGAATCCAAGCTGCATCTGCTAACTACACTACAGCTCATGGCAACACGGGATCCTTAACCCACTGAGCAAAGCGGGAGATCAAACCCCCAACCTCATGGTTCCTAGTCCAACTCGTTTCCGCTGCACCACAACAGGAACTCCCAGACAGAGCTTTAGTTCTTATCTGAAACACTAAAGGCTGGAAATCTGGCTGCCCTCTCCTGGCAGCTAGACTGCCACAGGGACAGTCCCACATAAACCCTTGACTCCTGGAATTCCGGTCTGGCTGAGTCTCCCAGGAAGCACATCCCTGCTTCAGCCTTGAGAATCGCTGCCATCCTTTGAGGCCCAGGGGGAGCCTCTCCTGCCCACGGGGAAGTGATGCCCTCTCCTCTGTATGGACGTACCATTGTCTATGCTTTTTTGTCTTTTTAGGGCTGCAGCCGAGGCATATGGAAGTTCCCAGGCTAGGAGTCAAATCAGAGCTGCAGTTGCCAGCCTACGTCACAGCCCCAGCAACACCGTATCTGGGACCTATGCTGCTGCACCAGATCCTTAACCCACTGAGTGAGGACAAAAATCGAACCCACATCCTCATGGATACTAGTTGGGTTCTTAACCAGCTGAGCCACAACAGAAGCTCCCACTGTCTATGTTTTTTATCTGATGACAGCCATGTGGGTTTTATGACATTTCTTGATTTCTTGCCTTGCATGCATATAAGGTTGCTAAGTTATTTATAGTTCAGCCATGCCTAGGTCTTCTCTCCAAGTTCTGAAGGTGCTTCTTCACAATAGTTCTTAGAGCTGAAACTTTCTTTCAGTTAGCCCAAGCCCTTGACACTTCATCCCTGAGTATAGCCAATTATTGGCATCAAATGCCTACTTGATGCCTGGCCTTGTTCTTTTTTCTCTGCTTTATTGAGGGATAACTAACAAATAAAAATGTGAAATATTTATGTGCACGAGGTGATGTGTATATATCTGTATGGGGAAAGTACTCCTAGCATTGAGCTAATTAACACATTCATCACTTTATATCATTACCTCTTTTTTTTTTTGTTCTCCGTAAGAACACTTAAGTTCTTACTCTTTCAACACATTTCGATTATACAATACAATGGTAGCAGTATAGTTCTCATGTTCCGAATTAGAGCCCCAAGCCTTATTCATCTTATCACTGACAGTGTGTGTATTCTCTTACCAGCCTCTCCCTGTTTCCATCACTCGTTTCACCTCCTGGCAACCACCATTCTACTCTCTGTTTCTGTGAGTTTGGCTTTTTTTCCCTTTAGATTCCACATACGAGAGAGACCATGCAGTTTTTTGCTATTGTTTTCTATCTGGCTTATTTCATTCAGCTATGCCCACCAGTTTCACCTATGATGTCACAAATGGAAGAATTTTCTTTCATTTAAGGCTAAAAAATATCCCATTGTGTGTGTATGTGTGTGTGTGTGACATTGTCTTTATCCATTCATGCATTGATGGACACTTAAGCTGTTCTGATACCTTGGCTGCTGTCAATAATGCTGCAATGAAGACGGAAGAGCAGATATCTCTTTGAGATAGCAATTTCATTTCCTGTGGATGTATACCTAGAAGTGAGATTGCTGGATCATATGGTAGTTCTATTTTTAATTTCTTGAGGAATCTCCATACTATTTTCCATAGTGGATGTACTTTTTTTTTTTTTTTTTTTTTGGTATTTTAAGGGCCGCGCCCATGGCATATGGAAGTTCCCAGGTGAGGGGTAGAATCAGAGCCACAGCTGCCAGCCTACACCACAGCCACAGCAATGTGGAATCTGAGCCACGTCTGCATCCTACACCACAGCTCATGGCAATGCCGGATCCTTAACCCACTGATCAAGACCAGGGATCGAACCCACATCTTCTTCATGGATACTGGTCAGGTTCATTACCACTGAGCCATAACAGGAACTCCCTGGATGTAATAATTTTTATTCCCAACTACAGTGCATAAGAGTTCCCTTTTCTCCACATCCTCACCAACATTTATCTCTTGTCTTTTTCATAAGAGCCATTTCAATAAGTGTGAAGTGATGTCTCAGTGTGGTTTTGATTTTCATTTCCTTGATGATTAGTGATGCACATTTTTGCATATATTTGTTGGCCATTTGTATGTCTTCTCTGGAAAAAAATCTGTTCAAGTTCTTTGCCCATTTTTTTTTTTTTTGGCCTCACCTTCACCATGCAGAAATCCTTGTGCCAAGGATGGAACCTATACCACAGCACTGACCAGATCCCCAGTAGTGACAATACCAGATCCTTAGACCACTGAGCTACTAGAGAACTCCCCCCTGCCCATTTTTTAATTGGGTTAATTGGGTTTTTTTGGAGTTGTATGACTTTCTTGTATATTTTGGGCATTAACCACTTTTCAGATAGGCAGTTTGCAACTATTTTCTCCTCTTCCATGTATTTCCTTTTTGTTTTGTTGATGGTTTCCTTTCCTCTGAAGAAGCTTCTTAGTTGATGTAATCTCACTTGTCTAATTTTGCTTTTGTGGCCTTTGCTTTTGGTAGGTCAACTCCGAAAAATAATTGCCAAGACCTATGTCAAGGAAATTAGTCCTTCTGTTTTCTTCTAGGAGTTTGACAGTTTAGGTCAAGTCATTAACTAATTTTGAGTCAATTTCTGTATGTGGGGTAAGATAATGATTCGGTTTCATTCTTTTGCATGTGGCTGGCTAGTTTTCCTAACACTCTCTATTGTAGAAAATATCCTTTCCCCATTGTATGTTCTTGGCTCTTTTGTTGAAAATTTATGGACCATATACGCATGGGTTTATTTCTGGGCTCTCTATTTTGTTCCATTGACCTATATGTCTGTTTTCATGTCAATGCCATACTTTTTTTGATTACTATAGCTTTGTAATACAGTTTGACACCAAAGGGTGATCAGCTTTCTTCTTTCTCCAGATTGCTTTGGTTTATGTGGGGTCTTTTATTGTTCCATACAAACTTTAGAATTGTTTCTGTGAAAATTCCTTTGAAATTCTTATAAGGATTGCACGAATCTGTAGATAGTGTTGGTTAGCATATTTAAAAACTGCTTTTTTTGTTTGCTTAGTTCTGGGGCCCTCATGGATGCAAGCCCCCTTGGCTGTCAGAGCTGGGTGATCTGGGGGACTCTTCTTCAGATGGCAGCTGTAAAAATGGGGCACTAGATATGAGGACAAGATCCTTCTAGGGAGATGCTGATGACTCAATTGTCAGAGCAACCTAGAGGAAGAAGGCAGCGGAAGTGCCCACCAGCTTCTCTAGACTCCTGATTCTGGATTCTGGGGAGGAAAGCAGCCAGACCCTGGTTGTGTGCTAAACAAGAAGCCAGATCCTCAGGCAGCCCTTGTAAAGTGTGCCATCAAGCCTCTTTCAAGGGAAGACTGGAACGGTTTTTGCCTGAACCCTCTGCACTGAGCCCTGTTGGGGGATAGCTGTGATGAGCATTCAGTCCCCATAAGGAACTTTTTCTTCATTGGCTATAGTCCTGTAGCCCCACTGACTTTCAGAGTTAGGTGTCTGCCCCTCAGGTGTGAGTCTTAAAAGTTGGGGGGCTAGATGTGTGGTCCAAACCTTCGCTCCCCACAGGCAGGGAACTCACTCCCTTTTGAAACTGAGAACATGGACAGCCAGACTGTGGAAGTAAATTGCTGAAGCTCCCCTAACTTGCCAGCAGTAAAGTTCCTTCTTTTCAACCTAGCGATTTCATTAGGAAAAAAATTAACTATACGTGTGTGTTTTAGAAGGCAGGACAAGTTGACTCTTCCGTTCCTACTCTAAATTACACCCAGAAAACAAATATGCCCAGGATGGTTTATGCTGGAAAGATCCTGGTGCTGTAGGAAGTGTCAGGGCTTTTCAAACATTACACTTGAGGTCAAGCAGAGGCTGCCCATTGAAAAAGAGAAGTTCAAAAGTCTTGGTGGTTAAAAAAAAAAAAAGAAAGAAAGAAAGAAAAAGAAAAAGTCCCACATTACCATGAGCAAAACATCTGCTTTTGGATTAGGGTTCGTTTACCGAAAGCCAGGGCAGCAATTACCTGTTTGTTTCCTCTTTAATTTGTTTGTTCATTCAGCAAATGTTCCCTAAACATCTCTCAAGGAACTTCAGTGATGGAGACAGGGAAGAGTACCCAGTAAATAAAATCCATGTGAGACAGAGTGGACTAACTGGAAGAGGCCCCAAATCAAAACCACACCGAGCTATCACTTCACACCTGTTGAAATGGCCCTTGTGAAAAAGACAAGAGATAAATGTTGGTGAGGATGTGGAGAAAGGGGAACAGGGAACGCTTATGCCCTGCAGCTGGGAAATAAAAATGAGTACATCCAGGGAGTTCCCATGGTGGCTCAGTGGTAACAAACCCCACTAAGATTCATGAGGATGGGGGTTCCGTCCCTGGCCTCAATCAGTGGGTTAAGGATCCGGTGTTGCCATGAACTGTGGTGTCGTTTGCAGACATGGCTCAGATCCCTTGTTGTGGCTGTGGTGCAGGCCAGCAGCTGTAGCTCCAATTTGACCCCTAGCTTGGGAACTAACATATGCCTCACGTGTGGCCCTAAAAATGCAAAAGATGAAAGAAAAAAAAAAAGAAAAAAATGAGTACATCCACCATGGAAAACAGTATGGAAGTTCCTCAAGAAATCCAAACTACAACTACCATGTGATCCAGCCATCTCACTTCTAAGTACATCCACAGGAAATGAAATTACTATCTCAGAGACATAGCTGCACTTCCGTGTTCATTGCAGCATTATTCACAGTAGCCGAGGTTCAAAACAACCTAAGTGTGTGTCATAACAGAGTTTAAAACAAATGCTTTATGGGGATTTTGAAAGAAAAAGGGGAAAAAAATTACTCTTACATTGCCAATTACTGTGCCAGGTGATTTACATATATTAATGTAACCCTTGGAAAATCTTTGACATAGGTATCATTGTCCTCATTTTGCGGGCAAATAAACAGGAAATATTTGATTACGGATGCTAGCCCCCATTTGCATATCAAGTCATGTAAGTGGAAAATTACCATAATAGTTCATGAATCCCAGTGGTTAAACGAGCACATGGTAATAGGGTAAAAAATTCAATAAAGATGTGAGTGAAAGGAAATCCAGTGGGACTAAAGTCATAAACAAGAAAAACCGGTGCCAGTGCTTGGGCGGGAGCTTGTAATTACCTGGGTACGTCCTGAAGGACTTCTTGAGATATGCTGTTTCTGCACACCTCACTTAACGACAGACCTGCCCACACATCCACCCTCCGCTGTCTGCCAGCCTTCCTGAGCAAGAGAGGGAATTTAGAGCATTTGAGCGTCTGCCTTGCTCCATCACTCTCAAAGGGATGTGTCCTCCATGGCTGCGAGGCAGCCCCATGGATCATGGGGCTGATGGAGATGAAGCAGCTACGCAGAAAGCTTAGCTCCCTCCACCGCCTCTGCCATCCTTACTCGCGACTGCAGGATCGGATGCAAAACCGCACAATGCTAAAATGTTCAACCCAAATTGTGATTGTTTTCTCTACTTGTCTATATTTCATACAAAATAAGTTTCTAGTTAAGAGAAAAAAGGAACGTCTGGAGGGGAAAAGATTTAACTTTGTCTTTTTGATTGTGAGCCACGCTCTAACAGCAGAGACAGAGGCAGAGGGCAAGCAGGGACGGTGCCAGGTGTTCTTGACAAGCCCTGGGGGACCTGGTGCAGCCCGTGCTGCTCTTCTCATCCCTGTCTGGGTCCCCTGGTCAACAGCCCTTTCTGACTCCTACTTGATAAATTCCCTCTGTTCTTGGAGCGCATCCCTTGTGAAGGGCAGGTCGGTTCCTGGAGATGCTACATGGATAAGATCTGCTGCTTTAGGCCTCATTTCCTCCTCTGGTTTCAGGTCCTGAACCTTGGTTCTCACTCTGCCCTATCATCTCTCTCTCTCCAACTACTCCTCTCTGCAGGCTTTTTTTTTTTAAATTTATGTTTTATTTATTTTGCTTTTAGGGCCACACCTGTGGCATAGGGAGGTTCCCAGGCTAGGGGGTTGACTCAGAGCTACAACTGCTGGCCTGCACCACAGCCACAGCAATGTCAGATCGGAGCCTGCATCTGCAACCTACACCACAGCTCACGGCAATGCCAGATCCTTCACCCACCGAGCGAGGTCGGGGATCGAACCTGCACCCTCATGGTTCCTAGGCCAATTCGTTTCCACTGCGCCACGATGGGAACTCCTGTGTCTGCAGGCTTTAATTTATCTTCTTATAAACATGATAGCCCCCCACACACACACACACAGGACCCAGACCAGGTTGTTAGTATTCTGCAACTTAGTTACAAGTATCTGTTGGTAAAAAAAAAAAAAAAAACAAAGCCTGGGGCTTCCTGCCCAGTTTTGCCTGATGCTAATGCATCCCCTTTTCCTCTGGAGGCTGCCACTGGGATCAGGTAGATGGGGCCCACCTGCTCCTGCCCCCTCATTACATTCCGGTGGGTCTGCCCGAGGAGCTCAAAGGAGTTTGCTCTCCGTGTTCCAGCAGCACTAGGGCCCGGCTCTGGGAAAATTGTGCATCATTCCTCCCTGGATGCCTGTTTCCTGAGAGGGCTCTCTGCTGGCTGCAGTCAGAACCCAGTGAAGTTTCAAACAGGTATTGCTCCCCCCTGGTAAAAGCAGCATCTGTAAGGGCTTTCAGGTCTGTGCACAGAGCGCTGGCAATCAGTGTGGGTGGTTGAGGGAGCAGGCCTGCCCATGGGCGGACCCTGGAGCTCTTCTCCGGCCTCTCATCCCTCCTCATCAAGGCGGGGAGCCTCAGGTCACTTGGACACGTTGTGCCCAGGAGCCCTGCCCTCTCGCTGCGTTCCATCCACAGGCGTTCAGTTCAGGTGAAGGGTTTGCCTTCACTCTCCTCTGGGGCCCAGGCTGCCTTCTGGTCCATAGTCTGTCATGATGAGCCAGGATGGATGCCGCTCCAAACCAGGCCCTTAGGTCTGCACTTGGCCCTGGCAGCTCATGAGCTGACCCCCTGCCAGCAGACAGCAGGGCGGCGCATCTGCCGCGCCCCCTTTGTTATGAATCTCCTTGTTCTTCTGAACCACCCGCTTCCTGTCATCCTGCTTCCTTTCAGAAACTCCGTGCTCTTCCCACCAGCCTTCCCAGAGGCCTTGTCATGAGGCTTTGGACATTTCTATTTTTAGTTCTGAGCCCCACGAGAGGAGCTGCAGCCTTGCACTCTCTTGGGAAGGCTGAGGGCACAATGCTGATGGAAGGGCGGAGAGGGCACGGAGGGGGTTGTGGCAGGAAAGGACGAATGCAGGGTGAGAGGAGAAGGGCAGTATGACCCGGGCCTCTGGGTGCCCTTGGCCTGTGGGGAGGAGGAGACGGATTAGGGAAAGTCTTGAAAAGGGGCAGCATAGCTGTCTGGCACTACAGGGGGCAGGGGGAGGAGCAGGAAGGGGTTCCCCTTGCCCAGACTACTGGTGTTGATGAGGGTCCTGAGCAGGTCAATACTGCCTCTTAGAGCAGTTTCAGGAGTGGGGAGGGGTAGGGAAGCCTAAAGACACCCAGAAAAGTCAGGAAGGAGCGGGGTGGCTGGCATGCAGAGAGCCCTGCTGTACCCGGTGACCCAACATGGTGTCATGAGGGAGGACGGGCAGAGACTCACACGCATGGGGCACGAAACAGGGACAACTGGTTTGCACTGGTCGTGTTTGTTTTTGCCATAGAGGAACATGTTGGAACTCAGAGAGGAAGGCCCTTAGAGCAAGGTGCAGATGGCAAAGGTGCTGGCAGAGGACATGACTGATGAAGTCCCCACATCACACTAAGGGTGGGAGGTGTTGTGTGCGTGGAGGCAGCGTATGGCCCCAGGGCTGGGACTCTGCTGGGCTCAGGTCAAGCTGGGCTGGGCTCTTGGCTTAGCCTACAGGTGGCATCTCCAATGTTATGCTATCCCCAGATCTGAGTCTTGCTGCCTTTTTAATTTTATTTTATTATTTTTTTTCTTTTTTGGTCTTTTTGCCTTTTCTAGAGTCGCTCCCACAGCATATGGAGGTTCCCAGGCTAGGGGTAGAATCGGAACTATAGCCACCTGCCTACGCCACAGCCACAGCAACACGGGATCCGAGCCGTGTCTGCGACCCACACCACAGTTCACTGCAACACTGGATCCTTAACCCACTGAGCAAGGCCAGGGATTGAACCCACAACCTTATGGTTCCTAGTCGGATTCGTTAACCACTGTGCCACCACAGGAACTCCGAGTCTTGCTGTCTTATCAGGGCCTGGAGGTGGAGCCCAGAGCAGTGTTGCGAGAAGAATGTGGGCCCCCGAGGAAAAGGGAAGAGGGTGCGTATGGCCGGCTTGCCAGTCACTGTGAAGGCCTGAGCCTGTTTACTCATGCAGGGGCCTGGAAAGAGGAAATGAGGTGGGGAGAACACACACACACACACAGTAAGTATGAGTCAGTTTTCTTCCAGTCTCCTGCAAGGAAGAGTTAGATGGAAAGCATGAAGACACTCAGGGCCTGAATTAGATCCTCCCGCCCCTCTAACCTCCCTGCCATCCCGTGGAGGCAAATGCCGAGCAGAAGAAAGCCTCCCACCTGAGGCCTGGGATGTCATGCACCCCGACTGGACCCCTTAACACAGGGCAGAGCTTCCTAACCAGTCAGTAGATCATTCACCACAGACCCCGCCTTGGGAATGAGTGGGGCCTGGGGTCGACTGACTTGCCTGGATGCTCAGATCCTACAGCCAGGCCGGGCTGCTCTCACATTCAGAGGCACCCTGATATTGGCTGAATGAACACCCACCTGAACGTACTCATTTTCATGTACGTTAGAAAAAAGATCTAGAGCATGTTAAGCCCATGGAGATCATAAAAGACACCCTTGGGAGTTCCCATTGTGGTGCAGTGGGTTAAGAACCCGACTGGTATCCATGAGGATGTGGGTTCGATACCTGCCTTGCTCAGTGGGTTAAGGATCTGGCATTGCCACAAGCTGCGGTGTAGGTTGCAAATGCAGCTCGATCCTGTTTTGCTGTGGTGGTGGCTGTGGCCGGCAGCTGCCGCTCCGATTCGACCCCTAGCCTGGGAACTTCTATATGGTGCATGTGCAGCCCTAAAAAGATTTAAAGAAAAAAAAAAAAAAGGCACTTGAATGAGAGACTAAGTGTATTTACTCTGCATTGGAAAATATATATAATGAGGAGTTCCCGTCATGGCGCAGTGGTTGACAAATCCAACTGGGAACCATGAGGTTGCGGGTTCGATCACTGCCTTTGCTCAGTGGGTTAACGATCCGGCGTTGCCGTGAGCTGTGGAGTAGGTCGCAGACGCAGCTCGGATCCTGTGTTGCTGTGGCTCTGGTGTAGGCCGGTGGCTGCAGCTCCGATTCGACCCCTAGCCTGGATCGTCCACGTGCTGCAGGAGCGGCCCAGGAAATGGCAAAAAGACCAAAACAAAACAAAACAAAACAAAAAAAAAAAAAGGAAAATATATATAATGAGCAAGTTAAACATATGATTTCACAAATATTTTTGGCTAGGACAAGGCTAAGTTAAAAAATAATTGATTTAAATTTGATTTCAGGAAACATATAAGTAAAATAACATTACAAGCAGATAGAACCATCATCAGACCAAGATACACTGTCTCCCCCATTGCCTGCATCACCCGCAAGAGCTTTGTCTCTCTTCTGTCTGGATGGGAGGAGAGGAAGGAGACTCCCTCAGTGTCAGGCGCTGGGTATACATTTTGCACCTGTTTTTCCTTCAACCTGGTAACAGCCCTTTGACTATTATCTCTCAGAAGTATTATCAGCCTTAGGAGTTCCCATGGTGGCTCAGGGGAAATGAATCTGACTAGCATCCATTGGAACACAGGTTCGATCCCTGGCCTTACTCAGTGGGTTAAGGATCTGGTGTTTCCGTGAGCTGTGGTGTAGGTAACAGATGCGGCTCAGATCTGCATGGCTGTGGCTGTGGTGTAGGCCAGCAGCTACAGCTCCAATTCAACCCCTAGCCTGAGAACTTCCATACACTGCAGGTGCGGCCCTTAAAAAATATATATATATATATATATATATATATATATATATATATATATATATATATATATATAAAATCAGCTTTAGAAAAATTAGGTAACTCATCCAAGATCAATCAACTGTAAATAGAGCTAGAATCCAAGCACAGCTCTGGCTGACTTCACAGCCCTGCTCCTTTTCTCTCTCTGGTGAGGAGAAGAGAGTGAGTCAGTCCATAGAAAACGTTCCACAAGAGGGAGTTTCCTTGGAAGGTCCCCCGTCTCCATGAAGTCAGTAGTGACTCCATCTGCCGAGCCACTGTGGGGGATTGGATAAGAAATCACCCCGAGTGAAGCTTTCATCCTGATTTGATGGAAGATTAAAAGAAAGAAAAGAACTGGAGAGGCAGACCTTTAGAGAGTATGTAGCACTCGTGGCACTTCATGCCAGGAACTAATACTTAGGGATTTATCCACTGCAAGATAGTTTGACACTTATCCACACATTTGAAGGCGGTCTTAAGTTTTCACAATTTCCCTCCACCAGGGATCTCTGGCTCTTTGCTACTCAAAGTGCAGTCCGTGGGGAGTTCCCATTGTGGCTCAGCAGAAATGAATCTGACTAGGAACCATGAAGTTGCGAGTTCGATCCCTGGCCTCTCTCAGTGGGTTAAGGATTTGGCATTGCTGTGAGCTGTGGTGTAGGCCAGTGGCTACAGCTCCGATTCAGCCCCTAGCCTGGGAACCTCCATATGCTGTGGATGCGGCCCTAACAAACAAAAAACAAACAATCAAAGTGCAGTCCGTGGACCAGCAGTAGGGTGACTGGCCATCATGGTTTCCTTGGGGCTCTCCTGGACAAGGGTTTTTCAGTGGCAAAACTGAGACGGTCCTCGAATGAGTTGGTCACCCTAAACAGCAGCACTTGGAAGCTTTTTAGAACTGGGGAATCCTTGGCTTCCTCCCAGATCTACTGAATCAGACAGAATCCATCCCTGAACCGTGATCTTTCATGAGCCCATTCAGGCCTGAGAAGCAATGTTGTAGATGAGATAGTGGTGTAGTGGAGTGAACGGTGGCCCCCTGTCTTAATCAGGGGTCTCTGGAACAACCAATGGGATGTATATATAGAGAAGGAATGAGGTTTATTTTAAGGAATTGGATCATGTGATGGTGGTGGCTTGGCGAGTCCAAAATCTGATGGGGGAGGTAGTAGGCTGGAGACTCAGGAAAAAGTTGTCATTTGTGTCCAAAGGCAGGCTGGAGATCCAGGAAGAGCCAATATTGCAGATGAAGTCCAAAGGTCATCTGCTGGCCAAATTCCCTCCTGCTCTGGGGAGGTCAGCCTTTTGTTTGATTCAGTCCTTCGACTGATTGAGCAAGGCCCACCCACGTCCTGGCTGACAATCTGCTTTACTCACAGTCCATTGATTTAAATGTAAATCTCATCCACACACACCCTCTCTGAAATGTCCCGAATAATATTTGGGCACATATCTGGGCACCATGGCCCAGCCAAACTGACACATGAAATTCACCATCATCCCCCTGAAAAGTTATGTCCATGTCAAGTCCCTGGAATAGTCAATCCAGAACTGCTGCCTTCTCTGGAAAAAGAGTTTTCAGAATTAAAGTATCTTGAGAGGAGAAGATGGTCTTGAGTCATCCAGGTAAGCCCTTAGTCCACTGGCAAGGAGAGATGCATGGGAGAGAGAGGAAAGCCACGTAAAAATGGACAGGAGATGCGAAGGTGGTGGCCACAGACAGGTTCACCCCTAGAATGCAAAGAGGCAAATAAAGATTGTCCCCTGGAGCCTCCAGGGGAAGTGTGGTCCTTCACCACCTAGGTTCAGAACTTGCAGCCACTAGATTGGGAGAGAGTGCATTGCTGTAATTTCTTAGCGCTGCCACAGGAAATTCATTCAGCAGGGAAATGGCAACAAGCTCCTCCTCCCTCACTCCTGGACTGTGGTTCCTCACTCTCAGAGTCACACACTCGAGAAGGAAGGTGAGAGGCCGTCCTTTCTTCTACTCCCTGTTCTGTTTGGGCACCTCCACTCCAGGCCCCCAGGCCCCCTAATCAGGACCCTTAACCTCCACTCTTCGCAGACCTCAGCTCTGCTTTCCGGGTGCTAGTCAGCATCTCCTGCCTGCCTGGCACCCTGGTTCTGGGTTCCTCCCTCCTCATAGACTCTCTGTCTCCAAGGATGTGGTCCTGATTCTCTCCTCGGCCCAGGAGGCTGTTCCCCTGCTCAGCCCTGCCCCCACCCGCTGTCACCCTCTCGCAGGTCAGCAACATTCATTGTGTGTCTTCGTGGTGAGGCGGATACTCTTCAAAGGGTGGGAGGCACCTAGAAGCCCTGCCCTCCACGCGTGGACTCTCTTCTCAGTAATTTCGCATCCTCTCCTGTCTCTGCGACCACCCATTTCCCGCACTGTGCTTTAGGGCCGGCTCCTCCTCTGACTTTCTGGATGCATATATTCTACTGTGCTGGATACTAGAACCAGGATCTAACTGTGGTTCACCCTCTTTCAAATATGCCCAGTGTCATTTGTTGGGTTTTTTGGCTTATTTGTTTTTCATTTTGTCTTTCGTCTTTTTAGGCCCACACCCGCAGCCTATGGAGGTTCCCAGGCTAGGGGTCTAATCGGAGCTGTAGCCGCTGATCTACACCAAAGACACAGCAACACAGGATCTGAGCCATGTCTTCGACCCATATCACAGCTCTGGGCAATGCTGGATCCTTAACCTACTGAGCGAGGTCGGGGATCGAACCTGTTACCTCATGGATGCTGGTCAGATTCATTTCTGTTGCACCACAATGGGAACACCTTTATTTGTTGTTTTTTTTTTTTTTGCTTAGGAAGAAGCCATAGGCCCAAGGAACTAAGTCAGGGGTTAAATTTGACACGAGGAGTTACAAATTGTTATTTCATCAAAGCCATGGACCTAACACGCAGTCATGTTAGATATGAAAAGATGAGGACAATGATGTAATGTTTCCCAGTCTAGAATGGTTAAAATTTATACAAGGGTTAACATAGTCGCTAGAAAAATGTGAGTGTGCTGTAATTTCTAATCCCGAGTCTTAAAAAAAAAAAAAATGCATGCTATAAAATCCACTTAAATAATCAAGATATTACATCAATATGAATTTGTATTTATTTAATCAATGTATCATATTCTCTGAGTATGAGTATACACCCTTCAGGTGTGATTCTCTTTTTTAAAAAAGAAACCTCTTTTATATCTTTGCTGTAGTTGTACCCACTTTCAAAAATACAAAACAGGGAGTTCCGTCATGGCGCAACAGAAACAAATCCGACTAGGAACCATGAGGTTGCGAGTTCGATCCCTGCCTCACCCAGGGGGTTAAAGATCTGGCATTGCCATGAGCTGTGGTATAGGTCACAGACTTGGCTTAGATCTTGAGTTGCTGTGGCTGTGGTGTAGGCCTGCAGCTGTAGTTCCGATTGGACCCCTAGCCTGGGAAACTCCTTATGCCACGGGTATGGCCCTAAAAAGCAAACAAACAAAAAATGAAACATGTTGCATTCCTTTTTTTTAGTGTGTGTGTGGGGGATTTTTAGGGCCGCACCTGTGGCACAGCTGCCAGCTTACACCACAGTCACAGCAACTCCAGATGTGAGTCACATTTGCGACCTACATTGCAGCCTTCAGCAATGCTGGATACTTTACCCCCTGAGCAAGGTCAGGAATCGAACCTGCATTCTCATGGATCCTGGTTGGGTTCTTAACCCACTGATCCACAATGGGAAGTCCGCTGAAAATTGTAAGGATTAAGACTGAATTGACCTTCGGCACCAAAGAGACCGTTCTGTGTCAGATTTCTTCAGCCATCTCATAAATACCTTTTCCCAGCCCTTTTTAATTGAATTCACAATTTATTGAGTGCTTGGCACTATGTAAGATTCTGGAAATACAAAGAGGACCAAAATAACTGTGACGATCCTAGTGGAGTTTACAGCCCACTCCCAGCCCAGCCTGTTGAACTGTTGTCCACTGGACTGGCAGTTCTAAACGTGGGGTCTCGGGACCCCTGGGTAGGGAAGAGGAATCCATGAAACTCTGAGTAAAGCCCAAACATATTCCTGTATTCATAATAATATAGCCTATTCTCATTTTTCTTGGTGCTTAGGTTTTATAAAGCTGCTGTGAACGCTGAATTAGTGACTACCCACCAAACTCTTTATTGCTCCTCAGGGAAACACAAGGTTCAGTTTCCGTGAGCCTCCAGTCGCATTGTTGTCATCTGGTCAATATACAACCTTGCGTGGTGGGTGTTTCTGTTTAAAGACACCCTAACGTGGAGTTCCCATTGTGGCGCAGTGGTTAATGAATCCGACTAGAAACCATGAGGTTGTGGGTTCAATCCCTGGCCTTGCTCAGTGGGTTAAGGATCCGGCCTTGCCGTGATCTGCGGTGTAGGTTGCCGACGCGGCTCGGATCCCACGTTGCTGTGGCTGTGGCATAGGCCGGTGGCTACAGCTCCGATTCGACCCCTAGCCTGGGAACCTCCATATGCTGCAGGAGCGGCCCTAGAAAAGGCAAAAAGACAAAAAAAAATAAAAAATAAAAAAATAAAGACACCCTAACATAAGAGGATGAGAGCCTGGTGGGCCCTTTGCCATCCACTTCCCTACCTTCCCTGGGAGGTTATCAGGACATGAGCTCTCATGGACTTCCAGATCCTGAGGGCGTAAGGAGCTTCCTGCCCCAGTCTCCTCAAAATGCGGCTACAGCCTGGAGCAGGGTCCTCAGCAATGGGCCATCCCACATTTTGCATTGCTGTCAATGGGCCCTTTTTGTCTCTGTGGTGTCCTTTTGGGGTGCGTGACAGGGATGAAGGGAGTTGACAGCCTAAGAGTGGCTCGTTGTATCTTTTTTTTTTTTTTTCCTTTTATTTAGGGCTGCACCTGTGGCATATGGAGGTTCCCATGCTAGAGGTCGAATTGGAGCTGCAGCAGCCAGCCTATGCCACAGCCACAGCAACACAGGATCCAAGCCGCATCTGCAAACTACACCACAGCTCACAGCAATGCTGGATCTTTAACCCACTGAGCAAGGCCAGGGATTGAACATGCATCTTCGTGGATACTAACTGGGTTCTTAACCCCCTGAGCCACAACAAGAACTCCTGCATCTTTATACTTTAATTAGTCAGACCCTGTCCTTGGCTTGGTTTGTGCTTGGCCAATATGAGCATCCGAATGCTATCAGTTCTGTGGATGCCCTGCTCTGGGACCCTGCTCATAGCCAAGTCCTCTGACCTCCGGATCGCCAGCCTGAAACCCAGGGATGAAAACATTCTCCAGGTCAGCCCTCAGAGCCGAGCTTCAGTGATAGAGACTAGAAAAGGAAGGAGCGGGAGTTCAGTCGTGGCTCAGTGGAAATAAATCTGACTGGCATCCGTGAGGATGCACGTTCAATCCCTGGACTCGCTCAGTGGGTTAAGAATCCAGCGTTGCTGTTATCTTTGGTGTAGGTCCCAGGCACGGCTTAGATCCTGAGTTGCTCTGGCTGTGGTGTAGGCTGGGAACTACATCTCTGATTCGACCCCTAACCTGGGAACAGCCATATGTGTTGGGTGCAGCCCCCAAAAAGACCAAAAAAAAAAAATTAAAAAAGCAGACTTTTTACTAAAGTGAGAAGAAGCAAGACTTGATGTAAGGAAATAGATAGGAATGAAGAGTGGACATTTAACTAAAAAATGCTGCTGAGTGTTATACCCTTTGTCATGTTTGGGAACTCTAAGAAAATTGTTGGTTTATTTTGAAATTAGTCTTTGCCGGCCCAGCTGGTTTCTCTGATTGCAACACTGCTTCAAGTTCAGACCATGGTGTCTTTCATGGTCCATAAATATATAATGATTAACTAGGGATTTCTGTGCCTGGAGGGAGATCCGTGATGCCTGACACCCTAGAACTTCTCAACCAAATGGCACAAGACAGTGCTGTTATTTTTTATGTAATTACAACTGCCTTAAGCTTTCTACATGGGATGAAAGCAGAGTGCGCATCCTATTTCGGCAGAATTTCTCAGTGGCGGGATCCTTGCCATTTGGGACAGGAGAGTTTTTGGTTGTACAGGACAATTTAATTCTAGAGGCATTCCCCCCAAAAATTCTTCTTACCCAGCGAAACCAAAGGCACCTGTTCCTCATTGTGACAAAGTTTACCTCCCCCTATGCATTTCGGAATGTACCCCTCTTGGGGATGGAACTGCCTCCCTGGAGTAGATGAAGACTATCTGAGAAATTCGGCTCAAGCCTCCCTCTGCCTAACTGTGTCATACTGTTTATTTCACTCTGGCAGCCACCTCCATGTTGATGGGACATTGATATGAACTAAATGTTTGTGTCCCCCCAAAATTCATATGCTTGAAACACCCCTCCCCCCAATATGGTGGTATTAGAAGGTGGCACCTTCAGGAGGGATTAGGTTTGGATGAGGTCACGGGAGTGGAGCCTTTGTGAATGGGATGGGTGCACTTGTAAGAGTGAAGGGAGTGCAGTTTCCTTTGTGGCTCAGTGGGTTAAGAACCTGGCTAGTATCCATGAGGATTTGGGTTCGATCCCTGGCCCCGCTCAGTGGGTTAAGGATCCAGTGCTGCCCTGAGCTGCCGACATGGCTCAAATCTGGCACCTGCATCATATGGAGGTTCCCAGGTTAGGGGGTCTAATCGGAGCTGTTGCTGCTGGCCTACGCCACAGCCACAGCAACACCAGATCCAAGCTGTGTCTGTGAACTACACCACAGCTCATGGCAACACCGGATCCTTGACCCAATGGGCAAGGCCAGGGATTGAACCCACAACCTCCTGGTTCCTAGTCAGATTCATTTTCCACGATGGGAACTCCTGGAACTATTTTAAATTTTTTATTTTATGTGTTGTTGCATTCCACCCCTTTCGAAGATCTTGGCAGTGGCCGAGCACTCCCAGTTTGGGAGGGAGGCCGGAATGGTGGTTGTGTTCTTGCCCTCCTTTGTGCTTCCCCAGTGCTTCCCTGAGTCTGCCTGGCAGCCTGAGCCTGAGGATCCTGCCGAACCAGTGAGCAGCTCCTATGAAGAGAGAGGAAGTAAGGCTTGCAAGTGGGCTCCTGGATGTTCCTAACAGTTCATTTTTACCTGGCAATGCTTACAGGGTGTTCACACTTTATAATTTGTGCCCCCTTTTTGTGTATGTGTTATATTTCAAGTGAAAAAAAAAGTTAAAAATTTCCTTTTGTTTGCTGACAAAACTCTGACCTTAACTGCAGTATAGTCACTCAACCTAATCACCTGAATTTATCCACTTAAACAGTACTGGCCTCCCCCACTACCCCATAAACTCTAAATATTGTGATTTGTTTGCTTATTGTTTTAAATTGTGGCTATTATTTTATTCTAAAAGTACTACATGTTATAGCACAAAAGGACAACATTGTAAATCAACTATAGTTTAATACAAACATAATAATAAATAAAAACACTAATTACAGTAGTTAATAAGAAATAAAAGTGCTAACTAAACTAAGGCTACGTGTTAATTATAGAAAATTCTAGAAAAGTATAAATAAGAAAATTACAATCTGCAATTTTACCATCAGGGGAAACCACTGTTATTTTTTATTTCCTTCTTGTTTTTTTTTTTTGTTTTTTTTTTATGCCTACGTAAGCTATGTATGGTGTATACAGAGATAGGTTTTTTTTTAACAATATTAGGATCATTTTATTTTTAAAGTTTTGAAGCCTACTTTTTCATTTGATACATTGTGAACATTTTCCTATAAATTACTATACTTTGAAAATAAAATGTTAATGCCTATAAAATATATTTTGCTACTCTAGGTCATTCATTTATTTGTTCATTCAGCGAACCAGTCTAAGACTATGTGCTCTGAACACAGTGAGAACAAGACAGACTTGGTCTCTTGTCTTCAAGGAGTTTTCAGTCTATAGGGAGAGAGAAATTGAAAAACTAAATTAAACCAATAAAAAATCCCAGCTGGGCCTTCTCATGGAACTTGGCAAGTTGATCCTAAAATTAATATGGAAAAGCAAAGAATAGAGGAAAAAATATTAAAGGATAAAGACTGTACCTGAATACTTTAAGTTTTTAAGAGGCATAAATGAAGATAGGATATGGTTTGAATTGTGCTTTTTTGAATGTTGAATTGCTTTAGGAATAAAATGTGTGGTTTCGTGACTATAATGTGATCATTGACATATCTATACATGTTTTACAATTCATAGAATATAGTTTATATATTTTTTTACATACATGGGATCACAGTATACATATAGTTTTGATGCTGCTTTTTCATTTAACAATATCCCTAGGAAGTGTTCCATACTGATACATAAAAGCCTGTATATTTTAACAATTACATAGTATCTTACAGTATGGATATTCTGTATTTATTTCACCAGTCTTCTCTTGAGTCTTTAACTTTTTTAAAAGGTACGATAATTGTAATTATATATATACATATATAATTTTTTTTTTTTGCACACATTGTTAGAAACAGTGAGGGAAGAAGGAGGCAGAGATGGGAGCAATGAGATCTCAAGCAGATTTATTGACCAACAGAGTGGTTGGGAGCACGGAGCAGAGAGAACTCCGGCTCCCCTAGGCTTAGGGAGCAGCTAGTTATATAGGGAAAGGGGAAGTTTTTATTTTTAGTACATTCTATTTTTAGTGGAGGTCAGAGATGGAGTAAGAAACAAGGAAACCACAAATTATGTCGTTACAATTTAACAGTTTCTCCAGCTACTTTTGTCTTGCAGCTTTGCCTTTCATTTTGTGCAGTTACCATCAAACACACATTAGCAGGTAGGTATGTACCATAGATGACTTGAAGTGGAAGTGATGAGTCAGAGAATATGGACATTAAGTTCTGATAGATGTTGCCAAATTGTTCTCCAAGAAGAAGGTAACTATTCATACTCTAATCAACAAAGTCAGAGAGTCCTTGTTTCCCCAAAACCATCACCATTATTATATAGTATCAAGATTATACTATATAATTTCGATCATTATATAGTATCTTTAGTTTTATAAGGTATGATAGGCAAAAAATAATTCCTCCTCGGCTTTTTTTTTTTTTTTTTTGGTCTGTTTAGAGCCCCACATGTGGCATATGGAGGCTCCTAGGCTAGGGGTCAAATTGGAGCTACACTACGCCAGAGCCACAGCAACTCGGGATCCGAGCCGCATCTGTGACCTACACCAGAGCTCAGGGCAATACTGGATCCTTAACCCAATGAGCGAGGCCAGCGATTGAACCTGCATCCTCATGGATCTAGTTGGGTTCATTAACTGCTGAGCCACAATGGGAAATTCCTCCATGTTTGTTTTCATTTCTATTTCTCTAAATGCTAATGAGGTTGGGAATTTTTTCAAATATTTGCGGAAATATTTCTATTTCCTATTCTAAGAAGTATCTGTTTTTCTCCCCTGGTTTTTCTTCTCTATTAGCTTGCTTATTTTTGTCATATTTGTAGGAATCCTAGGTAAATAGTAGAGTTATTAAGCATCTGTCTGTGGTATATGCTGCAAACATTTTTCTTGGTCTTTCACTCTGAGGAGTTTTATATTTCTATTTAATAAAATCTGTTTTTTCTTGTGTTTTCCCCAACTCATGATTATAAACGTATTGTCTGGAGTTTTCTTCGGTGCTTTTGTAATGTAGATCTTGAATAAATCTGGATTTATTTCAGAATATGGAGTAAGGTAATGATTCACTTTAATTTTTTCCTTATGGCTCCCTATTATCCTAGTGCCATTTTTTTTTTTTTTGAGTTATCTCTCATTTTCCCACTGTCTAGAAATTCCACTTTTTTTTTTTTTTTTTTGTCTTTTCTAGGGCCGCTCCTGCGGCATGTGGAGGTTCCCAGGCCAGGGGTCTAATTGGAGCTTTAGCCACCGGCCTACACCACAGCCACAGCAACAAGTGGTCCAAGCCGCCTCTATGACCTACACCACAGCTCACAGTAACGCCGGATCCTTAACCCACTGAGCAAGGCCAGGGATCGAACCTGCAACCTTATGGTTCCTAGTCAGATTTGCTAACCACTGCGCCATGACAGGAACTCCTAGAGATTCCACCTTTATCATACGTCAAATTCCTATGAGTTACATGGGTCAGTTTCTGAACTCTACTGTCTTTCACTAATCCATATGTTTATTTGTACTCCAACACTTTGTTGTTTTTTTTTAGAGTATAGTTGATTTACAATGTTGTTCTGATTTCTGCTGTACAGCAAAGCAACTCAGTCATACATAAATATATACATTCTTTTTCTTAGATTATCTTCCATCATGGCCTATCCTAAGAGACTGGATATAATTCCCTGTGCTATACAGTAGGACCTCATTGCTTATCCATTCTAAATGTAACAGTTTGCATCTATTAACCCCAAACTCCCAGTCCATCCCACTCCCTCCTCCCCTCCTTGGCAACCACAAGTCTGTTCTCTATATCTGTGACTCTATTTCTGTTCTGTAAATAGGTTTATTTGTGCCCTATTTTAGATTCCACATATAAGTGATATCATATGGTTCTTGTCTTTCTCTTTCTGACTTCACTTAGTATGAGAATCTCTCACTGCACCCGTGTTGCTGCAAATGGCATTCTTTTGTTCTTTTTATGGCTGCATATTATTCCATTGTATATGTGCACTACAAAATCTTAATCCATTCATCTGCCACCGGACATTTATGTTGTTTCCATCCCTTGGCTATTGTGAATAGTTCTGCTATGAACATGCAAGTGCATGTATCTTTTTGAATTATAATTTTGTCTGATATATGCCCAGGAGTGGGATTGCTAGTCCATATGGTAGTTCTATATTAAGTTTTCTGAGGAACCTCCATTCTGTTTTCCATAATGATAGTACCAAATTTCATTGCCACCAACAGTGCGGGCGGCTTCCCTTTTCTCCACACCGTCTCCAGCATTTGTTATTTGTAGACTTATTAATGGTAGCCATTCCAACCAGTGTAAGGTGGTACCTCATTGTAATTTTGACTTGCATTTCTCTAATAATTAGTGATGTTGAGCATCTTTTCATATGCCTGCTGGCTGTACACATGTTTTCTCTGGGAAATGTCTATTTAGGTCTTCTGCTCATTTTTCAACTGGGTTGTTCTGTTGTTGTTGAGTTGAATGATTTGTTTGTATATTTTGGAGATAAGCTCTTGTCAGTTGCATCATTTGCAGCTATCTTCTCCCATTCCAAAGATTGTCTTTTCTTTTTTCTTTTTGTCTTTTTAGGGTTGCACCCACAGCCTATGGAAGCTGCAAGACCAGGGGTTGAATCTGAGCTGTAGCTGCCGACCTATGCCACAGCCACAGCAATGCCAGATCTGAGCCACGTCTGTGACCTACACCACAGCTCACGGCTACACTGGATCCTTAACCCACTGAGGGGGACAGGAATTGAACCCGTGTCTTCATGAATACTTGTTGGGTTTGTTACTGCTGAGCCACGATGGGAACTCCTCATTTTTTTGTATGGTTTCCTTTGCTGTGCAAAAGTGTGGAGATTTGATTAGGTCCTATTTGGTTATTCTTGTTTTTATTTCTACTGCCTTGGGAGACTGCCCTAAGAAAACAATGATATGCTATATGCCAGAGAATGCTTTGCCTATGTTCTCTTCTAATAGATTTATGAAATCATATCTTACGTTTAAGTCTTTAAGCTATTTGAGTTTATTTTTGTGCATGGTGTGAGGGTGTATTCTAGTTTCACTGATTTACATGCAGCTGTCCAGTTTTCCCAGCACCATTTGCTGAAAAGACTGTCTTTTTCCATTTTATATTCTTCCCTCCTTTGTTGAAGATTAATTGACCATAGGCATCTGGGTTTATTTCTGGCCTCTCTATTCTGCTCCATTGATTCACATTGTTTTACTTATTGCAGTTTTATAGATTGTTTTCATATCTGGTAGGGAAAATTCTCCACTTCATTTTTTTCCTTTTTTTTTTTGATATATTTTTCTTTTCTAGTAGAACTAGGGAAACAACTTTCATGTTCAGTTAAAAATCTTTTTTTTTGGGGGGGGGGAGGAAAAAGGAGTAGTTTTTATTGCTTTGCAAAGGAGACCACAGCAGGCTAGTGACCTGGAGACAGTGCCCTCCTTGGGAGAGAATAGAAAGGGGTTTTATAGTTTGGGAGTGGAAAATGGGGCCACAGATAAGGAACAGGGTAAGTGCAAACTTGCGTTCTTCTTAAAAGCCAGTGTTTACTGGCCCCAGGATGGGACTGATTCTGGTGGTCCTTGAGATTATCCTACTTGTGACCTCCTTTCAGAAAAGAAGGCTTCATCAAGTAGTTAACACCTTCCATTTGTTGGGGGTTTAAATAGGTCTTAAAACAGAACAAAATGAAAAGCATGTGGTATTCATCATAGCTTGTTATTTTCTGTATTTCTGATGTTTTGGTGTCCAGAGCCTCCTTTAGCCTGAAGACACATCTCTCCGAGAGTGAACCAAGTCTCTGTGTCTGGACCCATAGAGGTTCAGGTTCTTCATGCCTCCATGCATAAGGAATTCAGTGAGGGACAAAGGGATAGGCAAGAAATAGATTTATTAAGATAGGATGCTTGCGAGAGTTGCAAGCGGGCAGGCACGGAAGCTCTGCTCACTTAAAAATCTTGTGGAAATGTCCATCAAGATTTGCTTTGGATGTGTAGATTATTGGGGAAGAATCAACATTCTTCCAGTAAGTTTTTTTCGTCTGTCTTGTACATTTTTTTTTTTTTTTTTTGCTATTTCTTGGGCCGCTCCCACGGCACATGGAGGTTCCCAGGCTAGGGGTCGAATCGGAGCTGTAGCTGCCAGCCTACGCCAGAGCCACAGCAACGCAGGATCCGAGCCGCGTTGTCTTGTACATTTTTTATTAGGTTAATTCCTAGGTACTCAGTTGTCTTTGTTGTTCTCATGAATGGGATTTTTTTTTTTCCTGTTACGTTATTTATTACTGAGGATTTTGTAACTAGTCACCTCAGTTATTATCACAGTTATCTTTTCTTTTTATGGCCACACCTGTGGCATATGGATATTCCCAGGCTAGGGGTCAAATTGGAGCCATAGCTGAGGCCAATGCCACAGGCACAGCAAAATTGGATCTGAACCACATCTGGGGCATATACCATAGCTTGTGGCCATACTGGATCCTTAACCCACTGAGCAAGGCCAGGGTCAAACCTACATCCTCACGGAGACAATGTCAGGTCCTTAACCTACTGAGCCACAATGGGAACTCCTATAATAGTTATTTTAGTTGATCCTCTTGGGGTAGCTAGATAGACAACCATATACGCTACAGAAATAATTGCTTTAATTCTTACTTTACAATATTTGTATTTTGTATATTTGTCTTATTGCTCTGGTTACAACTTTCAGTGCAGTGTAAATAGTGATAGCCACAGCATGAGAGGATTTTTGTTCACATATGATGCCTGCTATATAGCTTTTGGTAGTTGTGCTTTAATGAGCTAATGAAGTCTCCAGATACTCTACATGACAAAAGGAACTTTTGTCCTAGTTTTATTTTAAAAATATTCGAAATGGGGAGTTCCCATCATGGCTCAGTGGTTAATGAATCCGACTAGGAACCAGGAGGGTGTGGATTCGATCCCTGGCCTTGCTCAGAGGGTTAAGGATCCAGCGTTGCCGTGAGCTGTGGTGTAGGTTGCAGACGTGGCTCGGATCCTGTGTTGCTGTGGCTCTGGGGTAGGCTGGTGGCTACAGCTCCGATTCGACCCCTAGCCTGGGAACCTCCACATGCCACAGGAGCGGCCCTAGAAAAGGTAGAAAGACAAAAAAAAAAAAAAAAAAAAAAAAAAAGATGTTTTAAAGTTGAACCATCCTCACAGTCCAGAGACGAACATCATTTGGTCATTTGGTCTTATCTTTTCATACCTTGTTAAGGTTTATTTACTAATATTTTATTTAGGATTCTTTAAATGGATTTCATTTTTCAGTTTGTGCTAGCCTGTGTTAGTTCAGTACCTATGTTAGCCTCCATGTTCCCCTTTCTGTTATTCTTATTTACTTAGGTATTTATTTATTTACTTATTTACTGCTTTTTTTAAGGACTGCACCTGTGGCATATGGAAGTTCCCAGTCTAGGGGTCAAGTCGGAGGTGTACTGCCAGCCTACGCCACATCAATGAGGGATACGAGCCACATCTGCAGTCTACACCACAGCTCACAGCAATGCTGAATCCTTAACCAGCTGAGTGAGGCCAGGGATTGAACCCACATCCTCATGGAGACTAGTCAGAATCGTTTCTGCTGAGCCACGATGGGAACTCCTGTTCATTGATTTTTAAAAACAGCAGCATTAAGTGTTCTCTGAGAAATGGATTACTTTCTAGTTGTCCTTAAGTGGAAGATAAAGTTGTGTGGTAAGGCTAAATGGTGATGGGTTCAAATGAGCATACTCCAATGAAACTGAAATAAGTAGATCATCAACCTGTATTCCAGCCACCAGTCTGGGGTCAGTTGCTGGGGACCCTTTGCACCAAAAGCATTAGGTTCCTCCCTTATAAAATGTAGCAACAGTTTCCTATTCTAATGTGGCTTAGCTACATTGCAACAATATTGATTTTTCCTTCCATCTTATGAAACCAAGGGGGTATGTTGAGGTCTCTGACTATGAAGAAACCTTAGGCCCTCTAGTTTAATCTCTCTTTTTTTTTTCATCTTTTTGTCATTTGTTGTTGTTGTTGTTGTTGTTGCTATTTCTTGGGCCGCTCCCGCAGCATATGGAGGTTCCCAGGCTAGGGGTCGAATCGGAGCTGTAGCCACCAGCCTACTCCAGAGCCACAGCAACGCGGGATCCAAGCCGCGTCTGCAACCTACACCACAGCTCACGGCAACGCCAGATCGTTAACCCACTGAGCAAGGGCAGGGACCGAACCTGCAACCTCATGGTTCCTAGTCGGATTCGTTAACCACTGCGCCACGACGGGAACTCCTCTAGTTTAATCTCTTGATTTTACTTTGCTCTAAGGAGTACATCAATAAATATTTTGAGTGTGCCTGTGTGTGAAAACAATGTGAAAAAGGCTATTGAGATTTTGACTGCAGATTTTTGATTCTACCTTCAAGAAACTCAGAAGAAAATAATTTTTCTAGTGGAAAATAAATCATCAGGTAGAATTATGTATCAAAAACAGGAAAGTAGGTGTTCCTGTCGTGGAGCAGCAGAAACAAATTTGACTAGGAACCATGAGGTTGAGGGTTCGATCCCTGGCCTTGCTCAATGGGTTGAGGATCCGGCGTTGCCAGTGAGCTGTGGTGTAGGTCGCAACGTGGCTTGGATCTGGCATTGCTGTGGCTGTGGCGTAGCTTGGCAGCTGTAGCTCCAATCAGACCCCTAGCCTGGAAACCTCCATATGCCGCGGGTGTGGCCCCAAAAAGACAAAAGACAAGACAGAAAAACAGGAAAGTAATGAAAGTTCCTCTGTGGCCTACGGGTTAAAGACTTCATAGCTATGACTCAGGTTCCATCCCATTTGGGAGGGGTGGCCAAAAATAAGACCCAAACAGGAAAGTATCGCTCAGACGCTGCCTGTCCTCCTACTTTGAAAAGCTACTGGCCAGGAGTACAGGAAGAATTTCGAGTCACATTTTTTTTTTTTCCTTCCTTTTCAGAGAGGCGGGGCTCAAGATTGAGCCTGGAATTCAGATGTCTGTTAAGGACTGCTCTGTGGCAGTAAAACCAAGAGAACAAAGAGCTGCCCTGCTCATTGATTCAAACACCACCAGATACAGAGCTTATGCTACAGAGCTTGGGCTACAGGATGGTCAGTGTATATCCTCACCACGGGCAGTGCTTTCTAGGCCCTCATGTAAGTAACTTGGCAGAGTGTATAGACCTTTATCATTGAAACTGTAATCAGCAAAAAAAGGAGAAATTGACAAGAAGGAAAAGTTGGGGTTCAAAGTCTATCACATCTGCCTTTTTTTTCTAATGTCTTTTTTTTTTTTTCTGTTGCTAAATCCTTGTCATTTTCTGGTTGCTCTTCATTTCTTAGTGCCTGCTGTAACTCAGGGTCTCTTAGCAATTATAACCTGAAAGCGGAAAAAGAACCCTTTCTTTCAGCTTCTCTGGTGCTTTCATTCTCTAAAGAGGGCAATTGTTACTTTTTGAATCTTCTGCTTCAGAAATGCAGCTTATTTCCAGAGGTGCCGTATTTAATGTAACTATTTTTCTTTGTGTCCTGTGCTTTGGAAGCTTGGTATATAGTGCTTGTAGTACTTTTTCTCCCAGCTGTTACCTATTGAATGACCACACTGGAGTGCATTTATTTTGAGTTTATTAGTATTTGAGACAAATCAAGTGCAAATTACCATGTTTATCAATATAAATATATGTCACATAGTGTGCTATATTATAACATAGTGGAGTTCGCCTAAAATTTTTATTGAGGCATGTGGATATCCAGGTGTTTTAGGCAATCACCACATTTCAGTTTGATGATTTTTTAAAAAATAGCTCTATCTATTCAATTTAAAGATCATTTATAAAGAATTGGCTTAAAAGCACTTTTCAACCAAATGATGGCATTTATGCCATCACTTTTCAATACAAGCTACTTCTAGTTATATCACTAATGCCTAATTTCAATTTGCCTTCTTCAGTGAGATTTTCTTTTTATTATTTAGTAGCTCTTGCACTCACTTTAAATTCAAGATGAGATTTTCTGAGCTTTTGGCTGGAACGTCTTAGTTTTTTTTACCCCCCTCTCATTTCTTCCCTGAAATGTAAGAAATTGTTGTCTCTGATTACAAAGGTAATAGTTGCTCTGATTCCTACTTTTCAAGTGACTGATTTTTTAAAAAATCATCCTGAAATGACTTTTTGCCTAACATTTGGTGGTTCTACAATCACATCAGCTCTGAAATACTCCCTGTCCTTAATATAACTGTCCAAAGTACTCTCCCACTTAATAATCCAAGTGTATTTTCCAATATTTCTCATCCCTCTGGGCTAGTCTCACTCCCTTCTTATTACCTTCAATCACACCATGTGCTCATCTAGGAAAATGCTTGTTTAAAATGTAAAATAGTAGAATTTCATAGCAGCCTGAATTAGAGAAAGGAGGAGAAGTCAGGGGTGGCCCTCAAATGACTGGGAGGGCGAGAATAACATCCCTGAGAATAAGAACGGAGAAAGCCCAGGTTTATGGGGAAGAGGAAAACATTGTGGCAAGTTGCCTTAAAGTGCCCATGGAAAATATCTGATTAAAGGTGTCCTAAAAAGAAGCCAGAGGAGTTCCCGTTGTGCATGTTCAGTGGTGAATGAACAATTAGCAACCATGAGGATGTGGGTTCAATCCCTGGCTTGCTCAGTGGGTTAAGGATCTGGCGTTGCCATGAGCTGTGGTGTAGGCTGCAGATGCGGCCCAGATCCCGAGTTGCTGTGGCTCTGGTGTAGGCCGGTGGCTACAGCTCTAATTAGACCCCTAGCCTGGGAACCTCCATATACTGTGGGTACTGCCCTGAAAAGACAAAAGACAAATAAATAAATAAGTAAATAAATAAATAAAAAGAAGTTGGATATTTGATATGGACTGAGCAGACTGGGCTAGGCTTTCAGATTTAGAAATGATGTTGCTGGTTGTTTGGCAAGCCTGGCAAGTGGATGAGGTCACACTAGGTGTAATCTAAAATGAGATGAAAGGAAGGCTAAATAGGGGATCCTAGGAAACTTAACTTTTATTTTTTTAATGATCGCACCCATGGCATATGGAGGTTCCCAGGCCAGAGATGGAATCTGAAACACAGCTGCAACCTATGCTGCAGCTGCAGTAATGCTGGATCGTTTAACCCACTGCGCTGGGCTAGGGATCGAGCCTGCCCCTCCACAGCCACCCGAGCCACTGTGGTGGGATTTTTAACCTACTGCGCCACAGCAGAAACTCCAGAAACATTAACTTTTAAGTAGCGGGGCTGAGGAAGTATAGCAGCCAGGGAGGTTGAGGTAGGTGGGAAATTGGGAGCTGTCATGAAGCCCCGGAAGAAGAAAGTTTTAAGAATATAGCTGTAACCAAAAGTGTAAAGAAGGGGTTAAGAGATCAAAGTGGGAGGGCAGAAAAGATTATGTGCATGGGCGGGCAGTTGGATAAAGTGAGTTGGAAAGGAAGGAACGTGGCCAGGAAACACCCCGGAAATCCAGGGACTGTAATGCAATAAAGTACAGTCCCTGGATTTCCACAGAACTTTACTCCCTATGAAATTAAATTGCCTAGTCCTAGAGTCTGATTGTCTAAAACTTTGATAACTACTATATGTAACATATTATTAAAAGAGTTCTGAAGTGGCCAAGAGTGAAAATATAACAAACTGGGAGACAAGAGCTTTGGAAAAATCTAGTGAAACAGGTAGGACAAGGAAAGCAGTTGGGTGTGTTGGGCTAAGGATGAGTGGGGTTTATTTCCAAACAGATACCCACTGGAGACCCCACTGTGATGCAGTGGGTTAAGAATCCAACTATTAATGGTTCAGGTCACTGTGGAGGCTTGGGTTCGATCCCCAGTCCTGGAGCAGTGGGTTAAAAGCATCTAGTTTGCCGCAGCTGTGGCTCAGATACAGTCCCTGGCCCAGGACCTTCCAAATGTTGCAGGTGTGGCCATAACAAAACAAAACAAAACAAAGCAAACATTGTATTGAGTTATGCCTCTCACAAGTCTGTCGCTCCAACCCACATCTTTCTCCAGGTCCTCAATCTTATGAAAATGTTCTTTGGGGACTAAAATTTCAACAACATATCCAAATCAGATCTTTTCTTCTGGCTTACCCCAGCCCACCACCAACCCACTTCTCTATTTCAGGAAATGGCAGGACCAGCCAGCCCATTATCTGAAGTGGAAACCTCCGTCACTCATCCTCTTCTGTCCTCATCTCTTTGGTCTCATCTCATCTCATCTGCCATCATGTTCTGAACTTTCTCCACTTTCTTTCTTTCTTTCTTTCTTTCTTTCTTTCTTTCTTTCTTTCTTTCTTCCTTCCTTCCTTCCTTCCTTCCTTCCTTCCTTTCTTTCTTTCTTTCTTTCTTTCTTTCTTTCTTTCTTTCTTTCTTTCTTTCTTTCTTTCCTTGCTTCCTTCCTTCCTTCCTGTCTGTCTGTCTGTCTGTCTGTCTTTTTGTCTTTTTAGGGCCGCACCTATGGCATATGGAGGTTCCCAGGCTAGGGGTCAAATTGAAGCTACAGCTGCCAGCCTACACCACAGCCACAGCAACATGGGATCCTTAACCCACTGAGTGAGGCCAGGGATCAAACCCACAACCTCATAGTTCCTAGTCGTGTTCGTTTCTGCTGTGCCACGACAGGAACTCCGTCTCCACATTTTCTTGATTCCATCCTCTTGCTTTTCATTCCCACCACCACCACCAGCTTATTCAGGTCCTGAAATACTCCTTATCCGTCTACCTTCTTGTAGTCGTTTCTCCTTTTCCCGGTCCATTTCCCACAACTCTAATGAAGCATATCGGATCCTGTCCCTCTGCTGAATACAAAATCTCCCAAGGAGCTCCTGCCGTGGTGCAATGGGATAGGCCAAATCTTGGGAGCACTGGGACGCACGCAGGTTCAATCCCCAGCCTAGCATAGTGGGTTAAGGGGTCTGGCATTGCTGTTGCTGTGGCTTAAGTCAGGACTGCAGCTCAGATTGGATGCCTGGCCTGGGAGCTCCATGTGCCTCGGGGCAGCCAACAATGAAAAAAAAAACAAAAAACAAAAACCCTCCCAATTCCAGTGATGAGAAAGGGAGTCTGACCTCCCTAGCATGACATCATGCAAAGCCCCTGCTGACTCAGCTTTGCCCCACATCTGAGTGGCATTTCGGTGACTTTCTGCCTCCACACTCCTATCTTATCACACCACTAAGTTTCTCCTTGATCTGCAGCTCATCGAGCTCTTTCACACTTGATTCACTGTAAAGATGGAGCAATAGTGCTGTGCTACTAAGATCATAAGCTTGGGTATTGGAGGAGGTTAGATGGGAGAAGTTGATTATAAATGATATGGAGCAGCCCTAGAGACAAGAATAGGGGTGGCAGTGACGCTTTGATAAGAAATGTGATCTTCTCCCATTGGACTCTGTCTTTATTCGACTGTATCTCTTAAATAAATCATAATTCAAGGGAGACAAGTATATCCAACAGAGCTAATTTGGCAGAATTTATGATCTGATGAGAAACCTAAGACAAATAAAATGAGGTAACTAATTTGACTGATTTTCTTGGGTTCATAACAAAACAACAGATTCATGGCTTGACACCCACCTCCATACCTTCAAACATACCAGGTAATTAATAGTAAGTGTGACAGGTGTCGCCAAGACAAGTCCTACAGGAATTTAGAGGAGAAAGAGATTATCTGGGGACAGGGTGTTTAGTTTAGGTTTCACCAGAGAAGTAGGACTTGAAACCCAAGGAGGGTGAGCATGGCAGGAGGAATGCTGTAATTGACGGGGAAGGACACAAACAGAGGCAGAGGAGGATGTGTCCAGGGCAGAAGGGTCTGGGCAGGGGAATAATGTTGGTAAGAATCGGAAGAAGTCAGGGCGTGATTGGGGCGGGACCCTTTAATGACAAGCTTGATCCCCTAGGCATACTTTACCTAGCAAGGAATAGAAGCCACTGAAGTTTTCCCTAAACAAAGAAAATGACTTAAACCAATCTTTTTTTTTTGGCCATGCCCATGGCATTGAAAGTTCTTAGGCCAGCAGCACAGCAGTGACCCGTTGTCAAGCTATGGTGTAGGTTGCAGACACGGCTCAGATCCTGCGTTGCTGCGGCTGTGGCTATGACATAGGGCGGCAGCTGTAGCTCCGATTTGACCCCTAGCCTGGGAACTTCCACATGCTGTGGGTGTGGCCCTGAAAAGCAGAAGAAAAAAAAAAAAAAAGAAGATGAAGAAGAAGAAGCCCCACTGCAATATTTCAAAGGAATGTCCATGTGGGCCCCCACTTTCATTCTTGGCTGGATGTTGACAATTATCTGTAGGCTCTTCCCCAACTCCAGGATTTCTGGACCAATGCCTTGGCTGGTTCCTCAGCCTTGGTTGAGAAATCATGAAATTTCTCCAAAGGATTATTGCTGGCATTGAGTGCAGTTGATCTTAGCCAGATCCTTCAAAGTCCAAGAGAACACACTTCCCACATAGCTCTTTAATGAGCAGTTTTTTAAGAACGTAATTCTGTTGATCCAACATTTTATAACAGAGTCAAAGTTAAAGGCAAACTAGTTCTTAACACTTTTCCAGATCAGCTGGAATAGCTGTGCCAATTAAACTTTTTGAACCCCTATTTGTCAGGGATGGCTGAGTTCTCTCTAGTTTACCTCGCTTCCTTAGCAGACAGGTAAGAAGTAAAATTATTTATTGGCTTAAAATGTAATACTTTCATAGCCTGTAAAAATGCATTTAAAATTTTCCAATGTAGGGCAGTGTTTCACAAAAACATAGTCATTGTATTTATTTGTACTTTTCATCTATAGTTGGGAAAGCTAGCCCAGAGCTGGCTCACTATCACAGGAGCCCTAAAAAACTGATTGGCTAATGGGTAATTGGGCATGTGAATAGTGATTCTATGGTCCAAATACGAATTTCACAAAGGCTTCTCTTCCTGTCATGAGTGCCTTCTTCAGGACATTTGTAAGCCTGTCTTTCACACGCATGGTCTTCCAAAACTGAAGTTGGTAAAATCATTCAGTTTAGGATGTTACTGAATTCTTTTCTTTTCTTTCTTTCTTTTTTTTTTTTTTTTTTTTTTTTGCCAGTTTCTTGGGCCGCTATTGCGGCATATAGAGGTTCCCAGGCTAGGGGTCGAATCGGAGCTGTAGCCGCTGGTCTACACCAGAGCCACAACAACTCGGGATCTGAGCCGCGTCTGCAACCTATACCACAGCTCACAGCAACGCCGGATCGTTAACCCACTGAGCAAGGCCAGGGATTGAACCCGCAACCTCATGGTTCCTAGTCGGATTCATTAACCACTGAGCCACTAAGGGAACTCCAGGATGTTACTGAATTATTTTCAGCGGGTGTAAACGTAATCCTCACATGGCTTTCCCAAGAGGTAAAGAGCTGTTTTCCCCTCTACATAATGTAGCCTCGTCAGTGGGAGAGGAACAGTTCTCCCTGTTCTGGGGAGGTGCCCATATGATTTCGTTAGGCTATAAACCATCTGGCTTATGCCGTGATATCTGGCTTGTAAGGTGAGCTTTACCTCTTTATGGACTCAAGAGACTCTGGCAACAATTAAACATGTTGTGGCTGACAGAGTTCCCGTTGCGGTGCAACGGAAACAAATCTGACTAGTAACCATGAAGTTGCGGGTTTGATCCCTGGCCTCGCTCAGTGGGTTAAGGATCCCATGTTGCTATGGCTGTGGTGTAGGCTGGCAGCTGTAGCTTCAATTCGACCCCTAGCCTGGAAACCTCCATATGCCATGAGTGTGGCCCTAAACACACACACACAAAATGTTGTATCTGAGCTAAGCTACAGAGTGGGCTGAGGGGAACAGCAAAGAGAAGGGTATTTTTTAAACAGAAATATCCAGTTTAATCCGGTGATTACTCAGTTTTTTCCATCTGTTAATTTTATCACGATGGAGGTACTTCCCACTAGCCAATCCTCTTTGTATTCAACAGTCAAATGCTTCCGAGAGCTGGTTTAACAGGCTTTGTTAATCGCCACTGTGTCTCTTCCTAAGCATGTGTTTGGTGCCAGGTTTTGTCATGGGTCATGGATAGGTAGCCCTTGGGTAGGCAGCCCATGGATACTGGTCCCGTTTTCTTTCTTTATAAATGGTGGTTATCCAGATGTGTCCACCACAGGAAAATTCAAAATTCAACACATGGTTACTATGTGCAGCTTCCTTTGGGTTATTTTCAATCAGCTTATTTTTTTTTTTTTTAAGTTTTGCCCAACCGATCTCATTTTCTTTTTGAAGGCTTTATCAAATTAGTACATCAGGAGAATGTCATAGACACACATCTTTATTTTAAAGAAGATAGTTTTAAAAATTTCCCGGGACCATTATGTGCAATTCAGAGAGATGGGGGCAGGATAATAGAAGAGTTATGTGAATTATTTTTTTTCCTTTTTTTTTTAGGGCCTTACCCGTGGCATATGGAGGTTCCCAGGCTAGGGCTCTAATCAGAGCTACAGCTGCCAGCCTACACCACAGCCATAGCCATGCAGGATCTGAGCCATGTCTGCAACCTACACCATAGCTCACAGCAACGCGGGACCTACACCAGAGCCACAGCAACTCGGGATCCGAGCCTCGTCTGTGACCTACACCACAGCTCACAGCAACGCTGGACCCTCAACCCATTGATCGAGGCCAGGGATGGAACCTGCAACCTCATGGTTCCTAGTCGGATTTGTTTCTGCTTCACCACGATGGGAACTCCTGAATTCTTAACTAGTAGAACCACTTACCCCTAAGCCGATGATCAAGATCACCCTGAAGAGAGGTGTCTGTCACTGTATGTAAGGGCTCTGTTTAGTGTGTAGAGAGGAAACATAAGGGAGTTCCCGTCGTGGCTCAGTGGCTAACGAATCCGACTAGGAACTATGAGGTTGTGGGTTCGATCCCTGGCCTTGCTCATTGGGTTAAGGATCCTGCGTTGCCGTGAGCTGTGGTGTAGATTGCAGACGCGGCTCGGATCCGGCGTTGCTGTGGCTCTGGTGTAGGCCGGTAGCTATGGCTCCGATTCGACCCCTAGCCTGAGAACCTCCGTATGCCGTGGGAGTGGCCCTAGAAAAGGCAAAAAAAAAAAAAAAAAAAAAAAAAAAAGAGAGAGAGAGGAAACATAGGGTAGCAGCCAAGCATATGGGATCAAGAGCTGGGCTCTTTTGCTTAACAGCTGTTGGACCTTAGGGAACTTGTCCTTCTGTACTTCAGTCTATCTATAAAATGGGGATGATAGAATCTACATCTTAAGATTGTTAGGAGAACTAAGTGGGCACAAATAAGGTGTTAAGAATAGTAAGATACTAATCAGTGGGTAGAATTTGTAGAGAGGCAGAGTGCTTTATAATTCAATCACAAGTTGAAGAGCAAGACAAGAAGTTCCCATCATGGCTCGGCAGAAATGAATCTGACTAGTAACCATGAGGTTTCGGGTTCAATCCCTAGCCTTGCTCAGTGGGTTAAGGATCCAGCATTGCCGTGAGCTGTGGTGTAGGTCACAGACGGGGCTCGGATCTGGCATTGCTTTGGCCCCTAGCCTGGGAACCTCCATATGCTGCAGGTGTGGGCCTAAGAAGACCAAAAGAAAAAAAAAAAGGCAAGGCAAGTCTCCATGAGAAGAAATGTCCCCCCAAAGTGGCCCAATGAACAGGGGTGCTATAGAGAGATCATTTCCTTTAATGGGAAGGTTGGATTAGATGATTTCTTAAGGTCTAGGATTCTTTGACAATCTAGTTGTACCCTGAACACTTGACGTTATAATTCTGCTTATATAATTCTACAGAAAAATCGATTATGCTACTATATGATCCTATTATTTTGTCAAGCCATAAGTACTTTTTTCAACTTTCGAGCCCCAGATTAAAGCCAGAGGAAATCAAACCCAACCAACACAACATAATGACTTGAGGAGGAGTGGCCAAGACAGTGGAGCAAGATCCCAAGCTCCCTTCCTCCCAGGAACACACGAATTTTGCAACTATTCACAGACCAACTACCGGTGAGAGCCACCTAAAGACTCGCAGAAAAAGTCTCCTAGGAGCTAAAGGTATCAAGAAGGAACCCCGGGAATTCTCCGGTGGCTTAATAGGCCTTGTCCCTGCTATGGCTCTGGTTATGGCTGTGGCACAGGTTCAGTCCCTGGCCTGGGAACTACCACATACGGTGGGTGTGGAAAAAGAAGAAAGCTGAGTAGAAGAAGAGCAGGAGGAGGAGGAGAAAGAAACCACAGTGAAAAGAGGAGAAGGGGCAGAGGTGCAGGATAGTCAAGACCATACATCTGAGTAGGTGACCCACAAACAGGAGGATAATTATAGTTGCAGAGGTTTTTCCCCCAAAGTGGGGGTCCAAGCTCCACATTAGGCTCCCCAGACCAGGATCCTGAACTGGCAAGATGAATCCCCAGAATGTTTGGCTTGAAGGCTGGTGGGGCTTTCTTTAGGGAGACCCAGAGGGCTGTGGAGAATAGACACCAACCTTAAAGGGTGCAAACAAAATCTTACACACTCTGAGACCCAGGGTGGAAGGAGTTTGAAAGAATCCTGGGTCAAGCCTACCTGCTGCTCTTTGAGAGCCTCTTGGAGAGGCAGAAGCAACTGACACTCACTCTGGGGACAGAGATACTGGCAGCAGCCACTTTGGGGGTTCAACCCACCATAAGGACACTGTGGCTGGTAAGCACCAATTTGAAATCTTCCCTTTAAAAAACAAACAAAAAACAAAGGAAAAAGGGAGTTCCCGTTGTGGCTCAGTGGTTAACGAATCCAACTAGGAACCATGAGGTTGCGGGGTTTGATCCCTGGCCTTGCTCAGTGGGTTAAGGATCTGGAGTTGCCCTGACCTGTGGTGTAGGTAACAGAGGCGGCTCAGATCTGGTGTCGCTGTGGCTCTGGTATAGGCCGGCAGCTGTAGTTCCGATTAGACCCCTAGCCTGGGAACCTCCATATGCCGTGGTTGCGGCCCTAAAAGGACAAAAGACAAAAAAAAAAGAAAAGAAATCTTCCGTTTAGCTTATGAATGCCAGAACCCACCTGTCTACCAGCCAGTCAGCACCAATCCTGGGATAGCCCAGGTCAGGCTGCTAGCTGGGGAGGACATAACCTCACCCACCAGCAGGAAGGACCCCTTAAACGCCCCCCCCCAAGACACATTCCCACCTACCAGAGGGCCCAGGACCAGCTTCACCCACCTAGTGGACCTATACCAGCTCCAGAACCTCTGACCCCTCAATCAGAGACCCCAGGACTCATCTCCACCTACCAGTGGGTAGACTTGCCTTGAGAAGAGCCTCACCTACCAGTGGGTGGACACCAGCCTTGTAAACATCCAGAGCCTGCGGCCAGCTGTGGCAGGACATGGTACACTCACTAGCAGGCCAATACCAACTCTGAGAGCACCAGGGCCCTGCCCCTTCCCAATATGAGGCCGACATTGACTCCAGGACACCTTGGGGCCCACAGACAGCCATGTTAAGATCTGGCCCCATCTACCAGCAAGCCATCACCAGTTCTGGGTTACCCTGGACCTGTAGCATGTTCAGAATCAGCCCCACCCATCAGTAGGCTGACACTAACTACAATACCCCCAGCCCAGCAGCTAGCTGCCCTGGGATCCAGCTCCCACCCATCCGTGGGCTGGCCCTATCCCTGGCATGCCCCCCCTCCCCCGCCCCGCTCAGGGATCTGTAGGCAGTTGCCTCATGATCTGGCCTGGCCCACTGGTGAGTTGGCACCAGGACCAGGATGCCCCTGGCTGTGCAGACAGCCATGCCAAGACCTAGCCTGGTCTACCAGTCGCTGACAGCCTCTGCACAAGTTAGGGCGTTGCGAGCAACCAGAATGGGCACCAACCACACTTACTAGCAGGCCCACAGTAGTCAGCCCACTTACAACAGAAATTCTCAAGCAGCCCATAGGGAGGGCACCCTAAAGCAAATAGCTCTGGTAAGCAGAGACGTGTGTGCTGCCAGGAACCGTAGGATGTGTTCTACATAAGGCCAATTCTCCAAGATCAGGAAGCACATCACTGACCTACCAAATGCATAGAAATAAAAGTAGCAAATTAGGCAAAATGAGGCAACAGAAACTTATGTTCCAAGCAAAAGAAAAAAAAAAAGAGAAACCTCAGAAAAAGAACTACATGTAGTGGAGATAAGAAATCTATCAGATAAAGAGCTCAAGGCAATGATCCTAAAGATACTCAAAGAACTGGAAGAACAGTGAATAGAGTGAGAAGCTGGAAGTATTTTTTGTTTTGTTTAGTGGCACTTGTAGCCTGTGGAAGTTCCCAGGCCAGGGACCGAACCCACACCACAGCCATAACCAGAGCCCCAGCAGTGACAATGCTGGATCCTTAACCTGCTGAGCCGCAAGAGAATTCCTAGAAGTTTTGTTGTTGTTGTTCTTTTGGGGGGGCGGGGTTTAGAGCCGCATCTGCAGCACATGGAAGTTCCCAGGCTAGGGGTCAAATTGGAGCTATGACTGGCCAGCCTCAGCCACAGCCACAGCCACAGCCACAGCAATGTGGGACCTGAGCCGTGTCTGCAACCTACACCACAGCTCAAGGCAATGACAGATTCCTACTTTCAAGGGAAAAAAATTAATGTTCAATTCTGGATGTTTGGTGGTATGGCATGTACCTTTATATTCCCATCTGGAACATCTTCTGGACTTTCAGTATCACTTGTGGTAGGCAAAATAATAGCTTCCCAAAGATAGCCACATCCTAATCCCCAGAACTTGTGACTATGTTTCCTTACATACCCAAAGAGATTTTGCACATGTGACTGAACTGAGGATTTTTTGAGATGGGAAAATTATCCTGGACAGAATGAATCCAGTGTAATCATAAGGGTCTATTTTATGTGAAAGAGGGAGTCAGGACAGTCAGAGGAGGAGATATGACAAGGGTAGCAGATGTCAGAGAGGCCATAAGCCAAAGAATGGGGGCCGCCCCTGGAAGCTGGAAAAGGCAAGAAAGCAGATTCTCCCCTGCAGCCTAAGGAAGATAAACCTACTGATACCTTTTTTAAAAATTGAGATATATTTGATATATAACATTATATTCGGTTCAGGTGTGTACTGCATGGATCCGACACATATATATCTTGTGAAATAATCATCACAAAAAATCTAGTTAACATCCCTCACCACACATAATCAAATTTTTTTTTCTTGTGATGATACCTATACTGCTTCTTGGATTTTAGCTCCTCAAAACCCATTTCAGACTCCTAACCTCCAGGACTGGAATACAATTGTGTTTTTAAGCCACTATTTTTTTTCCCCCTTTTTACAGCCATGCCTGCAGTATATGGAAGTTCCCAGGCTATGGGTCGAGTTGGAGCTGCAGCTGCTGGCCTATGCCACAGCCACAGCAGCACCGGACCTAAGCTACATCTGTGACCTATGCTGCAGCCCGAAGCAACAATGGATCTTTAACCCACTGAAGGAAGCCACAGATTGAACCTTCATCCTCATGCACACTACGTTGGGTTTGTAACCTGCTGAGCCACAGCGGAAACTCCTTAAGCTACTAAGTTTTATGTAATTTGTTACAGCAGCAATAGGAAACTAATACACCATGAATCTGTGTCCAGATATCTTATTGCCTATTTGACAGCTTCATGTGACTGTCTCATAGGGATCTCAACCCTAACATATTACAAATTAAAACTTTACTATTAACTCCCCAAACCTGGTCACTCCACCAGCTTTTCTCATCTTGGTAAATGGCACCAATCAACCAATTATTAATGCCAGACATCTGGAAGTCAACCTGGTTTCCCTCCTTTTCTCTGACATCCTCTCATACGTAATCCATAATTAAGTTTCATCAGTTCTACTTCCAAACTAAATATCATAGCCATCCACTTCAACTGAATTCCACTGCCACCATTTTTTACAATTAATTTTATTTTATTCTTTTTACTATGGGATGTGTGCATATACTATACAATACAAAAGATATTATAAAAAGGAATTCAGTGAAAAGTCTGTCTCCTCCCAGCCCTGCCTGATGCAGTTAGTGGTACTAGGGTTTTTGGTTGGTTGGTTGGTTGGTTGGCTTGGGGTGTGGGGGGGTGTATCCTTTCAGATACTTGTTTTTCACTGCCACCACTCTTGACTCCCACCCAATTCATCCTCCACAGAGTAGCCAAAGTGATATTTGAAAAAGAAATCCGCCGGCACTTCCTTGCAGGAAACCCATTAATGTCTTTTTTATAGCTGATGCGACGTTTTGGTGGCTCCAGGCTAGCTGCAGGAGAACTAACAGTTCATGAGTTCACATGTATTTTGTAAATTAGAACATCATTAATGGAAATACATCCAGTGCAAAAGTTTGATTGGACTTGAAATTCACTTCATAGCAAGAACCTTCAATGAATTGTTAGATTGTTTAAAACAGTTTCACCCAGGCTAATTTAATGGGTGTGAAAAGAGTTTTAATGTTTTAAACCGCCAATTCAAACTTCTTATCAACGGCAACTAAGACATCTGAAAACATCATTAGAAAGTCTTCATCTGGAGTCCTTTGAGCCTTTTCCTGCCACTGCAATGTTCCTCTCTGCAAGTCTCTAGGGCAGGTAGGCAGGGGGTGGGGAGTTCCCCCGCCCGGGAGGCGGAGGCTGACCTCAGTCTGAGGATCAGCTGGTTTCGGCCTTGCCTTGGTCATCATCAGCACTCCACAGAACCTTCTGGCAGACACCGTTCTGGAGTGGCACGGCTTTACTCTCGAAAGGGCCCTGGATGGACGGCAACACGAGCGAAGTGTTTTGGTCATGCCAATGCAATGACTGGGAGAATGGAAGGCGAAAGAAACTGCACCTCTGACGCAAAGCCAAAACAACCAGCCCGTTGGGCGTTTGGGTTCCAAGCACTCGGTTGGCAAGCGGAGGAGTGGCTCCGGGGCGGGCACTCGAGCGGGCAGCCCACGGCTATGCCACGATCAAGGAAAGCACCGCCCCGCCCCGGCCCGGCCTCCTGGCACAGCCAATCGCGGAAATCCTCCCCGCTCACGTAAGGCGCGGTCGGCGATTTGGCGCTCGGTGGGTGTGCAGCGCGAGCGGGGCGAAGGGGGAGTGCGGGGTGGGGGTCGAGCGCGTCATCGCCTGCGGGGCCGAGTGGCGGAAGCCGAGGGGGCGGGCTCGCGCCGACCTGCTTTCCGGCGTGACACTCGGCTCTCGCCCGTGAGGCCCGGTGGAGGCAGCGGCGGCGCGGGAGGAGCGGTGGACCGGCGTCTGGTGAGAACCGCGCGCCAGCTGGGCACTCGGGGTGGAGGAGGCGGGCTCGTGGAGCGCAGTCTCCCGGCCCCGATCCTGAGGCCTCAGCTCTGTGGCCCGCCCAGAGCTCGCCCCGGCTCCCGCGGGCCTGCACGCCAGGGCCGCTCTTTAGTCCAGATGTGGGCTCTGCCTTTGGCAGGTGGCACAGAGAGGTTGAGTGCGGACCCCGGGGGAATAGCCGGGAAGTTGGGGCGCGGGGTGTTAAGAGGGAGGTCGGGTTGCCTTCCATCCCTACCCGCTGTCCTGAAAGATAGCGAGCATCCCGAGGCGGGGGTGGGCAGGAGAGCGCAGAGAGCTCCAAGGCAGGCAAGTGGCCCTGGGGTGTAAAGCATTGGATTTAAAGATGATCTTGAGGGTCTGCGCCCAACTTTGAGTATTCTGAGTTTCCTTGGAAGTTTGGTAGGCGTTTGTTTTTACCCCCAATCTTGAGCACTCTTGTGTAATTGTAAGAGCACGAGAAAGTATTCTTTGGAATACTGATGGAGAAGAGGGGTGGGGTACAGAGTAGCATTTGGAGAGAATTGGTTAACCTGACTATGCAAGCTCTGGAAGAAGTCACCCCGGAGTATAGCTCAAGATAGGGTTCTGGACTTCAGATCGTTTTATATGGCTCCCTGCTTATTCCTGTGCGTCTCATCCCCTCTGCACTGAAGGAAGTGTGATACATCGCATGTTTCATTTATTCCCATGGTGCCTGGCAGTTCCAGGCACAAGGAAGGTTCTCAGTCATGGGTGTTTATGAAATGAACAGACACAGGCAAACACTGGATATACATGCTATCCTGAATGCTGATTGGGTGTTCGGTTCTGGCAGTTAACTGTGATTCGGGGCAAGTAAATTGGGTTTCACTGTACCTCAGTGTGCCCATCTATAAAATAGGACTTATAGGCTAGGGCTGTGAGGATGAAATGCGTTAATGCTTGTTAAGCTTTTAACACAGTGCTTGGCAGCTAATGACTGTGATGGTTTCTTCTGCTCAGAGCCTGCTGGAGCCAGGTGTTCGTCTTTTTCCATAGTTGAGTAGGAGTTAATTTTTCTGGAAAAGGTCACTTACCTTTTGTCAATATTTATAATGTTTAGTGATGGGTTGAGAGATTGCAGGTTTCTCAGAGTTTGCCTGTGAGTTCAAAGTGAAGGCTTCAAAGTGAAGGCTTTTTTTTTTTTTTTTTCTTTTTTGGTATCTTTGTTTTAGTAGCTCTGGTTACTATTAAGGAATTGAGTGAAATGGATGTAAATATCCAATTCCACCTGCTTCCTGAGCTTTAGTCTTTAAGGTCTGTGGATAGTGCATCTTCAGGGACAAAGATTTCTTGTTTTTAATATTTCAAGTATACTGAAAAGGACAGAAGACAATATGACACCCTCTACCAATTATCAAGATTTAACGTATGATAACATGTTACTGTATTTATTTCAGAGCTCTACTTTGTGATTTAAAAAAAAATAAATGTTTGGGAAGTTCCTCTTGGGGCTCGGTGGTTAACGAACCCGACTAGTATCCATGAGGGTGTGGGTTCGATCCCTGGGCTCTCTCAGTGGGTTAAGGATCCGGCGTTGACATGAGCTGTGGTGTAGGTCGCAGACGTGGCTTGGATCTGGAGTTGCTGTGGCTCTAGCGTAGGCTGGCAGCTACAGCTGCAATTCGGCCCCCAGCTTGGGAACCTCCATATGCCGCAGGTGCAGCCCTAAAAAGCAAAAAAAAAAAAAAAGTTTGTATAGAGAACAAAAATTCTTTAAGCTCCCTTTTCCTTTCCTTTCCCTCCTCCTTCACAGCTAACTGCTTTCCTGAGTTGATGTGTAATTTTGCTATAGATCAATAAACAGCATATAGTAATGTTTTACTTTTTTTTTTTTTTTTTTTTTGCCTTTTAGCCGTGTACCCGCGGCGTATGGAAGTTCCAAAGCTGGAGGTTGAATCAGAGCTGTAGCCGCCGGCCTGCACCACAGCCACAACAATGTCAGATCCGAGCTGCATCTGTGACCTGCACTGCAGTTCAAGGCAACACTGGATCTTTAACCCACTGAGCGAGACCAGGGATCGAACCTGCGACCTCATGGATACTAGTCAGATGTGTTTCCCCTGAGCCATGATGGGAACTCCATGTATTACATATTTTTAAATGGTGCCCTTTTGTATCTAACTTTTTAGAATTTTCTGTTTGCCTCTAACATGTTTTTTGAGATCGATTGATCTATCTATATTTGCCACACCCACAGCACTTGGAAGTCCCTGGGTCAGGGGTCAAACCTGCACAGGAGTGACAACACTGGATCCTTAAGCTGCTAAGCCACCAAGAGACTCCTAGATTTAACAATATTGATACCTTGAGACATTCCATTTTTTGTTGCTGACCAGGATTCCACTGTGTAAATAAATATTTTTATCTTGTTTTACGTTGCTCTTTGTGCAACTGAAACCCTCCTATTATAGTTAAGTCTATGGGTCACATTTATTCATTCCTTACTGCTCATGGACACTCTGGTCACAGTTTGGTATAAAAAGGGATCTTTGGGCATGACATTTTGTCCAGAACAAATAATAGTGTATACAGGGCTGAGGAAAAAAATTATGCTGCTTGCAGTGCTTCTCTTTGGGAAAGTGAACTGGCAAAGATCTATTATGTAGCCTGGTGTCATGTATTAGATTGTAAGTTTATAAAAATCAGAGGTAAGGTCTTCGCTCCACGTCTCTAAGTTTTCTTCACAGCGCTCCACACAGATTCGATTCTCAACAATTGTGCCATTGGCCGTTTTTACTTTCAGGGTTCTCATAATCCTACATGTATTTGAAAAGTTGTGGCTAGCAGTTTTCAAAACTACGCTTTTGGAGTTCCCGTCGTGGCACAGTGGTTAACATATCCGACTGGGAACTATGAGATTGTGGGTTCAATCCCTGGCCTCGCTCAGTGGGTTAAGGATCTGGCATTGCTGTGAGCTGTGGTGTAGATGGCAGATGTGGTTCAGATCCCGAGTTGCTATGGCTGTGGCGTAGGCCGGCGGCTACAGCTCTGATTAGACCCCTAGCCTGGGAACCTCCATATGTCACGGAAGCAGCCCTGGAAAAGGCAAAAAGACAAAAAAAAACCCCCAAAACCGAAAAAAACTGTGTAATAGCTTTTTTTTTTTTTTTTTTTTTTTTTTTGCTTTTCAGGGCCACACCCATGGCATATGGAGGTTCCCAGGCTAGGGGTCCAATCGGAGCTACAGCTGCTGGCCACAGCCACAGCAACACAGGATCTGAGACACGTCTGTGACCTACACCAGAGCCCATGGCAACGCCGGATCCTTAACCCACTGAGCAAGGCCAGGGATCGAACCTGCAACCTCCTGGTTACTAGTTGGATTCATTTCCACTGTGCCACAATGGGAACTCCTGATATCTCTAATGCCTTTAAACTTTCCCATTTTCCCACTTAATTAAGAAACATAATTAAGGGCAGTTTAAAAATCAAAGTATGCACAACAGCTTATAGATTATATTACTAATTGCATAATACTATATGTATAAAATATATTTGTATTTATATATGTGAAGAAATATATGTGCATTTATTTATTACGCATAGTTTATGGAAGGATAGATAAGAAATTAACTCTAAGCCTCCAGGGAAAAGAACTACTTTTCTGGAACAGATGAGAAGACTTTTTGCTCAACAGTCTCATGATGATTCTCAGTTTTAAGCCACGGGAATGTACTACCTAATCAAAAAATAAGTTAATTAAATTAAAATTATTTTTTAAAAATTCTCCCCTTAAAAAAGGATTTTAGTGGTATCATTAAGATTTAATTTTTTTCCTTTATACTTCGTCCTTAGTACATTGTTGTACTTTTCATAGTGTGTATATCTGGCTACCTTACTTTCAGTTATGGTAGAAAAATCTGTTGAGTTACCTTGTAAATGCTAAGCATTTTAGTATTGCCAGATGGAAAGTTTATTGTTCTTTTAAAAATAAATATAGGGAATTCCTGTTGTGGATCAGTGGACATGAACCCTGACTAGTATCCATGAGGATGTATTTGATCCCTGGCCTTGCTCAGTGGGTTAAGGATCCAGAGTTGCCGAGAGCTGTGGTGTAGGTCACAGATGTTGTTCGGATCCAGTGTTGCTGTGGCTGTAGTGTAGGCGAGTAGCTGTAGCTCTGATTCGACTCCTAGCCCGGGAACTTACACATGCCATGGGTGTGGCCCTAGAAAGCACAAGAAATGAACCAAAAACTCCAACAAATTTGCCCACCATAAATGAATTGCTTTGCCTTGTCCAGCAAAATTAAATACCACCAAAAATTTATTCAGCTCAAATTTAATGATGAGTGAAAGTTTATGTGCTAGAAGGCTTAGGACAACCATTTTTGGAAAAATATTTTTGTCTGATGACTAGGTAGTGGTTGGATTGTAGAAATACAACTCCCTTGGCAGAATGCTCATTTCATTATCTTATAAATGCTTTCTGTTGGGTAGGATTAGCTCTCACTGGAGATTATAAATTCTGAATCAGCCTATTGATGGGCAGTTGGTGTGCTTCCAGATGCTCTAGCCTAAGAGAGATGAAGTGTCAATAGCAGAAGGCTACTAATGGGATTTCCACTGAGTTTTCTGAGCTTCCCTTTTTTTTTGGCATCCTTGCTTAAGCTTCTCTGGATTCGTGATTGAAAATTCTAAATGTTAGCACACCTCCTGAGACATAAGCATTGAGATCAGTCCATGAAGAGAAATTTTACATGGATGAAAAGAAGTTTAAAAAGCTCCAGAAAGCATAGCTCTTATCCCTTGTCCCTTTTACTTTTTGAATGGAGGGTGTAGAATGGCAAGGAGGTGGGTGGGCAGTGTCATTGAGCAAGAGTGTACATGTTTGTGGTAGGGCCATAGTGCTCAGAGGTAGGCAGCAACTGGGGTGAAGATGAGCTGAGGTCTGTGCGAAGGCTTTCCTGAAGAGGTGACCCTTAGTCTGAATTTTAAAGGATGAAGCAAACAAACAGACAAACAGGAAGTTCCCGTCGTGGCGCAGTGGTTAATGAATCCGACTAGGAACCATGAGGTTGCGGGTTCGATCCCTGCCCTTGCTCAGTGGGTCAAGGCTCTGGCGTTGCCGTGAGCTGTGGTGTAGGTCGCAGACCTGGCTCGGATCCCACGTTGCTGTGGCTCTGGTGTAGGCTGGCAGCTACAGCTCCGATTCGACCCCTAGCCCGGGAACCTCCATATGCCGCAGGAGCGGCCCAAGAAATGGCAAAAAGACAAAAACAAAAAACCAAAAAAACAAAAAAAAAAAACAAAAACAGACAAAGAGTTCCCGTTTTGGCGCAGTAGAAACAAATCCAACTAGGAACCATGAAGTTGTGGGTTCAATCCCTGGCCTCACTCAGCGGGTTGGGGATCTGGCATTGCTGTGAGCTGTGGTGTAGACGGCAGATGAGGCTCGGATCTGGCGTGGCTGTGGCTGTGGCATAAGCTGGCAGCTGTAGCTCCCATTAGACCCCTAGCCTGAGACCTTCGATGTGCAGCAGGTGCAACCCTAAAAAGTAAAAAGAAAGAAAGAAAGAAAACTTTATTGGAATATAGCTGACTTTACAAAATTGTGTTAATTTCAGGAGTACCACAAGGTAAATCAGTTAAATGTATATCTATATTGCTCATTCCTTTTCAGATTCTTTTCCCATGTGGGTTATTACACAGCACTGAGTAAATTTCCCAGTGCTATATAGTAGGCCCCTGTTACCTATTTGATATATAGTAGTGTATATATTACCAATCCAAACCCCCTAATTTATTGCTCCCCACATTTCCCCTTTGGTAACCATAAATTTGGTTTCACAATCTGAGTCTTTCTGTTTTGTGAGTTCTGTTGTATCATTTCTATTAGATGCCACATTTAGTGATTTCATATGATATTTGTCTTTCTCTGCTTTTCTTCACTTAGTATGGTAATTTCTAGGGCCATGCATGTTGCTGCAGATGGCATTGTTTCATGCTTTTTTATGGCTGAGTAATATTCTCTTGTAGATATGGACCACATCTTCTTTATCCAGTCTTCTGTTGATGGACATGTAGTTTGCTCCCATGTCTTGGCTGTTGTAAATAGTGCTGCAGTGAGCACTGGGGTGCATATATATTTTGAATTATGGTTTTCTCTGGATACGTGCCTAAGAGTGGGATTGCTGGATCGTATGGTAGTTCTATATTTAGTTTTTAAAGAACATCCTTTCTGTCCTCCATAGTGATTGCACCAATTTGCATTCCCACCAACAGTGTAGGAGGGCCCCCTTTTCTCCACACCCTCTCCAGCATTTATTGCTCATAGACTTTTTGATGATGCTGTGAGGTGATACCTCATTGTAGTTTTGATTTGCATTTCTCTAATGAGTGATGTTGAGCATCTTTTCATATGTTTTTTGGCCATCTGTATGTCTTCTTTGGAGAAATGTATGTTTAGGTTTTCAGCTCATTTTTCAGTTGGTTTTGTGTGTGTGTGTGTCTTTTTTTAGGGCCGCACCCACGGCACATGGAGGTTCCCAGGCCAGGGGTCCAACAGAGCTGTAGCCGCCGGCCTACGCCACAGCACAGCCACGCAGGATCTGAGCCGCATCTGCAGCCTACACCACAGCTCATGGCACACCACAGCTAACAGAGCCTTAACCCACTGAGCAAGGCCAGGGATTGAACCCCCAACCTCATGGTTCCTAGTCGGATTCGTTAACCACTGAGCCACGACAGAACTCCAATCTTTCTTTTTTCTTTTTTCTTTGTTTTTTTTTTTGTCTTTTTACTATATTTCTGTTTTTGTGTCAATATTGTACTGTTGTGATGACTGTAGCTTTGTAACAGTATATTTTCTTAAAATGTCAGAGAAAGGGTTGGAGTCATAGTTGGTCTACTGGAATTTTATAACTTGATATGGGTATATCATACAGAAGTGAGTGTAGAAAAAGGTTTAAGAAATCATTTTGGTAAATGATTAACTATAGGACTTAAAACTAAGGACTTAACTGAGGACTTAAAACTGCAAAATTTTATGTTTATATTTAGGATCTGTTGTTCTGATTATAAATAATTTTTATTTTTCCACCTTTAGGAACTCTATTTTGAGAACCTCTCAAAAAGGAAAACACAAATCATGGAAAAGAAGGAGAATAACCGAAAGCTTCGGGTTTGTGTGGCTACTTGCAACCGTGCTGATTATTCTAAACTTGCCCCAATCATGTTTGGCATTAAAATGGAACCTGAGTTCTTTGAACTTGACGTGGTGGTACTCGGCTCTCACCTGATAGATGACTATGGGTAAGATGAAAGCTTTTTCTTATGATATTCTTCACTGCAACATAAGGTACTGGAGAGAACATGGATCTTGGAGCCACACGGACCAGCTTCAAATCCCAGTTTTACCACTTAGTTTATGTATTGGCCTTGGTGAAGCTGCCCAGCCTCTTTGAGCCTCAGGTTGCTCAGTTGGAGTGAAAACTTGTGTTGTAGGTTATGAAGAATAGAGACAGTTTTATAATTATCTATGCAGTAATGCTGCCTAATAGATGCTTGGTAAATTACAGCTACTATTACTATTATTTGCTATTCATTTCAGAAATGGCATTTATAAAGAGAAATTGTGTAACTCTAATGTGAGTCTATGCAACCTGTTTTGTGAGTTCTAATGGTACTTCTGCATTAATGGTAATAAGAATTACTACTGCAAATAAAGCAGTAGATATGGAATAAGATTTTTAAAATCTAATTGATCTACAAGTTAAGTAGAATTTTATATTACCATTACCATTGGTACTTACTTTGGTGACATTAGATTTGTTATGGATCACAGTCTAAAATATGAAAAACAAAACTTGGGAGATCTTTGAGGGAGCAGGATCTATAAACCAAAGATGAACATTCATTTTGTTCTATGTAATCAAGTGGCATTTAGTGCACCCTTGTGGCTTGATGACATTAATGCAGCCTCCAAAGATGGTAAAAAAAAAAAAAAATATATATATATATATGTATATATATATATATATATGAAAGATATATGTATATATGTATATATGTATCTGTATATATGTATATATATATATATATATATGAAAGAAGCTTGTATTAAAGTAAAATAATCTAGGAGTTCCTGTTGTGGCTCAGTGGTTAACAAATCCGACTAGGAACCATGAGGTTGTGGGTTCGATCCCTGGCCTCAATCAGTGGGTTAAGGATCCGGTGTTGCTGTGAGCTGTGGTGTAGGTTGCAGACGTGGCTCAGATCCCACATTGCTGTGGCTCTGGTGTAGGCTGTTGGCTACAGCTCTGATTAGACCCCTAGCCTGGGAACCTCCATATGCCGAGGGAGTGGCCCTAAGAAAAGGCAAAAAAAAAAAAAAAAAAAAAAAAAAAAGACAAATAAATAAAGTAAAATAATCTTTTTCAGACTGTCCTTTAAAAATAAGATAATGGGGAGTTCCTGTCGTGGCGCAGTGGTGAACGAATCCGACTAGGAACCATGAGGTTGCGGGTTCGGTCCCTGCCCTTGCTCAGTGGGTTAACGATTCGGCGTTGCCGTGAGCTGTGATGTAGGTTGCAGACGCGGCTCGGATCCCTCGTTGCTATGGCTCTGGCGTAGGCCGGTGGCTACAGCTCCGATTCAACCCCTAGCCTGGGAACCTCCATATGCCGCGGGAGCGGCCCAAGAAGTAGCAACAACAACAACAACAACAAAAAGACAAAAGACAAAAAAAAAAAATTAATTAAAAATAAATAAATAAATAAATAAAAATAAGATAATGGACTTCCCGTCGTGGTGCAGTGGAAACAAATCCGACTAGGAACTGTGAGGTCGTGGGTTCGATCTCCGGCCTCCCTCGGTGGGTTACGGATCTGGTGTTGCTTAGTGGGTCTGGATCCTTAGTGGGTTAAGGATCTGATATAGGTTGCACATGTGGCTCGGATCTGGCGTTGCTGTGGCATAGGCCGGCAGCCGTAGCTCCAGTTAGACCCCTAGCCTTAGGAACCTCCAAATGACTTGGGTGTAGTCCTAAAAAAAAAAAAAAAAAAAAAAAAAAAGCAAAAACATAAATACAAATAAGATAATAACAATAGCAAAAGTGAAAACTTGCCTCTAAAAACCAATTTAGCAAATTGCTCTAAGAAAGTACTTAAAGAATAGAGAAGAAACTTCAGGATACTGCAGAATTTTTTTAAAAGAAATTTTATTGGGGTATAGTTGATTTACAATGTTGTTTTAGCTTCAGGTTTACAGCAAAGTGAACCAGTTATACATATATCCATTCTTTTTTCCCATATAGGCTATTACAGAACATTGAGTAGCTCTCCCTGAGCTATACAATAGGTCCTTGTTACTTATCTATTTTATATACAGTGGTGTATATGTATCAATCCCATCCTCCCAATTTATCTCTCCCCTCCATGCTTTCCCTTTTGGTGACCCTAAACTTGATTTCAAAATCTGTGAGTTTGTTTCTGTTTTATAAATAAATTCTTTGGTATCATTTTTTATTAGATTCCACATCCAAGTGATATCATATGATATTTGTCTTTCTCTGACTTACTTCACTTAGTATGATAAGTTCACAGATTTTTTTTTTTTTTTTTTTGTCTTTTCTAGGGCTGCTCCCTCGGCGTATGGAGGTTCCCAGGCTAGGGGTCAAATCGGAGCTGTAGCCGCTGGCCTATGCCAGAGCCACAACAACGCCAGATCTGAGCAGCATCTTCAGTCTACACGACAGCTTATGACAATGCTGGATCCTTAGCGCACTGAGCAAGGCCAAGGATCAAACCCACATCCTCACGGATCCTAGCTGAGTGCATTACTGCTGAGCCATGACAGGAGCTCCTGTAGTTCTAAACCATGTGAATTTATTATTTAAGAAAACATTAAACCAACAGAAACAATAAGCTACCTTTCTATTTCAACAAGTTGTATTTTAAAAAAAACACAGCATTTTTATGCTCTTAAGAATTGGGCATTGGAGTTCCCGTCGTGGCTCAGTGGTTAACGAATCTGACTAGGAACCATGAGGATGCGGGTTCCGTCCCTGGCCTTGCTCAGTCGGTTAAGGATCCGGCCTTGCCGTGAGCTGTGGTGTAGGTCACAGATGCGGCTTGGATCTGGTGTGGCTGTGGCGCAGGCCAGTGGCTATAGCTCCTATTAGACCTCTAGCCTGGGAATCTCCATATGCTGCGGGAGCAGCCCTAGAAAAGGCAAAAAGACAAAAAAAAAAAAAAAAAAAAAGAATTGGGCAAAAAATCAAATAAATAACATAGACTATTTAGAAATTCATTGGTTCATTTATTTACTCAGCACATTTTTTCAAAGAGGCTAGGACTGTTTCTAAGCATCCTACAATACATAGGTCAGCCCTCCTCAACAAAGATCTATCTGGCCTAAAGTGTCAATAGTGCTGACACCGAGAAACCTTGCTCTATAGTATTCCCCCACAAAAAAAAACGTGAAGAAAATGATGGAAACAGTGCTGTATTTTAGTCTGTAGAGTTGGCTTAATTGTGAGTTAAGTGACCTGCTCCCCTATTAACAGTAACCTCAAATAGATGGGATTCAAATTCACGCTTAGCAAAATTGCACATCACTTTATGGCTCTATGACTTGGCACTTGAGGAGTGCTTGAGAATTTTATTTATTATTATTATTTAAAAATTTTTTGTCTTTTCCATCATAGCTGGTTTACAGTGTTCTGTCAGTTTTCTACTGTACAGCAAGGTGACCCAGTCACACATACATAATATACATGCTTTATCTCGCATTATCATGCTCCATCATAAGGGACTAGATTTAGTTCCCAGTGTTCTACAGCAGGATCTCATTGCTTATCCATTCCAAAGGCAACAGTTTGCATCTTGCTTGAGTTTTTTTTTTTTTTTTTTTTTGGTCTTTTCTAGGGGCGCACCTGTGATATATGGAGGTTTGCAGGCTAGGGGTCTAATTAAACCTACAGCTTCCAGCTTACACCACAGCCACAGCAGTGCAGGATCTGAGCCAGGTCTGCGACCTACACCACAGCTCACGGCAATGCCAGATCCTCAACCCACTGAGTGAGGCCAGGGATGGAACCTGCAACCTCATGGTTCCTAGTCGGATTTGTTAACCACTGCGCCACGATGGGAACTCCTTGCTCGAGAATTTTAAAGTCATACACACCAACTCTGCTGTACTGTCTCTGTGTGTGTGCGTATAAATGTAAATAACCTTCTTCCCTCCCGACCCATCCCCACACACACAGTATTTAACACAGAGCCCTGTGCTCATTACATGTGAGCCCTGGCTTCACTCAGTGGGTTAAGGATCTGGCATTGAGGTGAGCCGTGGTGTAGGTCGCAGACGTGGCTCAGATCTGGTGTGGCTATGGTGTAGGCTGGTGGCTACAGCTCCGATTAGACCCCTAGCCTGGGAACCTCCATATGTCATGGGTGCAGCCCTAAAAAGCAAAAGCAAAAAAAAAAAAAAAAAGATTAATGAGATAATCAGGTGTGGTGGTTATGAGTACCCTGAAACCCCTACTGCTGTGAAGAGGGTCAGTTTGGGGACTTAAGATAAATGCACTGGATCAAGTCTAATTTCATTCAGAGAATATATTGATGGCCTGGTTTTGTTACAGTCCCATGGTTTTTTTTTTTTAAATGTTCACGTTGGGCAGCAGTTCAAACTAAATACTTAAGACATCTTTGTCTATTATGGAATTTAATTTAGAAATAAGCTCAGTATTTTATTTTAAATCAGGCCTTGGCAAATACTTCAAGTCTACTTGGTGTTATGGGATAAAGCGTTTTGGTGTTTGAGATCCTCTTCTGGGGGGATTCTAATTCTGGTTCCTGAGAGATTCACATGGTCAAGACATAGCATAGGCAATTTGCCGAAAACAAGAAAATCATGATAGCACCAAGACAAAAATTACATTTCTTCCAGGGGAACAGTGATATGTTATAACTGACTCCTTGACACAGTGAAGACCAGAAGACAATGGAACATATTTCATGCGCTCAAAAGGGGGCGGGGGGGGGGACCTGGTAACCCAGAGTTTTTAATTCAGTATAATTATTTTTCAAAATAAAGTTGCAGGAGTTCCCGTCCTGGCACAGTGGTTAACGAATCCGACTAGGAACCATGAGGTTGCGGGTTCGGTCCCTGGCCTTGCTCAGTGGGTTAAGGATCCGGCGTTGCCATGAGCTGTGGTGTAGGTTGCAGACGTGGCTCGGATCCCATGTTGCTGTGGCTCTGGCGTAGGTTGGCGGCTACAGCTCCAATTCAACCGCTAGCCTGGGAACCTCTATATGCCGTGGGAGCAGCCCTAGAAAAGGCAAAAAGACCAAAAAAAAAAAAAAAAAAAGACAAAATAAAGTTGCAGCTATATTCAGAAAACAGCTAAGCAAATTATCACCAGCCTATGCACTCCAAAAAAGGCAGAGGCAAATTTTGCAAACTAAAGAGGAATGATACCTGTGGGGAAGCTAGATCTACAGGTAGAAGTGACTAGACATGGTAACATACATGGATATATATATAAAAGAGAATGCATTTGAAAGAGTAGACTTTATTCTTTAAAACAGTTTTAGGTCTAGCAGGAAAATTGAGCAGATGATACAGGAGTTTCCCATATACCCCTCTCTCCCCACACATCCCCATTATCAATATCACCTCCCACGCCGCAGTGAGACATTTTTGTTTATAGTTGACAAACCTACATTCATACATTGTCACCCAAAGTCCATAGTTTACGTTAGGGTTCAACTTGGTGGCGTAAGTTCTCTGGGTTTGGGTGCATGTATAATGATATGCATTTATCATTTTAGTATCACAAAGTCATTTCCCTGCCCCCTGCCCCACTCTCTTCAAGCTACTCATCCCCTCCTCTCCCCCACAAACCCTGGCCATCACTGATCTTTTCACCCTTTCCATCATTTCCATGGATTTTTGCCTTTTCCAGAATGTCGGTTGGAATCATGTAGTATGTAGCCTCTTCAGATTTCCTCTTTTCATTTAGTAGTATGCATTTAAGTTCCCTTCATCTATTTTCATAGCTTGAAGTGCAGAATAATAGTCCATTGTGCGGGCATAGGATAGTTTATTTATCTGTTCACTTACCAAAGGATACTTTAGACGAGATTGGATGCGTTCAGGATGGCATGGCCATAGACCTGAAGGATATTTTAATTGCTTCCAAGTCTTGGCAGTTGTGAATAAAGCTGCTGTAAACATCCATTTTGCAGATTTGTGTGTCACATAGGTTTTCAGCTTCTTTAAGAAAAAAGAAGGAGCATAATTGCTGGATTATGTGGTAAAAGTATGTTTAGTTTTGCAGGATACTGCCAAACTGTCTTCCAATGTGACTGTTTTTTTTTTTAATTGAAGTATAGTTGATTTACAATGCCATGCCAATTTCTGCTGTACAGCAAAGTGACCCAGTCACACACACACGTGTGTGTGTGTGTATTCTCTGTCTTATATTATCTTCCATAATGGTCCATCCCAAGAGACTGGATATAGTTTCCTGTGCTATATAGTAGGACCTCATTGCTTATCCATTCCACATGTTGGCTGTATCATTTTGTAAACCCCCCAGCAGTGAATGACAGTTGCTGTTGCTTCACCTCCTTGCCAGCATTTAGCATGTTAGTGTTCTAGATTTTGGCCGTTTTACTAGATGTGCAGCAGTATCTCCTTGTTTTAATTTGCATTTCCCTGATGATATATGATGTGGAGCATCTTTTCATATGCTTACTTGCCATCTTTATGTCGTCTTCGGTGAGGTGTAAAGGTCCTTAGCCTATTCTAATTTTTATTTATTTTTAAAATTTTTATTGGGGTGTGGTTGATTTACAGTGTTGTATTAGCTGCAGGTTTATAGCAAAGTGAATCTTTTTTTTTTAAATACACATACAGGTATTAGTTTGTTTCTTTGTTTTGGCTGCTCCTGTGGCATATTGAAGTTCCCAGGCTAGGGATCGAACCTGTGCCACGGCAGTGACAAAGCCAGATTCTTAACCTACTGCACCACAAGAGAGCCTCAGTGAATCAATTATACATATACATACATCCATTTTTTTCCTTATAAGTGATTACAGAACATTGAGGAGGCCTCCCCGTGCTGTACAATAAGTCCTTGTTGGTTAGCTATTTTATATATAGTGGTGTGTATGTGTTAATCCCATCCTCCCAGTTTATCCGACCCCTTCCCCCCATTGTTTCCCCTGTGGTAGCCATGAGTTTGATTTTGTTTTTTTTGTTTTTGTTTTTTTGTCTTTTTGCCATTTCTAGGGCTGCTCCCGCGGCATATGGAGGTTCCCAGGCTAGGGGTCAAATCAGAGCTGTAGCCACCAGCCTATGCCAGAGCCACAGCAACGCAGGATCCGAGCCGCGTCTGCAACTTATACCACAGCTCACGGCAACGCCGGATCCTTAACCCACTGAGCAAGGCCAGGGATCGAACCTGCAACCTCATGGTTCCTCATCGGATTCGTTAGCCACTGAGCCATGATGGGAGCTCCGAGTTTGTTTCTGTTTTATAAATAAATTCTTTGGTATCATTTTTATTATGTTGCACATATTGGTGATATCATATGATACTTGTCTTTCTCTTTCTGACTTACTTCACTTAGTATGATAATCTGTAGGTCCTTCCATGTACCATTTCATTCCTTTTATGGCTAATATTCTGTTGTATATATGTACCACATCTTCTTTATCCATTCCTCTGTTGATGGACATTTAGGTTGCTTTCATGTCTTGGTTATTGTAAATAGTGCTGCAGTGTGCGTTGGAATGCATATATCTTTTTGAATTTTTATTTTCTCCAGATACATGCCCAGGAGCGGGATTGCTGGGTCATATGGTAATTCTATTTTTAGTTTTTTATGGAACCTCCATAGTGGTTGTACCAATTTATATTCCCACCAACAGTATAGGAGGGTTCCCTTTCCTCCACACTTTCTCCAGCATTTATTGTTTGCAGACTTTTTTTTTTTTTTTTTTTTTTTTTTTTTTTTTTGGCTTTTTAGGGCCGAACCCACAGCATATGGAAGTTCCCATGCTAGGGGTTGAATAGGAGCTACAGCTGCCAACCTATGCCACAGTCACAGCAACGCAGGATCTAAGCCACATCTGTGACCTATACCACAGCTCACGGCAATGCTGGATCCTTAACCCACTGAGCGAGGCCAGGGATCAAACCTGCAACATTATGGTTACCAGTCGGGTTTGTTAACCAGTGAGCCATGAAGGGAACTCTAAGTTTGTAGACTTTTTGATGATGGCCATTCTGACTGGTGTGAGATGATACCTTATTATAGTTTTGATTTGCATTTCTTTAATTATTAGTGATGTTAAGAACTTTGTTTTGTTTTTTTAGGGCTGCACCTGCAGCATATGGAGGTTCCCAGGCTAGGAGTCGAATTGGGGCTGTAGCTCATGGCCTACGCCACAGCCACAGCAATGTCAGATCCAAGCTTCGTCTTCAACTTACACCACAGCATGTGGCAACGCCAGATCTTTAACCCACTGAGCAAGGCCAGGGATCGCGCCCTGGTTACTAGTCGGATTTGTTAACCACTGAGCCACGATGGGAACTCTGAGAATCTTTTCATATGCTTTTTGGCCATCTGTATGTCTTCTTTGGAGAAATGTCTGCCCATTTTTTGATTGGGTTGTATGCTTTTTTGATATAAAGCTGTATGACATGTTGGTTTATTTTGGAGATTAATCCCTTGTTAGTTGCTTCATTTGCAGAGATTTTTTTTCCAGTTCTGCAGGTTGTGTTTTTATTTTTTATTTATTTATTTATTTTTATAGATTAAAGTGTGTTTTTTTTTATTTTCCCACTGTACAGCAAGGGGATCAAGTTATCTTTACATGTATACATTACAATTACATTTTTTCCCCCACCCTTTGTTCTGTTGCAACATGAGTATCTAGACAAAGTTCTCAATGCTACTCAGCAGGATCTCCTTGTAAATCTATTCTAAGTTGTGTCTGATAAGTCCAAGCTCCCGATCCCTCCCACTTCCTCTCCCTCCCATCAGGCAGCCACAAGTCTTTTCTCCAAGTCCATGATTTTCTTTTCTGAGGAGATGTTCATTTGTGCTGGATATTAGATTCCAGTTATAAGTGATATCATATGGTATTTGTCTTTGTCTTTCTGGCTTATTTCACTCAGTATGAGATTTTCTAGTTCCATCCATGTTGCTGCAAATGGCATTATGTCATTCTTTTTTATGGCTGAGTAGTATTCCATTGTGTATATATACCACCTCTTCCGAATCCAATCATCTGTCGATGGACATTTGGGTTGTTTCCATGTCCTGGCTATTGTGAATACTGCTGCAATGAACATGAGGGTGCATGTGTCTCTTTTAAGTAGAGTTTTGTCCGGATATATGCCCAAGAGTGGGATTGTGGTGTCATATGGAAGTTCTATGTATAGATTTCTAAGGTATCTCCAAACTGTTCTCCATAGTGGCTGTACCAGTTTACATTCCCACCAGCAGTGCAGGAGGGTTCCCTTTTCTCCACAGCCCCTCCAGCACTTGTTATTTGTGGATGTATTAATGATGGCCATTCTGACTGGTGTGAGGTGGTATCTCATGGTAGTTTTGATTTGCATTTCTCTTATAATCAACGATGTTGAGCATTTTTTCATGTGTTTGTTGGCCATCTGTATATCTTCTTTGGAGAAATGTCTTTTCAGGTCTTTTCCCCATTTTTCCATTGATTGATTGGCTTTTTTGCTGTTGGGTTGTATAAGTTGTTTATATTGTGTTTTTATTTTTTTAGTGGTTTTCTTTGCTATCCAAAAGCTTTTAAATTTAATTAGGTCTCATTTGTTTATTTTTGATTTTATTTTCATTACTCTAACGGGTCGATCAAAAAAGATACTGCTTCCACTTATGCCAAAGAGTGTTCTGCCTGTGTTTTCCTCTAATAGTTTTATAGTATCAGGCCTTAAGTTTAGATCTTTCATCCATTTTGAGTTTATTTTTGCATATGGATTGGAGAATGTTCTAATTTCATTCTTTTACATGTAGCTGCCCAGTTTTCCCAGCCCCACTTATTGAAGAGACTCTCTTTCCTCCATTGTATATTCTTGCCTCCTTTGTCATAGATAAGTGGGGATTTTTTTTGCCACACCCATGGCACATGGAAGTTCCCCAGCCAGGATTGAATCTGAGCTGTAGCTGTGATCTGTGCCACAGTTGTGGCAATGCTGGATCCTTAACCTGCTTTGCCACAGTGGGAACTCCTGTAATAGGCTAGGGGTCTAATTGGAGCTGTAGCTGCCAGCCTCCATCAGAGCCACAGCAATGCAGGATTCAAGCAACATCTGCGACTTACACCACAGCTCACAGCAATGCCTGATCCTTAACCCACTGAGCAAGGTCAGGGATCGAACCCACAACCTCATGGTTCCTAGTCAGATTCGTTAACCACTGAGCCACAGCAGGAACTCCCTGTCATCTCATTTTGACTAACTTTCTGTGTTTATGGTCTTTTTTCCACAGGCTGCAGGATTGTAGTTCCTCTCGTTTCTGGTCTCTGCCCCCTGGTGGGTGGAGCTGGATCTTGTCCATCTGATGGTCAGGGCTGTGTTGAGGGGTATGTTTAGAGGTGACTACAAGCTCTAAATGACTTGAGGGAGCCTGTCTGCATTCAATTTCATTTATTTTTTGGTGTGAGGGCTGTTTTTTATATGGATGTCTGTCACCTCTTTGCTCAGGGTATGCTAGCTTTTATCCCCTTGATAGATGCAACTGATGTTGTAGTGACCAGAGCCTGTACTGGATATTGAGGGGGTCTCTTCTTTGCTCTGTGGTTGTCACTGGCCTTTTGGGGGCAGGGTCTGTATCCTAGTTGTTGGAGTAGTAGTCCCCAGATGTTTCTGAGCTGTATTTCTGTGGCACGAGGTAGGTGGGATTGGAGCACTCCCAGTAGGAGAGGAATCCCTGAGTGTCTCTTTGTCGGTCCTGTTCACCTGTGAGTATGCTCTGTTGTATCACCTTTGACCCATTTTGCAGATTCACAGAGTACACTGTTATTAGCACTGCTCTGCTGGCAATTGGGCCTGGTGTCTCTCAGGCATTGTTTTCACTGGGCTACCAGTGAAGATTCACTAAGGTCAGGTCCCAGGACTGCAGTAGTTGTGTACCTGGGCCTGGTGTGGGCGCTAGGGAGGCAGCTCAGACTTTGTTCTGGCCCAGACCTGGTGTGTACATGCCCACAAAGTCCACAACTGCTAAAGCCAGACCCGTCTCAGTCTTGAGGACACTTATTTGTTCACATGCTCCCCAACTGCTGAATGTACAAAGCCAGGAATGGAGTTGCCCATCTGTGATTCTTGCAGCCGGGAGGAGAAGTTTCAGCTCTTCTTCTTCAGTCCAAGGCCCCTTGGCCTCAGCTGTAATTTCAACTGCACATCCTCGTGTGGGCAGTGCACTGAAGACTGCTTCCAAGGCAGCAGACATCGGCCCTATCCAGGCAGGAGGGAGGGTGGGGTGGTGTCCTGATGTACAAACCTGCTCAGAGGGAGGTGAGCTGGGGATCAGGCACATGGGCTGGGGATCAGGTACACAGGCTTACTCCATGGGAGTGGGCTGGCAGAGTTTGCTGTGAGTGAACTACTCCGAAGGGAGGCTTGGGTGGGGCATGCCTGCTCACTCTGGCAGGATTTATTCAGCCCATTTTTAAATCTGGATGTTTATTGTTGAATTTTAAGCTAAGGGGTCAAATAAGAAATCCTGTAGCAAAATTAGACAGTATTTTGAACTGAGTAATAAATATTACAATATGTCAAAATCTGTGGGTATAGGTAAAGCAGTGCTTGTGGAGAAATATGTAGATTTAAATACTTATTTTAAAAAGAAAAGTTTAGGAGTTCCCAGGTGGCTCAGCGAGTTAAGGGTCCAGCATTGTCACTGCTGTGCCTTGGGTCGCTGTTGTGGTGTAGGTTTGACCCCTGGTCTCAGAGACTTCTGCATGCCCCAGATGCAGCAAACAAACAAAAAAACAAGCAAAAAACATCAAAAGTTCAGAGCAAAGGATCTGTCTCCTCTTTAATAAATAAGAAAAGAGAAAACTGAGCCCAAAATAAGTAGAAGGGAGGAAGATAGAGTGGAAATCAGTGAAATATAAAAGAAGATTGGCGGTTCCCGTTGTGGCGCAGCAGAAACGAATCCGACTAGGAACCGTGAGGTTGCAGGTTCACTCCCTGGCCTCGCTCAGTGGGTTGAGGATCCGGCGTTGCCATGAGCTGTGGTGTAGGTCACGGATGTGGCTTGGATCTGGCTTTGCTATGGCTGTGGTGTAGGCCAGCAGCTGTAGCTCCGATTAGACTCCTAGCCTGGGAACCTCCATATGCCGCAGGTATGGCCCTAAAAAAAAAAAGTAGATTAAATAACAGAGAACATTAATCAAGGGAAAAGTTATTTCTTTGAAAATACTAATAAAATTGACAGACTCCTGCAGAAATAATAAAAAGGGAACACAGAAATCACCAACAGAAGTTGACAGAGGATATCACTACTGATCTTACAGCTGTTAAAAGAATAAAAGGGGAATGTTAGGCCAGTAAATTTGACAGTCAGTTTAGATGAAGTAGACAAACTCCTTGAGAAACACTGCTTACCAGAGCTGACAGAAAAAAGAGAAAATCTCAATAGCTCTATATCTATTAAAGGAATTGGATTTATTATCAAATACTTAAAAATAACTTCTTACAGAGATGGCTTCACCTTTGAATTCTATCAAACGTTTAAGATCTTCCACAAACTCTTTGAGAAAAACAGAGGAGCCAGGGGACTTCCTTGATTATTTAATAAGGTCACCATAATCCTGATATCAAAATCTGACAAAGGTATTATAAGAAAATTCAGATCAGTATCCCTCATGAATGCAAACATCAACATTTTAAACAAAAAATTAGCAAATCATATATAGCAATATACAAGAACCAGATAATACATCATGACCAAGTGGGTTTATCTCAGGAATTCAAAATTGATTTAATATTTGAAAATCATTTAGTGTGATTCACGTGTTAACAGAATAGAGGGGAAAATCAACACAGTCATCTCAATAGGTGTTAAAAAAGCCTTTGAGAAAATTCAACAACTAGTTATGGTAAAAAACAAAAAACAAAAAAAACCCACTTTTAGCAGACTTGGAATGGAAAGGGAATTCCTCAGCTGATAAAAGTAAAGGAAATTCCTCAACTGATAAAGGCAATCTGTGAAAAACCTATAGCTAACATAAAATTTGTTTTCCTCCTAAGATTGGGAATAAGGTAAGGATACCCCCTTTCACCACGTTTCCATGCACTACATGTAACAGCCAATGAAGCAAGAAATGCAAAGACACAAAGTTTGTCTTTATTACAGACATCATCATTGCTTCTGTAGGAAAATCCAGAGGAATCTATAATATGACTGCTAGGCCAACTGTATGATGTATGTAAAAAATCCTTCATAATCTGAGAAAACATCATAGTGTCATTAAATGGATTAGGTAGATACTGAGTTGTGCTATGAATGCATTCTCAACCATGTTAACATGCATAAAATGGCTAGAAAGAAATATATCAAAATGCTAATACTAATACTGCAGAGTGGTAGGTTTATGCATGATAATTTTCTATATTTTCCAATTTGTTAATATGTATTTTTTTTAAATGTTGTATCTTTGGAGTTCCCATTGTGGCTCAGTGGTTAATGAATCCAACTAGGAACGATGAGGTTGCAGGTTTGATCCCTGGCCTTGCTCAGTGGGTTAAGGATCTGGTGTTGCTGTGAGCTGTGGTGCAGGTTACAGACATGGCTCAGATCCCGTGTTGCTGTGGCTCTGGCGTAGGCCGGCGGCTACAGCTCTGATTCGACCCCTAGCCTGGGAACCTCCATATGCTGCAGAGGCGGCCCTAGAAAAGGCAAAAAGACAAAAAGACCAAAAAAAAAAAAAAAAAGTTGTGTCTTTTAAAATCTAGTCATAACAGACAGGAAACTTTCAGGCATTGAGAACTGCTATTGTTATTAAAGCATGAAACAGACCTGAAACTGCATTTCACACATAATTTAAAACCTACCTTTTCACCCCAATCAGAATTATGCTGCGTTAATGGTACCATATAAAAAGAATTCAGGAAATAATTTCCATCATTCATACAGTGACATATAAGGTATCCTGGTTCCATACTATTTTTTAAATGAGCGTTGCTTTTTGTTTTTGTTTTTGTTTTTTTGTGGCCACAGCATGCAGTGGCTTGATTCGGGACCTCAGTTCCCAGACCAGGGGTTGAACCCAGGCTGCAGTGTTAAAAGAGTGGCTAAGTCCCAACCACTAGACCACCAGGGAAGTCCCAGTGAGCTTTGCTTTTATAAGTAACATTTTTTTCTATAAGTAGCATATTTCTTTTTAAAAATTATATATATATATATATATATTTTTTTTTTTTTTAAGAAGAAAAAGTTGCGACCACTATACAACTTGGTCTCTTTTTTTCCTAATGAAAATATTCTCCCTCCGATGTTTCTCTCTCCAGGGGGTCACTGAAGGGGGCGAAAGTAAGACCCCCGCCCTCCCCCCACCCCCGAGGTGTGGGCTGTGTTGATCTGGGTGGTGGCCTCAGGGGTGTTTGTGTAGAAAAATTAAGCAACCTATCTTTATGGTCTGTGCTTTTAATTTTTTTTCCTGAATGTGTTTTATTACTTTTAGAGTTGTACAACAATCATCACAATGTGCTTTTAATTTTTGTGTATAAGTTTTACTTTTTTTTTTTCTTTTTGCCATTTCTTGGGCCGCTCCTGTGGCATATAGAGGTTCCCAGGCTAGGGGTCTAATCAGAGCTGTAGCACCAGCCTACGCCAGAGCCACAGCAATGCGGGATCCGAGCCACGTCTGCAACCTACACCACAGCTCACAGCAACACTGGATCCTTTAATCCCCTGAGCAAGGCCAGGGATTGAACCCACAACCTCATGGTTCCTAGTCGGATTCCCTAACCACTGAGCCACGATGGGAACTCCAAGTTATACTTAATTTTAACAAGGAAATTTTGTGAAATATTTTTCCCTCCAGGGTTGACATTAAATTGCTTTTGTCCAGCGTTTTTATAGCTCTGTACTTAAGAACATGCTTTTTCGCCTTTTCATTTCTCTCCCACTTTAGAAACACATACCGCATGATTGAACAAGATGACTTTGACATTAACACCAGGCTACACACGATTGTCAGAGGGGAAGATGAGGCAGCCATGGTGGAGTCAGTAGGCCTGGCCCTTGTGAAGCTCCCAGATGTCCTTAACCGCCTGAAGCCGGATATCATGATTGTCCATGGAGACAGGTTTGATGCCCTGGCGCTGGCTACATCCGCTGCCTTGATGAACATCCGAATCCTTCACATTGAAGGGGGGGAAGTCAGTGGGACCATTGACGACTCCATCAGACACGCCATAACGAAACTGGCTCATTATCACGTGTGCTGCACCCGGAGTGCCGAGCAGCACCTGATATCCATGTGCGAGGACCACGATCGCATCCTGTTGGCAGGCTGCCCTTCCTATGACAAGCTTCTCTCCGCCAAGAACAAGGACTACATGAGCATCATTCGGATGTGGTTGGGTGGGTATCAGTCTTTATTCAGCCTAATCCCTGCCTTTGTCAGAAAGGTCGGATGTGCTTCAGTCCTTTTGGAGACTTTGGTGGGTAGAAGGTTGCATTAGCAATCAGGAGGCTAAGGTTTGTAGCCCATATAGATCTCACTCTATGGTATGACGTTAGCTTTCTGAGACTCCCCTTTTCTATAAAAGAGACTTAATGGATTGAATTTTTAAAATCTATGCTGTATTTATACAAGGGAATGCTTTTAATCCATTATATATGATGTTAATGGGTGAATAGTTAGTAGTTACAAGAACAGATCCTGACATATCAAAAAGGGAAAAAAAGCAGGCTATAAAATTATAAAATACGCTATTTTTATAAAAACAATAACATAATAAAAGGTTGAGAAGTGTGTATGCCAAGCCATTTATAATATTTCTGGTTAGTAGAATTATGGGTGTTTTTTCCCCTTCGTTTTTTAGCAAAATGAAAACGATTGTTATTTTTAATTTGAATGCCTTTCTTATGGGCTTGTTGGAATACTCAGGTGAGATAATGAATATTGAAAGCAGTTAATAAGCCATAAGTACTTAATATAAAGAATTAGGATTATTCTTAAAAAGCAGAAGTCATAGGTTACCATTAGCATTTGTTACTCAGTAAAGAAGCCTTAAGGCCTATTCTTAGTGATCTGGATTTTTGGAAATTACTCTTTGCTAATCAGAGGTAGAGAAAATAGGTTTACAAACAATGTCCATTGGTTCATTTGTAGTGAGAGTGCTATCTGAGAGGACACCTAATCTAATCACCTATTAGGTATTTAGGACTCTCCTCCCTGAAGAGGTAGATCTGTTGAAGAGTGAAGTTAATGAATACTAAGTGGAGTTGATGATTGTGTAATCACAGTGATTGTGTATATTTTAAACCCAGAACTCATTAGAATAGGAAAGAAATTGGGCTGTTCTACTATATAAATTAATCCATTCTATGTATTGTATTTCTTTCTTTCTTTTTTTTTTTTTTTTTTTTTTTTTGTCTTTTTAGGGCTGCACCTGTGGCATAGGGAAGTTCCCAGATTAGGGGTCCAGTCGGAACTACAGCTGCTGGCGTACACCACAGCAACATCAGATCCGAGCTGCATCTGCAACCTACACCACAGCTCATGGCAACACCAGATCCTTAACCCACTGAAGCCAGGAATGGAACCCAAAACCTTATGGTTCCTAGTCGTATTCATTTCCACTGAGCCACAACAGGAACTCCCATTCTATGTATTTTTTATCCTTGGACAAATTTCGTAGCTATCAGGGAACCTGTCAAGATAATGCTGATGGGACAGACTTCTGTCTTTTCAATCTCCCCTTTCTGAAAGCTTCTAAGTAAACATTCTTGCATTCTGTTCTGATTATAGTGTTAGCTCTGTCTTCTGAAAAACTTTTAAGTGAATAGAAAATAACCTTTATAAAGCAGAATGCAGCTAAATTGTACTTGTAAGGCTTAAAGTTCTATTTGGAACCATTTAAGCAGTTTCTTTGTGAAATGAAGAATGACAGAATAGAAAAAACTAGATTATTATTATTATTTTTTGCCTTTTTGCCATCTCTAGGCCCGCTCCCACGGCATATGGAGGTTCCCAGTCTAGGAGTCTAATCGGAGCTGTAGCCACAGCAACACAGGATCTGAGCCCCATCTGCAACCTACACCACAGCTCACGGCAACGCCGGATCCTTAACCCACTCAGCAAGGTCAGGGATCCTGGTTGGATTTGTTAACCACTGTGCCACAATGGGAACTCCAAAACTAGATTATTTTTAAAACTAGTTGGGGAGTAAAAGGCATTGAGCCAAAGCCACCTATTCCTGGCAGTAATACCTTTTGTGCAAAGGCTGTATTTTTTTTTTTTTCCACAGATGAAGCATATGGAAGTTCCTGGGCAAGGGGGCTGAATCAGAGCTACAGCTGCCAGCCTATATCACAGCCAAGCCATGTCTGCAACCTATACCACAGCTGAGGGCAATGCCAGATCCTTAACCCACTGAGCAAGGCCAGGGATCAAACCTGCGTTCTCACAGATGCTAGTTGGGTTCTTTTCCACTGAGCCGACTAGGAACCATGAGGTTGCGGGTTCCATCCCTAGCCTTGCTCAGTGGGTTAAGGATCCAGCATTGCTGTGAGCTGTGGTGTAGGTCGCAGACGCGGCTCGGATCCTGTGTTGCTGTGGGATAGGTAGCTCCAGCTCATGGTCCTGTGTTTTCTTTTTCTTTTTTCTTTTTGGTTTTTAGGGCCACACCTGCAGCATATGGAGGTTCCCAGGCTAGGGGTCGAATCGGAGCTGTAGCCGCTGGCCTACACCACAGCCACAGCAACTTAGGATCCGAGCCGCATCTGCGACCTACACCACAGTTAACACGGGATCCTTAGCGACCTACGCTCACAGTTAACACCGGATCCTTAACATACTGAACAAGGCTAGAGATCCAACCTGCATCCTCCTGGATCCTAGTCAGATTCGTTTCCACTGAGCCCCAGTAGCCACTCTTGTCCTGTGTTTTCTTTTTCACTGTGTTTTTTTTCCTTTTAAGATGTCTAGTTTTTGCTCTTTTGTTACCCCTTTTAATGAAGAAACCGCTTAAATGGCTCCATATAGAGCGTTAGGTTACAAAGTGCAATCCTGCTGCTTTCTGCATTATAGGGTTATTTTCTAAATACTACAAATCTTGCTTAATCACACTTAAAGTGAAAGATAAATGAGGTGTGGAAAGCTCTCATGGGGTACACTGCTGGAATTTTTCTTCCTTTTCACCTTCCACTTGGCCCTTAGCAATAAGTCGTGTAGATTGATTCTCTGCACGGGACCAGAGAAGCTCCATTCGTCCTCACTGCCAAAGAAAAATTGCTACCAAGAAAGGAAGCCGCAAAGAGACTTGCCCTATAAGTGCTCTCAAGACCGAGTACGTGAGCAAACTGAACCCGGAAAAGGAGTGTGGGCTGAAGGGACCTTGTGACAAGTACTGTATTTTGCCACCACTTGTGTACCTGTGCTTTAGGGTTTTTTGTATCAGCCACAGGGAATCATGTATGAATAATTCAACTGCTACATTAAAGGCTGACGTCATTCCTCTGTTTACCAGTCACAGAGGAGCTGATGCACATTGTAGAAATACGTGTTAGAGCAAAACTAGCTTGTACTTGTGGCCAGATTTTGGCATCTACATAATATTTCCAGATCCTTTACAACAAATACACCTCTTTTAATGCTGTTTTTCCTCACTTTTTTTTTTTTTTTTTTTTTTTTTTTTGTCTTTCTGTCTTTTCCAGGGCCGCAGCCGAGGCATTTGGAGGTTCCCAGGCCAGGGGTTGAATTGGAGCTGTAGCCACCAGCCTACACCACAGCCACAGCAATGCCAGATCCGAGCCACATCTGTGACCTACACCACAGCTCCCGGCAACGCTCGACCCTTAACCCACTGAGCGAGGAGGCCAGGGATCGAACCCACGATCTCATAGTTCCTAGTCAGATTCATTAACCACTGAGCCGAGACGGGAACTCCATGTTTTTCCCTCACAATGTTTTAATCCTCTTTGAAATAGTTTCTTGGTAATGGCCCCAGTCTCTACCTAGTGGATTATCTGAGTTTGTGTTGATTGCATCTTTCTAGACTTATGTTTCTAATCAATTCTTCTAGGCCTTTAGGTCTTTTTTCTACTTTGTTCAAAAATTGAATAATTATATTTCCACCGCCAATGTAGAACATGATGGGACCAATTATTTTTTAAAATACAATTGTGGAGCCTGAGTCTTATAAATCGAATACTACTGAAGATGATCAGCAAACATTTTCTGATACCGTTAAATCATTAGAAATAACTGCCACTGTTTGAATTTGGATTAATAAACATAGTTCATGAAAAGTTGATCATTAAAACGAATATCAGGAGTTCCCATTGTGACTTAGAGGTAATGAACCCAACTGGTATCCATGAGGACATGGGTTTGATCCCTGGCCTCGCCCAGTGGGTTAAGGATCCAGCATTGCCATGAGCTGTGGTGTAGGTCGCAGATGCGGCTCGGATCTGGCATTGCTGTAGCTGTGGTGTAGGCTGGCAGCTATAGCTCCGATTCGACTCCTAGCCTGGGAACCTCCGTATGCCGCGAGTGCAGTCCTAAAGAGCAAAAAAAAAGGAAAAAGGCAAGTAGAGCTCATTTTCAGTTTTATGAGGTAATATAGGCCCTGCTGCAAAATGTTTTTGTGTTATTTGGCATAGCACTGTCCATCCAGATTTTTTACATTTTTGCCGAGGAACTGTCCTTGGGATCTTCATCTGGGGATGAGTGAAACCTTTCTGGTCCTTTGAACAGAGTCAGAAGCACCAGCCAGTTGTTGCATCTGGTGCGTGATGGTATGGGGAAGCTGCTTTGCATTGTATGAATTTATTTAATGCCCATTCAGTCTCTAAATGTCCTGCTTTGCAACACATCGTTCTTCATTAATAGTGCTGATAATTCATTAGAAACACTGGTCAGGAGTTCCCGTCGTGGTGCAGCAGCTAACGAATCTGACTAGGAACCATGAGGTTGCGGGTTTGATCCCTGGCCTTGCTCAATGGGTTAAGGATCCAGCGTTGCCATGAGCTGTGGTGTAGGTCACAGACACGGCTCGGATCCTGTGTTGCTGTGGCTCTGATGTAGGCTGACAGCTACAGCTCCGATTCGACCCCTAGCCTGGGAACCTCCATATGCCACGGAAGCGGCCCTAGAAAAGACAAAAAGACAAACAAACAAACAAAAAAACACTGGTCAGAAACTGGGAAGCATCATATTTTCTCATGCTTTGAAGTATTCTGGATTTTAAAGCAATGAGGTCTCATGTCTGCTACCTAACATTCCAAGCCCTGTTGTAAAATGGGAAGTTTGCTGGAGAATCCTTGGACTTGGGCTCTCAGTTCTCATCCTTGGCTCCTAATTTGGATGCCCTGCTTAGCATGTGACGAAACAGTTGTGCCTTAGAATTTTTAAAAGCAGACACGTTGGAGGCTTGCTTTCTGGAATGTGTTTCTTCTTCCTCCCTGAAGATGCTTAACTAATGAAGCACTGTGGTTTGATTTTTCTTTAAACAGGTGATGATGTCAAGTCTAAAGATTACATTGTGGCCCTCCAGCACCCTGTGACCACTGACATTAAGCATTCCATAAAGATGTTCGAGTTAACCTTGGATGCGCTTATCTCATTTAACAAGCGGACCCTAGTTCTGTTTCCAAATATTGATGCAGGTAATTGCACTCGAAAATGAATGAATGCCACCTACCTTTCCAGTGTGATGTGTCTGTGATGTCTTCCTTTGACTGTCTTTCCTGTCTTTCTCACCTTATCCTTGAGAACCGTTCTGTTCTGAGATACATTCTGATTTTCAGAGGATCACCAATTTTGCATTAGATGGAAGAGTGTGTGATATTACTGTCAATCCTGGTAGAATAGACACTTGAAAGAAAGAAATACTTGAAAAAAAATGCCACATCTCCACTCTGGTTTCATGGTTAGTCTCTTGCCTGCAGTGTTCATCCATGAGAAAATGGAACAGGCAAGAGATAGACACCTTAGAATTGGAAAGAGTATCTCTAGGAATGTAATGATCCTACTGACCACAGTAAAATAGCCATTCTTGGTGTTTCTTGTTCTTTCATTTATGTTAGCTATACTTTAATCATTTTTTTTAATTAAAAAAAAATTTTTTTTTGTCTTTTTGCCGAGGGCAGCTCCCTCGGCAAATGGAGGTTCCCAGGCTAGGGGTCTAATCGGAGCTGTAGCCACCGGCCTGCACCAGAGCCACAGTAATGCAGGATCCAAGCTGTGTCTGCAACTTACACCACAGTTCATGGCAACACAGGATCCTTAACCCACTGAGCGAGGCCAGGGATCAAACCCACAACCTCATGGTTCCTAGTCGGATTCGTTAACCACTGAGCCACCATGGCAACTCCCAGCTATACTTTTATCTTGAGCTTAGGCAGTTTAGATCTGTGGTCCCCAACCAGTTGATCCTTAGGCCTACCCTGATAGATCACCTCCTAGTGGATGGAACCGTAGTCTCTGGTGTTAGTGAGACCTTCGGTTAATGGTGGAGATATGAGAAATAAATGAGAAACGCCAGATCAGGGCCTGATACTGAGGGAGTTTCAAATACTGGTTGTTGTTAGCTGACAATAACTCATTGCTAAGCTTTTAGGTATTTCTTGGTAGAGGAGGCAGGACCCTTTCACCCTCTTACTCTGAAAGAATCCTCTTGGTGTGGCTGGAGTAATCTTTTCTTTTCTTTTTTTTTTTTTTTTGGTCTTTTTGCCTTTTCTTGGGCCACTCCCACGGCATATAGAGGTTCCCAGGCCAGGGGTCAAATCGGAGCTGTAGCCACCGGCCTGCACCAGAGCCACAGCAACGTGGGATCCAAGCCACATCTTCGACCTATACCACAGCTCACGGCAACGCCGGATCCTTAACCCACTGAGCAAGGCCAGGGATCGAACCCACAACCTCATGGTCCCTAGTCGGATTTGTTAACCACTGTGCCACGACGGGAACTCCTGGAGTAATCTTTTCTTAACGTTAGAGGGAACAAAGTGGGGTGTCAGTAAGGAAAAAAATTCAAGAGCCCCCAATCCTGGAGTTCCTTGGTAGCTCAGCAGGTTAAGGATCCAGCATCATCATTGCTGTGGCTCTAGTTACTGCTGTGGTGCCAGTTTGATCCCTGGCCCAGGAAATTCTGCGTGTCACGAGTGCAGCTGGAAAAAAAAAAAAACCCACCCAGATTTCATCCAGGTAGTATATCAGAATTTCAAAAACCTCATTATTTATTCTTTTCTAATCCTTTAAAATTTTATATATATATTTATCATATAGTTGTATCTCTTGTTCATTATTCATTGTTGGCGATATTTTGTTTGTAATACACCTGCCTTATTGTATATACTTGAGAATTAGAGATACTTTACCCCTATGAAAGGAAAGGGTCTCAGCAATGCCTGAACCACGTCTGTCACTCACGTCTCCTTCTCACAGGGTTTCTGATAAAATGTATACAAGGAACAACAGGGCAGTGAGCATCAAAGCATCACTTTGTCATGATCTGACCTAGTGCCCAGTTCCCTAATGTGGGATTCTCTGGAGAACAGGGTTAGTGCCTGTGGTTTAGACATAGGGCCAGAGAGACACCTTCACCTGAGCCCAAATCTGAACCTTGGAACAGTAGCACCTTCTGGTGTGCCCTGCGTTACAGTTATAGGTGATAACTGGCATGCTGTGGCAGGAGAAAAGTCACCAGGCCTGCTTAAAGTGGCCAGAGTCCTCTATCTACCTTGCCACAGAGAGAACACATGCAGCCCAGCTTCTGTTAAACCAGTGGCTTCTGGAGTTCCTGTCATGGCACAGTGGAAACAAATCTGACTAGGAACCGTGAGGTTGCAGGTTCGATCCCTGGCCTCACTCAATGGGTTGAGGGTCCAGCGTTGCGTGAGCTGTGGTGTAGGTCGCAGATACAGCTCGGATCTTGCATGGCTGTGGCTCTGGCGTAGGCTGGCAGCTGTAGCTCCGATTGGACCCCTAGCCTGGGAACCTCCCTATGCCGCAGGCGTGGCCTAGAAAAGGCAAAAATACAAAAAAAAAATAATAATAAAAAAATAAGTCACATACTATATAATTCACCCATTTAAAGTTTAATATTCACCAACTATTACATATTCACAGCTTGTACAATCCTTGCCACAGTCAATTTTAGAACATTTTCATCACTCTAAAAATAAACAAAAACAACCTTGTACCACTTAGCTGTAACCCTCTAATCCCTAAAAAGACAAAAGACAACAAACAAAAAAACTGGTGGCTCCTGCCTGGTTGCGAACACTGAGTGGTGGCTGTCCTGCTCTCTAACCAGTCAGACTAGCCGTGTTGCCTCCCTTGGTGGGCAGCAGCCAGGAGGGGTGAATAGTGAGGCAAGCAGCAGAGAGGCCTTAAATATTGTCTCCCCCTCCCGCAATGCATCTGTAACTTTTTTAAAAACTAGGTATTTACAATAAACTATCAGCCACAGTATCAGGATCTCTCTGTGTTTTCTTGGAGCTTAGTCCACATAGGTGGGAGTGCTTGCTGTTCCGTTGAGCTGTTGTTAGTGTAACTGTGACCATAGCTGAGGCAGAGGCCCCCCATCACTTTGGTGTCAGGACCCAGAGACCCTTCCGTTTAGGCCCTCACGGCCTGTCTGGAGCCTCTTAATTGTTGAGGTGAAGGCTTTTCCTGGGAAATGAGTGTTTGCATTGTACAGTGCTGTCTGAAGAGACACAACTGCTGCCGTTTAAAGTTTCTAGATGAGTTGGAGTTCCCGTCGTGGCGCAGTGGTTAACGAATCCGACTAGGAACCATGAAGTTTCGGGTTTGATCCCTGGCCTTGCTCAGTGGGTTAAGGATCCGGCGTTGCCGTGAGCTGTGGTGTAGGTTGCAGACGTGGCTCAGGTCCCGCATTGCTGTGGCTCTGGTGCAGGCTGGTGGCTACAGCTCCAATTAGACCCCTAGCCTGGGAACTTCCATATGCTGCAAGAGCAGCCCAAGAAATGACAAAAAGACAAAAAAAAAAAAAAAAGTTTCTAGATGCGTTGAAGCAGAGGGCTGACCAGATTTTTTTTTTTTTTTTTAGATATTCATCATTCATGAAAAGATCAGTGATTAAAATAACTATTTCCCTAATACCTGTTAGACGTTTTTACAGGGGAGAGTCTTTAAGTAGGGCTGTACCTGCCAGTGCACAGTGCTCCTTTATCTCATAAGCCATGTAACAGTTCTTTTCATTTTCACAGGGAGCAAAGAGATGGTTCGAGTGATGCGGAAGAAGGGCATTGAGCATCACCCCAATTTTCGTGCCGTGAAACATGTCCCGTTTGACCAGTTTATACAGCTGGTTGCCCATGCTGGTTGTATGATTGGGAATAGCAGTTGCGGGGTACGGGAGGTCGGCGCTTTTGGAACACCTGTGATCAACCTAGGAACACGTCAGATTGGAAGAGAAACAGGTAGTTACCTTGGCTTCTATTTCCACTGACTAGGTTTCATATGTATGTATGAGGTCTTACAAGGTATGCATGCATCCGTGCCGGCATAGGTGTTCATCAGTAAGCGAGTGAGTGAGGTGACTGACCCATTCTAGCCTGAAATCTATAAAGAGCACACCATGATGATCAATTTTTTAAGGCTCGACTTACATCTTTATTGTCTTTGTGATTTCAGAGCCAAGAGTTTCTTAATTATGGCCTTTGATGGCTGTGTTTAAGAGAGAATGTGGTTGAATGGGTTGTAAGTCTACGAATGCAAGTCTTTCATTTTCTTGGGCCCAGGAGAGTCCCTGTAGTCAGCACTTCAGAGCATAGCGGTTCTAAGATGCCTCCTTAGTAACTAAAGTGTAAGTAGGATATTATTAATGAATTTCCTCACTGAGCTAGGTCCCCTTATTAACATTAATTCAAATTCTCCTGCTTTCTACCTGCAAATATATTTCTGTAGCTAGTGAAAAAATGTATATAGTTAATAGAAAAAGAACTGGACTGGAATCAGGAGATTAGTTCCAGCTCTGCTCTTTCTCCTCTTCTTCCTAATTGCCATCCTAACTTTCTGTTATCTTTGAACCTTCTTTCCCTTTGCTTCCCAGCGCAGTTCTTTGCTTCCTGCTTCGAAGAAAATAGAAGCCATTAGATAAAAATGCTTTCAACCTCATTAATTCATTCATTAAGAAAATACATAGAGGAGTTCCCGTTGTGGTGCAGTGGAAACGAATCTGACTAATATCCCTGAGGAGGCAGGTTCAATCCCTGACCTTGCTCCGTGGGTCAGAGATCCGGTATTGGCTGTGGGCTGTGGTATAGGTCGCAGATGTGGCTCAGATTCCACATGGCTGTGGCTGTGGTATAGGCTGGCAGCTGTGGCTCTGATTTGACCCCTAGCAGTACCTCTCTATAGCCACAGTGAAGACAGATGCCTTTTAAATTAATGAAGGTTGGAGTTCCCCTCGTGGCTCAGTGGTTAACAGATCCAACTAGGAACCCATGAGGTTGCGGGTTCGATCCCTGGCCTTGCTCAGTGGGTTAAGGATCCGGCGTTGCCATGAGCTGTGGTGTAGGTTGCAGACAAGGCTTGGATCTGGCGTTGCTATGGCTGTGGCGTAGGCCAGTGGCTACAGCTCCGATTGGACCCCTAGCCTGGGAACCTCCATATGCCGCGGGAGTGGCCCTACAAAAGGCAAAAAGACAAAAAAAAAAAAAAAAAAAGAAAGAAAGAAAGAAAGAAAACTGGTGTGCAATATCATTAAAGTCCAGAAAAGAAAGTGTTTCAGGGAGATGGTGTTGAATGCTGCTGAGAGTTCAGATAAGATGGGAACAGAGGACTGAACTCGGGATCTGGCACCGTGCTCTCCTATCAGAAGCCATCTGTGGCATTGCCGTGAACTGTGGTGTGGATCACAGACACGGCTTTGATCCTGCGTTGCTGTGGCTGTGGTGTAGGCTGGTGGCTACAGCTCTGATTAGACCCCTAGCGTGGGAACCTCCATGTGCTATGAGTGTGCTCCCCCCCCCCAAAAAAAAAAAAAGGAAGCAGCAACAGTCTGTATTTTCTGTCACCATGCTTAACAAACTCATGCCCCTACATCCTTTCCTTCTTACCTTCTTGTCTTTGGAGGGTGTGGGGTGTTGGGTCACCCCTGCCTGTCTGCTGCTCAGCCTCCCGCCTGTGTCCTAATCCCCCACCCCTCTTGCCTTTTTAAGCACCTATCAGCCGTCTTTTCTTTCTTCATCCTTTAGCCTCCTCATCATTTAAATTTGCCCAGGCTTCTGGTAGCTTAAAGACAAAACAATACCAAACAAACCTTGCCCTGACCCCACCACACCCTTGTCCAGCCATTAGCCTTCTGCTTTTGTCTTCTATAGCCAAGTCTTTTGAGAAACATGTCATTACTACTCCCTCACATTGGTCAGAAAATGTATGGAGACAAAGTGACTACATCAGCAGCCCACTGGCTCATTGACTAACTGAACAGCATGGCCTGACTGGCTGATCGAACCCCTGGCTGAGCAGATGGAAGGCAGGGCAGGTGGAAAGAGTGGATGGGCTGGGTGATCAGATGAGTGGCAAGTGGACAATGGGTTAATTACCTGGTTTATTTCAATAAACAAAAGCTGAATTGACTCTCTTTGGTGATAAAGGAACCTAGAGCCCTTCAATATTTGATAGACGGAAATCTTGCTGAGAGTGCTTTAAAAGATACAAAGAAAGTTCTCTCCTAGAAGACTTGTTTGAAATCTTCTGGATGTCAGGGCTAAATCTAAGTGCAACAGACTGCTAATTTCTGTATTTTTTGGTTTTCCCCACTTCTGAATCATTGTAATGGCACTGGATTTACCTAGGGGAGAATGTCCTGCATGTCCGGGATGCTGATACCCAAGACAAAATATTGCAAGCACTGCACCTTCAGTTTGGGAAACAGTACCCTTGGTGAGTGTATACTTTTTTTAAAAAGTGAGTTAGGGAGTTCCCGTTGTGGCTCAGTGGTTAATGAATCTGACTAGGAACCATGAGGTTGCGGGTTCGATCCCTGCCCTTGCTCAGTGGGTTAAGGATCCTGCGTTGCCGTGAGCTGTGGTGTAGATTGCAGACTTGGTTTGGATCTGGCATTTCTATGGCTGTGGCGCAGGCTGGCAGCTACATCTCCGATTGGACCCCTAGCCTGGGATACTCCATATGCCGCAGGAATGGCCCAAGAAATGGCAAAAAGACAAGTAATAATAATAATAAATAAAAAAGTGATTTACATAGTGGTGGGGGTGGGGGCGCCTCCATTATCCAGCTGTGATCACTGTCATTCCATATCCCTAGGGGTCCCTAGCTGCTGGTGAGACAGGGCTCACTAATATACCCCCTGTTATTCTACCAAGGGTTCCATTGGAGAATCATTTGTTTATCTCAGTTAATTTATAGCACTTCTGCTAGGAAGTACTGCTGTAGCCTACTCTGAATTTCTATAAATATTAAAAAGTAAAATAACTGAGTTTTTAAAGAAATAGTACAGTTTGGAGTTCTCGTCGTGGAAACGAATCTGACTAGGAACCATGAGTTGTAGGTTCAATCCCTGGCCTTACTCAGTGGGTTAAGGATCTGGCGTTGCCATGAGCTGTGGTATAGGTGGCAGATGCCGCTCAGATCTGGTGTTGCTATTGCTGTGGCTGTGGTGTAGGCCAGCAGCTGTAGCTCTGATTAGACCCCTAGCCTGGGAATGTCCATATGTCACAAGTGCGGCCCTAAAAAGCAAAAAAAAAAAAAAAAAAAAAAAAAAAAAAGGCACAGCATTTTAATTTAGATGGTCATCCTTTCTATTTCAAATTAAAGAGATTTTCTGGTATTTTAACACTTTTTTCTGAAAATAACTTTTTCCCCACAAAAGAAAAGAAACTAAAAAAGCAAAAAAAAAAAAAAAAAAAAAAAAAAATAGTACTGTCCCAAACTGTGAAATTTTCTGAAATTGGCTTAACAAAGATAATTTTTCTTTGATGAAACAGGCATTTTGTTAGTGGTATTTCCAGCTGGACATAGTTGTATTTCAATCAATAATGATATTAGAGGAGTTCCTTTCATGGTGCAGCGGAAACGAATTTGACTAGGAACCATGATGTTGTGGGTTTGATCCCTGGCCTCACATAGTGGGTTAGGGACCCGGCGTTGCTTTGAGCTGTGGTGTAGGTTGCAGAAGTAGCTTGGATCTGGTGTTGTTTTGGCTCTGGCGTAGGTTGGTGACTGCAGCTCTGATTGGATCCCTAGCCTGGGAGCTTCCATGTGCCTCAGGTGCAGCCCTGAAAAGATGAAAAAGCCAAAAAAAAAAAAAATGGTATTAGATACTCCATTGATAACATGAAGGTATTTAGTTACAGTGTTGTGGAAGAGATCCAGATGTTACTTTAAAAAGGAGACGGATAAATTACTTATTACGTACGTATTACCTAAAGTTTCAGATTCCATTAAAACCATGTCCTCAATATAATTTAATATGTACAGGAGATGCATTTAATTTAATTGACTTTTTGGATCTTGCAGTTCAAAGATATATGGGGATGGAAACGCTGTTCCAAGGATTTTGAAATTTCTCAAATCTATTGATCTTCAAGAGCCACTACAAAAGAAATTCTGTTTTCCTCCCGTGAAGGATAACATCTCCCAGGACATTGACCATATTCTTGAAACTCTAAGCGCCTTGGCTGTTGATCTTGGTGGGACAAACCTCCGAGTTGCCATAGTCAGCATGAAGGTAAAATAACTCCTAAGGCCTTAACTTTATATCCCATAGGAAAAGTTGATTTTTTTTTTTTTTTTAAGTGTGGTTGGAATGTAGAACCAGAAACTGATAAAAGAGCCTGTAATCCTTTGGCCACCGGAGTGATTTTTGGATCCATTTCAGTGGTTGCCTCACTATTTTACTAAGAACATTGTAAGGAGGAAAAGTCTCAGGGATTCCAAGGTAGTAGCCTTGAGTCAACTCTGGGGAACCCATTAGGTATCAGAGGAAGCATACGCCACCCAGGAGACGTGAAATTCTGTACTCGGTAACAGTTTGGAGCATGGAGTATGCTGCCTACTATCCCTGTCCAGGGCGGGGATCTGCAAATGGTGAAAGGAATTGCTTCTCCTCTAGAACATGATTTTAGTGGAGAACTGCCTACCTTCAGTCTCCTAACCAAATCATCACCATATGGACAGAGCCTCTCTAACACACCAAATTGTCCCTGTTCAAATGATCTCTGATGACTCAACAAGGAAGGATAAACCTCCCAGAAAAATCTTTGTTCGAAACCTTATAGGTATAAGAAGGCACAGGAGTCCATGAGAAATAGCAAGGGTTTTAAACAAAACAAGGTTGTTGAAATCCAATCGAAGCAAAACAAAACATGATTTTATCTGGTGAAGCCCAAAGTCCTCCTTTAGAAACACTTTTTAAAAAGTCGGAGTAGGGAGCTCCCTGGTGACAGAGCAGCTAGGGACTTGGTGGTGTCACTGTTGTGGCTCGAATTACTGCTGTGGCATGGGTTCGATCCCTGGCCTGGGAACTTCCACATGCTGGTGGCGTAACCCTAAATAAATGAATAGATATTCCTAATAGAATATTTTCTCAACATGAACATGACGTATATTCCGTATCAGTGGCCAGCACGCTCTGGGGTGGCATTTCTAGAAGCATTCCCATTAAAATCAAGAGGAAAAGATGGATTTTTCTGCAACATTATTTAACTTAATTCTCAAAGTTATAAAGGGGGTAACGCAAGGAACAGACAGAAATGGCACTTGTGGACGGGGTAAAACAAAGTACATTATTTATGGACAATATGAATAAACCAACAAGCTTATAGAATTAATAAAACAATGGGGAGTTCCCGTCATGGCGCAGTGGTTAACGAATCCGGCTAGGAACCATGAGGTTTGGGGTTTGATCCCTGCCTCACTCAGTGGGTTAAGGATCCAGCATTGCCATGAGCTGTGGTGTAGGTCACAGACGTGGCTCGGATCTGGCGTTGCTGTTGCTGTGGTGTAGGTTGGCAACTACAGCTCTGATTCAACCCCTAGCCTGGGAACCTCCATATGCCTCAGGTGTGGCCCTAAAAAGCAAAAAAGAAAAAAAAAGAAAATACACACACACACCCAGCTCCAGCCCATACTAATTAGATGCTGGCCAGGTGATTCTGGTGCACAGTGAAGGCTGAGAAGCACAATAGGTTTATTTTTAATGACAGTCATTAGTGAGCTTTAACCCCTGTAAGTGGATAAAAATCCGTTAATAATAGAAGAATGGAAAAAGATCCTGTTGAGAACAACAACAATCTAAACCAGAAAACCATGTAATATTGATAAAGAAAATTAGAAAACTACTATAAAATATAAAGACTTGAAGAATATCCTGGGAGTTCCATTGTGCCTCAGTAGTTAATGAGCCCAAATAGTATCCATGAGGACGCGGGATCAATCCCTGGCCTCACTCAGTGGGTTAAGGACCCAGCATTGTCTCGAGCTGTGGTGTAGGTCGCAGACTCAGTTTGGATCCTGAGTTGCTGTGGCTGAGGTGTAGGCTGGTGGCTACAGCTCGGATTAGACTCCTAGCCTGGAAACCTTTGTATGCTGCGGGTATGGCCCTAAAAAGACCGAAAAAAAAGAAAGAAAGAAAGAAAAATATCCTGGATGGGAATGCTTGTCAGCACTTTTAAAGTCAGTTGTAAGTTTAGCATAATTTCTGTCAACATTTCACTGAGGTTTATTTATTTATTTACTTTATTTTCCTTACACTGTACCTGCAGCGTATGGATGTTCCCAGGCTAGGGGTTGACTCAGAACTGCAGCTGCCAGCATATGCCACAGCCACAGCAATGGGGGACCCTTAACCCAGAGTGAGGCCAGGGATCGAACCCATATCCTCACAGACACTATGTCAGGTTCTTAACCCTCTAAGCTACAACAGGAACTCCTCAGTGAGGTTTTTCAAAGCTGAACAATGTACTGAAACTTACTGAAATAATGCAAGAAGAGCAAAGGAAAAAATTTAAAAGCAAGAATAATTGGGACTATCCCTGATTGGTATTAAAACGTATCACAGAGCCCAGTAATTTAAACATCATAGTATATACCTTTATTGGCTTCATTATGGGATAAGCTTAACGATTAAAGCTTAACGACTGAGAATATTTATTTGATTGCTTCAGTATATAAACAAAGACATTTTGTCAACCTAAAAGAGTAAAATATGACTTTTTAATGAAGATTCAGGTGAGCCAACACTGACCTTATGCTTAAGAGAGGGGCACATCTGGGTGGCTGTGGAGTTGTCACTGCTTCAACGGCCATATGCCAGCCTGGCTTCCCAGGAAACGACGTGGGTGTGTCCCAGGGCTGGCCCAAGCCAGACAGTGTCCCCCTTGCCTAGCAGTCATCTAAATCAGCAGCACTGTCCTAGAGCAATGTCTGATCGACCTTGAAGAAGGGCAAAAGAGTCACCGTCTGCTTCTTAGCTAAGACCAGTGAGACACATCTGGTTTTCTCTTTTAGGGTGAAATAGTTAAGAAGTATACGCAGTTCAATCCTAAAACCTATGAGGAGAGGATTAATTTAATTCTACAGATGTGTGTAGAAGCCGCAGCAGAAGCTGTCAAACTGAACTGCCGGATTTTGGGAGTAGGTGAGATTGTGAATCCCACATCCAAGCAATGTTCATTTTAATGCACAAAGTTTGCTGAGCTGTGATGCGTGACGGAACGTGCAGTCACTGTGTGTGTAGGTGGCTCCAGGTCCTGGAGCGGGGCCTTCCTGGGACCCCAGGGAGCACTATGGGAGAAGCAATGATGGCACTATCTGTCTAGGGGGAGCTCCAGGTTTAGCTCAGAACCGCCTCCGTTTCCTTGCAGGCCCTGGTAATGTTTTTCTTAGGAGATCTGGGCTGAATTCATTTATGTTGCAAGCCCAGAAAGTCGGCACACTTTTCTAAGGTGGCTCATTGGAATTATTTTCCTTGTGTTTGTGGTGGAGCTCAGGCATTTCCACAGGCGGCCGGGTAAATCCTCGGGAAGGAATTGTGCTGCATTCCACCAAACTGATTCAAGAATGGAACTCTGTGGATCTCAGGACCCCCCTGTCTGACACTTTGCATCTCCCCGTGTGGGTAGACAACGACGGCAACTGTGCTGCTTTGGCAGAAAGGAAATTTGGCCAAGGAAAGGGCCTGGAGAACTTCGTGACGCTTATCACAGGCACAGGTAAGAGGAGTAGAAGGCTGCCTCAGGAGCTCGAGGGTGTGCACCACTCAGCCAGGCAGTTGACACGTCTGCTTTCACGTCTGCTTTCGCTTTGGCTTGAGTAGAGCCTGAAAGTGAGAGCTGAGGGCCCGCCCAGTTCCTGGAGCCACCTACACACACAGAGCTTGTGCTTGACTCTGTGCCGCATCTGCGGTCTTCTAAATTCCCAGGAACTTGTCAGAGCTATTCAAGGCCCCCATTCCCCAAAGCTTCTCATTTCTTGGCTTTTTTCAATTTTTTTTTCCACGTTTTATTTATTTATTTATTTATATTTTTTTGGTCTTTTTGCCTTTTCTAGGGCCGCACCCGCAGCATATGGAGGTTCCCAGGCTAGGGCGCGAATTGGAGCTGTAGCCTCCGGCCTATACCACAGCCACAGCAACTCGGGATCCATCCGAGCTGCATCTGCGCTGCATGTCCAGCTGCTTCCGCAACCTACACCACAGCTCCCGGCAACACCAGATCCTTAACCCACTGAGTGAGGCCAGGAGTGGAACCCGCAACCTTATGGTTCCTAGTCAGATTTGTCAACCACTAAGCCATGACGAGAACTCCACGTTTTAATTTTTTTATTAAAGTACAGTTGATTTACAGTGTTGTGCTGATTTCTGCTTATAGAGCAAAGAGACCCAGTCACACATATACATACAGGCTCTTTCTTATATTATCTTCCTTTATGATCTATGCCAAGAGACTGGATATAGTTCTCCGTGCTACACAGTAGGACCTCATTGCTTATCTATTCTTTTTTTTTTTTTTGGCTTTTCTAGGGCCGCTCCTGCGGCATATGGAGTTCCCAGGCCAGGGGTCTAATCAGAGCTGTAGCCACCGGCCTATGCCAGAGCCACAGCAATGCGGGATCCATCCGACCTGAATCTGTGCCCTGTGTCCAGCTGCTTCTGCAACCTACACCACAGCTCACGGCAATGCCAGATCGTTAACCTACTGAGCAAGGCCAGGGATTGAACCCACAACCTCATGGTTCCTAGTCGGATTCATTTACCACTGCACCACGACAGGAACTCCTCATTGCTTATCTATTCTAAGTGTAATCGTTTGCATCTATTACAAATGATTACACTTAGTTTCTTTTTTTTTTTTTTTTTTTTTTTTTTTGGTTGTTGTTGTTGTTATTGTTGCTATTTCTTGGGCCGCTCCCGCGGCATATGGAGGTTCCCAGGCTAGGGGTTGAATCGGAGCTGCAGCCACCAGCCTACGCCAGAGCCACAGCAACGCGGGATCCGAGCCGCGTCTGCAACCTACACCACAGCTCACAGCTCACGGCAACGCCGGATCGTTAACCCACTGAGCAAGGGCAGGAACCGAACCCGCAACCTCATGGTTCCTAGTCAGATTCGTTAACCACTGTGCCACAACGGGAACTCCTACACTTAGTTTCTATTACAAACTCCCTGTCCATCCCACTCCCTCCCTTCCCCCCCTTGGCAGCCACAGTCTGTTCTCTCTGTCTCTGAGTCTCTTAATGTTTTGCAGCTTCTCATTTCTCATTCCCCAGCTTTTCCTCCCACTCCCTTTGGTTAATACGTCATTTGCCCCAACTGTGGTCCAATGCCCTGGCAGCAGAGACCAAGAAATATACTTTGCTTTGAAATGTTTTTGACACGCTGTGGTAAATGGAATGACTGGCTTACAGGACCTGCTCTCCCCAGTATTCTGTGATAGTCTATATGGGAAAAGAATCTGAAAAAGAATGGATTGTGGATAACTGAATCACTTCATGGTATGCAGAAATGATCACAATACGGTAAATCAACACTACTTCAATAAAACTTTAAAAAATGAAAAAAATACATTTAAAAATGTTTCTGACAAGTGGCCCCTGGGTAGCTCCCTCTGCTCTCAGAGAGTTCAGAGGTGGGTGAGAGAAAGGCAAGCCCTCAGAGCTGGCCCTCCAAGAACTACCGCAGTCTTTGAGAATAGGGTTTAGTATTGGCATCTGTATTGGGCATGGAGTCTGATGTTCAAAGCCACTGCCAAGCTGAGGATGAGGGTAGCGGTGATGGGACCAGAAAATGCCAGAAATCTCCTATTAAGATTCAGCTGTTTTTTTCCTAATTAGTCCCTTGGTCATGGTAAACTTTCTCAGAGTTGCAAAAAAAGTTGATTCTGCCAGTTTATTCACTGCTTTGGTGGAAGGATGGACTTTTGGGGTTCTCTACTCTGCCCCTTTTGCTAATATCCCAATTTTTAAAATTTCTCAAATGAATTTATCACGTCTGTAGTTGTATAATGACCATAACAATCCAATTCCACAGGATTTCCATCCCATAACCCACGCACATCCCCCCACCCCACAAATTGTCTCCTCCAGAGACCATAAGTTTTTCAGTGTCTGTGAGTCAGCATCTGTTCTGCAAAGAAGTTCAGTCTGTCTTTTTTTTCGTATTCCACAAGTCAGTGAAAGCATTTGATGTCAGTGTCTCATTGTATGGCTGACTTCACTTAGCATGATAATTTCTAGGTCCATCCATGTTGCTAAAAATGCCAGTATTTTGTTCCTTTTAATGGCTGAGTAATATTCCGTTGTGTATATGTACCACATCTTCTTGATCCACTCCTCTGTCAATGGACATTTAGGTTGTTTCCATGTCTCAGCTATTGCAAATAGTGCTGCAATGAACATCGGAGTACATGTGTCTTTGCGAGTCATGGTTTTCTCTGGATAGAAGCCCAGGAGTGGGATTGCTGGATCAAATGGTAATTCCATTTTTAGTTTTCTGAGGAATATCCATACTCTTTTCCACAGTGGTTGCACCAATTTACATTCCCACCAACAGCGTAATAGAGTTCCCTTTTCTCCATACCCTCTCCAGCACTTATTGTTTGTAGACTTTTTGATGATGGCCATTCTGGCTGGTGTAAGGTGGTACCTCAGAGTGGTTTTGATTTGGATTTCTCTAATCATGAGTGATGTTGAGCATCTTTTCATGTGTTTTTTGGCCATGTGTATGTCTGCCTTGGAGAATTGTCTGTTTAGATCTTCTGCCCATTTTTGGATGGGGTTGTTTGTTTTTTTGGTATGGAGCAGCAGAAGGTGTTTATAAATTTTGGAGATTAATCCCTTGTCAGTTGATTCACTTGCAAAGATTTTCTCCCATTCTGTGGGTTGTCTTTTCGTTTTGTTTAGGGTTTCCTTTGCTGTGCAGAAACTTTGAAGTTTGATTAGGTCCCATTTGTGTATTTTTTATTGTCCATTTTTATTTTATTTTGTCTTTTTTTGCCATTTCTTGGGCCGCTCCCGCGGCATATGGAGGTTCCCAGGCTAGGGGTCGAATCGGAGCTGTAGCCACCGGCCTACACCAGAGCCACAGCAACGTGGGATCCGAGCCATGCCTGCGACCTACACCGAAGCTCACGGCAACGCCAGATCCTTAACCCACTGAGCAAGGGCAGGGATCGAACCCCCAACCTCATGGTTCCTAGTCAGATTCGTTAACCACTGCGCCATGACGGGAACTCCCCATTTTGTTTTTTAACGGAGGAAACAGATTCATCTAGTAAGTGTATGAGGCAGCACCTGATCCCATGTGTGCCTGACTTCAAAACTTGTTTGCTCTTAAACTCCATGTATACTGCCTCCCTCCACGAAGCTCATGCACTTGTCTTAGGTTCATGGCAATTTTAGCAAGCTTGGATATCATTTCCTAGTTCAGAGAGTAATAACCTGCAAATTATAGGGGCTGGTGTTAGGGAGTAGGTGCCACAAGAAGTAAGAGATGGCGGGACAGGAGGTCCCATTGTGGTGCAGTGAAAATGAATCTGACTAGGAACCATGATGTTGTGGGTTCGATCCCTGGCCTTGCTTAGTGGGTTAAGGATCCGGCGTTGCTGTGAGCTGTGGTGTAGGCCAGCAGCTGTAACTCTGATTTGACCCCTAGCCTGAGAACCTCCATATGCCAAAGGTGTGGCCCTATAAAGAAAAAGAAAAAAAAAAAAAAAAGAGAGAGAGAGATGGCAGGACAATTCCAAAATGTAGAGCCTGTTAAGGCAAAATGCCCTTTACTCTTTAGTAATGCCTCAACTCCATAACAAAAGATAGTCATTGATATTCATAATTATAGAATCATAGTTTGTTTTTTGTTTTTGTTTTTGTTTTTGTTTTGGCTGTGCTTGTGGCATGCAGAACTTCCTGGGCCAGGGATCAAACTCAGCCACCATATCGGCGACAAGAGTCCCAGTAATGGCAACACCAGATCCTTAACCTACTGAGCCACAAGGGAACTCCTGAATCACAGATTTTTAGACATGATGGTATTAAGTAGAAGCAAAACTGTATTTTGTATTCTCTAAGAAAAGAAGTGATACATAAGACCTTTTAGATTGTCTTTAGTTTCCCCCAAAAGCAGAGCCTGAGACAGGGATTTCGGTGGGGGTATTTTATTTTGGAGGTGATCCTGAGAGGCAGCAGCGAGGAAGTGGGAAGAGTGAAACAGAGCAGGAGAGACATCGGAGGATGCATTATCAAAATTGCCTTTAAGGTACTGGGGGTTCACGCAAACCAGAACCTCCCAGGAAGCCTGCCCAGTACCATCCAGAGTTATCTACTTAATCTGCTGGCTCCAGCCTCTCTTTGGTTGAGGGTTACCTCTGGGCAGTGTGCTTGCATGGCTGTCAAGCTCGTACCTATGTGTTGGAGAAGACTTTGGTGAGAACGGCAGCCGTGTGTGCCTGAGGTGGTACCCTGCCGTCGCGAGGGGAGTCTGAGCTTGCAGGGACTGTCTGCCACAGTCATGGCAGACATGAGCCCATAGCGAGCCAAGCAGATACAGGGCATCGGAAGACCAGCTAAAATTATTTCCATCCAAAATGGGAGTTCCCGTCGTGGTTCAGTGGTTAATGAATCCGACCAGGAACCATGGGGTTGCAGGTTTGATCCCTGGCCTGGCTCAGTGGGTTAAGGATCTGGCGTTGCCATGAACTGTGGTGTAGGTCGCAGACACGGCTCGGATCCTAAGTTGCTGTGGCTGTGGTGTAGCCCTGTGGCTACAGCTCCGATTCGACCCCTAGCCTGGGAACCTCCATATGCCATGGGAATGGCCCTAGAAAAGGCAAAAAAAAAAAAAAAAAAGATTCCGGATAATGTTCTGGTTCTTAGTGCATTTCAGCTGTCTAGGAAAGTAGACACTCCACAGAACCTTACATCCCAAAGCCTTGTAAGCGGAGGAGGCATTGCCACAGCAGTTTTTTGTTTCAGGTGCAGAGCCACCTCAGTGATTGTCATCTCTCCCTGTAGGAATTGGCGGAGGGATCATCCATCAGCATGAACTGATCCACGGAAGCTCCTTCTGTGCTGCAGAGCTCGGCCACATTGTGGTGTCCCTGGATGGCCCTGACTGTTCCTGTGGGAGCCACGGGTGTATTGAAGCCTATGCCTCTGGAATGGCCTTGCAGAGGGAAGCCAAAAAGCTACACGACGGTCAGTTTCTTTCAGCTGAGGAATTCAATCCCAAGTACTTCCCAGTACATGTGCCAAAGAGAGCGGATGGCTCAAGTCAGAACTTGCAACCTTTTCACTCCCTAGAGGAAAAGCGGGGTTCCCTCATACTGCAGCTCAGAGACTTCTTGGACCTGACCTGTATTAACACTCGTAGTCTCCAGCAGTGAAGGTGGACTGGGGTCTTGAGCTTCAGGACAGCAGGGGAGATTTCTTTGTTTTTTGTTATTATTTTTTTGCCTTTCAGAGTTGCACTCGTGGCATATGAAGGTTCCCGGGCTAGGGGTCGAATCAGAGCTACAGCTGCCGGCCTACACCACAGCCACAGCAACATGGGATCCATGTTGGGAACCTACACCACAGCTCACAGCAACGCCAGATCCTTGACCCCCTGAGCAAGGCTGGGGTCAAACCCGTATCCTCATGGATGCTAGTCGGGTTCATTAGCTGAGCCACGATGGGAATTCCAAGATTTCTTTCATTTTTGTTGTCTTGGCCCGTAGCACAGGTTGGGTGAGTCCTTAATACAGATTTTGATGGAGAATTAAATGGATGACAGTTTTTGAACTCTGAGAGATGGATTCATTACAGCTATTTCTGGATATGTTAGAAAAGTCAGGATGTAGGTTAGTCCAGGGCAAGAGGGAGTCATTTAATGTCATTACAACATGATGTGTCAAGTGCAGTGAGAATGATGGCCAGGAAACTTAGATCCATGTAGGAAGGACACCAGTGTTCCCTCCCCACCCTCTCCATACAGGGAAGGGAGCATTAGGGGGCATCCTGGGATTTGAGAGTCAGAGGGTAAATGGAATTAGCGAGGCAAAGGTGGATGAGCAAGAGAGCACTTCCAAGCCCAGGAAACAGTGGTGTTGGTGCATAAAGGGTAAGGCTGGGTATAGTGCAGCTAGAAGTAAGCCAGGACCAGCAGCTAATGGAGTAGCTGCTGAAAATTTTTAGGGAAGACACAGATCAGAATTTTATTTTATTTTTGTCTTTTTGCCATTTCTCGGGCCAATTCCACAGCATATGGAGGTTCCCAGGCTAGGGGTCAAATTGGAGCTGTAGCTGCTGGCCTATGCCACAGCCACAGCAATGTGGGATCTGAGCCGCATCTGCAACCTACACAACAGCTCACAGCAATGCCAGATCCTTAACGCACTGAGCCAGGCCAGGGATTGAACCCGCAACCTCATGGTTCTTAGTCGGATTCATTAACCACTGAGCCACGACGGGAACTCCCACAGATCGGAATTTTAGACTCTTCACCAAACTGTAACCTGTGTTTTCTGGTGCCAAAATGGTAGCTGAGTGGAGGATGGCTTTTAATGACATTGCTAGCATGACTTGCAATTTTCTGAAAGTGCTCCCTTTGGATAACTTTGGGGTTGGGAACATTTGTGGAGGAACTGAGTTTGGCAGGTGGTGGCTGGGAACCAGGGGGACATCCAGGTGGTAATGGATAGGAGGCAGCTGGCTGCAGGGGGCTGCTGCTCGGGAGAGGTGAGTGGGCCCATGGTGGGGATGTGGAATCCTTGGCATTGAGGTGGTCATTCAGCCTGTGAATGAGACTTGGAGGGAGACAAGAGTTAAGAGTGGCATCCTCTGAAACATCAGCAGGGCAGGGAGGAAAACCAGGAAAGGGTAAAGTCACAGGAGCCAAAAAGGGAGTGTTTCAGGGAGACAGTAGTCAGCAGTGTTAAGTGCTAAGTAAGAGAAAACCAGAACAGGTCATTGGCTTTGACCATGAGAAAAGACATCATTTGAAACCCTGAAAACACTGAATTTTTTTTTTTTTTTTTTTGCTTTTTAGGGCCGCACTGGCAGCATATGGAGGTTCCCACGCTAGGCGTCAAATCGGAGCTGTAGCAGCCACAGCCACAGCCACTTGGGAACCGAGCCTCATCTGCAATCTACATCACAGCTCATGGCAATGCCGGATCCTTAACCCCCTGAGCAAGGCCTGCATCCTCATGGTTCCTAGTCGGATTCCTTTGCACTGTGCCACAACAGGAACTCCCCAGTGGTGATTTTTAACCTTTCTTTTATCCTCACCCCTGCTAAGAAGCCTGAACGATTAGACACTTTTTCCTAATCATTCTACCCCATGATACTATAATACCACAGATATGTTGTTTATCCGTTTATGAACTGTCTGTCCGAAAAGGCTAAGAATTTTTTTGCCTCCAAGAACCAACTTTCACCCCCCACCCCCCCTTGGGGGTGAATGCATGTCTGAAAGAAGTTCAGTCAAGGAGTTCCTGTCTGACTAGTAACCATGAGGTTGCGGGTTCGATCCCTGGCCTTGCTCAGTGGGTTAAGGATCCGGTGTTGCTGTGAGCTATGGTGTAGGTCACAGATGGGGCTCAGATCCCGCGTTGCTGTGGCCCTGGTGTAGGCCAGTGGCTACAGCTCCCATTAGACTCCTAGTCTGGGAACTCCACATGCCGCAAGAGCGGCCCTAGAAAAGACAAAAAAAAAAAAAAAAAAAAGTTCAGTCAAGTAGTGGGAACAGGAGCCTAACAACCCTGAGTTAGAAGAGGGAGGAGGCATGGAACCTGTGAGCACATACAGATGGAAAGGAGACGGGGAAATGGAATTGAGGGTTGAGAACGCAGGAGAGGGAAGGGTGGTGGAGAAAGGCTCAGGAGGGGAAAGAGATGAGCGGCAAAGCCTGGGTGGAGGGTGCAAGAGGGGGAAGCAGCGAGGCTGTGCAAACACAGACCTGTTTGCAAGCAGGTGCAGAAAAGGAGGGGCGTTCCTGCCTGCAGGTATCCTTTATCTGAGAGGTCAGAAATAGCGAAATCTTTTGGTTGTGGAGGCGGGGGTAGAAGGTTTGAGGAGATGAAGGCTGAGAAGGGGCAGTGAGTGGGAATGGTGGGAGAGAGAGTGGTCAGAGCAGCTGTGAGGGATCCTGGACGATAGGAGACCACCGCGTGGTATCTAGGTACCCTCTGCTTGGTTGGAATCATCTCCCATCAGTAACAGCAGCTTGATCTGGGTTGGTAACTGGCAGAGTGAGGGGCAGAAAGGCAGAGACTGTAGATAGCAGAGATTATCTACCGTTCATTTAGCATTTACTGTGGCCAGCACTTAACTGAGTTCTTGATGTCATTTTCTCATTTAATCCCTAAAAGAATCCCGCAAGGGTAGTATAATATTACCCCGGCCTTCGAAGTGTGTGGAGGGGACGTGACATGGACAGGGTAGTGCGGCCAGTGGTGGCAGAGCTGGCAGCTGAACCAGGTCTTAAGCACTGCTGCACCTTCCTGCCCTGTTGGACCCTGGCAAGTAATGCAGCTTCACCTTGGGACAGATAAGGAGGGAGATGACGGCAGAGGAGTTCCAGTAATTTGGGATTTGAAAAAACGCTTCAAAACTCTGTTTCATACGGAAGAGAGGAGTGAGGGAGGCTCTGGTCCAAGTTGAGGGTTTTGCCGTTAGGCAGCAAGAGGGCAGCAGAGGCCTGTGGCAAAGGTACGTGGATGGGAGGGCTCGCTACCCACAGGCACAGTTGTGAGCTTGGCCTCCCCACAGGGCGGCCACAGAATGACGGCTGCTTCTCACTTCTGCTTAAACAGAAGACCAGCTCTTGGTGGAAGGGATGTCCGTGCCCAAAGACGAAGCTGTGGGCGCGCTCCATCTCATCCAAGCTGCGAAACTTGGCAATGCGAAGGCCCAGAGCATCTTGAGGACAGGTGAGCATGCAGCACTGGGCAGCTCTGGTGAGCGGCTCGGGGTTGGGGGGGAGCCCTTAGATGCCCAGCTGCCCTCAGGACCAGTGCTCTGGAATGTCTGTCCGAAAGTAATTTCTCTTTCTTCTTTTTTTGCATTTTAGGGCTACACCGGCATATGGAGGTTCCCAGGCTAGGGATCGAATCAGAGCTACAGCTGCTGGCCGACACCACAGCCACAACAGTGCGGGATCCGAGCCGTGTCTGTGACCTACACCACAGCTCATGGCAATGCCGGATCCTTAACCCACTGAGCGAGGTCAGGGATTGAACCCGAATCCTCATGGATCCTAGGCGGGATGGTTAACTGCTGAGCCATAAAGGGAACTTGCAGTAATTTCCTTACTTACTGAGACAAGCAAAAGTCTAGAGCCATACCACCCTGAACGCGCCCAATCCCATCTGATCCCTGAAGCTGAGCAGGGTCGAGCCTGGTTAATTTTGGATGGGAGACAAACAAAAGGAATTGCATTGAAGGTATTCAGCAGCATTGCCTTTTAAAAATTTTATTTACTTATTTAAAAGTATATTGATTTACAATGTTGTGCCAATTTCTGCTATACAGCAAAGTGACTCATTCATACATATGTATACACACATACACATTCTTTAAGGGAAAAAAAATACTATTTTCCATCATGGTCTATCCCAAGAGCTCTCATGGCAGGACACATGAGTTCCCAGGGAGGTGTGGGCTCCTCAGGTGGCGCTCAGTTGCAAGGCTGTCCACCTTGGCAATCTCTGGGGGGACTCTTTGTTTTTGTTTTACGACTGTGCAAAAACTACTTGTTCATTTTCTGGGAATTTAGAGAAATAGAGAAGAGTGAGAAAAAGTATCTTTTGGCTTTACCATTTAGAGATATCAACTATTAACATTTCCTTCCAATCGGTTTTTTTTTTTAACATAGATCACATAGTATAGTACATAAATAGTTTTTTACCCAGCTTTTTTCATTTCAAAGTATCCCATGACCATCTTTTCATCTTAAGGATAAGTCATAAATAGCTTTAGAAGTACAGCTTCTAAGGTAATGCAAACGAACTGTTCCTGGCTGGTGCTCTTTTCACTTCCTCTTTGACTTTTTTCTTTCTTTTTTTTTTTTTTTTAATGGCTGCAGCCACAGCATATGAAAGATGCAATGTGGGATCCTTTAACCTACTGTGCCAGGCCAGGGATTGAACTCATGCCTCCACAGCAACCTGAGCTGCTGCAGTCAAAGTCTTAACCTACTGCACCACAATGCAAACTTCCCTGTCGGGCTTTTAATTTGGCTCTCTCCTAGATTTTTTTTTTTTGTGCTTTTTAGGGCTGCACTTGCAGCATATGGAGGTTCCCAGGAATAGGGGTTGAATCGGAACTACAGCTGCCAGCCTACACCAGGGCCGCAGCAATGCGAGATCTGAGCCGCATCTGTGACCTACACCACAGCTCATGGCAATGCCAGATCCTTTACCCACTGGGCAAGGCCAGGGGTCGAACCTGCAACCTCATGGTTCCTAGTCGGATTTGTTTCCACTGGGCCATGGCAGGAACTCCTAGAAACTTTTTTTTTTTTGCTCTGCCAGGGATTGACCCCATGCCACAGCAGCTCCCCAAGCTGCTGCAGTGACATCACCAGATTCTCAACCCACGGCACCCAAAAGGACCTCCACAACTCATTGTAATTTTTGTTTTCCTGTAGCTGGAACAGCTTTAGGTCTGGGGGTTGTGAACATCCTCCACACCATGAATCCCTCCCTTGTGATCCTCTCTGGAGTCCTAGCCAGTCACTACATCCACACTGTCAAAGATGTCATCCGCCAGCAAGCCCTGTCCTCGGTTCAGGACGTGGACGTGGTGGTTTCGGATTTGGTGGAACCCGCCCTGCTTGGCGCCGCCAGCATGGTCCTGGACTACACAACACGCAGGATCTACTAGGCTTCCCGGCAGTGGACATGGACCGAGACTCAAGAGCTCCTTGGCGGAATCAGGTTGTCTTCTAGATGAGCATTTCTTAAAAAAGCAAATTTGGTACTTAGATTTGTTATTTGGCAGGTGACTTTGGCAGGGATGTTGTTGCTTTTAGTCTCCTTTTCCAAAGTCCCTCTCTTCCCAACCCCCATTTTTGTAGCTGCTGCTCTTTCTGGGGTCCTTTCAGCTCAAACCTTGGAAGGACCAGTCACCATCTTCTGTACCAAAAGGACCTGCAACAGTAGATGAGGAAGCCTTAGGACGCTGCTTTCCAGATGTAGTGCTTAGACCTACAGGCCTTGCTGGGGTGTGACCTTGATACCAGCGTTTGGCTCATTAATCCTTCTTCCTCTGACCCTAAATTCAGGACACATAAATGGATCGAGTCAGGGAACAGAAGGAAATCGCATCATGAAAGGCTTATGTAAACTTTGTAAAGACCGTTTTATCAAGGTATTTTTTTTTTTTTACAGTGCACCATTTGAAAAGCTTTGACATACGTACATACCTGTAAAACCATGACCACAATTAAGACTCAGATGAACTCTTCCACCCCCACGTGATACCTGTCGAAAGATGTTATTTGCTAGTACTCTTGCAGAACCTTGAGCAACTTTAGACCAGGGATCTGAGTTACAGTGGCCTTATTGACCTTGTCCTTACCTTCTTAAGGACAGCTGAGAAGCCACTAAGACTTAGAGCCTCTGAAAGATTAGCCTTCCCAGGAGTTGCCACTGTCACGCAGTGGGTTAAGAATCTGACTGCAGCAGCTTGGGTCTCTGTGGAGGTGCAGGTTTGATCCCTGGCCAGTCACAGTGGGTTAAAGGATCTGGAGTTGCCATACCTGTCGCTTGGATTCAGTCCTTGGCCCTGGAACTTCCATATGCCACAGGTACAGCCATTTAAAAAAAAAAAAAAAAAAAAAAGATTAACCATCCCCAAAGAATCTTTGCTCCTGAAAAATAGACACCTATCTCTTCAATAGCTTCTCATACTATGTGGAATGTGACCCTAGCGTGTTGATTAAAGCCGTGTTTGTTGTGTGTCAGACCTAGAGGCCACATCTGTGAATCTGGATTCTGGCTAAGTGAGATTCCATGCTCGCACTGGTGTCAAGTTACAAAAGCCAAGGTGCTTGCTATAAATATCAACCTGGAAGAAATACTAATAGCCACCATTTCTTAAGTGCCTACTGTGTGCCAGGCTCTGAACTTGGTGCTTCATATACATTATTCTAAATTCTTACAATGAATAAGGCAGGTGTTTTTAATTCCCATTTTATAGAACCCCAAACTAAGTTTTTAAGTGGCACGCCGAAAGCCATGTGGCTAGTCTGAGACACCGTTTGATCTGGGGTCCCTCTGTGCTTTTTCTGCTACGCCACACAACCTCTACTCATATCAAAAATTTTCAAAGTGCAAATATATTCAGATTTACTCCAGGCTACCAAAAGCTTTCACAAGAATATCTCATTAGCAGATGAAGTGTTTTATCCCTGACACCATCTCTCAGTGGTGAAGTGAATCATATTTCTGTAGGATGTGGAAATTTTGCCAGTGCCGTATTTGGTCTAGTGACAGATTTTTATGGGTACTTTTTGATGATGTAAAAAAGCATATGCATATGTTTTCCAGATTGTTATTTTAGGAAAACCTGAAGGTTTCTATAACACATTGTTTCAGTGTTAGCATATAAAACAATCAAGATTGCATTTGAAGTATTTCCTTCCTGGTGGGTTAATGTGAAAAGATAGGTTGATTGACTCCTACAACTCTATCAACTCTGATCATCTCCAGGACCTGGTTATGGTTGAAACATTCCACGTCGATTCCTGGGAAGGAAGCTATCTGGCTTGGCTTCTCAGTGTCTGGCGCAAGTTGGTGTACTGTGAAGGGGCATTAGTCATTGTGTTGTGTAGACAGTTGTGTTGCTACCAAGTTTCACACCAAATATTTGGAAGAATGGTATTGAATCTAAAGCCAAATCTTAGTTTTTATTAAATTCGTGGAAAGGCTAATATATTCCAACATAATTATTACATATAATTAAGTGATCACATCTTAATTTATTTTAATGTACATATGTTACTATTCTGAGCCACATTCTAAAGAAAAAATAAATGTCTTTCCTTGTGGAAATTCCGACATTTTTGTATTTTGTTTTTGTTCTTAATTAACTCATTAGCTAAAAGCATTTCCCTTCCCCGGAGGGATTTATTTGTTGCGCTGCTTACTTTTTGAAGGTCATGTAACTTCTGTAAGGCATTTAATATGAACAACTCCCCCCAAAAAACCTTTGATCATAGAAAGCATGGGTATATAACTTTAAAATATATATATATATTGCAAAATGATCACCACCCTGTCTAGCTAACATGGTTACCATACGTAGTTTTTTTTCCTTGTGATGATAACTTTTAAGATCTACTTTTATAGCAACTTTCAAATATGCCATGTAGTGTTAGCAACTGTAGTAACCAGGCTGTACATTTTCATGACTTACTCTACAACTGGAAGTTTGTACCTTGAGGCCCTCTTCACTCACTGCATCCACTTCCCCATCCCCTGCTTCTGTCAACCATCAATCTGGTCTCTTATCTATGAGCTTGGTTCTGGGGGTTTTTTTAGATTCTACAGAGAAGTGAGATCATATGGTATTTGTCTTTCTTAGTCTGACATTTCACTTAGCGTAATGCCCTCAAGGTCTGTCTGTTTCACAGGTGGCAAGATTTTTTTTTTTTTCCTAGTCTTTTTAGGGCTGCACTCTCAGCATATGGAAGTTTCCAGGCTAGGGGTGGGACTGGAGCCGCCACAACCATAGCCATGCTAGATCTGAGCCACGTCTCCAACCTACATCGTAGCTCACGACAACGCTGGATCCTTAACCCACAGAGTGAGGCAAGGGATCAAACCCACATCCTCATGGATATTAGTCAGGTTCATTACTGCTGAGCCACAGTGGAACTGCCAAGATTTCATTTTTTTTTATGGTTGAATACTATACTGCTGTATATATACTTACACATTTTCTTTATCCATTCATCCTTTGATGGACATTTAGGTGGTTTTCATATCGGCTATGTAAATAATGCTGCATAAAAGGGTGCATGTATCTTTTTGAGTTGATGTTTTTCTTTTCAGATAAATACTCAGAAGTGGAACTGCTGGATCATATGGTAGTTCCATTTAAAATTTATTGAGGGACCGCTATACTGTTTTCCATAGTGGCTGCACCAATTTACATGCCCAAACAGTGCACAAGGTTCCCTTTCTCCATCACTTGTTATTTCTTATCTCTTTTATAATAGCCATTCTAACTTTTTTTTTTTTTTTTTTTTGGTCTTTTTGCCTTTTCTAGGGCCGCACCCATGGCATATGGAGGTTCCCAGGCTTGGGGTCCAATCGGAGCTGTAGCTGCCAGCCTACGCCAGAGCCACAGCAATTCAGGATCCGAGCCGCATCTGCAAACTGCACCACAGCTCAGAGCAACACCGGATCCTCAACCCACTGAGCAAGGCCAGAGATCAAACCTGCAACCTCATGGTTCCTAGTCAGATTCATTAACCACTGAGTCACGACGGGAACTCCTATAATAGCCATTCTAAGAAAGGTGACATCTCATTGTGGTTTATCCAAAAAAACAAAAAAATTTTTTTGTCCTTTTTAGGGCTGCACCTGCAACACAGGGAAGTTCCCAGGCTAGAGGCTGAATTGGAGCTACAGCTGCTGGCCTATGCCACAGCCACAGCCATGCCAGATCCGAGCTGCATCTGCGACCTACACCACAGCTCATGGCAACACCAGATCCTGAACTCACTGAGGAAGGTTGGGGATTGAACCCATATCCTCATGGATAGGAGTCAGGTTCGTTTCCACCCAGCCACCATGGGAACTCTTGATTGTGGTTTTGATTTTTATTTTCCTTGATGTTTATTGATGTTGAGCACCTTTTCCTTTACCTATTGGCTTCTTTGGAAATTGTCTCTTCAGATCTTCCGCTTATTTTTAAACTGGACTGTTTTTATGCTATTGAATTTTAAGAGTTCTTCATATACGTGGATATGAACCTTTATCAGATAAATGAATTGCGGACATTTTCTGCCTTTCAGTAGGTTGTTTTTTCATTTTGTTGATGGTTTCTTTTTAAACTTGATGTAGTCCCACTTATTTTTGCTCTTGTTGCCTTTGCTTTTGATGTCCAGTCCCCAAAAATCATCACAAGATGGATGTCGGGGAGCTTACTGTGTGTTTTCTTCTAGGATTGTTACGGCTTCAGGCCTTCCAGTCAAGTCTTAAATCCATTTGGAGGTGATTTTTGTGTATGGTGTAAGGTAATGGTCCAGTTTTCCCCATACCATTTACTGAAGTGACTGTCCTTTCCCCATTGTATATTCTTAGCTCCTTTGTCATAAATTAATTGACCATATATGTAGTAGATTTATTTCTGGGCTCCCTACTCTTCGATTGATCTGTGTGTCTTTTTATGCCACTGTCATACTGTTTTGATGACTACAGTTCTGTGTAATATGGTGTGAAATCAAGGAGAGTGATACCTTTAGCTTTGTTCTCTCAAGATTGCTTTGGCTATTGGGCATCTTTTGTATTTACATGCAAATTTTAGGACTGTGTGTTCTAGTTTTGTGAAAAATGCCACTGGAAGTTTGATAGGGACTACACTGAATTTGTAGATTGCTCTGGATAGTATGGACATTTTATTTTTATTTTTTTGTCTTTTTACTATTTCTTGGGCCGCTCCCGCGGCATATGGAGGTTCCCAGGCTAGGGGTTGAATCAGAGCTGTAGCCTATGCCACAGCCACAAGCAACACAAGATCCGAGCCTCGTCTGCGACCTACACCACAGCTCATGGCAATGCCAGATCCTTAACCCACTGAGCGAGGCCAGGGATCGAACCCACAACCTCGTGGTTTCTAGTCAAGGATTTGTTTCCACTGAGCCACAATGGAAACTCCAGTATGGACATTTTAACAATATTAACTCTTCCAATCCTTAAGCATGGGGGTCTGTTTTTGTCTTCGGTTTCTTCATTGGTGTCCGAAAGTTTTCACTGTACAGTTCTTTCACCTCCTTGGTTAAGTTTATTCCTAAGTATCTCATCCTTTTTGATGAAATGGTAATGGGATTATTTTCTTGATTTCTCTTTCTGATAGTCCATTATTAGTGTACAGAGATGGAAAAGATTTCTGTATACTGATTTTGTATCCTGCAACTTAATTCATTTATTCCAACAGTTTTTTGGTGGACTCCTTGGGGTTTGCTATATATAAAATCATGTCATCTAAAAATAGTTTTAGGAAGTTCCTGTGGCTCAGCAGGTTAAGAACCCAGGCAGTGGAGTTCGAGCTGTGGCTCAGTGGTTAATGAACCTGACTAGGATCCATGAGGACACGAGTTTGATCCCTGGCCTTGCTCAGTAGGTTAAGGATCCTGTGTGGCTGTGGTATAGGCCGCAGCTGTAGCTCCAATTGGACCCCTAGCCTGGGAACCTCCATGTGCCATGGGTGCAGCCCTAAAAAGGCAAAAAACAAAAAAACCCAGGCATTATCCCTGAGGATGCGAGTTTGATCCCTGGCATTGCTCAGGAGCCACGGATCGAGCCTGAATCCTCCCTGGCCTACAGCTCAGATCTGGGGTGGCTGTGGCTGTGGCTGTGGGGAAGGCTGGGAGCTGCAGCTCTGATTGGACCCCTAGCCTGGAAACTAAAGAGTTTTATTTCTTCCTTTCCTTTTCTTCTTTTATTGCCTAAGTGCTCCGGCTAGGTCTTCCAATACTATGTTGAATAATCTCTAAAATTTGACAAAAGGCAAAGTGGCCCCAAGAAAGTAGTTTGAAACTAAGTGTTGAGCACTCATGGATCAACTCCTTTTTATGAAGCCCCATGTGGGTAACACAGGCAGCAGAAATGATCCGAAGTTACTACTGCTGTGTTACAAACCACCTTAGAACTTAAAAGGCTTATTAAACAGTAGTCACCTTCTCTCAGGGTTTCCATGGGTTAAGAATTTAGGAAAGGCTCTACCTGGCAGTTCTGACTCAGCATCTGATGCACTTACCCTTAGACAGTGGCTGGAGGTGGCTGGAAAATTAGGGACTGGCTGTGCATCTCCTTTGCTTGTAGTTTCAGGGCCTTTCAATCTGGTCTCTCCACATGGGCTGATTGGGCTTCCTCATAGCATGGATGCTTCAGGATGGTAGAGCTTTTCTACATGGTGGCTCGAGGACTGCCAGCTTGTGTGTTCCAACACACCAGCAGTAAGCTGCATTGCCTTTTACAACCTAGCCTTGGAAGCCATATAGCATTACTTTTGTCATTATCCAGTTACTTCTTGATTTGGAGACAGTCATAAACTTTACTGACACCTTATAACTGCCACGTCCACCCTCATGAAGACCATCCCAGGTGGAAGGCAAGACCAGTCCAGATGACACCAAGAGTATGAGAAGGTAAGCTGTCCCACATAGGTGGCCGTGAGAGCTCAGGGGGAGGAATTAAGGAAAGGCATGGTGGCCATTGCCTTTGAGCTTGTTCCTAAACCAGATTTTGACATTTTCAGTGGCCTCAGCAAGGCCCAGAAGAAACAAATGGTTGGTGAGCAACAGTGATTGCTTGATTGCAATCCAAAGTAGCTAAAGGAGAGGAATAAGCAAAGAGGCCAGAAACTGGGCCAGATCAAGGAATGCCCAACTGAGAAGCTTGGATGGGGGAGATAGGCAGAAAAGTAAAAGTTCCTTTTCCTTACAGACTCAATTACCATAGGAGATATGGTGGACTTTGCTCTTTGGCAGTGGCAAGACCTACCCCTCGCTCCCCCACCTCCTGAGTGTGGTGTTACAGGAGTTCACATCAGTCTCCAACTTGGGCTACCTAATAGTACCAGGTAACTATTAGATTTCTGAAATACAGCTTTGTTAGTCACTGCAACTATCACCTAAAATGTGACAGGTTCTGAGGGTAGATAATCAGTGTGTTGATGTCTGAATGGAATATACAGTCTCCTGCAGGCACCTGATGAGCAGAGTCCAGAACGCTATGATGACGCAAATGTTCTATAATCGGCCCTCTGCATGTGGGTGCTACCTACCCACATGTGGCTACTGTACTGGCCAGCAAGGTCTAGATGAAGGATCTGACAAGAGAAATAAAATAAGCAAAGTACGAGGGGTGGCACAGACCCCCGAGTAATGCTCTGGGGATTCAGAGTAAGGGGGCCAGCCCACAGGCCAGCCTGACTCAGGTTTACTGGCCGAATCCAAAGGAATAAAAGGTCTCACTAGCCTCTATCCCCCAGAGAAACCCCTGCTGAAACAGACTCTCCAAGGTCCTACAATAAGGGACAGAGCCAAAATGTCTAGCATGGTGAGGGCATTCACAGCTCTACTACGTCTGGTAGGCAGTGAAGGGTTAACTTTTAGGCAAGGGGAACTCCCTTTTCCAGTGGGAACTCCCACAGACAGGAGCTATTTCAGTTCAAGGCAGGTGTGGGCACCCAAGGGCTGTGCCTCCTCTCCCCTGGAGAAGAGAAAAGGAAATTCCTTACCACTCCGAACTGCAGCACATTTTGAGGCCAATAATTATGCTTCATGTTTGTTTATAGTTTTAAACAGAAATTTATTCTCAGAATAATGCACAAAAGCAGAGGTTGAGGCTGCCCTTGGGAGGCCTCCCTCCCTTCCCTGGGCGCCTCCGCTCCTCTCTGAATGCCAGGGAGAACACAGTTGAAGGAAACATGCAATCACAAACAATGATCAACTCTAAAGACAAAAAGGTTTGGTCCAAAAGAACTCAACATAATTAATCCAATTACTGTGAAGAGCTTCACTGAGTAGGATTAAGATATTGCAGATGTAGTGTTTCCACATGGTGGCTCTTCAGTGCACCAGGGGGGCCTGCTTGAGGGAGATGAGGACAGAACGCATGCGGGAGACATCTTTGGCCTGCTTGCTGGACTTGGGGTTAAAGTCACACAGCCGGGCCACCCGTTCCCACTCCGTGCCTGGGGACGACTCTTCAATGTCATTTACAAAGGCTTCTTCTGCTGCCCTGGAAGCAACAACAAAAGATGTTGATTGAGTGCAGAATCCCCCTGTGCTCTACCTGGTGGCTGCCTTGTTATGGAAGCAACTGCCTCTTCATGCCTGACTTAATGGCATTCTGGTTTTCCAAAGAGCAACAGCCCCTGGCCCAGGTAAGACTCGGGGCAGATGCGTGGCCAGCTTTCTTAGGCACAGGGTGCCTGGGCTGCTATGTAAAATGTTGGAATACAGGTGTTTGGTTCAGGGCTCACTCTCTCTGTTGATACAGAGAATTTGAAAACTCCTTAGCCAGCTACTCACTGCCTTCAAGGGCAAAGCAGCAGGCTGGCCAAGAACTTCCGTAGTTTGTTGGGCTATTCTAAGTTTCAAGTAAATTTAGAGACTTCTGAGAAGCCTGATAGCCTCTGCACAATAGCCTCTGGATTTATTCCTAAGGCTGGAGAGAAACAGGGCAGATCAAAAGGAATTCAAGACAAAGCTCCCATGCTAGCAGGCACTAGAGACTAAAAGCCATTCTGGAAGGGGTTTGTTCGGACATTCTCCAGTTCAGCCAAAAGTTTGCCATTTTCCCTCCAGCCTGGTGCCGCGGGCCTCTCAGGGCACACGCTGCCAGCAGCAGGCACCCAACGGCTGAGAGCCAATCCATATCAGTCGCTTTTTGGTAGGATGCTGCTCCAACATTCTTTCACACCAAGGTCAGCCCATCCCCAACTGGTAGGAGCTACAGCCTAAAAGGACAGTGGTAAAAGGAGGGAAGACACAATACTTCATCTACTCCAACAGGCATCACGGGCAAAGCGAAAGCAATGGAGATGACTGGTCTGTGGGGACAGGGGTGGCACTCTCACAGGGATGGCCGTGGCAAACACCGCTGAAGCCCAGAGCCACTACAACACTGCGACTTCATGGCACACACAGGGGCGGTGAGAAAGGTTTACTTAACTGTTCTAGGCTGTAGCAAGGATGGTTTATGTTTGTGCTTAAAGGTGAAGAGAAGAAAAGAAACGAGAGAAACTTTAGGTCAGATACAGAAAATGAGAATGAGCTCAATGCAGATGGTCAGTAAGCTAGACATGCCCTTGCCACTCTGTACGCTTAGGGACGTGCCGCTGGCTTTGCTGGGCCACCCTGCTGCCCAGCAAACCCAGACTCGACCTTTCCAGTCTCCATTTCTACTCCAGAGAGAATGTGCAAAAAGCAAACCCAACACCACCTGTAAATCCAGCATTTCACAAGTCTCGCTGCAAATGCACCCAGGGGCCCAGCTCTGTCTCCCAAGGGGAGGAAGAGCTCAAGGTCACGGGCCCTCAGAGGCTCTACAGCCCTCAGCCTGTCGCCTGTCCTTCCCACAGGTTCTTCTTGCTCCATTCCATCCTTGCCTCCCTTCTAGCAAAAGCTAGTCCTAATTTTGAGGAAACAGAAGTGATTCAGGACTACTGTTTTGATAATAGGAATTCTTAAAAAACAAAAGACTTTTCCAGAGAAGATGCAGTTTTCGTGAGGGGGGGGAAAGCCAAAGTGGCCCAGATCATCAGCTCTGGCTCTCTTGACCTCAAAGCCAGGGAGTGGGGGTGGGGTCTCTTTATGCCAGGGTGGGACATAGGGCATCAGAAGCCAGCCCCCGAACTACACTTTCTGGTACGTGAGACCACAGAGAAACAATTACACAGCCCCCTCTGCTCTGATTCTTCTGCCCTGAGGGAGAGGCAACCAATTCCACATTCTTCAAAGGCACCCAGTGTAGACAGTGCTGCCTTCACTGGCTCCTAACCCAGGCCTCCCCCTCCCCCAGGTAGGGACACCCCCCCTTCCCGCCTGGGGCAGGGTGGTGGCAGCAGCAGTAAGAGGTCAGAGCCCTCCCCCGTCCCAAAGCCTTCCCAGACACTATCACAAATGACCCACATTTTGGAAGGGTGTCAGCTTCCTTCCCTCCTAAACCCCGAAACAGAAAATGGCACCCAGAGTTGCAGGGAGTTGATTCTTAGCGACAGACAATGGAACAGAACCCCAGCTTATCAACCCCTAGGCAGCCCCCACTGTGCCGATTTGAAAATTAAGTTTAAAAGCAAACAAACTGGTGACATAAAAAGAGCATTAACTAAATGAAAAGTAGAAACAATCAAAACAAGAAAAAGGAATTAGTGTTGCAACATACACATAACCAATCACGTCAGCGAAGGGTTGTTTGTAGAAAGCTTCATCTGCCACCCTAGACAGCAAGAGGTCCAAAAGGCAGGCAAGCAGGCAGGAAAAAAGAGAGAACATTGAGAAGCAGAAACATCTCAAATCCACGATAGAGGCACGACTGTGCTCTGCGGACCTGCTCCCAAGGCACCATCCTAACCCAGGCAAGGCTTCCAGGGCCAGACCCTCCAGCAGGGCAGTTTCCTGCTGGTCCTCCTCGCAGGAAGGGTTCTCCTGAGGGAGCGCTGCCACCTTCATCCCCAGGCCTTTCCCACAACGGCGAGCATCTTCTAGGCACCCACTTAGAGCCCCTCAACAGACATGTGTCCATTCGGTCCTCGACCCTAACAACCTAGTGTTCACCCCACACTGTACAGATGAGCGAACAGGGAATGGAGGCCTAGAGAAGAAATAACCTGTTCAGCAGCAATGGAAGAATTCACGACCAGCCAGCCCCCTCCCTGCCAGCCTCGCCAACTCACTGGGCACCCATCCTGCCAGACAGCAGGCACACTAGGTCCCAAAGCCTGTGAGCTTAATCTCAGATTATCCGACTCCTGCTCCCCCACACGGGGCTGGCTGGGATCACCTCCAGCCTCCTGTGGTCATTTCAAAATGCTCATCACCTTAAAAAAGCACCTGGAGGCAAGTGGGGGGAAGACCCGCAGCCAAGGGTCCAGGCTCTGGTCTGTCTCTGAACCCAGCTCCTGTCCTCTCAGGCCCTGCCAGACGCGACAGCTCTGTCCAAGTACAACCCAGCAGGCAGAACGTCAGCCCTCCTTACCCCTCACATGGGAATGGATCAAAAACGGCAACTCCGGGACAAGAAAGAAAGGGGGGCAACCTGGGCTAGAGTTTACACCACAGGGGACAAGGCTGGACTAGACTCTGGGCCCAGCTGGCCCCCCTCACCCCACATGGGTGGCAGGGAACCTCCCCCCAGGAGGCTTACCCTGTCCTTTGCCAGGTCGGTTTGAGGGGTAGGAGTGTGAGGGGTGTTTTTTAAGGAGAGTCATACCTGGTCATTAACCGAAGCTCACATATTTATGTGAAGGGAAATTCTAGTAATTTTAATTTATTTTTAAACTTACACATACCCCTGCTTTTCTCTCATTTTGGTTTTATACATAGGAGGTGTTTTGTGGAAATTTAAGGAAAGCAAAAAGAACAACCGGATTTTAACTCCAAGTGAGTCAGCAGGAAAACAGAGTTGTTTGTGGGCACAATGGGTGGGAGGGAGAGGAAAGGCAGGCCAACTTGTAAGCCTATAATCCTTTTAGTTTACACAAAGGGCTAAATCTAATCAATCTCAACTTGTGCTGGCTTTGACTGAGAGAGAAGAAAGGTTTCCTGATTCCTGTGCAAGGCCTCACTAAGACAACAAAAGCGTGTATGTCAGGCTTTGTGCTCCTTTGCAGTGACAGTAGGGTTACGGCCCCAGATACAAAAGGCATATCCCACAAACACAGGCGGGCCCTCCACCTATTTGTTCTTCACCCACCTGAAAGCAGCACACCTCAGGGGAGCAGGGAAGGAGCTTCGGGAAAGCTGGGAAAGGGGAGAGAAGGAACAGCTTCAGGCCTGACCCTGTGAGCTCAGCAGACCAACGTGAACAGCCCAGGGGGGGCATGGAAAATGTTTGCCACCACTGAGAATCAAGGATTCCCCACACTCTTACAAGCCCTGAAAGAGGTGAAACCTTACGAAAGGTGCAATAGGCTACTGTTTGCAAAGTCGCCACTTGCTGGGTGTGAGCCCCCTCAGTTCCTTTTCTCAAAGTACTCACTATTCACCTGAAGACAATGAGAAAGATGAGTCACTTTATAAATGTTTAGGTTAGAGGGGAAAGGGAGAGCACTCCACACTGCCAAAATCTCCAGGGGAAGGTGTGCACCACTCAAAGACGTCCCTCTGGGTGTTCTGTGATGGCTCCCACCCCAGCCCACTGCATAGTAATTGGAATAAGGTGTACCAACCCACCCTTGTGTCCTGGAACCCTGCTGACAGTGACTACTGGCAAGTGACCCACTTCGAAGGCCTATGTTCTCAGTGTGCGCGAGTTTCAGTCTCTTCCTCTCTCTGGAATTTGAGAGCTTCATCTATTATAAGATCATCCAAACCAACAGTCTGCAATTCTAAGAAAGGTCCCCAAACTCTCAAACAATGCTGGGGGGGACTAAACCTTCACAACTGAGCTCCTAAAAGCAGGTGTGATTACTCTCTCCAAAGACCACTGACTATAGAGAGAGGTTTTTTTTTTTTTTTTTTTTCCTTTTTCTCTTTCAACAGAAGAGATACAAGTTAGCAACACTGGCTTGAAAAAAATTTCTGCAGTGGGAAGCCTATTCCCAACATAATCATTTTTTTTTAAGCCTGAGAATCTGTACATCAATGTGCTTCAACATTAGGGACACTGAACATGGCGGGTCAGCCTTGTTTCTCCATGTTCTTCAGAGCAGGCTCACAGCCTGAGGTGCCTCACCAGGGCAAACAAGGTCTCGGAAGTTCTTTGCACAAAGCACCCACCCATCTGTGTTTAGAAATCTGAACTTACCTCTGGGAGCACTCATCTTGAATGAGCACAGCTCCTTTAGAGCTTGGACCTGTCAGCACTTCAAAATGACCACCATCTCAGCAAAAGCCCCAGTAGCTAATGACACCCTTAGCATCTCAACCCCGACCAGACAACAGCCCCACTGTACTTGTCACAGACCTTCAAATGGAATCCAACAGGCACGCTTACAAAGTCCATGCCCCACAGGAAGGTGGCCAGGACACAGGCTTGAGCCTGGCACCTGGGGCAATGACAGAAATAAGGACAGGAGACAGGTGGCTGAAGGCTGCTACACAAACAGTCCGTCTGTTCTGCCATAGCTGCCCCACAATGACAGAAGCTGTCTGGCAAAGCGGTCAGCTCCCTCTTTTCTGGCAGTGGGTTCCAAGCGCAAAGCATTTAAGACCACAGCTGCTGGGTGGTGGTAACACGAGAATGACTAATTTCTCCTATAACTACTTAACCTTAAGTAAGAGTAAATTCTGAAAAGAACATTTAAAGAAAGTCAACCTGAGATTTTCTTAGACACAAATAATAAGCACCCAGAGAATCCTTAATCCTGAAGTCACTGTGTTGGATCATCTTGGCCACCTAGTGAAAAAGCACATGTCCCCGCTAGCGGACCCTCTGGGAAGCAGCCCTCGGAGCGCTGGGCTGTATTTAGGGGATGTGACACAACCCAGTCGACGTGATCACCTCCAAATACTGAAATCCTGGCAGAGTCATGAAAGCGGCCTTTCACTCCAGGGCTACATTATGACACGTGGACTTGACCCCTGAGATAACTCTTTCTTCTGCGGAACCACAGCATTACAGGATGTGCATGTCAACTCAGCTCTAGTGGCAGAGCTAGACTCACTACAATGGGGGTCTGAACTATTCGAAAGACCACAGAGACCCATGACCCTCATGTTTTAAGTATTTCTTAGAAAACCTGCAAAGACACTCCACACTACAAGAGGTGGCAGCTGAAAGCCCACACTGGCTGCTGGAAATGGACCCGACTCGGTCTTGGCAAATGAGCTGTGCTAGAAGCGGCGCGGACTGACCTGTTGTTTGCTTTCGTCTTTTGTAACTGCTCGTCCTGCCTTGCATACCACTCTTCCAGCTCCTTTATTGCTTTTTCTTTCCACTCTGCTTCCTGCTTCCGAGAATTGGCATCTTTAAAGGGAATGAAAAGAAAGACAACACAAATGAGGCAAAATACAAACTGAATGTTTACTTCACTGTTTATTTGGAGTTTACTAATTTTTCTTTTTTTTGACTTTTTGCTATTTCTTTGGGCCGCTCCCGCGGCATATGGAGGTTCCCAGGCTAGGGGTCGAATCGGAGCTGTAGCCACTAGCCTACGCCAGAGCCACAGCAACGCGGGATCCGAGCCGCATCTGCAACCTACACCACAGCTCACGGCAACGCCGGATCATTAACCCACTGAGCAAGGGCAGGGACCGAACCCGCAACCTCATGGTTCCTAGTCGGATTCGTTAACCACTGCGCCACGACGGGAACTCCTGGAGTTTACTAATCTTATGCTACGTTCGAGTGCATGTTTGTGTTAGAGGGAGAACAGTCAGGAGGGAAGGAAAAAATTCTATTTTCCCTGTTTGTATGTCCAGCTCTGGATCTCGGCTATCTAGTCAAAATGTTTCACCACAATTTCTCCTGGTCCATCTACCCTTTAGTGGATCTCTAGTTTGGGGGTTTTTCTGAGGGAGGAGAGGTGGAAGTACGGCCTTTTTACTTAAAAAAGACTTTGGGGGCACCAATTGGGGAAAATGCAATTACAGGCAATTCTTTAATAATGCTGCCAATACTAGTTCAGGATGGACTATTCACATTAAATAATCTTTTATTATTATTATAAGTTGATTTACAATGTTTCAAGTTCTGATGTACAACAAAGTGACCCAAACACGTTTCCCTGTGCTGTACAGTAGAATCCCATTGCCCTTCCATTCCAATAAATAATCTTTTAATAAAATCTCGTATTTTCCGCACCCCAGGTTGGACCATGAGTGGTTCTGTAAAAGACAAGGTGGCACTCTCTTCACTAAATATGGTAGAAGTACTTCTATGACATAGGGGGGAGGGGGAGGGTTCATTCTTAATAGCTCTCCAAAAAATTCTAGATGAGAGAGAGAAAATGCACACCTAGCAGGTCTGCCAAATTGTTTTCTGAACCATGAACTTTCTCAGGACTAAATATGGGGTTTCCCTAAGACACTGACCTAAAGAAACATGTTAGTAAATGGTAGAAAAGAAAGAAGTACAGGTCACACTATTGCTGCAGTTGACACAATGTTATCCTAATATTTCAATTTAAGCGTATTCCTTTTTGGGGGGCGGGGGGGCGCACCCGAGGCATATTTAAGTTCCCAGGCTAGAAGCTGAGTCAGAGCTGGCACCACAGCCATAGCAATGTGGGATCCAAGCCACGGCTGTGACCTCCACCACAGATCACGGCAGCACCAGATCCTGAACCCACTGAGCAAGGCCATGGATTGAACCCTCGTCCTTACCGATGCTAGCTGGGTTGGTGACCACTCAGCCATGACAGGAACTCCCATTTCAGCATATTCTTAAGGACGTCCTCTCTGGCAGGTGTTTTACAGATGCCTCATTTAATCTTTACAAAAATCCCAAGAAGGCAAACTAGTTCCATATTCAGCAGCAAGTCTGAGCAACTTTCCCAAAGGTTATAAGCGGCAGAGTCGAGATTCAAACCCAGGGTCAACTCTAAAGCACACATGTTTTTACTTGATTATGCTGCCTCCAGAGGGAAGGACAAGAAGGAAAGCAGGCCCAGCAAGAATCACGAGATGCGACCAGCAGGTAGGCACCAGTGATCCAGACCAGAGTCTGGACAGTGCAGCGCCAGAGCCCAAGCTCTAATGAGCATCCTTGAGGAGGAAAGTAGAACGCAAACAACCACTCAAAGAAATGAAACGTTCAGGGCAACTGCAGGCATTTATAAGAAAATTTTTGGAGTAATAATCCATGTCTGTACTACTAGAAACAGCTTAGAAGCAGCCAGAATCTACCCAAAGTTTCAGATTAATAAAGATCTTTATTCGGTTAGCTTAGCAGAAGATGACCTATCACTCAGAAGAAGAATTATTTTGCTCAAATTTTCCACCCAATACTCAAGTGTGATGTGTGTCTGTCCATGGCATCAGGGGTATGTAGAAGAGAGGGCACTGTGAAGCAATGCAGGGAGAGATGCTGTGGGCCAATTGCACCCTGTAGACAAGACTGAAAAAAATTTAAAATAGAAGGTCTCCTTTTCAGAGTTGTGGAATTACTTGCAAGAAATTACAGAGATGTAGTTTTTTGGAAGTAAGTTCACTTTTTGATTGGAGAGTATTTCTTTCTGCATAGTCTAATAATCACATTTTAAATGTTATTATATATTAGGATTAAAAGATGGAAATTTACTGCTGAAAAATTAACCTAATAAAAATTGTGTCCATCTGCACAGATTGTGCATAAAATATTTCCTTTAAATCATCTTCTTGGAGTTCCCATTGTGGCTCAGTGGAAACGAATCTGACTAGCATCCATGAGGATGCAGGTTCAATCCCTGGCCTCGCTCAGTGGGTTAAGGATCTGGTCTTGCCGTGAGTTGTGGTGTAGGCTGCAGATGCAGCTCGGATCTGGCATTGCTGTGGCTGTGGCACAGGCCAACAGCTACAGCTCCAATTTGACCCCCAGCCTGGGAACCTCCATATGCCGTGGGTGCAGCCCTAAAAAGACAAAACCCAAAAAAACCATCTTCTTGTTTTTACAGCTTTATGAAGTGATGCTGGTAATAACAATTTGGAATTCTTAAATGCTTAACCAAGCTGTCATACAATCTCTTTGAGAAGAAGGGGGAGGGGAGGGTGAAAAATCCTCTTAGAGAGCAGGGCACACTGACAGCTGTCTTCTCTGGCCATCCTCATTACCCGATCGCAGTAAATTACCGGAGAATGCAGCCTGCAGCTGAGCTGAAAACCATGGACAGCTATGCTTCTCTATTTTTAGCATCTTGTACTTTCTCACAGTTCTTTCAAGTATAAAAGGTGAAACTGCAGCAACACCTAATTCATGGATCAATTTAATTTGATTCTGTTGGAATATGAGGCCAAATGTTTGACTTCCCTCAGGAAGGCATCCCAAGAAAACAACAGTTTATGGAATATTCCCAAAGAGGCTAATTTGCTATTGAAAAAGAAAATGCAATTTTTTCTAGATATCAAACTATACTCTACTCCCTCCATGGGGAAAATAATTCTGCTACATTTTGGGGGAAGGGAAAAGATAAAGCTGGGTTCTGCAACATGAAAAATACTCCACTAGTACTAATACCAGCTACGTCTTGCCTCTAGGCCTACTCAGAAGAGATGTTCAAAGAGTAAGTATGGACAAAGGCTGCTAGCTAGCACCATGAAGACCTACTGACCTAAAGACCACCATGAAGTCCTATAGACCTAAAGCTGCTATCCAGTACAGTGGCTAGAGTGATTCAAATGACCTGAAATTTAAAATTCAATTTCCCAGTCATACTAGCCACATGTAGCTAGTGGCTACCATACCGAACAACAGAATATTTCCATCGTCAAAGAAACTACTATTGGATAGTGCTGTAAAGGTTCAAACCTAAGTGTGCCTTTTGCTCTGCAAGCCATAGAAATTAGGCTGGAGAGAGAAAAGATTTTATACTAATTGACGGTATTATCCGGGTCAAGTCCCTTCCTATTTCTAGGTGTCAGTTACACCATGTGAGTCATGTTTTTACTAGTTTAGTGATTCGCAGGAAGGAGTAATAAAGCCGACACTATGGTTACATAGAAGACTGTCATTTCTAGATGTACAATAAGATATTTCAATATGAAGTATGTGATGTCTATATCTTAAAGTGGATCTGAAAAAAATGACATGGATATTCACGATACACATATACCTGTGTGTGCACATGAATGTCTAAAATATACACACACACATACATGCCTCACTTACATAAAGATAACCCAGTATGGCAAAATATTTATCACTGAATCTGGAGGAGGAGCACACGTTTGTTATACTCTCACTATGTGGTTTGAAATTTTAATAAAAAGTTGAGAAAACACCATCCTGCGGATAACATTCCCCCCCCCAGCTCTGCCGTATGTTTCCAACCCTCAAGTACAGATACCAATCTTTTCTGATCTTAACTAAGAGATGACACTCCATGGAGAAGGCTCTTCATCAAAGGCCAGGCTGGCTGGCACTGATCTCAGGCTCGGCCTGCCCTAGAGATGGTGTAGGCTAAAGGTAATGCAGCAGAAGGGATGGGTGTGGATTCTGATGCAGGACAATCTTAAGCTGAAATTCTGACTCTACCAACCTCTAGCTGTGTGATTCGAAAACTTACTTGTCCTATGATCCTCACTTTCCTCACCCGTAACTGTAAAAACTTATCTTGCAAGGATATTAGGGTAAGAAAACCAAATTGTACATGTCAGGGTTTCCTGACATCCCTCACATTTTCCTCTTAGACATTACCTTAAATTCAGCCTTCAAATGGTAAATGGGCTGTGAAGTCCCTCCCATGGATATAATACCTTCAGGTTCACAAAGCACTCTCATAAATACCATCTCAGACTCCCTTTGGGTAACACTGATCTTACTTCACTGATGAAGAAACACACTTGGTTTGAGCAACCAAGTACCCATAGCTGCTAAGAGTTAGGGCTGGGCCTGGAACCCCTGTCATTCATTCCAAGTCTCAGGCTCTTTCTGCAGCACCACTCTGCCCTTCCTGAGAGGAGATGATGCACGTGTGGCTCTCTGGGCTGCCTCAATCTCCACACAGTCACCTGTGATCAAGCATCTCCATGTGAGTGGCCTGTGACCTTCACAATAAGAAGGTTATCTTCCCCAAAAGTGGACAAGGACTTTATGGCTAATTCAAGTTAAAACCAGATCAAAGCAGAGTCAAGGTCAACTATTCCACTGAAAACAGACACCCAAAGACAAAAAGGGATTCCTTACCAAGGGCTTCCAAGCGTTCCGTTTGCTCTTCTCTCCATTTACGGATACTTTCAGGCTCTGACTGCAATCGATCCACTTGTGAAATAGCTGCATAACTGTCTGTCGGCCCATTACTCTCCTTTACACAAAACACAATTGTGCTCTATCAGTACTGAAACCTCCCCGCAGAAATGTGTTTCACCCCAGTTAGAACCCCTGGTAATGTGCAGGGGATGACCTCAAGGAATGACCTCTTGAAGGATGACCTTAAGAGCAACAACACAACTTTAAATGCTGACAGGGAGCTTTCAACATTATGCACTCAATTCTTGCAACCCACAAGGGAGGCAGAATGGTTGTTATCCTGTAAATAAGTGGGACATGGGAAAGCTGGGTAGTGGACTTACTGGAAACAGTCTTATCAGTTTTTTTTTTTTTTTTTGGTCTTTTTAGGGCGGCATCCATAGCATATGGAAGTTCCCAGGCTTGGGGTCCAATCAGAGCTACAGCTGCTGGCCTACACCACAGCAATGCCAGATCCTCAACCCACTGAGCGAGGCCAGGGATCAAACCCACATACTCATGGATACTAGCTGGGCTTGTTATTGCCAAGCCGTCAAGGGAACTCCAGAAACTAATCTTTAGAGAATTATTTCACCTATTGAATGACAGAATTAACCTAACGAGACCATAAACAAAGATGAAAAGAGGAGTTCCCTATGTGGCACAGTGGGTTAAGAACCCAACTGCAATGGCTGGGGTTCAATTCCAGGCCAGGTGCAGCAGGTTAAAGGATCCCACATTGCCACAGCTGTGGTTCGGATTTAATCCCTGGCCTGAGAACTTCCGTGTACCATGGGTGTGGCCATTCAAAAAAAATTTATTTACAGTAGTATTAGGAACAAATTAGCACTTTCCATGTGTAAGTCACATGAAAGCTTTATTTCCCAAACATCCTGTAAGCAAGTTTTTATTCCCATGTCACAGCTGAGGGATTAAACAGAGGCACAGAGAAATGACATGTTCAAATTCACAGCCCAGTAAGGGATAAAGCCAAGACGGAACCCCATTCTGTCTCACTCTAAAGGCCAAGCTCTAAGCCAGGGATTGAAAACTACAGCCAGGTCAGCCCCCCATTTTTTTTTTTTTTTTTTCTTTTTTGCTGTTGTTGTTATTGTTGCTATTTCTTGGGCCGCTCCCGCGGCATATGGAGGTTCCCAGGCTAGGGGTTGAATCAGAGCTGTAGCCACCGGCCTACGCCAGAGCCACAGCAACGCGGGATCCGAGCCGCGTCTGCAACCTACACCACAGCTCAAGGCAACGCCGGATCGTTAACTCACTGAGCAAGGGCAGGGATCGAACCCGCAACCTCATGGTTCCTAGTCGGATTCGTTAACCACTGCGCCACGACGGGAACTCCGAGCCACCCATTTTTGTAACGAACTTTTACTGTACATAGCTGTCTTCACTCACTTACATACTGTCCATAGATGCTTCCAAAACAGAATAGTTTGACAGAGACCTCCTGACCCACAAGCTTAAAATGTTTACTATCTGGCCCTTGACAGTTCATCTTTGGCTTAAACCAATTCGACTAACCTCGTCCTTCTTGACAGGTAATTGGCTGAAGAGGGGACAGAAGCCCAGGCAGAAGCAAGGCAAGCAAGCTATTTCCCCAGGCCACAGTGATCACCTCCATCTGGTCCAGACGGAAATACAGGACTTTAAGTGGTCGGGAAAAAACTCCACGTTGTTCTAGCTAGTATGACATGCACACAAGAGGCCCAGAGGTGCTAGAGCTATTCTGCCACTATGACAGAGGACAAAACTGCACACTGAGCCTGCAGAAACAGAGTCCTAGAGGAAATGAGTCCGAGTCCCAGTCCAAGGACCCTGAGCCTCGCTTAGAACTCTTTCAATTCTATCGACTAGTAAATTTTCTATAATTAAAGCCGATGCAAGGTGATCTGATAACCAAAGCTTAGCGATACAGAGGGGAAATAACGGTAGGCATCACGAATATCAGCCACCCTCACCCTCAATACAATCTGAAAGCTCAAAGGATCAAATGCTGGCCCCACCACATACTACCTGTTATTTTCAGGCTCCTGGTTTAATCTCTGTGTGCCTCAGTTTATTCATCTGTAAACGGGAATAATAATAGTATAGGTCCCTCAGGTTGTTGGGAGAACTGAAGATTCAGCATGAACAGTGCTTGACGCAGTGCGCGGCACATAGTGTATAAATTAGCTGTGGCTACTGCTGCCACCACCACCACCACCACCATCATCATGAAGGGTCATTTCTTGAGAATAAAGTTGGTACCACTAGGGCCGGGTCAATCACATTTTAAAAGAAGGCCCTATCAATGTCACTTCTCTTCAAACCCTTCTACTTTGGGAGGTAACATACCAGTTACTAATATATCCAGGAAAGTCAAAGGAGTGCAGTCCTTTCTAGGCCAATCAATTCGAATCACAGGAGAGAAAGACTCTCAAGCACTATCATTCAACATAATCATATTCTGTACCTGGTAGTATTCGCCATTCATCACTCCATCAACGGCATCTGCAAGACATAACATTTCAATCTGTCAATCGGGGCTGGTCAAATGCTGGGCCAAACAGTTTCAGAGCACGATACAGTATTGTGTGCTATAGGTACTCTAAGTTGCCAAATGCTAGCCCCATGCTCGGCACAAGACAGAACAATGGACAACTTCCTAGTTAATGAAATCAAGATGTGCTCATAAACAAAAGACTTCACCAAAATGTGGACAAATCTGTCTCAAGCCCCCAAGCCCCAAAGCTTCTGATATTGTCTTCTGGCTCAGAGAGACAACACTTAGGAGCCTGGCAGAAGAGTCTCACAGAGCAACAGTTTCTCTGTGAAAGTTCTGGAGAAGGCAAAGGAGAAACATGCATGGAATCCTTCACAGTGAGCAGAGATGTGCAGCTTCATGTTTAAACCAAGATGCTTTTGGGGGCGGGGGGTGGGGGGGGTGGGGGTTAGGACTCTCCATCCTGTGGAGTAGGTTTGGCACCTGAGGGTCTACACTTGAGACTTCTTGCTAATTCCTCTAGTCCACGTGAAATCTGGAATTAGCCCAGAACAGTAAGATTTGGGCATACCAGATTAAATCAGTGTTTTCAAGGATGCAAGTTACAAAAACTCAAAGCATGTACAATCTGACCTTATTAACACAATTAATTGTTCATGAGCTAAAAGAGAAAGTCTATTTCAGAAATATGAAAAATGTCTAGATAAGACCCAGAGATTATCAATCTCTGGTGGTCCACAGTTAGTACTTAAGAGATTTTACTTAAGATAGAAAGTACTAGACCAGGACATTTCACAAAATCAGGATTTCCAGGACTGGGGGGTACAAACAGAAGATCTGGCAATACTGGCCCTGCATTCCTGACACAAAGGCAGCCCTAGGTACAGTATGCTCTGGTCAATTTGCCAGATCCCACTAGCCTCATTTCCTCTTTTAAAACCCATTCTGTATGTCCATAGTTCAGTTACGTGATTGGCCCAATAAGTATGTGTTTCTAACCCATGCCCTGACCCAAGAGCCATCACTGAGACAGTCTGTACTGGGTTCCACACAGCCTTTTGGAGCGGCTGCTCTGCCTCCCCTAAAAGCTTCAATATAGGCAACATAAAAATGGAGCTTCCGGGAGTTCCTGTTGTGGCGCAGTGGAAACGAATCCGACTAGGAGCCGTGAGGTTGCGGGTCCGATTCCTGGCCTCGATCAGTGGGTTATGGATCTGGTGTTGCCGTGAGCTGTGGTGTAGGTTGCGGACGAGGCTTGGATCTGGTGTTGCTGTGGCATGGGTCAGCAGCTGTAGCACCAATTAGACCCCTAGCCTGGGAACCTCCATATGCTGCGGAAGCCACCCTAAAAAAAAAAAAAGAAAAAAAGAAAAAGAAAAAAAATTGGAGCTTCCACCTACATATTCTATGTATCTGTTGGCTGACACCTATTTACTGCCTACTATGTAGGACTTCTGTTATTTTGTCCAACCGTTTTCAAACTACAATGATCATGTCATCACATGGGGTGGGAGAGGAAGAGTAGAGGAGATGAAACTAAAAGATACAAGAATCCAAGCAGTAAAAGGCATGCAGAGAAGCTAGTGTGGGTCCCCATCACAAGGCCCTCGAATATGAGAACTTATCCTAGAAGCCAGAGGGAGGGTCTCTCAGCCGCATTCTTCCCTCTGAACAGGTGAAGATTTTATCAAACCACTCCGCCAGTCTTCTGGGTTGTTATCTAATTAAACCCAACAAGAACTGCCTATTTTGCAAATCAGCCCTAACATTTTATCCATTCTTTTCATTCTCTGGCTCCTCCCAATGACCCTCCTTTTGGCTTTGGGAAGATTAAAAACTCTCATTTCCACAGCGTGTTCCCCTGATAGCAAAACACTGTTTTTACAAAAAGGAAAGTGGAGACAGAAAAAAATGCCTTACCATTTCATTACTCAGCCTATTGGTTTCTTTCTCTCTCTCTCTCTTTTTTTTTTTTGGTTTACCTAATGCATATACATGAAATTTCTCTCAGCAAAATGTGACTCCTATAACATATGCTTTTTAGTAATTCATTTCTATCATTAAATTCTCAACTTTTGAGTATGAAAACACCTACCACTTACTGCTTCCAGTGTGCCAGACACCATGTTAAACGCTTTCTATACATTAAATTTTAATCCTCAGAACAAATCTGTCAGCACTTTACAAACAACCTTAATATACGTGTAGGCTTGCTTCCTTGAAATGAGTAAGGTGTTCTTGAAGGGGCCGGTAATTGATGACAATATTCTCTCTAAATTTTTTATGTTTAAGACATATAAGAAAAATATTAAACTCATGTATTAGGAGACAATCAGAGTTTAAAAACTGGTGGAACACCTGACCAAGCAGGAAGTCAGAAGAAGGATCCTCTGATAATCTGAGGCATGAAAACAAACCACAGGATCTAAGCACTTGCCAACCCACCACAGCTCTGATCCACCTTTCATGTGCTGGTTCTGTATCAATTATTTCAACCTATTTCTCATGCTTTTCTTCATTTCCCTAATTGTTTTATTCCTATGTTTTATTCATGATACTACAAAAATGAGTTTCTTATTCATGATACTACAAAAATAGTTTCCTTGTGGCACAATGGGTTAAGGACCTGGCATTGTCACAGAAGTGGTTCAGGTCACTGCTGTGTTGTGGGTCTGATCCCTGGCTTGGGAACATCTAAAGGCTGCGGGCACCGTCCAAAAAAAAAAAAAAAAAAGGCATTTCTCCTATTTTTTTTTTTTTTTTTTTTTTTTGTCAGTGGCTTTTTACTACTTCAAGCTGTTTGTATGCCACCTACCCAGAGAAATTTAAAGTATTCTATCAGGTTTTGGAGCTATGAAGTTTAGCAAAAAACTAATGAAATTATTTGGGGGCATATTCAATTGGTTCTCAGTAATAAATTACTTGCTGCAGAATTAATGGTTCACAGAACATTTATTATTGTTATTATTATTATTTTTGTCTTTTTGCCATTTCTTGGGCCACTCCTGCGGCATATGGAGGTTCCCAGGCTAGGGGTCAAATTGGAGCTGTAGCCGCCAACCTATGCCAGAACCACAGCAACTCGGGATCCAAGCCCCATCTGTGACCTACACCACAGCTCATGGCAACGCCAGATCCTTAACCCACTGAGCAAGGCCAGGGATCAAACCTGCAACCTCATGGATTCGTTAACCACTGAGCCACGATGGGAACTCCCAGAACATTTAAAGACCTCTAAATACCAGCCATTTTTGCCTCCTTTGGTCTCTCATGTGTTTTTCCACCACCAGCACGAGCACCTAATTTTTCAGGCCTTCAGTGATACTACAGACTGAGTTTTATCATATTTTAAAATTTGTGCTAATCTGATAGCAAGAAAAAGAAATCTTAAAGTGGCTCTGCTGTGCTAATCTTTCCTGTGAGGTGTTTAAGTGACATTTGATTTTCTTCTTTAACTAAACTGCCTGAGTTTCCCCCATTTTTCTGCTTCTTTTGTTAAGTATTCTTTCCATATTATTTGTGCTCTCATGGTAAAAATATTCTCCCTTCTATCTTTTTGTATGGTTTATGATATTTAATACCTAGAACTATTTAACTTGTATGAGATGCTATCCAGTTTTTTTTTCCTTTATGATTGCTCTTTCTGCTTTTATGCTAGCAGACTGTCCTACTCTAATCACTTTTCCTCTTTTCCTCTGGTACTTAAAAAAAAAAAAAGCCTCAGAGTTCCTACGGTGGTGCAACGGCATTGGCAGTGTCTTGGGAGGACTGGGACGCAGGTTCGAGCCCTGGCTGGGCACAGTGGGTTACAGATCTGGTGTCGCCGCAGCTACGTCTGAGGTCAAGACTGCAGCTCGGATCTGATCCTCGTCCCAGAAACTCCATATGCTGTGGGGAACTGAGGGAGGAAGGCAGGCTGGCAGGAAGGAAGGAAGAAGAAAATCTGGGAGTTCCCACTGTGGCACAGCAGGTTAAGGATCCTGCATTGTCTCTGTGATGGTACAGGTTTGATCCCCTGCCTGGTGCAGGGGATTGGTTAGGGATGCAGCGTTGCCACAGCTGTGGCATAGGTTGAAGCTAGCCAGGGAACCTCCATATGCTGCTGTGGGTATGGCAAAAAAAAAAAAAAAAAAAAGCCTCTCTTAATCTACCTGAAATTTATTTTTGTGTAAGAAAAAAGAGTGAGATAATCTTAAATCTTAGCACTTAACAATAGCTCGTCTGTCCAGGCCTACATTCTGGTTAATATATTACAGTTAACACCCCAACTATCCAGTTAATATATTCCAACCCAGGGCCATTGCCAGTAGGAGAGACTTTGATCACTACTCCAGACACAAAACTCAACGCAATTCTTAGCCCATAGCTCCTTCCAGGTCACGTGCTGCCTGTCCTTTAGGTCTGAAGACTCATTCAGATCCACTGGCAAGGGCTTTGAGCTTTTATTTGTTACTGTACTACTGTACCAACATTCAACTGGCTCCAGTCAAAGGATTGTCTGTTGCTGTAGAAACATGCAAAAGAAAAGCCATCCAGGGCCTTGATTTAGTAAGTACAACTAAGCCAAGCAACTTGATGCTCCAGAAGGAAACTTTCTAGGGCATCAGGAACTCTAGACAGAAACAAGCGCCGGGACAAGTTTCCAGAGATGAAAGACTGTCCCAAATCCACCTTCAATCTCCCATGTCTCCCATGTTCCCCAACCACTGGAAATCAAGCAGACCTGGGTGTGAATTCCTGTGCAGTCACGTATTAGCTTGCTACCTTAGGAACCCTGCTTAAGTGCCACAATTGGTCAGTTCTCACCTGAAGTAGGATGACGCTACCACTCTGCCTGTAGAGCTATTGTTGCCGGGATCTGAAAGTTCAGAGAATCTGGCATACTGCAAATGTGCACTATTACTAAGTATCATGCCTGAGGTTTCCCTGAACTTCCTTCCACCACTGCTACCAAGAAAATTCCTCTCCAAGTACAGAAACCTTTCCTTTACGTACCTCTCTTCCCGCAGTCACTGCCTCACTGCCACACTCTCTCAGCAGCTCCTTAATCACATCTCTTATCCTCCTCCATCCTCAGCCCTCATGATTGAAGGCTTTTCCATAGCTCTAGACTTGGCTGCCTCTCTCTTCAATAACTCCGAGCCACTTCACTCCAAGCCTCTCACATCTAAACTTCAGTTTTTCTGATCTTCTGAGAATAACACCAGGCCTAGCCTGTCCTCCACGGGAGTTTTCCGTAAGGCTGGAGTTTAGATATGTTCCTCTCTCCTCAAACTCACTTAGAACCTCCTGCCTATACATCCCTGTCTAACACATCAGATACAGAGATCCCTCCTAAAATCTGTTTCTCATTACACTCCAAAGCCTATAGGGTTTGTAACACCTTTCTCATCCCACTCCCAAGGAATAACAGGTACTGTGTTAATAACACACCAGGTTGTGTGTGTAAGCATTTCACAGGTGCTCACATAATCCTAGCAACCCCGGGAGGGTTTATATCTGCACCTTTTACAGAGGAGAAAACTGAGGCAGGGCAGTGGCAGTGGTGTTGGTTATATAAATTGTCTGAGACCACAAAGCTTAACTCACATTCAAGCAGTCTAGGACAGCACAGAATCTTAACCACAAGAGTGAGTGACTGAGAGAGAGAGAGAGAGAGAAGAGGTAAAGAAAATGTCTAACCACTTCTCTACTCCCCAAAGGAAGTGCTGACCACTGCATGATTTTTTTTTTTTTCTGACCACTGCACTATTACCAACCTCAATTACACTGTTAGAGATCTGGCTTTAAGTCACTAAATGCTTAGTTTACTAAGAAAGGCCTTCGTAGGAAATAAGTCAGCAATCGTCCCTTCCTTCCCTTTGCTGAAAGCTCGATGCACAAGGGATCCATGTCCAACTTTACTCTTTCCCTTCTCTCTCTCCAAACTGTCCATCACCAACAACTGCTGGTTCTACACAGGACCCCTGTACCTGACATTTTCGCACATTCCTGTGAATCTACTACATGCCAGACACCCTGCTAGGCACCGGGGATACAAAAGCGAGCAAGAGCTAACACTGTCCTGAATCAGGACAGCCTTCTGCGAGTCCTGATGCTCCCAACTCTGTCCTCATCAGGGCAGCCACAACTGTCTTTCAGAGATGGCAATCTCTCATCCCACCCCACCTCTGCCTAAAAACGCCACCAGAATATGGTACAATCTAAGGCAGGGAGACTTGGAGCTCAGCTGTTAACATGCCCTTTTTTCTTAAGCAAGTCATTTCTCTGTAGGACTCATACTTCTTTCTATCAAATGAGGGGAGATGAACTAAGGATCTAAAATAAATTTTGATTCTCAGGCAAACAGTGAAGACCACCCATAGCAACTAAGAAACCCTAATCACTGAAAGCCAACTTCGTTTTCCCACCATAGCCTAGAGTTCAGCCCAACATGCCGGCTGTAAATTACCTTTTTTGGCCTATTACCTGTTCTGTAAGTTCATATGGGGGAACTGACTTGCTCTGGAGGCAGCATGGTGTAGTTTAAAAATTCAGGCTGCAACCTAGCAGTCTCCCCAGACCCACTTCCCCAAAGGTTCTGGCTGGCTGAAGACAGACTCCTTAGTCTGACTGCTTTTACAAAGACCGCTCATCGAGCGCACCAACGCCCCAGTTTCCAAAATTCCTCATCATCTCACTCCCAACAGGTTTCTCTCATTTATGTCACCTGCATGGCCCCCTGAAGGTTTGGGTTTAGTATAAACACACCCATCTGCCCCGCTAGCACCCTATTCTCCCTTAATTGGAATGTTTTTTTAAGCAAATGAAAAGCCAAGTCTCCTTTCTTCTACCGAATTTCCTACTTCCTTAAACGATTGAAAAGGTCTCTTGCACTCGTTTCCTCCCTCCTACCACCACAATCCTAAACTCTGCACACCGGTAAGGCATTCAGAGGTCAAACTGGTAGCTTACCACGTGCTCCCTTTCCCTCCTTTTTGCTGGAGTTTGCGTGGGGAGAGGCCACGCCACATTTTCTACTCGCCTCTGGGAAGACTGGTCCAGGCTAATCTCAGGTTCTGTTTAGGCAGCACTCCTACCAAAAGCTGTTCCCGTAGGAAGTTGAGCTTCGGAAGTCCTAGCCGCAATACGTTCGACAAATGGCAAAACTCTTCTTCTCTCTCCAGAGCTAGACCATCTTTCCTGCATTCCTTACTCACTCCTCCTTTCCTCCCTCGAACCCAATATTCTGTACATTAAGTGCTGAATTGCACTGCAATTTGTTTGTGTGTCTCAAAAACAATACCACTATTCTTATCTTTTTTTCCGTCTTCCTTCCTGCTAACTGGTCTGTGTTAAGCTCAGCCTTGTCTGTTAACTCTGGCCAACTGCGCCAATGCGGCTGTGCCTCAGAAGCCAGGTTCAAGTCAAAGCAAGTGCTCAATGAAAAGTTCCTGAATTGAACAGGCTTCTTAAGGCTCCTCAGCCTGTCACCTTCTTTTCTTGGCTTTCTGGCTCCGCCTGTACCCAGGAGGGTTCACACACACTCACAGAACAGACTAGGCTTCTCGAGCCCAGGTTTCTGCATGACTGAACTGGGGTCTCGTTTCCTCTTTGACTCCTCAACCTCCCGGTTAGCCAACAACAAGAGTTACACGGAGCTCTCAGACGCACTCCGGACCGAGTTTCCGGACAACCGCTCCCGCCCCGAACGCGCCGGCACTCACCCGGACCCCCCGGCGGCTCGCCGTGCGGCTGGGGCCCAGGAGCGCCTCCGTCCAGGATGGCGAAGGCCTCGTCGTTCTCGATGCCAGCAATCTCGCTCTCCTGCTGCGCCAAGAAGGCCGCGGCCGGGTCCTCCTCGCCGGCCACTCCGTTCCCCAGCGAGGGGCCGGCGGGGGCGCCGAACGGATCTAAATCAGCCATGGCAGGCGTTCAACTGCACAGAAATCGACGCTGAAAGACACACCAACCGACCCGCCGTAACCGCGCCCGGCAGCGGCCGCTGTGGTGGCAACGCGACCGGAGGACAAGCTGGAGGAGGGAGAAGACGGAAGCGGAAACCCTACCCCCATATCCGGTTGATATAGGCAGTGTTGGAGAGCCGAAAAGGTAATAACCAATCAGAGGACAGAAATGGTTCAAGTGCTAACCAATCAGCAGGAGGAGGGGAAGGCCCCCGAATAAAACTCGTGACTCGGGAAGCACCTGCGTGGAAGGCGCTAAGCCCCTCCAGCCCCCGGGAGCCGGAAGTGGTGTGTGTCTGAAGGCAGCCTTGCCTGACCCGCCTTAGGGGCTGGACTGACCCAGGACAGCCACCTCAGAAGGGACGCTCTGTGTTGAACCGGGAAGTGAGGCGAAGTCAGGGCGGTGATGGCTGGCCGATTGCAAAAGAGTCTAGACACTTAGGCTTTTGGGATCTCATTTTCCGCATTTGTAAAATGGGAACAAGAGTCCTGCACTGCCTCCTTCCAGGATTACTGAGAAAACCGAGTCCTTTTATGGCTCTGTTCTGGCTTTCTAAAGAAAAAAAAGTTTGTTAACCCATTCACCCAGGGGTTATTTTGTCCTTTAGAGCTGCCTGACTTAAATGTAATCGCTTCCCATTCATTGTGACTTTTCTCCTCCATAGTATTGTTATAAAACGGAGAATATAACCCCTTTTACAAAGCCTTTCGCATACAGTACTCTTTTCAGAGCTAGGCAGGAATTTCTAGAACTGAAAGATGCCTTAAGGATTATCTGGTTCATAGGGAAACTGAGGCCCCTGCGTGAGAAGACGTGGTTTTCACGGGGAGTCAGTGGCCAAGAGGAAACCCAGGTCTCCTGAGCAACTCCAAATGGTTCTAGCCACAATCTTTTGTATCATACTCCTTTCCCACCTAAGGGAGGCAGGAACTTTACTTTTTTTATTTTTTATTTTATTATTTTATTTTATTTTTTGTCTTTTTGCCTTTTCTAGGCTGCTCCTGTGGCATATGGAGGTTCCTAGGCTAGGGGTCTAATTGGAGCTGTAGCCACCGTCCTACTCCAGAGCCACAGCAACGTGGGATCCGAGCCTCGTCTGCGACCTACACCTCAGCTCACAGCAGCGCTGGATCCTTAACCCGCTGAGCAAGGCGAGGGATGGAACCCTCAACCTCATGGTTCTTAGTCGGGTTCGTTTACCACTGAGCCATGACAGGATTTCTTTAAACTCAGGTGCATGTTCGTAACATGGCTAATTTTGTCTATACCATAGACAAGATAATAGAGTGATTCCAGTTACTCATGCTCATAGGGGGAAGGTTGCTTATGCACTGGCTAACAGAAGGACCTTCTCCACCACCACCCTAAAAAGTCAAAAACAGAGACAAACCTAAAAGCCAGCCAGAGGTCAAAGTTGCCTCCAGAGGTAGTCCACAAAGGAGAAGAAAGCGGTTTTTGAAAGTAATCATGTATCTTTGTTGACACAAAAGGGTAATTATTTTCTTACAGTATGTACTTACTTTTAAAGTCATTTCAAGTATGGAGTGTAGGAAAGTTTTGAAGAAAAACACATAAGAAACTAAAAACTTTAGGGCCTGCAACTGACTCAGTTACCTCCTCTCCTTGTTTTAATGCTCATTCTAACAAATTGGCAACAATGCATGAAGTAATTTCACATTCACCTTCTCCTTAAAACAACCTATCCTATTCCTGTTAGGAGGATAAGGGACAGTGACTCCCATGCGAGGGTCCAAGGAAGATAACTTTTGGTTGCTCACTAGAGTAGCAGCTAAGTGACAGCATTCTCTCCAGGGCAGATGCCTCACTCTGGAGAAGCTTCCTGAGAGTCACCAGGAGGAGGCACCACCTGTCATCATCCAAAATTAGCAAAATTCCCAACACTCAAAATTGGGAAAATCATCTGAGGTGTTTAGGGATGATGATGTCACAGAGGATGTAGCTTGGAGCTCAGTTATGGAATATGGGTAAGATTTAGAAGAGTCACTTGTAGTGGCCTGCTATTACTGTTGTGCAGAGTTTCACAGCTTGGCATGTTTGGAGGAGGGAGAGTAAATTAGTTTGAGGTTCTTATGAAGAGGAATAATTAAAGGTAGATCTGGAGGCAGGAGTTCCCATCATGGCTCAGTGGAAACGAATCTGACTAGTATTCATGAGGATGCAAATTCGATCCCTGGCCTTGCTCTGTGGGTTAATGATCCAGCATTGCCGCGAGCTGTGGTGTAGGTCGCAGATGTGGCTCGGATCTGGTGTTGCTGTGGCTGTGGCATAGGCCAGAGGCTACAGCTCCAATTCAAAGTTCCCACCCTCTAAACCCCAAAAGGATCTGATACAGGAGCAGGGCAGTGAGAAATGCATACAAATTACTGTAAGAGAGGGGCAGATGGTGATGGGGTAGGGGTGTGGAGAGGGCAGAGAGCAAGCAAAGAACTGAAAACATGGAAGGGAGGCAGGTCATATGTGCGTATATAGAAATAGTTTCATACAGGAAAGTTCTTTCTCCGTGTCTTGTCTCACCACGTAGACCTTGAGGTGAGGGCAGGGGCCATGTCTGCCTTGCTCATCTTTGTATGCTCAGGATCTAGCATTATGCCTGGCACGTAGCAGGTGTTCAGTAAATATGTGTTGATGGAATGGAGTAGCATTTGAGACGGATCTCAAAGAAGTGTTGAGTGAGACGATGAAGAGGGAGAAAGTCCGGGGATGGTGCTGTGCTCTGAGAAGTAATTTGGCCAGATGATGGAAGGTCGGGAAAGTAAATGGATACAGCTGAAGAAAGCGCGTTGGCATCAAATCACGGAGGGCTTAGTGCCCAGGTGAGAAGCATAACCACATTTGCAGAGGAGGAGCCTTTGAAGGACTTTGGGGAGCCAAGGACTTGGTCAGAACCCTGTTCTGGAACAATCTTCGGGCAGCTCAGGCAGCATAGCCCAGGAGAGGGTTCTGAAAGCAGGAAGGACAGTTAGGAAAGACTGCTGCAGTGGCTCAGAGGGAGATGTGGGGCACCAAGGATGATCATCTAGGCCTCAGGTGGGAGGAGAATAATGGAGGTACTATAATTAGTACTTGGTAAATGATAGCATTTGGAAGGCAGAGAGAGGGAGGGAGAGAGGGAAAGAGGAGATTCAAGATAACATTTATAGCTTGGAAAACCCTGGACAGAAATAGCCACAACAGGAAAATCTGGTTGTGTGGAACGGGGAAGGAGATGAGACATATGAAGAGTTCAGTGTGGCCGTGGTGAGTACAAGAGACCTGTGGGGTATTCAGGAGACATTCAACAGTGTGCTGGTAATCTAAGTCTGAAGTTCAAGGATGAAGTCCTCATTCCAGCAATGGTGGGCCAGTTGCTGAGGGCCAACTCTCCTGTTGAAAACAACTAGAAGAAGCTGGGCAGAAAGTTTTTAAAGGGAGTTCCCGTCGTGGCACAGTGGTTAACAAATCCAACTAGGAACCATGAGGTGACAGGTTCGATCCCTGGCCTTGCTCAGTGGGTTAAGGATCCGGCGTTGCCATGAGCTGTGGTGTAGGATGCAGACATGGCTCAGATCCTGTGTTGCTGTGGCTCTAGTGTAGACCAGTAGCTACAGCTCTGATTAGACCCCTAGCCTGAGAACCTCCATGTGCCACGGGAGCAGCCCTAAAAAACAAACCAGTCAGGAAAAGTGATCTGAACATTTGGAGCCACAGTTCCTCTCAAGGAAACTGGTAGTTCTAAAAGCAGAGGCTGAGAGCTGATTGGAGTTTTCAATACACAAGGCTGGTGGAGTTCCCATTGTGGCTAAGCATAATGAACACGGCTAGTATCCATGAGGATGTGAGTTCGATCCCTGGCCTCACTCAGTGGGTCAAGGATCCGGCGTTGCCATGAACTGTGGTGTAGGTCGCAGACACGGCTCGGAACCTTCGTTGCTGTGGCTGTGGCGTAGGCTGGCAGCTGCAGCTCTGATTCAGCCCCTACCCTGGGAACTTCCCTATGCCATGGGTGCAGCCCTAAAAAACAAACAAACCAGTCTGGGAGAAGAAAATAGCTGAAGGCCTCCCAAGAAGAAGATGCCTTGATAAATGTATCAGGATTTTTCTTGGGCCCCCCAAAGGGCTACACACTAGGAAGAAAAGGGGGGAAAGTCCTTGCTTGAATTAAAATGATCAAACTTTCTAGTTCCCTTGAGTCTGGAGCTATTTGCTAGAGTAAATTCTCTCTGATAGGAAAAAATTTTCATCCAAAAATAACTAAGCATGTAAAGACAAAACATACTCAGAGATGTGTTCAAGGACAGACATAGAGTAGAAATCCCAGGGGATTCAGATAATGAAGTTATCAGACCCAGACTTTTTTTTTGTTTTTTGTTTTTTGTTGTTGTTTTTTGTCTTTTTAGGGCTGCACCTGTGGCATATGGAGGTTTCCAGGCTAGGGGTCCAATTGGAGTTGTAGCTGCTGGCCTATGCCACAGCCACAGCAACTCTGGATCTGAGCTGTGTCTGCGACCTATTACCATAGCTCAAGGCAACGCCGGATCCTTAACCCACAGAACGAGGCCAGGGATTGAACCTGTGTCCTCATGGATGCTAGTCGGGTTTGTTACCTGTTGAGCCACGACGGGAACTCCCGACTCAGACTTTAAACTAACTATGATTAATAAGTTTAAGGAATTAAAATATTGAGTTTCAGCAGTTTAAAAATTTGAGAACTAAAATTTACAGTGTCTGATATTAAGAATTCCTTGGAGGGAGTTCCTGTTATGGCTCAGTGGTAACGAACCCAGCTAGTATCCATGAGGATTTGGATTCCATCCCTACCCTTGCTCAGTGGGTTAAGGATCCAGCGTTGCCGTGAGCTGTGGTGTAGGTCGCAGGCACAGCTCCGATCCCATGTTGCTGTGGCTGTGGTGTAGGCTGGCAGCTGCAGCTCCGATTTGACCCCTAGCCTGGGAACTTCTATATGCTGCAGATGTGGCCTTAAAAAGGCAAAAAAAAAAAAAAAAAAAAAAAAAAAAAAAAAAAAAGAATTCAGTGGATAGATTTAAAAATGGACATAGCTGAAAAGAGAGTTAGTGGGCCAGAAGATAGAGCAGAAAAATATCCAAGCTGAAACAGAATGAAAAGGATGAAAAACAGAAAAGAGCATTAAAAACATGGCATATGTAATTTTAGCAAGGAGAGGAGAAAGAACGAAGCAATAATAGAAGAGAAAATGGCTAAGAATTTCTGCAAATTGGTAAAGGAAAACAAACCACAGATTCAGGAGAATCACCATAAACTCCAAGCACGATAAAACAAACCTCCCCCTCCTCCCAAAAAACAACTTTAAAATCTGCATTCCTGGGGTTCCTGTTCTGACTCAGCAGAACCTGACATTGCCTCTGTGAGGATGTGGGTTGGATCTCCAGACTGGCTCAGTGGATTAAGCATCTGGTGTTGGAGCATGTTGCAGCACCGGTCAAAGATGTGGTTCAGATCTTTTGTTGCCATGGCTGTGGCATGCGTTGTAGCTGCAGCTCCAATTCTACTCCTGGTCTGGGAACTTCCATATGCCAAACAAACAAACAACAACAACAAAAAACCCTACATGCCTGTTATGCTTTTTTTTTTTTTTCCTTTTTAGGGCTGCACTCACAGCATGTGGAAGTTCCCAGGCTAGGGGTCAAATCAGAGCTACAGCTGCTGGCTTATACCACAGCCACAGCAATGCCAGATCTGAGCCACGTCTGCGACCTACACTGCAACTCACACAATGCCAGATCCTTAACCCACTGAGCAACCTACTCTGCAGCTCACACAATGCCAGATCCTTAACCCACTGAGCAATGCCAGGGATTAAACTTGCATCCTCATAAATAGCAGTCGGATTTGTTTCTGCTGCGGCACAATGAGAACTCCTGTTGTGCATTTTTAAATTGACATCTAAACTTTTTCATAACTTAATTAGCTGCAAGGGATGTATTTTCTAATATATTGTAAATATCGATGCTTTCAAATAAAATTGTTGCATTGCCCTTTTAAATATATCTGGTGACATCTAAATACCCTGTGATTTGATACTCACCATGATCCATTTCAAAAATGATAAAGCTGTTCATTAATATTTAGAAATTTCAGATTCTTAATTTTGCTCCATACTATCATTCTAACATTTGCCCCTTATCATACTTCCTTGTATGTAATATAATTAACTTTTAAAACTATCCCATAACCATAGGGCTCTGAATGTTAAAATTTTGTTTTGGATTGACGTCATTATTAGTAGTATACGTTTAATCAAAGCAACAAAATATACCAGAAATTTTCATAAATAAAATATTAAATATGTTAATATTATTACTAACTATAAAAGTAAAATTTTGTTAGAAAGAGCTATATAGGCTTGTTTATTGCTGTGTAATTAGACATTAGTACCTTAAAATAACAAACATTATATCACCGTTTCTGAGGGTCAGGAAACTGGGGGGGCTTAGGTGGGTGGTTCTGACTCAGGGTCTCTCATGAGGTTCTCTCACATGGCTGTTGACAGGAGGCCTCAGTTCTCTGCCACATGGACCTCTCCAAAAATTTGCTCATGACACAGAAGTTGACATCCTCCAGAGTCAGTAATCCAAGAAAGAATGACCAAGACAGAGGCGCAGTGTCTTTTTAAGAGGTTTATTAGGTAAAACTCACTTATCATACAGTTCACCCATTTAAAATATTTATAAAGGTCAGTGGATTTTATTATATTTACAGAATTGTGCATCCATCACCATTCTCAATTTTAGAATGTTTTATTACTCCCAAAAGAAACTTTGTACTTTTAGTCACCACTTTTCAGTACCCTCAACACCCCTAGCTCTAGGCAATCACTCATTTTCTATTTTCTGTCTCTACAGAGCTGCCTATTGTGGGCTTTTCATAAAAATAAGAAGGGCATGAGACAACATGTAGTCTTTCGTGACCGGCTTCTCTATTTAGTATAATATTTTCAAGTTTCATCCATGTTGTAGCATGTATCAGTATTTTTTTTTTTTTTTGGCCATGCCCATGGCATACAGAATTTCCCTGAGCCAGGGACTGAACCCATGCACAGCAGCAACCCATAACACTACACCACCACAGTGACAACAACCCCAGATCCTTAATCCACTGAGCCACATTTTTTATTTGCTTTTTTTAGGGCCTCCCTGCAACATACGTAAGTTCCCAGGCTAGGGGTTGAATTGTAGCTATAGCTGCTGGCCTACGCCACAGCCATAGCAATGGGGGATCTGAGCCATGTCTGTAATCTATAGCACAGCTCATGGCTACACCAGATCCTTAATCTACTTACAAGGCCAGGGATCAATCCAGCACCCTCATGGATGCTAGTCGGATTCGTTTCCAATGAGCCACAACAGGAATTCCCCCCAAAAAAACACATTAAAAAAAAGACATTATAAAGGTCATAAAAGGATATACTGACAATTGTATGTAATAAATTTGAAAACAAATGAAATAGAGAAATTCCTAGGAAAACACAACTTAAAAATAATGCGAGGAGAAATAGAACTGAATAGTCCTATAAACTAGTGAAAACATTTTTAAGTAAATTAAAACTCCTCACACAGGAGTTCCCATTGTGGCTCAGCAGTAAGGAATCTGACTAGTATCCATGAGAATTCAGGTTTGATCCCTGGTCCCACTCAGTGTGTTAAGGATCTGGTGTTACCATGAGCTGTGCTGTAGGTTGCAGACGCGGCTCGGATCTGGCATTGCTGTGGCTGTGGTGTAGGCCAGCAGCTGCAGCTCCAATTCAGCCCCTAGCCTGGGAACTTCCATATGCCATGGGTGCTACCTTAAAAAATAAAATAAAATAAAACTCTTCACACAAAGAAAATGTCCTTTGGCTTCATTGGCAAAAATTCCAGTCTGCACAAATTCCTCCAGAGAATTTTTTAAAAAGATAATATACTTCTCATTTTATGGGAAGCATAATCATGATACAAAACCCAACAAACACAGTAAGAGAAAGGGAAATTATATGTAAAGTCATTCATGAATATAGTTGAAAAAACCCTGAGTGGGAGTATGATGGAGTAAGCAAATGCCTCCTGGCTTTTCCCACTGAATGCAGTCATAAAACCCAGCCAGAATGCATGAAGCAGAAGCAGCTATCTGAGGACTCTGAAAAGTAAAAGTGGCGGACAAATTGGGGACGTTAGGAATGTGAAGCACTGAAGTGGTAATGAGTTCACCGTTTTTTATCCTCTGCTCCTCTGCCACTATGAAAGTGCATGGCAGAGTGGGCTAAGCAAAGCCCTGGCTTTTACTTTTCTCTGGGTGGAGGACCAAAAAGAGAAACCGTGGGGAACTGATTAGTACACAGGAGATCAGAGTGAGTGAGGAGCTTGGGAGCATGACCCCATAAAATTGTTTACAATTTCCTGGGCTCAGCCCTTACCTGTGGTTCAGTTGATCTGGTCCTAGTTGGCATATAAAAATCTTAACTGAATTTACCATCAGCCAGGTCCCAGAGTGGTCGCTGGGTGGTGCAAACTTGGGACAGATCCAAATATTTTTGTAAAGTCTTTGAAGATTGAAATGAAATTCTTTTTTTTTTGGGGGGGGGTTCTTTTTTTTGTTTGTTTTTTCTAGGACCGCACCCATGGCATATGGAGGTTTCCAGGCTAGGGGTCTGATCAGAGCTGTAGCTGCCGGCCTACACCAGAGCCACAGCTGGATCCTTGACCCACTGAGTGAGGCCAGGAATTGAACCCGCAACCTCATGGTTCCTAGTCAGATTCGTTAACCACTGAGCCACGATGGGAACTCCTGAAATGAAATTCTAACCACAGTCCACAACATGTCAGTTGGAACTTATGGCTTGAAACTAATTAGGTCAACTGCTTACTTATACTAAAATTTCAACATCTTTGTAGGATTTAAACAAGACCCAAAGTCTCATATCATATATCTAAAATATTTAAGATACAGTATTTAAGAACTATTTGGCATATGAATGACCAGGAAAATCTCAACTCACAAATAAAAAGAAATCAATAGATGTCAATACCAAGGTGACTTTGACACTGGAATTATCTGCCAAAGACTTTACATCAGCGATTATAAAACTACCCTAAGAAATAATTGCAAGCACCCTTGAAACAAATGGAAAACTCAAATTTTCAGTAAAGAAATGGAACAAACAAAATGGAACAATGGAAAAAAATGGAATTTTTTTATGCTTTATATTTTTTACAAAATGGAAATATTTGAACTAGAAAATTTTAAAAACAGAAATTTAAAAAACATCACGGGTTATACCCCAAAGCAAAACGGAGATGACAGAGGTAAGAGTTACTGAACATGAAGATTGATCAGTAGATATTAATCTGGACAGTGAGGGAAAAAAAATGCTGAAAAGAGCCCCAGGGACCTGTGGAACAGTAAGTCCAACATTTGTTCCATCAGACTTCCAGAAAGAGAGGAGAAAGAGCACAGAGCTGGAAAAATATTTGAAGTAATAGCAACTGAAAAGTTTCTAAATTTGGCAAAGATCTAAATCTACAGATTCAAAAAGCTCAGTGAACCCCCAACAAAATAAAACCAAAGAAATGTACATCCAGTCACATCCTAGTAAAACTACTGAAAGCTAAAGAAAAAAAAAATCTTTAAAGCTGCCAGACAAAAATAACACATTACCACAAGGGGCCAGTGATTTCAATGAGTGTTGAATTTTCATCGGACACCACTAAGGCCAGAGGAGGTGGCACAACACTTGTAAGTTGTTGGAAAAAAGAACTATCAAGTAAGAATTTTATATCCAGTGAAAATATTTCACCTTCAGTGAATATTTCATGAAGATAAAATAAAGACATTTCCAGAAGAAGGAAAAGTAGGAGAATTTATGGTCGGATGATATGCTCCAAAAGAACTGCTCATGAAAAGTTTTCAGAGGAAAGGGAAATGACACCAAAAGGAATCTTGAAACATCAGGAATGAAAGAAGAGTGGCAGAAATGATAAATATCTAGGCAAAAACAGTAGACTATTATTTTCCTCTTGAGGTCTTGAAAATAAGCTTGATGTTTGAAAGCAAGAAAGAAAAGTGTCTGACGGGGTTTCCAGACACCATTTGTCTTATATATGACAACTGTAATATAAAGGAGGGAGGGGAAAGTGGCCTAGATGGCAGTAAGGTTTTTATATTCCACTTGAAGTAGGAAAATATTAATTTAAAAAAGATCATTAAGTTCAGTATGTACTTTGTAATCCATAAAACAACCTCTAGAACTTTTACACCAAGAGATATAGTCAAAACACAATAAATTAAAATAGGATAGTAAAATTTTTACAAATAACCCCAAGTAAGGCAGAGGAATGATAGAGGGGAAAGGGGGAAAACAAATTATAAAATAGTAGACCTAAATCCAAACATGTCAACAATTGCATTAAATGTATTTTAAACACACCCATGGGGTGGGGTGGGGTGGGGGGAACAAATGGTTAGAATGAATAATAAAACATGAACCAATTATATTCTGCCTATAAGGTACTCACTTCAAACATAATAATATAGATAGGTTCATAGTAAAACGATGGAAAAAGATATTACCATGCATGTCATGTCATGTCAAAGTAGACTCAAAGCAAGGAAATTTACAAAGGATAAAACCATTTATTACATAATGATAAAAGGATCAATTCACCAAGAATTCATTACAATTGTAAATAATATGTGTGTGTTACAACAATGGTCTTAAAATAGATGAAGAAAAAACTGACAGAAAGGAAAAACACAAATCCACAATTATAGTTGAAAAAAAGTATAATGGATGCTCTTTGACTGCAATGGAATGAAAGTAGATATCACAAACAGAAAGATATTAGGAAAACTCTAAACCTTTGGAAATTAAACAGTACACTTTTAAATAATCCATGAGTCAAAGAGGAAGTCTTGGGGGAAATTAGCAAGTATTTTGAAGTGAGCAAGTGAAAATACAACATTAAAGTAGTTCTTAGAGTGAAATGTATAGTATTAGATCCTTATATTAGAAAAGAAGCAAGGTCTCAAGTAAATAATCTTAAGTTTTCACCTTAAGAAATAGAAAAGAGCATAATAAAGTTAAAGCAAGCAGAGGAAAGAAACAATTAAAAGCATAAATCCATAAAACTGAAAAATAAAGAAAACTTAGTGAAATTAAAATCTGACTCTGAAAAAAATTCCATGAATCTCTATCAAGACTTACAAGTAAAAAGACCCAAATTAGCAATATTGATTGAAAGACACTGGAAACATTAAAAGGATAGTAAGAGAATGTTATGAACAACTCAATGTATAGAAATGGGATAATTTAAGTGAAATGGACAAATTCCTGAAAGCTATAATGTATTCAAGCTCAGCACAGATGAAATAGAAAATCTAAATGGCCCCATAACTCTCTAAGAAATTGGGTTTGTAATTTAAAACCTTTCACAAAAATAAACCTCCAGGGCCAGAGAGCATTGCTGGCCAGTTCAATTAAATATTTAAAGAAGTATGACCAATTCTACACAATGTCTTCAGGGAAAGAGAGAGAGGGAAATGTGCATTTCCCAATTCGTTTTATGGGGAAGCATTACTCCAATACCAAAAGTAGACAAAGGCAGTATCCCAAAAACAAAACAAAACAAAAAACACCAAAACAAACAAAAAACAATAAAACTGTAGACCAATATCCCCTAAGAACAGAAATGCAAAAATCCTACAGAATGTTAGCAAATTGAATCCAGCAACATATAGAAAGAACAATACATCACAACAAAATGGAGTTTTTCCCAGGATGCAAAGATGCTTCAATATTTGAAAAATCAATGTATTCTATCACATTCACAGTCTAATGAAGAAAACTCACATAATTATATTAATTCACACAGAAAAAAATGGACAAAATTCAACTTTCACTTTTTATGAAATAATCAGCAAACTAGGAATATAGGAGAACTTCCTCAGCCTGATAAAGGACATCTATGAAAAACTCATTATTTTTAATGGTGAAAGGCTGACTGCTGTCCCCCTAGGGTCAGGGACAAGTCAAGGATGTCCCCTCTCATCATTCCTGTTCAACATTGTACTAAAAGTCCTAGTCAGCACTGCAAGACAAGAAAAAGACATGAGGCATACAGATTGGAGAGGAAGAAATAAAACTGTCCCTATTTGTAGATGAGATGATTGTCTACATAGAGAATATCAAAAAATCTACCCAATAAACTCTCAAAATAAGTGAGATTAGCAAAATTGCAAGGAATATGATTGACACACAAAAATCAATTATATTTCTATACAGTACTAGCAGTGTATGAAACTAACACTTTTAAAATACCACTCACTAGATTTACAAGGAGATTCTGCTGAGTAGCATTGAGAACTATGTCTAGATATTCATATTGCAACAGAACAAGGTGGGGAGGAATGTACACATGTAAGGATAACTTGATCCCCTTGCTGCACAGAGGGGAAAAAAAAAAATACCATTCACAAGAGCTCCATGTGATAATTCTACAAGTATAAAACTAAATGAATATATAGTGGATGGAATCCAGTAATACTTTAAAGAAGTTATATAATTTGAGTCTAATAGTTGTATAAATGTATATTGTATTTTATATAAAAATATATGCATAATATGTCACAACCAAGTTACATTGTCCCAGGAATGGACAGATGGTTTTACACTGATAGATTAATAAAAGTGACTTGTCCTAAAACAAGGAGAAAAAATGCTCTTTTTAATAAGGATGCAGAAAAAGTATTTGATAATTCAATATCTATCACAATAAACTTTTAGCAACTTGGACTCAAGGGAACCTTCTTTAAAAAACAAAGTCATTATTTATATATGATAAAACTGTTTATACAGAAAGTATGGAAATATCTACAAATAAATTATTACAAATTTCTTTATATATTCTGGATACAAGTTTTTTGCCAAAGAGGTGATTTGCAAATATTTTCTTCAGTTGTGGTTTGTCCTTCTATCCTCTTAACTGTGTCTTTCCCACTTAGAGTTTTTCATTTTGATGAGGTCCAATTTATCAATTTTTAAATGGATCATGCTTTGAGTGTTCTACTTAACCCAGGTTACAAAGAATTTCTCCGTGTTTCCTTCTAAAACATTTGTAGTTTTTACATTTTACATTTAGAGCTACGATTCATATTGAGTAAAGAGAAGATATTTACTACATGTACAACTAATAAAGGGCTCACATTCAAAATATCTAAAGATCTACAATCTGCGAAATGGAAAATCAATATCCAGAAATCAACTGTATTTCTATAGACTAACTCTAAAAAGAAGAAATAAATTTTTAAAAGGAATACTACATATATATTTTATTTTATTTTTTGTCTTTTCTAGGGCTGCACCCGTGGCATATGGAGGTTCCCAAGCTAGGGGTCTGATTGGAGCTGTAGCCACCGGCCTACACCAGAGCCACTGCAACACGGGATCTGAGCCACGTCTGCAAACTACACCACAGCTCACGGCAACGCCAGATCCTTAACCCATTGAGTGAGGCCAGGGGTCGAACCCGCAAACCTCACGGTTCCTAATCGGATTTGTTAACCACTGAGCCATGACAGGAACTCCTACATATATGTTTTAAAGGAATACTATATATAAGGTATATATTTTAAAAAATATTATATAATTTTTAAACATCAGGTACCTGGGAATAAATATAACAAAAGTTGTGTGAGACCTCTAGAAAGTAAAGTATAAAAGAGAAATTAATGAATACTCTCCCAAATGGAGAGATATATCATGTCCATGAATTATAAAAATTGATATTCTAAATACATGAAATTTTCCTACATTGATCTATAAATTCAGCAGGATCACAACCAAAGTCCTCACAGTTTTTTTGTGCATCTTGACAAACTAATTCTAAACTGAATAGGATATGATAAGGCTGTAAAAATGGAGGCAGTGGTATAAGGCTGACAAATAGGCCAACGGAATAAGAAAGCTCATCATGGACATGTGATTTTAAAAGGTGGCACTGCAGAGAAGAAGGAAAACTGGTACTGGGACAATTACATTTCCATGTGGGATATTTGTGACCCTAGGCTAAAGAATGATTTCTTCAAGTATCAAGAACAGTAACCAGGAGTTCCTGTCGTGGCGCAGTGGTTAACGAATCTGACTAGGAACCATGAGGTTGCAGGTTCGATCCCTGCCCTTACTCAGCGGGTTAAGGATCCGGCATTGCCGTGAGCTGTGGTGTAGGTCACAGACGTGGCTCGGATCCTGCGTTGCTGTGGCTCTGGCGTAGGCTGGCAGCTACAGCTCCGATTCAACCCCTAGCCTTGGAACCTCCATATGCCGTGGGAGCGGCCCAAGAAATGGCAAAAAGACAAAGAAAAAAAAAAAAAAAAAAGAACAGTAACCAAAAAGGAAAAGACAAATCAGATGAATTAAAATTAAAATATACCTTTATGAGTTAAAAGGCAAGCCACAGAATAGAAGATGTTAACCACATGTGAAACCTATAAGGAGCTCATATCCAGAGTATATTCAGAATTCCAACAAATCAAAAAGAGAAAATAGTCAACCAAACAGAAAAAAGCAAAGATTTCACAAAAGAGCAAATCCAAACGTCCAATTAACAGGAAAAGGTGCTTAACTGTAATTATCAATCAAGAGAATGCAAATTAAAACAGAACTGAGATAACACTTCATATCCAATTGGCTCTTATTTAAAAATCTGACAATCGCAACTACTGGCAAGCATGTAGAAGCAACAGGATTTCTCATGTGCCGCTGATGGCAAAGTAAATTGGCACAATCACTTTGCAAAACAGTTTAGCCTTATCTAGAAATGAAGACAGTAATTCCACTCCTGGCTATATATCCTAGATAAACCTGAGTACATGTGCACCAAGATACATTCACAAGAATTGCATTGTCTATAATTGTCCAAACTGGAAACAACCCAGATATCTATCAAGAGGAAACTGAATAAATAAAAGGATGTGCCTACAGAACACTATACAGACAAGGCGTGGGAAGAACTACACCTACATACAACGTGGATGAATTGTAAAAACACAATTCGAACGAAAGGAGCCAGACACAAAATAATTCATATGCTACAATTCTCTTATGTAAAGTTCAAAAACAGCCTGAACTAATCTATGTTTTAGACATGCCTACTTGGATGGGCAAAACCATATAGAGAAGCAAGGGCTATACCATAAAAGTCAGAGGGGAGAGAAGGGATTAAAATCAGGAAGGGGGCCACATAGGAGACATTTCAGGTATTGGCAATATTCTATTTCTTGAGCTCGATAATGATTACATGGATATATGCAATATTGAAAATAATTTATGAAGCTATACAGTTATGAGTTGTGTGCTATATTATCGTTTTTGGTCTTTTTGCCTTTTTAGGGCCACACCCACGGCATATGCAGGTTCCCAGGCTAGGGGTGAAATCAGAGCTGGAGCCACCCACCTACACCAAAGCCACAACAATGTAGGATCTGAGCTGCGTCTGCGACCTACACCACAGCTCATGGCAATGCCAGATCCATAACCCACTGAGCAAGGCCAGGGATCAAACTCATGGATGCTAGTCCATGAGCCACGATGGGAATTCCATAGACGTGTGTTATATTCTTAAAAAGATTTTAAATGTTTCTGAGGAGTCTGAATAAAGCCTTCTAATAATAAGTGTTCTAGTTTACATGTGATATATTTACTTTTGTTCAAAGATATAATACTGTTCTTTTGAAAGTAAATGTGGAACTTTTTATGTTTCCCTTTAAATGGTACCAAATACACATAGAGCCAAGAGAATGGGAGCTCTTTCTCATTGCCAGGAATAGTGAAGATGCAGAGAGGACATGCTTAGCAGTGGATATTTTCTAACGTACTTTTAAAAAAGTGCAGAGGAAACGAATCCACCTAGCAACCATGAGGTTGCGGGTTCAATCCCTGGCCTCGCTCAGTGGGTTAAGGATCTGGCATTGCCATAAGCTGTGATGTAGGTTGCAGACACAGCTCGGATCCTGTGTGGCTGTGGCTGTGGTGTAGGCTGGCAGCTGTAACTCCAATTGGACCCCCTAGCCTGGGAACCTCCATGTGCCGCAGGTGGGGCCCTAAAAAGAAAATATATATATATTAAATATTCTAAGGTAGATGGCTAGGTGGTAAGGAATAGACTCGTCATGATTCTGTGGCCTGAATGAAACAATGCACTATGACTGTCATGTTTCTGAGCCATGCTACCTGTGTTTTGTCCTACAGAACTCTTCCTTAGGAATAAAACTTTCTCTGATAAGAGTTGAGCATGGAAGAAGCAAGGTTATTAAACAACAGTCATCAAAAGTAAGCCCATGAAAAGACATCCAATATCATTTAGGCGTCAGGGAAATGTGAATCAAAACCACAATGAGGAGTTCCCGTCGTGGCTCAGTGGTTAATGAATCCGACTAGGAACCATGAGGTTGCAGGTTCAATCCCTGGCCTTGCTCAGTGGGCTAAGGATCCGGCATTGCCGTGAGCTGTGGTGTAGGTTGCAGACACGGCTCAGATCCCGAGTTGCTGTGGCTCTGGCGTAGGCCGGTGGCTACAGCTCTGATTGGACCCCTAGCCTGGGAACCTCCATATGCTGCGGGAGTGGCCCTAGAAAAGGCAAAAAGACAAAACAAACAAACAAACAAAAAACACAATGAGAAACAAGAACCTACTGTATAGCAACAGGGTAATCTACTTAATACTGTATAAGAACCTATAAGGGGGAAAAAATCTGAAAAAGAATGGAGATATGTACATGCATGATTCCTTTACGTTGCTGTACATCTAAAGCTAACACACCTTTCCTTTTTTTTTTTTGGCTTGCCATTTCTTGGGCTGCTCCCGTGGCATATGGAGGTTCCCAGGCTAGGGATTGAATTGGAGCTGTAGCCGCCGGCCTATGCCAGAGCCACAGCAATTCGGGATCTGAGCCTCGTCTGTGACCTACACCACAGCTCACAGCAACGCCGGATCCTTATCCCACTGAGGGAGGCCAGGGATCAAACCCGCAACCTCATGGTTCCTAGTCGGATTCGTTAACCACTGAGTCACGACGGGAACTCCTAACATACCTTTCTAAGTCATCTATTCTCCAGCCAAATTTATTTAAAAAAAAAAAAAAGCACAATCAGATGCTACTTGCTCCCAACAGGATGATAATAAGTAGAAAAATAGATAATAAAGAGTGTTGGTAAGGGTGCAGAAAAATTAGAAGCCTTACACATTGCAATTGGGAATATACAGTAATGCTGCTGCTTTGATGATTAAACATAGAGTTAAGGAGTTCCCGTCGTGGCGCAGTGGTTAACGAATCCGACTAGGAACCATGAGGTTGCGGGTTTGGTCCCTGCCCTTGCTCAGTGGGTTAAGGATCTGGTGTTGCTGTGAGCTCTGGTGTAGGTTGCAGACACGGCTCGGATCCTGTGTTGCTGTGGCTCTGGCGTAGGCCGGTGGCTATGGCTCCAATTAGACCCCTAGCCTGGGAACCTCCATATGCCGCGTGAGCGGCCTAAGAAATAGCAAAAAGACAAAAAAAACAAACAAACAAACAAAAAAACATAGAGTTAAAATTTGATCCAAAAGTTTTATTCCTATGTATATACCCAAGAGAAATGAAAACACATGTGAACACAAAACCTTGTACACAAATGTTCATAGGGCTCTATTCATAATTGCCAAGAAACGGAAACAACGCAAATGTCCACAAACTAACAGATAAATGGGTACATAAAACGTGACATATCCACACAATGGAATATGATTTAACTTTGTAAAAAGGAATGAAGTACTGGCACACACTGGAATGTGGCAGACCTTGAAAACATTATGCTAAGTGAAAGAAGCTAGATAAAGGGTCACATTTTATATGAATGTCTACAATAGGCTAATCCATTGAAACAGAAAGTAGATTAGTGGTTGCCTAGGACTAGGAAAGTGAGGGGATGAGAGGTTTACAGCTAAGTGGTACAAGGTTTTTTTTTTTTTTTTTAGAGTGATGAAAATGTTCTAGAATTGATTGTGGCAGGGATTGTATTGGTCTGGGAATATATAAAAGTTGTTGAATATTTTAAATGGGTGAATTGTATGTTATGTGACATATCTCAATAAAGCTTTTTAAAATATGTCATCTGGGAGTTCTCGTCATGGCTCAGTGGTTAACGAATCCGACTAGGAACCATGAGGTTGTGGGTTCAATCCCTGGCCTTGCTCAGTGGGTTAAGGATCCAGCGTTGCCGTGAGCTGTGGTGTAGGTCGCAGATGCGGCTCAGATCCCGCATTGCTGTGGCTCTGGCGTAGACCAGGGGCTACAGCTCCAATTCGACCTCTAGCCTGGGAACATCCATGTGCCGCGGGAGCAGCCCAAGAAATGGCAAGAAGACAAAAAAATTAAAAAAATAATAATAAAATAAAATATGTCATCTGGAGTTCCTCTTGTGGCTCAGCAGAAACAAATCTGACTAGTATCCACGAGGATGCAGGTTCGATCCCTGGCCTCACTCAGTGGGTTAAGGATCCAGCATTGCCATGAGCTGTGCTGTAGGTCACAGATCTGGCTCGGATCCGTGTTGCTGTGGTTCTGGCTGTGACGTAGGCTGGCAGCTGCAGCTCCGATTCAGCCCCTAGCCTAGGAACCTCAACATGCTGCAGGTGTGTCCCTAAAAGATAAAAACAAACAAACAAGTAAATAAATAAATAAAAATATGTCATCCTTCCATTGTGCTTTTTAATACTTCTGAACAACCCAACGTGGACCAAAATATTGCAGTTTCTAACTTCACATGTTAACAGAAAGGTATAAATAAGACAGAAAAATACAACAGACTCTTCTTTGGATTTTGCTGTCTTGATGGAAGAAGGCTTCGCCAATGCTTCACTGACACCGGTTTAAACCCTTATGTGGCATCCTGGGAACATTTGGGATAGGTAAAGTTTGCTCTGTGTGTGTATATGTAAAGTGTTTGACAAATAATTTTGAAAGGGAAGATGGGAAAAGAGAACTAGAATGAAATCTCCACCACAGGTCTAGTCTCAGATCGATTTTAGGAAAAAGGTAAATGTTTACACTGAGTACTTGTTTAAATAATAATTTTTAGATATCTTGAATTAGATGAAATATATTATTAAAATTAATTTCACCTGTTTCTTTTTACTTTTTTTTTTTTTTGTCTTTTTAGGCCTGCACATGCAGGTTCCCAGGCTAGGGGGTCTAATTGGAGCTGTAGCTGCCAGCCTGCACCATAGCCACAGCCACATCAGATCCAAGCTGTGTCTACGACCTACACCACAGCTCACGGCAACGCCGGATCCTTAACCCACTGAGCAAGGCCAGGAATCGAATCTGCATCCTCATGGATGCTAGTCAGACTCTTTTCCACTGAGCCACGACAGGAACGCCCTCTTTTTTCCTTTTTAACATGGCTACTAGGAAAAAATTGCAGTGAACAGGGGTGGCTTGCATAATATTCCTGTTACATCATGGCACTGGTATAGATACTCTTCTCCCAGGACAGGGACTGTGTCATCCCCACAATCCCAGCACCTGGCACAGGGACCTGCACAGAGAAGCCTCAGTGAATGGCGTGTGTGTGTGTGTGTGTGTGTGTGTGTGTGTGTGTGTGTGAATTGATAAGTACATTCATGAATGAATGAGTGAATGAACAAAGATTATAGATGGTTTTTAAGGACCTGGTCAGTTTCTTCTAATTTGCTGAGGATTGTAAGTACACAAATAAATGAAAGGGAAACAGAGGTAGTTAGAAGTGAGGAGGCTTTGAGGTAGGGAGTTTCAGAGAATATTTTATGGGAACCTCACTTAATATAAGGGCCCGTGAACCTGGACCCTTGCTTCACCATCTTTCTTTTTCTTTTAAAAATGTCCTCCTGCAGCACTTTAATAGATGCCAGAGATTTAGCACATCCCATCACCCTGGGAGGTAGGCACCCTTCTTGACGTCTTTTTACAGATAAGGAAACTAAGGCACAAAGATGTTGGTAACTTTTCCAGGATTACCCAGTAAATGGTGGAACTGCTATTTGAACCAGGCCATCTGTCCTCAATGTCCAAAACCCTAATCACTACACCATCCTGTCTCACATCCTGTCATCCTGCCTAAACATCTCTCCAGCAGAGATGTAGGTTTCTTTTTTCTCCCTTTATTCACCTCTCTTCCAGCCCTAGTTCCTCAGACCTTGTATTCCAGGAAAAAGTTCTCCAAGAACCTTGCTTAACTGGGAACAGTTGTAAGGAAACCCCAACTTCCCCACAAATGAGACACACACATACACACCATAGCTGCACAATCAAGCACAACAGCCAAGGAATCCTGCCCCCTCTCCCGTCCCAACACTGTTCCTTCTGCTTCCATCCCTGAGCCTGCCCACCCCCACCTCCTCCCTCCCCAGCCCAGGTGGCTCCGCTCCCAGGCCTGGAGTTGGCCCTCCCCTGCTTTCCGGGCAGACTCAAAGGAAATGGGTGTTGGAGGAGCCTGAGGCTTCACGACTCTAAGCAAATGCTTTACCTGCCAGTCGAGCAGATGCCTGTATGGCAACTACCCGGGTACAGAATAGGGACCTTCCAGACATCACCTTGGCCCATGCCCAGGAGATGCCTCCATCTCACCCACCATCACTCACCAGGGACTCCTTTCCAGCCTCTGCTTGGATGCCTCCAGGAACAGAGTGACCCTGAGTTTCCACCCACTGGGAATCAGTGCCCAGGAGATGCCTCATTCCCACCCACCAGAGACTTGTTTCCAGCCTCAGATTGGATCCCTCCAGTAAGAGCCTGACCCTGAAGTCCCCCCACTGGAAGGAGCCCAGGATCTCCACTTTCAGGGCCAAACAGACTAAGAAGGAACCAACAGGCCATCTTCCTCTCTTTCTCTCTCTCAATAAACTGTGAATAATAATGAATTTACTTATTCTCCCACTTAAAAAGCTGTTTAAATCCTTTGAAGAATCTTGCAAGGTAGCTTGGCCAGACAGCAGGCAGGACAGTCCAGTGCCTCTGGTGGTGGGGCCAGGGTCTTCCACTCGCCTGTCTTTTGGTCCAGCAGGTAGGCGTTTGGATTGATAGTGTAGTCCTTTGTCTGGACATCGCTGGCTGTGGTGACGCCTCCACACACAAACACCTTGCTGTCTCCAATGGAGCAGATCGCATGGGACACATCCAAGGGGCAGTTGTTGGGCAAGAGAGGCACCGAGGTGGTCGTCTTGTTGGCCTTTATCTTCTGCAGGTTGATCTCCACACTCTGCCGGTGGCTGTACACACAGAGGATGTTGTCCTGATGAAAAGAGAGCAGGGGCCGGTGGTTGAACTCGATGGGGAAGGTGATACACTGGACCACGTCCCCAGTGTTGGTGTCGAAGCAGTCCACCACCCCAACCCGGGAGATGTAGCCCTTCACCAGGCACCGCCCAGTGACAATGTACAGGTTCCGGTCACCCTTGGTGATCACGGCTGTGCCGTCCATAGGGATGCTCATCTTCCCTGCGAGGCACCAGGCCTCCTTGCGCTCGTCATAGCGAAAGATGTTGGAGACATACCGCCTTGGGGCGATGCTCCCGCCCACTGAGTACACCGTCCCCCCGCAGGTCACCATGGTGTGGAAGACAAGCCCAATGGGCAGGTCAGGCAACTTGGTCCAGGAGTTGTCATCCATGTCATACCGCCAGGCCGTCTTCAGCCCTGAGATCTGCTCCGTGGTGCCACCAGAGATATAGATGTAGCGACCGGCCGCAGTGGCGCTAAGGGCTGCCGCCCGATAGGGCATCTCTGAGAGCTTCAACCACAGGTTCTCCTGGATGATGTAAGCGAACACGCCATCGTTGAACTTGCCGTGGGCCTTCTGGCCTCCGAGGATGACCACCGAATCAAGCAGGGCCCCTTTCCGCTGGTAGCTCAGCAGACTGGTTGGCCTCTCCTGCTTGCGGTCCACAAGGACACTCTCAATCAGGGTGGAGTGGGCTGAGCTGTTCTCCATGCCCATCAGCTTGTTGCTGGCATACATCAGCGTCTTGTTGGAGACGGCGTTGAGATTGATGTAATTGAAGAACTTCTTGAAATACTTCTCCCGCTCATCCTTCCGGAAGTATACCCAACTGAGGAGTGCCTGGAGAGCCTGGTCCTCGTTGAGCACGTGCAAGTTTTCATCGCGCAGCAGGCGGCCGAAGATGACAGGTGGACAGCGCATGAAGTGCAGGGAGCCCTCGGGGCTGGCCCAGTAGTGGAAGTTGTCGCGAATGCCGGAGTAGGCCAAGTCCGAGACCTCTTTGAGTTCAAACAACTCGGCCAAGAAGAGGTAGCGCAAGCAGTTGGCACGGCGGATGGACTTGATCAGGAAGTCATTGCAGTGAATTCGAAGGCGGGGGGTGTTGAAATACTGGGCCCCGCGAAGCAGCTCCTCCACGTTCTGCTCGGAGATCACCACCTTGCCGCTGTAAAAGTAGTCTAGGAGGTGGTCCACCGTGGTCGGACTCAGGTAGTTGGGGTCGATGGTGATAAAGAGCTCATCGGTGGTTTTCATGTCGTGGTTGGAGATGAGGCTCTTCACCAGCGGAGAGACGGCAGCCAGCACGTTGCGATGTGCAAAGAAGACGTGGTGGTCCACAGTCAGGGCCATGTCCCAGTACTCTTTGCGTTTCCTCTGTTTGTTCAGGTTCTGCAGCACAAAGCTGTTGTAGTTTTTCTCGGTGAATTCCAATTTCATGGTGCTTCTTGCTGGCTGAGGCAGACGATCAGCAGCAGGTACTGGAGAACGGACTTTCTCAGGCCTTTGGGATTCAGATGGATGGTTGTCTGCAGCGCAGTTGAGCAGGGAGGCGGGCGGGTGGGAGAGAGGATGATGTCATAGAGTGGACGAGGTCATCACAATGCCGACCCCCCCACCCCAGGCCTTTCTCAGAGGCACAGGGCTTTTCTCCCCTCCGACGGCCCCGACCTGACCTGCCAAGGCCAGGACGCGTGCTGGGGTCCAGAACTCAGGAGGACACGCAGATGGGTCGCAACTCCCACCTGGGACCCTCAGCCATAGTTCACCGTTGCTGCTAGAACGCCAGAGCCACTTTGGGCAGGAGTTGGTGGAGGGAGGCTGAGGGAGGCTGGGGGAAGGAAAGGGATTATTAGATCATCTAGAAGAATGTACTTTGTGCAGGAGGGAAACTGAGGCTCGGAGAACAGAAGGGGTTTGTCCAAGGTCATGTAGCCAGTCAGAAGCAGAGCAGGGCCTGGGACCCAGGCCTTCTGTAATGCAGCACTTTCCCCATCTTTCAGGACACTCCGAACTACTCAGTTCCTCTGTCTCTGATTCTCAAGCCCCAACGCTCTCTTCTCTGCCAAGGCCCCTGGGTATCAGAGAAAGAGAGCTCTGTTCTATGGCTTCTTACCTTTGGGTCCACAGAAAACATTCCTTATAAAACTGAGAGGTAGGAGTTCCCGTCATGGATCAGGGGTTAACAAATCTGACTAGGAACCATGAGGTTGTGGGTTCAGTGGGTTAAGGATCTGGTGTTGCCGTGAGCTGGGGTGTAGGGCGCAGACTCTGCTTGGATCCCGCGTTGCTGTGGCTCTGCCGGCGGCTACAGCTCCGATTGGACCCATAGCCTGGGAACCTCCATATGCTGCGGGAGCAGCCCTGGAAATGGCAAAAAGTCCAAAATAAATAAATAAATAATAAATAAAATCAAATAAATAAATAAAACTGAGAGGTAGAGGCCAGTCACTGGAGCAAAAATGCAAGTGTTATCCTTGCCCCGGGGGATGGGAGTGGGTTGGAAGCCCTGATTATTTCAGTATTCCCTGAAAACCGGACAGTCTCTCTACATTTCCAAGCCTGTAAAATGTTGGGGGCTGTGATGGGTCAGCTCTCTTCATCACGTGTGGACTTGGACAGGTTGCTTTTTCTCCTTAAAACTCAGTTTTCTCATCTGTGAGATGGGAATCATCATAGTACCCCCCCCCCCCTTTAAAGATTATTAAGGGTTGTGTTACAAGAGAAAATGACGAAGTGTTAAATCAGAGCGTTTGGCTCAAAACAAACGTTCAAAAACGCTAGCTGCCGTTATTATTACATGAGTTCGCCAAGCTTTGGCGTTCCTGGCTGCTCCCTTTGTAAACACTTGTTTACCTGGTTCTGTTCCCTGGAGTTGAGACCTAGCATCCCCCGTCCCCTCCCGGCAGGCTCCCTGCTCTTCCTCCGGCCACGCGGTGGCGCTAGAGGGTCATCTCCCACTTGGGAGCCGGGGCGCCGCCAACGCCTGCGGCCCCGCCCGGGTCCAGCGGAAGAAAGAAGCGGAGCTGCCACCCCTTCTAGGCTCCCGCTGCGACCCTGGGATTCCCTTGGCTGGGCCTCCTACGATCGCCACAAAACACACCTGTGCCCTTTTTCCAGACGTGGGTACTCTGCCCCAAACGGCAGGCGCTTGGCCGGGCGACCAGAGAGGAGCCATCCGGACTGGGGGCATCCCCCTCAGTGTCCGCGGGTTGGTTTCTTCGCAGGCTTGGCTGGCTCAGACTCCCGCAGCACTGCGCCCCCCGCCTTCGGAGCACACGTGGGGCTCCCCGAGTTCCCGGGGCGCGGCTGTGCCCAGGAAGGGATAGGGACTAGCCGGAGCCTCCCACGGAGGAGGGCTGGCTCCTGCAGGCCCTACCAGGACCAGCCTTTTAGAGAGCTCCTGGGAAGGGGCTCAACACGCAGACGCTGGTCGCATTGGCGACACCTGCAGAGAGGACCTGGACTCGGCCCGCGCCCTCGATCCCCTCCAACGCCGGCCCTACGCCCTGCTCCTGACCCTCAGGCCATCCTAAGCGCTCCTACTAAAAACGCGCCTGTTACTGGAGCCTGGGGAAAGTAAGCTTTTCCCCTCCCTTGGGGCAGTCAAGATCTCATTATTATTCACTCTTTCCCTTATCCTTTCATTTCGGACCTAGCTTTGTCTTTATTGGGGGATTTGGTAATTTGAAAATTATTTAAAAGTGCTTACCTTTTGGAGTTCCCACTGTGGCTCAGTGGGTTAAGAACCTGACAGAGTATCCATGAGGATGCGGGTTTGATCCCTCGTCTCGCTCAGTGGGTTAAGGGCCCAGCATTGCTGCAGGCTGTGGTGTAGGTTGCAGATGCTGCTCGTATGGTTGTAGCTGTAGCATAGGCCGTCAGCTGCAGCTTGGATTTGACCCCTCGCCCAGGAAGTTCCATATGCCACAGGTGCAGCCTTTAAAAAAGAAAGAAAGAAAGAAAGAAAGTACCTACCTTTGCATGCTGAATTTGTTCACCTTGATGCCTGAATGAGTTAGAGTCACTCTGACTCTTGAGATATGTGTCTGCACAGGGCTAAGACCTTCTATTTTCTCTGAGGAAAGAAGGCTTAGATTCCAGCTCCTCCACAAACTAGCTATGTGGCTTAGGTGGGTCCCACCAGGTCTGTTGTCTCCCTATGAGGATAAGTGAGCTCTAATTGCTTCAGCAGCCCAGGTCTGGAGAGGAGAGGCCAGAAGCAGCGGCAACTCACGTGGAGGATGAAGCCTCCTGGTGCTGATGCTGGGTTCTTGCTTTTCACTCCCATTGGCCTCCTGGCCGGCCCACCCAGTAGGAGATGGATGGGTCAGGCCCTGGTGTTTCATCAGTCCCTTGCCCCACATCCACTTTGGTGGAGGAGGCAGCCATGCCCCTTTGTTTTTCTTTCAGGCTGCAGAACACAGGGGCAGGAAGGTCTCTCATCAGATGCTTCCTTCAATTAAGAAAATTGGGCTTATGGAGTTCCCTTATGGTGCAGAGAGTTAGGGACCTGGCATTGCCACAGCAGCAACTTGGGTTACTGTGGTGGCATGGGTTCAATTCTTGGCCCAGGAACTTCCACATGCTGCGGGCATAACAAAAAAAGGAAAAAGAAAAAGAAAAAAAAGCAAGGAAGAAGAAAGTTGGGCTTAGGAGGTGTTATGGTGACCTGAAAGGATCCAGCAGACTTTACTCCATGTGCCAGACCTTGTGCACTGGGATAGATTGGGGCCCAGAGAAGGAAAGAGGCTTGTGCACCTCTGAGTGCACAGAACTAGGGCTGGGACCCAGGTTTCCTGACTCCTTGCTCTGCTCTCTGGCTGCAAAGGGGAGCTGGCTATCTGGCTCGTCTTCTGCTCTCGTTGAACTTGTGGGAGTTGCCGTCTTGAAGAAGTCCATTAAAGTTAGATTAGTGCCCACCTGCTCAGCCAGCTTTCTTGTGTGGCTTGTCAGCATCCTGAAAGCTCCCCAGTTAGGATTTTCCTTATTCCAGCAGCCAAGGAAACAGACTCCTGCCTAAAGAGGCTGGTTGCCTGCCAGTGTCCACCACCTGTTTATGTACGTGTGTGTCTTGGGTAGAGGAACCACTTCCCTGGTCATTGAGTATAGGTTGTTTGTGGTGGGCACTAATCTAACTTCTTTAAGGGACTTCTTCAAGACGGCAACTCCCACAAAGTCAACGAGAACTTGTGAACCCAGGTGTGGTCAGAATAGGACCTTAGCCCCAAGCCCCTCAGCTGGGTCTCTTTACTCCACCCATTCTGTTTCTTGCCCAGCTCAGTATTTTCTGTTCATGGAAGACTTCCTAGGGGAGGGGATTCTAATATTCTAACCTTCTGGGGAATCATCAGCTGATAAATCAATTTGTTGGAAAGCCCTGAAAAAAATGAAAGGTATGTTTTAAAGATAAAAATTTGGGGGGTTCCCATCTTGGCTCAGTGGTTAATGAATCCGACTAGGAACCATGAGTTTCAGGTTCGATCCCTGGCCTCGCTCAGTGGGTTAAAGATCTGGCGTTGCCCTGAGCTGTGGTGTAGGTCGCAGACACGGCTTGGATCCCAAGTTGTGGCTGTGGCGTAGGCCAGTGGCTACAGCTCCGATTTGACCCCTAGCCTGGGAACCTCCACATGCCGTGGGAGCAGCCCAAGAAATGGCAAAAAGACAAAAGAAAAAAAAAAAATACAGATTTGGCCTGGAACTAGAAAGATCAGAAGAGTCTTTCAGCATTTCCACCCATTTTCTATCTCTTAACAACTGGCTTTCTCACTTGTCTGTATTTCCAACCCCTAACGGCGCTTGCATATAGCTTTGGCTTGCCATGGCCCTAATTCAAATTCATGGCATCCTTATTTTTTCAGTTCAACTGATAAATGCTCCCCATATTTCTTAGCTCAGGTCCCTGGTCCATGGCCAACCCAGGGATTGGCTGCCCTTGGATCACGTGTCCACTCTAGTCTGGTCAGCTGGGTGATGGAAGATCACATGGTTCAAAACATGGCCACCTAAGGAGCAAAGTCTATAGAAGAGAGGTTAGAGATATTCGGAATCTTCAGTTACCTGAGACGGGAACTGAGAGTTATGGTTTACTTTAGCCACTGATGGAGAATCAGGCATGAGGAGTTTCCTGGTGGTTCAGCAGGTTTAGGATCTGGCATTGTCACTGCTGTAGCATGGGTTCAATCCCTGGCCTGGGAACTTGTGCATGTGTGGCCAAAAAAAAAAAAAAAATCAGGCATGAATAATGTGGGAGTAAGATATTTCACAAAAGAAAAAGATTTTATTGTTGCCTTAGTCAGTATCCCTGGGTAAAAGGAAGGGCACAGCATGAGACTGTTCACAGTGCAACAGGGCCCTTCGGGACTCATGTTTCAAAGGCTGACCATGCTATCCTACCCCTTGGAGATGCTAGGGTTTCAGGAATACTCAGCATGGCCCCTGGGTTGGTCCCTCCCACATGGACCAGGTCAAGTGGTTATTCAAGAGGACTTCGTGTAGTCTGAGGCAAAACTCAGAAACTAAATGAGCGACTCTAAGTCCCCGCATGGGATATCTCCTGGAACATTTGGGCCTGTCACACATTCCTGGAGGGAGCAGCAGCACAGCTGCAGCCACAGCTGCCAGGAACAGGCCTGGGCTCCCACCCTGTGTTGGGGGGAGGGCAGAGGCTGGAGGGCTTCCTCTGGGGGCCCTGAGTGAGCTCACCCTCACCCCCACGCTCACTGACTTCATCGTCCAAGGCTGCTTGGCCAAGAGCCCAGGCTGTGTGAGGGGCTTTCTCTCAGAACAGGCCCTGAGCCACCAGGCAGAGTGGGGGATGGATGAGTTTCAGGCCTGGCTTACTTACTCCCTAGAGACCAGGATGAGGGGGGTGGGGTGGCAGGGCATGAGCTCTGAAATGCCAGAGGGTTTTAAGAAAAAAGGCGGGGTGGGGGAGAGGGAGGGGTGGGGGTAGTGATATTTTCCTATTTAAAGGTAGAAAAATGCAAGGAAGCTTTTTTCTCCATTTGTTCTTTGGCAATCCCATTAGAGAATTCCAGGAGGCGTGTGGATGACATCATGTCTTACATATGAGAAATCGCAATAATTCAGCAAAATGGAGCCCCGGCCTGCCCTAGGTTTCCCGTGGAAGCTGCTTTATATTTACGTGGTTAAAGCCGTCGTTGGTGTCACCTTTCGGTGAGGGTTTAATATTCTTAAACATCTACCAAAAGTAGATTACAATGCATGAAGGTCACGTAAAATGAACTTCGCTGTCTCAGCATCACAAACATGTGGAACACACAAAGCCCAGGGGTGGATGTTCGGAGCAAGAAAAGTACAAAAAAGGTGGCTTCGAAAATTTTTAAAAAAAGTTTAAAAAGGGATTTTTTTCCCCCCAAAGTCCAAATAATTGCGGTCTAGGGAACCACTAGAGTGAAGGCTGCGGATGCTCGTCCCTTTGATAAGAATGAAATCAGGCTGACCTGCCTAATCGAGTGTGTGAGCCAGACTCACAGCATCACATACGCAAGCACATACACCCCCAGGGACAGACACACAGCTGAGTTTTTGTTGTTCTAGGCACTTCATATCCACATTCTTAGGTCTGCCGCCTTCCTGTTACATTGCACCAATTACTTCTTCGGAGGCAGGACGTTTTCTTCAAAGTAGCCCTGGTTGACGACATTCCCTGCTGGGAAGTATCTGGCCACCACGAAGGAGGACCCATCACTTGCAGACGCCTTCCCCACTCCCATCTTCTTTGTATTCTTCCACACCATGGCCGTGAAGTGTCCTGGGGTGGGACAGGCATGAGGAGGGGGAAACCGTTAGTTGGCAAAGCCTAGAGTTTCAAGAGACTCGAGCCCTGGTACCATCTTGCTGTCCTGGGGGAAGCTTGCTCTTTAACCACCAGTCAGAGGAAGGAGACACAAAACACACCGACTGGATGTTCATCAGATGCATCAGGTCCCCCACAATCAGCCACCCAGACCCTACTCATCTTAGGACTTTCCGTTGCCCAAAGGTTTCATGGTCTCCCAGAGATCATGGCAAAGCCCAGTGACCGCTCCCCCAAATTAGGATGCCACCCTACCTGGTGCCCACTTCCACCCACCAGGTGGCACTCTTCAAGGTCATCAACAAGCTCCCTGTTTCCCCATGGTCACTTTTTGTCTTCGTCTAACTTGCCATCTCAGGAACATTAAAAAGATCGACTCCTCCCTTTTCAAAGTACTCTTGTTTTTGGTTTCCATGATGCCACCCTCTCTGGCGTTCCTCCCATCTCACTGCCTCTTCCTCCCTCCTCGTCTGTGAATGGTGGAGGACCTGCATCTCCCAAGGCTCAATCCTGGGCTCTCTTTGCTTTTCTTAGTGCACACTTCAGGCAATTTCATCTTTCCCTGGCTCCCAAATTTCTGTCTCCAGCCCAAATCCCTCCTCTGTGTTCCAAACACAGCTACTTACTTGACATTTCCATTTGGATGACTCACAGGCATCTCGCATTGAACCTACCCAAACCTCACGCTTGCTTTTGGTTCTTCCCATTCTCTTGAACGGCACCTCTATGCACACCTGCCTCGGGGTTGCTCTGCATTCCTCCCTCTCCCTCATTTCCTCACAACAAGCCATTGTCCAATCCTGAAGAATCTATCTCCACAAGATACCTCAAGTCCATCCACTCCCAAAACGCTTTTCTCACTTGGACCATTGCAATAGCCTTTGACTGCTTCTCCAGCCTCCACCCTGCCTCCTCAATTTACTTTCCACTGACAGAGCCAAAGTGATCGTTTTCAGACAAATCACATCTGTTTACTTCCCTGCTTAAAAATCCTTCCGTTGTTGGAGTTTCCGTTGTGGCGCAACAGAAATGAATCCAGCTAGGAACCACGAGGTCACGGGTTCAATCCCTGGCCTCACTCAGTGGGTTAAGGATTCGGCGTTGCCGTGAGCTGTGGTGTAGGTCGCAGACGCAGCTTGGATCTGGTGTGGCTGTGACTGTGGTGTAGGCCAGTGGCTACAGTTCCAATTGGACCCCTATCCTGGGAACCCCCATATGCTGTGGGTGCAGCCCTAAAAAGACAAAGACAAAACAAACAAAAATACCCTTCTGTTGCTTCCAGTTTCACCTAAACTGAAAGTGAGTGCTCTAGCCCAGTGGCCTCCTTTCCATTCCTTCAACACATCTGGTTATTTCCCACTTGGAAGCTCTTCTGATGACCAGGGATTTCTTGTCCCTTAGGTCTCAGCCCAAATGTCACTTGTTCAGAGCGGCCCTTCACAATTTCTCTTATTCCCTGAACACTTCCCTCCCAAGATAGTCTTACTGCACCATTTTTCCCCTCCTAGCATTCTTACATTTGTGATGATATATATGTCTGATTGGTTATTTGCTAATTGCTTGGCTCCTTCACCAGGCTATGAGCCCCATGTGGGCAGGAACCGAACTGGCTTATTCACTCAAGTATACCCGGTACCCTGGCACAGCCTGACACATGAGTGTGTGAATGAATGAATAAATGAATGAATGAAAGGCATATGGAAGAACTGCCATGGACTCGGTTCTGCCCTCACAAGAAGTGCAGGTCTTCTATGGTTTTTTAAAATTTTATTTATTTATTTATTTATTTGCTTTTTAGGGCTGCACCTGCGGCATATGGAGGTTCCCAGGCTAGGGGTCCAATCGGAGCTATAGCTGCTGGCCTACGCCACAGCCACAGCCATGCCAGATCCAAGGTGCATCTGCAACCTACACCCCAGCTCATGGCAATGCCAGATCCTTAACCTACTGAGCAAGGCCAGGGATTGAACCCGTGGCCTCATGGATACTGGTCGGATTTGTTTCCACTGCACCACAACAGGAACTCCCAGGTCTTCTATGTTTTGAGCTCTTAGAGACTTTGACAGGCGAGAGCCTCCTTCAGTTCCATCTGCTCTGAGCCACACAGGCCAGATCCTTCTCAAGCTGCTGCTTGCTCCTCCAGACACCTCTGTGGGGCTAGCTGGAGCTTCTCAGCTTCATTCTCCCACTGTTCAGGCTGCCTGACCCTCTGGCAGCCCAAACAGTCTTTTCAAGCTACTAACATAGCTTAGCTTCTAAGTCCCCTCCTGCTTTTGGGTCAAAGAGTTGATGCTGTAACATACTCTTGGCTCAATGACCATAAATGCTCATCTCCTGGGAGTAGAGATCAGGAGTTGATTCTTCCCACTTTTTTGCTGAAGACTCATAGAGATCCTTTAGCAGGTCAATGGGAGACTTACTCCCATGCATTTTCTAAAACAACCTGAAAAGATTAGGTGTTCTTTTTGAGGGCAGGCACCACACATCTGTCTTATTGACCACTGGGCTTGGCACACAGTAGATGCTCAATAAATAGGTGATGAACAAAGGAAGAGACAGAGGGAAGAAGGACGGAGGAAAATTGTGATCAGAGTAGCTAAGCTTCCCATTGGGTGGTTAAGAAAGAAAGAGGGTAACCATTTGACAATCCATTAAAATGGATATTATTGTATTTTATTTTATTTATTTATTTTTTGTCTTTTTGCCTTTTCTGGGGCCGCTCCTGCAGCATATGGAGGTTCCCAGGCTAGGGGTCTAATCAGAGCTGTAGCTGCCGGCCTACACCAGAGCCACAGCAATGCAGCATCCGTGCTGAGTCTGCAGCCTACACCACAGCTCAGGGCCACGCCGGATCCTTAACCTACTGAGCGAGGCCAGGGATCGAACCCTCAACCTCCTGGTTCCTAGTCGGATTCGTTAACCACTGAGCCACGACGGGAACTCCAAAATGGATATTATTTTTTAAATGAAACCAAATAACAAATGTTGGTGAGGATGGGAGAAATTTCACTTTGTTGCTGGAAATGTAAAATGGTGCAGCCAGGGTGGAAGACAGGATGGCATTTCCTTAAAAAATTAACCATAGAATTACCATATGATCTGGTAATTCTACTTCTAGGGATACACCCAAAAGAACTGAAATCAGGGGCTCTGATATTTGTACACCAATGTTCATAGCAGCATTATTCATAATAGCCAAAAGGGGAAAAAAAAAAACCAAACACCTGTTGATAGATTAATGGATAAACAATTTTTTCTTTTTTCCTTTTTAGGGCCACACCTGCAGCATATGGAAGTTCCTAGGCTAGGGGTTGAATTGTAGCTGCAGTTGCCGGCCTACATCACAGCCACAGCAATGCCAGATCCTTAACCCTCTGAGCAAGGCCAGGGATCGAACTCACATCATATGGATACTAGTCAGATTCATAACCCGCTGAGCTACATGGGGACTCCTAACAAAATGTTGATATATACATATAACGGAATATTATTTAGCTTTAAAAAGGAATAAAACTCTGATCCATGCTACAACATGGGTAAACCTTGAGGGTATTATGCTAAGTGAAATAAGCCAGATACAAAAGGATAAATATTGTATGATTCTTACAGGTATATAGATAACCTATATAAGTTACCTGTAAAAAGTCCAACAGTCAAAATCATGGAAACAGAAAATAGAATAGTTGGAGTTCCCATCGTGGCTCAGCAGTTAGTGAACCCGACTAGCCTCCATGAGGACACGGGTTCGATCCCTGGCCTTGCTCAGTGGTTAAGGATCTGGTGTTGCCGTGAACTTTAGTGTAGGTCACAGATGTGGCTCAGGTCTGGCTGTGGTGTAGGCCAGCAGCTGCAGCTGTGATTGGACCCCTAGCCTGGGAACCTGCATATGCCTCAGGTGGAGCCCTAAAAAGACAAAAAAAAAAAAAAGCCAATAATTCCCATTGTATCTTATATTTGGTAAGGACTAAATAATTGTTCACTGATTTCTGCACCCCCCGTAGATGAACTCCATGTTTATAATTTTGAAATTGAGGTATCATTTATTTCTTCATCTATATCTATAAAAGATCTGAGGTTTCCTTATTTCTATAGGAAAATAACTAAACATAAACACTCATCAATAGAGTTGATGTGATATAAAGCAAAAATTAAAACAAACACCAGGTACGGTTATGCATTCTTACCACTTATCCTTAAACTCATGTCAACTGTTCCTCAATAAATTCTGATTTTCACCTCGGAATAGAAAAAACACTTCTTTCTAATTCATCCTTGGTCCTTACACTTTTGAATCATATCTCCTGACTTTCAGCAGCTTGATCAGGTGTCACTGTTTTTAGAGGCTGTCTTTTCATTAAAGCTCAACCCCGACCCCCCTCCCCTTATTTTTATGCTTTTTAGGGCCGAACCCTCTGCATGTGGACGTTCCCAGGCTAGAGGTCAAATTGGAGCTACAGCCGCTGGCCTACGCCACAGCCACAGCAACTCAGGATCCGAGCCACGTCTGCGACCTACACCACAGCTCATGGCAACACCAGATCCTTAACCCACAGGGTGGGGCTGGCGATCGAACTTGTGTCCTCTTGGCTACTAGTTGGGTTTGTTACTGCTGATCCACAACAGGAACTCCAAGTTCAAGCCCTTTCCATACATACCTTTTCTCCTGCTTTGACCATTCACCCACCCAGGCTCTCTGTCACTCAGACAAGGAAGAGCAGCCATTTATCCACTGATGGCCAACAAAATGATTATAGATGCCACATGCACACCAATGCCATGAGTGCGGGTGGTAGCCTTTTCCAAGCCGATGAAACTAAGTGCTTTTCTTCTGACCTAGGAGGTTTCTGTTTGCACAGAGATAATTAGGTCTGGGTACTTAGAGATGAATTAAAGGACACAACTTCCTTAGCAACCATCAGATACACACGGGTTTCTAACTCTAAACAACTTCCTTTTTCTTTTTTTCCTAAAGGGATCACATCCTCTTTCCTACTGTGGATCCAAACTTCCTAGAACATACATTTGAAAAACACATTAAATAAGTTTCGGCGTGGCCTCCTAAGAGAATAATGTATAAGAAAGAGAAATCTCTTTCTGTATGGATAGTGAACAGTCTCTGCCAAAGAGAAATCTCTTTCTGTATTGATAGGGAACAGCCTCGGCCAACCTGCTGTTTGAAGAAAGCAAGTGCCGAACAGACCATCTACCTGACACCAAAGTATAACAAAAGGGGACAAGAGAACACTGACACAAATGCTGGTTCAGAACAACCCTAGAATGATATACCAGAAACTGGTATTACTGGTTGGGAGGGAAAGCGCTAGAGGCCAGGGATGGAAGAAAGACTTTGTACTTTACGCATCTTGCAAATTTCATGTCAAGTAAAAGTATTACTAATTCAGAATAAATAAATAAACAAACCTACTTATTAAAAGAGAACACGGGAGTTCCCGTCGTGGTGCAGTGGCTAACGAATCCGACTAGGAACCATGAGGTTGCGGGTTCTACCCCTGGCCTTGCTCAGTGGGTTAGGGATCCGGCATTGCCGTGAGCTGTGGTGTAGGTCACAGACGTGGCTCGGATCCCGCGTTGCTGTGGCTGTGGTGTAGGCCAGCAGCTACAGCTCTGATTAGACCCCTAGCCTGGGAACCTCCATAAGCTGTGGGAGTGGCCCTAGAAATGGCAAAAAAAAAAAAAGAGAGAGAGAGAGAGAACACGACAAAGGGATGGCCAGAAGCTATTTCCCTCTGCTCAGCACAGAGCATAGAGCGGTGTCTGTCATCACCAGACTTTGATCTGGGTGGGGACAGATTGTAGGATATGTCAAAGGCCCTTTCTCCAACAACATGGACTCGGGTCTGGAGCAGCAAGAAGCAGCTCTGGAGGAGGCTGACCATGTAAGATGGGCATGAGCAATTTTAAGGGTCTTGTAAGCACCACTTACATCCCACCCAAAGCTGTGCTCCTGTCTGAGGATCAGACTCTGTGTGACTCCAGGCATTGCCCACGGCCCCCAGGGATGGCACAGGGACTGCTGGCTCTGTGGTTTTCCTCCTTGGGGGCGGGGGGGAGATGTGGGGCTATAGGTGGGACAAGGGGTCGGTGATCACGGCAGCTTGAGTCCCATTCCCAGCTCTGACACTTGAGAGCTTCCCACTTTGGAGCAGGAGCCACGGGAAAAGCATCAGGTTGAGGACAGAAGGTGAAAAGAAGTCTCTTTCTTCCCCTTTTGGGGGCCTCAGTTTGCTCCTCTGCAAAATGGGTGGAATAAAGCCCCACCTTCAAATGGTGTGGCAGGGTTACACGGTCCCCGAGGCCGAGAGGCTTTGAACTGTCGAGTGGTGTGCACGCATGAGCAACACTAATAACTCACTGTGACACACGTTCAATGGCTCAAGAACCTTGCTCACAGGAAAAGCAGATCCAGATGCTGTGAAATAAAATGTCCTCTGGACACTGATCTTTACGAAAAGAAGACGGGGTTCTGCCAACACATCCTTAGTCACGGGTAAGAGGCTGTCACCATTTCCTCCCTAACCTCTCAAATCTAATTGCTGCAGAACCAGCAATTCTCATTCAGGGCTCGGCAGCAGCCTCCTCATCCGGCCCCGCAGGCCTGAGAGGAGAAAGACCTGGGCAGTTGCCTCTACCTCTGCCCCAGAGTCCGGCCCCCACGATTGCAAGATGCCCTGCTCAGAATCCTGGGCACAAACCACAGGAAACGCTGACTGGCTCTGAGACCATGTCACTTCCTGTTTCTAAAGAATCCTCCAGAGGGTGGGAGGCCACTAACAGCTCCACCCATGGGTGGGATGGAGGCGGGGAGAGGAATCAGGGGGCCCTGTGACTCCCCAGTTCAGGTGCCCTGCTGCCTTCTGCTCAGAAAATCCCCAGCCCCTTCAATTCATCCCGGGCCCTGGGTGGATGTGAGGAGAAAGAAAGGAGCCTGGTGAGGAGTAAGAGGGAGACCAGAGCTCAGAGCACCTGCTGTGGGCTGTAGTCAGCGAACCATTTACTGATCACCAGGGAAAGGCTGGATGCTCCCATGGCAAGCTCCTTCCTGCCCCTACATACCAGCTCTCAGAATTCCCCATAGAGGCCACCACCTTGTCCTCTCCCTTGGGGACAGGGAAGGATGGGGAGTTGACCCAAGTTCACACAACTAATAGGGCCAGAGCTGAGACTAGATGCAGGCTTTCTGCATTTCAAACGAGAGCCACAAACTAGAGCATAAAGGTAAGGGGATGCCTGGGAGGCTGTGCGGAGTGGGGCGCTGGGAGGAAGGATGTGGGGGTGTGAGAAGAGGGAGTGAAGGCCAAAAGAGGAGGCAGCAGCTTGGCCCTTTTCTTGAATGAAGGAAGCCACTGGCAGTTTAATCAGAGCAACGTGGGCAGAGAGGGTCTTAGAATATTCTGGCTGCTGCAGAGCCTCTGGACTGGAAGGAGGCAGGACCAGAAGTAGGTTGGCCATGGAGTTCCCCTCGTGGCTCAGTGGTTAATGAATCCGACGAGGAACCATGAGGTTGTGGGTTTGATCCCTGGCCTTGCTCAGTGGGTTAAGGATCCGGCATTGCCGTGAGCTGTGGTGTAGGTTGCAGGCGCTGCTCGGATCCCCCGTTGCTGTGGCTGTGGTGTAGGCTGGCAGCTACAGCTCTGATTAGATCCCTAGCCTGGGAAGCTCCACATGCCACGGGAGCGGCCCAAGAAATGGCAAAAAGACAGGAAAAAAAAAAAAAAAAAAAAAGGAAAAGAAGTAGATTGGCCAGTTAAAAGTGCTGAAGTGTATTCCTGGGGAAAGAAACACTCAGCGGCTTTTATTTATTACTATTATTTTTTTGGTCTTTTTAGGGCTGCACCTGCAGCATATGGAGGTTCCCAGGCTAGAGGTCCAATCAGAGCTGTAGCCGACGGCCTACACCACGGCCACAGCCATGCGGGATCTGATCTGTGCGGCCTATACCACAGACCAGAGCAACGCTGGATTCTGAACCCACTGAGCGAGGCCAGGGATCAAACACGCAACCTCGTGGATGCTAGTCGGATTACTGTTGAGCCAGGATGGGAACTCCCCACTTGGCGGCTTTTAAAATCCACAGCCTCCGCAGACCACATGCCAGTCATTTGAAGAGCTCTGAGCTTGTGGGGCAGGAATCAGCAGCTTGGCTGTCCTTGGACAGATGTGTGTGTGTGTGTGAGTGTGTGTGTGTGTGTGTGTGTGTGTGTGTGTGTGTGTGTGTGTGTGTGTTGGGAGAGGTGTTGGGGAAACAGAATTTTGCCCTCTGGGCAAAGTCTAACCAGAGAAATAAGGAAGAGGTAAAGCAGATAGGAGGGAAGTGACTGAATTTCCGAGGGTTAGTTCCTCTCTGAAGTCAGATCCAAACTGCCACCCAGTCCAGGGCCAGGTCACTGGCGTGACTACATCACTCACCTGTCCCGGAGGTGAAGCCAGGCTGCTGGAAGTTGTAGTTCTTAATTTCACTGTACCATCTATCAGCCACTTCCTTTCCTGTAAGGAAAAGACAGTTTCAAACTCACCAGCAAGGCGTTCCCATTGTGTCTCAGTGGGTTAAGAACCGAACATAGTGTCCATGAGGACAGAAGTTCGATCCCTGGCCTCGCTCAGTGGGTTAAGGATCCAGTGTTGCCGTGGGCTGTTTTGTAGGTTGCACACACAGCTCAGATCTGGTATCACTGTGGCTGTGGTGTAGACCGGCAGCTGCAGCTCTTATTCAACCCCTAGCCTGGAAACTTCCATATGCCGCAGGTGAGGGCATAAAAAGAAAAAAACAAAAACCAAAAAAATTCACCAGAAAAAGCAACCAACTTCCTCCCTTCTTCTCCCGTTAACCCCAAACCACCCACTCCACAGTTAGAGGTCTCATAAAGCACCCACATGCTGACACAGGAACTCTGCCCATGAGCACATCCAAGCTGAAGAGAGGGCCTTGTTGGGGTGGGGAAGAGCCCTGGCCCGACTCCCTGTCTTGCCACAAATTCTCCATGTAATCCTGGGCAAGGTCTGCCCCATTCTGGGTCTCTGTACAATAGGGACGAATGCAATGTACTTCAAGTGCATTTTTTTTTTTTTTTTGGTCTTTTTTAGGTCCACATCCATGGCATATGGAGGTTCCTAGGCTAGGGGTTGAATCAGAGATGTAGCTGCTGGTCTACACCACAGCCACAGCAATGCAGGATCTGAACTGCACCTGCAACCTACACCACAGCTCATGGCAACGCCGGATCCTTAACTCACTGAGTGAGGCCAGGGGATGAACCTGCATCCTCATGGATGCTAGTCAGATTCATTTCTGCTGAGTCACGATGGGAACTCCCTTCAAGGGCTTTTAATGATTCTCTGAGTTTCCAAGAGACTCTGCCCTCATTCCATCCCAAGTCGGCCTCCTGAAACAGCCACAGGATGAAATGTAATAGGGCTGGTGGGTCAGGATCTCCACTGCAAGCAGGGGGATCCTCACCTGGAGCATCCACTGGCCACAGAATTTCCCTGGGAGCTGCTGAGCTCAGGGCCAGAGAGCAAGGAGCCTTGGACCTCAGAGCCGTAAGTCTCAAACTTTAATGAGTGCACGAATCACCTTGTTAAAATGCAGATTCTGACTCCCGTAGAGCTAGGGTGGAGGCTTTGAGTCTGCATTTCTGACAAGTTTCCAGGTGCTGCTGCTGGTCTGTGGCCCACACTTTGAGTAGCAAGGGCTTCAAGAACAGTGGTTGCACACTGGCCTCAGCTGGGGAGCGTTTCAAAATTATGGATGCCTGAGACCTGCCACAGACTAATTGTATCAGTGCCTCTGGAGGAGTGATCTAGGGAGGCACGAGTATTTTTCAAAAGCACCACAAAACAAAATACAACAAAAAAGGAGTTCCCTGGTGGTGTAGCAGGTTAAGGATCAGGCATTGTCATGGCGGTGCCACTGGTTACTGCTATGGGGCAGGTTTGATCCCTGGCCCAGGAATTTCCACATGCCTCAGGCATGGCCAAAAAAAATAATAAATTTCATTTTTTAATTAATTAATTTTTTTTGCTTTTTAGGGCCACACCCATGACATATGGAGGTTCCCAGGCTAGGGGTCGAATCAGAGCTACAGCTGCCCGTCTACGCCACAGCCACAGCAATGTAGGATCTGAGCCGCATCTTCGACCTACACCACAGCCCATAACAACGCCAGATCCTTAACCCACTGAGCGAGGCCAGGGATCGAACCCACAACCTCATGGTTCCTAGTCGGGTTCATTTCCGCTGCACCATGATGAGAACTCCAAAAAATAAATTAATTTAAAAAAATGCATGGAAAAACAAAATAGAATAAAATAAAATCTCTACCTAAGACTCCCCTGTGCAGCGAGGGTGGGGAGCTACTGACTTAGAGGCTGCCTACTTAGCCTTTCTCTGTAGAGATGGGGAAACTGGGGCGGTAAGGGTAGCAGATTTGCTCAAGGCGCCACAGAGAGTGAGTGCAAGGCTGGGATGGAGCAGTTGCCTCCTGCCGGCTCTTTCCTATTCCCATCCAATCTCCCTGGACCCACCAAGACCGGCGGCCTGAGCCGGGGGAGGGGCCGCAGGCCTGGGGCTCCTGCCTTCCTCGGGAGCATGCGCACACTTGTCCTGGAGGGATGGCCCTGGGGAAACCAAGAGGACTCCCAGGGCCTCCCCAGGGAACTCCCAGGAATGTGAGGCCAGGAAGGGAGCAGTTATTCTCCCGTGGGGGTTTGGAGAGAACTTCAGAACCCGAGGTAGCTCTCTCCAGCATTTTTCCTAAAAAGCCACGACAGCTCTGGCTGAGCCAGGAAGCTCAGGAATGTTTGGTGAGTGTGGTGGGATCAGCATTCCAGGCTGTGACACTGGATGAGGAATTGTCTTTCCATTATTAGTATGTTTTCCAACATGGAAAAAGTTCTATCGTGGTTTTTCTCGTCAAAAAAGTTAATCCACCAGCACTGTAAATTAAACGTCTTTAGAAAAACATGAAAGTAAAATTCTGCGGCTGGAGGTGTTTCAGGGCTCAGAGGGTCAGGCTGAGACTCAGCACAGAAACTGTCTGCCCTGCCCCCACGCCTCAGCTGGAAGCGCTTCTGAAGGGGGGCCGGGGGGGGCTGTCTGACTCATCTCTGTGTCCCTGGCGCCCAGCACAGGCCTGGCCCTGAGCTGACAATCACAGACCTTGTTGTGAACGGCTGTCATCCCTGGGAGCAGTCAGGGAGTACTGGGCTTCTTTTCCCTTTCTGGGCCTGTGGCTGCATCACGGCTACACCAAGGGGCACCGGGGCCAGGAGCAGCCTGAATGTTGGATGGATGCCCTAGGCCCGGCTCGGGCAAGGGGAGGGGAGCCAAGAAATGACCCACCTGTCTGATCGTAGGACGCCCAGGCCAGGTTCTCTCCGCACTGGCCGCGACTGGACTCCGGGCTGTGTTTGAGGATCCTTGTGCTGGCCAGGGCCTCGGAATACCTGCAGGAGTCCATGGTGCTTCCTTAGGGTAGGCATGGCCCAGGGAAGCCCCCAACATAGGACCCCTAATGGGAGATGGCCGAGCTCCCCTCCCCACCCTGGGCTGGCTGAGAAATCAGAAGCATCACACCTGCACCGCTTCTGAGCACCTGCCCTCAGCCCTATTTTATTTAAAAAATTTAATTAATTAATGATTCTTCTCAGGGCCACATCTGCAGCATATGGAAGTTCCCAGGCTAGGGGTGGAATCAGAGCTATAGCAGCCAGCCTACATCACAGCCCTGGCAACGCGGGATCCGAGCTGCATCCAAGACCCAAAAACTGCTTGTGGCAACACCGGATCCTTAACCCACCAAGCAAGGGCAGGGATACAACCCCCTTCCTCCTGGATACCAGTCAGGTTCTTAACCCACTGAGCCACAACGGGAACTCCTCAGCCCCATTTTACAGAGGAGCAAAGTGAAGCTCAGAGGAACAAAGGGACCCGCCTAGGTAAGTGGCAAAGTGGTTATTCAAGGGTGGCTGTATCTGCCCCCCAAAACCCATGTCTCTCCAGCCACCCAAAGCCCATCTGTGATTGCAGCAGTGGCAGCACCCTGAAGGGTCCGATTCGCTGGGGGCACCAGGGTGGGGGGACTCACTGCTGAGCCTCCCGGTTGAGCTTCTTGCAGAGCTTCAGCGGGGGGACACCATGCTTCTGCCGGTACTCATTGTGGGCCTTCAGGACCTCGTCATTGAACTGCTTGGAAGCTGCAATGGTTTCAAGAAGGAGAAGGTCTCACCGTGGAGAAAACAGACCCACTGAACATACCTCCGCAGACTTCAGGGCGAACCCAGCATAAACCTCGGGCTGTGGGGCCAGGCTCTGCCCCGCATCTCTGCACGGGGACACTCCCTGGACTATGGGGGGGCCTTATGGGGCAGGTTAGGGATTTGGGTCTTTATCTGAGGCAATGGGAAGCGAGTGGATGAGAGCAGGGGAGGGAGCTGAGGAGATCTGTGTTTCTGGAAGACCCTGCTGGCTGCTGAGGGGAGGGTGGGCTAGAGGTGCAGAGCAGACATCGAGGGGCTGGACGGGGAGGGGCAGCAGGACTCCTGAAAGACAATGTTTGAAGGAGACTGAACCTTGGTGCATTGTGGGGGATGCTGGGAAGGGCTGCAGGTGGGAAACCAGAGAGAACAGGCCTGACTGGGGTGGAGGGGTGCCTGCTCTGGGCTGGTGAGACCAAGACAGAGGGACAGCCAAAGACAAGAGGACCAGGGCAGGAGAGCACCAGCAAGTGGTGAGAGTGGAGAGTGTGGGAAAGACCGTGGTGGGGGGAGGGGTGTGATGCGCTGGGCTCAGGGTTGCGCCCAGGGCAGAGGTGGAACCTGTGCCCCCTGGGTCACCACCTCAGAAGGGGCAAGGTTGGGGACTGGAGCAGGGAGGGAAGTAAAGCCAGGGACAGGCCAGGTCAGTCGTGGACAGAGGTCACGTCCGTTTGGATCTGCAGTGGAACCTCCCATCCATCCCGCATCCTCCATCCATTTCTCCATCACTCACCCATCCGGCTATTGATTCATCATCTATCCCCTTTATAGGCTGGGGGTCCAGAGACAAGTCAGCCATGTCCTGCCCTCAAAGAGCTCACACACAGAAGGGGGCAGCCTCATAAACAGACCCAAGCCAATGGTGTGGCAGGGCCAAGGTGCAGGTGAGCATCGATCAAGAGGAACTTGGAGAAAAGCAGCCTAACATGGTCCGAGGGATCGAGAAAGTGACCCCTAATTTGGGGCCCCACACATGTCTGGACAGGAGGTGGCCAGGCCAAGGTTGTGAAGAGCCAGCCTTAGGAATCTGGGCGTTCCCCTCCATGGAAAGGGGGAGTGAGTTGGGTGAGTTATGCGTGAGGGCCACAGAGGGTCCTTAAAACTGGTCCCAGAGTTCCCGTTGTGGCTCAGTGGTTAACCAACCTGCCGAGCATCCATGAGAATGTGGGTTTGATCCCTGGCCCCACTCACTGGGTTAAGGATCCGGCGCCACCATGAGCTGTGGTGTAGGTTGCAGATGCAGCTCCGATTGGACCCCTAGCCTGGGAACCTCCATATGCAGTGGGTGCGGCCCTAAAAAGACAAAAAAAAAAAAAAAAGGAAATTCCAAAAAACTGAGCTGATCCCCTCTGGCAGGAGTCTGTCCTTGAGGCCTGGCTGTGGGCAGAAAAGGTGAAAACCAGAGGCCCTCCTTGCACTGCCCCAGGGACCCTCCACCAGCTACCTTTCTCCTTTGCTGTCTTTCCCCCGAAGAGGCTGAGGAGACGCACCAGCAGGAGACCCCATGTCTCCTAGGCTTTCGAATCCCATTGGGTCTCTGAGGGGACATGAGGAAAGAAGACCCAGGGGTTGTCCTCAGGCGCCCTGGGTGAGACGCAGACCCAGGAGAGAAAAGGAAACGGCAGGTCCTGCCACCAGTGGGTGGTTGAGTTTCCAAGGAGTCTCTGAGAAATGGACAGTGAGGGGTCCTGGCCCACTCTGAGGCCCAGCAGGGCTGTGCAGTGAGGTCCAGTCACAGGGACGTGGAGTGGGACAGGGATGGGAGAGGGGCACTGACTGCCAGGATCTGGGAGGTCTGGGCAGAGATGCTGAGATGGGGAGATGCTGGGAGCAAAGGCATGGAGGTGAAAACCATGGTGATGGTAACGGGGCACAAGGTGGAGGGCGGAGCTACCACCTGAAGTCTTTAAGCCTTGTGGCCAAAAGATGTCAAGTTTATTGGCGGGAGGGGGAAAAGGAAGGTACTGTTTAATGGGTACAGAATTTCAGATTTGCTAGATGGAAAAGTTCTGGAAATCTGTTTTACAGCAATGTGAATATACATCACTGAACTGTACATGTTAAAATGGTTAAGGGACCGGGAGTTGCCAGCGTGGAGCAGCGGAAATGAATCCAACCAGGAACCATGAGGTTTCGGGTTCAATCTCTGGCCTCGCTCATGGGGTTAAGGATCCGGTGTCACCATGAGCTATGGTAGAAATTGCAGACACGGCTCGGGTCTGGCATTGCTGTGGCTGTGGCATAGGCCAGCAGCTGTAGCTCCGATTTGACCCCTGGCCTGGGAATCTCCATATGCCGTAGGTGTGGCCCTAAAAAGACAAAGAAAAAAAAAAAAAGACAAAAAATAAAATGGTTAAGAAGGGAGGGAGAGCCCATGGTGGCTTAGCAGTTAATGAACCTGCCTAGCATCCATGAGGATGAAGGTTCAATCCCTGGCCTCGCTCAGTGGGTTAAAGATCTGGTGTTGCTCTGAGCTGTGGTGTAAGTCACAGACGTAGCTTGGATCCCACGTTGCTGTGGCTGTGGTGTAGGCTGGCAGCTGTAGTTCCAATTCAGCCCCTAGCCTGGGAACTTCTATATGCTGCAAGTGTGGCCTTAAAAAGCCCAAATAAAAAAAAAATAAATAAATAATAAAATGGTTAAGAGGGTAAATTCTATGCTATGTGTTTTTTAACCACAAATGAAAAAACAAAAGTTTTGTGGTTTAGCATGTTAACGTGGATGATGGCGTCACAGAGGCTTTTGAAGACTATCTCAGGTAGAAGTGGCGGGAGTCACAGCAACTCCTGGGAACCACACTGGGGCCTTGCTGACAACATGCTAAGGAGTCAGCGGGGTGGCGTGGCAGCCAGACACCCACAGGCTCCTGCATGATTTGATGCTTGCCCTGCATGAGCCAGCGTCCAGCAGGAACGCTTTACCCGGCCCAGCCCCTACTTTTCGAGAGAGGCAGCGATGCTCTGAAGTGTGTTCAGAGGTGGGGATGCGGCGAAGGAGGAACTGGATATGGGGTCTTCGAAGAGATGGTTGCAAAGACTGGGTACGTTCATCCTGGAGAAGATCAGACCTGGGAAGGTGCAGTAGAGGGCCCTGTTGGGTCCTGGGGCCCCGAAGGGCACAGCCAGGGCCAGTGGGTGGAAAGGGGAGGATGACGGATTTCAGTTCAGCCTGAGAAAGATCTTTCTCTCCATCCAAGCTTTCTGAAGAGAGAAAGGGCTATTTCACATGAGAGTGAGCTTTCCAGCACTGGGGGGAATATAAGCAGGTGACACCTCTCAGAGGGATTCAGGCACTGGAAGCTCAGTTAGATGACCTTCAAGTCCTTTCCAATCCTGAGATCCCATAAGGTCCCATCAGGGTGGGGGTAAGAAGAGGCAAGATGACCGACTGACTCCAGACTTCCAGGAGTTCATAGCTTCTTTAAGGAGACAGAGTCAAAGTGGCAGAGGGTCTCTATCTGAGTGACAGGTCTGGCCAGGCTCATACTAATATACCTTCCAGCTCCCATGTCCCAGGCAGGCCACGATGGGACACCACAGAAGATGTGTGCAACTGAGTGGCATGGACAATGGGGACCACAGATGTATCAGGGAAGGCTTCCTGGAGGAGGTGGTGAGGTGGCATAGGTGCAGAAAGGGCCAGGGTGGAAGGCATCTGGTGTATCCCGGGGCTGTGAGGAGGAGGTGGAGATTAAGAGGAGTGGGTAGATCACTAAGGTGAAGCCAGTTTATTTATTTATTTATTTATTTTAGGGCCACACCCGCGGCACATGGAGGTTCCTAGGCTAGGTGTCTAATCAGAGCTATAGCTGCTGGCCTACACCACAGCCACAGCAATGCCAGATCCAAGCTGCGTCTGTGACCTACACCACAGCTCACGGCAACGCTGGATCCTTAACCCACTGATCGAGGCCAGGGATGGAACCCGCAACCTCATGGTTCCTAGTCAGATTCCCGCTGCGCTGCAACGGGCACTCCAGGTGAAGCCAGTTTAAAGGCAGCCCTGAGTGCCGAGGTTAGGATACACTGCACTTCCAGATCACTCAGGCCCTGCAGACTCCTTGGCAGAGAGGGACATATAAGGCTGCTAAAAACTAGGTCACTGCACTCCCAGAAAGAGGGAAGTAAAGAAATAAAAGTGAAAGTTCTTGTGCTCAGACGCTGAAGCCTGTCACTGTCCCCAGCAGGACAAATGCCCTGGGCTAGGGTCCCCAGGAAGGGGTCAGGAGGGGAGCCCTCTCTCCCTGCCCCTGACTGGGAGGCCTGGGGGCCCCATGACCACACCTCTGGCTGACCCAGGGGTCTCCTCCCACCACGGCAGCCAGTCCCAGCCCAGGTGGCTCCTGTGAGCAGAACCACAGCCTCAGGAAGGCAAGATACCGCTGGTGACCACACCCAGCGTAAGGCACACCCCAGCTCTGTAGAAAAACCCAAGAGGAACGATCAACATAAGGAAAAGGGTCAAAGGAAATCCACTCATCCTCGCACTGGGCAGGGGGAGCCCTGAGAGCCACCACCCCACCAGAGGGGAGCAGAGAACTGAGGCTCAGAGAGGGAACCCAGCCTGGAATGAGGGGAAGTCCTTTCTTCTGCTCGCTGGCTAGCCATTTCCACATGCCAGGCCTGGGCACGATCTGATTTACTCCTCATCCCCTTTGTGGAAGCACCCGCTTCTGTACCCATTTTTGGATGAGGAAACTGAGGCTCAAGAAAGAAGTCACCTGTCCACATTTCCATAACCAGTCAGGGGAGGGGGTCAGCACCTGGGGAGGGAAACCCTGCCCTTATCCCCCACCCCACTCCAAAGGTCACAAGACAGAGGAAATCACTAGCAAGAGACAGAGGGGGGGTCCCAGACCCAGGAGGAGGATCAGGCCCAGGGGGGCGCTGGCAGCTGCCTTCAGATCTCCAAGCAGAGAGAAGAGGAACAAGGAAGAGGAGCAAAGAACTAAGATTTCTCAAGAGCCTCCTCTGTGCCAAGCCCTGGACAAACAGACCTGCCTGAGGGGCCCCAGAGGAAAATCAGGGGCTGTGGAGTAGAAGCTCCAGGGGGCGGATTTGGGGCTTAAGGTCAGAGCTGATGAAAGGTGGAAGGGGCTGCCTGGGCTTGGCTCCTGCGGCTAAGGAAGCACATATCTCGGGTGGGGTTGGACTGGGGGCCCCTGAAGGTCCTTTAGGGCAGAGCCTGGAATGGTCCCTGCCCCTCCTCCCTCCGGGCTGTAGGCTGGGCCGGGCTCCTCCTCCTCAGAGACCTCCCAGAACCCAGCTGACTCACTTCTCTGCCCTCTGCAGACTCACACCAAAGGGGCCCAGGACTGCCAGGGGCCAGAGCAGGAATTATGGACAGGCCTTTTCTGTCCCCTTGGCAAGAGGCTAGAAAGCCTTTGGGGGCAAAGCTGGTTTTGCTAGTTTATCAGGAAGGAAGAATAAAAAGTTGACTTAAAAAAAAAAAAAAAATGAGTTCCAGATGGGTAGCTCTTTCAACCTGGGTTCCAGGAAATTTCAGGGCAAATCCCAGCTCTGCCTTTCACTAGCTGTGTGATCTTGGACAAGTTGCTTTTATTTTATTTTATTTTTGTCTTTTCTAGGGCTGCGCCTGCGGCACATGGAAGTTCCCAGGCTAGGGGTCCAATCAGAGCTGTAGCTGCCAGCCTACACCACAGCCATAGCAACACCAGATCCGAGCCGTGTCTGTGACCTACACCACAGCGCACGGCAACGCTGGATTGTTAACCCACTGAGCAAGGGAGGGATCGAACTCGCAACCTCATGGTTCCTAGTCGGATTCGTTAACCACTGAGCCACGACAGGAACTCCGTTGGACAAGTTGCTTTTAATCACTCTGCGCCTCATTTCCCCCATATATAAAACAGTGATCGCAGTACCCACCTTACAAGCTTGTTGTGAGAATTAAATGAATGAAATTATATAAATGCTTTAGGACAGATCAGAAACAGAGTGAACAGTTACTAAGTATTAATTACAATTATTATCATTACTGTTGGGCAGAGACCCTGGAGGCTCTGGCTTTGGGGAGAAAGGGCTTGTCAGATCCCCTCCCAGATTTTAATGGGAACAGGGCTCCTGGTATTTAACTTGGTCTTTGAGGACCTCTTTCAGTACCTCTGAGCTCAGTGATTTACTAAGTGAATAAATCAGTGAGCACAAGAATAAATGCATGCGATTCTTGCACCAGCACTTATAGGAAATTTGGTTTTTGGGAGGACAGGTGAAATTGCCTGAGGTCACACAGTGAGTCCACATTAGAGCCAGACCTAAAAAGGTCCCTCCCATGCTCCAAATCTCCCACATTTTCAGCCTCATGTACATTTTCCTTTCCCTAAGCAAGAATGACAAGGATGTCCCAGAGTATTCGCCCCAGGCTGCCCCTTTGCGGCTGGACAGTCGTCACTGAAGGGTTGCAGGAGCCAGGGCAGGGAGAGCACTTGCTCCCGCCAGCAGAGAGGCGGGTCCCCTCTCCAGCCCTGCCTGCGGCCACTCAGGGCTGCCCACCAGTGCTGGGCAAGCCCCTGCCCTTCTGGGCCCTGCTGCCCCATCTGTGTGAGAAGGAAGGATGACATCTGTGGTTTTCAAAATATCTTCAAAGCAGGGAAACCCTTTCTTTGAACCTTTCTTTAGAAGCAACAGATAAAAATGGAACTACTGGGGCTGACGTGGCCACACAGCCTTCCCCTGCAGAGGTGTGAAAGCCCCGCTCAGCAGAAAATTCCTGAATTGCTGGGTCCCTGAAGGTCTTTCTGCTCTGATGACCTCTGGGGCCAGGAGATATGGTTGAGGGACAATACGATTCTTGAGATAATTAGAGGGATGGAGATGTCCCTATGGGCCGGAGTCCAGGCTGAAAAGCAGGATGACAAGTGGTCAGTGGGAGAGAAGGGACAGCGGCCAGCTGGCAAGTCAGAGAACTGGGTACAAATCCCAGTTTGTCTAGTTACTGATCAGGGCGTGAGACTGGACAAGGTACTCAACCTCTGTACATCTATGAACCTGAGAGTAACTGCCTCGCAGAGCTGTTAGAAAGGTTGGTAAAACATATGAAATACCCACCTCCAAGCCTGCCACACAGTAGGAGCTGAATAACTGGTCATGCTTCTTAGGGACTAGAGGTTTCCACTGAGGCCCAGGCCATTGGCCTTTCTCCGCTCAGCTGCAAACTGAAGCCCAGCACAGAGACCAGGGCCAGGAGCCGGACCCGGGAGTCTCTGAGCCCTGGGCCAGGTGACTCCTGGAATGTGGGCTGTGTTGGTTATGCGACACTTTTCCAGCCATGCTTGATACCCCAACAACTCTGGGGTATATCTGAGGTTGACAATTAAAAAGAGCCAGGCTCCTCTGCAGTGATGAGGAAACTGAGGCCCAGAAGAGGCGGACTCCTTATGAAGGTTTTTATGGAACCACAGAAAGCCCGTGTGAATATGCATCTGTGATGCCTCCTGTCCCTTGGGCACAGACAGCCTCAGGCTGGTGGCCTGGAATGGCAAGGTGGGGCCTGTGTCACCCAGAAAAGTCATTTTCTCTTGGGACCCTTAGGGGAGCCAGATACCATCTGGGGGCTCAGAGTCTTGGAGGGAGACAAATAAAATGCATGTGGCTATGGGCCAGCATTCTGGAAGGTCCCTGGGCATGCGGATGGAGGGAGGGGGCATGGCAACTGCCTGAAACGACTCTAAGCTGCCTTCCACCACCATCCGTCTCTACTCTGCATCTTGTTCTAGAAGCTCTCACCACCTTCCTGCACCTATAGTCACACCACTGACCCTTCTTATTTACACATTAGTCATCAAGTCACAATCTCGAAACCCCCCCCAGTCCCTTAGCTGTCTCTGTCATCTGTTGCCTGAGTAACAGCCACAGCCTCTCCCTGACCCCCCCCCACCCTCTCCCCATCTGATTCACCTCCACCCTAGCACGACTCTGGTCCTGCAGCTTCCAGATTGAGCCTTTCCATGGCACCCAGGTCCTACAGAGCAAATCCAAAGCTCCAAGACACTCTGGGATTGAACCCCCTCTTCCAGGAGCCTTCACTGGGTCCCTGGGCCAGAACCTTGCCCTCTGCTGAGCTCCCACGGCTCTTCACTTGCATCTGTCTTATGGCTTGGATCACTTTCCACCTCTTACTGGAACCATGCGAAACCTGTCTATTCGCCCCGGTCAGCTTTATGATTCATTTCTCAATCCTAAAGAACACTCCTAAAGATGGGGCCATAGCTTCTGTGGCACTGGGTCCACAGCTTGGTCAAGAGCTGATAGGTGTGGGATGGTGGGACAAGACGGAGGGAAGAAAGGATGGATGGAGGGATGAATGAACAGACAGAAGAATGGGCAAGGAGCAGTTCTTAAAACAACAAAACAAAACAAAACAAAACTGTTTCTTAGGGAAGAAGCCAGAAACAACTGATTAAAGTGCAGCTTTAGAGAATGTGTGGGTTTTCTCCTATCTATAGAGAAAGGAACCGATTTCCCAAGGAGGGATTTCAAAGTGCTCTTTCACATCTGCCAGCCTCTTGCCCTACCACCACCTTCCATCCTGTTCTTTAACTGCATGACAATTCTTTATGTCCCCTTTCCGACCTGTGAAAGACCCTGGAGATGATACGGGCCATTCTCACTGTATAAATGAGGCAACTGAGGCACAGAGAGGAAAGGGCTTTGCTCAAGATCACACAGCAAGTGATTAGCAGAGCCAGGGCTGAAAGCCAGACCTGTCACTACAAATAAGGCAGATTAGGACCGATGCCAGAGAAAGCCAGGTACTCCTAACACTGGTATCTCATAAATGCAGATCTCAAGAACAGATTCAAGAAGATCCCCAGCCTTATCCATCTGAGGCTGACAACCTCAGCTTGCCCCGAAGCAGAACTTTTGAACACTGTTCCAAAGCAGTTCATTAAAAGCCTCCTGTGAGGCAGGAACTATGCTGAGATAGACATGCCCCCTCACTGCAAGAAGCCAGGAGTCAGTGGGAAATAAGTCTGTGGCTGGGTAGTGTCCCCATCTGGCTGCTGGGAGGGCTGCAGCAAAGACGTCAGGTGGGAAAAGAGGGGAGGGGCTCCCAGCCCAGGAGTTGAGCCTAGAAACATGGGGAGGATTTTCAACTTCAGAGAAATCGGAGAGGCAGAGTGGTGGTGGTGGTGAGTGCCAGGAAAGGGAAACCAGGGGAAGGGACCCTGTGCCAGCCTCCGCACAGCTGAGTGCGGGGGAGGAAAGGTTCCATGGAGGCAATGAAGAGTTTGTATCCTTTCAACTGTAGACAATGGGATGGAAAGTGTTAGGGAATGAGAGGCGGAGATCCGTATCTTAGAAAGTTCACCAGGACAGTCACGGCGGTGAGGATGGACCGCGACAGGCCAGAGATAAAGGGGAAGCCCTTGTCTGTACCCAGGTGGAGCCTGACTGAGCCTCGCATGCAGTCTGGTACGGGGAGGTGCTCAGGAGAGGAGGGATGACGACAGAAGGATGCTCAGAGTGTCTTTCGGAGGGGGTGGTGGGGCAAGCCGCTTTGCAGCAAGAGATGCTGTCACAGTTCTGAAGCTTTTTCCAACTCTAACTGTCCTGAAACAAAGCAAAAGCCACGCCTGGGCCGGACGCCGAGCGCTAATCCCATCAGCGCCTGGAAACCCTCCCTGACGCAATCTCTGGCTCGCAGACAAGAGGACCCTCCCTCAGTCTTGCCTTCCTTCCCTCTCTCCCAGTGGCCTGCCAGCCACCCGGGTTTCCTGGCTGCCCCGGAAACTGCCCGTGTTGCGCCTCGCGGCCCTTCGCCCCGCGCGCCCCTCCATCCTGCACCCAGTGGTCCCACAGCGCGGCCGGAGCCGTGTCCCCTCGGCTTAGGTGGTCGACTGGCACCCAGGGGGATCCAGGACGCCGCAGCAAGAGTGACAGCGAGCACCCCGGAGCTCCCGTGCTACCCCCGCACCCTGGCCCGGCTGGCCGGGATGGCTTACCTGACTTGCCCATGGCCGGCTCGGCGCGCTCTTCTGCTCCCGCTGAGCTTCGCTGCGCTTTCACCCCGCCCAGCGCCGCTCCGAGAGCCGAGGAAGGAGGCAGGGCGGCCGCAGCCCCTCCCCCGGCGCCGCCCGGCCCCCCGCCTTATAAGGCAGCGGCGGCTGCAAGGGGAGGCGCCCGGGGCCAACCCGCCGGCTGCCTGGAGGAGGCACCGGGCGCCCTGCGCTCCGCGTGCCTCCCCGCCCGACTCCGGAGGACTCTCCCCGCGTGGGGATCCCAGGGATCGTCTACGTTCTCCCAGACCGGGAGCCCGGGGCCTTCGGGATCTCTGCCCCGAGCTGCCCCTCTAGGGACGTGGCTTGGGGGTGCAGAGGGAAGCCCCCGCCTCCCACGCAGTTCCCGGTAGATCTCAGAGGCTGACGCTCTCTACCAGGGCCGCGGGGCTCCCTGTCCGGGTGAGAGGAATTGTTTCGACCCGCGTCACCGTGCTCTCCCAGATGCGTTCTGACCCCCACGAACACCTAAGGCCCCAAGTGTGCCGCCTTCCCCTCCCCAGTGACACGGGGCTCCTCCGAAGGACAGCTCCCTCTTCTCCCCAACACACCCCCTCTGGGGCAAGTTAGGGTTGGAGTTGGGCACCCTCTTACCCTCCTGCATGGCTGTCCCAGGAAGGCTCCTGCAGCCCCAATCTGACCTGTCCTCTTGTCCCTCATTGCGTGTCACACCAAGCCAAATCCCCATCCTGAAGTCTGGCCTCAGACCTGTCTCAACTCCCTAACTTCATCTCCTGCTCCAGTCAAACTAGACTTTTTTGATATTCCCCAAACATACTCAGAGATGCCCCACCCCAGCTGCCTTCCTTAGGCTGTTCCTCCTCCTGGGCTGCTGACCCATTCAAGTCCTACCCACCCCTCAGTCCCTTCAACTTCCACAGGCCCTGACCTTTGCTGACCTTGGGACAGTGGTCAGTACACACCTGGCCCTGGGGAGACATCTTGGTCACAGCCCCACCTCTGTGTGAGAAGAGTGCTTGTGCAAAGACATAGCCTGGGGCACCTGTGTGAAACTCCTCAGCCTAACACTTTACTGGGGAAGGGGCTCAGTAAAGCCTCATTGAAGGAAGCTAATATTAAGACCTTTCAATAAGTGGGCACTGAAGTGAACTGACTTGCTGATTACAAGGGTAGAATTTGTAACACCAAGGGCTTCAAATGTCCAGTAGGGCAAGTGCAAGGCTGGCTGCTGCCCTTTACATCAGGAAAAATACACTTACTGTAGTTTTGTACTTTCAAACAGTGATAGAGTGGGCCATGCTGCTGCCCACTCTTAATCCAGAGCCTTCTGGTGCTAAGTGGGGATCTAATCCCCTCTGATCAATTGCCATTTTGCCAACAAATTCCCAATGAAATGACCACATGAACCCACTAGGAGGAATTCCTTATTACCTCTAGAATCTCTAGCAGGTGGTTTCCATTGTAAATAAAATGTGAAGGCAGTGCCTGGGCTGAGATAGGTGAGCACAATGGAGCCACTTTATAGAGAGGGAAGCCCAGGCGGGGACCACCAAGTTTCACCCACATCTCCTAGTACAGTTTGAGGGCTAGAAGTGAGAGAGAAGTTGAGAGTGGGTAGGGGACAGCAGAAGTTGAGAGTGGGTAGGTGGCATTTCTGGAGTCTGTGTGGGGTGGGATGCAGTGGGCTTTATTTATTTATTTATTTAATTTTTTGTTCTTTTACCTTTTCTAGGGCTGCTCCCACAGCATATGGAGGTTCCCAGGCTAGGGGTCTAATCGGAGCTGTAGCTGCAGGCCTATGCCAGCGCCACAGCAATGTGGGATCCGAGCCACATCTGTGACCTATACCACAGCTCACGGCAGTGCCGGATCCTTAACCCACTGAGAGAGGCCAGGAATTGAACCCGCAACCTCATGATTCCTAGTTGGATTCGTTAACCACTGTGCCACGATGGGAACTCCTTTTTATTTTTATTTATTTATTTATTTTTGGATGCAGTGGGCTTTGGAGTTGGCTTTAGCAGGAGGCATTTGGAAGGGACAGTGTGCTGAATGGAGTTAGGGCAGTGCCAAAGCTGACCCCTACCAAGACCCGTGGGCTGGTTGGACGGAGAGTTACTGCCCCGCTAGCCCCAGAGACAAGAGATATGGCAACAAAATCAGAGAGAGTGTTTGACACAAGTTATTGTTTTTTATTTGTTTTATATCCTATTTAAGAACACCTTACCTACTTGAAGATCATGAAAAGTTTCTATCTTTCTTCTAGGATTTCACAGCCCCCACTTGTGGCATACAGATGCGGCAACGCAGATCCTTAACCCACTGCACCTAGCCAGGATTGAACTGGTGTCTCTGCAGAGACAAGCCAGATCATTAACCCACTGCACCACAGCGGAAACTGCTTACGTTTTGGTAATGGTATGGTGGGAAGTCAGGGTTGCAGTCCTCTCTGTGTCTGTGTCTCTCTTTTCCTATTTGGCATATAAACATGCAGTTGCTCCAATACAATTTCTTGAAAAGATTATTGTTTCCCGATTGGCTCCATGTGTGTGTCTGTGAGTGTGTGTGTACCCTCTATTCTGTTTCCTTGATCTATATACCTATATTTACTAATACTACACTGTCTAGATTACCGCAGCTTTATAATGTCTTGAAATCAGGTAGGGTAAATCCTCCTACCCCCTTTTTTTCTTTTCAAAGTTGTTTTGTTCATTTTAAGTACTTTTTATTTCCATGTAAATTAAAAAATCCTTTTGTCAAAGACTGTTTAAAACAATAAAAAAAATAACCTGCTGGGATTTTGATTGGGATTGCCTTGAATTTATAGATAAACTTGGGGGCGAACTGCCCTCTTAACAATACTGAGCTGGCTGATTCATCAGCATGGTATATCTTTCTGTTTATTTATATCTTCTTTAATCCCTCTCAGTTATGTTTCATGGAGTGTTGGTCTATAGTTAGTTTTCTATTCTTGTAATGTCTTTTTCAGATTTGGGTATCGGGGTAACGTCGGCCTTATAAAATAAGTTGGAAAGTGTTCTCTTCTGTTTTCTGGAAGAGTTTGTATAGAATTTGTATTATTTATTTTATTTTAATTTTTTGTCTTTTTGCCTTTTCTAGGGCCGCTCCTTCGGCATATGGAGGTTCCCAGGCTAGGGGTTGAATCGGAGCTATAGCTGCTGGCCTATGCCACAGCCACAGTAACGGGGGATCCGAGCAGCGTCTGCAACCTACACCACAGCTCATGGCAACGCCAGATCCTTAACCCACTGAGCAAGGTCAGGGATCGAACCTGCAACCTCATGGTTCCCAATCAGATTTGTTAACCACTGCACCACGAAGGGAACTCCAAGAATTTGTATTATTTCTTAGATATTTGCGGCAAATCTTCAGTGAAGGCATCCAGGCATGGAGGTACTCTTTTGAGTGGCAGAGGGAAGATTTTAAATGATAAATTCAGCTTTATTAATAGATACAGAACATTTCAGATGAGGTATTTCTTTTTTTTCTTTTTGTCTTTTTAGGACTGCACCTGTGGTATATGGGTGTTCCCAGGCTAGGGGTTGAATCGGAGCTATAGCTGCCAGCCTACGCCACAGCTACAGATATCAGAACCAGCTGTGTCTAGGACCTACACCACAACTCACGACAACAGCTGGATCCTTAACCCACTGAATAAAGCCAGGGATGTAACTTGCGTCCTCATGGATGCTAGTCAGGTTTGTTACCTCTGAGTCACCAGAGGAACTCCAGAGCTATTTCTTCTTGAGTGAGCTTTGATAACTTGTATCTTCTAAGGAATCTGTCTGTTTCATTCATCTAGGTGGTGGAATTTATAGGCATAAAGCTATTGATAATATTATGTTATCCTTGTCTTCTTCATAATTTCTGACTTGGGGAGTTCCCGCTGTGGCACAATGGATTAGGAATCCAACTGCAGCTGCTGGGATCACTGTGGAGGTGCAGGTTTGATCTCTGGTCCAGAGCGGTGGGTTAAAGGATCTGGCATTGCTGCAGCTGTGGCCTAGGTCACAGCTGTGACTCAGATTCAATCCCTGGCCTGGGAACTTCCATATGCCATGGGTGAGGCTGTAAAATTCAAAAAAAAATAAAAAATAAAATAAAATGACTTCTGATTTGGTATATTGTATCTTCTAGAGGTTTATCAATGAGTTGATCCTCATTATTTGTGGATTCTACATTTACAAATTTACCTACTCACTAAGACTTATTTGTAACCCCCAAATCAATTTCTTTGATGCTTCCATGGTCATTTGAGGGCCTGCTTAGAGCAGTGAAAAATTTGAGCTGCCCAACACACAAGTTCCCAGCTGAGGTGGAACAGGAGACACTCGTCTTGTTTCAGCTCCCATATTGTAAACAAACATCCTTTTCATGATCTATTTAGCACATGTTTTTGCATTTGGGGGGGGGTTAGTTGTTGGTGGTGTGACTTTTCTGCTTAAAATGGCCCCCAGATGAAATGCTGAAGTGCTGTCTAGTGTTCCTAAGTGCATGTGAGAAGGCTGTGGTGTGCCTTATGCAGGAAATGGATGTGTTAGATGAATTATAGTGCTGAGGGCCATGAGTCCAACATTGATGAATCAATAATATGTATCAAATAGAATGTCTTTAAACAGAGATGCACATAAAACAAGGTTATTATTGATTGATGGGCAAAAATGTGACCAGAAGCTCGCAGGAACCTACCTGTGGTACTTCCCCTAGGAGCAACAGTTCAGTCTGTAATTCAGTATTTCTGCAACTTTATAAAAAACATGATTAGTGCAAAAAACATGACTAGTGCACTATTGATCTAAAAAACCCCCCAGCTTCTGGCCTAATTGATTTTCTCAATGTTTTCCCATTTACAAGTTTGTTGATTTCTATTTTTATATTATTATTTCCTTCTGCTTTCTTGGGGTTTAATTTGCTTTTCTTTTTCCAGTTTCTTAAGGTGCAAGCTGAGGTCATTAATTTTCAGCCTTTAAAAAATTTTTTTTTGAAGTATATTTGATTTACAATGTTGTGTTAATTTCTACTGTACAGCAAAGTGACTCAGATATACACACACATATTCTTTTTCCATTATGGTTTATTACAGGATATTGAAGGTAGTTCCCTGTGTTATACAGTAGGACCTTGTTGTTTATCCATCCTATATATATTAGTTTGCACCTGCTAATCCCAAACTCCCAATCCTTCTCCTCATCTTCTTTTCTTTTCCGTTTTTTTTTTTTTTTTTTTTTTTTTGCTTTTTAGGGCCACACTCGCAGCATAGGGAAGCAATGCAGGATCCAAGCCACATCTGCCACCAACACCATAGCTCACAGCAATGCCAGATCCTTAACCCACTGAGTGAGGCCGGGAATTGAACCCAAAACCTCATGGTTCCTAGTCAGATTTGTTTCTGCTGTGCCACAATGGGAACTCCCCACCTTTTTTTCTAATATAAGTATTTTTAGTGCTATGAATTTTCCTCTAAGACTGTCTTTAGCTGCATGTCACCAAATTTGATATGTTGTTCTTTTCATTTTCATTCAGTTCAAAATAATTTCTAATTTCCCTTGTGACTTGTGCCTTATGAGTTATTTTTAAATGTTATTTACTTTACAAATATTTGGGAAACTTCACTTTAATTCTATGTGGACAGAGAATATAGTTTAATGATTTCAATCCTTTCTTACACTTACTGAGAATTGTCTTATGTCCCAGAATGTGGCTTATCTTGGTAAATACTCTGTGTACACTTGAAAAAATTGTGTGTTCTGCTACTCTGGGTAGAATGTTCTATAAATGCCAGTAAGGTAAAGTTGACTAATAGCATTATTCAAGCCTTTTATATCCTTACTGAATTTTTGTCTTTTTCTTTTTTTCTTTTTTTTTTTTTTTGCAGCATGTGGAAATTCCTGGGCCAGGGATCAAACCTGTACCATAGCAGCAAACCGAGCTGCTGCAGTGACAGTGCCAGATCCTTAACCCACTACACCACAAAGGAATTCCTTTTGTCTACTTTTTTTAAAAAAAATCAAATATTAAGAGAGGCATGTTGAAAGTTTCAGCTATAATTGTAAATTTGTCTATTTCTCCTTTATGTTCTAATCAGTTTTGCCTCATATACTTTGAACCTTTAAATAAAAAGGTTATACTCCAAATAAGGAGCATAAATATTGACAATTCTTATACTGTTTTGAGAAACTGACTGCTTTATCATTATGCCTGGATCTAACTCTGGCAATATTCCTTCCTGTGAAATCTACTTTGTCTAATATTAGTATAGTCACTATAGCTTTCTTTTATTTATTTATTTTGGCCACATCCACAACATGTGGAAGTTCCAAAGCCAGGGATTGAACCCAAGCCACAGCAGTGACAATGCTGAATCCTTAACTGCTAGGCCACCAGGGAACTCCTAGCTTTCTTTTAATTAGTGTTAGTAGGGTCATGTAATATCTATCCTTTAACTTCCCCCCCTTCCTTTCAGCAACTCAGAAGACTACTCTTTTTTTGTCTTTTTAAGGCTGCACCTGCAGCATATGGAAGTTCCCAGGCTAGAGGTTGAATCAGAGCTGTAGCTGCTGGCCTACACCACAGCCACAGCCACTCCAGATCTGAGCCATGTCTGCAAACTACACCACAGCTCATGGCAACGCTGGATCATTAACCCACTGAGTGAGGCCAGGGATTGAACCTGCGTCCTCATGGATGCTACTCAGGTTCATTTCTGCTGAGCCACAACTGGAACCCCAAGACTACTCTTTTACATAGTAAAACACCATTTTGCTTTTGCGTTTTATAGAATTATAGCTTTCCTGGCATAAAGCTTGATTTTGATGTCGTTTGAAGGTTATATATATTGACTGGTATAGAAATATATAAGATAAAATTTGCACACATAGGCAAAAAGATGTATACATTTTGCTTTATTGCAACATTAAATCTCCTGTAACTGAATCTCTGTAAACAAATATAAAAATACAAACTGCCTTTGTCCACTATGTGACTTTGGACAAGTTAATTGACTCTTCTGTAAAATGGGGATAGTAAGAGTATCTCCCTCATAGGATGACTGTGAAGATAAATGAGGTCATACAGGTAAAGTCCTTCATAGTGCTTCATATTAAGCACTGTAACATATTTACCACCACTCCATTCTTTAACTTTTTTTTTTTTACGGCCGCATCTGCAGCATATGGAAGTTCCCAGGCTAGGAGCTGAATTGGAGCTACAGCTGCCAGCCTACACCACAGCCACAGCAACGTGGGATATGAGCCCCATCTGTGACCTATGACTGGACCTGTGGCAACCCTGGATCTTTAACCACTAAACAAGGCCAGGGACTGAACTACATCCTCATGGACACTGTTGGGTTCTTAACCTGCTAAGCCACAAGGGGAACTCCCATTCTTTACCTGTTGACATAGCTGTTTTCTTACATTGAAAATGGCCAGCTTGGATTTCCCATGTGACACAGTGGGTTAAAGATTGTCACTGCAGTGACTCGGATGGCCAGTTGACGAGATATAGTTGGGTCTTTCTTTTTATCCAGTCTGACAAAATCTGTCTTTTACTTTGTGTTAAGACTATTTATATTTAATAACATCATTTTTCACATTTCTGTGGAGCAAGAACAAAAGTTCACCAAATATTAGGTGTTAAACCATGATAAATCTCTAAGAGTAGAAACTGGTCAAAGTTTTTGTATACAATGTAATAAAACCAAATTTAACAAAAGGTTAACTGAAAAGTTTTGAACTATTTAGAAATTAAAAACAAAAGTTCCTCCTAGAGCACTGAAAGGCAAAATCAAAACTGGTGTTTAGAGATGAATGACAGTTCGAATATTCAGTTAAAAGCCTGGGGCGTGGACTTGAAGTGGTGTGGCCCAAGTCCATGTTCTGGCTCTCCTGCACACTCTACGATTTTGATCCAAATGTTTGAAACAAAAAACAATAATGCCTATCTTAGAGGATTATTATTATTATTATTTTTTTTTGTCTTTTTAGGGCTGCATCCAAGGCATGTGGAAGTTCCCAGGCTAGGGGTTGAATCGGAGCTGTAGCTGCCGGCCTACACCACAGCCACAGCAACGTGGGATCTGAGCCATGTCTGCGACCTACACCACAGCTCATGGAAATGCTGGATCCTTAACCCACTGAGCAAGGCCAGGGACTGAACTCAACGTCCTCATGGATACTAGTCAGGTTTGCTATTGATGCGCCATGACAGAAACTCCAAGGATTTTTTTTTTTTTTTTTTTTGGTCTTTTTTTGCTATTTCTTGGGCCGCTCCCACGGCATATGGAGGTTCCCAGGCTAGGGGTTGAATCGAAGTTGCAGCCACTGGCCTACGCCAGAGCCACAGCAACACTGGATCCGAGCTGCGTCTGCAACTACACCACAGCTCACGGCAACGCTGGATCGTTAACCCATTGAGAAAGGGCAGGGACCGAACCCGCAACCTCATGGTTCCTAGTCGGATTTGTTAACCACTGCGCCACGAGGGGAACTCCACAAGGATTTTTTTTTTTTTTTTAATTAAATGAGATGGGGTTCCCATCATGGCACAGTGGAAACGAATCTGACTAGGAACCAGGAGGTTGTAGGTTTGATCCCTGGCCTTACTCAGTGGGTTAAAGATCCAGTGTTGCCGTGAGCTAAGGTGCAGGTTGCAGACATGGCTCAGATCTGACATTGCTGTGGCTGAGCTGGCAGCTGTAGCTCCGATTAGACCCCTGGCCTGGGAACCTCCACATGCCACGGGTGTGGCCCTAAAAAGCAAAAAAAAAAAAAAAAAAAAAAAAAAAAAAAAAAAAAAAAAAATTAAAAGCACTTTTTAAACCTCACTTATTTCTATATCTACACACACAAAAATAAGTATTATTAGGAGTAGCATTTGGTAGTCACAATTTAGATATGTAAAAAGGTAACTGTTTCTCTGTATAGACAAATCCAAATTCTGCTGATGGTAGAAAACTTGCATATTGATAGAAACTTAGTCATATTTACTTCAGTTTCTTGGGGATAAACATCCAAGCAATCCAGAATCTTTCCTGGCCCCCTGTTCACCTCTGGGTCAACTCTTCCAGACTCAGATTCTTGGGCAGGAGCACCTGTTTGGCTGAGCCTGGGTCATGTGTCCTTACACAAGCTTTCAGAAAGAGAACAAAGGAATGTCAGCCCCACTTCAGCTTCCATAGTTAGATACAGGATCTTTTACACTCAACTAGAGACTTCTCCACATGCTGAACAGCCAAACACCAGCAGATATCTACAATTATCTCCCTCTTCAGAAGAGGGAATTTTGTTTCTGTCCCAAATGTTTCCCCATAATGGGCTAAACTCCATGATTCAGCCCTCCTCAGTATCTAAAATCTTATACTATTATGAATTCTCCCCTAAACTATGGCTGAAGATATATATAAAGTTTTTGGAGCTTCTACTATGGCTCAGCAGGTTAAGAACCCAATTAGTATCCATGAGGATGCAGGTTCGATCCCGAGCCCAGCTCAGTGGGTTAAGGATCTGGCGTTGCTGTGAGCTGTGGTGTAGGTTGTAGATATGGCTCAGATCCTGCATTGCTGTGGTGTAGGCTGGCAGCTGCAGCTCTGATTCGACACCTAGCCTGGGAACTTACATATGCTGCAGGTGTAGCCCTAAAAAGAAAAATAAAAAGTACAGATACATACAGTGTTTTAAGCCTTTTAGACTTTGGGTCTTGATCCACAGAGTTTTCTGGAACAAAAAGTTCATTGTAATAGCTCAATGAATACCAGGGCATGACAATGAGAAAAGCAGGGGAAAGAAAAACCATGGCAGAAAATCTCCTTATTTTATTGGGTTATGTTCTTTGTATTATTGTTGTAAGAAAATACATGGGATGCAGACAAAGCTGTACTTAAAGGAAAATACACAGTAAAATAAATATGAGCATAGTTTTTTTAGACCTAAGTTCAAAATACTCCTGCTCTGCCACTCAGCTTTATGACCTTGGAGAAAATTATTTAATCTCCTCAAGCCCTAATTTCATCAACTATAAATGGCATTACTAATATTATTTTATTTGAATTTTTTCTTTTTACAGCCACACTTGCTGCATATGGAAGTTCCTGGGCCAGGGGTTGAATGGGAGCTACAGCTGGGGCCTATGCCATAGCCAAAGCTACATCAGATCCAAGCCATATCTGTGACTTAGGCCACAGCTTGTGGCAACACTGAATCCTTAACCCACTGAATCACAATGGGAACTCCTACTAATACTATTTATCTCAGAGACAGGCTGTAAGAATTGCATGAGCTAATTCATTTAAAATACTTGTCCACTGGAGTTCCTTGGTGGCCTAGCAGTTAAGGATTTGGTGTTGTCACTGCTGTGGCTTGGTTTCAGTCTCTGGCCAGGGAACTTCCACATGTCATGGGTGTAGCCCAAAATAAAACAAAACGCTTGACCATTATGCTTGTGTGAAAGGAATCTTCAGGATTATTCAAGGATTCCCTGGATATCGAGTAACAATAACACTATTCCGAGTTCATCTCTCATTGTTTCAAATAAGAAAGAAAAGCTGTAGTTAGATGATATCACTGTCAAACTTAGATAAGGAAGAGGAAGGTAGGAAGGTGGAAGGGAGAGAAGAGGCCAGCACATCATGTCCATGGGCTAAACTCTAGATGAGCTTCTTACTGTTCCCCCTTCTTAAGAGAAGGGATGCATCTGCCTCTCTGCCCAGAACTTGGAAATCAGTAAAGAAAGATGCTTCACCATCAAAGGGCTGAGAAAAATGTATAGAGGCTGACATTACTTTGATTTAAAAATAAGGGGACTTCAATGAAAATCCCTTCTTATTATTACTTGTATTGCTGTAGACTGAAAGTTTGTGTCTCAGTGAAATTCATATGTTGACACTTAATCCCCAGGGTGATGGTATTTGGAAGTGGGGCCTTTGGGAGGTGATTTGGTCATGAAGGTGGAGTTCTCATGAATGGGATTAGTGCTCTTAGAAAAGAGACCCCAGAAAGCTCCTCTCTCCTCCTGCCATATGAAGATACAACTAGATGTTGGCAGTGCAGTCTGGAAGAGGGCTTGCCCCAGAATCTGACCATGCTGGTATTCTTATGATCTCAGACTTTCAGCCTTTAGAACTTTGAGAAAAGAATTTCTGTTGTTTCAAAGCTACCCAGTCCATGGTATTTTGTTAGAGCAAACCAAACTGACTAAGACATGTATCTTAGAAATCTGAACCATATATATATGTTGTATATATATGAACATATATATATGTTGTCTTTTTAGTTGGATTCGTTTCCACTGCACCACGACGGGAACTCTGCATTTGCTGACTTATAAAAACAATCTACTGGAGTTCCCGTCGTGGCTCAGCAGTTAACGAATCTGACTAGCATCCATGACGTTGCAGGTTTGATCCCTGGCCTTGCTTAGTGGGTTAAGGATCTGGCATTGCCGTGAGCTGTGGTGTACTTTGCAGATGAGGCTTGGATTCTGCGTTGCTATGGCTGTAGCAGAGGCCAGCAGCTGTAGCTCCAATTCGAGACACTTAGCCTGGGTGTGGCCCTAAAAAGCAAGCAAGCAAGCAAACACATAAACAAACAAAAAACAATCTATTACCTAATTTGGGGCCTGGAGGAAGAAGGCTCTCCCTAAAATGGTCTGAAACATGATAGATGGCCAATAAATCTTTAACATTATTTTCCAATTATTTAAAAAGAGAAAAATCAGTAAACACTAGGCAAAAGGAGCTAGACAAGTTACGAAAAAATAAAGAACCATAAACGAATATTGAACTCTAAGGAATGAATGAATGCTAAAATATTTAGGGGTGAAATGTGTCAATGTTTGTAACTTACTTAGAAGTGCATAAAATATAAGATGGATGGATAGAAGGATAGATGGAGAGATAGTGATAAAGCAATTAGCAAAATGTTCATTGTAGAATCTAGATGGTGGGTATATGGATTTTCACTTTCAAATTGTCTATAGGTTTGAAAACTTCCATAATAAAATGTTTAAAATTAATTGAATAAAAGGATTAATATAAAAACAGAAGAGGTAAAAAAAATACATCCTAGAGCTGGAAGACATCAAAGAGATACATTTCTACAAAATCAATCAATAAAGAAGTCTCGAAGGAGAGAAAACTCAAATGTACTACATTAATAATAAAAAGAGGGTGTAACCTCTTTTTTTAGAAGTGTTGAGAAAAATAACATCAGCTCCATTGAGAGTTTTTCTGAATTGGGCAATTTTCTAGGTAAATACAAATTATAAATATTTATTTAATTAGAAGAAAAAAATCAAAACGAACTCATAAACCATAAAAAAAGGAAAATATTACTGCTTACCTAAATAGAGCTGGACACAGGTAAGTTTGCAGGTGAGTTCTCTCAAAGCTTTCAGAGACAGATGCTTTCGGTACTATTTATATATCCTGAGGCATAGAAAACCTCCCCCTTTCATTTAATGAGGCTAGAATGATCCTGATTCCACAACCTGAAAAATACATTTATGAATATAAACACCGAAGTCCTAAATAAAATAGCAGCACCTGAATCTAGCAGTACTTTATTAGAATAATACATCACAACCAGATAAAATTGATTTCAAGGATAATTAAGAAATATAGTCACGAGAGTTCCCTTCATGGCTCAGCTGTGAAAAAACCCAACTAGGATCCATGAGGATGCAGATTGGATCCCTAGCCTCGCTCAGTGGGTTAAGGATCTGTTGTTGTCGTGAGCTGGGATGTAGGTCGCGGACACAGCTGGGATTTTGTTGTTGCTGCAGCTGTGGTGTAGGCCAGCAGGTGTAGCTTCTATTTGACCCTTAGCCTGGGAACTTCCATATGCTGTGGGTGTGGCCCTAAAGAGAAAAAGAAAAAAGAAATATAGTCACAATTCATGTCAAAAGACAAATGTTGTTTAAATGGATGTTGAAAATATCTTTGATACAATTCAATATCCATTACTGATTTTTTTAAAAAAAACCTCTCTTGTTTTCCCTTAGCAAGCCTCCTGGAACAAACAGTAAAACATCATACTTAAAACAAACATCAGGGAGTTCCCGCAGTGGCGCAGTGGTTAACGAATCCGACTAGGAACCATGAGGTTGCGGGTTTGGTCCCTGGCCTTGCTCAGTGGGTTAAAGATCTGGCACTGCCATGAGCTGTGGTGTAGGTCACAGATGCGGCTCGGATCCCGCGTTGCTGTGGCTCTGAGGTAGGCTGGTGGCTACAGCTCCGATTAGACCCCTAGCCTGGGAACCTCCATATGCCACGGGATCGGCCCAAGAAATAGCAAAAAGACAAAAACAAAACAAAACAAAACAAAACAAAAACCAACCAACCAAACAAACAAACAAAAAACAAACATCATGCTTAACAGTAAAACAATGGGGGACATTCCCACTAAAATAAAAAACAAAAGGTTCCTTGTTAACACAACTGTTATTCAACACTATTTTGGGAGTTCTAGCCAACACTAGGACAACAAATAGAGATAAGAAATGTATAGTGGAAAAAGAAAAGCAAAGTTTTCATTATGGCTTCTCCCTGGAAAAACCTAAGAAAATTCATTAACCTAATATAAAAACATTCAAATGATAGCCAGGACCAAGAATAATATTTTTAAGAATCAGTTTTTTTTTTCTTTTTTTTAAACATGGTATCAATACCATGGGAGAAACTGACAACATCGACGAATGACCCCTTTTTTTTTCTCTCTCTTTTGGCCACACCTGTGACATATGGAAGTTCCTGGGCCAGGGATCGAATCGAGGTGCAGCTGTGACCTATGCCACAGCTTCAGCATTGATGGATCCTTAACCCACTGCACCACAGAGGGAACTTGGCAACCAACCTATTTTAAAACCACTGGAGTATATAGACTTATTTCACTAGACACATGACCAAATTCATTTTTTATTATGAGGATTCTGTGCCTTTCTCACATGTGACAGCCTGGGTTCTTTTGGGAAGAAACTGAATATGCACCCCAAGGAAGGTGCTTGCTCTTGGGCTGCTCCTTGCTGATGGGAAAGGTGAGCTGGATCCTGAGCCAGCTGCCGGCGACCAGAGCCTGGTCCTCTGCTTTGGAGCCATCACAGCCTGGCAGGAGAAAGTTTCTGCCAGGCTGAACTAGTGCAGGCTGTAGCTCTGCTCTAGTGTGAAGCACTATAGGATGAGAGCCGTGTCTGTGGGACTCAGGCAGGGGCAGAGGGCTTTGGGGGTGGAAGGGTGGGGATTCTCGGGGAGCTGGGGAGAAACTCTGGGGCATGTGGGCATGAAGGCAGGCTATGAGAGGAGGATGGAGAAGAACTGAGGAGACTGAGTGAGGTCAGGAAAGGAGGAACACTCAGTGGGACACCTCCAAAGAGCCCTTCCCATCCTGAGTGTGTGCTGGAATGAGTGGGCCAATATTGTCACATCTCCCGTCCTGTCATTGCCCTGGCCTGCTGGGGCATCTTCTTTGGTTCCACTTCCTTCCCTAAATTGACTGTACTCTGCTCTCCACTGGGAAGGCTGACCTATGTAGTTGCCACGGGCTCCCTTGTCCTCTGGTTTCTGACCAGGTTCAGCGACAGGAGGAGACCGGAAGGAGAGGAGGAAATGCCTGCTCCATGCAGTGCTCCCCTTGGGTTCTGGTACCCACCTCACTGCTTTAGGCCTCTGGGTGCTAACAGCCCCACCTGACAGCTCATGTCCTGTATACTTCCTGTGGTTTCTGACATCCTGCTTATACCTTTGTAAATAGTCCCTTCCTCAATTTATCCTGACTGGGGTGGGCCACCTGTTTTCCTGCTGGGTGTAGGTCCAGACAGGATCTCACATTGATGTGGCTGTGGCATAGGCCAGTGGCTGCAGCTTCAATTCCACACCTAGCCTGGGAACCTCCATATGCCACGGGAAGCGGCCCTAAAAAAGACGAAAGACAAAGAAAAGAAAAGAAAACAATATTGGGAGTTCCTGTTGTGGCACAGTGGAAACAAATTTGACTAATATCCATGAGGATGCGGGTTCGATCCCTGGTCTCACACAGTGGGTCAGGGATCTGGTGTTGCCATGAGATGTGGCGTAGGTCAGACACAGCTTGGATCCAGCGTTGCTGTGGCTGTAGCTCTGATTCGACACCTAGCCTGGGAACCTCCATATGTCGAGGGTGTGGCCCTAAAAAGCAGAAAAAAAAAAAAAAAAAAAAAAAAAGAAAAAGAAGAAGAAGAAAGAAGAAGAAAACAACACAGCAAACTTCACTTAGGAACAATGAAAGAATGGGTGGCACTGGGGGCAGAGGTGTTAGCGTCCCTGTGTGGAGGCTTCCTGCCTCACCCTTACCCCCACCAGCCTAACTTCCTGAGAAGTTTTAAAGTTTGTTTGGAAGCACAAAAGACCCAGAATAGCCAAAGACATCCTGAAAAAGAAAAATGGAGCTGGAGGAATCAGGCTCCCGGACTTCAGGCTATACTACAAAGCAACAGTCATCAAAACCGTATGGTACTGGCACAAAGACAGAAATATAGATCAGTGGAACATGATAGAAAGCCCAGAATTCAACCCACGCACCTACAGCCAACTAATCTATGACAAAGGAGGTAACAATATACAATGGTGAAAGGACAGCTTGTTCAATAAGTGGTGCTGGGAAAACTGGACAGCCACATGGAAAAGAATGAAAGTAGAACACTCCCTAACACCATACACAAAAATAAACTCAAAATGGATTAAAGACCTAGATATAAGACCAGACACTATCAAACTCTTAGAGGAAAGCATAGGTCAAACACTCTCTGACATAAACAACAGCAACATCTTCTCAGATCCACCTTTTAGAGCATTGACAATAAAAACAAAAGTAAACAAATGGGACCTAATCAAACTTCAAAGTTTCTGCACAGCAAAGGAAACCCTAAACAAAACGAAAAGACAACCCAAAGAATGGGAGAAAAATCTTTGCAAGTGATTCAACTGAAAAGAGATTAATCTCCAAAATTTATAAACACCTTCTGCAGCTCCATACCAAAAAAACAAACAACCCCATCCAAAAATGGGCAGAAGATCTAAACAGACAATTCTCCAAAGAAGACATGCCGATGGCCAAAAAACACATGAAAAGATGCTCAACATCACTCATTATTAGAGAAATGCAAATCAAAACCACTCTGAGGCACCACCTTACACCAGCCAGAATGGCCATCATCAAAAAGTCTACAAACAAAAAGTGCTGGAGAGGGAATGGAGAAAAGGGAACCCTAGTACACTGTTGGTGGGATTGTAAATTGGTGCAACCACTGTGGAAAAGAGTATGGAGATTCCTCAGAAAAGTAAAAATAGAACTGCCATTTGATCCAGCAATCCCACTTCTGGGCATCTATCCAGAGAAAACCATGACTCGCAAAGACACATGTACTCCGATGTTCATTGAAGCACTATTTGCAATAGCCGAGACATGGAAACAACCTAAATGTCCATTGACAGAGGAGTGGATCAAGAAGATGTGGTACATATACACAATGGAACATTACTCAGCCGTTAAAAGGAAAGAAATAACAGCATTTTTAGCAACATGGATGGACCTAAAAATTATCATACTAAGTAAAGTCAGTCATACAATGAGACATCAACATCAAATGCTTTCACTGACATGTGGAATCTGAAAAAAGGACAGACTGAACTTCTTTGCAGGACAGATGCTAGCTCACAGACATTGAAAACTTATGGTCTCTGGAGGAGACAGTTTGGGGGGTAGGGGGATGTGCTTGGGTTATGGGATGGAAATCCTGTGGAATCAGATTGTTATGATCATTATACAACTACAGATGTGATTAATTCATTTCAATAATAAAAAAAATTAAAAAAAAAGAAGAACAAGAAAACAATACAGCAAACTTCACTTAGGAACAATGAAAGAGTGGGTGGCGCTGGGGGCAAGGGTGTTAGCGTCCCTGTGTGGAGGCTTCCTGCCTCACCCTTACCCCCACCAGCCTAACTTCCTGAGAACCCAACTCAGCCTTATACTCAGCATGTGCTGTCCCTGTGCACGCTTTTGCTGTGGGTCAATGAGAAAACAAGGTGGAGAGCACAGTGTAGACTGTCACAGAAAGGGCAGGAGGGCCATGTCTGTTACCTTTATGACCCCTGTTGCTCCTTGGACTTGTCTGTCAGACCCCACCCAGTGACCTGTCTTATCAGTCTGGCCTGACATGGAACCTAGTTCACTCAGTCCACCTCTGGCATCCACCTTCCCGGAGCTCTCCTGCATGGCAGCTCCATCCCTGAGAAGCACAAATGCCACCTAGTTGCTTTGTGCTAGGGAAAGCCCAGACCTGGCCTCAGGCTTGGCTTTGCCTCAACTTGCTTGGTGACGCCTGGGTTAATATTGCTTTCTGGGCCTGTTGCCTTCTGTGTACAAAACAGAAGCCCCCTCTCCAGCTCCATGACAGCTGGACTAGGGAAAGGAATTTCCCTAGGAAGGACCCCTCGGTGTTCCCTTTCCCGGGCCTGGCAAAGCTCACGATGCAGCTGGGAGAGAGAAGAGACGGCAGGGTCTCCAGTCCCTTTGAGAAATAGAGTGTCCTCTGGGAATGTGTGGGTTTGACTCCCAGGGCTAAAGGAAAACCATTCGATCAAGTGGAGGAAAATAAAAGGTTTTCCATGGATCTTGTGGCAAGGCCATCAGTGTTGTTGGTGGGTTTAACTTTCTTCCCAGAGTGGAGCTGAAACAGAGCAGTCTGAACCCTGAGGGAGGAGGGCCAGGCCCAGGGGAAGCCTGGCACCCAGCCTGGCTCCGTTAATATTTCCTCCGTTGAGTCCAGGACGTTCACAGGACAGAAGGAAAGGGAGCATAGCCTGATCTCCCTCATGGGGAGATCTTGAAGGTCCCTTGTGACACTGAAGTTCGATGGCCATAGCTGTACGCACAGGAGCTATCCAGGTGGTCAGTGTAGCTAGGATGGTGAGGCCAGAGGCTTGGGTGCCACTCTGGCCTGGCATTCCAGGCTGCACAACCTGACCTGCCTTATACCTCCCCTCACCACCCTTCCCACGTTGTCAGCCTCACTGCTCTACAAGTGGGATGGACCCAGCCTCTCCTGCTCCTCTGTCTTTGCTCAAGCCGTGCCTTCTACTTAGGGTGCCTTGTCTTAAAGAAATCTGGCAGACTCTCCCTATTGCTACCTGGCCTAGCTCAAGTCAAGCCGCAGGAAGCCTTTTGTCTTCTCCTTGTTAGATTTTCTCACCCTCTCCTTGCACTTCCCATGGCATGGCGTCTGTACAGTTAGATTACCTACTCCCATCTTGTACAGGCAAACTATAGCTGAGGGCAAGGCCACCCAGCTCTTGATTGACAAACTTTCTTACTAGAAATGAATGTCCCACAGTTAGCACTGAAGACATCCGAATGACTGTCTGATACCAAGAATGACACTACGACAAGCTCACCGACTCCTTGAGAACTGAGCCTTGCCTGCCTCCCCTTCCCCTACACTGAGCAAGCATCTAGTGGAGGCTGGAGGCGGCAGAAGAGGCTTTCACATTAGATGCAAGATTGAAGGTTTTTTTTCTTTTCTTTTTTTTTTTTTGGTCTTTTTGCTTTTCCTAGGGCTGCTCCTGCGGCATATGGAGATTCCCAGGCTAGGGGTCGAATCAGAGCTGTAGCCACTGGCCTACGCCAGAGCCATAGCAACGTGGGATCCGAGCCACATCTGTGACCTACACCACAGCTCATGGCAACGCCGGATCTTTAACCCACTGAGCGAGGCCAGGGATCGAACCCACGACCTCATGGTTCCTAGTCGGATTTGTTAACCACGGAGCCACGAAGGGAACTCCTTGAAGTTTTAAAATAACAAAGACAGAGGCCTGAGAAATGAAGCAAGGCTTTTTAAGTAACTGGAAGAAAGTACTCAAGCTATGAAATCAGACAGAATTAGTGTACCTGTCGTGGTTCAGCAGTAATGAACCTGAATGGTATCCATGAGGACTTGGCCTTGCTCGATGGGTCAAGGATTGGGCATTGCCGTGAGCTGTGGTGTGGGTCGCATGTGGCTTGGATCTGGCATTGTTGTGGCTGTGGCGTAGGCCAGCACATGCAGTTCTGATTTGACCCCTAGCCTGAGAACTCCCAGGTGCCTCGGGTAAAGCCCTAAAAAGACAAAATAAATAAATAAATAAATAAATAAAAAATAAAAAATCAGCGTTGTCATGGGGTTCCACTACCTAGCTGGAAACAGGGGTCCACCTAGCACAGCTGGAGGCAGTTACGGTGAAAGCAAAACTTTTTAGATTTATATTCTCACAAATTGAGACTGCCAAAAAACTGGCTTTATCTTGAGGTGAATGCCGTTGGTGGCCTTGGCCTTCTGATGCTTGCCCTCCTGCACCCCGCCTTGGATGGGGCAGTTGCGTGTGCAGCTCCTGACTAGCCAGCTATGGCTAACCTGTTCCCCTTGGCCAAATGTCTGGGGGTGGGAATACGACCCGACTCTGGCCAAGGAGATACAAGGGACAACTGCTGAGGGATTTCTGAGAAATGTTTTCTCAGTCATAAGAGGTGCTGGCAGCAAAGAAGGCACCGAGGCTCTCACCCCCTTTCTTCTCACTCAAAATGCTGTGCTTGAAGCTCAGCTTGGAACAGAGACAGCCACCAGGTGACCATGACAGAGAGGTACTCTCTTCACCATGGACATCAAATGAGGATTTGGTGGCAAGAATGACAAGCATTTGTTTACAGAAAAATGATGACTTAGGAGAGACCAACTAGTTAGTGTCATCCGGTGACAATGAAGCCTTAAAGCCTGGGTCTTTTGTCCTGAAGTCCTTGGGAAGCCCCTTGATAGAGGTGGTTCTGGAACAGGCATTCGGGAGGCAAGTAGAATCTTTCCAAGCTGGCCTGCTTCTTTTTGCACTGATTTAAAATCTCTGCCCTCATCACAGAGGAGAGACTGTGATGAGTTATGATATTTGCTTTGGGGATAACAATTACTTCATTATTTGTCATGTTGGAAAACTCCCTTTTTCAATAGTTCAGCCTTAGAAAGCACCCCAGTGGTTGTTCCTGGACTCCGGAGCTGATGGCCTGACACCTCCAGCAGTGTGCCCGGCCTGAGGGTGAGGCACGGCTGTGTGCTCACCGGCTGAATTGGTTTGGGGGCTGGCAGCAAACAATTGGAGAAATGCACCCTCTTCAGAGGACATATCCAGCAGAAGGCTTCTTCTAGAAACTGAGTCAATTTTCCATGAAAAATCCATTCCATCTGGTTTAGGTGGGGCTGAAGCTACCCTGACTTTCCTTCTCTGTCAGAGGGGTGGGCACATGACCCAGGCCAGGTCTATGGCCCAAGTACTTCTGTAGGCTGGAGAGGGGGCTAGTTCATCTGCTTTTGTAGTATCTTGGTTTCATTACCTATGGCTGTAGGAGCCTCTGAATCTTTCTGTGGAGTTCACTTCTCATGTAGTTACCTTACCAGCTAAATTATCTCTCTTCTGCAGAGCTGCTCTTTCCTGGAAAAGTTCCAGGGGCATAGGAACCTCATTTCTCTCTCTTCCTCTCAGCCCGCCTTTCTCCCTTAGGATCTCGATTCAAGGCCTCTACCAGCCTGACATACTTGACCTTGGGCAGAGCCAGCCAGCAGGGGCTCCGTCCTGCTCCAAGGCTAGGCAGCCACTGACACTCTGTCCACCAGGCAGCCTGGCTGTGCTCACCAGAGATACCATCTCCCTGAACTGACCAGACCTGGGCTTGTTTCACCCGAAACCATCGTAACCATCATCAGAGTTCTCATGAGTGTGTCATCAGGGCAGGATCAAACTTTAGATCTTTTCCTCCCTTGATAGTCCTCTTCCCCCAAACCCAAGCACTTCTCTCATTGCTCTTATTTCCTTCCCAGATCATGGAACTTCTTCCACTGCTTTTCTAATAAGAAATTGAGTCAGTCCTGGTTGCTGTCCTATTCTGATGAGAAAGGACCTCTGCGATAGATTGTATTATTGTTCAAAATGCCATGGTCCCTCCCCCAGCTCCCTCCCTGCCATCTGCCCCCAATGTGCTCGCGCGCACAAACACACACACACACACACAGAAGATGATACATCCCTACCTTCTGAAGTCAGGAGTGGCTATGTGACTTGCTTGGGTCAGTAAGATGTAGGCAGAAACAACAGTGTCGCTTCCGAGCAGAGCCCTAAGGGCCAGTTGTGGTTTTCTGTGCCTCCTTCTTCCCTTCATGAGGACATTGGGTCCTGGAGTGAAGACAGTATAGAGAAGAAGCGAGGCTGAACCAGAGCAGCCCTGTGACAGGAATAAGATGGAGGGTTTGGGCTTTAGCCTCAGCGGATTGATACAGCATTTCAAGCCCTGATCAGCAGGCCCTTCACCTCCACAGCGCAAAGTTCGCTCTGCCAGAGGACGTACCTTGGGGCTGGAATATCAGCCAAGGCGGTGAGGAGTTGAACCGCCCAGTTTGTTCCGGGGTCTTAGAGGACCTGAAGCTCTCTGGGTCCTAAACGCCAAAAGCCAGGGTCTTTGCATTTGACTTTCTGCCACAGCCTGGCCTCTGGTCATGCCTGGGTCTGCTCTGACCAGCTCTGTTCCAGCTGCTCCCTTTCCCAGCTTTGGAATAACAATACTCACACGACTTCTTATTCCAGAACAAAGGATGTAGCTCACCCAAGAGTGATCAGTGGTTTCATTTTACATGTGCATACTGCTTGGGAGTACACATAATCATATAAAAATTATTTTATTAAAATAGAAAGGCTTTCCAGTATATTGCATTGAAGACATTTTTATAGAAAAAGCAATTGCAACAAACATGCTACATCAGCACTGAGATATTCTGAGAGCTTTAAGTGCCCACTTTAAAACAACATTTTGGTATAATAAGCATATGCCTATATATTTCAGAGGGTACATATAACACTGAAAAAAACACTTCATGTAAAATCTAAGTTTAGGTGCATATAAACAAGAAGTATTACACTGAATAGCTTATTTCAAACTGTGAAACACATTCAAAGTATTTAATTACTTAGACAACATGCAAACATTTTAATACTTAGATTGACATTTTTAAATATATAAACCACACTTCTTTATAATTCTATATCAAAAAAGAAGGTCAGAACACTTATCTACACTGTGCATATCACAAAAAGCAGATGTGTCTTCATGAACGGAAAGTACTGGGTTAACACAGATGATTGTCACTTTACAAATATGGCTATTCACCTTCATAATAAAATAGAAAAATCGTGTATTATTTACATGAACTACTAATTATTTCACTTTTTGGCAATTATATAAGTAGCAGCAATTGGTTTAAAGGTTGATGTTTAAAAACTCTAAATTTAACTTGGATGATACCAAAGAATAAACATTTGCTTAATATAAAAATGCATAATGCAAGACACTTTGATGCAACATAATTTCTCCCTTTCACGAAAGTCACAGACACACACGAGGAACCACTGAGACTGTCACTTACAATAGATCATGTAAGTGCCATATACTTAGCTTGCTTTTACTTAACACGATAGATGGATCCTGAATTATATTTCTGTAAATTAAATTTGCTTGATGATCTACGTGGTAATTCCAAAGATGCCTTATCTTTATTTCATTGTCTAGTCTAATAGCAGTGGCTCTTCACTATGACCCCTCACTTCTAGACAGGGTAGGGAATTATCTGTAACACACACACACACACACACACACACACACACACACGGCACCTTAATACTGAGAACAACCCTGAAGTGAAGTTTCTGGGATACAAAGCCCATAAAGTGAGTTATCTTTTTAAAAAGTGATCATCTCATTTATCAGTGGCATAGAATTTGTTTCAGAGTGGGGGATCCATCAATGAGCAAATGTAAATTGTAAATTGTAAGGCAGTGATCCACCAGAAGGAGACATCCTCTTTTCATCAGTCATCTGAAGAAGATATTGTGACATCTGTAGAAACAAAACAAGACCCCTACTAACATTGGCAATAAAGAAAAATACTGTGTGGTGAATAGAGGTGAAAAGTGCTTTGACTTGGCCACTATTCAACTACAGACCGGCAGTCCTGTATGTCTTTTCCCACGTAGAAAAATTAGATGGAGGAACATTTCGCACATTTTCTGGCCAGTCAGTTGTGTGTCCAGACCCTGTGCAAGGTGAGGCCCAAGCTGAGGAGGAAGAGGTGGGAGCGGCAGGGCGGCAGGGCCCTGGGGGCGGCCGAGGGAATACTGCTGGAGACCTGCACCTGGGAAATGATGAGGGCAGAGAGAGGGACGTGGGCCGCCAGCGTAGGGCTGTCAGAGTTGATAAGGGATTCGATCTTCTCTGCCTCCTTGTTGCAGGCCTCGATCTGGGAGAGAATAATCAGATTCTTTTAATACAAAACCACAGAACCCATGAAAAGGTCAAGTCAGACAAACTGCACACACATCCCACCATTAGGAAGCTGCTTTCCCTCTGTCCTTTTCTTAGCCAAAGTAACGTTTTAATACAGTCTTAATTTATTATACAAATAACAACAGCATCAGTGGAAATCAAATCAGAAAAGAAATGATCCACACTGCCAGTGCCCTTACCCACTATCCTGTTCGCTGCTTGTCCACACTTAGACATTAACTTTACATGCTTAAACACAGTCACGAGGAGTGACCTTTCAATGCTCACCTACACATAAGGAGGAAAGCAAAAAAAAAAAAAAAAAGAAAGGGAAAGAAAAAGGGATAGGATGGCGGCTGCACAGCACATGCTGACACCCACCTGCAAAGCTTTTGGAGAGTGATCCACAGGAGTGATGAGGATGACAATCTCCGATTCAATGCTGAAGTAGCCAAACACGTCACACTGTGGGACAGACACATGCATGCGGATTCTCTGAAGTATTTCCAGAACTGTTATTGGTTTCTTGTTTGTTACCTAGAAAGGGAAAAAAAAATTTCTATTACCTGAACCAAAGAACTCCTTATTACTGCCTAAGTGCCTTGCTACCTTGCCCAAGCCAAGGAAGCTCTTTTAAGCAAAGCACCCCTAAGTGTGGGGCCCGCGCAGGGCCTTGCAGGCTGAACTCTAACTATCCATAGATGGAGTTCTCCTGTGGCATAGCGCGTTAAGGATTCGGCTTTGTCACTGCAGCAGCTTGAGTGACTACTGTGGCACGGCTTCAGTCCCTGGCCCAGGAACTTCCACCTGCCACAGGCGTGGCCAAAAATAATAATAATAAATATCCACAGAACCCATTCCAATTTTTTTTTCCCCCCTGACTGCTAGGTTTTGTGGCTGAGATAAACACTCTTGCCAGGAGCACTATTTTTTTAAGTGACAGTTCTGAGTCGGAGACCATAGGGAAATAACTATAGCCTTTTTGAGAAAATACAGGTATCTTAATTCAAATGGGGATAATTTTCTAAGTAGTGGCGGGTATTGGCTGCTGCATTTCTAGAACTCTGTCTCCACAAGAGTGAGCAGAAAAAGGGATGGTACAGAAAAGAGTAAGGGACAAACTTATCACAGGAAGGTGCCTGGCTCTGGGTGCACCCCTGGAGGAAGGAAGATCTTGTGAGGGTAGGCAACCTTGAAACCATCTGGGCATCTACCAGTCTCCAGCTGCCTGGTTCTGCCTCCAGCCCTCACTCTACCCACTAGGCCAGCAGGGGATCTTTTTTAAGAAATGTTCAGAGCAAGATCACTATATGGCCAGGTTGTAGAGGGAAGGAACACAGGACTGGGAACCAGAGAGCCTGAGCTCAAACCCCAGTTCTCTTATCGTGAGCAGTACAGCTTTGAGCAAGTTGCTTCCTGCAAATTAATTTCCTCATTTATAAACTGGATGACACATTCTGTCTGTAGGATCATTGACAGGTTTATCAATAAGGTTTCAACAATACATGGCACATGAAACAACTTACCTTGGCAATAGTATCCAGTTTTTCTTTGTCAAATAAAACTCTTAACATCCCAGCACATAATGGGCAACAAGCACCTGTGTAACAGAAACAATGTTATGTGTGTTTTGAATTAGAAATGAAAAGAATTCAAAATAGTTGGTGAGGGAGTTCCTGTCATGGTTCAATGGTTAACAAATCTGACTAGGAACAATGAGGTTGTGGGTTCGATCCCTGGCCTTGCTCAGTGGGTTAAGGATCCAGCGTTGCTATGAGCTGTGGTGTAGGTCCCAGACATGGCTCGGATCCCGCGTTGCTATGATTCTGGCGTAGGCCAGCTGCTACAGCTCTGATTCGACCCCTAGCCTGGGTACCTCCATATGCCACGGGAGCGGCCCTAGAAAAGGCAAGAAGACCAAAAAAAAAAAGAAAAAAAAAAAAAGCTGGTGAAATTACCAGCCCTTCATTTTGCGCTAGGAAAGGTATAGGAGCCTTTCCTGACAGCTGCACTTTTAGATATGTTCCCTTACCACCCTGGAGTCTTATAACCTATACATTTACCAAAATCCTTCCTCCACCCCTGCTTCCCTCTGGTACCACTTCTCGGATGAGGCAGCTATGGTGTAATGCAAGTACAGTACAGACAGAGAGACGTGGGGCCTAGACCTGGCCCTGCTCAAAACTCACTGTGTGATCCCGGGCAAATATTTCCTGCCTGCAAAACATGGGGGCAAGTGTTTCAGGGATTCCATGAGTGTTTCATCCAAATTTAATTTTAAAAATTATTTTTTAAATGTTAAAAAAATAACAAAATATAACATGGTTGGAGTTCCTGTCGTGGCTCAGTGGAAACGAATCTGACTAGTATCCGTGGGGTTTAATCCTTGGCCTTGCTCAGTGGGTTAAGGATCCGGTGTTGCTGTGAGCTGTGGTATAGGTCAAGGATGTGGCTCGTATCCCGTGTTGCTGTGGCTGTGGCACAGGCCAGCAGCTACAGCTCAATTCTACCCCTAGTCTGGGACCCTCCATATGCCTCGGGTGAGGCCCTCAAAAAGACAAAAACAGGAGTTCCCATCATGGCTCAGCAGTTAACGAACCCAACTAGCATCAATGAGGACACAGGTTCAATTCCTTGCCTCGCTCAGTGGGTTAAGGATCCAGCGTTGCTGAAATCTGTGGTGTAGGTCACAGACATGGCTCGGATCCCCCATTGCTGTGGCTGTGGCATAGGCCAGCGGCTACAGCTCCAACTGGACCCCTAGCCTGGGAACCTCCATATGCTGTGGGGGCAGCCCAAAGACAAAAAAAAAAAAAAAGAAAAAGAAAAAAAGAGAGAGAGACAAAAACAAAACAAAACAAAGGTTTCCAGGTGGAAAGAGGCTTTGTTTTGTTCACTGCTGTGTCCCCAGGGCCTAGAAGGTGTCTAGCATATAGTAGAAGCTCAAGAAACATTTGCTGAGCTCATGGATGGAGGAATAAACTGGTTAGAGTCCAGATTATTCTGTTCTGTGCAGACTTGAGATACAGTCTCTTCTGCCACCCCTGTTTAACTGAAGAGTATGAGACTGTAAGATAAGATGCTTAAAAATTGTTACCGCTTATATCAGCCTGTATGAAACAAGACTTTCTGGATTATATGCAACCAAAATAATTAAATTAGCTGTTAAGGCCAATCGAAGACAACAACTATCTTCTGTTTTTCTCAATTTAAAATGTTTTTATTTATCAAAACTACTTCATTCATTCATTAGTTACCAATTCTTTATTCATTAACCATATAATATGTAAACATTATGCACTTTTATACTTTAATAACTATAATTGTAGCATTTATATGTTGCTGTTTATCCATTGGTGTTTGGGGTAAGACCGAACAAAGCTTTCCATATTGTTTTAAGACCACCAGACCAGATGATGTCTAAGATAAATCCACAGCTTTTTAAGGTTGGCCCAGAGTATGCATCTAATCAGCATCAGGTGGAGTCAAGACTTTTTGAAAAGTTTCAAGAAGCTAGTCAACTCTCTTCTCAGTGACTCACTCTCTGGAGACAGATAAGCAGATCTTCCCAATCCCACCCCTGCCCCACCCCAAGTACCGCCAGCCTACCGGGTGGGATGATGGGTTTGCATTCGGTCGCTGAGAGCGAAGGACACTTCACAGCAGCACACTCAGCAACAGAACTGTATTCAGAGAGGACCCCGACGGCCTGGCAGGGCCCATAGTAGTCGACGGCCACCCGATCCGAGTAGGCAGCACACACACTGCTGTAGGTCTCCCCGTTGTGCCCGCAGACGGGCTCTGAGGCTCTGCAGAAGGGCTGAGGGCAAGCAAAGCACGTTTAGTCTATAAATATCTACGGTGCGCTTTTCCTAACCAAGAGTGCAGAGTAGGTCTCCCCATTTTCGGGAAGGCAAAAAGAGAGTGTAAATTTTTGGACCCTCTAAAGTAAGGTTCTGAGGTTGCTAAACACGAGGTGGGGGTGGGGTGGGGCAATAGAGCAGCCCCAAGATGAATTGAAGAGATTACTTTTCTCAGCTTCTTGGGCACTTGGGTGCTCATTCTATGCGAACTGATATGAGATAAAAATCCTCCCTCCCTCCAGACTTCTATTATTACAGAAGAGCCTGTTTGAAGCAAACAAGACCAATCTTTATGCAAATGCAGAGGCCTTATCATCTTATGCAGGGTATGGGATAAGGAGAGGGAAGAGTGGAGATCTGCAGAGAGAGAAGACAGACTCTGGATCCATGAGGTCGGTCAGGAATATGGAAGAGAAAACCAGAAGCCAGGAGGAGGGAATAAAAAGAAAAGAAGCCTGGGAATGCAGAGTGACTGTATCAGGGCACTTGGAACATGAGCTCTGCAGGGAAAAGGCCCAGGCAGACGAGCTGAAGGGATTTTCTGACAATGAAGACCAGGAAATGAGAAGCCAGCACGTCAGGTGTCAGCTGGCTGTGGGCAGGGAGTGCTGGCCCAAGGCTGGGCTTTCCCCCCGGGGGCAGAGGGGCCAGCACACAGAGCAGCGGAGTGTGTGAAGGCCTCAGTGGGATCGTTCTTGGAGTTATTTTAAAATATGAATACAGATTTCACAACTCTAAAAGACTGGACGATAAACTGATGAAAGACATTAAGTTTTAGAGAAAATTTCCAGTTACTTTTCAGTACTATGGGTGGGACTTCAGTGGGAAGAGTGGAAAAAAGCTCTTTTCTTGGTTGTTTTACCTCACATTCTTCCTGGGCTGCTTTCTAACGAGGGCCCTCAGAACTAGGGGAAGTGAAAAATGCTGCTGACTCATGCCTGGGTTGTGAGACTTCACATTCTTCTCCTAATGGCTGTGGCAAAAGGCCACTCTCTTCTTGCAATAGATGTGCAAAGGCTTACACATGAGCAAGGGGGCCCTCCAGTGTTAGGAGGAAAAGCCAGCTTTGGGATGACCCATTTTTGGTGGAGGACAGAGTGCCCTAGATTTGACGGGGTTCACAGGAGACCCTCAAGGGGTCTCACTGCTGATTCATAAAAAAGATCATAAGCCCATTTCATGCTCAGCACACTTGGGTTGTCAGGCAAACAACAGTACCTGGCACGGGCCTTTGTATAAGAGGCTTTTCCCTCTCTGGTACAAAGTACAGAGATTGTTGTGCTCCATGTGGTTTGTGTCACAAACAGGATCTCGGACCTGGTCACAGGTGAGCTGTCTTGGCAAACACTCATACTGGCTACATCCAAATTTATCAAAAGTTGTCAGGCAGACTTGTGGTTTGGGTATGCATCTGAAAAACACAAATGCCGCACCATGAGCCAATGTCGGGAGAGACTATGGGGAAGGCCAAGCACTGATGGGGGGACAAGAGGCCAAGCAGAAAGTGAGAGAGCAATCAGAAACAGTCCCTGTGCCCAAAAGCTTATGGAGAGTGGGGACTTGAGCATGCACGTAAAACAGGCTATTGGGCAGAAAATCACACACCAAATGAGTCATTCTGACTGGGCAGCGTGGAGACAGCAAGGAGAGAAGGTAGAACCAGGAGGATGAGGACCTGCCAGACCTAGGGGGCAGCAGGGGAAAGATGTGATGCCTAAGACCCTGTGGTGCTGGGGAAAAGGGGACCCCGAGGGCAGGAGCAAAGGATGCTCGGGGAGGAAGAGGCATGATTTGAGGAGACAGAGGGGCTGCAGCCCGAACTGGAGGCCATCTAGTCAATAATAATGAAGCATTTTTAGGGGCTTACTTTTCAGCTTGGCTAATATGAGTCTATCTTAAGAGAAAGCTTCATAGTATGTGCTAAAAAATGCAGGCTTCTGTGCTCATATGGCTGAGGACCTGATGTTGGCTGGTTGCAAATCACTGTTGGGTTTTCCTTGTAGTACCTGGACCTTGCTTCATTCTCAATCCCTGAACTTCTTGAGAAGGTTAGGGAAAATGGTTCCTTTCTTCTTTAGACTTTTTTGCCTCCCTCCTTTCTATAAAGGGTACTTATAATTTTCTATAAGAAGAAAAGACCTATTAAAATGTTAGCTTTCGCTAGGTATCTGAAACAACAGGATACACACATGATAGTAAAATAAAATAAGAGAGGAATATAGTAGGTAGCATCATTTAATTTCAAAGGGCATTACTTCTACTCTTTTTAGGGACAAGTTTCCTGCACTAAAATGACCACCATCACCATCACTATTACCTGTGGTCACCTTGTCTGATGGGATTTAAATGAGAATGCACATAAAAAATTAAAAAAACAATCCCATTTACAATCATATAAAAAAGAATAAAATACCTAGGAATAAATATAACTAAGGAGGTAAAAGACATGTACTCAGAAAACTGTAAGACTGATGAAAGAAACTGAAGATGACACAAACAGGTGGAAAGATTCATTACCATGCCCATGGATTGGAAGAACTAATATTGTTTAAATGTTCGTATTACCCAAGGCAATCTACAGATTCAATGCAATCAATATTTAAATACCAAGAACATTTTTCATAGATCTAGAACAAATAATTGAAAATTTTGTATGGAAATTTTGTATTGTTTTGAAGAGCCAAAACAATCTCGAGAAAAAAGAACAAAGCTGGAGGTATTATGCTCCTTGATTTCAAACTATACTACAAAGCTACAGTCATCAAAATAATATAGTACTGGCACAAACATAGACACATATATTAATGGAACAGAATAGAGAGTCCAGAAATGAACCCATACTTATACAGGCAATTAATCTATAACAAAGGAGGCAAGAATATACATGGGGAAAGATAGCCTCTTCAAAATGGTGCTGGGACAACTCGATGACTATATGCAAAAGGATCAAGCTGAACTAATTTTCCAACCATATACAAAAATAAGTTAAAAATGGATTAAAGGACTTCCCGTGTGGCTCACAACATAACTACTCAGCGTTGCTTCTACAGTGGTTGTGGCTCGACCCCTAGCTTGGGAACTTCCATTAAAAAAAAAAAAAGGATTAAAGATTTAAATGTAACATGGATCAGTGGAACAGTACAGACAGCCCAGAAATAAACCCAATTAATCTTTGACAAAAGAGGCAAGAATATACAACAGGGAAAAGACAGCTTGTTCAGTAAGTGCTGTTGGGAAAGCTGAACAGCTGCATGCAAATCAATGAAGTTAGAACACACCCTCACAATATATAAAAATATACTCAAAATGGCTTAAAGATGTACATATAAAACATGATAACATAAAACTCCCAGAAGAGAACATGGGCAAAACATTCTCTGACATAAATCATGCCAATATTTTCTTAGGTCAGTCTTTCAAGGCAATAGAACTAAAAGCAAAACTAAACGAATGCGACCTAGTCACATTTACAAGCTTTTGCACAGCAAAGGAAACCATAACAAAACTGAAAGATAAACTATACATTGGGAGAAAAGATTTGCAAACACTCAACCAACAAGGGCTTAATTTCCAAAATATACAAACAGCTCATACAGCTCAATAAAAAAAAAACAAACAACCCAATCAAAAAATGGGCAGAAGATCTTAAATAGGTATTTCTCCAAAGAAGACATTCAGAAGTTAACAGGCCCATGAAAAGATGCTCAACATTGCTAATTATTAGAGAAATGGAAAACTACAATGAGGTACTACCTCATGCTGGTCAGAACAGCTATCATCAAAAAGTCTGCAAGTAACAAATGCTGAAGCAGGTGCAGAGAAAAGGGAACACCCCTACACTGTTGGTGGGAATGTAAACTGGTGTAGCCACTATAGAAAACAGCACACAAGTTACTCAAAAAATTAAAAATAGAATTACTATATGATCCATCAAATCCACTTCTGGGTATATAACCAAAGAAAGTGAAAACTAATTAGAAAAGATAGATGCATCCCTATGTTCACTGTAGCATTATTTACCATAGCCAAGATAGGAGAGCAACCTAAGTGTCCATCAGTAGAGGGATGGAAAAAGAAGTATGTGTACACATGTACACACACACACACACACTGAAATATTACTCAGCCATGAAAGGAATGAAATCTTGCAACAACATGGATGGGCCTAGAGGGTGTTATGCTAACTGAAACAAGTCAGAGAAAGACAAATACTGTATGATTTCATTTTTTCAAAAACAGATGGACAAACATAACAAAACAGAAACAGAAGCATACATACAGAGAATAAGCAGGTGGTAATCAGAGGGGGAGTGGTGCAGGGAAAAGAGAAAAACTGGTGAGAGAGATTAAGAGGTACAAACTTCCAGCTGCAAAGTAAGCGAGTCATAGGTATGAAGTGTACAGTATAGGGAATACAGTTGACAACTATGTAATATCCTTGTATGGTGACAGTAACTAAAAACTTATTGTGGTGATCATTTCAAAGTGTATAGAAATACTGAATCACTATGTTGTGTACCAGGAACTAACACAGAATTGCAGGTTAATTGTACTACAAAAGAACAAACTTATAGAAAAAGACCTGATTTGTAGTCACCAGAGGGGATGGAAAAATTAGATGAAGGCAGTCAAAACGTACAAACTCCAGTTATAGGATAAACAAGTACTAGAGATGTAACATACAACATGGTAGATATAATTAACATTGCTCTACAATATATATGAAAGTTAAGAGAGTAAAAAAATCCTAAGAATTCTTATCAAAGGAAAAATTTTTTTTCTATTTCTTCAATTTTGCATCTATATGAGATGACAGATGTTCACTAAACTTAGTGTGGTAATCATTTCATGACGTATGTAAGTCAAATCATTGTGCCATGTACCTTAAACTCCTACAGTGCCTTGTGTCAGTTATTAGCTCAATAAAACTCGAAGAAAGAAATTAAAATGCATGTAGTTATGAATTTATGGGAATTTAAGACATTTGAAGAGAAGTAATAAAAGAAGAATATTTAGAACTTCATGATCTATTAACATGGAAGGGATGAACTTATACTATATGGTATTTGGTAGCTGGAGTTACTCCAACTAACAAAAGCATCTTTTCAAGTGTTTAAGAACCATGTGTATTTCTTTTTCTATGTTTATGTCCTTGGACCATTTTCTATTGGTTATTGATCTCTGCCTATTTTTATATTAAATTGTTGCTGTTTTTCATATTGATTTGTAGGGGTTCTTAATATTGATAAGGACATCAGCCCTTTCTTAGCTTGTCATTTTCTTAATACCATGCAGAAAGTTTTCATTTTATTTTGTTTTGGCCACACCTGTGGAATGTGGAAGTTCTAGGACCACAGATCGAACCTGAGCCACAGCAGTGACAATGCTGAGTTCTTAACTGTTAGGTCACCAGGAACCTCCTAGAAAATTTTCATTTTCATGTAGTTACATTTTTCAAACTTATCTTTTATATTTGTTTCATATTATACCCAGCAAGCCCTTTCCACTTGGAGGTGTCATTGTTCCATTATAAAAGCAAGCCAACATTATTCCAGAAAGGTTAGCAAATGGGGACAATAAGCAAATGAACAAACACGAAAACAACCCTCAATTCTACCTCCCAGCACAACTATATTATCCTTCAGCTTATTTCTTTATCTTTTCTTTTCCTTATGTACAGCACCCTGTCTGTTTTCCATAGGAACTTCCTGGGCTTAGTTTTCATGATGTAAACTTTATCAGGGAGGTGACTAATTCTCTTTGCAATTTCTTTTTTGACACATGAGAAAACCTTCCCCTCCCTCCAAACTGCACCAGGGTTTTCAGGATGGAGAAGCAACTGCTTAGTCTCCACAAAAACTTCACATGCCAAAGACTGAGGCACTGGGATGTGTTTTGCTCAGGTCTCTGAGATGGTCGGTGAAAACTCCAGGTCTAGAAGCCTGAAACCTAAGAGAATCAGCAGGACCCTTGCGCTGCAGCCACCACATGCAGAAATGCATCACTAAGGTAAGGTAAACTACACTTTGAGTTCCTGAGGGAACCACAGAGAAAGGAGCCCCTACTAAACAAATGACTCCATATAATACTGAAGTTGCACTTCCAGAGATTCTCATGTGCAATCCCTGCAATGGAGGCAGGTAAGTAGAATATTTCCTATTACCTTCAGGCCTAAGGAGCTCATAATAAGAATGCATCCATTTCTCTTGGCTCAGCTGCCGCCTCTCTTTGCCTCACACTGTGTTTCAGTCTTCAAGAACTGCTCTGGCTCCTGGCACATACCACGTTCTCTCCTTCCTTCCAGCAGCCAAGACCTTTGCTCCTGTTACTCTCTTTGCCTTCACCACCACCACCTTTCCTCCACTCTGAACCTTGCCTTCAGTCCCTTCCTTTTTCCAGCTGACTATCACATGCTCCAGAGCTTCCCCAGGTCTCCCTGGCTGCATCAACTGCCAACCTCTGGGCTCCCAATCACAGCATGTCAGCAAGCAACTTTACCAGGATCTTTTTCTCCAGACTCCAACTTTTTCAGGGCAGAGAACATCTTAATTCATCTTTGTATTTTCATTGTCTGGTACACAAGAGATGCTAAGTGGTGACCTTCAGTTGAAAAAGATAAGGAGGTATTTGACTTACCTTTGGCTTTTTGGGCAGGGGTTAGGATTACATGGATCCTTTGAGATGCATGATCCAAACTCAAACTGATGGTCTTGGAGGCCCACACAGCGAGCAATGCAGGCGCTGGGGTAAGTGCGTCCATTCTGCCCACACACAGGGACAAACTGATCTGCACAGTTACAGGGCAGACCTGGAGAGAGAAGAGCCTCAACATTGTACACTTGTGCGTCCCCCTTCCCCTCATGTTTCCTTATTAAGGTAAACCACCAATAAGTATGCAGAGGTCTCAGGTTAAAACAGAATTTTACATTGTCAGAAAAAAAAAAAACCTTCCAATCTCTGAGAGTTTTTAAAGGGGCCAAGGTTCCATTTGCCTAGACAATGGCTTTCCTTTGTTCCATATATTGCCACCTAAGTGAGGGCCTCCAGCTCTTGATCCCATGGGTAGAGACCCTTGTAAACAAACCTCCAAGTAGGAGAAGTAAAGAATATTTCTCCCAATTTGGTATATAAAATCTGGAATTTGGATTTTTTTTTTCCCTTTTTTAGGGCCACAACAGTGGCATATGGCGATTCCCAGGCTAGGGGTCAAATTGGAGCTACAGCTGCCAGCCTACACCACAGCCACAGCAGGATCTGAGCCGTGTCTGTGATCTACACCACAGTTCCGGATCCTTAACCCACTGAACGAGGCCAGGGATCGAACCCGCGTCCTTATGGATCCTAGTTGGGTTCGTTAACCACTGATCCACGAAGGAAACTCCTGGAATTTGGATGTTTGATTCTGGCTTGGGGGATGTCTAAGATATCGAAGGGTAATACCCAAAACAAGATAAAGAATGAAGGCTCTAAACACCTCACATAGATTCCTTCCATCTCCACAGGGAGGGAGAAGAACAAGAAGGTATTAACTTGGGAAATTATAATTTGAAACTTAGGAATGTCTATGAACATCTCCTCTGAGTCATATTATGAGACTATCTGGGTCCTCCAAAATGCGGTACACTTTGGGGCCAATAAAATCTCCTTAGTCTGTTAGCTAAAGAGTCATTAATGTAATTTATCCCGAGACATGAAGAGCTCTCCACTGCAAGGAAAAAGGGTCCTACAAGTTGTAAAGTTCATCTTCCCCAAACACTTAGCTACAAGTAAGTAAATAAATAAAATTCGGGAGTTCCCATTGTGGCGCAGTGGTTAACGAATCCAACTAGGAACCATGAAGTTGCAGGTTCGATCCCTGCCCTTGCTCAGTGGGTTAATGATCCGGCATTGCCGTGAGCTGTGGTGTAGGTTGCAGATGCGGCTCGGATCCTGTGTTGCTGTGGCTCTGGCATAGGCTGGCAGCTACAGCTCCGATTAGACCCCTAGCCTGGGAAACTCCATGGTGTAGGTTGCAGACGCGGCTCGGATCCTGTGTTGCTGTGGCTCTGGCATAGGCTGGCAGCTACAGCTCCGATTCGACCCCTAGCCTGGGAACCTCCATATGCCGCGGGAGCGGCCCAAGAAATGGCAAAAAGACAAAATAAATAAATAAATAAAAAAAAAAATTCTTCTATGTAAATCTTTTTTTTTTTTTTTTTTGTCTTTTTGTTGTTGTTGCTATTTCTTGGGCCGCTCCCGAGGCATATGGAGGTTCCCAGGCTAGGGGTCGAATCGGAGCTGTAGCCACCGGCCTACGCCAGAGCCACAGCAACGCAGGATTCGAGCCGCGTCTGCAACCTACACCACAGCTCACGGCAACGCCGGATTGTTAACCCACTGAGCAAGGGCAGGGACCAAACCCGCAACCTCATGGTTCCTAGTCGGATTCGTTAACCACTGCGCCACGACGGGAACTCCCTTCTATGTAAATCTTTAGTTCATTTTTTATCCCTGCATCATCCTACCATTTCTCTAAGCAGAATTAATTGTCCTCATCAGAGCGGAGCAGAGCAGAGCAGATAAAGGCTAAAAGTAAAGGACAACAACAACAAATCAATAAAGCAGCAAAGGCTGGTACTCGCAGGGTGGAGAGAGGATGGGGTGGAGCTAGTCCCGCCTTTACTTCCCCATCAGTCTCCCGTTCACTTCTTACTTCTGACCTCCTTTTTATGTCCAAAGAGGCTGGAGATACAAGATCGGGAAATCCCTGTTCTGTCCTCCTCCTACCCCACTCCATGTGTAATGCCGACTCCATGGCAGGAGAATCAAGTTGTTTACAGCAGCAAGAAATGGGGTAAGAGGAGTTACCTGGTTCCTCTTCGCTCAGAACCAAAGGTATTTCAGATGTGGGAAAAAGCAGATACCAACAAGTGCTACTATTGACAACTGCAGCTCCTTCTCGATAAAAGAACATCTTATCTCACTAGCCTTTTCGCTTATTGTAACTGATGCGAGTATAATACCAGCAGTATAAAGCATAGGAAAGTCAAGAAAGTGGTATTCTTTTTTATTTGTTTATTTTTGGGTTTTTTGTTTGCTTTTTAGGGCTGCACCTGCAGCATATGGAAGTTCCCAGGCTAGGTGTTGAATCAGAACTGCAGCTGCCGTCCTACACCACAGCCACAGCCACAGCAATGCGGGATCCAAGTCATCTGTGACCTACACCATAGCTCACAGCAACGCTGGATCCTTAACCCACTGAGTCGGGGAGGCCAGGGATTGAACCCACATCCTCATGGATACTAGTTCAGTTTATAACTTGCTGAGCCACACTCTAAGAAAGTGGTATTCTTGATTGATTGTTCATAAAAATTCTTCTTAAGTTTCAAAATTACAATAATTTCCCAAGCTACTTGCCTATATCCTCCCCTCTCTAAGGAGAAATGAATGGAAGGAATTTACGTATGGAATTTACAACCTTTGCCTTTGTCTTGCTTTTGTTATTGCTGTTAAACATTCCAAAAATCTCCCAAGCCAGACTTGACACATTTAAATTCTACATTTTATATACTAGATTGGGAGAAACATTCTTTACCTTTTCCACCTATAGGTTTTTTTATAAGGGTCTTCGCCTGTATGAACCAGTAAGCTCAGGTAGGTCAAGGAAGGTGGTTAAAAAACAAATAACAGAAAACAAAACATTAGAACAGAAGCAAATTTAGAAAATACTTGGACACTTTAGATCATAGCAGTAGGGGAAAATGGGTATTTTATCAGGTAGAAAATTGCATTTAACTAAAACCATTCCAATTATTGGCCCCGTCCTTTCTGACTCATGGAATTCCAGAAGGAGCCCAAGAAACCATTTAACTTAATGCCTTAAATTTATAGAGGAGGAAACAGACTCAGAGAGGAAAGTACCTTGTTCTCAGGTTATGTATTTACTTTATTATGCACATTTTCAGTTAAAGCAAGACCAGAGAAGCTGATTTGCAGGGAAAATGGGTATAAAGGGATGACGGCCCGCTGAGGACAGCTTCTGGGTGACGGTTACCTGTGAAGGTACGACGGTCATCTTCTGAACTGTCTGCACTGAGACACAGGCGGGTAGAACACACCAAATTGCCAGCAAAACAAGAGCAGATATTACAGTCAATATTAAAGGAAGTTCCATGACCTGAGAGAAAGAGAAATAAAAAGTTCATCTATGTCATGCATTTATAAATAAAAATTTAATAGTTTAAAGAGTTTTAAAATAGAAATTCTTGAAAGATATCTTTTTTTTTTTTTTTTTTTTTTTTTTTAATCTTTTTAGGGCTGCACTTGTGGCATATGGAAGTTCCCAGGTTAGGGGCTGAATCAGAGCTGCATCTGCTGGCCTATGCCATAGCCACAGCAACGTGGGATCTGAACTGCGTCTGCAACCTACACCACAGCTCACGGAGATGCCAGATCCTACTACCCACTGAGTGAGGCCAGGGATTGAGCATCCTTGTGGATACTAGTCGGGGTTATTACTGCTGAGCCACAACGGGAACTCTGAAAGATAACTTCCGAATATACAAACTAGGAAGTTAAATTTGTAATATTTATATTTTCAAATTTATCTCCCGCCATATCATAGAAACCCCTACTGTGCACTGGTCTCACCAGACTGCTCCTTATTCTCTGGGAATGTTTCTGGCTACCGCTTTTGCCTCAAGCATTCCTCTCCTCCTTCTGAAACTTCACTTATCTTTCCAGGACCAGCCCTGATGCCATCTTTGGATTGGAGAGTCTCCTGATGCCCTGGAAGGAATGACTAGCTCCTTGAGGTACATGTATGTGGTCTGCTCCTTTGGTGGCTCAAATTCTCTCCCATCTTAGGCAATGCATGATCTCAATCTCTCATCACTGTTTCAGATCCACAAGGCACTAGTCTGTTCTTTTGTATAGACTAGGCATTTAATCAGTGAAAGCTGATGGAAGGAATGAATTTGTTTATCTTTAGATGTACCTTACTTTTTAATAGCTAAGTAAAATATAGACTAAGCAATGAATACCTGACTTGCTGGTCTAGGTAGGAAATCTGCAAGCTTTTTGGCCAGGGACACTCTTCTTAAAATAAGACTTCACACAGAAGACTAAAACAAGAAGCACATAAAAGCTGAACTGCTCTGGTTTATGGATAGGGGGGCAGGCACAGAAGTAAGGGTAGCAGAGTGAGCAGGTGTGAGGGGAGCACATTCTGAACAGCAGTGTTTTTTCCACAATTTTTGAGGTCATATTGACACAAACAGTTATTACGGCTATAAGCAAGAGATGGCTAAGGAAGCAGTGAGAAAGAAGACCCTCGACTTTTAGAGAAGGCACTCAAAGCAGGGGGCACCTTTCACAGTGCTCTCTCCCAACCCTTAATCAACAGGGTAGTTCCTGGAGTTCCTGCTGTGACTCAGTGGGTTATGGACCCAACACTGACTCTGTGAGGATGTGGGTTGGATCCCTGGCCTTGCTCAGTGGGTTAAGGATCTGGCATTGCCATAAGCTGTGGCGCAGGTTGCAGACAAGGCTGGGATCTGGTGTTTCTGCGACTGTGGTGTAGGCCGTTAGCTGCAGCTTGAATTCACCCAGGAACTTCCATATTCTGCAGATACTGTCCTAAAAAACAAAACGGTGTAGTTCCCATCCCCCAGTTTGCTTTCCATGACATCAAACTCTGAATCTTACTTCTGGCAAAGAGGCACAGGGGAGAAAGACTGTGGAGGAAGGGGTGGGGAGAAGACCTATGTCCCTGCCTGCGGAAGGCTTTGGAGTCAAAGAGGCCTGAGACTGATTTCTGCTTTAGTCACTTACTAGCTGGGTGACCTCTGAGCATCAGATTCTTTATAATAGTACCTGTTTCAAAGAGCAACCGGGAGTAAATCATGAGATAATACAAGCCAAGACTTAGCATAGTGCTTGACACACAGTTAAGAGTTCAATAAGTATTAGTTATCATTAGCTTTAAGTCCCTTCTTAATGAAGTTTCTAAGAGAGTTCCCTAGAAGTCTTTGTGTTCTGAAGAGTATAGTTTGAAAAATACTCCCCTGCAGTATCTGATTTATAGACTTTATTCTTTGGTAAAAATCCACCCAATGTTCTCCCTACAAAGTTAATATAACTAATCCCATATTAAAAACAAACAAACAAACAAAAAAACCCAGGGAGTTCCTGTTGTGGCTCAGCAGCAATGAACCCGACTAGTGTTCATGAGGAGGTAGGTTTAATCCCCGGCCTCACTCAGTGGGTTAAGGATCTGGCGTTGCTGTGAGCTGTGGTGTAGGCCAGCAGCTGTAGCTCCAACTTGACCCCTAGCCTGGGAACTTCCATATGCTGCAGGTGTGGCCCTAAAAAGACAAAAAAACAAACAAAAAAAGAAAACAGTTCGACTCACTTTTTCTTTTTCCTCCAACAATACAAGACTTCTGAAGGTCTATACAGTGCATCTCTATGCAGTTTTCTAGGAGTCCACTTTGTCCGCATGAGCAAATTTTGTAACAACCAACTTCCCCTGCTGATGATGGCACCTGGATTAGTGTCCCTTGACGGACAATAAAATCAGAGGCTTCTCCCAACTTGCAACCTGTGCAGACAAAAATTAGCTAAGAAAAATTGTACTGTGCTCTGATATTGTTTTATGACACTAGGTACACCTCACATACATCTTATAGGTACTGCGTGGCCACTAATGATTATATAATAGAACCTCCAATAAACTAAGGAATTGCTTTGATACACAGGCCAAAAACATATCCTTTCAAAGGGAAATTTCATGTTCCGTGAGATAGTGGTGATTAAAGGGCCCATACCCCAAAGTTAGCTATAGTTCTATGCCAAAAATATTGTAAGATATGTAGTTTTTTATTTCTTTGGGTTTATCAAATATATTTTAAAATCATAGATTTTTAAAAATGGAGTATGGAAACTGACAGTAGTTTCAGAATAATCTTGATCATAAAATTTTACTGATAGAATACAAGCAATATCTTAAATTCAAAGAAAAGTTGCATACTTGAGATTGGACCCATTTCTTTACAATTTTAACAAGATGTATTATGATGTTATAGCTGATATACTGTAGTACAATACAAGTATTATAAGGGTACTTTGAGACATACTTATTTAATCTTTTGTTCTTTTTTACTTCACATGTGTTTAAAAATTTGATTCTAACATGAAAAACATTTTCAACTGGGAAATAGATAAAAAGAAGTAAAGTGTTGCCAAAACTACATTCTAAAGAGGCCCACAGGGAGATAAAGATCATAAAAATTCTGTGGGATCAAAATTTTTGAGCCTTGAAATCACATGCATTTCAGCACATTAAATTTATGAAGATAGTTACATATCCTATTGAGAATGCTATTTCTCCATGTATTAAAGGAAAGAAAAGAAAAAACATGAACAACATGCAGTACATTTTCTCAAACATTACAACATAGAAAACGAAGTATAAAAAGCTGGCCTAAGGTTATTTTTTCTTTTGTTGTTAAGAACCCTATAACTAAACCTATACAATGTTCTAAGTCAACTACACTACAGGTACAATTAAAAAAAAAAAAAGAGGAGTTCCTGTCAAGGCTCAGTGGTTAACGAACCTGACTAATATCCATGAGGACGTGGGTTCGATCCCTGGCCTTGCTCAGTGGGTTAAGGATCCACCGCTGCCGTGAGCCATGGTGTAGGTCGCAGACGTGGCTCGGATCCTGAGTTGCTGTGGCTGTGGTGTAGGCCTGTAGCTACGGCTCCAATTCAACCCCTAGTCTGGGAACCTCCATGTGCCACATGTGCGGCCCTAAAAAAGACAAAAAAACAGAGTTCCCGTCATGGCTCAGTGGTTAACGAATCCGACTAGGAACCATGAGGTTGCGGGTTCGATCCCTGGCCTTGCTCAGTGGGTGAAGGATCCGGCGTTGCCGTGAGCTGTGGTGTAGTTTGCAGACGTGGTTCGGATCCCGCGTTGCTGTGGCTCTGGTGTAGGCTGGCGGTTACAGCTCCGATTCGACCCCTAGCCTGGGAACCTCCTTATGCAGCGGGAGCCGCCCCCAAAATGGCAAAAAGACAAAAAAAAAAAAAAAAAAAAAAAAAGACAAAAAACCAAAAACAAACAAAAAAAGAACGCTATGACTCATTATGAGAGTCTGGTTTTGGCTCTCATGAGATTAGTTCACAATCGAAATGACTATTAAAAATTACATTTGTCTTTGTCTTTTTTTGCTTATGTAAATAACACCTGTTTATTGGTAAAACCTTGACCATTACAGAAAAACATAATTTAGAAAATAATCTCATTCCAAAAATAACTCTTATAAAGAGCGAGCAGTGGTACATACCCATGCCCACCCCACGCCCCACTTATCTACCTCTTACCTTGCACACAAGAGTAGGGAAGACAGGGATCTCCAGCTGGACACCCCTTCCGGTTGACCTCACAGAGTTCATGGGCGGGGCAAGGATTTGGGTTACAGGGATGAGTCACCTCTTCCACAATGTTACCTAAAGTGCTTGGCCCTGCAAAAACCAAAAACAGATCAGTTTAACCCACCCAAAAGAGTAACAAAGTTCTGTACATTGTCTGAATTAATGACATCTATAAAAAATGGTGAGGACTGATTCTAGGAAGCTTTTAAAATACTCAGATTCCCTAATCATTAGTACATTTAGCATACACATACATTTATTCATTTATTTACTTATTGGGTGCCTACAATATGCCTGGCAAGGTTCTTGGTACTGGAGATAGAGTAGTGAACAAAATAGACAAATCTCTGATACAGAGTTTACATTCTGGTCAGGAAGTAGACAATGAACAGACCTGGTGTGTGATTAAATTAAAAGACAGATAATGATTAAATAACAAGTAGAGTAAGGGGAAGGAAAGTAAAGGTATATATATATATATATATATATATATATATATTTTTTTTTTTTTTTTTTTTTTTTTTTTTTTTTTTTTTGGTCTTTTTGCCTTTTCTAGGGCTGCTCCCCTGGCACATAGAGGGTCCCAGGCTAGGGGTCTAATAGGAGCTGTAGCCGCCGGCCTACACCAGAGCCATAGCAACGCCGGATCCTTAACCAACTGAGCAAGGCCAGGGATAGAACCCACAACTTCATGGTTCCTAGTCAGATTCGTTAACCACTGAACCACGACGGGAACTCCAGTAAAGGTGAAATAAGGTGGTCAAACAGGTGCCTATGTATAAGAGGGATAATGTAGCATATTTTACCATAAGTAATAATAATTTACTATGGTAAGTTGGAACCTATACAATGATTATATTTATTAACTTGTTAAATAATGACCAAAGGAGTTCCCATTATGACTCAGCAGGTTAAGAACCCAACATAGTGTCTGTAAGGAAGCGGGTTTGATCTCTGGCCTCACTAAGGGGGGTTAAAAATCTTGCGTTGTTGCAAGCTGCAGCAACATAGGCCCAGATGCAGCCCAGATCCAGTGTTGCTGTGGCTGCGGAACAGGCCTGAAGCTGCAACTGTGATTGGACCTCTAGTCTAGGAACTTCCATATGCTGCATGTGCAGCCATAAAAAGACCAAGGAAGAATCTCACTTGAGATACAGCTATCCTTCAATATCTATGGGGGATTTGTTCCAGAACCCCATAGAAACCAAAATCTGAGGATGCGCAAATCCTTTATATAAAATGCACAGTATTTGCATATAACCTAAGAACCTTTTCCTATATACTTTGTCACCTCTAGATTATTTGTAATATGTAATACAATGTAAATACTATGTAAATAGTTGTAAATACAATGTAAATGCTATGTAAATAGTTGCCAGATGTACAGCAAAATTCAAGTTTTGCTTTTTGCAACTTTCTGTAATTTTTTCCTAAATATTTTTGATTCGCAAATACAGAACCTGTGGTTATGGAGGGCCACATATGTGGTCATACGATACTGAAAGAGAGTTTTTTTGGAGGCGCCGTACCTGCAGCACGTGGAAATTCCCAGGCCAGGTATTGAACCCATGTCACAGTTATGGCCTGCCCCACAGCTCTGGCAATGCCAGATTCTTAACCTGCTGCATCGTAAGGGAACTTCTGAACAGAATATTGAAATTTATTTATTTTTTGGCTACACCTGAGATATGTGTAGTCCCCAGGCCAGTGACCAAATCTGTGCCATAGGTGTGACCTGAGCCACAGCAGGGACAACTGTGTGGCTTAACCACTAGGCTACAAGAAAACTCTTGAGTATTGAAATTTAAACAAAAGTATTTCTTTAAGTTTCCTCCCACTGAAATAGTTTCCTTCTACACATGTGTCTGCCTGCTCTAGTAGAGTCCCAGATTGTGAATACATTCATTTCGCTTATTTGATTTTAGGCCAGACTCAGACTCTAAGGCTAAGAGAGGCTCTTGGAGTTTATCTCATCCATCTCAATCATTTTACAAACAGGGAAGCTGAGACTTGAAGTGATCTTCTTAAAGTCACAGAAGCCTATGCTTCTAGTCTAATGCTCTCTTTTTTGCTATACTGGTCACAAAGGCTAAGGGACATAGTTCATTGGTCTTGAGAAATATAGCAGATATTACTAACTGCAAATCTAGCATCCACTCTTTTCTTCTTACTTACTCTCATAACTCTAATTTTACCCAGGTTGGCAATGGGTCCAAAGGTAAAAAAATCCCAGTTTCCCTTATAACTAGGGGTGGTTTTCCCTTACAATAAGACAGGGTGGCTAGAATTACAGCAGTCATGTTGTGATGATAAAGTACATGTGGTAACCTTGTTGATGGAAGCCAAGCGCTAAGGATGGTGGAGAAAGAAAAAGAAGCCTGGATTCCTGATGATGGAATCGTTATAACATCCCTCTGGACTATTTACTTCTGGGCTTGCTTTTGCTTCTATGTGCTCTATTATTTGCAGTTGAATTTAATCCTATCTAACACAGGCAAACAAAGCAAGCAGGAGCTGAATTCACTGGCTTTCCAGCCAGCTCACAGCACTAGCGCCCCCTGGTGGCAACCAAAACACTTCTCCTACCCTAACTTACGCTGTGTGAGTCTTACTTGTTACTCCCTGGTTTCTACCATATGTAGTCACCTCTGGCCAGGAAGCTTAGCTCCAGAATCCCTCAAGGAGATAGCAACTTTTTCCTCTAGCTCTTGGCAGGAGTATTTGGCACAGAGAAAAGTTCTATTTTCATGTACTAACCTAGGCCGTCATTCCTCACTCCCTATGTGGTAGGCGAGTCAAGCCAACGCCTGGCTAAGGTCCACTGATATTCTGATGACAAAAAGCTGAAGACTCCCTAGGGGAGATTCCACTTAGTCAAATCACGGCAAGGAGACAGCAATGATGTAGAGCTGGTTATGTGAGTACGCTGGGCTTCTGACTGACCACTTGGAATTCCTGACTGACAATGGTTCACTACCTTTCTCAGACTGATGTGATAACTGCTTCTGTGTACATATTTTAAGATGACAATTCCTTCCTGGGCCAAAAAGTCCAAGAAAATAAGATAAGAGCCTGCAATTGAGATACTATCATTAAACCACATGTTCTCAACAGACAGATGTTCATCCAAAGCAAGGATGGCAGAGAGAGAAAGAAGCGTTTGAAATTAAAAAAAAAAAAAGCACTTACTGAGGTAGGTATCCAAAGGTATGCAATTCTCCAGGTCATCTGTAGGTGACAGGAGCTCACAAATACTTTCAGCTGTGTGGTCTTCAGGGAATTTGTTCTGGTCCCCACATTTCTTGAGAATCTCTACACAGTCTGATCTTGAAAAGGAAAATACACACAAATTGAGGGTTCGAAGAATCTCCTCATGTTGTCCAGTTAATATCAGTTCTGTTTCTGAAATTTTCCAGGAGGTGGGTCTTCATAGCTCAGCAATGTTTCACACTTTGTTAGGTGTGAGTATGCCAAAACAGAACAGGAGTGACAGCACACCTTAGGTTGAGGAGTAAGTAATGTATTACACTATCAAAGCATCCCTAACTTTCTCTGACCTGAAATCAAAGGCCTTGCTCAAATTTTACACTCATACTTACTGTTGTTATCATCAATGTGGCTTTTCACTGTCTTTGAAAGGAAATTAGTCTGATTTGCTCTTTGCAAAAATCATATATCCTTTCTCTCAGGACTTTATGCATGCTTGCTTCTTTCTTTCTTCTTCCCTCACTCCTTTCCTTTCTTTCTCTTTTAAAATATCTGTTTAGTTATCAACATTAAGATGTCCGGCCTATAACTGGAAAATCCACGACTTAAAAATTTTCTGTCTTCAACAGGGATTTGACCCCTATAAATTTCTGTGCTAAGAGTTTCTACTAATTTCCCACTTGCTTCTTTGTGCTTATCACCCAATCATCTCTCCCCGACTCAGGCCATCCCCAAGTCAGGTCAGAGGCTGGACTCTGTTCAAGGTTGAAATAATCTGCAACCAGTCATTAAGTGTCCAGCAGCACTGAATGAACCACATACCCACAACTAAGCAACTGAATGTTAATTTTGTTTTGGAAAAGGTTTTTGGAAAAAAAGATGCTTGAAGAGCAGCTGACATATTTTACTATGTAGTTCATGCTTTTGGATTTGCCCACCATAGCAGCTTTCATCTCTACTTTAACATAGATCTTAAGCAAACCAGTCACAAAATGTTTACTAGGAATAGGATTCAATGACTATATTTACTAACTCTGGTACTCATCAGACATTTCTGGAATACCTCTTACAGGTTAGGATTACGTTAATCCCTGAAGAGGAGAAAAAAAGGAAAGAGGTGATAAAAGAGGCACAGAGAATAAACTCCTCAAGGAGAGCAAAGTCTAACAGAATATAAGACAAGTACACAAATTGAAATATGCAAATAGAACTGTGCACTGAAGATACTCAGTTGTACTTGAACTAAGCTCCATAAGAAAATAAAGGTCTAGAGGAATTTGTGGTAAGAATAAACCACTATCAGCTGGAGAAATCCAGGATGATTCCATAGGAATGACTGGTATTTGAGAGGGGCTAAGAAGGATGGGCAATGGGCAAGTAGAGATTGGGGGGGGGAGAACATTTTAAGCAGAGGGGGAAAAAGCAGGAAAGCATTTGACATATAGAGGTGATGGGCAAAAGGAAGTGGTGGGAGAGAAAACTCTAAAGACAGGCTGTGGGTGGGGACCATGGAGGGTCTGAACCAAAACTAGAGAGTCATTATTACGAAAGGAACTTACTTGCAAATAATACTTCCCCGGGATTTACTATGACAAGGTTTGATCTGCAGTGAACAAGCTATTGCTTTCCACATTTCTGGCTGGCACTTTTTAATGTCAAGAACAGGTATGCTGATAAATGGCATCTTTATGCTTCCCTTCTCCCACAGCTTCATGTCATTCATGGCTCCTTGATCTGACTGAGCATTGCAACTCCTGAAAAGTTCTGTTGGCCTGAAGGAAAAAAAGGCCAGAAGGAATCAAGAGAATTATTTCCTAGAGAGGAGAAAACCCTGACATGCTAATGAATCAGCAAAATTATTTTTTTCAAAGAAGTGCATACAACTCATCAAAGAATGTCAGCTTTAAATGTAAGAAGATTCAAAGTAGACACTAGCATTAAGATTTTTTTTTTTTTGGAGTTCCCACTGTGGCTCTGCAGTAACAAACCCAACTAGTATTCATGAGGATGTGGGTTCGATCCCTGGCCTTGCTCAGTAGGTTAAGGAACCAGAGTTTCTGTGGCGTTGGCTGGCAGCTGCAGCTTCAATTTGATTCCTAGCCTGGGAACTTCCATGTGCCATGGGTGTGGCCCTAAGAAAGAAAAAAGATTTTTTTTTTTAATTTTAAATTTTTTTACAGGTGGCACCTGTGGCATATGGAAGTTCCCAGGCCAGGGGTCGAATTGGAGCTGCAGCTGCCGGCCAACGCCACAGCCACAGCAACTCGGGATCTAGCCATACCTGCAACCTACACCCCAGCTTGTGGCAACACCAGATCCTTAACCTACTGAGCCAGGCCAGGGGTTGAACTGCATCCTCACAGAGACATCATCAAGTCAACCTGCTGAGCCACCATGGGAACTCTACAATTTTTCTTTTTAATATGGATTTTTGTGAGCTAGTTAAAAACTTCAAAATACTGTGGACAGGACTGTTACCTCCACCAATGCTATTTCTTTGATTTCACAAAATACATGATGTGATTTGACAAACATGTACATTCACACAGGCATATCCAAATCAATTAAGGAACATTTCCATCATGTCAGAAAGTTCCTTTGTGTCCCTGTCCAGTCAATGCCTTCCCTGTTGACTGCATTCCAGAGGCCACCAACATTTGTGCTTTGATCACCGTAGATTAATTCTGCCTGTAAATACCTGTAAATTCTGTCTGTAAATTCCTTCATAAAAATGGAATCACACTGTATGTACTCTTTTGGGTCTGGTGTCTTTATTTTTCTTTATTTTTTCTTTTTGTCTTTTTAGGGCTGCACCTGCAGCACATGGAGGTTCCCAGGCTAGGAGTCCAAATGGAGCCACAGCTGCTGACTTATACCACAGCCACAGCAACACAGGATCCCAGCCAAGTCTGCGACCTATACCACAGCTCATAGCCACACCAGATCCCCGAACCACTAGGCGAGGCCAGGGATCGAATCCAGGAAACTCCAGGGTCTGTGTCTTTAGCTAAACAATCTTTTTGAGATTTACCCATGTTGCTGTGCATATAAATTATGATTTTTATTATTGAGTAGTATTCCATTAAGAAATGTACCACAATTTGTTTACTTCAGCAGTTCCCAAACTTTTTGATCTCAGAATCCACCTACACTCTTGAAATTACTGGGTTCTCAAAAAACTTCTTTTGGGAGTTCCCGTCATGGCTCAGTGGTTAGCAAACCCAACTAGTATCCATGAGGACTTGGGTTCGATCCCTGGCCTTGCTCAGTGGGTTAAGGATCTGGCATTGCCATGAGCTTGGATCTGGTGTAGGGCGCAGATGTGGCTTGGATCTGGCGTTGCTATGGCTGTGGATCAGCTGACAGCTGCAGCTCTGATTTGATCCCTAGCCTGGGAACCTCCATATGCTGCAAGTGCGGCCCTAAAAAAAAAAAAAAAAATAGACAAGCTTCTATTTATGTGGATTATATCCATCAGTGCTTATCACATTATAAATGAAAACTGAGCTAAGAGCTTTTTCAAGTACTTATTAATTCATTTAAAATGATAATAAATGTATTACATCTTACATGTTATTTTTATGAAAAGTATATTTTCCAAAACAAAAACCAATGAGAAGCATAGGTCTCTTTTAGGTTTTGAAAATCTCTTTAATGTCTGTCATATTTGAAAACAGCTGGATTTTAATATCTGTTTTTGTATGTTAATTTTGTATCCTGTGACTGTTAAATTCAACGATTTAAGGGGAGTTTGTATGCAGATTTGGGGGCCTCTCCTTCTGTGGTTCTTTCTTTTCTGGGATTTTCCACTTCCGGATCCAGTCACTCCGGCAGCTCCAAATCTGATCTCTTAACTTCTGAGCCCAAGACTGCTGCTTTTTGTTTGAATTCTACCCACGGTGCCAGGGGACTGAGGCCCATGAAGGGAAGACTGGATAAATGTGGTCCTCAGTGTGGTTTCTATCTTTCATGAGATGTAGCACCCCCTGTTTGCCACTCTCGAATGCCTTCGATTTTTTTTTTTTTTTCTTTTTAGGGCTGCACCCATAGCATATGGAGGTTCCCAGGCTAGGGGTCCAGTTGGAGCTACAGCTGCTGGCCACAACCACAGCCACAGCAATGCAAAATCTGAGCCATGTCTGTGACCTACACCACACCTCAGAGCAACGCTGGACCCTCAACCCACTGAGCGAGGCCAGGGATCAAACCTGCAACCTCATGGTTCCTAGTCGGATTCATTTCCACTATACCACAAAGGGAACTCCTCAAATGCCTTCAAAACAATTTTTTTTTTTAAATTTTGTGCAGAGGTCATAAATAGTAATTGACAGGGGTGTTAATCTGATACAAACTATTACCAGAAGCTAGAACTCAAATTTAACTTCAAACATTTCAAAGATTTCAAATTTGCTCAACCTATAAACCAGGGCCTCATTGGCTAACACTAGTTGTAAAGACAGCTCAATTTTCTTAGTCGAAATAATAACCTGAATACATTGCGTGAACATCCTCTGAATTTCCTTCTAGCTCAACTGAATGATTCTCTTTCTCTTCTTTTTTGCCCTTTTGATCTTGAGCTGAAGCTCATAAAACCAGCCACCCCCCTTTCCTTCAGGAACTCTCCCCCTTTGGCTCCTCTGATACAGCATCCTCTAGGCTTCTGGATGTACCTTTTCTGTTTTCTTCACTGCTTCTTCAGCCATTAATTCAGTTCTTGGCCCTTACTTTTCTTACAAGAATTGACATTTCAGGAAACACCTATTCAAATTGCTTCTGTAAAGACAGTTTTTATTTATTTATTTATTTATTCATTACAGCTGGTTTACAGTGTTCTGTAAAGTTTTTGTGTGAAACAGGGGACTCCAAGTGGGAACTTTAATCTGAAGGTCTTTCAAAGCAAACTGTCCACAACAGGGCATTCTGAATGAACTGTTTACAGTGTTTCATTCTGCAGTGAATTATTTGCGTGTGTGTTTTATTTTTTATTTTTGTCTTTTGTTTTTATTTTTGTGTTTTTAGGGCCACACCCCCAGCATATGGAGGTTCCCAGGCTAGGAGTTGAATCAGAGCTGTAGCTGCTGGCCTATATCACAGCCACAGCAACGCCCGATCCTTAACCCACTGAGCAAGGCCAGGGATCGAACCCACAACCTCATGGTTCCTAGTCGGATGTGTTTCCTCTGCACCACGACAGGAACTCCCATTCTGCAGTGAATTATTTCCATTGATGGAACAACAGAAGGAAGAGGGTAAGAATGACATACTGAAGGCAAAGGAGACTCTTTTTCTTTTCTTTTTTTAATGGCCACACCCATGGCATATGTAAATTCCTGGGCCAAGGATTGAATCCAAGCCACATCTGGAGCAACGCTGGATCCTTGAACCCACTGCAACCGGCCAGGGATCAAACCCGTAGCTCCGCAGCTATTGGAGCTGCTACAGTCAGATTCTTAACCCACTGTGCCACAACGAGAACTCCCAGAGGAGATTCTTTGAATTCCAAAAGTTTGAAGTATCTCTGGATTAGAAGGTACTTTGTTATAGTGCTTCCTTTCCCAGGTGTGATTTATCAGATGGAATATAGTACTTAAAGACAAAATGATAAAAGATATACTATTTCCTTTTAACGAAATCAGAGTAAAATGGTCTTTTCACTTATTTAAAAACAAGACAATTAAGATAAAATACTTTCATTCCTTGTACAGCAATTTGCACCTACCTGTTGTTAAAATTAGTGCAGTAAGTAAGGTTCCTACAACCCAACTGGCAAGGTTCTCGAACATCTGCTAAACAGGTCAACATGGACACTTCCACTGGATTATATTCGCAAAAGCGATCAAAGTCTTGCCAACTCTGTGTATTGCCCCAGCTCATGCTATAAAGTTTAGTGCACAGTTCCCTGAAACAAAAGCACAAGTGCAAAAACATATAGATAAGCCAAATGAATAAATATTTTACTTGCATAAACCTTGGACTCTATAAACTGTGCTTTAGAACATAAATGAGAAAAAAAGTACAAAACCCAAAACATTAAGCTCTTCTAGAATTTAGAGTCAGGAAAATAATCTTTTCCATGAAAAGCTTTCTTTTTATCATCCCTTTCCTTTTTGACATGGTTGCTAGAAAACTCGGCACTAAATTTAACATTCAATTATAGTATTTGTAGATCCTATTCTTGGAACAATTGTTTCCCTCTATATTTCTTTCTTTCTTTCTTTTTTTTTTTTTTTTTTTTTTTTTGTCTTTTTGCCATTTCTTGGGCTGCTCCCATGACATATGGAAGTTCCCAGGGGTTGAATCGGAGCTGTAGCCGGCGGCCTACCCCAGAGCCACAGCAACGTGGGATCCAAGCTGCGTCTGTGACCTACACCACAGCTCACGGCAATGCCGGATCCTTAACCCACTGAGAGAGGCCAGAGATTGAACACGCAACCTCATGGTTACTAGTTGGATTCGTTAACCACTGAGCCATGATGGGAACTCCTATTTCCGTCTATATTTCTGATCTCTCTTTTATCTTTACTTAAAGTAAGGTAAGGCATAAGGTTTTGCCTCCACAAAGATGTAGTTCACTATATTTGTGTTCCAATCACAGGAGGCAAAACTGTGACATGGTTCTCAAACTCCTTTCAATAAGCATTATAGACTTAGGGTTTACTAGTTTCTCCGTGAAAAAGTACCCCTAAGTCACTTCTAGTGCTTAAGATATATCACAATAGGCTATACGTAGAGACTTTATGAATTCCAAAGCTGCTATATACTACTGCATACAGCAATATTTACCATATAGACTATATATATATACTATTGTGGCATGTGTGTATTCTTATTTCAGTACTAGATGGCTACAAAAGAACTTAAGTGGATGTAATAACTAAAATAATACGATTTCCAAAGTACATCCATACATTATTAGTTTAATTTTCAAAATTTATAAGTGTAATACAAGTGTAAAAAACTATGTAATACAGAATTTTAATACTACTGAAATAAGCAAAGTCACAAGTAAAAATTCTCCACTCCCATCACATTTTGACTCTTATAACTACCCCTATGAGGAAGGGATCTTTACTTCTATAAGTTTGCTCATTCACTCTACCAATGTTTATTGTATTTTGCATGAGGCCCTGTTCAAGGCACTGGATACTCAGTGGTGAATAAAAGAGACAAAGTCCCTGCTCTCGGTGGGTCTTACACATAATGGGGATGAGGAAGCTGAGGTCAAGATTCATTAGGTACCTTGATCTGGAAATCAGTCCTTTCTCTAGTCCTAACTTTCTGTATGACCTTGGAAAGATTAACATCTCTGAGTTAGGTTTTTTAATGTAAACAAGCATTATACAAATTGACGTCAGTCATCTTGTAAGGTTTCATGAGGATGAAACAAGATGAAAGTGAAAGCATTCAGTAAACCATAAAATCTTAGATCAAGGTAAGACATGCAGGGAGCTTCTGCCTTGGCACAGTGGGCTAAGAATCTGACTGCAGTGACTTGGGTCACTGTGAAGTGTGGGTTCAATCCTGGCCCAGCATAGTGGGTTAAAGGATCCAGTGTTTCTGCAGCTGTGGCCATGAGTAGCAGTTGTGGCTTGGATTCAATCCCTGGCCCAGGAACTTCCATATGCTTTGGCCAGAGAACTTCCATGTGCCTTGCAGGAAGGCATAAAAAGAAAATAAAAAAATAAAATAATAAAATAGAGTATGATTTTTTTTTAAAGGGTAAGACATGCAGTGTTTCTTATGGAAGTTCTGGGACAACACAGCCATTCCAATCTCCAGTGACTACAGGGCATAAACTCTTCTGTGGCCATTCAAAAATTACTCAGCATCCCTTCCATATGAACATTTATTAATTCCTTATAATAGTCATATTTTTTCCTAAAGTCTGTCCAATCTAGAAACCACAGGAAAGATTATTTCACTCCTTGTTTTTTTTTTTGTTTGTTTTTTTGTCTTTTTGCCTTTTCTTGAGCTGCTCCCTCAGCATATGGAGGTTCCCAGGCTAGGGTCTAATCGGAGCTGTAGCCACTGGCCTATACCAGAGCCATAGCAACTTGGGATCCAAGCTGCGTCTGTGACCAACACCACAGTTCATGGCAATGCTGGATCCTTAACCCACTGAGCAAGGCCAGGGATCGAACCCACAACCTCATGGTTCCTAGTCATATTCGTTAACCACAGCGTCATGAAGAGAACTCCTATTTCACTCCTTGTATATCACGTTCATTTCACGATATCTAGTAATATGTGGTACCTTTTCAACCAAAATATATCTAATAAAGTAAACTTGTTTCACCTGTGTTCTACCATTACCTTATCTCCATTTATTCTTGTTTAGCTTGTTTCCTCCACCTTATATTTGTATTGTTAATTTTTTGTCCCTAAGTGTATCACCCAAATGAATGCCAATATACTGCTGTCTAATTTGGGGTACAAGTGTCAACCCAGGTTATTCACTAATGTATACAAAAGGTTGATTAAATTCAAAGTTTCATAATTTAACAAAAAGAACATCCTTTAGATGTCGGGTCAAAATATCTTCTAAATTATAAGCTTACTTAATGATAACTGAAGGATAGAATCCATACTGCATCATCTTCAAATACTTACTGCCCTGACAATGCTAATCCTCCACACCCCAAAATATAGTGTTTTTAGCTCAATGTACAAAAACAACGTTCCACATACACATGCTCTCTCTCTTCCTCCCCCCATACACACACACTCCGTGCCCCCCCTCACACCCACGATGCTCAATAAATACCTATTGGATGAAAGAATGAAAGATTTTATATTTCCTAAATTCTTTTTTTTTTTTTCTTTTTCTTTTTATGGCTGCACCTGCAGCATATGGAAGTTGCTGGGCCAGAGGTTGAATCGGAGCTGCAGCTGTGGCCTATGCCACAGGCACACCAACACCAGGTTCGAGCTGCATCTGTGACCTACGGCAGCTCACAACAACACTGGATCCTTAACCCACTAACCGAGGCCAGGGAGCAAACCTGCATCCTCACAGAGACAACAGCAGATCCTTAACCCACCAAGCCACAAAGGGAACTCCACATCTTCTAAGCTCTTAAGACTACACAGTACAAGGATATAACACACATTTGCCACACTTAAAATCATTAATTAAAACGCTATTTTCTACTGGTTTTAATAAAGGAGAATGAGGTACTGACCTACATGTTGAAGTGTTTGCTTTAGAACAACAGTGCAATTTAGCGCCATCAAGGCCTGTAGAAGGAGGAGGGTGCAGAGTGACTCCAGGGTGAACAGACTGTGAGCTTTCAAGGAAACACTGCCACAACGGATCCTGAGGCAAGGGCTGGGTCTTACAACCCTCGATGAGGCCATCAACAATCTCCATTTCTGTTTTCTTAGACATCAAAATTCTCTTGCAGGCATTTTGGCAAGCATGATCTTCGGCTCTGTCACAGCAATATAAACCTACATTTTCAGAATATAAGTGGCTTAATCAGCTGGGTTTAGGTCAGGCATTGCTCAGACAGAAGAACCTAGTGGTGTACGAGAACCCACTACCACTCTGAGTCATGGCAATAACTGCAGTATCCAGAGCCTACCAAATTCTCTCTCCATTACTTTGCAGTGCAGCAAATAAATGAAAAGCTAAAGGGGGACTAGGCATCCATTACCAGATTCACCACTGTCCACAGTCATCAGATCTCCAGCACCATTCCTATTCCTACATAAATGAAAGGTCCTCTTCCACCCAAGAAGGCCTTATATGCAAGGTAGTTTATGTTCCTGGAAAAGGTATTGCAGATCAAACTGGAATTATTTTATGCTAGAAACAACTACCTAAAAGGGAATATGTTCTTGACATAATGAGAAAGATGACTAATTTAACAGCAATAACCACAAATACTGTATTTCATCATATTCGGAGCTATAAAGCTTTTATAAATCTGTACAAATTAATTTGTAATTTAATAAAACAGCAAACTCTGACAAGATATCATTTGCTTCTGCATCTAAGTTTCTACAAAAAAAATCACAAAGCAAGCGAATAGAGTTCCCATCGTGGTGCAGTGGAAACAAATCTGATGAGGAACCATGAGGTTGTGGGTTCGATCCCTGGCCTTGCTCAGTGGGTTAAGAATCTGGTGTTGCTGTGGTGTAGGCCGGCAGCTATAGTTCCAATCAGACCCTTAGCCTGGGAACCTCCACATGCTGCTAATGTGGTCCTAAAAAGCAAAAAAAAAAAAAAAAAAAAAAAAAAAAAAAAGAAGAAGAAAGAAAGCAAGAGAACACTTTTGACCAGGCTACAGAATTCAGAAGGGCTTCTTTGAAGTAGTTTTCTTAGGAGTTTGAATTTTTAGGAAGCCTATTCAAGCATATCTGTCTGTAGTTTTCTTTTCCAGATTTCCTGTGTATTAGTATAGACATTTGAGATGGTTGTTTTTAACCCTCAAAACATTTTTCTGCCCTTTTTTTTTTTGAGTTGCTATCTACCAACTTAGCTTCAGCAGTACCTCTCTATAGCCACAGTGAAGACAGATGCCTTTAAAATTAATGAAGGTTGGAGTTCCCGTCGTGGCTCAGTGCTTAACAATTCCGACTAGGAACCATGAGGTTGAGGGTTCGATCCCTGGCCTTGCTCAGTGGGTTAAGGATCCAGCGTCGCCGTGAGCTGTGGTGTAGGTCGCAGATGCGGCTCGGATCCTGCGTTGCTGTGGCTCTGGCATAGGCCGGTGGCTACAGCTCCGATTCGACCCCTAGCCTGGGAACCTCCATATGCCGCGGGAGCGGCCCAAGAAATGGCAAAAAGACAAAAAAAAAAAAAAAAAAAAAATTAATGAAGGTTACTTATGGCAAATGCTTCACTCTCTGATTATCATCACATAACCCCCAAAATGTCATGAGCCTTAGAGTTATGCTTTAGATGGTGGGCAAACAAGGCACAGAGCACTGCTTTTGACTTTACAAAACAGTCTTTCGATATTCCACTGTAAATCAAAACACTGGCAATCTCGCTTAAGAGTCTTATAAGACTTTTTCCAGTGTGCTTAATTAGTCATTTCTTTGAAGTTTGATCACTCAAAGTTTAAATGAAGAAAATGGATTAGAGGCTGAGATTTTGAAGATTTCATGAGGAGCAAATTAATTGAGACCCTAATTTTTTAAAAGTATTATATTGATGTTTTCATTATAAAAGTAATAACTGTTCATTGGTAAAATTCAAACATTACAGAGATATAAAATGTGGAAGAAACAGGCAGATAACTAAAAAAGTACCTTACTACATACATTTAGTTCTGCAACTTGCTTTTTTTGCTTATCATATCTTGGACTTCTGTAAACATACATCTTTTTTCTGTATTGAAGTAAGGTTGATTTACAATATTGTGTTAGTTTCAGGTATATAGCAAAGTGATTCAGTTATATATATATATTTATATATAATATACATATGTATATATTCTTTTTTGATCCTTTTCCATTATAGGTTATTACAAGATATTGACTGCAGCACCCTGTCCTATACAATAAATCCTTATATCTATTTCATATATGGTAGAGTGCATCTGTTAATCCCATACTCCTAGTTCACCCCTCCCCTCACTTCCCCTTTGGTAAGAATAAGTTATCAAGTAGGTTACTCTAGGTCCATCCATGTTGCTGCAGATGACATTGTTTCATTCTTTTTTTATGGCTGAATAATATTTCATTATGCATGTACACATCTTCTTTATCCATTCATCCGCTGATGAGCACTTGGTTGCTTCCACGTCTTGGCTATTGTAAATAGTGTTGTTATGAACACTGAGGTACATCAAATTAGAGTTCTGTCTTTTCACGTATCTTTTCAAATTAGGTATTTTGTCTTTTTTGGACCCAGGAGAGGGACTGCTGGATCATATGATAATTCCACTAGTTTTTTTTTTTTTTTTTTTTTTAACATGTGGACATGTGGTTTTTGTTTTGTTTTGTTTTGTTTTGTCCTTCATCTTTTTAGGGCCACACCTGCGGCATATGGAGGTTCCCAAGCCAGGGGTCTAATCGGAGTCGTTGCTGCAGGCCTACGCCACAGCCACAGCAGTGCCAGATCCGAGCCACGTCTTCGATCTACACCACAGCTCACGGCAACACTGGATCCTTAACCTACTGAGTGAGGCCAGGGATTGAACCTACAACCTCATGGTTCCTAGTCGGATTTGTTTCCACTGCGCCAAGATGGGAACTCTGACATATGGCTTTTTTTTTTAAATTATTTTATTGAGGTATACTTGATTTACAATGTTGTTAATTTCCACCACGCAGCAAGTGATTCAGGTATACATATAAACATACATTTTCATATTCTTTTCCATTATGGTTTATCACAGGATATTGAATAGTTTCCTGTGCTATACAGTAGGACCTTGTTGTTTATTTTTATATAATAGTTTGCATCTGCTAATTCCAAACTTCCAATTCATCCCTCCCCATCCTTCCTTCTCCTTGGCCACCATAAGTCTGTTCTCTATGTCTGTGAGTCTGTTGCTATTTTCTAAATAAGCTCATGTGCATCATATTTTAGACTCCACACACAAGTAATATCATATAGTATTTGTCTTTCTCTTTCTGACTTACTTCACTTAGTATGGTAATCTCCAGGTTCAACCATGTTGCTGCAAATGGCATTATTTCATTCTTTCTTATGGCTGAGTAATAATCCATTATATATGTACCACATCTTTTTTATCCATTCATCTGTTGACAGACATTTAGATTGCTTCCATGTCTTGGCTATAGTAAATAGTGCTGCTATTATGAACACTGAGACATATCAAATCAGTTTTGTCCATATATATGCCCAGGAGTGGGAATCCTGGTCCAGATAGCAACTCTATTTTCAGTTTTTTGAGGAATTTCCATACTGTTTTTCATAGTGGTAACACTAATCCATATCCCCCCCAACAGTGTAGAAGGGTTCCCTTTTCTCCGCACTCCCTCCAGCCTTTGTTATTTGCAGACTTTTTGATGATGGCTATTCTGATTGGTGTGAGGTGGTAACTCACTGTAGTTTTGATTTGCATTTCTCTAATAATTACCGATGTTGAGCATCTTTTCATGTGCCTGTTGAGTGACTATATGTCTTCTCTGGAGAAATGTCTATTTAGGTCTTTCGTCCATTTTTCAATTGGGTTGTTTTTTTTTCTTGATATTGAGTTGTATGAGCTGTTTGTTTATTTTGGAAATTAAGCCCTTGTCGGTCCCATTGTTTGCCAATATTTTCTCCCAGTCTCTACGTTGTTTTTCATTCTATTTATAGTTTCCTTTGCTAGGCAAAAGCTTTTAAGTTTGATTAGGTCCCATCTGTTTATTTTTGCTTTTATTTCTTTTGCCTTGGGATAGCGATCTAAGAAAATACTGCTATGATTTATGTTAGAAAATATTTCACCTCTGTCCTCTTTTAGGTGTCATGTCTTTTTTCTTTTTTCTTTTTTTTAATGGCTGCACTCACCGTATATGGAAGTTCTTGGGCCAGGGACTGAATCCAAGACGCAGCTGTGACCTACACCAAAGCTGTGGCAATGCCAAATCCTTTAACCTGCTGCATGGGGCCAGAGGCTGAACCCGCTCCTCCACAGCGACCTAAGCTGTTGCAGTCAGATTCTTAACCCACTGCACCACAGCAGGAACTCCAACATACATCTTTCTTTATGTTGGTTATATAACATTGTTATTATACAGATATATAATTTATTTAATCAATTTAAAAATCAATAACCTATTGATAGATGTTTAGGTTACTTCCAATTTTTCTCTATTGCCAGCAATGCTGTAGTAAATATCTTTTATATAGGTAGATGTATTTTTGCAAATTTGTGAGTTTCCTTGAAGGACAAATTCTAAGAAATGGAATTGCTAGGTTAAAAGGTATGATTATTTGAAGTTCTCTTGGTCATAACCCAACTCCCTCCCTTCAAATATCCATACTAATGAATTCTCCCACTTCATAAAAGAATGCCTATTTCTTCATGCCCTTGATAACTCTTTTTTGGCATCTTTTACCTGTGACAATAATGTCCAACCTGCCAAATCTAAAGACCAAAGGAAGTTTGGTGTTTGCCAAATAACCCAGACTGTAGACACCATCAAGAATTTACTTCCTTTTACAAAATTATTTAACCAAGGATTGAAACGAGAGGAATATGTGCCTTTTACTTACTATCTGTTGGGTTCCTCATTGGATAAGATTGGGTATAATTGTTCACACAGTGTATTAATTGTGGACTAATAGAGGCACAGTAATTTTCCACTGCTTTGATCTGAGAAGGACCAGGAGAAGAGTCTGTTCGAAAAATGGCTTGACAGTATTCTCGGCAGTTTGTGTGATGGCCTGCATAACTGCAACACACTGAACCCACTAGGGGAAAAAAAAAAAAAAAAAGAGATGAAATGAAATCAGTTATATGCTAACATTAAATCACCATAATAATAATGGGACAATATATGTCTTTTTGAATTTGACAAATAAAACCATGCCATAGAAGACAAGCAGTTAAAAATCAGCACTACTCTAAGCATGGTCTTGGGGACATTCAGGTGCTCACCAATCTAAGTCATAATTTGTCAACTTATAGTCTAGTACAGTGCTTCTCAGGAGGAGCAGTACAGACCCCTGGGAGAATCTGGAGGTATGTGGAAGTATGCATTTTTTTAAATTAAGGAGAACCATTTAAGGTATCTGGGAAGAGCTAGATGAGTGGCTGGGGGTGAGATGCAAAATTTATAATGAAGAAGAGCAAGAGGCCCTCATAAGAGAGGCTAAGGGGGCTTTGGGAGGCTAAAGGCAACTAAAAGGTAGAGGTATAGCAGGAAAAGGTTAAGAAAAAGGCAGGTAGGGAAAATCTCTGATAAGTTTTAGGGATGGTTATGGAGGAACCAAAATCAAGTTTCTGGTGAATTCCATAAACCAGGGAATAAGTGGGGAATTCAGGTGGCTTCCAGAAATACGATGATGATAAAATCATAGACTAGTGAGCTAAACTGACAGCAAAACAAGCCTGTTTCCTGGAAGAAGAAACTGTTTCATACGTACTGTGCCACCTAAATTTTGGACTTGAAATTACTACCAAACATACTCTGTTCTTTGCAGGATTGTTCATTTTCAAAACAAGAATAATCATTAACAGCTACATTTATCACTGTCAGCCTCAATAGGGCTAAAACTGGGGGTGGAGGTGAGGGATGCTGAGGACGAAGAGACAAGTGAGGACAGGACAAGGCTTAATGGGCCCATCTTCTGAGTCCCCCATTAAGCTGGCTTCCCTGTGGTATGGGAGGATATAAGATCATGTGCCAAGGACTATCTGGGAGATCTTGACCTAAACCCCAATTAGAAAGGGTAGGAGATAAAGTACAGACAGCGAATGTTTCTTATATGCTAACACGCCCACTGCCAAGTTCACCTAAACAACTCTTTACTGATCAGACGTGTTTCGCCTTCGCTAACTGCTCTCACTGTTCCCTTCACCGGGAATGCCCTTCCTCCAATCTCTACTGTTCACATCGTGTCCACCCTTCGAGGCCCAGCTCAGCTAACGACTCCATGAAGTCACCTCCAAGCACCCCTGTAGGACATGATCCCTCCTTCCTCTGAACTCCCACAGCATCTTATCAGTAACGCTATCCCAGAGCCACCACGTCCCAGAGCTCTTTGTGTACAGGTTGTGGTCCCAACAGATGTACATGTGCCCTGCACAGGGCGAGGAGTCAAGGAATGTCTGCTGAATGAACGAAGGCAGCCCTCAGCAAGCGCTATATACTATATTACATTATATCACTGAAAGTGATCCCGTTGCACCAAACGGGGCATGATCTGCCTCTAGAACCTTCAGCACTAATATCTACTTTGTAGATCTGCAATTAGGACATGGGAATTGTTACAATTCATGAATGGCCCAAACACTGCCTGTGAGAACACTGCTGTGCGCATTCCTCCAGCCGAAGTCATAATGTCAGAGTTTGGGCAACATTTAGAACAGCTGCATCATACTCTGCAAACTGTGCTTTGCTCTTTGGCTTGTTGTATAACCATCAACAATGTACTTACTTTCATTTCTGCTAATGCAACTGAAAAGGGCATTCTGCAAATTAAAGAGAAACAAACAAACAGAAATTAACCACACAGAATTTCTAATTTTATTTCACTTTACAGTTATGTGGAACTCAGGATATCAAACTACTTAGTGCTTCTCTAAATCCAAGATTAAAAACAAAGAAACTGTGACATGGCATCTTGGTGAAAAGAGAAACCATCTTCTAAGAGAGGATGGAGGTCGCGATTACCACCCCAACCACAAACTGACCACGTTACAGCAAACCAAGTTCACGTAAAGTTGTACCAATGAGCTTATGTGGGGGAAACTACAATGTGGTAATCTCAATTATTTCTTGCAGAATATAAAAAAAGCTTTCGGAAAATAATATAATAAAGGACATTTAGGAAAATACATATTTCATATTTGCCTTTTAGAGCTGAAAGGACCTTAGAGATCATCTTTAATTGTTCTCAAACATGGCCATGCACTAGAATCACCCAGGCTTTCTAGGTCGTACTCTCGACTACAGAATCAGAATCTGGGAATGAAGCACAGAAACCTAAATTTTAAACAAGTCTTCAAAGACATTTTTTATGTAGCCACCCTGGGGCCAGAGGTGGTAAATCTCTACCATTTTACAGTTGAGGAAACCACTTCCTTGGCAGGGGAGAGATTGCCCCAGGTCACAGAACAAGTCAAAAGCAGAATCTAAGACTAGAATCAATGTTTCTAGATCTCTTAGATCATTGTTCAGAAAATATCACACTGTGTTAATGTCACTGTAAGGGAAATAAGCTAACAAGACAAGCAAAAATTTCCTTGTACAAAGTGATCTGGGTGATCAGGGCTGTTGCCTAGGATTAATATCACACACTTAGAATGAATGAATTTTTTTCCTTTTCTTTTTATGGCCGCATCTGTACAGAAGTTCTCAGGCTAGGGGTTGAACTGGAGCTGCAGCTGAGGCCTGTGACACAGCCTCAGCAATACCCAGTCTGAGCTGAATCTGTGAGCTAGGCCACAGCTTACGGAAATGCCAGTTCCTTAACCCACCGAGCAAGGCCAGAGATGGACCCTCCTTCCCCACAGAGACTACGTTGGGTTCTTAACCCACTGAGCCACAATGGGAACTCTGGGGATGAAATCTTAATAGAAGTAATACAAGCATAAATAAAAGGTAGATGGAAATCAAGTGCACTCTTACTAATGAATAGAAATAATTTTGGCTTTTAACTGCAGCTAACTTTCAAACTGGTTATATGATTCGGATTTATTAAAGGACCAGCTTTACTAACATTTAAAATCTAGCTTCAAGGATCCACCTATGTCGTCATATGAAGCTGTGCTGCATTTTCTCCACTAAATAATATTCTATTGTAAGAGTAAACCCCATTTGATTTATTCTATTTAAAGCAAAACAAAGCAAAACAAAACACCCAGGCCCCAGAGCTAAGAGCTAATGAATTCACCTAGTATAAATTCTTTCTGTTAGAAATCTCACCAAATGCTATAAAACAGAGAAAAATAAATATTCTTGGTGTTCTTTAATAGTGTCTTTTTTATATCTCTCTTCATCCATGTTTCTTTGCTTTGGTTTGACTTTTCAGCTATCCATTACAGGCAGCTCTCTATTTTGGTTCAATGGTTTTAGGAACACTTTCAATGAAATGATCTAAATTAATATTAAAAAGCCATATGCTACCAACTTTCCAGCCCCTTTTAAGCAGGTTAATAAAATTCTCATTGCCTTTCTCTTTCTGATATGCTAGATGTTCCTTTTGGTTTTGATTTTTTTAGACCTTGTTCCTAAAGAAGTATGTTTATTATCTTGGTGGCCATCCTGGGTGGCACAGTCTGATTTCTTTTTTTTTTTTTTTTTCTTTTTCTTTTTTTGGTTTTTAGGGCCACTCCTGTGGCATATGCAAGTTCCCAGGCTAGGTGTCAAATCGAATCTACAACTGCTGGCCTATGCCACAGCCACAGCCATGCCAGATTTAAGCCGCGTCTGTGACCTATACCACAGCTCATGGCAACACTGGATCTTTAACCCACTGATCGAGGCCAGGGATCAAACCTGTGTCCTCATGGATACTAGTCAGATTCATTTCCACTGAGCCGTGATAGGAACTCCCTGATTTCCATTTTTTATTCTTCTTCCAGTTACTCTTAAAGTCTCTAGGTCTCTGGCTATCAAGTAGGGGTGATCTTGCTTTACAGGGGACATTTGGCAATGTCCAGAGGCAATTTTGGTTGGCATAACTCATGGGTTGGGGCAAGGGACTGACATCTGGTGAGAAGAGGAGTCCAGATATGCTTCTAAACATCCTACAATGCACAAGACAGCTCCCCCTACAACAAAGGATTATCCAGCCCAAAAATGTCAATAGTGTTAAGGTTAAGAAATCCTGCCCTAGAAACTTACCAATTTGTTTAAGTTCGATTTTTTAAAATTTGATTTTAGAAATAAGAGAAATATCACTTTGGGTCAGCCTTATGGATCATGTAGCTTCAGAAAGAGGTACCAAAGGACACAAAATCTGACAGAAGCCAGAGACTGAGACCTAGAAAGGAGAAATACTTATGGACATTGAGCTTTCACCCACAAGTGGGTGGGCAAACTACAGCATCTTGCCTGTTTTTGTAAATAAAGTTTTATTGGAAAACAATCATACCCATTTATTTGCATATTGTATATAGCTACCTCACATGATGTTAGTGGAGTTGAGTGGACAGAGACCATACGGCCTGCAAACCCAAAATACTTGCCACCTGACCCTTTACAGAAAAAATTTGCTGACCCCTGATATGGAAAGGCACAGCTGTCTCACTTGATGTCACAATCAGACTCAGAGATGTTGCCCAAGCATTTCTTGTTTTTCTTACTGTTCCGTGATAGACATTTCATGTGTAAGTTTACTCTAATTTGTTTTGTTTTTATTTTTAGGTCCACACCCACAGCATATGGAAGCTCCCAGGCTAGGAGTTGAATTGGAGCTGCAGCTGCCAACATACACCACAGCCATAGCAATGCAGGATCCAAGCTGCATCTGTGACCTATACCACAGCTGACGGCAATGCTGGATCCTTAACCCACTAAGCGGGGACAGGGATCGAACCTGTGTCCTCATGGATTCTAGTTGGGTTCATTACCACTGAGCTACAGGACTCCATTTACTGGAATTTGCTTAACTAAAACCTTTTATTTCCACATGATGGCACCTCTAGTGTTAATAAATACAATTTTTACATATCTTTATTTTTACTAATTTTAGGTTTAAAATAATGTTTCCTTCACTCGAGCATACTGATATTTGATTAATTCACCAATTCTGTTGCTTACTTTACACCCATAATGATTTTATAAACTCTGATCATACCCCTCTTTTTGATAAGATTCCTAACCTTAGGTAATTATACCTAAGATATAAACTATAGGTAACTACCTTTTCGCTGCTTAAATTACGGATGATTAGTTTGACAGGGCTTAAAACATACACGTAATGTGTTACAGCACTGGCTTAGTTTCTTCATTTCTTAAGACAGTCAATCTTGAGGTCTTAGGCTAGTCAGTTCTTAAGTCAGATGTCTGAACGCCATCTAGTGGCAAAAGTAGGCAGTAACAAGGTTTATACTCAGGCTTAAACAGAGCCTCTTTTGGATCTTCTGCCACCAAGACTAAACTCTATGTGACTCCATATAACAGCTCCCTCACCCCAATCATCTTACTCTAGACTATATCAAAATTAGAGTGTTAATTGAGGTGAGGATCTACCACAACCTCAGAGACCCAAAGAACAAGTCAGCTTGTGGGAGTTGACAGCATCCCAAGAGTTCTTCAAGTCCCAAAGCCTTCACTACACAGCTGGAGAGACAGAGGAACACAGAAAGGGTAGAGCTGGGGAGAGAACCCAGACTGCTCTCTGTGCCGGTGCTCTTTCATGACACTATCCTGTGAGAAGACTTTGGACTTAATAGTCCAAATTATTCTGAATGTAGCCAATGCCAAGGTTGAATTCCATCTATAGAATAATCTATTTTAAGTCTATTTTTATTTATTTATTTGTCTTTTTATCTTTTTAGGGCCACACCTGCGGCATATGGAGGTTCCCCAGCTGGGGTCTAATCTGAGCTGTTGCTGCCAGCCTACACCAGAGCCACAGCAACGCCAGATCCGAGCTGCATCTTCGACCTACACCACAGCTCATGGCAACGCCGGATCCTTAACCCACTGAGCGAGGCCAGGGAGCAAACACGCATCCTCATGGTTCCTAGTTGGATTCGTTAACCACTAAGCCATGACGGGAACTCCTAAGTCTATTTTTAAAATCAGCATCTTAAAATATGAAAAAAATCATTTTCTTTATGTTATTATTACTCCCCTTAAAATATATGATCATGAATTCTTTCTTCAGGCAGCTGCTTTCCTTAACCAGTTCCCTACCAATAAGCAGTTCTCTTCACCTAGTATTGGGAGCAGTTAACCTGTGGAAAAACCTGGCAGAAAAACTAACATACAGAGTAAATGTCAAGGGAACCTTATGTGATCCTTCAGGCCACAGTGACCTTCCTTCTTGGGGGAAAAGCCTTTGGGTCCATCTGGGAGGTAGACTCTTTCCAACCTCTTGTTCAGAAGTTGGCTCTGCAGATTTACTTTCTTGCCCAGCCACCCACTTTTTCACTTGTGACCCCTTCTAACATTTCTCCATTTGTCTCTATCCTTTCACTGTCCATTGCCCTTCTACAACTACTGGCCCCTCGAGCTTCTTTTCCATTCTCATCAATGATGAAAATGAAACAAATATGGAGCATATGAATCTTATAAAAAAAACAAACAAAACCAGGTTTGAACCTTGGATGCTTTAGTCACTTCTGAACAAAGACCCAAAAGAGCATATTTTATGAACTGCTATTTGATGTTTCCTATTCCCAAGGCTACTGCTTAAAAGTAATGGGGTTGCTTTGTTCTTAAGGCTTCAATAAATAAAATGTGTTAGCTTTTCACAGATGGACTGAGATTTCTCCCAGTTTGAAGTTTTGCATGAAAAACCTAGATTATCAAATGCTAAGTCGGAGAGACCAAATAATTAACCTTTTAAAAATACGTTTTTGTGGGGAAATAACAATTAAAAAAACTCTTTATAAAAAATAAAAATATGTTTTTAAAGCTTGACAAGATGTTTTCTCCTTGTTTTGGACACTACGGCTTTTTAGTGAAAAAAGAAAAGTCTAAGGACTAGAATATGTAAAGGAGTTTAATGTGACATGCATATCACTAAACAAAAGATTCTTCAGTTTCTTCAGCCTCCCAAAAAAGAAATATCATTTCAATAGCTGGATAAAAATGAGCATACCAAATTGAAATAAGATTAATAGGTCTAGACTGCTCGGAGAAGTTTGCTATTATCACCACAGAGCACCAAACCCAGCTGGAAGCAAATTTTTTGGCAAATTAACATCTGCAGCATAACACAAGGTCTAGAACAGAGCTTACAAAGAATATGTGTTTGTGGAAAACTGATGGTGGCAATGGCCCCAGTTTTTCACATTCTCTTATCTATTTCTCTCACACTAACTCTGGACTTAGTCGTGTGATTTACTTTAGTCAAGTGGACAGAAAGTGTGAAATAAGTAGAGGCCTGTGTATATACTTGCATAATTCCACCCCCTCTCTGGGGCCCCGTCACCACCATGGGAATCTGCCTGAGCTAGGCTACTAGAGGGGCTGGAAGAAACACATGGAGGAGAGCTGGAGAGCTGAGTTGATTTAGGCAAGGACATCCTAAACCAGCCATGCCCTGCGTGACCTGCCAGCTGACCACAGCTGCATTAAGTGAGCCCAGCCAGAAGCAGCTAAGCCTGCCTAGATCAGAACTGTCTAAATCTGTGAGAAATCACAAATTGTTACTGTTTGTTTAGGCTATGGAGTTTTGGGATGGTTTGCTACACATTACTGGGATACAGATACGGTATTCAGCGCTTTCTCTCCTCGTTCAAAGAATGCCTAATTCATGGACATTTACACAAGGTTTTCACATAAAACTGCTATTTACTCTGAAACAAAGAACCTTGTGTACCATCCAGAGTGGAAAATTCTTCTGTTAGAAAAAATTCTATCCATGGAGTTCCCGTTGTGGCTCAGCAGAAACAAACCAGACAAGTACCCACGAGGACACGGGTTCAGTCCCTGGCCCCGCTCAGTGGCTTAAAGGATCAGCACTGCTGTGAGCTGTGGTGTAGGTCGAAGGTGTGGCTCAGATACAGCATTGCTGTGACTGTGGTGCAGGCCAACAGCTATAGCTCCAATTTAACCCTTAGCCTGGGAACTTCCATATGCCGATAGTGCGACCCCAAAAAGAAAAAAAACAAAAAAACTATCTATAAAAGTAACTGTAGCACCTATCTACAGGCAACAAATTTTTGTTCATCCTTTAAGTCTTACCTGCTCTGTGAAGACTTCCCCAATACCTTGGGCAGGGTTTTTTCTTCCAGGCTTCAACTTGTCCTGTACAGACATCTAGCAATGTACTTGCCTCACTGTTGTGTGATGGACTATCTGCATTTCTCTATTTCCAAGGACTAGGCTATGAACTTCTCACAGAGAGTGGCTAAATCCTCCCATCTCTGTACTCTGAGAACAGTGCCTAATACACATTAAGCATATCAATTCAATGAATGTTGAAGGAATGAATGAATGACAGATGCAAAGGCAACTGAGACATGGGCTCTGCTCCCAAGAACTCATGAGTTTAGTATTAAAAAGTGACATGTAAACAAAGAGTTACCCTGTATGGTGACAAATGCTATAATAAAGCATGAAAAGTGTTTATAAGTAGCAAATAATTTTTTTGTGTGTGGAAGGAAGAGGACTGGGCTGGAAAGATTTTAAAGAGGAACCATATAAGCCAGGTTTGGATAGGGGCTGTAGTATGCTGGGGTGGGGAGACATTTCACAGGGGTGAGAGTAAAGAGGAGATTTGACTTATAATATTTGCTGATATTTTATGGTATAAATATCCCCATCACAGCTGCTTCCAAGTTAAAAACAGGCTTGCAAAATTCCTGAACATTTAACAACCAGCTCTCCCTAGCTGGTAGGAGCTGGCGCCAGCCTATTACTGGGCAGGGATGCTAAGATGGATTCAGGGAAAGGGAATTCCAGCAGGACAAGAGGTGGTACAACTATAACCTGGGACGTTATAAGCCGTGAGCTGCCGAAGTGTTAAGGAGGGAAGAGTCAGGTCAGGGGCTAGATCAAGAAAAGATTAGCTATACCAGGCTGAGGAACATGAACTGTATCTTACAGGTGAGTCATTACAGAGTATCAAGACAAGGAGTGATAAGACCACGTTGGGTCTTTAAAGAGGTCACCCTAGGAGAAGTGGAAACAGTAAATTAGAGGAGAAATTAGGGATAGGAAAGCTAGTTGGGCAGCTATTATAGTAATTTCCAAGTTATATAAAGGCCTGAGATAGGCAGTAATTGAGGATATGGAAAGGAGACAAATTTAAAACAATTTCAGGGGCAAATCTTTAGGGTTTGACAGCCAGTTTTTCTGTAAGCGGTGGTGACAAAGAGGAAATGAGTAGACGATACTTCTTAGGCTTTTAGTTTGTGTCTGGGAGGATTGCACTGGAACAATCAAGCAAGAAATATAAGGAAAATGATGAGTTTTTGTCTAGGGATGTGTATATGTGTGGTGTTGTGTAGCAGAAAGGTGGCGGGAAGGAAAGTTAGGGAAGGTAACAGGTGTCTGGCTGATTTGAAATGTTAGTTGAACATCACAAACACACATAACCAGGAGTTCCCGTCATGGCTCAGTGGTAATGAACGCAACTAGTATCTATGAAGATGTGGGTTTGATCCCTGGCCCTGCTCAGTGGGTTGGGGATCTGGTGTTGTCAAGAGCTGTGGTGTAGGTCAAAGACGCAGCTTGGATCCCGCGTTGCTATGGCGGAGGCCAGCAGCTGCAGCTCCAATTTGACCCTTAGCTTGGGAACGCCCTTAAAAAAAAAAAACAAAAAACAAAAAAACAAAACCACACACATACCCAGTAGTGACTCAGGAGCTCAGAAAAAGAGGTTAGCAAAGATTCTGGAGTTATCATATTGGGGCAATTCAAGTTATGGGAACAGATAAGATGGCCTAGGGAGAAAAATCTGGCCATCTGGATTAGACTAGGTCACAATCTAATCAGACTTGATCAGATTTCCCCTCTGGAATTATCTCATTCAGGCAACTTCTGAGAAAAATGGACTGGAGAGGAAATACAGTAGCTCAAGGAGACTAAACAGGAGTTATTCTCCTCCCCAGTACAAAATATGACAAAACAAAACAACATACAACTGGAACACAATCAAAGTTTTACACTACCTTAAGCCAGTACTGCAGGACCTAATAGGTTTCGCTCTTTTTGGAGCTCATCAGCTGCAGGTAACGGCTCAAGTCCAGTCTGATATAGCATAACCTGTATGGCATTTTACCATTTACAAAGCCTTCATTCAACCTTCTATTTACTATGTACTGACAATTCTCAGAGTTTCCTCTGTACGAACTAAAAGAAGCTTTACATCCAGGTCCCGAAGGCTCTGCTAGGGCAACGTACCACATGATTCTTTCTGCTAAAAAAAAAAAAAAAAATTCTACTTGCCACAAAGCCAACTGTCCACAGCCTAGCCTGTCACCTGCCATCTAAGACGGCCTATTTTTGGATCTACTGCAGCACTGAGACAACCCCACTGAGGAACAGGAGCTCTCCAGTTGTCCAGAGAACCCTGCTCGTCCTACATCCCTGCCCTCCCAGCTCTAAATTTTTAGGGCTATTTTTTCATCCCTTTTCCTTTATGTTTCTGGTAGTGAATCTAGAATCAAGGTTAATTTGAGAGAAAGGAACAAATAAAATTAAAACTCAGAAATCTTTAAAGCAGAATACTTTACTGTTACAGTTCCTGTGTAGCCCATATAAACATTCATAAATATGCACCATATACGGGCATCCAGGGGTATGACAGTGTGCGGTAAGCTAACATGTGTGTTACAGAGGTGTAGAAGAGGAATATATAAATACACACACACATATACATATATATATATTTACTTTTATGTGCATAAAATATCTCTAGTGACTTTAGGAACGGGGCTGTGGTATGAGAGGTAGGAAAGAGACTTTTTATTGTACACCATTTTGAATTTTGAACATGTGAATATTCAAAAAATAAATATTCAAAAAATAAAATTTAATTCATACCTGCCTGCTCTCTTATGGATTTAGTTGTGTGTTGATAGGATAGTGCTTATAGAACTGAGCCTGGAACTTGCAAGGCTGACAATCTTTCTTTTTTCTGGTTCTTAGAGCCTCTGTTTAATATCCTCAGAGTCTTAATTTTATTCAACATTCTCACAGAACCAGAGCCCCAGAAAAGAACATTATTTCAGTTTTCTTTAGCAATAGTTTAGTTTACAACTTAAATGCCTTAAGATTTCTTAACAAAGGCAAATCTTTACAAAAATATCTCCTACTGACTTCCCTTCATAGTTTCTCACCTATGTTATTTCATTAAAAACAACATCAAATAAGTGGACTGAAGAAAAGCTAGGAAAAGTGGTACCTGAAAAACTGCATTTCTGAAAAGAGTATAAAGAAAAGCAGAGAGAAGGATCAGTGAAAGAAGGAACTTAGGTAAAAACAAGTTTGATGACAAATTTGCAGTACTGTATTTCAGTAGCTCATGCAGTAAAAGGTATAATATATTTATGGTCATTATGTTAAGAGAATGGCAGATAAGGTCTAACACAAAAGTACGAAATGGATTTATGAACCTGAAACTAAAATTTATCTCATCATGTTACAGATATTGCCAAGTCTCTGGCAAAACACCAGCCTCATATCATCTTGATATTTATTCCGACATTCAAGAAAATAACTACCAATGACCAAGTTTTGTTTTTAATCACCATTTTGCTGGCTAGAAGAAAATGTTTTTTTTTTTTTTTGTTTTTTTTTTTTTTTTTGGTGGCTGGAAGAAAATGTTTTCAGCCAGTTTTTAGACAGACTGTGCAAAAAGAATTACACCTCATGGAAAACATAATAATGTTTTTACTTTAGTTGTAATCAGCCAATTTGTCCTAGTACGGCTAAACTAGCATGGCTCTAGTTTATATTCTGCATCTGTTCTGACTGTTGGTGTCTATGTCATTCCAGTTGTGGAAGATTTTGAATACTGTCCCTGATCTGGTATCACACATCCATGAACCAACTGATCAATATTTCTGGGTGGGTCATGGACCAAAGCTGTGAAAATGGATGGTGAACTTAGAAGTCAGCATGCCCATGACACTTGAACATGCCCATGATGGCGTTATCAAGCCACTGGTTGATTTTGGTACCTCTAATCAAATGGATGTGATTCTGAAAGAATTACTCCCAAGTACTGAAGGAAGTACACTTTCTTAGGTTTCCGTCAAAATAAGAGAACTGCAGAGATGAGAGATTAGCCAAATCTCCTGTCCTCTGCAGGAATCCCCTCCAAATGTGTTTATCCAGTAAGTTTTTCCTTGAACGCTTCCACTAATAAGAATTCTCTTTTTCTTGGAATATCTCAATGCAATTTCTCAGTGAATACAGGTGGGGTCCTCCTACCGAAATGTCAGATCTGTATGTAGCTCCTTCTCTTTCAGTTCCCTAAAAACTCTCTCTCTTCTCTCTCTCTTTAACTAGCTATGTCTTTTTAGGGCCATACCTGCAGCATATGGAGGTTCCCAGGCTAGGGGTCGAATCAGAGCTGTAGCTGCCGACCGATGCCACAGGCACAGCAACACCAGATCCGAGCAGCATCTGTGACCTACACCACTGATCATGGCAACTCAGGATCCTCAACCTACTGAGCGAGGCCAGGGATTGAACCTGCGTCCTCATGGATACTACTCATTTGATTCCACAAAGCCACGACAGGAACTCCAAAAATGCAATTTTAAAAATTAGCTGTTTTTTTCTACACTTTTCTCTTTCACAGAGCTTTCTTTCACTCTTGAGGTTCAGGGGTTACTTCATGGTTGATGTTGGGAATATCTCTCCTCGTCTTTAGTCCAGAATTCCTAACTACCTCTGAGATATGGGTTTTTACATTTAAAAAGACCTAACACTCAATATAATTCAATTTATTTAAAATCTCTTCCCATTGTATATGCTGTCTTTGCTGTGTATTTTTTCTCTCTCTCTTTTTGAACTAATACATTTTCATTGTTTTATACAACCTGTCTGCATGTTTTAACTCAGTCACTTTTTTTTTTCTTTATTGGCTGCACCCATGGAATACGGAGTTCCCAGGCGAGGGATCGGATCTGAGCTGCGGCTGTGGTAATGCTGGATCCTTAACCCGCTGTGCCAAGCTTGGGATCGAACCCATGTTCCATCGCTCCATAGACAACACTGATCCTGTTGTGCCATGGTGGGAACTCCATGTATTTTTATCATTCTCATTTTCTCTTACATCTCAAATAATTGTAGATATTTTAGAACTTCCTTTAGAGAAGGACTTCCAAAAGGGTCACAACAATGGTTTTTGTTGTTTGCAAATACCTTAATTTTGCCTTCTTTCTTGAAAAGTATTTTTGTTACATATGGAATTCTAGGTTGATGCTTTGTTTTTTTGTTTTTCCAGAACAGTTTAGGTTTCATTCCACTGTCCCTGGCTTCCTCTGTTGCTACTGAAAAATCAGCTGTTGCTCTCCTTTGAAGACAACGTCTTTTTTTCTGACAGCTTTTAAGAACTTCGGCTATGAGGTATTATCTGTAATGCATGGATTTTTTAAAAAAATCATCCTGGGCATTTCTTGAGCTCTTTAAATACTGCTTCTGCCCCATATTCTTTCTTCTTCTTCTAGTATTACAATTAGAACAATTTCTCTATCCTATATCTCCCCTAAACTCTTTCAGCCTGTCCTTCTACGCTGCTTTTCTATAAATTTCTTCGGTCTTATCTCCCAATTCACTAACTGTTATATCGCCCATATTCAATCCATCATAAATCCTATATGAGGGACTCTGCTTTCAAATCTCTGATTTATCCCCAAATTCTCAACTCTATTGCTATCATCTAGCTTTGGGCCTTATTAGTTTTTAGCAAAGTTAGAGTAATTTGGGGGATCTGTAACTTCGCCTGCATACACCTTAGACTTGAAGCTTTGTAAAATATTGGACTTGTTATTTGTTATGTTGGTCTCCTACTACAGAATTTTCATCATCTCCCTTCACTTAATAATGACCTGAGTCCAAACTATCATTTTTCCAGGATCTGGTCCCACTTTGCCTATACAAGCAGATTCTCAGCTCAGAAAAGGCCTATATTCTTTTTGCCCCCTGCATAAGCCATGTGCATTTTTGCTAACATGCTTTTGATCCACAGTCTTCTAACCTAATCATACCAATTCTTTCAGGCATTTTTCTTGCAAAGTATTCCCTGATAACTCCCAACATGCTCAACTTGCATTCTGATTTCCTTGAGGCCATCCATGTGAGTATAGTACAAATTTTAATTAACTTCACTCAGATATAATTCTTCGGTATTTTAGGTTGAGCTATATCTAGCTTAACCATAAGTCTAATCTGGGTCTGACTCCAAAGTTTGTTTTCTTTCTAATATAATAAAACTGGCTCTCACTATTCAATAATTATTTGTTGATCTGCATAAAAAAGAAACAAGATGATATAAAATCAGACATAAAAATGCTTTGCATTTAACTATCTTAGCTTGGTTGGAACAAAAGAGAGTCTTAAAGGGCATTAAAATTTTTAAACTTTGGAGTTCCCGTCATGGCACAGTTGTGGCACAAACAAATCTGACTAGGAACAATGAGGTTTTGGGTTCAACCCCTGGCCTCACTTAGTGGGTTAAGGATCCAGTGTTGTTCGTGAGCTGTGGTATAGGTCACAGACATGGCTTGGATCTGGCATTGCTGCGGCTATTGCGTGGGCCGGTAGCTGTAGCTCTGATTAGACCCCTAGCCTGGGAACCTCCACATGCGGCAGGTGTGGCCCCAAAAAGAAAAAAAGAAAAAAAATTTTTTAAACTTTATTCATGTTAAGTAAATTTCTCAGGAAATCCCCTCAAAGGGGATTCTGTAGCAGCTTATAAGTAAAGATAAACATTAGCGCCTTTAAATATAACCACTTATTTTCTGAATCTCTATTCAAACAGCACACCACCATCCTTCAGGGTAAATGTTACCCCTAAAATTGTAAACCTAAAGTACTAGCTTACATGTCTGAAAGTTCACTTCCCAGGACCATTCCAGTATTAAGGAAAAGGTACTAAAAGTTTAGTTTTATAAATTATTCTCAGGTTGGTAAACAACTAATCCAGTTAAAACAGGTTACACTACACCAAAGTCACCCAATTCACTTTTTAACAAATAGCCATAATGTCTATACTAGACTTTAACAATCTAATGAATAACTGCTATTTGCAGTTTGTAATGCAAAACCCTCTTTCTGTGTTAAAGTGCTCTTGACTCTCTTTTTTTTTGCTAAATAACATTAAAAAAATCAAATTGAGTCTTGAATTATCTTGAGTAATTTACACAGTTTTTTTTTTCTTTTTTTTTTGAAGGCATTTTATTTATTTATTTTTTTTTTTTTTGGTCTTTTGTCTTTTTGTTGTTGTTGTTGCTATTTCTTGGGCCGCTCCCGCGGCATATGGAGGTTCCCAGGCTAGGGGTTGAATCGGAGCTGTAGCCACCGGCCTACACCAGAGCCACAGCAACGCGGGAATCGAGCTGTGTCTGCAACCTACACCACAGCTCACGGCAACGCCGGATCGTTAACCCACTGAGCAAGGGCAGGGACTGAACCCGCAACCTCATGGTTCCTAGTCGGATTCGTTAACGACTGCGCCACGACGGGAACTCCCTTTTTTTTTTTCTTTTTACAGCCACGGCTGTGGCATATGTAAGTTTCCAGGCTAGGGGTTGAATCAGAGCTGTAGCTGCAGGCCTATGCCACAGCCACAGCCACAGCCACAGCCATGCAGGATCCAAGCCACATCTGTGACCTACCCCATGGCTTTTGGTAATGCCAGATCCTTAACCCACTAAGCAAGGCCAGGGATTGAACCTACATCCTCAAGGAGACAATGTCGGGTCCTTAACTTGCTGAGCCACAACAGGAACTCCTTCAGTCAGTTTTATATATATATATATATATATACATATATATATATATATATAAAATGTATCTCACATACATACTACATATATGTTTTTTACATTTACATATATGTGAAAGAACCTTCTTGGCATGTCCATTTTTGGAAGACATTTGCTTAATTCTAGGCCAAGTGAGGGAGGACAGACTGGAAAAAGTAAACTACTCTTAGTATTTCTCTCATAGGACAGTGTTTATCTCTCTTACCTTTCCTGTCCCGTCCTTCATCAACACATAGTGGCAGACTTCCTAGGGCAATGCAGATATCCAGACAAGAGAAGGAAGCACACTAAAATAGTGGAGGACAGGCTACAGGAGATGGACAGTGTCAGACATCATGTGGGAGAAAAGGAATTATCACAGTTAGCCACTTTGTTCAAGAGAAACTAAAACGAGTTATTTCAAAGGTAGAGAGATAAGAAAAAAACGAAAGATCTTTTACTTCTTTGTAGAAAGGCTCCTTTCAACAAGAACAGAGAAGAATTGCAGTTAATTTGGGAATCTGTCTTCGGAGAAACAGATATATCTCAGTAAATAGTACACAGGGACGAAAGATAAAAAAGACTGTTTTCCAATTCAAAACATAATTATAGGCTTTGAGAAAAGAAAAAAAATCAGAACTATAATTCAGAAGCAGTTAACAGAGTTGCTCTTTCTTTCTTCTCCAAGAGAACACTGATTATTAAAAGCAATAGGAATCCTAATGTTTATACATAAAAATGATGAATGAGGCATATGCACTTAAGTATGCTTAATTACAGTCTTACACTATGAAAAGCAATAAAATTATTCATTGTTTAACAATCAAGTTCTAAGAACTGAACGAAGTACCGACGAGGAGTTTTTCACATCAGGAACAATCTTTTGTATATATCTGCATGGTATCAAATACCTCCTATACCTCTGCCCCTCCTCAACCCGCTTTCCCCTCCACTCTACATACCACAGTGCTTGAGACACCCCACTGGGAGACAAGAGTCCTTTGGATTTAATATACCCTTTGTAATTTAGTAGGTACTTTTTTCTCAAATGTAAGATGCTAAGAAAGTGTGAAGCTACTCACACTAGCAATGTGATTTTGTTTCTTCCAATTAGAGGTAGCTGATAAATGGATACCTGGATGGATCAAGGGACAGGCAAAAGAGGATATGGAACCTAAGAAAAAATGTTTTAGAACCTTAGGTACAACCAGTTGCTTTATTATGAAGACGTTATAGGTTAAATCCTCTGTATGTGTGATTTACGCATTTCTTTCAAATTAAAGCTTAATTTCAAGTTAATTAAAATCACAACATTTCTAGAAAAGGTAATGGCATTTTTTGTCCCAACTATATTTTCTGTAAAGTAAAAGGCAATTTATGTAAGTGTGAACTCATTTTCAAAATTTGAGTGATTTTTATCTATTCTAATTAGTCTATCCAAATTGGTTAGATAAAATGCATACCTCATATTCTTTTCTGCAAACTCTGGAAATATCATTTTTTGAAGATGCCTAAAAGATAACAAATTTCTCCATTAATTTATTACACATGCTATTCAGCACAGGACAAAAAAGAATGCAAATATAAGTATACATTAATTGCTGGCATAGTAGTCTTTACTTCATCAAGGAAAACTTAATGGTCAAATATTTTAAAGTTCCTAAAATCCAAACAAATTTCATGCAATTTCTTTAAAAACAAACATCAGCTCCAGATATGCTAGAATTTAACTCTGTTATGGCTTTAATCTCACGTAATGACAGAGTCCTTTTGTTATTTCAGAAACTAGATAACTCTGAAGGAAATGTAAATCAGAGGGCTTTTTTTTTTTTTTTTTTTTTAGCTGAATTCCATTCTGTAGCAAATTTTCTTGTGCAGCTCTGCTGCAGTGGATTTTCTTGTGAAGCTCTGCCAGTGCATTTATGGTCTACTTTGTCTTTAACCCTTCATATTCTAAGCCAATGCTCTGAAAAGATCCATTATACTAGAGGCAGCAACTAAAGAGGGAAAGGCAATGCCAGGCAACTAATAAAAGTTATTTTTAAGTAATTTTCTTAAGTTTATGAAGAACATATTATCCTTTCTACAGATGCGGAAACTGACACCTAGAGAAAAAGAAAGTTATTTACCACATTTCAGTATATACTCTCTATAAAAAACAAGCCAAAACAAATCTGCAAAGGGATGGCTGTTCTTCCACATGGTATCAGTCTCTATTTAGTGATGTGGTTCCAGAGCCATAGCTAGTCCCTCCTGCTCTGTCACCTAGGCCCATGCAATTCTGAACAGGCCAGCTGATGAAGGTGGGGAAAGCAAGAAGCAGAATGGACTGACAACTATTCTATGTCCCACTACATGCATTACAGTTAAAATTCTCTACAACTCAGTTTCATCTCAATGCCTGGAGGAGAGCAACAGATAGCCGGGCTGTATGCTGCCCAAAGAGTATGTCTAAGGCTATACAGTCCAGTAGTCTGTATGAAAATGAAGGTGTCAATACGTCTCATATACTCCCATCCAGAGACCAGTCACTCAAAGAAAGTAAGAGAAGGCTTTCCAGCTATAGTTTCAGGGCCACCCTAAATTTCCCATTTAGGTCTACACCCACCACTTGGAATATGAGGAGCCAAGAGACGAGTTTTCCTACAACACTCTGAAGAACCACCATGAAAATACACACAGTGAGAAAGAATTCAGGGGCCTAACTTGAATTGAACCAGAGACATATCAAATCAAAGAGAAGTCATAATTCACTGTAGGAGTCATGCTCACCTCAGGAGCAAAGAAGGAATACAAGAACATATTCAGAGTAAATCCATGATGAAAGACAGAGGGAAGATGAAAGCAAAATAAGCCAACTGTGTCAAATGCTCTCATCCAAGCATGCTTGAAATTTACGCGAGCATTTGGAGTCATTCAGCACTGACAAAGCATGACCACAGGCAAAGTACAAAAGGCCTTGATTCCTACAATATTCTTTCTTTGTGTGGCAGAGGGAAGTTAAGAATAAAAGAAGGTTGAGTGTCTTACATGCAGTAGCCATAACTGAAAAAGTAGCATGTCTAAAAGGAAGTGGTCTATGCAAGAAATGCTAAATTTTGTAGCTGTTATGGATCATTTCTCCAAAGGCATGAGGTGGGGTAGGTCCAAGACACACGCGCAGCTAAAACTCAAACTACTCCACGCTGCTTAAGAGCCTGATTGCCAAGTGTTACCTGCTTGCATGCCTGTCGACACTCCAAGGTAATAGCCAGTTCACAGCAGCCTAAGCCAACCCAGCCATCAGACTTCTTAAATACACCTTAAAAACAAAATGTTCAAATGTTTTGGTCATAAGTAGTGACAAACACAAACAGCATGCCACTGTCACTGAGACTGCTACAAGTCAAAGCAGGTTTCCATAAGAAAACTGGCTTAGACAGCAGGGCCTCAAAAGCAAGAAGGCTCTCCTCCTATCCTCATTCTCAGCATAATTATCAGGCCCTTGTTTTTTTACTCCTCTTCCCACCCACACTAAACTCTCTTTAGCTCATTCTCACTCTTAAGTACATAGCATCTCTCGAGGACATACAGGTTATGGAAAGCAAGGAGAGGCCTTCCTCACCTTTGGACCGTGAACAGAGGCAAGGATTCCAATTTAACTCAATAAGAAAACAAACAAAAACAGGGTATTATTATGTCCAAAATATTAAATACTTAGACTAGCATAAAACCCATCATGCTGTTTTAAAACTGATACTTAATAAACAGACAGGAACATCTCCTGTGAGCCACGACTGATGTTAATGGGCACACTTTATTAGGGGCGAAATGATTATTGTGGTTCAGTTTATGCACAGCAGCTATTTCTCCAAACAAATTATTGTGATACCAAAAGGTGATAAAATATAAAAAGTGTTATAACGCAATTTTTAGACCTCTTTTTTGATCCCTATGTCAGTGAATAATTCCTAGGATAAAATTAGGAGATATAAGTAATAATTATGAAAAAAGATTTATGTTTGTAGGAAAGCTGCAAATTCCTCCTTATCTCTTTTAAGAAATGCTTTATGCTTCCATGTAATACATAGATCTGCAAATCCACATGGGCATTAAATTAGATTATTTCCATTTGAAAAAAATGTCAGGGTTTCAAGGCAATAGATAACGTATTTTCCACATGAAGCGCAGGCTTAATATAACAATTAGAAGCATTCTGCTAAACCAAAACAAAGCAAACAAATGGCTCAGGGATAGACAAAGCTCTCAAAATACAATCATAAACCATTCCAATAGTTAAAACCAGCTAAAAAGACTGCATATCATAAGCCTCTGTATCTCTACATGTTTTAATGGTATAAAGGGCAACAGACTCTCATTTAGCCCTATTGCCTAGTATAATTTCCTCTAAATCTTTGCTGCTTGCTATTCAGAATCACTCACATTCTGGAAAGAATTTTGAATGTAATCACTGTGGGTCATAAACTCTGAACTTTCATACCATAATGCAGTATACTGCTGTTTTCACATACCCAGTGCCTCTCAGGAAATATTAAATTACTCAACAAGCATTTTTTTTTTCTTTTTTTAGGGTTTCTCCCTCAGCATACGGAAGTTCCCAGGTCTAATTGGAGCTATAGCTGCTAGCCTACGCCACAACACGGGATCCGAGCTGCATCTGCAACCTACACCACAGCTCACGGCAATGCCGGATCCCCAACCCACTGAGCAAGGCGGGGTATCAAACCCATTGGTATCCCCTCGTGGATACTAGTTGGATTTGTTTTCACTGCACCGCAATGGGAACTCCCTCAACAAGCATTTACATTCACTGAGCCCCTATTATGCACAAGGCCTCTATGAGGCATTGTGTGGGGTATGAAATAGCATATGTGATGTATCCTTTAACAAGATTATAGTTTGGTAGGAACAATATATAAAATTACAGGTTACTAGGTAGAGGGATTATTAGGAGAACAGGCAAGAACTCAGGCAACTCTAGGAAGCCAAACAGTACAACTTATTTAAAATGACAACTTCAAATAGTGTGAAAGCCTTTAGAATTCAGAGATACATAAGATATACTCCCTTTTTTCAAGGCACTGGTTTTAGCCAGGACTGGAAAATGTGCTTTAATCCTAGGAGACCGTGAATGCTGGACTAGGGAATTTGGGCCTTATTCGGACAAAGTGAATATTCCCTGAGGATTTTTTTTTTTTTTTTGAAGGGGATAAGGAGGACAGCTATGGCATATTCAAACACCAGTTACAAGGTTATTGCAATCATCTACCCCAAGAGTGTAATAACAAAGGCATGAATTAGGAATAACAAGGACAGATGCAAGATCTTACAAGGGCAGGGTCAATGGAGCTAAAAAGAAACAGCAATCAGAGATAATGACTTGAGGGTTTCCAGTCTAGTGTCATTCACAAGAGAAGCAGTTACGAATCTGGTTTTGAATATGCACTTCAGATGCTGCTTGGATGCAGAGACTCAGGTAGAGATGTCTACAAGTTACGACCAAAGACTTGGATTTGAAAGTGATCTTCCCAGAGCTGATTAGATCACAGTTCTGAGATAGAATTCAGTTACCAGGGTGAGTGTGAAGAAAGAAGGGTAGAGGACCACACGCAGGAATAACTATGGTAATTATGGGGGGAAGGGGAAGATAAGAGATGACAAGGTCACAAGGCCAGGGTGAAGTCACAAGGAGGTAGTGGTCAATAATATCAAGAGTCACAAGGAAGTCAAAGAGAGTTAAGTACTGAGCAAAAGCCGTAAGATCTAGGAACCAAGAGATTCTGGAGATCTTTCAAAGACCAGTTTCAACAGAATGGTAGAAGTGGAGACAGGAGTACTACTAGGATTGAGTGAATGAGGATAAATTATATATCTGAAAATCTGGATGCCTAAAGGAAGGAGAGGACAGAAATTCAAGGGTATATACAGGGTTATGGGATTATGACAGATCTCACATCACAAAACTAGTTTTAGAAAATGAAGTGTGAAATGTTAACACTTCTATTGCTTACCTGGCAAAGATGAATTCATACAGCTCCAAATTTCAACCTAAAATTGTAATCAGCGAAAGGCTTTTATGTAGATAACCAGTTCCTAAATATGACAATGTCTACAGAAATCTGGCACAGCTAATTTGATTATGTTTGTGTCTATACAGTCAATGATCTAGAACTATATGCATATCTTCAGGGAAGAAAAATACAACTGAGAAATGAAAATACTGCTTGTTGTTTTCTCATTCTCCCATCTAAGAGAACTAAGGATGCGTATGGTTACCCAGGATGCTTATTGGAATAACTATTTCTAAGCTCAAAGACAAAAGTGCCTATTCAGTGACTAAAGGAAAATGTGTCAAACAAAACCGTTTGATCATCAACTTTTTCCCCTTTTAACCCAAACTACTTTACCTAAAGAGGCTCTCTCCTGGCTCGTGAGCACCTTGAACACTGAGGAAGGCCCAAGCATTAGACACGTTTTAAGTTTCATGACTCAGGGAGGCATGCAATGTAACTATAATAACCATAAAATGGGAAGATGGTAATGACAAGTCACACATTTTCCCTCACCCCAAATTCAACTTTAAAAAAATAAAAATAAACATGATTTAGTCATTACAGTTTTCATAAAATTGTAAAAATATAATAACTAAAATGTCCAAGTTCAGATAAATTAGACTTTAATGAAATTTAAATACTGGAATACATTTATATGTAATATTATTTTTATATCTACATCATAAAAATTTTAAAAAGGTGATAGACAATATTCTATCTAGCAATTTGTGTGCAGATTTTTTTAAAATCTAACATTTCACTTTGACCACAACTTCCAATCACATTGATAATTTCACTATATCTAAAAGGAAATCATGGGAGTTCCCATCGTGGCGCAGTGGAAACTAATCCGACTAAGAACCATGAGGTTGTGGGTTTGATCCCTGGCCTTGCTTAGTGGGTTAAGGATCCGGCACTGCTGTGAACTATGGTGTAGATCACAGATGTGGCTCGGATCTGGTATTGATGTGGCTCTGTCATAGGCCGGCAGCTATAGCTCTGATTAGACCCCTAGCCTAGGAACCTCCATATGCGTGGGTGCGGCCCTAGAAAAAAGACAAAAGACAAAAAATAAAAGTAAGTCATTAGAGTACTTCATTTAGACAAAAGTTTCCATAGGTTAAGTTAAACAAAACCTACCATTGTTTCAGGGCAATAATCTGGGGCTCGCTGCAACAGGTGTTTTAGTCGGGATTCACTTTTTGAAGAGAATATCTATTTGACAAAAAAAAAAAAAAAAGTTTTGTGGCATTTTTTTTCATAAGACATAGAAGAGGTAAATTTATTATACTCTAGATCTACCAGTTGTCTAGAATATTTTTTCTTTGTTTTTTTGTTTCTTTGTTTCTTTCTGTCTGACTGTCTGTGTGTCTGTCTGCCTTTTTAGGGGTGCACCAGAGCATATGGAAGTTCTCAGGCTAGGGGTCGAACTGGAGCTGCAGCTGCTGGCCTATGCCACAGCCACAGCAACGCCAGATCCAAGCCACATCTGTGACCCACACCAAAGCTCACAGCAACACCGAATCCTCAACCCACTGAGCAACGCCAGGGATCTAACCCACATCCTCACGGATACTAGTCGGATTCGTTACCACTGAGCCATGGAATTCCATCTAGAATATTTTCCAATTTCCTTTTATAAATGAAAAACATTTGGAAAGATCTAAATTAGGCTGAGGTAATATTTCTTGAACAGTTGGTTAGTTTGGCAAATAATCAAAAAAGTCTAAATATAGCAAATCAAGATCCTTTTCTAAGGATTAAAAATGGAGAAAACCAGGCTATAACGTGTGATAGGGGACAAAAAGAAAAAAGAAAACATGAAAGGAAGAAAAAAAAAGATAGATTTATTCTAAACTGTTCTACAAATTGTTTTTAGTCAACTGACCACAGTGAAAAATAGACTATTGTCATACCCTTGACATCAGTGAAAAACAAATTTGTGAACAGCATTATAGCAAAAACTTCTCCATAGAAGCCCGTAAAATAGAGACATAGCTATTTTTAAAAATAAAGATGCTGAGCTGTTGATAAGTTCACTCATCAGGCTAACTGGTTCACTTCCAAATACAACTTTAGTTAATGCAATTATAATTTAACATCTCTGTAAATTACAAATCGTTACATATATTATTATTTACAAATAGTTAAGATTGTAATATCTATGAATGCTAAGGACAATGAAAAAAGATTTATCTTTAGTTAGTTTTAATGGCCATTTTCCTTCAAAACCAACTATTATTATTGAAGAGAGCTAGACCATCACCATTATGCAGCTCCTAGTGAATTAATGCATTAGGACAATTACCGACAATGACTGCCAACATTATACTTATGAGTAAGACTTGCCAAACAAAACAGCAATAAAATCTAACCTGAAATGATCAAGCATCTCTTAGCTTAAGGTAGCTGACCGCCATGTGTGGCTAAAAACTTCAATCAAATAAAATGAAATAAAACATAAATTCATTTCTTCAATCTCTTTAAGCACATTTCAGAAGTTTACTTGGCACATATAGCTAGTGATTTCCCTATTGGATCATAAAGATATAAAAATACTGTCATCACTGCACAAGTTGTATTGGACAGCTCTCCTCTTAAACATACCTATCAATTAGTAAGAAATACAGAGGAAAGAAGAACACATTAAATGATATCATAAGGATACAAACAGCATAATGCAGACTGTGAAAAACTCCACAGGATAAATGATCAGATTTATCCTGCAGAAAAACTGCAAGGAAAAACCTACATTAAAAGGTCTTTAAAAGACATGTAACCAACTGCAATGCTTATATTTCACTTGCATCCTGATTTGCGCTTATAAAACAAAACTTATCAGACAGTATATTTGAAAAATAACTAGATATGAGTATTACATTTTTAAAGAAGTGTTATAGTGTTTAGAATAAGTTATAGTTAATTTTGTAAATGAATACTTATAATTTATATAGATACAGACTGAAAATTTATGGATCAAATGATATGACAACTGGGATTTTTTTCAACATAAATGTTCCTCAATATAATGGGGGGAGGATTAGATGGGAGTATAAATGAAACACAACTGGCCTTGACTTAATAACGCTAAAGCTGAATATGGTAGAATTTGTTATATTTTTCTTTATGTTTGTATACATTTGAAAATTCCAATTATAAAAAGATTGAAAAGAAGAAAGAGAAAAGAAAAAGACAACAATGAAAGGCAAGAAGGAATAGAAAAGAGATAGGAAGGAAGGCAGGCAGGCAGGAAAGAGGGTGAGAGGCAGGGAGGGCGAAGGGGAGGGGAGGGGAGGGAACACAGGACATTGGTAGTAGAAGGTGAAGAGGCAGAGTTTTGACTTATGCATTATTCTATGCACTTGGGAATTCAGCATAAACAAAGCAAACAGAAGTCCCTGCTCCAGAGTATCTTCCCTAACAGTCTTCTTTTTAAAATTGGGGGACTTTCCTCAGATCTCAAACTTCTTGACTTTTATGGCATCTGACATCTTATTGTGTTGACTATCATGTAACACCAGTCCTGACTTCAGATTCAAATTCTAAGTTTTTTTTTTTTTTTGGTCTTTTTGCCATTTCTAGGGCCACTCCTGCAGCATATGGAGGGGTGTAATTGGAGCTGTAGCCACCGCTCTACACCACAGCCACAGCAATATGGGATCCAAGCCACATCTGTGACCTACACCACAGCTCACGGCAACGCTGGATCGTTAACTCACTGAGCGAGGCCAGGGATTGAACCCGCAACTCATGGTTGGATTCGTTAACTACTGAGCCACGATGGGAACTCCATCAAATTCTAAAAGTTTTAATTCAACTGTTTTCACACAGTGGTTTTCGCTGATAATTCAGCAATTCACCTCCTTCCATCCATTTCCTAACCTTCCACAGCCATCAGGGCACTAGTATCCACTCCAATTCAAAGCTTAAATATCAGCAGGACTCTACCCTTCCTTCATTTCCTACTGGTTGAAGAAATAATGATTCCTCACTCTTGGTAATTCCTTTCATTTTCAGGAAGCTCTACCAGTTTTAGCACCCTGGCCTCTCTCCACACCACTCACTCATTTGCCTTGTGATTGGGATGACTGATTTACTTGACTGTTGAGTCTGGCAGGGGAAAATGAACATATATAACCCAATCCTCAACTCTCCTCCCCTGGAAGTAAGTCTAATTCTGTAGTTCAGTGTGTATCTGGAGATGAAAGCTACATTCAACATTTGTGTAAATGATAATAAAGGTGGTATTGGGGGTCTTACCTGTCTTGGTCCTGTGCCTCATTTCTCAGTTAAGAACTTGGTCAGGGAAGAATTTTTTTATTAGGGTGGACTGGAGTGTTCACTTAATTTGCTAAGTTATAGAATTTCTAACACTTCAGATTTTAAGAATTAGACCTTGCCTGGTGCAGGTGCCTCATAAAAATCATTTACTCTATAGAATGTCAGTGGAAAAAAACAAGAGGAAACGAAGCAAAATGTCAGGAAAGCAGTGCTTCCATAAGGGAGCAGAGCTTCTTAAAACCTCTGTTATGGTGATACCATTGAGGCCATTTTTGTTTTTAAAAGCTATTTTCTTGGCAGTAAATCTACAGAAAACTTAATTTGCTATAAGTGTTTTGACAAGAATTCTCTAGCAGCTATTTAAGATGAGCTGAGTCACTGTCTTGTCTTATATTTAGTCTCCCGTAAAATCTTTCTAGGAGTTCCCTTTGTGGCTCAGTGGTTGACGAACTCGACCAGCATCCATGAGAACGTGGGTTTGATCCCTGGCCTCACTCTGTGGGCTAAGGATCCGGTGTTACTGTAAGCTGTGGTGTAGGTTTAAGACATGGCTCAGATCCCACAGTGCTATGGCTGTGGTGTAGGCCAGCAGCTACAGCTCCGATTCAACCCCTAGCCTGGGAACCTCCATATGCCATGGATGCGGCCCTAAAAAGATAAGTATATAAATAAATAAAATCTTTCTAAATTCATAATATTGTCTGAGGGAAGTTTTAATCCCAGTCAAGTAGCTCTCTCATTTTGAAGAAGTAAAAAAATCCATGTTATTACTTGAAAAACTCAAAAGTCGACTGAGGTCATTAATTCTCAAGTGTTAAGGTTAGACCTACACAATCGAGATGATGAAAGAAAGGTAAGGCATTATGAATGAGTATTGTCTCAGTGGACTATCTGAGGCTCAAGCTCGAGGCTCAAGCAGAAAAATTCAAACTACAGAAAAGTTTCAAAAGTAGTATAAGGAACACCCACACAGTTTTCATCTAGACTCACCCGTTATTAACATTTGCAACATTTGCTTTAACTTTCTCTACCTATACACACTATTACTATTATTCTGATGAAACACTTTAGAATTCATTGCAGGCAAAATCATTCATTCCTAAATGTCACCATGTATCTCCTAAGAACAAGGACACCATCCTACCTAACCACAATACAATCACCAAATTCGGATCACAGCACTGATACAATATTATTACAGTTCATATTCAAATGACACCAATTTATCTCAATAATGTTCTTTGTGGCACTTAAAAAAAAAATTCCAGGACCCAATCTAGGATAATACACTGCATTTACTTGTCATGTCCCTTTAGTTTCCGTTAATCTGGACGTTTCTTCGCCTTTCGTCTACCTCTGAAGAGTGTGGGTAGTTGTTCTGAGGAATATCCTTCAATCTCGGTTTGCCCTATCACTTCCTCATGATTCAGGTTATGCATTTGGGGCAGGAATCCCACTGTGTTCCTTTTCAGTGCATCATGTCAGAAGACACACGTTAATCTCTTTCATTACTGGGGATGCGAACCCTGACCACTTGTTTTTAATGCTGTACAACAGATTTTTCTGAAACAGTTATACTAAATAGTTACATAGCTAATACCCTCCATCATCATTATGTAAGCTTACCTGCTCACATACATCACGGCACATTTGGTTATCCTTAGAATGATTACAACACAATGCACCTAGGGAGAAAAAATAAACACCTAATGTTGCCTACTGTTAAATAAACAAGATGATTAAGCTAAGCCAGATGGTTACACAAAGCATTTACGCAACAGATTATTATTATCCATTTTAACTCAACAAAACTTTGCTGCCTACCTATTATAAGCCAAGGGAAGTGCTATGTTTGAAGATATGGGTCTGGCCCTCAAGAATCCTGCAGTCTAATAGGGGAGACTGTCATGTAATAATAATAGCTATTATGTACTGTGTACTTTCTACATGTCAGAATTTTATTGCTTGCTTTACGGATTGTTTCATTCAAACTTCACAATTACCCTATGGGCTATATTCTATTATTAAACCTATAATGGAAGGTTAAATTATAAAAAAAGATACAAATTTGTTTTGGATATGTTAAATATAGGCCTCCATTATCTAAGTGAAATAGAGATTAGGTCGGAAGACTAAAAGGGTTGAGATGGGGTTGGGAGCTTGGGGTGAAGTTGTAGAGGTGGGGAAACAGCCAGTGTGGAAAGCAATGGAGGCAACTATAGATGTTTCTCAAATCTGTGTTCTATGAAACACTGTTTCATGAGTTGTTATTTATCTATCCCTCAAGAGAAAATGTTTCATGTTCAACTAAATTGGAAATGAAGGATGAAAAAGTTAAAAGGAATTCTTTACTGCAGGACTTCATGAAGGCTTTAACATGTTAACATGCACCATTAATCTCCTAAAAAGGGATCTAAGAAGATAGATTTCTCAGAGCACTGAATACTTTTTTCATGCCATTTATTAACATTTCAGATGGCCAATTTGGGAAACACCACAATAAAGAAAAAATGTGGTCCAGCAGCCTTATGGGCCCTGAGAAATTAATAATTTGGTGACAGAGATAATCAGCAAGGATGTGTTACTATTCTAGAGTGTAGCTGACTGGACAAAAAGATACAGGGGGCATATGTGCCTGTGTGGCACAGCAGGTTGAGGATCAGTGTTGCCCTAGCTGTGCCTCAGGTTGCAACTGTGACACAGGTTCAAAGCCTGGGTAGGGCACTATAACTTGCCACAGGTGCAGCCAAAAAAAAAAAAAAAAAAAAAGATATAGCTGGATTGATCAGGGCCTGTTTAGACTACCAAGTCAAAAGATACAAGGACATGAAAATATTACATTTCAAGCAGCTGGATCTAATCCAATGGTTTAAAATATATTTGTGGAGTTCTCATGTGGCTCAGTGTCTTAAGGATTCAGCATTGTCACTGTGGTGGCTCAGGTCATTGCCATGGTGCAGGTTTGATCCCTGGCTTGGGAACTTCCACATACTGCAGGTGCAGCCAAAAATGAAAAAAGGAAAAAAATATATATTTGCACATAATCTCTTCAGTGAAATCTATATAATTTCAGTGTACAAATTAGATGAAAGCTGAGTTTTTTTGACTGAAGGTAGAATTAGTACTGGGGAGAAATGAATGAATAATAAGGGAACAAAAAAGGTCCTCTTTAGTTCTTATGAACAATGCTCTTGAGTTCAAAACTAGAAATTGTTAGTCCACAAAACAATGATGGGGTATATGATATTAGTGACATCACTATAGTTTAGTTTCATAAAAAACTATTGTATATTGTGGGGCTGGCTTTCTAATACTATGAGAAAAGGTGTCTTAAAGTTCTAAACATTTGACTTAAAAATTCTGAAAAAACAGGATTTCATTAAGCTTCAGAAATCCAAAAAAAATTCCTTGCTGTAGTTACTTTCTTAGAAGCTCTAATTTGAGGGAGAGCCCAAATCACTCAGACTTTCTAACAACACCTCTTCTCCCCTGCCATGCCACATCATGCCAACCACCCCTCCAAGATTCTGTTATGTCCCCAGCCTTACCAGAAGGGAGAAAGCAGGTGGGGGAGGAGGGAGATTTCCCATGTGATACTGACGTGCCCTTTCAAAGTGCTCAAGTTGTTGTCACTTTCTACCATCCTCCTACACAAAGGTCATAGGAGGGCAGAAAATTCAGCTGATCAAGAGCAAAGATAACTCAAGATAACATATGGTCCCAATAAGTACAGGCTTAGCAAAAAGTAAACAGTCAGGCAGACAAGAGTCTGACTTGGGCCTAGGATTTTTGGGAAAAAGGTTCTTGGAGCAAAAGTCTATTTAGAACAGAAACATAAAACATGCCATAAAACTCCAGTAACAATGGAAGGTTTTATTAAAAACAGAAAAGCCTATTTTTTTTGTCTATTTAATGGTGAAGGTCAAACTTAGAGTGACATGACTTCCAAAGTTAAATTTTTAAAATAATTTTTATTAAGAAACCCTAAAATTTGGAAAATAAGAAAAATGATCTAGTATTCCCACTGTCGTGCCAGAGCATGTGTTGACATTTTGACATACTTCCTTCTAGTCTTTCCAAAAGCCTTCTGAAATATTTGACAAAATGGGATTAAAGAGAGCAGCCTGAAATCTTCGGGTAAAAATGCCCTCCCCCCTCCCAACCAAGCATTCCTCTGCAACAGTACATTTCCTCCCCCGAGAGGACTGCCACCGTCCTAGAACAGACTAGGAGACCTACACTTCATCACATTTTCCATACTCTATTTTTAACCTTAGTCATCATTGAATTAGTGACATCTTTCATTCTCTGAAAAAATAAAAAAACTTATTAGAATCTTAAATGCTGCATATTTTTCCAAGAAATACAGGTCTACAAATAGACATCAATTCGTAAGCCTTCATTAAGAATGAGGGCAAAGGATTCAATGCAATTAATGTGGCAATTAAAGGTCCTTTTTTTTTTTTCAGAGCTTTTAAAATGGATTAATTGGGTCATTCAACTATTAGAGTGCAAAAAAACCCAAAAAACAAACAAACAAACAAAACCCTCTCCAAGGCCTAATGCTTTATACAAGAAAAGAGTGAATTCTAGAAATGTTTTGTTTTTATAATTTGATTCTAATCTAATTTCTTGTTATTCAAGAAAAATAGTTTAAAACTCTGGTTTTCACAAGATGGAATTGAACAGTTAAAGTCAGTTCAAAATAACACTTGATATTGACATGATGAAAATATATAACACAGGTTATTAAAGACATAAGGATGAATGTCATATTTTACATTCTTATTCCAAGAGTCTGTAGTCATAAAATTAGTAAAAAACAAAACCTGATCACTAAAGACCAAGTACACTGGGTTTAAGAAGGTATTAGCATAACCTAGAAATACACGAGCAGAAACATCCAGTAATTAGAAACATCAATGGCTGCTGGTTTGGGCCACAGGTCTATTAAAGATAGGCAAGTAGGCAGGAAGCACATGCTCCAGCCACAAGGGAAAAATGCAAGTTCTAAGACCAACCAGCATCTAAAAAAGCAAATATACACCCTAATCTAAAACTAAAATATTCATAGAATTACAGGACTTTTGAAGTTAAAAGAGATTTTGCCACAGAAGCCTCTCCAAAGCTATAATTCAATTTGGTTAATGAAAAGCCATTCTTGCTTTCTTTTCTAAAGAAAATAAAGATTCCTTCCAATTAAGGTATTCCTAAGGAATTACTAAAGGGTAAAAAACCAAAATCCTGGAAAAAGATCATTCCAAATAAAAAAGATGCTAATTAAAATATATGATTTTACTTTCAATCAAATTTATATCTTCAAAACAGCCTGGAAAGTGACAATAATCACTTTTAAAATATTTAAACAACTGCAACTTTAACTTATAAATGCATTCTTGCAATTATTACGACTTCAAAAAATATAAGTACTTGTGTATATTCATGAAATATACACAAGAAAGAGCCAAACAGTAAAATGATTATCTATATACCCACCAAATGGATTCAACACTGCTAAAATCTTTTCATATCACTTTATTCATCTAAACACATACACATGATGGTTTTTTTCTGAATCATTTACAAGCTACAGACATCCTTCTGCATTGCTTGCTCCATTCTGCACTACTGCCAACTGTAAATTAAGCTTCTAGTATCAATATGACTGCCAGCTTAATTGTTTTATATAACCTTCCATGACATCACTTTTTCTAATCAAGGGCCTACCATTGCTTCCTACCATTCCATTTTTAATTTTTTTCCAAGTCTTCTCACCATCCCTTCCCTGATTTTTCATTATTTTTTAACAAGGAAAGCCTAAACATTTACCTTGAATACAGCCTTCTGTCTGAAATGCCCTCTTTCTGCTGACCTAAATTCTAAATTTTAAGCTTTGTTTTTCAAGGCTTAAATCCCATCTCAACTCTTAGTAAACCTTTCTTTTCCAACAACTCCAGGTCATGTTGGTTTTCTGGTTATTTAAGGTCCTACTATTCTAGTCAGAACTGGAAACTTTAACACCTCTTAACTCCTCTCTAATACTTTCATGTGTGTACTGATGATAGTTCCAGATTGAATGGAAACTTCCTGTACCCATTTAGCATAGTGCTCAGCTCAAAAAAAATTATTTATTCATTGGTTAATAAGTAATAATTTCCTACTTATACAATGGATGTACAAACAGTTTATTTCTTTCACTGTACCACTGCCACAGCACATTTCACATGGTGACCAAGCCATAATTTAGCAAACGTAACATGGAGTTGTTGACCCAGGTCAAAAGACCATATGCACAGGCACAGAGGTATGTAGCCAGCTGGTAGTCGGCTCTGCAGGTTAAGGTCAAAATGAGCTGGGGCTGGGAAAGTTTTATGCTGTGCAGAAACCTTGAGGAAATGGAGGAAGCTGGCTAGTGGGGAGTGGGAAATGCAAGAGATTCACATAGAGAAGCTCTGAGAGGTAGAAAGACTGTCTCTAAAAGTAGTCTTGGTTCTTGGCAGCTTTCCAGTTCCCAGAGCAGTCCCTGAGGTTGTGCTGTGTTCAACTGCCTATGCTTGGATGTCCATGTGTTCCCTTTAGATGTGACATAACTAGCTACCTAATCCTGAGCTACCCTGGTTTCTGCTCATTTCAGAGTCAAAAGAACCTTAACATAGACATTCATCACTAGGAAACAACAAACCAAATGATTACCAAGATCCCCCCCAAAGATGCTAACAGCCAGTATTCTCAGATAATTACCTTCTTTATCCTATGCTGCAGGACTTCTATTTATAAAACAAGAGATCTAAAAGTATGTGTGTTTGGCTCTGAATGGCATATTCCATCATCAGACTGTTTCTCTTAATACTTAATATACTTTTCTTGAAGTCTTCTTCATGTAATCTATGTGCTCTACAGCATCCATCATATTATGTTCTATATACCTGACTAAATCACATGATTTTTTCCCTCAAATACATTCAGATTAAGAATATAAATTGACATGTACTAATACAACCACATAAAATTAGCAGTGTAGATATTATACACTTTTTGATGATATTTATGCCTGATTTTCTCACTAAGCCATAAAACTCACGAAAGCAGAGACCATGTCTGTTTTTGCTTACCACATTGTATATGGAGTGCCTATTACAGTGTCTGACACTATAAATAGCTTAACAAATATTTGCTGAATGTAATACTGCTGGGTATGAATTTAGTCTAACAAGCAATAAACCAGGGGGAGTTATTCCATCTTAAACATATAAAAAAAAATGGAAAATTTGAAGTTCCCATTGTGGCTCAGCAGTTAACGAACCCAACTAGTATCCATGAGGATGGGGGTTCAATCTCTGGCCTCGTTTAGTGGGTTAAGGATCTGGTATTGCCGTGAGCTGAGATGTGGGTTGCAGATGCGGCTGGGATCTGGGGTTGCTGTGGCTGTGGTATAGGTGGGTAGCTATAGCTCCGATTTGACCCCTAGCCTGGGAACCTCCATATGCTGCCAGTGTGGCCCTAAAAGGACAAAAATAAATAAATAAATAGTGGAAACTTTGATTATCTTCCTGGATCACCTGCCAGCTCTCTAATGTGCTCCTCCTTATCTTCTCAACCTCAGTAAATGGCATCATTTTTCACTAAGTTGCTCAAGGTAAAAATCTGTAATCTTTAATTTCTCCTTCTTTCACTTCCCACATCCAGTCCATGAACAATATATCTTGAATCTCTCCTTTTCTATCTCCACCACCACTCTAAGTCACCATTATCTAACTCTTGCTTCAACTACTACAATGACCTTCTAGCAGCCCTGCTTTTACTTCTACACTATTAAAATCACTTTTTTTTCATTCAGCAGCCAGAGCGATCCAAAGTAGAAATCAAGGTACATATGCCTTATCAACTATACTTTAATTAAAAATTAATTTAAAAAGAGGAGTTCCCGTTGTGGCGCAGTGGTTAACGAATCCGACTAGGAACCATGAGGTTGCGGGTTCGGTCCCTGCCCTTGCTCAGTGGGTTAACGATCCGGCGTTGCCGTGAGCTGTGGTGTAGGTTGCAGACACGGCTCGGATCCCGAGTTGCTGTGGCTCTGGTGTAGGCCGGTGGCTACAGCTCTGATTCAACCCCTAGCCTGGGAACCTCCATATGCCGCGGGAGCGGCCCAAGAAATAGCAACAACAACAACAACAAAAAGACAAAAGACAAAAAAAAAAAAAAAAATTAATTTAAAAAGAAATTAAAAAAAATAAATATGTCTTATTTCAAAGTCTATTGGTGGAGTTCCCGACATAGCTCAGCGATTAACGAACCCCACTAGCAACCATTAGGACAGGGGTTCAATCCCTGGCCTTGTGCAGTGGGTTAAGGATGCGGCGCTGCCGTGAGCTGTGTTGGAAGGTCACAGATGCAGCCTGGATCCCATATTGCTGTGGCTGTGGTGTATTCCAGCAGCTACAGCTCCGATTAGACACCTAGCCTGGGAACCTCCATATGCAGCAGGTGAGGTCCTAAAAAGACAAGTAAGGAAAAAAAAAAAGTCTATTGGTTTCTATCTGCACAAAAAATAAAATCCACAACCCTTATGTGGCTTTCTGTACTGTCTATCCCTGGCTTACTCTTACTATGTTGCAACCATACTGACCATCTATTCCTTCCTGCCTTAGGTCCTGGTCACCACCCCAGTCTTTCCTAAGGAAAGCACCTTTGGGCTTCAGATTTCAGTTCAGAATTTTACCTTCTTAAAGAGGCCTGTCCTGTTATCACTATGTAAAGAACCATTTCCCTCTACCCACACAATTCTCTGTGCTATTATCTAGTTTCCTTCATAGTATACTTAACACTATCGGAGATAATTTTATTTATCTGTTTGTTGTCTATCTTTCCTCTGCTAGAATAGAAGCCTCCTGAGAGCAGCAACCCTGCACCCAGAACAGTGCCTGTTCGTAAGCACTCAAATATTTTTTGAGTAAACAAACCCCTGTAGTATGTTTTGCTCTTTTTTTTTTTCTTTTTAGGGCTGCATGTGGAAGTCCCCAGGCTAGAGGTAGAATCAGAGCTACGGCAATGAGAGATCCGAGCCATGTCTGTGACCTGCACCACAGCTCATGTCAATGCCAGATCCTTAACCCACTGAGCAAAGCCAGGGATCAAACCCCCATCCTCACGGATCCTAGTTGGGTTCATTAACCACTGAGCCACAGAGGGAACTCCCTGTTTTGCTCTTTTAAAAAAACCACATTTATAATATATCAAACCACCTCCTTGACATCACCCCACTTTCTTCTAGAAGTAGCAAAAAGTATGATTAATTAAAAGTATGATTACTGAAAGATTGTTTAAATCTATGGCTATAAGACAGGACCTTTTAGTAGCACACCAGAATAAACTATCATATCTGGTCTATCACCAATTCCAGCTCTTTTTACAGTGTGGGCCAACATAATTCTTTCCGAAGAGATCTGCTTCTTATTACCTTCCTCCAGATAGGCGGTTGCTTTTTCTAACTTAAAATTCATTACATTTTTTTTTTTTTAGGATTCCACGTTGACTATTACATAATTTCTTAAATGTCAACTTATTGAAACCTAGCCTTTAATGCTACATCTTGCCCTCTTCTGCACTATTACAAAACATCTTAAATAGAAACAGAACTACTATCAGGTGCCATAACACACAGATCCTGAGACTGCAGAATAGGGTCCCATCCCATTCTCCAAAGGGAACACTCTAGGTGTTGGGGAGGAGAGTTGGGGGGTTGAAGGGATCAGAAAGTACACAGAATAGGAAGTGTGGCACTATTCCAATGTAAAGGATGTGGCCAAACTTCACAACAGATCACAATAATTAAGCAAGTCAAATCATCCCTCCTGCACCCCCTCCCCAGTGCCTCTCTCCCCTCCAAGAGGAAAAAAATCTCTAAGTCAGAACAGATAAGACTTGTAAAATGCCTTATATCAGGGGAGACAGGAGTACCCAACCCTGGATGGGGTAAGGAGATGAGAAAGAAGTCTGGACAGGAATACAAGCCAGGGCTTCATTGAAATACAATTTAATATTGTGTTCTTAATTTCTGTTTAGGATTGAAGAACATTTTCCACATTTTATACAAATCCACAGTGGAAGCCTTTTGTCCATTGTATTACTCAATGCCTTTATGTAAGGAACCAGGCAACATATGCTTAAGAATTTAGTACAAGGGACAAATCTCACTTTTAGATCAAACTAGGAATTTTTCCTTTTACCAAACAATGCAAACTTTATCTTGCCATGGACTTTGAGAACTGGAAGGGCCTTGAGAAATCAGTCATCTAGCCCAGAACTTTCTAAAGAAAGTTTTTTTTTTTTTTTTGGCTGCACCTGGAGCATATGCAAGTTCCTGGGTCAGGGACTGAATCCAAGCTTCAGCTGCGACCTACACCACAGTTGTAGCAATGACAGATCCTTAACCCACTGTGCTAGGTGGGTATCGAATCTGTGCCTCAGCAGCAACCCAAGGTGCTGCAGAGACAATGCCAGATCCTTAACCCACTGTGCCAGAGCAGGAACTCCAGAAAGAAAAGAATTATCTAAGCAAACAATTTTCATCCTTCCTGTGCATAACAATTTTATTGAGATGTAAATCATGTTAAAATAATTAAACAAGGAGGCCATTAGACTGAGGTGGCTGCAATGCCTTAGTAGCCTACCTAAGCAAACCAAAACCTATGTCTATAATGCCTCAAGGTTAGGAAATCAGAATCCTAAGGACAATCAACCACAAAGAGCCACCTAGGCTCGCCCATATAAGGCACCTACTGAAGTTAGAGCCAATCAAATAATTTCCTTGCTTTGCTTCCACTTCTATAAAAGTCTTTCCCCAGGGGCTGTTAATTTCCATTTGGCACTGCCCAATTAAAATCAATATTTGCTCAAATAAACTCTTAAAATTTTAACATGCCTCAGTTTATTTTTAACAATTACACACCTCAAAATTTATCCCTTTAAGCTTTACAATTCAGCTGTTTTTAGTATATTCACAGAATTCTGCTCACCACTATCCAATTTTGAACATTTTTATCACCCGAAAAATAAATCCCATACCTTTTAGCAGTCATTTCCCCATTCTCCCAGCAACAAGTTTCTTTACCACAGGAATCCTTGCCAATTATTGTGAATCTAATGTATTTTGTTAATTTATAAGAGAAGGGTACAGTGTACAGTGTTTCCCAAACTTATTTAATAGCTAACATTTCAGAGCTTACTAGATGCTATTCTAAATGCTATACAAGTATTACCTCAATTAATTATCACAATAAAATCTATCAGAATTTCTACATACAATAAATGTCGATATTTAAGCACAAAAAGACTAAAGCTAAGTAATTTGTTCAAATAGTCTAAACTATTCTACTTTACAGAGTCTCCCTCAGAACTGACTAGTTGTGGGGTAAGAATGCACAAGCAGTATTCTTTTTTTTTTTTTTTGCTTTTTTTTTTTGCTTTTAGGGCCGTACCCTCGGCATATGGAAGTTCCCAGGCTAGGGGTCAAATAGGGGCTACAGCTGCCGGCCTACACCACAGCCACAGCAACTGCAGGATCTGACCATTAGCGACCTACACTACAGCTCAGGGCAATGCCTGATCCTTAACCCACTGAGTGAGGCCAGGGATCAAACCCACATCCTCATGGATCCTAGCTGAGTTCGTTAACTGCTGAGCCACGAAGGGAACTCCAGGACAACGAGCATTCTATGAATCATAACTCTGGAAGTGCTTTAGTTCAATTTCTTTAACTTAAGAAGAAAAATGGGGACCAGAAAGGTAAGCTGATTTAGCCACAAATACAGCATTCTCTCTCCTCTGATTTGTCTAATTGACAGCTAAAGTTTAGAACCAAGTTAAAAATAAGGAGCCACAGGTTCTTGACAATTCTCTCCCTTCTTTAAACAGTCTTGTCTCTAAAACAACAATAAAAAACAACAAACAAACAAAAAAACCCAAAATTTTAACTCTGTAAGTTAAACTTTGTTGAGATTGATTTTGCTCTTTCTAGGTGTGTCTCCCTGTAAACAGTGCTCTTCACCACTTTTTCGTGTATAAATCCCAGCCATCTTTCAATGGCTAGTTAAATTGGGGGAAATCAATTTTCTTCCCACCCTAGGCGGAGGTCATCTCTCTCCCTCCGTGCACTCACAGCCTTTCTTCTCCTCTGGACAATTCGAGCTGCTCCCATCCCTGCTGCACCCTACCTCCTAGCCAGAGCTGCTGAAGGGCAGGAGTTGGCATCAACTCCTTTAAAAAGCCCAGCACGTGGGAGACACTCAAAAAGCACTCTCTACTCCTGGTCTAATTCCTCCAGAGCAAGAACAAAACTCTCCTCAAGCCTTCCAGCCCCCAAAGAGAGCGTTTACTGATTTGTAATTTGTCTCCTGCCAGAGCTCAGCGCTGTGTTGGAAACACCGCATACCCAGAGCGAACGGCAGCAGAATCGGATTTACAAGGCTTGACCCATTCTCTTCTGAGACTTGAGAAGTCAGGCAGCCTGTGGGGGCCCATCAATGCTCGCTGCCCGAGGTCGGCCTTTCTGAACCGAGGGTCAAGTAACTAGTAAAAATAACTGGCCAGGGCGGTGGAGCCTCCGAAATCCCATCCAACCCTCGCGACGTTCCTGAGCGACGGCATTTCACCCTCTTCGGACAGAGACCCGAGCCGGGTGAAGGGATATGGGCCGAGCTGGGGTCCTCGTTCGGTGGGTGACAGAGCAAGGCCTCGAACCTGGGTCATTACTCCCAGTTGAGCAGATCCGCGCGGGGAGAGTAAGGGTGGACAAGGGTTCCGCCCGTCCCGCCTCAGCAACCCCGGCCGCCTGCTGGGACCTCCGGACCCTGGGTTGCCAGAGGCGGGCCGGGTCTGGGGGTCGCACGCACCCCCGCCCCCTGTCCCGCGCCATCTTGGAGCGCAGAGGCGGCCGCTCTGGACCGCCCCGAACAGCTGCTCCAGCAGTTACTTACCCGCACTGCCCGGGGCCAGGCTCCCTATCACCTCCGCGACCCCCGCCACGGCTAGCAGAAGCAGCAGCGTGCCTCGCGGGGAGGCCCGGACCGTCGCCATGTCCGGGCCGGGGGATGTGGAGCCGCGGGATGCTCGGACCCAGCCTGCCTGCCTCGGCCGCCGCAGCCGCAGCTCGCGGAGGCCCCGCCCCGGCGGCTTGGGCCCTTGGTGATTGGCTGCGATGCATCCAAGCCCCGCCCCTCGGCAGCACGGACTTTCCAAAACCTGCTGGGGGCGGGAACGTGCCCGAGACGCCCGCTCTTTGTTAAGGGCCAGCTGTGTGTCGACTTCTTCCTCGGAGTCCCGCTGCCTGCATTCTGCAAGAGGGAGTCAGAGGGTGTGAGAGCTGGAAGAGGCCTTTGAACACCTCGACCTCCTGAAGTTTGCAGATGGGATCACGGAGGTACAGAGAGGAGAGCACCTGCCCAGAGTCACACTCAGAGTTCGCCTGAGAAAGACTGAACCAAAGGGACCTCTCCCTTTCAAGTACCCACAATGATCCACTTAATATCCTTTTGGCTTCACCCTGAAGAAAGGGTGTCACCGGGGACAACCCTGATACTTGAGGGACTCTTCTGCAGACAAGGACTCGAAGCATAGATTCACCACCAAAGCTCTTTGGCATGTGTAGCCTTAATGTCTCTTTGATGTATTAAGTACCTATTCGTATCAGGAAAATGTAGGGGGATGAATGCTCTTGTGTCTACACATGCAGAGCCTTGAATGTCAGGTTGGATTTAGACTTTAAGAGACAAGGAGGTGGGTCCCCACTCCTTATCCTCACAGATAAGGAATGTTTCAGAGGATTCACTTGCTATCAAAGCATTCTCCTCCCCCCTCAAAGCTTTCTCCTCCCCCCCTTGTCTGACCTCTCTCTTCCTTCCCCCCTCTCTCTTCCAGTCCCGAATTACATAATACCCTTTCCCTTTCCTTTTTGAAAAAGCACAACCACAGTTACATTTTTAAAATTCCTTGGTATCATTAAATAGCTAGTGTTTACATTTTTGTGATTGCCTCATAATTTTCTCTTACAGTTTTTCAAGTTCAAACCAAAGTCCATATATTGAAGTTGGGTGTATGTCTTTTAGGTCTCTACCTATTCTCTCTCTTCTAGGTTTACAAAAGGAAACTATGAATAAGTTAGGATAATTTTTCTAAAACATTTGCTCCGGCAACAACTCTTATGCGTCTCTTAGAGGCCACCTCTTTTCTTACAGGATCAGGTGACATGCACTTATGCAACATGATGTCAGAAGTTCTCAGCATGTAGATCAAATTACCTTTTCTAGCTTCATTCCACATTCTCCCTGCACCCCTGCCACCATCCTTTCAGAACTTCTTACCTTGTCTGAACCTCATATTTCCTTCCCCCCTCTGTCACAACCATGTGTCCTCTGCCCAGGATTCCCCAATTCTTATGGGAACCCAACTCAGCTGAGGGAACTAAGACGGTTGCTCTAGGCCCAACTGTGCCCTGAAAAGACTTGAGCAGGAAGTCTTGAGCCTGAGCAGATTCTGTATGAGATAACCAACACATCTTGGTTTGTGTGGGATTGTCTTGGTTTTAAAACTGAAAGTCCCATGTCCCAGGAATCTCATCAGTCCCAGGCAAAATGGGACAGTTGGTCTCTTTAGTTCTGTGTACCTCAGAAAATGTCATATGGGAGACCCAAAGGAGGCTTCCAGATGGAAAGATTGGGTCATACGGATACTAGATCCCACTCCCAAGGTAATTCAATAGGTGAACTGATTATTAATAAGCTTTGGAGATGGGTCATTAGATCACTGGGTTCCTGTATTTGTTTCCTAGGCTGCTGTTAACAAAGCACCACATACTTCATGGCTTAAATAACAGAAGTCTATTGCCTCAGAGTTCTTGAAGCCAGAAGTCTAAGATCAAAGTGCTGGCAATGTTGGTTCCTTTTGTGAGCTATGACGGAGAATCTGATTCATAACTTTCTCCTAGCTTCTGCTGGTTTGCTGGCACTCTTTGGCACTCTTTGGCTTGTAGACGCATCACCTTGTTCTCTGCCTTCCTGTTTACATGAAATTTTCTTTGTGTGTGTATTCATGTCCAAATTTCTCCTTTTTAAAAGGATGCCAGTCATATTGACTTAAGGGGCCCACCCTACTCCAGTTTGACCTCATAGTAACTTATTACATCTGTGATTCTGAGGTAGGGGGATTATAACCTCAACATAAGAATCTGGGAGGCACATAATTCATCTCATAACAGTCCCTAAAGGAAAGACCATCTACGTGCCCCCTCAGAAGTTATTGACTGAAGGGGAGGCTGAAGAAGGAAGATAAGGATAAAGGACTGACCAGTTGCTACTGGTCAGAGCATCACATGGTGGCTTAAACAACAGAAGTTTGTTGTCTCTGAGTTTTTGAAGCTAGAAGTCGAAGATCAAAGTGATTCTAAGTCCCCTAACAGTAGGAATGGTTGAGCTCATCTCTGTCGACTCACAGAGGTGACACCTGAGGTCTTATGTACAAAGTGAATGCTTGAATACTTGGAGATTTCTTAGCTATAGAATCAAAAATGACTTACTTCCAGGTAACTTCATGAAATATAATGGCAGAGTTGCTCTGGAAAAGCAAACCAATGTAGCTGAGGGACCCTGACAGTAAAGACAATTTCTCTACTACTGAGATGTATAATTGCAATAGATGTATTTTAACAACATGACTGAGATTTGAGTTGTGATCCTGAGCGGCTAAGTGGAAGCTGCTTGAGATCCGCCCACCCCAAAAGATGGCTGGCCTTATCCCGAGGGAAGTCAGAAAATAGGAAGATTGATGCCCTTCTTGGCCAAGTGTTCTCAGCCTGCTATTTGGCTCATCCACCCTCCTGTGAGGGGATCCCATAAAGCAGATGGGATCTGGGGATTCTATTGATTACTTCTGATTGAGGCAAGTAGTCTGACACTGGTCTCGGCATGAGCAGGAGGCCTGAACAAGTAGGATGTCCATTTTAGGATGACCTTGTTGTTTTGTGACAAAGCCAATAACATATTTCTAGTTTCCCACTGTTCAGACCACCAGAAGCAGCTAGCTTTCCCATGAGACAGAGATATGAGCAGTATAATATGGTGGAAAGAACGTGGGGCTCAGACATACCTGCGTCCAAGTTGCACTTCTCTGAGTCTCAGTTTGTCCCTTCCCTTTGATCTTAGACTTCTTGTGAATACTAAAGAAGATACTGTATTTAAAATGTCTAACATAGTGCTTGACAGAGAATGATGTTAAATACTCTAGAACAATGAAAGGTAGGGACCACCTTCCACTTGGGCCACAGGACTCCCTGGCTGGATTTACTTCCTACTTTCTCCCCAACTCCCCAGGAGCGAAGATTCAAAAGCCTAGAGTTGCACTGATATGGTATCCATTAAGCACATGTGCCTATTGAGTACTTGAGATATAGCAAGTCCAAATTGAAATGTTCTGGAACAAACTTAAAGAGGATTTAAAGAAATGAAAAGATAGCCCATGCTCCTGGACTGGAAGAATTAGTATCATGAAAATGGCCATGCTACCCAAATAAATCTACAGATTTAATGCAATCCCTATCAAACTACCCAAACATTTCACAGAACTAGAACAAACAATCCAAAAATTTATATGGAACCAAAAAGGCCCAGAATTCCCAAAGCAATTCTGAGGGGGAAAAAAAAAACAAGAAGAAGGCATAACTCTCCTAGACTTCAGACAATATTACAATGCCACAGTCATCAAGACAGTGTGGTACTGGTACAGAAACAGACATACAGATCAATGGAACAGAACAGAGAACCCAGAGATAAACCCAGACACCTACTGTCAATTTATCTTTGAAAAAGAAGGCAAAAATATAAAACGAGGGAAAAGATAGTCTCCTCAGCAAGTGGTGCTGGGAAAATTGGACAGCTGCATGTGAATCAATGAAACTAGAATACATCATCACACCATGCATAAAAATAAACTCAAAATGGCTTAAAGACTTAAACATAAGACATGACATCATAAAAGTCCTAGAAGAGAATATAGACAAAACACTCTCTGACATCAACTGTACTAATGTTTTCTTAGGTCAGTCTCCCAACGTAGTAGAAATAAAAACAAAAATAAATCAGTGGGAACTAATCAAATTGACAAGCTTTTGCACAGCAAAGGAAACCATAAAAAAGAAAAGAAAAGAAAAAGACAACCTACAGGAAGAGAGAAAATAGTTGCAAATGATGCAACTGACAAGGGCTTAATCGCCGAAATATACAAACTCAACAACAACAACAAAAACTCTACCAAAAAGATGGGAAGAAGGCCTAAATAGACATTTCTCCAAAGAAGACATACAGATGACCAACAGGCACATGAAAAAATTTTCAACATCACTAATTATAAGAGAAAGACAAATCAAAACTGCAATGAGGTACCACCTCCCAGTGGTCAGAATGGCTACCATTAATAAGTCTACAAATAATGAATGCTGGAGCTGTGTGGAAAAAAGGGAAAGAACCCGCCTACACTGTTGGTGGGAATGTAAATTGGTACAACTACTATGGAAAATAGTATGGAGGTTCCTCAGAACACTAAATATAGTACTACCATGTGATCCATCCATCTCACTCCTGGGCATATATCCAGACAAAACTTTCATTCAAAAATATACATGCACCCCTATGTTCACTGTAGCACCATTCACAATAGCCAAGACATGGAAACAACCTAAATGTCCATTGACATATGAATGGGTTAAGAAGATGTGGTACATATATACAATGGAATACTACACAGCCATAAAAAAACAATGAAATAATGCCATTTGCAGCAACTTGGATGCAACTGCACATTCTCATACTAAGTGAAATAAGAAAGAAAAGGACAAACACCATATGACATCACTTATATGTGGAATCTAAAATATGGAACAAGTAAACCTATCTACAGAACAGAAATATATTCACAGACATGGAGAACAGACATGTGGTTGTCAAGAGGGAGGGTGAGGGAGTGGGATGGACTGGGAGTTGGGGGTTAGTAGATGCAAATGATCACATTTAAAATGGATAAGCAGGAGTTCCCGTCGTGGCGCAGTGGTTGACGAATCCGACTAGGAACCATGAGGTTGTGGGTTCGATCCCTGGCCTTGCTCAGTGGGTTAACGATCTGGCGTTGCCGTGAGCTGTGGTGTAGGTTGCAGACACGGCTCGGATCCTGCGTTGCTGTGGCTCTGGCGTAGGCCTGTGGCTACAGCTCCGATTCAACCCCTGGCCTGGGAACCTCCATATGCCGCGGGAGCGGCCCAAGAAATAGCAACAACAACAACAACAAAAGACAAAAAAACAAAAAAAATAAAATAAAATAAAATAAAAAAAATAAAATGGATAAGCAATGAGGTCTTGCTGTTTGGCACATGGAACTATATCCAATCACTTGTGATAGAACATGATGAAAGATAATACAAGAAAAAGAATACATATATGACTGGGCCACTTGTCTGTACAGCAGAAATTGAGAGAACATTTTAAATCAACTATAATAAAAACATTTAAAAAATTCTCTGGAACCAGAATTGGAAGACTAAGTATGAAAACAAGAATGTAAAATATTACCAAAATTAATTTCACCCTTTTTAAAACTTGCTTTTGTTTTAAGACTTTCTTTTTTAGAGCACTTTTAGGAAAACTAAGCAGAAGGTATAGAGATTTCCCATATCCCCCTCTGCCTCAACATAACAACCTACTTAGACTCCTCCGCTTCCAACATCCCACACCACAGTGTACATTTGTTACAAATGAAGGTCATGCACTGACACATCATTATCACCCAAAGTCCATAGTTTACATCAGCATTCATTTTTGGTGTTAGACATTCTGGAGGTTTTGACAAATTATAACAACATATAGCTGCCATTATTCTTTTTCCTTTTTAAAATGCGGCTATTAGAAAACTTAAAAATTACATATGTGGTTCACTTTGGGGTTTACATAATTCTATTCTACAGTGCTGATGTAATTATCTTTCATTCTAAATAAGGGTTAATGCTTAGAGATTACCTTTAAAATAGCACCTTTTTTTGGGGGGGGGTTCTTTTTTTAGGGCTGCACCTGCAGCATATGGAAGTTCCCAGGCTAGGGGTTGAATCAGAGCTGTAGCTGCCAGCCTACACCACAGCCACAGCAACTGTGGGATCCAAGCCACATCTGCAACCTACACACAGCTCACAGCAAGGTGGGATCCTTAACCCACTGCGTAAGGCCAGGGATGGAACCCAAGTCCTCATGGATGCTAGTTGGGTTCGTTACCTCTGAGCCAAAACAGGAACTCCTAAAGTGGCACTTTTAAAATGTTACCAGTGATTTTGCCCTGAGCTCAAAAACAGCTTTCTGTATTTCAGATAAATAAAACCTATTACATCTTTTGATTTGTCTTTGTATAATTTCCCCATCATTTTACTTCTGTTGCTTTATATTTAAAGACAGTTCCCTGAAGAAATCATATAGTTGGCTGCTTTTTTCTTTTTAATTTAATCCAACAATATGTGTCTTTTAATTAGAGTGTTTAGACCATTTTGATTTTATATAATTACTGATGTGGTTGAGTTTAAATCTATCTTACAATTTGTTTTCTGTTTATTCCATTTGTTCTTTTTTCCACTTGTCCTACCTTCTTGAAGAATAATAGTGTTTGGAGTGTTGTCTGTATGATTTCATTTTATCTCTATTGGCTTATCAGCTCACCTTCTTTGTTTCATTTTTCAATAGGTGCTGTAGGGTTTGCAGTACACAGTTTTTAACTTACTACAGCCTACTTTTAAATAATAATTATCATTTTATGTCAAGTGTGAGAACATGACACCAGTATACTCCCACTCTCCCCTCCCATTTTTTGTGCTGAAATTTTCATACATTTTGCTTCCACACACTGTTATTATTTTGCTTTAAATGGTCAATTATCTAAAGAGGAGATTATAAAATGAGAAATAATGTGTTTTATATTTACCCATATGTTAAGTATTTCTGATACTCTTCATTCTTTTATGGAGCTCCAAATTTCTCTCTGTTATCTAGGGGAAGAGAAACATTTTAATTAAGAACATGACAGGTTTTGCTGATTTTAATTAACTGGGACCCCGTACATTGTTTTTTGGAGTTTATACATAGTAAATTCCTGAAGATAATCTTTAGTGGAAATAACTTTTTTCTGGGTTTGTTTAGCCTAAACACATTTTCTTATCATAAACGGACCTATCTTGGCAAAGGATAGGTCCATTTTGAATTCTTTAAGACTTTATGGCTTTGGAGTTCCCGTCGTGGCGCAGTGGTTAACGAATCCGACTAGGAACCACGAGGTTGCGGGTTCGGTCCCTGCCCTTGCTCAGTGGGTTAACGATCCGGCGTTGCCGTGAGCTGTGGTGTAGGTTGCAGACGCGGCTCAGATCCTGCGTTGCTGTGCCTCTGGCGCAGGCTGGTGGCTACAGCTCCGATTCAACCCTTAGCCTGGGAACCTCCATATGCCGCGGGAGCGGCCCAAGAAATAGCAACAACAACAACAACAACAACAAAAGACAAAAAGACAAAAGACAAAAAAAAAAAAAAAAAGACTTTATGGCTTTATTCTTTAAGGCTTCATGTGTGTACAGCGGGCCAATTTTTGGAAATATTTCTTAATTTCTTTTATGTTCCCAGTAATTTCTTTACAAAAACTAGACATGAGAGTAAGGCATTCATTTCCTCATTCCTTAATAAAGGGAGGATTATTAGAGTAGAAAAGTAGACAAAGAGGATAATTCCTAGCCTTTTGGATTTAAAAAGAAGACATTTGAAATTCCAGGCAGAGGAGTTCCCGTCGTGGTTAACAAATCTGACTAGGAACCATGAGGTTGCAGGTTCGATCCCTGCCCTTGCTCAGTGGATTAAGGATTAGGTGTTTCCATGAGCTGTGGTGTAGGTTGCAGACGGGGCTCAGATCCTGTGTTGCTATGGCTCTGGTGTAGGCCAGTGGCTGCGGCTCCGATTAGACCCCCTGGCCTGGGAACCTCCATATGCTGCAGGAGCGGCCCTGGAAAAGGCAAAAAGATCAAAAAAAAAAAAAAAAAAAAGAAAAGAAAAGAAATTCCAGGCAGAGACAGCGGTTTTAAGAATAAAATCTTTTGAGATATCAGAAGGTAACCCCAAAGGCTGAGGGCATAAAATAATTGAACAACAGACTTGTAAGAGTACCGTGATCAGTCAGATACAGTCTCTCTTCCCACATCAGTTCCCAACAAAATGATGGACCCAGTGGAGGAGGAGGAGAGGTGCTGGAGGAGAAGGGCCCCCTTGAGGGAGGCTGCAGTGGGGTGGGACACAGAACCCCAGAAAGGCTCGAGGATACGAGAGAAACGCTTGTTTTCCATGGAGCTCAGGGAAGGGACACCACCTCCTAAAGATCCCCTGCATTCGGCATGATGGGAATGTGGAGGAGAAATGGTTTCAAGTATGTCCTTTTCCTCGCTCCCCACCTAGAGTGACACAGAAGAGGAGCTGAACATTTTCTGTGCACGTGGAGGGGGGCAAGGCAGGAGGTGAGAGAGAGATAAAGGCTTGGCGAGGCCTCAAGATCAGAATGAGGAGGCTGTGTCTGCATGGTCCCTACAAGTGGACACCAGATGAGAATGCAGGTGTCAACAGGGATTGAGGATGACAACTGAGGGCCCGATGTCCTGCCTTCTCCCCCAGTCCCAGTTGGGGGTTTGGCTCTATGTATTCCTCTTAAAACTAGGAAGGGAAGTGGGGAGCAGCCTTGATTAAGCTGAAATCCCACTGAATTGACTAAGATTTCATCATTCAGCAGGAAGGGAACTTGCAGAGACAACTAGCTGCCCATCAAAGTTTTGTGCAGCCCTTCTAGAAGCTGTTGCTTGAAAGCAACTGCCCAGCCACAGCAAACATTTTCTAACTGCTGTTATGTTCTCTATTAATTTACTAACTAGGAGTATGGCCTTGGAAAACAAAGGATCCCTTGCCTTTGAGCAGCATCGGTGTATTTGACAGCCCCACTGGCCCTTATAATCAAGATCTCATAGGAGGAAAAGAAGCCCAACACCAAGGCATCCAACACTAACACATAAAATTGAGCTTTGTGACCTCAGTCTGTGACGCTGTTATGATATCCTGCCAGCCACGCGGAAGCCCTCTAAACATATGGGCCTGTGAGTGTGAAATTGTCCCCATGCTCTACTCTCCTTGCCTGTTTATTTCAGTAATTTTCAAAGTAAAAACATACTGTTATTTTTTGGTGGTGGAATCCTTTTCCCAACAATATCTTATAGAGTCTTTCCATATCAAATAGGAAAAAAAAGAGCTGTGTTTTATATGTTTATAAGTTCAAATTTATAATAATTAAAAATAATTAATTGGTTCAAAGATAATAAATGAGACTTTTTGTTTGTTTGTTTTCATTTTGTTGTTTTTTTCTTTTGGGGCTGCACCCTCAGCATATGGAAGTTCCCAGGCTAGGGTTCAAAACAGAGTTGCAGCTGCCAGCCTATGCCACAGTCACAGCCACGTTAGATCCGAGCCATGCCTGTGACCTACACCATGGCAATTAAACATCTTTAACCCACTGAGTGGGGCCAGGGAACAAACCCGAGTCCTCGCAGATGCTAGTCAGGTTTGTTACCACTGAGCCACAGTGGGAAGTCCTAATAAATGAGATTTTTTTTTTTTTTGTCTTTTGGTCTTTTTAGGGCCACCCCTGTGGCGTATGGAGGTTTCCAAGCTAGGAGTCAAATTGGAGCTGTAGCCCCCAGCCTACACCAGAGCTATAGCAACTTGAGATCCAAGCCACGTCTTCGACCTACACCACAGCTCATGGAAATGCCAGATCCTTAACCCGATGAGCGAGGCCAGGGACTGAGCCCAAATCCTCATGGATGCTAGTTGGGTTTGTTAACCACTGAGCCATGACGGGAACTCCCTAAATAGATGAGATTTTAATGAACACAAAAACTTGAAGTCTGGAATTATCTGGATGATAACTGCAGTCACATCAGTTTCAGCTTTATATCTGCATTTTGTATTGGTTGCCTGCTATAGAGAAAATCTTGATTCACAGAGATGCATGGTTTGCAAAGGGTCAGGGTTTTGAACTAGCCTACTTTGCAATCTCTTGATTCAAATTAAGATAGTACCTTGAAAAAGAAGTACTGAGAAGTTCTTATTTCAGTATTAACTCATGAATATTTGTTGTCCATACCAAAACCTGCCCATGGATATTCATAGCAACTTTGTTCATTATTGCCAAAACTTGGAAGTAACCAAGATGTCCTTAGTAGTTACGTGGTTAAATAATCTGTGACATGCCCAGACCATGGAATGCTCTTCGGCACTACAAAGAAATGGGCTATCAAGCCACAAAACGACACGGAGGAAACTTAAAATATTACTAAGTGAAAGTCAATCTGAAAAGGCTGCCTACGAAATGATTCCAACTCTGACATTCTGAAAAGGCAAAATTATGGGGACAATAAAAAGATTAGAGGTTGCAAGGGCTTAGAGGAGGAGGGAGGGATGAAGAAGCAGAGTACAGAGGATTTTTAGAGCAGTTTAACTATTTTGCACAAAAACTGTAACACTGGATACATGGCATTACACATTTGTCCAGCCCCAGAGAATGTACAACACCAAGAATGAACCCTAAACTGTGAACTCTAGTTGATGTGTCAAGGTAGTTTCACTGATTGTAACACCAAGAATGAACCCTAAACTGTGAACTCTAGTTGTGTCAATGTAGTTTCACTGATTGTAAGATAACATTCTGCTGCTGGATGTTGATGGAAGGAGAGGTTGTGTGGGGTCGGGGGTGGTTCTTCTTGCTCAGTTTCGCATGAACCTAAACTTGCTCTAAAAAACAAACTACAGATTTTTAAAATGCCAGTTAGACATAAAAGTAAAAAATATTGATTCACTAATAAGATTGGATAACTGCTCAAATTCCTTATCATCAATGTAGTTAAGAGAAGTAACACCCCCAATTTATGGTTAATCCCAACGCTATAATGTGACATTATTACTATGTAACCCGTTATGTGTTCACTTGTTATTGTGCAATTGGCTGTGACACCAAGATGAGAACATGCACCAAGCAGATGATTCTGAGCTTCGTCTGACACTTAATTGAGAACAGTGCACTTTTGTACTCCCTGGTACAATTATACATGAGCAGATGAGCACAGGCTTAGATTAAAGAAAAGATCAGTGCAGAACTACACTTTTTCTAATCAAGGACACATTTAAATAGACAAAATAAACATGCAGAAATGTCCGGAAAAGTTTTCTTCTGAGGTCTATGCAAAAGGAATCAACTCAACAACACTTTACGCTATTGTGGTAATGGCCTCTTGCGTGTCAAAAATCAAAAATAAGGTTGTGTGTGTCCATGGTCTTGCTAGAGATGAAAAGTTGTTTAGAATATATATTTATTAGGAGTTCCCATTGTGGCTCAGTGGTTAACGAACCTGACTAGCATCCATGAAGCTGCGGGTTCCATCCCTGGCCTCTCTCGGTGGGTTAAAGATCCGGCATTGCCGTGAACTGTGGTGTAGGTTGTAGACGCGGTTCAGCTAGGATCCCGAGTTGCTGTAGCTGTGGTGTATGCCAGCAGCTACAGCTCCTATTCGACCCCTAGCCTGGGAACATCCATATGCCATGGGAGTGGCCCCAAAAAGACAAAAAAAAAAAAAAAAAAAAAAAAAAGAGTTTTGTATAATGTACATTTAAATATGTCTATTTTAATTCTGATAACTTCTTTCTCTTCCAAAATAATGAATCATGCTCTTTTCCACAGCTGCAATAAATATGTTATCTGTTCTCTCTCTCTTTTTCTTTTTGTAATCATGATGGCATTTTATGTTTAATTCTAAGTTTATGGCAGCATGTGGTACGATGTATGGATCAAAGGCAAACTTTCATTCAATTGAATGTTGCTGCTGTCCTTCTATTTGTTAAAAAGCGCTTCCTTCTTCAAGCTATTAAGTTTGATCTGACATATGTGTATTAAAATCATATAGCTGGTATTACTTTTCTGGTATCTTTGATAACCACTGATTTTACAAAACTTAAAAAAAAAAAAAAAAAAAGCCAGTGAGGAGTTGACGTCATGGCTCAGTGGTTAACGAATCCGACTAGGAACCATGAGGTTGCAGGTTTGATCCCTGGCCTCGCTCAGTGGGTTAAGGATGCGGCCTTGTCGTGAGCTGTGGTGTAGGTTGCAGACACGGCTAGGATACCGTGTAGCTGTGTTTCTGGTGTAGGCGGGAGGCTACAGCTCTGATTAGACCCCTAGCCTGGGAACCTCCATATGCCACTGGGGTGCAGCCTTAGAAAAGACAAAAATGAAAAAACAAAAACAAAAGCCAGTGATATATTGCTCAGTAATTGTTACTTTGTAATAAGGTCAAATCTTAGGAGTTCCCATAGGAAGAATCTAACAATCTAACATCTTCACCTTCAAAAGATACTCCTACTGCTAAAGATGCAGCCTTAAAAAACAAAAACAAAAAAGATACTTGTACTTCTTTGCCAGCCATTTATGCAGTTCAGTAGACTTTAGGGGAATTTAAAACACTAAATTACTTTGTTTCTAATCCCAGGTTTCCTATTGGCTTTATCTAAGACACAATGAAACTTGAATCTTTGGGGGGAAGAGCCCAGGAATGTGTGTATTAAAGAAGTTCTATTTGTTCAAGCTGAGAGCTTTCAACTCAGAATTTACGGTCATTTTTATATTACTTATTCTCTCAATCACTCTGCCTTCCTTTATAATTCCCAGAACATTCATCATTTTTTTCTTGACACAGTCTGTCATGTCTGGAATTATGTTTGTTCCCAATTATTTGATATTTGTTACTATAATAAATAGATATCACTTCTGTTTTGTTGTTTTCATTCTACATTGATGGTATGTAGGGATACAATTGATTTTTGAGACGTTACTTTTATCTCCTTAACTTTTCTGAGCTCATATTACTGATAATATTTTTCTGGCTAATTTTTAGAAACACAATCATTGTGTTTTCTGCAAAAGTTGACAGCTATTTCTTCCTCTGCTATGTCTATGCGTCTTATTTGGCACTGGACCAGATTTCACATCTATCGGCACTTGACTGCCCTTCAGAGCTCTCTGAAGTGGGACTGGCTGGTTTTTGGAAGGAGCCTGAAGTTGTCTCTCTGTGCTAACAAGTGAAAAACTGAACAAACTGATAAATCAACAATTCTAGACCTGGGAGAGAAGAGAGGTCACAGGGCAAGCCACGTCCCCCCAACCTGGAAAGAGTAGCCTCAGTTGCTGGTGCTGGAGAACTTGGCACATAGAGGAGTTGCATCCCTGCTTCTTCCTTCAGTCCTTCTTCCCTGGTCCCAAGTCTTGGCAGGGCCTGCCATTCAAAGTGTGGTCCACAGATCCTCAGCAGCAGAGGCATCACTGAGATGCAGAATCTCCTGTCAGAGATGCAGAATCTCTAACCCCAGCTCAGACTCAATGAATTTCAACCTGCATTTTTGTAATAGGGAGGAATAAATCTGATTCCAAACTAGATCTGTTTCTTTTACACTAACCTTCAGATTCTATTGCTTTTTCTGAGTTAAGAATGTTGCCTATAGCCCCAAATACACAGAATGGCCCATGATAGCCCATTCTCAAGGCTCTGGCCCTTAGAGGTAGAACACTTTTCCTTTCATATAGAGATAAAAGTTGCGGCATAGAGAATGACACTTGTCTTGTTGGAGGTTTACAAGGACATCAGGACCTGACCTACATGGACAGTTGCAAAAACAAAAGATGCTGACACCAAGAAGTTTGTAACAATGAATCACATCCCTTCCCCTTTTAGTGTAAAGGAAGCCTGAATTCTAACTTGTATAAGATGGTTCTCTGGAACATTAGTCCACTATCTTCTCAGTCTACTGGCTTTCCAAATAAAGCCACTATTTCTTGCCTCAAAAACTCGTGTCTTGATTTATTGGCCTATTGAGCAGCATGCAATAGAGCTTGGACTTGGTAACATTTTCCCAACATCCCCAGGTGACTCAGGAGCATATTAAGGTTGGAGAAGCACTGATCTCAGGAGCTTGCAGAGATGTCCACCAGATGGCAGATTTGCAGCAGGGACAGGTATCCAGAGCCACAACCAGCCACCCAAGTCTCCTTCAAATAGTGCCATCAGTGGCCTTAGAAGTTTGGAGCCATTGTTCAGGATCTGCGGAGGGTACGGATGGTGAAGAGAGCCTAGAGGAGACCTGTAATCAATGAGCAGGAGTTTGTGGGCATGAGCCATGAATTCCTCCCCTCTGGGCTTTCCCCAGGTACTTTCACACACATAAGCCCTCATTTTACAGACCAAGGATCTGAAGCCCAGGGAGAGGGACAGAAACTTAGACAAGCGCTCAGCAGTGGCAAATGATGTTGGAGGCAGAATTGGAAGGCAGGTGTCTGCCTACCTGGCCTGGGCTAAGAGCATCTCTAGAGGGACAGGGCAGGGTGGCTCGCCCCAGTGTGCGCTGACCTGGGTGGCCTGCCTATCTCCTTCCCTGTCCTTTCCCACCCAGCTGCCTTTTGAACAGCTCTCTCATTTTTTCTCTGGGAGTGCTGTAAGTAGCTTTGTGATAATACAACAATTTGGAATGTTAGTGGGCTTTCCCCCATACTCAGGGACCTCAACCTAACCCCCAAGGAAACAAAGCAGCAGGCTTAAATGGGAACAAACAGGACTAGCTGTGGTTCCCAAGGGTCCCTGAGTCCTTGAAGGTCCCCTAGTCTATGGCCAGGACCCGACGTGAGCCACTGTCACTTTAGTGCACGTTTATCCTAACCTACTTAGTCTTACTTTTTTAGTTATGAGAACAAAGATTCACTTGCCTACGCTCAAGTAAATTTTTTTCTCATTTTTTTTTCCTAAGTAAGAATTCATTTGGATTGATTAGTGAAATCACATAAATTTAAGAACAGAAGTCTTTCTTTTTTTTTTTTTTTGGTCTTTTTGCCTTTGTCTAGGGCCGCTTCCTCGGCAAATAGAGGTTCCCAGGGTAGGGGTCTAATCGGAGCTGTAGTCACCAGCCTATGCCAGAGCCACAGCAACACGGGATCCAAGCCGTGTCTGTGACCTACACCATAGCTCATGGCAATGCCAGATCCTTAACCCACTGAGCAAGGCCAGGGATCGAACCCGCAACCTCATAGTTCCTAGTCAGATTCCACTGCGCCACAACGGGAACTCCAAGAGCAGAAGTCTCAATAGAATTGAGGCTGATGGAGCCTGAACTGTGTGTACTCAGACTAAAAGAAAAATTTTTTAAATATTTTGATGGAAGCAAAGGCTGATGATAATCCGCACAAATTTGGAGATCACAAAACAAAGGTAGATACAGATAGGTAACAAGGACCTGCTGTATAGCACAGGGTAATCTATTCGATACTGTGTAACAACCTACATGGGAAAAGATTTTGAAAAGGGAGGGATATATGTATATGTATAACTGACTTACTGTGCTGTATACCTGAAACTAACGCAACTTTTTAAGTCAACTATACTCTAATAAAATTTATTTAAAAAAAAAAAGGTAGACACAGAGCCAACACGGAGAATGAGAGAGAAGCAGGGACCCCAACAAAGAGTCTCCCCATGTCCCCTCGTTCATTTTCTCCTGGGTTCCAGCCACTTTCTTCTTCTTGGCAGAGGCTCCACCCACCTCTGGGAGGTGAGGAGGTTAGCCCTGTGCCCACCTCAGTCAAGTGGGGTCCTCATTTTATAGACTTGTAGGGAAGGAGTTTCTGACAGATGCCCTCTCCCTGTGCCAAAGCCCAAAGAGAAGTTCAGTAGAGCTTGGTTTTCTCTTACTCCTCTGCTCCTAGAAAGTCCACAAGAAGTCCAATCGTTGCATGCAATTTGGTAGTCTGAGCAATTCTACATGAAAAGGACTGCTGCCACCATCCACAGTCTGGGAAGGAACAGACTCTTTTGAGTATAATTGCCAGACAGTGCAGACATACCTTTGGGGGTATCCACAACAAAGGACCTGATATTGAGAGGGATGAAGTAGGCACAGGTAGTTGTAGAAGTCCCAGTAAAGGATCATAGATAGAAAGGGGAATCTAGGGGATGTTGGGAGATGACTGTAAGCTAATAATTGCTCAAGAAAGCCATCAGAATGAGGCAGGCTTGCTAGACTAGTGGAGGCATGAGATGTTGGGTGAGGGATGGGATGAGGCCTGCATTCAGATTTAGACCAACGGCAGGAGTTTGGGGACTGCTTTTCTGCTGATTTGAATACACACCTTTGAGTAGACACCAAAGAGGATCTACTACCTCCAGAAAGGAAGAGGGGTCTTTTCCGACCCCTGCTCCCCTCGGATGATAAAACTGTAGCCCACCAGATTCTCAGGGCAAAGCCTCCTTTCATGCCCGCTTGCATCTCTCACAAGTGTCCTATTTTTTTTTTTTTTTTTTTTTTTGGCTTTGCTTTTTAGGGCCACACCCGCGGCATATGGAAGTTCCCAGGCTAGGGGTCAAATCGGATCTATAGCTGCTGGCCTACACCACAGCCACAGCAACATAGAATCTGAGCTGCATCTGCAACCTACACCACAGCTCATGTCAATGCCGGATTCTTAACCCACTGAGTGAGGCCAGGGATTGAATCCACATCCTCATGGATCCTAGTTGGGTTTGTTAACCACTGAGCCATGAAGGGACCTCCACCAGCGTTCTATATTAATAAATCTATTTCTTGCCTATCACTTTGCCTCTCACTGAATTCCTTCTGCATGGAGGCATGAAGAACCTGAACCTCAGTAAGTCCAGACACCGGGTGAGGGATTCTAATTTAAAACTGTGGGTTTAAGTCCCAGTCTGGGTTTTGGCTGGGTTTGAGTCCTGACACATAGATTCAAGTCCCAATCTAGGTTTTGGCTGGGTTCGAGTCCTTACACGGGGGTTCGAGCCCCAATCTGGGTTTTGGCTTGGTTTGAGTCACAATCTGGGTTTGGGCTGGGTTCAAGTTCCGGCACGTGAGTTCAAGTTCCTGTCTGTCTTCTGGCCAGGTTCAGGCTGTTAATGCTGTCAAGTTCAATATCAGCCACAGAGGTTCATATTCTGGTAAATCTAAATATATATGTGGGACTATGATAAAAACCATCTCCTGTATAGGTCCATATGCACATATAGTAAGTCCAGGGGACTGGGAGTTGAGGGGGAAGCACAGGGCAAGGATGACCTGGGGACCATGACACAGGAAGGTGACTCTTACTTAGTTCCATTTCCCCATCCCTAGTTTCCTACCAGGCTTGAGGCTGGGGTTAGAATCACTGCCTCAGAAGATCAGCCTTGAAAGGAACTAAGGGCCTTCTGGTCCCTAAGTAACTTGCAGCAGGTGAGAGAGATGGCAACAGAGAAAGGAGATGTGAGGGGCCGTCGCCCCCAAGAGCCAGCCCGCTGCCCCTCAGCAGTGCCATGTTTTGTCATTTGCCATTTGTTTTTGTTTGTTTGCTTATTAGTTGCTTTGTTTACTTGTTTGGTCTTTTAAATTATGCCTGACATCATCCCTCACAGTATTTGAGGGAACTCAAAATACACCCAAGGCCAAAAAATAAATATAATTGATAAGTGAAGAAATAGGGCAGAAGGAAATTAAATGTAGAAATATTAAATTAAAAAGTCAGGGAGGCCCCATCAAAAAATGGGCAGAAGATCTAAACAGACAATTCTTCAAAGAAGACATAAAGATGGCCCAAAAAACACATGAAAAGATGTTCAACATCACTCATTATTAGAGAAATGCAAATCAAAACCACTCTGCCAGAATGGCTATCATCAAAATGTCTACAAACAAAAAGTGCTGGAGAGGGTATGGAGAAAAAGGAACCCTAGTACACTGTTGGTGGGATTGCAAATTGGTGCAACCACTGTGGAAAGCAGGATGGAGATTCCTCAGAAAACTAAACATAGAACTACCATTTGATCCAGCAATCCCACTCCTGGGCATCTATCCAGAGAAAACCACGACTCACAAAGACCCATGTATTCCGATGTTCATTGCAGCACAATTTACAATAGCCATGACATGGAAACAACCTAAATGTCCATCAACAGAGGAGTGGATCAAGAAGATGTGGTACATATACACAATGGAATATTACTAAGCCATTAAAAGGAATGAAATGAATGCATTTTTAGCAACATGGATGGACCTAGAAATTATCATGCTAAGTGAAGTCAGCCATATAATGAGACACCAACATCAAATGCCTTCACTAACATGTGGAATCTGAAAAAAGGACAGACTGAACTTCTTTGCAGAACAGATACTGACTCACAGACATTGAAAAACTTATGGTCTCCGGAGGAGGTTTGGGGGGTAGGGGGATGTGCTTGGGCTGTGGGATGGAAATCCTGTGAAATCAGATTGTTTTTTTGTTTTTATTTTTGTTTTTGTTTTTTGTCTTTTCGCCTTTTCTAGGGCCGCTCCCACAACATATGGAGGTTCCCAGGCTAAGGGTCGAATCAGAGCTGTAACTGCCAGTCTACGCCAGAGCCACAGTAACGCAGGATCTGAACCGTGTCTGCGACCTACACCACAGCTCACGGCAATGCCGGATCATTAACCCACTGAGCAAGGCCAGGGATCGAACCCACAACCTCATGGTTCCTAGTCGGATTCGTTAACCACTGCGCCACAACGGGAGCTCCCGAAATCAGATTGTTACGATCAGTATACAACTACAGATGTGATAAATTCATTTGAGTAATAAAAAAATGTAAAAAAAAAAAAGTCAGGGAGGGCTAAAATTACCTCAAAATGCAGACCATCTAGAGGGCTTGTTGGAGTTCCCACTGTGGAACAGTGAGTTAATAATCCAACTCCAGTCACTGTGGAGGTGCTAGTTCAGCCCCTGGCCTGGGACAGTGTGCTTAGTGCTGCCAGTTAAAAAAAACAAAAAAAAACAAAAGGCCTTCTCAACTGCAGAATTGACATGTGCTAGAAACACACTTGGAACAAGTTCAAATCTAAGACAAAACTCCAATGTACAAGAGATATTCTTTCTCTCTCTCTCTCTTTTTTTTTTTTTTTGTCTTTTTGCCACTTCTAGGGCTGCTCCTGAGGCATATGGAGTTTCCCAGACCAGGGGTTGAATCGGCGCTTCAGCTGCTGGCCTACGCTACAGCCACAGCAATGTGGGATCCAAGCTGCATCTGTGACATACATCACAGCTCACCGCAATGCCAGATCCTTAACCCACTGAGCAAGGCCAGGGATCGAACCCTCATCCTCGTGGATACTAGTCAGGTTCATTAACCACTAAGCCACTGTGGGAACTCTGAGATATTCTTGTGTTTATTTTCTTTATTGAAATTAAGTCTAACATTGAGCCCCCATCTGACCAGGCTGATGAGAATATTCTGTCTCAGTATTTAATAAGAGACATTCTGCCCTCCGAGGGATTTCCCAGAATCAGGAAGCTGTACCCAGGGCCCAGAAAATGGTGGACATTTGTTGGTTGCCCCCCCAAGATCAATTGCCTCTCTAGATCTTTCTTAACAACTATAGACTTCCCTTTGCACTGCAGCCATAGACCTAAGTCTGAGACTGACCTGTTCTTTTTCAGAGGAAGGTCCTGCTGGTCTGAGTTACACTGCATAATCTTATGCCACCTGCCAGAGAAATTAGTTTGTGGTTTGCCTCAGTTCAGCCTGAGAAAACCTTAGGAAACCTGTTCTCTGGTTGGGGGAATCAATGGTTTCTATCCTGTAAATGAATGGTGAAAGTGCAGGCCCAGGGCTGATGGCAGCCTTCTTGTGCCCATGAGAAGAATCAGCCTGTGAACAAAGCTGATAAATGGAAGAGTGAAGTGTGAAGAGAATCTCAGAGCAAAGGAGCTAGAGCCTGATTAATGCGCCTGAGGCTGTCCCTACTGCTTTTGAATAAACCCACATTCTTAAAGCAGATTGAGTAGAATTTCATCTTTTATGCAATCCTAGATCTCCTGCTCCAACAGGAGGTGGGCTCCAACCTCCATGCTACTGACAACCCAAGAGTCCAAACCCATAGACACCAGTCTATCATACCTATGCATAACCAGTGGGAAGCAACTCTTACTAAAAGCTGAAGATAGCTGTGGAATTGAGGATTATTACAAGCTTCTGTCTTCCTGCAGATATTTTTTGGATTTCCTTATAGCCTGGACACCCTTATGGGAGTGTTTGATAGGTGTTAATGCTGTAGGTCATGCAGTTTGCTTGGGGAAGAAGAGATTGAAAGGTGCTGCCTCTCAGCCATGCAGAGCTGTAGTACCACATGATCAGAGCTGGGGTGCGGGGAGGAGAGTGCAAACATCATTCTGTGCTTCCACACTGGTAAGTCCCATGGTGCAAGGGACGAGCCCTCTTTTCCTGCTGCTAAGACTTGAGAATTTCTACCATGGTGCTATTAGGCAATTCACTGAGATGGCCTGGATGACATTTTTTCATGTTCTTCTTACCAAATACATGCCTCTAGGATACAACAAAAGCAGGTACAGTAGTCAGCAATTCTAAGAACCCAGTTCTACTAGGACCAGGTTCTATAACTCTTTCCCAATTTTGCACATGGCCATGACTCTTCACAGACTGCACCAACTTCTAGTTGCAAAGGATCCTAGATGTCATTGGCATAAAGTAGCTACGATCTGATGTCACTGCTTATGCACAAAGCCAACAGCTAGCCAGCCTTTCTAAAAATATGAAGCTCTTTCCTTCTAGGTTCTTAGATAGAAGCTTCCATTGCCTATGGAACAAGGGCAATGAGGCAAGTTTCCTTTTTGGTCTTAGCCACGTGGTCCAAAGCATGAACTTTGGAAAACCCCCTTCTCTATGCTGGGTTACACCTCAGTTAGGTGTTTCTGATGTACTAGTTTCTTCATAGCAGCCTTTACATCTTTGTTCCTGAGGCTGTAGATAATGGGGTTGAGCATGGGGGTCACCACCCCATAGAAAAGGGAGGTGAGCTTGTCTGCAAGGTCCTGTTTATCTGTCCCCAGCGGGTCCTTAGACTTGGGCTTGGCATACATAAAGACAATGGTCCCATAGAAGATGACCACCACAGTGAGGTGGGCAGAGCAGGTGGAGAAAGCCTTTCTTCTCCCCTCTGCTGAAGGGATCCTCAGGATGGCAGCAATGATGAATACATAGGAGAAAACAATAAACAGAACTGGGATGCCCAGGAAGAGCACATTGGATACCACCATGCTGATGACATTGATGGAGATGTCAGCACAGGCCAGCTTCAGGACAGCCAGGATCTCACAGCTGAAGTGGTTGATGACATTGTCCCCACAGAAGGGCAGCTGCATTGCTTGGAGTGTTTGCACTGCAGTATTGATGATACCTGCTGCCCAGGAGCTGGCAGCCATGGGCACATAGGTGGCCTTTCTCATGACCACTGGGTACCTCAGGGGATTGCAGATGGCCACATAGCGATCAAATGCCATCATGCCCAGAAGCACACACTCTGTGGCTCCCATGGCAAAGGAGAGGAACATCTGCCCAAAACAGGCTGAGAAAGGGATGGTTTTCCTGGGGGTCAGGAAGCTGTCAAGAATGAGGGGCACTGAGGAGGTGGTGTAGCAGATGTCAAGGAAGGAGAGGTTCCCCAGGAAGAAGTACATGGGTGTGTGGAGGCGGGAGTCCAGGATGGTCACCAGGATGAGGAGCCCGTTGCCCAGCAGGATCACCAGGTACATGAGCAGGATGAGCACGAAGAGCGTCTTCTCCAGCTTTGGGTGGGCTGAGAGGCCCAGGAGGATGAAGCCTACCAGGGAGGAGGTCTGATTAGACCTGTCCATGGTACATCTGCTCTGTCACCTGCAGGAAATCAGAAGGTCAGCCTCAGCACTCTCTGACTCTGAAGTGCTGGCTTGCCAGTGAGAAATGCTCTCTCAACTGAACAGAAGGGAAACAGCTTTAACAATGGATGGTCTCTCTGTGGTTCTAAATAACATTCAGGAGATAAGAGTCTACTTTGTCATCTAAAGCTGCCCTCTGTGTAAGAGACATTTGAAATGCCCCTGTGGTGATTTAATTTACCTGATCAGACATTCATTTCTATCTCTATGTATCATCTGGTTAAACCTTGGCCAGAAAGTTGAGACTAAGTTCACATAATATTTTTCTTCCTTGGTGTCCAGGGCTGATGGAATGATCAGTTCTGAATCTCCAGCTCTCAGCAGGCCTTCTTCTCTTCATGTTACCCTCATAGAAACATCTTCTAACCTTCTCCTTATTCTCCTGAAATAGACAGCCCAGGTCCCATGGCCATCCTATCCACTTAACCCATCCACTTAACCCATCCTGTCTTCCTTTCGCCATTCATCAGCCAACATGACTCATTCATGCATGACTCTAAAAATCCACAGTTTTTCAGGGAAGGATGCATTGGCTCCAGAATAGACCACAGTTCCAGAGAGGGGGCACAGATAGGTCACTTTGGAAGGGCAGGATAGACAGGAAGGCCATCTGGGGAAGGTGACACTCAATCAGGTCCTTGAAGAGGGTTGAGGGCTGGACTTGGGCAGATGTGTTGTAGAAGGTGGTTGCATTCAAGGCACGTATCAGCCCCCCAGCTGCAGTGCTGTCCTGGCCAGTTTGACCCAATGCTCTGGGAAGCCAGGCTGCGTTAATAGAGAGCCCTGGTTCCTGGGTGGCTTTTCATACTGTTGACACTGAAGTCAGGCTAATGCCTTGTCCTTGACTTCGAAGATCCCCAGCCTTGGAAAAGGGACCTCCAAACATCTAGTCTACCTGATTTTTTTCTTTGCACATTCAAGCTCTGACTATGCAGTGTTTGCCTGATCCAATCCACCAATGAAGATCTCATTACCTTTTTTAGGAAGCCTATTCTAGCCCCGTAAATATTTTATCATCTGAATATTCTGAATCATCTGAATATTCAGATTATTATTCTGAATATCATATGAATATTCTGTCTCATGGGCGAAATCTCTTTATATTTTCCTAGTTCTAGTTCTGCTTTCTGGGGACACATAGAATATGTCACCCCTTTCTGCCCCATAATAGTCCGTCAGAGAGCTAAAGATAGCGATTCCCTTAATTGTCCTCTTTTCCTGGGTCACACCCTGGGCCAAGCAAATCCAAATGTCTGTGATGGAATCCAGGCATCAGGACTTTTTAAAGCTCCCCAGATGGTTTCAATGTCCAGCCATGGTTGAGAACGCTGACCTAACTTTGTGTTCCCAGGTATTCCATTCTGCTATTATAACCTTTTTAAAGCAAACAAACAAACCAACAAGCAGATGAAAAGCATTCTTTAGAGACTTTTATAATTTCTTCCTGGACATTGGCTTGATCAAAAAATTTTCCCAGAATAAATAATGGCCACTGACAGGTTTTTGAGGACAAGCCATCCTCGCCTTCCTTGGGCTTTTCTGAGGCCGTATTACTAGCTGTGTTATCCCTTCTGTCCCTAAATGCAAAGGTCAGGCTACATGACTGCATGTCCATCTCCCCTGACCTCTTCTCCACATATGTGAGGTCTATTGGAACTCTGTCTGTGTCTATAGGAACTCTGTCTCTGTACCTCCAAGGTCAGAGTCCCTCTCAGTCCAGGGGTTGGATGTCATGAATCCCCTTGAGCAGCTCCTCTTCTACAAGAGAAAGGAAGGCATTTGGTTTATTCATGAGTGGAATCATAGTTCCAACCTCTCACTTTCTATAGTAAGAACAAAGATGAGGAATGCTTCCCTTTATGATCACTTCGCTCAATTGATTTGGAAGCACTTCGTGTTTGGAAAGGTTTTCTAAAATATTTTCTTTCAGCGGAGATGCAAAAATAGCCATAGGAACAGCCATGTGTTGGATGCCCCCTGCTTTTCAGGGCTTCCTAAAATACACCATGTAGGTCATTCTTCAGTTCTGGCTGTTGTTATGCTAACAGACAACTGTAGACCAGGCTTGGGAGGGGCCTAAGGGTCTAAGCAGGTCACCCTTCCCACTCCACTTCCAAAGCAGGCAGACACGCTACTTCTTTGCAGTATCCTCTGGCCTCAGCTGGAGTCTTTGGGTGAAGCAGCCTCTCTGCTTGCTGAGGGGGATTATTTCTTTTTAAAGCAGTTCCTTGGCTAGGAAATTCTGCCTCACTACAACTTCTACTCAGCTCTGCCATCTGTAGTTCCCATACAAAGTTAGTTCCTCTTCTCCATGCCCTCCAAATATTCATAAATACATTGGTTTTGGCACTAAGATGATAGAGAATCAACTTACTCTTATAGCATTCAAAACAAAAAACAAAAACAAAAACCTCATATGGTTGAGGGGCATTGTCTACAATTCCAGAATAATCTTGAGATGTCTTTCAGAATATTATATCCCACCAAGAGAGTCTGCACCACTGAGATCACTTCTTCCCCCCGATACCATTTGAGCCCTTTTCTACCGAACAAGCAAATCTATTCTTAGAAACGAGCTTGTGTTATTAGGAATCTCAGAGTCCTCTTATGAAAATCTCCACTTACCTTTTTATCAGAAATGATATGAAAGAATGATCACTTTCCTAAGGGTTGCAAACAGGCCACATGTCAGAAATAGCCACAATGGGTCTCAGGCACCCAGAGCAAGAAAGGAGGGCGCTTGTCAGTCCCTGTGATGGGTGAAGGTCCAGGCTTCCCCACTCCACTTGCCTCGGTGCTCCAGGAACGATCTCCAAAGAACCGGCCATTGCCTATAGAAAGTAATTTGAGTCTCAGTTTCCTTTGGGGAATGAATGTAATCCCTAAAGTCATTTAAAGTTTGGAAAGTGAGTTGTACGCAGTTTAGAAACTTTGTATCCTTCTGGGATAACATCCCCAAGATGCAATTATGCCCAAGGCCCTGGAAGAAGTTTGCTGCCTGCTGCCTCCCTCCCTCCTTTAGTGTCCTATCTCCTTTCTTTGGGCAACATGTTCCTATGAACACATCACCCAGAGTCCAGAGCCTGCTTATCAGACATCCCGCAGCTCACTCAGCACTCAGGGCCTTTCCCTCGGCTATTGCTGGAGTCTGTCACCCCCAGCTTGGACTTGGCAGTGGTTTTGGGGGGAGAGGCAGAGTTTGATTTTGGGATGTCTACTCATCCTCATAGTGGTTAGGCTTCTTCTTCTTTTTTTTTTTTTTTGTCTTTTTGCTATTTCTTTGGGCTGCTCCCGCGGCATATGGAGGTTCCCAGGCTAGGGGTCGAATCGGGGCTGCAGCCACCAGTCTACGCCAGAGCCACAGCAACGCTGGATCCGAGCTGCGTCTGCAACCTACACCACAGCTCACGGCAACGCCGGATCGTTAACCCACTGAGCAAGGGCAGGGACCGAACCCACAACTTCATTGTTCCTAGTCGGATTCGTTAACCACTGCGCCACGACAGGAACTCCTGGCTAGGCTTCTTGAAGCATCATGCTCTGTTCTTTCTGGATCCTCACTCTGCCTCCAGTTCATCTCTGTCCTTTCAGCTTCCTGTCCTCTGTGCATGCTCAATGCCTCACCTGAGTCACTGATAGGAGTGCAACACAGGACAGGAATGGACAGAGAGCCCTAAGGCACTCCATGAGAGACCATCACTGTGGACATTACTTTATTCAGGGGGGAGTGGAGGCAGCCACATGTAGAGGAGTAGGACAATGGCTCCGTCTTCAGGGCACTCACCTTCTGTGTTGAGAAAAGTGACTTAAAAGTTAATTATGGCTCTTCATGAGCTGGAATGCCATCTTCTTCCCTCAAACATCAGAGCTCCTTGTTCCAGGCCTTGAGACTCCAATTGAATTACCCTTTAGCTTTCCCGATTCTCTAGCATACAAATGGCAGACTGTGGAACTTCTCAGCCTTCACGACTTTTTTTTTTTTTTGTCTTTTGTCTTTTGTTGTTGTTGTTGCTATTTCTTGGGCCGCTCCCACGGCATATGGAGGTTCCCAGGCTAGGGGTCGAATAGGAGCTGTAGCCACCGGCATACGCCAGAGCCACAGCAACGCGGGATCCGAGCTGCGTCTGCAACCTACACCACAGCTCACGGCAACGCCGGATCGTTAACCCACTGAGCAAGGGCAGGGACTGAACCTGCAACCTCATGGTTCCTAGTTGGATTCGTTAACCACTGCGCCACGACGGGAACTCCAGCCTTCACGACTTTTATCAATACAGTACATTCCACCCCAAAGCAGCAGAATATACATTCTTTTTTAGGTGGACATGGAACTTTCTCCAGGATAGATCACATCTTAGCTCACAAAACAAATCTTCACAGGGATTTCCCTGGTGGTCTAGTGGTTAGGACGCAGAGCTTTCTCTGCTATGGCCTGGGTTTAATTCCTGTCTGGAAAGTGAGATTCCACATCAAGCCTCTACAGGCTACAGCCAAAAAAAGTCTTCACAAATTTAAGAGGAATGAAATCATGCCAAGTATCTGTTTTTTTTTTTTCTTTTTACAGCTGTACCTGTGGTATATGGAAGTTCCCAGACCAGCGGTTGAATCAGAGCTGCACTTATGGCTTATACAACACCAATCTAAGCCACATCTGCAACCCAAACCACAGCTTGTGGCAATGCGAGATCCTTAGCCCACTGAGTGAGGCCAGGAATTGAACCCACATTCTCACAGAGGAAATGTCAAGTCCTTAACCTCCTGAGTCACAATATGAACTCCCCAAGCATCTTTTCTGACTATAATCAAATGAAACTAGAAATCAATAGCAGATGTAAAAACTGGAAAATTCAAATATGTGGAAATTAAACAACACACTTGTGAACAACCATTGGGACAAAGAAGAAATAAAAAGAAATTAGAAAATACCTCAAGACACTACCACCTCACACTGATCAGAATGGCCATCATTATAAGTCTATAAATAATAAATGTTGGAGAGGGTGTGGAGAAAAGAGAACCTTCCTACATTGTTGGTGGGAATGTAAATTGGTACAACCACTGTGGAAAACAGTATGGAGTTTCCTCAGAAAGCTAAATATAGAAACACCATATGATTCAGCTTCCTACTCCTGGACACATATCTTGACAAAACTATAATTCAAAAAGATACATGCACCTGCATGTTCATAGAAGCACTATTCAATAGCCAAGGCATGGAAACAACCTAAATGTACATTGACAGATGAATGGACCAAGAAGACATAGTACATATACACAATGGAATACTACTCAGCCATAAAGAGAATGAAATAATGCCATGTGCAGCAACATGGATGCAACTAGAGATTCTCATACTAAGTGAAGTAAGTCAGAAAGAGAAAGACAAATACCATATGATATCATTTATATGTGGAATCTAAAATATGGCACAATTGACCCTATCTATAAAAGAGAAGCAAACTCACAAACATAGAGAACAGACTTGTAGTTGACAAGAGGGATGGGGGAGGGAGTTGGACAGACTGGGAGTTTGGGGTTAGTAGATGCAAACTATAACATTCTAAATGGATTAGAAATTAGGTCCTATTGTATAGCACAGGGAACTACATCCAATCTTTTGGGATAGAATTCGATGGAAGATAATATGAGAAAAAGATGTGTGTGAATGAATTCATAGATAGATAAATAGATAGATAGACAGATAGATAGATAGTTTACAGTAGAAATTAGCACAACATTGTAAATAAACTATACTTTAACAACGAATAAGGATAAAAAGAAAAAAAAAAGAAAATACATCAAGACAAACAAAAACAGGAGTTCCCGTCATGGCACAGTGGTTAACGAATCCAACTAGGAACCATGAGGTTGCAGGTTCGGTCCCTGCCCTTGCTCAGTGGGTTAACGATCCGGCGTTGCCGTGAGCTGTGGTGTAGGTTGCAGACGCGGCTCAGATCCCGCGTTGCTGTGGCTCTGGCGTAGGCTGGTGGCTACAGCTCCTATTCGACCCCTAGCCTGGGAACCTCCATATGCCACGGGAGCGGCCCAAGAAATAGCAAAAAGACAAAAAAAAAAAAAAAAGACAAATAAAAACAAAACACAATATACCAAAACTTATGGAATGCAGCAAAAGCAGTACTAAGAGATGTGTTGAAGGTTACTGGTTGTATTTGGCAACAACTGATCTCCAATGACACTAGAAATCAAGTATTTTGGTTAACTCAAGAATAGTATAAGGAACTTGGATGCTCCTTCCAGTGCATGTTTCTAAAACTTCATGGTGCAAGTGATAAACTCAGACAAAGTAGTACAGAGGAGAATTTACTGAATGTGAAAGACCAAAGGAAAAGACAGATGAACCTATGACAATGACATGGAGTCTGTGGATTCTGCATTGAATGTGGAACAGAAGAACAGGTAATCACACTCATTGCCTGTGAAGTAGAGCTGAAGAAAAGGTATATCTGGGATTGTGAGTTCAAACAAGACTGATGATGAATCCAGAATGAAGGATGAAGTATGGCTGTTGACCCTTCTACAACAATGTTTATGTAAAGAGAAGAAGGAGGTTGGAATTGGCTGGGCAAAGAAAAAATGGCAAAAACAAAGGCCTGTCATCAGAGACAACTTATTCTGACATCTAAAACTGATGTGCTCATAATAATGGTTTCATTGTAATTTTGCATTAATGAGAGCTGGATTAAAATACGCTCAGATTATTTAGGCAAGGGTTATACAAATATATGGGCTTTTAAAAAAGGGCAATCTATTGAATCATAGATTGGCTTGGGTAGTATGGTTAATTTTTTTCTCAGAATTATTCGTGTTAATCTATCATGATTTTACCCTCATAAAGGTAAAATAAAAAATGATCGACATTGGAGGTTTCTTTGTGGCACAGTGGGTTAACAATCTGGCATTGCTGCAGTGGTGGTGAAGGCCACACTTCACAGAGTTCGATCCCTGGCCCCAGGAACTTCCATATGGCATGGGCATGGCCAAAAAAAAAAAAAAAAAAAAAAAAAAAGAATAAGAAAGAATAAAGATCAGGGAGTTCCCGTCATGGCTTAGTGGTTAACGAATCCAACTAGGAACGATGAGGTTGTGGCTTCAATCTCTGGCCTTGCTCAGTAGGTTAAGGATCTGGCGTTGCCATGAGTTGTGGTGTAGGTCACAGACGTGGCTCAGATCCTGTGTTGCTGTGGCTCTGGTGTAGGCCAGCAGCTACAGCTCCGACTTGATCCCTAGCCTTCCATATGCCATGGGAGTGGCCCAATAAATGGCGAAAAGACAAAAAAAAAAAAAAAAGATCAACATAAATCAACTATACTTCAATTAAAAAAATAGATATTCTTTGAGCAGGATAATATCGGTATTATAGTTATTTGTAATAATATTAATTCTTCCAAGTTGTGAACATGGTATATCTTTCTTTGTGTTTGTGTTGTCTTCAATTTCTTTCATCAGTGTCTTATAGTTTTCTGAATACAAGTATTTTACCGCCTTAGGTAAGTTTATTCCTAAGTATTTCATTTTTTTGATGCAATTGTAAATGAGATTATTTCCTTAACTTCTCTTTCTGATATTTCATTGTTAGTGTACAAAAATGCAACTGATTTCTGCATATTGATTTTGTATCCTACAACTTTACTGAATCCATGGATGAGCTCTAGCAGTTTTCTGACAGCATTTTTAGGATTTTTGATATATAATATCACTTCATCTGCCAACAGTTTTACTTATTCCTTTCCAATTCAGATTACTTTTATTTCTTTTTCATATCTGGTGGCTGTGGCTAGGACTTCCAATACTATGCTGAATAAAGGTGGCAAGAGTGTGTGTATTTGTCTTGTTCCTTACATTAGAGAAAATGCTTTGAATTAAATTTACAGAGTCAATGCAATCCCTATCAAAATACCAATGGCATTTTATATATTTAGAATAAATAAATTTTAAAATTGTATGGAAATACAAAAGACCCTGAATAGCCAAAACAACCTTGAAAAAAGACAGAACTAGAGGAATCATGCTCCCTGACTTCAGACTATGCTACAAAGCACCAGTCATCAAAACAGCATAGAGTTGGCACAAAAACAGACACATAGATCAACGGAACAACATGGACACCCCAGAAATAAACCCATGCACTTGTGGTCAATTAATCTATAACTAAAGAGGAAAGAATATACAATGGAGAAAAGATAATTTCTTTAATAAGCGGTGCTGAGAAAACTGGACAACTACATATGAAAGAATGAAATTAGAACATTTTCTTGCACTCTACACAAAAATAAACTCAAATTGAGTTAAAGACCTAAATGCAAGCCTGGAAAGCTAAAACCGAAAGGAAAAAAAATAGGCAGAACACCCTTTGACGTCAATCATAGCAATTCATTTTTGGTTCTGTTTCTTAAGCAAAGGAAACAAAAGCAAAAATAAATAAATTGGATCTAATTAAACTTAAAAGCTTTTGCACAGCAAAGGAAACCAACGGCAAAAACGAAAGAACAACCTACTACATTAGAGAAGATATTTGCAAATGATGTGACTGATAAGAGGTTAACATCCAAAATACATAAACAGTTCATATAACTCAATATCAAATAAGTAAACAAGATAAAAAAATGGGCAGAAGACCTGAAGAGTCATTTTTCCAAAGAAAATCAGATGGCCAACAGGCACATGAAAAGATGCTCAACATCACTAACAATCAGAGAATTGCAAATAAAAACCACAATGAAATATCATCTCACACGTGTCAGAATGGCTATCATCAAAAAGGCCACAAAGCAAAAACGCTGGTGAGGATATGGAGAAAAGGGAAGCTTGTACACTGTTGGTGGGTATCTAAATTGGTGCAGGCGCTGTGGAAAGTAGTATAGAGGTTCCCCCCAAAAGTAAAAATAGAGCTATCATATAACACAGTAATCCCAACCCTGGATATATATCTGAAGAAAATTTAGACAGTAATTCAAAAAGACATATGCACACCAATGTTCACAGTAATAGTGTTTATAATAGCGAAGACATGGAAACAACCTAAATGTCCAACAACAGAAGAATGGATAAAGAAGATGTGGTACAGGAGTTCCCTTCGTGGCGCAGTGGTTAACGAATCAGAACTAGGAACCATGAGGTTGCGGGTTCGGTCCCTGGCCTTGCTCAGTGGGTTGAGGATCCGGTGTTGCTGTAAGCTGTGGTGTAGGTTGCAGACGCAGCTCAGATCCTGCGTTGCTATGGCTCTGGCATAGGCTGGTGGCTACAGCTCCAATTGGACCCCTAGCCTGGGAACCTCCATATGTCATGGGAGCGGCCCAAGAAATGGCAAAAAGACAAAAAAAAAAAAAAAAAAAAGATGTGGTATATATATATATATATATATATATTATATATAATATAATACTATTCGGTCATAAGCAAGAATGAGATCTTGCCATTTGCCACAACATGGATGGACTTGGAGAGTATTATGCTTGGTGAAATAAGTCAGTCAAGAAAGACAATACTGCATGTTATCATATGTAGGCTTTAAAAAATACAGCAAATGAATATAACACCAAAGAGATTCACAGATCTAGAGAACAAATTGTGGTTACCAGCTGGGAGAGGGAAAGGGAGGAACAATTTTGAGGTAGAGTGTTAAGAGGTACCAACTACCATGTATAAAATAAATAAGCTATGTGGATATATTGTACAGCGCAATATAGATGATCAATATTTTGTAATAACTACAAATGGAGTATAGTCTTTAAAGATTGTGAATTACTATGTTGTACACCTGAAAATTATGCAATATTATAAAAACCTATACTTCAATTTAAAAATTCATTAAAAAATCTTTTTAAAAGGGCAATCTAAAATCTTTTCCAAATTTAAAGTTGTGGTTTATAGGCAGTGTGATGCCATGGGCTGTTTTTGCAGAAAGAAAATAGTTGAAAGCATTTTTGGACAGTGTTTCATCAGATGTGGTTGCTACAGATTTTGCTTTCATGTGTTCTTTTCACAGAAGAAAGTCAAAAACCATGGGAAAGGACTGATTGGAACAAAGGTTTGTGTGCAGGAAATAACAGAGTTATGTTAGTAAATTGTGGGAGAAAGCTTAAATAGGGAAGCCATAAACCAACGCATTGTTATTAATCTTTTTCCATTCCAATTATGCAATAAAACTTCAGAGACACACATGTGAACACACACACATAAACCATTCTTAAAAGAGATGCCATTTGCAATATGATGATTTTTTTCCAGAATTGTAAATGGTACAATTACATTAGTAGGTAATATGGATTCCAAACTTCTATTTTCAATTCAAACAGATTTTAAATACGTAAACTTTATATAGCTCTCATGTCTGCTATCCCTATTTTGAAACTTTGTGTGGGAAACAAAGTTGATTTTTCCAGAATATAACAACAGCTGGTTTCCAAAATACTGGCAATAAAAACATTTAAAGGTATGAGCAAATATTTTTTGGTGAATTTCTATGGCTCTTTTTCCTTACTTCATCTTCTTGCATTTTTTTTTTTTCCATTTCTTGGGCCGCTCCCACGGCATATGGATGTTCCCAGGCTAGGAGTCTAATCGGAGCTGTAGTCACCGGCCTGCGCCAGAGCCACAGCAACGCAGGATCCGAGCTGCGTCTGCGACCTACACCACAGCTCATGGCAATGCCGGATCCTTAACCCACTGAGCAAGGCCAGGGATCAAACCTGCGACCTCATGGTTCCTAGTCGGATTCGTTAACCACTGAGCCAAGACGGGAACTCCCCTTACTTCATCTTCTAATCCTATGTTTTCTCTTAGGACATAAACACAATGCTAACTATATTAATTTATAATTATAGTATATTTCTTATTTGTATTAAAATAGCTGTCATAGCATTAGAAATAATAAAGTGTGATATTTTGGCTAGGTTCAGTTTTACTTGGTGTACTTAAAAAATACTTGCATATGGAGTTCCCGTCATGGTTCAGCAGTTAACGAACCCCACTAGCATCCGTAAGGACATGGGTTCGATCCCTAGCCTTCCTTAGTGGTTAAGGATCCAGCGTTGCCGTGAGCTGTGGTGTAGGTTGCAGATGCGGCTCGGATCCTGCGTTGCTGTGGCTCTGGCGTAGGCCAGTGGCTACAGCTCTGATTGGACCCCTAGCCTGGGAACCTCCATATGACACGGGTGCGGCCCTAAAAAGACAAACAGACCAAAAAAAAAAAAAAAAAAAACTTGCATATACTCAGAAAACCCAAAACTGATTTTTCTATTTTCTTGCTTTTTACTAACTTTATGTAACATAATTCATGTGATTTACAGTTTTATAATCCATTAAAATATTGTTTTGAGGGTACTGGGTATTGAGTGAGACAGAGAGTAATAACATGAAAGCGGCACCATGCAAACGCAGTTCGTGTATGGGGGCGCCTTATCCTTTGACGTAATGGGTCAGGCTGGCAGTTCTTACCATTCCAGGCTTGCACAAGTGGACAAAGAACAAGGTGCTTACTGACCCATGGACTACTTTGGGCAGCAATTCATTTGAGACTTCCTGATTGCCCCAGAGCCAAGGAAACGCCTCTGATAATCATCCAGAATGAGGGGGATGTTTATGAAGCTCTTATTGTGGTTGTTCCCATCCTTCAAAGTCCAGCTCTAACACTCTCTCCCTTTTTTTTTTTTTTTTTTTTTGCCTTTTCTAGGGCTGCTCCCGAGGCATATGGAGATTCCTAGGCTAGGGGGTCTATTCAGAGCCGTAGCCACTGGCCTACGCCAGAACCATGGCAACTCAGGATCCGAGTCTGTAACCTACACCACAGCTCAGGGCAACGCCGGATCCTCAACCCACTGAGCAAGGCCAGGGATCGAACCCACAACTTCATGGTTTCTAGTCAGATTCATTAACTACTGCGCCACGACGGGAACTCCTAACACTCTCTCACTTGAAGCCTCCCTGAGGATCAGTCTCAAGTTGTGTTTTTCTCTGGTGGTACTCATGTACATCTAAGAGGAATCAAATTCACTTTCACTGCACTCTCTTTCCACTCTGTCCCATTACAAGGACAGCCAACAGACTGCTGTGTGCTGGTCCGTCTTCACAGCCCTTAGCCGGCAGGAACTTTGTTTGATGGATTCCTCCCAGTTTTCTTTCAGCACCCGGTACTAATCAGAGCTCTACAGAAGTGGGAGAGATTTGTTTGTAGTTTGTTTATGATTGGGCCATCCAAACCATTCATTCTCCAGAAGTAAATATCTTCAGGGTGAGACGAGCCATAGAACCTCTATTTTTCTGTTTACATCCCCTGGTTCCTAACTCGACCCATGTCAGTTGCTTCCAAGGTTGCTCCCTCCATTTATATCTTCATCAGCTGCCTTTATTCCCTTCTGCCTTCAGACATGCCCAGGCCTTTGATCTAGAACGGTTGTGGAAAAGGTGCCCATTTGTTTTTGCTCAAAAAGCCTTGGATGTTACTTCCTTCTGAATATGCCTGAACCTAGAGTCTGTGTTACCTAGTGTCAGAGTCACAGCGATATCTCCCAGCTTATAGATAAAGCAACTGAAACTCAGATAGGAAAAGGAGTTTGATCAAGGTCATAGCCTAGTATATAACGCCAGAGGCAGAACCGAAAGGCAGTGGTCCTCTTGGCCATGTAGTCTGGGATGGGACTTCCTCAAAGAAGGGCAAATGAATCAGCCTAGCCTATGGTGGCCTTTGCGGTCTGAGAGAGGCAAAATCTATCTCATGTCTACCTTCTCTGAATAGGCATACTGGGAGAGGGATAGAGGCAGCTGTTGTCGTAATTTACTTGGGGATGGATCCCTATTCCCTTCTCCTCCTTCTCATAATACTCAGGATCCTCCGAGTTAACCCTCAAGGGAACACGGAACCAGCACTAATTGGGAACAAGCAGACCAGCCCGAGTTTCCTCACTGGGGTCCTCCAAGAATCCTGTTTGTTTCTCAACTAGGGGCAGGACTGATGGTGAGCAACCATCTCTCCGTAACTCTCATCCTGACCTTGTTTAGTTTTGCTCTTTTGGTTGCTAGAAACTAAGACCCATTAGGCAAGATCAAGGCAAGTTTTATTGTTGTGGTGGTTCTAAATAGAGACGCATTGCAGGCAATTATGGACTCTTACATAAATCAAAGAACAGATTCTTAACAGGGCAAAATGGAAGGATTGCAGAGATGGAGAGTGTCCTTGATAGCAAGCAGCTCCAGGAAACCTAGAAACAGTTCATGCGTTCACCTCTGAATCTTCTCTATTAACGAGACAGAATCTTCTTTCTTTCTTCCTTCCTTTCTCTACTTTTTTTTTTTTTTTTTTTTTTTTTTTTTTTGTATTTTGTCTTTTTAGGGCCGTACCTGAGGCATATGGAGGTTCCCAGGTGAAGGGTTGAAACTGTGCTATAACTGCCAGCCACAGCCACAGGCACAGCCATAGCAATGCGGGATCCAAGCCACATCTGCGACCTGCACCACAGCTCATGATAACACCGGATCCTTAACCCACTGAGCAAGGCCAGGGATTGAACCCACATCCTCATGGATTCTAGTCCGGTTCGTTAACCACTAAGCCAGGATGGGAACTTTGTCTCTCTCTCCCTCTCTTTTCTAATGAGCTTCATCTGCTAACGGTTTGCCTCCTACCCCATTGACATAACATCGACCCTACCTCCTGGAATCTTTGGTGGGTCCTTTCTTTTCTTTCTGTCTTTATTCTTTGCTTTTTGCTTTTTAGGCCCACACTTGCGGCATATGGAAGTTCCCAGGCTAGGAGTTGTTCAGAGCTATAGCTGCCAGCCTGCAACACAGCCACAGCAACCCCAGGTCCAAATTCGTGTCTGCAACCTACACCACAGCTCACAGTGACGCTGGATCCCGTATCCTCATGGATACTAGTTGGATTCGTTTCCCCTGCACCACCATAGGAACTCCACTGGGTCCTTTCTGATTTGAGTCTCACTAAACTGATTTAGTCTCCCTGTTCCCCAATTAAAAATTCCCCAAAGATGAATCTAATTAGCACATTTCATCCTTTTGCTTCAGTCAGACATATTACCTTCAAATCTATGGCTTAAGTGTTAATTCCTCTTGGGTCAGTTGCTCTGGTCCAGTGACCCATGACCTGTAGGATAATTGGAAGTGTCATTGGGCTGAAGCTGGAACAGTTCCCTTTAGAAGGGAATGTGGATCGGGCAAGCTCTGTGGCATCTTTAGGAGGCAACATGAATTTGGCTCTATAATAGATCATCAGTAATTATCAAATGCTGGAGTTCCCATCATGGTGCAGTGGAAATGAATCCAATTAGGAACCATGAGGTTGCAGGTTCAATCCCTGGCCTTCCTCGGTGGGTTAAGGATCCAGTGTTGCTGTGTGCTGTGGTGTAGGTCACAGACACCGCTCGGATCCTGTGTTGCTGTGGCTCTGGCGTAGGCCGGCAGCTACAGCTCTGATTATGGGAACCTCTGTATGCTGTTAGTGCAGCCCTGAAAAGACAAAAAAACAAAAACAAAAACAAAAACCCAAAAAACAAAAAACCAAACCAAAAAGACATACAACAAAACAAAACAAAAAAATAATTAGCAAATGCTACAGTATCTCACTTCCCATCTCTCAGTCCACCTCTGATTTTAGCCACAGCTGTGTGGACAGTTTGTGCAAGTTAAACTCACCTTGAGCTAAGAATATCCCACCTCAAAAGTGCACCGTCCATCTTTCAGCGCCTCTGCCCAGGCCCTCTCCAATGGCAGTGGAAACTCACTGTGTGTAGCCCAGAAGAACAAGGTTACAACTGTGGTAGGCAGGATATGAAGAGGCCCACAGGATTTCACTCTCCCTGGTGTACACATCCCATAATCTCCAGGACTGTAAAAATCATGACTTGGAGTTCCCGTCATGGCTCAGTGGTTAACGAACCTGACTAGGAACCATGGAGGTTGCCGGTTCGATCCCTGGCCTTGCTCAGTGGGTTAAAGATCCAGTGTTGCCATGAGCTGTGGTGTAGATCACAGATGCAGCTCAGATCCCACGTTGCTGTGGCTCTGGTGTAGGCCAGCGGCTACAGCTCTGATTAGACCCCTAGCCTGGAAACCTTGATATGCCACAGGAGTGGCCCTAGAAAAAGCAAAAAGACAAAAAAAAAAAAAAAAAAAAAAGGAAAAAAGACAACTTTTATGATTGTGTTATGCCATGTGACATGCCTGGCCTTAACATAGGGGGATTACCCAGGTGGCCCAGACCTAACCGTGAATCCTTTAAAAGCAGGGGTTTTTGTTTTGTTTTGTTTCTAGCTAGTGATTGAAATAGAAGCCAGAGATTTAAAGCACTAAAAGGATGTGATGCACCATTACTGACATGAACATGGCGGGGTGGGGGTGGAGGATATAGCAAAGAAATGGGGACCTTCGTCTTGCAGCTGCAAAGAATTGAGTTTTGCAGCATAAATGAGCTTGAAAGTGGGTTTTTCTTCAGAACCTCCAGATGAGAACTTACTCCAGCTGACACTGGATTTCAGCCATTTGACACCCTGAAAGAAGAACCCAGTCGTGCTATGCTGGATTTCTGACTTACAGAACTGTGAGCTAGTAAGTGGGCACTGACCTAAGATGCTAAATTGTGGTGATTTGCTATGCAGCAATGGGAAACTGAAATAACTCTGGAGGCAACTAACAACCAGTAAGGAAGGAAAGGGAGCTGGGAATAAACACACCAAGCTCCCATCCTTCATGCATACAATTCTGAGAGCAGAACTGGTACCCCACTACCTACAGCAGCCGCCTTAATAATGTACCCTCATATTGGCTTTTCCTCCTTTCACGTCTCCCTCTTTGTGCTCCCTCATGCCAGCTTCCTGAGATAACCCCCAAAATATATTACCTGCTTGGTAATATATTACCAAGACGATTATTAGCAGAGGCAGCCCTAGAAAACATGCCCTCAGCATGCAGGCAGCAACAGTGCGAGGGGAGATCAAAGAACCCACCACCCTGCTATTTTTCCTGGGAAAACCCAGAGGCCACCCCGCCTCACTAAAGCAATAAGGAATGCACTGGTGAGGGGGAGACCGACGTCTTTGAACAGTTTGGCATTGACTGTCCTCCATGGCAGTATTAAGCAACCACTCTCCCCAAGACCCTAGGACACTGCCATGGAGTAGGGATGAGTCCCACCCAGAATGGGATCTGCCAGCCTTCACTCCTCTCTGCCTCTAGGAATCTCGCCTCATTCTTCTCACAGGTGATTTTTCTCCCATCTAATTTAGGGCACCCAAATGTCTTCCTTCCTTCCTTTCCTTCCTTCTTTCTTTTCTTTCTTTTCTTCTTTCTTTTTTCTTCTTTCTTTCTTTCTTTTTCTTTCTTTCTTTCTTTCATCTCCATCTCTTTCTTTCTTTCTCTCTCCCTCTTTCTTTCTCTCCCTCTTTCTTTCTCTCTCCCTCTTCCTTTCTTTCTTTCTCTCCCTTTCTTTCTTTCTCTCTCCATCTCCCTCTCCCTCTTTCTCTTTCCCTCTTTCTTCCTTTCATTCTTTCTCTTTCTTTCTCTTTATTTTCTTTCTTTCTTTCTCCTTCCTTCCCTCCCTCCCTCCTTTCTCTCTCTCTCTCTTTCTTTCTTTCTCTCCCTCTTTCTTTCTTCCTCTTTCTTTCTTTCTCTCTCCCTCTCCCTCTTTCTCTCTCCCTCTCCCTCTTTCTTTCTTCCTTTCATTCTTTCTCTTTCTTTCTTTCTCTTTATTTTCTTTCTCCTTCCTTCCTTCCCTCTCTCCCTCCTTTCTCTCTCTCTCTTTCTTTCTTTCTCTCCCTCTTTCTTTCTTTCTTACATTCTTTTTCTTTCTTTCTTTCTTTCTTTTTCTTTCTTTCTTTCTTTCTTTCTTTCTTTCTTTCTTTCATCTCCATCTCTTCCTTTCTTTCTTTCTCTCCTTCTTTCTTTCTTTCTCTCTCCCTCTCCCTCTTTCTTTCTTCCTTTCACTCTTTCTCTTTCTTTCTTTCTCTCTTTCTCTCTTTCTTTCTTTCTTTCTTTCTTTCTTTCTTTCTTTTTCTTTCCTTCTTTCTTTCCTTCTTTCTTGTCTCTTTAGGACCTCACCTGTGGCATATGGAAGTTCCCATGGTAGGGGTCCAATCAGAACCATAGCTGCCAACCTATGCCACAGCCATAGCAATGCTAGATCCTTAACTCACTGAGTGAGGCCAGGGATCAAATCCGCATCCTCATGGATACTACTCAGGTTCCTGAGCCACAACAGGAACTCTCCAAATGTGTTCTTTAATGAGGTTAGGCTTTTAGGAAAATGAAGGGACCTGATGAATGCCAGCTCTGGCTCTCTGTTTTAGTCTTCTGGACCATCCCCTCTATGGTCCCATTGCACTCCCACCTACAAAAATATATCTGAGGCAAAGACCTGGGGCTGATTTAACATGAAGATAAGATGAGGGAAGAAAGAAAAAGAGGGAACAACCAACCTCTTAGATACTACAAAAGTTAAAGGACCAAAATTTGGCAATAACTGCCCTTTAAAAATACAAATTAAAGTGGATTAAAAATAATAGCTATAAAAAATAATAGCTATAATCAATAGTAAATCCCACATCTATCTCAGTATGTTCCTTGAGCTTAGGAAGAGTCATGGACATAGAGCTCTGAAAGCGGCACTGGTCCCACAGCCTATCTTGCCTGAGCCACAGATGGTAGGGGTAACAATTCCTGCTGGTCCCCTTATTAGCTGTAGGATTGAGAAAGATTTTTTCATTTGTTTTCCCACAATCTTTCTAGGGTTTCATTGCAATGTGGGCATGCTCACGAAGTGTCTGGCATGCATGAGCCACGTCGGTTGCATGGACACAAGTTTGGGAGCTGCTGGCACCCAGTCCTGCAGGACTCTGCTTCTGCTGCAGCAGAGCAGCATGCTTGCCTCTGACTTGCCTGCAGTGACAGCAAAGAGGAGAACGTGGTGCATGATGATATTCTTAATGTCCACTAGATCAAAACAAAAGCAGCTGCTCAAGATCAGTCCCACTCTTTCTAGTGCTACCATATGAGAGTAGTTCCTGCCATGGTGCTAAGGGATCACTATTGTATACTGAGGCAGATGGCATTTTCCAATGTATTAGATGGAATCAAGGTCTCTGGGATGACACCAAAGCAGAACAGAAGAAGCAGTCATTCTACACAGAGAAAAACAGTATACTCAAAGGTCCCAGTACCATCAAAACATCTGTTTGTTTCCTTTGACTATATTTATCATCTTTTATGGATATTCATCAAATTCTGTTATCAGAGCAAGATTTGGGCAGCAAAAATACAGCTATGATATGATACAGTATAGTTCTGGGTAAAGCCAACAAACTAACCAGCAGCATCAGAAATGAAAAGGCTCTTTCCGTTGACAACCTAAGGACCATTTCCCCCATGAGGACAATGAGGATTGTGGAGGTCTTGCACTCTGACAGTCTGAGAATCTGAGCCAGTCACTCAGTTAGGTGTTTCTGACGTACTAGGTTCCTCACAGCTGCCTTCACGTCCTTGTTCCTCAGGCTGTAGATAATGGGGTTGAGCATGGGGGTCACCATCCCATAGAAGAGGGAGGTGAGCTTGTCTGCAAGGTCCTGTTTGTCAGCCCCAAGGGGGTCCTTGGATTTGGGCTTCCCATACATGAAGAGGATGGTTCCATAGAAGACAAGCACAACTGTGAGGTGGGCAGAGCAAGTGGAGAAGGCCTTTTTCCTCCCTTCTGCTGAGGGGATCCTCAGGATGGTAGCGATGATGAACACATAGGAGATAAAGATGAACAGAACTGGTACCCCCAGGAAGATCACATTGGATACCACCATGCTGATCACATTGATGGAGATGTCAGCACAGGCCAGCTTCAGGACAGCCAGGATCTCACAGCTAAAGTGGTTGATGACATTGTCCCCACAGAAGGGCAGCTGCATGGCCTGTGATGTCTGAACTACAGAGTTGGCAATACCAGCAGCCCAGGAACTGGTAGCCATGGGCACGTAGGCAGCCTTGCTCATGACAATGGGGTACCTCAAGGGGTTACAGATGGCCACATAGCGATCGAATGCCATCATGCCCAGAAGCACACACTCTGTGGCTCCCATGGCAAAGGAGAGAAACATCTGGATGGCACAGCCTGAGAAAGAGATGGTTTTCCTGGGAGTGAGGAAGCCATCCAGGACGAGGGGCACTGAGGAGGTGGTGTAGCAGATGTCAAGGAAGGAGAGGTTCCCCAGGAAGAAGTACATGGGTGTGTGGAGGCGGGGGTCCAGGATGGTCACCAGGATGAGGAGCCCGTTGCCCAGCAGGATCACCAGGTACATGAGCAGGATGAGCACAAAGAACGTCTTCTCCAGCTTTGGGTGGGCTGAGAGGCCCAGGAGGATGAATTGCACCATGGGGGAGGTCTGATTGGATCTATCCATGGTGCATCTGCTCTGTGACCTGCAGGAACTCTCTGAGGTCAACCTCAGCACTCTCTGACTCCAAAAGTGCCTGGGCAGCAGGGCAAAATTCTCCACCTTGATGAGTGACTGGAGAATAGCTCTGACCATTTGGCCATATCAAAGGGGTGCTAGGAAAAATATCGTAGAGATCAGTATTCAACTTTTTTTTTTTTTTTTTTTTTTTTGCCATACTGTGCAGTGGTTTGATATGGGATCTCAGATTCCAGACCAGGGATAGAACCCCAGGCTGAAGTGGTGAAAGCACTGAATCCTAACCACCAGACTACCAAGGAATTCCATTATTCAGTTTCTCTTTCCAGTAAGAATGAAGAGTTAATTTGGACTAACTTATCTTTGGATGAGAATTTTAAAAACTGGGCAAATAGAAAACATCTGTGTAAAACACTGGCAAGGTAAACATGACAATAAGTAATCATAGGGTGTGATTCTGAGGTGGAGGAAGGGAATTCAGAGAAGTCAGTCCAGCATTTAAGACTATGTTTCTTTTTTTCTTTTCTTTTCTTTTTTTTTTTTTTTTTGTCTTTTGTCATTTTAGGGCCACACCCTTGGCACATGGAGGTTCCCAGGCTAGGGGTCAGATCACAGTTACCATCCTACACCACAGCCATAGCAATGCCAGATCCGAGCCACGTCTGGGACCTATACCACAGCTCATGGCAACACTTGATCCTTAACTAACTAAGCGAGGCCAGGGATCGAACCCGAGTCCTCATGGATACTAGACAGGTTCATTAACCACTGAGCCGAGAGGGGAACTCGGAGACTATGTTTCAGCTGGGCAATTTCAGCTTCTGGAGGCAGTTACTGAGAGGCTGGGAAGTACTACTCACAGCCTCCTGGAGGTGGGAATAGGTTTGGAAGTGCAAGACCCACTATGAAGGGCCCCTAACTAAACTTCTTCCCACTGGTAGGAGACCCCAAGGAAAGCACCATAGGCATAAGAATGAATCAGAAGGAAAGATGCAATTGCAAGTGCAGAAATTCAGCTTCAAATCTTCTTAAGCCCTGAAATTGGAGTGAGGTCGGGCCCCAGATTTGTGGTGCTCCCAAATATCTAACAGAAGCAAACATAAATCTACCTTGAAAGAAGGCAACATCACCCTGGCTTCTAAGTCATTTCTATAAATAATTTTGCAAGTACAACATCTGGGATATATTGCAAAAGAACAAGGTGCACAGGAGACAAGACAGCATAAATGAAAACCAATAGGAAAAGGCAGAAAATCAAGCTTCCCTTTATTTTTTAATTAATTAATTAATTAATTGTCTTTAGCCCTTTCCTAAGAAGAGATAGGAACTCCTCTGCCCTGGGGTCGCCTATTGAGAAAATGAGCCCAGACACAGGGCCAAGGCCTTAACCTCCTATTGAGCCTTTTGCACATTTGGGGCACAAGTGAGCCTCTTGGGCACTGGGGCCAAGTTGAAGGAGCGTTTGACGGAAGGTCCTTTCTTTTTCTTCACTCTCCATCTGCCTCACCAGGGGCGTTGGCTGCTCCCGGAAATTATTCACGGAGCCCTGGGTCCTGCTTTGTCAGCCCTTCTTTCTGGGAAGGTTGAATCTCTCCTCAGACTTCTAAGAGCTCCCCAAACTAGGATTTATCTGAAGCAGTGGAAAAACTATAGGTAACACCGAGGGTGGGGGGCATTCAGATTTATTTGCTCTATATTTAAAATACTCATGCCTGGAGTTCCCGTTGTGGCGCAGTGGTTAACGAATCCGACTAGGAACCATGAGGTTGCGGGTTAGGTCCCTGCCCTTGCTCAGTGGGTTAACGATCCAGCATTGCTGTGAGCTGTGGTGTAGGTTGCAGACGCGGCTCGGATCCCACGTTGCTGTGGCTCTGGCGTAGGCTGGTGGCTACAGCTCCGATTTGACCCCTAGCCTGGGAACCTCCATATGCCGCGGGAGCGGCCCAAAGAAATAGCAAAAAGACCAAAATAAATAAATAAATAAATAAATAAATAAATAAAAATAAAATACTCATGCCCTTCCCACATCTCCATCTCTCCAAGTGCTCTGGGTCATCCAGGCCCTCCTTCAGTGTATGGGCACTTCCTGCCTGGGGAGCTCTGTGACACTCCTCTGGCAGTGCTCAGCATTGTAGCTGTGACCAAGTCAGTGTCACAATAATTCAGATCAGATGAGAGACATTTATTGAGCATCTGTGCTGGGCCAGGCATAATTCTAGGTGCTGGGACCACGGCAAAGAAAGGCAGAGGCCAACAACTTCAAAGAGCTCAAAATCTAGCTGGGGAAAGAGTCACGCAAATAGTCACACAAACAAGTAATTACATTTTCCTTCTCATCACCAACCAAAATAATCACGCTAATGCTACTGACAACAGGCCTTAGGATCTATGTCGCAATCTGCTCCCTTTCCAACACGGAAAGCCCTTTGCTGCATCCCTTGTGGTCCTCTGGCCTGCATTTGGCTCCCTGGATGATGTGGGGCACTGTATTCCTGGCGAGGCTCATTTTGCTTTGAAGTAGTTCCTCTTTGATACTGAGCCAAAATCTGCTCCTTTGCAACATTAATCCCTCTTCCACAGACAGCCTCCCAAAAGTCCAGAAACCGCTTGGCTTCAGCATGAAGATAAACAAGAGTCCATCTCTCTTATTCTCCCAGGGCCTTAAAACAGATATATCTCTCATGGGCAAACATACCATCCAGAAATTGACTACAAGGGCTGGTCCATACTGAGAACAGCCCCCAGCCTGAGGGTGGCTCATGTGCCCAGGACACATTGCTCCCTGTGACAGATGGGCTGGGGCAGCAAATCAGTCCCCAGGCTGGGTTTTTACTTTCTGTCAGCCAGCCCTCTAGCCTCTCCACCAAACCTGTATCATGTGGAGAAAATGTTCCCTTCATGTCATTGTCACCAGATCCATAATTGTGGCTCATTATTATTGCTGAATTTTTGATTCTCAACTACAAAAGAAGAGCCCCCACCCATTTTAATCAAGAAGGGACGAAGTATGACCAGACTATGAGCTGTGAGGTCCCAGTGCAAGCCCTCTCCCCTCTGCACAAAGAGAGATGAAGCTAGATGACCTCAGGGACTCTTGCAGTTAGATGGACCTATTTGATTCTGTGAGAATAACATCAAATCAGTGAAAGGGCTTCCTATCTCTCCTTTTCAACCCCACTCTGCTACAAGTCTGATGTGCTAATGAAACTTTTGGTGTGATCAGACCCTGTGCTTACCGCTATCAGATGTGTTGAGCTACAAGTATCCTCTTCCTAAGGGTCAGGAAGAAGCCACATGTCAGAAATAGCGATGCCAGGTGGGAAGTGTCAAAGAGAGGGTTCAGAACGTATGACAGGTGAAGGGTCCAGCCAGTCCTGAGCCTGCCACCTGTCTCCTGTGCTCAGGGCACAATCTCCAAAGGACTAGCCATTGCCCTTAGAAGATAATTTAAGTTCCAATCTTTTCCTTGAGACCATTTTAGTCCCTGAAGTCATTTAAAGTTTGAAGAGTAAGTTGTACTCAGTTTAGAAGCTTCCTATCCTTCTGGGATAACATCCCCAAGATGCAATTATGTCAAAGGCACCGGAGAAAGTTTACTGCCTGCTTCCTTTCTCCTCGCCTCCTTTTCTCCCTCCCTTCTCTCTGAACATCATAATCCCATTAACAGAGTCCAACAGCCTGCTGGTCAGTGAGTACAGGACTCATTCAGACCCCAAGTCTTTCCCCCTATGCTATAGTCAACCCCATCACCCCAAGTCTGGGCTTACATGGTGGGTTTTAGCCATCTGAGTGAAAGACTTAGAGTCTTCTCCAGATTTTCAATGTGTTGGATTAGGTTCTTGAAGTAATCTGCCCCATTCTTCCTGAATCCTCACTTGGCAGCCATCTACGTTGCTGTCCTTTCTGTGTCCTATCATCTGTGCATGCACTCCCACAGGCATCAGGGACAAGATGCGACCCACATCAGGGATGGGTCCAGAGAATGGGTACCTTCCTTCAGTCAGCATATGATTATCGGGCACTACATAGAAAGCAGAAATGTGCTGAGAACTACAGTCCAGTGGCAAGAGACAGGAAAAGAAAATTACCAAACAAGGAACTGCAGGCCATGGAGAATGCCCATGCTAGAGGAACATCCCAGAGGGAGGCAGGGCCAGATCTCATGGGGGAGGTCACCCAAAGTCCAGTTATTCACATCTCCTCCTAACTCCCTTTCAGGGACTACACTGGTAGCTTGAAATGAGACATCCTGGGAGTGTTCACACCACAGAAATCAGCAAATGCTCCAGATCAGGGCTTTTTTTGACCTGGTGATTGGGTTGTTAAACATTTACCAGCATATCCCTGGAATGGAGGAATGGCTATTTGTCTACGAAGGGGAGTGGGGAACCATCCTAGACAGAAGAGGGTGCACAAACGAAGGCACAGAAATAAGAAAGAGCCCCAGGAGTGGGGAGTGACCAGCAGTGTAGTGCTGCTGAGCTCAAATGGGCTGCTGATGGAGAGGAAGTCAGGGCGAGACCCCACCTGGTCTTTTGGTGCATCCTGAGAAGTTGGGACTTTGTCTTGTAGGAGATAAGGAGGCACTTAGGGATTTTAAGTCAAGATGTGCCATGATGAAATCTGCATCTCAGGTTGATCCTTCTGGACACAATATGGAGGGAAGACTGGGGGCAGGAGGACAAGGTCTAAAGAGATAGGGAAGGAGTTCCTGTTGTGGCACAGTGGTTAACGAACCCGACTAGGAACCATGAGGTTGCAGGTTCGATCCCTGGCCTTGCTCAGTGGGCTAAAGATCTGGTGTTGCTGTGAGCTGTGGTGTGGGTTGCAGACTCGGATCCTGAGTTGCTGTGGTTCTGGTGTAGGCCGGTGGCTACAGCTCCGATTCGACCCCTAGCATGGGAATCTCCATATGCTGCAGGAGTGGCCTAAGAAATGGTAAAAAGACAAAAAAAAAAAAAAAAAAAAAAGGGATAGGGAAACACTTTATGCAAATGAAGATAAGAACATTACCTTGGACATGATTGAGGGGTGAAGACAGGGAGACCCAAGAAATGTTTGGTGGATACAAAATATAATATTAGAGTGGCTGGATATAGCAGGCAGGAAAAAGGACAGAATCAGTATTTCTAACTCATATGATGGGTGGATGATGGTGACACCAATGAAGTAGAGAAGACTGACCAAGTTGTTGGTTTGGGGGGAGAAGATGAATTCATTTTGGAATATAGTCTATTTGAGGCACATCCAGGTAGAGATGGCAGGAGTATCTGAGCTGAGGAGACACTGGCTTATCCATCACTTAGGGATAGTGGCTGCAAAACCTGAGATGCTGGCACTGCTCTGATGTCTGTAGGTACAACTCTAACCAAATGCCATGGGAGATTTTTGGAGGACCCCTGAGATGCAAATTCATAGTATCTACAGCGTTTCCTTGACCTCCAGACCAATAGGGGCCCATCTGCTTTGTTGTGAGAACCCTCTGAGAAAGTGGATTCTGAGGACAGGAGAGAGGTTCCCTGCTGACAGAGACCAGTGATCCAGAGGAGGTCAGCATGGGTGTGGACAGTCAAGGTCAAGGGTTAGGAGTTACAGCCAAGCAAGGACTGAATAGAGCAGTTGACTCCAGAGCAGAGGAATTGTAGACAACTGCTCTGATCATTCATAAAAAAATACCCATGGATTTTTTTTTTGTCTTTTTGCCATTTCTTGGGCTGCTCCCACGGCATATGGAGGTTCCCAGGCTAGGGGTAGAATCAGAGCTGTAGCTACCAGCCTACGCCAGAGCCATAGCAACATGGGATCCGAGCCGTGACTGCAACCTACACAACAGCTCACGGCAATGCCGGATCCTTCACCCACTGAGCAAGGCCAGGGATCAAACCCACAACCCCATGATTCCTAGTTGGATTTGTTAACCACTGAGCCATCATGGGAACTCCATCCATGGAATAACTGGGACTCCAATCCCAGGAAAGTCTCAATAGACCAGTGCTTCTCAGATAGCATGCATCAGGATTAGCTAGAGGACTAAAACACAGATTGGAAACACAGGCACAAAGACATGCACACACATGGTACACATGCAGGTTGCCAGGCCCCACCCCCAAGACTGCTTTCATAGGTCCAGGAAAGGGCCTGGGAATCTGCATTATGAACAAGTTCCCAGGTAATGCCCATGCTACATTGAGCAGCCCAGGACTAGACTTCTTCCTAACTCAGTGCATGGTGTCTCAGGGCATTGAGCTTTGAGGTATTGCTGAAAATATTTCTCACATTTCTCCTCACTGACTAAGGAAGCCTTGGACAGACCAGTCTAGGGCATATTGGGTTTTAATTGGCCAAGATGAAGTTTTGTGTGTCATAGATCTTCCTTCTGAAAGTGTGTTTATGAGTATGTGTGTAAGTGTGAGTTTTCCAAAGATAAGTGGACCAAGGGGGTAGTCTGAATTCCAGCATTTCCTGGAGAGGCATCTGTTTCTTGTGACTTTGTGGGCAAATGTGGATGCGACACTCTGCAGAATTCACAAGGTCTGCAACCGGATCCCTGCTCAAAACACTTTGAGATTCTGAGAGTTCCCTTTGTAGCTCAGCGGTTAATGAACCTGACTAGGATCCATGAGGATATGGGTTCGATCCCAGGCCTTGCTCATTGGGTTAAGGATCCGGCGTTGGCGTGAGCTGTGGTGTAGGTCACAGATGCGGCTCGGATCCTGCGTTGCTGTGGCTGTGGCTGTGGCTGGCAGCTGTAGCTCTGATTCAATCTCTAGCCTGGGAACCTGCAGTGCCTTGAGTGTGGCCCTTAAACAGAAAGAAAAAAAAAAGAGAGAGAGAGAGAGAGAGATTTTGAGATTCTGTTGGGAGCAATAGCACATTCTCTATGAAGAAAAGAAACACCACTATTTGGACAGAATACCAGGACAGGAGCCCGGTGCTATAAAGGTCAGAGACACATAACTTCCCTGAAGAGGGAAAGGGAAGAAGTGGAAGGGAGAGGGGAGCCCACTCAGGCAGCAACGGCTCTGTGAGGAAATAAATGTGCACTTTCTCATGGCTGAGCACTAGATCATCTAAACAATATTTGCCCGATTCACTGCTTCATTACAGGAAGGCTCACATCCTCCTTCCAAGGAAGCTCCTTACATAGTTTCCACACTCTGTACCGCAAGGCACCCTGGCCATGAAACTCACCTGATGCCCCCGTGGACCCCTGTCCCGGGGGCAGTCAGCATATGTGCTGTCTGGTGGCCAATACTGGATGATGACTAACCAGACCCCTGAGTCCTGTCTCTCTGGAGCTTGAACTCAAAACACCAGGACAGGGTTGGCAGCTAGTGGAGGGAAGGAAGGACAGGAAGGAAAAACCAGAGTAACACAAACAGAGCAGGCAGTGCAGGGAGGCCAGGCCTGGGGGAGTGAACCTGGGTCACAGGGAGGAGGGGGCAGGTGGCCCCAGTAGGATAAGAGGAGCAAGGCTAGAGTGGTTGAATCTCCAGCATGGCAGACTCTGGGCTGTCCCCCCAGAGCTGGAGGGCCAGAGAGCTGTACCAAGGAAGAGCCAGCAGGAGCCACTCAGATCCTGATTGACAGCCTAGTACCTGTTCAACCACAAAGCCTGAGGGTACCATGGTCCCCCACGAACCCCACAATATCCCCTCAATATTTCCTTGAGGAAATCCAAACAAGAAGGCAGGGGCCAGTGGGGGTGGGGGGGGGAGAGTCACCCTGGACCAAATGGAATTCAAGCCTGGGATAACTATGATTACCTGGCCAGAGAACATTCTAAGCTACTTCCTTGGGGTGAGAGGAGAGCTTTGGGGAGACTTCACAACGTTGCCTAATTGGGTCTATGACATAAAGTCTAAATTCTGAGCTTCTCACCAAACTTTAAATTGCTTCTGGGATAGGGCCTGGCTCCAAAGCAACCCAGCCCTAAATTCCCGAGAGAGTTGTCATGGGACTCTCTGGAGAGCAGTGTGGAGCACAAAGAGAGGGTACTGGGCCCAGGGGCTGGGCATGGCTTGCCAGCTGCCCTGTGATGCAGCCTCTCCCAGGCTGGACACCTTACAGAGCCACAGCCTTGAAAGTTGGCCCTTGACTTCTGGTCTCACTGAGGCCCAGGGCAGGCAAGGATACTGGGAGCAGCTATACCTTCTGTGCACAATGAGCTGTGGCTTCACTTTGGAGCCCTCTATACCCAGGACCATTTAGAGACACCTGGAAGTTAGACAACAGTCAAAGGGTACGTGCCCCTACTAAGAGTGTGTACCAGGTATTATTGGAGAAGCTCTGAGAGATATGGCCTGCTTGGTTACAGCTTGGTAGCAAACAGATGGGCAGGTGACATCAGAGACAGTCACTTCTCCTGCCCCTTGGTCAACTGACAATCTCCCCACTCTGCATGCCTCCCTGCAAGCAAAAGATCCAACCTAGGTGGGACCACATACTGGGTAACTGCCAGGTGACCTCTCTGGCTGGCTCATCACCAGCTGGGAGGAAAGAAGAGTCTGATGCAAAGATGGTTGAGTAGAAAGGGGGTGGGGAGGAGGACTGGGCTGGGGGACAAGGCAACTATTTCTGAAGCTTCCAAAAACTGCTACTCTGGCAAGGGAGTAGGTCCATTTTACAAGTCTGGAAGGCAGACTTAGGGCCAGTGGAGAAAGACAGAATTCAAAAAGGGCACATATCAGGTCCCTAAAGAACTCTAACAGCCCAGGCTTCCTGACGACATTGGAGGCTGTAAGCCCCTCTTACCTTTGTTCAAAATGTTGAAGCAGAGACCAAGAATTCACCTCTAAAGTACCCCTGTAAGAGGTAGGTTAGAGGAGGGGGCTGGATTGGCTTCAGATCTGAAGATTCTGCCAAGCTTCAAATTCCACATTCCATAAGAGCAAAGGAGCCTTTCTCTAAAAATGATTCTGCATCCCTTAATTTCCAACATCCTGAGATAAGCTCTTTTGGACCTTGCGTCATTACCAATTAGAAAAGAGCACCCCTTCTTCAGGTTCATTATCACTTCATAAAGCTCTTTCCTGGCCTTGATTTCTCCACCTTTACACCAAGACATCAGTGATTCCCAAGATGGACATACATCAGAAGTACATGGGGAGCCCTCATTTAGAACAGAAAGGCAAAAAACCAATCTCCAAGACTATCTGCAAAGGTAGGACCCAGAAACCTGTATTTTTTTTTTTTCAACTTCTTACATTCAAACCTGTATTGTCAGTTTTTTTTTGGTTTGCAATTTCTTCTTCCATTCTTTTTTTTTTATTAAACTATAGTTGATTTACAATATCATGTTAATTTCAGGTATAGAGCAAAGTGACTCAGTTATATATACACACACTTCAGATTGTTTTCTATTGCAGGTTATTACAAGATATTGAATATCATTCCCATGTGCTAATAGTAAATCCTTGATATTTATCTATTTTATATGTATGTATCTGTTAATCCTATACTCCTAATTTATCCTTTCCGCCCTTTTCCCTTTGGTAGCCAGAAGTTTGTTTTCTATGTGTGTGAGTCTATTTCTGTTTTACAAATAAGTTTATATGTACTGTTCTTTAGATTCCGCATGTAAGTGATATCATATAATATTTGTCTTTCTCTGACTGACTTCACTTAATATGATCATTCCTAGCTCCATCCATGTTCCTGCGAATGGCAATATTTCATTCTTTTTATGGCTGGGTAATATTCCATTGTATATATGTACCACATATTCTTTATCCATTCATTTGTTGATGGACACTTGGGTTGCTTCCATGTCTTGGCTGCTGTAAATAATGCTACTAGAAACATTGGGATGCATGTATCTTTTCAAATTAGAGTTTTTGTCTTTTCCAGATATACGCCTGGTAGTGGGATTTCTGGATCATATAATAACTCTCTTTTTAGTTTCTTAAGGAACCTACATACGGTCCTCCATAGTGGTTGCACCAATTTACATTCCCACCAACAGTAAGGAGGGTTCTCTTTTCTCCACATTCTCTCCAACATTGGATATTTGTAGAATTTTTGGTGATGACCATTCTAACTGTGTGAGGTGATACCTCATCGTTAGTTTTGATTTGCATTTCTCTAATGATTAATGATATTGAGCATTTTTTTCATGTGCTCGTTGACCATGTGTATGTCTTCTTTGGAGAAATATCTATTTAGGTCTTCTGCTCAATTTATGATTAGGTTATGTATTTTTTGATATTGAAGTTGTATGAGCTGTTTGTATATTTTGGAAAGAAAGCCCTTGTTGGCTGCATGGTTTACAAATATTTGTTCCCAGTCTCTAGGTTGTCTTTTTGTTTTGTTTGTGGTTTCCTTTGCTCTGAAAAATCTTGTAAATTTGATTAGGTCCCATTTGTTTTATTTTTGCTTTTATTTCTTTTGCCTTGAGAGACTGATCTAAGAAAATATTGTTACAATTTATGTCAGAGAATGTTTTCCCTATGTCCTCTTCTAGGAATTTTATGGTGTCATGTCTTTAAGCCTTTAAGCCAGTCTGAGTTTATTTTTGTATGTGGTGTGAGGAAATATTCTAACTTCATTGATTTACATACAGCTGTCCAGCTTTCCCAATATCACTTTCTGAAGAGATCATCTTTTTTTTCTATTGTAAATTCTTGCTTCATTTTGAAGATTAATTGACCATAGATATGTGGGTTTATTTCTAGGCTCTCTGTTACGTTCCATTGATCTATATATCTGTTTTGTGCTAATGTCATGCTGTTTGGATTACTGTAGCTTTGTAGCATTGTCTGAAGTCTAGTAGGATTATGCCTCTGGCTTGGTTTTTTTTCCTCAGGACTGCTTTGGCAATTCTGGGTTTCTTATTTATATGGAAATTTTAATAAATGTTCCATATAAAATTTAGGATTATTTTAGGATTATTTGTTCTAGTTTTGTGAAAAATGTCATGGGTAATTCGTTAGGGACCACACTGAATCTGTAGATTGCCTTGGGTAGTATGGCCATTTTAACAATATTAATTCTTCTAATCCAAGAGCATGGGATATCTTTCCATTTCTTTGAATCATCTTCAATTTCATTTATCAGTGTTTTCCTTTATCAGTGTGTATAGTCCTCAGCATATAGGGCTTTCACCTCCTTCGTCATGTTTACTCCTCTGTATTTGTTAATGTGATTTTAAACAGGATTTAAAATTTTTTCTCTTTCTGATATTTTGTTGTTAGCATAAAGAAGCGCAGCAGAATTCTGTATATTAATCTTGTATCCCAGCAATCTGTATTTTTTTTTTGTCTTTTTGCCTTTTTCTAGGGCTGCTCCTGTGGCATATGGAGATTCCCAGGCTAGGGGTCTAATCAGAGCTGTAGCTACCGCCCTACACCAGAGCCACAGCAACACCAGATCTGAGCCACATCTTCAAACTACACCACAGCTCACAACAACACCGGATCCTTAACCCACTGAACAAGGCCAGGGATTAAACCCGCAAACTCATGGTTCCTAGTCAGATTCGTTAACCACTGCGCCACGATGGTTAACCCGTACTTTTAACCAGCACTCAGGTAGCTGCTTGATAGCCAGTTCCATGATGTTTTGGGTCCCCTGTGGCAGGGTGTGGTGACATCTGGCATTCCTAATCTCTTTTGTACTGAAGTGTCTGGTTTGGATATTCTGGAAGGCTGAGTAGAGTTACATGTGATGACGTCTGCAAAGCATCTAAATGGCACTGAATGACTTGTGATTCAAGGCCCCATTCAACCCAGGCTGGGAAATGTGAATGGGCTCTATCAGGTAAGATGTTATTCCTTGGGTGAAGTCCCAGAGCAGCAGAGGTATAGACATATCAGTTATGATTACAGGGGGCAATACACAAGGCCTATTACGAAGATTAGATTTCTGAAGACTTTGGTGGACACCCCATGTTACAGGCTCTAAAAGTTCAATTTGGTCAGATTATTCAAGAAGGTTAAGATCAGATGAACTGACTCATATTAGCTAAACTCACAAGACACTGAAGTGTAAATTGGATAATATATAAGAAATAAAACTGTTAAAGAGATGAGAAACTTTATGTTTTCAAGCCAGCACATTTCTAAAACTATCTAAGAAATCAAATTATAATAGAAACTTATAAGGAAGAACTAGATTAAGAGGAATGGGCCATGTGATCTTAATAGCCAGAGTCATTTATCTGTGATAGCCTGAGTTCCCCAATCATATGTCAAAATAGTTATTCAGAAGCCCTGCCTCCTTGGTAAGTGCTGAGTCCTATGTCGATATAGGGCTTTGCTTTAGATATATTAATATTACTGGTTAGACAGAAATGTACTTGATTTTATTGTTTCTTTAGATCTCCAGGGTCTGTTCTTCATGATTTTGACTGATACACAACCTGGCTTTTAGATAATTTGGTTTTTTAGTTGAATCCATAGGGTAATTTTAAATTTAGGTACATAATGTATATTATGATCCCCATGTATTTGCCTAAGCAAGCCATCAGAAACCAAACATGTATTTTCTGCTTTCAGTATTCCTAGAAATGAGAGAAGATTGAAATGGAACCATACAACCAGTCTGCTGTGACTGAATTTGTCTTGCTGGGCCTCTCTGCCCATCCAAAACTGGAGAAAGCATTCTTTGTGCTCATCTTGTCCATGTACCTTGTGATCCTGCTGGGCAATGGGGTCCTCATCCTGGTGACCATCCTGGACTCCCACCTCCAAACGCCCATGTACTTCTTCCTGGGGAACCTCTCCTTCCTTGACATCTGCTACACCACCTCCTCAGTGCCCCTCGTCCTGGATGGCTTCCTCACTCCCAGGAAAACCATCTCTTTCTCAGGCTGTGCCATCCAGATGTTCCTCTCCTTTGCCATGGGAGCCACAGAGTGTGTGCTTCTGGGCATGATGGCATTCGATCGCTATGTGGCCATCTGCAACCCCCTGAGGTACCCGGTGGTCATGAGAAAGGCTGCCTATGTGCCCATGGCAGCCAGCTCCTGGTTGGCTGGTGGAGCTAACTCCTTGGTACAGATCTCTCTTGCAGTACAATTACCCTTCTGTGGGGACAATGTCATCAACCACTTCATCTGTGAGATCCTGGCTGTCCTGAAGCTGGCCTGTGCTGACATCTCCATCAATGTGATCAGCATGGGGGTGGCCAATGTGATCTTCCTGGGGGTCCCTGTTCTTTTCATCTTTGTCTCTTACATCTTCATCCTCACCACCATCCTGAGGATCCCCTCAGCTGAGGGGAGGAAAAAGGCCTTCTCTACCTGCTCTGCCCATCTCACTGTAGTGGTCATTTTCTATGGGACCATCCTCTTCATGTATGGGAAACCCAAATCCAAGGATGCCCTGGGGGCAGACAAAAAGGACCTTTCAGACAAACTTATCTCCCTCTTCTATGGACTTCTGACCCCCATGCTCAACCCCATCATCTACAGTCTGAGGAACAAGGATGTTAAAGCTGCTGTGAGGAATCTGGTGGTTCAGAAATGCTTCTGCCATTGATGGTGGGATATGTCCCATCATGTGATCCACACTCTGTAATGGCTCTCACTTGAGAATCTCAATGCAAAGTAATATCAAATGAGGGACAAATTGAGTTTAGACCCAGGCTACTCACAGTGTGGTCCATGGACCAGCAGTTTCAGCATTACCTGAGAGCTTATTGGACATGCAGAATCTTGAGGACCATTCTAAACCTACCGAGTTAGAACCTCCATCTTAAGAAGATTCCTCAGGTGATTTATATGCACGTCACACATTGAGAATTATTGATTAAGAGAGTATAGGGGATGTTGTGGTGTCCTTCCAGATGCTACTCCCACACCCAAGGCTGACAATTTTATAACTCCAGCTGCTTGGAGTGTTGGTGGCTGATGGCATTCAGCCCAGTCTCTCTGCTGGCTTGCCCTTGACTCCAAGAGAGTTACTTCACCCAAAGTCAATTCCCTTCTCAGATGCAGTGCACATCCAGTAATCAGTCAATGTCAATATGAGGTCCTGGTCCTCCTTGCTTCCAACAAAAATGACTCTAAAAGAAGCATCCCAGTTTGAGAGCTTCCTCATGGCAGTTTGAGTTTACCAGCTGCCCAGGCCTGTTTCCTTCACCCCCCCTCCCCCACTCCACAGGTGTCATTCTTAAGATCACTCCACCATCATCATCCTACATGAAAATCTCCCCTCTAGAGTCCGCTTCCTGGGAAACCCAGCCTGGGTCAGAGAATGATGGTCTATCTCAGTACTGATGCATGAACCCCATCTGTGTTTTCTGAGCATGTCCTTCTCAGGTGGTTCCTGAAACCTGACTCCCAAGGAAAGTAACTGAGCAAATTCCTTTTGTTCAGACAAAGAAAAATCATCCCCTAAAAATGAGTTGCTAAATTAAACTCTTATTTTTCATTGCTACAAATGGAACTTAATTTGTATTTACTATACAAACATCTTTATTCCTAAGCAGAGAATTGGCAGGCTGTTTCCACCTTGGGCATGAGGATGCAGTATCAGGTCTATGGGGTTTTCTCCAAAGACAAAGACGTTTGAGGTTTGGAAAACATGTTGGCTCTTAACTACAAATGAAATAAATAAAATAAAATAAAATGTTTAAACCCTTAAAAATCTTAATAATTGTTTAATACTTGCCTACAAAGGGGAACATCATGTTAATCTCCCTAATTGATTCATTTCTATTCATACACCATATTTTAAAACATTCTGTACTTAGGTACTTTCATAAGAATTCCTGAACTTTCATGCTTATTATTGAGAAATCATAGAATTATATGTTAAATAAGTCCTTTGTAAGCCAAATAATTTTAATAACAGAAGTAGGAAAAGTAATTCAGATTTGCCACAGAATTACACTTCAAGTGGGATGTAGGCACATTTTGACATGATGTGGGGTGGCACTTCCAAAAGTAAGCATACCTAGTTTTAAGATGGACCTGATAGTTCCAGATATATTTGGCTGCAGTGCCTAAAATGTCATTAGCACACATTTGTTCAATAAGACACACAAGAATTGCTCCCCAAATAACTTTCAACATTTTCTTGCCCATCCTCCACCTCTTGTGCTCAGAGAGATGTGGTGTGTGTGGCTGGTAGACTTCTACAGAGGGTCTAAGTGAGGCCTCAGCTGGGTGATATTTTCCCTAAGAGAAAATCTTAACCATGCCAGTCTGTAGCCTGAAGCCTGAGGCATTCTGTGGGCAGTAGAGATCCTCAACCAGGGGCTCCATGGCTCCTTTCCCTCAGTCTTTATAAAGATGAAAAAAGCTTTGGTAGAGGGGCTGAACCCACTCTCTATAATAAGAACGCTGTATTTTTCCTGGGCTAACATGGACCATGATGCCTGCAGAGATGACAAGGGTATGCAAAGAACTCTGACAGTAACTTCTATTTTCTCCCTACCAAAGGGGAATTTTTTCTTTTGGCCATGCCCGTGGCATGCGGAATTCCAGGATCAGTAATGAAACCCACGCAACAGCTGTGACTTGAGCCACAGCAGTGACGACGTTGGATCCTTTTTTTTTCCATTTTTTTTTTTTTTTTTTTGCCACATCTACAGCATATGGAAGTTCCCAAGCCAGGGATCGAATCCAAGCTGGAGCTGAAACCTACACCACAGCCACAGCTACACCAGACTCTTAACCCACTGCGCCACCAAGGGAACTCCAAGGAAGAATTTCTTTTTATTATCAAATCATCTTACTTCTCTTTGAGACCGGTCTTTATCAATTGCTTTAGATAGAGATCAGGCTTCACTCCAAAGCTCCTCACCTCCTCCCAGCTTTCCCTTTCATCCACTTCTGTGGGAAACCCCTGCTTCCAGGCCCTGCTGAGCAGGTGTGGCCATGTCCCATTCCTCCTGATTCTTACCTCCCTGGCCCCAGTTGAGGTTGCCTGAGATTTTCTGTTCTTTGTGACCAAAGATCTCCAACTAACCAGCAGCTACTAACCTACCTGGCCTGTGACTCCAGAGCAGCTTTTGTCTAAGGCGTGACCCTGTTGCTCTCTCACCAACCCCAGGGCTCTCTTCTGCCCTCACATCCTCTGCTTCAACCTGTAATCCTTGTTCTGCACCACACTATAGCAACAGGGAGGACAGTTGCCCAAGGTATCCGACAGAAAAAGTCACTTCCTTGTTGGGATCCAAGCTGCTCCAACCTCCCGCCTCTGACTCTTCCCTGCTTCTGGGCTCCTGTATGACTTAGGGACACTTGACAATCATCTCACAGACTGCATCTGTCACCAGGACCTTTCTGGAAATCAGAGGGCCCACCCTTGTCATTTCTGCTTTCTTTCAAGTGCCTGGCACTGGCCCATGGTACATATATCTTGCTTCCCATTTCTGAGGGCAAGGGCCAGATCTGGTCAGCTCTGGACGATGCTGAGAGACTGCAGTGAGGGCCAGCAACTCTGGAGCTTAGGGACCGCCATACCCAGCCCTGCAAAAACAAGTGCAGAGCTCCCTTGAACAGATACCACTGTGGTCAAAGCACAGTCAGACCTTAGTTATCTCCTCTACTTCCAGGAAAGTCAGCAAGGAAAGGGCGGAAACTTCCTAATCTAAAGACCAATTCTTTGTAGTGAGTTAAGATTTACATAGAACTGCAATTTATCTAATTGGGTCTATGGGACACAGGTCCCAAACTCCTGTGAGGCCTCCACCAAACTTTAAATTGGTTCTGTGATTAAAACTGGCCCCAAACCAACCAGAGCTCTATCTAAATTGCACCATAGCTCCCAGATAGAACCTCTGGAGAGAGGGCAGGGGGCAAAGAGTGAAGGGTGTCTGCCCTGAGTGCGCAGCCTGGGCATGACTGCCAGGATCCCCAGAAAGCAGCTCCTCGAGGTGTCCTCCCTCCTGCTACCTTGCTGGGCATGGAGAAGGCCAGGGAAGGGAGCGGCCAGGCTCCTTCAGCTATGGCCAGCCCTGTCTTTACCTTGCTCTGAAATCTGAAAGTATGGCTCAGTTCCAAGACAGCTCAACAGAATTTCCTGTACACTTTCAGGCACAGCTTGACCGGGGATGGTCAGGTCAGGCAGCTCAAGCAACCACCTCCCAGTCAGGCTCCTGCCATGATACCTTCTGCCCAGGTGAGTCCTGTCCCCACTGTCTCCCAGTCAGGCTCCTGCCATGATACCTTCTGCCCAGGTGAGTCCTGTCCCCACTGTGGCCACATTCCCACATTGGACACACACTGAGTTGTCTCGTGGCCAAACCTTCTTTATGTAGGTGAGGAGCAGAGAAAAGTGGTGCAAGTAGGGACCACAGCTTGCATGGCTCTGGAGAACTTTTATTGTATTTTTTATGGCTGTACCCAATGCATATGGAAGTTCCCAGGCCAAGGATTGAATCTGAGCCAGCAATGCTGAATCCTTTAAGCCATTGCACAGGACTGGGGATTGAACCCATGCCTCTGCAGTCACCCAAGCCACTGCAGTCAGATTCTTAACCCACTGAGCTCCTGAAATGCTTTCATATGGAAAGGGGGCAGGCATGGCTTGAAAGTCTAGACCAGTGTGGGGGCAGAGTGGGAGGTGAGGAGTGGGAATGTTAGAAGGAGGAAGTTTCTGTTCATTGTGAAGGAAAAGTTTCCAACAATCAAGGTTATCAGACAAAGGAATAGGAGCCGTGTACTTGCAGAACCCAAGGCATTCAAAGGAGCAATGGGAGAATTGCATTTCATAGAAGGTATTCACACAATAGAGGCAAAAGAGTCAAGACCCTCTATTGTATTTTTTTTTTAGTTGCAAAAGATTTTATTTTTTTAATAATGATTTTTACTTCTTCCATTATGGCTGGTTTACAGTGTTCTGCCAATTTTCTACTGTACAGCAAGGTGACCCAGTCACACATACATGTATACATTCTTTTTTCTCACATTATCATGCTCTGTCCTAAGTGACTAGATATAGTTCCCAGTGCTATACAGCAGGATCTCATTGCTTATCCATTCCAAAGGCAAACAGTTTGCATTTATTAACCCCAAATTTCCAGTCCAACCCACTCCCTCGCCCTCGGCAAGACCTTTCACTTTACATTTTTGCCTAGTCTGAGATTCTCTAGTCAATAGTACTTATATCGCTAATAACAGAGCTCTTTTCCCAAACTATTCCCAATGCCCACAGTTACTCTCCTGTGATAACTGCAAAGGATAGCTTCAGACCCTGCTCAGTTTCTCCTGCCCAACTTCTCCCAACCAGCACCAGTGTAAGAGTCACAGAAGCAATGCGTGAAGCCCAGAGACACCCCTGCACACACAATGTGTGAAGCCCAGGGGCACCCCTGCACACCCAAGCCCTGCTACAAGGGAAATGTCTTGGAGAAAGGTGTGACACCTCTATTTTTCATCAGTATCCTAGGGAAAGAGAGGATGACCAAAACTTCGAGAATAGTCCTTTGCTCCTCAGTAGACTAGCTCTGGCACAAGCAGAGAAGCAAAAACACAATCAAAATGTGAGGGAAGGAGTCCTGGGGAGAAGGTGAGGACACAGGCTCCACCTTAGTCCTGCTCTCACTGCCTGTGGACTCTCTGAGCTTAGTTTCATCTTAAATATGAGAGCTCCAGGGTGGAGGTTTTCTCTAATGTACTGGATCTACTGTTCTAAGGTGACTGAAGCACATCCTCTGTGCAGGCCTCCTCCGAGTGATCCCCCTGAAAGGCTGGGTAAAATGGTCTGTTTTTCTGTTGGGAAGAAAGCATTACTATGGTATTGCAGTGGCTTTAATGGGCAACTCATGGGAAGAAGGGTCTGAGATAGGAGCTGTGACTTACAAAACAGCTGCAAAAGCTTGGAGTGGGTCCAAAAGGTGCAGATGCTCATACTGGGAGGTAGGAGGCATCCTTGTCCTTGGATTCTAATCCTGCTCCCCAGCCCCATGGGCTGGATCAGACCGAGGACACTGCAGTGCTCTGGACAAAGCCCATGATTAGAGAGAAGGGGTATGAATGGCAGGGTCTCCATGGTTTACTGGCCAGAAACTTCTCAAGAACAGTTCAATGAAGAGGAAAGGCCAGTAAAACTCATAAGAAATGAAGTCTAAACCAGGCATCAAGTAACAAACGTAAAGGCTAGGCAGGCGTTCCCACCATGGCGCGGTGAAAACAAATCTGACTAGGATCCATGAGGATCAATCCCTGGCCTTGCTCAGTGGGTTAAGGCTCTGATGTTGCCATGAGATGTGGTGTAGGTCACAGTCACAGCTCAGATCTGGCATTGCTGTGGCTGTGGTGTAGGCCAGTGGCTACAGCTCCAATTGGACCCCTAGCCTGGGTCCTCCACATGCCATGGGTGGTGCTGCCCTAAAATAAATAAATAAATAAAAATAAAGGCTAGGCAGACCCTAATCTTCCTGGCTTCTGCTCAAAACATTCCCTTCATGTAGGACTCCATGTAGAGCCAAATTTATTGTTAGAAAACTATTACACAAGCACAGAATTAGAGAGAACTGGGGAGTGAGTGAGCTGGTGGCAATGGTTAGTATCCCTTGAGTGTGATAGCCTGAAGCTCTTCAAGGACACTGCAGGGACAATTTAGGGACTGGCAGGACTGACCAGAGGAGTCAGTCAATGCTGGACCCAGGCAGCACGTCTCAGGGTTCCTCTCTTATGGTGCCCAAGAAGAACCATCCTTCATGTCCCTTCCTTCAATTGAGGTGACATTATTGATCTGAATACAATTCTATCATATATTGTGGTTTAATTAGATTTCCAGGGTCTGCTTTTCCTGCTTTTGATTTGACTTTTCCTGACTTTTAAAGTAACTGAAGTGGACAGTGAATTTTATCCTTTAGATGCTGATATTACAAGTTAGTGTGTTCAAGGTTAAATTTATTTATAAGCTGTAGAAGCATCTCATTGTAATCCCCGCATATTGATTCCTGTAAACATGTGGTCCCTGTTCTCAGTCTTCCTGAGAGTAGAAGAGAGAATTGAAAATGCAGGTGGTCAACCAATCCATTGTGACAGGATTTGTCTTGCTGGGCCTGTCAGATCAGCCGAAGCTGGAGAAAACGTTCTTCGTGCTCATCCTGCTCATGTATCTGGTGATCCTGCTGGGCAACGGGGTCCTCATCCTGGTGACCATCCTGGACTCTCGCCTCCACACGCCCATGTACTTCTTCCTGGGGAACCTCTCCTTCCTCGACATCTGCTACACCACCTCCTCAGTGCCCCTGATCCTGGATGGCTTCCTCACTCCCAGGAAAACCATCTCTTTCTCAGGCTGTGCCATCCAGATGTTCCTCTCCTTTGCCATGGGAGCCACAGAGTGTGTGCTTCTGGGCATGATGGCATTCGATCGCTATGTCGCCATCTGCAACCCCCTGAGGTACCCCATGGTCATGAGCAAGGCTACCTATGTGCCCATGGCAGCCAGCTCCTGGTTGGCTGGTGGAGCCAACTCCTTGGTACAGATCTCTCTTGCAGTACAATTACCCTTCTGTGGGGACAATGTCATCAACCACTTCACCTGTGAGATCCTGGCTGTCCTGAAGCTGGCCTGTGCTGACATCTCCATCAATGTGATCAGCATGGGGGTGGCCAATGTGATCTTCCTGGGGGTCCCAGTTCTTTTCATCTTTGTCTCTTACATCTTCATCCTCACCACCATCCTGAAGATCCCCTCAGCTGAGGGGAGGAAAAAGGCCTTTTCCACCTGCTCTGCACATCTTACTGTGGTGATCCTCTTTTATGGGACTATTCTTTTCATGTATGCAAAGCCCAAATCCAAGGACCCCCTGGGGGCAGACAAACAGGATGTTTCAGACAAGCTTATTTCCCTCTTGTATGGAGTGCTGACCCCCATGCTCAACCCCCTCATCTATAGCCTCAGAAACAAGGATGTGAAGGTCGCTGTGAAGAACCTCAAGAGTCAGAAGTGCTACCCCCACTGATAGTGGAAGAAAGTGGTAGTTATGTGCACACAGGGGATCCTCTAGGAAATGACCACTTGGTGAGGATCGACTTACTCCACGGTTCTCCACGTCAGTTTGGTCACAAAACTGCCCCCAAAATGCTTATCAGGATCAGGCTTTCCTGAGTAATTGAAAATTGAACAGCAAGTCTTTAGAATGAAGAGGGTGTTATGGTAAATCACCTAGGGGCAAGGATAAGTGACTGTTACAATTTATTTTTATTCCGAAAAAATAAACAATAAAAATTAAAACTTTATAAAAATATGCTTCTTTCTTTGTTCATGTGTAGACTATCTATGTGCAGTCATGTTCTTTTCTGCTCACTATACAATGGGGAGTGTGGCAGTAAGGGCAAAAAAATCACTTTTTTTGACTACACCCACTATGGCAATGTCAGATCCTCAACCTATTGTGCCATAAACTCCAAAAGGTCATTTCTTAATTTGTGTCCAAACCGAAAACCAATTTGCCATTTTGGAAAATTACCAATACCAAAACCAAAAGACACTATTTAACCCCCTTTTCATTGTAGGGGCTGTGAGTGTCTCCTAGAGCCAATTTTACATTCCAGATGTAATATCCCTGAGCCCATTTAGGGAAACCACTCCTTCTCTTCTGTACAAAGAGCACATCTATTCTGACCTAAATTTGCACCGAAGAGTTAAGTCAACACTAATCAAACTCTAAATAAGAGTAAGAGTAAAATTTCTAGTAGACTCCACTTAATCCTTACTACAATGCAAAGTTTATATTCTGAGTCCTTTCCTTTCCCTGGAACTTAATGTTTGTAACCATCCAAACCCCCATGTTCATATTTAACCAGATCTCTTTAAGATTTGGATTGGACACTGGCACCAACTGCTAAAGATCCACTTATAATTACCCTTGTGGTTAAAATCATAGACTGTGGAGCCAGACTGATGTGGAGGTGCCTCTTCCTATGTAACTTCAGGCACATTACAAAAATCACTGAATCTTAAAGACTCTTGGTTTTCTAATTGGTAAATTAGGGATAATTAAACCAACCCCACGGAGATGTTGTGGGTACTAAATTAAAATGAGGCATGCATATATATTAGAAACACATGGTGGCTAGCAAAGAATAAACTTCCAACTCACAAATGAACATCTTTTATTATTAATTAAATAGTTTAAATAACTCCTCTGAGGAAGGTTTATGACACTAAAAAGAGTTTAATATCACACCTAACTGAATTAATTCTGATTTATTATTGCAGCTCATTTTTGGTTAGCTTTCTAGATGATGAGCCAACAACCTCATTTCTCTGGGTTTTTCCCAGTCATCCCTCTTCATTATTCACAGAGATGAGAGACTTAAGTTTGTGCTGTATGTCATTGACCCTATCTAGTCCAATCAAATTCTGCCAGGTTTGGAGAATAGTCACTAATGCCCAGAGAGTCACTAGATCCATTACATGTGAAGTTGGGACCCATGGGGTAATTGCGTTTGGCCATGTGTCCTGGGGAATTAACTGTACATAATAAACTAATATATATTATATTTTATAATATATAGTTATTATATGATATGTATATTAACTTATAGGGAATAAAGTTCATTCTGGCAGAGTGTTACAGAGCAATCAAGTCTGCAAAATTAAAAGAAAGGAGCACTAAAGAGCAAATATAGGAGATGAGGGTATCCTCATATGTTCAGTTCTTGGTCTTTTTTTTTTTTTTTTGTCTTTTTGCCTCCATATGTCACAGCACATGGAGGTTCCCAGGCTAGGGGTCCAATCGGAACGGCAGCCTACGCCAGAGTCACGGCAAATGCCAGATCCCAGCCAAGTCTGCAACCGACACCACAGCTCACAGCAATGCCGGATCCTTAACCCACTGAGTGAGGCCAGGGATCAAACCCGAAACCTCATAGTTCCTAGTTGGATTTGTTAACCACTGATCCATGACAGGAACTCCTTGGTCTCTTTTTTTACCATAGATCTGGCCACATTACTGTACTTTTGCCTCCAAAGGACACCCCTACACCCTTATACTAGATTCCATTTTTCACTAATCTAGATTAAGTTAACTTTCTTTGAGGGGGGCAACAAAAGTCACATCTTTTATTTATTGACTGGTTTTCGCTTTTTAGAGCCACACTCATGGCACATGGATGTTCCCAGGCTAGCGGTGGAATCAGAGCTACAGCTCTCAGCTGGCAATGCCGAACACAAAAGTCACATCTAATATGATTACTAACTTATATAAAATAGCCACACTCTTTCGTGTCATGTGCAGAATGTCAGGCTATCGGGCACAGAAATCTTATAAAAAATCAGGTTTGAAACAGTTGTTCTGACCTCAATATGTAATGCTTGTAATCCATTATTCATTCTGCTACAGTGGCTTTGCCCTTTGTGGAATCTATTCACCTTTAAATTTGGAACATGTCCAGGGGTTGATTAATTCTGAAGGTATAGGTTCAAATCCCTGCCCTCCCACATAGAGCTGGGTGATCATGAGTGTGTTCTGTTCTTGAAGAATATCAAGTATATTCATTCACACAATGAAGGGGGAGTACAGATTATTGTAGGTGACCTCCCCTCCTGTGAATTTCCCTAGATCTGTGGTTCCTTTGTCTTGTGGGACAGTCCCTTGAAGAGAGTAAAGCAATGCTCTCTCTTACAGCAGTATTTCACTATCTGAAACTGAGTCTGGTTTCTCTCATTTCCTTAAATGTCCACATTCCAGGAGCATCTTCAGAGCCTTCATATTGTAGAAGCATCCCCCGAGCCTCCTTAGTAGATTCAACAATCAAATAAAATGACTCAGGGAGTTGATATTATCCAGCCTTTATCATGAGTACAATGAATTGAATAGCCATGATTGCAGAGGCTATCTATGGGCTAAACATCAGGGCCTCTCACTCACAAAGGCCGATATAGCTACTTCAGCTGCTGATTATTCAAACTGACAGCAACAGAGACCAAACTTCATTTGAAGAGACTAATCAGTCACTTGATGGTGATCTGATTGCATTAGACCATTTTCATTCTGAAAGGAACAGTGATTCACCTTGACTAAAATTAACACCATTTCTGACTATAGGTCATCTTTCCATTCTAATATCACCATCTGAAAGCTCACAGAGGGTTGGATTCAATGACATGGGATGCTGCATATCTCATCAGACCAAGGGCTTCATTTAATAAAGAAGATGTCACTATAGAATCATGATTATGGGTTCTACTGATCCTTCCATATCTTGCACCACCCAGAAGTAGCTGGTTCAAGAGAATAACCTAATGGGTTTTGAAAGCTGAGGCATCAGCTTAGAGATACTACTCTGCAAGAACAGGGCACCATCCTCCAGAACACAGTTTGCATCCTTAATCAATGACTGTTTTGTGGTACTGTGTCTCCAAGAAGTAAACTACACAGTTCAGGAAGGAATCAAGGGTGGTAGCAGTGTAGTCCTGTTTATGGCACTTTCAGTGATGTTGGGAAATTTGTGCTTTCCATCTCTGCAGCTCTAGGGTTTTCAAGTCTAAGGGTCCTAGTTCCCACAGGAAAGTGGCTTCCTTTCAGGACAGAGAAAGCCTCATTAAACATTTCTATTTTTATTTTTTAATTTTTTTTATTTTTTGGTCTTTTTGCCTTTTCTAGAGCCGCTCCTGTGGCATATGGAGGTTCCCAGAGTAGGGGTATAATCGGAGCTGTAGACGCCAGCCTACACCAGAGCCACAGAAACTGGGGATCTGAGCTGCATCTGCAACGAACACCACAGCTCACGGCAACGCCAGATCTTAACCCACTGAGCAAGGCCAGGGGTCGAACCCACGATCGCATCATTCCTAGTCAGATTCATTAACCATTGCGCCATGACAGGAACTCCTCATTAAACATTGTTAGCACTTTACTGAGGTATAACTGACATAATAAAATTCATTTGATGTAATGTATAGATAGCTCAGGGATTTATGATAAACCTGTATACAGTTGTGTAATTATCACTACAAACCAATTTTAGAACACTTACATCATTTCAAAATGCTCTCTCAGGCCCATCTGCAATCAATCCCCAACTCCAACCCCAGGTAACTACTAATCTACTTTTTTCTAGAAAGATTTGCCTTTTCTAAAAATTTCAGATAAATGGAATCATACAATATATAGCCTTTTGTGTCTGTCATCTTTCACTGAGCATGTTTTTGAGGCTCATCCAGTTGTAAAATGTATCAATAGTTTGCTTCTTTTTAGTATGGAATAGTATTCCATGGTGTTATTATACCACACTGTGTTTATCTATTCACCCATTGATGGATATTTGTATTGTTTCCAGTTTTTGGCTGTTATGAACAATGTTGCTACGAACATTTATGTATACAAATTTGTGTGAAACTGCTGGGTCACATGATACAAATGTGTTTAACACTAAGAAGCTGCTAAACAGTTTTTCCAAAGCAGATGTATCATTTGAAATTCTCAGGAGATGGGATTAAGATGGCAGAATAGAAGGACTGGAGCTCAACTTCTCTCTAAAAACAACAAAATTACAACCAAATGCTGAACAACCTTCAACCAAATGTAGAAACTTTCAAAAAGATATCCTACTCCAGAAGACAAAGAGGAGGCCACATCAAGAGGTAGGAGGGGCAATTACATGATATAAGCAAATCCCATACTTCCCAGGTGGGAAGCTCACAGACTGGAAAGTAACTGTATCACAGAGACTCACCTACAGGAGTGAGAGTTCTGAGCCCCACGTCAAATCCCCACACCTGGGGATCTTGCAATGGGAGAAAGAGCCCCCAGAACATCTGGCATTGAAGGCCAGTGGGGCTTGTGTGCAGGAGCTCCATGGGACTGGGGGAAACAGAGACCCCATTCTTAAAAGTTGCACACAGACTTTAATGTGCACTGGGTCCCAGGGCAAAGCAAAACCTCCACATGAATCTGGGTCAGACCTGACTGCAGTTCTTGGAGGATCTCCTGGGAAAACAGGGGTGAATGTGGTTCATTTTGAGGGAAGGACATTAGAGGCAAAGCTCTTGGGAATATTCATCAGCATGAGTTTCTCTGAAGGTGGCCATTTTGGGAAAATCTGGCCCCACCCATCATCTCTGAGAAGCCCTAGGCCAAACAATAATCCAGGTGGGATCACAGCCCTACCCATCATTAAACAGGCTGCCTAAAGATCCCCCTGCCACACAGCCACCTCTAATCTCACCCACAGACAAAGCTCCACCTACCAGTGGGTGGGCACTAGTCCCTCCCATCAGGAAGCCTACAGCAAGCCCCCATACCAACCAACTTCAGCCACAAGGGGGGCAGACACCAGAAATAAGAGAGACCACAACTATAGTGTCTGAAAAAAAAGGTGACCACAATAAAAACCTATAAAAATGAAAAGACAGAGAACTATAACTCAGATAAGGGAGAAAGAAAAAAAAACCCAGAAAAACAGCTAAGTGATCAGGAGACTCAGCCTCCAGGAAAAAGACTTTAGGCTGTTGATGCTGAAGATGATGCAAGACATTGGAGATAAACTGGAGGCAAAGACTCATAATTTAGAGGAAAATACTGAGCAGAGAAATGCAAGATATAAAACTTAAACAAGCAGAGATGCCAAATACAATAGCTGAAATAAAAAATTCATTAGAAGAAACCAACATCAGAATACAGAAGAGGCAGAAGAACGAATAAGTGAGGTGGAGGACAGACTAGTGGAAATCACTGATGCAGAACACAAAAAAGAAAAAATATTGAAAAGAAATGAAGAGAGTCTCAGAGAACTCTGGGACCATGTTAAACACACCAACATCCATATTATAGGGGTGACAGGAGAAGAGAGAGAGAAAGGGACAGAAAAAAATACTCAAAGAGATAATAGCCAAAAACTTCCCTAACACTGGAAAGGAACAACCCACTCAAATCCAGGAAGTGCAAAAAGTACCATATAAAATAAGCCCAGGGAGGAATACCCCAAGACATATATAAATCAAACTGACCAAAATTAAAGACAAAGAGAAAATATTGAAAGCAGCTAGGGAAAAGAAACAAATAACATACAAGGGAACCCCAAAAAGGTCATCAGCATATTTTTCAGCAGAAAATCTACAGGCCAGAAGGGAGTGGCTCTATGTACTTACAGTGATGAAAAGGAAAAAAACCTCCAACCAAGATTACTTTACCCAGCAAGGCTCTCATTCAGATTTGAAGGAGAAATCAAAAGCTTCACAGATAAGCAAAAGCTAAGAGAATTCAGCAACACTAAACCAGCTTTACAACAAATACTAAAGGAACCCCCCTAGGCAGAAGAGAAAAGGCTGCAGCAGGAAACAAAAATACCACAAATGACAAGGCTTACCAGTAAAGGCATATCTACAGTAAGGATAGGAAATCATCCATGTACAATTATGCTACCAAATTCAGAAATTGTGAGAAGAGGAGGTAACAAATGCAGGACACTGGAGATGCACTTGCAATTAAGAGACCAACAACTTAAAACAATATATATATATATATAGACACATATCAAAACTTCAGAATAACTGCAAACCAAATGTCTACAATTGATACACAAACAAATAAGAAAAATCAACTCAAATACAACACTAAAGATAGTCATCAAACCACAAGAGGAGAGAATAAGAGAAAAAGGGAAGAAAAAAGAGCAACAAAAACAAATCCAAAGCAATTAATAAAATGGCAATAAGAACATACATATCAATAATTACCTTAAATGTTAATGGACTAAATGCCCCAACCAAAAGACATAGACTGGCTGAACAGACATAAAAACAAGACCTATATATATGCTGTCTTCAAGAGACCCACTTCACTTCTAGGGACACATACAGACTGAAAGCGAGAGGATGGAAGAAAATATTCCATGCAAACAGGAATCAAAAGAAAGCTGGAGTGGCAATACTCATATCAGACAAAACAGACCTTGAAATGAAGAATATTTTAAAAGACAAGGAAGGACACTACATAATGATCAAAGGATCAATCCAAGAAGAAGATATAACAATTTTAAATATCTACACACCCAACATAGGATCACCACAATATATAAGGCAACAGCTAACAACCTTAAAAGGAAAAATCAACAATAATACAATAATAGTGAGGGACTTTAACACCCCACTTACAGCAATGGACAGATCAATCAGACAGAAAATCAATAAGGAAACACAGGCCCTGAATGAAGCATTAGACCAGATGGACTTAATAGATATTAATAGGACATTCCATCCAAAAGCAGCAGAATACACATTCTTCTCAAGTACACATGGAACATTCTGTATGATTGATCACCTCCTGGGCCACAAATACACCTTGGTAACTTTAAGAAAATTTAAATTATATCAAGCATCTTTTCCAACCACAACGCTATATGACTGGAAATCAACAACAAGAAAAAAATTGCAAAAAACACAAACACATGGAGACTAAACAAAATGCTACTAAACAACCAATGGATCACTGAAGAAACCAAAGAGGAAATTTAAAAATACCTAGAAGCAAATGACAACAAAAATGACACTCCAAAACCTATGGGATGCAGCAAAAGCTGTTCGAAGAGGATAGTTTATAGCAATATAAGCCTACCTCAGGAAACAAGAAAAAGCTCAAACAAATAAGCTAAATTTACATCTAAAGCAGCTAGAGAGAGAAGAACAGACAAGACCTAAAATTAGTAGAAGGAAAGAAATCATAAAGGGAGTTCTCATTGTGGCACAGTGGAAATGAATCCGACTAGGAACCATGAGGTTATGGGTTTGATCCCTGGCCTTTCTCAGTGGGTTAAGGATCCAGCATTGCTGTGAGCTGTGGTGTAGTTCACAGATGGCAGCTTGGATCTGTGTTGCTGTGGCTGTGGTGTAGGCCAGCAGCTACAGCTACAATTAGACCCCTAGCCTGGGAACCTTCATATGCCACAGGTGCAGCCCTCAAAAAGACAAAAAAAAAAAAAAAAAGAAGAAGAAGAAACAAAGAAAGAAAACATCAATGAAACTAAAGGCTGGTTCTTTGAAAAGATCAACAAAATTAATAAACCAGACTTATCAAGCCAGACTTATCAAGAAAGAAAGAGAGCGGACTCAATAAAATTAGAAATGAAAAAGGAGAAGTAACAATGGACATCACAAAAATACAAGTATAAGAGACCACTATATGCAACTATACACCAATAAAATGGAAAACCTAGAAGAAATGGACAAATTTTTAGAAAGGTGCAATCTTTCAAGACTAAACCAAGATGAAATAAAAATGATGAATGGACTAACCACAAGTACTGAAATTGAAACTGTGATTTAAAAACTTCTAAGAAACAAAAGTCCAGGGCCAGAAGGCTTCACAGGTGAATTCTATCAAACATTTAGAGAAGAGCTAACACCTATCCTTCTGAAACTATTTCAAAAAATTACAGAGGAAGGGATACTCCCAAACTCATTCTATGAGGCCACCATCACCGTGATAACAAAATCAAACAAAGATACCACAAAAAAAGAAAGTCACAGGCCAGTTTCACTGATGAACATAGATGCAAAAATCCTCAACAAAAATACTAGCAAACTGCACCCAACAATACACTAAAAGGATTGTTCATCATGATCAAGTGGGATTTATCCCAGGGATGCAGGATTCTTTGATATCCACAAATCCATCAGTGTGATACACTGCATTAACAAACTGAAGAGTAAAAACCCATATGATCCTCTCAATAGACACAGAAAAAGCCTTTGACAAAATCCAACACACACTTCTGATAAAAACCCTTCAGAAAGTGGGCATAGAGGGAACATACCTCAACATCATAAAGGCCATATATGACAAATCTACAGCTAACATCATTCTCAAAGGTGAAAAGCTGAAAGAATTCCTGCTGAGACCAGGGACAAGACAAAGATGTCCATTCTCGCCACTACTCTTCAACATAGTTCTGGAAGTCCTAGCCATGGCAATCAGAGAAGTAAAAGAAATAAAGGAATCCAAATTGGAAAGGAAGAAGTAAAACTATCACTATTTGAAAATGACATGATACTATATACCTAGAGAATCCTAAAGATGCTATCAGAAAACTGCTAGAGCTCATCAATGAATTTGGCAAAGTTGCAGGATACAAAACTAATACACAGAAATCAACTGCATTTCTATAGACTAACAATGAAAGATCAGAAAGAGAAATTAGGGAAGCAATCCCATTTACCATCACATCAAAAAGAATAAAATACTTAGGAATAAACCTACCTAAAGAGACAAAAGACCTGTACTCTGAAAGTATAAGATGGTGATGAAAGAAATCAAAGATGACACAAACAGATGGAAAGACATACCATGATCTTGGATTGGAAGAGTCAATATTATCAAAATGACTATACCTTCCAAGGCAATCTACAGATTCAATGCAATCCCTATCAAATTACCAAGGACATTTTTCACAGAACTAGAACAAAATATATTAAAGTTTGTTTGGAAGCACAAAAGACCCAGAATAGCCAAAGACATCCTGAAAAAGAAAAATGGAGCTGGAGGAATCAGGCTCCCTGACTTCAGACTATACTACAAAGCTACAGTCATCAAAACCAAATGATACTGGCACAAAGACAGAAATACAGATCAGTGGAACAGGGTAGAAAGCCCAGAATTAAACCCATGCACCTACAGTTAACTAATCTATAACAAAGAAGGTACAACTATACAATGGAGAAAAGACACCCTGTTCAATAAGTGGTGCTGGGAAAACTGGACAGCCACATGGAAAAGAATGAAATTAGAACCCTCCCTAACACCATACACAAAAATAAACTCAAAATGGATTAAAGACCTAGATACAAGACCAGATACTATCAAACTCTTAGAGGAAAACATAGGCCAAACACTCTCCGACATAAACCACAGCAACATCTTCTCAGGTCCACCTCTTAGAGTAATGACAGTAAAAACAACAATAAACAAATGGGACTTAATTAAACTTAAAACTTTCTGCAAGGCAAAGGAAACCCTAAACAAAACGAAAAGACAACCCACAGAATGGGAGGAAATCTTTGCAAGTGAATCAACTGACAAGGGATTAATCTCCAAAATTTATAAACACCTCCTACTGCTCAATACCAAAAAAACAAACAAGCCCACCAAAAAATGGGCAGAAGATCTAAACAGACAATTCTCCAAAGAAGACATACAGATGGCCAAAAAAAAAACACATGGAAAAATGTTCAACATCACTCATTATTAGAGAAATGCAAATCAAAACCACTATCAGGTACCACCTTACACCAGCCAGAATGGCCATCATCAAAATGTCTACAAACAATAAGCGCTGGAGAGGGTGTGGAGAAAAAGGAACCCTAGTACACTGTTGGTGGGATTGTAAATTGGTACATCCATTGTGCAAAACAGTATGGAGATTCCTCAGAAAACTAAAAATAGAATTACCATTTGATCCAGCAATCCCACTCCTGGGCATCTATCCAGAGAAAACCATGACTCGAAAAGACAGGTGTACTCCAATGTTCATTGCAGCACTATTTGCAATAGCCAAAACATGGAAACAACCTAAATGTCCACTGACAGAGGAGTGGACAAAGAAGATATGGTACATATACAGAATGGAATATTACTCAGCCATTAAAAGGAAAGAAATAATGGCATTTGCAGCAACATGGATGGACCTAGAAATGATCATGCCAAGTGAAGTCAGTCAGACAATGAGACACCAACATCAAATGCTATCACTTACATGTTGAATGTAAAAAAAAGGACACAATGAACTTTGCAGAACAGATACTGACTCACAGACTGAAAAACTTATGGTTTCCAAATGAGACAGGTTGGGGGGTGGGGGGATGCACTGAGGGTTTGGGATGCAAATGCTATATCATTTGGTTGTGTTGATTTTTGTGCAACTATAAATGTATTTTAAAATTCATTGAGTAATTAAAAAATAAAAATTAAAAAATTAAAAATAAATAAATAAATAAAATTCTCAGAAGTGGAGTTTCTGTCATGGCTCAGTGCAAGTGAATCTGACAAGGATCCATGAGGACACAGGTTTGATCCCTGGCCTCACTCAGTGGGTTAAGGATCCAGCATTGCCATGAGTTGTAGTGTAGGTCACTGGCACAGCTCGGATCTGGCATTGCTGTGGCTGTGGTTTAGGCCAGTGGCTACAGCTCTGATTCGACCCCTAGCCTGGGAACCTCAGTATGCCTCTGTATGACCCTTAAAAAAAAAAAAAGAGAGAGAGAGAGAATAAATAAATAAATAAATAAAATTCACAGAAGCAGCTTATGAAAGTTCCAGTTTCTCCACATCTTCACCAACACTTATAGTTATTAGTCCCTTCTGCAATAGTCTGTCATTCTAGTTTAATTTGGATTTCCCTAATGGCTACTGGTATTGAACATCTTTTCATGTGCTTTTTGGCTACTGACATACCTTTTGGTGAAGATATTTTAATTGGGTTGTTTGTCTTTTTATTATGGAGTCACATGTAAGAGTTCTGTATGTAGCCTGGATACAAGACCTTTATCATATATATAATTTGTAGGTACTTTCAGTCCTTTATATTTGTCTTTTCATTTTTTTATGGTGTCATTTGAAAAAAGTTTTAAATTTTGTAGTACAATTTATCATATTTAAAAATTTGGTAGGGAGTTCCTGTCGTGGTGCAGTGGTTAACAAATCCGACTAGGAACCATGAGGTTGCGGGTTCGGTCCCTGCCTTTGCTTGGTGGGTTAACGATCCGGCATTGCCGTGAGCTGTGGTGTAGGTTGCAGACGCGGCTCGGATCCCACGTTGCTGTGGCTCTGGTGTAGGCTGGTGGCTACAGCTCTGATTTGACCCCTAGCCTGGGAACCTCCATATGCCACGGGAGCGGCCCAAGAAATAGCTAAAAAGACAAAAAAAAAAAAAAAATTGGTGGCTTTTTGGCCTTGCCCAAGGCATGTAGAAGTTTCAGGGCCAGGGATTGAGCCCATACCACAGCAGTGACACAAGCCACAGCAGTGGCAATGCTGGATCCTTAACCCCCTGAGCTACCAGAGAAGTCCCCCAAATTGGTGCCTTATTTAAGGAATCCTTACTTAACCCAAGGTCCCAAAGATCTTCTCCTATGTTTTCTTCTAGAAATTGTATGATTTTATATTTTTAATTTAGGTCTGTGACCAATTTTGAGTTAATTTTTTGTATGCTGTGAGGCAAGGAGCTCATTCATTTTTTACATATGAATATCCAACTGTTTTAGCACCATTTCGTAAAAGACTATCTTTTTGGAGTTCCCGTTGTGGCTCAGTGCTTAATGAATCTGACTAGGAACCATGAGGTTGTGGGTTCGATCCCTGGCCTCACTCAGTGGGTTAAGGATCTGGCATTGCCATGAGCCGTGGTGTAGGTTGCAGATGCATCTGGGATCCCGCATTGCTGTGGCTCTGGTGTAGGCTGGCAGCTACAGCTCCAGTTAGACCCACAGCCTGGGAACCTCCATATGCTGCAGGAGTGGCTCTAGAAAAGGCAAAAAGACAAAAAAATAAAATAAAAATAAAAGACTATCTTTTCCCCCACTGAACTGTATTGGTGCCTTTGTTGACAGCCAAATGGCCATAAATGTAAGGTCAAAATTCTAGGCTTTTTTTTCCCCCATCTTAAAACTATGGAATGCTTCAGGAATTTTTGCATCAGACAGGGGCCATGCTAATCTTCTCAGCATAGTTCCAATTTATGTATATGTGCTGCCAAAGAGAGTACTGGACTTTCTATTCTGTTATATCTATTAAACTATGGCTATCCCCCAGTCATATTGGACTTCTCATGCCAAGAGACCAGCACGCAAGGAAAGGAGTCACTATCCTAGTGGCATATAACTGACCCTGCTCATGAGGAGGCAATAGGGCTGCTTTTACATAATGAAGGCTGCTATGGACTGAATTTTTGTGTCCCACCAAAATTCACATGCAGAATCCCTTGGAGTCTATTACCTAGGAAATCTAGACAATGATCACTCTATTTCTAACAATAGGACCATATCACAGACCTTCAGAAGAAGGTTGTCTGGGTTTCAAGAGAGCCACCATTTCAGTCCAAAAGTTATTCCATTTCAAGAATAACACAACTGTGGAGGTAGAAAGAAGACATCATTTCACACACACACACACACACACACACACACACACACACACACACACAAAGTGTGTGTCATTGCATGGAACAAAGGCATTGTGCATTTTCTATTTTGTGGGGGCTAGGTGTGAGTATCAGCTTTCAGGATAATTCAGGAAGCTAAGCATCTGTTTTAACTTATTGTATGACAAAAGGCAATCATAAGGTTGTAGACAGTCTAGGAATAATGCTCATAACTAAGGAGCAAACAAAACTACCCAATGTGACCCACAAAGAGCATGGTGTGGTGAAACCCAAGAAGTGATGGACATTGTCAAATAGGGGTTCTGATGTGTCTAACATCTGTTCTGTATTATTCCAGAATATCCATTAATTATTGAAGGTAGTACTTGCCAAACTTTAATATGCACATAATTCACCAGGGGATTTTGTCAAAATGCACATAATGGCTCAGTAAATCTGGAGTGGGCCTGGAAACTCTGCAGTTCTAACACGATCTCATGTGATGTTGCTGGTGTGAGACCACACTTTTGAGTAGCAAGTACCTAGAATATCCTGGTAGAAGTAGTCTGGCACTCAGGTTGATTCATTTGTTTGCCTAGTTGATTTCTGTGTCCTTGTTTGAGTAAGAATTTTGAAACAGCTAAAAGTTTCAGATGTATACAGTATCTCTAGAGCAACCACTGGAAAAATAAGGCAAATAAATATAGCTAAAAAGCCAATAGATACATTAAAATAAGGTTAGTTCTAAGAACAATTCAATTAACCCAAGACACTGAAGGAAAAAAGGAACAGATGAAAACAAATAGATGCAATAAACAGAAAACAGCAACAACAAAATAGAAAACCTAAACCTACTACTTCATAATTACATTAAGTAGAAGTGGATTAAACTTACAAATTAAAATACAGAGACCATGAGACTGGGTAAAAAGGCAAGAAAACTGTATCCTGTCTAAAAGAAGCATTTAAAAAATAAAGCACAGATTGAAATGTGTTGAATATGTGCTTTATTTTTTAAATGCTTTTTTTAGACAGGATACAGTTGTATGTATCAGGCAAATAGGTTAAGAGTTATATTGGTATCAAACAAAGTATATTTGAAGACAAAGAGTATTACCAGGATAAAGAGGGACACTTCATAATGATAAGGTATCAAATAATCAGGAAGACATAAAATCCTGAATGTGGGATTCACAAATTCCTGTTGTGGTGCAGCAGAAATGAATCAGACTTTTAATCATGAGGTGCAGGTTTGATCCCTGGCCTCGCTCAGTGGGTTAAGCATCTGGCATTGCTGTGGGCTGTGGTGCAGGTTGCAGACAAAGCTTGGATCCTGTGTTGCTATGGCTGTGGAATAGGCTGGCAGCTGTAGCTCCGATTCAACCCCTAGCCTGGGAACCTCCACATATGCAGCCTTTAAAAGCAAAAAAAAAAAAAAAAAAAAAAAAAATCTTGAATGTGTATTCACCTCGTAACTAAGCCTCAAAATAATATGAATAAGAAATGGACATATTTAAAGGGAGAGAGAGAACCACAGTAAGAATTAGAGATTTTCATATCCTTTTCTCAGTAACTGGTATAACTAGACCAAAAAAAAAAAAAAATTCATTCACTATGGACCATAGACACAAACATAAAACCCGAAACTATAAGGTTTTATAATAAAATATAGAAAAAACATCTTTGTGACTAGCAGTATGCAAAATTTTCTTAGGATATGGAACGCAATAACCAAAAAAGAAAAAGAGTGACAGATTTCATCAAAATTTAAAACATCTGCTCAGCAGAATACATTATTAAGAAAATATGCAAATCACAGGATGGTAGAATATTCACAGTACACATATCTAACAAAGGATTTGTTTCTAAAATATATAAGGACTTCCTACAACTCAGTTTTTTTGTTTGTTTGTTTTTTTGTTTTTTGTCTTTTTGTCTTTAAAGGGCTGCATCCACGGCATATGGAGGTTCCCAGCCTAGGGGTCTAATCGGAGCTGTTGCTGCTGGCCCATGCCACAGCCACAGCAATGCCAGATCTGAGCCGTGTCTGCAACCTACACCACAGCTTAATGGCAACGCTGGATCCTTAACCCACTGAGCGAGGCCAGGTATAGAACCCGCGACTTCATGGTTCCTAGTCGGATTCGTTTCTGCCGCACCAGGATGGGAACACCCAACTCAGTATTTTTTAGAAAACAACAGAAAAGTATAACAATGGACAAAATGTTTGAACAGATAATTGATAAAGATAGAGGAATGACCAATGATCACATGAAAAAGTGCTCAATATCATTAGCTATCAGGAAAATACAGATAAAAACCACAATGAGATGCTCCTACACATCAACCAGTGTTGTTAAAATTTCAGACTGACAACACCAAATGTTAGCAAGAATGTGACACAAGAACTCTTGTGCTTTTCTGATAAAAGTGTAAAGAGGTACACAAAAGATATGTCCATTTCTTAGACAGCTAAGTCTATAACTATGCTATGACGCAGCCATTCCATTCTCAAGTATTAAGCCAAAGAAGTTGAAATACATGTCTACAAAAAGACTTATATGGGAAGGTTAATGATGGCCTTCCCCATAACAGCCGAAACAAGAAAACAGTTCAGATGTCCATCAACAAGGAGAATGGATAAACCAACTAGGATGTGCATAAAATGGAATACTACTCAGTCATAAAAAGGAATAAATTATAAAACCATGTAACAACACAAGAGATCTCAAAAACATTATTCTGAATAAAGACTTGCACGAGATTCTATTTATATGATGTTTCTGAAAAGGTAAAATACTTAAGCAATGATGAAAAATCATTAGAACAATGGGAATTGCTCCAACAGGGTGGTTTTGGGGATTGACTGGTAAGGGACATGGGAAAACTGTCTTACGTTAACTATCAAAATTACTGTCTGTTATTTCAGAAATATTCCATAACTTGATAGGATTTTGGTTACATGGATGGGTACATCTGTCAAAACTCACTGGACGATACACTTAAGTTTTATACATTTCATTGAGGAAATTTCACCAAAAAAATGGATTACCATCTAAATGTATGGATTCTTAATAGTGACTGCTATTGGCAAGCCATAAATTTGTCTAGCGAACTTTCTAGAAGCCTCATTTCAGAAGGGAGGTGTATTCTACTGGGGGCTTTTTCTTGCATTTGTTACTATTTCTTTGTTATAAATAATACTGAAAAGCTCCTCTTATACGCAGATCATCTGAGGGCTTGAGATTCCTTTGCCATCCCTGTGGACTGATTCGCCAGGATAGCTTTTGGTCATGACTTTATTACATATTCATCAAATTACTGTTTAATTACTGCTAGTTATTTGTTGAGTTACTGCAGATGGTTGTGCTTTATTTAGGCTCACATCTTCAGTGTAACTGGGCATATCTGTTTTCCTATCTTTGAAGGGTTGATATGCAAAAGAGGAAATAACCATGCCCTGTGTGGCCCTCAAGAGCCAAATAAAGACCCAGGGTTGAGCTGCAGGGAGACAGGCAGGCTTTGGTCCAGAATGAGGAAAAACTTTCCAGTCACTAATGTCCCCTGGCAGTAGGTCCTTTACTGGACCACTTTTTTCTCGATGTGTCATCTCTTCCCTTACCTAGGTTCTTCCGCACAGCTTACAACCATACTCCGTGTATCTGTTACCTATTGTTCCACAATGAATCACTCCAAAACTTCATAGCTCAGAAGAACATGCATGTATTCTTTCACAGTTCCTGTGGGCCACGAATCTGAGCACAGATTAGCTGGGTCCTCTGCTTCAGGGTCTTTCAGAGGACTGCAATCAAGATGTTGGCTAGGGCTGGGATCTCATCTGATGGTTTGACTGGAGAAGGGTTAAATTCCAAGCTCACTTACACTGTTGTGGGCAGGGTTCAATGCCTTGAGGGTAATTGATCTGAGGACCTCACTTCTTCACCATCTGTTGGCCAGAAACCTCTTTCAGTTCCTTGCCAAATGGGTCTCGCCAATCTGTCAATTTTATTCATCAAAACTAGCAAAAGAGTATATTCTTTTGCTTAGAAGAAGTTACTAAAGAAGAGGAGGTTATACAAGGCTGTGAAACCCAGTAAGAAAGAATCACCTTTGCGGGGGTGTGGGGGGGGGGTCATTTTAAATGTTCATACCACATTCCAGATTCCACTAACTTAGAATGTCTTCCTTTGACTTCTTTCCATACCTGCTATTCCATGATTCTTTTCAAACAAATGACTTGTTGAGGCTGTGGAATAAATACTCAAGCCCAAGACCTGTGCCAAGCCCTGGCCTCAGGATCGTAGTCCCCTTATCCCCATTCCTTTCCCATCTCTTCATGTGTAAATTCTTCCTCACAGTCCTTGGCCATAAACTGCCTCCTCCTTGAAGTCTCCCCATGGCTCATGGGAGTTCTCTCAAGTGTCCACAGCCATGACCTTGAGCAGTTAGTTTAGAAGCACTGTGTCCACAGCTGCTGGTTCCAAAATGCCATGAATACAAAGAGTTCCTAAATAAGTCTTATCTCTCCAGCTGCTTTTTTCAAGAAGTTTGAGGTTTGCAGAAATTCAGGCAGCACATGGAAATGCTTTCTCCGATGTCCTTCAGTGGCCTAAGAGTGGAAAGTTCTAGCAGGAATGAAAGCAGGAGGATGTTTTCCTGGAGTGCTTTCAGCATAATTGGATCTTGGGGACATTGTCCCAGAAGTATAAAGTTTCCTGACTTTGTATGATTTCATTTCCAAACTTTTAATCACTTCAGGGAACACAAGAGTCTCAAGTGCAGTGCTGATTTCAAAATGCCTTCTGCATGTACTGGTTGATCCTTTAGAGATTTGGCCTAAAACACAGAACTAAGATAGAATGGGAGGAACCAGCTTTTGCCCCTTCTTCAAATCAGAGGTAGACATTCCCGCCTGGGCCTTTTGAACTAGTGTTGATATTTCTGGCCCAGGTTCCCAAGCCATCTGGACCCTTTCTCAGTAGGTTCCTTAAAAAAGGTAAGTGAGAGTCCTTGCAGGAGTAATCCTCGAACTTTTATTAGCACAGTGACATTTCCAGCTTCTGATTTGATTTTTCAAAGGGTCTGGGACTTGAGAGGGGAAGAAATGAGACAATTTCAGTGGTATCATAAAGACTGAGGGGCAGGCAAAATTCTTTCATCCTTGGTCAGAAAAACCTAGATGACAAATGCCTATGAAACTTTGTCTAATTTCATGGATTCCCCTCACTGCAGAGAAACCCCTGGATGAGATCGCACAGTTCCAGAGCCTTTTCTTGTACAAGTCCAGGGAGCACCGTCCACCTTGTGGCCACGGAAATGTCTGGAGTTGTCCTGTTATACTCCAAAGGGTGCCATTTACATCACCCACAATGAAAATGGAGCTTGTGCATCCCTGTGATCTGGCCTCTGAGGGGCCTCATGGCCTGAGCAGCCCAGACTTTCTGAGCCCCTCTTGCCCACTTCAACAAGAGCAGTTCTGCTTTATACTTGGGGGGTGGGGGTCCAAATTTAAGAAAACAAAAATTCTCTTTCTTAAAGAGTTTGAACATCACCGATCTCTTTCAATCACAACACAGAAGAGGGTAACATGAGGTTCTAAGAAAGGTACAGAACCTACCCAGCCTAAATTAGAATACAGCCTCTGCACTCACAGACCACAAATTGCACAAAATGAATGCAATTCTCGAAGGAAGCTGACCACCATCATATGAATAAGAAAAACTTAGAAAACTGCCAGCATGACTCAATACAAACAAGAATTTTCTAATATGCTAGAGCTGTATAAATATGGAATAGGCTGTTTGGGAACACAGTGGGCTCTTCATCATAGAGGAAATCAAGCTGAAACGGAAAAGCCCATGCATCAGTGCGGTGCAGAAAAAGATCTACAATGGGAGACAGGGTTGGACTAGATTACTTGTGAGCATAATCTGTGACAGGGTATTATTCTGGGAGATATATCCAGCATCTTAGCCAAAAAGTTCAAGAACCAATATCCACTGATTCCTATGTAGTCATTCATAAGAGGGAATGATAACAAAAAATAATAAAACAAAGTAGATGTTGTTTAAAGGCACAAACTTGCAATGAGTAATAAATAACCCCATGACTTGATGCACCGTATAGTGAAAAGAAACAAAAATATTGCACTATAATTACATAATGTGACAAATATCACAATAGCAGTCATACTACAATATATAAATATATAAAGAAATACACTGTACACCTTAAACTTACATGTTATATCTCAAATATTCAAGACAGAAAAAAGAGAAAAAGCACTGCTTAGTTATCTAAGACAACTGGATTTCCAAAGGCTGTGAGCCACTGTAGGTTTTTGGAGACCTCTGTGGAACATTATAGAACATCAGATTCAAACTATTAGGAACATCTCAGCATTTACAGATCAAAAAGTTACCTTGGAAACTTCCCCCAAGATATCTCTCTTTCTCCAATATCCTTCTGCCCTTAGAAGCCCAGCTGGATTCTATATTACCTAAGGTGCCTTTCCTGACCCTTGTTCTACCAACACCATGCATGTCCTTTTGGATGTTCTGGCCCCTCCTGAATCCTTCTGCTTCCTCTCGCTTGCAGGTTGAGAGCCCATTTAAGCCTGGGCCATGGGTCACCCCTGTGCCTCATAGGAATTGTCATGGGTGATCAGTGGGTGATCAACAAGTGTTTTGATGGATAGATGTATGTTCAGACACAAACAGATGGGTGGATGGATGGACAGATGGACGGAATGGTACTCATGAGAAAAGAGATCTTAGCAACAATATAAGTGTATTTTCTGTGAAAATGTTCTGGAGAAATAGAGTGAGTATTCACAACTAATGATTTACCTAATACTAAGCACAAAGTGGGAGAACATGAAGCAAACCTGAAGGCCATTTTTTTGAGTCAATATCTAATGAGATGAACTGCCACAGAGGACATAGAACCACTAAAATGAATGTGTTGTGTGTCTTGTCTCTAATCAAATGAATTAAATTAGCAGAACCATCATTTTAAACATTGTAAATTTGATATTCTATGACCCCAAAGTAAATTCTGATCTTATTGCTCCTTTTTTCTAGGAAAGAAAGAGACTCTGGGCTTTCAGAACTGTTTTCTAATCACTCAGCCTGACTGGACCTTCAGACCAGATGCCCTGGACCTACAGGAGACAAAGGATATTGGGTTTGGATAAGTGAGTTTTTTATTCAGTTGAAAGAGGGGACATACCATGGCAAGTGCCAACCAGACAGCCTCTGTGACAAAGTTCATCCTCCTGGGCCTCTCAGCCCACCCAAAGCTGGAGAAGACGCTCTTCGTGCTCATCCTGCTCACGTACCTGGTGATCCTGCTGGGCAACGGGCTCCTCATCCTGGTGACCATCCTGGACTCCCGCCTCCACACGCCCATGTACTTCTTCCTGGGGAACCTCTCCTTCCTCGACATCTGCTACACCACCTCCTCAGTGCCCCTCATTCTTGACAGCTTCCTGACCCCCAGGAAAACCATCTCCTTCCCAGCCTGTGCCATGCAGATGTTTCTTTCCTTTGCCATGGGAGCCACAGAGTGTGTGCTTCTGGGCATGATGGCATTTGATCGCTATGTGGCCATCTGCAACCCCCTGCGGTACCCTGTGGTCATGAGAAAGTCTGTCTATGTGCCCATGGCTTCCAGCTCCTGGGCAGCTGGAAGTGCTGCTTCCATGGTTCAAACATCCCTTGCTATGAGGCTGCCCTTCTGTGGGGACAATGTCATCAACCACTTCACCTGTGAGATCTTGGCTGTCCTGAAGCTGGCCTGTGCTGACATCTCCATCAATGTCATCAGCATGGGGGTGACAAATGTGCTCTTCCTGGGGGTCCCAGTTCTTTTCATCTTTATCTCCTACATCTTCATCCTCACCACCATCCTGAGGATCCCCTCGGCTGAGGGGAGGAAAAAGGCTTTCTCCACCTGCTCTGCCCACCTCACAGTCGTGCTTGTCTTCTATGGGACCATCCTCTTCATGTATGGGAAGCCTAAATCCAAGGACCCCCTGGGGGCTGACAAAGAGGATCTTGCAGACAAGCTCACCTCCCTCTTCTATGGGGTGGTGACCCCCATGCTCAACCCCATTATCTACAGCCTGAGGAACAAGGATGTGAAGGTGGCTGTGAGGAGCCTGGTGAGTCAGAAACTCTTCACCCAGTGATGTTTGGAAGACAGATGTCCCTGTAGTTCTGTGCCTCTTTCCTGTTTTCACCCATGAATCTCAGAAGAATGTGTCTCCCAAAGAAGATATACATAAAGAGTGATTAGCAAAAGATGGAATTACACATGTATTACATTGAATTATACAGAATTTTATCTGTTACTCAACCTAATTTTCAAAAACAATGAAACCTCTAACCTGATGGGAGTGTGACTTGAGGGGATGGAAGTAGAATGCTTCTGAAATCAATTAGCAATTTTCCTGCTACTCTACTGGGCAAGTCTGAATTCACTTTGAGGGCAGGTTGCTCCTTCTGAGAAAAACAGCTTAGTACACCTATGTGTTAAATAAAGATTCAAAATCCTACTCTTAAAAGGAGGCACTGAAGACAGTGTGGGGTGAAATTTCATGACCTAGCAGTTAAAAAAAAATAATCTTCATTAGAGGTGAAACGGCACATCTTCAAATTTTGTTTTTCTTGGAGGCAGAGCTGAGACTGGAGATGGGAATGAAGTTGGCTTTCTTCCTTTCTTCAAGACTCAGAAGACTTGGAACCATGTAAATTCCACATAGGGCATTTGCTCTGAGGGCAAGGCAGGTGGATCCTGAAATACATGTGTGGAGGGTCTTAGCCTGGGAGCTCTCATAGCTGGTGTCTGGTTTTAAGCTTTGTTTTCCTGCCCTCAGTAAGTCTTGAGTACACAGTCTGGTCCTGTACGTAGTCTGGAGAGTTAAGGATGGATATATGGGGAGAGCAGAGCAGGGGCGCACAGCAATCTTCAGGGGGTCTGGGGTCAGGATGGCGAGACGTGACCAGGAGAAGATGGAGAAGGTGGCTGTTGGAGGACAAGTGAAATGATAAAACTGAAAGGCGGAGCCAGTTCACCGGGCACCTGACGAGAGGTCCAGAGGTAAAATGTGGGAGCATCTCAATCAGTAGTGAAACTTTTTCCTGAGAATCAAAATGTTCTAATGAAAACAAATGCTCTCAGCCAGCCATGCTTGGTCATCCTGGGCTCCTCTTGTGCGATACCCTCTTGGGCCACAGTGGCCTCCTGCTCATCTTGGGCAGAAATGCAGACCGTGGCTACTGCCCGTGTGGCCCCTTCAACAGTCTCTCCGACTGTGGGGGCACAGGGGCATGTTGCTGTTTCACCCTTTCAGACTCAGTATTATCTGTCCCACCCTATGTGCCTCTGCTTTTCTCTATTGAGCAGAGATCCCACCTAAGCCCTTCCTAGCTCACTGTAGGAGGAGGACATCAACTTGGGATTAAGCCTGACCTTGATAAATCAGGAGCCAACTTTAAAATGAAACATACTTGTAGAGCAAAATTTCCTTTCAACATACTTCACTTCACTAGTTTTGGCTTAAAGAAATGTTCCTAGTTCTGACCATGCCCCCCCCGCCATCTTTCTATAAGACAGAAGGATGTGTTCCTCTAGTTGCTGAAAGTGCTGCTGGAAGACAGCCTTCAGCTGTCAGCTCCAGGAATTAGCTAAAGGGGGCTCTTAGCTGAAGAGAGCCGACTCACCCAAGGTCATGCTCCCTTTCCCAGGGAAGCCCATATCCAATGACTGATTGATGTAGGATATGGAATTCCCATTGTGGTGCATCAGAAATGAATCTGAAGGGGAACCATAAGGTTGCAGGTTCAATCCCTGGCCTTGTTCAGTGGATTAAGGATATGGCATTGCCGTGAGCTATGGTGTAGGTCACAGACACAGCTCGGATCCAGCGTGGCTGTGGCTGTGGCGGGCAGCTGTAGCTCCGATTGGATCCCTAGCCTGGGAACCTCCATATACTACAGATGCGGCACTAAAAAGAAAAAAAAAAAAAGGATATAAATGTCTTGTTCCCACTAGGACAACTCTGAAGGGCCACCCCAGTACCAGTACCAGAGTCCCCCAGGTTTGACTGAAGCCTACATCAAAGCCCAACTTCTGCCTCTGCCCAATCCTCCTTCCTTATCTTCCCTTCCACCAGTACTGATCCCCAGAGCATAGGGAATAAGCTCCCTGCACCCCAGGCTCCATCTCAGAGTTTGATTCCTGGCAAAACCAAATTGGAACACCATGTAAAGTCTAATGCTCAAGTAACATGTGTTCTCCTTCCAGAATCATGGACACTGGCAATGGACAAATCATGGACAAATGTCATGTAGATTGGTTGGGTGAGGCAGTACAGTGTTGTGTTAACATCAGAAGCTTTGGAACCAGACCTTGGCTAGCTCCTCTCTTTATCATGGTTGTATCTTGAAGTTTATTTTATATTGTATATAACTTCTCTGAAATCTTCCAACATCCTACCCTGTCTACCTCTCTAGTTTAGTGTTCCCCAATCTTTTTCTTGCCTTGAAACACACAGAAAATAAAGGGATTTGTATGTCTCCTGGGTTAAGTGGATAAATCTACTCATGGCTGAAGGCAATTCACCTGGGGACTTAGGTCACTACATGTTGAGTTTAGTGGCCCCCTGGGGACTTAGCTTGGACTATCTGGAGCCTGTGGTATGCCAGCTAGAAAGCCCTGCCAGCAGTGAGCTGTCTCCTCCTTTAGCACCTGATGAGAGGACAGTCATGGCCCTCTGGCTGCAGATGATTGGACTCTTGACCAAAACAGGGCTAATCAGAGTTTCTCTCCAAGTGATTTGGAATTTGGATATAGAGACTCTTGTTGGCATAGAGCTCTTGACCACATAAATCCAGGTCTGATGTGGCCACATGCCTGGCAAAAAGAAGTTGGTCTGCAGGGAGAGATGACAAAGCGAAGGCCCCAAGAGAACCATAAAAACAGAGATAGAGGGAGTTCCCATCATGGCTCAGTGGTTAACGAACCTGACTAGGAACCATGAGGTTGTGGGTTCGATCCCTGGCCTTGCTCAGTGGGTTAAGGATCCGGCATTGCCGTGAGCTGTGGTGTAGGTCGCAGACATGGCTCAGATCCCATGTTGCTGTGGCTCTGGTGTAGGCCGACGGCTACAGCTCCAATTCGACCCCTAGCCTGGGAACCTCCATATGCCATGGGAGCAGCCCAAGAAATGGCAAAAAGGAGAAACAAAAACAAACAAAACAAACAAACAAACAGCAGAGATAGAGGCTGCAATACATAAGCTAAGACTTGGAAAAGTCTTTTTTTTCCTTTCATTTTGTGGGGAAAATCTAAACTTACAAAAAAATAAAGAGAATAATAAAATGACTGTTCATCAACGATCTGCTCATGGTCAGTGTGGCTCCATCCATACCCCCGTGAAATATTTCTCCCTCTCCTGGATTATTTTGAAACAAATGCTAGATGATCATAGCATTTCATTATTAAATAGTTCAGCATTTATCTCTAAAAATTAGTACTCTTACAAAACATAAGTAAATTACTATTGAAACTAAGCAGGACCCTGCAGGGCCTTCCCTCCTGGGTATAAAATAGCTTTATGAGAGTCCCCATTTCTCGTTTGTAAAAAAAAAAAAAAAAAAAAAAGACTTTAGTCTCCTAGAATTTCCCTGCGTTCCAAAAAGCAGATTCAGGAGTTCCCACTGTGGCTTAACAGAAACAAATCTGACTGGTGTCCATGAGGATGCAGGTTCAATCCATGGCCTTGCTCAGAGGGTCAGGGATCTGGCGTTGCTGTGAGCTATGGTGTATATTGCAGATGTGGCCTGGATCCCACATTGCTGTGGTTGTGATGTAGGCCAGCAGCTGTAGCTCTGGTTCAACCCCTAGCCTAGGAGCTTCCATAGGCCATGGGTGCAGCCTTAAAAAGCAAAAAAGCAAAATAATAACAATAATAACAACAATAAAATTTAGACATTCCCATTGTGGCTCAGTGGTTAATGAATCCGACTAGGAACTATGAGGTTGTGGGTTCTATCCCTGGCCTTGCTCAGTGGGTTAGGATCCAGCATTGCTGTGAGCTGTGGTGTAGGTTGCAGACGTGGCTAGGATCCCACATTGCTGTGGCTCTGGTGTAGGCCAGCAGCTACAGCTCCGATTCGACCCCTAGCCTGGGAACCTCCATATGCTGTGGGATTGGCCCAAGAAATGGCAAAAAGACAAAAAAAAAAATAATAATAATAATAAAATTAAAAAACAGTGGATTCAAAAAGCTATGGTTTAGGAAAGCAAGCAAAGGCAGAAACAAAGGACAAGCAAGCCCAACAAAATCTTTCTCATGATTGTTACCTTAAACTGATGCCTTGATTTATGACCTCAAACTATTGGGCAAGTGTCCTGTGGCTTCAACCAGCTGGCTACAAGTGGACTTAAAACTGATGACACCAGGAGGGTTAATTCAGAACTGAAACTCCTGAACCATCACGAAGGCTCTAAGTAAATAATAAAATGCCTCAACCATGGCTTTTTCTCTCTCTTACAAAGACGTTAACAGATCACAAGAGCATGATTTACTAGTTTGCTTTGCAGAAACACACAGATCAATCACAATCACCAGTGACACATGGAGCGACTCGAAGGTGCCAGGAAGTCTGCAACCTTACGCCCCAGCCAGCCAGCAGGATGGGTTTGAGACACATCTAGGTTTCCTGTCTTCTGGGTTGGCACCTCCTTGATTAATAAACTTTTCTCTGACATTCCGGTTTGTTTGACCTCATTGTACACCAAGCGAACAAACTTAGGTCTGACAATACTATTATTATACCTAAAACTCAAAAGTAATCCATTGCTATCATCAATTATCCAGCAGTTTTATTTCACTAAGTGTTTTATAAATGCTTTAATATCTTAGTTTATTTGAGCCAGAATCCAAATAAGATTATATATGATAATTAACCTCTTTTACTCTATATTTCCCTCTCTCTTTTTTTTTTTTTCTCCCTTCCCTCTCCCTCTTTTTTAACTTACAGTTTTGGGGAAGGAATAGTTTCCCAGTATGGGAAATTGCAGTTCACCTAAGAGTTCTGGAACCAGTTTCAACGTGTGGGCATAGAGTGGGGGTTCGCTACCTCCCACCACGTCATTCTCAGACACCTGCTGAGTGTCCTACAATTTAACTCAGTTCTGACATGATCTACCAGGAGACAGAAGCAGATTCCCCAGGTTAAAGGCTCAGTCCTACAAGACTGCTCTCCCCATCCCCTCCACCCTACCCCTGCCACTTTAGACATTAGCTGCAAGCCTTGGTTGCTGCCTATGTTTCTGACTGACCAGAGATATTGGAGGTTCCAACAACCCCCTACTTGGGTTTGATTAGTTTGCTAGATAGGCTCATAGAACTCAGAGAAACATTTCACTTACTAGATCACTGGCTTATTACAAGAGGATATAACTCAGGAACAGGGAGGTGGAAGGGGTGTATAGGGCAAGGTATGGGGAAAGAGTGTGGACCTTCCATGCTCTCTCCTAACACAGCACTCTTCCAAATCTCTCTGTGATTTCCAGCTGGGGAGCTCTCCCGACTATGCCCTCAGGGGTTGTGTGGAAGCTGCATTTAAATAGGCAGGACTGGTTAAATCACTGTCCATTAGTGATTAAGTCAACCTCCAGCCCCTCCCTGGAAATCAGGGGCTCAGACTGAAAGTTCCAACCCTCTGTTCAGGATTGGTCCCCCTGGCAACCAGCTCCAACCTTAAGTGCTTTCCAAAAGTCATGTAGTTGTGGTTGAAATGGACTTTTTACAAATAACAAGACACTTGCTCCACCTTTTTGATTTCTAAAGTGTTTTTCAGGAACTGAGGACAAAAGACTAAATGTTATGAAGAAAGTTGTTCCCATGGCTCTTATCACTCAGGAAATTCCAAGAATTTTAAGAGCCATGAAAGGTTTTGGCAGCTGTGAGCCAGGAACTGTGGGCAAAGATGAAATATATATGAGAAATACATTTTGGTCATCTAAACAAATGGGTATCTACTTCCTATAAGTCACAACATCACATTACTATAGTCTGCATTTTGAGGTCCTTTAGTATCTATCCATGTATTCTTATAAATTGCTGATTAGATCTAGATACTTAGAGGTTTCCGTTTCAGTATAGTGATGAGCTCATGGCTCCTGAGATCTTTTGACAGAACCCTAGTATCTTTTTCTTTTTGCCACACCCACAGCATGTGAAAATTTCCAGGCCAGGGACAGGACATGTGCCACAGCAGCAACTCAAGCAGCTTCAGTGACAACTCCAGATGCTTAACCCGCTGCACCACAAGGGAACTCCAGGACCCTAGTATCTTTGTGGCTTCCTTGTTTTCTGGTTATGTCAAGATGTTCCAGGCTCCACTGCACAGTCACTGATGCCATGAACAGCGTAGGGGAGGCTTGCACCGACATGAAGCATGAGTAAGACCAGTGCTTCAAGAGTTGGCTTGCCAAGAAGTTCCTCCAGGGAGAGGGCTCCAGGGACCCATGCGCTGACCTCTTCTAGCATTACAAGCAATGTGTTCAGAAAGCAATAAAGGATAAGGAGATGCCCCTTGAAGGACTGGAGTTCATGGGCCGTGGCAAAGAAAAGCCTGATAGCTCTTCTTGACCTTGAGAGTCACCTTGAAAATGGACTCCTCAAATCAGGAAATTGAAGACCCTGGATTGTGTTGATTAAAGCTGTGAAGATAGCTATCTATTTAATGAGTTTAGGAGGGAGGAGTTTCTTCCCTGCTATCTTTCTCTCACTTGCAAAAGGTGATGAACTGTCACTCTCTGCTTAGAGATTTCAGAGATTTCGGGCTTTGGCATCTCCCCAGGAACTTGGTGTTCTAAATGATGGGATTATTTGGGATTATGGTTGAAATACTTGTCTGGGATCAGTTTTAAATATATCTTGTATGTAAATATAGATAAGATTGTCCCAGGATGATCAAGGTTGCCTGACCTCTTGAGTTATGCTGCAAAGGACTTTATACTACACTGTACTGGGGTAATTGTTCGTGAAGCAATTGGTGAGGATCTCCTTTCTCTCAGGGAGCTAATGCTCTGGAAATGGTTCCCAGCAAAATTTTCAATCAATGCTTTGCAGCTCAGTTTAATTTTGGTATAGTAATTTAACTGCTAAAATTGCTGGTGGGGAGTTCCCATTATGGCTCAGGGGAAAGGAATCTGACTAGTATCCATGACGATGCAGGTTTGATCCGTGGCCTTGCTCAGAGGGTTAAGGATCCGGCGTTGCCGAGAGCTGTGGTGTAGGTAGCAGACTCGGCTTGGATCTCTCATTGCTGTGGCTGCGGTTTAGGCTGGCAGCAACAACTCCAGTTCAACCCCTAGCCTGGGAACCTCCTTACGCCACAGGTGCAGCCCTAAAAACATTAAAAAAAAAAAAAAAGATTGCCGATGAGCTGGGTTATCAAAGATGAAGACAGCTTTTAACAGTTCCCTGCCTTAATAAGAGGTGCCTGATCTCCTATTAAGATGTGAAAGCTTTGGGAGTTCCGGTCGTGGCTCAGTGGTTAACGAATCTGACTAGGAAACAAGGGGTTGCGGGTTTGATCCCTGGCCTTGTTCAGTGGGTTAAGGATCCGGTGTTGCCGTGAGATGTGTAGGTTGCAGACGTGGCTTGGATCCCTGGCCTTGTTCAGTGGGTTAAGGATCCGGTGTTGCCGTGAGATGTGTAGGTTGCAGACGTGGCTTGGATCCCACGTTGCTGTGGCTCTGGCGTAGGCCACTGGCTACAGCTCCGATTTGACCCCTAGCCTGGGAACTTCCATATGCTGCAGGAGCTGCCCAAGAAATGGCAAAAAGACCAAAAAAAAAAAAAAAAGATATAAAAGCTTCAAGAATGCTGAAGTGAACATCGTTTCAGAGCTCATGGTGTAGTTCAGGAATTAAGATCCTTGGAGCAGCTATGGAAGAAGATCCTAAATTGCAAAGATGTGCTGTTGCCAGCTTTCGACTTAAGCCTGTGTATTAAGTCAACCTGTATATCAAAAATGCCAAAAATGCCACATCTGGTTAAATGGGGGAAGAAAAGTTTGCTTTATTTGCCTTGTTTACCCGCCCTGCCCTGTAAAGCCTATAATCATGAAGATGGAATAAATTATTAGTTTCTTTAAAAAAAAGATATTCCAGGCTCAACATGTACAGTTCCTTTCCAGAACTGGAAACCACCATTTTATCTAAGGAGCTCTTGTTTCCCTTAGTGAGGATTGGCATCTGGACACCACCATCTGGGTACTACAGGTGCTATTGAGTTTTTCATAGTTTCTGGATATTTTCAGTAGGAAGAGAATACATATGTACCATTTAAATTAAGATGTACAGAACATTTACTTAACCTCATTACTATCATACCTATACCTCCTTCTCCCAGTACTATCTCTTCATTCCAGAAAAGTACAGAAAGGGTTTAAAGGTACACGAACGTAATAAGATGTCAAGACCTAACATGTGCACAACTCCCGTAAAGAGCAGAAGTGAGTCAGGTTGTCCCTGTGATGTGTATTCTGATTCCCATGTGCCTGGCAGTATTGGGACCAATTATAACAGCTGAGGCAATGGTGTGGGACCTTCTCTTCCACTTGTCCCTGAGCTTTCCACAGGGGGACCCCAGCCCATGAGTAGGGTACTAGGGGGCAGTGGGCTGGGGAAGAGTTTGGGGAAAAGTCAGCCATACAATGAGACACCAACATCAAATGCTTTCACTGACATGTGGAATCTGAAAAAAGGACAGACTGAACTTCTTTGCAGAACAGATGCTGACTCACAGACATTGAAAAACTTATGGTCTCCGGAGGAGAAGTTTGGGGGGTGGAGGGATGTGCCTGGGCTGTGGGATGGAAATCCTGTGAAATCAGATTGTTATGATCATTATACAACTACAGATGTGATAAATTCATTTGAGTAATAAAAAAAATGGAAAAAAAAAAAAGAGTTTGGGGAGAAACCCAAAGAGGAAAGAGAGAGACACCAAAGCAGACCGTCAAGGCACCTTACAGCTTAGGGGTGACTTTCTAAAATCTTGGTGAGGGCAGTCAGCAGCCCTTCTTCACCATGGGTGGCCTCTGGCAGAAAAAAAATGTGTATGTTGCAAACAAGAAGGAAAGTGGCAGACCTCTGAATGGGGCCAAAAGTCCTGAATTCTGCAATGCTGCTCTACCTAAGAGAGGTTTACAGTGTTTAAGAGCCGCTTAGAAAGGACAGGTTTTGTTGAATATTTGAAAGGATGTAGCCAGAGCCAAAGCCAGGTATCTAAGGTCAACGGTCTCCTAGGTTTTATTTTTTATTTTATTTTATGGTCTTTTTGTCTTTTTAGGACCGCACCCACAGCATATGGAAATTCCCAGGCTAGGGGTTGAATCAGAGCTGTAGCTGCCGGCCAACACCACAGCCACAGCCAACGCGGGATCCAAGCTGCATTTGCAACCTACACCACAGCTCATGGCAATGCCAGATCTTAAACCCACTGAGCAAGGCCAGGGATCGAACTCGCTTCTTCATGGATACTATTCAGGTTTGTTAACCACGGAGCCACAACAGGAACTTCAGTCTCCTAGGTTTTATAATCATGGTTTTTTACAAAATACACAGTGTATTTATTTCTTTATAAAACATAGATGGTCTACTGTACCAATACATTATGTGCATCATAAAGTGTTTACGGAAATTAAAAAGATGGGATAGATATAAAATAACACATAAAAAAGAAGAGCTAACATGGGACAAAGAAGAAAACAAGAGTGGGTCACAAATTCACTTAATAATTCATTCAGCAACTATTCATGGAGTGCCGACTGTGAGCCAGGTCCAGTTTTTACACTCAGGATACATTTGAGAATAATGCAGGAAAAAAAAAATCTCTGTCTCTGTAAAACTTACATTCTAGCAGGAGAGAAACATAGAAGAATCAACAACTAACATAAAGAAAATAAGAGGAGTTTCCATTGTGGTACAGTGGTTAACGAATCCAACTAGGAACCGTGAGGTTGCAGGTTCGATTCCTGGCCTTGCTCAGTGGGTTAAGGATCCTGCATTGCCATGAGCTATGGTGTAGGTTGCAGACACAGCTCAGATCCCTCGTTGCTGTGGCTCTAGCATAGGCCGGTGGCTACAGCTCCGATTAGGCCCCTAGCCTGGGAATCTTCATATGCCACATATGTGGCCCTAGAAAAGGCCAAAAAAAAAAAAAAAAAAAAAAAGAAAAGAAAAGAAAAGAAAATGAGAGAGGGCGTTAGAAACTACATGGAATCAGGACCGAGGCATAAAGGAAGACTGAGCACTGGCATCTAATTTGCTCCTTCCTGAAACACACACTATTTTTTTTTTTTTTGGTTTTCTTTAATTTTTGTTTTTAATGACAAAATCAACAAGGTTAAGGAGGAGAAGGGAGATAACAGAGTGACATTTTGAAGGCTGGAAAGTGGACTAGTGCTCATTTCCATAGCAGATCTGATGCAGCCAAATCCTAAGCCAGAAACCAGGAAAGCTGAGCCACAACCGGACCTATAGCACTCTCCGCCAGGTCCCTCTGGGACCAGGGATGAAGGGGAGTGCTGCTAAAATAAGGAGGATTAGGCAAAAGATGTGTAAGAAATACAGTTCCTACATCCCTTTCTGCCTTCCATGACAGTGGTCCACTGCTCCTTACCTACCCCAGCAAAAAGTTTATTCTCCAGAGAGGATAAGGCACGCACCTAAGAAAGACTTCAAACAAGAGGACATCCTTTCTGCAATCAACTGACCTCTTTTAAGTCCACAGCTGTGGTACCTGTGACACCATGATGGCAGGGACCAGAACCAGATTTGTTTGTGACTCTCCCAATGCCCTTTAAAGGCCTGGCCCATGGTAGGCACTCAGGATCTATTTGGTGGGACATAGACAAGAGGCAACCGTCTAGGTCATTTGCTTCTTTCCAGCCCTGAGATCCAGAATTTGGACATGCTGGGGATGCTACAGGGACTTGTCCTGAGCAGTGAGTTTCATATTCTCCCACAGTGACCATGGGCTCTGCTAAGAGTTCTCACTAACTGGGGGCAGGACCAGAGTGACCCTTCTTGTCTCATGCTTTCCAGTAACTCAGCAGGATGGATACAGAGAAAGTGGGGGCTTGGGGGGAAGAAAGGATTTCTGGAGAGACTTCAGAATAATTGGATCTTAGGGACACAATCTCAGATGCATAAAGTTTCTAAAATGTGTCACTTCATTTTCTAAACTTTAAATCACTTCAGGGACTAGAGTAATCCCAGTACGGGGTTGGGGGGGTGGTTAAATAGCTTCGTATAGACAGTGGATGGTCCTCTGTGGATTTTTCTGAAACACAGAACAAATACAAGAAAACTCAGCTTTCATCCATTTCGGGTGCTAACTCCTCTGGCTGCTACTTTCAGACCAGATTGACTATTTGGGGCCTCTGGATTATTCCCCAGACTGAAGAAAAGTGAGTTTTCTTTAGCAACCTATTTATAAAAAACGGAGGCGAGCACTTTTAGAAGAATATGTAAACTCCTGTGGGCCTACCCCATCCCTGGCTTCATCTCTTGTGACTAAGTGGCATGTGGCGAATGTGAAGGAAAAAGACATCTCAGTGATGTGACAGAAGGTCAAGGAACAAGACATCTGTGAGGTCCCTTAGTCCCTGGGACGACATACCTCTAAAAATATCTGTGCCAGAGTGAGTGTTAGGGAAGCAGCAGCCCAGAGAAGAAAAGGGCCTTAACGATACCCAGGCACTAAAGGGTGGGCAAAGGCCAGATCCTCAGGTAAATGCTCCTGAGGAGTTTTGCAGGTGAGTGAAGGGACGAAGGAGACTGAATATCCCAGGGGCCTGGGATTGTAACAGCAGGAAGGCAATAGCCAAAAGGGCTTGGAGAGGGGAATGGCCAGGAATTGAGAATGAAGATCAGTTATTTCCACCAGTCCTGTAACCCATGGGTGGAGGGGGGGTGTCTGGGGGGGTGTCTGGGGTGTGAGGAAATCATACAAATGGAATGTAACACTTCACAAAATTAGTTAAAATGAACTGACCACACATGGTAAAACTTGAAGTAAATATGTGCTGTCAATCTTAAATATGATTTGGAGTTCCCATCATGGCTCAGTGGAAATGAATCCGACTAGGATCCATGAGGATGCAGGTTGGATCCCTGGCCTGACTCAGTAGGTTTAGGAGCTGGCGTTGCTGTGGCTGTGGAGTAAGCCAGTGGCTACAGCTCAGATTCAGCCCCTAGCCTGGGAACATCCATGTGCCTTGGGTGTGGCCCTAAAAGACAAAAAAAAAAAAAAATCTTGAGTATGATTTTAAAAATTAATCCAATCTGGTGATATGGCAAACACCTCTATAGGCAGCCAAATATCACAAGGTAGATTTTGATCAATTTCTCTCTATTTTACTTAGAACAAAACAAGGAACCCCCCCAGATTTCTAGAGCTGTTCTCTAAGTGCTCAGCAGGACAAGTTTTCTTACTGGCTTTCTGGTCATTTTAGGCATCAGAGAATCATGAAGTTGGGTTTTTCAATTCTTACAGGCTACAGAGCAGATGCATCATGGGCAGATCTAATGGGACCTCCTCAGTGGTAGGCTTCACACTCCTGGGCCTCTCAGCCCACCCAAAGCTGGAGAAGATGTTCTTTGTGCTCATCCTGCTCACGTACCTGGTGATCCTGCTGGGCAACGGGCTCCTCATCCTGGTGACCATCCTGGACCCCCGCCTCCACACGCCCATGTACTTCTTCCTGGGGAACCTCTCCTTCCTCGACATCTGCTACACCACCTCCTCAGTGCCCCTCATTCTTGACAGCTTCCTGACCCCCAGGAAAACCATTCCCTTCCCAGCCTGTGCCATGCAGATGTTTCTTTCCTTTGCCATGGGAGCCACAGAGTGTGTGCTTCTGGGCATGATGGCATTTGATCGCTATGTCGCCATCTGTAACCCCCTGCGGTACCCCATTGTCATGAGCAAGGCTGTCTATGTGCCCATGGCTGTCAGCTCCTGGGCAGCTGGAAGCACCACTGCCACAGTGCAGACATCCCTAGCAATGCAACTGCCTTTCTGTGGGGACAACATCATCAACCACTTCACCTGTGAGATCCTGGCTGTCCTGAAGCTGGCCTGTGCTGACATCTCCATCAATGTCATCAGCATGGGGGTGGCCAATGTGATCTTCCTGGGGGTACCAGTTCTGTTCATCTCTTTCTCATATATGTTCATCATCATTACCATTTTGAAGATCCCCTCAGCTGAGGGGAGGAAAAAGGCCTTCTCCACCTGCTCTGCCCACCTCACTGTGGTGGTCATCTTCTATGGGACCATCCTCTTCATGTATGGGAAGCCTAAATCCAAGGACCCCCTGGGGGCTGACAAACAGGACCTTGCAGACAAGCTCACCTCCCTCTTCTATGGGGTGGTGACCCCCATGCTCAACCCCATTATCTACAGCCTGAGGAACAAGGATGTGAAAGCTGCCATGAGGAACTTGGTAACTCAGAAATGCTTCACCCAGTGACAGTGGAGGGGTCTCGCTGGTTCTCTGCTCTCTGCTTTCCCTTACTTATGGGTCTCAAAGTATAAGGTGAAGGGCTAACTTCATCCAAGTGTACAGAGGTAAATCTAACTTTTTGAGAGATGTGCTTCTTTGAAAACTCCATCCTGTTCTTCTTTACTTTATCCCATCTTCTTGCCTTAATTTATCCCAACTTCCTGCTTGAAAAACTGTCACAGTGCTGGTAAATGACTTAAGCTTAAGAACAAAGACCTAAAGGCATGAATGACTTAAGCTTAAGAACTGTTCTCTGCCTAAAGGTCAGAGTAAAAGCTTAACCTTTTACCAGCTAAGAGGCTTTTAATACAGTAAAAGAACTTATATAATAGTAAACAAACCCTATATCATCCACCCATAGCCACTCTTCACTTGATCTCATCTAAAGAGCACAATAAAAGCAGTGTGGTTTCTTGAGGCAGTGCTCTAGGTCCCTGAGACCTTGAGTCCCTGGGTTCCCACCTTTACTGTCTCTGTGTCTTGTTTTATGTTAACTTTTTTCCTTAAGACCTGCAGCACCCATTCTTCAGCCCCATCCTGCTGAGCTGGTCTCTGGCACTAACTGCACACAATCTCGTTACACACAAGAGTTCTGCATGAACAGGAAGCATTTAATGTGAATTTCCCCCTCATTCTATAAACAAGTCTACAAAAGCATATTTCTTTTTTTTTGTCTTTTCTAGGGCCGCTCCCGCAGCATATGGAGGTTCCCAGGCTAGGGGTCTAATCAGAGCTTTACCCTCCGGCCTTCACCAGAGCCACAGCAATGCGGGATCCAAGCTGTGCCTGCAACCTACACCACAGCTCACGGCAACGCTGGATCCTTAACCCACCGAGCAAGGCCAGGGATCAAACCCGCAACCTCATGGTTCCTAGTTGGATGCATTAACCACTGTGCCACAACGGGAACTCCTACAAAAGTATATTTCTGTTGGTCAAGTCTTACACCTCCCTAGATCTGTGAAGCATACTGGACAAACGGATGTCAAGGAAAAGTAACTGTTCAAGTTTTACTGTTTAATTCATGAAAGGCTCTCATCTGTAGGTCTGTAATTCAATTGCTCCTTGGCTCTTTCTTTGAACACATTTGAATGGGTCCTTATTTCTACATCATCTTTCAACTCTTCCTGCTCCATATCAGATAATAACAATATTTTCATCTTTATTTTCATTGCTTCTTTCTTCTTCTTGTCATTTTAACTCTTTTTTTTTTAGTTACTCATTCTATATTTAATTAAAATACGAAAGTATGTCTTCCGTCTGCACACAGCAGAATCAATGGATTTAGGTGCACACAAACTTACATCTGGTATTCAAATATTAGCAAGTAGACTTTTCTAACCACATTTAGTACTATGTAATTCCTCAATGTCATTTTAACTCCGAAAACCATTTCTTGAATTGTTCTCTTCCTATGCCTTCAAAATTAACCCCTTTCTCTTTGTCCTTAACCAAGGCCTCCACCAGAAAATCATTTATATCCTTGGGGTAGAAAGGAGAGGGAATAGAGTAGGGCAAATCTGAGACAAAAGTCAAAGGTCTGAGCCTTTTTCTTTTCCCTTTTTGAAAATGTTATTGGTCTCTGGGTTCTGTCCCTGGGTAGCACTGACTGCCCATGGGTCATCAGAGTAATGTGGAAACTGAGAGATACCGAGGAGAATCAAATGAATTCTATTAACCATTAACCACCTGACTGGCTTGACCAAGCATGCAGCCAAGGGTGAGCATCACTTGCTTCTCTACCTAAGGATCCCCAAAGCCACATAGTCAGAGGCAGAGAAGATGATGCTCAGAGGGACAAGAAGGAGACACCTAGGAATCAGCCTACATGACTGGTGAGGACTGCCAAGTCAGCTCCCTAGAACAATTAATCTAGAAGTCTAGTTAAAAGAATGAGCAGAATAGAAAACTTCTGACAGTTGATATGAATTTTTAATCCAAAAAAAAAAAAAAAAGAGGAAACCAGAGTTCCCATCATGGTGCAGTGGGAACGAATCCAACTAGGAACCATGAGGTTGAGGGTTCAATCCCTGGCCTCGCTCAGTGGGTTAAGGATCTGGCATTGCTATGAGCTGTGGTGTAGGTCGCAGACTCGGCTCGGATCTGGTGTTGCTGTGGCTCTGGCTCTGGCAGGCAGCAATAGCTCCAATTAGACCCCTAGCCTGGGGACCTCCATATGCCACAGGTGTGGCCTTAAGAAGACAAAAGACGAAAAAAAAAAAAAAAAAAGAAAGAAAAAGAGAGAGGAAACAATTAACAATCAAAGCAATTAGCCTTTGCTGGAAAAGAAAAAGAGTTATTGCAGGAAGATGGTGAAAACATTAAAGAGTTCCGGTTATGGATCAGTGGTTAACAAATCTGACTAGCATCCATAAGGACGCAGGTTTGATCCCTGGCCTTGCTCAGTGGGTTAAGGATCTGGCAATGTAGTGAGTTGTGGTATAAGTCACAGATTCGGCTTGGATCCTGCTTTGCTGTGGCTGTGGTGTAGGCTGGCAGCTATAGCTCTGATTAGACCACTAACCTAGGAACCTCCATATGCTGTGGGTATGGCCCTAAAATAGCAAAAAAAAAAAAAAAAAAAAAAAAAAAAAAGAAGAAAAAATCAGTTACTTTCTTGGTAGAATTAAAGAGGATATTGAATCAATAAAACAAGAGAATCTACCAAAAACAAACAAAAACAGTGGTTAGGAGAAAAGATAGCTGCAGAAATAAGAACATTTTCTTAGGGGAAAAATTCTACTTGATCAAATGAAATTCAGTAGAATTAAGAGTAGATAGGACAACTTTTTAAAATGAACTTTTAAATTAAAAATAACAAATTTCTCTCCTAGATTTCAGAGAAAAAAACAAAGAGATTTAGGTTATTTGAGAATGGAGAGGCATGGGACATAGATCAGGGGATCCAACATGGAATTCATGAAGAGAAAACACAGCAGCTGAAAAACAAATAATAACTAAAGAGAGAAAAATACATTTCACTGAACGGAAGGTTTTTTTGTTTGTTTGTATTGTTTTTTGTCTTTTTGCCTTTTCTAGGGCCGCTCCCTCGGCATATGGAGGTTCCCAGGCTAGGGGTCGAATCGGGGCTGCAGCCACCAGTCTACGCCAGAGCCACAGCAACGTGGGATCCGAGCCAGGTCTGCGACCTACACCACAGCTCACGGCAACGCCGGATTCTTAACCCACTGAGAGAGGCCAGGGATCGAACCTGCAACCTCATGGTTCCTAGTCAGATTCGTTAACCTCGGCACCACGAAGGGAACTGCAACTGAACAGAAGTTTTAAATATTCCGTTTATAAAAGGTTCATCAATAAGCAGGTAAGAATTCTCACAAAAGACGTGCATACATAGATTCAAGGGTAATAGGTGATTCCTATATATACCAAAATAATTCCAGAGGCCTTTCCACAAAAGAAAAGCATATTTCCTAACAAGGAGTGACTCAGACTAGTCTGCTGTTCTTCAGCCCTAAACGTGGACATCAGTAGAACAAAGTTCACAGGGTCCTGAGGGAAATGGGCTGTGAGTCCTGAGTTCTACACACCCCTCATCACTGCGCGGCTATGAAGGCTAAAAAGATACTCACTGTCATATGTAAGTACAGAAAGCCACATACCCCCATCCTCTCTTTCTGTAAAAGGGATTTTATTTAGAAATTTCCCCCAACAAAAAGTTAAAAAAAAGAAATAATGGGGCGTCCTCTTGTGGTGCAGCGTGTAAAGGATCCAGCGTTGTAACTGCAGGGCTTGGGTTGCTGCTGTGGCATGGGTTCCATCCCCGGCCAGGGAACTTCCGCATGCCACAGGTGAGGCCAAAAAAATAGTAATAATAAGTGATTAATTTTAAAAAGAATTGAAAGGATGAGATAGATATCGTATATAAGAAACATTAGAGAATGATGAAATGCATAAGACCAATAAAGTCTAGTTCATTCTTACTCCAAATGTGCAAAGATGAATATATGAAGGAATTATTAGCAATCGTGTTGAGGTAAACACCAACAACAAAGCAATGATGAAGCTCCAGGAACAATTCTAGATGACGTCATCAAGCTAGGAAATGGAGAAAGAGAAGCAAAGTTACAACCCAGTGAAGGCTCCATCTTATTGGAGATGTGGTGGGAAGGAGGTTCTGATAAATAGAGTCCATTGCATTGATACTGAAATGCAACAAAAGCCTAAGATGCTTGTTGAAAATTTAAAAGAATTAGGATAAAGACTTTGAAGGAATTAGAGGATTATGAAAGAACAAAGAAAGTTGATCAGGAGTTCCCATCGTGGCGCAGTGGTTAACGAATCTGACTAGGAACCATGAGGTTGTGGGTTCGGTCCCTGCCCTCGCTCAGTGGGTTAACGATCCGGCATTGCGGTGAGCTGTGGTGTAGGTTGCAGACGCGGCTCGGATCCCGCGTTGCTGTGGCTCTGGCGTAGGCTGGTGGCTACAGCTCCAATTTGACCCCTAGCCTGGGAACCTCCATATGCCGTGGGAGCGGCCCAAGAAATAGCAACAACAACAACAAAAGACAAAAAGACCAAAAAAAAAAAAAAAACAAATAAGAAAGTTGATCAAATGAAAAATTGAAAAAAAGTCATTTATTGGAGTTCCCATCGTGGTGCAGGGGTTAATGAATCCGACTAGGAACCATGAGGTTGCGGGTTCGATCCCTGCCCTCGCTCAGTGGGTTAAGGATCCGGCGTTGCCATGAGCTGTGGTGTAGGTTGATGGCATGGCTCAGATCCTGAGTTGCTGTGGCTCTGGAGTAGGCCGGTGGCTACAGCTCCAATTGGACCCCTAGCCTGGGAATCTCCATATGCCATGGGAAGCAGCCCCAGAAAAGGCAAAAAGAACCCCCCCCAAAAAAAAAGTCATTTATTGAAACTGAGTAGATTACAATCACTGGATATTAAGAAAAAAATAAAAACATTACCCAGTAGTAGGTTTTTTTTTTAAGTTGTTATAAGATTCCCAACATTAGGAATATTGGGAGATCAATTACTGAAACCATTTCAATTAACAGACAAAAGAAGAAAAAGTAATGCCATCGACAAATGTTGAGAAGTCATTTGTAAAATTTAGCATCTATTGCTGACTTTCTAAAAGCCGTGGACCTCAGTCAAGGAAATCATCCTCAACATGAAAGCATCAGAACAACAGCAAACAGCACCCTTGATGGCAGAACACCAGACCCAGACCAGGACATCTGCTCTCAAGGTCTGCATCTCTCTGCAGAGTCTACCTAATTAAACCAGGTTAGGAAAATAAAAAAGAAACAAAAGATAGAAAAGACGAAAACTATTCAATAAGTAAACAAATGTTGTTTACTTACAGAAAATTTTTAATCAAATGCAAAACTACTAGAACTAGTAAGACAGTACAGAAGGGTGGTTTTATATAATTCATACCAGTCACAACAACTTTAAAATACCTAAGGAAAATACGTAAAGAAATATGAGAGACCCATATGAGCACCATATGTTTACAATGGCCATGAAGCAGCAGAAGAATTTTTTTTTTTTTTTGGTCTTTTTAAGGCCACACCCAAGGCATATGGAGGTTCCTGGGCTAGGGGTCTAATCGGAACTGGAGCTGCTGGCTTGCCTGCACCACAGCCACAGAGACGCCAGATCCAAGCCGCGTCTGCAACCTATACCAGAGCTCATGGCAATGCCGGATCCTTAACCCACTGAGCAAGGCCAGGGATCAAACCTGCGTCCTCATGGATACTAGTCAGATTCGTTTCCGCTGAGCCACAGTGGGAACTCCAACAGAAGAATTTTTAAAAGCTGTTTTCGTTTTGAAGGGAGGAAAAGCCCTGAATGTAAGCTTTGGGGAAGAGTACCCTCCAGTGCTCTCATTCAAAGCATTCTTCCCTCTCACAGATTGAGACGACCCAAGCTCTGTCCATTTCCCCATCCCTAGAGCAGGACCATCCTATTCGTTGGCAACAAAGATCTAAGCCCAGGGCTTGGAGGCAAACACAAAGGCTCACTGATCATAAGTTCTCAGAAGCAAAGAAAACCAGCCTTTACTCCAGCCCTTATTTTGGAAATAGACCAGACCACTCACTAACAAATGAAGTCTTCCAAAGCTCTCCATATGTTCAAGTTAATTTTGACCTAATTAGTACTGGTGGCCATTTCCCTCAATTTAGACAATTCCCAAAATCTTCAAGAGAGTGGAGTATCCGATGAAGGTTATCCCGAAATATGACCAAATCAAACAATACAGATAATCACAGACAACATGTCAAGACTATAATCCCCCAAATAGCTTAAATTGGAGCATTTCAGATGCCAGACAGGGAATGGCATGAAAGGGAAGGACAGGGGGTGTGGGAGGTGGGGGTTGGGGGGGGAGCAGGCGCTAACTGCCTCTTCCTCCTCAGCTCCAGCCCATGGCTGCCAGACAGGGATGCAGGCAGCGGGTGGGGAGAGAATGCAAAGAGATGCTCCCCCTGCTGCTGGTCCCACTGCCTCTGGTGTTTGCACAGCGGAGTGTTTCCCAGAACTCTGCAACACTATAAGTATCACGAGCACGAAACAAAATTTGTCCCTCAGCCACTTAGAGCTATGGGTTGCACTTTGCAGCCTCTGCACACAAAAGCCACAGTACTGCTGGAGTTCCTAAGAATGCCATCACAAGGCCACTGACATCTGCACTGTAATCTCTTGTTTAGGGAGGAAATGGCTCCCACGCACTCTTATCGTGTGATTCTAGTGGGGCTGCTGATTGTAGCACACCAACCCTTGGCCGGAGCAATCTGTCTAAGGGAAAACATGTGCCCTAGGTCAAACTAATGAGAACCATGCCCCAGGATCTTTCTAATTGGAGCAAGAAGAAAAGGGGTCCTGTATTAGCTTTCTATCTGCACTGTAGATCGCCACTTAGTGGCTTAGACAAGGCACATTTATAATTTTGCCACTTCTATGAGTTAGGAGATCAAGCAAGTCCTCTGCAAGGCTGCAGTTCAAGGTACTAGCCAGGGCTCAGTTCTCATCTGGAGACTCAGATAGAAGAATGCGGGTTAGGCTGCTGACAGCTCTCTTCCCTGGCATGTGAGAAAGTCTGTTTAAAATGAAGCCAAGAAGAGAGACAAGTAGAGATAAGAACCAGATGAAGGGACAGAGAGTCCTAACATGTTGAGTCCCTAATTCCATCTGTGCCTGACACTGAATCCACTCTTGAATGTCTTGGTTGGATGCGCATTAAAGTTTATTTGGGGAATAAGCTTTCCATCTAGAAACTTTCAAAGCCCTGACAATTACAGAGCCCAGAGTAAAAAACATGTTTTATCATCACCTTCTCTTGCTGACCACTGCATGCTCCAACTGCAATTCCATATTTATATTCCATGGTAGATCATTCCCAACTGAGACAGAAGAGACTGCAGACCAGTCTTGGTCCAATTCCAGGCTCTTTTTCAAGTAAAACAAAAAGAATGAACTCTTTTCAGGCCCTCACTCGCATAAAGACTGATGCCAAAAAGCTAAATTACAAAAATCAGTAAAACAAATACAGTAATGTACTCGGTGGGTAATACACTGTGAGCAAGTTTCATGTATCCAAAAAATGAGTAGGTAAGTTGAATATTAAAAATTCATCACACTAACAAATTAAGGACGAAAAACCAAATAATCATCTGATAGATGTAGGAAAAGTATGTGGTAAAATTTAATGGCCTGACAATAACCATTCTACTCCAGCTGAACATCTCAGAAAAAAACAATGGCCCCACTGCCATCCCACCGGCAAAGGCTTAGCACATAGCCTATACTTCTGCTCTTCCCAAGCGATGACAAGGCAACCCAACCAATACCCTGCCAATGTGATATCAGAGGAGGCTGCGGAGGGAGGGAGACATTTGTCACCACTGGGTAGTAATAAGTCTCCACCCCACTCCACAGTGTCAGTGGAGACCATGTGGGAAGCTCCTTCTTCTTCCCACTTGGGTGGTATCAGAGAGGGCCTAGAGGAGAGTCAGGACTTGTGCCCCGTGCTAATGAGGCCATCCCTTCCCATGATGTCAGCAGAGGTTGTGGGAATTACACTAAGCACTCCTGCCTCTGCCAGCCAGGAGGGAGTCAGCAGAGCCCGAGTGGGGAGCAGAAACTCCAAGGAATGCAAGCCTGGTTCAATACTGAAAGATCAGCCAACGCAGTCTATTGACAGGCTATATAGGACTGGGGATTAAGAGGGTGGAATAGAAGGATTGGAGCTCAACTTCTCTCCTAAAAACAACAAAATTTATAACCAAATGCTGAGCAATCTTCAACCACATGGACCGGAAACTTTCAAAAAGATATCCTACTCCAGAAGACAAAGAGGAAGCCACATCAAGAGGTAGGAAGGGCAGTTACATGATATAAGCCACCCCATACCTCCCAGGTGGGAAGCCCCACAGACTGGAAACTAACTGGTTCACAGAGACTCACCTATAGGAATGACAGTTCTGAGTCCCACATCAAACTCCCACGTGTGGGGATCTGGCATGGGAGAAAGAGCCCCTGGAGCATCTGGCATTGAAGGCCAGGGGGGCTTGTGTGCAGGAGCTCCATGGGACTGGGGGAAACGGAGACCCTGTTCTTAAAAGGCGCACACAGACTTTCTCGTGTCCTGGGTCCCAGGGCAAAGCAAAGTTTCCATAGGAATCTGGGTCAAACCTGACTGCAGTTCTTGGAGGACCTCCTGGGAAAACAGGGGTGAATGTGGCTTGTTGTGGGGGAAGGACATTGGAGGCAAAGCTCTTGGGAATATTCAGCAGCATGCCTTTCTCTGGAGGTGGCCATTTTGAGAAAATCTTCCCCCCACCCCCCACACCCCATCAGCAGTGAGAAGCCCCAGGCCAAACATCAATCCAGGTGGGATCATGGGATCACAGCTCCGCTCATCAGTAAACAGGCTGCCTAAAGACCCTCCAGGCACACAGCCCCCTCTAATCTCACCCAGGGACAAAGCCCCACCCACCAGAGAGAAAGGAATCAGCTCCACCTACCAGTGGGCAGTCCCTCCCATCAGGAAGCCTACAGCCAGCCCCTATACCAACCTCAGCCACAAGGCGGGCAGACGCCAGAAGTAAGAGAGGCTACAACTCTGTTATCTGTAAAAAGGTCACCACACCAAAAACCTATAAAAATGAAAAGACAGAGAACCATAATTCAGATGATGGAGAAAGAAAAAACCACAGAAAAACAACAGTTAAGTGGTCGGGAGATTCTCAGCCTCCAGGAAAAAGACTTTAGACTGTAGATGCTGAAGATGATGCAAGACATTGGAAATAAATGGGAGGCAAGGATGGATAATTTACGGGAAACACTGAGCAAAGAGATACAAGATATAAAACTTAAACAAGCAGAGATGCCAAATACAATCACTGAAGTAAAAAATTCATTGGAAGCAGCCAACATCAGAATCCAGGAGGCAGAAGAACGAATAAGCGAGGTGGAGGACAGATTAGTAGAAATTATGGATGGGGAACAGAAAAAAGAAAAAAGATTGAAAAGAAATGAAGAGAGTCTCCGAGAACTCTGGGACAACATTAAACGCACCAACATCCGTATTATAGGGGTACCAGAAGGAGAAGAGAGAGAGAAAGGGACAGAAAAAATACTCAGAGATAATAGCCAAAAACTTCCCTAACATGGAAAAGGAACCACCCACTCAAATCCAGGAAGTGCAACACGTACCATATAAAATAAATCCAAGGAGGAATACCCCGAGACACATATTAACCAAACTGACAAAAATTAAAGACAGAGAGAAAATCTTGAAAGCAGCTAGGGAAAAGAAACAAATAACATACAAGGGAACCCCAAAACGGTTATCAGCAGATTTTTTCAGCAGAAACTCTGCAGGCCAGAAGGGAGTGGCATGATCTACCTAATGTGATGAAAGGAAAAAACCTCCAATCAAGATTACTTTACCCAGCAAGGCTCTCATTCAGATTTGAAGGAGAAATCAAAAGCTTCACAGATAAGCAAAAGCTAAGAGAATTCAGCAGCACTAAACCAGCTTTACAACAAATACTAAAGGAACTTCTCTAGGCAGAAAAGAAAAGGCTGCAACCAGAAACAAAAATACCATAATTGACAAGGCTCACCAGTAAAGATATACTGACAGGCTATACAGGAAAAATCAGCTAACTAGGAATGGGCTAAATAGAAAACAATCACATGATTATACCAAGTGAAACAGAAGAAGCTTTTGAAAAAATAACACCCACTTATGATAAACAAACAAACAAACAAAACCTTTCAGCACTGAACTGGAGGTTCTAGCCAGTGAGGTAGAACAAGAAAAAAAATTATACAAATCTAGCATATTTTTGCCCATGCCCATGATATCAAACCCCCACTATGGCAGTGACCACACCCCTGAGCCACCAGGGAGCTCAAAATCTAACTTTTAATTTCCTTTTTATTCCCACACCTATAGCATATGGAAGTTCCCAGGCAAGGGGTCAAATCAGGGCTGCAGCTGAGGCCCACACCACAGCCACACCACCACCAAATCTGAGCTGCATCTGTGACCTGTGCTGTAGCTTGCAGCAACACCAGATTCTTAACCCAATGAGCAAGACCAGAGATCAAACCCACATCTTCACAGAGACTACATCAGGTCCTTCACCCACTAAGCCACATGGGAACTCCTCAAATATAACATTTTTTTTTTTTTTTGTCTTTTTGCCATTTCTAGGGCCGCTCCCTTGGCGTATGGAGGTTCCCAGGCTAGAGGTCAAATTGGAGCTATAGCTGCCAGCCTACGCCAGAGCCACAGCAACGCCAGATCCAAGCCACATCTGTGACTTACACCACAGCTCACGGCAACAGCCAATCCTTAACCCACTGAGCAAGGCCAGGGATCGAACCCGCAACCTCACGATTCCTAGTCAGATTCATTAGCCACTGAGCCACAACGGGAACTCAAAATATAACAGGGAACTCAAAATATACCATTTTTGAAGGAAGAAGAAAAAAACTGTTATCATTCACAGATATTATTATTGCCTACTATGTAGAAAATCTAAAATAATTTAGAGGAGTTCCCGTCGTGGTGCAGAGCAAACAAATCCGCTGAGGAGGCTACAGCCTACACCACAGCTCACAGCAACGCCGGGTCCTTAACCCACTGAGTGAGGCCAGGGATTGAACCCACATCCTTATGAATCCCAGTTGGGTTCATTAACCACTGAGCCACAAAGGGAACGCCTATATTTCACATTTTAAATTAAATACTTAAAGCTTTTAAAACTGCAATACCACTTCTACTATCAGTTTGGCAAATACCAAAAAGTCTCAAGGCCAAAATATTACGTTGACAAGGTGTAGTAGGAAAAGACATTCTCATACTTTGATCATGAGAATGCATAAATTTGGCAATATCTATCAAATTACAAATGTATATAAAACATAGTTTTACCACATGTGCTAAATTATGAATATGCAGGGGTGTTTTGTTGTAACATTAACTGTACTAGTGTAAGACTGGAAAAGACTTGGAAAATCTAAATGTCCTTTAATATCACACTTGTTAATTAAATGATGATACATCCTTACAATAGGATATATGCAGACATTTAAAAGAATGAGGCAGTATTATATATTTTTCCAGGTACTTATCTCCAAGGCATATTGCTAAGTGAGAAAAAGCAAGACAGTAAGACAGTGTGTGTTTATGTTAAATTTATTCTGGAGACAAATTAAGCACAAATACACCTTGTCTTACTATCTTGACTTTCTTGCTTAACAATACGCATAGAATATCTCTGAAGAAAGAGCATACAAGAAGTTCCCCGTAGTGGCTCAGTGGTTAACGAATCTGACTAGGAACCATGAGGTTGCGGGTTCGATCCCTGGCCTTGCTCAGTGGGTTAAGGATCCAGCGTTGCCATGAGCTGTGGTGTAGGTTGCAGATGATCCTGCGCTGCTGTGGCTCTGGCGTAGCCTGGCGGCTACAGCTCTGATTAGACCCCTAGCATGGGAACCTCCATGTGCCGCAGGAGAGGCCCTAGAAAAGACAAAAAGACACACACACACACAAAAAAAAAGATGTATTGAGACTGAAATGCCAGCTCTGTTCACAACATCTGGTGTTTGGAAAATTGCCTAACTTTCTAAAGTCTGTTCCCTCAAATTATAAAATAGAGGATAATAATACAACCTCCCAGGAAGACTGGAAGTAAATACTCACTATACATGCATTTCTGGATTTTACTGAACTTACATAATGTGTCTAAAGTGTTTGTCTCAGGATCTGGCATATGGGGGAGGTCACTGAGTGCAGTTAATTCTGAGGCTGCCTCCCCATTCTGGGTGGCTAGGCCTTCGACTTGGGGACAAGGAGCTCTGTCCTTGAAGCAAGCACTGGAGGGAAGCCAGCATCTGCTGTGCCCGCCTCTCCATCACCGGTTGCCCGGGACCCAGTCATTGCCTCTAATTGCGATGGATGGAGGGCATGTGGTCCCTGGAGCCCCCAGGCATGCTGAGTTCTTGCACCCAGTGCACTCTTGACATTCCAAACTTTAAATTGCTTCTGGGACTAGTAGGGTCCCTGCAGGAGTCCACAGCAGCAGCTTGAGCACTCTCTTCACTGCTGGGGAAAATGGGCCCTTGGGGTTCCTGGGCCTTAGAGCCAGATGACGGGGGCTCTACATGAAGACCTGGATCCGCCATGCCCAGGGCTTCAGCCGACACAGCTGGGAGGAAGGACGCGAGAGAAACACCCATCAGAGGCTGAAGTTGCCACAAGGATTTGGGAGGAAAAAGAAAGATCTTGCAGGTAAAGGAAGTCAGACAGGGGAGAGTCTGGGCCTTTGTCTGGCATCCTGGGTCTGGCCCCGGGGGTGCAGAGAGGAGCTGAGAAGTGTGTCTGGAATCAGGAGACTCAGAGAGGTGGCCCCAGGCAGGGCTGGGACGGGGGCAGAGGTGGTGGCCATGTCTTCTGCAGAGCTTCTGTCAAAGCCTCACTTTCCTCCTCACCTGCCTCTGCTCTGAGAAACCTTCCCGCAGCCAAAGCTGGAGCTGGGCAGGGCTGCTGAGACTAAGTGACGTCCTCAGGCACTCCAGGGCTCACCACTGACCAAGCCCCTGCCCTGTCCTTACTGCTCCATCCACAGGAAGCCAGGGAGGGAGGCAACTGGATCCACATCCCTCTCCTGCAGAGATTTCTCAGAACAGGCCATCCGCAGGGTCAGGGGATAAGCAGACCCGAGCCTGGATCATCTCGTTCCCAGTCCGAGGCTATTTGTTTCCTTTTTTCTCACTTTTTTCTCCCATAAATACTAAGATGTTTTCCGCTGAATACCAAGTAACTTGTGCCCACTGTCTTAACAGGAAATTTGGTAATGCTGAAGAGGTACTGAGAGGAATCCTGACTGATTTTGCTGTCATTTCCTTCCAGTCCCTTTTATCCACACCTATCATTTACCTAATTGAGATCATAACAGTGCATAAAATGTTGCACTCTCCCTTCTCATTTATTGTGATAGTGGAATAATATTACGGTGAAAAAATATTATGGCCGACATAACTTTAATGTCTGCCTTAATATTTCATTATATGAAATGCTGTGATTTACGTAGGCATTTATTGGCGGACAGTTATTTCGTTTCCTGTTTCCACCCAAAATATTGCTGTGATAATGCTGTGAGGTAGTGGCCCTCACTCTCCTTGAGTCTGTGGAATCATTTCCCAGAGGTGGAATTGCTAAGATGATATGTATGAAGGTTTTTCAGGGTTTCCATTTTTCTAGCCACACAGCTCCTCAGAAAGGCTGTATAAGGGGCGTGCGCTCTTTCTCTCTCTCTTTTTTAAAGTATGGTTGATTTACAATGTTTCTTCAATTTCTGTTGTATAGCAAAGTGACCCAATCAGTTCCTGGGGTGTACAGAAGGAGACCACTGCCCATCCATTCCAAGTGTAACAGTTTGCATCGACCGTGTAAGGGGCTCTTTGGACTACACTGAGCTGCCTCCCATTCCTCAGTTACCTGCTGGCTCCAGAGACAGGCAGGGATGGGACCACAAGCAAGGTCAGACCCCCCAGACAAGCTGAGGAGCCACACTTCCAGGTAGAGATACAAAGGTCAAGGCTTCCCTTCCTCTCCTGTGCCCCTCACTGTCCCCCCCCCGCCGCCGCCTCCCCTTCCTGGGCTATAGGAGCCAGAGATCTTTGTCTTCTTCAAAGCCTGACACACCCCACTTCCTGCTGACCATTCCTTGATGGGAAACCAAGCATTCAGATCTACACACACACACCACCTGAAGAAGTGGGCAGACACCTTGACCAAGGATGGCTCCCAGCATGAGTCACTCTACCACAGAGCTGGGACGCCCAGGGAAGCCCCTGATTCAGCCTTTTCTGGATGCATATAGCAAAACGGAGGCCTCAGGAGGAGAAGGGTCTTGCTCAAGCCACATAGAAGACCCATGTCCTGGGCAGCGGCAGGTCCCTCAGCTCTGGTCTCAGTGTGCAAGGTCTTCCTAGCTGCTGAGTTCATTCCAATCGAACCAGTTTTTCTCTTTAAATGATTTTTATTTTTCATTATAGTTGGTTGACAGTGTTCTGTCCATTTTCTACTGCATAGCAAAGCGACACCGTCACACATACATTTCTTCATTCCTTTCAACTGAACCAACTTTTAATTCATCATCTGTTATGTGACAGGCACGAAGACTTCCATGGATGCAGCTCTCACGCAGGTCAAGAGAGCATCACTTATGCCCACACCCCTTTGTTCATGGGCAGGAGCTTCTGTGTGATGGGAGTGGATGGGAGAGTTTTTACAAGCACAGCCTGCCCTGGTTACTATCAAATTTTTTTTGTGACACTGATTCTAAAGTTTACTTTTCATTTCCTGGAGGAGATGGGAGAGCCACTGAGAGGAATGTGAGAGAGGTTGGGGCAGAAGTTCATGGCGGGGCTCCCAGAGTGGACCTGCACTGAGAAGACAGAAACACCCTCATGTCCAAGGGTCATGGGCTTGCATGGGAAATGCAATGAAACCCATGACTGCAGAATGGGGGAGGCTTCTCCTAGATTAGATCAATGGTCTTCCGCTGGGCACAATTTTGCACACCCCTCTCCTCCCAGAAACGTTTAGCAAAGTCTGGAGACATTTTTGGTTGTTAGAACTCAGGAGTAGGTGCTACTGGCAACTGGTGGGCAGAGGCCAGGGATGCTGCTGCTAAACATCCTACAATGCAGGAGTTCCCATCGTGTCTCAGTGGTAGCAAATCTGACTAGTATCCATGAGGATACGAGTTCCAGCCCTGGCCTCGTTCAGTGGGTTAAGGATCCGGCATTGCCATGACCTGTGGAACAGGTTGCAGAGGCGGCTCGGATCCCATGTTTTGTGGCTGTGGTATAGGCCAGCAGCTGTAGTTCCAATTGGCCCTAAAAAGCAAAAATAAAATAAAATAAAATAAAATAAAAAAAAAATTTGTGCACTAAGGCATCAAGGCAGCTTTTTTTTTTTTTTTTTTTTTTTTTGTCTTTTCTAGGGCCACACTGAGTCGGATTTGTTAACCACTGAGCCACGACGGGAATTCCCAAGGCAGCTATTTGGTGGAAAGAACTCAGAACTAGGGCCTGCAGTCGAACCCCAAAGAACAATATCTTTCATTCAGCCATAACCCTTGAGTGACAGTATCTTCTCCATTGCGGGGGGGAGTTTCAAAAAAGATGGCACAGAGTAGCTGCTCATTAATATTTACCATTCATCTTCCACCATCCATCTATTCCTCCACCCACAGCCCACGGCAATGAACACGGAGCAAGAGAAATATTATCAATGAGGGTTCGGAATTTAGCGTCTGAGCAATTGCAGGAAAGAGACTAGAAATTCTTTACACAAAGCCCTCCTCCCTATGCCTGTATGGAACCCAAGAAGAGAGTCAGAGAGCCAGAATTTTTCTTTTTCTTTGGAACTCCGAGCCAGAATATTATTACACTGGAATGAAATATAAGCAAACAACGACAAAGAGAAAACATTTCTTAGTTACCGCTGGCTAAGAATTTCATCAATATCCCAGTGAAATTCATTAATTTCATCAATATTAAGACGTGACTGCTATAGAGCCCACCATCTGATGACGGTAGTTCACATAGTTATTCGTTATTGAGTTCACTGGTCAGCAGCTACACAGCCGTCAGCCTGTAGTGTGAGATCAGTCACTCCAATCCATCCTTGTATCGACTTCATAAAGTTCCTCCCCATATAGGAACTTCCCCATATATGGCTCTCAATCTATGTTAAAATAGGCAGATGCCAATGCTCACGAGCGCCAAGTTTGTGTCCCTGATGGTGGGCGGCCCAGAGAATTCATGCACAGTATGGTTGAGCCTTCACCTGGGCTTGCTTCTGTCTGGAAGTGGATTAACACTTTCATACACGTTCCCTCCAAATGTCATCAAAATCGCAAGAGGCTTTCAAATTTGCTGGTGCCAAGAACTGGATCTGCTGGAGGGATTGCCTCTTTGAGCATCTAGAAAAAACTCAGATTAAATGAAATGTCTATACACTCGCATTAAAGAGAACGCCTTCATAGGATCTTCCAGCTGTTAATCCTAATGCAGAGGAAAAGCTCTCCTTGACTGGGGATGAGCTCTGCTGGGTTCAGGTCCTGCCTCTGTCCCCAGTCTGATCAGAAGACTGGAGCAGGTCATTTCCCACTCAAGGCCTCAGTTGCTTTGATGGGCAAGGAGAGGATGCAGCAATTTCTGAAAAACCCTTCATTTGCCTAGACGGAGGCCCTTGCCCAGTGCTGGCTGGCCCGTTGTAAGTGCTGACCATCTCTCATCTATGAGCACAGGGCGCCCTACTGACAATTTCAGTCATTTTTCTCTAACACACATATGCTCTCCTGTTATGCAGCAGGACTTGACCACATACCAGATGCCTGGGACTCTTTGCAAGAAAGCCTGATGTGCAGTCTTTGTATTTCGCTGATGCCAGAGGGGATATTGCATGGAAAAAGCTAATCAGACCTCCCCAGTGGTGGGCTTCATCCTCCTGGGCCTCTCAGCCCACCCAAAGCTGGAGAAGATGTTCTTTGTGCTCATCCTGCTCATGTACCTGGTGATCCTGCTGGGCAACGGGCTCCTCATCCTGGTGACCATCCTGGACTCCCGCCTCCACACGCCCATGTACTTCTTCCTGGGGAACCTCTCCTTCCTCGACATCTGCTACACCACCTCCTCAGTGCCCCTCGTCCTGGATGGCTTCCTCACTCCCAGGAAAACCATCTCTTTCTCAGGCTGTGCCATCCAGATGTTTCTCTCCTTCGCCATGGCAGGGACGGAGTGTGTGCTTCTGGGTATGATGGCATTTGATCGCTATGTGGCCATCTGCAACCCCCTGCGGTACCCTGTGGTCATGAGCAAGGCTGCCTACGTGCCCATGGCTGTCAGCTCCTGGGCTGTTGGTGGTGTCGCTTCCCTGGTACACACATCCTTGGCAATTCAGCTTCCTTTCTGCGGGGACAACATCATCAACCACTTCGCCTGTGAGATCCTAGCTGTCCTGAAGGTGGCCTGTGCTGACATCTCCATCAATGTCATCAGCATGGCAGTGACAAATGTGATCTTCCTGGGGGTCCCGGTTCTTTTCATCTCTGTCTCCTATGTGTTCATCATCGCTACCATCCTGAGGATCCCCTCAGCAGAAGGGAGGAAAAAGGCCTTCTCCACCTGCTCTGCCCACCTCACTGTGGTGGTCATCTTCTATGGGACCTTGTTTTTCATGTATGGGAAGCCCAAGTCTAAGGACCCCCTGGGGGCAGACAAAGAGGATCTTGCAGACAAGCTCATCCCCCTCTTCTATGGGGTGGTGACCCCCATGCTCAACCCCATTATCTACAGCCTGAGGAACAAGGATGTGAAGGCAGCTGTGAAGAACCTGGTGGCTCAGAAACACTCTAGTCACTGATGCAGAAGGAGTCAATCGTCTGTGGTTCTCATCTCCATGGAAGAAAGAACTTCGGTCATTATAGCTGCCACCCATAAGCCAAGTCGGCTTAACTGGCATGGTCTCTTGCCCTCGAATCCATTTTCAGGGAATGTTGAACTTTTCACAGTGGATCTCTTGGATTCTGGTCAGAGGTCTAACAGGTTCCACTGGTGCCGGACAATAAATCCTCTACCTGTCAGATGCAAACATTCCAAACACATACTAAAACCAAGGAGCTGGGAACTATGGCAGCAAGCCTAATGGCCCGCGTAGTGTCTAAACTGCAAATTAGTACAGAGGGGTGAGGTGGCTCTCACAGCAACTATGCCACCCCTGTTGGAATCACCAGGAGAGTCAGAGGAACAAGCAGGAAGTGGACATTTTCATCTTGGATTTCTATTTACCATATTCAGTTTGCCTGAAGTGCTCGGAAGAGACAAAGACACATTTGCTAGGAAGAAAGATTTGGGGTGGGAATAATCTGTTTTGATAAACTGCATTTCTTTTTCGCTATGAGAAAATTGAGGCTTTTTTTTTTTCATGAGGTACTACACATTTTCAAATACTGCTAGTAAATCAGATTATCTTGAAGAGGGAGGAAAGAGTTTGAATTTGATATTAATCATTTATAGAAATTTCCAATCGAAAAGCTAGTATTCTGTTAGATAATAATTTATACTCCAAAAAAAGGCAGATGACAGGTAGATAGATAGACAAAAATTGACAGTGGCTAAATATGTTTAAACAGGCTTTGCGATGGGGTGGGCGGGGCTAAAGTTTGACAGGTTTCTTGGCTTCAGAAATTCTTGGAGACTTTAATATGCTAAAGTACACAGTGAATACCCAAGAGATATAAATTCTATAGCATTTCCTGAGCTTGTAGTGTTTAGCACAATAAACCTGGGAAGCGTTTTCTTACTCATGTCCCTGAGCAGATTGTTTAACATCTGTTAGCCTATTTCTTCATGTTTTAAAAATCTAACCATGTTGGAGTTCCCATTGTGGCTCAGTGGTTAACGAATCCGACTAGGAACCAGGAGGTTGCAGGTTCGATCTCTGGCCTTGCTCAGTGGGTTAAGGATCCGGCGTTGCCATGAGCTGTGGTGTAGCACACGAGGCTCGGATCCTGCAATGCTGTGGCTCTGGCGTAGGCCGGTGGCTACAGCTCTGATTTGACCCCTAGCCTGGGAATCTCCATATGCCATGGGAGTGGCCCTCAAAAGGCAAAAAGACAAAAAAAAAAATCTAACCATGTTATTTTACATTGATTAGGTAAGTACTACAAATAAGTGCTTTGTAAATAGTTAAGCATCATAGAAATGTAAGTATTGTTAAAAGTATTATTATGAGTGCTGCACGGCACTATGGACGATGTGGAAGAAAGCAAGATATAGTGCATGCTTAGAACAATAGACACAGAAGATGGATGAGACATTCGAGGTGGCAATGGATGAAGAGAAGCAGTTTTATAGCAAGTTATATTAAATCCAGAGTATACTAGAAGTCTTACTTAAAAAGAGAATTTAAAAGTGAATTCCAATCTTGATAATACAGTATATCTTGGAAATTTTTGATCTACTTAGTTATATTTAAGTTTTCTTATATTTATTAAAAATGAATTGTATAAGATAAGGATGCACATTTTGTCAATAAAATTTCAACAATCTCGCTGTCGTGAATATACAAGAGTGACATCTAGCGGCCATTCAAGCAAACTTCAGACAGTTGGGGAGCCTTGCAATGTGGTCCTTAAATGAAGGTTCAGAGATCTCCTTGCTCAAATCTAACTACATGACGCATGGAGTTTCTCGCCAATATCCCTGACCCCAGTCACCCAGGATCTGCTAGGACACCTCCAGGGACAAAGGAGTCAACTTCCAGATTCTAGCTGTTTCATTCAGCCCTTCTAGCAAATTCTTCGTTGAGTTATGACAAAATATATCCTCCCATAGCTTCTACCTTCCAGTCTTAATTCGGCTTTGTGCCTCCACATGAAATGTACCTAATCTCTTTCCCTATGTATTTATTTTAATTTTTATTTTTTTATTTTTTTAGGGCCGAACAATTGCCTATGTAAGTTCCTAGGCTCAGGGTCGAATTGGAGCTGTAGTAGCCAGCCTATGCCACAGCCACGGCCATAGCAACGCTGGATCCAAGCTGCATCTGCAATCTACACCACAGCTCATGACAAGTGCCAGATCTCCAACCCACTGAGCAAGGCCAGGGATCAAACCCGCATCCTCGTTACCACTGAGCCACGACAGGAACTCCTAATTTCTTTCCTTCTGACATATGAAGATAGTTATACTCCCAAGTTCATTCCCTTTCAGCCTAAACACCAAAATCCTTATGCCAAAATCACCAGCATTACCCAGCTGGGAGGTACTGAACTTTGTCTAGAGCATCATCTCATTTATTCCAGCCATGGAAAGAATGTGATATTTCTGAGAATACCTTGGGAATAATAATGATACTACTAAGCTAGCTATTTCCCCAGGATAACTGAGATCAGGCTGATCTAGAGAAACACTGAGAACAAACCCACCTTCCTGGAAGGCAGTCCTCTCCTCCCTTTCTTTTCCTCCGAGTCATGGCAGCCCTATCCTTGCATATTACAAATTACATTAATTGTTAAATTAAAAACCACATAAATTGTTTTCTCGAGGAACAACAGCTACCCCCATTCCAACTTCACATTTCTTGTCTTTCAATGTCAGTCACCCTTCTCCTGACTGATGCTTTAAAAAGCAAGCAAACAAGACAGAACAAAACGAAAACCAAGGTGCATTAACAGGAATAAGAAGAGACCATAAGACTAAGGATATTTGGAGTTCCTGTCAAGTAGCTCAGCGGTTAATGAATCTGACTAGCATCCATGAGGATGCAGGTTCGATCCCTGGCCTCGCTCAGTGGGTTAAGGAGCCGGCATTGCTGTGAGTTGTGGTGTAGGTCACAGACACAGCTCTCAGCTTGGATCCTGCATTGCTGTGGCTCTGGTGTAGGCCAGAGGCCACAGCTCCAATTCTGCCCCCAACCTGGGAACCTCCATATGCTGCAGTTGTGGCCTGAAAAAGCAAAAAAAAAAAAAAAGACTAAGGATGTTTTTCATTGACTTAAGTCATCAGTCTTTCTGAAAAAGTATTACTATGACAACATACAATATAGAGACTTGTTCCTAAAATCTCCCAAATGAAAATGACTACAGTGGACACATTCTTGGGGGTGTGTGTGCAAGAATACAATCGTATTGTTATATATATTCAAGCAAATGTATTATTTCAACTTTACAGTTCTGAGTTAGTGGGTTTTCAAGCTTTTAGTCTAGTGACCAAATCCCCCCAGTTTTTAAGCTGAAATTTTAGTTATAAAGTAGGTCTGCTTTGGTGGAAGCAGGGCAGCAGTGGAGGCAGAACTGAGGTGGGAGACAGTGGAGGAGGCAGGGTTCCACCTGCTCAGCCTGCCCTTCCTCTCCATACCCCAGGGGTTCCTCAGTCCAGTTGTATAACCCAACTCAAATATGATCCATACCACCTTTGCCAAGAAAATTAGAAATTGTAAAAGAAATTGCTTTATTCTCAGAAAAAAAAATTGAGAATCTGGGAAAAATTACATTCTAAGAAAAAATAAATTACCCAATTAACCATTCAAGATACAGACAAACTTCGGGAGTTCCCGTCGTGGCGCAGTGGTTGACGAATCCGACTGGGAACCATGAGGTCGCGGGTTCGATCCCTGCCCTTGCTCAGTGGGTTGGCGATCCGGCGTTGCCGTGAGCTGTGGTGTGGGTTGCAGACGCGGCTCGGATCCTGCGTTGCTGTGGCTCTGGTGTAGGCTGGTGGCTGCAGCTCCGATTTGACCCCTAGCCTGGGAACCTCCATATGCCGCGGGAGCGGCCCAAGAAATAGCAACAACAACAACAACAACAACAAAAGACAAAAAAAGACAAAAGACAAAAAAAAAAAAAAAAAAAAAAAAAAAAAAAAAAAAGATACAGACAAACTTAAAACATCAATGACCTAAGAAGAAATTGAGAAATTATCAAAGAGTTACCATCTGAAGATGTTCCAAAGAGTTTCACAGATGAATGAATTATTAGATATTCAGTAAATAAAAGGTTTTAATACTATTTAAATTATTTCAGAGCATGCAGTGAGAAAGATATCTTCCAGGTTCCTTTAAATAAGCCAGCATAACCATGATGCTGAAAAATGAAAAACATGACAGAGAAGGTACACCTGAGAAAATCAGAGGCCCGTCCTCACTTCTGCATAAATGTGTGTGTCTGTGTATATACATATATAACTCAGCAATACATTAAAATAATAATAAATCATGTCCAAGTGGATTTATTTTTAAAATGTAAAGATGGAAAAATTTAGGGATGTCTCCTGGAATAATTCACCACATATAGGTCAAAGGAGGAAAAAAAAAAGATCATTTCAATAGTTTCCCCAAAGTTATTTTTTAAAGTTTAACAAATCAATTTCTGAGTTTTATAAAACTTCTAAGAAGGTAGGAACAGATGTTTTCTTTAACAAAATTAAATCTTTGTCTCTAATTTTAAAAAGTCTACAACATGCAACATGATGAACTAGTAGATCAAACCCATTACAGTTTAACACTGTTCTGGAAATACCGGCCATTTGAACTAGAGAACAGAAATAAATGTACAGTGAAAATAGAAGAACGTATGGAATGATTTTTATTATTTTGATAACATATAGTAATAACTTTATACTGAGACAAAACAGGCAAATCAATTAAAAAGCAATTTTAAAAAAATAGGACAAAGCAACAATGACGGTGGCTATGAAATTAACAGGTAAAAATCAAATTTTTCACACAAACAGCAACCGGAGGAAGTATTATGGGGGAAAAAAAGTTTCATCTATTTTAGCAATTAATTGGGGGTAGGGGTACCTAAGAATAAAGTTAAGAGTCCTCAATACTTACATGAATAAAAACATAATACTCTATTGAAAGAAATTCAAAGGAATATATATATATATATAGTCTTTTTGTCTTTTCTAAGGTTGCACCCGCAACATACGGAGGTTCTTAGGCTAGGGGTCCAACGGGAGCTGTAGCGGCCAGCCTATACCACAGCCACAGCAACGCGGTATCCGAGCCGCATCTGCAACCTACACCATGGCTCACGGCAACTCGGGATCCTTAACCCACTGAGCGAGGCCAGGGATTGAACCCGGAACCTCATGGTTCCTAGTCGGATTTGATAACCACTGAGCCACAATGGGAACTCCTCAAAGGAATATTTGAATAAATTAAAGATATATCTCAGATAAGAAATTGTGTCAGTGATGGAAACAACCCAAATGTCCATCGACAGATGACTGGATTCGGAAGATGTGGTATATATACACAATGGAATACTACTCAGCCGTAAAAAAGAATGACATAATGCCATTTGCAGCAACATGGATGGAACTAGAGAATCTCATAATGAGTGAAATGAGCCAGAAAGACAAAGACAAATACCATATGATGTCACTTATAACTGGAATCTAATATCCAGCACAAATGAACATCTCCTCAGAAAAGAAAATCATGGACTTGGAGAAAAGACTTGTGGCTGCCTGATGGGAGGGGGAGGGAGTGGGAGGGATCGGGAGCTTGGGCTTATCAGACACAACTTAGAATAGATTTACAAGGAGATCCTGCTGAAGAGCATTGAGAACTTTGTCTAGATACTCATGTTGCAACAGAAGAAAGGGTGGGGAAAAAGTGTAATTGTAATGTATACATGTAAGGATAACCTGACCCCCTTGCTGTACAGTGGGAAAATAAAAAAATTATTAAAAAAAAAGAAATTGTGTCAGTGTAAACTTCTTAAATTCCCTAAATTAATATGGAAACAACACAATTCCAGGCATTGACAAGCTAACTCTAATCCACATAGAAATATATTATATATAATATAATACATAGAGAAAAACATGTCAGAACAGCCAGAAATTTTTGGGAAAAGACCGTCAAGAGGAAATTAGTCCTACCAGATATTAAAATATATATAAAAGTACATTTTTTTAAGTTTGGTACTAGTAGAGAAATAAATAGATCATTGGAACAGAAGAGTCTAGAAATAGACCCAAATACATACATATATATAAAGTCATTTTATAAAGACTTTATAATGGAAGTGAATCCATAATAAAGTCAATATGTTATTATTAGGCTAATATCTCTCAGATTCAAAGCCATCCTTTTATACTATTTAGCTTTATAACGCTAGTCTGAGACTCCAAACCACACTTTTGCTCTGCCAGGTGCTGCCCATAGGGGGCGCTAGAGGGAGCTTGGAAGGGCGAGGAAGGAAAACGGAATTGCTCCTTTCGGTTTGCTTCCTATTCCTTTCCCTGTAGTCCCACAATGCCTTTGAACGGCAGCAGTTGCTTCTTACATCCCTTGGTTCCAGTGTCCTCTTTCCAGGTTCTCAGAACCAGGTCCATTGTCCTGGGTCTCAGTTCCATAACCCTCCCTCCCTAAACACCAAGGTAAATTCCAGAGGACTCAAAGACTAAAATAGAAAAAAATAAATCTTAAAGATTCTGGAAGAGAACCCTCCTCTAGGATTTTTGCTCTGCAGAATCTGTGATGCCTCACGACCCAACCCCAACCCAGCTACTCTAGAGTTTCTGAGAACCAGCAGCTGCTGAGGTTCAAGGGCTCAGACGATGCCGAAGCTATGGTAAGATCCTAAAAGATGGAAGTGGTGTAGGAATTTCATTCCTCTGTGCAAGGAGCTCCTGAGGACAAACATTAACATGTTGGGGCAGGAAAGAGGGGTTAACGCTGTGATATCTAAGAGTCAGGCTGCGTGATTCCTGGACCACAGAGGACCAGGGCTGTGGCTTCCGTGTCAGGGTATTGGAAGCGCTGGGGGTCTCTTTGGCCCTGAGTAGGGGATGCCCCAGGTTTTGCTCACCTTGGCAGCTTGGGGCCTATTAAAGGACTCGCAAGTGGCTGGTGTCCCTCACCCTAATCCACATGGGTCAACTTCAGTGCCCACCCTACCCTCAGGAGGCAGCTGCCTCAAGAGCACCCCTGCAGCGCACCCAGCCGCCAGACAGAGGAGCAAACAACCTAGAGAAGCAAGTCTCCTAATGGAAGTGAATCGCAAGAGAACAAACACACGCCAAGAGCGCTCCAGGAGAAAGTCAGGTCCAGCACAAAGTCTTTCAGAGAAGATGGCAAATTAAACTTTTGTACACAGTGTAGTTGGCGAAGAAAAGACAATGTGATGCAACTTGAGGAGAATGCAGGTCAGCGGAAGATTTGGGGGGCAAGAAGGAGGAAGGGAAGAAGAAAGACTCACCAGTGTTCAGAGAAGGAAACTTGAGGATCTGAATCCAACTGTGTCTAACTCCAAAACCCACACCTTTCAGCTGTAGCAGCACTTACCTAGGCTTCCAGCTGGTGTTCTCCAGGTTTCAGAAAAAAATGGGGAGGCGAGCAAGCAGGTATAGACGAATTATCGTATTCTTTCTCCCGGAAGGGGAACACACACCCTGTGCCCCTCAAGTCTGGCTGGAAGAAAACACAGGAGAGATTTTAGGCCCAGGGCACTGGTGACAAGTTAGGTGTGGCAGTTCTGCCTGCAGTTTAGGGGTCTCAGCAGGCCTCCTAAGGACTTGCTTGCTCCCTGTTACCAAGACTAAGACCCCTGTAAAGAGATCTGAGTTGCTGCCTCTTCCTGACCCCTCCCCACTCAGCTACACACTTTTTTTTTTTTTTTTTTTAGCTCTTAAGGGCCGCACTCAGGGCACATGGAGACTCCCAGGCTTGGGGTCGAATTGGAGCTATAGCCTACACCACAGCAACACAGGATCTGAGCCTGGTCTGTGACCTACACCACTCACAGCAATGCCAGATCTTTAACCTACTGAGCAAGGCCAGGGATCAAACCTGCGTCCTCATGGATGCTGGTCAGATTTTTTTTTTTTTCTTTTTTTCTAGGGCCATTTCCCATGGCATGTGGAGGTTCCCAGGCTAGGGGTCTAATCAGAGCTGTAGCCACCGGCCTACCCCAGAGCCACAGCAACTCGGGATCCAAGCCGAGTCTGCGACCTACACCACGGCTCACGGCAACTTGGGATCCTTAACCCACTGAGCAAGGCCAGGGATCGAACTGCAACCTCATGGTTCCTAGTCGGATTCGTTAACCACTGCGCCACAATGGGAACTCCTCAGCTACACACTTAAAGACAGCTCAGGAATGACTTGCTGCCCCTGTAGTTTTGAAGGTTATATACATTTGCTCAGACAGTGATGCCTTTCATTTATTTAAAAAAAAAAAAAGTATTTTCAGAATAGCAGTATTTTCACCCAACAACATATGCTACAGGAAGTAATATTTTGACTTTATGGTTTCAGGAAAAGACACAATCACCAACTTGTTACTCAGCACAGCAGTTTCTAGTTGGAGAATATCACATGGAATAAATAGGAACCGTTTGCCAGATAGGGATGAATCCAAAACATCATGCCTGGAGTTCCCATCGTGTTTCAGCGGTTAACGAACCCAACTAGCATCCATGAGGACACAGCTTCGATCCCTGGCCTCCCTCAGTGGGTTAAGGATCCAGCATTGCCATAAGCTGTGGTGTAGGTCGCAGATGAGGCTCAGATCCTGAGTTGCTGTGGCCGTGGTGTAGGCTGGCAGCTTCAGTGCCAACTGAATCCCAAGCCTGGGAACCTCCATATGCCTGTGAGTGCAGCCCTAAAAAGACAAAAGAAAAAAAATAAAAATAAAAAATAAACATATTGCCAAACGAGATGAATGAAGAGGCTGTAACTCCTTAGTGGGCCGTGCCCATGCACCATTTTTTTACATGTTTTGAAGCATTTGTGTATTTCTTTTTATTTTGCCCTAGAAGTATTTTCAGTGATATTTTGTGTAAAGTGCAGTTGAATGCAGGATTACCAAGAACCCCTAAAACACTGAAATATCATTGAAGTAAATAGGTCAGAAAAAAGATTGCACTTTCCAAAGAATCCCTTCCCCACCAGCCCCACCCACTATCAAGTCTTTCCTCCTCCTTTGGAAAGAACTGTAAACTTCATTATATTACATTTTACATGGAAACTCTGTTTATTTGCTTTTAAACTGCTGTTCGTTACAGTAACTGTTTTCATTGCTCAGATAATACATTTTTCTATCTGTGAATACTGTTTTAGGGTATCTTGGGTCAGAATGAAATGTATCCTAATCTTTCCTATTAAAATCAATAGAGAAAAATTTCTGTCTGTTGACTTTTTTTTCCTTCACAGCAAAGTTTTCAGGAACAAACTGACATCTTTAAGCAAAGGATAGGTGTTCTTTTGGCTTTAGTAACTCTCTCTGCAGAGTAAAAATGTAGTCACATTGCCTCAGAGTTCACGGCTATTATCTCAGGAACCAGTTGAAGCAGCTGTAAAATTTTAAGTACCTGGGGTTCACTGGACCTGTTCTTAATATGTCAAGTGTGTTATCCTAAGGACCAAGATTTGGCCTCTTACCATTAAGAGAAATTGTCTAGAGATCCACTGACTAAGGCCTATGAACAATCAAAGAAACATAAAGAAAAGACTATGTATCAGTGAGACTTAGGTTTCATCAAATCCAGCAGAGCTGCATATCACTAATATTTACACAAGATAGCAGTTCAGTTCTCTGTCTTGTATAAAGATCTGCACAGTAGGTAATCCAGAGATATCGTAGGATCTCTATTCCTCAAAGACTCCAGGGATTCAACCTCCTTCTTGTTTTCTGCTTTCCTATCCCAATGGTGTCATCCTTATCCTCAAAGTACAAGAAGGCAGCTAGAGCTCCAGCTCTCATGCCACATTACAAGTGGTAGGATGGACAGAATGACAAAAAAGGGGAGGGGGATGGTAAATTTTATATGTCAACTGGACTGGCTATGGATGGCTCATATTAAACATCATTTCTAGATGTGTCTGTGAGAGTGTTTCCCCATGAAGTTAGCATTTGAATTTGTGAACGCAATAAAGTAGATTGCCTTTCCCAATGAGGGTGGGCATCATTCAATCTGTGAAGACCTGAAGAGAATAGAAGATGGAGGAAGGAGGAATTGACTGGGACATCCCATCTCATCTTCTGCCTCAGTCTGGGATTTATATCATCAGCTCCCTTGGTCCTCAGGCCTTTGGACTTAGACTGGTTCTCCAAGAGCTGCATGAGGCAGAATAATAATTCCGGTAGTTAGCATAGGAGCATGGGCTTGGATATATTCTTTGATATGGTCATTGAGGAACATCCATGACTTAAGGGTTCCAGGGAGTAACATCCCCACAGGCCTTGTTTACTATAGGAAGTGTATCTATTTTATGCCCAGGTGGACGTTAATCTCGAACCCACTCCTCAACTGATAGAAAAGGAATGAGAGGAATGGCGACTCCCAGTCTAGGGAAGAGAAGAATAAAGGAACCATAAGACTTACAGGGATCTATCCACCTCTAAGACCGCTATTGGTCAAGGACTGATAGAGGTAAACTGGGCAAGGCCAATGGGAAAAAAGAACGGATATCTGGACCCTATGTTGGTACTCCCGTCTTTAAGAAATAAAACCCCTATAGGAGTTCCCGTCGTGGCCGTGAGCTGTGGTGTAGGTTGCAGACGCGGCTCAGATCCCGTGTTGCTGTGGCTCTGGCGTAGGCTGGTGACTACAGCTCCAATTTGACCCCTGGCCTGAACCTCCATATGCCACGGGAGCATCCCTAGAAGATGTAAAAAGACCAAAAAAAAAAAAAAAAGAGAGAGAGAGAGAGAGAGAGAGAGAGCGAGAGAGATAAAACCCCTTTAAAACAATAGAGAGGGGGACTCTTCCTCCCCCTTCCCCTCCCAGTGTCTGTGCTGGGAGCTATTTGCTTTCCTATAATAAAGACTTTTCCTTGCTTGCTGCCTGTGTGTTCGAGAAGGTCGTTCTTCTGTCCGTGAACAAGAACCTGGATTCCAGTAACATCTTTCCGGTAACATGCAGACAGCAGACCGTGGGGCTTCTAGACTCCAAAACTTTGAAGGCCAACTCCTCATGATAAACAAACAAATATATAAATATCTCCCATTGGTCCTGTTCTTCTAGAGAATCCCAACTAACCCAGGGAGTAAAGAGCATATGCCAGCTGTCCTGTAAGAAAGGTTTCTAGAGGATGTCATGCAATTCTCCTGGGAACCCATTTGCCATAACTTAGTCCTGTGGCACAGGTAATTAGCAGGAGATGCTGAGAAATGTAGCCTTAATTCTGGGCAAACCTGTGACCTAGTTAAAAACTGGGGATTCTTTGTAGAAGAGACAGACCAGATATTGGCGAACAATAAATAGTTTCTAACACAAAGTCCTCCCTAATTCTAATTCTGCACTGTGTTGTTTTAATGCAAGAACCGCCACTGACTCCTAGAAAGCCCTTATCTATAGAAATTTACTCAGTGGCAGTGGGAAGGTTTGTCATCTCCATATACTGTGCTCTACTTAAATGCCTTTGGGTTATCCTCTGATTCTCTAATCATGGTCCCAGTGTGAGGGCATAAAAACCACTTTGGGGAGGAATTGATTCTCCCAGCAGTGACACATTTTGCTGTTCTACTTCACCAACTCTTGTAAATAGCCATCAAAGCGCACAGCTAAATCTCCTGGCAGAAAATCCCAAATTTCAAGAGACAGCTGGGCTTAATGATTTAATTAAACCAATTTCATCAAACTCAAGGATATGCAAGGGGGCTGAAAGAACCATCAAGAGGCGTCTGAAGCTGGTTCACCATCCTTTGGAAAATATTGAGACCTGATAATATTTTCACTCATCCACAGGTTAAAGGTCTAGGGTGATGCCCCCACAGATCTTGCTAAAAGGCTCCCACTCTACCCAGTTTTACAATCCAGATTTCATTTTATTAGCGCAGAGCTCTACCGCATTGATCTCTCACAAAATCTCATTTTTTTTTTCTTTTTGCCTTTTTTCTAGCCGCTTCCCGCGGCATTTGGAGGTTCCCAGGCTAGGGGTCGAATTGGAGCTGTAGCCACTGATCTACACCAGAGCCACAGCAACGCGGGATCCAAGCCACATCTGCGACCTACACCACAGCTCACGGCAACGCGGATCTTTAACCCACTGAGCGAGGCCAGGGATTGAATCCGCAACCTCGTGGTTCCTAGTCGGATTTGTTAACCACTGAGCCACAATGGGAACTCCACAAAAGCTCACTTTTAAGGGAACACAAATTTCCCACTAGAACTCTCAGGTGACCTCACCTTCCTGGACTGCAACAGGGTTACTTGGGGGCTAACTTCTGTTTCTGCTAGTTAATCACAGGCTTCAGCATCTGAGTGACAAGGACTTGCAAATTGTCCTTGGAAGTGCCCTTCAAAACCCTTCTATGGTTGGCCACACCTTGGGATCTCACCTGTGGCACAGGGAGACACTGAATTATGACTGTAGGTGTCAGAAAATAACCCTTGGCCTACATGCATCTGGACTGGATGACGGCAAAGCTTCATCAGCATTTATGTCATACTGCTTCACAAGGTGATCCTGGGACCCACTTCTTTTTTTCTTTTTCTTTCTTTCTTTTCTTTTTTTTTTTTTTTTTTCTTTTTAGAGCCTCACCTGAGGCATATGGAAGTTCCCACGCTAGGGGCTGAATCAGAGCTACAGCTGCCGACCTACACCACAGCCACAGCAATGTGGGGTCCTTAACCCACTGAACAAGGCCAGGGATCGAGCCCGCATCTTCATGGATCCTAGTCAGGTTCGTTCACTGTTGAGCCACAAAGGAAACTCCCCCCAATTCTTTCTTTTTGCTCCACTCTCCTCTATGTTGTGGTACTTACTCAACTGATCAAAGCAAGTTTACCACTTTATTTAAAACATTCCAGTCCAGGAGTTCCTGTCATGGCTCCGTGGAAATGAATCCAACTACTGTCCATGAGGATGTGGGTCCAATCCCTGGTCTTGCTCAGTGGGTTGAGGATCCGGTGTTGCCAAGAGCTGTGGTATAGGTCACAGACACAGCTTGGATCCCAAATTGCTGTGGCTGTGGTGTAGGTCGGCAGCTGTAGCTCCAATTTGACCCTTAACCTGGGATGCTCCATATGCACCGGTTATAGCCCTAAAAAGAAAAAAAAAAAAATCCAGTCCAAAGAAAAGGGGAGCAGAGAGGGCATGGACCATGGTTATGGGTTTTTCTGAAGGACTTGACTTAGAGGTTCCACTCAATCCCATTGGCCAGAATTTAGTTATGTGGCCATACCCAGATGTAAAAGATGGTGGGAAATAGAGTGTCAAGCCAGGAAGCCAAAGGCTTAGGTAAAATTTAGGGATTTCTTTTAGTGAAAGGGGAAGTGAAAAATGGATATCGAAAGATTATCGGCCTCTGCCATCATGGGTGACTGCTGGATCACGGCTAGTGGGTGACTGGATGATTGGGAATGCCTGGGGGAAGGGATTCGATCACTTTGAGGGGAACTGATTATTTAGTAGGATTAATTAGGCTTAGGTCTGTTTAGGCTTGAGGAAAAAAACCCACTGAATAAGTCTGGACTGACAATGATTGTATTTGGTGAGACTGAATGAGTGGATTAGATATGAATTTTGATAAGATATATAACACCGGGGTTAATGTCAAAAGGCAAAGAAAGGGTTCAGTTATGTTTGGTCATTCTGAGACGTCACCTTTTTGGTTTGCCCAATATTAAAACTTTGACGTGAACAAGAGTTAACACTTAATTATTCAAAAAAATGAAAGCATTCGATTCTTTCTCCTGCTTTTCCTTGTTCGTTGTACATTGGTGTCAATATTCATTCTGTTTGAGGTCCCTTTGGTCTCTTAAAAGCTAGCCACAGTAGCTCTCAATAGCACCTCTGGGCAGACACCAAAGAAGTGAATCTGATCCTAAGTAAAATCTAGTAGCTTGCCAATATTTTCACCAGTTAGGAATTACAGGAATTTAGCCATAGAATTTGAAAATAAATTGAAGTCCCTTTTTAGCCATTTTTTGTTTTTAGTAGAGACCAAGATCCCATTCATTGCAAAATGTTTTCACAGGCATGAATGCTTGCATTTGATCCAGAAATAATAAATGATTGACTGTTACCCAGCAGCAGGGTGCAGTGGGATTCCTGGCACTATTTTTTTTTTTTTTTTCAGCAAAGGAAAAAACAACTGAACAGAAATTTGTTTTTTCAACTGCTTTTTGTGGAAATGTAGATTAAAGAGACGAGGGGACTTTTTAAATCCCTTATTGCAATAATTACAAATATGGTTACACAAAGCCAGTGGGAATGCTGTTTTAAGTCACTCTAACTTATCTGACCTAGATGTTGCCATTAGGGGTATTAACTAAAAAGACATCTTCAGCTTATTAACTTTTTTTATCTTAAGGAGTTCTGAGTTGAAATGTTTTCTTTTAAAATATAAATATTTGCTTTTGCTGAAGCTAATTTGAAATTCTTAAGTGTTGACTTGAGTCTGCACAAAGAAGATCAGTTTTATTGGAACTAGCTGGGAAATCCACTGTTGGAATTTAAAAACAGCTAGTGTGTTATAAGTTATTACATTTCACTGTAAAATTTTTTTTACGGTATAGAATAAAATTTTAAATTCTTTTTAACCAAAACCTTGATGCTAGGCATCACAAAAAAAAAAGTTCATCTCACTCTCAGAAGTGCTTTAAACCCTCAATTCTCAAACATTTTGTTTTGAAAATTAGCAGAAAATTAAAAACTAGTAACAGCTGATGTTGATGAAATATTCTGTTGGTGCTAACATAAACTAGGTCAACTTTTTTGGTCTTTTTTTTTTTTTTTTGTGCCATTTTCTTGGGCCGCTCCTGTAGCATATGGAGGTTCCCAGGCTAGGGGTCGAATTGGAGCTGTAGCCACCGGCCTACACCACAGCTCACGGCAACACCGGATCCTTAACCCACTGAGCAAGGCCAGGGATCGAACCTGCAACCTCATGGTTCCTAGTCGGATTCGTTAACCACTGCACCACGACGGGAACTCCAAGGTCAACTTTTTAATAAAAAGTTTTAATATTAGGTAGACATGCAGGACAAGAAAACCGAGTAAAGAAAATTCAACCATCCTCTAAGACAGAAAACTAAGGGACCTAAAGCTCAAAAGTTAGGTTTCGCAGGTGGAGTCTCTACACGTTGACTGCCTTGACTGCCTGGCTACCAGATAGAGCAAATAAAAGTACAGAATGGCCAATTCAATTTGAATTTCAGATAAACAATGAATACTTCTTTTACTATAAGGGTGTGTACACACCTGAGATCTGTCGGGTACCTTCTGATGCCTGCACCAGAAGCTTCTTTGCTGCAGGCATCTTTGCCGCCAGCGCTTTCCCCCTGCAGGCATTTCCCCCATCACTAATTGGCCGTAAAGCAAATCTGCCGTAAAAGATAAACTAACGAAAAATAGGAGTTCCCTCTCAGCGAGGCTGGTTAAGGATGTGGCATTGTCGTTCAGTGGCTCAGGTCACTGCTATGGCCCAGGTTTGATCCCTGCCCTGAGATCTTTCACAAGCCGTGGATGTGGCAAAAAAAAAAAAAAAAAAAAAAAAGAAAAGGAAAGAAAAGCAAGATAAAAGGGGAACATTAAAAAGGACATAATGAAACATGAGAAGTGAATAACGAAATTAAAAGGACTTTATTGCCAAACACGAAATATTTGAATATGTTTAAAATGTGTGTAGTTCCTGCTGTGGTGAAGTGGATTACATCTGACTGCAGTGGCTCAGTCGCTGTGGAGGCCAGGGTTTAATCCATGTGTCACGAGTGTGGTCATAATAAATAAATAAGTGTTGATTCACGGCAATGATACTGCATAAACAATTGATTTTATTTCATAGATTGTACCTAAGTTCTTGTCTTTGGAGTCTTCCATGCGTATCATTGTATATCCTTTGTTGATCTGTCTCCTTTTTCGGGATCACACTCTCTTTTTCATGAGAATTTCTTCCTGTGTTAAGAGAGGTGTCAGTTTCCAAATACTAGGTTGCATGTTTGTAACGGAGCTTTGTATTGCATTGTGAAAACCTCTGCACCTTGGTTGGCATGGTCACATGTCTGTTGACAGATGTTTCAAAGTTCTGTGGGAAATGTGGGTTCAATTCGACACCTTCAAGGCCCTCCGAGCCTCTTTCCCTGACAACATAGTGTGTTTCGAGATAGGGAGCCAGCCTTGGGTGCAGCCCTAAAAACCAAAAATAAAATAAGAATAAAATAAGATAGGGAGCCAGCTCTGGGAACAGATCATCGTTATCTGTCAGCTCAATAAAGCCATCAATGTTGGCAACTGGAAGAGATGCTAACATATTTCAACTGGTTAAAAACAAACTGTGAGGAATTCCCGTTGTGGCGCAGTGGTTAATGAATCCAACTAGGAACCATGAGGTTGCAGGTTCGATCCCCGGCCTTGCTCAGTGGGTTAAGGATCCGGCGTTGCTGTGAGCTGTGGTGTACGTTGCAGACTCGGCTCAGGTCCCTCGTTGCTGTGGCTCTGGCGTAGGCTGGTGGCTGCAGCTCCGATTCGACGCCTAGCCTGGGAACCTCCATATGCTGTGGGAGTGGCCTTAGAAAAGGCAAAAAGACAAAAAAAATAAAAAAACAAAAAATTGTCAGATCCAAAATTGTCAACCTGGTTATTTTATCTTCAATGGCAAAATTGCCTTACAGCCCATTAGTTATGTAGTGAAAATATCTGCAGTAAAAATGCTTACAGCGAAGATATATACAGAAAAACAGTGCTCACAGCAAAAATACTTAGGACCTTTGGGACATACTTATACTTTAGAAAGTATTTATTGTTTATTTGAAATTGAAATTTTACCAGCAATCTACATTTTATCTGGCAGCCCTAATTTAACACAATAATAAGAAGAAAGGAAGGGTTCTTTGTTTTCTTTTCTTTTTTTTTTTTTTTTTGTCTTTTTGCTATTTCTTGGGCTGTTCTCACGGCATCTAGAGGTTCCCAGGCTAGGGGTCTAATCGGAGCTGGAGCCACCGGCCTACGCCACAGCCACAGCAACTCGAGATCTGAGCCGCATCTGCAACCTACACCACAGCTCACGGCAACGCCAGGTCCTTAACCCACTGAGCAAGGCCAGGGATCGAACCCGCAACCTCATGGTTCCTAGTTGGATTCGTTAACCACTGCGCCACAATGGGAACTCCCAAAGAAAGGGAGGTTTTACCTTGAATGGTCGCTAAAAATCATGCCTTGAGTCCCTTCTTTTATGTTGTCCCTTCCCCCGGGGAATGTTACTGCCAACCTTTTATCACAGGAATTGCTCAGCTGGTCCCTTTATTTTACCATTATTCTTGGGTCTGTCTTACAATATCCTCCAAGATCTGTCATTAATTTTCTCTTTCTTTCCCATTCATACGCCTTTTCAATTCAAGTAGCAGTTAACAGACCCAGGTACATTCCAGAGTCCATCCTCTTACCTATTTTAAAACTAGAAACTATTAAATTCCCTAAGGAAGGGTGAGGGAGGCCAAATCCAAATCAGAGAGCACAAACAAATCAAAGGCTAACTCGGAGTTCCCATTGTGGCTCAGCAGATTAAGGACCTGACTAGTATCCATGAGGTTGCGGGTTCGACCCCTGGCCTTGCTCGATGGGTTAAAGGATCTGACATTGCTGTGAGCTTCAGTGTAGATCTCCGATGCAGCTTGTGTCTGGTGTTGCTGTGGCTGTGGCCAGTGACTGCAGCTCCTATTTGACCCCTAGCCTGGGAACCTCCATATGCCTCGGGGGTGGCCCTAAAAAACAACAACAAAAGCTTGTCGAACAAATGAATGAAGCTGGTAGAAAGTGTTCATAGTTCTCTGGTGGCTCAGTGGGCTAAGGATCTGGCATTGCCATGGTGGCTCGGGTTTGATCCCTGGCCCCGGGAACTGTGCATTAAATTCACTTTGGCTTATTACACAGAAGGACAAAAGAAAATTCGTTCTCTGCAGCTTGAACAACCACTGATACCGAACGAAATATAAGGGCTTCGTAAAGTGTAAACCACTGGACAAATGGAGTTATAATCATAATGTGACATCATGCTAGACGCAGTGTGCTTCATAAAAAAGGACAGGACGACGTCCCTGCCCTGGTGAATAAATACATCAGCCAGTTGAGATGCTCACAGAAGACCCCTGACCAAGAGAAAATGTTCATTGTAGGTACACTACACTAAATTTATGAGACTATTGGAGACTTTTATACAGAGAAAGTATTTAAGAAAGTATTATCAATTTTAAGAATAGAACTTTGAAAATGTATGTTGTTTTTAAATAATAATACAAAATTAGTGTTTATCAAAAAGTAGCTCTATATGGAAAAAAGTGAATGCCTTGTCAATAAAGTTTAATTTAGTGTAAACCAAATGGATCCCATTTCTGGTTTCTCTCTGTGCACAGTGAAATTATCCACCTGCTGTAAGTACACAAGAGTGGCATCTAGTGGCCACCAGCATAAACTACAGCTCCTTGAAAGATCAAATCACAGACAGCCTGTCTTTTCATCCATTTTGCGTCTTATCAAATTTCCAGATTTCATTATTTATTTTTAATGGAGACTTATATGGAGTTGTCCAGATCTGGTCTTGTTGAGTTAGGATGTTAAACAACAATAATAACAAATACCACCTACTTTCTAACGACAAGATAGAATATAATCTCAGAATAAAGGAAAGGTACTTCAAATGGCAAATATTTAGCTTTATAAAAAATGTACCATATTGTCTTTTCTTTCCTCAGTAGGGAAATGAGACCTGGAAAACTTGATGGCCAGGTACCAGTGCACAGCCCGATCATTAGGAACTGCTACACAGTTGACAAATTCTTTCTATAGCATCCTCTGCTTAGTACTCCCAGCAGTGGGAGAGGTGCCCCCTCCCACTACCTCTGTCCAGCCTGGCTAGGTAGGAGGTTTCTCTTCAAGTGAGAGTAAAATACACAGCCTCTACCCAGGGTTCTTGATTTTGGCCTGGGGTGGGTGTCTCCAAGAAAAGTCTAAACCCTTTGTTATTTTGATGTGTGAAAGCAGCTCTCAAATCCCCAGTGCAAACCTCCTTGAAATCTCTTCCCTAAACCCCGTTTTCCTTCAACCAGTATTTACTCTCAGCTGGCAGAGCAATAAAGTACATTTTATGCCTTCCAGTCATAAAATGTCTGATTGCTACAAAGTTAAGATTATAGACATGCAGGAAAATATCCCGTGAAAGATTAGAAATCTGAAAACTTCTTTCCCTAGGCTAACCAACTTAGAGCATTACAGAGGTTTATGATTCAACTGCATGGCAGACAGGCAGCAGGCACCTCAGGGCTGGAGTCTCTTATATTACAAATTATCTCACTTGTAGCTCTAGGTCAAATCTCCTCCCCCACGCCTCCTGACTCAATGAATAATGCTGAGCCCTTTCAATGATCACACTCCATTACTGATTTAAGTTTCTTGTTCTTGGGGTGCTTTCAACTGGAACAGATGGATTAGTGTGCCTGCCCTTTAATTCGTTTTAGCTTTGAGTAATTAAAAGGAAAAAAAACCACACAACACGAATTATCAACAGTGGTGAATAAGACGATTTGTTCCTCTTTGGTGTGAAAACCTGAGAGTAGGCATTCTAGGGCTGGTAGGATGTTCCAGACAATGCTAGGAACCTAGGCTCCTTCTGTCTTGTTCCACCATGCATGGTTTCCACTCTCTAGGTCACTCTATGGCCCAATAAGACTTCTGTTGCTCCAGCCATTACATCCACATTCTGGCCAGATGAAAGGAGGAAAAGCAAAGAATAGTATTCGCTCCCTATTTAAGGACAGTTCCCAGACATTACACCCACTTTTTTGGTTTGTTTTGTTTTGTTTTGTTTTGGGTTTGTTTGTTTTGTCTAGCACTGCACCTGCAGCATAAGGAGGTTTCCAGGCTAAGGGCCAAATCAGAGCTACAGCTGCCAGCCTACGTCACAGCCACAACCTCACAGGATCCGAGCCACATCTGGGACCTACACCATAGCTCACAGCAATGCCAGATCCTTAACTCACTGATGGAGGCCAGGGATAGAACCTGCAGCCTCACGGTTACTACTCAGATTCCTTTCCACTGCTCCGCAATGGAAACTCCTCCATCCACCCCACCCCACCCCACTTTTACTGGCCATTCCTAGCTCTAAGGAAGGCTGCGTTGTAATTGTTCTGATAATAAGTGAAAGGGAAACCACGATTGGAACAACCAGTTTTGTTGACAACTAGCTTGTGACACATGTACAAGATCAGATACAGATCAAATGAGCACTAATCTATCCTGGTGGTCAGACTCTTGGAAAACCACTAAATACCAAATTGTGTAGGACTCCACATCTCAAATTTCCTAAAACAAGATCAACGACTATTACCAGTGGGCAAAATTGGGACCAACGAGAACATACCCAATAGAATCACGACTGTCCAAGCAAAAGGGTTGTTTTAACTCAGATCAGTGTTTCTCTGCAGGAGTTCTTTCCCAGCATTTCTCAGAAATATTACGTTTTTACAGAGCCCGAATCTTAATAAACGTTGAGGAATCTAGAAACCTGGGAAAACTAATCTGTGAGAATTAAAACTTAATGATCAACATAGAGCTGTCACTTGTTCAAAGAAATCCACCAATCCCAAATCAAAAGTGACACTAGAACACACTAAAGCATGTATTGGAAAAATCAAGGTTGACAGGTGCTGAATGGAAGGGAGCAAGAAGGAGAGAAGCAGTCACAATACAATCAGCGGTGCCTGTACCCGTTGCCACCTTCTAAGCAGAGTGTCCTGGGGCTGGCTCACACAAGAGATAGAGAGCCAGCCAGAAAGAGCATCTCTTTCTGACCCTCGGTGACATCACACCAGTAACTTGAAATTGACCCAAGTGGGAATATTTATACCTCCTCTCTCGGAAATTGGCAAAAACTACATGTCACAACGGTTTTTTTCTTCCCAGAGAGTCAGTGTACCAGTACTCACTGGTCCTAAGTGTGTGTTTGTGGCTTGGTCTCTTTCTAACGGTAAGTCACTTTTACAAATAAAATAAATCTAGGTTCATACACATAAGGTACTTATACGTATCCTATGAGTGGTGTCAGAAAACATCGCAAACTTTGGAGGCAAAATAAGACCTAATATTGGCAATTTCAATGCCTAAGTCTGTGTAGTGCTAGGACACTTGCTAGTGGGTCTGAACATTAATGTTATTTGAAAACTTCCCAATAATGAAGGCTGACATTTCCGAGGGTCTGAGTACTCACCATAGGATGCAGTTCTTTGTAAATACTTCACAGAAGAGATGTGAAAAGAAAAAGATGTGATTTGTTGTAGAACACTGCAACATTGAAATCAGAGACTCTTCTAAAATCTGGCCAGAGCAACTTTTTTTTTTTTTTTTTTTTTTTTTGGAAACCCAAGGGCTGGATTTATTTGCCACTATTCATTTTCTTTTTTATTTTATTTTTTTATCTTTTGGACTTTTTAGGGCTGTACATGCAGCATATGGAAGTTCCCAGGCTAGGGGTCAAATCAGAGCTGTAGCCTCTAACCTACACCACAGCCACAGTAATGCCAGATCCTTAACCCACTGAGCGAGGCCAGGGATCGAACCCATGTCCTCATGGATACTAGTCAGATTCGTTTCTGCTGAGCCATGACGGGAACTCCCCACCCTTCATTTTCACATCCCACCATCTCCACAACTTTCAGTAAAGTAAGGACAACCTGACAGGGCTCTCCAACCAGGCCAAAGCAGTGGCCATCGGCAAGAGCAATATTAAATTCAATAGTAAAATCAAGACTAGGGCAAGCAGACAAAAAGAAAAAAAAATATTATTAAAAAAGGAAATGAGTTCTGTGAAGGAACATGTACCCTAATACCCAGCTATGTTTGGGACACACTTTTTTGTTTGTTTGTTTGTTTTTCGTTTTTTGTTTTTGCTTTTTAGGGCCACACCTTTGGCATATGGAGGTTCCCAGGCTAGGGGTCAAATCAGAGCTGTAGCCACCAGCCTGCGCCAGAGTCACAGCAACGTGGGATCCAAGCCGTGTCTGCGACCTACACCACAGCTCACGGCAACGCCAGATCCTTAACCCACTGAGCAAGGCCAGGGATCGAACCTGCAACCTCATGATTTCTAGTCAGATTCGTTTCCACTGCACCGCTATGGGAACTCCTTTGGACGCACTCTTAATTCAACCAATATCAATGAAAAATGAAAGTTTTCTAAATCTGAAAAATTTGTCACAAATACGATCAGATGGAGCCATTAATTCTTTTTTGAAAAGAATTAATTCTTTGAAATGAAAAAGTTCATTTCTCAAACGATAACTTTTAAATATCAAATATTTGTAGCATTATTTGGAACCTAAAATACAACACAGGAAGTTCCCATGTGGTGCAGGGGGTTAAGGATCTGGCATTCCTGCAGCTGTGGCACAGGTCACAACTGTGGTGCAGGTTTAAGCCCTGGCCCAGGGAACTTCCATGTGCCACAGATGCAGCCCCCCAAAATATGTAAATAAAACACAAATGAACATATCTACAAAATAGAAACAGAGGCACAGACAGAGAGAACAGACTTGTTGCCAAGAAGAAGGGGATATAGGGAGGGAAGGATTGGAAGTTTGGGATTAGTGGATGTAAATTAGAATATAGAGGATGGATGAAGAGCAAAGCCCTACCTCATGGTTCCTAGTCGGATTCGTTAACCACTGAGCCACGACGGAAATTCCAAAAAATTTTTTTTCTTCTTATAGCCGCACCTGCGGCATATGGAAGTTCCTGGGCTAGGGAACTGGATCCTACATCACAGCCACAGCAACACAGAACCTGAGCTGCATCTTCACCTGCATGGTAGCTTGCAGCAACACTGGATCCTTAACCCACTGAGCAAGGCCAGGGATCAAACCCCCATTCTCACAGAGACAATGTCATGTTCTTAACCCGATGAGCCACAATGGGAACTCCTCCCCTCCTTTTAATGTCCAGTGTCTGCATCAGGTAGAGATCATTTTTTCATGTTACTGAGTTAAGCTTGTCAGATACATTGGTTCACAATAATAATAAACTGTAAAACTGTATTATTTACTGAACTTCTGAAAACTTTATTATCATACTATCACAGAAAATTACTCTTTTTAATGTGGTCACTTATTATTTAAAAGCATGTAAATAAGGGTTAAGTGTAGAATAACCTCTGATTTCAGAACTTCTCAAAAATTCAGGGAAATTCCAATTTGTCATTCCCGACTTGAACATTAGTCTCTGCTGGGAATTTGGAAACATTAATCTGGATCATTGACTTTCAAACTTTCTGAAGCAGCAATTTTTTTGTTTGATCTTTTTTTGGTTGTTTTTTGTTTGCTTGTTTGTTTCTTTACTTTTTAGGGCCACACCCATGGCATATGGAAGTTCCCAGGCTAGGGGTCGAATCAGAGCTAGCCTACACCACAGTCACAGCAATGCTGGATCCGAGCCCTGTCTCTAACCTACATCACAACTCAGGGCAACAGGGATCCTTAACCCACTGAGCAATGCCAGGGATCAAACCCATGTCCTCTTGGATGCCAGTCAGATTCGTTTCCGCTGCGCCACAGCAGGAACTCCCAACAGATCTTTTTTTTTCCTTTTTTTTTTTCTTTTCGCTTTTTAGGGCCACACTCACAGCATATGGAGGTTCCCAGGCTAGGGATCAAATTAGAGCTCAACAGGGATCCTTAACCCACTGAGCAATGCCAGGGATCAAACCCGTGTCCTCTTGGATGCTAGTCAGATTCGTTTCCGCTGCGCCACGATGGAACTCCCAACAGATCTTCTCTAATCAACCAAAATGCACCTTGGAAATAGACATAAAAGATTTTTTGTTAAAAAAAAGAAGCTCTGGCTGAAGGAGATGGGAGAATAAAGAGACAAGATTCTGTCCTAAACTTTGGGACCAAATTGCTGATTGACTTGCAGTCCATCGCCTTAGTGTCTTGAGGTCGTGGTTTCCTCATCTGTAAACTGAAAGTTGACCACACTCCCCTGGGTCCCTGTGCATGTCGTAGGAGACAGTTGCCATAAGGCCGCAGAGGAGCTCTGCAAACCGGGACATTGTGTAGCGTGTCAGGTGCTGCACAGGTAGAGGACCCCACACACCTGATCCAGCCCTTGTTCTGGGAGCCCAAAGGGGAGAACAAGGTCCCCAGACGCCACACCCATTCTGGCTGCTTTCCTAAGACTCTCTCTCTGCCAGTGTCCATCCCTTTTATAGGCTGGGGCTTTAAGATGTAAACAAGACCTTAGATTTAAAGTGGGATCGGGCAGCATAACACAGAAAATATTATTTCTCACGTGAAAATTATGAATTATAGGAGTTCCCATTGTGGCGCAGCAGAAACGAATCCAACTAGTAACCATGAGGTTGCAGGTTCGATCTCTGGCCTCGCTCAGTGGGTTAAGGATCCTGCGTTGCCATGAGCTGCGGTGTAGATTGCAAACGTGGCTTGGATCCCGTGTTGCTGTGGCTGTGGTGTAGGCTGGCAGCAACAGCTCCAATTAGACCCCTAGCCCAGGAAACTCCATATGCCTCGGGTGTGGCTCTAAAAAAAGACAAGAGACAAAAAAAAGAAAAGAAAATTATGAGTTATAAAAAAGGGGAATGTGGGGAGTTCCTCTGTGGTACGGAGGGTTAAGGATCCAGTGTTGTCACTGCAGTAGCTTGGGTCACTGATGTGTCATGGGTTTGATCCCCGGCCCGGGTATTTCCATATGCTGAAGGTGCAGCCAAAAAAAGGGGGCAGGGTGTGTGAATTTTGAGGAAGTTCAAAGTTCCTTGAAATGGGGGCCAGAAAGTTGTATCTCAGTCTGGAATTGCCATACAATCTAGGGAAACATGTCCGTTCCCCTCTCGGAACCTCAGAACACACATCTGTAAAAGGCCAGGAGGGCTACGATGACTCTACTTTTCCACTGACGGGATTCACACCGCCTTGTTTTCTGGCTAAGATCACTCAGGAAAAAAAAAAGTCCATTTTGTTCATCTATGTTCAGCGTGTTCCTGGCAAGTGCAGCTCTGGCATCCCTCAGTCCAGGGCTCTTTTTGCAAAGAGTAACATTAATAGCAAAGTTTGCTTTTTAAACCTTTGTGTCATCTTTTTAAAAAATCATATTACATGGAATAAAAAGCAACACATGCTGGTTAAAACAAATGCAAACAATGCCGAAGAACAGTGTTTCCTTCTCTTTCCAATCCTACCCCTGATGGTAATTATATCCTTCCAGACTTTTCTCTATATTTATACAAACACATATACATATGTGTAATTTAGGAGATTGTTCTTTTTTTCCTTAGGAAGAAAGGATATTTGTTTATTTGCTCCCCCTTTATTCTTAAAAGACCATGTTGTAAAGTACTTTTTTCCCTCTATTTATAGTAGGCCGTTTCCAAGTCAGTACACTTTTGTCATAACTGTTACTCCATTTGTGGCTGGACTGGAATTTGTTTATATATTTCTCTGTTGATGGATACTTAGATCTTTATAATATTTTGCAGTGGAAACAAATCTGATTAGGAACCACGGGGTTGAGAGTTTGCTTCCTGGCCTCGCTCAGGGAGTTAAGGATGCCCACGTTGCCATGCGCTGTGGTGTGGGTCACAGACGCAGCTCAGATCTGGCGTTGCTGTGGCTGTGGCGTAGGCTGGCAGCTGTAGCTCCATTTAGACCCCTAGCCTGGGAACCTCCATATGCCATGGGAGGCACATTGATAATTCTCCAATTTCCTCTACTTTCTACTTACTGATACATGATAAAATCATTTTCATGATAATGAGGTTAAATTGACTTCGTTTGTTTTCATGCCTGCCTAGTGTCTGATGTGGTGTCTCTGCTAGGATGTCTGATTGGTGCTTAGCCAGCTCCTAACTCTCACTCTTACTCTGTGTGTGTGTGTGTGTGTGTGTGTGTGTGTGCGCGCGCGCGCGCAGCAGCAGCAGCAGTCTTTTCAAGTGTCATGTCCTGAGGAGAGTGGGGACTACCAGAGCACAATGGCCCTTTTTACTCCTTGGAACAAGTGGTTTCCTTTAAGGAAGGAACTTTTCCGGAAAACATGTTATTTCAGGGCCTCCTGATTCCAGAATCCAGCCTGTCCCAGAGAGAAACAGCAGGCTGGTGGCAGGGCCACCATGGGAGGAGGAAAAGCAGGGCAGGTGGGGGTGGGAGGGCTCCTCACAGCTGGGTTTCCAGGATCCTCCCTCTGTCACATTGTCACACATCCTCTGGACAAGGGCAGGGGGTGGGGGTGGGGGGGTGGGGATTCTCACTAGGCTGAGACCCAGCCAGTAGTGGAGGAGGCACGGTTAGGACAGAGCTGGGCAGAAGAGAGCAGGGTTCTCCCTGCCTTCATCCTGGGATGGAGCAGATGGAGCTGGGAGGGCATGGAGGGGCACAGTCTGAACCTGCACAGGTGCAGAGCCCTAGGGAGGCCCCAGTTGCGGCTCAGGGCTGAGGTCTGTTAACTCAGAAGTCCAGGCCTTGGCAGGTGTTACCTGGGTTGAGGGTTCGTGGGCTGTGCATTTGAACTGTGTATGGCAAAGACCCCCTAACTTCTTCAAAGACCATTCTAGGTGGGGCACATGTGAGCAGGGCTTTTGTCCAGGGAAACCCAGGGCAAATCACACCCCTGGTGCTTCCACCTTCCCTTCATCCTGAAGATAGGAAATGAGTTGGCTGAGAGTTTGCTTGATGCAGACCCCACTTGCAGAGAAAAAAAGGCAGGTTAGCTTCGCGCCTGCAGGTTCCAGCAGCACTGGAGAGCCCCACAGCAGGGGCTCAGTCCCTCAGCTGTAAATGGAGATGATGGAGTCGCTGTGAGCACCGACTGGATGAGACACAGAAGGCAGAGTGCCTGGCACAGAATAGGAATCCAGGAAATAGAAACCAGTATTAGTAGGATGAACAGAGAGAATGCTGCATTTGGAGCTGGGGGCAAGGGTTCACATGAGGCTCCACCCAGATTTCCTGATGAACCTGAGCAGCCCCTTCCCTGGCTGCCACCAGATAAACACTCCAGTTTTGCCACTGCCTGGTGACAGCCTTAGTCTCTGTCCTTGCACGGCCACCTCCCTCCCTTAGGGATAGAGGAGCTCCCTGCTGGCATCTTACAGAGCCTTTCCCTCTTCTTGCACATGGGCTGCACTGGGAAGAATGGCAAGAGCACTTCAGGCCAATAATACAGACCGTGGCGTACACACACACACACACACACACACACACACACACACACACTCACCACACATAACACTCAAGGGCTGCTCCCTTCACTCCAGTCAAACTGTTCTTGCCAAGGTCATTGTCAGCTGTCATGTTGCAAGACCCAAGGCCACTTCTCATTGCTCACCTTCACTTATCCCCCCAAAACTTTCAATCAGTTGACCAACCCTCTCAGAGAGCCACTCTCTCCCACACAAGGAGAGAGAATATGGGACACCCAGTTACACTTGAACCTCAGATAGACGAGGAGTAATGTTTTAGTATAAGTATATCCCAAATACTGCATGGGACATATATATACTAAAAATTATTTGTCATCTCTCTGAAATTAAAATTAACTAGATGAAGAGTTCCCATTGTGGTGCAGCAGAAATGAACCCAACTAGGAACCATCAGGTTTTGGGTTCAATCCCTGGCTTCGCTCAGTGGGCTAAGGGTCTGGCGTTGCCATGAGCTGTGGTGTAGGTTGCAGATGCGGCTTGAATCCTGTGTTGCTGTGGCTGTGGTATAGGCTGGCGACTGATGCTCCAGTTGGACCCCTAGCCTTCAAAGAACTAGAACAAAGTATTTTAAAATTTGTATAGAAATATAAAAGATTCTGGATAGCCAGAGCAATATTGAAAAAGAAAAACAGAACTGGATGAATCAGGCTTCTTGACTTCAGACTCTACTACAAAACTACTGTATTCAAAACAGTATGGTACTGGCACAAAAATAGAAATACAGATCAGTAGAACAGAATAGAAAGCTCAGAATTAAGTTCAAGCAGCTATGGTTAACAAATCTATGACAAAGGAGACAGGAATACACAGTGGAGGAGTTCCAGTCATGGCTCAATGGTTAACAAATCTGACTAGCATCCATGAGGATGCAGGTTCGATCCCTGGCCTTGCTCAGTGGGTTAAGGATCTGGTGTTGCTGTGAGCTGTGGTGTAGGTCAGATCCCGCATTGCTATGGCTGTGGCCTAGGCTGGCAGCTGTAGCTCCAATTGGTCCCCTAGCCTGCAAACCTCCATATGCTGCAGGTGCAGCCCTAAAAAAAATAAAAAATAAAAAAGAATATAGCATGGAGGAAAGATAGTCTCTTCAATAAGTAGTGCGGAGAAAATTGGACAGCTACATGAAAAGAATGAAATTAGAACATTCTCTAACACCACACACAAAAATAAACTCAAAATGTATTAGAGACCTAAACATAAGGCCAGATATTATCAAACTCCTGGAGGAAAACATTAGCAGAACACCCTTTGACATATATCACAGCACTATCCTGGTTAATCCACCTCCTGGAATAATGAAAACAAAAAGAAAAATAATCCAGTGGGACCCAATTTAACTTAAAAGCTTTTGCACAGCCAGGAAAATCATAAACAAAATGAAAAGGCAACAGACAGAATGGGAGAAAATCTTTGCAAATGATGTGACTGATAAAGGATTCATCTCCAAAATATACAAACATCGCATGGAGCTTTATATTAAAAAAAAAAACTTAAAAATGAGAAGAAGATCTAAAAAGACATTTCTTCAAAGAAGACAGATGGCAAAAATAAAAAACAACGTATGAAAAGATGCTCAACATCACTAATTATCAGAGAAATACAAGTCAAAACTAAAAGGAGGTATCACCTCATACCAGTCAAAATGGCCATCATCAAAACGTCCACAAACAGTAAGTGATTGGTACAGGGTGTGGAGTGTCAGAAACGGTGAGGGAAGAAGCAATGAGATCTCATGCAGGTTTATCAACCAACAGAGTGGCCAGGAGCACTGAGCAGAGAGAACTCGGGCTCCCGTAGCTTAGGGAGCATCTAGTTATATAGGGAAAGGGGTAGTTTCCACTTTTAGCACAGGTTCCGGTATGGAGTAAGAAAAGAGGTAAGATACAAACTATGTTTTATAATTTAAGAGTTTACCCAGATATTCTTGTTTGGCAGCTTTGTGTTTCATTTTGTACAGTTAGCACTTAACACGGAGAAAAAGGAACTTTCCCATCTGCTGGTAGGAACATGGATTGGTATAACCACTATGAAGGACAGTATGGAGGTGCCTTAAAAAATTCAATAAAGAGGGAGTTCCCGTCGTGGCTCAGTGGGTAATGAATCCAACTAGAAACCACGAGGTTGAGGGTTCGATCCCTGGCCTTGCTCAGTGGGTTAAGGATCCAGCATTGCTGTGAGCTGTGGTGTAGGTCGCAGATGTGGCTCGGATCCCGCGTTGCTGTGGCTGTGGCATAGGCCAGCAGCTACAGCTCCAATCAGACCCCTAGCCTGGGAACCTCCATATGCTGTGGGAGTGGCCCTAAAAAGACAAAAGACAAAAGACAAAAAAAAAAAAAAAAAACCTGCCTGCCATATGAGCCAGCAATCCCACTCCTGGGCATCTATCTGGAGAAAACCATAATTTGAAAACATACATGCACCCCAATGTTCACTGAAGCACTATTTACAATAGTCAAGACATGCAAACAACATAAATGTCCACCGACAGAGGAATGGATAAAAAAGAGGTCATACTGGGAGTTCCTGTCATGGCGCAGTGGTTAATGAATCCGACTAGGAACCACGAGGTTGAGGGTTCGATCCCTGACCTTGCTCAGTGGGTTAAGGATCCGGCATTGCCATGAGCTGTGGTGTGGGTTGCAGACGTGGCTCGGATCCAGCGTTGCTGTGGCTGTGGTGTAGGCCGGTGGCTACAGCTCCGATTAGACCCCTAGCCGGGGAGCCTCTATATGCCGTGAGAACAGCCCAAGAAATGGCAAAAAGACAAAAAAAAAAAAAAAAAGAGGTCATACATATATACAATGGAATGTTATTTAGCCATAAAAGAGAATAAAATAATGCCATTTGCAGCAACATAGATGGACCTAGAATTACCATACTGAGTGAAATCAGACAGAGAAAGACACCTATCATATGATATCAGTTGTATGTAGAATCTAATAAAAAATCATGCAAAAGAATTTTTTTTTTTTGTCTTTTTAGGGCCACACCCAAAGCATATGGAGGTTCCCAAGCTAGGGGTCTAATAGGAGCTGCAGCTGCCAGCCGACCCCACAGCCACAGCAACACAGGATCTGAGCCTCATCTGTGACCTACACCACAACTCAGGGTGACGCCAGATCCTTAACCCACTGAGAGAGGCCAGGGATCGAACCCACGTCCTCATGGATGCTAGTTGGGTTCAATAAAAGTTGAGCCATGATGGGAACTCCCACTATGCTGCACATTTGAAACTAATACAACATTGTAAGTCAACTATACTCTAATAAAATTAAATTTAAAAAATTAACTGGATGCCCTGTATTTTTATTTGCTAAGTCTAGAAAATCTAGATACACGTGCACGCTTTGAAAGATTGCTCCTCTCCAGCCTGACAGGTGGAACTGCTTCTTTGTGGCCTTTATCTTTTGTTGCCCAGAAACATACTGGCCAGATGTGGCAAGAAGTCACCCTCCCAAGAGCTGGCTGTGGTCCAGCCTCATCTCCTCACATTCGGCGGAACCGCTTACTCCCTGCCCTACACGTTCTCTGAACCTCCGCTCATGCCATTCCTTCTGTCTGAACACCCTCCTCCAAACCCTGCCTGTTGAAGTGCCCACTTTTCTTGAAGTACAACTCACTCAAGGGCCACCTCCTCCAAGGTTTCCCTGGGTTCTCCCTGCTCCTTCCCTCCCCCCAGGTACTGTGTCATTTGCACCCCTGTCCGAGACTAAACTGGGAGTTTGTCGAATGCTGGGACCAGGTCTGGTCGACTCCCACATTCCCTGGGCAGGACCTGGTACAGTCTGTGCTCAGCCAGGGTTTACTGAATAGAATGAATGACAATGAGTGAATGAGTAGAATGAATGAGAGGAATGAGTGCATGTATAAGTAGGTGAGGAAATAAGGTGCAGAGATGGAGTGAATGGATGGGTAAACAGAGGGATGGATGAGTGGATGGGTAGATGGATGGGTGGGTGGATGGATGGGTGGACGGATGGGTAGACGGATGGGTCGATGGATGACGGATGGGTCGATGGGTGGACAGGTGGGTGGATGGGTCAACGGGTGGGTGGATGGGTGGACGGGTGAATGGATGGGTGGACGGGTCGATGGACGGTTCGATGGGTGGATGGATGGGTTGATGAGTAGATGGATGGGTTAATGAGTAGGTGGATGAGTGAATGAGAATTGAGGAGACCTCAGGGGTTGACCCACTGCCTGCCACCTGGAGAGTGAGGCTGCCCGGCCTACCAGCCATTTTTCGTTTTCAGAACCTGTGAGGCCAGCCAGCAGACCCTCCTCCACAGACCCGGGGAGGGTTGTAACCGCAACGGACAGAAGCAGAGCCCTGGGCCTGGGGTCCTGAAACTAGGATCCAGCTGAAGTGTGCACTGCTTGAGGACAAAGAGAGGCTGAGACCCACTCTTTTCTCCCTTCCCGGATTTAGTACCACCGTCTCGGCCCTATGCCCGGGTGTTTCTTTGTTCCTGGAGCTGTTCACCTCTGATGCATCTGGACACCTCTGAGAACAGGCCACTGCTGAGCTTCTGTGGAGATGTGTCTCCCAGGGCACCTTTAAGGAAGGACTTCAGGGCCAGCATTGGCTGGAGAGCTGCTTTGCCTGAGGTCAAACCCACCCCTTGCACTCCTGCACCTGTACAGCCCCAAGCCTCTCTCTCTGAGAGTCCTTTCTGTGGCAGCCACATGCCAGGGGGGCCTGTCTGGGCAGCCTCAGAGGCCAGACCCCCTCTCAGGATCAGTCCTGCCCCCTTCAACAAGCAGCTCCTGGGAGAGTGATCTCTTGAGGGCTGGACGGAGCCATGAGTCAGGAGGATCCGAATTTTGTAGCGGGCAAACCACACTCTTAACTATGACCCCGCATTCACTTCCTGGGTACAAAGAAAACAGATTTTCTATAAATAAAAACTGAACATCTCTTTATTTGTGATGCAAGCAAGAGCTTTGTTACAATCTGTCAGTGAAACATTTTAACTTACTCAAAATCACCTTTCAGTTGCCGATTTTTCTATCATTCCTGAGGGACCCAAGTCCCTCACAGTATCTTCTAAGTGATCTGTAAGAATTTAGTGATAAATTCTCATACCAAACATGTTGCAAAGTCTTCTTTCTGGCTTTCCTGTTAATAAAACATCTTGGGCTTTCTGTGACTCTTTCTCTTCTGTTTCCTTTTGTAGTTTCCCAACCCCGATTCTTAGGAGACCCATAAAAGGATAGGCATGTTCAATTATAAAATAAATCACCAGTTCCCAGGAAGCAGCCCTTTGGTTTCAGAATTTCACTGCTGATTTCAGGTAACGAGCAGGGCGCAGGTGTCGGGGTGAGCTCTGCAGGATGCACAAAAGCACAAGCAAGTAGCAAACTGGCTCAATTACGGGAACAGAGAAGACGTCATTGGTAAAACTGTCCACTTGAGGGCTCTGCTTCCTCTGGTGGCAACAGAATCAGTTTCACAGGTCACAGGCATCCAGGGATAAGCTGAGTTAACCAACACTCTTTTTTTTTTTTTTGTCTTTTTGTTTTTTCAGGGCCATATATGGCATGTGGAGGTTTCCAGTCTAGGGGTTAAATCAGAGCTGTAGCCACCGGCCTACACCACAGCCACAGCAACGCCAGATCTGAGCAGCCCCTGTGACCTACACCACAGCTCTCAGCAACGCCAGATCCTTGACCCACTGAGCAAGGCCAGGGATCGAACCCGCAACCTCATGGTTCCTAGTTGGATTCATTTCCACTGTGCCATGATGGGAACTCCCAACACTCTTCACAATAAAGTCCGGTGAGATTTCAGTTCACTGTGTAGATCAGAAGACCTGGTCCACCATGCCATCCAACACTCAGTCACTCACCCTCTGGACCTCTCCTAAGCCCCATCCTGTGGTTAGGATCCAGCTGAGCTCCTGGAGGTCAGAGCTGACTCCTACCTGGTCCTATCACCATGGATCTCCCAGGCTGCAGGACATGGGACAGGGTTTACTGGACACAGGCAGGGAAGGACGGGAAAGCCAGCGTTGGAGGAGTGGGTCACCAGAGAAGGCTTGCTGGGGCATAAACAAGTCTGACCACCAGCAGAGCAAAGGCCGAGAGCTGGCAGGTCTCACATGAAGGTCCAGAAGTCCCGGGCACCCGCCACTGGTTGGATATGGCAACCTGGCCCCGTGAAGAGAGAAGCCTCCTGGCGAAACGTGGCCACCGTGAAGCTGTGGCCTGGGCCCCTCTGAGGATCCCGGGCCCTCGAGTCACAGCTGAAGCAACAGAGGACGCAGGTGATGGCCACGGTGACCACAAACAGCACGGCCACCACTCCAATCACAGCCGTTTCCATGGCCCTGCGTGGCCGCTGACCCACTGAGCAACCTGGGACGAGTCTTGGAGCCTCAGCTCCCTGTCTGAAGCCGGGGCTCTCGGTGATGGCAGGTACCCTCGCTCCTCAGGCCACTCTCCCTGTGATCTTCTAAGAAGGTGCTGGTCTGAGGCCCTGACTGCTGCCTTGTCTGGGCTGTTGGGTGCCCCGCATGGCCCTACTCCAATCTCACTGGGTCTCTGTCACTGTTTCCTGAGCCTCAGGCCAGGCTTCTGAGAGCCATGGGCAACTCCACTGGCAGCTCTGGAAGAAGCGATGTCCTTTAAAGTGTGAGCTCAAGACTCCCTGGACTCGGAGGGGCTGGAAGAAGGCAGAAGGCTTTGCTCAGAGGGAGCCTCGCTAATCCAGCCCTCTGGTGACGCCTACAGATTTCAAGAGTTTGTGCGCTCAGACAAAGACCAAATACTCCCCCTCCTCCTGGGGATCTGGGATGAGCCCAGGCTCCTCCCCTGGAAGAACCTTTGGCCAGTCCTTGAATCGGCCAATCTGCCGCCTCCCAGAGCCCCCAGGCCCTGGGCTGGGGGCAGGGACGAAGATGGGGAGGAGGCAACACTAGCTCTGGCCAAGCGCTGCTGGGTCACCGTGAGTACCCGCTCCATTTGGCCTCCTTCTGGGGCTGTTTAGACAGGATGGGTCACTCTCCGGGCTGGGTGTCCGAGCCCTTCAGTAACTACTGTGGGCCCCTAAGTCCCGCAGTTCTGAGAGGCGTCCCCTGCCACCCGTGCCAGCCTCCCCCAGCCCTTCCTGCTGCCTGCTCGTGCCCACTGCTCACACACACTGCTGTGAACACTTACCCTGGGCTCCCTGTTGGCTGAACACAGTGCCATGGCCTCCTGACCTGGCAGCCACCCCCGGGGCCAGGCCACATCACGCTCATCCCTGGGTGCTGCAGCCTCGGTCCTGCCTGGGACGAGGCTCTGTGAGGTCTGAGTGTGGCTGAGAACACTTCCTGAACTCCTTCCTCCAATTGTGAGTGAGGGCCCAGGATCCGCAAAGCTGCCGGCCCCCTTGGTGACTGCACTTACCCCCACCCCCACCCCAGACACACCCCGGCCACTCCAGCCCTGCTCTTGCCAGGGTTCTGCTTCACCAAGTCAGGGTGACGCAGTGAGACAGGCCTCACTGGGCCACTGAGAAAGTCTGCCAGCCGGGGCTCCATCCTGACTGTCCCTTGGTCATGGTCCTTCCACAGCTGACACCTCCTGAAACCACTACCACTTCCAGAAAGGAGATGGGGCTGTTAGCCCCCCTTTACCCAAACTCGGAGAAAGGGAGTCAAGAAGAACAATAATTTCAGACACTTGACACAAGCAGGCATCATCTCAAATAATGGTTCTGGCGACGCTGTGAAGTGATACAGTCTCAATGTCACAGATAAAGATGCTGAGAGTCAGAGAGGTTAAATGACCTGACCATGGCCTATTGCTAGTTAGTAATGATAACTACTAACTAGTTATTGGTGATAACCAGAGCACCAAAGGGCCAGGAGGGACTGCCCTCCTTTCCCTACTAGTTCAGTGCTCTCTCCAGGCACCCCGGGTCCACAGAGCAATTGCCTCCTCCTGTAGTTTCACTGATCAGTGTGTGAAGGCCCAGAGAGGGTCAAGGGCTCGGCCAGAGCCACACAGCCCAGGTCCTTTTCAATTTCTCCAAGGCCCCAGTGAACTTTCTTTGGTACCAGTTTTAGGAAGCAGCGTACATACAGAATGGGAGAGTGACGATTTGGAGGAAATGATTTCCTGCCAAAGTCTCTTTCTTTCCTTTTCCAAGATGATGGGACAACTGGGGCTCTGGGTTCCTCCTCTGTGTGGGCAAAGGAGGAGCATGGAGCCAGCTGGGGCTGTGCCAGGAAGCCAGACACCTTGAATTATTTGTATTAACGGGTATGACCAGAAGCAGGGTGCAGGACATGCGCTGAGCCAATCTGTGGGGCCTGTAGTTTCACACTGAATTACCAAGATCAATTAGTCAGTTTGGGAGGCGAAGGGTACCAAGGGGACTGCTTGTCTTAAGGGTCTTTCAAGGTATCTTCTCTTTTGTGACTTTGGTAATCCTGTGACAGACAGTGCCTGCCCATGAGCCCCAGACACAGTGGAGCTCCCCAAGACATCTGTTGCTTAGGTACAAGGCACATCTTGGAGTTCCTTTCTTGACTCAGCAGTTAACGAACCCAACGAGGATCCACAAGGATGCGGATTCGATCCCTGGCCTCGCTCAGTGGGTTAAGGATCCAGGCATTGCCCTGAGCTGTGGTGTAGGTCCCAGACACGGCTTGGATCCCGCGTTGCTGTGGCTGTGGCGTCAGCTGGCAGCTGTAGCTCGGATTCGACCCCTAGCCTGGGAACTTCCATATACCGTGGGTGTGGTCCTAAAAAAGTAAAAAACAAACAAAAAAACCCACATATCTATCCTCCCAGCATCCATCCTTGTCCACTGATCACAAAAAAAGCAACAGCCTGTGCACTGCTCTCATAAACAGGGGTAAGGGTAATGGCAGGCATCCTGCAACAAAGAGGATGCGGGCTCTCTCAGAGGATGCTCAAGGCCGCACTTAGGAAAGGCAGACCACCCGAGATTGACATGAGGCTCTGCAGTGGGATGAAGGGGAGGGGAGGTCCAGGCCAGCGGTCTATAGACCTCCACACCCCTCTCAACACAGGGACTTGGGGCGGGAGCACAGACTCCCTCATCGAGGCCCCAGGGGCTCAAAGGCCTAATCCTTGCAGGGTCTTACCGTTCTACTTAGTGTCCCTCAAACCACAAATTGCTGGCCGTCATTACTCCAATCACATTTCCTTTTCCAGAGAGCAGTTGCTGTGTGGGCTGGTTTCCCACTGGGGGGTGCCCTGAAAGAGTTCTCAGATCTAGGAGGGCAGGAGCCCCTGAATCATGCCATAGATCTCAAGGAAAAGAGATACCATGGGGTCAGTGTGCCCATAGAAATAACAACCACAGTAAACTGGAAACCCAGAGGAGAAAGCAGCAAACGCTTCTTGGGCAAAGACACAGCAAGAGGAAGGTGCAGGGTGTTTTCTGGCCCAAAGGACTGAAGTGGTGTGACTAGGACAAAAGGAACAAGGCTGGGGGGCGGGGGGGGGGACTTGAAGGGCCAACCAAGAGGCAGAGACTTTGTCCCAAGGGCAATGAAGAGGCTATGATATAGAGAAGCTTTGCAAAGGGGCAGGGATGGAGGTGGGCAGGCTTGGAGGGGCTGTGGCAGGAATCCAGGCTGGGGATGAGCTAGGGGAGTCATGGGGGAGGGGGGAGGGGAGGTGATGAGGGAGGGGAGGGGATTTAAGGGGGGCGTCCAAGGGCACCGGAGACCCAGAGTCCACTTTCCCAAGCCTGAAATCTAGTCTGGCTCTGTCCGTGTGAGTTTGCCTCCCTCTCCCCCTCCTACCACCCCACCCCGCTCCCTCCCCAGCCCTCACAGAGAATCCACCGGAAAATAGAAAAGAAACAGGACATTCTGTTCCAGTGAGTCACCAGGCCCTGACTTTCTGGCCTGTTCTCCAGCCCCTCCCCACCTCGCCTGGCCCCCAGGCCTCTCCCCCTCCATGTCCCTCCCCAGCACACAGGATTTCCTTCCTCACTGAAGGCCTCAGAATGAGATTTCTGTCCTCCATGTGGAATTCCGCCCGTGTCCCAGGGCGTTTGGGAATGTGCCTCCAGGCTTTGGCAAGGAGTTTCTGTCATCTATCCATCCCGTTTTAGGGAAGAGGAAACTGAGACTCAGGAGCCAAGCACTCTCCCAAAGCCACCCAGCACCACCTGCTCCCTCCTAAACACCTGGCACCAGCCACATGCAGGCACCAGAGGGGCTGGAGACTCAAGGCCTGGATGAGAAACCCTGACCTTCTTACCATGGAAACTTTGTTTCTTTTGTTCATTTTTCATTTGGTGTTTCTTTTTTCTTTTTCTTTTTTTTTTTTTTTGTCTTTTTGCCTTTTTCTAGGGCTGCTCTGGCGGCACATGGAGGTTCCCAGGCTAGGGATCTGTAGCTTATGCCAGAGCCACAGCAACATGGGATCTTAGCCACATCTGCGACCTACACCACAGCTCACAGCAATGCCAGATCCTTAACCCACTGAGCGAGGCCAGGGATCGATCCCGAAACCTCACGGTTCCTAGTCGGATTCGTTAACCCCTGTGCCATGACGGGAACTCCTTACCAAGGAAACTTTGAATTCAGCACAGCCCACAGAGCGGGGCTTTCTGCATGTCCAGGGCACATTCTGCCTAGAGATGGGCTGGAAAGAGCCTGGGCAGCCTTGACCCTCCTCTCTCTGAGCCCCTGGACTGTCACACAGAAGCCCAGAGCCCCATGGGTACAGGGAGAGTCCGGTCTGGGCACGGCTGCCTACAAACCCTAACTCCTTTCTTGGAGCTCAGACCCACCTCTCACCTACTGTCCTGGAGCCCTGCAGAGCTGCTCCGTGTCCCCCAGGGCACAGCCGGCGCAGGCACTCACTTCCTGCCAGAGAGGAAGGTCCAGGCCAGAGCAGACACAGGCCTGGCGGCTCCCTCCCACTTGAGTTACAATAATAAAGGGCCTCTTGACAAAAGCTTCTTGGTGCTTTTTATTTTCTTGTATTAAGGCTGCACTGAATTGACCGTGCAGCCTTAGACTGCCTTCTGCAAATGAAAGGGTGGTGCCAGGGCCCCTTCCAGCTATTGCCCTGGACGGAGGCCCGGACATTCAGAGAGAGTAGGGTACACCTTCTGTGCATCTGCACACATAGCAGCTGGCACTCCTGGTGCCAGGTGGGAGTTGCAGTCACGAAGCGGTGTCCATCCTCGGAGACCACCTATCAGCCTATCAGCTCTCTGGCCTATCAGCCTCCGGTGTGAGCAGGGGCACCCCCGGTGGTGGTCCTAGGCTCTCTGCCTCCATCGTTGCCCACTGGGGTGTAGCATGCAAATGACACCCAAGCAGGACCTGGCTTTCACCATGGAGAGGTGCCCTTCTGCGCAGGAAAGCAGGAGTCCACTTGTCCTGGTGACGGTGAGGCAGGTGGCAGCTGCCATTCGCAGGCATCAGCGGCGGCCTCGGTGGGAGTGGGCATGGGCTTGGCGGTGGGCGTGGGAGTGGGCCTGGTGGTGGTGGTGGTGGTGGTGGTGGTGATGGTGGCGGTGGCCCGCCTGGGGCGCCTGGAATGCCCGGCCAGTGTGACGGAAATGATGCAAGCGTCCCAGGTGGCCTCGGCCTGCGGAGATCCAAGACTGGGCCCACCAGACTCGGTTTCTTCTTGCAGCAGGAGGGTTCTTCTCCACGTCACGCTCCTCCTGTCTGCGGTACAAACAGGTGGCCAGCAGCAGCAGCAGCAGCAGCACGGCCACAGCGGCGCCTGCGATCAAGCCCACGAGGGCCGTGCTCCCCAGGAGGCCCAGCATCTGGGAGCTGGCCAGTGGATAGGAGCCTGGTGGCTTCTCGCTGCTTCTTCCCCTTCAGCGGCTTCTGCTCCGTCCTCACAGTCCCTGGACTGTGTTTTCTCAGCTCCTGTGGGCTGGAGAGCAGCCAGGGAATGTGGGCGCAGCCTCTTTGGGCTGGAGCTGCTGGCCAAGGGGAGGCCAGGCAACTGTTAGCTCTGGGGAAGCCTGCAGCAAGGCTAGGTGGGGACAGAGGAGCTGAAAGGAGGGGCCATGGGGGGAGAGCCCTGGGGCTGGAGATAAGAAGTTTAGGGCCCCCAACTGTGCCGCCTGGCCGAGTGACTGGACCAGCCCCATACCCTCCCTGGGCCTCAGTTCCTGCTTCTCTCAGGGACAAAGGTTCCACACAGCAGTTAAGAACATGGGTTCTGGAACCACCTGCTCATTAGCCCTGTGACTGTGCACAGGTTTCCTAAGCTCACTGTGTCTCAGTTTCCTCATCTGTAAAATGGCTCAGAGGGGTATCCCTCCTCATAAGGTTTTCCGAGAATTCAAGGAGTCAAGATGTATAAAGCACTTAAACCAGTTCCTTTCTTTCTTTCTTTCTTTTTTTTTTTTTTTTTTTTTTTTGGTCTTATGTCTTTTTAGGGCCACTCTCATGGCATATGGAGATTTCCGGGCTAAGGGTTGAATTGGAGCTGTAGCCACCAGCCTATGCCACAGCCACAGCCACGCAGGATCCCAGCCACATCTGAGACCTACACTACAGCTCACGGCAACACCGTATCCTTAACCCACTGAGCGAGGCCAGGGATTGAACCCACATCCTCATGGATGCTAGTCGGATTCGTTAACAACTGAGCCATGATGCGAACTCCTTTTTCTCTTCTTCTTTTTTTTTTTTTTTTTTGTCTTTCTTAAACCAGTTGCTGACACACGTGTTTGCCACTGATACTATGACAGTGGACTTTAGATGACTTGGAAGACCCTGTCCGGCAGCCCACATAGGCCTCTGGGACAGAGTCTGTGTCAAGCAAACTGTCCCACTCCAGGAGCTCAGGTGGGCCCTGGTGACAGATTCTTATCAGCCAAGGAGGTGAAATAACTCTCTCTGGGTCCTGGGTCCTGCCAGGTCTGGGAGCCAAGAGAGTCTGGGTGTCAGCCCAGGGCTGCAGGAGGCAGCCAGGAGGCCGCTGAAGTCAGAAGGGCCAGGCCCCAGTCTCAGCCTCCAGGCTCACAGTCAACAAGCTAACTGGCCATAAATGGCAGGCTCCTTGCTCCATCCCATCCTCCCTGCCCAGCGGTCATAAGCTGCCCTTCCTGCCTGGGGGAGAATGTACAGAGTGGGCAGGACCTGAGCAGTAGACCTGAATCCTCTGTTCAGCTAGACAAGCTCTTCTGGTCCCACCCACGTGTTCAGGGATGGGCGCTCACTATCGCCCTGGGCAGCCTTTTCTGCTGTGGGCTTGTCGAGCTGTTCTCACGGCTCTTCCGAACATACTGCAGGGCCTCCCGGAGGCCCAGCTCTGCGTCTTGATCCTGGAGACCAGGGGTGCCTGAGGCATCCACGGGGAGCACCCAGCCCAGCCCTTCCTCTCGCTCTTCTCCCTGCTACCCAGAGGGATGTTTGCAGCAGCCTGTCTCTGTGTGACCTTGGACAAGCTCCCCCCCTGCAGCCTGTTCCTCCTCGAGGCAAGTGCCAGGGCAAGAGGGGACCTCTGGGGACCTTCCCTCTCTGACCTCAATCCAAGAAGCGCTCTCTCAGGGAGGCCTCAAACCCTGAGCGCAAACCTCCACTGGATGAAAAGGCCAAACATTCCCTTCAAACAAATTGGGCTCAGGGGGCAGTGAGTCTAATGAGCCCTGGGGCTTTCACCCCGGGGGGCCAGGCGTGGAGGAAGGAAGCCACTTGAACTTTTAATGATGCTCAAGTGAGAACTCCCTCCAGTGGCTTCCGGAGAGCCCCCGGGGAGCCCAACGGCCTCCCCTGAGGGCCTGTTAAGGAAGGAAGGCAAACAGAACTTTCTCCTCCTTCGGAGACCAGCCACGGGAGGGGGCAGGGCCCGGCCAGCTGCCTGCAGACTCCAGGCAACACAAAGGGCTTCTCGGAATCAGCCAGACCCAACCCTCACTGAGAGCTGGAGAAACTGAGTCCAGAGAAGGAAGGGGACTGGCCTAAGGTTCCCGGGCTTTGTGTGTTATCCTGATGGCACGATTCCTGGAGGGAGGGGAACTCCAGAGTGATAGTCTGAGATCAGCAGGGACTGTCCACAGAGATAACAGCAAAAGGATGTGACGATATGGGGGCGACGTGGGGGTGAGGGGGTAGGAGGAGCAAGGGCAGCGATTTGGGAGAACATGTATACACACACGTATTTTCCTAAGTGCACGGTCACTTCTCATCTGAAAAGATACAATCCAGAGGTGGCTGTCTGCTTCCCCTGGGCACTCAGCGGAAGGGGCTGACCACAGCCCTCCAGGACCTCCATTACAAGTGACCATGTCTCTCTAGAGGATGTGCGACTGTTTCCAGGTTCCCTGCCTGGAAAAGCTGTCCTGTGGTGGTGGTGGTGTGCTTCTCCCATAGGGTCGGGGCATCCACACACTCCACAAGCAGCCTTCCTGGCTGAGGGGTCAGCCTTTTAGAGTTCATATCATTTGCTTCACATACATACTTTCCAGGGTGCACAGACCTCTGCATATACTTGCATGCATGTTGATGTGCATTTGTAAACCAACAGGGCCCAGCAAGCAAACTCATGCACCAAGAAGTGTGTGTGTACACACTTCTGCACATATGCGCAAGTACAGAGAAGTTGCCTACAAGCTCACAAACTTGAGTATGTACTAGCTGCAAGTGGCTTTTTGTCCCTTGAAAGCAACCATTGTTTTCACTAATTGGTGGCACCACCTAGTGGTGACACTGTAAATAAATCTGTTTTGACCTGTCAAAAGTTGAGTTTCCTGACTTTTGCTTATAGACTGTAATTTAATTCATTCACTTAATTCCTCTCTGGTCCAAATTCTAGTCCAGAAACTCTAAAGAATTTCTACAAGATACAGTGCGGATTGAACCAGACCGATGGATTTATCAGCTAAGGAAGAGCATCCCTGGGAAGCAACGAAGGAGGCACTCCTTCAGAGTCATCTGTGATAGACAGCTGGACGAGGCATCAATGTGGGGTGGGCTCAGGCAGGAAAGAAGCTGAGTGACACTGGGAACTGCCAAGTGTCTGCTCACAGGCAGCTGGCCAAGACTCAGCCCATCTTTCTGTTTGCACAGAAAAGCAGGGACATTGGTCAGCAGGTTCCTAACCTGTGGACACATACCAGTTAGAGAGACATTCCTCCAGCTACTCTTGGGCTGCCTCTGTAAATACTGAAAAGAAGTTACCCAGCACAGCTTCAACATGAAGCACAGCATAGAGTCAACCTAGAAAACTAAACCATGAATAATCAGGCTTTTCTCTCTCTCTCTCTCTTTTTTTTTTTTTTTTTTTTTTTTTTTTTTTTTGTCTTTTTGCCATTTCTTGGACCACTCTCACGGCATATGGAGGTTCACAGGCTAGGGGTCTAATTGGAGATGTAGCCACTGGCCTACACCAGAGCCACAGCAACACGGGATCTGAGCCGTGTCTGTGACCTACACCACAGCTCACAGCAACACCGGATCCTTAACCCACTGAGCAAGGCCAGGGATCGAACCCGCAACCTCATGGTTCCTAGTCGGATTTGTTAACCACTGCACTGTGACGGGAACGCCAGGCTTTTTTATTTTCTATTTCATTTTCTCCACTGCCTAAAACCAATATGCTTGAAAACAATCTGCATAATCTTTTCTAGAACCACTTCAAATTCCAATCCCAAACAAACATAGGTCGAGGTAGGTCCCTCTGTAAAGTGAGCAAATAGAGAAAAATTACTAGATACTAGACATAGAAAAAAAAGGTATAAGGTATTGTATCCTTATTATCAGAGTTGTCAGAACCTTAAAAATGGAGACAGAGTAAAATGCCCAAATTTATATTCTAAATAATATTCAAAAGGTCAGTCCGTACATGAATTTGGGGAAACATGCAAAATAGGAAATTTACTTTCAGATTAAAAGCCACATCAAGAAAGACTGCTTTGGAGTTCCCGTCATGGCTCAGTGGTTAATGAACATGACTAGTATCCATGAGGATGTGGGTTTGATCCCTGGCCTCGCTCAGTGGGTTAAGGATCTGGCGTTGGCATGAGCTGTGGTGTAGGTTGCTGGCGTGGCTCAGATCTGGCGTTCCTGTGGCTGTGGTGTACGCCGGCAGCTATAGCTCCAACTCACCTCTAGCCTGGGAACCTTCATATGCCATGGGTGCGGCCCTAAATAGACAAAAAAAAAAAAAAAGACAGCGAGAGAGAGAGACAGAGAGAGAGAGAGAGAGAGAGAGAGAGAGAGAGAAAGACTGCTTTGAGAATCTTCCCCATACTCAGAAATAGAGTAAAAAAGAGAGAGATTAGAAATGCCCAGGAAATCAAATCCAGCTGACCTTTAAACAACATTGGTGTCAGGGAAGCTGACAAAAACACCTATAACTTTAGAGTTGGCCCTTCATATCTGGGGTTCTGCATTGATAAGTCAATCAATCTTACTACCCAAAGCAATCTATAGATTTAATGTGATCGATACCAAATTACTCATGACATTTTTCAAGAACTAGAACAAATAATCCAAAAATTTATATGGAACCATAAAAGACCCAGAATTGCCAAAGCAATCCTGAGGGGAAAAAATCATATCAGGAGACATAACTCTCCCAGACTTCAGGCAATATTACAAAGCTATAGTAATCAAGACAGTGTGGATCTGGTACAAAGAGAGACATACAGGTCAATGGAAGAGAAGAGAGGACCCAGAAATAAATCCAGACACCTATGGTCAATTAGTCTTTGACAAAGGAGGCAGGAATATGAAATGTAAAAAAGACAGTCTCTTCAGCACATGGTGCTGGCAAAACTGGACAGCTGCATGTAAATCAGTGAAATTACACACCCTCACACCCTGCACAAAAATAAACTCAAAATGGCTTAAAGACTTAAACATAAGACATGATACCATAAAAGTCCTAGAAAAGAACACAGGAAAAACATTCTCTGACATCAAGTATATAAATGTTTTCTTAGGTCAGTTTCCCAAGGCAATAGAAATAAAAACAAAAATAAACCAATGGGACCTAATCAAACTTAGAAGCTTTTGCACAGCAAAGGAAACCATTAAAAAAAAACAAAAAGACAACCTACGGAATGGGAGAAAATAGTTGCAAACTATGCAAACGATAAGGGCTTAGTCTCCAAAATGTACAAACAACTAATACAACTCATCATCAACAACAACAAAAACCAAACAACTCATACCACTCAACAACAACAACAACAAAAAAAACCCAATCAGAAAATGGGCAGAAGACCTAAATAGACATTTCTCCAAAGAAGACATATGGATGGCACATGAAAAGAAGCTCAACACCACTAATTATTAGAGAAATGCAAATCAAAACACCAGTCAGAATGGCTGTCATTAATAAGTCTACAAATAACAAATGCTGGAGAGGATGTGGAGAAAAGGGAACCCTCCTGCACTGTTGGCAAGAAGGTAAATTGGTACAACCACTATGGAAAACAGCATGGAGGTTTTTCAGAAAACTAAATATAGAACTACAATATGATCCAACAATCCCACTCCTAGGCATATATCTGGACAAAACAACAATTCAGAAAAATACGTGTACCCCTATGTTCATAGCAGCGCTATTCACAATAGCCAAGACATGGAAGCAACCTAAATGGCCCTCCACAGATAAATGGTTTAAGAAGATGTGATACATATATTTGGCGGAATACTACTCACCCATAAAAAAGAATGAAATAATGCCATTTGTAGCAACATGGATGCAACTAGATTCTCATACTAAGAGAAGTCAGAATGAGAAAGATAAACACATTATGATATTCCTTATATGTGGAATCTAAAATATGGCACAAATGAACTTATCTACAAAAGAGAAACAGACTTAAAAGACACGGAGAAAAGATTTGTGGTTGCCAAGGGGGAGAGGGGAAGGAGTGGGATGGACTAGGGCTTTGGGGTTAGTAGATGCTGACTACTACATTTAGAATGAATGGATGGGCAATGAGGTTCTACTGTATAGCACAGGGAACTGTATCCAGTCTCTTGGGATACACTAAGATGGAATATAAGAAAGGGAATGTGTATGTATAGTATATATACCCAGTTTTATATCCTGGGTGTATGTGTATATATATATGACTGTGTCACTTTGCTATACAGCAGAAATTGTCACAACATTGTAAATCAACTACACAATTTTTTTAAAATCTTTTAAAAATTTTTAAATAAAAATTTTTAAAAAATAAAGAAAATTTCCTACCTGAAGAATTGTCTTTAGATCAAAGGTTGCACTGAGTACTAGGCAAATTATTTTAAAAGGCCATATAGGCCAGATCATCTAGGCGAATTTGGGTGAAATTTTAATAGTAAAAGTGATATATGAAAAAAATATACAAAGGAAAGCAAAATGGTAGACCACTATGGAAACAGTTTGGCAGTTTCTTGCAAAACTGAACATACTCTATATACCACATGAGCCAGCAATCACACTCCTTGGTATTTACCCAAAGGTAAAACACAAGTCCAGACAAACACCTGAACGTGGATGTTTGTAGCAGCTTTATTCATAATTGCCAAAATTTGAAAGCAACCAAGACGTCCTTCAGTAGGTGAATGGATAAATAAACTAAGATACATCCAGACAGTGGAATATCATTCAGCACTAAAAAGAAATGAGCTATCAGGTCATGAAAAGACATGGTGGACTCTTAAAAGTGTATTACTAAGTGAAAGAAGACAATCTGAAAAAGCTACATAGTTTATGGTTCCAACTATACGACATTCTGGAAAGGCATGACTATGGAGACAAAAGGTTGCCAGGGGCTAGGAAGGAGGGAAGGACAAAGAGGTGGAGCACAGAAGATTTTGAGGGCAATGAAACTATTGTATAGGACACTATAATGGTAGATACATGTCATTATGCATTTGTCAAAACCCTTAGAATGGGAGTTCCCATCGTGGCGCAGTGGTTAACGAATCCGACTAGGAACCATGAGGTTGCGGGTTCGATCCCTGCCCTTGCTCAGTGGGTTAACGATCCGGCATTGCCATGAGCTGTGGTGTAGGTCGCAGACGCGGCTCGGATCCTGCGTTGCTGTGGCTCTAGCGTGGGCTGGCAGCTACAGCTCCAATTCAACCCCTATCCTGGGAACCTCCATATGCCGCGAGAGCGGCCCAAGAAATAGCAAAAAGACAAAACAAACAAACAAACAAACTAACAAAAAACCCTTAGAATGTACATTACCAACAGCAAACCCTAAAGTATGCTATTAACTTTGGGTGACTATGATGTGTCAATGTAGGTGCATCAGTTGTAACAGATGTAACAAATGGGGATGTTAATAGTGGAAAAATTATGTGGTGGCGGGAAGTGTATGGAAACTCTCTGCACCTTCTATTCAATTTTGCTGTAAACTTAAACTGCTCTAAAAAATAAAGTCCATTTTTAAAAAGAACAAAGAAAATCATCTTACAAACAGCAGGAGCTGTTTAAACTATTTCAAAGAATAGAGAAAGAAACACTTCTTTAATTTTTAAAATGTGTATAATTTACTTTATATAACTAGCTAACCCTGATACCCTTCACAACCATAGCACGAAAACATGACAAACATCAAAATTCTACAAAATAAGTAACATATTTATATCTCTAGCAGAATATTAAGAGTTTAACACTCCATAAACAAGTAAAGTTTATTCCAGCAATGTTTAGGGGTTTGATAGTTTTAGAAATCTATTGTTGTAATTACTGATATAAATAGATGAAAAAAGTAAAACCACAAAAAGACAAGTTACAGAATAGGAGAAAATAGTTCCAAACAATACAAGTGACAAGGGCTTAATGTCTAAAATATACAAACAACTTAAACAGCTCAACAGCAAAATAGCCAACAACCCAATGGAACAATGCACAAAAGAACTGAATAGACTTTTCTCCAAAGAAGATATACAGAAGGCCAACAAGCACATGAAAAAATGCTCAACATCAATGATTATTAGAGAAATGTAAATCAAAATTACCATGAGGTACCACCTCACACCAGTCAGAATGGCCATCATTAATAAGTCCACAAATAACACATGCTGGAGAGGATGTGGAGAAAAGGGAACCCTCCTGCACTGTTGGTGGGAATGTAAGCTAGTACAACCACTATGGAAAACAGTATGGAGGTAACTTAGAAAACTATACATAGAACTACCATATGACCCAGCAATCCCACCCTTGGGCATATATCCAGACAAAACTTCCTTGAAAAAGACACATTCACAGACCTGTATGTTCATTGCAGCACTACTCACAATAGCCAAGACATGGAAACAACCTAGATGTCCATCAACAGATTAATGGATTAAGAAGATGTGGTACATATACACAATGGAATACTGCTCATCCATAAAAAGGACAAAATAATGCCATTTTCAGCAATGTGGATGGAACTAGAGAGTCCCATACTAAGTCCCATACTAAGTGAAGTAAGTCAAAAAGAGAAGGACAAATACCCTATGATTTCAATTATATCTGGAATCTAATATACAGCACAAATGAACCTTTCCACAGAAAAGAAAATCGTGGGCTTGGAGAACAGACCTGTGGTTGCCAAGGGGGAGGGGGAGAGAGTGGGCTGGACTGGGAATTTGGGGTTAATAGATGCAAACTATTGCCTTTGGAATGGAAAAGCAATGAGACCCTGCTGCATAGCATTGGGAACTATTGTCGGAGTCCCGCTCCTGCTGGACAAGGGCCTCCTGAAGGATGAGCAGCGTGGGCGGAAGAATGGACACAGACCTGATGCTTCTGCAGGACTCCTTGTTTATTGATTGAATCAACCAAGCTTATATACAATTTTATTTTCCTTTGGCGTACGTCATGCATCATACATCTGGTGATACTTTTTAACTTTCCGCTCAGTCAAATGTTACCTTATGACCCGGAACATGACCAGGTACATTTGGGAACACAAACAATGCTCTTTTTTGTACTTTCCACTTGACTTTTTAGAATTAAAGGTACTCATGTTAACGATCTAACTTTGTGGGTTGCAAAAGCACGAACTTATTAACTTTATAATTAAAAATATGTTTATGTGCCTAAAACCTAAGGCCAAACTATATTCTATTAGTAAAGATTAATCATATATATCAAAGGTTATTTTGATTCTTATACAACTAGAAACCATAACATTGATACTCCTTAGGGTTGGGCCAATAGGCCTAGCAGAGCAACATACAATTGACTGAAAGTAGGTAATTTCCTGACTTGTATTCAATTCCATGGTGCAAACTGCACAAGTTTTTCTATAACTAAGGCCCAATATCTACGCTATTCATCAACTAGTCCCTAGCATAGAAAAGAACTACCTGCTGGATCATGGAGAGACCTGTGCCTCAAGCCTCTATTATGCTTCCAGGATTCTTTCACAGGTTAAACAATAACAGTCCAAACATGAAAGCATGCTATTAGGGTCTCTATAGAAAAAAGGGAGGAAACTCAGAAGTGGACGATAATCATAGAACTGGGGTATAGCAGGAATTTGTGGGTAAGCACTAGACCCTGACGTTTACCCCCCTGGGGTCTTTTTTCGGGGAACTTTATTTGACAGCAATTTCCCAGCTCTCGCAGTTTTTATTAACAGCATAAGCAGGCAGAGAAGAAGAAGCAGGACCATCGCTTTCCCAGACATGCTGTGCAGTCTGGGGTCCTTAGTCTCCTGGACTTTGTCAGCAGGCAGAGCTTCACGAACGGCTCCCAGCAAACTACATGTAGTCACTTATGATGGAGCATGATAATGTGAGAAAAAGAATGTATGTGTGACTGGGTCACCTTGCTGCACAGCAGAAAATTGACAGAACACTGTAAACCAGCTATCACAGAAAAAATAAACATCATTTTGAAAAAACAAAAAGGAAACCATATCATCATCTCAACAAGTGATGAAAATGCATTTGAGGAGTTCCTGCCGTGGCTCAGCAGAAATGAATGTGACTAGCATCCATGAGGACACAGGTTCAATCCCTGGCCTCCAGCTTGGGAACCTTCCTATGCTGTCAGTGTGGCCCTAAAAAGCAAAAAACAAAAACCAACAAAAAAAATGCATTTGAGAAAATTCACTACACATTCCCAATAAATATTGCAAATGAATAGGACAATAGAAGTGTACTATGAGAAGGATACTCTCTTAACACGATTAAAAATAAAAATTTCAAACCAGTAGCCAACATTATGATTAACAGTGAAAAAGCATAGGTGTTCCCATTAAAATCAGGAACAAGCAAGCAAGCTTTCTCTCACCACTTTTACTCAATTTAGTACAGTTAAATAAGAGTATAAAAAAGGTAGAAATAATGGATAAGGTAACTGCATACCTAGAATTTTTTTTTAAAATATGCTGTAAAACTATTCACACTAATAAGAGTTTCGTGAAAAAAAAAATTAAAGATATAACAGGCAGGGGTTCCCCTTGTGGTTGAGCAGGTTAAGAACCCAACATTGCCTCTATGAGAATGCGGGTTCAATTCCTGGCCATGTTTAAGTGGGTTAAGGGTTGGGCATTGCCATAAGCTGCAGCATAGGTCACAGATGCAGCTTGAATCTGGTGTTGCTGTGGCTATGGTGTAGGCTGGAAGCTGCAGCTCTGATTCAACCCCTGGCTCGGGAACTTCCATAGGCTTTAGGTGTGGCTGTAAAAAGAAAAAAAAAAAAAAGCAAAAAGCAGAGATTTTCCTACATAATAGTAAAGTCTAATTCAAAAGTATAAGAGAATAAATCTATCAGTGAAATTGGCAATAAAAAAATATGAACCGTCGGAGTTCCCATCGTGGCGCAGCAGAAATGAATCCGACTAGGAACCATGAGGTTTCAGGGTCCATCCCTGGCCTCGCTCAGTGGGTTAAGAATCCAGTGTTGCCGTGAGCTGTGGTGTAGGTTGAAGAAGAGGCTTAGATCTGACGTTGCTGTGGCTCTGGCATAGGCCAGCAGCTAGAGCTCCAATTGAACCCCTAGCCTGAGAACCTCCATATGCTGCAGGTACAGCCCTAAAAAGAAAAAAAAACAAACAAATAAATAAATAAATAATAAAATGTCTAGGAATAAACTGAACAAGGGTAGTAATAGGAGGGCGAAAAGATACCTGTTTGTGGTATCATCATGTTGAGGGCGATGATGGAAAACCCAAGTAACTGGAATGACACACGTCTGACCAGGAAGAGCCCTTAGTTCACACTAAGCTCGAGTGAGTACTAATCTTGTGATCAATATTTACTGGCATCTGTTGGATGTATTCTACATACGATAAAGGTAATTTTTCTTTTCTGTGTTTTTAGGGCTGCACTCGTGGCATATGAAGCTTCCCAGGCTAGGGGTTGAATCAGAACTGTAGCTGCCAGCCTACACAACAGTCACAGCAACGCCAGATCTGAGCCGCATCTGCGACCTACACCACAGCTCACGGCAACAACAGATCCTTAGCCTCCTGATCGAGGCCAGGGATTGAACCTGCATCCTCATGGATGATAATCAGATTCACTTCCACAGAGCCACAACGGGAACTCCCTTTGATAAAGGTAATTTCTGAAAAGTATTAATGTACTGTTTTATTTTGCCCTTCTAAAAACATGAGCTTTTTCCTATTTGGTCCAGAGCATCCATTTGGACAGAGAATTGAATTACTATGGAATGAATACAAAGAGAAGGAATTGGCATGCCATCTTGGACATTTAAACTAAGCCTTTGGCTGTTTTCCTGGACGGATCTTCTAAATTCTTTTTTTCTCCCCCTTTCAACATTCTAAATCAGGAACCAAGCTGAGGACCCAGCCCTTGGAGGTCCCCTCTAATGCAGGAAGCCACGCTACTCCATGTGTGACAGCCAAGTAGCAGAGGTTTGAGGCTCTAAGGAAAAGGAAGGCCATGCTACTCAGGCCTACGTGATGTTGGAAAGGAGAAAGGAGAGAGAAGAAAGAGGAACAAAGTAGGAAATAAATGATGCAGCCTCTGGGGAACTCCCAAAATAAACCAATAGACAGCAGAAGGATGGGGTTTAGAGATGATTAACTGAGACACTAATGTTATTTAGATGGGAAGTATGGGCTGTGAAACCTGGGAATTCAAGAAAATGTGACCCCTTTGCTTTTTTTTCTTTTTTTGTCTTTTATCTTCTTAGGGCTGCACCCACGGCATATGGAGGTTCCCAGGCTGGGGGTCTAATAGGAGCTACAGCTGCCAGCGTACACCACAGCCACAGCAACACAGGATCCAAGCCTCATCTGTGACCTACACCACACCTCATGGCAATGGCGGATCCTTAACCCACTGAGTGAGGGCAGGGATCAACCCGGCAACCTCATGGTTCCTAGTCGGATTCCATCCGCTGCGCCATGACGGGAAGTCCCGTAACCCCATTTCTGCATTAGGGGTGGTTATGGTGATTAGTGCTGGGAGTGTTCATGTCCACACTGGAAACATGTACAAAGGGCTGGAGAGCTCACAGAGTGATAACAGTGCTTCAATCTGGCAAGATTATAGGGGATTAATTTTTATTTCCGGCAATTTATATTTTTAAAATTTCAACCATAGACATGTTACTTGTATAATAATGAAAGCGACAAACGTGATAGCCGCTTGATAAAAATATTCAGAAACCATGCCCACCCAAACAGAATACACCTGAATCCTAGCCACACAATCCACCTCATTCACCAAAGATGAAGGGAGCCAGACTCCAGCATCATACACTCGATTGGTATCAGCCCCAAAGTGGAAGAATCACACAGCTTGGCTGCCCTCGGGCATATGGGGGAGCTGATTAACCCAAAGGGTGCTTGTGCCCACCTCCCTGAATGGTGTGCCCAACGGGCCTTTAGAACTATATATACAAGTAAACAGAACATTTTCTTAAGCATCAGTTTCCCCTTATGTCCAATGAAGGAAAGAGTGGAGACGAATTGAGTCTGTGCTGTCTAAAGTTCTTGCCTCTCTGCCTTTCCAAGGTGCTAACTTTCTAAAACTACTATCTAACGATACAGTAGTAACCTTTAAAAATTGTGAATCACTGGAGTTCCCGTCATGGCTCAGCAGTTAACAAATCTGACTAGCATCCATGAGGACACAGGTTCGATCTCTGGCCTTGCTCAGTGGATTAAGGATCTGGTGTTGCCACGAGCTGTGGTGTAGGTCGCAGACACCGCTCGGATCCTGAGTTGCTATGGCTGTGGTGTAGGCCAGCAGCTACAGCTCTGATTCAACCCCTAGCCTGGGAATCTCCATATGCCACAGGCGCAGCCCTAAAAAAAAAAAAAAAAAAAAAAAATTGTGATTCACTATGTTGTACCCTTGAAAATTATATAATATTGTATACCAACTATACCTCAATAAAAAATTAAAATTAAATAATTACGTTTAAAAAAATAAATTAAAAAAAAAAAACCGGCCCTGGGTAAACTGTATTCTGGGAAGCAGCTCCATGTTCAGCCTCTCAGGGCTGGGGCAGAATGCACTAGATACATCATTGACAACATCAAGAAGCATTTATTCAGCATGTATTGGCATATGGTGCTCCATTGGGTTCAGATCTAAGAGATCAAGGAACAATTTCCCAACTGTACCTTGTAACACTCATGGGATGACAGTGATTCCAGTCAGTGCTATGGGTCATTTGGGTTTACAAAGAGCTTTCAGCAATGAAGTCAAGTAGGTGGAGCAGGTATGACATTATTTCCACTTTAGAAGTGAAGAAACCATGGCTCAGAGGGGTTAAGTGTCTTGTCCAAGGTCACACAGCTCATAAGCATCAGAGCAAAGATCCATTTCAGAGCATACTCAAAGGGGTAATTGAAGAAGTTTCAATAAAAGGACTATTTAAAGAAACAGAGCAGGGCTAAGGGAACCAACAGTGGGATAAGAAACAACCTGGAGTGTTAGGGGTGGAACTGCGACCTTCAAAGAAGATACTTGAGGGGAGTTGCTGTGCTGGTGCAGCAGAAACAAATCCGACTAGGAAACATGAGGTTGCGGGGTTGATCCCTGGCCTCGCTCTGCAGGTTAAGGATCTGGCGTTGCTGTGAGCTGTGGTGTAGGTCACAGATGTGGCTCAGATCCTGCATGGCTGTGGCTGTGGTATAGGCCAACAGCTGTAGCTCCATTTTGACCCCTAGCCTGCAACACTAAAAAGCAAAAAAAAAAAAAAAAAAAAAAAGACACCACAGTGTTATACCAAACCAGATCCGTTTTGCAAGCCAAAATGCTGAGATGCTGAGATTTGCAGAAAGCTAGGTTTATGTGCAAGCTAACCAAGCACGGAGGAGACGGCAGAACAAGTCTCAGCTGTGCCTCCTGGAAGGCAAGGGATTCAGGGTATGGATGAGAAAAAGACTAAAGCAGCAGGACGGTCTGAGGCTTGGGGAACATGGGGAGTGTGGGGAAAGGTGACTGGGAAAAGGTGTGATAATCATCCTTCTGTGCAGACATAACTAAGCTACAGGTTCTGCACATTTCTGTCCACACACCTAAGCTACAGCATCTCCAAAAATGGAGACGTTGGAATTCCCATTGTGGCTCAGCGGTAATGAACCCTTGAGGTACCCATGAGGATTCAGATTCAATCCCTGACCTCGCTCAGTGGATTAAGGATCTGGTGTTATGTGAGCTGTGGGGTGCAGCTCACAGATGCGGTGGGATTGTGAGTTGCTGTGGCCGTGGTGGCAGCTGCAGCTCCAATTCGACCCCTAGCCTGGGAACTTCCATATGCAAAGGGTGAGGCCCTAAAAAGCAAAGGAAAAGAAATGGAGCCACTTAGCACAGTCTAGGGGTGGAGTCTTATGCTCTCTGATGTCAAGAGGTCACTGGGTGGACACCCAGTTGGAGGGCCTGCCTGAACTAGACAGAGCTGACTTCAAGTTCCTGGAATACAACTAGAGCAAACACCTTGTTTGGGCTACACACTGTTTAGAGGATATCCAAATCTTGAAACGATGTTGCTTAGTGAAGGCAGGTGAAATGGATTAGTCTGATAATGATCCACGGTCTCAGAAGTACCCCCTCCATCCAAGAGGAGATGTTCTAAGACCCCCACCCCCATCCCAGCAGATGCCTGAAACCATGGATAGTACCGAACCCTACATATAAAATGTCTTTTCCTATACATTTATACCTACGATACAGCTTAATTCATAAATTAGGCACCGTAAGAGATTAACAATAACTGATCATAAAGTAGAAATATTATAACCATATTAAAAGTCATGTGAATGTGGTCTCTCTCTCAAAATATCTTATTCTATACTCAACCGTCTTGTGACGATATGAGGAAACGAAATGCCTATGTGATGAGATGAAGTGACAGTTGTTAGGTAGGATAGGACATGGACTCTGACCCAGGTGCTTCAAAACAGGCCATTTATCATTACCAAAAACAGGAGCCCTGCGATCAAACAGTGAAGACACATGCAGATACCAGAGGAATGCTCTTGGGAGCATCTTCTTATGCAAATAAGGCATCCTCCACCGAAACCAATCAGAGGGTCCAAATGCACCCCCTTGTGTGGGGCGAGCAGTGCTGGGGATGAGAGGGTGTTGGGACAGGAAATTAGTGGGCATGGGGCAAGAAAATAGGGGTCCCCAAACAGGTCTGCGATATAGGAATATAAGGAGAGACACAGTTGCAGCCAGCACCAGTCCCTACCCAGGGCAGCCCGCTATCTCTGAGGATGTAAATAAAACTTGCTGTACACTTCTACCTGACTCTTGACTCTGACCTCTGAGGCAACCAACCAGAACTGCACATTAAAAGAGCCCAGGACAGAGTCAGTTGCACTGAAGTGTTGGTTCGAGGGGAAATTCCCTTCGACCCCAAATTGCTCCTGCCTGAACTGATCGCTCCTGCCTGGAGAGTCCACCTGCCTCTATCCCTGCTCTCCATCCCTGCGAGGCAAGACCCTAGGGTCTATCCTGGTACTCCTGCAGCACCTCCTGGCCGAAACAATGTCTTGCCAGACCTGCTGCCTCCATCCTTGCTCAACGAAGCCTGCTGGCTCTATCCTAGTGCCACTACCGTGCCTCTTGGCCTGCACGTTCAAATCCTTGTTATGTGTTGGCAAGGATCAAGGGAGACAGCACAGAGCAGACCTGACAAGGTGAATGGCGTAGGCAGTGTGACGTGAGGTGACATGACATACATAGCACTAGGCTGCTATTGGCCTTCTAACGGTATGTCAGAGGGAGGAGCCTCTGCTCCTGGTGACTTCTTTTTCTTTCTTTACAATTTCTTGAGCAGATTTTAGCAACCTAAGCAAACGATTTTTTTTTTCTTTCCTTATTAAGAACTTTTATTTTTTCACTTAAAGGAAGCACTTTATATCTTTTCTTTGACAGATCCAAATTACCAGCATCACTTGCGCTTTGGAACCATTATTAAGTAAAATAAGGGTTTCTTAAACACAAGCACTGTGATCCCCTGAGAGTCAGTCTGATAACCTAGACAGCTAAGTACCCAAGGGCTCTGGGCAGGACTTGAGATTTCATCATCTTACTCAAAACAGCATACAATTCAAAACATGTGAACTGTTTATTTCTGGAACTTTCCATTTAATATTTCTGGACTTCAGTTGACCGCATGTAAGTGAAACTGCAGAAAGCAAAACCGTAGACAAGGGTTGGGGGGCTTGTAATTGTGACACTTGGAATTATATTCCTTTATTTAACTAACATCTGTTTAACCAGGCCCTGTGTTTGGTGCTGAGGCTACAGAGAAGAAAGATGCAGTCCTTGCTTTCTAGGAGCTTGTTACCTTGGATGGGAGACAGAAATATAAATGATTATAATGTACCAGATAAATTCTGGAATCTAAGTGTTCTCAAGGCCCCAGGAAAGTACAAAGGAGGAGGTCACGTGTAAGTAATAAACCACATTTCCTTTCCTCCTCAACCTACTGTTTTTTCTCTTTCAGCTGCACCCATGGCATATGGAAGTTCCTGCGCCAGGGATGGATTCCAAGCCAAAGCTGTGGCAATGCCTGATCCTTAACCCAGTGTACCAAGCAAGAACTCCCCCAACCTACTATTTTAAGAATTGCTACAATAATTACACTTCACAAACTACCTCACTTAGACCTCACAAGAACTCCAATTATCCACATGTTACCTATGAGGCTAACAGAATTAACACACTTGCTCTGCTAGGAAGCAGTGGAGCCAAAATCAAGCCCAGCCTGCCTGACTCCAAAGCGGTTGTCTAACCCCTGCAGGACTGTGCTAGACTGAGAGATGGAGCCGATTAAAACACAATGCCTCCCTCGGAAAGAGAAATTGTGCCTCTGAGAATCCACAGGAAAGGAAAAGGAGGACATGAGAGGATGATGAAGAGGAAAAAGGAAGAATCTTTCAAGGACTGTTGCCCTACAATTTTGAAAAATTCCTAGTTGGGCTTTTGTAGGAAGAAGCCCAAAGGCATAATAGGTTCTGGAGTGGCTTTCCAAACAATCCTCCACAAATCAGTCAATAAATAGTCTTCTTAAAAATAGGTAATAATCAAAAAGTAAGATGGTTGGCTAAATGGATTGATATGTGATAAAAGCAAATGGTTAACATTTGTAGACCTGGATTGATATGTGATAAAGCAAATGGTTAATATTTGATTGTCCTGCCTGGAGAGACCGCCTGCCTCCACCCCGGAGCAGCTCATTACCACGCATCTTGTAGAAACAAGATTTTAACTGTAGGGCTTTTTAAAATTTTTTCAACCTTTTCACACATTTGAAAATTTTCACACACAAAAAATGTCAGAGATAGGGGAAATTAAATGTCAGGGAGGGGAAAGTTGGAGAGCAGGGTCTTCTAGTGCTGTCCCCTATGGTAGCTACTAGCCACATGGCTACTGAGCACATGAAATGTGGCCAGTCTGAGCTGAGAGGTTCTGTATGTGTAATATAGACTCCACACTTCAGAAAACTTATTACACAGAAGAAGGGAAAACTATCTCAATAATTTTTACTTTATTTACATGTTGAAATAATCATTTTGATATGTTGGGCTAAATAAAATTATTGAAATTAATTTTACCTGGTTCTTTTTTATATTTTTAATTCTGCTATGCATTTAAATTATATACACAGCTTGTATTTCTACTAGACAGAGACAATCTAGAGCATCCAGTCTCCACTGGTCCTGGTCCTTAGCTCACTCACATCTGCTCTGGACCATTCCTGTGATGCGGGTGCTGAATCAAACAGAGTCACAGGCTGAAAGAGCTGAAGATGTAGGTCCTGGGGACAAGCCAAGAACACACCTGAAAACCTAAGATGATTTCAGCATCTCAGGAATCTCAGTAACTTATTTACTTGTGGGTGTCCACGTGGGGTAGACTTAGGGGCAGAACCTTCCTAGAGAACATTTGGGAACATGAGAGGGTATTTGAGATTGTCAGGATGGCAGTGTCAGCATTTCACGTTCAGGAGCAAGGGATGGTAAACATCTCACAATGAGGGGGAGAGTCCAGCATGAGGAAGAATTGTCCTGTCCAAAAACAGAAGCAGGATAGGGAAAGAATAACACACCTGTTTCTGCCCTCTGGATAAGGACTCTGAGGTCTGTTCTCCAACCCACCGGTGGAAGCACGATTATTTCTATGGAGGCATGAACAAGGTTCTTCTGGGGTACTGAATAACATATCCACTTCATATCTCCTTAAGGGTAGGAAGAACACCCTGGGACAGTCAGGGACACCCAAGGGCTTGGCTCCCTGCAGGAAACCTGTCTGATTATGAAGACTGCCAATGACAGTGTTAAATTAGCGCAGCTTAATTAGCCTTCTGGGAGCCTGTCTCCAGAGCTCAGGGCACCACCCTCTAGCATCAGGCCCTTAGATGCCCAGGAACAGAGCATGTCTGGGAATGGTGCCCAGTGAAAATGAGTCATCCCTTTGGTCTGACCTCAGGGGCTGGAGCTATGGGAGAGGGAGAGTGTGGACCTCCCGCATAACTCATGTTGAAGGACATGGAATTCCTCAAATTCCGCAGATCCCAGAAAGCCTTAGTTGAGGAATAGGAAAGGTATAAGGACTCAAGGGGTGGGGAATCACTGCCAGCTTATAAAAGGATCAGAAATCCCTTCTTAGAAGAAGGTTCCACAGCTCCAGCAAGAGATGATGGATGCCTGCATCAAGGTAGGATCAGGGAGAGGAACAGGTGGAATAGATTTAAAATATATGTTTGAGATGGGATGAATAGGACATTCTAATTCATTTGATGATATTAAGGAGAAGGAGGAGCCGAGTAAAACTCCTAGTTATCTGAAATAAGCCACTGAGTGGTAGAACAGGTGGGATAAATTTTTGAGAAACTTGTCAGCAAAGAGAGGAGAGAGATGAGACAGCAGATGGAGGAAGAAATTATGTCAAAGAAGGTTTTACTTTAAAGGTACAGAAAGATTGATCCTTATGTTCTCAGGGGAGTCACCGGGGAGAGGAGTGACCCATAGAATGAGGGGTTCTGGAGAAAGAGAGAGGGATTAGGGTCAGGGACACAGGGGGAGCGAGGTGTTTTGAGATTGATTCCCTGCCTCAGTGCCTAATGTCATGAGTCCCTTGGCAACTAGATACCTGAAGTGATACTCCTTGGGCTTCATTCCTCTTCTTTCCTGCCCACTTTTTCAAAATGTAAGCTACATGCTATTTATTATAAAAGTCTTTTAAAAGGGTATAGAAAAGTTGAAAGTAAAAGGATAGAAAAATATATATCAAATATGAAGCAAAAGAAAGCTGGTATAATTATATTAATAATAGACAAAGTAAAATTTTAAAGCGAAAAGGGTTATTAGAGATAAAGAGGATCTCTTATACACACAAAAGATTTTTTTTTTTTGTCTTTTTGCCTTTTCTAGGGCCGCTCCCACGGCGTATGGAGGTTTCCAGGCTAGGGTTCGAATCGGAGCTGTAGCTGCCAGCCTACGTATGCCACAGCCACAGCAACTCGGGATCCAAGCCATGTCTTCGACCTACACCTCAGCTCACAGCAACGCTGGATCCTTAACCCACTGAGCAAGGCCAGGGATCGAACCTGCAACCTCATGGTTCCTAGTCAGATTTGTTAACTGCTGCACCATGATGGGAACTCCACAAAAGATTATTTTTACCAGCAGGATATATTAACTCTAATCTTGAATGCACCTAATAACATAGTCTCAAAATATATAAAGCAAAAATTTATAGCACTCTAAGCAGAATTTTATAAATTCACAATGAAGAAAAAAGATTCTAGTGCATATCTTTAAGTAATTGAGATATAAATCAAAGAAAATAATAAGGTTGTAGATTTTAACAAAGTAATTATAAAATGGACATATATAGAAACAAAAGATACATTGTTTTTAAGCATACAGATAATATTTATGAAAAATGTCCAAAGAGTAGGTTATAAAGCAAATCTCAACAAATATTAAAGAATGAGTATCACATATTGCACATTCTCTGACTACAATGAAATTAGAAATCAAGCTGAGATCAGTATTTAAAATTAGAAGATTTACCTAAAAACCTCTATTTGTTTAGAAATTAAGAAATATACTTCTATAATAACTAGAAGGAATAATAGTGGAAATTAGAAATTATTTAGAATCAGACAGAAACAAAAATAGTATATATCAGAGCTTTTGGAGTGAAAGGGCACTTATATTAAAAAAAGAAGAAAGTCTGAAATTTAATGAACTTAAATTGAGAAAAACAAAGTCCAAAGTTAGCAGAAGAAAGGAAATAATAGCAATCAGAGCAGAAATAAATCAAATAATAGAAAAATGAGGGGAAAATCAACAAAACTAAGAGTTGGTTTTTTCAAATTAAAAAAAAACAAAAAAAACACAAAATTTGCAATCACTTTGCAGAACTAAGAAAAAAAGGAGAAAAATATCAAATAAATAAAATCAGAAATGAAAGAGGAGACATTACAATAGATAACACAGAAATAAAAAAGAGCATAAGGGATTATTATGAACAATTATACACCAAAAAATTGGATAACCTAGAAGAAATGGATATATTCCTAGAAACACACAACCTATCAAAACTGAACTGAGAAGAAATAAAAAAGCCTGAACAGACCAATAACAAATAAGGAGACTGAATCAGTAACCAAAAACCTTCCAAAAAAGAAATCCCAGAACCATCTGGCTTCACAGGTGAATTCTACCAATAATTCTATCAAAGAATTAAAACCAATCCTTCCTATATGCTTCCAAAAAAAAATAGAAGAGGGAACATTTATAGACTCACTTTATGAGGCTAGAATCACCCTGATACCAAAGCCAAACAAAGCCACCACAAGAAAAGAAAACCACAGGCCAATATCCCTGATGAACATAGATGCAATAATCCTCAATAAAAATACCAGCAAACTGAATTGAACAGCATACTGAAAAAATTATACACCATGACCACATCAGATTTATTCCTGGAATGCAAGGATGTTTCAATATATGAAAATGTATCAATGTAATACACCAACCACATCAACAAAATGAAAGACAAAATCACAGGATTATTTCAATTGATGCAGAAAGAGTATTTGACAAAATTCAACACACTTTCATGATAAAACACACTCAACAGAATAGGAATAGAAGGCAACTACTTCAACATAACAAAAATCATGTATGAAAAACCCACAGCAAACCTACTTAGTGGTGGGAGTTCTTATTGTGGAGCAGCAGAAATGAATCCGACTAGGAACCATGAGGTTGCAGGTTCAATCGCTGACCTTTCTCAGTGGTTTAAGGATCCAGTGTTGCCATGAGCTATAGTGTAGGTCACAGACTCAGCTCGGATCTGATGTTGCTGTGATTGTGACATAGGCTGGCAGCTATAGCTCCAGTTCGACCCCTAGCCTGGAAACCTCTGTATGCTGCAGGTGCAGCCCTAAAAAGCAAAAAACAAAAACAAAAACAAAAAAACTCAATGGTGAAAGACTTTTCCTCTAAGATTGGTAAAAAGCAAGGTGCCTGCTTTTACCACTTTTATTCAACATGGTACTGGAAGTTCCAGCCAGAGCAATTAGGCAAGAAAAAGAAATAAAAGGCAGCCAAACTGGAAAGAAAGAAGTAAAACTATCTCTCTTTGCAGATGCTATGATCCTATATGTAGTAAACCCTAAAGACTCCACACACAAAAAAAAGCTGTTAGAACCAATAAATGAACTCAGCAAACTACCAGGATGCAAAATTAACACTTAAAAATCTGTTGCATTTCTATACATGAACAGTGAACAACATGGAAAGGAAATTACAAAAGCAATTCTGTTTATAATAGCATTAAAAAAGAATAAAATACTTAGGAATTAACTTAAATAAGGAGGTGAATGGCTTGTACAATAAAAACTAAAAAATGGGAGTTCCTGTTGTAGCTCAGCAGTAACAAACCCAACTCATAGCCATGAAGATGCAGGTTCAATTTCTGGTCTCACTCAGTGGGTTAAGGAGCTGGTGTTAACAGGAGCTGTGGTATAGGTCACAGGCATGGCTCAGATCTGGCATTGCCATGGCTGTGGTGCATGCCAGCAGCTGCAGCTCTGATTTGACCCCTAGCCTAGGAACTTCCTTATGCTGCAGATTCGGCCCTAAAAAGAAAGGAAGACTAAAAACCTAAAAAACATTGCTAAAATAAATTAGAGTAGATATAAATAAATAGAAACACTCTCCATGTTCACGGATTAGAAGACTTATTAGAGAATAAATTTGATACTACCCAAAGCAATCTACAAATTCAACACAATTTTTACCAAAATCCCAGCGACATTTTCTGCAGAAATAGAAAATCTCATCCTAAAATTCCAATGGGATCTCAAGGAATCCTAAGTAGAGAAAACAATCTTGAAAAAGAGGAACAAAACTGAAGGACACACACTTCCTGATTTCAAAACTTAGTAAAAATTACAGTAATCAAAAAAATGTGGTATTGGCATAAAGATAGATAAATGGACAAATGGAAAAGAATAGGGAGCCCAGAAATAAGCCGTTATGTATTTAGTCAAATGATTTTTGACAAGGGTACCAAGACCATTAATTGGGGAAAGGACAGTTTTTTTCAACAAATGGTACTGGGAAAATTGGATATTCACTTTCAAAAGAATGAAGCTGGACCTTTACCTAATGCCATATATAAAAGTTAACCCAAAATGGATCAAGGGCCTAAATGTATGGCCTAAAACAGTAAAACTTTCAGGAGAAACACAGGATAAAACTTCACAACATTGAATTTGGCAGTTATTTCTTAGATATAACACTAAGGGCACAGGTAACAAAAGAAAAATATGTCTATTTTTTAACATAAAAATTTTTAACTTCTGTGCATCAAAAAAACACTATCCACAAAGCAAAAAGGCAACACACAGAATGGGAGAAAATATTTGAAAATCATACATATGAAAAGGGACTAATATGCAGAATATAGAGAGAACTTAAAAAATTCAACCAAAACAAACAATCTGATCCAGAAAGGGGCAAAGGACTTGAAGCGGCATTTCTCCAAAAACATACTCTAATGGCCAATAAGCACATGAAAAGATGTTCAGTATTACTAATCATTAAGGAGATGCAAATCAAAACTGCAAAGAGATACCACCTCAGGCCCATTAGGATGGCTATTATCAAAAAATTTTTTTGAAGTGTTATCAAGGATATGGAAAAATTAGAACACGTGCACTATTGGTGGGTATGTAAAAGGTACAGCCACTATGGAAAATAGTGTAAAGTTTCTTCAAAAAAATTTTAAAAGAATTTCCATAGAATCTAGCAATTCCATTTCTGGGTATATACATCCCCCCCCCCAAAATGAATGCAAGGTCTCAAAGAGATATTTGTACACCATGTTCGCAGCAGCATTATCACAACAGCTAAAACATGGAAACAACCCAAGTGTCCATCGAGTGAAGAATGGATAAATAAAATGCACTATATACATACAGGAGAATATTATTCAGCCTTAGTAAGAAAATTCTGGAGTTCCCGTTGTGGTGCAGTGGAAATGAATCCAACTAGGAACCATGAGGTTGCAGGTTCGAGCCCTGGCCTTGCTCAGTGGGTAAAGGATCCGGCATTGCCATGAGCTGTGGTGCAGATCGCAGATGCGGCTTGGATCCTGCGTTGCTGTGACTGTGGTGTAGGCTGGCAGCCACAGCACCGATTCCACCCCTAGCCTGGGAACTTCCATATGCCACGGGTGTGGCCCTCAAAAGACAAAAAGAGAAAAAGAAAAAGAAAAAGAAAATTCTACACTATGCTACAGCATGAATGAACCTAGAGAGTGATAAGTTAAGTGAAATAAGCCAGGCACAAGAAGACAAAATCCATATGATTCCACATGGTAGGCTTATCTTATTTAAGATATTGGCAATATCTATGGATTCAGTTTTCATTTACTATCTCCAGTCACTATAATGGAAGGACTGAAGGTGTTACTGAAAGGTTATCGTCTGGGCTAGGCGACTTCCTCCTTCCTCCAGAGACTTGTGTCTCTGGTTCAAGTATTAATAATTACTGACTCAAAAAAAAAGAAAGAATGTATACATGTATGTGTAACTGGGTCACCATGCTGTACAGTAGAAAAAAAATTTGCATTGTGGAAATAACAATAAAAAAATTTTTTTTCAATTTTTTTGAAAAGGAGTTCCCTTGTGGCTCAGAGGGTTATAGGCCCAACTAGTATCCATGAGGATGAGGGTTTGATCCCTGGCCTCGCTCTGTGGGTTAAGGATCTGGCATTGCCTTGAGCTATGGTGTAGGTCTCAGATGCGGCTCAAATCTGGAATTGCTGTGGCTGTGACGTAGGCTGGCAGCTGTAGCTCCAATTTGACCCCTAGCCTGGGAACTTCCATATGCCACAGGTGTGCTCCCCCCCAAAAAAAACCCCTACAATTACTGACTCAGTTTGAGGACAAATATCTCTGATGGCTACTGCCCTGACCTGCCTACTTACTGCCTCTCAGAGTCCCTGGATGGTGGTCTCAGGCCCTCCTCCTGCTTCTTGTAACTGCTGCCTCTGTGCTGAGGTCACCCCTGAAACCACCCCCATTACTGTCGTAATTCCTTTCTTACTTTGGCTGTGGTTTCTTCTAGAAAGCTAAGCTCATCAGCTTACCATTTTTCAGAAATTCCTCTGTATTTCTGGTTTGCTGGTGGCACTCTCACTGATTTTTAATACTGTTAAGAATTTACTTTCATTTAAATATATCTTCTACAACTCTGAGAGAGATCGCTAAACAACCTCTGTGATTCCAAACTGGGTTGGTGCCAAGGACTCAAGATCTTACTTTCTGGACCAAAGTTGGAACATAGTTTTCTGATGTCTAAGTTCATTGATATGAAAAGCCCTCCAGATTTATAAAAGTGAAATTTTATATGAGGGCTCACCCTCATTGAAAATGGCATAAAGATAATTATGAAGCATAGAGAAAGGACAAGTCAGTGAATAGACTGCCGGACTCTGAGAGAACAGACTCTTTTAATACAGACTTGGTCTCTTCTCTCCGTCCCTGAGGAGTAAGAAACTAGTAGAGCCCTGGGTGGCAGGATAGAAATCCACATAGCTCAGGCCACAGATTTTATATTTACCAGGTTTCCAGATCTATCATCCTGCTGTCACAGGGATCTGCCTGGGCCTGAGCCCTGGAATTCAGGGCCTCCACACAGCTATCCCAATACCCAGTCCCCAAAAGTCCCAAAGAATGGCCCAATGTCCACCAGGTGGAGCCCAGGAGCTGGAATCCATCAACTCCCCAAATCAAATTCAATTCTGTACCTACAACAAGAATGAAACATCATGAGGAAGAAGGGTTTATCCCAGAAACACAAGGAGTTCAACAGTGGGAAAGATGATAGATAGATAGATAGATAGATAGATAGATAGATAGATAGATAGATAGATAGATAGATAGATAGATAGAAAGATAGAAAGAGAAAGAAAGAAAGAAAGAAAGAAAGAAAGAAAGAAAGAAAGAGAGAGAGAGAGAGAGAGAGAAAGAAAGAAAGAAAGAAAGAAAGAAAGAAAGAAAGAAAGAAAGAAAGAAAGAAAATGGAGGAACTAGAGACTCTCATACTGGGTGAAATAAGTCAGAAAGAGAAAGACAAATACCATATGATATCACTTATAACTGGCATCTAATATCCAGCACAAATGAACATCTCCACAGAAAAGAAAATCATGGACTCAGAGAATAGACTTGTGGCTGCCTGACGGGAGAGGGAGGGAGTGGGAGGGATCGGAAGCTTGGGGTTATCAGATACAACTTGGAATAGATTTACAAGGAGATCCTGCTGAGTAGCATTGAGAACTATGTCTAAATACTCACATTGCAAAGGGTTGGGGGGGGGAATGTATACATGTAAGAGTAACTTGATCCCCATGCTGTACAGTGGTGAAATAAATAAATAAATAGAAAGAAATAGATAGAAAGATACCGTTTCATTAGCATATTAGAAGAGCTATATATTTTTAGACATTTTATTTCATTTTTATTTTTTATTTAATTTTTTTGTCTTTTTTGGGGGCCACACCCAAGGCATATGGAGGCTCCCAGGCTAGGGGTCGAATCAGAGCTGTGGCCGCTGACCTCCACCACAGCAACACAGGACCTGAGCCCCATCTGTGACCTACGCTACAGCTCACAGCAATGCTGGATCCTTAACCTACTGAGTGAGGCCAGGAATCGAACCCTCGTCTTCATAGATGCTAGTCGGGTCCATTATTTTATTTTATTGTTTGTCTTTTTAGGGCCACATCTGCAGCCTAGGGAGGTTCCCAGGCTAGGGGTCGAATCGGAGCTGTAGCAGCTGGCCTACACTACAGCAACATGGGAGATGAGCCACTTCTGTAAACTACACCACAGCTCACAGCAACACCGGATCCTTAACCCACTGAGAAAGGCCAGGGATTGAACCTGCGTCCTCATGGATGCTAGTCAGATTCGTTTCTGCTGAGCCACGATGGGAACTCTGAGAAGAGCTATATAATCAGGACATAGTAAGAGACCTGGATTAATGGAGACACAATGTTCCTGAATGAGAAAACTTGGTTTTGTAACAATATCAATTCTGCCCCTGAATTAGTCGATAAATTAAAAGCAAAACTCCCAGAAGAATTTTTATGAAATTTTACAAGCTGATGGCAAAATTTTCCAGGAAAAGAAAATATGTGAGGATAGTCAAGATATTATTGAAATATTGGAGTTCCCGTTGTGGCGCAGTGGTTAAAGAATCCGACTAGGAACCATGAGGTTGCGGGTTCAGTCCCTGCCCTTGCTCAGTGGGTTAATGATCCGGCGTTGCCATGAGCTGTGGTGCAGGTTGCAGACACAGCTCGGATCCCGCGTTGCTGTGGCTCTGGCGTAGGCCGGTGGCTACAGCTCTGATTGGACCCCTAGCCTGGGAACCTCCATATGCCGCAGAAGTGGCCCAAAGAAATAGCAAAAAAATAAAATAAAATAAAATAAATGGTCTAAACTTCCCAATTAAAAGACACAGGATGTCAGATTAAATTTTTAAAGACCCAGATCTATAGTAATAACATATGACGTGGATTTTAAGGTGGTTTTTTTTTTTGCCTTTTGCCTTTTGCCTGTTGCTTTTTAGGGCTGCACTTGCAGCATATGGAGGTTCCCAGGCTAGGGATTCAATTGGAGCTGTAGCCACTGGCCTACACCACAGCCAGATCCAAGCCTCGTCTGCAACCTACACCACAGCTCACGGCAATGCGGGATCCTTAACCCACTGAGCGAGGCCAGGGATTGGAACCACCTCCTTATGGATCACTAGTCAGGTTCTTTTCCACTGAGCCACAATGGGAACTCCCTTAAAGAATATCAATAGTGATAAATAGGGTCATCTGGAAATGACAAAAGTGTCAATTGATCAGGAGGATGTAACATCCTACACGTTTATGTGTCTAATGACAGAGCTTCAAAATACATGAGGCAAAAACTGACAGAACAGAAAGGAGAAAGAGACAAATCTATTATTTCAGTCACAGATTTCATCACCCCTCCTTCAATAAGTGAAAAAACAAGTAGGCAGAAAATGAGTAAGAACACAGAAGGTAAGAACAACACTCTCAACTAACTTGACAGAGTTGATAATTATAGAACATATCACCCAATAACAGTGGGATACACATTTTTTTTTTCAAATGCACCAAAAATATTTATCATGGGGCAAGCCACCAGTACTTCTCACCCCCTCCAACTCCAAGTTACAGAGGCTGAATTCATAGTCAGTGCAGCTGAGAAACTCCCTTCCTCCTCTCAGTCTCCACTTACAGAGGAAAGGCTCCACCCCACATGCAGCAGCCAGGGGATACTTGGGCCTCGGTCTCATGCACGCCAGCCTTCAGGGCACTGGGATAGACAAGCTGAGAAGACCAGAGGCCATTGCTCCTCCCCCAGCACCCAGAGCATTGGCTCAGGGACTTGGTCCTGGGGAAGAGGCACACAAGAAAGTCCAAACTCTCCCTCAAAGGAACTGACTATTTGAAACAGAGTGAGGAGAATTTAATGCTAAGTGCTCGTGAAGACAGTGAACAATAATACAAAAACAAAAAAGCCAATTAAAATGGGAAAAGGATTTGAATAACATTTCTCCAAAAAAAAATAAATAAACAGCCAATAAGCACATGAAAAAATGCTCAACGCCACTAGTAATCAAGAAAATGAAAACTGGGGAGTTCCTATTGTGGCTAAGCAGTATGAACCCTACAAGTATCCATGAGGATGCCTGTTCAATCCCTGGCCTCAGTCAGTGGGTTAAGGATCCAGAGCTGCTGTGAGCTGTGGCGTAGGTGGCAGACACTCCTCGGACCTGGGGTTGCTGTGGCTGTGGTGTAAGTTGGCAGCTACAGCTCCAACTCGACCCCTAGCCTGGGAACTTCCATATGCTGTGATTGCAGCCCGAAAACAAAAAAGAACAAACAGGAAAGAAAATGGAAACCATAATGAGATCACACCACACCACACACACCGGGACAGCTAGAATCAAAAAGGCAGATGTTAAAAAGTGTTTGTGAGGTTTTGGAGAAATTGGAACCCTCACAGATTGCTCATAGGATATAAAATGGTGCACGCATTTTGGAAAACAGTCTGGCAGTTCCTCAAAAGGTTAATCATAGAGTTATCCTATGACCCAGCAACCCCACTCTTAGGTAAATACCCACGAGAAATGAAAACATGTGTCCACACAAAAACTGCATGAATATTCCTGGCAGTTTATCCATAACAGTCGCAAAGTGGAAGCTCAAATGTCCATGAACTGATGAAAGCATAAATTAGAACAGCTGTGGCCAGAGATAATGTTTGTGACCCCCAAATACTCATGTGTTGAAATCTTAACCCCCAATGTGATGCAATTAGGAGGTGGGGCCTTTGGGAGGTGCTTAGGCCATGAGGGTGGAGCCCCCATGAATGGGATCAGCACCCTTATAAAGAGACCCCAGAGAGACCCCTCACCTGTTCTACTATGTGGGGACACAGCTAGAACATGGTAGTCCAAGAACCAGAAAGTGGGCTCTCACCACCCCAAAAACCACCTGAGCCTTAATTTTAGACTTCCCAGCCTCCAAAACTATGAAAAATAAATTTCTGTTCTATGAAGCTACCCGGTATACGGTATTCCATTATAGCAGTTCAAGTGGAAAAGACACCCACACCATGGAATATGATTCAGCAATATAAAGACATCAAGTACACATACACGCTACAATCGTTCAACCTGGAAAACATTATGCTGTATGAAAACAATCAGTCACAATGGGACACAAATCACTGGATTCCATCTATATAACATGACCAGAAGAGGATTATAGAGAAAGTAGATGAGTGGTTGCCTAGGACAAGGGGAAACGTGAGGGGGGAAAAGAGTCACTGCTAATGGGTACAGGGTTTCCCTTGGAAGTGATGAAAAGGTGCTCAAACTGGCCATGATGGTGGTTGCACAGATCTGCAAACATAATAAAGACTATTGAATTGTACATGTTATACAGACAAATTGTATGCCATGTGAATTGTATAACAAAATGGTATTTACTTTTTTTTTTTTTTTTGCCATGTCCATGGCATAGGAAAGTTCCTGGGCCAGGAATGGAACTCCAGCCACAGTAGTGACACTGCCAGGTCCTTAACCCACTGAGCCACCAGCAAACTCCAAATCTGTTACTTTGAAAAAGAACTATTAATACACATAACATGGATGACCCTCAAAATAAATTATTCTGAATAAAGGAAGCCATATTTTAAAGAGTACATTCTGTAGAATCCCGTGTATGGTAAAATGCAAAAAATCCAAGTCATACACATTCACAGAAAGCAGATCAGCGGTGGCCTGGTTGGAGGAAGGAAGACTGGAGTATCAGGGTGCTTGAGGAAAGCTTGGTGGTGAGAGATAACTACACAGTCTGGATTGTGGTGAGGGTTTCATGACTCTATACACATGTTCAAATTCATCAAAGTCTATGACTTAAACATATGCAATGGTACATCATTTAACTTCAATAAGACCGCAACGAAAGAGCCTGCTAAAAGCCACATCTGTATATGATCACAGAATCTCTATGTGCAGACAGACATACACGAAGGACCAGAAAGGTACCTGATAGACATACATCACAACAGGGGTTACCTGGGGGGAAGGGGGAGGAGGGGCCCGGAAAAGGAAGTGTCCCTTTTATACTATACGCTGCTACATTTGTTCCATTTTGTATGAGATGATCTATATGGAATTTCAACAAAAGCTCAGAACATCACTTTTCATTTTAGAATAGCTGAATAAACATCCAACAGCAATAACAACACCAACTCCCAAAATAAAATGCCCCTGTTTGATAGGGAGGCTCTTAAGCCGGTAGAGGCATGGACTCTGCAAAGCAGAAGCAACCTGGACGAGGGAGCATCACGATGACTGTTTTGAGGGCCAAGAAGAGGGGCAGGTGGGGGTGTGAGGCACCCAGTCCTGGGGAGACCTGCTCTGCCCTGACTGGGGGACATAGGAGTCAAGGGCAGACAAATCAGAGCCAACCCAGGGTCGTCCTTCTGCCTCACAGGAAACCGGAGCCAACCCCTCGCTCTCTAGGGCAGCTTTCCTGTCCCTGCAGTGAGGATGCCCTGTGAGGACGCTCCTGCCCTGACAGTCTGGGATTCTCTTTGCCTCTTCATCTGGTTCCCTCCCCCAGTAACACTCTGCAGACTTCAAATTCTTTTTTTTTTTTTTTTCCTTTTTCAGCGTCACATTGGACATATGGAAGTTCCCAGCCCCTAGGGGTCAAATTGGACCTGTAACCACAGTCACAGCAACACGGAATCCAGCTGCATCTGTGACCCACACCACAGCTCATGGCAATGCCAGATCCTTAACCCACTGATGAGGCCAGGGATCGAACTCGCATCCTCATGGATATTAGTTGGGTGGTCCATTACTGCTGAACCACAATGGGAACTCCAGACTTCTCATTCTGAAGGTCCCTGGGACAGCTGAGCCAAGACCTCCCACTCTCCTGGAAAGCTACTCTGCCAAACACTGGTTCACTCACTCACTCATTTCTCTGTCAATGTAGTCACCACAAACTGCTCATGCATTTATTTCATTGTGCACCCATCCAGTCATTTGTTCCTCCTGGAGACGCTCACAGGCCCCCACTGGCTGCGGACTGACCTGGGAGGGTGGATCCCTGGCCCAGAGCCACTTGCTCCAACTCTGCCACACTAATGGAGATTTCAGAGCTGACTCTGTTTAATTGGGTCTCTGGGACATCATCCCTGAAGCATCATCCCTCAAAGTGTCGAAGAGGGAGCATTTCCCCTGCCCCTCTCAATGGCCTTGGGGATTGTGCCGTCCCTCGGGCCAGGGAGCTTGGAAAGCTACCTGCTCCATTTGGCCCACCAGCTCCCCAGGAGCGCCCGCCCACTGGCATGGAACTGGGAACCAACCAGGTCAGGCAGCCCCCACTTGCCCAGAGTAAACTTTCGGGCTCCCTGTCAGCCTCCAGCCCACCAGCATCTCCTAATTCCACCAAGCCTGCCATCCTTCGCAGAACCCCACTCAATTCCAAGTACTTCGTCTACTCCCACCAAATGCTAAACCAGCTCCTGTTAACTCCACCAACGTACAAACACTTCCCTGAATTCTACAAGAGCCCAGGCTTGTCTGCTTGGTGTGGAAAGATGGCTCCGTGTGAAACTCGGTGTCCTGCCCACTGTGCTTCCCTGGACGGAGGAGGTCCAGGCCTGCTTCTCTGACCTGTGTTCTCCCAGCTCCAGCCAGAGAAGGCTCCTGGTCCCTGACACATCTCCCAGGGACCAAGGGACGTGGATCCGGCAGAGCCTGAACGTAAGTGGGAAAAAGTGGGGAAGTGGGGGCAGAGCAAGGGGCTGGGGGTCAGGAGCCCCAGGGAATGACTGGAGCCCTGGCGTCCCCCTCGAACTCTCTGCGGAGCTGGGCCAGCCCCTTCCCTCTCTCACCCTCAGTTCCCCATGTAAATGCAGAGGGTAGGCTCGCTGATCTGTACGCCCTGCCACCCCCCCGCTTGGCAGGCGGCAGCCAGGTTAGGAAGCGCTCAGTGTTGGCAGCTGGCTTCTCACTATCAATTTGTCTGAGCCCCAGAAAGTGGCAGCAGGTCAACACTTAGACTGTGGCCAGACCAGGGGCTTCACCTTGGCCTTCAGAACCAGGCCGAGGAGAGGAGGGGAGGGGAAGGGAGGGCATCGCTGTGGGCTGGCAGGGGTGGGCACAGGCAAGAGCAAGAGGAGGGAGCACCATCCACAGCCTCCTCCTACCCCCTTCCCACAGGGCCCACCCCAAGCAGCAGGAGAGAAGGCAGAGCTGGAGGCTCAGCACTCAGGCCAGAAGGCAGATGAGGCTCTGGGCGGGTCTGCTGACCATGCCCCTGCTTGGGGCTTCTGGGTCCTCCTGGGTCATCCCCAGAAGAGTCTGCTCCCCACCCTCAGGGCTGTTTCTTGTTGAGCAGTCCCTGCACAGCCTCCCCTGCCTGCTCTCCTCTCCCCACACCTCCTCTGGGCAGGGGCTGGGGAAGGGGACCGGTCCTGCTCTGTCCTCTGAAGCCCTGGCCCCGGTCCAAGTGTCAGCACTACCAGTTTGGTATTTGAGTGTGTATGTGTGTGCATGTGCATAAGAGAGCAAGAGTAAGTGCCTGCCGCACACACATATATTCAAGGGAGTGACCGAACACACATAAGCTGTGAGTTGCACCTAACCCACAGGGGGATGTAGGCACCAGGCTTTCAGGCACACGTCTGGCCACACGTGCAGGTGGGGAGTGTGTGTTGACAGGCGTAGGGTACGCATCCTCTCACAGGTAGCCAGTGGCTGCAAATGTTTGCCAGTGACATTAGGGGGAAGGTATGGTATGTGCAACCAGGCACAAAGAAGCTGGGGCCTGAGCCAGCCACCAGGGATGCAGGAAAGCACCACACCTCCTCTGTGCCTGCCCCAGCCCTGTGGCTGCTGCTGCTACTCTGTGCACAGATGGCGCCTCTCCAGGATGCCAGCCTTGACTTTCTCCACTGAAACTGGAAGGGAGCTCGCAGCTCACACTCCCCTGACACCCTCAACCTCTCTAGACAGTCAGGCTGAGGCAAGACCTTCTGTGTGGGGTCCCAGCACTAGATCAGAGCTCTCCTCACTCAGAAGCTCCTTGGTCCCCAGGCAAGCTCTGGACGCCGCGTCTGTACGTGGCAGAGGACCGTCCACACGGGCCACCCAGCCTGGGCCGTGCTGGGCCAGAGAGATTCCAAATCAGAAAGGATTTTGTGACCCTTCCAGGGGCCTGACGCAAAGAGAAAAGAGGAATCGTACGTCTCAGGGAGTAATGTGCTTCCAGGCACCAGAGATGGGCAAACAGAAGCAGGAAGGGGCGAGGTGTGGGAACTAGAGAGCACTTGTGCCCGGGAATGGTTGGGAGGCAGTGGTCGGGGCGCCCCCGTGTCCTCACTTGCTCCCCTAATGCTGAGCACGATGCCTGGCCTGAGGTAGGAACCCAGTTACTTCTTTTGTTTGTTTGTTTGTTTTCCTGGTGCTTTTTAGTTCTGCACTTGCGGCATATGGAGCTTCCCAGGCGAGGGGCTGAATTGGAACTGTAGCCACCAGCCACAGCCATAGCCACACCAGATCCGAGCTGTGCCTGCAACCTACACCACAACTCATGGCAACGCTGGATCCTTAACCCACGGAGTGAGGCCAGGGATCAAACCTGCAACCTCACGGTTCCTAGTTGGATTCATTTCCTCTGTGCCACAACGGGAATTCCCAATCGCTTCCTGATTCTAAAAGGAATAAACATGGGAGGACTAAGGGAAGGAAAGCCTCTCCCACAAGGGAGCCACTGACAGCACCTGGGGCTCAACCCAGAGCCAGGCTTGCGCAGTGCATCCCACGGTTGAGTGACATCGTGCCAAATGCCCAAAACACTAAGCCAAGGTCAAGTCATGCTCTTCACTGGTGAGGAGATGGGGAGCAGCGGTGGGAGGTGGGGCGGGGGGACTTGGGAGCAGACATCCATCCAGTGCAATAACAGAACCAACAACAACACCTGGGGTTTAGCAGAAACAAACATCAGCTCTGAACATGATGCCGCTGTCACACTATTAGCAGGGGTAGATCTAAACTCCCCTGGCCAGGGACCCTCCCTGTGGCCTCAGTTGCCCTACCTGCACAACGGGAGGTCCAACAAGGCACAGGAGCGTTTTCCACGCAGAGGCCTGGGAGCTCATGAGGTCTAAGCAGCCATGGCTCAGGTGCGGAGAAAAGAAGTGGCTAGAGGCAGGGCCAAAAGGTCCATCAAGTTTTAGCTCAAAGAGACACGCTGAGGGCAGATTCGGAATGTCAGTCCACACACAGCAGCTGATGAAGCAGGACAGGGACAGGCAGATGAGCTTCCAGTTAGGCTCAGAGGCCAAGCGCCCCTCCAGTGCGAGGCACAGTGTGTGCTTCCTGTGAGGACACTCCCACTGACCTGCAGAGACAAGTCAGACTGCGCAGGCTGAGCAGAGGGATAAAGCAGAAGAGCATCCCCTGCAGCAGAAACAGTGTAAAGCAGCTCAGGCTTCCCTAAACCAGGAGGACCCTCGGAGACCACCTTGCTCCGGGATCCGCAAAGTGCGGTGCCTTGGCCAACATCGCCACCCACACCTACTGGGTCAGAAACGCCGGGGTGGAGCCAGACAGCCTGTCGTTTAACAAAGTTTCCAGGTGATTCTGATGCAAACTTGCCAGGTGATTCCAAGAGTTGAGGACCTCTGAGCCAGCCCCTTGTTCCCAGACTGTGTTGGCACAATATGTCTCTGCAGCAGGTGAGCGGGTGCTCTGTAAAAGGAGGGTCTATGGGCAAATATGTTTGGGGATGCCACGCTCCACCCAGCTTTCAGAATGTCCCAAATCATGGCGGTGTGTTCAAGGCTCTGAGAAGTCCTGCAGGAAAGCATTCACCATTGACTAACCCAGGGTTGTCTCAAGTTCATGTTTCACATCGCCCACTAACATGTCCTTTATACTCTCCTAGGGACCTTCTGATCCAAACGAATCCTCCTGCCTCACATGGACAGATCACAGCCTAGAAGGATGGGGATTGCCCAAAGCTGCGGAGAGGGCGTCTCTCAGAGCTGGAAAAGACCCTAACATAATAGGCTTTGGCCCAAGAGAGACTCTGCGGGTGCCCCCTGCCACCCTGCCCCCTCCTCCCCTGCATCCCAGCTGGGCATCCCTCCAGAGCCCTTCAGAATGGAGCTGGCCAATTGGACCGAGGTCTCTGCGTTCTTTCTGAAAGGGTTTTCTGGATACCCAGCCCTGGAGCATCTGCTCTTCCCTCTGTGCTCAGCCATGTACCTGGTGACCCTGCTGGGGAATGTGGCCATCGTGGCGGTGAGCGTGCTGGATGCTCACCTGCACACACCCATGTACTTCTTCCTGGGCAACCTCTCCATCCTGGACATCTGCTTCACATCCTCCTTTGTGCCCCTGATGCTCGTCCACCTCCTGTCGGTCCAGAAGACCATCTCCTTCATCGGCTGCGCCATCCAGATGTGTCTGGGCCTCTCCACGGGCTCCACGGAGTGTGTGCTGCTCGCCGTCATGGCCTACGATCGCTACCTGGCCATCTGCCAGCCACTCAGGTACCCCGTGCTTATGAGCCACCGGCTCTGCTTGCTGCTGGCAGGGGCCGCCTGGGTCCTCTGTCTCTTGAAGTCAGTGGCTGAGACAGTCATCGCCATGAGGCTGCCCTTCTGTGGCCACCACGTGGTCAGTCACTTCAGCTGCGAGATCCTGGCAGTGCTGAAGCTGGCGTGCAGTGACACGTCAGTCAACGAGGGCTTCCTGCTGGTGGGCGCCATCCTGCTGCTGCCTCTGCCCCTGGCATTCATCTGTCTGTCCTACACGCTTATCCTGGCCACCGTCCTGAGGGTGCCCTCGGCTGCTGGGCGCAGAAAGGCCTTCTCCACCTGCTCGGCCCACCTGGCCGTGGTGCTGCTTTTCTATGGCACCGTCATCTTCATCTACATGAAGCCCAAGAGCAAGGAGGCCCGTGTCTCGGACGAGGTCTTCACGGTCCTCTACGCGGTGGTCACGCCCATGCTGAACCCCATCATCTACAGCCTGAGGAACAAGGAGGTGAAGGAGGCCGCCAGGAAGGTGTGGGGCAGGACATGGACCTCCTGGTGAGCACGGACACGGCTCCGCAAGTTAGCAGGTGAGACCTTCATCTGCCTACAGTGAGGACAGGGAGGGGTGCGGGGCTCTGGGTCTGGAATCTTCATCCCAGAAAGGCAGCACCAAGTCCCCCTGATCCCGCCACAGAAGAGCTCGCAATCAATCGCCTCTGCTCCTTCCCCGCCAGTGCCCTAGGCCAGCTCTCAGCCTCACTCCCTGCATCTTCACACCAGCACCTGGCCTCACGATTTCACTCTCGTTCCCCCTATTCTATCCCCCAAGGGGGGTCCGAGGGGCTCTCGTTGAAAAGTGCAGGTGATCCTGCCACGCTCCTGACTGACACCCCTCAGTGGCTCCCCAGAGCTCTCAGGGTGAAGTGTAAGGTCTTCAGTGGGGCAATCAAGGTTCCCCCAGGCTGGCCCTGCTGGCCCTGTCTACTGCCCTCCCTGCCCTCTGCCCCACAGCCCCCTCCTGTCAGCCACACACACCAGCCTAGGGTGAATGTAAGCAAGCAGGACCCCAAGGAGTCTTCCCAGGATAGAACTTCCATATGCTGCAGGTGCGGCCCTATAGATCACTCACACACACACAAAGGCAAAATATCAACAATAATAAACTGTTTTGGAAAGAGTTTAAAAGAAAGAGGAAGATCATGGCACTTTATTTATTTATTTATTTATTTATTTATTTATTTATTTATTTATTTATTGTTTTTGCCATTTTCTTGGGCTGCTCCCATGGCATATGGTGGTTCCCAGGCTAGGGGTCCAATCGGACTGTAGCCGCCGGCCTTCACCAGAGCCATAGCAACACAGAATCTGAGCCGCATCTGCAACCTACACCACAGCTCAAGGCAATGCCAGATCCTTAACCCACAGACTAAGGCCAGGGATCAAACCCGCAACCTCATGGTTCCTAGTCGGATTTGTTAACCTCTGTGCCATGACAGGAACTCCAGTCATGGCACTTTACACATCCAGGAGCAACATGGGAAAGGGACAGTGTCCACCTACCCAAACCATGAGGAACCAAATAAAGGAGAGCAGATCAAGGAGCTTAGAACAGGGTACAGGGGACACAAGTGGAACTGGCACAAGCTATGCTGGGCACTCAAATTAAGGAACCAAGGTCTGCCTGCCCTCAGCCCTTGGGTCTGTGATTTCAACCCCTATGGCCATCTGGACAAGGGTATCACGGCCTCAGAAGCCAGTGTTCCCTCACTAGGAAAGAATTACCCAGGGATGCAATTCCTGCTGTGGCGCAGCAGAAATGAATCCAAGCAGTAACCAGAGGTTGTGGGTCGATCCCTGGCCTCGCTCAGTGGGTTAAGGATACTACGTTGCCGTGAAATGTGGTACAGGTCACAAATGCAGCTCCTTCCTGCATTGCTGTGGCTGTGGTGTAGGCCAGCAGCTATAGCTCCGACATGACCCCTAGCCTGGGAACCTCCCCATGCGTCAGGTGCCGCCCTCAAAAGCAAAAAAAAAAAAAGGAAAGAAAGAAAGAAAATGCAAACCACAATGAGATCACACCATATCACACACACTGGCATGGCTAGAATCCAAAAGGCAGATATTAACAAGTGTTTGTGAGGTTTTGGAAAAATTGGAACCCTCACAGATTGTTGATGAGATGTAATATGGTGCAGCCATTTTAGAAAACAGACTGGTAATCCCTCAAAAGGCTAATCATTGGGTTATCCAATGATCCAGCAATTCCACTCTTAGGTAAATACCCACGAGAAATGAAAACATGTGTCCACACAAAAACTGCATGAATATGCCTGGCAGTTTATCCATAACAGTCGCAAAGTGGAAGCTCAAATGTCCATCAACTGATGAAAGCATAAATTAGAATAGCCGTGGCCAGAGATAATGTTTGTGACCCCCAAATACTCATGTGTTGAAATCTTAACCCCCAATGTGATGCAATTAGGAGGTGGAGCCTTTGGGAGGTGCTTAGGCCATGAGGGTGGAGCCCCCATGAATGGGATCAGCACCCTTATAAAGAGACCCCAGAGAGACCCCTCACCTGTTCTACTATGTGGGGACACAGCTAGAACATGGTAGTCCAAGAACCAGAAAGTGGGCTCTCACCACCCCAAAAACCACCTGAGCCTTAATTTTAGACTTCCCAGCCTCCAAAACTATGAAAAATAAATTTCTGTTCTATGAAGCTACCCGGTATACGGTATTCCATTATAGCAGTTCAAGTGGAAAAGACACCCACACCATGGAATATGATTCAGCAATATAAAGACATCAAGTACACATACACGCTACAATCGTTCAACCTGGAAAACATTATGCTGTATGAAAACAATCAGTCACAATGGGACACAAATCACTGGATTCCATCTATATAACATGACCAGAAGAGGATTATAGAGAAAGTAGATGAGTGGTTGCCTAGGACAAGGGGAAACGTGAGGGGGGAAAAGAGTCACTGCTAATGGGTACAGGGTTTCCCTTGGAAGTGATGAAAAGGTGCTCAAACTGGCCATGATGGTGGTTGCACAGATCTGCAAACATAATAAAGACTATTGAATTGTACATGTTATACAGACAAATTGTATGCCATGTGAATTGTATAACAAAATGGTATTTACTTTTTTTTTTTTTTTTTTTTTTTTTGCCATGTCCATGGCATAGGAAAGTTCCTGGGCCAGGAATGGAACTCCAGCCACAGTAGTGACACTGCCAGGTCCTTAACCCACTGAGCCACCAGCAAACTCCAAATCTGTTACTTTGAAAAAGAACTATTAATACACATAACATGGATGACCCTCAAAATAAATTATTCTGAATAAAGGAAGCCATGTTTTAAAGAGTACATTCTGTAGAATCCCGTGTATGGTAAAATGCAAAAAATCCAAGTCATACACATTCACAGAAAGCAGATCAGCGGTGGCCTGGTTGGAGGAAGGAAGACTGGAGTATCAGGGTGCTTGAGGAAAGCTTGGTGGTGAGAGATAACTACACAGTCTGGATTGTGGTGAGGGTTTCATGACTCTATACACATGTTCAAATTCATCAAAGTCTATGACTTAAACATATGCAATGGTACATCATTTAACTTCAATAAGACCGCAACGAAAGAGCCTGCTAAAAGCCACATCTGTATATGATCACAGAATCTCTATGTGCAGACAGACATACACGAAGGACCAGAAAGGTACCTGATAGACATACATCACAACAGGGGTTACCTGGGGGGAAGGGGGAGGAGGGGCCCGGAAAAGGAAGTGTCCCTTTTATACTATACGCTCCTACATTTATTCCATTTTGTATGAGATGATCTATATGGAATTTCAACAAAAGCTCAGAACATCACTTTTCATTTCAGAATAGCTAAATAAACATCCAACAGCAATAACAACACCAACTCCCAAAATAAAATGCCCCTGTTTGATAGGGAGGCTCTTAAGCCGGTAGAGGCACGGACTCTGCAAAGTAGAAGCAACCTGGACGAGGGAGCATCACGATGACTGTTTTGAGGGCCAAGAAGAGGGGCAGGTGGGGGTGTGAGGCACCCAGTCCTGGGGAGACCTGCTCTGCCCTGACTGGGGGACATAGGAGTCAAGGGCAGACAAATCAGAGCCAACCCAGGGTCGTCCTTCTGCCTCACAGGAAACCGGAGCCAACCCCTCGCTCTCTAGGGCAGCTTTCCTGTCCCTGCAGTGAGGATGCACTGTGAGGATGCCCTGTGAGGACGCTCCTGCCCTGAGAGTCTGGGATTCTCTTTGCCTCTTCATCTGGTTCCCTCCCCCAGTAACACTCTGCAGACTTCAAATTCTTTTTTTTTTTTTTTCCTTTTTCAGCGTCACATTGGACATATGGAAGTTCCCAGCCCCTAGGGGTCAAATTGGACCTGTAACACGGAATCCAGCTGCATCTGTGACCCACACCACAGTTCATGGCAATGCCAGATCCTTAACCCACTGATGAGGCCAGGGATCGAACTCGCATCCTCATGGATATTAGTTGGGTGGTCCATTACTGCTGAACCACAATGGGAACTCCAGACTTCTCATTCTGAAGGTCCCTGGGACAGCTGAGCCAAGACCTCCCACTCTCCTGGAAAGCTACTCTGCCAAACACTGGTTCACTCACTCACTCATTTCTCTGTCAATGTAGTCACCACAAACTGCTCATGCATTTATTTCATTGTGCACCCATCCAGTCATTTGTTCCTCCTGGAGACGCTCACAGGCCCCCACTGGCTGCGGACTGACCTGGGAGGGTGGATCCCTGGCCCAGAGCCACTTGCTCCAACTCTGCCACACTAATGGAGATTTCAGAGCTGACTCTGTTTAATTGGGTCTCTGGGACATCATCCCTGAAGCATCATCCCTCAAAGTGTCGAAGAGGGAGCATTTCCCCTGCCCCTCTCAATGGCCTTGGGGATTGTGCCGTCCCTCGGGCCAGGGAGCTTGGAAAGCTACCTGCTCCATTTGGCCCACCAGCTCCCCAGGAGCGCCCGCCCACTGGCATGGAACTGGGAACCAACCAGGTCAGGCAGCCCCCACTTGCCCAGAGTAAACTTTCGGGCTCCCTGTTCAGCCTCCAGCCCACCAGCATCTCCTAATTCCACCAAGCCTGCCATCCTTCGCAGAACCCCACTCAATTCCAAGTACTTCGTCTACTCCCACCAAATGCTAAACCAGCTCCTGTTAACTCCACCAACGTACAAACACTTCCCTGAATTCTACAAGAGCCCAGGCTTGTCTGCTTGGTGTGGAAAGATGGCTCCGTGTGAAACTCGGTGTCCTGCCCACTGTGCTTCCCTGGACGGAGGAGGTCCAGGCCTGCTTCTCTGACCTGTGTTCTCCCAGCTCCAGCCAGAGAAGGCTCCTGGTCCCTGACACATCTCCCAGGGACCAAGGGACGTGGATCCGGCAGAGCCTGAACGTAAGTGGGAAAAAGTGGGGAAGTGGGGGCAGAGCAAGGGGCTGGGGGTCAGGAGCCCCAGGGAATGACTGGAGCCCTGGCGTCCCCCTCGAACTCTCTGCGGAGCTGGGCCAGCCCCTTCCCTCTCTCACCCTCAGTTCCCCATGTAAATGCAGAGGGTAGGCTCGCTGATCTGTACGCCCTGCCACCCCCCAGCTTGGCAGGCGGCAGCCAGGTTAGGAAGAGCTCGGTGTTGGCAGCCGGCTTCTCACTGTCAATTTGTCTGAGTCCCAGAAAGTGGCAGCAGGTCAACACTTAGACTGTGGCCAGACCAGGGGCTTCACCTTGGCCTTCAGAACCAGGCCGAGGAGAGGAGGGGAGGGGAAGGGAGGGCATCGCTGTGGGCTGGCAGGGGTGGGCACAGGCAGGGGCCAGAGGAGGGAGCACTATCCACAGCCTCCTCCTACCCCCTTCCCACAGGGCCCACCCCAAGCAGCAGGAGAGAAGGCAGAGCTGGAGGCTCAGCACTCAGGCCAGAAGGCAGTTGAGGCTCTGGGCGGGTCTGCTGACCATGCCCCTGCTCGGGGCTTCTGGGTCCTCTTAGGTCATCCCCAGAAGAGTCTGCTCCCCACCCTCAGGGCTGTTTCTTGTGAGCACAGTCCGTGCACAGCCTCCCCTGCCTGCTCTCCTCTCCCCACACCTCCTCTGGGCAGGGGCTGGGGAAGGGGACCGGTCCTGCTCTGTCCTCTGAAGCCCTGGCCCCGGTCCAAGTGTCAGCACTACCAGTTTGGTATTTGAGTGTGTATGTGTGTGCATGTGCATAAGAGAGCAAGAGTAAGTGCCTGCCGCACACACATATATTCAAGGGAGTGACCGAACACACATAAGCTGTGAGTTGCACCTAACCCACAGGGGGATGTAGGCACCAGGCTTTCAGGCACACGTCTGGCCACACGTGCAGGTGGGGAGTGTGTGTTGACAGGCGTAGGGTACGCATCCTCTCACAGGTAGCCAGTGGCTGCAAATGTTTGCCAGTGACATTAGGGGGAAGGTATGGTATGTGCAACCAGGCACAAAGGAAGCTGGGGCCTGAGCCAGCCACCAGAATGCCACCTCTGTGCCTGCCCCAGCCCTGGCTGCTGCTGCTACTCTGTGCACAGATGGCGCCTCTCCGGGACGCCAGCCTCGACTTTCTCCACTGAAACTGGAAGGGAGCTCGCAGCTCACATTCCCCTGACACCCTCAACCTCTCTAGACAGTCAGGCTGAGGCAAGACCTTCTGTGTGGGGTCCCAGCACTAGATCAGAGCTCTCCTCACTCAGAAGCTCCTTGGTCCCCAGGCAAGCTCTGGACCCCGCATCTGTATGTGGCAGAGGACTGTCCACACGGGCCACCCAGCCTGGGCCGTGCTGGGCCAGAGAGATTCCAAATCAGAAAGGATTTTGTGACCCTTCCAGGGGCCTGACGCAAAGAGAAAAGAGGAATCGTACGTCTCAGGGAGTAATGTGCTTCCAGGCACCAGAGACGGGCAAACAGAAGCAGGAAGGGACGAGGTGTGGGAACTAGAGAGCACTTGTGCCCGGGAATGGTTGGGAGGCGGTGGTCGGGGGGCCCACGTGTGCTCACTTGCTCCCCTAATGCTGAGCACGATGCCTGGCCTGAGGTAGGAACCCAGTTACTTCTTTTGTTTGTTTGTTTGTTTTCCTGGTGCTTTTTAGTTCTGCACTTGCGGCATATGGAGCTTCCCAGGCGAGGGGCTGAATTGGAACTGTAGCCACCAGCCACAGCCATAGCCACACCAGATCCGAGCTGTGCCTGCAACCTACACCACAACTCATGGCAACGCTGGATCCTTAACCCACGGAGTGAGGCCAGGGATCAAACCTGCAACCTTCATTTCCTCTGTGCCACAACGGGAATTCCCAATCGCTTCCTGATTCTAAAAGGAAACAACATGGGAGGACTAAGGGAAGGAAAGCCTCTCCCACAAGGGAGCCACTGACAGCACCTGGGGCTCAACCCAGAGCCAGGCTTGCGCAGTGCATCCCACGGTTGAGTGACATCGTGCCAAATACCCAAAACACTAAGCCAAGGTCAAGTCATGCTCTTCACTGGTGAGGAGATGGGGAGCAGCGGTGGGAGGTGGGGCGGGGGGACTTGGGAGCAGACATCCATCCAGTGCAATAACAGAACCAACAACAACACCTGGGGTTTAGCAGAAACAAACATCAGCTCTGAACATGACGCCGCTGTCACACTATTAGCAGGGGTAGATCTAAACTCCCCTGGCCAGGGACCCTCCCTGTGGCCTCAGTTGCCCTACCTGCACAACGGGAGGTCCAACAAGGCACAGGAGCGTTTTCCACGCAGAGGCCTGGGAGCTCATGAGGTCTAAGCAGCCATGGCTCAGGTGCGGAGAAAAGCAGTGGCTAGAGGCAGGGCCAAAAGGTCCATCAAGTTTTAGCTCAAAGAGACACGCTGAGGGCAGATTCGGAATGTCAGTCCACACACAGCAGCTGATGAAGCAGGACGGGGACAGGCAGATGAGCTTCCAGTTAGGCGCAGAGGCCAAGCGCCCCTCCAGTGCGAGGCACAGTGTGTGCTTCCTGTGAGGACACTCCCACTGACCTGCAGAGACAAGTCAGACTGCGCAGGCTGAGCGGAGGGATATAGCAGAAGAGCATCCCCTGCAGCAGAAACAGTGTAAAGCAGCTCAGGCTTCCCTAAACCAGGAGGACCCTCGGAGACCACCTTGCTCCGGGATCCGCAAAGTGCGGTGCCTTGGCCAACATCGCCACCCACACCTACTGGGTCAGAAACGCCGGGGTGGAGCCAGACAGCCTGTCGTTTAACAAAGTTTCCAGGTGATTCTGATGCAAACTTGCCAGGTGATTCCAAGAGTTGAGGACCTCTGAGCCAGCCCCTTGTTCCCAGACTGTGTTGGCACAATATGTCTCTGCAGCAGGTGAGCGGGTGCTCTGTAAAAGGAGGGTCTATGGGCAAATATGTTTGGGGATGCCACGCTCCACCCAGCTTTCAGAACGTCCCAAATCATGGCGTGTGTTCAAGGCTCTGAGAAGTCCTGCAGGAAAGCATTCACCATTGACTAACCCAGGGTTGTCTCAAGTTGATGTTTCACATCACCCACTAACATGTCCTTTACACTCTCCTAGGGACCTTCTGATCCAAACGAATCCTCCTGCCTCACATGGACAGATCACAGCCTAGAAGGATGGGGATTGCCCAAAGCTGCGGAGAGGGCGTCTCTCAGAGCTGGAAAAGACCCTAACATAATAGGCTTTGGCCCAAGAGAGACTCTGCGGGTGCCCCCTGCCACCCTGCCCCCTCCTCCCCTGCATCCCAGCTGGGCATCCCTCCAGAGCCCTTCAGAATGGAGCTGGCCAATTGGACCAAGGTCTCCGCGTTCTTTCTGAAAGGGTTTTCTGGATACCCAGCCCTGGAGCACCTGCTCTTCCCTCTGTGCTCAGCCATGTACCTGGTGACCCTGCTGGGGAACGCGGCCATCGTGGCGGTGAGCGTGCTGGATGCTCACCTGCACACACCCATGTACTTCTTCCTGGGCAACCTCTCCATCCTGGACATCTGCTTCACATCCTCCTTTGTGCCCCTGATGCTCGTCCACCTCCTGTCGGTCCAGAAGACCATCTCCTTCATCGGCTGCGCCATCCAGATGTGTCTGAGCCTCTCCACGGGCTCCACGGAGTGTGTGCTGCTCGCCGTCATGGCCTACGATCGCTACCTGGCCATCTGCCAGCCACTCAGGTACCCCGTGCTTATGAGCCACCGGCTCTGCTTGCTGCTGGCAGGGGCCGCCTGGGTCCTCTGTCTCTTGAAGTCAGTGGCTGAGACAGTCATCGCCATGAGGCTGCCCTTCTGTGGCCACCACGTGGTCAGTCACTTCAGCTGCGAGATCCTGGCAGTGCTGAAGCTGGCGTGCAGTGACACGTCAGTCAACGAGGGCTTCCTGCTGGTGGGCGCCATCCTGCTGCTGCCTCTGCCCCTGGCATTCATCTGTCTGTCCTACACGCTTATCCTGGCCACCGTCCTGAGGGTGCCCTCGGCTGCTGGGCGCAGAAAGGCCTTCTCCACCTGCTCGGCCCACCTGGCCGTGGTGCTGCTTTTCTATGGCACCGTCATCTTCATCTACATGAAGCCCAAGAGCAAGGAGGCCCGTGTCTCGGACGAGGTCTTCACGGTCCTCTACGCGGTGGTCACGCCCATGCTGAACCCCATCATCTACAGCCTGAGGAACAAGGAGGTGAAGGAGGCCACCAGGAAGGTGTGGGGCAGGACATGGACCTCCTGGTGAGCACGGACACGGCTCCGCAAGTTAGCAGGTGAGACCTTCATCCGCCTACAGTGAGGACAGGGAGGGGTGCGGGGCTCTGGGTCTGGAATCTTCATCCCAGAAAGGCAGCACCAAGTCCCCCTGATCCCGCCACAGAAGAGCTCGCAATCAATCGCCTCTGCTCCTTCCCCGCCAGTGCCCTAGGCCAGCTCTCAGCCTCACTCCCTGCATCTTCACACCAGCACCTGGCCTCACGACTTCACTCTCGTTCCCCCCATTCTATCCCCCAAGGGGGATCCGAGGGGCTCTCGTTGAAAAGTGCAGGTGATCCTGCCACGCTCCTGACTGACACCCCTCAGTGGCTCCCCAGAGCTCTCAGGGTGAAGTGTAAGGTGGAGCATTTGAGGCTCCCACAGGCTGGCCCTGTCTACTGCCCTCCCTGCCCTCTGCCCCACAGCCCCCTCCTGTCAGCCACACACACCAGCCTAGGGTGAATGTAAGCGAGCAGGACCCAATGGGGCCTTCCCTGGATAGAACTTCCATATGCCGCGGGTGCGGCCCTATAGAGTACCTAAAGAAAGGGGGGGGGGGCAAAAGGCCCAAATAAAACCTGTGCTGGAGATATAATTTTACAAAAGAAGAAGAGGAGCATGGCAGTTTACACCTGTGGGAAGAACAAGGGAAAGGGACAGTGTGCACCTACCCACACCATGGGGAACAGAGTAAAGAAGAGGGCATTGAGGAGCTTAAAAGGGGGTGCAGGGGACACAAGTGGAACAGGAACAAGCTTTGCTGGGCACCCCACTTGAGGAACCGTGGTCTGCCCTCAACCCTTGGGGCTGTGGTCCCACCCTGTGCCCCTCTGGACGAGGCTACCATGGCCTCGGCAGCCTGTGTTCCCTTACTAGGAAAAGAGTTACCCAGGGATGGAGTTCCTGCTGAGGCTCAGCAGAAACGAATCCGACTAGTAACCCACTAGTAATGAGGTTGCAGGTTCAATCCCTGGCCTCGCCAGTGGGTTACAGATCCTGCATTGCCATGAGCCATGGTATAGGTTCCAGACGTGGTTAGATGCAGTGTTGCTGTGGCTGTGTTGTAGGCCGGCAGCTACAGCCCCGATTTGACTCCTAGCCTGGAAACTTCCATATGCCTTGGGTGCTGCCCTGAAAAGGAAAAGAAAAAAGAAAAAAAGTGTGAAAATGCAAACCATAATAGATCACACCACACCACACACACCGGGATGGCTAGAATCAAAAAGGCAGATATTAACAAGTGTTTGTGAGGTTTAGGAGAAATTGGAACCCTCATAGACTGCTGATGGGATATAAAATGGTGCACCCATTTTTGAAAACAGTCTGGTAATTCGTCAAAAGGTTAATCATAGAGTTATCCTATGACCCAGCAACCCCACTCTTAGGTAAATACCCACAAGAAATGAAAATAGGTATCCACACAAAACTATGTGAATATTCCTAGCAGTATTATCCATAACAGTCACAAAGTGGAAGCTCAAATGTCCATCAACTGATGAAAGCATAAATTAGAATATCTGTTGCCAGAAACAATGTTCGGGACCCCCAAATACTCATGTGTTGAAATCTTAACCCCCTATGTGATGCAATTAAGAGGTGGGGACCTTTGGGAGGTGCTTAGGCCATAAGAGTGGAGCCCTCATGAGTGGGATTAGCACCCTTATAAAAAAGACCCCAGAGAGCTCCCTCACCCCTTCTGTTATGTGAGGACACAGCTAGAACCAGAAAGTGGGCTCTCGCCACACACCAAATCTACCTGAGCCTTGATTTTAGACTTCCCAGTCGCCAAAACTATGAAAAATAGATTTCTGTTCTTTTCAGCTACCCGGTATATGGTATTCCGTTAGAGCAGCTCAAGTGGGAAAGACACCCACACCACTGCAGTGATTTAGCAAAATAAAGACATCAAGTACCCATACACACTACAAAGAGATCAACCTGGAAAACATTATGCTGTGTAAAAGCAATCAGTCAAAGGGACACAAATCACTTGATGCCATTTATATAACACGACCAGAAGAGAATTATAGAAGAAGTAGACGAGTGGTTGCCTAGGACAAGGGGAAACAGGAGGGGGTGGGGGGGAAGTCACTGTTAATGGGTACAGGGTTTCCCTTGCAAGTGATGAGAAGGTGCTCAAATTGGTTACGATGATGCTTGCACAAATCTGCAAACATAATAAAGACTATTGAACTGTACAATTTAACTAAATTGTATGGCATTTGAATTGTACCACAAAAAGCTGTGTTTTTGTTGTTGTTGTTGTTGTTTTTATGCCTGTGTCATGGGAAAGTTCCTGGGCCAAGAATGGAACTCTAGTCACAGTAGGGACAATGCCAGGTCCTTAACCCACTGAGCCACCAGTGAACTCCAAATCTGCTACTTTGAAAAAGAACTATTAATACATATAACATGGATGACCCTCGAAATAATTATTCCGAATAAAGGAAGCCGTATTTTATCTTTTGTCTTTTTTTGTTTTTGTCTTTTGTCTTTTTAGGGCCGCACCTGTGGCAAATGGAGGTTCCCAGGCTAGGGATTGAATAGGAGCTACAGCTATGGGCTTATGCCACAGCCACAGCAATGCCAGATCCGAGCCGCATCCCTGACCATTACCACAGCTCACCACAATGCCAGATCCTTAACCCACTGAGCAAGACCAGGGATCGAACCTGCAACCTCATGGATCCTAGTTGAATTCGTTTGCATTGCACCACCACAGGAACTCCAGGAAGTCCTATATTAAAGAGTATATTCACAGAAGTCCTGTCGTGGCTCGGTGGTTAACGAATCAGACTAGGAACCATGAGGTTGCTGGTTCAATCCCTCGCCTTGCTCAGTGGGTTAACGATCCGGCGTTGCCATGAGCTGTGGTCGCATACGGGACTCAGATCTGGTATTACCATGGCTCTGGCGTAGGCCGGTGGCTACAGCTCCAATTAGACCCCTAGCCTGGGAACCTCCATACGCCCTGGGTGAGGCCCTAGAAAAGACAAAAAGACAGAAAAAAAGAGTACATTCTGTAGAATCCCATGTATGTAAAATGCAAAAAATCCAGGTAATACACATTATGGAAAGCAGATCACTGGCGGTCTTATTGCAGGAGGGAGCAATGGATTATCAAAGGGCTTGAGGAAAGCTTCGGAGTGAGAAATAACTTCACGATCTGGATTTTGGTGATGGTTTCATGACTCTATACACATGTTCAAATTCATCAAAGTCTATGACTTAAATATAGGCAGTTGTACATCACTTAACTTCAATAAGATGGCAACAAAAGGATCTGCTAAAAGCCACATCTGTATATGATCACAGAATCTCTATGTGTAGACAGACATACATGAAGGACCAGAAAGGTACCTGATAGACATACATCACAACAGGGGTTACCAGGGGGGAAGGGGGAGGAGGGGCCCTGAAAAGGGAGTATCCCTTTTACACTATATGCTCCTACATTTGTTCCATTTTGTATGAGATGATCTATATGGAATTTCAACAAAAGCTCAGAACATCATTTTTCATTTCAGAATAGCTAAATAAACATTCAACAGCAATAACAACACCAACTCCCAAAATAAAATGCCCCTGTTTGATAGGGAGGATCTTAAGCCGGTAGAGGCATGGACTCTGCAAAGCAGAAGCAACCTGGACGAGGGAGCATCACGATGACTATTTTGAGGGCCAAGAAGAGGGGCAGTGGGGGTGTGAGGCACCCAGTCCTGGGGAGACCTGCTCTGCCCTGACTTGGGGACATAGGGGTCAAGGACAGACAAATCAGAGCCAACCCAGGGCCGTTCTTCTGCCTCACAGGGAAGCGGGGCCAGCCCCTCGCTCTTGAGGGCAGCTTTCCTGTCACTGCAGTGAGGGATGCCCTGTGAGCATGCTCCTGCCCTGAGAGTCTGGGATTCTTTGTCTCTACATGCAGTTCCCTCCCCAGTTACAACCTGAAGACTTCGCATTTTTCTTTTCACTTTTTCATTTTAGGCTGCACTTTTGACATATGGAAGTCGTCGGGCTAGAGGTTACATCGGAGATGTACCTGCCAGCCTACAACAAGTCATAGTAACACTGGAAACAAGTAGCATCTGTAACCCACACCACAGCTCATGGCAACGCCAGATCCTTAACCCACTGATGAGGCCAGGGACCGAACTCGCATCCTCATGGATATTAGTTGGGTGGTCCATTACTGCTGAACCACAATGGGAACTCCAGACTTCTCATTCTGAAGGTCCCTGGGACAGCTGAGCCAAGACCTCCCACTCTCCTGGAAAGCTACTCTGCCAAACACTGGTTCACTCACTCACTCATTTCTCTGTCAATGTAGTCACCACAAACTGCTCATGCATTTATTTCATTGTGCACCCATCCAGTCATTTGTTCCTCCTGGAGACGCTCACAGGCCCCCACTGGCTGCGGACTGACCTGGGAGGGTGGATCCCTGGCCCAGAGCCACTTGCTCCAACTCTGCCACACTAATGGAGATTTCAGAGCTGACTCTGTTTAATTGGGTCTCTGGGACATCATCCCTGAAGCATCATCCCTCAAAGTGTCGAAGAGGGAGCATTTCCCCTGCCCCTCTCAATGGCCTTGGGGATTGTGCCGTCCCTCGGGCCAGGGAGCTTGGAAAGCTACCTGCTCCATTTGGCCCACCAGCTCCCCAGGAGCGGCCGCCCACTGGCATGGAACTGGGAACCAACCAGGTCAGGCAGCCCCCACTTGCCCAGAGTAAACTTTCGGGCTCCCTGTTCAGCCTCCAGCCCACCAGCATCTCCTAATTCCACCAAGCCTGCCATCCTTCGCAGAACCCCACTCAATTCCAAGTACTTCGTCTACTCCCACCAAATGCTAAACCAGCTCCTGTTAACTCCACCAACGTACAAACACTTCCCTGAATTCTACAAGAGCCCAGGCTTGTCTGCTTGGTGTGGAAAGATGGCTCCGTGTGAAACTCGGTGTCCTGCCCACTGTGCTTCCCTGGACGGAGGAGGTCCAGGCCTGCTTCTCTGACCTGTGTTCTCCCAGCTCCAGCCAGAGAAGGCTCCTGGTCCCTGACACATCTCCCAGGGAGCAAGGGACGTGGATCCGGCAGAGCCTGAACGTAAGTGGGAAAAAGTGGGGAAGTGGGGGCAGAGCAAGGGGCTGGGGGTCAGGAGCCCCAGGGAATGACTGGAGCCCTGGCGTCCCCCTCGAACTCTCTGCAGAGCTGGGCCAGCCCCTTCCCTCTCTCACCCTCAGTTCCCCGTGTAAATGCAGAGGGTAGGCTCGCTGATCTGTACGCCCTGCCACCCCCCAGCTTGGCAGGCGGCAGCCAGGTTAGGAAGAGCTCGGTGTTGGCAGCCGGCTTCTCACTGTCAATTTGTCTGAGCCCCAGAAAGTGGCAGCAGGTCAACACTTAGACTGTGGCCAGACCAGGGGCTTCACCTTGGCCTTCAGAACCAGGCCGAGGAGAGGAGGGGAGGGGAAGGGAGGGCATCGCTGTGGGCTGGCAGGGGTGGGCACAGGCAGGGGCCAGAGGAGGGAGCACCATCCACAGCCTCCTCCTCACCTCTTCCCACAGGGCCCCCCGACCCCCAGCAGCAGGAGAGAAGGCAGAGCTGGAGGCTCAGCACTCAGGCCAGAAGGCAGATGAGGCTCTGGGCGGGTCTGCTGACCATGCCCCTGCTCGGGGCTTCTGGGTCCTCTTGGGTCATCCCCAGAAGAGTCTGCTCCCCGCCCTCAGGGCTGTTTCTTGTTGAGCACAGTCCCTGCACAGCCTCCCCTGCCTGCTTTCCTCTCCCCACACCTCCTCTGGGCAGGGGCTGGGGAGGGGGACCGGTCCTGCTCTGTCCTCTGTAGCCCTGGCCCCGGTCCAAGGGTCTGCACTACCAGTTTGGTATTTGAATGTTTGAGTGTGCGTGTGTGTGTGTGTGTGTGTGTGTGTGTGTGTGTGTGTAAGAGAGCAAGAGTAAGTGCCTGCCGCACACACATATATTCAAGGGAGTGACCAAACACACATACACATAAGCTGTGAGTTGTACCTAACCCACAGGGGGATGTAGGCACCAGGCATTCAGGCACACGTCTGGCCACACATGCATGTGGGGGGTGTGTGGTAACGGGTGTGGGGTACGCATCCTCTCACGGGTAGCCAATGTTTGCCAGTGACATTAGGGGGAAGTTATGGTATGTGCAACCAGGCACAAAGGAAGCTGGGGCCTGAGCCAGCCACCAGGGATGCAGGAAAGCACCACACCTCCTCTGTGCCTGCCCCAGCCCTGCGGCTGCTGCTGCTACTCTGTGCACAGATGGCACCTCTCCAGCCTCAAATTTCTCCACTGAACCTGGAAGGGAGCTCGCAGCTCACACTCCCCTGACACCCTCAACCTCTCTAGACAGTCGGGCTGAGGCAAGACCTTCTGTGTGGAGTCCCAGCACTAGATCAGAGCTCTCCTCACTCAGAAGCTCCTTGGTCCCCAGGCAAGCTCTGGACGCCGCGTCTGTACGTGGCAGAGGACCGTCCACACGGGCCACCCAGCCTGGGCCGTGCTGGGCCAGAGAGATTCCAAATCAGAAAGGATTTTTGGACCCTTCCAGGGGCCTGACACAAAGAGAAAAGAGGAATCGTACGTCTCAGGAAGGAATGTGCTTCCAGGCACCAGAGATGGGCAAACAGAAGCAGGAAGGGGCGAGGTGTGGGAACTAGAGAGCACTTGTGCCCGGGAATGGTTGGGAGGCGGTGGTCAAGGTGCCCTCGGGTCCTCACTTGCTCCCCTAATGCTGAGCACAATGCCTGGCCTGAGGTAGGAACCCAGTCACTTCGGGTTTTTTTGTTTGTTTGTTTTCCTGGTGCTTTTTAGTTCTGCACTTGGGGCATATGGAGCTTCCCAGGCGAGGGGCTGAATTGGAACTGTAGCCACCAGCCACAGCCACAGCCATAGCCACACCAGATCCGAGCTGTGCCTGCAACCTATGCCACAACTCATGGCAACGCTGGATCCTTAACCCACGGAGTGAGGCCAGGGATCAAACCTGCAACCTTCATTTCCTCTGTGCCACAACGGGAATTCCCAATCACTTCCTGATACTAAAAGGAATAAACATGGGAGGACTAAGGGAAGGAAAGCCTCTCCCACAAGGGAGCCACTGACAGCACCTGGGGCTCAACCCAGAGCCAGGCTTGCGCAGTGCATCCCACGGTTGAGTGACATCGTGCCAAATACCCAAAACACTAAGCCAAGGTCAAGTCATGCTCCTCACTGGTGAGGAGATGGGGGGCGGTGGGGCGGGGGGACTTGGGAGCAGACATCCATCCAGTGCAATAACAGAACCAACAACACCTGGGGTTTAGCAGAAGCAACTACCAGCTCTGAACATGATGCCCCTGTCACACCATTAGCAGGGCTAGATCTAAACTCCCCTGGCCAGGGACCCTCCCTGTGGCCTCAGTTGCCCTACCTGCACAACGGGAGGTCCAACGAGTCACAGGAGCGTTTTCCACGCAGAGGCCTGGAAGCTCATGAGGTCTAAGCAGCCATGGCTCAGGTACGTAGAAAAGAAGAGGCTAGAGGCAGGGCCAAAAGGTCCATCAAGTTTTAGCTCAAAGAGACACGCTGAGGGCAGATTCGGAATGTCAGTCCACACACAGCAGCTGATGAAGCCGGACGAGACAGTTGGACGAGCCTCCAGGGTAGGCTCAGAGGCCAAGTGCCCCTCCAGTGCGAGGCACAGTGTGTGCTTCCTGTGAGGACACTCCCACTGACCTGCAGAGACAAGTCAGACTGCGCAGGCTGAGCAGAGGGATAAAGCAGAAGAGCATCCCCTGCAGCAGAAACAGTGTAAAGAAGCTCAGGCTTCCCTAAAGCCAGGAGGACCCTCGGAGACCACCTTGCTCCGGGATCCGCAAAGTGCGGTGCCTTGGCCAACATCGCCACCCACACCTACTGAGTCAGAAACGCCAGGGTGGAGCCAGACAGCCTGTCGTTTAACAAAGTTTCCAGGTGATTCCAAGAGTTGAGGACCTCTGAGCCAGCCCCTTGTTCCCAGACTGTGTTGGCACAATATGTCTCTGCAGCAGGTGAGCGGGTGCTCTGTAAAAGGAGGGTCTATGGGCAAATATGTTTGGGGATGCCACGCTCCACCCAGCTTTCAGAACGTCCCAAATCATGGCGTGTGTTCAAGGCTCTGAGAAGTCCTGCAGGAAAGCATTCACCATTGACTAACCCAGGGTTGTCTCAAGTTGATGTTTCACATCACCCACTAACATGTCCTTTACACTCTCCTAGGGACCTTCTGATCCAAACGAATCCTCCTGCCTCACATGGACAGATCACAGCCTAGAAGGATGGGGATTGCCCAAAGCTGCGGAGAGGGCGTCTCTCAGAGCTGGAAAAGACCCTAACATAATAGGCTTTGGCCCAAGAGAGACTCTGCGGGTGCCCCCTGCCACCCTGCCCCCTCCTCCCCTGCATCCCAGCTGGGCATCCCTCCAGAGCCCTTCAGAATGGAGCTGGCCAATTGGACCAAGGTCTCCGCGTTCTTTCTGAAAGGGTTTTCTGGATACCCAGCCCTGGAGCACCTGCTCTTCCCTCTGTGCTCAGCCATGTACCTGGTGACCCTGCTGGGGAACGCGGCCATCGTGGCGGTGAGCGTGCTGGATGCTCACCTGCACACACCCATGTACTTCTTCCTGGGCAACCTCTCCATCCTGGACATCTGCTTCACATCCTCCTTTGTGCCCCTGATGCTCGTCCACCTCCTGTCGGTCCAGAAGACCATCTCCTTCATCGGCTGCGCCATCCAGATGTGTCTGAGCCTCTCCACGGGCTCCACGGAGTGTGTGCTGCTCGCCGTCATGGCCTACGATCGCTACCTGGCCATCTGCCAGCCACTCAGGTACCCCGTGCTTATGAGCCACCGGCTCTGCTTGCTGCTGGCAGGGGCCGCCTGGGTCCTCTGTCTCTTGAAGTCAGTGGCTGAGACAGTCATCGCCATGAGGCTGCCCTTCTGTGGCCACCACGTGGTCAGTCACTTCAGCTGCGAGATCCTGGCAGTGCTGAAGCTGGCGTGCAGTGACACGTCAGTCAACGAGGGCTTCCTGCTGGTGGGCGCCATCCTGCTGCTGCCTGTGCCCCTGGCATTCATCTGTCTGTCCTACACGCTTATCCTGGCCACCGTCCTGAGGGTGCCCTCGGCTGCTGGGCGCAGAAAGGCCTTCTCCACCTGCTCGGCCCACCTGGCCGTGGTGCTGCTTTTCTATGGCACCGTCATCTTCATCTACATGAAGCCCAAGAGCAAGGAGGCCCGTGTCTCGGACGAGGTCTTCACGGTCCTCTACGCGGTGGTCACGCCCATGCTGAACCCCATCATCTACAGCCTGAGGAACAAGGAGGTGAAGGAGGCCACCAGGAAGGTGTGGGGCAGGACATGGACCTCCTGGTGAGCACGGACACGGCTCCGCAAGTTAGCAGGTGAGACCTTCATCCGCCTACAGTGAGGACAGGGAGGGGTGCGGGGCTCTGGGTCTGGAATCTTCATCCCAGAAAGGCAGCACCAAGTCCCCCTGATCCCGCCACAGAAGAGCTCGCAATCAATCGCCTCTGCTCCTTCCCCGCCAGTGCCCTAGGCCAGCTCTCAGCCTCACTCCCTGCATCTTCACACCAGCACCTGGCCTCACGACTTCACTCTCGTTCCCCCCATTCTATCCCCCAAGGGGGATCCGAGGGGCTCTCGTTGAAAAGTGCAGGTGATCCTGCCACGCTCCTGACTGACACCCCTCAGTGGCTCCCCAGAGCTCTCAGGGTGAAGTGTAAGGTGGAGCATTTGAGGCTCCCACAGGCTGGCCCTGTCTACTGCCCTCCCTGCCCTCTGCCCCACAGCCCCCTCCTGTCAGCCACACACACCAGCCTAGGGTGAATGTAAGCGAGCAGGACCCAATGGGGCCTTCCCTGGATAGAACTTCCATATGCCGCGGGTGCGGCCCTATAGAGTACCTAAAGAAAGGGGGGGGGGCAAAAGGCCCAAATAAAACCTGTGCTGGAGATATAATTTTACAAAAGAAGAAGAGGAGCATGGCAGTTTACACCTGTGGGAAGAACAAGGGAAAGGGACAGTGTGCACCTACCCACACCATGGGGAACAGAGTAAAGAAGAGGGCATTGAGGAGCTTAAAAGGGGGTGCAGGGGACACAAGTGGAACAGGAACAAGCTTTGCTGGGCACCCCACTTGAGGAACCGTGGTCTGCCCTCAACCCTTGGGGCTGTGGTCCCACCCTGTGCCCCTCTGGACGAGGCTACCATGGCCTCGGCAGCCTGTGTTCCCTTACTAGGAAAAGAGTTACCCAGGGATGGAGTTCCTGCTGAGGCTCAGCAGAAACGAATCCGACTAGTAACCCACTAGTAATGAGGTTGCAGGTTCAATCCCTGGCCTCGCCAGTGGGTTACAGATCCTGCATTGCCATGAGCCATGGTATAGGTTCCAGACGTGGTTAGATGCAGTGTTGCTGTGGCTGTGTTGTAGGCCGGCAGCTACAGCCCCGATTTGACTCCTAGCCTGGAAACTTCCATATGCCTTGGGTGCTGCCCTGAAAAGGAAAAGAAAAAAGAAAAAAAGTGTGAAAATGCAAACCATAATAGATCACACCACACCACACACACCGGGATGGCTAGAATCAAAAAGGCAGATATTAACAAGTGTTTGTGAGGTTTAGGAGAAATTGGAACCCTCATAGACTGCTGATGGGATATAAAATGGTGCACCCATTTTTGAAAACAGTCTGGTAATTCGTCAAAAGGTTAATCATAGAGTTATCCTATGACCCAGCAACCCCACTCTTAGGTAAATACCCACAAGAAATGAAAATAGGTATCCACACAAAACTATGTGAATATTCCTAGCAGTATTATCCATAACAGTCACAAAGTGGAAGCTCAAATGTCCATCAACTGATGAAAGCATAAATTAGAATATCTGTTGCCAGAAACAATGTTCGGGACCCCCAAATACTCATGTGTTGAAATCTTAACCCCCTATGTGATGCAATTAAGAGGTGGGGACCTTTGGGAGGTGCTTAGGCCATAAGAGTGGAGCCCTCATGAGTGGGATTAGCACCCTTATAAAAAAGACCCCAGAGAGCTCCCTCACCCCTTCTGTTATGTGAGGACACAGCTAGAACCAGAAAGTGGGCTCTCGCCACACACCAAATCTACCTGAGCCTTGATTTTAGACTTCCCAGTCGCCAAAACTATGAAAAATAGATTTCTGTTCTTTTCAGCTACCCGGTATATGGTATTCCGTTAGAGCAGCTCAAGTGGGAAAGACACCCACACCACTGCAGTGATTTAGCAAAATAAAGACATCAAGTACCCATACACACTACAAAGAGATCAACCTGGAAAACATTATGCTGTGTAAAAGCAATCAGTCAAAGGGACACAAATCACTTGATGCCATTTATATAACACGACCAGAAGAGAATTATAGAAGAAGTAGACGAGTGGTTGCCTAGGACAAGGGGAAACAGGAGGGGGTGGGGGGGAAGTCACTGTTAATGGGTACAGGGTTTCCCTTGCAAGTGATGAGAAGGTGCTCAAATTGGTTACGATGATGCTTGCACAAATCTGCAAACATAATAAAGACTATTGAACTGTACAATTTAACTAAATTGTATGGCATTTGAATTGTACCACAAAAAGCTGTGTTTTTGTTGTTGTTGTTGTTGTTTTTATGCCTGTGTCATGGGAAAGTTCCTGGGCCAAGAATGGAACTCTAGTCACAGTAGGGACAATGCCAGGTCCTTAACCCACTGAGCCACCAGTGAACTCCAAATCTGCTACTTTGAAAAAGAACTATTAATACATATAACATGGATGACCCTCGAAATAATTATTCCGAATAAAGGAAGCCGTATTTTATCTTTTGTCTTTTTTTGTTTTTGTCTTTTGTCTTTTTAGGGCCGCACCTGTGGCAAATGGAGGTTCCCAGGCTAGGGATTGAATAGGAGCTACAGCTATGGGCTTATGCCACAGCCACAGCAATGCCAGATCCGAGCCGCATCCCTGACCATTACCACAGCTCACCACAATGCCAGATCCTTAACCCACTGAGCAAGACCAGGGATCGAACCTGCAACCTCATGGATCCTAGTTGAATTCGTTTGCATTGCACCACCACAGGAACTCCAGGAAGTCCTATATTAAAGAGTATATTCACAGAAGTCCTGTCGTGGCTCGGTGGTTAACGAATCAGACTAGGAACCATGAGGTTGCTGGTTCAATCCCTCGCCTTGCTCAGTGGGTTAACGATCCGGCGTTGCCATGAGCTGTGGTCGCATACGGGACTCAGATCTGGTATTACCATGGCTCTGGCGTAGGCCGGTGGCTACAGCTCCAATTAGACCCCTAGCCTGGGAACCTCCATACGCCCTGGGTGAGGCCCTAGAAAAGACAAAAAGACAGAAAAAAAGAGTACATTCTGTAGAATCCCATGTATGTAAAATGCAAAAAATCCAGGTAATACACATTATGGAAAGCAGATCACTGGCGGTCTTATTGCAGGAGGGAGCAATGGATTATCAAAGGGCTTGAGGAAAGCTTCGGAGTGAGAAATAACTTCACGATCTGGATTTTGGTGATGGTTTCATGACTCTATACACATGTTCAAATTCATCAAAGTCTATGACTTAAATATAGGCAGTTGTACATCACTTAACTTCAATAAGATGGCAACAAAAGGATCTGCTAAAAGCCACATCTGTATATGATCACAGAATCTCTATGTGTAGACAGACATACATGAAGGACCAGAAAGGTACCTGATAGACATACATCACAACAGGGGTTACCAGGGGGGAAGGGGGAGGAGGGGCCCTGAAAAGGGAGTATCCCTTTTACACTATATGCTCCTACATTTGTTCCATTTTGTATGAGATGATCTATATGGAATTTCAACAAAAGCTCAGAACATCATTTTTCATTTCAGAATAGCTAAATAAACATTCAACAGCAATAACAACACCAACTCCCAAAATAAAATGCCCCTGTTTGATAGGGAGGATCTTAAGCCGGTAGAGGCATGGACTCTGCAAAGCAGAAGCAACCTGGACGAGGGAGCATCACGATGACTATTTTGAGGGCCAAGAAGAGGGGCAGTGGGGGTGTGAGGCACCCAGTCCTGGGGAGACCTGCTCTGCCCTGACTTGGGGACATAGGGGTCAAGGACAGACAAATCAGAGCCAACCCAGGGCCGTTCTTCTGCCTCACAGGGAAGCGGGGCCAGCCCCTCGCTCTTGAGGGCAGCTTTCCTGTCACTGCAGTGAGGGATGCCCTGTGAGCATGCTCCTGCCCTGAGAGTCTGGGATTCTTTGTCTCTACATGCAGTTCCCTCCCCAGTTACAACCTGAAGACTTCGCATTTTTCTTTTCACTTTTTCATTTTAGGCTGCACTTTTGACATATGGAAGTCGTCGGGCTAGAGGTTACATCGGAGATGTACCTGCCAGCCTACAACAAGTCATAGTAACACTGGAAACAAGTAGCATCTGTAACCCACACCACAGCTCATGGCAATGCCAGATCCTTAACCCACTGATGAGGCCAGGGACCGAACTCGCATCCTCATGGATATTAGTTGGGTGGTCCATTACTGCTGAACCACAATGGGAACTCCAGACTTCTCATTCTGAAGGTCCCTGGGACAGCTGAGCCAAGACCTCCCACTCTCCTGGAAAGCTACTCTGCCAAACACTGGTTCACTCACTCACTCATTTCTCTGTCAATGTAGTCACCACAAACTGCTCATGCATTTATTTCATTGTGCACCCATCCAGTCATTTGTTCCTCCTGGAGACGCTCACAGGCCCCCACTGGCTGCGGACTGACCTGGGAGGGTGGATCCCTGGCCCAGAGCCACTTGCTCCAACTCTGCCACACTAATGGAGATTTCAGAGCTGACTCTGTTTAATTGGGTCTCTGGGACATCATCCCTGAAGCATCATCCCTCAAAGTGTCGAAGAGGGAGCATTTCCCCTGCCCCTCTCAATGGCCTTGGGGATTGTGCCGTCCCTCGGGCCAGGGAGCTTGGAAAGCTACCTGCTCCATTTGGCCCACCAGCTCCCCAGGAGCGCCCGCCCACTGGCATGGAACTGGGAACCAACCAGGTCAGGCAGCCCCCACTTGCCCAGAGTAAACTTTCGGGCTCCCTGTTCAGCCTCCAGCCCACCAGCATCTCCTAATTCCACCAAGCCTGCCATCCTTCGCAGAACCCCACTCAATTCCAAGTACTTCGTCTACTCCCACCAAATGCTAAACCAGCTCCTGTTAACTCCACCAACGTACAAACACTTCCCTGAATTCTACAAGAGCCCAGGCTTGTCTGCTTGGTGTGGAAAGATGGCTCCGTGTGAAACTCGGTGTCCTGCCCACTGTGCTTCCCTGGACGGAGGAGGTCCAGGCCTGCTTCTCTGACCTGTGTTCTCCCAGCTCCAGCCAGAGAAGGCTCCTGGTCCCTGACACATCTCCCAGGGAGCAAGGGACGTGGATCCGGCAGAGCCTGAACGTAAGTGGGAAAAAGTGGGGAAGTGGGGGCAGAGCAAGGGGCTGGGGGTCAGGAGCCCCAGGGAATGACTGGAGCCCTGGCGTCCCCCTCGAACTCTCTGCAGAGCTGGGCCAGCCCCTTCCCTCTCTCACCCTCAGTTCCCCGTGTAAATGCAGAGGGTAGGCTCGCTGATCTGTACGCCCTGCCACCCCCCAGCTTGGCAGGCGGCAGCCAGGTTAGGAAGAGCTCGGTGTTGGCAGCCGGCTTCTCACTGTCAATTTGTCTGAGCCCCAGAAAGTGGCAGCAGGTCAACACTTAGACTGTGGCCAGACCAGGGGCTTCACCTTGGCCTTCAGAACCAGGCCGAGGAGAGGAGGGGAGGGGAAGGGAGGGCATCGCTGTGGGCTGGCAGGGGTGGGCACAGGCAGGGGCCAGAGGAGGGAGCACCATCCACAGCCTCCTCCTCACCTCTTCCCACAGGGCCCCCCGACCCCCAGCAGCAGGAGAGAAGGCAGAGCTGGAGGCTCAGCACTCAGGCCAGAAGGCAGATGAGGCTCTGGGCGGGTCTGCTGACCATGCCCCTGCTCGGGGCTTCTGGGTCCTCTTGGGTCATCCCCAGAAGAGTCTGCTCCCCGCCCTCAGGGCTGTTTCTTGTTGAGCACAGTCCCTGCACAGCCTCCCCTGCCTGCTTTCCTCTCCCCACACCTCCTCTGGGCAGGGGCTGGGGAGGGGGACCGGTCCTGCTCTGTCCTCTGTAGCCCTGGCCCCGGTCCAAGGGTCTGCACTACCAGTTTGGTATTTGAATGTTTGAGTGTGCGTGTGTGTGTGTGTGTGTGTGTGTGTGTGTGTGTGTGTAAGAGAGCAAGAGTAAGTGCCTGCCGCACACACATATATTCAAGGGAGTGACCAAACACACATACACATAAGCTGTGAGTTGTACCTAACCCACAGGGGGATGTAGGCACCAGGCATTCAGGCACACGTCTGGCCACACATGCATGTGGGGGGTGTGTGGTAACGGGTGTGGGGTACGCATCCTCTCACGGGTAGCCAATGTTTGCCAGTGACATTAGGGGGAAGTTATGGTATGTGCAACCAGGCACAAAGGAAGCTGGGGCCTGAGCCAGCCACCAGGGATGCAGGAAAGCACCACACCTCCTCTGTGCCTGCCCCAGCCCTGCGGCTGCTGCTGCTACTCTGTGCACAGATGGCACCTCTCCAGCCTCAAATTTCTCCACTGAACCTGGAAGGGAGCTCGCAGCTCACACTCCCCTGACACCCTCAACCTCTCTAGACAGTCGGGCTGAGGCAAGACCTTCTGTGTGGAGTCCCAGCACTAGATCAGAGCTCTCCTCACTCAGAAGCTCCTTGGTCCCCAGGCAAGCTCTGGACGCCGCGTCTGTACGTGGCAGAGGACCGTCCACACGGGCCACCCAGCCTGGGCCGTGCTGGGCCAGAGAGATTCCAAATCAGAAAGGATTTTTGGACCCTTCCAGGGGCCTGACACAAAGAGAAAAGAGGAATCGTACGTCTCAGGAAGGAATGTGCTTCCAGGCACCAGAGATGGGCAAACAGAAGCAGGAAGGGGCGAGGTGTGGGAACTAGAGAGCACTTGTGCCCGGGAATGGTTGGGAGGCGGTGGTCAAGGTGCCCTCGGGTCCTCACTTGCTCCCCTAATGCTGAGCACAATGCCTGGCCTGAGGTAGGAACCCAGTCACTTCGGGTTTTTTTGTTTGTTTGTTTTCCTGGTGCTTTTTAGTTCTGCACTTGGGGCATATGGAGCTTCCCAGGCGAGGGGCTGAATTGGAACTGTAGCCACCAGCCACAGCCACAGCCATAGCCACACCAGATCCGAGCTGTGCCTGCAACCTATGCCACAACTCATGGCAACGCTGGATCCTTAACCCACGGAGTGAGGCCAGGGATCAAACCTGCAACCTTCATTTCCTCTGTGCCACAACGGGAATTCCCAATCACTTCCTGATACTAAAAGGAATAAACATGGGAGGACTAAGGGAAGGAAAGCCTCTCCCACAAGGGAGCCACTGACAGCACCTGGGGCTCAACCCAGAGCCAGGCTTGCGCAGTGCATCCCACGGTTGAGTGACATCGTGCCAAATACCCAAAACACTAAGCCAAGGTCAAGTCATGCTCCTCACTGGTGAGGAGATGGGGGGCGGTGGGGCGGGGGGACTTGGGAGCAGACATCCATCCAGTGCAATAACAGAACCAACAACACCTGGGGTTTAGCAGAAGCAACTACCAGCTCTGAACATGATGCCCCTGTCACACCATTAGCAGGGCTAGATCTAAACTCCCCTGGCCAGGGACCCTCCCTGTGGCCTCAGTTGCCCTACCTGCACAACGGGAGGTCCAACGAGTCACAGGAGCGTTTTCCACGCAGAGGCCTGGAAGCTCATGAGGTCTAAGCAGCCATGGCTCAGGTACGTAGAAAAGAAGAGGCTAGAGGCAGGGCCAAAAGGTCCATCAAGTTTTAGCTCAAAGAGACACGCTGAGGGCAGATTCGGAATGTCAGTCCACACACAGCAGCTGATGAAGCCGGACGAGACAGTTGGACGAGCCTCCAGGGTAGGCTCAGAGGCCAAGTGCCCCTCCAGTGCGAGGCACAGTGTGTGCTTCCTGTGAGGACACTCCCACTGACCTGCAGAGACAAGTCAGACTGCGCAGGCTGAGCAGAGGGATAAAGCAGAAGAGCATCCCCTGCAGCAGAAACAGTGTAAAGAAGCTCAGGCTTCCCTAAAGCCAGGAGGACCCTCGGAGACCACCTTGCTCCGGGATCCGCAAAGTGCGGTGCCTTGGCCAACATCGCCACCCACACCTACTGAGTCAGAAACGCCAGGGTGGAGCCAGACAGCCTGTCGTTTAACAAAGTTTCCAGGTGATTCCAAGAGTTGAGGACCTCTGAGCCAGCCCCTTGTTCCCAGCAGCAGGTGAGCGGGTGCTCTGTAAAAGGAGGGTCTATGGGCAAATATGTTTGGGGATGCCACGCTCCACCCAGCTTTCAGAACATCCCAAATCATGGCGGTGTGTTCAAGGCTCTGAGAAGTCCTGCAGGAAAGCATTCACCATTGACTAACCCAGGGTTGTCTCAAGTTGATGTTTCACATCACCCACTAACATGTCCTTTACACTCTCCTAGGGACCTTCTGATCCAAATGAATCCTCCTGCCTCACATGGACAGATCACAGCCTAGAAGGATGGGGATTGCCCAAAGCTGCGGAGAGGGCGTCTCTCAGAGCTGGAAAAGACCCTAACATAATAGGCTTTGGCCCAAGAGAGACTCTGCGGGTGCCCCCTGCCACCCTGCCCCCTCCTCCCCTGCATCCCAGCTGGGCATCCCTCCAGAGCCCTTCAGAATGGAGCTGGCCAATTGGACCGAGGTCTCCGCGTTCTTTCTGAAAGGGTTTTCTGGATACCCAGCCCTGGAGCACCTGCTCTTCCCTCTGTGCTCAGCCATGTACCTGGTGACCCTGCTGGGGAACGCGGCCATCGTGGCGGTGAGCGTGCTGGATGCTCACCTGCACACACCCATGTACTTCTTCCTGGGCAACCTCTCCATCCTGGACATCTGCTTCACATCCTCCTTTGTGCCCCTGATGCTCGTCCACCTCCTGTCGGTCCAGAAGACCATCTCCTTCATCGGCTGCGCCATCCAGATGTGTCTGGGCCTCTCCACGGGCTCCACGGAGTGTGTGCTGCTCGCCGTCATGGCCTACGATCGCTACCTGGCCATCTGCCAGCCACTCAGGTACCCCGTGCTTATGAGCCACCGGCTCTGCTTGCTGCTGGCAGGGGCCGCCTGGGTCCTCTGTCTCTTGAAGTCAGTGGCTGAGACAATCATCACCATGAGGCTGCCCTTCTGTGGCCACCACGTGGTCAGTCACTTCAGCTGCGAGATCCTGGCAGTGCTGAAGCTGGCGTGCAGTGACACATCAGTCAACGAGGGCTTCCTGCTGGTGGATGCCATCCTGCTGCTGCCTGTGCCCCTGGCATTCATCTGTCTGTCCTACATGCTTATCCTGGCCACCATCCTGAGGGTGCCCTCGGCTGCTGGGCGCAAAAAGGCCTTCTCCACCTGCTCGGCCCACCTGGCCGTGGTGCTGCTTTTCTATGGCACTTTCATCTTGATGTACTTAAAACCCAAGAGCAAGGACGTCCATGTCTCGGACAAGGTCTTCACGGTCCTCTACGCGGTGGTCACGCCCATGCTGAACCCCATCATCTACAGCCTGAGGAACAAGGAGGTGAAGGAGGCCGCCAGGAAGGTGTGGGGTGGGACATGGACCTCCCGGTGAGTGCGGCCATGGCTCCGCAAGTTAGCAGGTGAGACCTTCATCTGCCGACAGTGAGGACAGGGGCTGTGAGTCTGGAATCTTCATCCCAGAAAGGCAGCACCAAGTCCCCCTGATCCCGCCACAGAAGAGCTCGCAATCAATCGCCTCTGCTCCTTCCCCGCCAGTGCCCTAGGCCAGCTCCCAGCCTCACTCCCTGCATCTTCACACCAGCACCTGGACTCACGATTTCACTCTCGTTCCCCCCATTCTATCCCCCAAGGGGGATCCGAGGGGCTCTCGTTGAAAAGTGCAGGTGATCCTGCCACGCTCCTGACTGACACCCCTCAGTGGCTCCCCAGAGCTCTCAGGGTGAAGTGTAAGGTCTTCAGTGGGGCAATCAAGTTCCCCCCAGGCTGGATCTGCTGGCCCTGTCTACTGCCCTCCCTGCCCTCTGCCCCATAGCCCCCTCCTGTCAGCCACACACACCAGCCTAGGGTGAGTGTAAGCGAGCAGGCCTCTACAGCCCCTTCCCATGATTGACTTCCACACATGTCCTCCGTCTGCCCTTCGTCTGCAGAAAAATTTTAGTCAAAGAATAAATTTAGGAGTTCCCCTAATGGCTCAGCAGTAACAAACACAGCTAATAACCATGAGGTTGCAGGCTTGATCCCTGGCCTTGATCAGTGGGTTAGCGATCTGGAGTTGACATGAGCTGTGGTGTAGGTCGGTAAGGCGGCTCGGATTCCACATTGCTGTGCCTGTGGTGTAAGACAGAGGTTGCCGCTCCAATTAGACCCCTAGCCTGGGAAATTCCATATGCCATAGGTGCAGTCCTAAAAAGACCAAAAAAATAAAATCAATCAATCAATAAATAAATGAGAGAAAGAGAGAGAATTCATTTAGTCAGGAATGGAAAAAATCAAGAAAGACAAAATCAGTCAAGCAAGACAAAATAATAGTTTAGCTGTTCAGCGAAGTCAAGGACTCGTAGTTCTCCTCTGAGACTATAGATAATATTCTGAGCTTTGTCTTTTAAGCTGTTTTGCAGCTACTGAAACCCCCACCTGGTGGAAGAAGCTAACTGGATGCTGCCCACAAGCATATAGACCCCAGACCAGTTGGAACCAGAGGGTTGATCGTGCTGGCTCCCAATTACCTCATCACCAACCAATCAGAAGAATGTCCACGAGCTGACCATGCCCCATTCCTTGAACACTATGACTCGTCACTCTCCCCTCCAGGGTGGGACACAGTTTTGAGGACACTAGTCTGCCGTGGCCCCCTTTGCCTGGCAAAGCAATTAAGCTACTCTTTTCTACTCCACCCAAACTTCTGTCTCCGTGATTCAATTCAGTGCCGGTGTACAGAAGCTACGTTTCAGTGACACAAGCCTCGGTATTGCCCAGCATGGCCCAGCTCTGGGCCCTTCTTGTTTCTCCCTGTAAAGCAGCCCCCACCCAGCACACAGCTCCATGTGTTAGAAGGACTACCTGAACTTCTAAAAAAAATATATATATATATAATGTCCCTGTGCTATACAGTAGGTCCTCCTTGTGTTTCTATTTAGATATAGTAGTATGTAACTGTTAAACCCAAACTCCTAATTAATCCCTCCCCCATAATCTCAAGTTTCATCTTTTCTGTGTGTGTGTTTTTTAGGGCCACACCTGTGGCATATGGAGGTTCTCAGGCCAGGGGTTAAATAGGAGCTACAGCTGCTGGCCTACACCAGAGACACAGCAACGCCAGATCCAAGCTGCGTCTGTGACCTACATCACAGCTTGTGGTGATGCTGGATCCTTAAACCACTGAGCAAGGCCAGGGATTGAACCAGCAACCTCATGGTTCCTAGTCGTTTCTGCTGAGCCATAATGGGAAGTCCTTTTTTGTGTGTGTGGGGGGGGGTTTGTTTTTGTTTTTGTTTTTGTTTTGTTTTTTTAGAGCCACACCCATGGATGGCATATGGAGATTCCCAGGCTAGGGGTCTAATTGAAGCTGCAGCTGCTGGCCTACACCACAGCTGCCCACACCACAGCAACTCAGGATCTGAGCCTCGTCTGCAACCTATACCAGCTCCTGGCAACACTGGATCCTTAACCCACTGAGCGAGGTCAGGGATAGAACCCACATCCTCATGGATACTTGTCCGGTTCATTGACCTCTGAGCCCTGAAGGGAACTCAAGGTCCATCTTGAATGCCACCTCTACCAGGAAGCCTTCCCATACTGCACTGCTCACTGAGCTCCTGCTTTACTTTCAGTGTTATTGTAAGAGCAGGTTGTGTCGGATTCCACTCTGCTCCAAGGTCCAGCCCTGCCCAATCCCAGGCCCACATAGTTTTCTTTAAAAAATAGAAAACACATCAATGTAGGGGAAACAATGGCAGAGTCAGGGGTCCTTCCCAATCTGAGCAGGGCTGAGATGAAGTTCACAGATGACAGGCATGGCCTAGTGACTTGGGAGGTGACAGCAGAGGCAGTGATGAGCCTTAACATCCAAGATTTCCAGACCCACCCAGCCACCAGGGTACCAATGACCCTGAGCAGCCCAGGGGCCTGGATTCCTGTGTCCCTTTAACAGCAGCAGCAGCAGCTTCTGGTGCCTTCCTGCCTGGCATCCAGGCCTCACCCGGTTTGGGGAGACTCTACCCTTCCTCCCTGTACCCCCTAGGGCCCTCCCACAGCAACCCCTTCCCAGATTTCCTCTATGAAAGCTCCGTGAACATGCGGTAGAAATGGACTTGGACTCGGAGAGCAGCTCCCTTCCCGGCCCCCTCTGGCCTCAGTGGCACCGCCCCTGTGATGGGAGAACTGGCCTGTCCCCTGGCTCTAAGGAAGCCCTGGCTTGAGCCCTCGGTTTCCCTCAGTCCCTCTTTCTGCTTCCTCTGTTGGTTGGAACAGAGCCCAGTTGCAGCCCATGGCCTGACCAAGCCAGGGTGAATGCTGCTAAGACATTCTGCTGCTGGGCCTCTGCTGCTAAGACAGGAGTTTGGGTTTTAGCCTGTGAGGATTGGGGGTTTACAATAACACTTTTAGAAAGGTCACCAGTTAGATACCATTCTTCACCATGAAATTGGAGAAGAATTTTTTTAAATGTCTGTTGTTAGAGCTCCCGTCGTGGCTCAGTGGTTAACGAATCTGACTAGGAACCATGAGGTTGCGGGTTCGATCCCTGGCCTTGCTCAGTGGCTTAAGGATCCGGCGTTGCTGTGAGCTGTGGTGTAAGTCGCAGATGTGGCTCAGATCCCACGTTGTTATGGCTCTGGCATCAGCCTGCAGCTACAGCTCCAATTCGACCCATAGCCTGGAAACCTCCATATACCGCTGGAGTGGCCCAAGAAATGGCAAAAAGACAAAAAAAACAAACAAACAAAAAACATCTGTTGTTAACTATGGTGCAGTGAGGTAGGGAATGTCATATACTGCTGGTGAGGCTAGGAATGAATGAATTTGGACTTACTGCAAAGTAAGATACAGGCATGAATCAAGAGACTTTAAAACATCAGACATTTTGACCCAAACCTTGACTTCTAGGAATCAATCTAAGAAAATTATTAGAGGGGCAGTCAAAGATTTATGAACATACACGTATATGAATCATGACATTACTTATGGTAATGAAAAAATTCTAAGAATCTTAATGTCCAACCATAGAAAAATTTTTAAATAAATTCTGGTGGAGCCCAGGGACAGACTGTGACACAGTCATTAGACATCTTATTTTTTGAAGAATATTTGATTATGGGAAATACTCATACTGTAATTAATAGAAAAAGGCAGAATATAAGTTTGTATTCAGTATAATCCCAATCTTTAAAGGTGTTTTTCTTGTGAATCTATGAATAAGCATGTATTTAGACGATTCTGGAAAACTATGACAAAATAGTAACTAACAGGTCTTTCCTCTGGGAGCTGAGGTTACAGATAAATATTGTTTTCTTCATTATTCTTTCCAATATTGTCCAATAGCTCTAAAATGAATGTGGCTTTGAAATTTAAAAATGTTGTTATTATTTGTGAGAAATGGAAGGTCACCTGGCTCCAGAGCAGAGCACAGATGAGACAGCTTAGCCTGACAGCAGCAAGTGAGGGAACTGTTGCCATAACACAGGCACTGATGAGGCCTGAACTCGCTGGACTGTCAGGCGGGGAGGCAGAAGCTGGGAAACGTTGGGGACAATCAGCTGACTGCAGAGGTGACTGAAGGAGAGAGGGGCAGTGGTTGATGCCCAGGATTCTGGCATATGTGGGTGAATGGCACTCCGACCTGAGAGACACTAGATGGGCAAGACGAGAGAAGCAGGTTGGAGGGGTGGGGGTAGGGGGTGCTGAGCTTGTTTAAAGCACTGACCTGGGCATCCATGGGGCAGCAAGAGGGGTCCATTCCTGAGCAACTGGAAGATACATGGTGACAATATTTTACTTTGACCTGTGTTCTTAACAACAACAATAAAATTCTAAGAGACAAATCATGGTGCAGTGGAAATGAATCCAACTAGTATCCATGAGGATGTGGGTTCGATCCCTGGCCTCGCTCAGTGGGTTAAGGACCCAGCATTGCCATGAGCTGTGGTGTAGTTCACAGAAGTGGCTCAGATAGTACATTGCTGTGGCTGTGGGGTAGACCAGTGGCTACAGCTCCAATTCAACCACTAGCCTGGGTACCTCCATATGCTGTGGGGGCAGCCCTAAAAAGCAAAAAAAAAAAACAAAAAAACAAAACACAAATCATGGTCTAATGGGAAAATTTGCATCTGCTACCAATTTATTTCAGGCTGTTTTTTGGTCTCCAAACTGTGTCAAGGCGTCGTTCTTTATTGGGAAGGAAAGAGAAGGACATGGGAAGGGAAATGGCAAGGGGAACCTGTAGAAACTCATGCACTTGGCTCAGCCGCTGACTTCATGGTCCCACACAAGTGCTCAGGGGTCTCACCCTGGACTTTACGAATAACGTTATTTTTAAATAACAATTCATTTTCCTTAACCTTTCATGGGCGCTGGTCCCCATAGCACTCCTGGAAGGAGACTCATATCACAGCCCAGGACGCTGAGGCTTAGGGCAGGGGGTCAAGGGGCAGGGCTGCCATGAGACCCAGTCTTCAGATCCTCTGTCCAGAGTCCCTCCTGGGCCCACCTCACCCAGCCAGGGCCCTCCTGGGACAACACAAGGAACCTGGGATCTCTAAAGCCCCTTAGCTGCCATATCTGCAAATGCGTGTAGTTGCAGAGTTTGAACTTTAAATTGGGCAGGGACTGCGAGGTCCCCGAGGGCAAGGAACATGTGAGCTAAATGCCAAGGGACCGAGAGACTGGCCCTGGGGGCCTCGGCCCTGGCCCAGCCCAGCACAGAGTATCTTCTGGTGAGGAACTCACTTCCTTGCTCTCAAGGTCACTTACTCTCCCAAGCCTCGGGTCATCTCACCTGGCAGTCGCTCCAGCCACCTGCCTGCACTAATGCCACTGGCCCAGTAGGTAGGAGGTAAGGAGAACCCATCCAGTACATTGACTTTTCTCATGAAATCTTTTCTTTTTATTTTTTATTTTTTGCTTTTTAGGGCCGCATCTGGGGCATATGGAGGTTCCCAGGCTAGGGGTCGAATCAGAACTGTAGTTGCCAGCCTATACCACAGCCACAGCAGAGGGGGATCCGAGCCGCGTCTGTGACCTACACCACAGCTCTGGCAATGCATGGTCCTTAACCCACTGAGAGAGGCCAGGGATAAAACCTGCAAGCTCATGGATGCTGGCTGGATTCGTTTCTGCTGAGCCACGACGGGGACTTCCTGAAGTCTTTTTTAAACATACAAAAAACAGAATATCTGCTTGGGGAAGGGAACGTAATGGTAGGAAGAACATCAGCTACCACTTACCAAACCCTTAACCACATTCCAAGCTCTGTGCTTTCATTGGATCCTCAAAATAACCCCACAAGGAAATACCATTCTTATCTCCACGTTAAAGGTAAGGAAGCTGAGGCTGACAGAACCACTAGCTGTTTTGAGAGAGAAGTGCACACAACACACTAAGGGTGCTAACGGCGGTGTGAGCATCCCATTGTCAGGATGTACATGTCTGTAGAGGTATCTGAGAAGGCCGCACAGAGGTGTGTGTGAGCTGAGCCTGGGAGGGTGAGTGGAAGAGAAAGGCTGCTCCAGCCTGAGGAAGGGACACGAGAAGGACAAGACAGGAGCCTGAGGGGTCTGTTCATCAGTTCACTCAGGGAGGCTGCAGCAGGCATGTGGGCAGGGATGTACAGGAGTGAGGCAGGGGCGGGGGCGGGGGGGGCGGTGGCAGGCCAGGGCCTGATCACAAAAGCTATCATGTGCCTCTGCCATTCCCATTCGGGCTTTTTGTTGGAGACAAGGGTGGGGAAGAGAAATGCAGAGTCAGGTGGGTTCCCACATTTTACCTGCCTGAAAACACCCCCACACCTGTGCCCAATGTCAGGATTTGAGTTTAACAGGGTTTTGCTTTTTTTTTTTTTTTTTTTTTTTTTTTGTCTTCTTAGGGCTGCACTTGCAGCATATGAAAGTTCCCAAGCTAGGGATAGAATTGGAGCTGCAGCTGCCAGCCACAGTCCCAGCCACAGCCAGAGCCACACCAGATCTGAGCCACATCTGGGACCTACACCACAGCTCATGGCAATACTGGATCCTTAACCCACTGAAAGAGGCCAGGGATCAAGCCCACAACCTTGGGGATACTAGCCAGGTTTGTTATGGAGCCAAAGTGGGAACTCCAACAGGGCTTTTTGTAGCAACACACCCGACAAAGACCAAGCTCTTATAACTGAACCTGAAACTAAGCTGTGGGCTTAATCCAGCCATAGGAAGTAATATCCTAGAAAAGATGCTTCCTTTTAACTTCTTTCCAGACCTCGAGTCTTATTTGGTCTTTACATCCCAGACTCAAAGGGACTCTCAGAAGTTTCTAAAGCCCAGAGAGAGGAAGGGACGTGTCCAAGGTCACCAAGAGAGCAACAAATGAGTATCGATTCTGCTAGACAGAAGCTGCGTCTGCCTCTGCTAGATTCCCAGCACCCAGCACACAGTACGTGCTCAGTAACAATCTGCTGAGTGACCGAGTGGCTGACCCATCACACTCGGCAATTCTTTTTGTTTAACCAAACTTCAGCAAGAGAATAGCTACCTTCAAATGTTTATGCGGATAAGATTTAGGGTTGGTTGCTGACCCAGGTTAATCACCTACTCCTGTATGTTCCAGACACTCTCTTAATAATCACCCTGTTTCAGGCTGGAGGAGGGAAAACCAGCACAGGCCCTGGGGAGGGAGGGGTCGTGAAGATGCTGGAGCTCTGGTCCAGGAGGTGGCGAGCACAGAGCCAGCAGGTAGCTGTGACTGAGGACACAGTCTTTGATCTGGAGCCTTGGTGCCGAGTGGCTCACCAGCACTTTTCTGTGTGTTTCTCATCTGAGCCACACAGCATCCCCTTTTTTCAGAAGAAAATGGAATCTCGGAGCCGGGTGATTTGGTATCACACAGCTAGTTAGTGCAGAAGCTGGGGTGCAAGGCTGGGTTGTTTGAATCGGGCATTGAATATCTGGAGCCACTGCCCTTGGCAGCACCTGAAGGAATGAGACAGAGTCCTGCAGTAGATGAGACAGGTGCACAGCACAAGAAGAGGGAGGATAGCCAAGGGCTGTGGGGGCACAAGGAGGGAGCAGGTAACTCTGCAGGGGCAGGAGGGAGAAGCAGGAGGAGAGATGGAGCTGGGCTCTGAAGAGGAAGCAGAGATGCCCCCACCCCGGGGGAAGAGAGGGAGGACTTGTCTACAAGAGGGAACTTCTTAGGCAAAGACGTAGCTGGGACAAGACATGGTTTATTCAGGAGAGGGTGAACCCATCAGCCCCTACAAATGATAGATGCAATTAAGTAGGAGGAATGAAGAGGAAAGATCCACCGGTCCTGAAGGATGGATAGGACTCCAATGTTGTCACAGGACACTGGACTCACAGTCAATCCAGGAGTGAAGGGACCGAGGAAGGGGGTAATTCTATCTTCTAAAAGGTTAAAGTTCACCCTCAGCTCCTATTTCTCCCTCAGACCAGGGATCACCTGGACCAGAAAACAGCTTTCCCACCTAACACTTGACCCCTGCCTCCCACCTGACACAGGCATTTCCCAAGGAGGCTGAGACCAGCTCAAAGAGCAATGAAAGTAACTTGGGTGAAGACAGCAGCCCCTTCCCACCCTGTCTTTATAAAGCTAGTCAGTGACCAGAAGTACCTCAGCCAGATTAGAACCTAGCTTTCTCTCCTTGTGTGATGTTATTGCCAACATCGTGTGTCCTCGAGAGCAGTATGGAAGCCAAGAAGTGAGTCACTTGGCTTTCACGACTAGGGTTAAATGCTATGATCAGTGGCTCTATTGGGATATGTATGTTTTTGTACGTTCTTTTAAAAACCAATGGACGGTCTGTGATTCCCTAAGGAGAGATAACCAGGAATCAGACGTACACATCCAATGGAGTGGAAATGGTCAACACGTACACCCAAAGAAACATGAGGTGAGCATCATTCATCAGCCATCCACCTTCCAGAGCTCATCTCACCTAATTCAAGGAAAGGGGGCAGCATGAGTGACAGGCATGGCATCTTTTTGTCCACTTACATGTATTACTGCTGTAGCCCCAGCACCTAAACAACACCTAGAACAGAGTAGGCAGTCAAGGAACATTCAGTGAGTGAATGAATCTGAAATACTATGGGTATAAGTCAGCCATGTGAAGTCATAACCTAGAGAAGATGCTTCCTCTTAACAGCCAAGAATGCTTTAGATTCTAAAAGAGCATGTAAACCATGAATCCTACACTAGTATCTCCCCTGAGCCCACTGTGAGGAGAAGAGAGAAGAGCCTTGGGGATTAGAATGGGCCCCACTTCCCCCAAGTGACAACAAAACTGCAGAGCTGAGAGGGCATCTTGCAGCCTTGAAGTCCACTCGCTTGTTACACTGATGCTGAGACTAAATTCCAGACGCAGGGCTGGCCTGCCCCAGGTCACACATCTAGGTTGCTTGGCTCCCAGACTAGCCAGTGCCCTTTCCAACACCCCTGTGGTCCAGCTGGGAGAGGAGGGAGAATGAGATGGGTCAGGCAAACCAGACGGCGGTGGCGGAGTACGTCCTGCTGGGGCTACACGAGCACCACAACCTAGAGCTGGTCCTGTTTGTGCTCTGCCTGGGCATCTACTCCATCAATGTGCTGGGGAACACCCTCCTCTTTGGGCTGAACCTGCTGGACCCCCGCCTGCACAGCCCCATGTACTTCTTTCTCAGCAACCTCTCCCTCATGGACCTCTGTGGCACATCCTCCTTCGTGCCCCTCATGCTGGTCAACTTCCTGAAAACCCAAAGCACCATCTCCTTCCCTGGCTGCGCTTTGCAGATGTACCTGACCCTGGCACTGGGCTCCACGGAGTGCCTGCTCCTGGCCGTGATGGCGTGTGACCGATATGTGGCCATCTGCCAGCCGCTTCGGTACTCAGCGCTCATGAGCAGGCAGACGTGTGCGTGGATGGCGGCGCTGAGCTGGGGGACCGGCTTTGCCAACTCTCTGCTGCATTCCATTGTCACCTGGAGCCTCCCCTTCTGTGGCCACAATGTCATCAACCACTTCTTTTGTGAGATCTTGGCAGTGCTGAAACTAGCCTGTGAGGACATCTCTCTCAATGCACTGCTAACACTGACCACCACTGTCCTGACCCTGGCCCCGCTGCTGCTCATCTGCCTGTCCTACGTTTTCATCCTTGCTGCCATCCTTCAGGTGCCCTCTGCTGCCGGCCGGCGCAAAGCCTTCTCCACCTGCTCTGCCCACCTCACGGTGGTGGTGGTTTTCTATGGGACTATCTGTTTCATGTATTTCAAGTCCAGGTCCAAGGATCCCACCATGGATAAGATTCTCGCACTGTTCTATGGACTCGTGACACCCTCACTGAACCCCATCATCTACAGCCTGAGGAATGCAGAGGTGAAGGCTGCCACCATAGCTCTTTTGAGGGGAGATCTGCTCTCCAGGAAAATGTCCCACTTTTCCTGCCGCTCTCTAACTCTGTTGGGCAGGACAGGCTAGGTTATCCCGCGGTCGTGACTACAGAATTTCAGGGGTTTAAAACCACAAAGGTTTTTTTCTTGCCCATGCTGCGAGTCCATTGCAGGTTGGCTGGGGGATCTGCTCTGCATTGGCCACACCATTCTATAGTCAGCTCAGGGGCTCCTAAAATTTTCTAGAGACTTCACTGGCTGCTGCCAGGTTAATCATGGCAGGAAAGCGCTGGTTGGCTCCCATGTGGTGGTTTTGGTTTGGGTCAAGCTAACCAGGTCAGAACCACGCCTCCCGGAATTTTCTTCCTTTCTGGATTAGATTTGACCAGGAGGGAAATCTGCATGAGATCAGAAGGCAGGGGCAAAGCTGCATCGCTAAGCGGGAGGAGAACAGGGCCTTACCTGCTGTTAGCGCAGCGGCCAACTCCAGCTGCTCTGCGTCCTGTGTCAGGTGCAGCTCCAGCTCCAAGGCAGAGTGCCAGCTCCTCCTGCAGGCCACCAGTGTCACTGAAGCTGAAGGCAGTGAGGGCCAGACATAGGTTCCAGTTTGTCTTCTGGGTGCTGGTCTGTCCCTACCTCCCCCTACACGCCAGCCAACTCAACCATTGGTTCAACACCAAGTGCAGAGGCACAGCTTTGCCCAGGAGAACCAACTGTTCCCACAATCTATAGCTTTATTCTCTATTCAAACCCCTTAAGCCACTCACAGTGGTCCTGCTACTTTGGTCAAACTCTGGCTGACTCATCACAAGTTCAATCAAGAACTTGTGACGTTTCCCTATTACCACAGCATGAGGCCCAAATTCTTCAGCTGAGTCCTCAGCGGCTTCTTCGGCTGGACGGTCCACTAACCCCTTCACACAGCCATCCCCTCCTCACTACAGTATCTGCCCGAACCTCCGTGTCCTGCTCGTGGTGGCCTCTGTGAGACCTGGAACTATTTTCAGAGCCAGCTAGACACCGAATCTCCCACATATCCTTTCCTTGTGCATTTTTTTTTTTTTTTTTTTGTCTTTTTGCCTTTTCTTGAGCCACTCCCGCAGCATATGGAGGTTCCCAGGCTAGGGGTTTAATCGGAGCTGTAGCCACTGGCCTACACCAGAGCCACAGCAACGTGGGATTCGAGCCACGTCTGCGACTTATACCACAGCTCACAGCAATGCCAGATCCTTAACCCACTGAGCAAGGCCAGGGATCAAACCCGCAACCTCATGGTTCCTAGTCGGATTCGTTAACCACTGTGCCACAACAGGAACTCCATTTCCTGGTGCACTTTGAAGGGGATCTCCTTCCTTTATGCCCCATAGCCCTTTGTTGGACCCTTTCCTCACATCTATGCCATTCTGCTTGGCATTCATAATATTTCCCCACAGTGTACGCTCCTGGAGGGCAGGATTCAACCAGGTCCAGCTCATCTCTGCAGCTCCCAGAGGTTTCCCTAGCGAGGGTTACTGAACTGAACTGTCACTCAGGAGCCCGCACAATGTCACATCTGGGGAGCCTGTGCTGTGGAGCCTGCTCTAGGCAGTTGCAAGCAGTCAGGGGTCTTTGTCCGATTGTGTGGACAGACACATGCAAGGAGCAGCAGTACCTGATGGCCATGGTCCTGTATTCCAGGAAGTCCTGAAACAAGTCAGGAAATGACAAAGGACCCCCATTTGGGGAGCCAGGGTCCCAGACCTGGTTCAGCTGCTCTGCCCAGCACAGCCTTCTTGCTGGCCCTCTCCCTCCAGGAATCCCCGTTGCTGTAAGCTCGGATCCTGCATTGCTGTGTCTGTGGCATAGGCCGGCAGCTACAGCTCCAATTGGACCCCTAGCCTGGGAACCTCCATATGCTGCAGGTGTGGCCCTAGAAAAGACAAAAAGACACACACACAAAAAAAACAATCTGAAAAAATAAAACAACACACCAATTTGATCATGCCCTTCACCTTGTTGGTCAAGTGAAAACGCAGAGCAGGACCTCAGGGTAAAAATGGCCTTGACGTGTGTCTGGTAGCCAAGGTCTCATGGGCCTTTGCAGGTGGCACAGAAATGGTGGAGAGCCTCCGGACTACAGGGTTCTGCAGATGGGGGCAAGAAACTGCTCTGGGATGGTCTGCCTGCTCCTCTGACTGGGGACCAGATGGGATGATGCAAACCTCAGGGGAGGTGCATCCTAGGGACCTTGGTTGACCAGAGAGAACGCCCACCCAACGTCTCTGTGTTATGTAAGACCTTCGGGACTCAGCTGTGACCTTTGTGGAAAAAGAAGAAATCCCAAATTGACAAAAAACATTATGGTTTTGGCACTCAGGCAAATGGGGACTCAAAATAGAAGTTATACTCTTGTGATAGATATTTCTCGCACATCTGAGATTTGTACCTTGTAGTCCAATTTGCTGAGTCTTCAGCTTCCTTCGCTGCTTGGTATGGGCACCACAAGGGAGGTCTGTCTCATCAATTTAAATCATCTCAGCACGTACACACACACACACACACACACATTCTCACAACTCCCACTCCTGGCTGCTGCAGGCTGACAGGCAGGCCAAAAGCCTCAGCCAGTAGCTCCAGCAGCTCAAGGCAGCCGGGCTCTGTCACCCCTGCCAATGTCCTCAGGGTCCCTTTTTCCCTCCCCTCCCCACACCTTTGCCCCCAGGGAAAAATGGCAGCACAGAACCAGCAAATACTTCATTGGAGACACACCAGACTCCTCCTGCATCGTCTCAGGATCCCAGCCGCCCCAGCTCCAGGCCCAGCCTCGCCTGCCCTGCAATCCCCTCACAGCACAGCCCAAATGATGCCTCTGGGAAGATACCAAGGCCAGAGCTGCTGGCTGCTAGGAAGATCTGAAGACTCGGCTTCCCCAAGATGGACTTCATTTCCTGAAGAACGATGCCATGTCCTGAGAGGCATTTATCTCCCTGGGAAGGAATCCATGTTCTCAGGGGGCCCCACATGCCTGGGAAAGGGCTCCACACCCCTGAGAGGGACTGCTTGGTCCTGAGGGGGCTCTGTGGCCCCACCCAGGCTCCAGTCTTCAAGATGCAGCAGGACTCCAGGCCCTCAGGAAGTATGCCAGGTCCTTGCAAGAGTTCCACGTCCTTAAGAAAGACTCCATGTCCGCAAGAAACACCACTTGTCTCTTACCCCTGGGAGGGCTCCATGCTCCCAGGAAGACCTCCAGGAAGGGCTCTCCTCCCCTAGGAAGGGTTTAAGTCCCCCAGGGGCCAGCCCAAAGCCCCTCTCAGCTGGCACAGATGCTGCTGACCGTGGCCCCTCCTGGGCCCACAAGGCCCAGCTCCTCCTGCTCGTTGATGCACAGCTGGTAACCGCAGCCCCGGGCCCGGGCTCCAGATGGGACCCGGTGATCAGTCTTGGCACGCGGGGGCAGCAAGAAGCCCACACTGCCGGCAATGAGCATATGCCAAATGCTGTGAATGTAGAAGTAGTTGTCTCGGGTCTCCACAAAAGCATATAGCAGGACGGCACTGCCCGCAATGAGGCTGCCCGGGCACAGGTAGAAGAGCCAGCGGCGCCATGTGGGTGGGTAGCAGTGCCGACGGCGGACGCTGCGGACTGTCTGGGGGAGGCAGAGAAGTGGGGCTCAGGAACATGAGGCCCTGGAACCCAAGCCAGAGCTGCCCACTCTCAGGCTCCCCCTGAGCATGGTCATGACCTGAAGGCTCCTGCCAAGACTGGAGTGGAGCGCTGCAGGCAGCAGAGTGAGGACAACAGGGTCAAGCCCACCTTAAACCAGGAACCGGACACCCAGGTCCTGCTAGGCCCTCCACTCCCCCCAGTCCTGCCAACCTTACCCAGGCTGTAGCCAAGATCCCCAGGGCGAAGAGACTGGGTCCAAGCAGGTTCCAGAGTCCATGCCGGTCAAGCTGCAGAGCCATGGACAGCAGCATGGCCCCCAGCAAGTACAGCACCTAGAGAACGAGGACCCGAGGGGATGGGCCAGGATCGGGGGAGGCACTTGGCCATGCCCCCGGGAGAGGTCGGGCGGGGATTCAAGAGGACTTTGGCTGTGGTTGTCTGTCCCCCAGGGCCCACTCTGGACTGACCTGCTTGACCACAGGCTGCAAACGAGCCATGGCAATGACAGTGACCCACACGGACATTAAGGAGCCCAGGAAATCACAGAACTGCAGCACATCGTAATCCATGATGCAGAAAACCACAATGCCTGGCTGGTCACAGGCATGGTAGAACTGGAGGAACAAAGGACAGGCATTCAGAGAACCTGAGGCAGAGGTTCAGGTCTACAAAACTGGAGAAAGAAGCCACAAGAAGGGTGTGCTGCTGTGAGAAGAGAGGTCAGAGGGCACAGACTGAGCAGAATTAGGAAATGCCCAATTCCCCACTCCTGAGAACAGGGTAGGCTGCCTGAGGGTTTTTTGTGTGTGTGTTGGGTTTTGACCACATCCATGGCACGTGGAAGTTCCAGGCCAGGAATTGAACCTGCGCCACAGCAGTGACCAGAGATGCTGTAGTGACAAAACTGGATCCTTAACCCACTGTGCCACCAGGGAACTCCCTGTTTTTTAAGCTGTGTCTGGCATCCCTGAGCTTCAAACTCACCCTTCTAATCTTCCTGCTTCTGGAAAGAGCTCCAAGTCAGGTGAACCAGGTCTCTCAAGTCACGGCCAATCCTTGCCTGTATCTCCTTATGCCCACGTGGGTCCTATACTTTCTCCCTGGTCCAAGCTCTGGGGCTGGACTCTGGCCTCTTGGCCAACCAGACCCCAAGCCTCCCCTGTGTCCCAGTCTCCCTGGATAGTTCAGACCCTCAGTTATGCATCACCTTCAGGCTTTCCATTAGTGAGCCCTCTGCATCCCCTCCCATCTAAAGCCAGTAGGGGTGAGGGGTATAGCTGGGGAGGCGCACAGTAAGCAAAAATGCAGTCCCTAAGACCATGAAGAAGAGCATGGTAGAGTTCTCCGTTGTGGCCCAGCAGAAACAAATCGACTAGTGTCCATGAGGACACGGGTTCAATCCCTGGCCATGCTCAGTGGGTTAAGAATCTGGCATAGCTGTGAGCTGTGGTCATAGACACAGCTCAGATCCCAAGTTGCTGTGGCTGTGGCACAGGCCCAGCAGCCACAGCTCTGATTCAACCCCTAGCCCGGGAACTTCCATATGCTGGGGGTGTAGTCCTAAAAAGTAAAAAATGAAAAACTGTGTTGGAAATACAATTTAAAAAAAAATAAGAAGAGCATGGCACTTTACACCTGTGGGAAGAACATGGGAAAGGGACAGTGTGTACCTACCCACACCATGGGAACACAGTAAAGAAGAGGGCATTGAGGAGCTTAAAAGGGGGTGCAAGGGACACAAGTGGAACTGGAACAAGCTATGCTGGGCACCCCAATTAAGGAGCCAAGGTCTGGAGTTCCCATGGTAGCTCAGTGTTTAATGAATCCGACAAGGAACGATGAGGTTGTGGGTTTGATCCCTGGCCTTCCTCAGTGGGTTAAGGATCCGGTGTTGCCATGAGCTGTGGTGTAGGTCGCAGATGCGGCTCGAATCCCGCGTTGCTGTGGCTCTGGCATAGGCCAGTGGCTCCAGCTCTGATTAGACCCCTAGCCTGGGAACCTCCATATGCCGCAGAAGCGGCCCAAGAAACGGCAAAAAGAAAAAGAAAAAAAAAAAAAAAAAGGAACCAAGGTCTGCCCTCAGCCCTTGGGTCTGTGGTCCCAGCCCCTGTGCCCCTCTGGATGAGGCTATCATGGCCTTGGCAGCTTGCATTCCCTTACTATGAAAAGAGTTACCCAGGGATGCAGTTCCTGCTGTGGTACAGCAAAAACGAATCTGACTAGTAACCATGGGTTGCAGGTTTGATCCCTGGCCTTGCTCAGTGGGTTAAGGATCCACTGTTGCCGTGAGCTGTGGTGTAGGTCGCAGACACATCTCGGATCCTGAGTTGCTGTGGCTGTAGCATAGGCTGGCAGCTGTAGCTCCAATTCAACCCCGAGCCTGAGAACCTCCACATGCTTTGGGTGCACCCCTAAAAAGCAAAAAAAAAAAAAAAAAAAAGTTACCCAGAGATAACCCGAGTTCAAATTTGTTTTGTCTTGGAATATTTTGCTGTTGCCTTTCTCTGAACTTCTGTGTAGAATTTATGTATTTATGTAATGTGAGTACTTCTGGATGCCCAACACTAAGACCATGTTTGGTTTTAAGAATATCGTTGGTGCAAAGATGCAAGAACATGTCTCTCCCTGTGCCATGAGCCCTGTGAGCACCCCCAAAGAAGAGACTGGGTGAAACCTCTGAAGACAGACAGCTCTGACCAAGAGCAAGCAACACCCCTCCCACCTCCTGATATTGTTGTTGCTCCGTGTCAGAAAGAATGGGTTGTTACGGTGATGGAAGCAGGGTTAAGAAAAAAATTATAGGAGTTCCCGTTGTGGCTCAGTGGTTAACGAATCTGACTAGGAACTGTGAGGTTTCAGGTTTAATCCCTGGCCTTGCTCAGTGGGTTATGGATCCAGCGTTGCCGTGAGCTGTGGTATAGGTCCCAGATGCAGCTCGGATCTGGTGTTGCTGTGGCATAGGCTGTCAGCTATAGCTCCAATTAGACCCCTAGCCTGGGAACCTCCATATGTCACAGGTGCAGCCCTAGAAGAGACAAGAAGAAGAAGAGACAAAAAGAAGAGGAAGAAGAAGGAGACGAAGACGAAGAAGAAGAAAATTACAAAGCTATAAAGGGAAAGAAAAAGGTTTTGACCTATATAAACTTGACCAAAAATATACCCACTGGAGCTGGGCTTGAGACCCGCCAGAAGATTTTAGGGGAATCAAAAGAATCTCTTAGGAATCTGTGAACCACTCTGTTTGACCTCTGTCTCCTGCACTCTAGCCCAGGTCCTCTGGGATCCATGGCTATTGACGGCATCTCTTCCCAGCAGAAACAACTCAACCGTAGTGGCCAGGGTGGGTTGAAATGCATCAGTCTGAACTGAAGCTGAGGCAGGACAGCTAAGTGTTGTGCCATTTGAAGGTGGCCTTTGAAGTGGCTGGATCACTGAACAGAGGAATCTTTTAGGCACTACTTTCAGCCCACGTCAGTTTCTTCATCATACTATTAAGGGCAACCCTAAGTCACAAGGGTTCTGAGCCCAAAAGAGAGGCAACCCTTAGAAACCTGGGGGGACAGGTATCCAGACATCAAGAACCACAGTTCTGGGTGTGGAGACGGGAGAAGGAAATCCAGTTGCAGGCAGGAAGAGAGAGAGTTGTTCACAAGTCATTCACTCACTGGCAGCAGTGGGGTCTTGGTAACTTCTGGGGAGAATGGAAATGTGAGGACCTAGTCTCCTGTTTGAGTGAGTTAAGAGCTGAGAATGAGAAGGTTGGAGGTGAGGTCAGGAAGAAGAGTCCAGGAAAAAAGGAGTGTCATTATATCCCAAATTCTTATCACAAACCATGACACCCCAACCTCATTCAAACAGCAACCCCGCTTAGGAAAAAGTGGGTGGGAAATTGAAGCGGGTCTGTCAAGAAAACTGACAGAAGCCAGCCCAGATGCAGAGCTCACACCAACAGAATGGGAAAACAGACTCAAAAGTTTAGCCTCAAGAGACAAAGGATGAGAAAGAAATTGCTAATGTTTCTTTTGATCTTGCTGAAGATTTCATCCAGTTATTCAAATTGCAAAACGTATCACTTCAACAGAGGGGAACCAGTTAATAATATAACAACGGGGAGAAGCTAAGAGTTTAAAAAAAGAAAAACAAATGAAAAAGAAAACTTAGGAATGTAAATTAACGATGGGAAACCTCGGGCTTGAGTCCCTCAAATTTGAAACTGCAGGTCTTAAACTTGAGCACCTGTCATCTTTCCTTTCCTCCACTTCGGAGGTAGAGAATGTTGTCTCTTCAGGAATGATCATGTTTTAAGTGAATATCCCAGGCTTTAGAGAGGGTTTATAAGTCTAGGGGCATGAATCCCTCTTATATACCATTAAACTGAGAAAATGAATTCTTACTGGGAAACTCTGAGAGACTTTGCATGTGGCTCTACATTAGCATTAGAATTAATGTCTGAATATGCCTTGAAGTTTTATTTTTCGATGCTTTCTATGTGATTAATTGGGCGCTAATCTGTTTCCTAAACAAATCGATATTTTGGTCTTTTTTCTATTTCTCTACCTCTAAGACCAGGTATAAATACTACAGCTCACTAAATTATCCAATACTGTCTTACGGTTTGGATTTTATTTGAAAGCATCTAATTTTACACTTTAAGTTTCACCAAACACTTGTTCCATATGCCTGATGTTCAGGTATATAGAAGGAAATGCCCAAATATTTCTGGAAGAGGGACTTGTAATAAATCCTTCAGTCTCAGATAATAGAGGATGTATATCAGCAAAGCTGGATCACCTAATGCTGAAGACACATCTAAGAAAATGATTTATTGAAGGCTATTTCCTCCTAGAAATTTCTGCCCTGAAAAAAAGAATAGGGAATAAGGCAGAGATGTCTCTTGAGTGGAAAGGTTTTGGGGGAAATCATCTCTCTAATGTTCTATGACTGGTTATTCTCCAACTACATTGAAAGGTCAAAGGGATTGTTTAAGGTTGTAGAAAACCCACTGGGCTAGAGTCAAATTAAAACTGCAGTGTGAGGTGGACATATAGTCAATCAATCTACAACAAAGGAGGCAAGAATATACAATGGAGAAAAGAGAGGCTCTCCAGTAAGTGGTGCTGGGAAAACTGGACAGCCACATGTAAAAGAATGAAATCAGAACACTCGCAAACACCATACACAAAAATAAACTCAAAATGGATTAAAGACCTAAACATAAGGCTAGATACTATAAACTCAGAGGAAAACATAGGCAGAACACTTCCTTTTTTTTTTCCCCGCTTTTTAGAGCTGCACCCTAAAAAGCACATGGGGCCAAGGCATATTGAGTTTCTCAGACTAGGAGTCTAATAGGAGCTGCAGCTACCAGTCTACGCCAGTTATAGCAACTTGGGATCAGAGCTGTGTCTGAGACCTACACCATAGCTCATGGCAATGCTGGATCTTTAACCCACTGAGCAAGGCCATGGATTGAACCCACGTTCTCATGGATACTAGTTAGGTTCATTACTGCAGAACACTCTTTGACATATACTGCAGCAATATCTTTTATTTATTTATTTATTTATTTTGTCTTTTTGCCATTTCTTGGGCCACTCCTGCAGCATATGGAGGCTCCCAGGCTAGGGGTCGAATTGGAGCCATAGCCACGGGCCTACATCAGAGCCACAGCAACGCAGGATCCGAGCCGCGTCTGCAACCTACACCACAGCTAACGGCAATGCCGGATCCTTAAGCCACTGAGCAAGGCCAGGGATCGAACCTGCAACCTCATGGTTCCTAGTCGGATTCATTAACCACTGAGCCACGACAGGAACTCCAGCAATATCTTTTTTGATCCATCCATCTCTTAGCATAATGAAAATAAACAAAAACAAACCTATGAGACCTACTTAAACTTAAAAGCTTTTGCATAACAAGGGAAACCATTACAAAAAATAAAAACCCATGGAGTGGGAGAAAATCTTTGCAAATGAAGTGACCAACGAGGGATTAATCTCTAAAATATACCATCTGGAGTTCCCATCGTGGCGCAGTGGTTAACGAATCCGACTAGGAACCATGAGGTTGCGGGTTCAGTCCCTGCCCTTGCTCGGTGGGTTAACCATCCGGCGTTGCCGTGAGCTGTGGTGTAGGTTGCAGACGCGGCTCGGATCCGGCATTGCTGTGGCTCTGGCGTAGGCCGGTGGCTACAGCTCCGATTCGACCCCTAGCCTGGGAACCTCCATATGCCGTGGGAGTGGCCCAAGAAATAGCAGATGGCCAAAAAGCACACGAAAAGATGCTCAACATCAATAATTATCGGAGACCTGCAAGTCAAAACTACAATGAGGTATCATCTCACACTAGTCAAAACGGCCAACACCAAAAAGTCTACAAACAATAGGAGTTCCTGTCATGGCACAGTGGAAACAAATCTAAGAACCATGAGGTTGCAGGTTCGATCCCTGGCCTTGCTCGGCAGGTTAAGGATTTGGTGTTACTGTGAGCCGTGGTGTAGGTCCCAGACACGGCTCAGGTCTGATGTGGCTCTGGCTGTGGCTGTGGCAGGCAGCTATAGCTGCAATTGGACCCTTAGCCTGGGAACCTCCATATGCCACAGGAGTGGCCCTAAAAAGCAAAAAAAAAAAAAAAAAGGCTACAAACAATAAATGCTGGAGAGGGTGTGGAGAAAAGGGAACCCTCCTATACTACTGGTGGGAATGCATATTAGACAACCACTATGGAGAAGAGTATGGAAGTTCCTTTAAAAACTCAATAGAGAACTACCACATGATCCCACAATCCTACTCCTGGGCATCTATCCAGAGAAAATGAAATTCGAAAAGATGCATGCACCCCAATGTTCACTGCAGCACTGTTTACAACAGCTGAGACATAGAAGCAACCTAGATGCCCATCGACAAACGAATGGATAAAGAAGATGTGGTACACATGTACAATGGAAGATTACTAGCAGTAAAGAACAAAATAATGCCATTTGCAGCAACATGGAAGGACCTAGAAATTATCATTCTAAGTGAAGTAAGTCAGATGGAGGAAGACAAATGCCATATGAGAGCACTAATATGTGGAATCCAATAAAAAATGATATAAAAGAGGAGTTCCTGTTGTGGCGCAGTGGTTAACGAATCCGATTAGGAACCAGGAGGTTGCGGGTTCAGTCCCTGCCCTTGCTCGGTGGGTTAACCATCCGGCGTTGCCGTGAGCTGTGGTGTAGGTTGCAGACGCGGCTCGGATCCCGCGTTGCTGTGGCTCTGGTGTAGGCTGGTGGCTACAGCTCCGATTCGACCCCTAGCCTGGGAACCTCCATGTGCCGAGGGAGCGGCCCAAGAAATAGCAACAACAACAACAACAACAAAAGACAAAAGACAAAAAAAAAAAATGATACAAAAGAACTCATTCACAAAAGAAACAAACTCAGATTTCAAGACCAAATTTAGGATTACTAGAGCGGAAATGTTGAGGGGAGGGATAAATTAGGAGGGTGGGATTAACATATACACACCACTATACATAAAATAATTAACAAGGACCTACTGTACAGCACCAAAAAATCTACTCAGTATTCTGTGACATCCTATTTAGGAAAAGAATCTGAGAAAGAATGGGTATATGTGTATGTATAACTGATTCACTTTGCTGTACACCTGAAACTAATATTGCAAGTCCACTATACTCCAATACCATTTTTTTAAAACCTGCAGTGTGTGGAATTCTCATTGAGGCTCAGAGGTAATGCACCCAACTAGTATCCATGAGGATGCAGGTCCAATTCCCTGGCCCCACTAAGTGGGTTAAAGATCCAACATTGCCAAGAGCTGTGGTTTAGGTTGCAGACATGCCTCGGATCTGGCATTGCTGTGGCTGTGGCTGGCAGCTGCAACCCCTAGCCTGGGAACTTCCATATGCCGTGGGTATGAGCCTAAAAAGAGAAGAAGAAGAAAAAAAAAAAAAAAAGCCTGCAGGGGAGGTGAACAACATGATCTACATTGCACCAATCCCGACCTAGTTACTGTCATCGCTGAATGTCCAAAAATGCCATCAGTAAGTCCATCACTAACTCCCTCACAAGGCACAGTTTGCTGGGGAAACCAGCCAAGGACCTATGGCAGCTTCTTTAACTGAAATTCCTCAACCTGGCAGAGAGAGCATCTTATCATCACATAGTCTAGGTATATATTTGTCTCTGCTGCTTGCAAGCCGTCAGCTGCTTTATTATTCATGGAGCAGAATCCATTAGCCATTGCCATGGCACCTATTCATCACCGTCTCTAACCAGGAGACACAATTTATAGTAGACAAAGTAAAGCAAATTGCTCACCACCCTAGATTTCACCAGTGTAACCATTTACCCATCACCTAGAAGCAACTGGCTCAACAGAATACTGGAATGGGCTACTGAAGGCTGAGTTACTTATACTGGTACCTGGGTGACTCTATCCTGAAAGTCTCTTACATGTTTGGCACACAGTATGTACTAAAAAAGTTTTAATTATCTTATATTTTATGCCATATATTCATGAGAGAATATTCCCACAGTAATAAACTTCCCCCATGCAAAACAATACATATAAACTATGTATCTAAATTTATACATAGAGAGAGCAGTATTATTGTCTCTCTGTAGATTGTGAACTAATTTTTAGATTAGTATTCCTTTTGTCATTAGCAATAAAAGGAAGTGGTAGAAATAACACAGGTTGAGAAATTTAAGAAATTCAGACTACAAACTGTCTTCTACTAGTATAATCTATTTTAACTTGATATGTTCCTCAGCTTTGGACATTATTTACAAGATAATTTTGGAAAATTACCCTAAATTGTTTTCTTTCGTGGAATTTTATATTTTTATAACTACATAGTTCATTGATGCTCCAAAGCAGAGTCTTCAGGCACAACAGAATTTAAAACCAGAGATGCAAATATACTCTCCATGCAAATACTGGAATATTAGCACTCAAGAAAGAATGAGATTTTTGCCTAGGGTTACTGAGAATTACTTGCAATGGTCTGAGGAATAGAAGAGGTAATGAGGAGGTGGGCTGGCAGCCAGGATCTCAGCCATCAGCAAGGAAGGCTGCAGGGCCCCACAATGTCAGCTCTGTCTGGGTCCTTGGGGATCCAATTATGAGGATTCCTGCAGCACTTCGAAGGATAGGTGGCTTCAATTGTATGGTCAGAGATGCACAACTACAATACTGCATATATTTTCTCTGAGATTTCTTGTGTTTGGTTTGGTTATATTTTCTGATCTTTTGATTGGCTCTTCTTTTAAGAATTTGAAAACTACTAAACTAAGGTTATAAGTGTCTCTATATACTCCAGGACTTCTGAGAAAGTGAGGTCAAGTTAGAAATATATCAATGTGCACTCACTGCCCAGGTGCAAGGGGACCATTACAGCAGCAATTACATGAGAGGGATCTGGAGTCAGGCTGAGTGAGAAGTTTGGTTCTACCACTCACCTCAGGCCTTAGGAAAAGTATTTAAACTTTCTTCATCTTTAAAAAAAAAAGAGAGAGAGAGAGGAGGAGTTCCCATCATGGCTCAGTGGTAAACGAATCTGACTGGGAACCGTGAGGTTGCAGGTTCAATCCCTGGCCTAGCTCAGTGGGTTAAGGATCCGGCATTGCTGTGAGCTGTGGTGTAGGCCAACGGCTACAGCTCCGATCAGACCCCTAGCCTGGGAACCTCCATTTGCCGAGGGAGCGGCCCTAAAAAAGGCAAAAAGGCAAATAAATAAATAAATAGAGTTCCCATAGTGGCTCAGTGGAAACAAATCTGACTAGCATCCATGAGGATGCAGGTTCCATCCCTGGCCTTGCTCAGTGGGTTAAAGATCTGGCGTTGCCCTGAGCTATGATTTAGGTTGTGGACATGGCTCAGGTCCTGCAGTGCTGTGATTGTGGCGTAGGCCAGAGGCTACAGCTCTGATTCAACCCCTAGCCTGGGAATCTACATATGCTGCAGGTATGGCCCTAAAAAGACCAAAAAATAAAAATAAACATATAAAATAAAGTATCTAAAAAGATATAATAATGGCAATACCTATCTATTATTATAGTGTTAAAAGGATGATTCACTGAGCTGGGTCTGACACACAGCATGTATGTTTTGCTATTTTTCAGTTATTGTGACCTGAGCTGTTCAACTATATACAAATCAAGTGCTGGATTTGTGGCCTGTTTTGCTTTGTTTTTAACATATTTTATATATTTACACTTTGCATTTTATTTATTTATATATATATATATATATTTTTTTTTTTTTTTTTTTTTTTTGCTTTTTAGGGCCACACATGCGGCATATAGACGTTCCAGGCAAGGTGTCAAACTGGAGCTGTAGCTGCCACCCTACACCACAGCCACAGCAATGCAGGATCTGAGCTGCGTCTGCAACCTATATCACAGCTCACAGCAACATCAGATCCTTAACACACTGACCAAAGCCAAGGTCTGAACCCGCATCCTCACGGATACTGGTTGGATTTGTTACTGCTGAACCACAATGGGAACTCCCACAACTTGCATTTTAAACTCCTGAAGAACAAAGCTTCCGTCTGCTCCCAGGCTCTGGAGAGGAACAGACATACTACTCCCAGGTGTAGACTATCCGGAATTTGAAGACAGGGAAGAAGATTGTCACCTACTGTGCAGGTGCTAATGCCTGCAATATGACCAGTGGGTGCTTAAATGGAGACTGCTTAGGAATGAAATAAGTGTAAACTAAATAAAGAAGGGGAGAGAAGGACAACAGAGAAGCAGCCTGGGAAAACTGGATCACACGTAGCTCTCCACTTTCACGCATGTGTGAAATGAACAGCAGTTAGAGCAGGACTTCAGGCAACACCTCAGAGACAGTATCTTCTCCTTGATCATTTGCTTATTGCCTTAAGCGGAAGCGCTGTATGTGGAAATCAAGGAGGCCACAGCAACTGAATGGGGAGATACCTTTTCACACCATGAGAAAGAACATGCTAAGGATGCAGAAATGCCCAGTACAATGGCAAGCATGAGCACAGCATAGCTGCCCTTACTCAGGAAGGAACATGATGAAAGCAAGGACTCCCCATGTAGAGATGTGGGTAAAAATGTAGAGTTCCTGCCTCCGTGCAGAGGAGAACATGGTGAAGGGGTAAATACAATTCCACATTGCAGGACAAGGTTTCTTGGCCAGTGAATTGAGGTAAAGTTCCCCTCGGCCCTTAGGGTAGGCGGGCAGGATATAGGATTTTTTCTTTTTCTTTTCTTTTTTTTTTTTTTTTTTTATGGCTGCACCCGCAGCATATGGAGGTTCCCAAGCTAGGGATCCAATCAGAACTGTAGCTGCCGGCTTACACCACAGCCATGCCAGATATGAGTTGCGTCTGCGACCTACACCACAGCTCACTGCAACACCGGATCCTTAACCCACTAAGTGAGGCCAGGGATCGAACCTGCGTTTCATGGATGCTAGTCAGATTCGTCTCCGCTGAGCCACAATGGGAACTCTACTGTTTGTTATCTTAGGTTGCAAACAGCCTTTTTCATTTATCCCAAAGTGCCTTAGAAAAATTACCATGATGTATGCATGCCGTGATATGAAAAGGTGGGGAAGCCCTGCTGCAGAAGACACTGTGAAGAGGAGACATCCTCACACCACGAAGGTGTGGACATCTCCCAAACCAGGAGGCCGGGGTGAAGAATGTAGACCCTCACCCACTACCAAGGAGAAGGACTCATGAAGACACAGATGCCACCGCGTACCGTGGAGAAGAACATGGTGAAGGTGTAGACTGCCGCTTCCAGCACATATCGGCTCCGAATGGCCAGGACCACAGGTGGCAAAAACATGAGGTTGCTCAGGCAGAGCAGCAGTGTGGACAGCAGCTGGAATCCATACGTGAGCGCATCCGCACTGTCGGTGCAGCCCCAGCCCCGCCACCCTGCGGGCGGGACGGGGCACAAGTGGAAGAGGACACAAAGCAGCCAGAGGTTCAGCCGATCCCTCTGCTGGCGGCCTCTGGCCCAGACCGACGCCGCTGCCAGTGAAGGGTGGTCCCACCCTGACTCCGCCCCCTTCGCTCCAAACCCGGCTCCACAGGTTGCTGCCTCCCTCCGGACCGCCGGGTGGGCTGCCTCGCCAGCCCAGCCTGCTCACCGGCTTTGCACTCGCAGGCCGCGTACAGGTAGTTATGCGTGCGCAGCAGCTTGCACTGGCCGTAGGGCCCGCAGTCATCCACGCACGGGGACAGGAAGGTGCGCAGCCGCACCTCAGCCGTGGCGTTCCGGCACCGCACAAACCTACACACAAACTGGCGTCACCTGGGCCCCTGGTGCATCCCATCCCGCCCTGTCCCGCCCTGCTCCGCCCACCGAGGCCCCGCCCCCGCTCACCGAGGCCCCACCCCACACAGCGAGCGCAGCGTCAAGAACCAGGTCCCCGTTTGAGGGAATGGGATTCGCAGCCTAGCCACTCTGGAGGTGGCGCTGACCGTGAGAAGGAAGCCGGCCAGGGACTCTGAGGGGAGAACGGAGGGGTCAGTGCGGGGTCGGGACCTAAAGAACCCTCACCCGCCTGCCCCAATTCCCAAGCGCCCTGGCCCAGCCTTTCTCCAAACCCTGACCCCTGCCCCAGACATCCAGCCCCCTCCCCTTCTCCAGCTCCTCACCCCACCTTTAGAACAGGTCACTGCTGCATCCCCCAGACTCAGGGGCACCTCGTGAGTTAGGCATCCGAACACTGTCACATTTTCCTGATGCAGGGAGCTCTGGGCAGAACAGGTGTAAAGATGAGGTGATCACACCCTCCAGATCCCCCCACCATCACCCCAGACTCCTACCTCTCTTAACCCCTCCTGGCCCTCAGAGGACACTCCATTCCTGCAGGTGCTCTCCACACCAAAACACCTTCCCCCCTCCTTCTTACAAACTGAAAAACTGGGAAACACCAGATCTTCCACAGCAGAGATCCTTCAAAGACTGAAGAGAAGGCAAGGCCACTTCTGAATTCTTTCTTTGGGCAGAACTGCTTATATTCTGTCCAGGCAATTCAGTCCTATCTAACTTGGTAGGGGGAAGGAGAGGAGCACTGTGGGTGGATGTAGAAATTAGTTGTGAACAAAGGTAACTGTTAAGTTTTTTCAGTCCTCTTCACACCTTCACCTGGGCCTGAAGGTGAGAGGAGTGTAAAGAAATGCACTCTTCTCAGGTGAAATGATCCTAGGTACAGAACAATGGTAGTAGAATGCCTGTGGGATTAAATGTAGCAACCTAGCTGGGATTAAAAGAAACCAATAGCCACAGGAGGAAAGGGAAAGGGATGTCCGGGGCGGGGGCGGGGGGGGGGGAGAAAGGTAACAAGACACCATAAATTCATCTCATTCAAGAAGGATTTGAGGCAGCTTATTAAGTACATATAATTGGATAGGAAAATAAAGTCTGTCACCAGATGTGGGCCACGTATATGATGCTGACTTCCAAGCAACCAAGGCAAAGAAGGAAACATAGTGAGTTACCAGATTTGTGAGTCCGCAGAGCAAAAGTTAATCAGTCTCAGAAGCACTGCACCCAAAGGGGGGGCTCACAGTTAACTTCACATCAAAGAAGCACTATGTGCTGCCCTGCCTCCTGCCCTTTGCTGAGAGAGTGAATTTCATATAAGTTCTTCATAACTTCCCTCAATGCAAGTTTAGGGCAAGATGCCAAAGCATTATTCAGCAAAAGCCATTCTGGTGGGAGCCAAAGAAAAAACTGCCCTCTAGGTATGCAGTTTTCTGATCCAAATGTCCAGTTCCTGATCCAAGTGAAAGAAATCAAAATACTTGGGGGGAAAGATCAGAGTAGACATGCCAATATACCTTTTAGAATAAATATAACAGAGCATCTGAGGTGTTTAGCAGTGTCACAGCACGCAGATGGCTGGAGTGTAAGCAGATACCCTTCAGAGAAAATGGACAAGACTGCAGAGAGGGACAGGGACAGGGCAAGGCAGCTGGGGGTCTGGGTCTCTCCTCTCAGGATACTGAGGAAGACCAAGTAAGGATAGGGCTGGTCTCTGACATAGGCTCTACAAGGTCAAATCAAGACTTCAAGGTCAAATCAAGGCTTCATTGTCGTTGCCCAAAAGCATGGCAATAAGCAAATATAAAATATACACAGTCTTAGCCAGAATTTGAGTATGAAAATAAGGAACATCCTGAGGTTGAACAATCAGCTCTGTCCTGACCAGCAGGACCACTAGAAACTTCTGAGTCATGTCCCATAAAATACCACCTCAAGCCACAGAACAGGTCTTAGATGGGCTGATAGGAAAATGGTCCCTGCCCTAGAGCTGGGGATTAGCAGAGTTAAAAGGGTTCTTGGCTGAGGGAACAGGAGATAAAGTATTAGATCCACGCCAACCCAAGACAGTTGCCAATGAACTGACACAAGGCTCTGCCCTTAGCCCAGTCTTATTCAGTGCTAAAAATAATAACTAAGAGGTATACAGAAGGCTAGCTTTTCAAGGGTATGAATTACACGAAGTAGTGAAGACCCAAGATCCAAACCAATGTTAGGCAACGCCTCAAAGATGGACATAAATTCTTCCACTCAGATTAAAAAGTGTACTGCAAAAAATACGAGATAGGAGTTGGCAGCAGTTCATATGAACCAAGACGAGGGCATGAAAATGTGCATGCTCCTTAGTTACAACTAGATAAACACAGCAGTTAATGTGGATAAGGACTAGGAGACATATACCAAAAAGCTAAGCAGCTGTGTTACAGGGATATCTTCCTCTATTTTCCAAAGCTTTTATATGTGATCCTGCTATTCAGATAATAAAAAAAAGGAAATGTATACAAATGTTTTGAAGGAAAAAAGGAAGACAAGGAAAAAGATCCAGAGGCCTTTGTTCACCGTAAGCCTCAGGTGATCCTCACAGGGTGAGGCAACAGCTGAAAGAGGTCACTTGATCTCAGGCTGCACAAACGCTGCCTCCCACCTGGCTCAGACCACCTCAAATCATTCATTTCAGTGGCATGATGACCAGAAGTATGACCAGAGGAGACAGCGGAGGCTGAGAAGTCTAAGACGCTGAGGTTGTTCAGCTTTGGTGAGGTTGAGAGGCATCTGAAAAACGCTGCTAAAACTGGAAAGGGATCCAACAAATGTACCACACTTAATGCAAGATGTGAGTAATAGGGGAAACTGTGGGGAAAGAGGGGAACTCTCTGTACTTTCCTCAATTTTCTGTGAGCCTAAAGCTGCTCTAAAAAATAAAGTCTATTAATTTGAAGGGGAAAAAAAAATAAAGGACAAGGGTAGACTTCTGGATATAGCTTCTGAGGCAAAGCAAAGATTAGTGGGTAAAAATCATGGAGGCAGACTGATGGAATGCCAAGAATGCCTCTAGCGATCGGAGTTGAATAAATACGATTCCATGGCCTCAAGAGGTGGTAAGCTCCCCATCATAGGAGATACACAAGAAAAAGTGAATACCTGCCATAGAGAGGTGCCCTTAGTGAGTGGCAGGCAAGCCTATAAAACTGCAAAAGTCGGGACCACTCTGAGCTGCCCTGGCTGACCCAGCCCATTTGTAGTAAATACTCAGGGCATGTTTGTTGACCAGAAGTGGGCTGAGGCACGGTCTCTAACCATAAAACTGGGTGAAAGCAACCTGGATAGGCTTCCTGGAGGAGGCAAGGGCCCCTTCACCCCTGACACCTTCTGCTTTGGGTTCCCTCATAGGGCAACCCCCACCCCCGCCCACCTCCCCGCTCTCCACATAGAGTACCACATTGAGCTGGAGCTCCAGGCTGAGGACGCCTCCGCTGTCCAGCACTGGCAGCAGCCTCAGGGCAAACACGGCTGGGCGCTCAGGGGGAAGGGCCACACTGGGGCCAAAGAAGATGTAGAAATGGACGGAGAAGGTGTCCAGCTCATTGCGCAGCGTCGGGCGCACTGGCCAGCAGTGCTCGGGTGGGGATGTGGCCCCAGGCCCCTCGGCAGGGGCCCCGAGGGATGGCGGCTCTGGGGGCAGCGGCTGGTTGCCCAGCGACTGGGGCATGTTCATGGCAGCTCCAGGGACCAAGGCACGGGACAGGCTGGGCTGTGGGCACTCTGTGGGGCAGAGGGAATCAGAGCTGGCGCCTGCTGCCATCACAGCCCTGCGGCACCCCCACAAACCAGATCTGAGCCACACAGGATTTAACAAAGGGTGAGGAGGGTGAGAACTAGAATCAAACATCCCTTTGGAGGCTTGCATCTAAAGTCACAGGACAGGGTCCAGAGGCTTCCTAAGCGGTCATAGCTAATGGAATGTCACATTGGAGGGACCCAAAGGACCTTTGCTTTCTCCCAAAGGGCAGTGAGGACACTGCTGAAACAGATGATGGGCCCTCTCACTGACTTGCAAGGGCTTTGGCAAGGACCATGTCCCAGAGGTCCAAGCTGTCCCTGCCTATACCCAGACACTGAAACAGAGATTAGATCAAGGAGAGTAAGGAGGTCCCTTAGTTAGCCCCAAGTCAGGCACCAAAAAAGGACCTGAAGGCCTTCCAATGACTTACAGCACCAAGGGAGAGGGCTTTGGGGTAAGGAGCCTGGTGGCATGGGAGAGGTCAGAGGGATAGGGCCAAGGACCAGTGAACACAGCCACCATGCCTGCTGCCTCTTCCTACCCACAGATATTGGCACAGGCCGGGTGGCTGGGGCAGGTGTGGGGGCTTCTGACCTTGCAACCGCACACACAGCTGGAAGCGGATGGTCCTGCCCGGGCCCCGGGATGGTGTCTCCACGCGCACGTAGACCCAGTGCCCCCAGGGGGGCAGAGCCAGCTCCAGCTGGCATACTGAGGCACCTCCGCAGGCCACAGAGCTTGAGTTGTGCAGGGGTGGGGCCTTGGGACGTAGGCGCAGTGTCAGGGGGCAAGCGGGTGCCCCTCGGCCCCCCACACACACCAGCTGTGCTGAAACCCTGTAAGTGAAGCTGGGCACAAAGACCCTGGGCAGAGGGGAGGTTGGGGATAAGAAAACAGGGTACAGAGAGGTGAGAGGGACACAACACAGGGAGACACTGGGAAGAAGGGGTCACGGAGGGGTTGGGGGGACACAGAACAGGAGACCTTTCCAGGTCTCCCCCTCTGTGCTGGGAGAGAGACAGATGGGGAGCCATCCTGGGGGCCCTGGGTGGCCCAGCAGTCCAGGTTAGCCAGAAGGAGGCACGGGCAGCAGGAAGGTTGAGAAGCCAAGAGAACCTTGTTCCCTTTTGGAGGTCAGGGGAGGAAGATGCGAAGGGCCCAGTTTGGGGGTTGTATTGGACTTACTTGTACAGGGCTGAGCGATTGTGGGGGGAGAGGGTTTGCTCTGAGGGTCGCCCAGGCACCAGCACGGCAACATCCAGCAAACGCCGGACAATCAGCTGCGGTTGAAGGAGGTACTGACACTCATCCTGGAGACCCTGAGACAAAAGCGGGGTGGTAGGAGGGGAGAGAGAGTAAGGTGCTCCTAAAGCAAGGCAACCAGCCCCCTGCGGCGGGGGGCGAACCTCCTCTGGCCCTCCTGCTTCTGGGGCTACGACTGTGGTCTCTCTAAGCTCTGGGTCCTTCCTAAGTCTGCGGGATCTGCTGTGACCCTCAGCACTGGCTGAGGTTTGAGCCCCCTCCTGACAATCAGACCCTGCCTGCCCCCTCCTCCAATCCAACCCCTCCTCCCCAAGCATTCCCACACAGCCCCTTGAGATAAGTTCAAACCACTCCATTCCCCCACCAAGCCCTTAGGAACATAGGGCCCTCTTAGTGCACTCTTTGGGCTCTGGAAAGCTCCTCAAAGGCCTCCAGTCCAAACTTCCCCCCTTCCCCAACCGGAATCTTTAATTTCTTTTTTTTTTTTTTTTTTTTTTTTTTTTTTTTTTTTAAAGACTGTCTTTTCTCTTTTTATTTTTTGTCTTTTTACCTTTTTTAGGGCTGCTCCCATGGCATATGGAGGTTCCTAGGCTAGGGGTCCAATCGGAGCTGTAGACACTGGCCTACACCACAGCCATAGCAACACCAGATCTGAGCTGCATCTGCGACCTACACCACGGCTCACGCAACGCCGGATCCTTAACCCACTGAGCAAGGCCAGGGATCGAACCCGCAACCTCATGGTTCCTAGTCGGATTCATTAACCACTGAGCCACAATGGGAACTCCCTTTAATTTATTTTATTCTCCACCTGCCTCCCCCCAAGTGCTGGTCCAGCCTCTGCTTTAAGACCCCCCAGGGAAGAGCCACTCTACTTCCAGGCAACCTCCAGACTACAGGCACCTTGAGAACAGGAACCTGGTCTTATTTGCCGTCCCCCAGACACAGAACCTAATGTAAAGTGCCATCTCACAGATGAATGAGTGAATAAAGGAATCAACCCAGCTGGAGGCAGCTCGGACCTTTATGAAGTCAAAACCTATCTTCTGTCTCCCCTCCCATGGCTCCGCCTCAGGGACCCACAGATACATCTGTCTGCTCCTTCTGCCTCAGTCTGGGTTTCTTCTGTCACTGGAGGAGAAGAGCCACATCTCCCTGAGCTGTTCTTCTGGATGAATCCCTAAGGCTCTCTACTCAGGTGACACGACCCGGCCCAGGCAGCCACAGCATCTCCAGGGAGATGGTCCAGCATCTCCAGAGTTCTGGTTCCTCTTCTGCAGCATCTGCAGCTCTCTGGGCCCTCAATCCTATCAGTCCAGAGGTGGGGGGGATCCTGATTAGGCTTTCCTCATCTTCAGAACAAATGGCCTTATGCTGGCCCAGTAAACTAGAGCCACTGTTCATTTATGTAGCTATGCTGACCAAGATATACCATCAGCCTTGTTCTGGGACAAGAATTTTAGGCTCTGACATCCCACGAGTTCCATGGCATGGAACCAGCCAGCTAAGGAGGCCCTGACTGATGCCAGGCAGAAAATCTCATCATCCTCTGCCTGGAATTCTTCTGTGCCTTTTGCATCACTATGTCCCCAATGCAAGCACACCACCTGCTACACACTAGGTGCCAGAAAATATTGGCTGAGTTAAAGAATGGGTGTCAAGGGGAGTTCTATTGTGGCGCAGTAGGTTAAGGATCCAGTGTTAACAATGCAGCAGCTTGGGTTGCTGCTGTGGCATGGGTTCAATCCCTGGCCGGAGAACTTCCACATGCACAGGTGTGGCGTGCTCACATGAAAAAGAATGGGTGTCACAAACAGGGTCCTTTCAGAGAGCTCCTGATCCCACCTCGTTGCTGAGAGACCTCCATCCCTGATATCCAAAGCAGATGTCCCTCATCTTTGGTGTCAAACCCTAAGGACCAGAAATACTCTCACAAGTCATTTCATTGACACCACTTCCTGAGGCAGGAATCACCACCACAATAATCTTGTGGTGAATGAGCCCCAAGGATGGGAACTTGCACTCAAGGGGTGGCCCATTTCCTTAGTAGATGGTCCAGAGGGAAGAAACCATTTGCTCCATGTTTTGCTTGCTGTTGGCCCATCTAAAGGACCAGTGGACATGACTTCTGTGGTTAGGATGTGGTCCTTCCTTAAACCGTGTAACATGCATGTCCAACACCTCCTTGTTGTGAAGGGAAGCATTCAGTCAGTGCAGACCACGCAAGGTGCAGAAACCATCACCTGTAATGTGGCCACAGAAAAGGCACCAGACAGCAGGTTCTCAAGAGCTGCCGAGGCAGAAACCAAGTGAGAGAATCCAAACTCAGTCAGTGTCAGTGGTCATGGAAGGAACAGGCCAAAGCAAGAAAGCTTGAGAAGTCAGGACGGCCAAAAGGGAGACGTGGAGCAAGAAACGCTCTGAAAGAAGCTAGAACAGAAGCTTAGTCCTAGACCGTCATAGTATGGGTAGGCTGGGTTTCTTGAGAAAGGCCTGATCAGGACGGCCAGTGCCAGGCTCTGGATGAGGCTTACAGACTGAAGATGCCCAAAGACACGTGGCCTTCTCAGTGAGAATATTCCAGGACTGACACAGCCCCGGCCCACAGTCAGCCAGCACAAATCAACATGGAAGTACACAAGTGCTGGACAGATGGCAGAGGGTAAGCGTGGAAGCAGGGAGACCACTTGGAAGGCTCCTGTCCAGCAGGAGGTCCAGCAGGAGGCTGAGGGAAGGCGTGCTAAGAGTGGAAACAGCAGTAGATGCATCAGGGCATGCTTTAGAAGTAGAGTCAATGAGACTTTCTCCTTGTGGACTGGTTGTGGGGAAATGTGGGGAAAAGAAGAATCAAGTATGATGCTTAAATCTGGGGCTCGAGCAACTGGTGAATGGCAGTGCCATTTACTGAGCAGAAGACCCCAAAGGCTTCGGCAGGGAGAAATGAAATAGGAATTAAAGAGATTTTTACTGTTGGCTTTGTTTGGAGAGATACTTGCTAAGTTTGAGAGAGGTCTTAGACATTCAAGTGGAGATGTCAAGTAAGCTGTTGGATATAAAGTCTGAGATTCAAAGACACTAGAACTTGCTCAAGACACTCGGAAGACATGAACTTACAGTTATGCTGGAGATGCCTAGCAAGAGAATGGAGAAATGTCCCAGGACCAGGCTTTGGGGCACCACAACACAAATAGATCAAGCAGAGGAGAAGCCAGGAAGGGAGGCAGAGGAGTGGGCAGTGGGCGGGAGGAAAACCAGGACAGTCGTGTCAAGTCACAAAGGTCAAGGGGAGAACATGAGTGAAGAAGGAAAGGGTAAGATAAGGAACTAGGTAATAGATAGTTACTAGATAACTCTGGAGAGGGCACATGGGGACTGAAAGGGGACAAAGGGAAGAGAAAGACTTACTTTTCACTGTATGCCTTTTGTACCTTTCGAATGTTGTACCAGCTGCATATATTACCTATTTGAAATATAAATAAAATGATTTAGAAGGAAGAAGAAGAGCCGATGGAAGACTGTTAGCAGATTTTAACCACTTCAGCTGAGATACTGACCCACGCTTGGTCCTGGCTGGTGGATTCAACTAAATCCTCTCTTCTGCACAGCCTGCTTCCTGCTTTCCTTACCATTGTTTTCATCATTTTACCTGATCTCATTTACTTTCAAATCTTGAAGCTGGGAAGAGGAAGCATTAGAGGCGAACTGTGCCCCAGGGATTTGCAGAACTTGCCCTACTAAGCCATCTGGCACCAGATGTTACCCACAACGCAAAAGTCAGCCCTTCAGGGAAGACTGGCAGCTGGACACCACAGGATGAACACAGGCTCCAACACAGGAAAGGCAGGGAGATGGAGGACACAGGTCAAGACAGAAGAGGTTGATAGGAAGCAGGGGAAAAAGAAAGGAAGAGAAACGAGATCAGTTTTAGACAACATGAGTTTGAGAAGATGGTAGAAGAAGGGCAGCAAGAATTTGCCAATCCACACCATGAGCCAGGCTCTGTGCTGGGTGCTAGGAATACAGTAGTGAATACTGTATTTTATTTTTTCTTTTTTTGCCCCCCCCTCCCCCCCGGCAGCATATGGAGTTCCTGGGCCAGGGATCAGATCCGAACCCTCTGCCAGAGCTGCGGCAGCACTGGATCCTTAATCCACTGTGCTGGGCTGGGATCAAATCTCCATCCCAGTGCTCCAGAGACACTGCCCAGCTTATTGTGCCACAGAGGGAACTCCAAAGACTGTACTTTTTTAAACCTACATTTTTAATAGATTTTTCTTTTAATTTGGAGCTGGAATAAGTGGCAGAAGGGAGAAGCCCAGCACTTTACCCCTCTTCTAGCAGCCACCTAAGGGGAGGGTTTGGGGAAGGGCATTCAACCAAGCCCCATAACTTTTAAGTTACTAAGAGGTGTGGGTATAGTCAACCTCAAGCTTGAAGAGGGTGGAGTCAGGAGGATGGGGGAACCCAGAACCTAGGATGAGAATAAAGGCAAATGCCCTGTTGGGGGAGGTTAGGACACTTCTCAGAGGGCAGCAGAAGTATGGGACCGGAGCTCAGGAGAGTGGCCTGAACAGGTTAAGTCACTTCCCTTTCACAACCTCTTAAGGCTCCCAGGAGTTCCTATCGTGGCTCAGTGGTTAACGAACCCAACTAGTATTCATGAGGATGCAGATTCCATCCCTGGCCTCGCTCAGTGGGTTGGGGATCCAGAGTTGCCATGAGCTGTGGTGCAGGTCACAGACACAGCTCCGATCCTGCTTTGTGGTGGCTGTGGTGTAGGCTGGCAGCTGCAGCTCTGATTGGACGCCTAGCCTGGGAACTTCCATGTGCTCCAGGTGTGGCCTGAAAAAGAAAGAAAAAGAAAAAAAAGAAAAAACCACTTAAGGCTCCCTATCACTGTCAGGCGAAGTTTGAACTTCTAGGCCCTTCATGATCTGGCCTCTGTCAGCTCCCTCCCTAGCCCCAACTGCCTGACACAGAACCACTTCAGCTCTCCCTTCTTCAGCCCATGCTCTTCCCACCACCTGGAATGCCCTTCCCTGCTTCTTAACATCAGCCTCATTTCATAACTGTTTCCTGAAACCACCTCTCCACCACACTAGCAAGCTGAGTTATCCACCTCTCCTTTGTCCTCTTAAAATATCTCCTGTGTTGGAGTTCCCTCTTGATACAATGAGTTAAGGATCCAGTGTTGTCACTGCTGTGACTGGTGGCGCTGTGGTGTGAGTTCAATCCCTGGCCCAGAAACTTATGCATGCTGCAGATGTGGCCAAAAAAAAAGATCTCCTGTATCTCCCTAATATACATCTTATTTATCTGTGTCTCTAGCATCCAACCCAAGGCCTGGGCTAACCCAAGTGCTCGAAGACTAAGATCTAAAGGGAGGTCTGAGTTCCTCCCCCAGACTGAGGAGCAGTGCTACCGTCTTATTGCTGGGACCCTCCAGTTCCCACCCAAGGTATCCCTGAACCCACACAGCTTCCTGTGTTGTTCAAACCTCACCAAGGTCAGGGACATAATAGGAGGAAGAGGCAGGCTGAGAAGACAGAGCCCTGGAGAAACGCGCTGGACAATCCACCCACAGGTTTGAGTCTAGGGAATTAACCAGAGGACTGAAGAATCCTTAGAGGACCATATAAGATTCCAAAAGGTAGTCAAATACTTAGAGGAACCACAAAGAAGACTACTGCCCCCAAGCCCCAGAAAAGGGCTGACTGGAGAGCTATGTCTCTCATGGGGCCCACTCACAGCTGCCACTCGCAGGCCAAGTCGTTAACTGCCCTCGCCACTCTAATCTCACCATACCCTGCCCATCTCTGCTGCTAGGACTTCAGCTTGCAGTTCTAAGTTCCCCAGGCCCCACTCACTATATCTAGGTGCAAATGGGCATGTCAAACCGGGTTCTGACCTCTCCTAACCAGGCTTCAGCTCCCATAATCCCAGCCCAGGCCTAGATGTCAGGTTCTTCCTGTTCAATCGAAAAGGTTTCTGGGAGTTCCTGTCATGGTGCAGAAGAAACGAATCCAACTAAGAACCATGAGGCTGCAGGTTTGACCCCTGGCCTCGCTCAGTGGGTTATGGATCTGGCGTTGCTGTGAGCTGTGGTGTAGGTTGCAGACATGGCTCAGATCTGGCGTTGCTGTGGCTATGGTGCAGGCCGGCAGCTGTAGCTCTGATTTGAACTCTAGCCTGGGAATCTCCATATGCCGCAGGTGCAGCCCTAAAAACACAGGAAAAAAAAAAAAAGGTTTCTGGATAACTAAAGCAGGACTTCAGAAGGGTCTTCTGTGTCAGTTCTCATGGAGAGAGTCAAGGATCGGAGCTGGGATCAGGAACAGGCTCTTTGAGATCTGGCCAAAGACCTAAGACTTCCCTCCTATCAGAAGATCCCTTGGGGAGTTCCCGTCGTGGCACAGTGGTTAACGAATCCGACTAGGAACCATGAAGTTGTGGGTTCGGTCCCTGCCCTTGCTCAGTGAGTTAACGATCCGGCGTTGCCATGAGCTGTGGTGTAGGTTGCAGACGCAGCTCGGATCCCGCGTTGCTGTGGCCCTGGCATAGGCTGGTGGCTACAGCTCCGACTGGACCCCTAGCCTGGGAACCTCCATATGCCGCGGGAATGACCCAAGAAATAGCAAAAAGACAAAAAGACAAAAAAAAAAAAAAAAAAAGAAGAAGATCCCTTGGTTCTGATGGGAGTCAAGAACCTAGAACCCAAAGCCACTTCCAGCCAAGTTCCCAACATGCTCTCACCCAGAGGGCTCCCGGGCCTGGACAGGAAGTTCTCCTAAACATCACTCAGGAAAAACTGGCCTATCACTGAGGCCTCAAGACACGACATCAACCCAAGTTCCCATCTCTGACGACAGCAGTGCCCGTACACTTGCCCCTGTGTAATTCTCAGCTCATTCGAAAGCATTACAGCACCTCTTAACGCTGGGCTACAGCAAGAGGAGGAGAGTGGCGTCTGACACAGTCCAGGGCCACTGCCCTCAAGGAACTCACCCTGGAGAGGGAGATCTGGGTCAAATCTTCACCTGACTGGGGGTTTCTGCCCTTCCCAGTTCTCAATGGCCAAACTCCACCAAGTTTCTTGTTCTTCATGTCTTGTTCTTTAAATCCTGCTCAGCTCACATTCAGTCCTTCACCCTTACTGCTGGCCCCACACACAGGGTCATCCCATTCTGACACAGCCACCTCATCGCCCCCTCCCTTCCCACCAATGACAGGAGTAAGAAACCTTTAGATCCTGTCTCTATAATAAAGGGGTCTAGGCTGCCCAGTACCTGGGAGTGGCAGGAAAACTCTGCAGCATGTCCTTCCCCTCCAAACCAGAACGGAGGGGGAGCTTGACCTGGACCCTAAAACACTTGAGACGTTAACAACCTCTGCTCTGTGAAATCACAGCTGATGTTTGGATACAGTCAGGTTGGAAACCAGTTGCTTAAAGCCTCCTTTTAACACTCTCCTGCCCAGGAGTGTTCTCTTGCCATCTTCCAAAGATATAGGAAGCTGAAATTAGGACAGAAGAGGAATGTATTCCCCCCCAGATGGACTAAGGTCTGGGCTGCAGCCTACAAGAGTCCACAGGGCTATTACCAACCAGGACATAGAACAAGACTAGTCCTGGGTTTGTGCCGTAGCATCTGACAGTCCCTGGCTGGCTTCTGATCACCTCAATTCACCCTGCACCTTACAACAGGGAAAGCCACCACTCCCCAGGGCTGAGGCTTCTGACTGCAGACTCTAGACTCTCCCACCAGCTTACCTGGACCCACCATGTCCTCCTAAGGCTCCCAAATGGCCTCCTTCAGATCACAGTCTCTAGCCCACCAGGAGATCTGCTGACCTCTAGCTACGCCCCACCCCCATCACCCTGGTGCTGTTGCCCACCCTGGCACAAGGCTGATGTGCCAGGTAGCCCAGAGATAGAGAAGCAGCTCTGACCCCTCCTGCCCCGGACCGCATCAACCCACCTTGACAGAGATGTGGCCATGGGCCTGGGGAAGGTGGGCAGCCAAGAACCAGTCCCCAGGTAAGGGGCTGCTGACGTTAAAGATGCCAGAGGTGCGATTGGGCAGAGTCCAGCTGAGGGTCAGTGAGAAAACCCCAGGCACAGCCGTGTCCCCTGGAAAGTGTGTGTGCAGGGGGTTGATGACAGGCGGTGCCCCAGACCGGAAATACCTGGGCGACCAGAAGGGAGGAAAAAAAGGCAAGCAGGTAATGGGGCGGGAAACAGGAAAGAGGAAAAAGAAAGGAGAACTGTCACTCACTGCCAGGAAAACCAGTGGATTCCTTACACTGACCCACACGACAAAGTGGTTGCAGGCCAGGGGTCAGAACGTAAGGGGCAAATGGTCAGCCCAGGCACTCACACAGTCACACAGCAGTCAGGAAGGGTCAGCAGACAGACGCCGAGGCCCTCAGGCAGGCACGCTGCAATCTGATCAAGGGTCAGGGGTCACGGTCAGGAGGTCAGCTTAGAGAGTCATCAAGTTACATTTTAGTTGGGAACGTGGCCTGGGGTTGCAAGCGGGGGGCAGGGGGGGGGCAGTCAGGAGGTTAACTCAGACACTCACACGGTCACACTTTGGTCTGGGCAGTGGTCCCCAAAGGTGCCCCCCTGCTCTTTGAAGATGATGAGGTTCCACACAGCCAGGAACGTGTCTTCGGGAACATGGAAGTGGAAGAGCTCAGTGCTGGCAAAGGAGCGGAAGGGACTCAGCTTGCGGGGTGAGCAGGTGGAGTAGTCAGTCAGGAAGAGGCCTCCTGGGGAGCAGGCGGAAGAGAAAGGAGCGAAGTAGGACAGGCCATTTCCAGTAAGCCCCGGGCACACCAATCTGCCTCCCTGCAGCACCAACTCAACAAATGCTCTCCTCTGAGCCAGAAACTGGGTCTCAAGCTGCCCGCGTGGTCTGCTTTCATCCTTACAATGACCTTGGGGGAAAATGACCTCTTTTTACAGATAAGGAAACTGAGGCTCAAACCTAGACTCAACTGAGGCTTCAAACCTAGATCTGTTTAAACCTAAAACCAGGACCTTTATAGACCCCACAGCTGGCCCCCTCTTAGGAGCCACTGCTCTCCTCTCAGCAAGCCCAACAGCACAGAGGTGTGGAGTGGATGGTGTGTGTGCGGATGTGCTGGCTGGCGTGGGCTCTCAGGCATCCAAGCCGCCTGGAGCTCCACCTGTGGGCTTGGGAGTCAGCATGGAACTGTGACACTTCCTTGTTTATTTTCTGCCCCTTCTGTTCCCCTGTGGTCAGGAGCCATAAAAAACCCTCCGAAGGTTCACAAGAGCTGTCTGTACACTGGCCCAGGGAGGCCGTGGGGAGGGGAAAGTGCGGTGAGGCTGCAAGGGGCCTGCTTGGGTGGCAGAGGCAAGGACGGGAGCTGGCGGGTCGCCACCAGAGCCCTGGGGGAGAGGAGGGAAGGAGAGTCAGCAGGGCCTCTGGGATTCAGAAGGAGCAGCAGAGGGGGGCACTTCCCGGAGGGGGGCACTTCCCGGAGGGAGGCCCAGTGAGGCAGCCAATCGGTGAGCCAGTGGAATCTAAACTGTTTGGGGATATTCCTATTCAGAGTTGGCCAGGGGTGGGAGGTAGGATGAAGTGGTTCTCAGCAGCTGAACGGCCAAGACACCAGATCGTGGTTAATTAGGAGCCGAGCCTGGTGAGCAGGAAAGTCTGGGGTAAGCAGCTACCAGGAAAATACACAGGGACCAGGACTGCCATGACAGTGAAATGAACGCAGTGGCCCGGCTGGATAGAAGAGGACCCCAAATGGCAGGCAAAGCTCTAGGGAACCTGACTGCTCAGCGAAGCCCCAAAGGATGCCCCCAGGATGGATGAGAAGGTTGGGAACGCAAGCAGCTGCAGAACAGGAGTAGGGGCAGCGGGTACGGGGGACCCCAAAAAGGAGTTTTCAGCCAAGCAGGAAATACCCACTGTGCTGCCTATTCTGACAGTCTCCCTGACCCCGGAGATGAGAGTTATAACTCCAAAAATGAAGTATTTGAAATAACAGAGAAAGGAGTTCCCATGGTGGCATAGCAGAAACAACTAGGAAGGATGACGTTGTAGGTTTGATCCCTGGCCTCGCTCAGTGGGTTAAGGATCCTGCATTGCTGTGAGCTGTGGTGTAGGTCGCAGACATGACTCAGATCCTGCATTGCTGTGGCTGTGGCTGTGGTGTAGGCCGGCAGCTGTAGCTCCAATTGGACCCCTAGCCTGGGAATCTCCATATGCTGCAGGTGCAGCCCGAAAAAGCTAAAGAGAGAGAGAGAGAGAGAGAGAAAGAAAGAAAGAAAGAAAGAAAGAAAGAAAGAAAGAACGAACGAAAGAACGAACAGAGAAGAGGCACCTGGAAAGGAAGGCTGCTGAAGGAGGGAACACAGGTCAAGGTGGGCCCCACTGAACTTCGGCAATCTTTTGAGTCACCCAGCAGGAAGCCGTCTTATATAGGTGGAGGCTACTGGCTCTAGACTGGCCTGTGCTCATATTGAAAGGCTATGGTTACACCCAAGTACTGGTCTGTGCAGTTCAGACCACATGATCCCTCTCCCCTGTCAGCAAGGCAGCCCTGCCACCTTGCAAGCTGAGCACTGCTCAGGAACCAGAAAGGCTCACAGAGCAGCGCTCACAGCGCAGTGGCAATGTATCCAAGAGGGATGAAGGGAAATGAACCAACTGATGGGAAAGATAGGTTCCCTAGGAGCTCTGGCTGTGACAACTAGGAGGCAAAAAACACCAAAAGCAGAATAGCCTGGACACCATTGTTACAGCAAAGAGGCGCACTGGTGCACCCTCTGCTGGAGTTAGGGAAAGGCTTCTCCTCCTCAAAGCTGGTACCAGGCAGGGACGGGCTATCAAACGGGCCATTGCTAGTGTTCGAAAGAAATGTTGGCCAGGCTCCCAGGGCAGACTCTCTAAGAGAGCTGGTGGTGAAAGAAGCTAATGACCTTTAGGAAACAATGGACAGACATGCACAAAGAACCCTGTGATTCAAGAACAGGGGTAGGAAAGGGGAGTAAAAAGCAGCGGAGGCACCTAGAAGTTCTGAAGGCAAATGTCTGAAAAAACATCCACAGCCCCATTCACTCCAAGCTTTGGTGTGGGGTTTCAGGGGGGCGCCTACAGAGCCATATCCCAGGGGAAGTAGCAGTGAGGCCCTAACCAGGCTGAGAGGCACCTGTCCTGGATGCACCAGCACTTCCAGACAAGGCTAGGGTGATTCTCACACACACACAAAGAGGCTGAGACTGGCCTGCTAGTGACATCACTCAGGAGAATAAAGATCATTTCTGTAATGGCAAGGCATGCCTGGGTTATGCAACCACAGTCAGATAAGTCCAGGGAAAAGACCCAAGGATTTCTTGAGACCAACTGTTCTATCTCAGTCCTGTGACCCTGCTAACCTCTCTTCAGGCAAAACCTATCACCTGCACAGAGCACCCCTGCAGGCCAGTGACGAGGGGCAGCACTCAGGGCAGTCCTTTTAGACAGTGCTCTTTTCCAAAACTCATTACAGTCTTCCTAAAGCACTTGCACCTGCTTCTGGACAACCATGGTTTAACCCACATCATTCAACTTCCTACAGCTCTGTGGCTGTCAATCGCCCCCCTCTCCTCATCAGCCCAGGGTTTGCTCAATGAGTTCATGAACAAAGAAGCTAGGGTGACAAGGGTGGAAGCTGTGAACCGGGCTCCACAGAATGGATGCCCCCTCACCCAAAATGAAACACTGACCTGGCTTCTGCCTCTGCTGAGTGCCCCATCTGCCAGGAGCGGTAATCAACACCGAGCCCCTCCACAGCTCCTTCCTGCAGGGAATCTGGCTGAGGGTAGGTGGACTGCTTATATATGTTGTGGGGAGGCACCCAACACTGCCTCCAACCAAGGAACTGTCCTCTAGGCAGGTGACACTTTAATGGTCTGTCTGCAGAAGGAACAGGAGAACTGAAGAGGAACATGCTTGGGCCACACCATGTGGCCCCCCCTCACACAATAACAGGCATTAAGGACACACAGGCTCACCTGCACCCCACACAACATACATGAGCCTACGCTTACCAACACACAAGCATATACACACACTGCACGTTCTCAGCATTCCTGCAGACCCCTCAGGTACACTCAGCAACCTTTGGTGTACATCGACCCCCTCAAGTCTGTAATGGAACCAGGACCCCAGAGCTCATGGAAACACAGCCCCCATCCCCAGCTGCTAGTTGTTATGGCCAAAGGCTTCCTCAGGCACATCTCCAGCCCATCTAAAGTGCCACCCACCAGGAATGGCTGGAGGGTGGGGCTGTAAAAACTCTTTATTATAAGGCCAACTTTATGGCACATCTCCAGCCCATCTAAAGTGCCCCCCACCAGCGACGGCTGGGGGGTGGGGTCATGAAGACTCTTTATTATAGGACCATCTTTATGGCACATCTCCTACAGCCAGGCCCCCCTCCTCCTCCCACATTCCACTCACTAGGAAGCTGGATATCTCTCTTTCCCATTCACTGGATGGTGGCCCTGGGCTGACAACTAGCAAATGAGGAAAGTTTATGGATGAAGCCCCCTTGTGGGCAGAAGGGGGAGAGGACAGGTTGTGCTTTGAGCCTTTCTGCACTTGCATCTGTTTTCCTATTGGGCATAAAACTGCAGTGAAAAAACAAAACAAAACACTAGTGTGGGACAAGAATTGGGGAACGTTTTTCTAGCCCTAGCATTGCCACTGACAAGCTGTAAGACCTCAGGCAAACTGATCCCTTGCTGAGCCTCAGTTTCCTCACCTGTAAAATGGTCTCAAGCTTTGGCCCTGCTCTAAAAGTGTCAAGAATTATTCCTAAGCAAATCAAGCTTATTTGGAAAAAGACTCATTACCGGAAGAAAATTCATTATAATGGCAGCTAACCCAAGTCCATTTACATGTTATTTTTAAAACTCGTTTTAAACATATGCCAAGTACCTCAAAAGTTTAAGCCAGATTCTCCCACACTGAACTAGAGGCTCTCTGCTGAGGGACTGTGTCTCCCCCATCTAACTTCATAAGCAGGAGCAAAGCCCTCAAGACTTTTTTGGAAAAACAAGAGTCGAAGTAGAGTCAGGATGGACCCCAAGAAGGAAAACCTTGGAATCTCTGGCCTCAGGACTCTAAGCCACCTGCTGAGCCTCGAGCCCACAGTTACCACTCTTTCGACCCTCACCATTCCTCTCAGTTACATAAGACTTCTCTCCTTCCTATTTCTCTCTGCTTCTTCCCCAATGATCTAGGTGCCCAGGACCCACCTCTCCTGAATCCCTCTAGTCAGCCCCTCCCTGCCAAAACCCCATCCCTGCTTCAGTCTTTCCTGCTTCTGCACTCACCAGCCCCTGGGCCAAGGACAGACAACAGCAACAGCAGCAGTAAGGCTGATGGCAGCTGGAGCCCAGACCTGAGTCGAGGCTGGGAGAAGGGTAGGGTATGAGAGAGAGTGGTAGGTAGTGGGAGAGACTTTGGTAAACACAGAGATGAGGACAAAGACTGGGGTAAAGAGTTGGGCTGGGCTGGGCACTGGAGCTTGTATAAGGGTAAGCGATGTGGTGGAAGGAGGGGCTGTGATGGGGACTGGACCAAGGGCAGGGATTGGGCCCCCGCCTTCAGTAAATACTGAGAATGGGGTTGGGACAGGGGCTGGGCTGGGATTTGGGAAAGGAGGTGAAACAGGTGCAGGGGCTGGGACGGGAGCCAGGCCAGGGACTGGGATTGGGATTGGGACTGGGACTGGGACTGGGACTGGAGTGGGGGCCTGAGCTGGGACCCGGATCTGGGCATTCGCTGGGACCCAGGCCGGAGCTGGAACCGATTTGGGAAGTGGGGAGAGGGCGGGGTCGGGGGCCAAGGACCGGACCGGGATGGGACCAGGGGCCGGGACAAGGGCTGGGCCATGGCCCGGGGCGGGGGCGGGGCCGGACAGGCCAGCGCGGGCGCTCGCAGAGCTGACCCGCGGCTCCGCTCCCACCCCCGGAGGGATGGCCTGCGGCGTCCTCGCGGGCCCGGGGCCGGGGTCGGGCCGGCTGGGGCCGGGCCGGGGACCTGGGTAGGAGTTCAGGCCTGGGCGACTCCGGGCTGCGCTGGACCGGCGAAAACCAGGCCCCGCGGCGGCGGCCTCTGCCTGACGTCATATGACGCTCCGCCCCCCGGTTAGTTCTATTGGTCCTTCTTACTAAAGCCCGCCCCTGGCTCTACTCCATTGGTCTCTAACTTGTCCCTGCTGGGTTCGAACACAGACTCCGCCCCAGCCCCAGCTACCGGAGTCTCTTTCTCACCCCAACCGAAGAACCCAGAAGCCCCCATCGGATCTTCATAACCTCCACTGACCATCCTACAGACATCTCTAGGAACCCTCACAAACCCAGACACCCACGGACCTCCCCAGAGATATCTGCAGGCCCTCCCCAGAGACTCTCAAAAGATCCCGAAAAAACACTCACAGAGATCCCTCGAATCCCTCTTAAAAGAAGTGATCCCTCTAGGTTTCTCTCCTCTGGATCCAATGCAGTCCCCTCAGGAGACCTCGCCCACCCGTGAGGTGGCCAGACTGCTGTTGCCACGGAGACTACTGGGCGTTCCGGTTGCCACGGTGACGGATGCACTACTCCCCAGCCTGGGTTCCACAGGCTTCAGTCAAGACCCTCCCTCCTCTGGCCTGGACCCACCTCGACCCACCTCCTCCCACCCTTCAGAACTGGCCACAGCTCCTTTGCGAATTTCCGCAGGTGTCCAAGTTCCCTCCCAAAGTCGTAACTTGCAGGCAAGGCCTCTCACCACACAGCACCCGCAGCCAGGGCTCATCTACAATCAAGTGCCTCCTCTCCCTTGGGGCCAACATTTTCTTTTCCCAGCTTCAGACAAGATCCTGATCTAAGGATTTGTAACAGCTGAAACAAAGCCCAGAGGTATGTAGTCTCTCAAACGGCCCCTCCTCCAAACTCTCATTCCCTTCTAATACTGTCTGTCTCTTCCCACCTCAGTCCAACCCCCTCCCATTTCCTGTGTTTCATCCTTATCCCCCCCCCCGCCCCCACGTTTCTCCACTCAGTTCCTTCCTCCCCTTCTTTTTCCTTCCCTCTCCTCCCATCCTTTGGTTCTTCACCCTCTGGCCCATTTTTCTCTTGCTAAATATCTGGCCATCTTCCTCCCCATCATCCTACCTCCTGACCCAAACTTCCCCTTTGGAAAGGCCTTGATGAGTTTAAGAAATAATAAATGTGGAGTTCCGTTGTAGCACAGCAGCAACATATCCAACTAGTATCCATGAGGATGCAGCTTCTGTAGCACAGCAGCAACAAATCCAACTAGTATCCATGGTGATGCGGCTTCGATCCCTGCCCTTGCTCAGTGGATCCGGGATCTGGCCTTGCAGTGAGCTGTGATGTAGGCCATAGACGAGTTTCGGATCTGGCATTGCTATGGCTGTAGCTCCTATTTGACCCCTAGGCTGGGAGCCTCCATATGCCACAGGTGCAGCCCTAAAATGCAAAAAGGAAAAGAAGGAAGGAAGGAAGGAGAAAGAAAGAAAGAAAAGAAAGAAAGAAAGGAAGGAAGGAAGGAAGAAAGAAAGAGAGAAAGAAAAAAATGTACTATTTCTGGAGCATGGGACAAAGTAGAGAGCAAGGGAAGTTAAGGCTAGAATCCTTGGGCAGTGTGGCAAATGATGACAGGCCTTGACTGTCAGGGCCAAGAAATTTGGACCTAATCCTTAGGCTGAGGCACTAAGTGTTTTTTAAGCAAGGGAATGCCATTGTTGGGTTTGTATTTTAGAAAAGTCTCTCCCAAGTCATTGAGGAGGACTGACCCCTTGCGGACATCCTCCCAAGATAAATGAGGCACACCCCACTCCCCACAGCATCCTGGGCGTACCCCAGCAAAACACCAACTCATTGGTAAGGTCATTTTGGTTAACTCGACTCCTATCCAGACTCTTTCAAATGAGTCCAGTGCCTGAGTAAAAATTTTAAGATTCAGCTCTTTGTAAAAGTGTAAGTTTCATAAGTCAATGAAAGAAAGAATGACTGAGTGGATTAATATGCTGGGAAAGGTATCAGAGAGGCAAAGTTATTACATAATTGAACTAGAAAATGATGAGAACTTGAACAAATTTGGAGAGAAAGGAAAGAATGGATTGGGGGGATATTCATTTATTTTATTTTATTTATTCTATTTTTTTTTTTTTAGGGCTGCACCTGTGGCATATGGCAGTTCCCAGGCTAGGGGTCAAATCGGAGCTGTAGCTGCTGGCCTCTGCCACAGCCCCAGCAACGCCAGATCCAAGCTGCATCTGCGAGCTACACCACAGCTCATGGCAACGCCAGATCCTCAACCCACTGAGCAAGGCCAGGGATCGAACCTGCATCCTTATGGATACTAGTCAGATTTGTTAGTGCTGAGCCATGATGGGAACTCCTGGGGGATATTTAGAAGATAGGAAATAGAGTCCTTGGTCTCCATTTGAAGATAAGGGCTGAGGGGAAAGGAAAAGACAAGGATAATTCTCAGGGTTCAGTTTTGATGCCCTGTGGGACATCCATTTAGCAACACCCAGAGGCAGTTGGTATGACTATGAAGTACAGGTGTTTAAAGAGTTATGAGCTGGAAATATGGATTTCGGAGTTATCAGCATACAGCTGGAAGTAGCTGAAGCCTTGAAATGAATGACATCACCAGAGGTTGCGGTCCCTAGACAAAACTAGACTGTGGTCAGGGCCCTGCCTATTGCATCATGGCATTCTCCTGCACTCTTGGGAGCAAACTCCCACTTTGGCCTGGTTTTTCCAATCTCTAGAACTCCACAGCCTGACTTCCATGGGCCAAAAGGTATGCCCAGAGCCCAGCTCTTGGAAGAGCCAAGACGCTATGTTCAGCACGCCTCCTCTGCTACCATCTACTGATGGGATTCTGACTGCTTCGGCCTTTCAATGTGTCCTTTGGGGTCTAGGTACATGCATGAACCTCCTAGCACCATACCCTGACCCAGAGCTCCTCTGGCTTCTCCCTTATATCTCAGGGGCACTGAAAACCTTATGGTGGAGTTCTCATTGTGGCTCAGCAGAAATGAACCTGACTGGTATCCATGAGGATGTGGGTTCGATCCCTGGCCTCGCTCAGTGGATCAGGGATCTGGCGTTGCCTTGAACTGTGGTGTAGGTCACAGACGTGGCTCAGATCTGGCACTGCGGTGGCTGTGGTGTAGGCTGACAACTATAGCTCCGATTTGACCCCTATCCTGGGAGCCTCCATATGGCACAGATGTGGCCCTAGAAACAAAAAAACAAAACCTTGTGATTCCACAGCCCCTGTGAATCCTAACTTGCAGCCCTTCCAATCCCAACCTAATGAAACCTGTACCCTATTCTACCACTAGATGGAAGCAGACAAGGGCACAGAAGAGCCTCATGTCACCACAGAGGATGCAGAAGAGCACCCTTCTTCAAAGGACCCCTCTGCTGAGGACTCACAGGAGCCCCCTATCCCTGAAATCCCCTTAGAGCCCCTTGCCTCTAAATCTCATATAGTGCCATCCACTTCCCAGATCCCTTTAGAGACCCACACCTCTGAAACCCCTTTGGAGCCTTCCATCCCTGGGACCCCTTTAGCACTCTCTGCCTCTGAGGTCCCTCTGGAGACTCCGATCTCGAAGGTCCCAGAGAAAGACCTTACTTTTCATACTTCAGCACGAAGCCCTGTCCCTGGCTCTTCCTCCAATGATCTGAAGAAAGACCTCCTCTCTCACTCTCCATCCAGTGAGGACACCTCTGAGTCCGAGGGCCTTCAAAAGCACCCCCTTTCAGGCCCTCCAGCCCAGGTTCACCTGGACACATCTGCAAAAGAGAGGGAAGAGGAAGAAGAGAGCAAGAAAGGGGTGAATGCCACTGACAGAACCACTCACAAAGCACAGCATGAACACCAGCGGGGCAAGAAGAAGAGGAAGAAAGGAGTCAGCCGTAATTGCTCCTGCCCTTTTCTGCTTTCTCATCACTGTCTTTGACCTGCCCCAGGAGGAGGAGATCGGGTTATTCTTTGACCTGGCCCCTTCTTTTAGGGCCTTCTCACTTCCCAGGTTATGCCGTCCACCCAGTGGTCCCTGCTCAGCAGGCAGAGCCGGGAGAAGCAGTGAAGGCAGTGCACAGAGAGAAGTGTGGTGCTCAGGTGAATTATCTTTTCCAGTGGGAGAAGGATGCAGCCCTGAATGCCATCCAGACAGGTGAGCTCAAGCACCCTTTCAAGGGCTTATGACAGGCTCAATGGATGGCTACCCCCTGTGGAAATGGCAGTGACACCTGCCTAGGAATTTGGAGGGGAGCAGGCAAGTAGGCCAAGGTAGACAAAGATGGATGCAGACAAAAAGTGGGGATATTCACATCAAGCCCAGGCAGGAACAGGTGGCTGAACTAGGGCACAGAGACCCTGCACCAAACAGACCCTAAGGCAGAGATGGCCCAGGACCCTGGACAGGTTCTAGGAGACTGGTTGCTCTGATGGAGCAAAAGGCCTTAGTCTTCTCGGTGGAACTCCATTAAAAGGCTGTCATCTTTGCATGCCAGACCCATGGTCATCTAGAAACCCAAAGCTTTTATTTATTTATTTATTTTTATTTTGTTGTTGTTGTTGTCTTTTTTGCCTTTTTCTAGGGCCACTTCCCATGGCATATGGAGGTTCCCAGGCTAGGGGTCTAATCGGAGATATAGCCACCGGCCACGCCAGAGCCACAGCAACGTGGGATCTGAGCCGCATCTGCAACCTATGCCAGAGCTCACAGCAATGCCAGATCCTTAACCCACTGAGCAAGGCCAGGGATCAAACCTGCAACCTCATGGTTCCTAATCGGATTCGTTAACCACTGCACCATGATGGGAACTCCCATGGAAACCCAAAGCTTTGAGTCTCCTCACTAAGGAGGAGAGCCATGTCTTTTTGTCCTGTTGATTCCAAGTCTCAGCCCAGAGTCAGTACTTTGGACAGTCCCATTAGAGGTAGGCTGGGCTTCTCTATGTCTGTATACGAAGGGTGTGCAAACAAACTCATGTGAACATACGCCATCCTGTGTGTGTGCACCTGTGTTACTGAATTTCATGGCTACAGGAATTATCTTTCGTAAGAGCACCACCCTGACCTGCTATAAGGATCTGGGGGGCGATTTCTAGGCTGAATTCAATAGATATCATTGCATTGTTTGGTTTGCCACACTTCCTTTTTCCTTACGATGGGAATAGAGTTATGTCCAAACTAGATGGACCCGAGATATAAAAGACAACCAGGTAATTCTATGTTCTTGTTCCTCTCCATGTAATTTTCTTTCTTCATTCCCACGCAGGGACCCGCCCCACTCCACCTTGGCCACAAAAGTCAGTGAACTCGTTTGTTTCTCAGTCTCCTTTTAGGCATTGAAATAGCCTTGCTTATTTAACATCTTCTGTCACTCTTATTTATTCTTCGTGCACATACAGAGGCTGTTCAGTCTCTGGATTTTCCTTCTCTGAACCTCTGATCTACTACTCCCCACTCTTCAAGGCCACTGTGTTTCTTCAGATTGAACATCATTTTCCTGTCTAAAAAGGCAGTTTTATATACAAATTTAAGTGTCATTCAATCCAGAACAAAGGTATTTTGGGTTCCCTTTGAATTGGGGAGGATCTTGACCCCTGGAGACTCTAACAGTATAGGAGATGTGTAGAGAATTAGCAAGGATAAGCTTTTCTTTTATTCACTAGTAATTTCTTTCTTTCTTTTCCTTTTTTTTTTTTTAAGAGCTGTACCCAAAGCATAGAGAGGTTCCCAGGCTAGGGATTGAATAGGAGCTACAGGTGCCAGTCTATAACACAGCCACACCAATGCCAGATCCAAGCCGCGTCTATGATCTACACTGCAGCTCCTGGCAATGCCAGATCCTTAACCCACTGAGCGAGGCCAGGGATCAAACCCACAACCTCATGATTCCCAGTCAGATTCATTTCCCCTGCGCCACAACAGGAACTTGTCATTCATTTACTGAGCACCAATTATGTGCCAGGCATTGGGCTAGCTGTGGAGATGATGGTGCTGGTAGGATTTCAGAGACAAAATCCCTCAAATAATTTGCACTCTAATAAGACACAAATAAGTAAAAGGACAATTATATTCACTCTAATAACTTCAGTGATTGAGGTCAGCCCAGAGTGCTGCATGAGCAGAGAAAAGGGGCACCCAATCTTGGGGGCTCGGGGAAGGGATGCCTTCTCATCTGAAATCTGTAAGGTAAGAAAGGGTGGCCAGATAAAAAGGGGGGTGAGGAAGTTCCCGTCGTGGCTCGGTGGTTAACGAATCCAACTAGGAACATGAGGTTGCAGGTTTGATCCCTGGCCTTGCTCAGTGGGTTAAGGATCCAGCGTTGCTGTGGGCTGTGGTGTAGGTCGCAGATGCGGCTCAGATCCTGTGTTGCTGTGGCTGTGGCGATTAGATCCCTAGCCTGGGAACCTCCATATGCTGTGGGTGCAGCCCTAGAAAAGACAAAAATACAAAAAAAAAATGGGGTGAGATGAGACAAGACAGGGCTAGGCACCAGTAGGGAACTGCAAGCACTTCAGTGTATTGCTGCATAGAGTATTGGCCAGAGTAGCCCAGCTCAGCACTGGAAGGGCAGAACTGCACAGGCATTTCTGTGCCAAGCTCAAAAATGGGGATTATATTCTGAAAGCAGCTGAGATGCAATCAAAAATTTTAAATAGAACAATAACATGAACAGATTTGTGTTTTTCAAAGATCCTCTGGCAGGAGGATAGACTGGAGACAGGAAGACTATGCTGTGAGGCACTAGTAATAATCCAGCTCAGAAGTGGGTGGGCAGAGGTAGGGAGAAGTAAGAAAGAGATTCAACAAATGTAAGAGGGAGTTCCTGTTGTGGCTCAGCGGAAACGAACTTGACTAGTATTGATGAGGATGTGGGTTCTATCCCTGGCCCTGCTCAGCCGGTTAAGGACCCGGTGTCATTGTGAGCTGTGGTATAGGGCACAGACACAGCTTGGATCCTGCGTAGCTGTGGCTGTGGTGTAGGCCAGCAGGTGTAGGTCAGATTTGACTCCTAGCCTGTGAACTTCCATATGCTGCACCCGTGGCCCTAAAATGAAAGAAAGAAGGAAGGAAGGAAAGAAAGAAAGAAAAGACAGGAAGAAAGGAAGGAAGAAAAAGAGGGAGGGAGGAAGGAAAGAAAGGCAGGCTGAGAAAGTAAAACTGACCACTGGATCACTGGATGGATAGGATAGGACAGAGGGACATGGCTGGAATGATGCCTAGGTTTTTGGCTTTAGTTACTGATTGGATGATGGTACCATTATCTGAATGCCTAAAACAGAGTAGGTGTTTGATAACTGTATTGGATGAACAGAGGACAAAGGACGAGGAATTCCTTTCTAGTTTGTAAAGAATCTTTGGCTATAACACATCCGTAGTGTTGTGAAACATGCTGGAGATAGAGTCTAGTAGGCAGCTGGCTCTATGGGTCTAAAGCTCAGGGGAGAGGTCAGGGTGGTGACATCCTTGGGTAAAGGCAGCCGTGTGTTGTGTGGAGATGCTTTAGGCATAAGGAGATGTTATTATGCAAATGAGACCATGTGATCTGTGATTGTGAAATTCAATGTGTCCTGTAGAGTTGGAACCCCCCCCCCCATCCTGGATAATGTCCCCTCCCCCTGCCAGCCCCTGTCCAATCATAACAGGAAGAGGGTTTGGAATCAGGGCAGAGCCAAAAGCCCTACTCTGGAATACACAGCCCACTGTGTATTGTCCCACTTTGAGGGGATTAGAGAGTCTGAGGTACAGCTGCCACTCCCCCAGTTCAGACTCCAGTTTTCTTCATCTGAAAGGTGGGCAATGACTCCCACATTAGTGCTTGAACTTGACTCTCCCAGGCCCTGAGGCTGGGCTTTGTCTTTGGGCACTAGCCCTTGTTCACCTCTGCACCTCATCTGTTCCTCCACTGTATCCGGCTATTCCGGGCAGAGTTTAGATTCCCTCTAGCGGAATCTGGTCCCCACCCACCTCCATTATGACCTGGCCTAAACTGCCTTTTCAACCAAGCTTCCCTGGTGTAACGGGGCACTACGCTGTCAGTGTTAAGACGGAAGCATCAAAGTCAAAAGCCACATCTGGACAGGTTTCTGACCCTGAGAGACCATGGGTAAGACAAGAAAACTGAGTTTGACATTTAGGCACAGAATTGTAGATTGTGGTCCTGGTCAGAGTCAAAGACCAGAAGACACTAACTCCTATTCTCCTTACAGAACTTCTGGGCTTTGCCTGGAATACTGGATCTCTCCTCCCTCCTGAAGGAACTTTCTGTCTTTTTTTTTTGGCTTTTTAGGGCCACACCCGTGACACATGGAAGTTCCCAGGCTAGGGGTCGAATAGGTGCCAGCCTATACCTCATCCACAGCAACATAGGATCCAAGCCCTGTCTGCAACCTACACCACAGCTCACAGCAACACTGGATCCCTGACCCACTGAGTGAGGCCAGGGATCACACCCACATCCTCAGGGATACTAGTCGGATTCGTTTCCACTGCACCACAAAATTCCCCAAAGGAATTTTCTCATTTACCAATTCAGTCAAGCAACCTGTGTTCTTTGAGCACCTCTTTTGTGCCAGGCCCTATACTAGGGCTAGAGACATCAATGAAAAGACAGACCCTTCCTTAGGGGAACTCAGTTTAACAGGAATACAAGTGACGAGTCCATTACAAAGCAATGTATTCTGGTAGGAGTAGCACAAGGGCCAGGGAAGGCAAGAAGAGGGGCCCCTACACAGACCAAAGTCAGCAACAACTTTTTGGTGGAGGTGACACTTCATTAGATTCTTTTTTTTTTTGGCTTTTTAGGGCCACACCCATGGCACATGGAGGTCCCCAGGCCAGGGGTCAAATTGAGCTGCAGCCGCTGGCCACAGCCACAGCCACAGCCACGCAGGATCCGAGCCGCATCTGTGACCTATACCACAGCCCACAGCAATGCCAGATCCTCATCCCACTGAGCAGGGCCAGGGACCGAACCCGCAACCTCATGGTTCCCAGTCGGATTCATCTCCCCTGTGCCATGACGGGAACTCCCATGAGAGCCTTTAAATGGGAATAAGAGTCCTACAGCTCAAGGCCCCACCCCTTGCGGGGAGGGGCCTCAGAAATCTTGGCTAGAAGTTGGGGTACTCTCAGCTCTCATGCAGGATGAGAAGACCTGAGTGGGAAGTGCTCTGGTTCTCTTCCCATGTTTACGCAGCACCACCCCTGCCTTCTAGCGAGACTGACAGTGAAGCCAGAAGGTTTAGATCTCACCACTGCAACCAGGCGCTCAAGGGGGTTGGCCTCTTGCTGCTCTCGGGGACCGATCCATGCCTCCTTTCTTAGCCTCATACCCTTATATTTTTTTGCTCTTCACCCCTCATGACTTCTGGCCTCTCCCATTCTCGTGACCCTGGGGGGACCACAGACAGCACTTCTCAAGTTCACAGAGGGTATTCATTCAGGGAAGGCAAGTATGAAGGTGCCAACCTGGAGAAGTGAGAGGAGCCCTCCTCCTACCCCCCAGCACCAGGGCTGCCCAACCTCCTCCTCCTCTTCAGGTCCCTTCAATACCACGCTCCTCAGGCGCCAATCCCCCACCCATCATCCACCCTTCCCCTCACCTGAGACCCATCAAGGAAACAAAGCAAAGGGGGGCTCTAACATCAGGAGGGGAGGAGATGAGAATCCCACAGTCACAGAGAACTCAGCGAAATACATGCTCATCATCAAACAAGATTCACTTACAATCTTCCTGCTTAGAAGTGAAGACTGGCTTTGGGCCCCTCTGACAGGCTGACACAGGGAGTGGATCTTAGGGTGGGAAAGGATCTGAAGACACTTGTGGGGTGATGAGAACAGCTTGGGGGGAAAAGTCTTCAAGGTGGAGGGATGAGACTCATGGGTGGAGATAGAAACATGGGCGGGGAGGTGAGAGCCCCTAGAGGGGAGCTTAGGCTATTTCCTTCTTTTTTTTTTTTTTTTTTGTTGTTGTTGTTGTTGTTGTTGTTTTACCATTTCTTGGGCCGCTCCCGCAGCATATGGAGGTTCCAAGACTAGGGGTTGAATCGGAGCTGTAGCTGCTGGCCTACGCCACAGCCACAGCAACTCGGGATCCGAGCCGCGTCTGCCACCTACACCACAGCTCACGGCAACGCCGGATCCTTAACCCACTGAGCAAGGGCAGGGACCGAACCTGCAACCTCATGGTTCCTAGTCGGATTCGTTAACCACTGTGCCATGATAGGAACTCCGCTATTTTCCTTCTTACTTTTCCTCATTTTTTTTTTTTTTTTTGTCTTTTTAGGGCCACACCCTTGGCATATGGAGGTTCCCAAGCTAGGGGTCGAATCAGAGCTGTAGCCACAGCCACAGCAACGCAAGATCCCACCCGTGTCTGCGACCTATACCACAGCTCATAGCCACGCCACATCCTTAACCCACTGAGCAAGGCCAGGGATCGAACCTGCAACCTCATGGTTCCTAGTTGGATTCGTTTCCACTGCACCACAACAGGATCTCCCTTACTTTTCCTTATTACTCAATCCCTCCACACCCAGGTCTCTATATCGGCTGGCGCTGCCCCCATTATCTATGGGACTGTTTCCGGATCGGGGAGGAGTCCAAGTGCTTTTGTGGACACTTGCTGAGAGAGCACCAGATCATCTCAGGTAGGGGGGACGGGACCAGCGCTCATTGGCATGGAGGGATAACTGTCCTCTGTCATGTGCTGGGATGTATGAGAGCAAGTGGCGGGGGGGTGGGGGGTGTTGGTTTGGGGGAGGGGACTGACATGGGAAGGCCAGGCCCGGTCAGGTGCTGGTCTTACCCCACCACCCATCCCCCTCCCCATAGACATATCTGTGCCCTGCAGTGTGGGCCAGTGCCGCTGCCTCGTGTTCTGCTTTATCCCATCACGCCCAGAGGAGGTGGGTGAGTTCTGGCTCAAAAGACGGGCCACCTTTGACCCCAGGGCTTGGAGGGCCCAGTGTCGCTGCAAACACAGCCACGAAGACCACGCAGCTACCGGGTCCCATTCCTGCAGGGTCAGAGGTACCTTCCAGGGCAAGGGGAGCTCAGGGGTGGGCATGAGTGGAGACAGGTTGCGAACAGTTTGGGGATGTGGATGGGGGTGCTGGGAAGAGGGACTTGGGCTTGCGGTGGATGAAGAAGAGATGAGAATGTTGTCAGCCCCTGAGGAAGCCCCAATTCCCTTTACTTGTCTTTTTATTTTTTTTTAAGGGCGGCACCTGCGGCATATGGAGGTTTCCAGGCTAGGGGTCAAATCGGAGCTGCAGCTGCCGGCCTATGCCACAGCCACAGCAACACGGGATCCGAGCCATGTCTGCCATCTACACCAGAGCTCACAGCAACACCAGATCCTTAACCTACCAAACGAGGCCAGGGATCGAACCTGCAACCTAATGGTTCCTAGTTAGATTCGTTTCTGCTGCGCCATGACGGGCACTCCCCTTTACATTTCTTGGCCACCCCCTTGCCTTAGGCTGTTGCTGCAGCTGCTTTGAGTCTAATTTCCTCTGTGCGGCCTGTGACCGGCGCTGGGAGGAACATGAAACTTTCTTTGAGACCGAGGAGACGCGGCGGCGAGGAGGGAGGCCTCACGGTGAGGGGGCGATGATGTGGGATAGGGGCCCAATTCCAGGCCGGTCATCAGAAGGCCTGGCAGGAAGGCACTTCTGCCTTCAACCATGCCATCCAAGACTCCTTTACCCTCCCTCCCTGCATCCCATACCCACACCACTTTCCATCCCCAGGAGCAGACCACACGCCTTTCGCAGAGATGTCTACCCTCCGAGAGGCCATCAGCAACAACTCTGACTCGGAGGCCCCCCAGAAGCAGGCACCCTCTGACCATCCCCACTCCTACCCTAATCCCCCTGGGCTTCCACCCACCGTCCGGCCTGGCCCCATGTCTGGGCCCCGTACCTGACCCTTTGACCTCTGCTCTTCCCTCTTCCAGGGACAGACAATGCCTGGTGCAGGCCTCTGTGATCCACAATAAAGGGAAAGCCACTGGCATCTGACTGGTTCTGTGTGAGGCAGATAGAGCCCGCCCCAGGGATAGGCTCCTTCGGACCTTCGAGTCCACACCACCTACTGAGGGGAGAGAGCAGACCAAGTGGGAGAGAGGCTGGATCGGGTCATCCGCCTCCTCCACACCCACATTCAAGAAGGGAGGGGATCTCAAGGATAGAGTGAGCAGTGATGTTAGAGACAGCCGGGGGCTCCAGTTAAGACAAAGGCTGAAAAGTGGCCACTGGATTGTGCAATGAGAAGGCCTCTGGTGACTTTAGTTAGAGTAGTTTCAGTGGTGCAGTGGAGGCAGGAACCAAACAGCAGTGCGTGTGAAGGAATTTTTGTAAAAGGCTTAGATGAAAAGAGCAGAGAAGAAGTCAGACAATAGCTACAGGGGGATGTGGAGTCAAGCAAGCATTTTTTCGGAGGAAAAAGGGAGGGGCCAGTAGAGAAAAAGACCTGAAGGATGCAGAAGAGAGAGATGCCTGGTGAGGCCAGATCCCAAAGATGGAAGAAAGGGATGAGGTCAAGGCACAGGTGAAGGGATTCACTCTGGACAGGAGATACCACTCCCTAAGGGAAGGAGGGAAGGAAGGAAGGAAGGAGCCTCCACTGAGCTACAGGGAGTAGGATCTTGTGGAAATTCCCCTGTGAAGGAGGAGACAAGGTGAGTTGCTGGTGAGGGAGGAGAGAGAGAAGAGTGGGCAGTAGGAGACGGGAAGAGAGCAGTAAAGGTTTGGAAAGACGAATGAGAGGCACTGGAGAAAAACCTAACCAGCGGGTCATTCAGGTACAGGTGGAAACAGGAACCTAGTTAGAGAAGCAAAGAAGCCAAATCTTTAGATTAATGGGTGGTGATGGGAAGGGTGGAAGGGAGAATGATCAGGAAAATAAGGCGAAAGACCAGTCAGAATGGCCATCATCAAAAAGTCGACAAACAGAGAGTTCCCTTGTGGGCCATAAGTTAAGCATCGGGTAGTGTCACTGTAGCAGCTTGGGTCACTCTGTGGCACAGGGTTCAATCCCTGGCCTGGAAACTTCCACAGGCCCCAGGCACAGCCCAAAATAAATAAATAAAGTCTACAAACAAATGCTGGAAAAGGTGTGGAGAAAAGGGAACCCTCCTACACTCTTGGTGGGACTGTAAATTGGCGCAACCACTATGGAGGAGAGTATGGAAGTTCCTCAGAAAATTCAATATAGAACTACCATATGATCCAGCAATCCCACTCCTGGGCATATATCCGAACAGAACAACAACTCAAAAAGATACATGCACCCCAATGTTCATTGCAGCACTATTTATATAGCCATGACGTGAAAGCAACCTAAATGTCCATCGACAGTGGAATGGATAAAGATGTGGTACATATATACAATGGAATATTAGCCATAAAAAGAACAAAATGCCATTTGCAGCAACATGCATGGACCTCGAGATTATCATACTAAGTGGAGTAAGTCAAAGACAAATATCGTATGGTATCACTTATATGTGGAATCTTAAAAAATGATATGAATGAATTAATTTATGAAACCAAAAGACTCAAAGACTTTGAAAACAAATTTATGCTTACCAAAGGGGAAAGGTGGAGGAAGGGATAAATTTTGAGTTGGGGATTAACATATACACACTACTATATATAAAATAGATAATTAGGAGTTCCCATTGTGGCTCAGTTATTAACGAACCCAACCAGTAACCATGAGGTTGTAGGTTCGATCCCTGGCCTCGCTCAGTGGGTTAAGGATCCAGCATTGCCATGAGCTGTGGTGTAGGTTGCAGATGCGGCTCAGATCCAGAGTTGCTCTGGCTGTGGCTGTGGTGTAGGCCAGCAGCTACAGCTCCGATTAGACCCCTATCCTGGGAACCTCCATATGCCGCAGGTGCAGTCCTAAAAACAAAAGACAAAAACAAGGACCTACTCTGTAGTACAGGGAACTCCAATCAATATTCTGTAATAACCTTTATAGGAAAAGAATCTGGGAGTTCCCTGGTGGCTCAGGTCAAGGATCCACGGTTGTCACTGCTGTGGCACATGTTTAATCCCTGGCCCAGGAACTTCTGCATGTCACAGGTGCGGCTAAAAAAAAAGGAATCTGAATAAGTATATATGTGTGTGTGTGTGTGTATATATATATATATATATACATACATATATATATATATAGCTGAATCATTTTGCTGTACACCTGAAACTAACACAATACTATAAATCAACTATAGTCCAATATAAATATTAAATTTTTTTAAAAAAGGAAAATAAAGCAATAGGAGGCTTGAGGCTGTGGAGGGAGCTGAGTATAGAAATCAGAAAAGAAAGTGAAGCCAGGAAGCAATTGACAGATTGAAAACAGGAACAATCGAAGGAACAGAAGTCTCTAATGAGGTCCCACAGCAGATGTAGTGGCAGGGATTAAAGTACAGGAAATAAGGGCCAGAACCTGCAGCTTTCAGATGAGAGCAGCTGCAAGTGATCGCAAGGGCCTGGAATGGCGAATGCTGTGGGCCAGGGGCCAGAATCGGTGAATGTGGGAGAGTGACCAGGAAGCCCATAGATGATTTTTATGGGGAATAGGAGAGTCTCACACTAACGGACTCTGTGATCACAGGCAAGTCACTTTCTCTCTCAGGGCCTCTGATTCTGGATCTATGCTACCTCTCTGCTACCTGCTCCCAGAAGAACCCAAAGAAATAACCAAATGTTCTGTCCTCACCTACCACTCCTGGCTGGTTTCCTCTTCCTAGATCCCAGCACCTCTAATTTCTTGCTCTTCTCCAGAGCAGCTCTAGAGGCGGCTGCTGTTCCAAAGGCACCACAGGGAACTGCACTCTCCAGGGTACAAAAAAGGCCAGTCCACATTTCCTCACTTTTAGGGAGGCTTCCTAACCTTCCAAGGAAAGGAGCGTAACTCTGACTACTAGAACTCCTGCGGGAAATCACAGGGTCACGCTTGCCCTTTGAAAAAGAAAGGAATCTCTAACAGTAATATGGCTATTGAAAAGAAATCATTACTCTCTCCAGAAGTAGAATTCCTCATTACTGGTTGGTTATATGCAATTAGCACCAGGATGACGATTTACTAAAATCAATTCAAGGAACAGTCAACAATAAAGAAATGGTTACTATGATATACCCATTCAAGGAAATATTACACCGTCATTACAAAGTATATTTACCTAGACTGTAATAATATGGGGAATTGATTGCAAATGGGAGAATAAGAATATAACATGCAATACATGTGTATTATATATTACGGAAAAAGAAATGAAAACAACAAACGTCATTCATTCCACAAATAATTACTGAGCACCTATATATGCCAGGCCATGTACTTTAAAAAAAAAAAAAACCCAAAATACAGTGGTGACTGCTGTCCTGTGTTAAAGTCAGACTTAAACTTACCTGGTGTGAGTATATTAGCATTTTGTGACCCCATGCTTTTTTGGTTTGGTTTGGTTTGGTTGTCTTTTGGGGGCCGCATGTGCCACATATGGAAGTTCCCAGGCTAGGGGGTCGAATCAGAGCTACAGCAGCCTGCCTACATCTCAGCCACAGCAATGCTGGATCCAAGTCGCCTAGGGGACCTACACCACAGCTCACCGCAACATCCGTTACTTAACTCACTGAGCAAGACAAGGGATGGAACCCGCGTCCTCATGGATACCAGTCTGTTTCGTTATTCTGGGTCACAACAGGAACTCCGTAACCCCATGTTTCTTATGTCAAAATAAATACATTCCAGCAGAACGAAATATACTACTGACTTAGCCATAACGCATTTCCCTTGTCCTTCAAACCGACCGACTCACTGAAAATGCCAGGCACAGAGCTAACCGTATCACACACTTTTCTGAAAGAACGAAAGAACACTGGACACATACTCCTTTGCTTAGTTGTGTGGCAAAGATAAGACACTCTTGCCTCTGCCCGTTGCAAAAAGAAAAGAAAAAAGAAAAAAAAAAGGAAAAAGACAAATGCAAAAAACGGCCCTCAAAACAAAACTACAGAATCTTTAATCTTGGAATGAATATGTCAACAAACACATAAACTAAGGAGGAACTGCCCTGAGACGAGTAAGTTAACATCTTTGAAGTGGTCAAGGGTCTGAAACCATGCCTGTGGGGAAAATGCTGGGTAGCTATCCCACCAGCTAAAAAAGACTCTGTCCCTATTCACCTTCAGTGCCACCCGCCCCTTTCTTCAAGGGACTCCTTGGGCCTGGGACTCCAGGGATACCGGTGGTTCCTGGAGCCAATAAGCGCCGAGTGTACCCCAGCAACCCTGCTCCGAACGCCGCCCTCCTCCAAGCCCACTCGGGAAAGAGTCTGCGAACTCCGAGCCTACGAACTCCGAGCCTCTGCGCCGCTGGCGACGGAGCACCGCCCCCTTCCTCCACACGCACAAGTGGCCCGACCCGAATAGGAGGAGTCAATACAGTAAAAATAAAAGCTCCACCACCCGCGAGCCGCTACCTAAGAAGGGCCGACATTGTGCTGAGAGCCAATTGGAGGAAAATCCCATCTCCAGGCTTCTCGGTCCTTCCAAAGGAGTGAAATTATCCAATGGTAAAGGAATTTCACGCTAACTAGAGGATGAAGCCAATAGAGTGGAAAATTCTCCCTGGAGTTGGCAGAAGAAGCCAATCGGATGAAAAGATTTCGCTTCTACCGTGGAGGCGGAGCCAGTGGCGTGCGGGAGCCCGAGGGCACGACCCAATGGGATGGCAGGGTTCGCTCCCCGCAGCGGGCGGAGCCAATGGTCGCCGCGCTCCGATTCAGAGGGCGCAGAGCCCAAGCGCGGGGCGGGGTGGGAGGTTCCCACGGCGGAGGGGAAGATGGCGGCGGCCGTGATGCTGGCCGCCGGGCTATGCATGGCGCGCCGGGCGCTGGCGGTTGCACGGCCGTGGGGGGCGCAGGTGAGAGGTGGCCCTGGGGCAAGAAGGGGGTCCCGCGGACTCTGACGCCCTCCAGGGCCGGAAGCCACGTTCTTCCCCAGCTCGCCCCCGCGTGCGTAGCCTTGCGGCCTTGTGGGGCGGGAGCCCAAGCGTCCTGCCGGGAGCGTTGCGCCTCCCAAGGCGCAGGCTTCAGGAGTGTGCGGTGAGGTCGGACTGGCGGTCGCGAAACCCTCGCCGAGGGAGAAGCGAACTGGCGATGACCGACGCCGTGCCCAGACCGGGGCGCCGAGGTCGGCACAGGGTCAGTGCAGCGGCTGCTGCCTTTGCCCGGCCAGCTGAACGCCTGCTCCGGGCAGCTCCTCAGTGCCCCCTGCGGGACGTGAGGTTTTTTTGTCTGGGAGCCAGTCTTCTGCTCCGTCAGGTCCTTGGCCTTCTCCTGAGCACTAGTGCTAACATCTCTTCTTCCCCCTTGCCAGAGCGACTCAAGGGGTCAGATTCATCCCGTCCCATTCTCCCACAATGTGACACCTCTGACGTCAGCCTACTCTCAGCCCTTGGAAAACTGGGACTTCCCTAACCTCAGTCCCCTGGGGCTGGGTTAGTTGTGTTCACTCAGCTGAACGCCTCCCTGCACTGATTCAGGGGACTGGAGTCAAAGTTCACAGTAAGAGGTCAGATGTGACACCTAGACGCCCTTGTGTCATACAGGGCAATTGTATTAAAATATGGCTAAAACAAGTAACAGCTTAAAGATCAGAAAACAAGTAATGGAATTAAGTGGAAACTTACTGAAAGGTGAGAACAAATGGAAAAAGTTCCAAGTAGTCCTAAGAGATGATGCAAACCACCCTCTTTATATTTGAAGCAGAAAGAAGGGGTTTATCTAAGGTGATTAAATAGTAAAATAGGAACTGGGACCTAAACCTCCAGGTTTTCATTCTGGATCCTTTCCCTTGAAACAGCGCTAGATTTCCTCAACACTTTAGGAGCAGTAGTCGACTGCACTGCTGAATCCTGCATTGTAATACGGCCTGTTACCTAACTAGGCCCAGCAGTATCTGGCCTTGCTCTCTGCTGTTGATGCTCTGAAATCGAGGAGCTTTTCCCCTGGTTGGGAACCACTAATAGGTTCTTGGAAGGGTGAAATTAATGCCTTTCAAAGCCCAGCCTCTGTCAGCCCCAACTGATTACATGGGAGAGTGGTATTGCCAACTCCCTCCCGTGGGTGTGTCTGACCCACCTGCAGGTCCGAGGAGCTGCAGGTGTGACTGATGGGAATGAAGTGGCCAAGGCCCAGCGGGCAGCTCCTGGGGGAGCAGCCCCAACCATCTTCTCCCGGATCCTGGATCGAAGCCTCCCAGCTGACATTCTATATGAGGACCAGCAGGTGGGGTACCCTTAGGACCCATCCCCTTAAGAATTTCATAAATACCATCCAGTTTGTTGAACTAACATGGTGGCCTCTGGCATGTTCACTGCTCCCAGTGTCTTGTATTCCGTGATGTGGCCCCTCAGGCTCCTGTGCACTTCCTGGTCATTCCTAAGAAGCCCATTCCCCGGATTAGCCAGGCTGAAGAAGAAGACCAGCAGGTGGGAAGAACAGGGCCAGGGTTTGGCTGAGGGAAAGGTTTTGTTCCCTGTAAATGAAGCCACCTGTCTCCCTCCCCTTTCCCTGTAGCTTTTAGGACACCTTCTCCTTGTGGCAAAGAAGACAGCAAAGGCTGAAGGACTGGGAGATGGATACCGACTTGGTGAGTGACATTTGGCCCTTGAGCCCCTCACCATCAATTGATCTAACCTCTCAATATGATCTTCATTCTTTGACCATCTTAACCCCCTAACCCGACGCACCATTTCAGTGATCAACGATGGGAAGCTGGGTGCACAGTCTGTGTATCACCTGCACATTCATGTACTTGGGGGCAGACAGCTCCAGTGGCCTCCAGGTTGAACCTACCAAAGGACCAAGGACCCCAGACTTGGATGCTTGGACGGGGTAGGGAAATAACAGGACCCAATGATGCCAATAAACTTGTTCTCCCTCAATTCTGGATCCCTGTCTTAAATATATAAAGATTTATACCTCAAATAGAAAAGAAAACTGATTCAAGACTTTGATCCCCCTTGACTATGGTCTGAAACACTAAGGAAGCCCATGATGCAGTCAAAGGAGCACTTGCCTGTGTATCTATGAGTTCATGACTCATGGTCCACCTGGGTTAAACTTCTAGAAAAGCAGCAGTTCTAAGAATGTGCCTGAATAAGTAAAGCCAGTATCCCAAGACTTGCTCAATTCAGATACCAAGCCAAGTTATAAGGGGGTCTGGAAGGAGGAGGGTCAAGGTGAGGGCCTTTCATTGGAGAAGTTATCACACTCAAAACATCTGCTGCCCCATGTCTCACCATTCTGTTTAAGCTGTTGTCTGATGTATTTTCCACCTTAAAAATTTTAAAAAGATGCCCCACTTTTGAGAATGAAATTAGGGGAAGCTACCATTGTCCCTTGTAGAAACACATCAAGTAGGCTTTTGTCTGATTCCACAGCACTGTGCCTGTATTCAACACAAAGAACCACTTTAGAAAGCCTCCAAAAGTCCTGCGCGGGTATGAAGGGCGAGACCTTAGGCCGGCGAATCTTAGCAGCCAGGCCGGATGGAAAGCGCACTTCCCAGAGTGCACCAGATTCAAGACTTCCGCCCCGCAGAGAACTTGCCTCCACCCCCACCCCCACCCCCACCCCCACCCCCACCCCCGCCCTCCACGTCCGCCCAGCTCTAGTTCTGCGCAGTCTCCTGGAATGGTTTGCCGTCTCTATAGCAACGCAGTACCCAGTAGCGAGTGTCGCAAGATGGAAACCACTGACTCCACAGAGCTATCGCCATCGCGGTGAGATCTGCAGCTCTGGCTGCAGGCATAAGGGGACAAGGAAGGTCAGTGGACTTCCCCCGCTGCCCTTTTGACGACTTTGCCTTTTTCACTTTTTTTCAGCTCTTTAGACGAACAGCCTAGCTCCGAAGAACTAGGGACCACTTCAGATCCCTTGCCTTCTTTGGATGGCCGTCATAGGTCGGCTCTGGCAGCTGCAACTGCAGCAGCCTCAGCAGCTGCTGCAGCCACTGCAGCTGCCTCCACTGCCAAGGCAGCTGCATTATCTACACAGACCCCAGCGCCCTACTCAGAACGGAGCCTTCTCCTGGAGCCCTTCTCTGACAATCTTACTGCGGCGCACCACACCACCCCCAGATTTACCCACAAGATAGGCCATGGGAGACTTGGCTTTGAGCCTGTCCAGGTCTCCCATATTGCTCGAAATTCCTACACTGCAAATGATCCTATCTCTAGCCAAGGCCCTGTTCCTGGCTCCAGCTCTGACCCTGTTCCTGGCTCCAGCTCTGGCCCTGTTCCTGGCTCCAGCTCTAGTCCTGGTCCTGGCACCAGTTCTGGTCCTGGTGGTGGCTCTGGTCCAGGCCCTGGTGGTAGATCTGGTGAAGGCACTGGTCCCGGTCCTGCCTCTGATTCTAGGCATAGTCCAGGCTGTGGCCATGACCCTGGGTTCAGCTCCTCTGCTCCTCCAGGCTTCAGAAACCCAAGGGCAGATCTGGTCCCTAATTATGCCTCCTGGAGTCACGACAGCCACTGGGAGCCTCAGAAACAACCCTGGAAATTTTTGCAAGTATCAGAACCTGGCACCCGAGGACACTGGAAGCCCTCTGAGGTTGAAGGGAAGAGTAAGATACCCAGTGAAACACTGCCACGGGGCCAGTGCCTTCTCTACAACTGGGAGGAGGAGGTATTAAGGTTTTGACCTGCTCTCTCTGCTTGAAAGCTGCCCCCAGTTGATGAGGGTGGGTACCAGAAAGGATATCATGGTCATTCTACTTGGGACCCACAGAGAGCCACCAACCACCTGGATCAAGTCCCAAGCATGCAAGATGGCTCTGAGAGTTTCTTTTTCCGACATGGACACCAGGGGCTGCTGACCTTGTGGCCACAGTCACCCATGTCCTCCAGAACCACCCAGAAAGATTCATACCAGCCCCCAGGAAACCACTCTCAGCCAGTCCGAGGTACGAAGTATGAGAGAACGGACCAGAACGAGTCCATGAGAGAAAAAAGGAGAGGAAGGAATATCGGGTGGGACTATGGATTGTCTGATGGATGTAAGGGCAAAACCTGATTCTCCTTCCTTTTCCCAAATAGTTTTCTTTGGGGCCTGTGTCTTAACCAGATTCCCCCCCACTCTGTCCATTCCCTGACCTCCCACAGGGAAGCGTGAAGCCATGCTGGAGATGTTCTTGCGCCACCAGATCTGGTGAGAAACTGGGTGCAGTTGGGAAAGGGGAGGGGGAGGACAAAAATCAAGGGAAAATGGCCTTGACACTCCCCAGGCCTGTGTAGTAAAGAGGTGCAGGCAGAGCAGGAAGCCACAAGGAAGGACTCTGAGGTCGAGTCTGTGACACATCATGACTACAGAAAGGAGCTGGTGCATGCAGGGCCTCCTACTCCAACAAGGGTAAGAACCTACCCCACCCCACTTGGCCAGCTGGGCCCTGACAGCCTATGGGAGAGCAGCAGGCCCAGAGGTTGAGAGAGGGAGCTTCAAGCCAAGAGTTATTCCATATCTCTCCCTCACAGCCTCATGACTACCGTACTGAGCAGCCTGAAACCTTCTGGATACAGAGGGCACCGCAGCTACCGGTATGTGAGAGGGACCAGGTGTTTGGGGGGAGGGGGCGCAGAAGGGGAGAGGCTGCTCTGTTCTGGCTTGAGAGCTGGGTCTGTCCTCATTCTGGGTCTGTCCTCCAGGGCGTCAGTAACATCAGGACGCTGGACACGCCATTCAGGAAGAACTGCAGCTTCTCAACACCAGTGCCTTTGTCTCTAGGGCAGCCTTTGCCCTATGAACCTGAGGATTATTCCCACTAATTGGGAGAAATATCCTCCCCTGCCTGTCAGGGAGGAGGGCGGGGTGGTGGAGGGGATAGAACCACTCCAGTCTAAGGGTTGAGGAGGGCAGCAGATGTGGATTAAAGAATCTGTCTGAATTCTGTCTGTACTTGGAGAAGAGGCTTTCCATAAAAAGGGTTCTCTCTCATCCTGAGACGGCTGATTCACTGATTCCGGGCATTAGCACGTCTATCCCATAACCCTTCTCTGGAGTTGCCCCTAAGCCAGACTATTTCATCATGACTGTTTTTGTTTGTTTTATATTTGGCCAAAATATTCTGGTTTAGATACAGATATTTACAGAGGGTAGGGAGGAAGGGGACTAGGCCAGAGAGGGGCAGGAATATGTACAAGGCCGAGCTGCAAAGGGCAACAACTTCCATATAAGGTGGGGATTTTATACATGTTGATTTCCATCTCATGTGACAATGTCCCTTTCTGGCATGGAGAGATGATGGCCACTGCCCACCCAGGTACCAGCAGCAGGAGATTGTCTGACTTGGGAAGAAGTGGGGCTTATAGGAGGCCAGCAGGTCCTTTCCGCTCTCCTAGGAGCCAGTAAGTTCGCATCTTTCCTTTGCCCTGGAAGAGGAGGAGTAGAGATAATTTAGATTCTTCTGTTATTCCCTGGATCTCCCTCTCTTTCCCTGGGGTCCCCACCGTCACATTCATCCTCCCTTTCTGTGACTCCCTCCCCATGGCCTGCCATCACCTTCATCTCCACATCCCCTCGAAGCTCTAGCTGGAAGCATCCTAGCTCATCCAGGGCATCTTTGGTGGTAGAGGAGACATGAATCTTCAGGGCTGGGGTATCCCAGGGGGATAATGGAAAGAGGAATCAAAGAAAAGGCAACTAAAGAACTGGAAGCAGCAGAGAGCGCTTTACCCGACCCCTATCCCGCAGGAGGTTCTCAGTCTTCCCAGGACACAGGCCCTAGAACCAACATAGGTCCAAGGGTGAGGCAGTTGGGAACGGTGGTCTCTCAGATGGAGAGATTTGGAGGACCTCTGAAAAGAAGAAAAGGGCAACACACATTGAGGCCGAAGCTGGGCTCGAGGGCTAATGTCTCACCTTGACCGTTAGACTCCATTCGGGAAGCAGTGTTCACCGTGTCTCCAAAAAGACAATAGCGGGGCATCTTCAGGCCAACGACCCCAGCACAGACAGGCCCTGTGGGAAGAAACAGGTTGGGATAGCCTGGGAAGAGCGGACATGGGGACAGGAGCAAGAGCCAGCCTTACCCGTGTGCACCCCTATGCGGAGCCTCAGCTGGTCGTGGGGTCGATGGCGGATGCGGAAGGAAGAAACTGCATCCAGTAATGCTAGGGCCATACGAGCAATTTCCGGGGCATGGCGTTGACCATTTCTGCCTGGGAGACCAGATACCACCATGTAGGCATCTCCAATCGTCTCTACCTGATTGAGAGGGGAATGAAAAAAGGTCACCTCTGGATGTATCGGTGAGAATGGGCAAGAGCAGAAGGAGACAAGTTGGGTACCAAGCACTAGGAGTCATCCTGACGGCCTGGAGGCCAAACATTCACTAGAAAATAAGTGCCGTGTCCTAAGAATCTGGGAGAAGGGGAAGTCAAGGGAATCTTTAAATCCTCCTGCCCCAGCCCAGCACCTGGCGAGTACTCTGTAAATGCCTGCCGAGGGGACACCTTGTCTGCAACAGGACACGGTCAGATAGGCGCTGCTGTCAGGAAATGGGAAGCAAGACAATGGGCTACCCTGAAAAGCACAGAAGCTGGTGGGGAGGTCACGCAGGCCGGATGAAATGGGCCTCAGACAACCTCAAGTGTCAAAGGTAAGAAAGCAGGCACTTGGCTTCGTTAATTGTACTGAAGTTGTGTAAGAGAAGGTCTTTGTTTTAGGAACTGCACTCTGACCCCTTTAAGGATTAAAGGGACACTAGGTCTGAAACTGAGTTGCAAAAGGTTCCGAACATTATTATATGGACAGAGATTTTTTTTTTTTTTAATAAAGCAAATGGGAGTTCCTGTTGTGGCTCAGTGGTTAACGAATCCAACTAGGAACCATGAGGTTGCAGGTTCGATCCCTGGCCTTGCTCAGTGGGTTAAGGATCCAGCGTTGCCGTGAGCTGTGGTGTAGGTCGCAGACACGGCTCGGATCCCGCATTGCTGTGGCTCTGGTGTAGGCTGGTGGCTACAGGTCTGATTCGACCCATAGCCTGGGAACCTCCATATGCCGTGGGAGCAGCCCAAGAAATGGCAAAAAGACAAAAAATAAAAATAAAGCAAATGGGGGAAAATATAAACAATTGGTGAATCCAGGCAATGGGTTTAGGGGAGTTATTACAATAATAACAGATGGCAGAGTAAGTCAGTCCAAGGGAAGGGATAGAAGTGGGTATTTATCATCTGCAAAATGTTAGGCACTTTCCACAATAAATTTATTATTCCCATCACAGAGAAAACATATGAGGCTCAGGGAGCTTCTGTTACTTGCCCAAGGCCACACAGTTAGGCACAAAGCCAGATCATTTTTACTCCCAAACATAATAAAGCCTGCCCTGTGCCAAGTCAGTATCTTTGACAGAAAGGTTTTACAACAGCAGCTTGTCCTTCACCCCGGTAAATCACCCTACGCTTATATCCTGCATGATTCTTCCATGTCTGGAGGGGATGGAGAGAAGAGAAAAGATGTCTAGGCTGTGCCTCTACCCCTAGGCAAGAAGTGGCAGCTATAATGGAAAAAATAAAAATCATTATTAAAAAAAAAAAAAAAAAAAGGAGGGGCAGATGGGCTAAATCTTGTGATGGTTCTGATTAAGGAAGCCTTAAGGATTCACAAGAGGTTCAGTGAGACTACAGTTACAGTGCCAGAGCCTCATGTGTCTGTGAAGGGCACTCTAGCCCCAGGACGCTGGAGACCCGGGCAGGAACACTGACCATGAAGCAGGTAAGGTACATGGGGTGCGGGCAGACTGGCTTCTAAAGGAGTGTCCGTGGGGGGGCGGGGCAGCACCAGCTCTCACCTTGTAGACGTCAAAGTTGTCAATTATGGCATCAAAGCAGGTATACAGATCATTAAGAAGTGTCACCACCTAACAGGGATGGGAAAGTAGAGGTTTTAAGACTTGGGCTCAACTTTCTAAGAATTCATAACACACGAGCCCTAAACAAGATAGGGGAACCCCAGACCAAACCAAACTTCCCAATATCAAGGATCCCTATGCCCCAGTGAAGCGCCCCCAGGTCCTCCCTACCCCACCTCCTAACTCCTCAGCCGGGCTCTTACCTGCATGGGGGTGCTCTCCGCTGACAAAGCTGTGAAGCCAACAATGTCACTGAAGTAAATGGTAACGCTGTCAAAGGCCTCGGCCTGTACAGTCTCTCCCCGCTTTAACTGCTCCGCCACTGAACTAGGAAGCAAGGATGAGGTCTGAGCCAACCTCGGAGAAAGAGGATGGGAGAGGGAGAGGACAGAGGCGGAGAGCTGGGGCAGAGGTGAGTTCAACATGAAAGCTGGGCCGTGGAGGAGAAGGGAGGTGGCTGGGAAGACATCACAGTCCAGGGCAAGGTAAGGTGTATGAGAGCTGGGGATCCCTGGGGGCTAAATGTCTCAAGTTGGGATGGTTCTGCATAGAGTGGCTGGAGCAAAGGTCTGGTAGAGCAGTGTCCTAAGGAGAAGGGACGGGAAGCCAGGAAGAAGGCAGCACAGCTCATTTGGAGACAGAATGAAAACACATGGTTATAAACCACGACAGCATGGCTCATGGGAGCAAGATGTAGGAAAGCAGGGTTCTAAGGGTTGGGAAGTGAGTTCTCAGGAGCTGGATGAGGCAGAGCCCAAGAGAGCAGAAAACCAAAGGAAAATTCACAAAGGGGGACAGAAGTCTCACTGGGGTAGGATTTGGTAGAGCAGAGCCTCAGCCTTGCGTTTCTCCTCCAGATAGGCCTGTGTGCGTTCCTCCACCAGCTTCTCCAGGTTGTTGGCATACTGCTCCATGCGCAACAGGAGGTTATCCAGTATGCTGGTGCCACCCTCCCTGAAGGGAGGCCAGGATGTGGTACCTGCTCCAAGACGCTCAAGATTCCTAGCACTTTCTACCCAACCCACCCTCTTGGCCCCATCAGCCCCACCTCATCCACTAAAACTGATGAGGCTTCTATCCCCGGGAAGCCCCTGCACCACAGTGTCCTCTCACTTGTTAAAGCGGCGAATGAAGCCCTTAATCTGGCCAAAGTCCGGCCGCTCGGCTGGGTCCTGGGCCCAACATCGCTCCATCAGCATAACTAGTTCTTCATTCAGTTGGGTCCGGTCAATACTTGGCCGGAAGTAAGGCCGCTGACCATTTCGGACCTTCTGGACAATCTCTGAGGATGATAAAGGGTTTGGATGAAGAACAGGTCCCCCCAGGTAGAGGAGGCTCTGGGTAGTATGTTGATTCTCACCTTTAGGGCTGAGGTCCAGACCCTCCAGGTAGAAAGGACCACTGCGAAGTCCTATCTCCTGTAAGATGATCCCAAAGCTGTAGACGTCAGCCTTCTGCATGCCTGTGGTTGGCAAGGGGTTCCCACTGAGCAGTTCTGGGGCAGTCCACAGCTTCTCTGAAAAGAGGAAACAGGCTGGCCAGGTCCTCAAAAGGGCCAGGTCCTCCGAGTTTGGCCTCAAGCCCACCTGGACTCATTCCCATAATGCTCGCTCTATTACTGTCACTCCATCTCCCTCTCCCACCCTCCCTAGGTGGAAACAATCAGGGCCAGAGGGGCAAGGTAAAAATGGGTGGTGGGGAAGGCCTCACTGGCATAGAGGGCGTGGCTGTCATCAGGTTCAGCGGTTGATCGGAAGCTGGCCAGGCCATAGTCTGTGATTTTGAGCACAAAACGACTATCCACCACACAGTTGGAGGACTTGAGACTCCCATGGGATGCAATAATGCTGTTATGGAGAAAGGCCATACCCTGCAGGATATAGATCAAGTCATGGGATTGGATCATATCTGGCTTAGGATAATCCCGCGCCACAAGATGGGCATTAGCTATCTGTCTAAAGATCTCGGGACTACAAAAACAATAAGCCAACGCTGGAAGGCATCCTTTGTAGTTTCTACTCAAGGAAGCAGGTGAAATAGGAGAGTCATCCCTTCCTGATACCTTAAACAGTACTTTGGCATCCGGGCTCCAGGGATAGGAGATATGCTTAAGAGGAAGGACATGGGGAGCTATCAGTTATCATCCTGGAAAGGGCAGACCATCCTCTGAGTAGTGAAGGGAACAGTGAGGGTGAATTCCAAGACTATGACACTCATGGTGGCCTCAAATGCATGGCCACGGCTCAGGAAGACATGGCTTGAGACCCAGAAAGCAAGAGCACCTAGATGCCCCCAGTTGTAAACTTTACCACATCAGCATGTGTGGGCAGGTCTAGATGGAGGAGGAAAGCCGTCTACTGGAGGGGATGCTGGGCCAGGGAGAAAGTGGAGAACAAAAGCATGAGGTAGCCGCCAGGCCAATGCAGAAGCCTGAAACTTGTGGCGCCATGGGCCCAGAGAGGAGAGAAGCTTTGTCTATGAGGGACTGTAAGGCAGGTCCTAAGAGGGCAGAGGGGTGCTTTCCCTGGGACGTCAGTTCCGGCAGAACAGAGAAAGGATACAGTGTTCTGCGTGCCAATCAAAATTCCTCTGTCTAAACAATTCACAACTCCAGTCTCTGTGAACTCTTCCTTTTTATTCTTTTTGTTATCAACAGAACCTTTGGGAATCTCCCAATTTGTGAACCCAGCAATGATTAGGCTTCTGGCTTTGTTTTCTTTCTCTTTCTTTCTTTCTTTCTTTCTTCCTTCCTTCCTTTCTCCGCTTCTGCGGCATATGGAGGTATATACCTGCTGGCCTATGCCACAGCCACAGCAACTCAGGATCCGATCTGCGTCTGTAACCTACACCACAGCTCATGGCAATGCCGGATCCTTAACCCACTGAGCAAGGTCAGGGATCGAATCTGCAACCTCATGGTTCGTAGTCAGATTCGTTAACCACTAAGCCACGAAGGGAACTCCTTCTGGCTTTGTTTTAAATCACCTTTCCATCAAATCATTGTTCTCTCAAGAGTCATGTTTTTCTTTTTCTCATACTTATCATCACACCTCCAGTTGGGCACCACATCAGTTTTAGCTAATATTTTAGCTCTCATCTGATAGCAAACCTTAACACACAATTTTTTTAGTAATCTGATGAGAACTAAGCAGAAAAACCAAATCCAGCTTCAGATGTGAAACAGGTGGTCTAGGCTAGCTCACTGGCTAAGGACTTGCTTCTGAAGACCTGGGCGACCTGTGCAAGATTCAAATCTCTGCAAATCCACGGACCTCTGGGTCACTTGAAAATAGCTAAAACCTGGTATCTTGGAAGATACCAAAGGTTAAGTATAATTTTCCTTGGTTTCTCTTACTTAACCAATAAATGTTCTTATTTAAATGTCAATTTTCTGAACAAAAGAGCAGATGTGCCAGATGTTAGAGAATAAGTGATAAGGATAAAAACCAAGACATAAACATATCTGTATAAAATTGGGTTGTGATGATCGTTGTACAACTACAAATATAACTGAGTAATAAAAAATGCTATAAAATTAAAAATAAACAAATAAATATATTTGGAGACCCCTTTCATCTTTTCCTGCTAAGAGATTTTAACATAAGCTCAGAGGTTTTTGTTTTTGTTTGTTTGTTTGTTTAAAAAAAAAGATGATCCAGATTTGAGGTATCAAGGGCAGGAAGACAAAAACTCTCTACAAATACAGGACTCTCTGTGGCAGTTAAACTTATTTCCCTCAATTAAAAGCCCAAGAACCCTTATTTACCTATTATTACTCCACCATAAGAATAAGGGGAAACATTTAGAATGGATAAGCAATGAGGTCCAGGGAACTATACCTAATTTCTTGCGATAGAACATGATAGAAGATAATATGAGAAAAAGAATATGTGTGTGTGTGTGTATATGTATATATGTGTATGTATGTATGTATGACTGGGTCATTTTGTTGTACAGCATAAAATGATACAACATTGTGAATCAACTCTAATTTAAAATTTTTTAAAAAGAATAAGGGGAAATACAGAGAACAGAATTTTTAGAGGAAGAGAAATCATAAGCAAAGACAGCAAGGAGGTATTTTCAAGTGGATAAACTTGAGGAGGAGTGGGGAAGGCTCACCTTAACAAGGTCATTAATGAGTGAATAACGAAACATCCAGTCCAAGTTGATGCTGTCATTTTCCAGAATATCCTGGTAAGTGACACGGAAGAGATCATGTGACTATCCTAGTCCCACTATCACCTGCAGAGTCAGTGTAGCTTTGGGCCAATCTTCCCCCACCCCCATAATCTACTGGTCCCTTACCTGTAAACTCCCACGAGGACAATACTCAGTGACGATGCAAATGTTGGGAGGGTCTATGCAGGCACCAATGAAGCGAGTGAGATGGTTGAACTGAACATCTCTCATCTAGCCAAAAGAGAGAGAGAGAGGGAAGAGAATTGAAAGAGCTAAAAATTAGATATAGAGGGAGTTCCCGTCATGGTGCAGCAGAAACGAATCCAACTAGGAACCATGAGGTTGCAGGTTCAATCCCTGGCCAGGCTCAGTGGGTTAAGAATCTAGCACTGCCATGACCTGTGGTATAGGTTGCAGAGGCGGCTCAGATCTGGCATTGCCGTGGCTGTGGTGTTGGCCAGCAGCCGCAGTTCTGAGAAGACCCCTAGCCTGGGAACCTCCATAGGCCGCAGGGGCAGCCCTAAAAAAGACAAAATATATATATATATATATAGAAATTTACCACTATAGGGGAGGGCCTTTCTCTTAATTGCAGCTACAACTTAAAATCATGTGTAAATAGACCCCTTACCCTCCCAGCCAATTTTACCATCCCCTAGTCTTTCCCATCCCTGTTTAGCCCTCACCCGAAACCCAAAAACCATGACATACATGTTTGAGTTCAAACAGAACCTGCCGGGTCAGCTCAATGCGCTTCTTATTCACATGTTTGATGGCAACCACATTTCCCTGATGGTGGAAGTGAGAGGGGAAGAGGAATGTTAATATCAGAAGGAGGTTCTGGGTGCCAGAAAGCCTGGAGAACTGTGGGAGCATCCAGGAGCTCAGCTGGGCAGAGAGAGGAGGCTTATGAGGGGCAGAGAGGCACGGGAAGAGGTGACAGATGGGGATGAGACAGGATGAAATGGTGGGGACCAGAACAAGCGGACGACTGTTCACCTTGAAGTGACCGGTGTTGGCAAAGATCTGGTATTTCCCATGGGCTGTCATGAGCGAGCCGTAACTGGATCCCCGCTGGGGCCAAGGGCAACATGGAGGCGGAAGGATGAAAGGAACATTAGATGGTGGTGGTAGTGCAGGGGCTGTCATTACAGGCCGATGTGCTGGGAAAGGTCCAAGGTACGAAAGGACAGGCACTCAGAGGGAAGCAGAGGGACAGCTGAGACGAGGGCTCACCAGCGACAGTGTGAGGCGACTGCCTGCACCTTTATGATATCGCTCTGAATTGCCAAACTGCAGCTCTTCCCAGCGAATGCGCCACAACATGCTAGCCAGCTCCTTCTCCAGCATCAGTTTTCTGTAAGGACTGTACACCTCAGTTGACTGGCAAGCCCAATCCCACCACCCCAGAAACCAACAGGGAGGTTGCAGGGGCTTCCCTGCAGCTCCTGAAACTGAGCAGGACTGAGAGACACGGATGCGATGTGGTTCCTACCCTAGGGATCTGACACGTGCCCCTTGCTCCCTTAAAACACACAGGCTGCGGGTAAAAGCACTTTCTTAAAGTGGCAGCATCCTTGGCAAGTTCATCCTTGCCCTTGTAAGACCCTCTGGAAATCTCTAGTTAGCACACCCTGTCTAGAAGCAAAATGGTGGGAAACAACACCGAAACTAAAAGACAACTATTGAGAAAAACCCAGAGAGGACGGCGTCAGGTCTAAGAGACAATCACGGAAGGACGATGAGACCTGCTACCCTCCCGTGTCCTAGGGCCCCCTGGCCTCAGCCCGAAGGCTGTGGCAATGGGCGGGAGGGAGCAGGCCAGGGGAAAGCCCAGAACTCACCGGAAAATGAGGAAGCTGGAGACCCCAAACATGATGAAGGTGATTCCTGTGCCCAGCGCCACAATCGCCAGAGTTGAAAGTGGAGCTGAAGGGGACAGGGGGACCCTGAGAAAGACTGCGTGTGGCCTTGTGAACAGGACAGCGGGGGGAAGCTCAGGGTGCAGGGAGCAGACAGAGCTCTTGAGGGAAGGGGGGGGTGTCTAGGAGAAGAGGTCAAATTGAGCTCGGGGGCGGGGGGAGTCTGGGAGGGGGAGGTAAGAGGAGGGCAAATCAAGGGAGGAAGGATGGCCCCCAGCCCCTGCACACACCCACTTTTATCACAGGATGGGTCGTCCAAGTCAAAGGCACAGGGGGGGTTGTCCAAGGGGGGTGCCCCCTTCACCCAAGGGATGGGCCGTCCTGTCCACCAAATCTGCTTCTCGGCTCCTGAGTAGTGGGCTGCAGGCTGTGAGGAAGGAGAAAAGGGGGCCCACAGGCCTGCTCCCACCAGCCTCCTCCCCCCACCCCCCGAAAACCTAGCTCTCCTGCTGCCCTTCTCCCCAGCCTACCTGCCTCCCCCACCCAGAAGCCCCTGCCTCTAGCAGCTTGGATCCTGCCCCTGCTGAACCCTTGAAAATTAGGTTTGCAGGGCCCATTCTCTCCTCCCTGCCTCCTCCCCCATCACCTGAAAGTCCCCAGAATCCAGGTCTCCCATGGCCCACAGGACAAAATCCGTCTCCCGGTCATTGTTCTTGTCCATAACGACCAGTCCAGTTACACCTAAGAGAGAGGGAGTAGCTCTTACTTTGAGATCTACCCTAGACCCCCTCCTATGCCCCCAGTCTCTCCAGTTACCTCATAGTCCATCCCCATCCCCTTTCTTTTTATGTTTTTAGGGCTGCACCCACGGCATGTGGAGGTTCCCGGGCTAGGAGTCAAATCACAGCTACTACAGCTGCCGGCCTACGCCACAGCCACAGCAACTCAGGATCCAAGTCGTGTCTGCAACCTACACCACAGGTCATGGCAACGCCAGATCCTTAACCCACTGAGCGAGGCCAGGTATCGAACCCACAACCTCATGGTTCCTAGTCAGATTCGCTTCTACTGCGCCACGATGGGAACCCTCCCCATTCCCTTTCTTAACTTGCGTCCACTTCTGCCATGTCCTCGGACCCCTACTGACTCTCCTGCCTGCCCCTGGTATCTGTGTTCTCCTCCGCCCACTCCACTCCTGAGCCTGACAGCAGCACTCTGGCCCCCACCTGACCCTCCCCATTACCGTGATATCTTCGGCCCTGCATCTTCTCAACAATTCGAAGTCCATCTTCCCGGGTGCCGCCTTCCTGTATTGTCTCGTTCAGGACCTCAGCATACAACAGGATCCCATCGTAGAAGCAGCCAGCAATGAGGTTCATCTGAGGGGGGTAACTTCAGCAGAGCTCTCCATAGGTCCCGCCAGTCCCTTCCCCATCTCTGGGGTCTCCTATCTCCCCTCGTTCCGGTTTGCCTTCTCCCCCCCCATTCCTCAGGTGCCACCCCTACCTCACTGGACAATAGGGCAGGACGCCAAATCCTGGATGAAAGCAAGCAGCCCCCAAAGTAGGGCTGGCTCCGTGGCCATGGCTGGACACTGAGTTAGGGAGAAGGGCCTTTCCCCAAAGCCTCGTCTGACTCTCAGGGAAAGAGAGATCGACTTACCAGGGAGGGGGCCAGCTCCACACCAAAATCTTCTCGAGCTCTTATCAGGAGCCGATTCTGGAATTCCTGATATTCAGGATTCGGGGGTTCTCGGTAGGTGATGACCAATACCGTCTGTATCAACAGCACGTGGGAGAGTGAAAAGGATTCAGGATGGGCATTAGAGGAAGACAGGAAGCAGGATGGGGGAACTTGGTGAAACATACATGGCATAAAACATACATGGGTGATGGAGTTCCCGTCATGGAGCAGTGGTTAACGAATCTAACTAGGGACCATGAGGTTTCAGGTTAGATCCCTGGCCTTGCTCAGTGGGTTAACAATTCGGCATTGCCGTGAGCTGTGGTGTAGGTTGCAGACACAGCTCGGATCCCCACGTTGCTGTGGCTCTGGCGTAGGCCGGTGGCTACAGCTCATATTGGACCCCTAGCCTGGGAACCTCCATATGCCATGGGAGCGGCCCTAGAAAAGGCAAAAAGACCAAAACAAAAAAATAAATAAATAAATAAACGTACATGGGTGAGTCTGAAAGCCAAGAGGATACTAAACACTGCATGTATGCATGTGTGTTGAGTGTGGAGTGTGAGTGTGGGGTATGTGTGTGTGTGTGGTGTATGTTTAATATGTTTGGAGAGAGGGGGAGGCACTCCTCTTGGAAAGGTAGATAGGATGGTTCTGGGAAGGTGGAGACTGGGAAACAGATGAAGTTGACTCCAACCCTCAAACCTGGCTCCTCATCTTCCTGAAGCCCCTACAGTGACCCAGGCCTCCTGGCAGGGCAGCCACAGAATGCGCCACTCCTCTGCCCCATCCTTTCTGGGTACCTGTTTACCAGCAAGGACAACTCTGAGCTACAGCTCCTCTCCCAGGGTTAATGACTGCTAATGTTATCAGTAAAATGTTTCCTTGGTTTTTTCTGGGGGGGGGCCTGCATCCGTGGCATGTGGAAGTTTCTGGGCCAGAGAATGAACCCAAGTCACAGCAGTGACAACGCTGACCCCTTAACCGCTAGGCCACCAGAGAACTCCAAATATTTACACTGTCATGTGGACCACGTGAGCACAGTGTGTTCACCCAGTGAAATAAAGAGATTTCTGGGAGTTCCCATCATGGCTCAGCAGAAACAAATCTGACTGGTATCCATGAGGACGTAGGTTCAATCCCTGGCCTCGCTCAGTGGGTTAAGGATCTGGCGTTGCTGTGAGCTATGGTGTAGGTTGCAGACGTATCTCGATCTGGCCTTGCTGTGGCTGTGGTGCAGGCCAGCAGCTCCAGCTCCAATTCGACCCCTTGCCTGGGAGGGAACCTCCATGTGCTGCAGGTTTGGCCCTAAAAAGCAAAAAAAAAAAAAAAAGAGAGAGAGAGAGATTTCAGGTCCCATGACAACTGGGGGAAATACTTAGAGACAGTGATCCCATCTGTAAAAAGCCATAAGCCCATTCACTTCACCCACCATAAGCAGCACTGTCCTGAGACTGGCGTGGTCCCACACATCACGTGTCACAAGGAAAACACATACTCACATGCCCACACACATCTCATAGATAAGCCAGTGGCACATGTGGTCGCATGCTTCTCACGGCCACAAGGCAGCGTGACTCTTTCTCTCACTGCGGTGCCTGCCTGGCTCCCACCAGCCTCACACATTTCCCCTTTCTCTGCCTCTGCCTCCGCCTCATTCATTATATTAGAGTGGAGTTTGCTTCATGATGTCATTATTCTCACAGGAGCATCTGGATACTAGTCGGGCTCGTAACCTGCTGGGAACTCCCTCCCTGGAGCATCTGGACGCTTGCTCACACACTGCTAATGCTGTCCCATTTTGTGAAGCAACGTTAAAATAAGGAGAGGGTGCCTGAGGGTGGGGTTGGAAGGGTTCATTCAGTAACAATAGAAAGGCGGGATATTGTCGACCATGTAAACAGCGAGCTTGAAAACATCAAAAGATCAGACCTAACAGAATTTATATTTCAATATATAGGTTGATATGTTTTTAATGCTTTTTAAAAACTAATTCCCTAGGTTGGTTGGTTTGCTAAACAGCAGATTTCAATCTTCCAGTCTCACGACTCCTTTGCACTACTAGAAATTATTGAGGACCCTGAGGAGCTTTTGTTTGTTTGGATTATGTCTATGGACATTTACCATATTAAAAATTAAAACTGAGTTTTATTTTTTTGCTTTTTAGGGCCGCGCCCCGTGGCATATGGAGGTTCCCAGGCTAGGGGTCGAATCAGAGCTACAGCCACAGCAACGGAGGACCCAAGCTGCATCTATGACCGTGTACACCACAGCTCACAGCAATGCCAGATCCTTAACCCACTGAGCGAGGCCAGGGATTGAACCCACCACCTCATGGTTCCTAGTCGGATTCGTTTCCGCTGCGCCATGACGGGAACTCCAAAACTGACAGCTTTAAAACACAAGAATACACAAACACACCCTCCACAGCTGCCAGAGTGATGACATCACCACACGTCACGTAGCTTCTGGAAAACTCCACTGTGCAATCATGGAAGAATGAGAGTGACAGAGGGAAATAACATCTCAGTACTACTTTTTAAATAGTTTTGACCTCACGGTCCCCCTACAAGGATTCCAGGGGGCCCAAGCATCCCAAGACCACACTTTGAAAACTGCTATGCTAGCCTCTGTTTTGCTGTGGTTACTAGCTACTAAAAAAAAAAAAAAAAAAAAAAAAAAAGAGAGAGACAGAGAGAGAGAGAGAGAGAGAGAGAGAAACAGAAGAACCTCCAAAGAATTTCTGTTCCTGCTCAGGGACTAGAGGGACAGTAAATGTGTCCCAGTTCACAGGGGACCCCAGGTGGAAAAAAAACAAAAAAACAAGCAAAGGCTGACAAAAATGGGTGCAGTGGTGGGTGGAAGCCAGAAGGGCACCTAGGAACTGTGCAAGGACAGAAGATGCCCGGCTCCACCTGTGGGCCCACCCTCACCCGGGCCTACTCTGCCACTGCCACTGCAGGAAGTGCTATCGACAGTGGCCTAAATAGGCAGAGTGGCCTCCAGAAGAGATGCTGCCTTACCCTGCCCTTGGTTAAGTGCTTACATCCTTCTAGTCACTCGTGTCTCCGCATCTGTAACCCCACTGGTCACCCAGGCTGTGTCTTCTGCCTGTGTTTCTGACCCCGGAGCCCTCAAATGTCCAGACAGAGCCTCTGGATCCTTAGAGCCTGGTCTCTGTTTGTTTAGTTCCACTGTAACTGCTTATTCTCACCTATCCTGGCTGATCAGTGGTTCACAGTACCTGACAGCTCCACTCCTGCCCAGACGAATTCCTAACCGTCTCTCTTCCCAACACACACCTTGACTCAATTTAGCAAATATGTGCTGGGCACCCAGAATACAAACAGCAGCATGATCCCTGCCCTCCTGCAGCTACGGCTTAAGGAGAGAGAAGAATCAAGAGCAACATACTTAGTTTGAGAGCCCTCTTCCCCAGCAGTAGCCACGACCCAGGTGAACAGGGACCCTTTCCTTGGGCCTGACACCCTTCTGGAAAGGCTGTGGGCATCGGTATCAGGGACTCCTTGGCTCTACTGCCACCTTTTCCTGGCCTGGTCTGGCACCCTCTGGTGGGCCAGGTATCTCTGGGGCAGTAGGGGCTCTCTGCGCTCTAATCCCTGTCTGGAACTGACCACACAACTTCCCTCAGCCCCTGCCCAGATTCAGGGCTAGAAAAGGGTAAGAGGAGCTCTGTAAGAGGATGCCTCACCGCCCCTCACCCCCACCCCACCCCACACCCTTGAGTTGCCCCTCCGCATACTCTTGCCTTCCCAATTTTTTTTTTTTTTTTTTTGGTCTTTTTGCCATTTCTTAAGCCGCTCCCGCGGCATATGGAGGTTCCCAGGCTAGGAATCGAATCGGAGCTGTAGCCACAGCAATGCGGGATCTGAGCAGCATCTGCGACCCACACCACAGCTCACGGCAACGCCGGATCATTAACCCACTGAGCAAGGCCAGGGATCGAACCCACAACCTCATGGTTCCTAGTTGGATTCATTAACCACTGAGCCATGATGGGAACTCCGCCTTCCCACTTCTCTTAAGATGTAGCAAAATCTCCCTCTTGGTGTTTCTGTCTGAATAACACCAACAGTGAGTGGGAGAGGTGAAAATCAATCAATTTATAGTTGGCCCTTGAACAGCACAGGTTGAACTGCGCAGGTCCATTCATTCAGAGATTTTTTTTTTTTTTCCAGTAAACACAGATGACAGTTCTACGTGATCCGTGGTTGGTTGAATCCACAGAAGCGGAACATCCAATAAGGAGGCCTGACTGTAAAGTCAGACTCTGGTTTTCACCTGCCCCCATCCACCACAATATTCAAGATCAACCGGAGGTAACTAATTGTTAGTGGACTAGGTCCCTCCTCCCCCTGCTTGAAGTGCTGGGGCTACTCGGCTGGAAGGAATTCTCACACGAGAAAGAGAACACAGCCCAGGAGTCTTCCCATCTGGGAGGGTCAGAGAGACCTTCCTCAACCCCAAGAGCTAAAGTACAATCCCCTTGTTACTCTCTTCTCATACCACTCTATTCTTTCTTTTTTAAGAACACATCACAACTGGTTCTTTTTATTGTCACTCTCCCAGTCCCGGAAGCATATGGAGTTCCTGGGGCCAGAGACCAGATCCGAGCCATAGTTGTGGCAGTTCAGATCCAGCCGTGGCAATGCTGGATCGTTAACCCACTGTGCCAGGCCAGGATTCGCAAGAAGCCACTGATCCCACTGCACCACAGTGGGAACTCTTACAACTTGTTCTATGTTGCTATGTGCTTATTTGCTTATGTCTGTCTATTCTACTGAATGTAAGCTCCAAAAAGGCAGGGACTACAACTATTATGTTCTCTGCTGTACAGCACGGTGACTAGGAAATAATAGCTGCTCAATAAATACCTATTAGAATGAGTCAGTCTTCAAAGGAATCAAACATTGACAGAATATTGTGGTAACTTCTAAAGGAGACAGAGTTGGGCACAAGAGGAAGAAAGTCAACCTGAGGATTCAGGGATTTCCTCCTAGAAGGGAAAATAACTGATCTGAGTCTAAAAGAATACACAAGCATCATTCAGACAGACAAAGGCAAGAAGGCTGTTTTAGGCAAAAGTTACAGCATCAACAAAACCTGCCCTGCCACTGCCCATGTTCAAGTGTGACAGTCACAGACTCATACGCAGGCATGCGAACAGGTATAACATTCACAGCCAGACACAACCAAATATATAATCACAGCCACATAAAACCTTACTCAAGGTTACTCCACCTTACCCAAGCCTGGGCCTTACACACATCTACTTAGAGTCAAAGAATCTCAGGGTTGAAGGGACCCTAAGGTTATCCCAAAGCCCACCTCAAACCCTTTTTGGGAAAAGGAGGGGTATGCATAAATAAGTAAAAAACTAATGTACATAGTTGGTGAAAAATTGGTGAGAGAATCAGGAAGCAATTCCTGGTATGATTTTTGAGATGCAGAGATGTGGGATGGGGGAAGGAAGAGCATTCCAGACAAAAGGAGCAAAAAGCATGAAAGCAGGGGCAGGGAGGCCCAGGGCAGTGGGCCTGAGCGAGGTCTCAGCAGTATGGGAAGGTAAGATTTTTTAAAGTGGGTTGAGGAGTTCCCGTTGTGGTGCAGCAGAAATGAATCCAACTAGGAACCACGAGGTTTCGGGTTCGATCCCTGGTCTCGCTCAGTGGGTTAAGGATCCGGCGTTACCGTCAGCTGTGGTGTAGGTCGCAGACACCGCTCAGATCTGGTGTTGCTGTGGCTGTGGTGTAGGCCAGCAGCTGTAGCTCCAATTACACCCCTAGCCTGGGAACTTCCATATGCCGCTAGTCAGGACTGTAGTCCGGAAATAAGTCACTGAAAGTTTTGAGGAGAGGAGCAAAATGAACAGAGTCATGTCAATTTCCCCTACAAACTGTTTCTTCCATCCCTCTCTTGTCACCCCTACTGTCATTACTGTGGTTCAAGCCCATCTCTCCTCACCACATTCTAATCTATTACAGGGGGGTCTCACTGCCTCTGGTCTCCTCCTCTTCTAGTGCAACTGGAATTCTGTCAGTGTATTTCTCTTCATGGAAAAACTCAAGGACCTCACCATTCAAGTCCTAGCACCTCAGTCTTAGGTTCAGAGCCCTCCTTAATCCAAGTCTACCCCTACAATATGATTTCCTATAACCCGCTTCAAGTGAAGCCTTCTTTCTTGACAGGTCAGTATCTTCTTGGACCCCCACACATGCCCACTCCTGTTTTCTCAGCTCCAGCTGCCTGGATCCTCTCTCCCACTCTAACTAGGAATACGACATCTCCCTTTCAAGTCACAATAGAGTCTTACTTCCTTTATTTATTTATGTAGTTTTTTAGGGCCGCATCCGCAGCATATGTAGGTTCCCAGGCCAGGGGTCCAATTGGAGCTGTAGCCACCAGCCTACACCACAGCCATGGCAACTCCAGATCTGAGCCGCATCTACGATCTACACCGCAGCTCATGGCAATGCTGGATCCTTAACCCACTGAGCGAGGCCGAGGATCGAACCTGAGTCCTCATGGATGCTAGTCGGGTTCCCTAACTGCTGAGCCACGACGGGAACTCCTCTCACTTCCTTGATAAAAGCCTTCCTTAAACTCAGTCCACCCTGACTCTCTCCTCTGAACCACTGAGGTTCTTAGGGTCTGCTCCAGGACACATAATCACAACCTTTCTCATACTTGCATCCAACTGTAATGCAATCATGCCTGGCCTCTCCAGAAAGGGTGGAAGCCCTCCCAGGGGCTGGGACTAGATATTCTTCTGAACTTTTCTCTCCCACAGTATATCTACTACCGCTACTGAGCAAAGTCAGTGTTTCGGGATCTTGGGAGGCAGCCTTGGCAGACACACTGAGAAAGAGGCACAAAGGTGTGGAAGTAAAAAGAATCTGAGTCTAGACTTGGAAAGTCTCAGTTTGTTTAGCTCACAATTCCTTCCTTATTGTTTCTGTGGGGTCTTGTGAGAGACAGATAATCCCCAAAGAAGCTCCTCTCCCCCCGCCCCTTCAAGCGTGGCTCAAATGATACCTGAAAAGCTTCTCTGAGGGCCTGTGAGAGACAGATAATCCCCAAAGAAGCTCCTCTCCCTCCGCCCCTTCAAGCGTGGCTCAAATGATACCTGAAAAGCTTCTCTGAGGGCCTGTGCCTGTTCCCGGGTGTGATTGTCCTGCCAGGGCCGGCCTGTGGAGCGCGTAGGGCCTGCACGAAGACTCTCCCCAAAGACGTCCAGGTAAAAGAAGACATAATCCCCGTTGGTCAGGTTCTCCCTCTGGGCCTGAAGCAGGATCTCATGCAGCATCTCCAGAGGGCCGCAGATATACACAACTGGGAGCAGGTACATGACAGAGGGGCGCTCTGAGAAAAGTATCCAGGACCCTGAACCGCCCCCTCTCTGACCATCTGCGTTTCCATCTTTAGCAAGGAACAGAAGCCCTAACTATCAACCACCCAGCAGATGTTCCCCATCCCTCCCCCTTGGAGATTCTGTCTTAAGTACCCTGGGGGCTGTATGGACCATCTGGCAAAAGTCAGAGTCGGACTCCAGACCCCAGAGGAAGGGAGCTCACCCTCAAGCCCCTCCCCTTCCCCGAGCCCTGCCTGCTGCTCCCCACCCAGCCCTCCTCGCTCCCCACTCTGCCCTGCCCTTCTCTAAGCTCAAAGGCACTGACGGCTCAGAATTTCTCTCCACATGAGCGTTACCATATTTCCCAGCCAAATCTGCGGCACCCCAAAGCCCATTCATGGAGTCCCCACTCTTTCTGTGCCACCAAGAGGGCTTAGTGGCCCAGTCTGAGAAGTCTCTGCCCAGACAGGCACACATTTTGGAGTGACCATCAGCCACATTCATGACTCCAGGACCCTCTAGATTGCTCCTCAAATTCAACCCCCCCCAATCCCACGATCTCCCCAACACAAGCTTCACCCCTCATGCTATCTTATCCCTTGTTCACATCTGCCTGAGATGTCCACAAGCCCCTAGCCCTCGCCCAGGGATTCAGTCCACATGTGCTTCCTGATCCCGACCACCACATTCAGCTCCTCGAAGCCTGTCTCCCAGCGCTGAGCTCCAGGGACACAGCGACCCTCCTCCCCTAACCCTGAAATAGCCTGGGCCACACTCACTGCGCCCGTTGGCCCGGATGAAGTGGGTGGCCTGCTCAGGGCCCCCTGGCTCACGGGCATACACCTGGTGCTGCACACTGAGGTTGCTGCCCTGCAGGGCCTCAAAGACGCCCTCGATGGTGAAGTAGTGAGGCCGGTCATCTGTGCGAGCATCCAGATACAGCAAGGCAGCACGGGCAGTCCAATTGAAGTGCCCGTGTAGCATCACTACAAACTCACCCAGCTTGGGAGCAGAGGGGCCAGTGCGCACCAGGGTACGGTAATGCTCATTCTTAGCCGAAAAACCAGAGGCCACAGCACCCGCAGTCAGCAGGGGAAGGCGCCAGTGTGAGGCAAAGCGGGCCACAGAGGCAGCGGGGTACACGCAACCGGGGCCCAACAGAAGGTCGGGGTCATGGTACAGCTTGAGGTCCACAGCGCGCAGCGGTGCCAGGTACTCAGAGCAGGCGCCATCTAGTTCAGAGCTGACAAACCGTAGGTCCACGGGCAGAGCCCGGCCCAGCGCCTCCACAGCTAGTGCCACAGCAGGACCCACCCGTGGCCAGGCCCAGGCATAGCTCAGGTTGTGTTCTGGCAGCACCACCGCCAGCGTCAGGTTCCGTGGCCCGGGAGGACGCACCCCACCTGCCAGGGCTGCCACCAACAGCAGGAGTGATGGCAGTGCCATGGGGAGAAAGCGGCAGCCCCACCACCCCCAGAACCTGGGGCCACTCTGGCCTACGGAGGAGGCACAAGCACCACCCAGCCTGGAACCTAAAGACTACCAGGAAGAGAAGCGAGGATAAGCCAGGTAGGCTGGGATACAGAAAGTGGCAGGGATGGGAGAGGAGGAGGAGATGGGAGGAACCCCAGGGACTGAGCGGGTCCACCAACCTAGGGCATGGACAGGGGAGGACTAGGAGTAGGGTGGCAGGAGGAGGGAGGGACCAAGGGGGCCTGCGACTGGGATGGGAATGGTGGGAGGTGAAGTCGGCTGATGAATCCAAAGCTGAGAAGGAAAAGGGGATCGGAGACTGGGATGGGGTGGGGGTGGGGGTGGGGGGGAGACTGGTACAAAGAGAAGGCCTGGGGGGACCCCACAGCTGAAGGGGCTAGGGGAGCAGAGAGCTGCGAAAAGGAGGACCGAGGGGACAAGGTGGGAGGGGGCCAGCGCCGCGGAAGGACTGGGACCATGGGCAGGCGGGGAGCGAAGCGAGGCCTGGGCCGGAGGGGAGGGAAAGGCAGGGGTAAATCTCCCTGTGAAGGCTTCTCCTGAAGCTCCTGCTTGGACTAACGGGCCCAGGGCGCTGGTCCCATCCGGAGCTGCGGCGGCCCCGCCCGTGTCCCAGCTCCTCTCTGCTCCGCTTCTCCTGGGCCCGGGCGGCCGGCGCAGCCCGGCGCTTCCTCCCGCCCCCCGCCTGGGCCCCCGGGCGCGCCGCTCGTCCAGGTCAGGTCGCCGCGGCCCCGCCGTCTCCGCTCGCTGCGCCGGCGGCGGCCGAATGTGACTCCCGGGGCAGGCCGCCCGCCTTCCCCGCCCCCTCCCCGCGGCCCCTCCTCCTCCCCTCCCGGCCCCACCCTCCGGCGCCTGCTGTCTCCCCCCACCCTCCACCCGGGGGACCGGGGACGTCCCAGATCCCAAGCCCACCCGGTGACAAGTCGGGGGGCTCCGCGCGAGGGCCTCTCAGGCCGGCGAGGTTCCGGGCGTCCCCTCACTACAAGGCCTACCCCAGTCTCCCCCAAGCCCCTGGCCCACCCCGCTCGGCTCTCCATCTCTCACCCTCCCACCAGCCCAGAGTCACTCGTCCCAGCCCCTCGCGTCTCCCACTCTTCTTAGGGTCTCCTTTCTTAACTTGCCTGAGTCCCTCCAACACTCCACAGTCTCCAGGAAGCAGTCAGGACCCACATATTTGGTATCCTCATTTGGCCTCCACCTAGGAAACCATACCACCCTCCTCATTGCCGGGAACTTCTCCCTCCTTCACCAGTAAGACTGCTCCCTGGAAGGCAGCCCCCTCCAGGACCAGGGCAGATTTTTCCTGAGTCCTTTCGAAGTCTGTGAGCCTCCTTCTTCCACAGGACCCAACCCTCCAGTCTCCCTCTTCCTGTCCCCAACCCCCAGCCCCAGCATCCTCTGAGCCCTGCCAGGTCCTCAGAGGCCACTGTAGCCCTCTGGGCTCCCACTGCACCATCTGCTCCAGGGCTGGACCCCAGAACGTCCTCTTCTGTCTTTTGCCTCCCTGCAGAGCCCCAGCTCGCACCTGATAAAAGCTCAGGGACTGAGCAGAACATATACCCCCAGCAACGGAAGCCCACGGTGTCCCCCTTGGGTTACACCCCGCTGCCTAGCTTCAAGCCTAGAAGTCTCATCCCAGACACCCCATATCTGGAGGGAGGGCTGATCTGATCTGGGAAACAGCTTGTGAGGAATGATATCATGGTGGCTGGGAGGGATTGCAGTGGGGCCTTAGGGAGTTTTCCTCAAATTGTCACAAAGGAGATACACATAAACCCATTATCCTCCCCTTGCTGAGAGCCACAGTTTGTCTCCCACTTCAAGCCACTTCTCCCAAAATCCTAGTGCCAAGAAGCTGAGAGAGTCCCTTGAGTAGAGGGAGAAAGGTGGGTGTGAGGGGAGAGGAGGGGCCTAGTTTCTCTGAGATGAAGGCGACACCTAGTAGTTGGGGGGGAAATTAAGGATGATGCCATTTTATTCTTAGGAAGGATATTTCTTTATTGAACACCCGCCGCCTTGCACAAGCTGAGGGGTGAAGACAAAAAGCTGAATGACACAGGCTTACCTTTGAAGAGCATACAACTGGAATCCCTCGGGTGCAGAGGCCCAAGGCAAGCCCTCCAACAATGTCTCTTGCTTCCAGCCCTTAGGAAAACTTAGCTCTTTCTTTAACAGACATGTAACTCCAGTTCCAGTTAGGGACACTATTAGTATAAAGAAATTCTGTCCTATCTGAGCAAGGAAAAGGAGGCTAGAACAGTCAAAAGGGTGATGAGACAATCTGAAAAGGACATGGCTCTAACTTCAGAACCAGTCAACCAAATAATAATGTTCAAGCAACTACACACAGTTTAATGAGAGAATTAAATCCAAATGACACGATCTCTGCCAAAATCACAGCATTTCAGGGCTAGGAAGACTCTTAATGTACTGTTCACTTTCAATTATTTAAAGATAACTGAAAACTGAGTACCAGAGAGGGAAGTCCATAGCTTCCTCCACAGCCCCTCTCCCCTAACCCTATGTAGCTTTTTAACAGCAGAACAGAGGCTAGAATCCAGATTTCCAGAGTTCCCGTCGTGGCGCAGTGGTTAACGAATCCGACTAGGAACCATGAGGTTGCGGGTTCCATCCCTGCCCTTGCTCAGTGGGTTGAGGACCTGGCGTTGCCGTGAGCTGTGGTGTAGGTTGCAGACGCGGCTCAGATCCCGCGCTGCTGTGGCTCTGGCATAGGCTGGCAGCTACAGCTCCGATTAGACCCCTAGCCTGGGAACCTCCATATGCCGCAGGAGCAGCCCAAGAAATAGCAAAAAGACACACACAAAAAAAAAAATCCAGATTTTCTGCCCACTAAGGTGGGACTCTGTACAAACGTTCTGCTAATGCATGGAACTTACTGTGTGAAGCCATGGTGAGAGGGTAATGGCCACCAAAGACCCAGAAGAGTCTCTCTGGAACAGCTGCAGACCCAAGTGAGGACCGGATACCACCATTGCCCAGACGCCCCAGACAAGTTCAAATGTATGATATTTCTATCCAGACAAAACTACATTTCAAAAAGGTACATGCACCCATATGTTCATAGCAGCACTATTCACATAGCCAAGACAAGGAAGCAACCTACATGTCCATTGACAGATAAATGGATTAAGAAGATGTGGTACAGGAACGGGGAGGGAGTGGGATGGACTGGGAGTTTGGGGTTGGTAGATGAAAACTATTACATTTAGAATGGATAAGCAATGAGGTCCTACTGTACATCACAGGAAACTATATCCAATCTCCTGAGATGGAACACGAGGGAAGATAGTATGAGAAAAAGTACATATATATGTGTGTGTGTGTGTGTGTGTGTGACTGGGTCATTACGTTATATAGGAGAAACTGACACAACACTGTAAATCAACTATAATTTTTTAAAAATTTAAATATATGGCATGACCTAAAAAAATTCATCAGAAATAAAAAAAAATGTGGTACATATATGCAATAGAATACTATACAAAAAAGAATGAAATAATGCCATTTGCAGCAACATGGATGCAACTAGAGATTCTCATACTAAGTGAAGTCAAAAAGAGAAAGACACATACTGGGAGTTTCTGTTGTGACACAGCAGAAACCAATCTGACTAGTATCCATGAGGACGGAGGTTCCATCCCTGGCCTTGCTCAGTGGGTCGGGGATCTGGCATTACCACGAGCTGTGGTGTAGGTTGCAGACAAGGCTTGGAGCCAGCGTTGCTTTGGCTGTGGTGTAGGCTGGCAGCTGCAGCTCCAATTTGACCCCTAGCCTGGGAACTTCCATATGCTGTGGATATGGCCCTAAAAAGCAAAAAAAGAAAGACAAATACCATATGATATCACTTATATGTGGAATCTAAAATATGGCACAAGTGAACCTATCTACAGAACAGAAACAGACTCGTAGACATGGAGAACAGGCTTGTGGTTGCCAAGAGAAAGAGGGGAGGGAGTGGGATGGACTGGGAATTTGGGGTAGATGCAAACTATGACATTTAGAATGCATAAGCAATGAGGTCTTGCTGTATAGCATAGGGAACTATAACCAGTCACTTGAGATAGAACACGATGAAAGACAATGTGAGAAAAAGAATGTATACATAATATGTATATGACTGAGTCACTTTGCTGTACAGCAGAAATTGACAGAACATTGTAAATCAACTATAATTTAATAAATTATTTAAACACATGGCACAAATGAACCTATCCACAAAACAGAAATAGACTCACAGACACAGAGAACAGACTTGTGGCTGCCAAGGGGGAGAGGGGAGGGAGTGGGATGGACGGGGAGTTTGGGGTTAGTAGATGCAAACTGTTACATTTAGAATGCATAAGCAATGAGGTCTTACTGTACAGCATATGGAACTATATCCAGTCTCTTGGGATAGAGCATGATGGAAGATAATATAAGAAAGAGAATGTATGTAAATGTATGACCGGGTTGCTTTGTTGTGCAGCAGAAATTGGCACAACATTGTAAATCAACTATAATTTTAAAAAAACACAAATGCATGATATGTCATTTCAAGCATCTTGCCCCTTCCCTCTTCCTTCCAACCAGCCACAAAGACAAAAAAGTGGAAAGGGCAGGGAAATAAAAGTTACTTACTTAATGCTGTTTCTGATTAACATCCACTGAAAGGTTTTTGCTTTGTTTTTTCGTTTGGGGAGAGAGGCTGAAAATATTAGATAAATGAAAACTTTAGTTATCTATATATTCCAATTATCTACTCATTTTTCACTGATATGAACAATAATATTTTGCCTGTATGTGGCAGCCCCACTGCAACTCATACAAAGCCTGGGAAACCTGAAGGTCCTGCTGGCCTGAGCAGCACCCCGCTAGGAGCCAACTTTCTCTCTACAGGGATGGTAATGCCTCCCCCTGCTTCACATCTATAATCTCGCTGGGACCAGCCCAAACACCTCATAACTGATCAAGAACTAAACTGTAGAGCCTCAAATTAGCTAGCTGCCAAAAAGGACTGTAGTTTCCAAGTTGCCTGGTTTCTCAATGCAAAGAAATCCTGATCCAGTCACACTCAGACCAAAAGATCCTCAAGACCCTTGCTGAGTTCTGAGACCACCACGGGATTTGGACTCATGCTAATCTCCATATGAAGCCTTGATGCTCCAAAAGACTCCCAGTTCAGTACTGAACTTGTAACCTACCTGACTTCACAACTAACTCTGGATTCTGTCTTACCGGTTTGCTCTACACCAAACCAGGCCTTCAGGCCTATAAGATTCCAGAGAAACAAAACAACTTCCAGTCTTCTCTCTGCTTGACCAACTTGACTTGCAGAAAATGGCTTTGACTTATATGTGATTATCTCCTGTACACAAGACTGTCCAAGAGAACTTGCCAAGAGAGGCAGAGAGCAGCCGTGGAAAGTAAGATAAAATACGGCAGAAAAAGATATATTTCAAATGCAGCATTTCGGTAAGGGGGAGGAGGAAGCAGTATAAAAAAAGAAAACATAGGAGTTCTCCTCGTGGCTCAGGGGTTAATGAATCCGACTAGGAACCACGAGGTTGCAGGTTCGCTTCCTGGCCTTGCTCAGTGGGTTAAGGATCCGGCATGGCCGTGAGCTGTGGTGTAGGTTGCAGACGCGGCTCGGATCCCGCGTTGCTGTGGCTACAGCCCCGATTAGACCCCTAGCTTGGGAACCTCCATATGCCATGGGAGTGGCTCTAGAAAAGGCGAAAAGAAAGAAAGAAAGAAGGGAAGAGAGAAAGAAAGAGAGAGAGAAAGAAAACAGTGTAGTTATGCTGCAGCACAACAGGATCAGTGTCTTTGCAGCATCAGGACACAGGTTTGATCCCCAGGCTGGCATAGTGGATTAAAGGATCCAGCATTGCCACAGGTCGAAGCTCACAACTTTGGCTCAAGATCTGATCCCTGGCCTGGGAATTCCATGTGCTGCAGGGTGGCAAAGAAAGAGAAAAAATAGTGAAACATATTAAAGACAAAAAAAAAGATCTTACTGGAGTTCCTGTCATGGCTCAGCAGAAATGAATCTGACTAGCATCCATGAGGATGCAGGTTCGATCTCTGGCCTTGCTCAGTGGGTTAAAGATCATTGTTGCCATGAGTTGTGGGAACCTCCATATGCTGCAGGTGCAGCCCTAAAAAGACAAAAAAAAAAAAAAAAAAAGAGGCCTTACTAAAATTCTGCATTATTTTTTTAGCCCCAGTGAGGGCAAAACAGAATCCTGAAAAACAGGTCAAACCCCCATTATTGCTCATATAACCCCCTCCCCACCCCCTCTCTACCTCTCTCACCCTCCATTCAGCAGCAGCACACAGCACGGTTCTAGACTTTGGGTCCTGTTCATCTTCTCATTGTATTCAATATCCTCAAAGAGCTGCTACTGTTGTTTAAAGGGTTGTTTTTTACTTTGAATTCACATACAGTTTTCTTTCTTTTCCTTTTTTTTTTTTTTTTTTTTTTTTTGGTCTTTTTTAGGGCCACACCCATGGCATATGGGAGTTCCCAGGATAGGGGTCTAATCGGAGCTGTAGCCACCCGCCTACACCACAATCACAGCAACACCAGATCAGAGTCGAGTCTGCGACCTACATCATACCTCATGGCAACACCGGATCCTTAACCCACTGAGCAAGGCCAGGGACTGAACCCACAACCTCATGGTTCCTAGTCGGATTCGTTAACCACTGTGCCATGACGTGAACTCCCAGTTTTCTTTTATAAGTTAAAAAGTTTTAAAGTTTAAAATATTTTCAAATCAGATCTCAGTTTCTAACTTACCTGTCTTGACATGTATTCTCAAAGTTGAACTGGTATATACCTTGAGGGTCACAAATATCAGTTTTGCAAAAAGACTGTCCAGAAGAGTGGTTTATTCCATGGAAAATGCTTCATGGAGTACCAATGATTCCTAAGAAGGAATTCAGGAATTGTCAGGAAAAGCTACCATGTACATTTATCTTCATGATGATTCAAGCTCCAGGTGAACCCTTCTGTGTCCCCCCCAAGCCTGGACCAGCACCTCTGTGAGTGTCCAGGAAGGTCCCAATGGTTTTCATTGCTCTTGCACTCTTGGCCTCTTTTCCCAGGTTCATATACTGCTCCCATATGTTCCTACTCCCAATCTTCACCATGATTACCATCCCCGGTACTGACTTACTACGCCTTGGGAGCATCAGATACCATAAAGTCTCAAATATAATATTCTTGGTTATACTTCCTTTTCCACTCAAAGTTCTACTTTCTTCACAAACTCTTTCACTGAGAAAAAATGGCATGTGCTCCCTCACCTTTAAGTCTTGCTCAATTTACAAACATCTTCATAAACAGCGGCAAAGGAAACATGATCTTCTAGATCTAAACAGCTTCTAGAAAATAGAAATGTATTAATCCCTATTTTAATCTTCTCTACTTAGAAGTTTCTAGAGAAGCCAAAGATTGGAAGAGGAGGAGAAATCTGAAGCAAAATTGGACAAAACTGTACTCCTTCTGCACGGCTGCACTATGTCATAGAAAATAAAAAGAGGAGTCCCCATTGTGGCTCAGCAGAAACGAATCTGACTAGTAACCATGAGGATGCAGGTTTGATCCCCAGCTTCACTCAGGGAAGTCTGGCGTTGCCATGAGCTATGGTGTAAACTGACAGCTGAAGCTCTGGTTCGACCCCTAGCCTGGGAACTTCCATATGCCATGGGTGCGGCACTAAAAACCAAAAATAAAGAAAGAAAGAAAAGAAAAGAAAAGAAAAAGAGTGGCTGCAGTGGCAATGACTGGTTGGCAGGAAGATAAGAAGCTCCTGGAGAAATTTAAGCATCAAATGCTAAGTGCCTGGTCTAATATGATGGAAAAATGATGGAGAGAGAAAAACAAATACAAGATAATTTGAAGAAACAACAGCATTTGGTGGCTGACTGGATCTACAGGTGAAGAGGAAAGAGTCAAAGATTCCTCCAAGGCAAGGCCCACAAGGTGATGGCCCTCCAGGGCCACATAGGAAGTGTAAATGTGAGAGGCATCTGGAGGGGGATTTGCCAACCATGAAGCCCGTGCTCCATTTAAAGTGGATGCTGCCACTCCAGGATGGAGCCTAGAATGACCAGTTCTTACAATTTTTCCTCTGGGCTGTTTCAACAGCCTTTGTGATAAGTCTCTCTCCTCCAGTCTCGCCTCCCTCCAATTTATCCTCCACAACGACAGGTTCAGATGCCAGAATGGCCCTTTGGAAACAAAAACCTAATTATGTCACTTCTTCAGTGGTTCCCCATGGAAGTTGTGTCTTCCAAACTGTTATGGTTAGCAGCAAAAGCTTCCTTCAAACAAAAGTGGAAACAGAAAACAGAAAAGCCCAGCTGCTGCAGATGAAGGAGCAGAGGTGGGCCTGGAACCTCGCATCCCACACCGTGAGTGCCTCTCAGACAGATCTTCTGAGCCGTGAACTCTGGGCAGTAAGTAGCCTGCAAAACAGGGATGCACAGAAGATTTTTCCAAGGGCCATGTATGTGGGGACTGTTTCAAGCGAATTCATTTCCAGATCCTCATCTTCCATAGGCGCTCTTTCCTAAAACGAAGCTGCCCAAGAATGAGCTCGTGCTCACACAGTCCTTCCCCCACTTTGCAAAAGAGGCATGTCCCTCGCCCCTGCCAAACCTTCTGTGATGAAAGTGTTCTAGAGTGTAAATATGGGGGTACTCAACCAAGGGACAGATAAATGAAGATACTGGTCTAGGGAAATGTTTAAAGATAAATCAAGGTGCCTTAAATTAAGGGGCATGCCTGCCTTCCTCACCAAATACATACCTCTGTTAAGGATAAAACTTGGTATTGGAAATGGGGTATTTAGCCCATGCCAGGATTCTCTACAATCAGCCCATTAGTTACATATTTTACCCCAAGCCACTTTTTATAACCCTTAATAACTTGCTTTTTTGTTTTGTTTGCTTTCTACGGCCACACCCACAGCATGTGGAAGTTCCCAGGCTAGGGGTGGAATAGGAGCTACAGCTGCTGGCCACAGCCACAGTCACAGCAACGCAGGATCCAAGCTGTGTCTGAGACCTATACCACAGCTCACTGCTCATGGATCCTTAACACCCTGAGCAAGGCCGGGGATCGAACTCACATCCTTATGGATACTAGTTGGGTTTGTTACTGCTGAGCCACGACAGGAATTCCAATACCTTTTTCTTAAAGTAGGTAGTTACTTTCTACCTGCTCTACTAGTTTATGTATTCCATGAGGGAAAGAATTCTCTCTTGTTTAATCTTTGTACCTGAACATTGGCAAAACACTTAATATGTCAAATGAAGGTTTTCTCAATAAATAAACAAGTATACAGATGAACTGGATTCACTTTACAGGAAAGTATTTGCTCTTAGACTGCAGAGAAAGATGGGACAGTGGATTCAGTGACAGATACATGTAACCACCTGTTGAGTGTTGGACTCCGGTGAGTATAAAGCTCCCTCTGTGATACCCCCCTATCCCAGCCCAGTCTTCATTTGTGTTGTGACGCCTCTCTTTCCCAGCCCTCACAACAGTGTGGACAGATTCCACAGCTCTCTGCTCCCTTTCAGTTATGTGAAAATTCTCTCCAATCCAATTAATTTAAAACTCCACTCTCAGGTCCAACACCGAACTCATCTCCTCCCCTCTTCCAGCCTAAGCCTGTGCCATGACTGAAGGGCCCTGAAGTGGGGAGGAGAACTTGTTCCCTCCTATGCCTTCTCCTACTCTTCTACTCCTCTAGAAGTTTGTCTAGAAGAGTTCTAGCTCTTCAAGGGTTGGGGACCAGGAGGAGAGCGGAGAGGAAGGAGGTAAGTGTCTCCTCATTAAGAAGGTGGTTGTTAGCCCAAACCACTGTTGGCTGTGGATGACAGGCCATCCTAGCCTGTTGTTTGACAGACATTGAAATACTAGATCTCTTATGCGGCACTTGTGTGTGTTCTTTAGAAAGTCCACTGAGGCCTCTCCACCGAGTTGTGCCCTAATGCAGACAATCCTGCTCCAGGGCATCTCATTCACTCTATTTTATTTTTATTTTTAGGGCCACATCCATGGCTTATGGAAGTTCCCAGGCTAGGGGTCGAATCAGAGCTGCAGCTTCCGGCCTATACCACGCCCACAGCAACACCAGATCCAATCCACGTCTGCAACCTACACCACAGTTCATGGTAACGCCAGATCCCTAACCCACTCGGCTGGGACAGGGATCACACCCGCATTCTCATGGATACTAGTTGAGTTCTGTCCAGTGGGCAGACTCCTGCATGGGCTACCAGCAAGATGGCTCAAGCCCAGCTATCTTCCTCAGAGTGCCTGAGACTCCAAGAAACTCACATAACCTTGCTAAGCCAAGAAGAAGGAATATAGGCTGTCCTACTGCTAACCCCCCTCCCCCGTCTTTCCACCTCTAACAGCCTTTCTTCTCAGATAAATACAGAGTTAAACAAGTACACAGTCCAAACAGAGAATCTAACCAGGGAAGGAGAATCAGTCCCTCTTTCACAAAATCTCTCTTTACTCTTTTTTTTTTTTTTTTCTTTTGGCCATGCCTGCAATATGTGGAAGTTCCCAGCCCAGGGTTCAAGCCCACATCACAGCAGTGACCTGGGCAGATGTAGCGACAACACCAGATCCTTAACTTGCTGCACCACGAAGGAACTCCCAAAAGTAGATTCTCTTTGATACCCTCCTTCTTGGTTTGGGGGGCAAAAAGAGGGAAAAGCACTTCCTGCTGGACTCATGACTCCCTCTCTTGAGTCACCTTATATATTACATAGCCTGGGAATGAGGAGAGGTGATGAGGGATGGGTGGGGTCAGTGGTTAGAGGTACCAGAGCCAGTTCTGCTACCTCTCTGTCTTCAACAGGATGAGTGACCTCAACCATTACCAGCTCTCTCCAGATTGTGTGGTATTTAGTGTTTCTTTGCCCCTGTTTTTAGACCCTAGTCACCAATTCCAGGGCAATAGGAAAAACTCAGCTCCATATCTTCTACAAAATCCTGAAGTGAAGGAAAGGTTATGTGAAATAAGGGGTTCAACCGCATTCCTAAATGAAGAGGTAAAGTCATTTTCTGAGTAAGGGGAGGAACTAGAAGTTGAAGGTTCAGGAAGAATAAATAAAGAAGACAGGAGTTCCCATCGTGGTGCATCGGCGATGAATCTGACTAGGAACTGTGAGGTTGTGGGTTTGATCCCTGGCACTGCTCAGTGGATTAAGGATTCAGTGTTGCCATGAGCTGTGGGGCAAGTTGCAGGTGCTCGGATCCTGCATTGCTGTGACTGTGGCTGTGGCCGGCAGCCATAGCTCTGATTCGACCCCTAGCCTGGGAACTTCATATGCCGCACATGAGGCCCTAAAAAAAAAAAAAAAAAGAAAGAAAGAAAGAAAAAAAGAAAGAAGACAGAGACAGACTGGGGGTAGAACACTGAATGAAACCCATGGACACTTTCTCTCCTCATCCCCCCCCAAAAAATATATATATTATATAAATTTATATATATATAAATTTTGCATATCATCTTGGGGACACAAGAATCCAGGATTTCCTGAGACTCATGAAGGGACCAAAGGACCCCAGTTTAGCAAGTCTTAGGCTCAGAGAAAGCAAGCAGGAGGTAAGAGGCCATTGCTGTATACATAGGAGGAAGGAGTGATATTTCTACAGATAAAGCAAATCCTGGAAAGTCAGACATTTGGAGACATGCATGCCTCCAGAAGCACTCCATGCCAGATACCAGTTTTCTGAATGAAATGTGTCATCCAAACCATTCTGGTTGCTTAACACTATCAATTTACTTTTCAGTATCATGCTAAGATATCTACTTATATGTGAATTGTTTTTCAACTAAATAAGTACTACACTATTACATGAGCAGTTGAATCTGCCAATGAGGAACCACACATGGAGGGCCAACTCTACCAGTTATGTGTGAATTTTCAACTGCCTGGAAGTCGGTGCCCCTAACTCGCACATCGTTCAAGGGTCACTGTACATCTACACATATTTGAATGAGAACAGGGCTCTAAAAACAATAGGTGTGCTATGTATGACCGCAAAAACTCCATGGGAGTAGATGAACGGTCACTGTCGTCAAACACCTGCTAGGTCCGAGAGAGAAAAATGGAGCAGTAATGTGATGCCAGCCTCTCCCACCAAATGGCAGCTGAGAACATCTCCTACCAACCGCTGAGAGTAACTAAACCAGCAAAAAGGAGAGAGAAGGTTGCCCACCCTTTGCGAGTCAGAAGAAAACGAGAAAAGGTCCTTGAGGCTTATCTTTCAACACTAAGCTTTATGTTAATCTGACAGAGGTCCAACAGATTCTAGGATCCCCAAATTAAAACCTACTTACAATGAAAATAAATGTAAAGGTACTTCATACATTGCAAGGCACTGTGAAAATGTTAATTATTATGGTAATTATTACAGATATTTCCTACCCAAAAAGGAACTAGACCCCACTGTCAACAGTATGAGGTCATAGACTGGAAAGATGAAAAGTTTTAAAAGAATGAGTTTGCTTGTTTTCATAATGACTATGTAAAGGTTTTCATCTCCTCACTGAAAAGTCTAAGATGAGGAGCCAGTCGGTGATACATGAACAAACAAGAGTTTAAAAACTGTTAAATTTGGAGTTCCAGTTGTGGCGCATTGGAAACAAATCTGACTAACATCCATGAGGATGTGGGTTTGATCCCTGGCCTCACTCAGTGGGTTGGGGATCCAGCACTGCCATGAGCTGTAGTGTAGGTCGCAGACACGGCTTGGATCCCATGTTGCTGTGGCTGTGGTGTAAGCTGGCAGCTACAGCTGTGATTCGACCCCTAGCCTGGGACCTTCAGTGAGGCTGATACTCACAGGCTGAGCCCTTAGCTCCCAGAGTCCCTGCTGCATCCAGTCACCAAGAGGCACTGACAGGAGAATGGAAGACAGCGTGGAACAAACGTAGTCCGTCCCGTTGCCCCTCATGTCCTACAGAAGCTGTAGAGTCCCTTGGCTGCCTTCAGGCAGGTGCTCTGAAGTTTTGGCTTCTAACTTATGCTCACTCCTTCAGCCTAGGAAAGAGAAAATTCCAGCTATTGCTAATCTCTGGATTGCCTCACCTTCCCCTGAATGGCTTCCCAGCTCTTCCTTCACTTTCCTTCTTTCTTTGTTTTCTTTTCTTTTTGCTGTTGTTGTTGTTTTGTTTTTTGTTTGGGTTTTTTTTTTTTTTTTTTTTTTGCTTTTTAGGGTTGCACTCATGGCATATGAAGGCTCCCAGGCTAGGGGTCAAATTGGAGCTACAGTGCCGGTCTACACCACAGCCACAGCAAGGCCAGATCTGAGCCTCTGGAAAAGCAAGAGAATATGCAGAGGTCACCTGCTGGTGGTGAGGAAGACAGCAATGTGTCTCATTGATGCACCTTCCATCAAAACTACCACTGGCCATCATCATCTTAGAACCTTAGAGGAGAACACAAGAAGCTGCTGCAGAGAGAGGAAATGGCCAAGATGAGACCTGAAACAACGATACGAGCCTCTCCTGCAGGTGCCTGGCTTATATCCTGGAAAGCAGTTCTGAAGGGCAGTACTAAACTGGTAGAAAGCCCAGAGATGGAGGGATGGAGTGTTGAATTGCCCTGAGAGTTACGAATCTTAGTTTTCACATCCACACCCCACCCCCAATACACACACATCACTGGATTGGATAAAATATACCTAAAATGTATAATGTTAAGTTTTCTTCTATCAGTGGAGAGGGAGGGATGTCACTTCTAAAAACAAAAGTTAAAATCGCTGTACTTCCAAGCCTGTGACTGTGCAATTGTACCAATTAACACATTTATTCACTTCCACGATTTGAGCCAGTGGCAGAGGTTGATAATGCCCAAGTTTCTATCTCCAGCTTTACTTGCCTTCATGCCCAGGTGTTCTTCTGCCAAGAAAACCCGCCCCACACCCACCCCACATCTGACACATTCGACCTTAACCCTAGCCATCTTTTAAGGTCTGGTTCAAATACTGCCAGCTGGGAGTTCCCGTCGTGACTCAGCGGTTAACGCATCTGTCTAGGAAGCATGAGGTTTCAGGTTTGATCCCTGGCCTTGCTCATTGGGTTAAGGATCCGGCGTTGCCATGAGCTGTGGTGTAGGTTGCAGACACGGCTCAGATCCTGTGTTGCTGTGGCTCTGGCGTAGGCCAGTGGCTACAGCTCCAATTGGACCCCTAGTCTGGGAACCTCCATATGCCGCGGGAGCGGCCCAGGAAATGGCAGAAAGACCAAAAAAAAAAAAAAAAAATACTGCCAGCTGTTAGAGAATTATCTCTTACCTGAACCCTCCCAGCACACTATCTAATAATCTCTTCTATGAGGCTTTCGCTTTCTGCCTCCTATTAGAGTAATGTGGGCACACCTCTCGCTTCCTGGGAGGCAGTAAGCTACCTGGAAACAGAAGATATGTTTTATACATCACTGGACCCCCTTAACACCTACAGTAGCCTTCAGATCACTCCCAAGAAGATGCCTTTAAAAAACTTTCTGGGGAATTCTTGTTGTGGCACAGCGGTAACGAACCTGACTAGTATCCATGAGGACGCAGGTTTGATCTCTAGCCCCACTCAGTGGGTTAAGGATCCAGCATTGCCAGGAGCTGTGGTGTAGGTCGCAGACATGGCCTGATCCAGTGTTGCTGTGGCTGTGATGTAGGCCGGTGGCTATAGCTGTGATTCGACCTCTAGCCTGGGAAGTTCCACATGCTGCAGGTACGGCCCTAAGAAGCAAAAAACAAACACAACAAAAACTGTTTCTGAAACTCCACTTTTTTTTTTTTTTCAGTCTGGGTTGGTTTATATTTTACTTTATTGTATTCATTTTCCTATTTTATTTTTCTGTTTTGGCTGTACCCAAAATGTGGAAGTTCCTGGGCCAGAGATCAAACCCATGCCACAGCAGTGACAACTGCCTAAACCTTAACCCACCTAGCCACCAGGGAGTTTCTGAAACTCCATTTTTTATTCTGCCTTCAATGAGTTTGAGAGTCACACAGGAAAATCAGACTCAGAGTTCCTGTTGCAGCTCAGTGGTTAACCAACCAGACTAGTAACCATGAGGTTGCAGGTTTGATCTCTGGCCTCACTCAGTGGGTTAAGGATCTGGCGTTGCCGTGAGCGTGGTGCAGGTCTCAGACGTGGCTTGTATCCCAAGTTACTGTGGCTGTGGTGTAGGCCAGCTGCTACACCTCCAATTAGACCCCTAGCCTGGGAACCTCCATATGTTGTGGGTGCGGCCCTAAAAAGACAAAAGACAAAAAACAATAAAAATAAAAGAAAATGAGAAAATCAGACTCATCAATAACTACTGCTAATATTTATTCTGTGCCATATGCCAACTACCTGGCTATGAGTTTTGCATCTAGTGCCCCATTTAATCTAACAACCTTCTAAGACAAGTCCTATGATAGTCCTCATTTGGTAAAGACTCTGAGGCCTAGAGACATTAACCAGTTGCCTAAGACTTACCCAGTTAGTTAGAAAGAGAACTGGGATATAGCCACTTCAGGGTCATGTCTACCTTCAATCCAAAAGAGTACTATCCAGATTGATCATTCACCTTGTTAAACCAATTTAGGATAATTTTTAGCTGTTTTAATAAAATTTTTCTTCAAAGAATAAGTATTTCCCACCAGTAAATATATATATGTGTGTGTATATATATATGTATGTATATATATTTTCTTAAAGTGGCTATAAATTGAAATAACAATGAAAAACTATTTTTTCAATTATAAAAAAGATTTCTATTTATTTATTTATTTATTTATTTATTTTATTTTTTGTCTTTTTGCTATTTCTTGGGCCGCTCCCGCAGCATGTGGAGGTTCCCAGGCTAGGGGTCTAATCGGAGCTGTAGCTGCAGGCCTACGCCAGAGCCACAGCAACGCGGGATCCGAGCCACGTCTGCAACCTACACCACAGCTCACAGCAACGCCGGATCGTTAACCCACTGAGCAAGGGCAGGGACCAAACCCGCAACCTCATGGTTCCCAGTTGGATTCGTTAACCACTGTGCCATGACGGGAACTCCTATTTATTTATTTTTGTCTTTTCTAGAGCAGCACCCTCAGCATATGGAGGTTCCCAGGCTAGGGGTCAAATCGGAGCTGTATCTGCCGGCCTACACCACAGCCACAGCAACGTGGGATCCGAGCCACATCTGCGACCTACACCACAGCTCACGGCAATGCCGGATCCTTAACCCACTGAGTGAGGCCAGGGATCGAACCCGCAACCTCATGGTTCCTAGTTGGATTTGTCAGCCACTGAACCATGACAGGAACTCCTAAAAAAGATTTTTAGAAATAATATCTAATGCTAGTAAGCGTGCAGGAAAATGGTACTCTCTACACTGTACAATCTGGTACAACTTTAGGAGAAAGTTGGTAATTTTCATCAAACGCCTTTAAAATATTTTTACCATTAACCCAATAATTCCATTTTAAGAATTTAGCTAATGAGGGAGTTTCCTTCATGGCTCAGCAGTTAACGAACCTAATTAGGATTCATGAGGATGTGGGTTTGATCCCTGGCCTCGTTCAGTGGTTTAAGGCTCTGGTGTTGCCATGAGCTGTGGTATAGGTTGCAGACTTGGCTCAGATCCTGGGTTGCCGTGGCTGTGGCGTAGGCTGGCAGCTGTAGCTCTGATTTGACCTCTAGCCTGGGAATTTCCATATGCCATGGGTGCAGCCCTAAAAAGCAGGGGGGAAAAATTTAGCTAAAGAAAACAATTAGAGATTTAGCTTCAAAGGCATTCAACACAGCACTGCTTATAACAATGAAAAGTTAGGAAAGACCCAAGTTTCTAATAATGGGACTTAATTAAATTATGTTATGCTCATATATTAACATCCAAACATTGTTTCAGAGATGTATGATATCAAAAATTGTTCATCATGCATCATTAAGTGAAAACAGAAAGTTGAAAAATGCATGGAGGAGTTCGCGTCATGGCACAGTGGTTAACGAATCTGACTAGGAACCATGAGGTTGCAGGTTCGATCCCTGCCCTTGCTCAGTGGGTTAAGGATCCAGCGTTGCCGTGAGCTGTGGCGTAGGTGGCAGATGTGGCTCGGATCCCGTGTTGTTGTGGCTCTGGCGTAGGCCCGTGGCTACAGCTCCGATTAGACCCCTAGCCTGGGAATCTCCATATGCTGAGGGAGCGGCCCAAGAAATGGCAAAAAGACAAAAAAAAAAAAAAAAAAAAAAAAAAAGAAAGAAAAAAGAAAAGAAAAATGCATGGAATAAGCCCAGTTAACACACACACACATACAGACATGGTAGAAACCTGGAATTGTAGAAATCAAAATGTTGAGGATGGCTATCCTTTGGAGATAATATGAATTTGAATTTCATATATAACTGTATTTTCAATGATTGTGTATTGCTTATTTATAATAAGAAAAAATTAGATAAGGGTTGTCTTTCTTAGAAAAGGTATCACGGGAGCATTTCCGTCGTGGCTCAGTGGCAACAAATCTGACTAGTATCCATGAGGATGCCGGTTCAATCCCTGGCCTCATTCAGTGGGTTAAGGACCCGGCGTTGCTATGGCTGTGGTGTAGGCCAGAAGCTGTAGCTTCGACTAGACCCCTAGCCTGAGAACTTCCATATGCTGTGAGTGCGGCTCTAAAAAACAAAAAAGAAAAGGAAAGAAAAGGAAAAAAGGTATCATGGGGATGAAGGAATTTTTTTTTTTAATGTCACTGAAAAGGATCTGTAGTTCCCATTTACCAAATATACCAGCCAAAACTGATGGAGTTTTGTGTATAAATTAACCAGTATATTCGTTTATAAACACTTATTACTTTATAACTCTTTCCTACAACCCCTATACAGTTAGAATGCAGCTCAATAAATATTTATTGAATAAAACTGAATAGTCTAGCATAAAATTTTTATAAATGATTGAGAAGAGGAAGAACCCAGTGAAGTACCTACTTTACAGATGACAGGAATTTCCTCCTTTATACCTCAAACACATTTGATGCTATCAACAATCGCCTTCCTCTCTTTCTTAACCCTCCTTTTCTTTCTTTCTTTTTTTCTTTCTTTCTTCCTTCCTTCCTTTCTTTCCTTTTAGGGCTTCATCTGTGGCATTATAGGGCTGCATCTGTGGCACGTGGAGGTTCCCAGGCTAGGGGTTGAACTGGAGCTACAGTTGCCGGCCGACGCCATAGCCACAGTAACACTAGATCCGAGCCATGTCTGCGACCTCCACTGCAGCTCACAGCAATGCCAGATCCTTAACCCACTGAGCAGGCCCAGGGATCAAACCCACATCCTCATGGATACCAGTTGGATTCTTAACCCACTGAGCTGCAACAGGAACTCCTTAACTCTTAACCATGGCTTCCACCACAGCTTATCCTCCTAGTTACCCTTCCATCTCAGCGTCACTGATCGCTCCCCAGGGCAGATCCTCTTCCTCCTCTGAACCATGGCCTTTCCCCCCCATGCTCTGGTCCTCCGTTTTCTGCATTCCTCTTCCCACACTCACTTCCTTGGTGAGTTCACCCACAGTCACGGCATCGTCTGTCACCTCAATGGGGATGATCTCAGGTGGAACATGACCTTGTTTCCCTGTGCGTGGGCATGAGTGCTGTCATTGATACATATAGAAGGCATTTTGATATTGCACAACAGTAATGATTAGAATTTTACAGTACAACTCACCAAGGAAAAGACTGCTTGGAGGATGTGAGGAAGAGCTGTTGGCATCAATAGCAGTAAACTCCTTCCCTCTTCCCATAAAGTAAACCAAATAAAAACACATAAATTGAAAAAGTCAACAAAGCGCATGATTAAAATTCTCTGGTTAATCATATCATACCTGGTTTGGGAAGGAAGGAATTAAGTCAATGAAATAATTAGCCAGAAAAAGAATTTTTTAAAGGCCTTAGAGTCTACATTTGCAGAACTCACTTATATGAACAAAGTAAATTTTCTTTTGAACCACACCTGTGTTTTTTAGTTCTCTGGCGGTCAGCTGATCACATTGTTCTTCTGTGCTCAGCTTCAAGACAGATCTTCTAACTGCCTCTCTCTCCTTCCAATCAGATTTCTGCCCTTAAGCTTCTATATAGAAATGATAAGCCACCACTGGGTTTGAAAATTCATTATTTAGACCCAGGGTATGTTAATCATATGTCCTGAAATAAGCTAAGGGCTATAGGCATTCCTCAGACCCAGCATATGGAACATAAAAGTTGCAGACTTTTGGAATAGGAAGAGAGCGATTGGGGGCTAATTTTTAACTAATCCTGAAATGAAAGAAAGCACATGGTAGAAAGTTCCACAGACTATTACTCCACAGGAAAAGCCATTAAAAGATTTAAGGCCGGAGTTCCCGTTGTGGCGCAGTGGTTAACGAATCCGACTAGGAACCATGAGGTTGCAGGTTCAATCCCTAGCCTTGCTCAGTGGGTTAAGGATCGGGCATTGCCGTGAGCTGAGGTGTAGGTTGCAGATGCGGCTCGGATCCTACGTTGCTGTGGCTGTGGTGTAGGCCGGTGGCTACAGCTCTGATTAGACCCCTAGCCTGGGAACCTCCATATGCCGTGAGTGCAGCCCTAGAAAGACAAAGCAATAAAGGCCTTAAGGCCATGAACAAAACTAGGCCCAGATACTGGCCCAGAAGAGTAGATATAAAAGCCAAGCTTCACTGAAAGGTAGACCCATTGAACATCTAGCCAGGAATAGCTGAGTAAAACAGAAGAGAAGGAGATGACTGGGGAGAACTTCCAAGGCCGAGAGCCACTAACACTCTAGAAGGGGTAAAGGAGGCCTCTGCTACCTAGGCCTATAAAACGGGCTGTGCTCTGTGCTGACTGCTTATTAGGGGTGCATAAGGAGGCAGCTCCTGGGGCTTGCCAGCCAAGCAGAGGGGTTGTTAGTACATACAGAAGCAGCTCCTCAGAAAAGGGGAGCTGGTCAACTAACCCAAAGATCACGAACTGAGGGAACCAACTGGGCATCAGAATCAGAGTAGCAAAGATAGGGAAAAGAATGGTGAGGATACACGTCTAGGAAGTGATAAGAATGCAACGAAAGCTGTGGACTGGGATTCGCTGTGATCCTCACCAGGTTAAAGGCAGAGCCTTGTAGATAATACAGCTGTGTGGAACCATTTCCTTCCTCGGAGCCTCTAAGTCCAGGTATTTTCTTTTCTTTTCTTTTTTTTTTTTTTCTTTTCTGTCTTTTTGCCTTTTCTAGGGCCGGGGGAACAGCATATGGAGGTTCCCAGGCTAGGGGTTGAATCGGAGCTGTAGCCACTGGCCTACACCACAGCCACAGCAACACGGGATCCGAGCCGCGTCTGCGACCCACACCACAGTTCATGGCAATGCCAGATCTTAACCCACTGAGCGAGGCCAGGGATCTAACTCGCAACCTCATGGTTCCTAGTCGGATTTGACAGGAACGCCAAGGTTTTTTCACATTTGACCAACAGAAGGATGCAGGGTTACTAGGGAGATACTAAGATAGGCCGGGAGCTCTAGGTGTGTCCTCTGGTCTTTTGTAGCCCATTCATCCACTAAATATTAGGGTCACTTCAGCACCACCAGGAGTCCAGCCAAATGCTCTGACACATCTCAACGGCAAAATGGAGTGACACATCTTCAGAGACACCACACGACAGGTTCCTTGAAACCACCTGGCAGTTCTCTCTCAGTCCCTTACCGACCCTTCCTTTGCTACCTCTCTCTTGAGACTCTACTCCAGATTTTTGCCACTCAGCCCTCTGTCTATAATTATATCTATACCCACAACTCCAATAACCATTTCCACATGCCAAGAATGAACCACCAGTCCACTTTTGTCAGCTGTAAATTAAGATATCCAGGTGCTTCCTGGATTGCTTTACTTGTTGGCCTTCAGAGCACTTCAAACTCTTATGTCCAAAACCTGACACATGACTTTCACCCCAAATGTCCTCCCACCTCCAATGTCCTCTTACTCAGTAAATGACACCATCATCCACCCACATGCTCAAGGCCACCATTAAGTCCAGTCACTACACCACAGTGGTGCCAGAAGCTTGAGACACTTACTATGACTTTTCATCCTGTATTGCTGTACCACTTCCCATACTCCATTAGAGGTGGCTGTATGCAGTCTCTACAGACTAGTGATGCTTTGTAAAAAGAGTTTCTGCTTTATCATACAATAAGATTAAGTAGATTGCCAAGGATCTGAAATACTTCCTTCAGTTGAGGAATCACAGATAAAGGCAACAACATTTTCTTGACTTTGCCATGCAAAAAATGGATACTCCTAAAACACAGTCTCCCTCACTAAAATGTGGACTCCATGGAGCAAGGACATTGTCTAGTGTGAATTTGTTTTCCAATCCGCAGAAGTTAGAGTATGAATTTGCACATCCTCTTGTAATTAACTCCAGTTAATTTTTCAGAGGTCAGGCCTAAGCTATGAAAAGAGTTGAAGAAAGGTATTTTTTTAATCAGAAGGTTAATGCTTCAAAGGTAAAGAATCCAGAATTCCCTGGTGGCTCAGTGGGTTAAGGATCTGGCATTGTCACTGCTGTGGCACTGGTTACTGCAGTGGCATGGGTTCAATCCCTGGCCTAGGAACTTCCACATGCCCACAAATGCATACGAAAAAAGTGAAGAGGCGAATCCGACTGCAGGGGCTTGGGTCACTGTGGAGGCTCAGGTATAATCCCTGGCCTGGTACAGGTGGTTAAAGGATCTGGCATTGCCACAGCTGTGGCATACATCACAGGTGTGGCTTGGATTCAGTCCCTGGCCCAGGAAATTCCATAGGCAGAGGGTGTGGCCATAACATTTAAAAAAAAAAAAAAAGTAAAGAAATCCCACTGTGCGAAAACAAAATACTTTGGGTACATAATCGGACTGGGGTCTGGAACTTCCAAAGAGGGCAAAGAGGCTGCCTCCCTGGCCATACCCCCTATAACACACTCCCTATGGCTCTACCGTCAGAGGAGCAAGTTGTTAGAATAACCAGATGAATAAGGGTTTTATTTGTAACTGGACTCCCAAATGTTTACTATGATCATTTTTTAACTGTCAGGCACAGAAGAGGCTTTCTGTGCAAGCACAGTAAAACCTGCTAACGTCCCTCTCTGCCTGCCCTACCTCACGCGTCTCTTCTCCCAGGTGCCCTTAACTCATTGCCCCTCAATCCCTAGTAAAGGCTGAAACCACACCAGAGGGCTTGGTTGAGCCAAAAGAAAAGGCAGGCCTGGCATCCAGGTGTAGGTAAGAAGTGGAGAGAGGGGGATGAAGTCAATGGACATTTGACATTTCTAGTTCCCAACATCCTAAGAGGACTTTGATACCCTTTCAGGCAAGTATCTCTCTCTCTGTACAGCCTTTTTTTTTTTTTTTTTTTTTTTTGTCTTTTTACCTTTTCTAGGGCCGCTCCCACGGCATATGGAGTTGCCAGGCTAGGGGTCTAATTGGAGCTGTAGCCACCGGTCTACACCGTAGCCACAGCAACGCGGGATCCGAGCCGCATCTGCGACCTACACCACAGCTCACGCAACGCCGGATCCTTAACCCACTGAGCAAGGCCAGGGATCGAACCTGCAGCCTTATGGTTCCTAGTCAGATTCGTTAACCACTACACCACAACAGGAACTCCTGTGTACAGCCTTTTTAGGAGGGTAAAATCAAATGTTTGCCCTCCCTTGACAGAAACCAAGAAGTTTCCCTAGCGGCTCCTTCCCCCAGATCCTTTCTCTCTATATCCTGCTACTGCCATAGACGGCCCTGGATTTAAACTTGACCAATCATATAATCTCCTGGGGCTTCATTTCTTTCAAAGAGAGAGGCAAGAGGCAAAGAAACGACGCACAGTGGAATCAGGCAAGGCAGTCAGGCAATTCTTTCTCTTTCGGTTCCAAGCCTGGTTTCTCAGGTTTCCCTTCCATCCTGTGAAGTTCTCTTCAGTGGAGAAATGAGTATTTTAAGCTCCCTGCTTTCTCCCCTGTCCCCCATCCTTTCTCAATCCCCCTCATCAGAGTTAATGTCTGTTATTTTTTCCAGTTTCTATACATTTCATTCTTGCTTTTTTAAAAATCCATGTATATGTCATATAAATTGGATTATACTATACATATTGTTATGCGACTTGCTTTATGAGTTGTTACCTATTTCTTATGTATCTTCTCATCATCCCAGATTAAAACGATATACACAAAAATCCTGCCAAAGTTGGAGTCTAGGGGTAGGGTGAGATTCAGTTAATCTATGACATATTTCATTAATTACCCATAGAATGGGCTCAAGTTCAACTAGCTGAACAAGGATCCTTAAGAACGCTATGTATGTGTCAGGCTGTAAAGTCCTTAGAGGCAAAACAGAGAAGGTTCTTGAGCAGGAAATCTCATGCTGAAGACAATGTTTCAGAAAGAATAACATGGCAACAGTGTATCTAATATAGATCAGGAGAAGGAGAGCTTGGACTGCAGGGAGACTAGTTCAGTGGTGGCCAGAAAAATGGAGAGAAACTTACACTCAATTATAAGAAAGTAGACCACAGAATGGAAGAAACAAGTGGAAATAAAAGAGTAGATTTGAATTCCAACTCTGAAATTTATTAGCTCTGTGACATTTGGTAAGACACTCCCCCACTCCATATCTCAGTTTCCTTGTCAATAAAATGAAGAACATGGGGGAACAAGGGAGTTCCCATCGTGGTGCAGCGGAAATGAATCCAACTAGGAACCACGAGATTGTGGGTTCAATCCCTGGCCTTGCTCAATAGGTTAAGGATCTGGCATTGCCGTGAGCTGTGGTATAGGTCACAGACAAGGCTTGGATCTGGCGTGGCTGTGGCTGTGGTGTAGGCCGGCAGCTACACCTCTGATTAGACCCCTAGCCTGGGAACCTCCATATGTTGTGAGTGTGGCCCTAAAAAGACAAAAAAGAAAAAAGAAAAAAAAAAGACTGTTCTGTCTCAGAGCCCCAGCTATCCCTCATTACACCTCTCAGCCACCTCTGAGGCATTCCCAAAGAATTGCCGGAGGACTAGGGTATTGAAAAACCTCTGAAGACTCTACTACCAGCTCTAATATTCAATGACTCAAGGGGGGTAAACTTGGCAGAGGTGCTAGGAAAATAGTAATGACTTTAATAGTTGCCAAAGAATCATATAGGAAAGGATTAATTGACTTCTAATAAATTTGCCTCTTTCTCCCTACAGGTCAAATCCAATTTAATGTCCAAAATACCATCCAAACCTTGAACAAAATGTAATCTAGGAGTTCCCATCATGGCTCAGTGGTTAACAAACCCAACTAGTATCCCTGAAGACCAGACTTTGATCCCTGGCCTTGCTCAGTGGGTTAAGGCTACGGCATTGCTGTGAGCTGTGGTGTAGGTCACAGACATGGCTTGGATCCTATATTGCTGCGATTGTGGGGTAGGTTGGCAGCTGCAGCTCCAATTTGACCCCCAGACTGAGAGCCTCCATATGCTGTGGATGCGGCCCTATAAGACAATAAAAAAAATTAAAAAAAAAAAAGGTAGCCATCTAACCTCTATATAAACAATACAGTCACAAATAATTTACTGCCTAACTATTAAGCTCATTCCAATCTGACTATTCAAACACTCTACCTTATTAAGTCAAAATTTGTCCTCCATCACTGTCATCTGAAATAAAGGTCCTTATTCTGCCTTCTGAAGCTAAACCGAGTAAATCTCACCCCTCTCCCACAGGATAGTACTTCAACTGTTCGAGAGGAACTATCACGTCTATCTTACCCCCCCTTTATTCTCTCTTGCTCTGGCCTGTCAGGAACGTTCAATAGAGGTGGCCTGCTTCAGTTCTGGATCAATTCAACATTTTCTAGGCATTTAAGTATAAGCAGAGCTGCACCAATTCATGGCTTTAATGACAATCAAATCAGATGATCTTTAAAACAAATGACTAGCTTTATAATAATGTGTAAATAGAACGCAAACTCATTATCTAGCAACTATTACTTTTTTTTACTAAACATTAGCTGGTCCCTGTGTATCAGAGTAGACTGCTAAATCATTTAACCCAAAGCAAACTGTGGAAATATCTAGCTAGGGACCCCAAAAGATGGAAGACTCAAGGTCCAGTGAAACAGAGCATCTGTAGTGTAAATGGAAGCACCCTGACGTCAAGCTTGTAATCTCATCAACTCTCAGGGGAATGTAATTCTCACTGGTACAAAATTTAATTGTCACCAAGATGACTTCGAATATCAATGTTAGTCAAAAAGCTTCATTCACCATTCCTCATCCCACCCATTCCATATGCCACCAGCAGGTCTCTAAAATGAGGGTCTGGGACTTGGGGCTGGGTACCTTCCGGACTGGGTGATTTAGGGAAGGGGAGTAGGAAGTAAGACCGAGTCCCTAAGGAGAAAGCAAGCTGGCAGATCCACCCTGTGATGCCTGTAGGAGTGCTGAGCCTTTACAGTTTCCTGTGCCCCGGTTGTCCTAGTAACCTGAGGCCTTCCTATTTGTGTTGGCATGGTGGGGCCAAGAGCGGAAGCAAAGCTGAAGCACCAGGAAGACTTGCAGAACAAAAATGCGGGTAATGCAACAGTTAGGCCACAGGAGGGTCAAGCCTAGGACATAAGAATTATCAGGTTGGCAGGGGGCAGTATCATAAAAATCAGATTTCCTGATTCTACTTCCAGCATTTCTGATTCAGTAGGTTTAAAATGAGCTCAGGAATCTGAAATTTTAAGAAGCTACCTCCTACCAAGTAAGACAAAGATCACACTTCTGAAAACCCAAGCTAAGCCAGCAAATCAGCAGTTGGGGGGAAAAAAGTATAACCATTTACCAATTTTAGAAAGCTGATATTCTAGCAGAGTAGTTCTGAATGTGCTAGGGGGCAGAATTCTCCCTCCAGGGGACATTTAGCGATACCTGGAGAAGTTTTTGGCTGTCACACCTGAGAGGATACCTCTGACACGTAGTGGGTAGAGACCAGGGACACTGCTAAACATCCTACAGTGCACAGGACTGCCTTGCAACAAAGGACTATCCAGCCCAAAACATGAGTGCCATGGTGGCTGCCCTTCAACCCCATCATCCCTAATACACAGGAATCAATGCTATAGACACACTTAGTCACAGTACAGAGGCTTAGATGAGGTCCTCTGAAAATAACTTGAGACCTCAAAAATATATATATTTTTTTAAATAGTAAATGTCATTAAAGATATGGATGAGGAGGAAATGAGAACAACAGACAAGAAAGGAAGGTAGGAATGGACAACAACAGTGAACTGAGAAGGGAATCAAGGGAGGACGAGGCACTGGGTGACGACGGTGGGAATGGATGCTGCTCCCCTGGTGGATGCAGCCCATCCACATGCAGAAGACTGGAAAAGAGAAGATCAACCTATTAAAATAACATATAAGCAAAAAAAGGAAAAAAAAAAACAAAAAGAAAAGAAAATGAATAAAGGAACTGTGAAGTAGCTTTAGAATTTAACAAGAACAGATCTGGAATGAAAAGAATACATTAGAGGGAGTTCCCGTTGTGGCTCAGTGGTTAACGAATCCGACTAGGAACCATGAGGTTGTGGGTTCGATCCCTGGCCTTGCTCAGTGGGTTAAGGTTCCGGCATTGCCGTGAGCCATGGATCCCACGTTGCTGTGGATCCCTGCTCGGATCTGGAGTTGCTGTGGCTGTGGCTGTGGCTGGCAGCTACAGCTCTAATTGGACCCCTAGCCTGGGAACCTCCATATGCCGAGGGAGCGGCCCTAGAAATGGCCAAAAGACAAAAAAAAAAAAAAAAAAAAAGAATACATTAGAGATGATTCTGCACAAGAGTGCTCAATAAAGACTCTTCAGCAATGCGAAGAAAATGACAGGACCCCTAGAAGGAAGTCAGGAATTATGTAAGAAAGGAAAAATATAATTATTTATGAACTTCTAGCCCTAACCACCCCCTGAAGATGGGTCCAGAAAAAGTTCCTTGGTTTTACTGAGCAGAGATAATGAAAGGGAAGGCGAGTTGGAAGACGAGGAGCTCACCCAGGGACCGTTCTCCAAGGGGAAGTGGGTAGAGCTGGTGCTGAAAGAGCATGGAGGACTGAGGCTCAAAGGGAGGGGCTACGATGTTTCTGAGGAGGAAGGCAAACGAGAAGGGAGAGGAGTAACCCATCATGGCTCAGTGGTTAATGAATCCAACTAGGAACCATGAGGTTGTAGGTTCAATCCCTGGCCTTGCTCAGTGGGTTAATTAATGATCCGGCGTTGCCATGAGCTGTGGTGTAGGTCGCAGACGTGGCTCGGATCCTGCGTTGCTGTGGCTCTGGTGTAGGCTGGCGGCTACAGCTCCAATTCAACCCTAGCCTGGGAACCTCCATATGCCATGGGAGCAGCCCAAGAAATGGCAAAATGACAAAAAAAAAAAAAAAAAAAAAAAAAAAAAAAAAGAGAGAGAGAGAGAGAGAGAGAAAGAAGGGAGATTTAGGGACCCTAGGGAAAGAGAGACTACATGAGGGTTTTTTTTTTTTTAAAGCATTGCTTTTGAGATATGGAAGATGAGAGACAACCATTTCTACCCATTCTAAGAAACTTCCAATAAAAACTGACATCAGGAGTTCCCATCGTTGATCAGCAGAAATGAATGTGACTAGCATCCCCGAGGATGCAGGTTCGGTTCCTGGCCTCGCTCAGTGGGTTAAGGACCTGGTGTTGCCGTGAGCTATGGTGCAGGTCGCAGATGCAGCTTGGGATCCCACACTGCTGTGGCTGTGATGTAGGCCAGCAGCTACAGCTCTGACTTATTCCCTAGCCCGGGAACCTCCATAGGCTGCAGGTGTGGCCCTAAAAAGACAAAAACAAACAAACAAAAACCTGATATCACTCACATGATGGGTTTTTGGGGGTTGGATTTGTGGGTCTTTTTTTTTTTTTTTTCCTAGATGTGATATGTAAGACTGGCCTCCAGACAGATCAGGAACCCAGTTACAAACGTTTTTGGTCTGAGGTGACCGTAGGATTTCTGGAGCAGCCTTTGGCTGTACACTAACAGCCATGTGATAGTGCACTAACTCCCAGAGATTTGAGCTGCACTAACACAAGAGTCACTCACTGCATTTGGCTATTTAAATGTAAAACAACTAAATTAGGAGTTCCATTGTGGCTCAGCGGTTAGTTAGCAAACCCGATTAGGATCCATGAGATTGCGGGTTTGATCCCTGACCTCACTCAGTGGGTTAAGGATCCGGTGTTGCCATGAGATGTGGTTTAGGTTGCACACGCAGCTTTGATCCCAAGTTGCTGTGGCTGTGGCATAGGCCAGTGGCTACAGCTCTGATTGGCCCCCTAGCCTGAGAAACCCCAAATACCACGGGTGCGGCCCTAAAAGACAAAAAATTAAAATAAAATAAAATAACTAAATTAGCGAAAATTTTAAATTCTATTCCTCAGTCACAGGGACCACGTTTCAAGTACTCAGTATACACATGTGGCTAGTGGCTACAGATAAGACAGCACAGGTCAAGAACACTTCTGGAGTTCCTGTCGTGGCTCAGTGGTTGCCGAATCCAACTAGGAACCATGAGGCTGAGGGTTCGATCCCTGATCTTGCTCAGTGGGTTAAGGATCCGGCGTTGCTGTGAGCTGTGGTGTAGGTCACAGATGCAGCTCAGATCCTACGTTGCTGTGGCTGTGGTGTAGGCCGGTGGCTACAGCTCCGATTCAACCCCTAGCCTGGGAATCTCCATTGCTGCGGGAGCCGCCTAAGAAATGGCAAAAAGACAAAAAGACCAAAAAAAAAAAAAAGAACACTTCCATCTTCATAGAAAGTTCTATTGGACAGTGCTGGAGTAAAGAAAAAAGCTTAGCCAACCAAAAACAAGCTCTTTTCAAATCTTTAAAGAGCTGCCACATTGAAAAACAAGTCCATTTTTTCCCGTATTATTTCAAAGAACAGAATAGTTATGGGAGAAAATGTGCTAGAGCAAGGCAGATTTCAGCTGAACAACCCTCTAGTACCTAAAGCTAGATGACAGTAGAATGAGCCACCTCCACTGCAGCTGGCAGTAATCCATTCCATTCGGTAGAGACAGTCAAGCAAAGACCTACCTGGTCATACCTCAGAGATAACAAAGTATCTAGCTTTGAGTCTATGATTTTAAGAAAAGAGCAATTTATGGGAGTTCCCGTGGTGGCTTGGTGGTAATGAACCCGACTAGGATCCATGAGAATGAGAGTTCGATCCCTGGCCTCGCTCAGTGGGTTAAGGATTCGGCATTGCGGTGAATTGTGATGTAGGTCACAGATGAGGCTTGGCTCCTGAGTTGCTGTGGCTGTGGTTTAGGTCAGCAGCTGCAGCTCCAACTTGACCCCTAGCCTGGGAACTTCCAAATGCTGTGGTGGCCCTAAAAAGACAAAGAAAGAAAGAAAGAAAGAACCATTTACGAATGACATAAAAGTGAATGTTATAAATGTAATTTTAAAAGTCACTACTACCACAAGCAGACTGTGGGGCAGTCAGAAAAAAAATTAAAGCATATAAGTAGATAAGAAATTCAGTCAAAATTAATGGTGGTTAGCTGGGGGTTAATTATTAGCGGTGGAGGCTACCATGAATGTAAAAATTTGTAAGAAGAAAAAAATTTTTTAAGTTGGTTAAGAATGGTTCCACTGGTACAGAGACAAGGCAGGAAAACTTCAACGCAGGTTATCAATGGAAATTTGACTATAGCTGAAATCAGTACTACAACAGTCTTTTAGATTCTCTGCCAGAAAGAATATGAGCTGTTCAGGTATAGCAACTATATGTTCTTGGGACTCTGGCACCTCCATCCCATCATCTTGTCATTCACCAGCCTTACAAGTCATCGTCCTCAACTCCTAAAATTTAGCCTCCTTAATAAGGCCTCTTCATCTCCACAGGAATGATGCTCTCTTGTCCTTCTTGTCCAAATAGAGAATGCCACAGGATATTGTCTCCTAACCTTCTATCCTTGCTATGAATTTACCCATCCTCATCTTCCACCCCAAAAGGGATCTGGCTTGATTATAATGTAATATCCTGAGTATATATATATATATATATTCATGCACTGAATCATGGTTCTATTATCTGTGCACTTCAGTGTGCATGTGTATACGAGGACATTCATGCACACATATGTGATAACATCTATTATTGGTATGTACTCAGGAATCTGGCAGGATTATGAAATGCACCACGCAGTGCTTAGCACACCACCAAACTTAAGCAGTCACTCAGTAGACTTTACAATATCAACCATGTCATGCTTCTAGATGGAAAATACTGGGGAAAAGAGACTAAAGTAGATGTAGATGTGAATATGAAAACTTTTTTCTGTAGGAAAAATAATGGAAACATGAGCATCTTTTGCTATATCTAGAAGATCTTTTTTTGGCCACGTCCATGGCATGCGGAAGTTCCTGGGCCAAGGATCAAACCCGCACCACAGCTGTAACCAGAGCCACAGCAGTGACAATGCCAGATCCTTAACCCACTGAGTCATGAGGGAACTCCTAGAGGAAGAATGTTGAATTACAAGGAGAAGGTTGAAGCCTTGCTGAAAGCAAGCAGAACAGAGTTTACAAACAGTCCAGAATAAGAAAAAGATGATATAAGGGGAAGACAGAAGTGGATCAGGCAGAACAAATAAAGCCTAGCCTTTAAAAAAATCTGAGGTCTTATCAACGAGAAAGGGAGAAAAAGAGAAGATTTTCATATGGGAAGGAGCCAGAAAGGGCTTAAAAAAAAAAAAATCAATGAAGAAGCAGTGGTGTATGCTGGCAAAGAGACCTGCAGAGTTGAGGGGAGGGAGAGAATTTATAGTAGAGGAAGTTGGTGTGAATGAAGTTTTCCTCTAAAGATGCCCAGCGGAGCAAAGCAGGAATGAAGGCAAAGGCCACTGGGAATAAGGGAGGGCTGGGGCTGAAAGAGCACAGGAGAAAAAGCAACAGGGCCCAAAGTAGGAAATTATTTTCTTTTTAAAAAAATTAACTGACCCAGATTTTCTTACTTGGAGCCAAAAGCAACTGCAGAATTTAAGAATCTTCCAAAATAAATTATAGTGATCCTAATCCTTGCAATTGCCTTTGGTCCAAGATAACATAAATTTAAAAGATCATGATAGAATTAGCGTCAGTTTCTGACACAAGGACCAGACACCAGGGTAGAGTTCATTTCAGAAGCGAAATCAGACTAATAAATCACTTTTTATAGTATTTCTATAACACAGCTTTAGCCCTTTTTATCAGCATAGGGTAAATACAGAAACTGTATAGTTACATCGATGTCCAGAGAAGATACTAAGAAACCTAACATATATGGTAAAGCTGAGTTACTTCTTGGTGTACTGTAACCTAATGCCTCCACCCCAAGAAATGTTTGACCGGATTTAGAATACATAAGGCAGTTTAAAAGGCTGCACAGAAAAATTAAGGTTACAAATAAAACCCTTAAGATCAGGGAGAGGCAAACTGCTATGCTACTGACATAGAACCCAGGCACGAACACAGGATTCCCATACTTCGGCGAGGGGAAAAATAACACAAAAACAAGACAAAGTAAAAGATTCAATTCCATATTACTAATCTTGATAGCCTCACTTTGGTTCTCTTTTTCTTCTTTTTACAGCCGCACCTGCGGGATATGAAAGTTTCCCGGCTAGGGGTCAAATTCAGCTGCTCGCCTACGCCACAGCCACAGCAACCTGGGATCCCAGCCACATGTGCAAACAGTTTGTGGCAACAGGGGCCGATTAACCGACTGATAGAGAACAGGGACCGAACTGCATCCTCACAGGCACTATGTTGGTTTCTTAACCCCCTAAACCATCACCAGATTTTTTTTTTTTTTTTGATAGACTCACTTTGGTTTTCTGGGGTTTTGTTTTTTTTTGGGGGGGGTTGGTTTTATTTTGTTTTTGCTTTTTAGGGCTGCACCTGCTGCATATGGAAGTTCCCAGGCTAGGGCTCAAACTGGAGCTACAGCTGCACAGCCACAGCAATGTAGGATCCAAGCTGCGACTGCGACCTTCACCACAGCTCACAGCCGTGGCAGATGGAGGCCTGGGATCGAACTCACATCCTCACAGATACTAGTCAGATTCGTTTCTGCTGCACCACAACACGAATTTTTACATCAAATACTGAATCAGCTTTTTCAGCTTTTCTATTTCTTAAATTCTACGAAATTACTTACATCGTTTTGATAAATACAGTCATTTCAAATGACTATGAAAACGAGAGTACCAACGCCTGATCCTTTGGCAGTAATGCTAGACACAGATAACCTCGCCTTTAAGCTCCTCACTACTCTTCCTGCTCCAGAGACCGTCAGTTCCACCTGTGAGGCCAAATCTGATTTCCTCACCTCGGCATTCAAAGCCTTTAACGACCTAGTCATCACGGTACTCAGAGCCCTACCCTCTACCGATCCCCACTACTCCCTAACTTATCCCTCACTCTCCGCGGGCACAGGCCTCCGACAGACCTTATCTCTGGGGATTGGCCCCCTTCCCACCTCGCTGGAAGCTCTTTCCAGCCAAGGCTCTGGCTGGCCCAGGCCTACACTGGCGCAGCCCTTGCAACCCAGAGCTCTGGCTCCAGAGCCCCACACTTCTCCCCCCTCCCCGTTCGGGGTCTCTCCGCTTTTGCCCTGGGACCCCTCTCCCTCTAGTGCTAATGTTCTACCGGGCTCGCCCGCCAGCCTTGGTGCAGGCACGAGCTCTGAGGTCCGTAGACGACCATAAGGTGTTTCGTGCCTGTGCCTGCGGGCCCGGACCCCTCAGGTCCCTGCCCCTCCATCTCTCGGGCGTTCTCCCCACCCCGCTTCCCCTCGGGGCTCGAGCCCCCAAGGCTCCGAGCCGCTGCCGCCCCTCCTATCCGGCCGCGACGGGCGGGGGTCGGCGGTGAGTGACTCACCGGAGGGGGGCCCGGCGGCCGGGGGGTCGGAATGCGCTCACTTCCTCGCCGCGCACCTGCCCGGCTCGGTTGGAGCGCCGCCCGGCCGGGCCTCCGGCGGATGTTTTTCTGTTCCCGCGTGGGCAGCGCGCGCCAACCGCCCCCTCCCCGCCCGCGCGCCCTCAAGCGTGGCTTCTGGCCCCAAGAAGCTCTACAGACGCACGCACGCGCGCACACCAGCAGCCCTGCAAGAAGCGGGTTCGACCAACACCTCCTTGCCGACCCCCCAGCCCCACCTTCTGGGAGAGGACGCCCGGCTCCGCCCCAGGCTTCCTTTCCAGAAGCCCCCTATGCCTGCCCCTGTAAGATCACCTCATCTTCATCACAGGCGGGTCCCTTTCCCCTCTCCCTGTCCCATGACCTCACACTCCTCCTCATTCAGCCCGCTCTGCCTAAAGCCTCGCCACCATCACCTTCAAGCTCTCTAAGCGCCTCACTCCAGTCCGCCCCCTCTCTGGTTGGCACCGACTTGCAGGAACAGAAGGTAGTCTACGGGGCAAACACCAAGGGTGTCAGCTGGTGCCCCTATAAGGGCAGCACCTGAGCTCCCCACCACTAACAAGATCTTTGGGCCCTTGTGCTAGTCAGGCCTTCTAACCCACCTGCTCCAGCTGAGAGCAATCCAAGGCCATGCCTTCCACACACCAGCCTATATCAGGGCACCCTACGCCCTCCATGAGTGTTCTTTTTCCTCTTGGTGCTCCTCTGAAATGGAAAGGGTATCAGACCTGACTAGGGAGAAGGTGAAATGCAGTCTGCATCTCCAGCCACCTAAGCTGTCTTCTTGGAAGAGGTCTGGGAGTCTGAGGTGGACTGATGAAGTTGTTTCTGAAAGAATGGTGGGGAGGTGAGAGAAAGGGTAGCCCTCTAAAAAAGTCAGCCAGAAGCCACTGGGTGACAGGGAGTGGGAGTCTTGGAGTACATGGAACTGGAGACATAGAAGGGAAAAGAATAAATGCCAAAGTGGTTGACCCTGTGGGTGGGCGGGGAATAGCTGGAACAGGGGTCTTTGGAGTGTGGAAAAGTGAAAGAAAGCCAGGTTGGCCAGGGCCCCTTAGTAGTCCCAAAGAGATGGCCAGCATGAGACGGATCAGAATGAAGAACGTGAGAGTTCACATGAGTGAGGATGGGAAGAAATGGATCAGAATCCGAATGAGAAAAAGCTGGAGTCCTAAAGGTAGCTGGAAGGATGAAAAAAGGGATACCTTTTCCAGGGTACTGACCCAGGGAAAGTAGGCTTATCGGCAACATTGTTTCTCAAAGCAGAATTTTAGAATCTCAAGGATACAAGGACCAAAACCAAATGTTCCTGGAGAAGGTTTTTGGAGGAGGTGGAAGGAAAGACATGGAGCAGAAGTCTGAAAGGGGCAGAAGTCTGTATCGGGAGATAGCAACCCTGACAAAGCCCTTGACTGTCCACCCAGAGCTGCTCAGCATCAAAGAATGGAACAGCTAATGATTTTGTGTCTGAGCTCTAGCACCAACCACAGGAATTCCTCTTTTGGGGGGCTAGGTGCCAGGGGCAGTGCCAAAAGCATTATGTGCATTATCTATGTAATCCTCTCGACAACCCTATGAGTTAGTATTACTGTCCTAATTTACAGACAAGGAAACGGGTTTAGAGAGGTGAACTGACTTGCCCAGTGTCACACAGCTCTTAAGTAAAATCAGGATCTGAGGAGTTCCCATCGTGGCGCAGTGGTTAACGAATCCGACTAGGAACCATGAGGTTGCGGGTTCGGTCCCTGCCCTTGCTCAGTGGGTTAATGATCCAGCGTTGCTGTGAGCTGTGGTGTAGGTTGCAGATGTGGCTCAGATCCCACGTTGCTGTGGCTCTGGCGTAGGCCGGTGGCTACAGCTCCGATTCGACCCCTAGCCTGGGAACCTCCATATGCCGCGGCAGCAGCCCTATAAAAGGCAAAAAGACAAAAAAATCTGAATCCAAATAGTACAACCCATAGTCTTAATCACCCATCTTGGGGTTCTCCAGAACCTGCAGGAAACCCAAAAGAGGAGGTTACAGGGTAAGTTCCTAAATCCTCATTCCATAATATATAGGAGAAAAGAGTGGTACCTCTGTGAAACTGGAGTGACCCATGCCATCAGGGCATTTAGAGATGTTCTTCTTTGAAAGAAACATCCCCAGGTACAGGGAGATCCTGTATTTATTTGCTCTATGTTTGGGAGTGATGAACAATGGATAGAGAATCTGTCTCGGGGATGCCCGTAAGAAAGACCCAGCCCCGACCCCCAATCTCTGAGGGGCAGCCACGTCTCTAGGATACTGCAAGGAGACCATGCCCTAGGGTCTGAAACATTCTCCACTCCAGGTGCTTGTCCGCTCTCCTGGAGCCGCTGGCCGTTGCACCCTACTGCATCTCCTCGGTTTGGCTGGGGCACAGGATTAGCCATCCCCAGGAAATGCCTCCCTCCGGTCCAGGCAGGGATCCCAGCGTACACACCCCTGGAGTGTGTGTGTGTGTGTATGTGTGATGGAGCGGGGGGTTGGGGGGGGGAAGATGGTGGAATGCTTCCTTCTCTCCAAGTCAGGGAAGAGTTCCGGGGACCACCTGGGGGCCCTCCCCCTCCCGCCTTCTTGCTGGGGAAGTGCCCAGTCCAGTGCCCCTTCCATGGCCACCTCCCTCCCCCTAGCTGTGCGGGGGCATGAATCAGCTCTCACAGCTTGTTAAAGCGAGACCTCTTGTTTTCATGCCCTCACCTCAGGAAACAGAGTTACAGCTTTTCCAGCTCTACTCAGCAGGGGGCCAGGGTCCTCACTTTATAAACATCCCCAAGCCTCTGAGAGCAGAGGGCACGGAGATGGTATGAGACAGAAGCCCAGGGGAGAGAGACAGAAGCTGAGACTCAGAGAGAGAACAAAGACAAGCCAAGGAGACCTGACCAGGGTAGCCCGAACAGAAGCCAAGAAGGGTCCGAACGGGCGCTACTGCAGGAATGGCCCTAAGGATGCTCTGGGCTGGACAGGCTAAAGGGACCCTGGGCGGCTGGGGGGTCATCTGCTTGGTGATATCTCTGCTCCTCCAGCATCCAGGAGTCCACAGCAAGTGCTACTTCCAAGCTCAAGGTAAAGTTGGGTGAGGCACAAGGGAAGGACAGGAGCAGAGGGCACTGGGAGGAGGGGGCTCAGAGATGACCCCGTGTCAAAAAACCCAGCCTCCCTCCTGCTGGGAACCAGGAGACTCAACCTGGGGGGCAGTGTACCCTTACTTCCTCCGCTCCCGCACTCTAACAGGGCCTCTTCTTCCCTAGCCCCCTGCCACTATGAAGGGAAACATTTCAGCCTGGGGGAGTCTTGGCTCCGCAAGGACTGTTTCCATTGCACCTGTCTGCATCCCGTTGGTGTGGGCTGCTGTGACACGTGAGTGACCAAAGATGGCCAGAGAGAATAGCTCTGACATGAGTGACTGAGAGCTGGCCAGGGGGTGCTTAGGCTGCTGTGATGTGACAGTGGACAGAGTAGCAGTGTGAGGCTGGCCAAACCTGAAGGTACCATAAAGAATGTGAGAGAAAAGGCTTCAGGCTACAAAGTGCGGGAAGTCGGGGTGGATCTGGAGGAAAATATTCCTGCTATGCAACCAAAAGAATCCATATATGGTAGGCAAGCGTTCAGTTACGGGGGACAGGGCGCACTGGGGGAAGATATGAGAGGAATGCTGGGAGAGGGGAGATGAAGGGCAGGGATAAAGGTGGACCTTTGCTGTCTTGACTCCTTCCCCATCCTTTGGTTTCACAGGTCCCAGCATCCTATTGACTTCCCCGCTGGGTGTGAAGTACGTCAGGAGGCAGGAACCTGCCAGTTCTCCCTGGTGCAAAAATCTGACCCCCGGCTGCCCTGCAAAGGGGGCGGGCCCGACCTAGACTGGGGCTCGGCTAACACCCCTGCTCCTGCGGCTCCTGCTCCCCACTCCAGCTAAACTCAACTGATCGCCCTTCTGCAGACCCCCCACTGCTGCTGCCACTTCCAGGGAAACCACTAGCAGCTGCCAATTTATTCTGAATAAATAAGTTAATGCTACAGCTGAAAGCCTGCCTTTCATTGTCTGTGCCGCTGGACCCCAGGTGGAAAAAACGGGTCCTACTAGAGTCCAGGTGCTGAGTTCTCAGTATCCGGAAGAAAGCAGTGCCACGTGGGCCAGTTTCAGATGGTTATGGTGCTGGTGCTGGGACCTGGGGCCGCATAGGAGGCCAAGGTAGGGCTTGTAGGCAGCACCTTGATGGGGAGGTCCCAGCTGAAGGTGTCTACAGGCACTTGCTCAGGCCCCGTCCAGGTGACAGGCTCGGGCTGTTCCGTGGGAGGTAAGAGCACCAACCCTGGCTCCCGGGATGTCACGAATTCAAAATGCAAACGCCACTTCAGGGATACTGTGGGGGAAAAAAGGTAATAAAGGCAGAGGCATTAGAACCCAGGAGGAAAAGCCCATGACAGGATGTGGTTAGCAAAATTAGAAAAAAAATCTGTATTCAGGAAGAAGGGGGGAGGCTATGGGGTAGGGAGCTAGGATCGAAGTTTTCATGAAAGAAATCTAGTATGTTACTTGGAAATGTAACAATAAGGACAACAGCATCAAGTGCCTGAGAACCTAAGTGTGGGACAGTCAAGGCTTGGTAGCTTGAGGTAAACGTGCTGGGGAATCAGAGATCGGTGCATCACAGAACCCTGGTGGGTTGGGGCTGGGAAGATCCAGAAAGCTGTGAAGAGTTTAGGGGTCAGTACACCCAGGAAATGGGTTGGAGGTCTGCAAAAGTTAAGGATCAGAGGCTGGATGGGGGTAAGTCTGGGAGGGTGTTAGGAAGCAGGATCCATTACACTCTATCTGAGTAAGCACAGCAATTTATTATGCCCCCCCACCCCCTAAGAATGGTCAGGGTCTCACCAATGGCTGTGCAGAAGCCTGGGGTGGAGCTGAGGGGGATGGGGAGGGAGAAGCTGGTTCTGGTGGTATGCAGGCAGGACTCCTGGTGCCGGGCATGGGTCACATGAGACACAGAGGGGGCACCCCCTGCCCCACGGCGCCGCTGGTACTCAGGCTGCACACGCTCCTCGGTCTGTAAGCTTACTGAAAACTGGGCGCAAGACAAGAAGCACATGTTGGCTGACACTGGGATATGCTGCCTCCAGGTAAGAGGGCAGCCCAACCTTGAGCTGTTTTACCAGAGGGACCCTAGGGGGCCCCAATCCCCTCTTCTACACCCTCTTTATGCAGGCTCTCTCCCTCCACCCCAGGTCCCCAAAAGCTCCCACCCCCTTCTTTTTTTTTGGCTTTTTGCCATTTCTAGGGCCCTCCTGCAGCATATGGAGGTTCCCAGGCTAGGGGTCGAATCGGAGCTGTAGCCAACGGCCTTTGCCAGAACCACAGCAACTCAGGGTCCGAGCCACGTCTGCGACCCACACCACAGCTCACAGCAACGCCGGATCCTTAACCCCCTGAGCAAGGCCAGGGACCGAACCCAAAACCTCATGGTTCCTAGTCGGATTCGTTAACCACTGAGCCACGATGGGAACTCCTCCTACCCCCTTCTTACCTGCAAACACGCTACAGTTCCTTCCCCTAAGTTCAAGGTCCCCACTACATCCTCGCCGAGTCTGTATACAGATTTGAAGATGCCAAACGTCCCCACTTTTCCTCGGCCATCACTGATGTTGTACAGATCTGGGGAAAACAGGATGCTGTAAACCTGGAGTCCATACTGGGGAATGTCTAGGGCGGGAAGCCAGAGGCTAAAAGGTGGGGCTTTTCTTTATAATCTGGGGTGAGATATCAGTGGATCCTCAGAAGAATGGGACAGTTAAGGAGTCTCTGTCTCTGAGACAGAAACACTTGAGGGGAAGATGGGCTGGGACAATTCTGAAAGGATTCTCACGGAGGCTGCGGCAGGATGTAGCAGCCATGAGGCGCTCCCCAGCCAGCTCGGCGAGCCATGAATCCTTCTTCCCACCTTCATCCTCCTCCAGGAATGGACTGGATGGGGCTACAGCCTCATCCTGGGGAAACTGGACATCTTGAAGGCCTAGAGAGAGAATGAGTGGAGAGGTGGTAGGAGGGAACAGAGGTGAGAGTAGAGATGAGGGTTTTAGACTCTAACCTGAGAGGGCTGAAGGTAAGGAGTGCCATGGCTAAGGTACACGTTTTTCATCTATTCTCCAGAACTCTCTCTCCCCAACCTCTTCACACGTTCACTAAGCCCAGAAAGCCTCCCTCCAGCTCCTCCCTCCAGTCCTCTAAAGATCATTTCTGCTCTGGTGAGGCTCTTCCCCAGCCCTTTCCTTCAGGAACCCTTACTTACCAGTCAGCACAAGAACCCTCAGTGGGACCCTGAGTAAAGTGATGGGGGAGTTGACGCGCTGGCAGCCAATGGTCAGTTTGTAGACATACTTCACTGACTGACCCCGAAAGGAGGGTGGTCCCTCTATAGGCAGCACTTCGCTGTAGGAGTCTGGGTGGGAAGTAGTAGTCAGGACAGCCAGAAGCAGCCAGAGGAGTCCTCCCTCTGGGAGCCTTAGAAGGGAAGGGAAGGGGGGCAATCACTCACATGATTTGGACTCTCCAGGGTCTAGCCTCAGGTCACAGAACAGGATTTTTGGTGGAGTGGAAAGTATACACTGACCCCTCTCACCTAAAAAAAAAAAAAAAAGAAATATTGCAATTTGGAGTTCCCGTCATGGCGCGGTGGAAACGAATCCGACGAGGAACCATGAGGTTGCAGGTTCAATCCCTGGCCTCGATCAGTGGGTTAAAGATCCGGCATTGCTGTGAGCTGGGGTGTAGGTTGCAGACGCAGCTCAGATCTGGTGTTACTGTGGGCGTGGCGTAGGCCAGCAGCTACAGCTCCAATTAGACCCCTAGGCTGGGAACCTCCACATGCTGTGGGTGCAGCCCTGAAAAAGACACACACACACAAAAAAAGAAAAATTGCAATTTAATGACCCCATTGTCTGGTACTGGAGGAGGGTAGCAGAGCAAGTGGGGGCAAGAAGCACTGCCAACAAAGGGCAACCCAAACTAAGCTAGTCCTCTTTTCTTATTGAGAGAGGAACAGTTTTACACCCCTAAAGCAGCAAGTATGCTCCTGCACATCCCCAATGCAAAAGAGACCTCAGTGACCCACTCGAACAATTGGACAGTTTTTACCCTTGGGCAGCAATGATTTTATCCCCCTCCAAAGGCAAATGCCCCATCTCTAACCTCGGTGTGGTAGAAAGACAGTCTGGCTCTCAGGCTGGACATCTGGTTGACTGGAGTCAGGGGGAGGCAGGGCTACTCGACTCTCACTGGCATGAAACTGGCAGTGGATTTGAGCACTGGCCCAAGCCAGAGCCTCACTATGGGAGGAGGAAAAGGGGACATCAGAGGGGAGTTCCTGACCTCGCAAAGGCTCTCCCAAACTCCCTACCACACTGAGAAGGTCAACACAGGGAGATGGATGGCCTCCATTCCAGAGAATCCAGAACCCCAGAGAGAAACCATTAAATCCGGAAAAATATATTGGGAGTAAAAAGGAGAATGGGGGATGAGAGAAGAAAGGAGAGTAGAGGGTTATGTCACCCACACCTGTTAAATAGCCCTTTCCTGCAATGAGAGCACAATGAGCAACAAAGTGATGATGTAGCTATAGGCAGCTCAGCACTATAGATACCAGGCTTCCTCCCAGAAGGACCACCGTCTTCAGTATCAGCATCCCCACCTGGATGCAGACGTGGCCGTAGGCGGCAGGGGGTTGGTGACAGTCACCACACACTCCAGCGCTTCCCCCGCCAGAAACACAGGACCTCTGCTCAACTCTGCTACTACTTCAATCATGGCAGCTCCGGAATCGGATCTGGAAGGAAACAAGGGGTGTCAGAGGTCAGTACCACGGCAGGGAGGGGTGTCTCAGGCGAGCCCGGGGGTGAAGACCGAGGAAACGGGGCGTTCAGCACCACGGTGTCAGAGGTAAGCGCCCAGATTTGGGATGCGGGAAGGCGGAAGGGAGGTCCGGTGGCAGGTGTCTCGGCACTGCGGAGGGGGAGGGCGTCGCTCGGGGTCCCGGGCCCCCGCCCCTCTCAGCGCCCGGTCAGTCCCCCTACCCCGACAGAACCCCCAGGCCGCCTCCGCCCCTTTCCCTCGAGGTTCCAGGCCTCAGTCCAGGGCAAGGGCCGCCCGTCACCTCGCGCCCCTGGCCCGAACACCTTGCACGGTCGAAACCGGGGGCTTGGTGCACCGAGGCCCTCCGCCGCCCACCTCTCCTGGACCCGGCCAAGTGCTTGGCTGCGGCCGCAGCAGAGGCGGGACTTCCCTCGGTCCTCCTTCCCCCTCCCAGCCCCTTCCGACCGGAAGTGCCGGGCCGGCTGGGCCGGAAGGGGCTCGAGTGGTCCCGCCGCCGTGGGTCACCTTCCCACGGGCTGGCGCCCCGGCGCTGGCGCTGCCCGACACCGGCCGGCGGGACCCGGCGCCCACCCCTGGGGGGCCTGGTGCTGCAGCCCCGGGACGGGACCGAGGCTGCCGCGAGCTCCCAGGCGGGTCCCGGGGGCGGTGCCTGGCGGGCCGGTCCCCGGGACTCCTCCCCTCTCCGCGGGCAAAGTCGCCCTTTGGCCGGGCCAGCTAATCACCACGGCCCAATGACGTCGAGGCCCGATCCTTCCCGCCCAGGGCCCAGAGAGACGACCGAGGACGAGACCCTGGCGGCTTTATTGCTGTCGCCGCCGCCGCCGCTGCAGCCACAGCTCCCCGGCTCCACGGAGACACCAGCTCACCTCAGCTTTCCCCAGCGGGCAGCCCTCGGAGACGGCACCTAACAGCAGTCCGCGCCCGCGTCTGGGCTTGGCTGGCCAGATACTTTGTACCAGAAAGCTCGGGACCCGAGACTACCGAGGTCGTGGGGATCCAGGATCCAGGAAACATGGGAACCAGAGTCCCAGCCTCGGAGCCGACCAGCTGTGCCACAGGGGATCCGCAGACTTATTACCCTGAAGATATTGGAGGCACTGAGACTGCGCAGGTTACGGACTGCCAGAACCCTGAGGACAATCAACCCCAAAATGAGCCGAGCCACAGCAATCCAGAGGACTCTGGGCAGCTGATGGTTTCCTATGAGGGTAAAGCGGAGGGCTACCAGGTGCCTCCCTTTGGCTGGCGCATCTGCCTGGCTCATGAGTTTGCAGAGAAGAGAAAACCCTTTAATGCCAACGACATCTCCCTGAGCAACCTGATAAAGCATTTTGGGATGGGCTTGAGGTGAGTAGATCCCATTGCCTAAAATAACTTGTGCCTGGCTTTGTTCTAGCAGAGGCAGGAAAGTAAGGGGGGTGCTTTGTTCTAGTCTGGTGGCCCCATCCCCAACATATTCTAAGCCACTGGTTCCGGCTGGTGAGATTAGGTCACATTTCTTTGCAACCCTCTTCCTTCCAGGAACTCATCTTTTTAGCAAAAAAAAAACAGGAGCATGTGGACCTTTTGGTCAGTCTTACCCATTTAGGCTGTCTCACAGACTCCCTCTTTTCCAAAGACTGCCCTTTGGGATTATACTTTGTGGCAAGATAGGAAAGAATATTCTAGGGGATATGGTACTGATACATTGTTGTGTCATGGGGGGGGGGGCGTTCTCAGCCCCACATTCCCCTGAGCAGCTGGAATATTTATTGACCCTCATTTCGGCACAGCATTTTACAGCCCCAACGCCCATCAGCTTCTTTCCTCATCAGTTTTGGCTCCAAGGAGTGTGTGAGAGGCTGCTTGCTCTCAGCCCTAAAGAGAGGGCAGGCGATAAGAGATGTTCTAGAATAGACAGCCCCTGATATAAAAAGCAAAGAAGACCTTTGGCCAGGGAGGCACTGCCTTAGGTGTCCCCAGAGCTTAGTAATGATCTTCCAGAGCATTTCCTTATCTCTCCCCCACAAGTGGTGCAGACACTCCAAGAGCTTACCCTGAACTGTAGAACTCCTCCAGATCCCTCGATTCCCACTGGATTCAAAAAACTAGTGATGGAGCCAAGACCTATTAACAGGAACAAGTGGCCGTAGGACAGAAAGCATCATCCTGAGTCAGTCTACAGAGTAAACACAGAGCTGGGGAGGGAGGCTTAAAGTTTGGGAAATCCAGCCCTGGCAGCCTCAACGTAGGGCATCCTTCTTTTCTGCAGTCAGTGCTGTGGGGCTGGGGTAGAGAGCCCACGTACCTAACCCAAGCCCTAGGCAGTGGGAAGGGCCTGGCACTGCCCGCGTATCTGATGCCTTTGTCAGTTCCTCTAGGTGGCCTGTCCCAGAGAACAATAATCCCTCCAGGCTGCTTCTGAAACTGACCCAGCCCAGTTTTGACCCCAAGTGGCTTTGAGTCAAAATAGGGTCTACGACAGGGGTGCTGAGAGAAGCACACTGGGTTGCATGTGGTGGGGACATTGAGATCAAGAACCTGTAGGCATCCTAGCCCCCTAAGAATGACAGAGGCCCGAAGCTGTGCTCAGCCCCCTGGGCTTGGCTCCCCATGCCAGGACAGGGTGAAGATCGCTGACACAGGGGGCTTTGGAATGAGATGAGGTCCTGCCTTGAGAAAGCAGGGGTGAGACAAAGAGGAATTCAAAACAATAATTCTTAAGTTGGGTCTGAAATTAGGGAAAAGGCCAAATGGGTCAGGAAGGGCCAGCTGCTAATCTCTCACTAAAGGGAGTGAGAGAAAGGTGAGCCCTGAGAGGGAGCTGAACTGGGAGTACTCTGATCAGGAGCTCTAGCACCACAGAGTTCTCTTGGCCTCAGAGTAGTAAGCACTCAATTGTGTTTGCTCCCCGCTCCAGCCAGAATCCATCCATCCAATGAGTATGTATTGCATGCTCGTTCTGTGCCAGATACCCCTTTGTTCTGCCTATCTTCATATCTTGCACTTTGCCCTCACTGCCCGAATCCTCTCCTCACCCTCCCTCCCTCCCTCCCTCCCTCCCTCCGTCCGCCAGTCCTTGCTGGCCTCCAGTGTCAAAGTCTAGTTTCCTCTTAAGCTGGCAGAGAAGATCTGCCTCCCCATCATCATAGCCTTCCCTCCCTCCCCCTTCACCCCTGAAGCACACTGGGTTGCATGTGGTGGGGACATTGACATCAAGAACCTGTAGGCATCCTAGCCACCTAAGAATGACAGAGGCCTGAAGCTGTGCTTAGCCCCCGGACTTGGCTCCCTATACCAGGACAGGGTATTCTATATTCTTTCTTCACATTTCTCCTTCCCTTGCTCATGTCCCTGGTTCATCTCTCTCATGCTGCCTTGTTTGGACATGGGTCCTTTGTCAATTCAGCAACTGTTTATTGACGGCGACCATGTGCCCTGCCCTGTGCTTGAAGCTCTGGGTAATAATCAACTAGTCTTTGTCTGTGTCCCTTTCCCCAAGGAACTTAAAAGTATGTCAGACTCACATGAGCAACACTAAAATAACAGGACATGGAGTTCCCATCGTGGTGCAAGGGTTAACGAATCCAACTAGGAATCATGAGGTTGCGGGTTCTCTCCCTGCCCTTGCTCAGTGGGTTAAGGATCCGGCGTTGCCGTGAACTGTGGTGTAGGTCTGAAGACGCAGCTCGGATCCCACGTTGCTGTGGCTCTGGCGTAGGCTGGCGGCTACAGCTCCGATTAGACCCCTAGCCTGGGAGCCTACATATGCCGCGGGGGAGCGGCCCTAGAAAAGGCAAAAAAAATAAAAAATAAATAACAGGACAGCGTCTGATTGGGAGTTGAGATAGTACATATACAAGTAATGAACCTACGTGACACGGATGTTCCACTTTGTGGTTTTCCTATCTATTGTGTCATTTGTTCTTTTGACTATTCCCTTGTGTTAGGAAGGGCAAGAGGTATCCCCATTTTATAGATAAGGAAACTGAGGCTCAGCAGGGTTACTTACCCAATTACATGGTTACAAGGGGTGTGCGTGAACGATGGGTTGAAAATACTAGGTAGGGAAGGGAGTGGGATTGTGAGAGTCTGACAGGGCAGGGGTTGCTTATTGAAGACCTGCTCTGAATGAGAATTTGTAGGAAATAAAATTAGAAAATAGGCTGAGAGAGATGTCAGAGCCTTGAATCCCAAACACAATCATTCTGCCTATTGGATACAGACCAGGAAAATGTTGGAGTTTTTAGAAGGCATCACTGGGATATTATGGGAGAGTAAAATTAGAAAGCTTACAGTTTAAATGCTGAACTGAAAGGAAAAAGAAAAAACCAGAGAGAAAGACTTAAAAGGAAATGCCCCCAAAACGTAAACACTGGTTGTATATGGGTCGGGGTTTTTTTTTCACCTTCTACCGCATGTATTCTCCCAATTTTCACCTTTCATAATCAGGAAGGGAGTTCCCATTGTGGCTCAGTGGTTAACGAATCCGACTAGGAACCATGAGGCTGCGGGTTTGATCCCTGGCCTTGCTCAGTGGGTTAAGGATCTGGCGTCGCTGTGAGCTGTGGTATAGGTCACAGATGCGGCTCGGATCCCACGTTGCTGTGGCTCTGGCATAGGCCGGCCGCTTATAGCTCCGATTAGACCCCTAGCCTGGGAACCTCCATATGCCGCGGGAGCAGCCCTAGAAAGGGCAAAAAGACAAAAAAAAAAAAAAAAAAAAAAGGAAGAATAATCATTTTAGAAAGAAGAAAGTTATCCCAGCAGTTCATGCCTGTTGGTGGGGTAGGTGTGGTTATAAATCTGGAATCCGGAACTGGCCCTTTCGGCACATCAGAAGAAATCTCCTGGGGTAGATTAAAGCAGTGGTGGTGAAATTAGAGGTGAGGAAAGATCAGAAAGCGCCTTCTGCGGAGACTAGAGAGGAGAAGCAAAGACAGTCCCAGTCCGTGAGATGGGGTGACTGGGAAGCTGAGAGGACAGACCTTGAACTGTAAGAGGAGTCGAGGGGGGCAGAGGTTTGGAAGTGAAGGTGATGGGTCCTCGCAGCTTAATGGGAAGTCACATCTGGGTGTCCAGAGAGGCAGGTGACAGCAACCTGCCACCCCCCTTCCACTCACACTGCCCCTTGCTCCTCAGGTACTTGCAGTGGTGGTACCGGAAGACCCGGGTAGAGAAGAAGACACCTTTCATCGACCTCATCAATTGCGTGCCCCTGAGACAGATCTATGGTGAGTCTCACTCCGGCTTGGCCCAGTCAGAGAGGGCCCAGCCTCCAGGCCTACTGCACAAAGCTAGGCAAAGAGGCTTTCAGCTCATGCGGGTTGCGCTGACCCAGCCCCTAGGCGTTTTTCCCTCAGCTTTATTGAAATGTAACTGACAAAGAACATCCCTGTAGGTTTAAAGTATACAATGTGTTGATTTGACAGCCCCCTGGTGTTTAGAGGAACCCATCTTTCTAGTCTAGAAGGTGAGAAGTGGACTCACTTTCCTTGCTCGGGCCCCACTAACTATATTGATTCTTCTTCTAGGTTGCCCCTTAGGTGGCATTGGGGGAGGCACCATCACCCGAGGCTGGAGAGGCCAGTTCTGTCGTTGGCAGCTTAATCCGGGAATGTACCGACACCAGACAGTCATTGCTGACCAAGTAAGTGCCAGGAGGAAGAAGAGACATCTGGGATAGTATTTGTCAGGCCAGGAAGGGTCTCTTGGCTAATGTAGGATGCGGCAGGGAGATATGCACCTGATTCAGTCCAGTAAGTACTTCCAGGATGACTTCTATGTGCCCAGCCCTGTGCTAGGATGCATAGGAATGACACACTCAGAGCACACGTTCCTTGAAAGAGTAAAGGTACCCCTGTGCCCTTCAACTCTCTAGTCAATGCCTCTACCTACTTTGCTGCCCCAGTTCCACTAGCTGAGCCAGTATCCAGCTACAGAGAGGCGGAGAATTCTAGGACCACTTAACTGGTTGAAAGATCAGAGGGAAAACAACCCCAGAGTCTACAAATATGTGAGAAAACAGGATGCACAGAGCACCCACAGCCTGCCCTGACTTGCCGGCCTTTAGCCAGAGGCCTGCTTCTTTCCTGGCGCTCATTCCACTGGAGGCTGGGGCCTTGGGAGCCTCTCTCCCAGGAAGATCCCCTTCTTCCCTTTATGGAAGCTTTAGTTCCCTGTGTCTCTTCATCACTCCTAGTGATTGCCAGAGGCACATGGCCTACCTTTCAGCATCTCTCTCTAGTGCCCTCCTCGGCGAGCTGTCCACCAAGTTCCTACTTCTTGTCTGAGGGAGGCCTCCAGCTTTTAGCTCATCTTCAAAGGAGAAGTGACTAGCAGACCTAGAGTCTTATTAATGACAAGGCCCTTCCTTGTTCAGGTTTACCAGCCCTGCCCAGTGCCCCACGCTTCCTCTCTGGCTCATCCCTTAGGTATCCTGAGGGAATGCCTTCCAGACTCCTGACTCTACAGTTAAAGTCATTTTTGCTTGCTTAACATGTGCTAGGTCCTATGCTAGGCTTTTCCTATAATATTTAATACTTTAAGAGACTCCTACCAGGAAAGTACCATTATTATGCCCATTTTACACGTTTACACACATTATCGAAACAAGGGAAGAGCTCTTAACCCCTCACAGCCCCTCCCCTCCAGAGCAGCCAGGGGGTCCGAATGTAAACACACTGTAACATGCTAGACCAGAGGGGTAGGGGGACACACAGGAGAATGATTCACTGCTTGAGGACAGGAGATGGCATCTGACCTGGGCCTTGAAGGATGAGGCTCTTTAGCAAATGGAGAATGAACATAAGCAAAACCACGAAGGAGGAAACACAGTATACTCAAGGAACAGTGTTTGCCACAACTAGACTACAGAGGCTTGAACAGGTAATGAGTCTGAGGGGTGGAGAGAGGCCACATCGAGAAAGGTCTCAAGGAGGAGTTCCCTGGTGGCTCAATGGGTTAAGGACCTGGCATCATCACTGCAGGGCTGTGACGCAGGTTCAATCCCTGCCCAGGAACTTCCACATGCCATGGGTGTCCCCCCTTCCCCCCAGAAAAGAAGGGCCTTGGAAGCCATGTAGAAGAGTTTAAACTTTAGCCTGAGGGCCATGCGGAGTCACCGAAACATTAAAAAAATACAGATGAACCTATCTTGATTTCTCTTTAAGAAGAATCCATCTGAAATCCAGAGGAGGAGGGGCAGAGTAAAAGCAAAGATGGTGAGGGTGTGGGTTGGGGCACGAAGACCGCAGCAGTGAGAAGGGAGAGGAAGCTGGGAGACCGATGGAGGGGGCACAACTTAAATGTCTCCATGAGCGTAGGGGAAGGGCCTGGGACATGAGCCCAGCTGTGGTGCCCTGGTTGCCACTGCAGGCTCTGGGAAGAGCTACCTAAGGAGAGGGAGTCTCCTTTGAGGATCCTTTGAGTCACCCAGTTTCAGTCCATATACCTTCTTGGTTTAGTTCACCGTGTGCTTGCGTCGGAAAGGGCAGACCGTGTACCAGCAGGTCCTGTCCGTGGAGCACCCCAGTGTCCTGCGCAGCTGGAACTGGGGCCTGTGTGGGTCCTTTGCATTCTACCACGCCCTCTATCCCCGAGCTTGGACGGTCTATCAGCTTCCCGGCCAGAATGTCACCCTCACCTGCCGCCAGATCACACCCATCTTGCCCCACGACTACCAGGTGAGGCTCCCCCTCTCTTTCCTCCATCGCTCTCCCTTCCCCAGCATCTGTCTCTCCTGGAAGTTCCATGACCTGTGCAGGGGAAGAGATGGAGCGTGAAAATCACACTGGTTGCTCAGGACCATGGCCCGATTGGTTTTCTGTCTCTTGGTGGAGAGCCTGCCTGGGAACATGGGGGGATGCAAGGGAAGACAGCACATGGGGGTATTTGAGTCAGGCCCTCAGTGCCAAGGGCTGCTTCTGGAAGGGGAGCCAGAGGGGGCTCCTGGGGACCATCTGAGTCTGATCGTCTGCTCCCAGGACAGCAGCCTGCCGGTAGGAGTCTTTGTGTGGGATGCGGAAAATGAAGGGGACGAAACCCTGGATGTATCCATCATGTTCTCCATGCGGAATGGACTGGGGGGTGACGAGGATGCCCCAGGAGGCTTGTGGAATGAGCCCTTCTGTCTGGAGCGTGATGGGGAGACGGTACAGGGGCTGCTGCTGCATCATCCAACCCTTCCAAATCCCTACACGATGGCTATGGCTGCTCGACTCACGGTATGGGGGAACCTGCCCTAGACAGCCCCTGAGCTCCCACTCCCGGCCTGGCCCCAGAACCCACCACGATCCCACTGTGGTCTCTTGACTTCCTCATCTCCTGAGTCCCACCCTCACCACAGCCCTTAAGCCCCTAGACTATGTACGGGAGACTTAGAAGCCGGGGTGCCTGTGGGGCTTCTCCTCACAGTCTTTGGCCCCTTTATAGGCAGACACCACGGTAACGCACATCACAGCCTTTGACCCCGATGGCACTGGGCAGCAGGTGTGGCAGGATCTACTTCAAGATGGACAGCTGGACTCCCCCGCTGGTGATGGGGGGGCGTCTGACAGGGAGGTGGCGGGAAGAGAGGTTGTCCCTGTCTTCAGAGCAGGGGCGGGAGGCCTGGTAATAGAAGCCTTATTCCCAGGTTAGGATCCCTGCGGCTGAAGCAGGTGCCTGGGCTGATTCAGCTTGTGCTTCTCTCAGGCCAAAGCCCCCCCTCGCAGAAAGGAGTGGGCATCGCCGGGGCCGTGTGTGTTACCACCAGGCTGCCACCTGGAGGCCGGCGCCGCCTGGAGTTCTCGCTGGCTTGGGACATGCCCAGAATCATGTTTGGAGCCAAGGGCCAGGTCTACCACAGGTGACGGGAACGGGAGAGTGCACGGATCACGGTGATGGGGCTCGGCGCCGGAGCCCGCATGCTCATCCCTCCCCTTGCTGGCCACCCTAGGCGGTACACCAGGTTCTTTGGTCCAGATGGCGACGCAGCACCCGCCCTTAGCCACCACGCACTGAGCAGATACGCAGACTGGGAAGAGAGGATCTCCGCCTGGCAGAGCCCGGTATTGGATGACAGGTGCCAGTGGGGCCCCTCGCTTGCCTTTCTCCCAGGCGCTCCCACTCCAACTGGGACTTTTTTTTTTTTTTTTTTTGGTCTTCTTGCCTTTTCTAGGGCCGCTCCCTTGGCACATGGAGGTTCCCAGGCTAGGGGCTGAATTGGAGCTGTAGCCACCGGCCTACGCCAGAGCCACAGCAACGCGGGATCCAAGCCGCATCTGTGACCTACACCACAGCTCACGGCAACGCCAGATCCTTAACCCACTGAGCAAGGCCAGGGATCGAACCCGCAACCTCATGGTTCCTGGTCGGATTCGTTAATCCCTGTGCCACGATGGGAACTCAGTAGGACTCCTTGATTCACTCTCCACACACCAAAGTCAGCAGAGTTGAGCGGGGATTGAGTTAGTAGCCCTACTCTGCTGAGCCCCAGAATCCGTCCTTTCCTGAGAGGTCCATATTCATTAGACCACCCCCCTTTCCTGACCCCCCAGATCCTTGCCTGCCTGGTACAAATCTGCACTGTTCAATGAACTATACTTCCTGGCGGATGGGGGCACAGTGTGGCTGGAAGTCCCCGAGGACTCACTGCCAGAGGACCTGGTGGGCAGCATGTGTCAGCTCCGCCCCATCCTGCAGGAGTACGGTCGCTTCGGCTACCTTGAAGGTAGGGGCTGCCGGGGGTGGGGGGTGGGGGGCAAGGTGTGGCAGGCTTAGCCATGAGGCTAGTTCGTGCCCCAAGGCAGGATGGCGGGTTTTGCCTCTCCCTGGGTATTGGTTGAGGATGATGGGGGTAGTGGCAGGTGTGCAGTGTGACAGTGCTGCACCAACTCTAGAGGACGAGCTGGGGACGGCAACGTGAAGAGGCAGCAGGAATCATGGCAACGGTGCGTCTCCCTCGTTCCTCCAGGCCAGGAATATCGCATGTACAACACATATGACGTCCACTTTTATGCTTCCTTTGCCCTCATCATGCTCTGGCCCAAACTCGAGCTCAGCCTGCAGTATGACATGGGTGAGGGTCCCTTTTGTGTTGCTTCTGCCCGCCTAGCTCCCCACGCCCTGGAACCTTGTGGCCCCTCAAGGCTGTCTCTGCATCCCACTTAAGGGGTCCCCTCTGGAGTCACACACACAGCTCTGTGCCCGACCCCAAGCCTAGCCATTCCCTGCCCCGTGCCCCGCTTGTGTATCTGCTCCCCCAGCTCTGGCCACTCTCAGGGAGGACCTGACAGAGCGACGGTACCTGATGAGTGGGATCACAGCACCTGTGAAAAGGAGGAACGTCATCCCTCACGATATCGGGGACCCAGGTGAGAGTCCCTCCATCACAAGAGAGCCTCCCCTCCCTCAAGTTTTGCCCCTTCCACCCCACCCCGCCCCCCCAGCGCAAATGGACCAGGTCTCCTCCCCTCCCCAGATGACGAGCCATGGCTCCGGGTCAATGCATACGTGGTCCACGACACTGCTGACTGGAAGGACCTGAACCTGAAGTTTGTGCTGCAGGTTTATCGGGACTATTACCTGACGGGTGACCAGGTCTTCCTGAGGGACATGTGGCCTGTGTGTCTGGTAAGAGATGCGTGTGCAGTGGCCGGTGTGCCAGGGGCATGCTGCCTGGTATTTATGGAGAGCCCAGCTGGCTACTGTTGTCTTTCCTTAGTACCTAGGTCTTCAGTCTCTTGGTCCCTCTCTAGGCTGTGATGGAGTCTGAAATGAAGTTTGACAAGGACCAAGACGGACTCATTGAGAACGGAGGCTATGCAGACCAAACCTATGATGGATGGGTCACCACAGGCCCCAGGTTGGGGGGGGTGGGTAGGGATTTCCAGGGGCCTAGGTGGGGAACAGTCAAGAGACTGTGGGCTCAAGGAAGCGTGACCTGCCTTATACAGCCTGGGAGTGGCTAGAGCTGCCAGTCTGATCCCTGAACCTGTGTCCCTGACCAGTGCTTACTGTGGAGGACTGTGGCTGGCAGCTGTGGCTGTGATGGTCCAGATGGCTGCTCTGTGTGGGACCAGGGAGGTCCAGGATCAGTTTTCTTCCATCCTCAGCCGGGGCCGAGAAGCCTATGAGAGACTGCTCTGGAACGGTGAGTCAGGGGATCCTAAGGACTCTGAAGGCAGCTCTGGGGACACAGGGAGCCCTACTTTGTCCTTCTGCTTCTCCAGGCCGTTATTACAACTATGACTGCAGCTCTCAGCCTCAGGCCTATAGCATCATGTCTGATCAGTGTGCCGGCCAGTGGTTCCTGAGGGCCAGTGGCCTAGGAGAAGGAGATACTGAGGTGAGAGAATAGAAGGCGGAACCAGAGAGAAAGGTAAGGGTTTCTCCTGGAGGTGGGAAGCAGGCTGAAGAAACTGTTTCATCACTTGCCCGTCTAGGTATTTCCTACCCCACACGTGGTCCAAGCTCTCCAGACCATCTTTGAGTTCAATGTCCAGGCCTTTGCAGGAGGGGCCATGGGGGCTGTGAATGGAATGCAGCCCCATGGTGTTCCTGATAGATCCAGCGTCCAGTCTGATGAAGTCTGGGTGGGTGTGGTCTACGCGCTGGCAGCCACCATGATCCAAGAGGTAACTCACTCCCTTCCCCACCTCTCTGCCATCTGCACCTTAGCCTAGCAAACCTCCTCAGCTATCAGACTTCTGTACGGCCTGATCCAGTGCCACCTCATCCATCCAGAAAGCCTCCCCCTTTTCCCTGGCACACATCCCACCTCCCGCCTTCAGGCTTCTGCCTGTGAGTCAGTTTTATTTCCCTCCGTAGCTGGGAATTCCCTGAGGGCAGAGACCTACTGTCTCCATCTGTCCAGCTGAAGTGGCTCTTCAGGGGTTGCCGAGGAATATGATGGCCATTTCTCTCTACAGGGCCTGACCTGGGAGGGCTTCCGTACAGCAGAAGGCTGCTACCGTACTGTGTGGGAGCGCCTGGGCCTGGCCTTCCAGACCCCTGAGGCATACTGCCAGCAGCGGGTGTTCCGCTCACTCGCCTACATGCGACCACTGAGCATCTGGGCCATGCAGCTAGCCCTGCAGCAGCAGCAGCATAAAAAGGCCTCTGGGCCAACAGCCAAACAGGACACAGGACAAAGCTCCGGCCTAAAACCTGGACCAAAGGAAGCCATGCAAACCTGAGCCCAGAGGGGGAAGGAGGCACTAACAGCCCAGCCTCCAGCCAGGCCTTTCCTCCTCCACCACCCCGACCCCATCCAGACTCCTGCAACCCTGAGCCACCAGGACAATCATGCGCTCCCTTCTCCCCACCAACCACGCCAGTAAAGAGGGGTTGAGGGTGACCCAAGCATCAGAATCACTTATTTATTTCTTTCTTCACCCCATCCCCTCATTGCATGAAATGTTCAAGGAAGTCAGTGGACTCTCCCAGGCCCCTTAATGGAACAACAGACATACATGGGTGCAAATAAAACCCCAGAAAGCCAGTAAGTGTGGTGTGTTTGTGCCCTCAGGCTTCCTGACAGGGGACAGGACCTGAGGCTCACCCTCTCCCATTCCTTTTCCTTTGAACACAGACTGGGGGCACCAGGCTCTGGCTGAGGCCCCCTGCATTCTCACATCTAGCCTGAGTACCTGCCCTGCAAGGTAACAGATATGGGGCTGTGGGTAGGGAGCCATCCTCCCTCTCTTGTGAGATTTGCATGCAGGGGGAAGATGGGACCTGGGCTAGAAGACCTTGAGAAGCGGTCGGGCAGTGGCAGCTTCATGGGCGATTCTGCCCCAGGAGCCCAAGCCATGTGGTGGAACAGGCAGCAAGAGTTGCCAGGAGCCTGGAGCTCGTGGGTTGAGCTGTCCTGTGGTACCTCTGACTGCAGTGCAGGCAGGTCCCGCTGGGGAACGTCCTCGCTGGGGAGGGCACGAAGCTGGCGGGACAACACTGAGGAGACACAGACTGTTCAGGGGCCACCCTGGCTTCCCCCCCTGGCCCTTCCTGAGTGGTCTCAAGCCTCTCACCTCCATGCTCGGCTGGCGGGCTCCCCCTTGTGTCCGAGGAGTACATGGCAGGTACGAAGAGGAGACAGAAGGAGAAGAGCAGGACCTGGAGCACAAACAGGAAAAAAAAAGAGATGAGGACGAGCTCTGGATTGCACCCCTGTCCCTGCCACCTGAGAAAAGAATCTCTCCTTCCATCGCCATCCTCACCAAGATGCAGGTGCTGCTGCTGCTGGCTTTGTTTGCCGTCTGAATCACCATGGACTGCAGCCTCCTCAACTGATCCAAAAGGGACCTAGCAGAAGAACGGGGGACAGTGAGCAGCCCCCGGCCTGGCACCCTGACATGTAACAAAATCCTCCTGTTAAGGCCACCCCTCCCTCTGTGCACTGGATCCTCTCTCTTACTTTCTGACCTATTTTTGCAAGTGATCACCTCCTCTCTAGACAAAAATGCCTGAAGTTCCTCATTAAAACAAACACACAGGACTCTGCCCTGCCCCTGACTTAAACTCCTTCTGCAAACACCTTTAGTGCTTGTACAACTGCCTGATCAGCTCCACACTCAATCCTCTTCAGGGATTCTATGTTCTTTTTTTATATTTATTTTGCCACACCCACATGCTGCGGGAGTTCCCAGGCCAGGGATCAAACCAGAGCCACAGCAGTGAGAAGGCCTTACCCCAGGAGGCCACCAGGGAACTCCCTCTATGTTCTCTACCTTATGGCCCAACTCACCTGGGTTAGGGTTCCAGCCACACTAGACTATGTGGTGTTCTCTTTGCCTAAAATGCTCCCTGCCGCCACTCCAGAATCCCCATCTACTGTCAAATGCCTTCTGCCACGTGAGGTCTTTTTTGCTCCCTCTTTCTTTCTTGATACTTATCTGTAGTTAACTTGGGAATTTATTCCCCATTGCTGTGAACTTCTTGGAATCAGATACCCATGAAAGGCCAACACCAGGCCTTGCATGTAGGAGCTGCCCAGTTAGAAATCAAGTGTGGAGCAGGGGAAATAAGAAAGTATTAAACGGGAAGAATGAGAAAGCACTGAGGTCGAAGAGCTGCTTACAGATTCTGCTCCTCCAGGAGCTGTACTTTGTTCTGTAGCTCCAGATTCTGGGCCGAGTATTTCAGGACCCTGGAGAAATAACAGGGCTGTGGGGATATGGCCTGTACCCATCCTTCAGAAACCTGACGCTCCCAATTACTTCTGTTCTCCCTGTCCCCCCGAAGTCCCTCTCCCTTTTATACCTGCTCTCTAAACTCCCCACATACACCTTCTTCTTCCTGCGGCTCTCTTGAGCAGACTTTTTGTTTCGAATCTTCCTTCGCACTCGTCTCAGAACTTGTTCCTCCATCTGAGGGACATTGGGGAAAAGGGTAACATCAGAAGAAGGTGCGACCAAAGAGCCTGAAGGCAACGGAGTTCAAGCTTCCCAATGGGCGAATTCCTTCTACAGCCTTCCTGAGCACTCTGCTTCTGTATGAATGCCCCCGAGAACAGGTGTTAACGCCCTCACAAGCCAGAACCATTTTAATTATTAACTAAAAAACACAAAACAAAAAACACTTCCTTGTCATGAGCCAACATCTGCCCCTGTTCTTTCTACCTATCGGATTTACCTAGCACCCAATCTCTGGGTGCTATTTTACTTTATTTATGTATTTACTGCTTTTTAGGGCTGTATCCTCAGCATATGGAGACTCCCAGGCTAGGGATCGAATCAGAGCTACAGCTGCCGGCCTATGCCACAGCCACAGCGACACCAGATCTGAGCCGCATCTGCGAACTAGACCACAGTTCACGGCAACACCAGATCCTTACTTAACCCACTGAGCGAGGGCAGGGATTGAACCCGCAACCTCATGGTTCCTAGTCGGATTCCTTTCCACTGTGCTGTGATGTGAACTCCTCTTTAGCTATTTTAAAACACTTGACATTTCTTCCAAGTGAAAAAAAAATCTGGGCAAAAGTTTTAACTCATCATCTGCTCTCTTCTCAGGATGGAATGTATACTCGTAATATCTGTCAAAAGATCTGGGCTCAAGCCTGGACACTGAGATGTGACGTTCTGGCTGATATAAAGGAGAGCAAGTGGTTACTGCTCTTCTAGAGGCAACACAACTAGATAATGAGTATCTGCTGATATAGCTTGCAAGCCTATTCACTCTTTTTTTTTTTTTTTTTTTGGGGTCTTTTTGCCTTTTCTAGGGCTGATTCCCATGGCATATGGACATTCCCAGGCTAGGGGTCGAATCGGAGCTGTAGCCACCGGCCCACACCAGAGCCACAGCAACTTGGGATCCAAGCCGCATCTGCCACCTATGCCACAGCTCATGGCAACGCTGGATCCTTAACCCACTGAGCAAGGGCAGGGATCGAACCTGCAACCTCATGGTTCCTAGTCAGAGTCATTAACCACTGCGCCACTACGGGAACTCCAGGCCTATTCACTCTTAGTAGTCATATCACACTACTGTACTTTTAAGAAATTAAAGTCTCTTTATCTTTCTATCAGTAAATATTGATTTCATCATAGTATCACAATACCGCACATGTGAAGCTGCCACTCATTGCTTGAAGCAAAACTCAGGATTTTACATTTATTTTTGTTATACTCCTTAGTCCAGCCTTGATGAATTCTAAAACTTAACCATTCAGCCATAGGTGGATTAGTGTAAAACTAGTGAAATCTAAGTGTCAGGACCCCCCTGTTCCCACAGTACTTTGCAAATCCCTATACCAATATTACACTAATGATTTTGAATTCTTACTTAAAGAGAACACCAAAGTTTGTACAAGCCCTACAAAAACCAGGATCTGCCCCGGCATCCAGCATATTAACTACAGCTTCCTACAAACAACAAACGTGCCAATCTCTCGCTGTCAGGAGACGTGTTTCTACAATCTTTTCTTAGCCTCTTTGCTTCTATTTTCTATGCTGAAAATTCCATTTTGTCCTGCTTTACTTAACCCCATATTCCAGCTTGAAAAACAGTCACCATGCTAGTAAATAATTTAAGCTTAAGAACAAAGACCAAAAGGCATAAGTATTCACGTGGTCAGCTGAATGAGGACATAATGCGTTGGTCTAGGCATGCAGTTTGCACAGCATGATACGTCCTGTTAAAATAAGAGGAAGAGGCGCCTCAAGGCCCCAGGGGGTTTATGAGCGGTCGTTAGCAGAATATGCATCAGCAAGGAGGTACAAACCTAGGCATGCCAGGTTGCAGCAGATAGGCATGCTGTCTGTGGAAGCACAATGATAATTCTCTAGGTGCTATGCACAGAGAGCTAATATCCAGCTTCTTCAATGCTAGTGATTGTTAATGCCTAAAGGTCAGAATAAAAGCTTAACCAGCTACCAGCTATGTGACTTTTAAAATAATAAAAGAACTATGTCCTGCACCTACAACCCCCTCCTCACTTGATGTAATCCTAAAGAGCACAATAAAAGCAGTGTGGTTTCTTGAGGCACTGCTCTTGGTCCCTGAGACCTTGAGTCCCCCAGTTCCCACCCGCAATTAAGATAAATGTCTCTGTGTCTTGTTTTATGCTAACTTTTTCTCAAGTTTTACAGCACCCGTTCCTCAGCCCTTACCTGCGAAGCTGGACTCAGCATCTCGCCTCAGTCCTTTCTCAAGTTACTGATATAAAATTAACAGAGTCAGCCTACTAGGGACTTAACCCCTGCATCCAGTCTTTGCTCCTCGAATGGGAGTCTTACCTTAGTGAGAGGAAGTGTCCCGGGCAGAGTAAGCCCCTCCTTCTCCAAAAGCCTCTTCTCCTCCTCCGTCAGTATCAGCTCACCAATCTCCTGGGGTTCCAAGAGGTGGGCAGCACAGGTGCAAGAGGGTGTCAGAGAGAAATTCGGACTCCTGCCCCAACCCGGTCAATGTGGGAATAATCGTCCTGTAAACCAAGTCAAGTTACCTGCTCTGCGGGCGCCTCCACACGCAGGGAAGTCATTTGGGCCCCTTCCTTCTCATAATCCTCATTATCTGCAAGAGGGAAAGTATAAACAGCCAGGTCCATAGTCCCCTCCCCTCCCCCAAACTTCACCTCTATCAGACTCACCTAGATCTATGGAGACATACTCCTGTGACAGGGAATAGGTGTGATCATGGTGGACAAGATAGGGGTCAGAGTGGCTAAAATCGGTCAACGATGCTGGGGGACTCGACAGGCAGCTCAGGAAATCCTCTACGTCCCAATCGCTCAATGCCTGCCCAGGGTTCAGATTAACAGACTTTGACTGATCACCACCCCCTGCCTCAGAGACACCCCTCCATCCCGCCCGGGGCCTCCCGGACTCAGAGCCCCCCCCCACCTCGGAAAGTGGTAGCTCCCAATCCAGGGGCGCCTCCAAGGCTTCGTCCCGCGCCGCCCCCAGACCTCCGCTTTCCTCTAACAGGAAGCCCAGCAAGTCATCGTCACCCGAGTCCAACCCCAGCTCCATATGAGACATCTACGGAAAGGATGAGCAGAAACACAGAAGTACACCCGGAGTCAACTCCCAACCCCACGCACGACTCCCACCGATCGTCAGTGGGCCACACCTATGGGCTCCGCAAGCGGGGTTTTCCTCCTGGATGCCGGAGGTGGCTCACAAACCCGACCCGCCTCCCAGCCTGAGTCTTAGCCACTTCCAACACCACACAAGTGACGCACCGAGCCCTGAGGCATCCCGGGACTTGGAGTTCCCCGGACGCGGAAGTGGCCTTGGTGCACGCCACGTCCCGGGCACTATGCAAATAGAGGGGACGTCCTTGCCAGCCCCTCACTCCCCGAGGGCGGGCATTCCGGCGAGCCGCCTCCGCCTCCGCCTCCGCCTTCGCCCCGGGCTAGGAAAAGGAAGGACTACCGCGCAACCGGGACCTCGGGCCCAGCTCGGGCGTCTTCTTGGGATTGCGCCGCACCCTCGCTTCCTGCCGGGGAGGGGCTGCGGGTCTTCGGCCGGCTCCTGAGCATCGAGATCTGGGGCCAGAGCAGCTTCCTGCGGTCCCCGCAACCATAGAGCGCGGGCCCAGGGCGCCGCCCGCGGGCGGGGGACGTTCCCGGACGGAAGTGGCCGAGAGTGTCGAAGGGAGGGCGAGGCCGGAGCCCGAGAGCCACCGGGAGAACGAGCGGGTTAGCGGGCCGGCGGGCGGGGCGCAGAGCCGGGCAGCGCAGGTAGGCCGGTCTGCCGCGAGCGGGGCCTCAGGGTGGGGCCGCAAGGCCGGGCCCGGGAGGCGGGCGGGGCCCCTGACTTGACTGCGTCTCCTGTTTCGGGTCCTGTTGGAGAGGTCAGCGTCCAGTGTCTCTCGGCTTGGGCTGGGAGTTCAAGAGGCCTTTTTGCGGGAGGCTTTTCTGCTCCCTTGCTGGGAGCAGCCCCCTGTCTGGGATAGGTTTGGGGGAGGGTGAAGAGTGGGTGGCAGTGCGACGCAGGGCGGGGATCGGCTTTGAGGTTGGCTGATGGCGGGTATGTGGGTAGGAGCGCCCTGGGTGGGTTGGGGATTAGGTGGTATTGGGTTTAGGAGCCAAGGTTAGCTTTAGGGGTTTAAATTTCGAGTTATGAGCGTGAGTCAGGTCCGTTTTGGGTAGGTAAAGTTTGGATTAAGGACATTATTTTGTGTTCTAGGATGGTCAGCCTAAGCCAGAGTTAGAGTCCAGGGTCGGGTTAAGGGTCAGCAGCAGGAACGGCGCTCGAGATCCAGTTTTAGGCATTAGAGACCGTTGGCATAGCCAGTGTTAGGGGTAAAACGGGGAAGGAGTGACTCAGGAATCAAGTGACACATGATCTTTAGGTTCAGGGGTCAAGCTCTAGGGGTAAGGTTGGGATTTGGTGCTAAAGGTAAAATTTAGATCAAAATTAGGGATCAGGGATTGGATTCAAGTGTCTGCTGGGAAAGAGCTGAATGTTAAAGCCAGTATTGGGCATCAGGAGACAAATTGGGATCGGGGTTAATGTTGGGAACTAAGGACAGTTTTAGGGGTTATAGGCTGAGGTCAGGGTAGGTGACCTCAGGCAGGTAAAATTTAAGAGATTGGCAGGTGCTCTTTTTTTTTTTTTTTTTTTTTTTTGCAGGGAGGGCTCTTGTTTCTCTGTCGCCGTGGGGGCTTCTTTGGCGCAGAGAAATGATAAACTGATTACAGGGTAGGGTTCTGAGCTTCAGCTAGAATTGCAGGCATCTGGGATTCCAGCTGCATTGTACTCTCTAAGCCCAAGGCTCTTGCTGTGGCCACCACAGGTGAGGGGCAGGGGTTCCTGGACCATGTTATTTACAAGGTAGGAGGTGGGAAGGTGTTAGGGACCCAGGAGATGTGCTAGGCTTCATAGTAAATGGGGGACTATCTAGGGGAGAGGGGCCTGGTGGGTCAGTTAAGGGAAAGGCCGGCCAAGGAAGCTTGCCATGGGAGAAGGGGATGGCTTAATCCTCTAGAGTTCAGTCCTACTGCCTCCCCGTTCCCTCACTCCCTAGATGCTAAGCCTTCCTCTGCAACTCTCCTCCCTGGCCCTGCAGTTCACGCCCAACCCGTCATGCATACCCACTTTCAGAATACTCCGCTTGCCTTTAACACTCCCGTGGTGTTCATCTTATCATCTGTCTCAGCCTGCCTTCGGCCTCCCTTCCCATCTCTTAATCCACACATCCTGCCTGCATTTGATCTCGCCCACATCTGAGCTTGCCGGTCATGTTAAAGCTCTCTCCTGCCATTTTCACCCGCTCCTTCACCTGCACCGGGTCATCTGCCGAACGCCCCGCCCCCAGCCCAACGCAACTGTCAAGTCCTCATGGTCCCTGCTATGGGCCATTCCCTGATTCCAAGCCTCCTTAATTTCTTGGTCTGCTTATAGATCCCCTTCCCCCACTCCCCACACAGAAAAGAGGAAACGGGACCCAAAGAGGAAATTGGGTCTTGCTGATCCCACGCCCAGCCAAGCCACTGACCACACCCCCTTTCACTCCCAGCCTTACCCTGTCACTGACCACGGTACCACCCCCTCCCCAGCCTGACCCAGCCACTGGCTGCCCCTCATCACTCTCGAGCCCCATCTTTATTTATACACTGCGAGTGTCCCTTCACTCTCCCCCCATCCCAGCCTAATGTAGCCACTGACCACAGCCCCATCTCTTCCCAGCCTCCTGCAGCCTGACCTGGCCTCTGACCTCACCCCGTCATTCCCCCTCTTAGCCACCATCCACATAATTCCTCTTCTCCTTCCCCCAGCCTGATCCAGTGACTAATTATATCTGTGTTTTTCCTACTGTTAACCTTCCCCAGCCTCTCTCGATACCTTGGCTTCCTCATTTCCAGCCTGCTAGTCACTCGTCCCATCACTTCTGCCCCTACCTGGCTACTCACCACAGCCCTTCACTGCAGCCACATCTTCACAGTCTCAGCTCCATGGGATCCTCTCTTTCCCTCCCCCCTTCCCAGTTCCTTACCTACACTCTAGCTGCCCCAGCCACTCTGAGTGGCTACTGATGAATGGAAGCTAGGGGACCCCAGCCGGACTTTGGGCCCTGGTTCCTGAGGGTGGACAAGACAGGCTGTCATCAGATTCTGTCCGTTTTCCCTCTTAAAATTTCTAACCAGTGCCATTCTCCTCTCCCCCATTCTGACTCTGGCGTCATTACCTGTCACTTGGGCTGATGCAGTGCCTTTCTAACCAATCTGCAAGGTAGCTGCCAGTGTTATTTTCCTAAAGTCTAGTTCTGGTTATGTCCTCTCTGCTCAAAGCCCGCCCTGGCCTCCTGTCACCCTCTGGTAGGTGGGATGACACATCCTCCTAAGTCCTCGCCTGCCTTTCCACCCTAACCTTTACTTCCCCACCACTGCTCGCTTGCAGGTACCTTGCGCCTCAACCAGCCTGCCTCCTCACTTCCCTGAATGCTCCTCCGTGATTTCCTGCTTCTCCACCTTTGCTTATGCTTTTCTCTCTGCCTGGAAGGCCACCCCTGACTCATCTCCGGCCTCGTGGAGAGAGCTTGAGCTTTGGAGTCAGAGAAGCTTGGGTTTGGATCCTGGCTTCACCACTTAGCTCCATGACTTTGGACAAGTACCTTGAACACGTGTTTATTTAACCTCTTTGAGCCTCAGTTTCCTGATCTGTAAAAATGAAAATAATGACACCTACCTTGCAGGGTTGTTGTAAGGATTCAATGAAATCATGTACACAAAGCAACTGACAAATAGTCAATAAAAGATCGTTGTTATTTTTTTTTACTATCTTTATTTTTTAAAACCCTGACTTCAAATGACACTTTTCCTGGAGGCATTTTAGTCCCCCTTCCCAAATCTAAAGGGATCTCTCCCCCGAGCACATACCACTCGGCTTGCTCCATCCTGCCTTCTATTAAAACTCAGTTTATGGTGAATCTGCTCTGCTGACTGGGAGCCCCCTGAGGGCAGAGGCCAGGGCTTCCCCTCCTGGGTTCCCAGCCACTGAGTGTTTGGCCCAGGGCCTTCCCCACAGCAGGCGCTCAAAAATGCTCCCTAGATGAATGGAACGAGCTTGTCTCCTTACTGGGTGGAGAGATGTTGGGCCCGAGGGCTGTGTGCTTGCCGATAGAGCTGTATTTGTGGGGAAGCTGTGTGCATGGGATGGAGTCTTTACAGGAAGATAACGTGATTGTGATGGATCCGTGTAGGGGCTGTGCGTTTGCGATAATGTGTATGTAGAGCCAGTGTCAGTCGCTTTGTGGCCAAGAGCTCTGCGCATAGGCTGGGGTCCATTTAGGGAGAATGAATAGGCATGGGTTGGGATTGTAGGTGGGGAAGGGTCGTGTTGGGGGAAGTCAGGTCCAGCCCTGCAGCTGCCCAGTCCAGCCCTACATGAGCCTCCAGCAGCCCGAGGCCGGATATGTCAGTCTCACCCACAACCCTCCCCCCCCCTCCCCGCGGTTGCAGACTCAGAGGCCAAATTTGGTAACAGACGGAGTGATACGCCCCCAACTCTCTTCCATTGACACTATCTGCAGCTTTCTCTTGCGCCTTGTCCCTCTCTGTAACTCCCTATCTTTCTGCAGCTCCCTTTGTGGGGCTCTGCTCTGGCTGTGTTCTCTCTGTACCCCAAATTCCTCCCCCCCCCCCCCGCATACTTACATTCCATTCCTTGCTGGGATTTGACCTCCTGTCCTCCGCACCCCCCCCACCGCCCCCCCCATTGCCCAACTCCTCTGGAATGCATCTCAGGAATGTCTTGAGGGAGGAGGAGTTCCCCGGGAGGGGGTCATGTGGGGGGTGTTATTGCTGTTCCAATTCCATAAAACATGATAGAAAGGGGAGCAAAGGTCTCGGAGCCCGGAACAGGAATTGGACAGCTTCTCCTTATACTTCCAGGGGGCCTGGTTCTATGCTGTCCTCCCCCACCCCGCTGCCGCCCCCTTTCCTCCCTCTCCCTCCTGTAGCCATGTGGCTGTCGGCTCAGGACCTGCCTGAAAATGAGGGTAGCCGTGACTTCACTCCCTTATCGGGGTCTCACCAGAGGTTTCCGCGCTTGAGGAAGAAGGGGGTGTCCGTGTGTCCGGAGGAAGTGGGGGGAGACATGCAAGTTCAGCTTAGGGTGGAAGGTCTTTTCAGTGTGACTCAGCTGCGTGGACCCTCCAGCCCTCCAGCCACCCGACAGGTCTGTCCAGCTCTTAGGAGCAGGTGCCCCAGGAATGGGGAGGAGGGTAGAGACCTGGAACTGGGGAGACTGGGAGTGTCTTGTTTGGGAGTAAAGAGAGAGGATGAGGAGCTCCTGTCCTGCCTCAGTGGTTAACGAATCCGACTAGGAACCAGGAGGTTGTGGGTTCGATCCCTGGCCTCGATCAGTGGGTTAAGGATCCGGCGTTGCTGTGAGCTGTGGTGTAGGTTGCAGACGCGGCTCAGATCTGGCATTGCAGTGGCTGTGGCGTAGGCCGGTGGCTACAGCTCCGATTCGACCCCTAGCCTGGGAACCTCCATATGCCGCCGGAGCGGCCCTAGAAAAGACAAAAAAAAAAGAGAGAGAGAGAGAGAGAGAGAGGATGAGCTGTGGTTTCTTCTTTTTTGAGACTCTGGGCTATTTATAAGGTCAGAAATTATCTCTCATACCCTGATGCAGACCTTTCCCACAGCTGCCTTCTGTCTCCTATTTCTACCTAGATTTTCAGTCGCTCCTAATCTCTTCACCCTCCAAAAACATAGCCCTTCTCAGCTGCCCTGGTTCTCAACTGCCTTCTGTTTTCTAACTCCCCCGCCTCTGCTTCCAGCCGAGCCCCCAGTCTTGCTTTCTCCCCCTTGGGGCTCGCAGTCTGCCAGGAGGGCAAGGGGCAGCCTGGATTTGCTCCCTCTCTTAGGTAAGCGACACCAATCCCTGTACAGAGCTGGGTCACATCATCAGCTGCCAGGCAGACTTGTCCTCTGGCGCCCCCCGCGCGCCACCTGCGGCTCCACCACGAGGTGGTGCTGGGAGGGCTGGGTGGGCCTAGTGTCCCTGGCTGTGCTGAAAATACTGTCAAGAAAGAGGCAGCTGAGATGGAGGGCAGAGTTTGAGAAGGACTGACTGAAGTTTGAGAGTATAGGAGGGGTTACAGTGAGAACTAGCTCTTAACCTGATGACTCCAAAGGAGCAAGGACCGAACTAGGGCTGGGTTCTTTCTCTCACCTGCCTTGAAACACACACACACACACACACACACTCTGATTCCCCTTCTGCAAAACTGAAGAGCTGACTAGATCAATTCTGAGATCCCTTTGGATTAGAAGATCGTGATTCTAGCTTGACCGCTGTGGAAGCCAAATACGAGCCAAGCTCCTCGGAGAGGCCGGCAGCATGTCAAGCTAGAGGAAAGCTGAGACAAGTGGGTCTGGATGGCTTGAACAGCCCGTGTTCTGCAGGCCTCAAGAGCCCTTGGGGATTATCTGATACAACGTCTTCATTCTGCAGAGGAGGCTAAAGCTGTGAGAGGGAAGATGATATGATGAGTCAGGCCAGAGCTCTGAAAATCCTAGACAAGGAGAAGTCAGCAGGATATAGTAAGAGACAAAGAGAGAAAAAGACTGAACTAGGGAGGATGAAAACAGGGCAGGGTTCGATCCCTGGCCTCACTCAGTGGGTTAAGGACCCAGCGTTGCCGTGAGCTGTGGTGTGGGTCGCATATGCAGCTCAGATCCCGCATTACTGTGGTTGTGGCGTAGGCCGGCAGCTACAGCTACAGCTCCGATTAGACCCCTGGCCTTCAAAGCTCCATATGCCATGGGGTGTGGCCCTAAAAAGCAAACAAAAAAAGAAGGAAAGAAAGTTACAAATAAAACAAAAACCACCTCACTACTGTCTGCTTTGGTGAATCCCTTTGCTGGGGCTCCGTCTGGGGGACCACCTCTCCTCCAATGAGGGTGGATCCTAATGCCCTGATGCTGTGGGCCAGGTATAGCCAGGCTGGAGAGGAGAAGCTGCCACCATGGTTGCACTTTCGCTGAAGATCAGCATTGGGAATGTGGTGAAGACGATGCAGTTCGAGCCGTCTACCATGGTGTATGACGCCTGTCGCATCATCCGTGAGCGCATCCCAGAGGCCCTGGCTGGCCCTCGTGAGTCTGACTACCCACGTGGCTGGGGCGGGCGTCCTTGGGCCCTTCTTGTCCCCAGGCTTTGCCCTTGGAGGGGGGATGACTCGGTTGTCTCCAGGCTTCTCATCCCTCATGTCTGAGCTCCTCGGTTCCCTCCCTTCCCTGTAGGCCCGGGGTCCCTGGGGAGACATAAAGGGGCGATGGTGCAGCCATTCAGCCACATTGGGCTCCCTATAAATCTAAGGTGATCCATCCTGTCTTTTAGCCAGCGACTTTGGGCTGTTTCTGTCAGATGATGACCCCAAAAAGGGTATATGGCTGGAGGCCGGGAAAGCTTTGGATTACTACATGCTCCGAAATGGGGTGAGTGTCACTTCATCCAGGACCACCTGTATCCTCCTCCATCGCCTCCCCGCGTCTGCCCCCTGTTTTCAGCACCACATCTGTTGGTGCTTTCCACTGCAGGAGTCATAACACTCTGCTTTCAAAGGAGGGCCCTCCTCCCAGTCTTCCTTTTAAAAATCTACCTCCCTCCCCTCTGGCCACCTAAAAAGGAAGTCAGAGCTTAAGCGTAAGGTGGGCCCCCACCTCTTCTTCCCGCGCCCACAGGACACCATGGAGTACAGGAAGAAACAGAGGCCCCTGAAGATCCGGATGCTCGACGGCACTGTGAAGACGGTCATGGTAGACGACTCCAAGACGGTCACCGACATGCTCATGACCATCTGTGCCCGCATCGGTAAGGCAGCTGGCGGGGCGCGGGGCTCGGGGCCACGCGGGGAGGGCCCAGCTCTGCCAGGCGACCGGGAAGTGCCTGGGGTGCTGCCCACCCACCACCTCCCCCAGGCATCACCAACCATGACGAATATTCGCTGGTGCGCGAGATCATGGAAGAGAAAAAGGAGGAGGTGACGGGGACTTTACGGAAGGACAAGACGCTGCTTCGAGATGAGAAGAAGATGGAGAAACTAAAGCAGAAATTGCACACGGATGACGAGCGTAAGCAGACACGGCCAGAAGAGGGCATTGGAAACCACGGGGGTGGCGGGCAGCCATTTATGCCATATGTACCCAATGCCTGCTGTTTGCAAGGCCCTCTTTCACTGCCCAGGGTGGGTGCGTTCGTAATAATAACGCAAAGCCCTCCACTCAGGGAACTTCGTGTCTTAATGAGAGCGCGTAGGGCGTGAAGACACAAACCAAAAACCAGAGACTGGCTGCCAGAGGGGCTGTCGGGGCCTGGCTCTGAGGGGACTCTCTGTGTCCCAGTGAACTGGCTGGACCACGGCCGGACCCTGAGGGAACAGGGGGTGGAGGAGCACGAGACGCTGCTGCTCCGGAGGAAGTTCTTCTACTCCGACCAGAATGTGGACTCCCGGGACCCCGTCCAGCTGAACCTCCTTTACGTGCAGGTATGGGGGATCCTTCGGTAGGTGCCCCCCCACCCCAACCCTGTTGCCTGGGGCAGGGTGGTAGGGGGAGGGTGGAAGCTCCCAGAGGGCTATCCCTGTGCCCTGCACAACCTCCGCCTCCTTCCGCTGTGCTCCCCAGGCACGAGATGACATCCTGAATGGCTCCCACCCCGTCTCCTTCGACAAGGCCTGTGAGTTCGCTGGCTTCCAATGCCAGATCCAGTTTGGGCCCCACAACGAGCAGAAGCACAAGGCCGGCTTCCTCGAGTGAGTGACCCCGTCCCGTCCCATCCCATGCCTGTCAGGGCCCAGGACTCACTGCCATCGTGGCTGCAGTGCCATGGGCCTGCCTCCATCCCAGGCCTTCTCCCCTTGTGTCCTCTTCCGAGGTACCAAGGTGCGACCCACATGGGCACCTTTTCAGCCTCCACCACCCATTTGTCTCTTGCCTGGCCCCCTGCGGAACAGGACCATAGTCTGGAACCCCTGCCCCCGCTCCCTCCCTCTGAAGCCAGCTTGTAACTTGTGAGATTCTCTGAAGAATTTAAGCCATCGCCAGAGGGACACAGTGCATTTTCATCACAGGGAACATCCGATTTCAAAAGTCTTACAAGGTCTCATCCACGGGTGTTTCTCAGAATACACAGAGTCTGGTGTGGTTTTCTCAGCTCTCTACCAGCATGGTCATCCGTCTCGTCAGCTCCTGCTGCTCTTGGTCCCTGAAATGGTGCTCTCAACCCTCTTTTCTTCAAGGAAGGAGTCGCCAACTCAAGTTCCCTTAGTCTCTTTCCCTGTAGCAAGAGACCCAGGCTGCCTCAAGAGTCACCTCGATTTCAGGGACCATCCGCACTCTAGTCCCTTGCGTCTTCCTTCTCCCCAAAGAGAACACTGTCCCAGGCATTTCCTCACAGCCCTAGGCCCACAGGCTGTGGCCCACATGTCCCTGATGCTGTCCACTACATGCTGACCCTCCCTTTTCTGGTGTAGCCTGAAGGACTTCCTGCCCAAGGAGTATGTGAAGCAGAAGGGCGAGCGTAAGATCTTCCAGGTGAATGGGGGCAGGGGGACGTGTTTGGGCTGCCTGGGAGCTTGGCTGCTTAATCCTACTGACTAAATGGACCCCGGCCCCGCCGCGACCCCGCTTCCACCCACCAAGCTATCCTCCCCCCTCTCCTGTGCCAAGAACGCAGAAGACCCGGGCTTCTGGTCTCAGCTGCATCCCTGCATTTGCTGTGGAACTCAATTCAACATTCTTGTTTGCTTTTCTTTCCCTCTAATGTGGGATAACAGTGTCTGCCCTGCGTGGCACTGCCCGGGGGATGAGATAAGACACACGCCTGCAAGTACCTGTGGAGACTCTCTCTTTGTACTAACGGAAGGTGTTATCTTCCCTCCGAGTCCTCAGCTCCAAAGGCCTCCTCTTGGACCTTCTGCTTCCTAACTGTCCGTTCTCTTCTACAGACAGTCTACAAGCTCCTTAACCGTACCCCTCACTTCTTGAACCGCTGCTTCTCCATATCCTTTATCAGCCCAGCACCCTCTCCCTCCTCACAGCCCGCACCCTCTAACCGGTCCTCTGCCGCACGGCACTCGTCCATCGCAGTCCACGTCCCAACTTAAGACCTCATCTGTGCTCTTCCCCCCACCCCTGCCCCGCATTTTGCTAAATGCGTCCCCATCTCATACTCGAAGGCACACAAGAACTGCGGACAGATGAGCGAGATCGAGGCCAAGGTACGCTACGTGAAGCTAGCCCGCTCCCTCAAGACATACGGCGTCTCCTTCTTCCTGGTCAAGGTGGGTTCCAGGCCCTTCTCGCTGCCCTCTCCTATTTCCACTCCTCCCCTGTCCTCTCTGCGTCTCTGACCTGGCCCTCAGTCCCATTTCCCGTCGTTCCTCAAGGGTCCCATTCTCTTCTCTGTGAAAACTTGCCCCACCGTGGGTCCCCCGCATCATTGCCCTTGCTACCCCGGGTTTTCCCTCCCTTTCCCTTTATCCTAACACATCCTTGTCTCAGGTCCCTCCATAGACACCCTGGTTTAGCCCGCCTGCCCCCCTCAGCACCCCCTTGTGGTCTCCATCTGATCCCCTGACCAATAACAGCAACGACAACCTCTGTCTCACAGGAAAAGATGAAAGGGAAGAATAAGCTGGTGCCCAGGCTTCTGGGCATCACTAAGGAGTGTGTGATGCGAGTAGATGAGAAGACCAAAGAGGTGATCCAGGAATGGAACCTCACCAACATCAAACGTTGGGCTGCCTCTCCCAAGAGCTTCACGCTGGTGAGCTCAGGGCTCGGGGCTTGGGACCGTTTGCAGAGAAGGGGCAGCCACGGAGGTCCCCCCTGTCTGGGGGTGGGTGCCCTAATGTGACTCCAGAAAAAGGGAGAACTTTGGAACTCTAGCAGCAAAGCAGAGGTTAGAATAGACCAAGAAACTCTTTCCTGGAGAATGAGGGAAAGCTTAGATGAAACATTCTCTAAAATCAACAGAATAAATGGTAACCAGCAAGCTGAGATCGCAGGAAGTCTGGGGAGAGGAAAGGAAAAGGTGATAGAGAAATAAGCCTCGGGAAGTTCCCGTCGTGGCGCAGTGGTTAACGAATCCGACTAGGAACCATGAGGTTGTGGGTTCGATCCCTGGCCTTGCTCAGTGGGTTAAGGATCCAGCGTTGCCCTGAGCTGTGGAGTAGGTTGCAGATGCGGCTGGGATCCTGCATTGCTGTGGCTCTGGCATAGGCTGGTGGCTACAGCTCCAATTTGACCCCTAGCCTGGGAATCGCCCTATGCCACAGGAGCGGCCCTAGAAAAGGCAAAAAGACCAAAAAAAAAAAAAAAAAAAGAGAGAGAGAGAAGTAAGCCTCCCCTCTTTCTTTCAGCAACAACTACTTACAGTAGTTTCCCCCTCTGGCTTTATATTTGGCGTCCTGAATTCCAAACCAATCCCACCTTGAGGAAGTGCCCCTGACAGAGGAAAATTAGGAAGGGCAGTTTTTCCATTTGGGATACTAGTGCTAATCCTTAACTACGGTCATTTAATGATAAAAGTGTCCTTCTAATATTATCAAGGTGAGAAAAGAGATTTCCTAAGTGGCATGTATTTGAACTGTGTAGCATAAGGAGCACTCCTCAGAAATAAAAGAAATAGGAGATTGGGAGTTCCCGTCCTGGCGCAGCAGAAACGAATCTGACTAGCATCCATGAGGATGCAGGTTCGATCCCTGGCCTTGCTCAGTGGGTCGGGAATCCGGTGTTGCCCTGAGTTGTGGTGTAGGTCGCAGACGCAGCTCAGATCCTGTGTTGCTGTGGCTGTGGTGTAGGCCGGCAGTTGTAGCTCTGATTCGACCCCTATCCTGGAAACCTCCATATGCCGTGGGTACAGCCCTTAAAAAATGCAAAAAAAAAGAAAGAAATAGGAGATTAAAGAAAGGCGGCCTTCTTCCTAGAGGCTGTTGGCATGGGAGGACACCCTCATCAGCTTGACCTTGGGCTCCTGTCCTGCCCTTTTCCATCCTGGGTGGATTCCCACTGAGTCCCCACCTTGTCCCCCCAGGATTTTGGCGACTACCAGGATGGCTACTACTCCGTACAGACGACCGAAGGGGAGCAGATCGCACAGCTCATTGCTGGTTACATTGATATCATCCTTAAGAAGGTGAGTGCCGCTGGCCCCCACCCCCCACCCCCCGCTGTCTCCTTCTCTGCCCTCACCTTGTCCCCAGGCCAGACCTTTAGAAATGGGGACCTGGGTTCTGGAAAAGGGCTGACCGGGGAAAGCAAAGGCTGCCTTTCCCACTTCCCTCTTTAACTCTTGTTCCTTTTTCCTCCCTTCAGAAAAAAAGCAAGGATCACTTTGGGCTGGAGGGAGACGAGGAGTCTACCATGCTGGAGGACTCGGTGTCCCCCAAAAAGTACGAAGGGAGCTGGGCTGACCCCCCATCCCTTAGGGACAGGGAAGGCAGAGCAGGGCTGCAGGGACTCTGGAGGTGGAGCGTCGTCGGGATGGTTTTCTAACTAGTCTCAGGCTGTGACGAGACCTCCTCCCGTGGCTCTGGGTGGGAAGGGGCCGAGAGGGAGGGTCCTTGACATGCTCCCCGGGCTCGTCCCCCTCCAGGTCAACCGTCCTTCAGCAGCAGTACAACCGGGTGGGGAAGGTGGAACACGGCTCTGTGGCTCTGCCTGCCATCATGCGCTCTGGAGCCTCTGGTCCTGAAAATTTCCAGGTGGGCAGCATGCCACCTGCCCAGCAGCAGATTACCAGTGGCCAAATGCACCGAGGACACATGCCTCCTTTGGTAAGAGGGCCCCACTCGCTCTCGGCTAGGCCTCGTCTTTTCGAGTCCCTCTTTGTATTCCTCGCCTTGGCCTCAGGCTGTCTTGCACCTTCTCTCTCCTCTGAACGTCCCCTTATGCCTCTTCTTGTCTGGTAGACGTCGGCCCAGCAGGCCCTCACTGGAACCATCAACTCCAGCATGCAGGCTGTGCAGGCTGCCCAGGCCACCCTGGACGACTTTGACACCCTCCCCCCTCTGGGCCAGGATGCCGTGAGTATGGGCTGGAGGCCAGGCCGCCGGTCCCGAAGCTGGGACTCCAGGGAGCAGGGTTGGGTTGACTGGAGCAGAGCCCATGCTGAGGCTGGTTTTTCGTTCTCTCAGGCCTCGAAAGCCTGGCGTAAGAACAAGATGGACGAATCGAAGCACGAAATCCACTCCCAGGTAGACGCCATCACAGCCGGCACCGCCTCGGTGGTGAACCTGACAGCGGGTAGGCCGGGTGCCAGGAGCTTGGTGTGCCGTGCGGGAGGGGAGGGGAGGGCGAGCGTGCGTGAGCATGCACAAGCGTGAGCAAGCGTGACTGCGAGTGGCTCAGGTGTGACTGCAGCATGACTCATGGCAGGGACTGTGTGTGCGTCTATCTCAGGACGTGTGTGTGTGTGTGTGTGTGTGTGTGTCTAAGTGACTCTGCAAGTGTGACTGCGAGTGGCTCAGGTGTGATTGCAGCATGACTCATGGCAGGGACTGTGTGTGCGTCTATCTCAGGACGTGTGTGTGTGTGAAACTGACTGTGCTCCTCCCTAGACCGTCGCCTCTCCTGCCCTGCCCCTCACCCGTGCTCCTCTTCCCCCACTCCCCAGGGGACCCCGCCGAGACAGACTACACTGCGGTGGGCTGCGCAGTCACCACAATCTCCTCCAACCTGACGGAGATGTCCCGCGGCGTGAAGCTGCTGGCCGCCCTGCTGGAGGATGAAGGTGGCAGTGGCCGGCCCCTGCTGCAGGCAGCGAAGGGCCTGGCTGGGGCAGTGTCGGAACTGCTGCGCACCGCCCAGCCGGCCAGTGCTGAGGTCAGGGCCAGGGGTGGACACTAGGGAGAGGCGAGGGTTTGAGCCCAAGGAGAGGAGGGCGGTCCAGGTTGTGGGGTGGAAGTACGAGACCCCTGGGCCTGTAGGACCTGAGGACCTGTGGGTGGGGATCGGGCAGCTTCTGACTGGTGTTCACTCTCCACAGCCCCGTCAGAACCTGCTGCAAGCAGCTGGGAACGTGGGCCAGGCCAGTGGGGAGCTGTTGCAGCAAATTGGGGAAAGTGATACTGACCCCCACTTCCAGGTTGGTGACTTACCCAACCCCCAGAACCCCAGTTTCTAGGAGGTGACCTCTGATCCTGAATCCAGCTGCTCGTCCTCAGCTACGATAAATTGACCCCTCGGAGCCAAGCTGAACCTCTGTCTCCAGGGATGACACTGGGAACCTCCCGTCCCTTTTGGGGGGATAAGAATTCCGAACCCCTAAATCCAAACTTAATCTGTAGGTTCACCCTTGGCCTTTACTGGTGATATTTTATTGGCCGCCTGTCATCTTTCCCTGTCTTGCCCAACTGAAGGCATCTCGGACCCCCTCTTCCAATCCGTTAGGCCACATGCCCTGAGGACACTGTTCCTCTCGTGCCCCCTTCCCCACCCCCTGCCAGTGTCCTCAGCTGATTTGTCATCCTGGATTTCCCACGCAGATATGTGCACCCAGAGGGGCTGGGGTTCGATCTCCCCCCGATCCCCCCACGGTAATGGCCTCTGGCCTGGACCTTCCCAGCTCTGTCCTCTCTGAGCCGCATACACTCGCTCTGCCCCCTCCCCAGGCCTCCTGGGGGAGCAGACCGTGACGGGAGCTGGGGAGGCACGGCACAGGCAGGACTTGAGAAAATGGGATCAGGGAGGGTAGAGACTTGCTCCCCGGGGTGACTGCTTCTACCCAAGATTGAGACGAAGCGGAGGAAAGACGCTAGGGGCAGGGGGGACCCCAGAGGTCCCTCCTCCGTCTGTCCCGTTGAAACAGCACTGCCCGCCTGCCCTCCCCATCGCCGTCCGAGTGTATCCGCCTCATGCATCTCTTCCTTTGGTGTAGGCTCTGTTTCTCTCGGTGTGGGTTTGTTCCTCGGTGGGGGTTCTGTCCTACTCGGTGCTCGAGGCAGGGGCTTGGGGTAGGTTCCGGTTGCTTCTGCACATACGGTGCTGTGATTGGAGTCCGTGGGATTAATGAAACCGCTTATGCCTCCAAGGAGGGTCTGTGGAACCCAAGGTGGATCTCAGGCCGTGCTGACCGCTGCTTTCTCACAGGACGTGCTCATGCAACTAGCCAAGGCTGTGGCAAGCGCTGCAGCTGCCCTGGTCCTCAAGGCCAAGAGTGTGGCCCAGCGCACAGAGGACTCGGGGCTTCAGACCCAGGTTATTGCTGCGGCAACACAGTGTGCCCTGTCCACCTCCCAGCTGGTGGCCTGTACCAAGGTGAGCCCCAGAGGTTGCTCCAGCCTGTGCTGAGGGGTGATGCTGTCACACATACGGGAGCCTCTCATGTTATCACTTTGGTCCCCGAGGCCTCACTACCCAAACAAATGACTGTTGTGAAGGCCATCAACACCCCACCCTCCCGACTCCTTGCCCTCGTCTACCTCTCTGACACTCGCTTTGCCCACAGGTGGTGGCACCTACGATCAGCTCCCCTGTCTGCCAAGAACAGCTGGTGGAAGCCGGTCGACTAGTGGCCAAAGCCGTGGAGGGCTGTGTGTCCGCCTCCCAGGCCGCCACAGAAGATGGGCAGCTGTTGCGAGGAGTGGGAGCGGCAGCCACAGCTGTCACCCAGGCCCTGAATGAGCTGTTGCAGCACGTGAGGGCCCACGCCACAGGGGCCGGGCCTGCTGGCCGCTATGACCAGGCCACTGACACCATTCTCACTGTCACTGAGAACATCTTTAGCTCCATGGGCGATGCTGGTAAGGACACTCTCCCCCAGGAGACAGAGAGCCCAACGAGGTTCCCAGGCCCCTTGGACATTTCCCTTGCAGATCCACCCCCCTCCCCCTGACTCAGCACAGCAGGCTGGGTGTTGAACAGCTGAAACCTCCAGCTGGTTCCCCATATGTAAAACAGGAATATAATCTCTCTGCCTTCCTTGGTGCATTTAAATAACAAACCACAGTGTACACAAAAAGAGAAAGTGGCTTTATTAAGAGTTAGCTGCCCTTACGCCACTCCTTCACCCCCAAAATCCTTCACCAAGAGCCTCATCCTCTCATAACTCCAGGGAAGTCACTTCAAGAACTTTTTTGTCTCTCCTGACTATCCCTAAGAGCCCCACTGGCCTCATCTGCACCACGTCCCTCTCTCTAACACCCTCTCAGTGTCTCTGCTCCCTTCTCTGACTTTGCCTGTGTGTCTCAGGTGAGATGGTGCGACAGGCGCGCATCCTGGCCCAAGCCACCTCTGACCTGGTCAATGCCATCAAGGCTGATGCCGAGGGGGAGAGCGATCTGGAGAATTCCCGCAAGCTATTAAGCGCCGCCAAGATCCTGGCCGACGCCACAGCCAAGATGGTGGAGGCTGCCAAGGTAGAGAGCCTTCTGTGCAGACCCCAGACCGGGGCCCGGAGGGAAGTAGAAAGGTCCCGATGGTCACCCCCATTTACGGGAGAGACCCAGGAAAAGCAGAAGATACAAGACAGCACATATGGGAGCACTGAGGGAGTAAATGCACCCTAGGCAGCGGGCGGGTGGCGCCAGGCTGCCAGCCAGTGTAACGCCCAGAGTCCTCACTGACGAACGGGAAACAGTGCCCTTTTCCTTCTGAGTCTAAGGTCTGCACTTCCTACTTTCCCCTACTTTGCTGCCACCACCTGCCTGCTTCCTGGATCCCTCTGCTTCCTGGGCTTCTGTGAATGCACACGAGCATTAGTCCTGGGGGCTCCGCGCTAGCCGCACAGAGAAGGACAAGGCAGTCGGACACAGGGACACAAGGTTGCAGAGGACCATGAGGAAGAAGCCAAAAGATTCCTGGGCTCTGGGGCTCTTCAGTTTGCAGGAACAACCAGGGCCCCTGCTATCGGACCCTTGAGATCCCTGCTCTAAACTGTGTCCTCCTTGTTCCAGAGAGCCCTGCTCATCCCCGTTTGCAGTAGTATTTTGTGGGGAGTGAGGAAGAAATCTGGCCCCTTCCCTAAAGCGGGGAAGCACAAACAGTTCTACCTGAGGAAGGCTTTCAGCATCACAGATGGAAGCCAGGGTCCCCCCGAGGCTCCCCATCTGCCCACCAGAGGCAGCCCATCTCAACCACCTTTCAGCGGGGATAGTTAGAAATGATTTCAGGAAAATATACTTGAGTTTGGAGGGGTCAGAGAAGAGCTTATTGAGGATCCACAGAGATGCTGGGCGTAACTGTCCCTCCCACCACCTCTCAGGGAGCAGCCGCCCATCCTGACAGTGAGGAGCAGCAGCAGCGCCTTCGCGAAGCAGCTGAAGGTCTCCGCATGGCGACCAACGTGGCTGCACAGAATGCCATCAAGAAGAAGCTGGTGCAGCGCCTGGAGGTGAGGCTGGAAAACAGGCTAGTGTAGGTGCTGTAGGAGGAATGAACCTGGGAGGGATGTGTGGAGAAAGGGTTAATATTTCCTTGGGGGAGGGAGTTCCCGTCATGGCGCAGCGGAAATGAATCTGATGAGGAACCATGAGGTTGCAGGTTCAACCCCTGGCCTCACTCAGTGGGTTAAGGATCCGGCATTGCCGTGAGCTGTGGTGTAGGTCGCAGACATGGCTCAGATCTGGTGTCGCTGTGGCTCTGGCGTAGGCTGGCAGCTGTAGCTCCGATTAGACCCCTAGCTTGGGAATCTCCATGTGCCGCGAGGGCAGCCCTAAAAAGCAAAAAAAAAAAAAAAGAAAATTTCCTTAGGGGATATCGTGGGCAGGGTAAGCCAAGGATCAGGTATGGGAATGTCTGGGCCTTGTCCTCACTATTCTGCCCTTAAAGCACGCAGCCAAGCAGGCTGCAGCCTCGGCTACACAGACCATCGCTGCCGCCCAACATGCTGCCTCCACCCCCAAGACCACAGCTGGCCCCCAGCCACTGCTGGTGCAGAGCTGCAAGGTGAGATGCCAGGAAGCATGCGGGGGCGGGAGGCGGCCTGTGGGGAGGGGGAAGTCCCCCCGCCTGTGGGGAAGTGGCTCTCATAACCTTTTCACCAACAGGCTGTGGCAGAGCAGATTCCACTGCTGGTGCAGGGCGTCCGAGGGAGCCAAGCCCAGCCCGACAGTCCCAGCGCTCAGCTCGCCCTCATTGCCGCCAGCCAGAGCTTCCTGCAGGCAAGGCACCCTCCGCTCACCACTCACCAGACCCTTCCCACTCTCTCCTCCAAGAGCTCTGATGTAGTCAAGTTAAATCTCAGCCATAGTCTCTCTTCCAATACTGAGCCCAATGCTCACCACATCCTGACCATCATCAGGCCCCTGTACCCAGGCCCAGAGGGCATATGGTGCACTTCAGCTGCCCACCTGTTCCCCAACAGCCAGGTGGGAAGATGGTGGCAGCCGCGAAGGCCTCGGTGCCAACAATTCAGGACCAGGCTTCAGCCATGCAGCTGAGTCAGTGTGCGAAAAACCTCGGCACTGCGTTGGCCGAACTCCGTACCGCTGCCCAGAAGGTATGGAAGCTGGCCGTCTCTTGGGAAGATGAGGGTGGGGACCCGGAATGATGGAGAATCTGTTCAGATATCCTAAAGTGGATAATAGTGTAACCTGAGGCACCAGTGAGACAGCTGTACCTCCTACATCTCAAACCCCACTTTGTAGGCTCAGGAAGCATGTGGGCCTTTGGAGATGGATTCTGCTCTGAGCGTGGTACAGAACCTAGAGAGAGACCTGCAGGAAGTGAAGGCAGCAGCTCGAGATGGCAAGCTTAAACCCTTACCTGGCGAGACGGTGGGTATTCGTAAGAACGTGTTGTTTTTTTTCTTAGGGCTGCACCCGCAGCACGGGGAAGTTAACAGGCTGTGGGTCAAATCAGAGCTGCAGCTGCTGGCCTACGCCACAGCCACAGCAACTTGGGATCTGAGCCTCGCCCACGACCTACACCACAGCTCACGGCAATGCTAGATCCTTAACCCACTGAGTGAGGCCAGGGATCGAACCCGCAACCTCATGGTTCCTAGTCGGATTCCTTAACCACTGAGCCACGTCAGGAACTCCCATAAGAGCTCATTCTTATTCAAGCCCCGAAGTCTTCTTACCTGTGCCCAAAGTCCTGGAGCTGCCCAGAACCTCCATTTAACCTGCCATCTGTCCCTAAGTAGCTTCTCAAGTTCCCCCTCCCCTGTTCCTCCTGTACCTGAGTCTCCCAGTCTCTCCTTCATCCCTAGATGGAGAAATGTGCCCAGGACCTGGGCAACAGCACCAAAGCAGTCAGCTCCGCCATTGCCCAGCTGCTGGGGGAGGTTGCCCAGGGCAATGAGAATTATGCAGGTATGTGGGCAGGGCCAGAAATGAGGCATGCGGTGAGGAGGATGGGGAACCAGAGTGGGATGAGTGGGGGAAACCAGCGCCAGGGCCTGGCAGTGAGGGTGCCTCTTCCCTTCCTTCCTCTCTCCTTGTCTCCCTCCCTCCCCAGGTATTGCTGCTCGGGAAGTGGCAGGTGGGCTGCGGTCACTGGCCCAAGCCGCTAGGGGTGTAGCTGCCCTGACATCAGACCCTGCGGTGCAAGCCATTGTGCTTGACACAGCCAGTGACGTCCTGGACAAGGCCAGCAGTCTCATCGAGGAGGCGAAAAAGGCAGCTGGCCATCCAGGGGACCCTGAGAGCCAGCAGCGGCTTGCCCAGGTCAGGTCCTGGGAGGGGGCCACCTCCTCCCTCTCCCCCAGATCCCATCAGAAGGCCCACCCTGCCTGGGGAGAGTCCGTCCACACCGATAGCTCTTCCCTGGATTCCGCCCTTCCTGCTCTCAGTCTTGGTAGACATGTCTCAGCTAGACTGGGACAGGAGCCCAGCTAGACACTGCATTTGGGGAAGTTTGATCCCCATCACTTCAGCCCATTCAGCTACAACACCCCTTTTCCGCTTTCACTTTCAGAGGCTCCTGTGGGTGGAGGAGGGGATCTCCCACTTGTTTCCATTTTGGCAGCCCCCGTCTCCTTTCCCACCTCAGGTGGCTAAAGCTGTGACCCAGGCCCTGAACCGCTGTGTCAGCTGCCTGCCTGGCCAGCGAGATGTGGACAACGCCCTGAGAGCGGTGGGAGACGCCAGCAAGCGACTCCTGAGTGACTCGGTAGGAGGACAGGGCTGTGGGGGAAACGGGATGAAGAGATCCAAGCTACTTCTGCCTCTAGACCTGTCCTTGACCCTGCCTTCCCGGATTTATCCCCTGACATTGCCCGCAGGCCCTGTGCCCACCTCCCAGTGCTCCTGTACCAGACTCTCCGCTGCACCACTTCCCATTCTTGCACTGACTTTCTCTCTGACCCTGCAGCTTCCCCCCAGCACGGGGACTTTTCAAGAAGCTCAGAGCCAACTGAATGAAGCTGCTGCTGGGCTCAATCAGGCAGCCACAGAACTGGTGCAGGCCTCTCGGGGAACCCCTCAGGACCTGGCTCGAGCCTCAGGTCGCTTTGGACAGGACTTCAGCACCTTCCTGGAAGCCGGTGTGGAGATGGCAAGCCAGGCACCGGTACGAAGAGGCACAGGGTCTGGTTCAAGGGTTAGATGGGAGGCATCTGCGGGACCACTGAGTCCTGACCCGCTCCTGGCTCCCTCCCCTCCCCAGACTCTAGCAGTGCTTGAGTGTCTGGGACAGAAGATCCCTTTTAGAGACAGATAAGAAGGGACGGGACAATGTGTTGACCTTCTCGCCTCCAACAGAGCCAGGAGGACCGTGCCCAGGTCGTGTCCAACTTGAAGGGCATCTCCATGTCTTCGAGCAAACTTCTCCTGGCTGCCAAGGCCCTGTCTACAGACCCTGCTGCCCCCAACCTCAAGAGTCAGCTGGCTGCCGCTGCCCGGTGAGTAAGAGCTGGGAAACCCAGCCCTAGAATGTTGAAGAGACTGGGGGGGCGGGGGACATTTTATGAAAAGTCCCTGGCTTAGGGGTGCTTACAGACAAAAGAGAAATAGCTAGAGACATCCCTCATGTACAAGACACAGAAATGATGACCTGTGCACCCATCCATTCCGCTTTCTGTTCCTCCAGGGCTGTGACCGACAGTATCAACCAGCTCATCACTATGTGTACCCAGCAGGCGCCAGGCCAGAAAGAGTGTGACAATGCCCTGCGGGAACTGGAGGTGGGCCCTGGAGGCCCAGATGGGGTTGCGGTTGAGGAAAGTGTTCTGGGTTCGGGGGTGACAGGGTGTCTTGGATCTCACCTCCCCCTCCCCCTCCACAGACGGTCCGGGAACTCCTAGAAAACCCAGTCCAGCCCATCAATGACATGTCCTACTTTGGCTGCCTGGACAGTGTCATGGAAAACTCAAAGGTAAGCCCAGCCAGGAACCCAGGAGAGCAGATGGCAGGAAGATGGAACTCACCAGGGGGGCTGCTCTGCCCCTCAGAGGACAGGATCTGACTCTCCTGATACCCTCTGTCCCTCAGGTACTGGGTGAGGCCATGACTGGCATCTCCCAAAATGCCAAGAACGGAAACCTGCCGGAGTTTGGAGAGGCCATCGCCACAGCCTCCAAGGCCCTTTGTGGCTTCACCGAGGCTGCTGCACAGGTTATTCTCCTGGGAGGGGCCCCCGGAATGCTCCTGCCTTCCCTGCCCCTCCACACACACACACACACACACACACACACACACACAGACAGAAAGCCCAAAGTTCCTGCCTTCCCTGCCCCTCCACACACACACACACACACACACACACACACACACACACACAGAAAGCCCAAAGTTCCTGCCTTCCCTGCCCCTCCACACACGCACACACACACACACACACACACAGAAAGCCCAAAGTTCCGCTTGCAAAGCCCACTCTGGGGTAACCAGGGTTCTTCTCCGCTCCTGAAGGAGAGAGATCTGTCAGCAGTCATAGAACACCATCAGTTCGGCCCGCCATCAACCCTGAGCCCCAGAGCTTTGGGTTATGATCACACACTCCCACAACTGGGCCTTCTCCAGCCCTGGCCTCCTTAGTGTGTGCTGATGCGCATATGCAAATCACTTCATGTAATTAATACTTGGTACCGGAGACCAAATTCCTGGTTAGTTGAGTCACCACTTAATTTTGCCTTTTTCTACACTACGGTATGAAATAATCTATTAGTGCTGAGAGTATTTTATATTGATATATGAATTTTTTTTTTTTGGTCTTTTCAGGGCTGCACCCGCAGCATATGGAGGTTTCCAGGCTAGGGGTGGAATCGGAGCTGTAGCGCCGGCCCACACCACAGCCACAGCAACGCTGGATCTGAGCCATGTCTGCGACCTATACCACAGCTCATGGCAATGCTGGATCCTTAACCCACTGAGCGAGGCCAGGGATCGAACCCACAACCTCATGGTTCCTAGTCGGATTTGTTTCTGCTGCGCCACGACGGGAACTCCCTTAATATATGAATTCCTAAACTGGCTTGAGAGTTCATCAGCTAGACTGTTTCCCTGAGAGCCTGTCATCCTGCTCTTCCAACCTCCCCTGCCTCCCTCTGCCCTGGGCTGTTGGGTGGGCCTCCTTATTTGGTTTGACTTATTTCTGGAAAAGCATGAAGAGGAAAAAGCAAAGCTACCATGTGTTGGGTGAAGTAAGAATCAAACCTTTAATCATCTTCCAGTCAAGAATTATTTTGGCGACTCTTATACCCATCCCTCCCCTCCTTCCAAATCTCTGAACCTTGGAGTTACGGTAAATGTTAATTAGCCTAACACTCTCCGTGGTTTGAGAACTGTCTCTAAAAGAGACTTGGGCGGGGGGAGGGGCTTTCGAACTTTTTTCCCTGCCCCTTGCAGTAAGCAGTATTTTTCACCTTAAGACTCAGCATACATACACATGCACACCTAAATAGAATTTTGATAAAAACCTTACTATGTGACTTTCCTTTTTAAAAAACAAAAAAAAAACTGGAGTTCCCTTCATGTCTCAGTGGTTCCGACTAGGAACCATGAGGTTGTGGGTTCGATCCCTGGCCTTGCTCAGTGGGTTAAGGATTCGGTGTTACCGTGAGCTGTAGTGTAGGTTGCAGACGTGGCTTGGATCCTGCATTGCTGTGGCTCTGGAGTAGGCTGGCAGCTACCCCTCTGACTGAACCCCTAGCCTGGGAACCTCTATATGCCGTGGGAGCAGCCCTGGAAAAGGCAAAAAGACAAAAAAAAAACCACACAAAAAAAAAAACTTTTTTAATCTTCTGAAATGTTACCATATTTAACAAAGCAGGAGAGGTTTTTTTCTTTTTTGAAATGCAAGTATAGCTTGTTGCTATACCTCCACTCACATAGAACCCTGGCCACTAAACTTGTCCCCACTCCCCTTTGTCCCCACTGTCGCTGTTCAAGTCCCACCTGAGGACTATGCCTTACTCCTCACCCCACCTCTTCTCTCTCCCCAGGCTGCCTATCTGGTTGGTGTCTCTGACCCCAACAGCCAAGCTGGACAGCAAGGGCTGGTGGAGCCCACGCAGTTTGCCCGAGCAAACCAGGCAATTCAGATGGCCTGTCAGAGTTTGGGGGAGCCTGGCTGCACCCAGGCCCAGGTAACCCAAGGGGACAGGTACTGTGGGCAAGTCTGGGAAAGGCTGCCGAGCCAGGACGGCCCAGCCCCTTGGGGGGCGCGGGTTGCTGCAGGACACGTAGGGAAGGAGAGGGCAGAGCCCCACCTCTGACTTTCCACATGCAGCTTCTCTGGCTAATTGTCTCCTCATGTTTCTCACTGTCCCTTCGGTTCCTGCCGGGTTCGGCCCTTCCCTGTGGACGTCTGAGCTCACTCTCCTCCCGAGCCTGTTAGGATTTCTCCATTAGCGTGTCAGCTTTTCATCTTCCTTCCCCCACACCCTGTTCATCCATACGTCTTCTGCCTTCCAGATCTTGACTTTTCTGGTGACTCTGTCTTTCCTAATTAGACTCCGAAGGTATTGCTCTCCATCCCCCCAAGCTAAAGGGGCCCCTCCCTGGGGTGGGCACTTCCCTCCCGCCCTCATCATGGCTCTTCCCCGTTTCTGTCTCCTCAGGTGCTCTCTGCAGCCACCATTGTGGCCAAACACACCTCCGCTCTGTGTAACAGCTGCCGCCTGGCTTCTGCTCGTACCGCCAATCCTACTGCCAAGCGCCAATTCGTACAATCGGCCAAGGAGGTGGCCAACAGCACAGCCAATCTTGTCAAGACCATCAAGGTTCCGTGTTTGAATTCTCAGCCTGTCCCTGACCTGGCCAGGCTTCCCTCCCTGGACCCGATGTCATTCCCTGAGGCCTTTTGCCAAACCCACCCGCCTGAGCCCAAGGCCTTTCCTGTCCACGCTGGTCATCACCAGCCTCTCCCCACACTCGTTAAAACCTGGAGGGAGACCCGGGCCTCACCGCCTCTGCCTACTGTCTGTCCTGAGGGCCCCCCTGTCACTCCCACTGCAGGCACTAGACGGGGCCTTCACAGAGGAGAACCGTGCCCAGTGCCGAGCAGCAACGGCCCCTCTGCTGGAGGCTGTGGACAATCTCAGCGCCTTTGCATCCAACCCTGAGTTCTCCAGCGTTCCTGCGCAGATCAGCCCTGAGGTGAGGCGGTGTGAAGGGAGAACTGATGGCCCGGCAGCCACCTCATCTCCCCAGAGGTCTGGAGACTGAGTGCCCTGCCTCCGCTCTCCCCAGGGCCGGGCTGCCATGGAGCCCATTGTGATCTCTGCCAAGACAATGTTGGAGAGTGCCGGGGGCCTGATCCAGACAGCCCGGGCCCTGGCAGTCAATCCCCGGGACCCGCCACGCTGGTCAGTGCTGGCTGGCCACTCCCGCACTGTCTCTGACTCCATCAAGAAGCTCATTACAAGCATGAGGTATGGGGGGCTCAGCAGAGAACCATTGTGACTGGGGGACATAGGTTGTGGCAGAAGGGAGGGGTGGGCAATGAGATGGGATATTGCTGGAGGCCACCTGCTGTCCAGGATTTGGCGGACACGGGGAGAGGGAGGCCAGCCTCGTGCTTAAGCGTGTTGCTGGTGTTGGAGCCTGTGATGTGTCTGCAGGGACAAGGCTCCAGGGCAGCTGGAGTGTGAGACGGCCATTGCAGCTCTGAACAGCTGTCTACGAGACCTGGACCAGGCTTCCCTTGCTGCAGTCAGCCAGCAGCTTGCTCCCCGTGAGGGGATCTCTCAGGAGGTGAGAGGGAAGGGGTCCTGTGAAGCTTGTATCTAGGAGGAGGACCGGCAGATGTGAGGAAGATGGGGGATCTGGGTGGGGGTTTCCTAGAGACATTGAGGGAATGAAACACGCCCAGCGGGTTAGCTGGGTGTGGAGGGAAGAGTGGGGTCTGGTGAACCCAGAGGGTCCTTTTGCAGGTCACAGTCAGGCTAAAGTTCACTTCCTCCCCAGGCCTTGCACACCCAGATGCTCACTGCAGTGCAGGAGATCTCCCATCTTATTGAGCCGCTGGCCAGTGCCGCGCGGGCTGAAGCCTCTCAGCTGGGACACAAGGTACCTGCAGAGACGCGTGGCAGGTGTGGAGTTGGGTGAGCAAGGGTGCCTGGCGCGGCTGACCCCCAGTCCAACCCCTTGCCCCAGGTGTCCCAGATGGCCCAGTACTTTGAGCCACTCACCCTGGCTGCAGTGGGTGCTGCCTCCAAGACCCTGAGCCACCCACAGCAGATGGCGCTCCTGGACCAGACTAAAACCTTGGCTGAGTCGGCCCTGCAGTTGCTGTACACAGCCAAGGAAGCTGGCGGTAACCCCAAGGTACGGAGGGCTGGGTTGAGGGGCTGCTACTAGCAAGAAGTCAAAGAAGCAGGCACACCCGGGCCCCCAACTCACTCACTCACCCTGCCCCACAGCAAGCAGCTCACACCCAGGAAGCCCTGGAGGAGGCCGTGCAAATGATGACAGAGGCTGTGGAGGACCTGACAACCACCCTCAATGAGGCAGCCAGTGCCGCTGGTGTTGTTGGCGGCATGGTGGACTCCATCACCCAGGCCATCAACCAGGTTAGAGTCTTGGGGTGCCTGTGGACAGAGCCTGGGGACCAGGGCCCCTGTGCCCAGTGGCAGAGACCCACAGTCTTTCCCCTTCCTCCGTTCTCCTCCTCCAGCTAGATGAAGGACCGATGGGTGAACCAGAGGGCTCCTTCGTGGATTACCAGACAACCATGGTGCGGACAGCCAAGGCCATTGCTGTCACTGTTCAGGAGATGGTGAGTGTGGGAGAGGAGGAGAGGACTGCCCTTGGAGAGGTGCGTTTAGACAGAATTTCACTTCTTCCATTTTCACCAGGTAACCAAGTCAAACACCAGCCCTGAGGAGCTGGGGCCTCTCGCGAACCAGCTGACCAGTGACTATGGCCGTCTGGCCTCAGAGGCCAAGCCTGCAGCTGTGGCTGCTGAAAATGAAGAGGTAACTTGGAGGCACTTCTGACCTTCCCTCTGCCCCCCACAGAAAATCCCAGCAGAGTGTCCCATGCCAGCCTCTGGGATGGTGCCACCCTCGCCCCCTTCCGGTCTTTCAAAGAAAGGGGAGCGCATCGTCGGGGCCACTCCACAGAACAGGGATCAGGGCCCTGTGTAGGGATGGGATCAAAGCCTTCAGTCACCAGCATGAAGAAGACGGCCCTGGGTCTGGAGATTTCCCTGTCTGCCACTCTTTCCTCTGCTGACCCTCCTCTGGGCCTGTGGCTGCTTCTCTGCTCTGTTGCAAGCCTGTGTTCCCTTCCTAGTTCTTCCATGTTGCAAAGCCCTGAAGCTCTTCCTTCCCTAAGCTCCTGGCTTTCCAAGAAAGCAAGTAATTGGATCTTAGCATGACACATCTAATCCGCAGCCCCAAACCCCTCCACAACCGCACGCAGGCCAAATTGTAAGCCACGGCCTCTGATGCAAACACCCAGCCTGAAGTGCTGCTCCCCTCCTCCTTACTGAGCTTAACACGGGCCTCACAGCTGGTGCCCACAGGCTATTATTTTCCACGTGTGGGAGGCAACCTCCTGACGGGACAAGGCTGTGCTGGGCACTTTTTCTCATGACCCCTTTTGTTTGCAATGCCTGTTTGTTTTAGCTTCTTAGTGACGCCTCCGAGCGCAGTGGAGGTACCCGAGTGCCTCTCGTAAAAATCCATCTCTCTTCTCCATCTGCTCACAGATAGGTGCCCACATCAAGCACCGGGTACAGGAGCTGGGGCACGGATGTGCTGCTCTGGTCACCAAGGCAGGCGCCCTGCAGTGCAGCCCCAGTGACGCCTACACCAAGAAGGAGCTCATAGAGTGTGCCCGGAGAGTCTCCGAGAAGGTGGCCTTGCTCATCCCCTCGGACTGGGGCCTGGGGCTCCCAAACCCTGCCACCTTCCCCACCCTCCTCCGACCTTCCCAGCCCTCTCCGTCCCATCTCTCAGGCACCCCCATCACCTATCCCTTTCACGGGGCCCCTACCACCGTCACCAAACCCCTCTTCTCGCCCAGGTCTCCCACGTGCTGGCTGCGCTCCAGGCCGGGAATCGTGGCACCCAGGCCTGCATCACAGCAGCCAGTGCCGTGTCCGGCATCATTGCCGACCTGGACACCACCATCATGTTTGCCACCGCCGGCACGCTCAACCGCGAGGGGGCCGAGACATTCGCTGACCACCGGTGAGGCAGGGACAGGGCCTTGTGGAGGCGGGGCCGGGGTGGGGCGGGGGCGGTGCCTGAGCAGCGCTGACTGGGCTGGGCGCTCCCTCAGGGAGGGCATCTTGAAGACGGCCAAGGTGCTGGTGGAGGACACCAAGGTCCTGGTGCAGAACGCAGCTGGGAGCCAGGAGAAGTTGGCCCAAGCTGCCCAGTCCTCCGTGGCCACCATCACCCGCCTCGCTGATGTGGTCAAGCTGGGCGCAGCCAGCCTGGGAGCCGAGGACCCTGAGACCCAGGTAGCCACCTGACATACCCAGGGGTGGCCAGGACCACTTCCTGCTCCCCATTTTCTTCCCGTAGACCAGAGTCTCTGCTCTCCCACACAGGTAGTGCTGATCAATGCCGTGAAAGACGTGGCCAAGGCCCTGGGAGACCTCATCAGCGCAACAAAGGCTGCGGCTGGCAAAGTCGGGGATGACCCTGCCGTGTGGCAGCTCAAGAACTCTGCCAAGGTCAGAGGGGATGAGAACACCTTCAGGAGGGGGAATGGATCACTGTGCTTCCTCCTGATCCTTAAGACGATCTCTCTCCCACCTCCTCTGACGTCCCCAGGTGATGGTGACCAATGTGACATCCCTGCTCAAGACCGTGAAAGCTGTGGAGGATGAGGCCACCAAAGGCACACGGGCCCTGGAGGCAACCACAGAGCACATACGGCAGGAGCTGGCGGTGAGTGCAAGTTGAGGCATCGGGGACTCGGGTCCGAGAGCAGGTCGTGCTAGGTCGTGAACCGCGCCGCACACCCACTCACAAAGGTGTCGACCCACAAGTTCCTGCTCGCTGCCCAGCAGGAGCCACGCTTGTGTCTTCCCTTCCTCCAGCTGCTCGCTCCCTAGCATTCAACACCCACCTTCTTCATCCTTCCGCCTTCTCTGGTCTCGGCGGCCTCTTAGTTGCCACATGCAGTTGCCACATGCAGAGGCCACCTCTTGGCCTTCATCATCTTCAAACATTTCCAAAGCAAACCGCTCCTTTTTTTTTTTTGTCTTTTTGCCGCTTCTTGGGCTGCTCCCACGGCATATGGAGGTTCCCAGGCTAGGGGTTGAATCGGAGCTGTAGCCACCGGCTTACACCACAGTCACAGCAACATGGGATCTGAGCCACATCTGCGACCTACACCACAGCTCACGGCAACGCTGGATCCTTAACCCACTGAGCGAGGCCAGGGATCCAACCCACAACCTCATGGTTCCTAGTCACATTCGTCAACCACTGCACCACGACGGGAACTCCAACAAGCCGCTCTTTGAAAGCCTCTCTTACTCTGGCCCTCTTGACACTGCCTCTTCTCTTGTCTCTCACATCTCTTCTGCAGTTGTCATTGAATCCCCTTCGACCTAGTAAACGTAGAGGCCTAGAGCCCTTCCCAGAATTTCACAAACCGCCTTCACACTCTGCCCTCTTCTTTGGCAAGTGTAACCACTCTCACTGCTGTCCGCTAACAAGCTGACTTCCAGTTCTGAGTTTCGTTATTTCTGAATGGCGTCAGCACGGGGCTGCAGTGCCTCCCAGCCAGCTGTCCTTCCTTCCTGATGTGCTCCGTCCCCCTGACCGTGGGGACCGCCTCCGGGTCCTGAAGCTCCCCCTCAGTCATCCTTGACTTCATGCCTTACTCGCCGTATGCAGGCCATCGCCAGGTCTGGCCAGCCACCCTCCTCCATTCTCGCTTCCTTTTCTCTCTCCTCTCTGGGCCCACTGTCAACACTGTCCCTCACTTTGACTGCTGTGCCCGCTTTCTACCTGGTCTCCCCGCCTTCAGTGTCTGTCACTTTCATCTTTCCTACTCATCTGACTTCTAAATTCATTCTTCCAACCTAGTGCTTGCTTCAGCAGCACATATACTAAAAAATTAGCATGATCCATTTTCCTTTTTTCTTTTTTTTTGTCTTTTTGCCATTTTCTTGGGCTGCTGCCGCGGCATATGGAAATCCCCAGGCTAGGGGTTGAATCGGAGCTGTAGCCGCCGGCCTACGCCAGAGCCACAGCAACGCAGGATCCGAGCTGCATCTGCGACCTACACCACAGCTCACGGCAACGCCGGATCGTTAACCCACTGAGCAAGGGCAGGGATCGAACCCGACTCATAGTTCCTAGTCGGATTCGTTAACCACTGAGCCACAACGGGAACTCCACATGAGTCATTTTTCTGACCTTGTGTTTCTACCTCTTCTTGGAGATGTCTAAATTGAAACTTGTAACTTTCTGTCTCCCAAACCTGATCCTTCCCTCGCCTTTCCGAATCTCAGTAAATGGCACCTTTTAGTAACTCAGTTCCTCAAGGCAGAAACCCAGCTTTAACCTCTTTCTCTCGCTGCCCACATCTGAGCCCATCTGCAGTCCTTTTAGTGCTCCCTCCAAATAGCTGTCATTTTCCCCTTTCCCCACCTCTGCCACTGCCTTGTCCAAACCATCATCAACTCTTAGCTGTGTTTATGTGATAGCATCTCTCTGCTCTCCTGCTTCCCCGACTCACCCCCTCTAATCCATGCTCTCCACACAGTAGCCAGCATCATCTTTTAAATATGTAGATTAGATTATGTCACTTCAGTGCTTATAACCCTTTGGTGACTGTCCTGCCCCTGGGTTAAAATCCACGCTCCTTACCATTGTCTTCCCAGCCCCAAGGCCCTGCTGACCTTCCCAGTCTGTCCTCAGGCTGCTCCCCACATCTCCCTGCCCCAGGCCCACTGCCCTCGGGGCTCCCACCCACCACAGGCCCCTGCTCTTGCTGTCTTCCAGCTTTTTTTTTTTTTTTTTTTCTTTTTCTTTTCAGGGCCGCACCTGCAGCATATGGAGGTTCCCAGGCTAGGGGTCGAATCAGAGCCACAGCCGCTGGCCTATGCCAGAGCCACAACAACATGGGATCCAAGCCTACACTGTGACCTACACTACAGCTCATGGCAACACCAGATCCTTAACCAACAGCAAGGCTAGGGATCGAACCTGCGTCCTCATGGTTCCTAGTTAGGTTTGTTAACCTCTGAGCCATGAAGGAAACTCCGTCTTCCAGCTTTTTGAACTGGCTCCTTCTAATTATTGAGGCTTCAGCTTAAAAGGCCCCCTCTTCACAGAGGCCTTCCCTGACCACCTTTCTGAAAAAGGACTTTGTTTTCATGTCTCCTCACAGCACCCTCTTTTTTTCCTCCACAGTCTAGTTTTTCTGCATGTTTACCTACTTGTCATCTGTATCCAAAACCAGAACATAAGAGTCACGAGAACAAGGACTCTGTCTACCTTATTCCCCACTGCGCCCTAGCACCTCACACAGAATCCGCCAACTCACTTATCTTCAGTGGTTTGTTGCATGAACACATACATCAAAATACTTTTATGATTTTTACATGTTACATAAAAGTATAAGGTCCTTATTCTGAGAGTCAAGGTCTCGAGAATCTTTTCCTCAGAGCACTATATTCTAGGGCATTCCTTGATGTTCCCCATTTGGCATCCTGGTTTTTCATGCTCTACCATGTACTTAAAATGGTCTCCCACAGAGTTCCCACTGTGGTGCAGTGGGATTGGCTGCATCCTGTGAGCTCTGGGTCATAGGTTCAATCCCCACCCCAGCACGGTGGGTTAAGGATCTGGCGTTGCCACAGGTGTGGCTTAGGTTGAGACTATGGCTCGGATCTGACCCCTGGCCTGGGAGCTCCATATGCCATGGGGCAGCCAAAAATTTTAAAAATTAAAAAAAATAGGAGTTCCTGTCATGGCACAGCGGAAACAAATCCGCTTGGGTTGGATCCCTGGCCTTGCTCAGTGAGTTAAGGATCTGGCATTGTCCTAAGCTGTGGTGTAAGTTGCAGACACAGCTCAGAACTGGTGTTGCTGTGGCTCTGGCATAGGCTGGCAGCTATAGCTCTGATTAGACCCCTAGCCTGGGAACCTTCATATGCCGCAGGAAGCAGCCCTAGAAAAGGCAAAAAGACCAAAAAAAAAAAAAAGAAAAAGAAAAGAAAAAGATGAGAATTACCATATCTACTTTGCAAAGCAATCATGATGATTGAAATAGATCCATGCAGTTCCCTGTGGCTCAACAGGTTAAGTATCTGGCATTGTCACTGCTGAGGCCAGGGCTACTGCTGTGATGTGGGTTTGATCCCTGGCCCAGGAACTTCTGCATGTCAGTGGTACAGCCAAAAAAAAAAAAAACAAAAAAAAAAAAACAAAACAAAAGAAGTGATGACCAGCTGCCTTCTATTATATTAGCTGTGAATGTGTGAAAGTCTCTGAGCACTTGACCTATGACAAATACTTGTTAACTGAACACGTGGATGAATGACCCAGATCGTATGAGTGCTACCTTATCTCACAGCCTCACTCACTGTGGAAGTTTTCTTCTTGTTCCACCCCAACAGGTCTTCTGTTCCCCAGAGCCACCTGCCAAGACCTCTACCCCAGAAGATTTTATCCGCATGACCAAGGGTATCACCATGGCAACAGCCAAGGCTGTTGCTGCCGGGAACTCTTGTCGCCAGGAAGATGTCATTGCCACAGCCAATCTAAGTCGTCGTGCTATTGCAGATATGCTTCGGGCTTGCAAGGTAGAAATGCTGGTGGTGAGGCAGAAGCTTGAGGCAGCTTTAGGGCGGAACATGGTAGGGGAGAAAATGCAGGGTCTTGGGGGACTGGGAACTCTTTGCGATCCTAAAGCTCACATATTACTCTGTGGTGTAGGAAGCAGCGTTCCACCCAGATGTGGCCCCTGATGTGCGGCTTCGAGCCCTGCACTATGGCCGGGAGTGTGCCAACGGCTACCTGGAACTACTGGACCACGTGCTGCTGGTAAGGCGGGAGCTGTCAACTCCTTGCACCAGCCTCCCTGAATACGCAGTCCTCTTCCCACTCAGACCCTGCTCTCCAATTTCTTGTTCAAATCTCCTCCCCGCCCCACCATCTATTCCCCAAATCTGTTTTTGTTTCCAAGTCTCCCTTTCACTGGGGCCCCGATCATTTTAGGGTCTTTGGTTCTCCCACTCAACTCTTCCTTTTCTTATCTCCTCTCTTTCCCACCTGACCTCCCCCTCGTCATCTCTTCTTTCTTCTCCTTTCATCATTCTCCTTGCTCCTTGTCAGCCGGTGAGTGACACACAGCCCCGCTGTCTTCACCACGTGTGCAGTGTGATGCCCGGAGTGCACCTCGACAGGCTGTGTGGTGTTTGAGGCTGTAGTGTGGAGTGGTCTAGGGCTGGGGTCGTGGGAGGGGTGGGGGGCCGTGGTCTGCCTTGTTTTCACAGGTCAGGGTAGAAGCTAAGATCTGATGCTCTCTGCTCCCTGCCCTCATCCTCCCCAGACCCTGCAGAAGCCAAGCCCAGAACTGAAACAGCAACTGACGGGGCACTCAAAGCGTGTGGCTGGTTCAGTCACTGAGCTCATCCAGGCTGCTGAGGCCATGAAGGGTAGGGTGACCAGGGGCAGGGAGGGGAGGGACCCCTTGTCCCAGGGAGATGTCTACTTCCTGCTTGTCTGCTCGGAGCCATCCTCTGCCCCACAGGTGCCAGGGCCCTGGTGATAGTAACCATGCTGTCCAGTGACCTCCCTGCTCTGCCTCAGCCCCTGCCTTCCCCCCCTTCATCCCACCAGGAACAGAATGGGTGGACCCAGAGGACCCCACAGTCATTGCTGAGAACGAGCTCCTGGGAGCTGCTGCTGCCATTGAGGCTGCAGCCAAAAAGCTGGAGCAGCTGAAGCCCCGGGCCAAACCCAAGGTCAGTCCTGCCCCCTCCCTCTTCCCTACCCTCAGAATGTCTCCACCTTCAGCCCCTCTTACTTTGCATCTCCCTCGCCAACCTTTGTCTCTTCCCTGCAGGAGGCAGATGAGTCCTTGAACTTTGAGGAGCAAATATTGGAAGCTGCCAAGTCTATTGCAGCAGCCACCAGTGCCCTGGTGAAGGCTGCATCAGCTGCCCAGAGGGAACTGGTGGCCCAAGGGAAGGTAGGGACTCAAGATACCCACAAGAATGAGGATAGCAGCAGCTTTGCGGTCTATGCCCGCGTTATAGCCGGTGTAGGCTCTTAGGACCTGCCAAGAGCACAGGTCTAAGCAGGCTCCCTCCTTCCTCCACAGGTGGGCGCCATTCCAGCCAATGCACTAGATGATGGGCAATGGTCCCAGGGCCTCATTTCTGCTGTGAGTGTATAATTCCCCCTAGATCCCTCTGAGCTTAAGAGACTTGAGAAGGCTGGAGAGGGGATGGACCAGGCCAGGAGGCGTATTTTAATCTAATCTCCCTGCTTTAGGCCCGGATGGTGGCTGCAGCCACCAACAATCTGTGTGAAGCAGCCAACGCAGCTGTACAAGGCCATGCCAGCCAGGAGAAGCTCATCTCATCAGCCAAGCAGGTCGCTGCCTCCACAGCCCAGCTCCTCGTGGCCTGCAAGGTCAAGGCTGACCAGGACTCTGAGGCAATGAAACGGCTTCAGGTGAGGAACCTGGACCCATCCCATTATACCTTAAGCTGTGCTGCTTTATCTTTTTTTTTTTTTTTTGTCTTTTCTAGGGCTGTACTCGCAGCATATGGAGGTTCCCAGGCTAGTGGTCCAATTGGAGCTGTTGCTCCTGGCCTGTGCCGGAGCCACAGCAACTTGGGATCCAAGCCACATCTGCAACCTACACCACAGCTCATGGCAACGCCGGATCCTTAACCCACTGAGCAAGGCCAGGGATCGAACCCGCAACCTCACAGTTCCTAGTGGGATTCGTTAACCACTGCGCCACAATGGGAACTCCGAGCTGTGCTGCTTTAAAACTGTCACCCCAAGACATGCTTTCTGTGAGGGACTTGAGGGGCTGTCTCAGCTGGGCCCCTACCTGAGTTCCCAACCTCATGCTGCCTCCTCTACCCAGGCTGCTGGCAACGCGGTGAAGCGAGCCTCGGATAACCTGGTGAAGGCGGCACAGAAGGCTGCAGCCTTTGAAGAACCAGAGAATGAGACGGTGGTGGTGAAGGAGAAGATGGTTGGGGGCATCGCCCAGGTAAGCCCTGCCCCAGACACTCTGAGGGACGCTGTCAGCAGGGCAGTCCCGAGGTCTGCACCAGTCCCAACTACCTGAAACCCTAACGCGTGTACTCACTGAACCGAGTCCCTAATCTCCACCCCTCAGATCATTGCCGCCCAGGAAGAGATGCTTCGGAAGGAACGAGAGCTGGAAGAGGCGCGGAAGAAGCTGGCGCAGATCCGGCAGCAACAGTACAAATTCCTTCCTTCAGAGCTTCGAGATGAGCACTAGGGCCGTCGCTTCTACTTAATGTGGACCCAGCCCAGAGACTGTGCCTGCCACTACCAAAGCCTTCTGGGCTGTCGGGCCCAGCCTGCCCAACCCCAGCACTCCCCAAAGTGCCTGCCAAACCCTGGGCCTGGCCCTGCCCAGTCCCGATGCACATCCCCTGTCCCTTCCCGACTCCAAGTGCCTTCATGCCCTAGGGCCCCTAAGTGCCTGCCCCTCCCCAGAGTATTAACGCTCCAAGAGTATTATTAACGCTGCTGTACCTCAGTCTGAACCTGCCAGGGCCCCAGCCCGCTCCACCCTGCCAGCAGCTTCCAGCCAGTGCCCACAGCCTCCGATCTACTCATCCCTTTTTATACTATTACCCTCACCCCCAGCTACCTGTGGGGGCCATGGAGGTGTCAGCCCCACACAAGTCATGCTCCAATAAAGGTGATTCTGCCTACAGCCTCTGCCGGGCTTCCTGAGGGGAAGGCAGAGTCTCCTCTCTGCCCGTCCACCCCCCCGCCCCCGCCCCGGGGCACTGGGGAGGAGAATGGGAGTGAGTTCCGTCACCCAGCTTGTTCTGGCTCAGAAACAGAGGTGGGCAGACTAGCGATCTGTCCCGATGCCCCTTCCTCCTACTTGCTCCCAGATCCCTAAAGTCATCCTCGTCAGGAAGTTGTCCCTCAGAAGTCATACTCCTATCATCCCTTATCTCATTAGCCAGCGCCTACGCCTCACCAAGCGTCATTCTTCTGTTGCCAGAACACCAGCTGCCACTGCTCTTTGTGGCTACCGGAGACCCTCTGTTCTTCATCACTGATCAGAGTATGCAAACAAATCCAGTCCCTGGCCAAATCCGAATTTTCAAAAGCAGCTTTGCTGAACATAATAAGCCTACAGATGCAAGTGTCTGAGCCTAAGAACTGTGGCCACAGAGTTGGCCAAGGCAGTGCACAAGCAAAAAATCCAAACTGAGGCCACCTCAAGTTCAACTGTTGGCCGGGTTGAGCACTTCTAGGTCCTCCAGACCTTGTTGCTACTCCTGCCTAGAACAGCAAAAAAGAAAAGGAACTGAAAAAGCCTGACCCAGGCAAGAGGCCGCATAGGCTGGGCCAGAGCTCCCCTAGTGGCCAGGCAGGTGCGGGCAGCGCTGTTCCAGCTGGCCTGCTAACCCGGGCGGGGGCCCTGAATGGAGGGAGTTGGTCAGAGAGCTGGGTGCTGTGTGTGCTTCCACTTCCTCCCACATTCACCCACGCTGCCATGGACTGACTACCTGGGGGTCCTCTGAGATATGCACTATTTTCATGCATGATTCTTTAACCTGCCCTGTTGCCCAGTTTGTTATTTCCTTGCATCTCCTTCCAAGTAGAACACAAACCACCCATCTGCTGCTATTCTGTCACCTTGAAGCCATGACATCTACTCCCACACCATTAAAGTGACGGAATTACTTTGTTCTCTTCAGGGCAGACCTTTAGGGGAAGTGCCAACTTCCTTCCTCCACCATCACTCCTGTCACCTGTGATTAAGTCATTCAATATTTACCTAGCCATGCCTGTGCTAAGCACTGGAAAATAGAGATGTATTATCACTCTCTGACGCAGACTGGCAACTACAGTACATACTGCTGGAGCCCGTGCACCCCACGTTCAATGTCCTACCATCGTTGAGGACCTTAGAGATTAAATCCATTTTACAACTTCCCCAAGTGGTAGTCCAGGCTGTTTTGAACTTCTCCAGCTATGAGCCCAGGGCAGCTGCTTGCTCCTGCTACCACTTCCCTGCCATATCCTCAGCAACTGGCACCAGTCACATCCCTCTCACTAGTGATGCCTCAGGGAGCCTTCTGGGGAGAGACTCAAATACCCATTAGGCCAGCAGTTCTTAAAATGTGATTGGCCCTCAGACCCCTAGGGATTCCCAAGACCCTTTTGGGGGTCCATAAGGTCACGATTATTTTCATAATAATACTAAGCATTATTTTCCTTTTTCACAGTGTCAACATTGACGCTGACAGTGCAAGAACACTGTGGGTAAACTGCCTTAGTATAAATCAGCAGTAGCCCAAACTGTACCAACAATCATCGCAGTCTTCACCACCATGCACTGGCACTTTAAGAAATCTCCCCGATGAAGCAGTAAAAAAAAAATGTTAATTTTATTAAATCTTAAAATACTTTAGTGACAAGTCTTGTCAACATTCTGTGTGATGAAACTGGGACGTATGCATAGAACACTTCTGCCGTACACTGAAGTTAACAGTGTCTCAAGAAAAGCACTCAGACGATCCTTTGAGTTGTGAGCTGAATTAGCTGCTTTTTCATGGAGCACTTTTTTTTTTTTTTTTTTTTTTTTTTTTTTTTTTGTCTTTTTAGGGCCACACATGTGGCATATGGAGGTCCCCAGGCTAGGGGTTGAATCAGCTACAGCTGTCGGCCAACATATACAGCCATAGCAATGCAGGACTTGAGCTATGTCTGCGACCTACACCACAGCTCATGGCAACACCGGATACTTAACCCTCTGAGCGAGGCCAGGGATCAAACCTGGGTCCTCATGGATGCTAGTCAGATTTGTTTCCACTGAGCCACAACAGGAACTCCTTTCATGGAAAGCATTTACTGTAAAGAATGATTGCCAGACAAACCATGGTTATCAGACTTGGGTATCTGGCAGATCTTTTCTCAAAAAGGAACAGTCTGTCACTAGTGAAAAACCTGGCAGTATTTGTTGCCAATGATATAATTCAAGCTTTCAAGTGAACATTAAAATTTTAGAAAACTTGTATCAGCTTCCCCAAACATAAAACAAACTTTTTTTTATTGAAACCATCATGATTTTTAATAATAAATAATGAAATGTGTTGATATTTAGAACATCCCACACAGCTCAGTAAGTCATTTTCCAAATGACCAACGCATGATGTTATAAATTTATCTGTGAATTGGAGCTCCTGTCGTGGCGCAGTGGAAACAAATCCAACTAGGAACCATGAGGTTGCGGGTTCGATCCTTGGCCTCACCCAGTGGGTAAAGGATCTGGCAATGTTGTGCGCTGTGGTGTAGGTGGCAGATTCAGCTTAGATCCCAAGTTGCTGTGGCTGTGGTGTAGGCCTGCAGCTGTAGCTCTGATTCAACCCCTAGCCTGGGAACCTCCATATGCCGTGGGCGCAGCCCTAAAAAGCAAAAAAAAAAAAAAAAAAAAATTATCCCTAAATATAAGATCCAACCAAAGTGCAATACCACCAATGTGTACCAAAAGGTTATTGATAGGGTTTCGAGTAAAATGGATTTTACAACTAACGCTTAAAAGAATACCATCTGGCAAGTGTTGATGTATCAAAGAAGAATATCCACAATTACCTGAAAAGGCTACAAATGCCACTGTAAACTGTAAACTGCACTGGTCCACTTATATGTGGATCAAAAGATAGCTTACTACAGTATTACATGATCCAAGGCTGGGTCAATCTAAGGAGGCAGAATTATAATACACAGGAACCTAGCATACAATGGGCTAAGTTATGACCTTTCAACTTTGCAGACCCTTGTCTTATTTAAGGGTTAACTGTATACTATTCTCCTTTCCAACTATGTGTCTGTGTGAGACTAGACTTTTTTTCACATATAGTACTTCAAACAACAAATACACAGCAACAGATAGAAAGCACAAGTAGATTTTGAGAATCCAACTGTCCTCTATCAAGCCTGATATTAAAGAAATTTGCGAAAATGTATAACTGCCATACTCTCACTAATTTGGGGAGGTGAATATAGTGACTTTTTTTCTTTTTAGGGCTGCACCTTTGGCATATGGAAGTTCCCAGGCTAGGGGCTGAAATGGAGCTACAGTTGCTGGCCTATGCCACAGCCACAGTGCAAGATCCGAGCCGCATCAGCCACCTACACCACAACTCACAGCAACACCAGATCCTTAACCCAGTGAGTGGGCCAGGAATCGAACCCACATCCTCATGGATATTAGACAGGTTCTTAACCTGCTAAGCCACAACAGGAACTCCCAGTTTCCATTTTAATATGGTGAGTATTGACAGATATTACCCACTCTACCAGAAGCTTTTTGATCTTCAAACCCTACTGTCAAGGGGTTCTAGGACCAAAGTTTGAGAATTGCCCCACCAGACCATGAGTTTCCCTAGATCCACAGAGTATCATTGTGTATCCTGAACCTGGTGCACAAAAAAAGTCACTAGCAAATGTTTATCAAATGCCAACGCTATGCTTGAGGCTATGCCAGGCACTGGGGATTTAGAATTGAAAAAGATAGCCACTCCCCTTGGCTGATAATAACTGTATCCCACGGATCCTGGGGGCAGAGCTTCAGTGCCTGCCCGCTTGCATCTTTCGCAAGCGTCCTATCCTAATAAATCTATTTCTTGCCTAAAAAAAAAAAGAAAAAAAGAAAAAGATAGGCCCTGGCATTCTGGAGAACTCACAGACCACTAGGCAAACAGGTATAACAACAGTCATAACAGGGACTATGCCGAGACAGACTGTTAGGAGCTTGCCCCAAGAATAAGCATTTATTACATGCAGAGGGTGGGAAGGGAAGAGGCTAGGGAAGCCTCCTCAGAAAAGTTGACACGGTCTGAGTCTTTACAGCCACCAGGAATCAGCCAAGGGAAGGGCATTTTAGGGATATATAACAGAATGTATAAAGCGGTAGCTTTGGTGTTCCCATGGTGGCACAACCAGATCAGCCGTGTCTCTGCAGCACCAGGACTCATGTTCAGCCCTAGCCCAGCACAGTGGGTTAAAGGATCCAGTGTTGGTGACCAAAAATGAATTAAAAAAAAAAAAATGGTGGTAACTTTTAAGAAAAGCTTGGTGATTTCTAGCTCCTGCACTTAGCTCAGTATGAATGCTACATGAAGTACAAATCTGTGTGCTGAGAGTGAGGTTGGAACTGAAAGGAGGTAGGGCTAGAGAGGTAGGCAGGTGCCAAAACAAAGGGCCTGATACACCATATTAAGAAATGTGACTTTTACTGGCAAAAGAGGGAGGGCGAAGGGAGGGGCTTTTGGAGCATCTTAGGGTCCTACTTGTACCAACTTTTTCAAAGATCTTTGTGTAACAAGGTCGAGGAGAGTTGGGGGAGTCAGGAGTTCACAACAGACCCAGGCAGGAGGTAATATAAGGAGCTGCCTGAGGAGGAGACTTCAGTGGAAGAAGCTCATTTGTAGGAGCAGAACCTACAGGATCAAGGGACTGTGGGAAGTGAGAGGTCTGGCACTGGCTACAGGGTGGATGGAAGACTCTTCCAAGAGTTTGGGGAGAACAGGGAGATGGAGTGAACACCAGCGGGCGGTGGGGCCGGTGGACCGGGAGGTGGGTGAGGAGGGGACAGAGGTCAAGTTTGTTCCATGTGTAGCATCGGTCCACTAAGCAGATCTAAATACATTTCCGCCCCCACCTCCCCTGGCCGTGGACCTATGGTTCCCACGGTTCCCACCCAGCCAGCAAAAGCCAGGCCTCCCGCCCCCCTGCCCCTGGGGAGCGAGGCTTCCTCTGCCTACCCTGGTCTCCCCTCCCCCCACCCCAAGGCGGCTCTCCACTTCCTCTCCCCTCACCCCACCCCAAGGAAAAAGCGAAAACAAACAGCCTCGCACGGGTGCCTCCGATTTCCCGACCCTAGGCCACGGCTCCCGGCTCCGGGAGCTGTTTCTGGCGGCCTCGGTCAGAGGGAACATCTCACCCCCAGCTCCAGACGCCCAGCAGCTCCGTAACTCTTGCCCTCGCCCCTGCCTTCCTTGCCCCATTCCGGCCCCGCCTCCCCACGGGAAACATCCCAAAAAAGGGCAGAAAAGAAATTTCAGCGTAAAGTTGGCCCACAGGGGAAGGGAGGAGAGTCCGCAGGGAGAAGGGGAGGAGAATGGAAGGAGAAGGGAGGGCGCACAGGGAAGCTAGGGGAAATCGGGATGGGTGGGGGTGAGTGGGGGGCGGGCGGTGGGGCCGGTGGACCGCGAGGCGGGGTGAGGAGGGGGACGGAGAGCGACTCGTCCCGGGTGGGGGTGGGGATGGGGGCGGGGAGCGCGGGTCCGGCGGGGCAGAAGTGGCCGCGGAAAATATGCGGGGCACGTGGGGGGCGGGGCGGGCTGGGCGCGGATCCGGGTTCTGCGTGCTCGGCGATGGTAGAGGAGGGGCCCTGGCTCCAGGGGCAGGGGCTGGAAGGGGAAGCGAGGGGAAGAGAGGTCAGGCCCGCCCTCGGGGGCAACAAGCCGGTCCTCGCTCCGAAGGGCTGCCGGGGCTCTGGGCTCGCCTCCTACCTCAGTTTCCCCAAGTCTCTGGTAAGACTCTCCACTATCACCACCATGTCCGTAGCAAAAACCCAGCATCTGGGACTGGGGTAAACTGAGGCACTCAAACTGCGGAGGAGCCCCGCCTCCCAAGAGACATTTAATCCGAGGGGATTTACAGGAAACTTCTAAATTAAGGGCAGCGGCTGCTGCAGTTGAGGGGGGGCCTTTTGGTCCCTGCGCTTGGGGCAGCTGCCGTGAGCTCAAGCCCTGAAATAGCCTCAGGGGCCCCAGCCGCAGCTGCCACCGGGCCAGGCTGTCACTCAGAAGAAGCACGGAGCCCCCTGCCCCAAGGTCCCCTCCCTTCCACAGCGCTAGTGTCTTTCTCAGCAGACCGTCCAGCTACTTTCCCTTCCGACGGCTGGGGGGGATGGGGTGAGGGAGAGGCGGAGCCCTAGGGGGCGGTTCCGAAGGGGTGGGCGTAGGGGGTGGCCGCGCCCCCCCCAACCCTGCTGTGCTTCTGCCCCTACAAGGTTTGGGCTGCAATGGGGGAGGGTCCTGGCCCCCGGCTCCGCCCGGTCCCTCCCAGCCTTTTAGGCGCCCGCGCGGCTGGGACGTCCCAGCCCCGCTAGGTCCTCCTCGTCCGCCACCCGTGCGCCCAGTCAGCACAGCCAGTCCCGTTCGCCCGGTCCACACTGCCCGCCGGCCGGCCGGTCCCCAACAGCAACCATGGATGCCATCAAGAAGAAGATGCAGATGCTAAAGCTGGACAAGGAGAATGCCATCGACCGTGCTGAGCAGGCGGAGGCTGACAAGAAGCAGGCTGAAGACCGCTGCAAGCAGGTGGGGGTCCCAGGCTCTGTGTAACCTCTGTCCCCAATCCGCAACAAGGGCAGCCTGTGCCACTCTGTGCTCCCCAGCCTCTGGCCTGCCGTCCAAGCCTCGCTACCATCCAGTGTGGGGGCTGGGCCTTCACAGTACCCCCAGGGCCCTAGCCAGAGCTACACTTCATCTCACCCACCCTCGTCCGAGGAGCCCCAGTCCCCTAATTTCCACTCCTCCCTTTACAGAGCCATGATGGGCCTTGCTCCTTGGGGCTGGAAGCTTTCTCTCTACTCCCACCAGTTCCCTCCCACACCCCTAGCTGCCCTGACCCTCCTCTGCTATCCCTCTTCCTCTCTGTCAGCCTCTATATATCTCTTAGTACCCCTCACACACACCCCTGCCTCCTGCCTGGGCCTGGGCCTGGCTGACTGAGGCATCTCTCTCCCAGCTGGAGGAGGAGCAGCAGGCCCTCCAGAAGAAGCTGAAAGGGACGGAGGATGAGGTGGAAAAGTATTCCGAATCAGTGAAGGATGCCCAGGAGAAACTGGAGCAGGCTGAAAAGAAGGCCACCGACGTGAGTGTGAACCTGGGGGGACAGTAGGAGACTCAGTGCTTTGGGAGGGGTTCCAGACATGGGGATGAGAGGGACTTTCACCATCAGGACAGAGACGGTTTCCTCTCAGGAACGCAGGCCAGGGCAAGCTTGCACAATTAATCCAAGACAGTGGGTAAATCAAAACCACTTACCACTTCCCCCTGAGAACACAACATTTTAATTCCATTTGGTTCCAGCTCTTAGAAGGCACAGTGATCAAGCAGTGAGTCATCGCGGGGGCGGGTGGCACAAGAATTTACCATCCACCTCAACTAATCTTCCAGCTGAAGATGGAGAGGAGACTGAAGCTACATTTGTGGGGTATGGGGTGTGGGTGGAGGTGCTGTTAGGCAGGAGGAGGGGAGAGGAATCCACAGATGGGCCTTGACTTGAGTTACACTGCTGGGGGGCCATTAGAAATTCCCTGGCCTTGACCTCTGGCTCCAGTGGCCCTGCTGTGTACTGGCGCCCCAGCTCAGGTTCTAACGGTCCCTCATTTACCCTCATTAAGCTGTCAGTCTTGAGACCATGCCAGGCCACAGGGCAGAGGGACAGGGCCACTAATGCCAAGGCAACCACCTTGGCAGCTCCTGTTCACTCTGAGATTTCTCTGCCCACCTCACACCCCCTAACCAGACTTCTCTACCTCCTGTTCTTCCCAGCCCCCACCTTAAGGTAGGAGAACAGCCATAAGACTTTGGCAATGGTACTTTCTCTGCCTCAGGTTCCCCATTTGCCTTCCACCCAGGATTGTTTAAGATGAGCCTGTGGTTGGGTGGATGCAGGGATTAGCACGAGCATGGTCTGAACGGCCGAGATGAAAGAAGACACTACGGTTTGTGTTGACCATTAGCCGTGCTCCCCATCCCCCCAAGCCCCCCAAGATTGGTTTCTCTGACCTCCAGCCTTTGGTTTTTGTTCTTCACCAGTCCTGGCACTTGGGAGGGAGCTGCCCTGCAGCTGCTAGTGAAGATGGCCCCGGGCATCTGACAGTCTATAAATAACCAAGGCCCAGTGCAGCTGGAGGCAGGACTGGAAATCCAAGGAGCTGAGTGGGGGCTGGAGGGGAGCTGGGGAGGCCAGGGACAGAGCTAGGGAAGCAGAGAGGCAGTGTGAGGAGTAGATAAGAAACTGCCCAAATTTATTGTGTGACCTTGAGCACAGCACTTAACTTACACAGTGCCTCAGTTTCCCTTTACTCTCTTGCTTCCCACTAGTCCAGTGGGGACAGCAGTGCCTGTCCTGTGGTTAGAGAGTAGCATCCAGAACTGGGAAGAGCTTAAGAAGCAGAAAATGGCAAAAGTCAATCCTGTGATGCAGGCCCTAGGATCTCCCAGATTCTCCAGTCATTTGTCACCCCACTACTATGAAGCGAGTCTTTTACAGACCTTCATCTCTCTCTCTAGAATAGACCTCCTGTGTCCCCCAGAGTCATTCTTCCCAACCCCCAGTGCTGTCCCCAGAATCCTTCCACACTGAGTCATCCGGCCCTGTGCCCAGGATGGGCTCTTGTCACTCTAGGTGGCTTTCAGCACCTGAAGGATAAGCTGCAACTACTTTCTATATATGGTGCTGTTTCCTCTGCCCTCTGGTATCACTCAGGACCTGCTTTCTACCCCCTCTGCCCCCAGAGCTGCCACCCATCTCTTCCCTTTCACTCTCTCCTTCCTGTACACTGGTCTGTTCTCCTTTCCAATCTCAAATTTCAAGGTCCCTATGTTTTTGTCTTTGAGGGAGAGACAAGGGATAACCTAATATTTATGAGGTGTGGATTCTGTGCAGGCAATGTGCATAAGTGCTTTCTGCATATTATTTTATTATTTCCCAAGGTTGACTTATCATCAGAATCACCTGGAAGATTAAAAAAAAAAAAAAAAATGGACGATTTCTAAGACTCTGCTCTGGAGATCTCAGTTCAGTGGCTCCAGCATGGAGATAGAGCACCTGTTTCTAACAGCCACCTCCCATATGGTCCTCTTAACCCACTATTAAAAGCACTGCATTATCTGAGAATAGCCTACAAAGGAGGAACTGCTATTGTTAACTCTGGTTTAGAAGGAAGAAATTGAGGGTTAGTGAGGCCAAATCTGTTGCCCAAGGTCACACAAGCGTTGAGTGGCTGAGCCCTGGCTCAAAGACAACAGTCTGACTCAGAGCTGATGTTCTTAAGACCAAACTGCAGCGCTTCTCTCATTTTCCTTCCTTGGGGCCCTTCTTGCTCTGTCCTTTTTCTCAAGGCATCATCAATTTCTGTGGACCTTCTCCAAAACTTCCACGGTTTTGCCTCTATACCGCAGGATCAGGGGCTGAGTATCTGCCACTCGCACTGCCCTTGCACTGCCCCCAGTTGCCTCTGGCCTTGGCAGGGAGCCCCTTGCTACAGCCATGGATGTCCTATATAGGCCTGGCTTGCCTCCTGAGCCTCTCGCTGGGCGTCTGCCTGGCAGCCAGTGACGTCAGGGAGCTTGATTCTGGGATTGGCTATTTTTAGCAGCACTGCGGTCTGGTTGGCCTGATTCTTCTCCACCCCTTACCTGGGCCAGGCTCTGTGTGGAGTCAGGGCTGCCTCAGACCTGGTCCCAGCACTTGGAGTGCTCTCAGGAAGGACAGAAGGACCAGTTGCAGATAACCATTGGGAGACTATGCACAGTGCCAGAGGAGGCCCTGGAGCAGGGAGTGAAGCTTGTTCAGAAGTGTATAACGGGCTGGAGCACAGAGTCTGTGCAAAGATGATTGGTTAGGGGAAAAATAGGTTGAAAGTCTGGAGGCCAGGAAGCCCAGGCTCATTCTAACAAGAGTCTTAACCATCCTCCGAAGCCTCTCTGATCCTCATCCAAGGCAAACCCTTTCTGACCTCTGACCTTTGACTCACAGGCCGAGGCAGATGTGGCCTCCCTGAACCGCCGCATTCAGCTAGTAGAGGAGGAGCTGGACCGGGCGCAGGAGCGTCTGGCCACAGCCCTGCAAAAGCTGGAGGAGGCCGAGAAGGCAGCTGATGAGAGTGAAAGGTGGGCAAGGGGGTTCCTCAGAGGGTGGGCCAGGGAGGGGGCTGGGAGCCTGTTTCTGCTGGTCCTGACCCCACCCCCACCCCGCCTCTCAGAGGAATGAAGGTCATTGAAAACCGAGCCATGAAGGATGAGGAAAAGATGGAGCTGCAGGAGATGCAGCTGAAGGAGGCCAAGCACATCGCTGAGGATTCAGACCGCAAATATGAGGAGGTGAGGTGACAGCCCTGCCCAGCTTCCTTCTCACTCACAAGTCCCAGACAGCCCCAAGGCATTCACCCTGATCTCCTCCCCCCCCCCCCCGCCCCCACAGGTGGCCAGGAAGCTGGTGATCCTGGAAGGAGAGCTGGAGCGCTCAGAAGAGAGAGCTGAGGTGGCTGAGAGGTAAGGACACCCCACGGTAGCAAGCGAAACTCGGCCTCAGTCCACAGCCATGGGGCTCTCTGCACTGTAGGGAGGAGTTTCCCAGGCGTGGGCCACAGGGACGGGTCCTGCCTCTGACCCCTACCCGCTGCCCCCAGCCGAGCCAGGCAGCTGGAAGAGGAACTGCGAACCATGGACCAGGCCCTCAAGTCCCTGATGGCCTCAGAGGAGGAGGTAGTCACCTCTCTGGACCTTTCTGGGCAATGACGCCTTCTCTCAGCTCACCTTCCCCTCCATCTCAGGCTGCTCTCTCCCACCTGCTGGGGGTCGGGAAGGGCCTGGGGCTTCCAAACTCTACCTGCTGTCACTCTCACAACTTTGCTCTTCTCTTCTCTCCTCCACCCCTCCCCCACTGTGCCACCTCCACTGTCTCCCTCACTGTGCCCTCACACTCCACCCTGCCACACACCCCCTGCAGTAAATGTGGGGACCTAGAGGAGGAGCTGAAAATTGTTACCAACAACTTGAAATCCCTGGAAGCCCAAGCGGACAAGGTAGAGGGGGGTAGAGGGGCAAGTGAGGATGGGGTCCTTCAGGGGAGGGCGGCGATGGGCCCAGGCAGGGCGGGGCTGGGTGTTCGATGGAGGCAAGATCAGGAGTAGCCTGTGGGGCTCAGTGGAGAAATGAAGGCCTTGTGGAGGCGATGTACTGATGGCATGTGTCTGTTCCTAAAAGTATTCCACCAAAGAGGATAAATATGAAGAGGAGATCAAACTGCTGGAAGAGAAGCTAAAGGAGGTGAGAATCCTTCGAGCCCCCCAATTCCCGCCAGAGACCTCCTGTGCCAGGGGATCCGGGGCAGGGATGGAAGAGCAGCGTGACTTAAGAAGTAGTGTCTGGAAGGGCCTAAACGTTGTCACTTTCCCCATCTTGCCTTCACACCCAGGCTGAGACCCGAGCAGAGTTTGCCGAAAGGTCGGTGGCAAAGTTGGAGAAAACCATCGATGACCTGGAAGGTAAAGGGGATGTGCCCCATACCCCCAGACCTTTTAAAATAGGTTTGTGCTCCCCATGACTGGCAGGCTGTCCCTCATCTTCCCATCCCATGATATCTGCCAACCATACATCAGGGTGGAACCACCGAGGGGTCTGTATTTCCCATCCAAGTCCAGTGCTTCTCAAACTTGAGTGTACACGAGAATGCCCCAGAGAGTTTTTAAAACAGATTCCCAGGTCCTGCTCCAAAGTGACTGCTCACTTCAAGCTGGAGAATCTGTGTGTCTCCCAAGCCCCCTGGTCATGCCAATGCTGCTGGTCCTCAGACCACACTCTGAGCAACGCTGATCTAGACAGGTCCTGGCTCCAAGTACAACACAGGAGAGCTATCTCACAGAGACTTCTTTATTAAATAGAGAGCTGTTTGGTTTAATTTCTAAGTTTTCATGACAACAGTCATGGAAAATAGGATTTTAAGCTAGATTTGGTGAAAACAAAACAGCCAGGAATAGGCTAGTCTGTATCTACTTCTCACTGTTATCAACATTGCACCTAAAACTGTCTTTTCCTTTTTATTCTATGAAAACCCTTTCAATTTCATAATTCCCCTGTCTCTTGCTTCCAGCCTTCTCAGGCAAGCCTCAGTTTTCTTCCCAACTTTAGGACTTCAGACCTTTCTAGCTCGAATGCCCTCTCCTTGAAGCAGGCTCTCCTGCTTATGCCCCAGGGCCCTGGGGGAGGCAGGAGCTCCTAGGGGAAGCACCAGTTTGGGGTGCAAAGGAGGACAAAAGGGACAGGGGTACAGAGAGGGTAGGAGGGGCCCTGACGGCTGTCCAGCCTGTCCTCTGGCCTGTCTCTCTCACTCCATCTTCGGCCACCTCTCTCTGATTCTTGTTCTTCCTTTCCATCACCCTCTCTCCTTCCTTTTCTCTTTCCCTCCATTCCCTCTCCCCACACTCCCACCCGGCCCCCCTCCCCTGAACCCCCCCAGACGAAGTCTACGCCCAGAAGATGAAGTACAAGGCCATCAGCGAGGAGCTGGACAACGCGCTCAATGACATCACCTCCCTCTGAGCCCCTCACAGTGTGGCCCCCTCGGCCCCTTCTCTCCTCTCCTTCCCTTTCTCTCTATGGGGAGGGGGGCAAGCAGAGGAGCAAAAACTGCCAACATTGCACAGCCTAGGCTGGACGCAGCCTAGGAGAGCCCCTGTCACGTCTGCCACCCACTCTGGCACTTGCTTCATCCTCCTATATCCACCCACTCCCCCCTCCACTCGCCAGCCTCTCTCACTCTCTGCTGCTTAATAAACTCAACTTGGTCTCTATGCTGTTTTCCTGCCCTCCAGAGAGCACATCCATCGCCCCCCTCAGAGCACTGGTTCACCGCTGAGACACTGCCTCCTTTGAGCACCCCTAATCTTGTGACCCCTTCCCCACTGAGCTCACCCACAAAGCACCCACTCCGGAAGCCCCTCTGCACAGGCACTCCCACTCTGACTCTCGCTGCTGCATGTGGGCACGTGTAACTGCATCGGCCACCAAGGGCCCTTCTGCAGACCCAGGCATGTCGCTGCCCTGCGAGGGCTCAGCTGCCATTCCAAGATCTAAAGGAATGACTGGAAGGGAAGTGGGGCGGTGAGGTGCAGGGAGGGGCAAGAAGGCTGTGCAAGGTCTGGGATGAAGTCTGGAAAAACACTGGATGCCAGCAACGTGGGGCTTTTGCTACAGGTCTGTTTTCTGCCTTGAGTCTGTCTGTCTGTCTGACACTCCCTTTTCCTGGTTCAGTCTTGCTCTTTCTTCCTGTCTCCAACTCTCTTAAACCTTCTAAAGAAGGAGAGTAAATTCATTTAGGACTCAGGCCTTCCCAAAGCTTTGAGGCGTCCCCCCATCTGTCCTGGTCAGTCCATCATTTGCCCCAGCCACGGGTCCTCAGACCCCTGAGTGCTTGTGACCTCCTGTGCCTCCAACCCACTCCGTGCTTATTTGTCACGCCCCCCGTCCGTACCTCCCCATGTTTCTCCCCTCGTGTCTCCCCTCCCCCTGCTCACGGTTGCTTCCCCTCACAGAGACCTTGGCCAGTGCCAAGGAGGAGAACGTGGAGATTCACCAGACCCTCGACCAGACCCTGCTGGAGCTCAACAACCTGTGAGGGCTGGTCCTGCCCTGAGCCAGGCTATAGTTGCCTCCCCAGCCAATAAACCTGTTGGTACCAGCATCATGGGGCCCTTTAAACTTTTCTTTGGTGTTGGCGATGGTGATGGTTGTTTTCCAAAGTAGAGGCTGAGAGGATGCCTGAGGGGAACAGTGGAATTGGAAGGACCCCTGAGTGCGCCAAGGGGTAAGGGCGCTGGGCTCGCTAAGGAGGGGCTGTGTACAGGCTCCGTGAAGCAGAGAAGCCCGGCAGGGCTGGGAGCATCCTGGCCCTTATTCCCCACAGGGCGAAGGAGCTGCCGTCAGTGGCACTGCCCCATTCCAGCAGGCACATGGGCCAAACACAATTGGAAGGCAAAACCGCAAAGCTTCGCAGATTCTACTTGAGCAGGGGTGAAATTCTAAAAGCCTCAATGTGATTTGAAGCCTAGAGGCTGAGCCTGCTCTACCTCCAGACACATACACTGCATAACACATGCACACACACATACACACACCATTCCAACACTATCAGTCATTTCTGCCCGCTTCCTGATAATGTCTTACGTTAGGCAGAATTAAGTCCCCCCACCAAAGATGTCCACACCCTAATCCTATGAAATGTTGTCTTACACAGGAAAAGGGAAAACAAACAAACAAAAAAATAGAGTTCCCTTCGTGGCTAAGTGGTTAACGAATCTGACTACGGTCCATGAGGATGCAGGTTCAGTCCCTAGCCTCGCTCAGTGTGTTAAGGATCCGGTGTTGCCACGAGCTGTGGTGTACGTCACAGAGCTGTGGTGTACATCACAGATGCGGCTTGGATCTGGTGTTGCTATGGCTGTGGCGTGAGCCAGCAGCTGTAGATCCGATTCAGCCCCTGGCCTGGGAACCTCCATATGTTGTGGGAACAGCCAAAAGACAAAAAAGAAAAACAAAAGGAAAAAAAAAAAAGGAAACGTAAAGGTACTTTGTAAACTAAGGATTTTGAGATGGGGAGATTATTAACTGGGTAGGCCCAACATAATCACAAGGGTCCTTAGAAGAGAGGCAAGAAAGTCAAAGGCAATTGTAGGAGATGTGACAATGGAAGCAAGAGATTGGAATGATGCAAGGAAGGGGCCACAAGCCAAGGAATGCTTGGCTTCTAGAAGCTGAAAAAGGCAAGAAGATACTCTCCCCTCAAGAGTGTCCAGAAGGAACCAGCCCTGCCCACACTCTGACTTTAGTCCTTAAGATTCACTCTGGACGTCTGACTTCTAGAACTCTAAGAGAATTCCCATTACCATTAAGTCTGTGGTGGCTGTTACAGCAGCTATAGGAAATGAATACACCATCCTTTTGATTTGGGGAACAAGGGTGCCTACCACGTATTTTATTATAAATATTTACTTTAAAAAAAAATCCTTGGAGGTTAAAAAGAAAGTAGTGTTACAGGCAAGACAGGGTGTCCAGTTCCCCCTCAGATTCTTCTGGCTGGCTTCTCTGCACCCTCTCCAAGTTGCAGGCCTCTAGGCAACAGTCTCGGTGACCTCTGCTGGGTGGTAGCTAACACCCCCTTTGGTTCCACTTGAGTGTCTACACAGGGAAATCGAATCAGAAATCTCACCAGGAATGAGCTCATTTGCATGCAATCTGCGTGAAGCTGTTCTGGACTCCGCTTGGGTTGGTGGGGGCTGTACCTGAGGAAGAGGGTGGATATAATACCTTTGCTGCCTTCTCATTTGCACAAGGAGGACGACACTGGTAACAGCAAAGAGGAGGCCAAAAACCAGGGCCAGGATGTCACCTGGAGGGAGGAGGGGAGAGGCTGCCTCAGGGAGTCAAAAGGAGTCTGCTTCCACCTGCCCCCCACCCCTGCCCCAAGTTCTCCAGCTGCCCCAGTGTCTCAGAATTCAGCAGAGACCAGAAAAGGGGTGGGGATGGATACACAAGAAGGGGCAAGATAAGCACCTATTTTCTTTCCTAAAAAATCGAAGTAAAAGAGGTTGTTTGGGAAGGAAGATGCTAAGAGATTTCATTCTGACCAACTCTCGCCCTGGGGACAACGGGGAACCCCCCACACCTTGATCTGATACTATCCTATTGGGGTTGGAGGTCTGTTCTGCAGAGAAGGAGAGGAAGCAGCCATGGTCCTGACCAGCCTCTGGGGCTGAATGGTGCCAAGGGGTGTCCCCAACCTCAGGAGCCAGAGGAGGGACACAGACTCACCCGCAGCGAGACAGGAATTCAGGTGGACTGAAGAGAAAAGGGAGACATTAGAGCCGGGGACTGTGATCACCAGTGACAGACCAAGGAGGACACGTGGGAGGAGGGGAACATGGCATTATGGGACAGCAGACAAAGCTGCACCTGGCTCAACGGCCCTAGGGCTGCTGTCCACCTCAGTGGAGAAGGAGGCCTCGATTATTCGCCCATTCAAAGGTTGTGTTGCTCGGAAGTTCAGCTGTAGCCGAGAGTCGTCAGGTCCCCACAGGGAGTCTGAGAGCGTGTGGAGCTGGGGAGGTCAGCAGACCAAGACACAGAAGCAAAAGGGTCACAGGCTTAGAGCCAGCATCTCAGAGCTCCACCATCCACAACCCCCTCTTTCCCCCCAACACCCCATCATCTCTTTATGCCTCCTCTTCCTCACCTCATCCTAGACCCCTTTCCCCCTCATCCCCCAGGACACCCGCACGTCCCAACCCCACCTGCTTAGCACTCAGCTTTACTGTCTCGTTGAACACAGTCCAGACGACGCCCTGGGCACAGGGGGGTGTGGTGAGAGACCCCTCATATCGGAAGTAGCGGTTGAGGTCGGAGGGCAACAGTGCAGATACGTCCAGTCCTGGGACCCAAGTCTCTGAGTCTGTGGAGAGGACCTGGGCTGGAGTCTCACTGAGACTGGCCCCCACGCAGCAAAGCTTTGGGATGCAGAGATACATTCTTATGTCCCAGAAGCCAAGCTGACTCAGCTCCCTGAGGCCTCTCCACATGAAGTGTTTCCCTTCCCACAACTCAGCACAAGACGTGACTCAGAAGAAAAGAAAGGGCTGTGGGGCTTACAGAGTGAGAGAACTGCTCCCCTGGCAGTCTTCCCTCTTACTTTGCATACTGGGATAACAGGCCAGGTTGCAGATTTAAGCCCAGAGGGAATCAAAAGAGAAAATGAGCTGAATAACGTGTAAATAAATATTTATGACTATAAACGACAGACAAAAAAACTCAAAAAGTACGGTTCTCTCTAGCTGAACAAAACGTAAAGTACAGGAGGGGAAGTGAGGTTTAAAATGACCTGCAGTGACTGAGAAGGAAAAGAAGAACAAAAACATTTACAAACTTAGATATTTGATGCTTTTGAAGGAGAAATAGTTCTCAGAAAATGTTTAGCTCTTCAGACTCAACCCCTGAGTGCCAAACACTATTTTTTTGGTCTTAGGCTGTTTTTGTCCGGTTTTGGTTTCTGTTTGATTTTTAACCATAAAGCCTGTGGGCAGCAGTTTGCCTTTGCCTGTATTCAGCTTCACAGGTTTTTTTTTGTTTTTTTGTTTTTTTTGTCTTTTGTCCTTTTAGGGCCGCATCCCAGGCTAGGGGTCGAATCGGAGCTGTTGCCACCCACCTATGCCAGAGCCACAGCAACGCAGGATCCGAGCCATGTCTTCGACCTACATCACAGCTCATGGCAATGCCAGATCCTTAACCCACTGAGCAAGGGGAGGGATTGAACCCACAACCTCATGGTTCCTAGTCGGATTTGTTAACCACTGCGCCACGAGGGGAACTCCCCTCAGCTTCACAGTTATTATCAAGGTCACAGGTAGCCAATTCACACTAAAACCAGGGAGCCCCTCTCCATCCTCAGACCTGAGCATAGAGCAGTTCTTTATGAACAAAGGTATCAAGGGTAGTGGCCAGAACGACAAACTGACCTTCATCGGCGATTTCTCCCAAATGTGACAGCAACTGTTCATAGGCACTGTTTTCTTCTGGGCCTTCCTAGAAGATGACAGTACAAGACAGGTGAATAACATATATATAGGGTCACAGCTATCATGACCAATCATGGTTAGGCCTTCAGGGCTTCATGAATCCTATCATGACCTATCAACATCAGTATTTTTTTCTTCCCTGCACATTGCCCTGAACCACCTTTGTCTCCACCCACCTGCCCTAAAAAATAAAGACCAAAAAAAAAAAAAAAAAAAACACCTGGTTTTGCCTTCCATGTGTAATTCAAAGAGAAGAAAAAAATACCATTAAAAAAAAAAAAAAAGGCAGAGTTCCCGTCGTGGCTCAGTGGTTAACGAATCTGACTAGGAACCATGAGGTTGTGGGTTCAATCCCTGCCCTTGCTCAGTGGGTTAAGGATCTGGTGTTGCCATGAGCTGTGGTGTAGGTTGCAGACGTGGTTCGTATCCCACGTTACTGTGGCTCTGGTGTAGGCTGGTGGCTACAGATCCGATTGGACCCTAACCTGGGAACCTCCATATGCCGCAGGAGTGGCCCAAGAAATGGCAAAAAGACCAAAAAGACCAAAAAAAAAAAAAAAAAAAGGCTTGTTGTGGCTCAGTGGGTTAAGAACCTGACTAGTATGCATGAGGACAGGGGCTCGATCCTTGGCTTCACTCAGTGGCTTAAGAATCCAGTGTTGCCGCCAGCTGCAGACACACGACTCAGATCTGGCATGGCTGTGGTGTGGGCCAGAGCTGTAGCTCTGACTCCACCCCAAGCCCAGGAACTTCCATATACATTAGGTGTGGCCCTGAAAAGAAAAAAAAAAAAAAGAAAGAAAGAAAGAAAAACAGCAAAAATTTAATTTAAAGAAAAAGGCTTGAAGGTGAAGTGGGCTACCCCAGTCCTCCCCTATTCCTCAGCATTGAGAATGCCGAGGAAACACAAAATCTTATGTATTATTACTCAAGGTCACTTTATTCTTACTCTGCAAACTGACCTAACTAAGCAGACTAGCTCTCAAACTGGAGGAGGAGGAAAAGAATGGCAGGCCACTTGACTCTGGTACAAGGCTTTCATTAATGGGCTCTAGTTACTTTTCCAGTCTCACTCATCACCACCTCCACACACATTCCATGGTCCCACCAGAGAGAAGCCCAATAAACTCTGTATTCCTGTTAGCTTTGCATTCACCTTAATAATTCACCTTAATTGTGGGGCCAGGACATGCTACTTCCACGGCACTTCTCTGAACTTTGGGCTATAAGGCTGGCTTTAAGGAGTCAGGAAGGAAATGAGCCTAACAGGTGTCTCACCATTCCACCCTCCTTTTAGCCTCCTCTAATCACTGCGTATGCAGCTTGATCAGTACAAGTCCAAAGAGGTTACTAAATGTTTCTCTAGACTCTATTGCATTTTGCAAAGGGGAAATTATGGGTTATATGAGTATTAGAGAAATGACTCTTCCTGATGTTCATTCTACTGCCTCTGCTGTTACCCAAATGGGCCATATACTGAACTCTGCAGGTACTGTTCATTCTGGATGAGTATCTCCTTTTCTTTCCCACTAGTGAGGCTTCAAGTTTCACCTCCTCTGCGACGCCTTCCCTAACCACTTCTACTCTCTGTCCTGTGTACATGTTTATCCTGCCAGCCTCCCTCACTGGCTGTGGGCTCCTTAGAGAAAAAGAACTCACAGTTTCTTAACTTATTTGTGGCCCAGTGCCTGGCTCGCAGGTGTTGAATGAAAGAACTGATGAGTAATGATGATGATAACCAGGTGTGGGGAAGGGGCGGCCAAGAGACACTGTGCCCGGGTCGGGCGTGGGGAAGAGGGGTTGGGGGGTGTTCCAGGGCTGGTACCTGCAGAAAGGCTGCCAACACGGCCAAGCCCCTCGGGCGCCCCAAGGCCTCGTCAATTTTGGCAAATGCAGTGCTGAGGTGAACCACATGGATCTGGAAAGGACACAGTAGGAGTGGGCAAAATCCCCTGCCCCGCGCCCCACCTCGACCCTCTCCCGGCAGCTGCGAGCTCACCTCAGCAGGGAAACGGTAACCGCCAACTGTATGTTCCGAACCCGGGCGCCCCGCAGACCCCCAGTGCAGATGCAACTGCAGGGCCCGGTACTCCTGCCCCGGACCCAGGGACAGTTCCAGCCCGGGAGGCAGACTCAGCTGCACTGCGTGAGGAGAGGTAGGCTGGCAGGTGAGCCGGGCCCGCCCCTTCCGCCCAGGAGCGCCAGCCCAACTCCCGAGCGCCTTCCCTCATCCCCAAAGAGTCTCCGCCCCCCCCGAGGCTCCGCCCCGAGACCGCCTCACCGGTGTGGCCATTGTTGCGCAGGCGCAGTTCTGGTTGTGGCGGGAGCTCGTAGCCAAGGAGTTCCAGCGGTCGCAGGGCGGGGCAAAACGCGGTGAGCTGTGGGCGGATATCTACCGGGGATTGAAAGCGGCCTGCGCAGGCTGGGGACACCTGGGGCCACGGCGGAGCGCCTGGAGTGGGAGAGGATGTACTGGAAGTCTGATGACGAGATCAAGAGCTTTTGAAGAAGCGCACTAGAAAAAGTGAGGGGTGGAGTCAGGAGGCATCGGGGCGGGAAATAAAAATGAGGGAAGTGGACGGAGACAGGCGGCGGGTGTAGGGACTGGCAGATGTTGATACAAGGAGGGGGAGGCGGGGATCGGCAGAGCTGAGTGCCTAGACTGGGTATGGGCAGGGAGTGGGTGTCTCACCTCCATAGCGCCAATGACTGTGGTCATCCCCTGCATAAATGAGAAGGATGAAGAGGCTGATCTTTGAGCCCAGTCCCTCCCAGCGGCCAGGAGGTGGGTCCCCCTCACTAGCAGGGGTTCCCAAACTCTTATCTTACAGAAGCAGGTAACAGAAATGCCTGACGCAGGCCAGGTGTAAAGCACAGTGTAAAGCACATTGCAGCCAAATATAAGGCCACAACTTGGTGAACCACACAAAGATCCTACTGGATCCAGAGATCCCAGTTTGCAACCACTGTGGTAAGGTCTGTTAAGTGGGTGGGGGCCTCAGTCCCTTTGCCCAGATTAGTAGACCGTCATTCTCCCTGCTCATCCCTCTTCTCTTTCTGGTCTCCATCTCTTTTCCCAAAGTTCCTTGATGGAGAGTCAAGGTACCAGATTCCCCTACCGGCTTTTTCCTCCTTCCCAGATCTATTTCATTTGTAGACTGAGGACTGAGGTGACCTCTATAAGCCCTTCCTGTTCTAACTCTGGTATCCCCCACCCTTCCTCTTCTCTCCCTTCATACTCTTCTCTCTACCTTTGTTTTCTCTCCACATTCCTCATCTCTTTCTCCTCCCCAGCCTCCCCCCTCTTCTCTTTTCCATCTCTTCCTGCTTATCTCCAACTGTGCCCCCTTTTTGTTTTTTGGTTTTGGGGTTTCGTTTTGTTTTGTTTTGGCTGCCCCTGCAGCCAAAGTTTGCAACACCAAATCCTTAACCCACTGTTTTGGGGCAGCAATCTAACCTGTGTCCCAGTGCTCCAGAGACGCTGCCAATACCATTGTGTCATAGAAGGAATTCCTGTGCCTTCTTTTTGCCTCCTCATCTAGCTGGTGGCAGGGGATCCGCCCTGGGGTTGGGAAAGACTAAGAGTATAGGCTCCTCTCTTTCCCTGAATATAATCCCTGCATGGGCTGGAGTTTAGTGAGGGGAAGTACCAACTTCCTAGAGCCTAGATTTGCAGAGCTGATGACCACTTACCTTTTTTTTCTCTATGGACATTCTTCTGGGGTCCTTGAGTATCCCTGGGAGCCTCAGTAGTAGGAAGATCCTCTAAGTTCAGAGAATTCTCTTCTCCTGGTTCAGTCTTCATTCCAGGTTGGTCCTCCTCTCCAGGTATATCCTCTTCACTGGGCAGGTCCTCCTCCAGTGGATCATCTTCCCCAGATGAATCTCCTCCTGTGGTGGGAGCTCCCTGCATCCAGGACATGCTCTGGGGATGGGCAGGCACCAGGAGGAGCAGTAATAGCAGCAGATGCACAGTGGGGCCCGGGGCAGGGGCTGGGATCAACAGAGGGAGCCAGGGGCTGGGACACTGGGGAGCCATGCGGCTGACTATGGGGTGTCCCAGAACACGGTGTGTACGGGCTGTACGTGCATTGGAAACGAGCTGGGCAGGGGAGGAGCAAGCCTGGAGGGGAACAGGCTGACTCACAGAAAGCCCTTTTGTAGAGATGGAGCCAAAGTCCTGTGGGTCTATCTGGCCTGTGCCCCCTCCCCGATAGCAAAGAGGGGATGGGGTGGAGTGCGGGGCAGGTATGTGCACAAGCAGAAGGTTATCAGGGTCATGGGCTCAGCCTGGAACCCAAGGCACCACCTGGCACTGTACAGGTTCTCCCTGGCACCGCCCCACTGCTCACCAGCCAACCTCAGCTAAACCTGGCCTGCTTCCCAGCCCCAGGCAGCTGGGGCCCCCCACATCCTCTGGCTGAGAGAGGAAGCAGCCCATATATACATCCCTGGCCAAGCCAGGGAGCAGGTAGAGGGGCAGGGCAAGCTACTGGGGGGAGTCTGGGAGTGAGTGGGTGGATGGGTAGGTGGGAGGCAAATTTGAGTATGATTGGAACACCCACAGAGATTTATTTATTTATTTATTTCATTTTTTTATTTATTTTATTTATTTTTTGTCTTTTTGCCTTTTCTAGGGCTGCTCCCACGGCATATGGAGGTTCCCAGGCTAGGGGTCGAATTGGAGCTGTAGCTGCCAGCCTTCGCCAGAGCCACAGCAACACGGGATCCGAGCTGCGTCTTCGACCTACACCACAGCTCACGGCAACGCCGGATCCTTAACCCACTGAGCAAGGCCAGGGATCGAACCCAAAATCTCATGGTTCCTAGTCGGATTCATTAACCACTGTGCCATGACAGGAACTCCCCCACAAAGATTTATGAGAGAAACTCTGATGGGTTTAAACTAAATGTATGATTCATTATATTACACCTCTGCTCAGAAACCTTTATTGGCTTCCCAGTGGCTACCAAAATATCTTCCACCTGCCCATCCTCCTCCTCTAGCTGACTCCCAAGTCCCTTCAAAATCTTACCCAAGAAAACTTTCCATCTTATCTCCTGCTACTTTCCTTCAATTCTACTTTCCTTTAATTCTAGCCAAATTAAACTACTCCTTTTTTACCCAACCTTTGACTGCCTTTGTTCCTCTAGTTCTCACTTCTGGGAATGCCTTTCCCGCTTCTATTTATCACCTACCATATGTCATCATTGGGCTAGTGGACTAGAGGTATGGAAATGAATAAGATAAGAGTCACTGTCCTGAGGAGCTCACTGTCTGGTGAGTGAGGGCGAACTCTCTCCTAATATTTGGGAGAAAGATGAATTCTGCTTCAGAAAGTAATACATAAGTAGGCAAAATTGGATCAGGACTTAAAGTAGCAGTTCAGTTTAGTTTTAAAAAGGCGGGGGAGGAGTTCCCATTGTGGCTCAGTGGTAACAAACCCGACTAGTATCCATGAGGACTCGAGTTCAATCCCTGGCCTCACTCACTGGGTTACAGATAGGGCGTTTCTGTGAGCTGTGGTGTAGGTCACAGACATGTCTCGGATCTGGTGTGGCTGTGGATGTGGTGTAGGCCAGCAGCTGCAGCTCCAATTTGACCCCTAGCCTGGGAACCTCCATATGCCTCTGTGGCCCTAAAAAGAGGGGTGGGGGATGGTATTCCAGGCAAAAGGGAAGCACCAAATATTTTGAGAAAGAAAGAATCCATTTCTTATACTGGATTATATTGGGGCTTGATGTGGAGCATGGATTGGAGGGGGAGAATGGGTGCAAGGCGATAAAGAGTGAGAGGACCCTAAGAATGGCTTGGGGTTCCCAATCTGCTTATTCACTTAACACTTAGAGAGCCTCCTCTCTTCCTCCAGGCACTGTTCTAGGCCCTAGGGATGCAGCGTTGAACTGGAGAACAGCCTCTGATGTTTTGTAGAGCTCACATACTAATAAGGCCACCATGGCTCCAACACACCAGAAGAGAGTAAGGCCATCTCAGGAGATTCTTCTCTGGGGCTAACATTCAGTAGGTATGTGCACTAGTATGGTTATATAGGTTAATTAAATAGGCTAGAATATTTTGGAGTTCCTCGGGGGCCCAGCAGTTAAGGATCCTATGTTGTCACTACTGTGGCTTGGGTCACTTCTGTGGCACAAGTTCGATCCCTGGCCTGGGGACTTCCTCACGCCACAGGCACAGCCAAAAATAAAAACGAAAAAAATATTTATAATCCAATTTGTAGCTAAACCTAACTCCAGGGTGCTCCTGCTACTTCAGTCCTCCCTGGAGACTTTTCAGGACCCTTGTGACCTCTTCTCTAAAGAGATAATGCTTGGCACAGCAAGGGCTCCAGGACCCCATCCAGCTTCCACTCTGATGGATCAGTACCTGTGCACCCACCACTATGTTAAATAGTTTTACTGTCTTTATCTAAATCCCTTCTGTTACTCAAAGGCCACCTCCTCCAGGAAGTCTTACTTGACCAACTAACTCTACACCATAAGAAGAGATTTCTGGTGCTGCTGGACCACCACAGTCCTTTGCCTGCCCTTACTAATAACCTTGCCTATGATCTAATTTATATTAAGGTGATTTATGACATTTTATCTGCTCTAATAGCCTTGAGCTCCAAAAGGGCAGGGTCCAGTATTTGATTGGTTCAGTCTTTTATTCAGCAGTCTTTTCTTGATCATTTTTCTCTCTGAGATCACCTTGCTAGGGTCTGAGAAAAAAAACAAATTGACTAAGATGCCTTCTTGCCCTCAGGGAGCTCACCATCAATGGGCTTTGTGTGTCGAACCACAATTATTCCAAGAGCAGGACATCATCTTTCCACAGCATCCCAAACTGTCTGCCTTGTCAGAGTGACTGTCATACTGTGTGCCAAAACTTGTATGGCTGAACAACAGCTGTGCTCCATGCAGTCATCTTAGGAGGTAGTTAGCCAAATGATCTAGGTGGCTATTTCTGGGGCCTAATAAGAGCCATCCATGGCAATCTGATCCAGTGTGCACCCCGGATGGTCAGCTCATTGCCTTGGTCAGCTGTGTTCTTAGAACCTTGGTTGGACCCTGATGCATGGAAGGTACATGGTAATATCTGAAGTAGACTGGCCTAGACAAGACAGAATGTGCTAATGACTGATCTGGTTGGGGTGGAAGAGGTCCTGGGAAGCACAAAGGACAGAAACACCATGCTAACTGAAGTCTGGCGTCTCTATGTCTACATCTTTATCTAACATCAATCTTAAGTTTTTGTTTTTTGGTTTTTTTCCCTTTGCTTTTTAGGGCTGCACTCACAGCATATGGAGGGTCCCAGGCTAGGGGTTGAATTGGAGCTATAGCTGCAGGTCTATACCACAGCCACAGCAATGCAGGATCCAAGCTGCGTCTGTGACCTACACCACAGCTCACGGCAAAACCAGATCCTTAACCCACGGAGCAAGGCCAGGGATTGAACCGGCAACCTCATGGTTCCTAGTTGGATTCGTTTCTGCTGCACCATGACGGGAACTCCCAATCTTAGTTTTATTTCACATTCCCTTTTTCCAAAAGTTCTGAATGTTTCCTTCTTTTCCCTTTTTAGATCTCTGTCGGGATTTCCTTGTACACTTCTCCACGGCATTTCTGTGAATCCACACGTCTCCCCTCTATCTCTGCTGCTTTCTCTCAGCATGTCAGAATCCAGATCTGCATCCAGGTGCAGGGCTGTGTTACAGCTCCCTCATTTGCTAAGTGCCATTCTCCATGGTGCTGTCTCTTTCTTGAACTCTCTGTCTCTGTGTGTGCCTATGTCTCTGGTCTGGGTGGGGAATGTAGACTATGACCCTGGATCGTGCCTTTGCAACTGGGAGTCTGCCAAACCCTAAAACAGGTTTGAGTTCCCAGAGTCTTGTTTCCTGAACCTCCCCAGGTTGGGACAGAGTGTACTCAGGACTAATTGACTAAGACACCCTCCCCCGCTCCACCTTGGCCTGGCACACGACCTCTCTGGGTTGTTTAAGGCAGTCTTTGTTCATTAGAGACTGTGTCTTAAGACATTGAGGGACATGCCTCTGCTTTATCCCAGGGTTGCAGAGGCGGGAGTTATTTGCTGGTAACGTAGGAGGAGAAAAAGCCCCCTACTCTTCAGACATGGATTGGTAGCAAAGATAGCTCACGGCCCTTCTGGGGCCTTGGGGGCTGACTTGTAGTTATGGCCCACCTCACCATCTGTATTACTCTCCTAGGCTGCTATAAAAAATTGCCACAAACTGGGTGGTTTAAAACAACAGAATTTTATTCTCTCATAGTTCTGGAGGCTAAACGTCTGAAATCAAGGTGTTGGCAGGGCCCTGCTCCTTCTGAACGCCCCTTGTGAGAACTCTTCCAGTTTCTGGGGGCTCCAAGCATTCCTTGGCTTGTGGCTGCATAACTTCAATGTCTGCTTCCAACTTCTCTTGTCTCTGTGTTGCTCTACTAGATGTCTCTTATAGGAACACTTATCATTGGATTTAGGGCCCGCCACAATAATCCAGGGTGATTTTAAGATTCATAATTTAACTACATCTACAAAGACCTTTTTCCAAATAAGGCCACATTCACAGGTTCTAGAGGTTAGAACATGGACCAATCTTTAGGGGAGTCACCATTCAGCCTACCATACTATCAGCCGTTTTGGAACTGAAGTGCATGCACAGGATGAGACATAATGAGCTTGTGTTAGAGCCCCTCATGCCTTCTGCCCACATCCCTCTTTTTTTTGTTGTTTGCAGCACCAGTGGCAATGCTGGATCCTTAACCCACTGAGCAAGGCCAGGGATCCAACCTGCATCCTCATGGATACTAGTCAGGTTCATAACTTGCTGAGCCACAACAGGAACTCCACAAACATCTCAAATTTAACAGGCCTCAAGCCAAATTCATCTGTCCCCAAAACCTCTTCTACCCACCCTCCAACCAGTGGCCTAAGCCAGAAATCGGTGCCATCTTTTCTTTCATCTTTTCCTTCACCTCGACATTTAGTCATTAAGCCCTATAGCCCTGTGGATTCTACCTTCTAAGCTTTTCATACACATTTTTCAGCCTAGCTCACACTTCCATGACCTCTTATCTGGACTACGCCCGCCCGTTAGGGGCTCATGGTGCTATCAGCCATCATGGGATTATCTGTCCTCTTCCACCCTTGAGCTCTTAGTGTGGTCTGTCCCACATTCACCTGAGACAGTGTAACCAGTCCTTCACCTACATGGTATCACCAGCTTCCTTCTGACCCATCCAAGGTACAGTCTGACCCCCCCAACTCTCTTTTTCCTCCATCAAGCCCTTCAAATTGTTTTTCCCTAATCGAAGTCCAGCATTTCTCCTTCCTCAGAATTCTGAGAATGTCAGTGAACTAGAAGGGACCTCAGAACCATGATAATACCCTGGTTCTTGGCTTGGGGCCCAGATTCATAGGCGTCTACAGTGGTAGGAATGGGGTCGAAAGTTTCTATCTAATATTTTGGGTTTAATAGCAGTTTTTTTCTGATTACAAAGTAATGCGTGTATGCTCAAGCAGAAAACTAAGGAAAAGCATAAAAGTCTAAGGGAATTTAAAAATCACCCTATTTATCCTATTTACCCCTTTAACCTCAGTGATCTAGTGCCTGGCACAGATTAGGTGCTTGGTAAATATCTGCTGAATGAATTATCTTTGATCCCATCACCCAGAGATAAAAACCACAATTAGTTTTTGATTGTTTATCCTTCCAGTCGTATATTTCTTTTACCTAAATAAGATCATATTGTGCAAACATCTTTGTGGCCTGCTTTTTTTTCTCTAGGTAATATACTACGTTTTCTCCATTTTGATAGCTTTTTTTACATCATCTTTAATACTTTCATATTATTCCTTCAAATGGCTGTACTATAATTTTCCTAGCCAATTCTCTACCAGTGGGCATTAAGGTGATTTCCAGTTTTCTGTTACAAACAACATTTTGCCTCCCATCCTAATATATATGTTTTTGTCCATAGATCTAATTTTTTAGGATGCATTCCTAGAAGTGGAATTTCTGGGTCATGAGAGTAGGCACATTTTAAGATATACATACTGACAAAAATGGCACTGTTCATTTACCTCCAGCACTACTGCCAGTTTTCGAAAAGACCTAAGAAAAATCTGGTACATTTTATCTCTGACTAGGTAACACAGATTAATCAACTCCAAGCTTTTGTCTTTGGCCAGAATTAGAGCAGTTCTCAACCACCAAGTTAGTTATTGACATTTGCCAACTAGAAGCTAAGTGGCTACCAGGTTTTGGATCAGTATGAAAGGAGAAAACATCAGTTCTTCTTCGGGGGCCAAAATATTAAAAACCTGGTGACCCGTGAGGGTTCCTAGTAGTGAAAGCACTGGGGACTGGATCCTAGAGTTTGGCATAGGCCCAGAACAGAACACATAGCCTAACTATCGTCCCCTCCTCAATTCTACGGGTGGAACACTGCGGCCCTGCCAGTGTCTAAACCTCTAAGTCTCCTGACTCAGAGTCCAGGCTATTGCCCCAACTTAGTACCACTCAGAAGACGACCACCCACTTGCTCCAGTCTGCCCTGCCCAGGCGCGCACCTACAGCGCCGCCCTGGTGGTGGGTCAAGCCCTAAGGAAGAGACCTGATGAGGTTCAACGCGCACAGCCTCCAGGCGCCAGGGGGCGCGCTCCCCCCTCCGGCCCCGCCCCCGAAGCCGTTGGGATTCGAATCTCCGGCGGGCTGCGGGAGGAAACGTCGATCCCTCAGTCCGGCATGGAGATCCCGGGTCCCAGCGCACGGTGCCCGGTGCAAGAGCAGCGTGCCCGCTGGGAGCGGAAACGCGCCTGCACTGCCCGGGAACTGCTGGAGACTGAGCGGCGCTACCAGGAACAGCTGGGGCTGGTGGCCACGGTGCGGGCCGGGCACCCTCCCGTAGGGGGCGGGGACCGGAGGGTGTGGCAGGGTCTCTGCGAGGTCGGTGACCAGGGGTATGGTGGGCCCTGGCCCATCCGCCTGCACATAAGGCTCTCGGGCGGACTTGTACACTTCCTAGCGGCACCTCGGCTTTAGCCTCCTCTGCGCACTACATACCGGTATTGTATTCTCTCCTCCCGCAGTACTTTGTGGGGATTCTGAGAGCCAAGGGCACCTTGCGACCACCAGAGCGCCAGGCCCTGTTTGGGCCCTGGGAGCTCATTTACCGCGCCAGCCAGTGAGTAGATGGGGCGTGGGGATAGAGAAGGAGGGGGAACCCTGGCCTCTGGTAGCTGCACGGAATTCAAGAGTCGGAGAAACCCAGGTCCACATTCAACGTCTGCCAGTTTTCTCCCCTGTGGTTTTGGCCCAGTGCCTTAACCTGCCCCAGTTCTCCACCTATAAAACGGGATAATAGCACTACCTCTGGGGCAGGGTTAATGAGGATTAAGAGAGGTGGTGCTTCGGTAGTTCTTGGGCTGCTCTTTCATTGTCCTGACCCACGCAGAGAGCTGCTTCTCCACCTTGAAGGAGGGCGCTGGGGACAGGGGCTGGAGGACTTCTGTCCCCACCTGGAGCTCTACACCCAATTTGCTGCCAACGCTGAGAGGTCCTGGACCACCCTGCAGGTAACCTGAAGATCTCACATCCTTCCCCTCTTCCTCTGTACATTTCCTCTAAATCTGGAGACCCAAACTCCATTCATACTGTTCCTGCATTTATAGAGCCCTGTGGGTGCCCCACCACCCTGTGCTAAGTTCCCTGTAGGGAGACAGGGTTCTCTCTGAAGCACACAGCTTCCTGAGGGCTGGGGATGTGTACATGGAAGAATCCAGTATAAGGAATGGCTTCTCTCCTTGCTGCCAACCCTTTCCCCATCACGCCAGGAGCAACTAAAGAAGAACAGACGTTTCCGGAGGTTTGTGCGACTTCAGGAAGGTCGTCCTGAGTTTGGGGGTCTTCAGCTCCAGGACCTGCTCCCTCTGCCTCTGCAAAGGCTCCAGCAGTGAGTCCACTCAACCTTACTCAACCAACTCCTCTTTTCTGTGTCTGCATGACTGCTGCTCTCAGTTTTGTGGGATTCCATGGGATCATCCCACTGTGTCTCTCCTGGACAAACAGCTCCTAAAAACCTTTTGCAAGAGTAAATGTGAACTCACTGGAGTATCTGGGCTCTGCAGCCTCAGGCCCATAGCTGGGACTGTGGAACTTACATTGAGGTAAAGGCCTTATACTAAGGCTAGCAACAGGGCTTCCGGAGATGAAGGGCTTACCTGGCTTGGAATTTCTGTCCTGAGTACAAGTTAAGAACTTATAGTCAGGTTGTCTGCAGCATCCTCCTTGGGTTGATAAACTTTCACCTTGGGATCTGGCCTCCTGAATTATGATCAACCTGCCCTAGACTCTTCAGTGTGGGAAAAGATGAGGGCCGTGTGGTATAAACCCAAGTTCTGAGTCCCAGACGAGAGGGGGATAAAACAGCCACAAGCAGATCTTTCCTGGCCTTGCAACTGACATATGTGTAGGGCGTGATTTGTGTGTCAGCGCAACTTCCCCTCAGAGACTTCCAACTGTCTAATTCCAGGTATGAGAATCTTGCTGTTGCTTTGGCTGAAAACACAGGCCCCAACAGCCCTGACCAGGAACAGCTGGCAAGTATGTTCTTGGTCCTCTGCAGCGGTCCTTGGGGACTGCTTCTCCTGTACCCCTTTCTGGCTCTGCCCTCCAATGTCTGATATGTCCCTGGCATCCAAAGACATGTTTACCTACCCTTCAAGAAGTCAGACTCTGACCCTGGTCCCCTCTGGAACGGCCTTTCACCATCACTGGTCACCCCAAATCAAAGCTGTGCTGAGAGCTGGGCGTGGGATGTCATTCCAGGGGCAGCCCGGCTGATAAGTGAGACTGCCCAGAGAGTCCACACCATTGGTCAGAAACAGAAGAATGACCAGCACCTCCAGCGTGTCCAGGCTCTGCTTAGTGGACGGCAGGCAAAGGGGCTTACCTCAGGTCATCTGCAGGCTTCCCCCTCACTCCTCCAACTGCCCTTTTCTGATCTCTTTTCGTCTCCACCACCAGCACGTACCCTCTGTCTCCTCAGCCTCCCTTTCCTTCTGTTCTGTGGATCATGGTCCTGGAGCTGTACCAGGATAACAGCTCTCCTGTCCCCTAGGTCGCTGGTTCCTACGCCAGGGCTGGCTGTTGGTGGTGCCTCCCCAGGGGAAGCCTCGGCCCCGAATGTTCTTCCTTTTCTCTGACGCGCTCCTCATGGCCAAACCTCGACCTCCATTGCACCTGCTGCAGAGTGGCACCTTTGCCTGTCGGGCTCTCTACCCCATGGCGGAGTGTCAGCTCCAGAGGGTCTTTGGCCACTCAGGAGGCTCTTGTGGTGGACTGCTCAGCGTAAGTAGTAGGCAAAAGCCCTAGGTAAGGGAGGAGAGGCCTAAAATAATACCTTAAGTGTCTGTGCACCATTCATCTCCTTGGCTTGGAGTCCCCTGAGGAACTGAACCACCTACATTGAGAGGATACTAGGCCTTGGGGTTCTTGGCCTGCTTCTCACTTCAGCCCTGAATTACCTCCATGGAGACAGCAAGGCCTTCAGCTTATGGCTGGAACTTTCTGAGCCATGTGCTAAGAGGTGGTCTCTCCCTAGCTGACCTTTCCCCATGAGAAGCTACTGCTTATGTCCACAGACCAGGAGGAACTGCTGCTCTGGTACCACAGTCTGACTCTGGCCATCTCGTAAGTTACCTTCCCTCAAAAAGAGTGCTGTGGTGAGGCCCACGAACTGGAGTTCTGAGCGTGTCCCACATCTGGGACCCATCCCCACCCCCCTCCAACACCCTGGGTGATTTTGTTGGAATAGAGTGCTCATGCCAGTGCCTGAACTATTTTCTCCACAGGAGCCAGAAGAACTAGAGGAATCTTATGAATTCCAGAGTCCAGGATACCTCAGGGATAGGTCAGAGTTGGGAGTACAAAGCAATCTTCTTTAGTACTAACAAAACACAGACTCTTCATAGTTAGAGCAGAGTCAGTTTGTGTTTGCCTGGGACCCAGACATGCCACGTCATTTGACCAGCTCTTAAGAATGTGGCACAGTGGGATCAGTGGTGTCTTGGGAGCCCTGGAACGTGGGTTTGATCCCTGGCCTGGCACAGTCGGTTAAGGATCTGGTGTTGCCACAGCTGCGAATTAGGTCACAAGTGAGGCTCAGGTCTGATCCCTGGCCTGGGAGCTCCACATGCCACGCAACAGCCGAAAAAGAATCAGGACACCAAGTCTGAACCTACTGAACCTCTGCTGAAACGGCCCCTCCAACACAAAGGAGGGGATTTGGGACTGATAAGCTCTGTGCTCTATCTGGACAGCTACTTACCAAGGTTGCAGCTTTGCAAATGTGTCTACTTTTATGTTGCATGTAGTTTTTATAATTTATTTTCCCACCAGATTTTAGTAAAGTTTTTTTCCTTTTTGGAGAAGGCTTTCTGTCTCAGCTATGTGATATGAGAAAAGGGATTTTTGTGCCCTGATAGCTGGTGTGATGGTGGCCTCAGGAATACAAAAAGGACTGGAGCTCCCTCTATCTTCTGGGCTCCTGCACTGGAAGGCGGCTTCTTTTTGTCCTAATAAGGGAAGCTTTTCAAGAAGGCCCAGCTGCTCTTAGGCACCTAGTATGGATGTGTGTGTTTGTGTGACCAGCTGGAATGGAAAAAGCACACAGGAGCATCCAGTCACAAGAACAGACTCTGTTTTACTAAACCATCAGCTGTTGCCCCTCCCTCCCAGTGGGGGCTGTGACTGGGGCCCTCTGCTGCAGCTTTCCTGCATCTTCTCCTTAGGCCCTGCTCCATTTCCCTGGGAGTAGCTAGGTTCCTTGTCCCTGTGCTCCAGTTGAGGGGCTCGTCCCGGGCCTGACTGTCACCAGCCTCTTCTTCGTCCTCCTCTATACATAACTTCTTAGAAAAGGGTATGTGAGCCTCTGTGATGGGGAAGATCAGGCATGCTCCAGTTTCAGTGGCTTTGCCTCTACCTCCACCAGATCTCACCTCCCCGCCCTGTACCTGGTTCTGGAACCTCCACACCCTTGTTTGGCTTGTTCTCTTGTAGCAGCTGGTGGATGGTCTGTAGCTTCATGTGCAGAAGCTCCTGCTGGGCTCCAGCCAGGGTAGTCACACTGCAGATATGTCTGCTCAGAGGCTGCCCAATCTCTGTCCGCACCTCTCCCACCTACAAGTTCCCCTGGCCACAGGGTCGTTGCTCTCCTTACCGCTCAAAAAGGGGGTCCAGCTGGGCCATCAGACTATTCAGGTGTTGCTCTGTCTGGGCCAGCTGTTGTGTCAGCTGGACCAGCTGTTGCTCTGGTGCAGGGGAGAAAAGGAGAGCAATGGTTACTGACTTTCTGTCCCCTAATCCCCCACCAAGCACAGACTTCTGCAAAACCCACCTGACTGCAATGATTCCTTCTTGCCTGCCTCCTCTTGGAGAACAGCAGCCTCATCTTTCCCCTGCTATGGAAAAAGGAAAGGACAACACTGCAGCAACACAGTTCTCCATAACCTCAGTTTCCAGAGCCAATAGGAGGAGGAGAATTTCAGGCAGCAAAAGCAAGTGAGTTTTTAACCTCAGAGAATCACAATCACATCTAGTCTAGCTCCTTACCCAGGTCAGGAAGCAACATGTCAGTAACCCCAAAAAATGGTCATTCAGTCTACTGAAACACCTCCAGGAAGGAGCAGTTTTCTCCAGTTTGATAAAGCTCTGGTTATTAATTTACATACAGTGCCAAAAACTGTCCTTCATGTATCTGATTATGGTGCTGATCAGAGCCTTCCAAAATCATATCTTTTCAACACGATATCCCCCTACCCCCTTTCTCATGTCTTCTCTGGTTTAATAGTGCCAGTCTTTCTCGGTCAATGCTCATTTAACATGGTTTTCTCTGGTAGTTTTACTCTGATTTGTTTAAAGAGTATATCGTGCTGGGAGTTCGTGGCTCAGTGGTTAACGAACACGACTAGGAACCATCAGGTTGCAGGTTTGATCCCTGACCTCGCTCAGTGGGATCTGGCGTTGCCCTGAGCTGTGGTGTAGGTCCTAGATGCTGCTTGGATTCTGCATTGCTATGCTGTAGGCCAGCAGCTGTAGCTCCTACTCGACCCCTAGCCTGGGAACCTCCACATGCCTTGGGTGCGGCCCTAAAAAGCAAAAAAAGCAAAAAAAAAAAAAAAAAAAAGGATATAGTGCTCTTAAAGTTGTGCCCTCAATAGAATTCCCCCGCAGGGTTCTAATCAGAAGATAAAGAACAAAATACCTTCTTCCTAGCATTGATTTGGGAAGTGGGCTGTCACATCACACAACTGAACCTCATTAATCAATAAATTGCTGTTAAATTATGTTTCTTCCAGACTATATTTGGGTCCAAGAATAGAATTTATTATCTGGAGTTCCCCTCGTGGCTCAGCCATTGGCAAATCTGACTAGGAACCATGAGGTTGCAGGTTCGATCCCTGGCCTCACTTAGTGGGTTAAGGATCCGGCATTGCCGTGAGCTGTGGTGTAGGTCGCAGACTCAGCTCAGATCTGGGGTTGCTGCGGTTCTGGTGTTGCTGCGGCTCTGGCGTAGGCTGAAGGCTACAGCTCCGATTAGACCCCTAGCCCAGGAACCTCCATATGCTGAGGGTGTGGCCCTGGAAAATACAAAAAAAAAAAAAAGAAAAAAAAAAGTATTATCTATCTATGTTGAATTTCATCATTATATTCAGTCCCTCATCCTAGCTTGTCCAGCCCTCATCCTAGCTTGTCCAGTCTTATTATGAATCATGGTTAGCTATCCTTCCTAGTTTCCTATCTCCAAATTGGCTCAGCCCTCTATTTCCCAATGCAATTAAGTGATACGGCTAAAGTCAGAGCCCTGGGAGGTACTACGTTCCATTTCAACAGTTTGAATCTACCAAAATGTACTATCAGTTCACATTTCAGAGCCTCCTTCCCAAGAACTTGAGACTGCTTGGTACCTCGAACTCTAAAAACACTTTGGCTAAGTAATCAGCTGCTCGTGCCAAGGTTGGAATCTTACCAGGAACCGCACTCACTGTAGTATGGACAGTCGCTGGGTTCAAGTCCCAGTTCCACCAGTTACTAGCTCTGGGTGACCTTGAGCAAGTGACTAACCCCTACATTGGATTGATGGGAGGATTAAATGGGATGGTCATTATTTATTTACAATTTATCAAGTGCCATTCACCTCGATAGCTACTCAAAATAATCTCATAAGGCTGGAAACCCAGAGGACTCAGGTCTTCACTTTACAGATGGACAGGAAAATGAGTCTTGTTCTTGGTACCATAGGGACCCAACGGGAGATTCAGAACCCGGGCATCCCCTCCCTCCTCTCGTCGTCCCGCACCTGCAAACACTTGTACAGCACAAAAGCCACGACGGCCGCGGTGTACAGCGCCCCCAAGGGCAACGCCCCGGCTCGAGCTGGGTCGCGCTGATCCTTGGGCGGCGGCGACCGCCGCCGGAGTTCTGTGGCCTCGGGGCCGACCTGGGCGGCGTCTCCTGAGGAGGGCAGAGGCGGGTCAGTAGAGCTGGGGGTTGGGGCCGGTAGGCAGTCCCTGCCTCCCTCTAACAGACCTCGGTGGTACCTGGGTGTGCCGGGCGGTCGGGGCTGGAGCGGTCTCCGAGGACCTCGGGCAGCGCAGACATAAGTAGCAGCCCCACCGCACCCGCTAGCGAGACCACGCTAGCCATTGCAGGCGGACTACAGGAGAACCTGGGAGGAGCCGGCGTTGGCCGCACGCGCCCATGCGCACGCGCACGCGCGCCCTGGAGCCCGTTCCGCTCCGGGCCTCCCTGGAAGGTCACGCCCACCTAGCGTATGGGCGGGGCCAGGATTTATTTGCATAGGACCGGGAGCCCAGCTTAGTTTATTTTAGAAATTAGTTCATTTCTTATCTCCATTTAGGGATTCGGTTAGCCAGAAAGTGTCCAGAAGCTTACAACCTTAGAAGAGTATGCGATAAAGTGGTTTCCCACACTAGTCCACATCCTCACCCTAATCATAAAATAAATTTTTTCTTCCAGCTATAAAAGGTTACAGGAGCCCACCCACCAGTGAAGCTCGTGCTGAAGGCCTGTTTCCTAGGCTACAAACGAGGGACTAGTTCCTTATTTACGCCTAGGGGAAAGTCCCCGGACCTAAGGCAGAGAGTGCCACGTGCGCCTGCACGTAGACTGTCCCTGCACCTCACGGTTAATCCGCTAAGAAGCGATTTCGCCGAGCGGCGTGTGGCAGGGATGTCATCCGTCAGCCGAAATAGTTACACAGGCAGTGCGCTTCCGCGCACCAACCACACGGGGCTCATTCTCAGCACGGCTGATTTTAATCCTTTCTGGAAGGTAACAAGGTGGTTATTTATTTATTTTTTTTAAAGAAAAAAAAATTATTGCTCAATGGATTTATTGCATTTATAGTTGTACAATGATCGTCACAATCCATTTTTATAGGATTTCCAGCCCACAACCCCAGCACATCCTCCACCCCCCGCAACTGTCTCCCTTGCAAACTCTTAAGTTTTTCAAAGGCTGTGAGTCAATATCTGTTCTGCACAGAAGTTCATTCTGTCCTTTTTTCAGATTCCACATGTCAGTGAAAGCATTTGATGTTGGTGTCTCAGTGTCTGACTGACTTCACTTAGCATGATCATTTCTAGGTCCATTCATGTTGCTAAAAATGCCAGTATTTCGTTCCTTTTAATGGCTGAGTAATATTCCATTGTGTATATGTACCCCATCTTCTTGATCCACTCCTCTGTCGATGGACATCTAGGTTGTTTCCATGTCTTTACAAATGGGAGAAAAATCTTTTTTTGCCTTTTTCTAGGGCCGCTTCCCGCGGCATATGTAGGTTCCCAGGCTAGGGGTCGAATTGGAGCTGTAGCCACCGGCCTACACCACAGCTCACAGCAATGCTGGATCCTTAACCCACTGAGCAAGGCCAGGGATCGAACCTGCAACCTCATGGTTCCTAGTCGGATTTAGTTAACCACTGCGCCACGATGGCAACTCCTAGTTTTGTTTTTACTGACATTACTCTAAGAGGTGGATCTGAGAAGATGTTGCAGAAATCAACGGCATCTTTATACACTAACAATGAAAGATCAGAAAGAAATTAGGGAAGCAATCCCATTTACCATTGCATCCAAAAGAATAAAATACCTAGGAGTAAACCTACCTAAAGAGACAAAATACCTGTATTCTGAAAACAATAAGACACTGATGAAAGAAATCAAATATGACACAAATAGATGGAAAGACATATCATGCTCTTGGATTGGAAGACTCAATGCTATCAAAATGACTATACTACCCAAGGCAATCTACAGATTCAATGCAATCCCTATCTAATTACCAAGGACGTTTTTCACAGAACTCGAACAAAATAGTTTAAAGTTTGTTTGGAAGCACAAAAGACCCAGAATAGCCAAAGATAGCCTGAGAAAGAAAAATGGAGCTGAAAGAATCAGGCTCCCTGACTTCAGACTATACTACAAAGCAACAATCATCAAAACCATAAGGTACTGGCACAAAGACAGACATATAGATCAGTGGAACAGGATAGAAAGCCCAGAATTCTGTTTTTTGTTTGTTTTAGCGATTCCCCTTTCCCACAACGGCTTCCTGTTTCCCTCCTCCACCTGGCAAGTGCCTAATTTGAACTCCGATTACCTGGGCTATAATCCTGCCTCCCCTACTTTGGGCAAATTATTTAATCTGTTTCCACTCAGGAATGGAGATAATGAGAGTTGTTATAATGAATAAATGGGGGTATTCCAAGAAAAGTGCTTAAAACTGTGATTTTAATTTGAGCAGCTACTATTTCACCAGGCACTTGAGATTATATTATCTTTCTCCCAGATATTCCGCTGCCTGCCACTCACCTCCTTTCTGCACAAAGACAACACAATTTTCAAATCTCACTCACTGTATGTGCATGTTCTATACAGAACACTTAGGTCAACTTCTTATGCATTATTGCAGCTATTCTACTTTCTTCAAGTCATTACTATATGTCAATTATGTCTCAGTAAAGCTGGAAAAATCTGTTTTAATTAAAATCAATGCAATTATAAAATGAAAATACTCTAGACTGTAAATTCCATGAGAGCAGGGGCCATAGCTCTTTTTTTAACCATGTTATTCCTATTGCCTAGCAGAGCACCTGGTGCTAACAGGCACTCAGTGAATCCTTTTTTTTTTTTTTTCACTAATTTAAATTTTTATTGAATTATAGTTGATTTACAGTATTGTAGTAATTTCTGCTGTACAGCAAAATGATTCAGTTATACATATACATATCCTTTTTTCCCCAGGTTTTTCCCATATAGGTTATTACAGAATATTGGCTACAATTCTCTGTGCTATACAGCAGGTCCTTGTTGATGATCCATTCCACATACAATATGCCAATGTGCCAATCCCATCAGTGAATCCTTGTTAAATGAAATTAATGTGTTCAAAACAACCCAACAGGCAAATATAAACTCTTCTAAAGAATGAAGAAACTAAGATTCAGGAAAGTTGTTAGTAATCAGGTAAGAAGATGGGAAGAGATGTCAATGCTTTTCTTTTTTTTTTTTTTTTGTCTTTTTGCTATTTCTTGGGCCGCTCCCACGGCATATGGAGGTTCCCAGGCTAGGGGTCGAATCGGAGCTGTAGCCACCGGCCTACGCCAGAGCCACAGCAACGCGGGATCTGAGCCGCGTCTGCAACCTACACCACAGCTCACGGCAACGCCGGATCGTTAACCCACTGAGCAAGGGCAAGGACCGAACCCGCAACCTCATGGTTCCTAGTCGGATTCCTTAACCACTGCGCCACGACGGGAACTCCTCAATGCTTTTCTGTCAGTCTCTCATCTGCCTCACAGCAACAGATACCAGAGCTCTTCCTGCTCCTTGCCTTCCAGGACTTCTCCAGGCCAACTTGGATAGTTTTCCTTTGTCTTGCTGCTGAAATTCAGCTGCCTCTGTACCTGATGCCAAAGAGAAGGGTGGAGACAGAGTTGGAGGAAGCAGAAAAAGTAGCTTTAACTGCCAGGCGAAGATGGAACAGGGCAGGCTAGTGCCTCAAGGCCTTTGTCCTCCTTGGAGGGCGTTAGTGAGGAGTCGTGTGGTGTTTAGGGAGCAGGCCATGCTCAGCTCATGGACATTTTCCTGATTGGTTGCTGGCAAGGTAACTGGGAGTCAGCATCATCAACCTTCTGGTTCAAACTAGTCTGAGATCGTTGTGCTTGTGGGCATCATACCCGTTGGGGGCTTCAGCACATGCAAAACAGCTCCAAGGACACAGCTCAGAATACTATCTATAGTCCTTGAGGAAGAACTGATGGTCCTTGACTTTGTTGAATGGCTAAACTATTATTACGTCTTGTTTTCCTCTTTCTCTGTATTTTCTCACTTCTCTGATTCTTTGACTACAGTTTTTCTATAGTCAAAAAGGCAGATGGAGGACATGAGTGGGGGTCCATGCTGGGAAGACCTCATAGGGTCCTGCTCTGCGACAGCTCCACACTGTCTTTCAGTTGTCTAGGGCGCATGGGGTCATCTTTCTAATTACCCCCAGAGCTTTTTAAGGAAAGAAACCGTTATCCGCTCATATTTGTATATCCAGAGCTTGGCACACAAGCAAGCAATTGGTGTGTGTGTAGTAAATGAATGAGGTACACGTGTTAAATAAATGAACGAAATACAAGTAGGAGGAGGGCCAAAAAGAAAAAAGAATTGCGTGTGTAACTTCTTGTCTTTCCAGAAAAGAACAGGAGACGCCTGCACTCAGGGGAGCTGTCACTTCTAGCAGACCACTCAGAGGCAGCAGCCTGGGTTGCAGAGCAGAGGAGTCCAAACCTTGACATAATGTAAGTGGTTTGAGCTGGATAAACGCCCCTGGCTGATTTTTGTCTTTATGGAACTCGGACCTTCTAGTCCCAGCTCTTCTTTTTCCCAAAAGATCAACAAATCAGGATTTTAAAAACTGGAAAACTCTCAGTTTTAAAATGATGACGAAAGAGTTCCTGTTGTGGCTCAGTTATAACAAACCTGAGGATCCATGAGGACGCAGGTTCAATCCCTAGTCTCGCTTAGTGGGTTAGAGATCTGGCCTTGCTCTGCTTAGGCTAGCATCTGTAGCTCCGATTTGACCCCTAGCGCGGGAATTTCCATATGCTTCGGGTGCGACCCTCAAAAGACAAAAAATGTGACGAGGAATCAGTGGCATACTTAGCATATTTAACACCTGGGTGGATCATTTTTAAAACGTCTCCTCTTCGGAGTTCCTGTTGTGGTGCAACGAAAATGGATCCAACTAGTAACCATGAGGTGTTGGGTTCAATCCCTGACCTCACTCAGTGAGTTAAGGATTGGGTGTTGGCATGAGCTGTGGCATAGGTAGCAGATGTGGCTTGGGATCCCATGTTGCTGTGGCTGTGGTGTAGGCCCATTCAGCTCCTAGCCTGGGAACCTCCATATGTGACAGGTGTAGCCCTAAAAAGACAAAAAAATTAAAAATATATAAGAAAGGGTAATGGGTTAACATTTCTTAGTTACAGTATTTTTTGAGAAATGAGCAAAAAATGTATAACTACATATTAACCTGAGTGGTGAATAATATTACTTTCTTTTCCTTTTTTTCTTTTTTTTTTTGTTATCACTGAGCCATGACAGGAACTCCGCTAATTTTTTAAAAAAGTTAACTTCCGCAAATTTGTCAAAAGTAATTTTTGCATATTCATATTCAAGAGAAATATAGCTAGACTTGTCAGTCTTCACTCATAGTTGATTAAAGAGTATCTTTTATTTTTATTTTGAAAAATTTCTTTCAGGAGTTCCCTGTGTGGCACAGTGGCTTATTGATCTGGCTTGTCTCTGTGGAGGTGCCAGCTGGAGCCCCTGCCCAGAGCTGTGGGTTAACGATCCAGTGTTGTTGCGGCTCCCACTCAGATTTGATCCTTGGCCGAGGGAACTTTCATATGCTGATGGTGTGGCGGAAAAAGAAAAAAAAGTTTCTTTCACAGGAAGCAACAGACAAAAAATTGCTAGGAAAAGAAAGTCTTAAACATAGGATGTCTGGGAGATTATTCATAAAAATTCCACTTTACAATAAATTCCAGAAATTTTCAATATAAGTAAAAATGATGTGGTCACCTAGAACAGAAAGTAACTCAAGCTTAATTTGACTTTTCAATCACTATGCGATTATTGTTTATTTTAAATCTACTGGTTAAATGCAGGAATATGTAGTATCATAGGAGTTGGAGACAAAAACTGCGGCCAAATCAAAGAACAATTCCAAATTTTAAATTTTTTAAATTATTTTTTTACAGCCTCACCCACAGCATATGGAAGTTCTCAGGCCAGGGACTGAATCCGAGCTGCAGCTGCCGGATCCTTTAACCTACTGCACAGGGTGGGAGATCGAACCCAAAACTCCAGTGACCTGAGCCATTGCAGTTGGGTTTTTAACCCACTGCACCATGGTGGGAACTCCAATTCCAAATTTTTAAGAACTAATTCTAGATATAAAAACACATGTAGATGAACCTGCATCCTCTGTTCCGTGCCATGGGATTCAAAGGTTTGGAGAGAAAAGGCAGACATCCTGTGGCATCCTGCTTATGATAGGAGCAAGTTGTATAACTAGGAGTTCTACAGATGAACTTCCATTTTGTAGATTACAATACAAATGTGCTCATTTGAAGCTTATATAGTATTAAAACTCATCAGTAACCACAGCAAGTTAAGAATGTAGATCTACAAAATATTTTTCTGAAAGGAATAATTTGTCATTGATCTTTTTTAGAATCGCTAGAACATGGCGATAAAAAGAAGACTGACTTTGGAGTTCCCACTGTGGCTCAGCAGAAATGAATCCGACTAGTATCCATGAGGATGTAGGTGTGATCCCTGCCTCGATCAGTGGGTTAAGGATCCAGTATTTCCGTGAGCTGTGGTGTAGGGCACAGACAAGGCTCAGATTTGGCGTTGCTGTGGCTGTAGTGTAGGCCAGCAGCTGTAGCTCTGACTGGACCCCTAGCCTGGGAACTTCCACATGCTGCAGGTGTGGCCCCAAAAAGAAAAAAAAATCTTTGAGACTGATTTTTAGTCAGTTTTCATTTGAAATTCTCTGCAGACAATACCCTCTTATCGCCTGCAACTGGAGGGGGCAGGACCTCTCCTGCCACCCCCATCCTTGGCACATCACTGCAATGATTCAAAAAAAAAAAAAAATTTAAGCATTGTATGGGCCAGACAAAACATTTCTCTGACCTCTGGTGTAAGGTTTGTATTTGGAACTTAAAATCCTCTTCCCACATCAATAGCCTCCCATGTGGTTGGGCTGTCTCTGGGCAGGGCAGGTAGGTACTCCTTTGCTCCCCGAAGGGAAGAAGTGGAAGGCAGGACTGTTTCCCAGGCAAGGACTGGGACAGAGGTTTCTTTAATTCAACTAACTTTTGAGGTAGACAGTTTGGATGAAGTGGCCCAGGAGGAGGGAATTAAGCTTCCTCTATCCTCCAAACTATTATACCAGTAATAACAGACAAGTGTCATCTTAACATATGCCCCAGGGAGTCAGCCTTAGGGTGTGGTAGGATTGTAGGCACCAGGGGACCTCCTCACCCCACTCCACTTTATAGCACGCTCACTGAGGACTACATCCTCTGTTCCCTGCCATGGGATTCAAAGGTTTGGAGAGAAAAGGCAGACATCCTGTGGCAGAAAGGAATCTCATAAGGCTTGGCTTTCTTGTCTTGTTGGTCCTGCCTCATTGTACTTCTGCCCACCTCAGGGTCACGACCTCACCTGCCCAGTGGCTCAGCTAACTCAGGCTTGCCTCCTCTCTGGCTGAAGTGGGTACAGGGCCACGCCGGGGGCGGGGGGGGGGGGCGGAAGCTTAGGAGCTGCTGGGTGGCTGGCGCAGGTGCAGGCACAGGGCGGTGTCTTTGTTCTTTCACTCATCCCTCCCCTCCCCCTTCCTCCCCGGAAACCAGCGACTTGGCCACCGCCACTGGTACTGGAGATGCTGCGCTGTGGGGGCCAGGCTCAGGGAGGGGTGGGAGTAAAGGGGGCTGCTGCAGCTGTCAAGCCATAAATCAGGCTGACCCTTGACTCTGGGCAAGATGGCAAATCCGGCTTCCACACCAGCAGTCCCGAGCAGAGGTCATAACTGCACGGATCTGTTAGCGCTTGGTGAGCTGGGCGGGGCAGGGGTAGGGGTCACGTGGCCCTATGTCCCACCTGCTGGGACCTGGAGGGTTAGGCTGGGCAGTAAGAGCCCCCATCCTCTCACATCCACAGGAATCCCCTCTGTGATCACGGCCTGGGGACTGTGGGCCATCTTAGCGGCTGTGACGCTGCTACTTCTCATCTCGCTGGCTGTGCACTTGTCCCAGTGGACTAGAGGCCGGAGCAGGAGGCATCCAGGTCTGGGAAGGTGAGTAGCGGACAACAGAAATGGGTTGATGCCCCTTACCACAAAGTCCCCTGATCCCCTAAACTCTGTGTTGCAGGTCTGGCGAGTCTGTGGACGAAGTCCCCCTGTATGGGAACCTGCATTATCTGCAGACAGGTAGGAAGGTGGCAGAGGGAAGGGGCACAGTGGCCATGTCCTGGGTGGGTGGGATGAAGAGGTGCAGGGGGAGGACCAAGAAGTGACCAGATTCCTGTTGCCTGTCCCAGGACGGCTGTCTCAAGAACAAGGGCCAGACCAACAGGAACCAACACCTGGAAGCTCTGCCAGGGTGAGTCAGTTGTGGCGGGAAGAAGTGGGGGATTTTTTTCAAGGGTCCAGTGAACTTCTAACAGCCTTGCATCTCCAGGCTGCAGAAGAGGTGATGTGCTATACCAGTCTGCAGCTGCGGCCTCCTCAGGGCCGGATCCCCAGCCCTGCAAGCCCCATCAAATACTCAGAGGTGGTGCTGGACTCTGAGCCAGAGCCCCAGGCTTCAGGTCCTGAGCCGGAGCTCTACGCCTCAGTGTGTGCCCAGACCCGCAGAGCCCGGGCTTCCTTTCCAGACCAGGCCTACGCCAACAGCCAGCCTGCACCCAGCTGAGATGGAGGGCCTGGCACACTGGGGCACGCATCTCCCCCACCTCCTCTGTTGCAGGGGTTACTGCTACCCTGTCTGAGGTGTGACTGTTTTCCAACCCCCCCTGAAGACAAGCAGCCATTGCCCAGTCACAGGGGGGGTGTTCCCTTAACTTCTTTTCTGAGTTGTGACCGACCCATCTCAGAGGAACGCCAGGCCCCCAGCTTCTTGACAATGGAGGAAGCAAAGGCAGTGGCCCCCTCCCCACCCCTTTTTTTTCATCTATTCCTCCCAACCCCCAAACTCCCAGGTTTTCAGTCCTCCTTCCGGAGTTTAATCAGATGCTCCCCACTCCGGCTGCCTCATGGTCTGTGCTGACGCCTCAGTGTCTCCTCAGCCACAGGAAGTAGGCAGTGGGGGAGGGGGTTAGAGCCTGAGAGGATATGTATGGGTATCCTGCTCAGGATCCCACAGGCTGGAGGGAACCCAGTGAACTGAAGAACCCAAGCTTGATTTCTGGTTTGAGAACCCTGGCAAAATACCAGTCTCTATCCTGTTGTTCTCTGTCGTGTCCCCAAGTTTTTAAATAAAACTTCTGAAAAAATGTTTAGATTTTACCTAGAGAGCTGCACACCTGCAACAGGTTCCATATGGTGGGGATGTGAACTTTGGTCTCTGGGTGGGTCTACCTGAGAGAGAGGCGTCGAAAGGGGCCTCAGCATCAGTGCTGCAGGGATGGGTGCCAAGGGTGGAGGAAGGAGTCCAGCCACTTCTAGAATATCCCCCAGGATTTGCACGCAAAGCCTCCCCACTCCCATCACCCAGGGTTTGCAAGCTTCCCAGCTTCTGACCTTCCTTCCCTGGGGCCATAACCCACAGCAGATCTCGGCCATTTCTCCCTTCCATCTCTGCAGATCGCCTGACCTTTGTAGATCTCTTGACAAAGTTTACTAAGATTTGAGCAGAAGAAAGGGGAAGCTGAGGCTTTTACGTCCAAACTCCTCTCCTTCCCGCTTAAGAGTCACGGAAAGAAAAACAAAAAAACCCCCACAAAACCACAGAGCTTGAGATCAGCCTGGTGGTACCAATCAGAAGGGGGGCGGGCGGACGGACGGACACACACGCACACACACACTCTAACCCAAATGCCCCAGACCTTCCTGGACCTCTGAGGACCCCAACTGGGCCTCCCCAGAAGAGGCCCCTGTCGCGGTTAAGGGCGGGCAGCTGGGGCTGTGTGGGAGGGAAGGTGGCTTTAGGGGCGGGCACCGGATGCGGGGAACCACTGGCAGCGCCAGGTGGGGTTCTGAGCGCTGCTGTGCTGAAGATGGCTCAGTGTGTCCCCTCCCTGGGAGAACCCGACTCTAGAAGAACCAGGAGCTGGAGTCCTGCCCACCTTCTAGGACAAGCCCGGAACCGCAGCCAAAGTTTCAAACGCCCCCAATCCAGGCTGTAGACCTCCCTCTCGGCAGGGCTCCGCGGTGCCCGCTGCTTCGGCTCGCTCAGGACCGAGCCCCGAGCGCCCCCTCCTGCCACCACGCGGCCTGGCCCCCGCCTCTGCGCAGGCGACGTGCGGCCCGGCCCGCAGCCTGCGGAGAGAGGGAGTCTCTCCCGGGACTTCGCCGAGCTCTGGGCAGGTGGTTGTCAGAGCCGCCGCCTCCCGCGTTCGCGGAATGGAGCGGACTCACTGTTTGAAGTTGGGTGCGATATGAACTTGGTTTTCCTTTCAGTTCCCAAAGCCTGAATCCTCTGCCTTCTCTCCCTTACCACCCTTGAATTTTTCTTCTTACTTCACCGATCATTGAGGCTCGTGGCTCCTAGACTAGCCTAGGCCCCCAGGATTGAACGCCCAGGACTGTGCCAACTTACTGATTCCTGCGTCCAGGGAACTAAGTAGGAGTAGCCAGACCCCGCCTCAGACACCTTCTAGGGGCCCCTTGGCCACACCTTGCTAGCTGGTCACCGCTCACGAAATACCTGGTAGTCCTCTCCCCTTCCACAGCTCCAGGTGCTTTCTTTATCGGCCTTCCTTCACTCACTGCTATCTGTTTCCAGCCAGAAGAAACGCCCTGTTCCAGGCAAATGTCCAGGGGCCCCAGCTCTCCCCCTCTTCCTGAGATCCCAACTGGGAGGACAGGGTTAAGTTCAAGATGTGAAGAGGCAGGGTCTTTGGGACAGTCAAAGGCTCAATGATAAAACATTCTTAAGGAATTACTTACAGGTGGGAAGGGGGCCTTGGAAAGCCTTCAGCCAAGGCCACTGCAAAGTTGGCTTTGCTCTGCACTCTGTCAGGATGAGTCTCAAGTGGAACTCCTGTTGTAGTTCAGTGGGTTAAGGACCCCACATGCTCTCTGTGAGGGTCTGGGCACGCAGTTGGATTCCTAGCCTTGCTCAGTGGGTTAAGGGGTGGGCTTTGGCATAAGCTGCTGCATAGGTCAAAGATGCTGCTGGGATCCCATGTTGCCATTGCCAGACTATGGCCTAAGCCGCAGCTGCAGTTCTGATTTGATTCCATATGCTGCAGGTGTGGTGGTAAAAAGGAAAAAAAAAAAAGTTGTCTAAACTTCCAAGCTAATTTTGGGTATAAAGGAGAGAAACAAAGCTGGGACATGGAGACCAAGTCTTAATGACTTCATTTGAAACTGTGGATCCAGCCACGCCCAGAGCTAGACCAGACTCCTGAATTTTTTGATTATGTAAGCTAATAAATTCCCTTTTTCTGTAAGTCAAACTAAATTAATTAGATTTCCTATATCTTGTAACCACGAGTTCTAATTCTGCGGGAGAAAAGACCAGCTGAGCTGACCAGGACCAGCTGAAGATGCTAAACCTTTGAGATCTTTCCTTATCCCTCAGCCTCCACCAGCCACCCTCCTCTGATTTACTTAAATGTGTTATCATGCCATAGGAGCCTAAGAGATTTCTGCTTGCTGTGTAAGTCTCTTGTCAAGCTCTTATATTTCTAGCATAGAATAGCTGGAAGGAAGCTGACAGATCTGACCCAAACTTATACCCACTGCAGGAACCACCATGAGCTTCTTAAACACTCCCAGAGACAGGGAGCTCACTACCTTACCAAACACTGCTTTCCAATTTTTTTTTTCTTTTCTTTTTGGTCTTTTGTCTTTTTAGGGCCGCACTTGGGACATATGGAGGTTCCCAGGTTAGGGGTCAAGTCTGAGCTGTAGCTGCTGACCCTGCCATAGGCGCAGCAACTCAGGATATGAGCCACATCTGTGACCTACACCACAGTTCATGGCAACACCGGATCCTTAGCCCACTGAGCAAGGCCAGGGATTGAACCCACGACCTCATGGTTCCTAGTCAGATTCGCTTCCACTGCACCACAACGGGAACGCCTGTCCAGAGTCTCTCTTAAAGTGAAATGAATATAGTAGCAGCAACAAATAGTGGGGACCCATCTCTTTATTGAATACTAAATCTACAGGGCCTTTGTTGGTAAAGAATACAACAAAGGGGACCTCGGTAACAGGAGGATGTGGTTCTTCACACTCCTGCTCCTGTAGCCTTATGACTCAGATATTATGCCTCCTTCTTTTTTTTTTTCTCTCTTTTTCAGCTGCCCCTGCAGCTACACCACAGCCTCAGCAACACAAGATCCTTAACCCACTGGGCCGGCCGGAACTCCCTCTCTGTCTCTTACTTGCAAATTGCTTCCCACTTTGCTAACTTGCTTTTCCATCCCTTTATATTCCGTGCTTCACATTTCTGCTTCCTCACTCCAGCATTATATTTCCTACTTGGTCTTATGACTTCAGTTAAATGTTTTAATTATAGGAATAGTGTGAGGACATGGTAAAAGAAAAACAAAACAGTGGTTCTCAACCATACATGACTTCTCCATTCCACTCCCCGCCCCAGGACATTTGGCAATAGGAGACATTTTTGGCTGTCACAGCTGGAGAGGAAGTGCCATTGGTATATAGTAGTTAGAGGCCAGGGATGCACCTAAACATTCTACAACACACAGATCAAACACTCACAACAAAGAATTTCTGGCTCCAAAAGTTAAAGGTGCCAAAGTTGAGGCAGAAAAAACAAAGTGAAAGGCTATGCCCCAACCTCATTCCTACACTCAGTTGTAGTTCCCAGAGGCACCTACTATTAATGGCTTCTGTTTTTTAGCCTTTTGGTAAATATTACTGTATCTGTCAATAATACTTAGACTGCTCAGATCGAGGGGATTCTGGGCGTGTGGCACCCTACTGAAGCCTCCACACCCCTCTGGCAATTCCCAGCTACAGGTGATAAACTTTAAGTGGGCTCTTCTGAACTCTTGGCTGAGATAATTCCCCACAGACAGGTTTCTGAAGAATAGCCTCAGAGCCAAGAACAAGGACCTTGGGAAAGGCAGCAAGTCCCAGAAATGGCCTGCTTCCCAAGAACAATGCATGGTTTCGCTGAATTTCCCTCACTCTCCAAAAAACTAATGGTGGATTGACTTTCTCAGTTCTTGAAGGTGAGAGAGTGCAGACAAACCAGAGGGCAGAGAGGCCTGCTGAAGGAAACAGATGAACCTCTGACTGAAAAAAAATGAGAGCTGGGAGGAGATAGGTGTGAAGGTCAAACACACAAGATTTCCCTGAACCGAAAAATGTGATATTTGAACTAAAAATGTCCATAGATAAATCAAAGGAGAGGACAGACACTGCTAAAACTCAAAAACAGTTCTAGAAATCAAATGAAATATCTTGTACAGCAGAAATTAACATGACATTGTAAATCAACTTACTTCAATAAACAAACAGGGAGTTCCTGTCCTGGCACAGCAGAAACGAATCCGACTAGGAACCATGAGGTTGCAGTTTCGATCCCTGGTCTCACTCAGTGGGTTAAGGATCTGGTGTTTCCATGAGCTGTGGTGTAGGTAGCAGACATGGCTCAGATCTGGCGTTGCTGTGGCTGTGGTGTAGCCTGGCAGCAACAGCTCCAATTAGACCCCTAGCCTGGGAACCTCCATATGCTGCGGGTGCAGCCCTAAAAAAAAAAAAAGACAAAAATAAATAAATAAATAAACAGATGAAGTATCTCAAAACAGGTAACAAAAATATGCAGATGTAAATCATGTGGTGAAAGACAGGAAATTGGAACACACCCAGGAGACTTAACTGCAAATTCTAAGAGTTCCTGGAAAAAAGGAACAAGAGAGGTCATAATTAAGTAATAGATGAAATTTCCCTGAGCTGAAGAATGTGTTACAAATTGGATTGACAGAAAAAAAACACACATTTATCAAGGCAGTCGAAAGGCACAAAATTCCAGTTTTTAGACAAATACTAGAAATGTAATGTACATAACATGATAAATATAGTTAACACTGCTGTATGTTAACCTTTGAAAGTTGTTGAGAGTAAATCTTAAGTTCTCATCACAAGAAAAACATTTTTTCTATTTCTTTAATTTCATATTTTTATGATGATGGTCCCTAAACTTGTTGCAATAATCATTTCATGCTGTAAGTCAAATTATTATGCTGTACACCTTAAAGTTATAAGTGCTGCATGTCAATTATATCTTAGTAAGACTAGAACAAAAAAAACACACACCTAGCCATATACAGGTTAAAATTCCTCTGCTTTAAAGGATATGGGAAATCTTACACATTTTCAGTCAGAAAGAAAGTTCTTTCTTCCTATCTGGTACCCCGAAAGTTAAAAGACAGCAAAACTGTCTTACACTGTTAAAAGGTCTGCAACCCAGAACCAGGCAAGGAAGGAAGATATCTGAAGATTCGCAAAAATCACTCACCTGAGAAATACTCTGAAGACTCTAATGAAATAAAAAATGAATCGGAACAGAGATTTTAAGATGGGGAAGATGACGAGAAGGGGAAAGAAAGCAGTGGGGAGCAACGAACCATGATCTATATATTTATATCTACACCTCTATGTATTTATAACATGTAATAAAAATGCTAAATAAGGACTCTTGAAACAGATGGAACACTGCGAGGGAAATTCTAATAAAGACTAAATGATCGCAATAAAACTCTAGAGGTGGGGATAGGGGAAGGTTTGTGTTCCAGGACCTAAGGGGAGAGGGGTTGGGAGGCAGAAATGGGAGGGGGAGGGGGAGCGAAAATGACCTAAAGGCCATATCTTATTGGGGTGTGGAGGAAGTGGAAGATAAGAGTATGAAGGAAATAGCTGTTCTGTTTTCACACACTAGAAGAGCCACATGTGCTTTATTTAAGAGAGGAGGGCAAGTGATGGTAACTACAAATAGAACGATAACCTCCAAATAACAAGGGAGGAAGTGGGATGAGCAGTCATTCATTCAATCCAGCAAAGGTAAAGAAGAGTTCAAATAATGTTAAGAAATTTAAGAACAAGACGGAAATAATAATCAAATACATCATTTATTACAGTAAATATGATTGGCCTGAATTCTTCCATTAGAAGGCTGTTAGACTTTGTTATAAATCAAATTCTGGCCCCTATTATTTTTCTTTATATGCACTTAAGGAGTTCCCGTCATGGCTCAGTGGTTAACGAATCCGACTAGGAACCATGAGATTGTGGGTTTGATCCCTGGCCTCGCTCAGTGGGTTAAGGATCCGATGTTGCCATGAGCTGTGGTGTAGGTTGCAGACACGGCTTGGATCTCACGTTGCTGTGGCTGTGGTGTAGGCCAGCGGCTACAGCTCCGAATTGACCCCTAGCCTGGGAACCTCCATATGCTGCGGGAGCAGCCCTGGAAAGGGCAAAAAGACAAAAAAATAAAACAAAATAAAAATAAAAATATATTCACTTAAGGTGTTCTCTTGCGGTGCAGCGGGTTGGGAATCCAGTATCCTCACTGCAGTGGCTTGGGTTGTTGCTGTGGCTTGGGTTTGATCCCTGGCCCAGGAATTTCCACATGCAGAGGGAGGGGCATGGCCAAAAAAACAAACAAAACACAACTAAAGTGATAAAGAAACTTTCAAAATAAAGGTGTGGGAAAAGGATACCAGGCAGATAAACGGAAAGCAGTGGTAATGATGATATTCAACAAAGGGAATTCAAGTTTAAAGCTGAAATTGGTGTGGGGACTGCTAACAAAGGGGTAGGAGAGAACTTTTGGGGTGATGCATCTTGATTGTGGTGTTGGTTACATGGCCAAATACATTTGGCAAAACTCATAGGATTGTACACTTAAAACTGATAAAAAAATTTAATGTATATAAAAATGTAATATATAAAAATTGCAATACAGTAAAACTGGCTTTTAAAAAGAACAAAATTGGAGTTCCCATTGTGGCTCAGCAGTAACGGACCCAACTAGGATTCATGAAGACTCGGATTTGATCCCGGGCCTCCATCAGTGGGTTAAGGAACCAGTGTGGCCCTGAGCTGTGGTGTAGGTTGAAAACCTGCCTTGGTTCCCGAGTTGATGTGGCTGTGGCTTGGGCCTGCAACTACAGCTCTGATTCAGCCCCTAGCCTGGGAACTTCCATATGCCACAGGTTTGACCTTAGAAAGACAAAAATAAAATAAAAAGAGCAAACTTACTGTGTTCACAAAACTTAAATGCTGAATGAGAAAATAGCGTAATGCCAGAAACCTTCTCAATTACCTTGTATCATATTTTATATCCCTGAAAAAATAAAGGGAATATTTACTTCAAAAAATTATAAAAAGTAAATCTGACTAGAAATCATGAGGTTGCAGGTTTGATCCCTGGCCTTGCTCAGTGGGTTAAGGATACAGCATTGCCGTGAGCTGTGGTGTAGGTTGCAGATGTGGCTCGGATCTGGCGTTGCTGTCTGTGGCTGTGGCTTAGGCCAGCAGCTGTACCTCCGATTAGACCCCTAGCCTGGGAACCTCCATATGCTGTGAGTGTGGCCCTAAAAAGCAAAAATAAAAAAATAAAAAGAACAAGAAAAGAAACCAAAACTAATTAGGAAATAACAAAAGCTGATGTGAATGGAATGGAATATATATATATATTATGATATATATTAAATCATACTATAATATATAGAATGAAAAATACTAAAAAATATACTTTTAAAAAAAGTTCTTTAAAGGGCTAATAAAATAGGGAAACTTCTTGCAAGCCCAAGTAAGGAGAAAAAAGAGAGTAAAAATAGAAAAGATTAGTTATGAGAAAGAAAACATTATTACAGATAGAAGAGAGTATAAAAGGATTATGAAGAAAGTCTGAGTTGGAGTTCCCACTATGGGGAACAGGATACAGTATTGCTACAGCTGTGGCACAAGTCGAAGCTCTGGCTTGTAGATTCAGGCCCTGGCCAGGGAACTTCCATATGCTGTAGGTATGGCCAAAAAAGAAAAATTTTAAAAAGCACAACTTAAAATTCCTTGGCAACCAATTTTAAAATTTAGAGGAAATGGATACATTCCAGGAAAAAAATATAAATGATCTAAATTGACCCCCCCAAAAGAGGAAAGTTTGAATAGCTCAAGTCATCTTAGAGAAAACTGGACCAGAAAGGTGATCAGGGATCTACTTTTTTTTTTAATTTTTTTTTTTTTGGTCTATTGTCCTTTTTTTAGGGCCGCATCCACAGCATATGGAAGTTCCCAGGCTAGTGGTCCAATTGGAGCTACAGCTGCCAGCCTACGCCACAGCCACGGCAACACCAGATCCAAGCCATGTCTTCAACCTACACCACAGCTCACGGCAATACCAGATCCTTAACCCACTGAGCGAGGCCAGGGATCAAACCTGCAACTTCATGGTTCCTAGTCGGATCCGTTTCTGCTGCGCCACGATGGGAACCCCAGGGATCTACTTTTAGAAAAGACTGTTTTCAAATAGTGCCATAGCTGAGCTCTATCTAAACTTCAAGAGTTATTTCCATGCCATTTAAAGAAGTCGAGACTGGAGTTCCCGTTAACAAATCAGTGGTTAACAAATCCAACTAGGAACCATGAGGTCGGGGGTTCGATCCCTGTCCTTGTTCAGTGGGCATAGGATCCGGCGTTGCCATGAGCTTGTGGTGTAGGTTGCAGACTCGGCTCAGATCCTGCATTGCTGTGGCTCTGGCATAGGCCGGTGGCTACAGCTCCACTTAGATCCCTAGCCTGCGAACCTCCATATGCCACTGGAGCGGCCCTAGAAAAGACAATAAATAAATAAATAAAGTAGTTGAGACTATAGAATAAGACTCCCATATTTAATATATAGAGTGACCATAACAATATCATTCCTCATAAAAACTATGTAAAAAAGAAGAAAACTGTTTAAATACAATTAGGACTTTTTACTAAACCCTAACAGCAAATACTGTTCTCAGTAGTCAAACACTAAAGCACTTTATAAAAAGAAAAATTTAGATAGAATGCCTGGTATTTTCCTTATTATTTAACATATCTTGGAAGTTTTACCAAATGGAGTAAAACAAGAAGGTGAATTGCTACATTATCTGAAAAATTATATAGCTATATGTTTTGCTGATATGACCATATCAAAAAATTCAAGACTTTAGTAAAAAAAACTCAAGTAAAAGGACATTATAATTTGGGAGTTCCTATCGTGGCTCAGTGGAAATGAATTTGACTAGCATCCATGGGGATGCAGGTTCGATCCCTGGCCTCATCCAGCGAGTTAAGGATCCCATGTTGCCATGAATTGTGGTGTAGGTTGCTGTGGCTGTGGCGTAGGCCAGCAGCTGTAGCTCTGGTTCGATCCCTAGCCTGGGAACTTCCATATGCTGTGGGTGCGGCCCTAAAAAAACAAAAACAAACGAACAAACAAAAAAGATATTACCATTTGGAAAGTTGACTGGACGTAAGATAAATATAATGAAAATAAACTGCTTTTTTTCCTATTCTAGCAATAGGCATCTCATATTGATAATAGGAAAAATATTCAATTTACAGTTAGAAAATTATAAAATTCTTAGGGTAATAACTGTTAACAGTCACCATAATGCCATGCACTATTCTGTGCAATCCTCCAACACCCTCTTCGGATGGATTACTATTATCATTCTTATTTTGCAGAAAAGAACACTGAGAAATAGAGTGATTTACCCCAGATCATTAGCTGTAATCCTGGCAGCTGGCACTGAGACTACTTTTGAAACCTCCATGTTATGGTATGTCATTTTGTAAAAATTGAGATATAATTGACATATTATTAGTTTCAGGTGTACAATATGAGTCAGTGTTTGCATATTTTGCAAAGTAATCACAGTACCTCTAGTTAACATCCATCACTGCACAGTTACAATTTTTTTCCTCGTGGTAAGAACTTTTAAGATCTACTCTCCTAGTAACTTTCAAATATACAATTCAGTATTATTAGCTATAGTCACCATGCTGAACATTAATCCCCAGGACTTATTTTTTTTTTTTATAACTGGAAGTTTTATAGTATGTAAATTTAGTCAGGAACACCTAGTACTATACTCATATGAAGAAAGTTATACAATATAATTAAAAGATATAAAGCAGGGAGTTCCCGTCGTGGCGCAGTGGTTAACGAATCCCACTAGGAACCATGAGGTTGAGGGTTCGGCCCCTGCCCTTGCTCAGTGGGTTAACGATCCGGCGTTGCCGTGAGCTGTGGTGTAGGTTGCAGACACGGCTCGGATCCCGCGTTGCTGTGGCTCTGGCGTAGGCTGGTGGCTACAGCTCCGATTCAACCCCTAGCCTGGGAACCTCCATATGCTGCGGGAGCGGCCCAAGAAATAGCAGCAACAACAACAACAACAACAAAAAAAAAGACAAAAAAAAAAAAAAAGATATAAAGCAAGATTGGGACAAGTAGAAAATCCACCATACTGGGAAAACAAAATATCAGAAAAAATATCGTTACTCCCCAAATTTATGTAGACCATCAAGATAATTGCAATTTGTTTTTCAAAGAATAGTCAAGGACAAATATACATATATATTTGTGTATACATATATTTATATATATTTGTGTATTTATATATATATATTGGCCGCACCCATGGCATGTGGAAGTTCCCAGGCCAGAGAACAAACCTGCACCACAGCAGGGACCCCAGCTGCTGCAGTGACAACACCAATATGTGCCACAAGGGAACTCCCAATTAAAAAAAAAAAAAAAAAGGCAAGAGAAATGTGCCTTACCAAATACCAGAATGTGCTCTAAGGCCAATTAATCATATCAATAAGTAAACAGGAATCCAAACTAGGTGTTTGTACATATGAGAACAAGGCGGTTCAACTCTTTGGGACAAGTAAGAATAATATAAGAAATGGTCCTGGGACAGGCAGCTGTTTACTGAGAGCCGACGCTGGGCTGGGACACTGTACCAGTGGGGCTTGCGTTTTAGAGCAGTGGCGCCTGGTAGGGGAGAGCAAAGCTGCTCTTGCAGGACACTCAGGGCATTGAAGCTGGAGGCAGCAAGAGACTGACTCAATTTCCAGGCAGTCTTCATGGGTTCTGGCTTATCCCTTCTGCCCTACTATCCATCCACCTTGCCTCCCTGCAGACTCCAAGCTCCAGCATTAGAAGCAAAGATGACCACCTTTCACAGACTAGCTCTTAGAATTGCATTGATTGGGTAAGAGCAATTGTCCTATAACAAATCTCTCTCTCTTTTTTTGGGGGGGGTCTTTTTAGGGTTACTCCCATGGCATATGGAGGTTCCCAGGCGAGGGGTCCAAGTGGAGCTATAGCTGCTGGCCTACACCACAGCCATAGCAATGCCAGATCCGAGCCATGTCTTCAACTTACCCCACAATTCATGGCAACGTAGGATCCTTAACTCACTGAGTGAGGCCAGGGATCGAACCTGGATTCTCATGGATGCTAGTCAGATTCGTTTCCGCTGAGCCATGACAGGAAACAAATTTCTTAACTGAAAAAAAAAAAAAATTCTTAACTGAAAAAAAAATGTGTGTATGTATATCTATATGTGTACCCTAATGGTCTGCTTTTCTGAGTCTTTTTTGAGATAGAACTTACATATAACATTGCGTAGGTGAAAGGTGTACAGTGTGTTGATTTGATACATTTGTATATTGCAATATGCTTACCACCATGGTTAACACCCCATCAGTCACACAATTGTCATTTCTTTATGTGGTAAGAACGGTTTGAGGCTTGACTGACATGCTAGATGAAGGACATATAAGAATTCACTGTGTTCTTTAAACTTTCCTTTAGGCTTGAAATTTTCAAAATAAAATTCTGGAGGGAGAAAAAATACAGAGGATCTAACATCAATAGAAGAGCAAATCCAACTAGCTAACAAACATGAAAATATGTTCAGATTCACTAGGAGTCAGGGATATGCAATTTAAAATAACAAGGAGATACCACTTTATGTCCGTGGTGGAAAACTGGGCTCAGCGCCATTGGGTAACGCCGAGAGCCAGTGTAGACCATGTGCCCTCTGAGTTAGTCCCCCAGAGTGAGGTTGCTAGGGTATATACCAGTTCCCACCAGTCATCAGTTGAGAACTGCTCTGTGGGGAGGCACTGATTTCCAGCACTTTCTCTCACCGCCTGCCGAAGAAAAGCTCCAGAGATGCTGGCAGTTGGAAGCCAGGCTGAAGCTCACCAAGTGGAAAGGCCTGGGGGAACAAGGATGGCTGAGGCTCTGCGTGCCTTCCCCCGCATTGCTCAGCTCCACACAGGCCCCTCCTTAAAGTCACTCTGTCACTTCTCCAAGGTCACAATTTCTTAAAAGTGGGAAGGGGAGGAAAAGGAAGAAAAACTTACAGGAGGAAGGCTAGTGGGACAAGCTACAGTGCTGTGCTTGGTGCTAAGGCTGCAGCTGAGATCCCTCAGCTTCCTCCATCGCATCCATTCAGGATGCCCCCTGACACTCAAGCAACACTTGATGCTGGCCTAGGTGGTTTGTCTGGTGGGTAACCCAGGCCTTCATTTGCAAGAAGTCTGAGCCCTGATGACTGTGGCCTTTTCAGGCTGCGGTGGCCACCACTGCGCATTTATTGATAATGTATCACCAGGCACAGAGCACCAAGGGGCACCCACGAATCTCCTGCATGCAGATCCATTCCTCCTATCTCCTCATGATAATCAAGCTGGGGTCACCCCTGCCAGAAGAATCACTCTGCTCTAAGGGGGCGAGAGAGAGAAGGAGCAAGGCACAGCTGCTTAGGGTGGAGGACCCTGTGGCACCACGTAAACTCTTCTCTCTGCATTCTTTCACCTTTGGCTTCTATTGCTAGCTGAGGGCTCACCTCTGTGTTTTCCCACTTCCATTCCTGAGACCGACAATTTGATAAGCCCACATCCTCCCTGATTTCCAGGCCAGGCCACTCCAGAGGCCGCTGGCTGGTCTCTGGACGGGCTGGCCTCAAGTCCACTGACCACTTGGTATTCTCAATCAGCTCAGTTCATAGGGGTAGGAGGTGCTGCTTAACACAATTTTTGGGGTCTATGGCTGCCTCATCATCAGGGGTTTGCTGCTCTAAAAAGAGGCTGTAGGTATGGTTAGCACAATGTTTGGCATATTTGGTAAAGTAGTTGTAGTCCTACAGGGCAGCCTTTTGTCACCAGCCCAGCTAGTCATATGGTTAAATCATAATGAACTTATAGCCTACTGAGCACAGTTTCCTAATTTGTAAAGTAAGTGGGTTGAACACACTAAGATCCCTTCAAGCTCCAAACAACGAATAGCTGCCTTTCCCCTCAAATACTTATGCATAAACTATTGTGAAGCCTATGCTGATATAGTATATTTTTTGAGCCCAAAGTTTTATTTTTCAATAAATGCTAGCTGTTATTATTTATCTTTATTACAGTTCATTTTGTGATGGGAGCCATCATTTTGCTCTGCTGCAACATCTGAATCATGAGGTTTTTTTTTTTTTTTTCTTTTTATGGCCATACCTGCAGCATCTGGAAGTGCCTGGGCTAGGGATCGAAAGGGAGCTGCAGCTGCCAGCCTATGCCACAGCCACAGCCACACAGGATCCAAGCTGTATCTGCAACCTATACCATAGCTATGGCAATGCCAGATCTTCAGCCCACTGAACGAGGCCAGGGATCAAACCCATATCCTCATGGAGATTACATTGAGTCCTTAACCTGCTGAGCCACAATAGGAAATCTCTGCTTTTCTTCAGAGCTCTGCGCCATCGGCATATATGAATGCCCCTTCTGCGTCACACAGGGCCAAGAAGAGGCCTGAGGCAGTCCCTGGACACCTATTGGCATTCTGGCTTCAGTGATCAAAGAGCTGCAAATCCCCTTGAGAGTGCTGTCAGGTGGCCCACAGTTCTCATTACTGACTTTGAAGCTATTTCAGCAGATTTTAGCAATGCTTTTGCTAAAATCAACACCTACTGTATCTCCAGCTATGCCCCCCCTTGACTGATGTCAGATTTAAACAATCACATATTTTACAGATAGGAAACTGCGATCTGCCTAAAGTCACATATTGTGGCAGGGCTGGCTGCTTCTCCCTTTTTTTTTTTTTTAATCTTTTTTTTGGGAGGAAGACAGGGCTGCACCCATGGCGTGTGGAAATTCCTAGTCCAGGGATTGAACCCATGGCACAGCAGCAATGCAAGCCACTGCAGTGATAACTGGATCCTTAACCTGCTGAGCCACTAAGAGCTCCCAGGGCTGGCTTCTCTTACTGTGCCATGTTTTTTCCATCACATCATGCTTCTTCCACAGGTCAGGAAACCTATTCTATTGCTGCTATAACAAATTACCACAAACTTAGTGGCTTAAAAAATATGTTTCTTACCTTACAGCGCTGTTGGTAAGAAGTCTGACACAGATCTCACTGGACTAAAGTCAAGATGTGGGCAGGGCTGGTTCCTTTTTGGAGACTCTAGGGGAGGATCTGTTTCCTGGCCTCTTCGAGTTCCGAGAGGCTGCCTGCATTCCTTGGCTCATGGTCTCTTCCTCTGCCTCCAGAACCAGTATCTGGGGGTGGAGTTCTCACATCACACCTCTCTGTCCCTTCTTCCATGGCCAATTCTCTTTCTGCCCATGGCCCTGAAATCGTCTTCCTTTCAAGGACCCATGTGATTAGGTTGGCCTCCGGGGATAAAACATGATGCTCTCCCCAGCTAAAGTGCCTTAACTTATCAAATCTATAATTTTGTCAAGTAACGTAACCTATTCACAGGTTCCGGGAATTAGATTATGAACATTTAGGGGAGGCCTTTATTCTGTCACACCCTGTCTGTAGATAGGTCCTCCTGGAGGAGTCAGTGGCTTAAAGTGATGAAGATGAGAAGTTCCCGTTGTGCCTCAGCAGGTTAAGAACCCGACTAGTATCCATGAGGATGCAGGTTTGATCCTTGGCCTTGCTCATGAGTTGTGGTTGTAGGTCATAGACATGGCTTGGATCTGGCGTAGCTGTGGCTGTGATGTAGGCTGGCAGCTGCAGCTCTAATTCAACCCCTAGCCTGGGAACTCCTATATACTGCAGGTGTGGCCATAAAAAGAAAAAAATAAAGGTGATGAAGATGGACAGAACTTTTAAAGTTTGAGAGACTTCCTTGACCTCCTGATGTTGGCTGGACTTCACTAATGTTTATATAGATCAGCCCCTTCCCACAGAGTAAACTGTTTCCCGATGCCCTCAGAGCTGGGCTGCCTCCTCTTGTCTACTTTAAGAATCTACTCCCTGGAGTTCTCACTGTGGTGCAGCGGGTTAATGATCCAGCTTGTCTCTGTGGAGGCACTGGTTCAATCCCTGGCCTGGCACAGTGGGTTAAGGATCCAGCGCTGCCATGGCTGTGGTGTAGGTCACAGCTCTGGCTCAGATTCAATCCCTGGCCCAGGAACTTCCATATGCTGCAGGGGTGACTGGGGAAAAAAAAAAAAAAAAGCACTCACTCTCTGAAATAATCATGAAGGGGTCAGGAGAGACAAGAAATGGGCTTTGGTATTTTTCCTCTAGGATCTAAGCTGAAATTATGATCCTGGAAAAGCTGAAATGTACAGCACTAGCCCCTCAGCTCTGAGAAGCTCCCAGGCATTCCTGATACGTGGGCAGGTAAGGTGTGGCTCAGAATGACAAGTGTCCTTTCTAATGACCAGCCTTGAAAGGAAATTTGAGTGTCAGTGTTGCAAAGACCCCATGAGATACACACGGGAAAAGAGGTAGACTCTGCTCTCATACCCTGTTCATGAAGGAAGGCTACACAACAGTCTAGGACTGAGGGGATGCAGAATGTCTGAAGATGTGTAACCAGCAGCAAAAGAGCTAAAGAGGACAGAAACACAGGCCCAGCTGGCCTAAGACATCCAAGGCACTGTGGGCTTGCAGTTTAGCTCATCCATTCCCATCTGGGCATTCTCCCTTCTGAAGCCTCACCAAGGGTTCAGTTAGGCAGCATGCCTGCTGATACTTCTTTTGAGTGCATACTGGAAGCTTGGTTTGGGCATTTTACCTGGCATCTAATCTAGGCCCTGGTGTGTATTGGTTCTGAAAACTGGGACATCATCTCCAATTTATCGAATTCCTCCAAGTGTCCCTGCAACTGATTTACACACATGCTGTCCCCTCCCCCATGCGCTGTGCACCACAGATGCAAGTTTCTGATGGTCCCCACCCACCCCTGCCACCAGCTGCTATACACTCCCACTTACTCTCACAGGCCCCCAGAGGCCCCCAGGGAGTCCCCAACACACACCTCCGTCCTTATCTGGGGGAGGGGACTGGGTTGTTGGAAACTTCAATCAAGCAGGGATGTTAACAGCTGCAGGGACACCCAAGGAAACAGTGAGTCTTAAAAAGGAAATATTTGTAGAATCTGTCCCCAGGACCTACTTTTTTTGGGGGGGGAGGTTGTCACACTCGCAGTATATGGAAATTCCCAGGCTAGGGGTTGAATCGGAGCTATAGCAGCCAGCCTACACCACAGCCACAGCAACGCGGCATCTGAGCTGTGTCTCACCAAACCACAGCTCACAGCAGTGCCGGATCCTTAACCCATTAAATGAGGCCAGGGATCCAACCCACATCCTCGGGGTACTGAGCCATGAAGGGAACTCCCTTCCCATGACATTTTAGGACTTCTGAAAATGGCCTGTCATTTCCCACTGTGGGAAAAAACCCACAGCGATCACTGGCCCCCTTCAGGTCACAAAATCTCTTCTGTGTCTGACCCTCCAGACAGGCTTGGGTGGAGAGGCTGGCCTCACACAGACTGCAGAGATCTGGGGATGCGTGTGTATGCCAGCAGCCTCACAAACATGCGGACATCTGCCTCTCCCTCGGACACATTTCTCAGGTGATAAATGTGGGCGTCTGTGTCAGTGGGAACTTCTTCTGGAGTGGGCCGGGTAACGCTGTTAGGCAGAACTCTCGACAGACTCATAGGCCCCTCACAGCGCCCCTCCACACCCCACTAACTGTACACGACAAGCAGTTAGTGTGTGGTGAGGAACTCTTTCTCCTTCCTTTTTCCTGCCCACAGCTGCAGTGGGGCCCCGGGTCTCAGGGGGCGGATGTCACCTGCCAGGGGTGGGCTTTTTCCCCGCTCCATACCTGGTCTTGTTCCAGGCTCTTAACCCCAGTGAACCCTTTGGGTGGTCACATCCTGGTAAAAGAACTTTAGGGAGCACCTCAACACCACTGCTCAGCAGGCCCTCCTCCCCCACTGTTTCCTCTCCATCAGACAGGCCTCTCTGTCCCTGGTTTTCCCCTACAAATGCCCTTTTTTCAGTGGGGCTGGGTGTAAAGGGACAAAGTAGGGACTTTTTAAAAGGAAGAACTTTACTAGGGAAGTAAGAGAGGAACCAAAATCAAAGCAAGGAAATATCAAAACCTTGGCTGTTTCAGTCTGCCCATTCAGAACCCAGCCCTGCCCTGTTTCTTTGCCTCCCCTCTGAGAAGCTCTGGCCCAACTTCATCCATGTGCAAGACCTTTGCTTGCCCGACCCCTGACCCCTGACAAGGTGCACGAACAGTCAGTGCTCCAGGCTGTTCCAGAGGAGCACAAGCAGGGGTGTCCCTCACTCCAGTCCAGCCTGTCCCAGAGCTTCTGCCTCCTGGACTCAGCTTGCTGGGTCCAGCTTAGATATTAGAACACAGAGGTTTCCATGAGTGGCCAGAGGGTAGGATGGAACGAGGAAGGGGCTGACTGTCAGTAGGGCAAAAAGGGTGGAGGGGGAAAGGCTGCGAAGCGAGAGTAGAGAGTCGAGGGGTGTTTACATAAGAGAATCAGTTTGGTCCCAGATTTTCTGCATCCTCCCAAGGATTGCCACATTCCCAGGAAGAGCTTTGGATCGAGAACTTCCCTGTATGTGGGATTCTTGGCAGCTGTCTAGGACTACAGCAGGAGGGGAGCTGGGCCCATCCCCCCAACCCCCAAACTGACGGAGAGAAAAGTCCCACCAAATCAGGGACCCTTTTCTGGGAACCCACACCTGCGGGGAACGCCAGGATGAACCCCATTGCTAGGACACCCCCCTTCCTCCCGAGAAGCAATGACTGGGGAGATACTCCATAGACAGCTCAGCACAAAAAAGCTCTGACTACACACAGAAAGCCTCCGGACTGGGAAGTGAGGTGAGGAATGTGGGGCAAATCAAGGGAGAGGATGAGGGTGGGTGTTTGGAGCCCAGCTCTGCCAAAGTGGGTCTGGGATGCATGAAAGGGGGGCACAGGCAGGACACAGGAATGAGCCTCAGTAATGTTTCTGTGACACCTCACAACCCCAAACCCCATGCTCTGGACCTCAATTTCCCCTCCCCTGCCCCTCTAACTGGGGATCAGGGGTCCCGTTTGCTTCACTGAACCCATCTGTCTGAGACCAGCTCATATCTTCCTCTTTTGTGACTGTAAGTCACAAGGCAAAGCACTAAGCTGTGTGTAGTCACAGAGGGAACACAGAACCTAAAAGTGTGAAGGGACAGAGGGGAAAGTGGCAAGGAAAGCCTGGAGCCCGTGGAAGAGGGGGGAGACAGGTGGGAGCAGAGGTCCCCAGGATCATGGCTGAGGCCATCACCTACGCAGACCTGCGGTTTGTGAAGGCTCCCCTGAAGAAGAGCGTCTCCAGCCGCCTAGGACAGGGTAAGGGTGGATGAATGTCGCCTTGATGCTGCATCTCCAACCTCCTTCCTGCCCCTCCTTCCACACCCAGATCCCACCTTTTCTCTCCTCTCCAGACCCAGAGGCTGATGAAGATGGAGAACTCACCTATGAGAATGTTCAAGTGCCCCCAGGCCCAGGGGGGCCCTCGATCTTGGCTCCTTCTGGATTAGGGAACAACACAGGTCTGGAGAGCCCAGGGGATGTGTGTCTGCCTGGGGTGGGGTGGTGGGGGTGGTGCTGTGTCTTGAGCTGGGGCGTCCTCAGCATTCTTGGGAGGACAATACCCTTGGAGAGGAGAGGTGTTCTCAGGAAGAGAGTGAACACCACTTATGGGGGCCAGGGAAGGATGAAGCTCCGAGGGTGTGTGTGTGGGGGATCCCAGTGGGGAGCTAGGGCTTTGACGAAGGACCAGGGCAGCCCTGTGGGGAGCTGCGCTCCAATGAGAAATGGGGGGTCCCGGGAGAGAGAAGGGAGGGGAGGGGAGAAGGGTGAGTGCACTCCTGGGGAGAGGGTTTGGGGCAGGCAAATGAGGGGCCCCTGAGGAAAAGATAAAGGGAGACCCAGGAGGGCGACAGAGGGTCCCCCGGGAAGAACAAGGTAAGACCCAGGAGGAACACGACAGTCCCAGGGGAGATGAGGAACTCCGGGGACCCCGGGCACCGCTAAGGGTGTCCCGGAGCAGTGGCAGAAGGCACCTTAGGACCGACTGGGATCTCGCCGCGGTGAGGGGGGGTCGGGGAGGGAGAAGGGGCTTTTCCCCGGCCTTCCCGTCTTCAACCTGGGACCGCTCCCTTCCGCAGGGGCGCAGAATGAGCAGCCAACGGCCGCCTGGAGCTCCTCGACGTCACCAGCTGCCAGGCGGATTCTCCCGCGTGAGTAACGCACGCTCCTCGCCACGCGCGCGCCGCCCTCCGCCCTCCGCCCGGCGGGGCCGCGCGCGGGACCTCGGGCTGTGCGCCCTTCCCCGCCGCTCCCCCTCCAGGGTCCGCGAGGGTGGTCGCGGGAGTCACGTGCGAACGCCCGCTCCCATGGGTGGTAGTGCTCCGCTCGGAGGTGTGCAGGTCTGGCCAGGGACTGACCTTACTCTGGTCCGCATTCCCTTCTTCGCCCTCTCCCCGGTCTCCATCTGACATTTAGTTCCAGGTCCTACCAGGTAGTGCGCCTCAGTCAGTCCTTACCAGTAACAATGCCCAGCCCTACTTCTGGAACACCTTCCCTCCGCTACCTGCAGAAACTCTGCGGGACAGAAACCACCATGCGTGCTCCAAGTCCTCTGTGGGATGTTCCTTCCCATGAATCTCCCACACTCCCACCCCCTCAGTCTGTTAACTTTCCTGGGGTTCATGGACCCCCATTCTACTGTCTCCCTGCAGGCTGCGCGCGGTACTTCCTTCTGGGCCTGCTCCTCACCTGCCTGCTGTTAGGGGTGGCCGCCATCTGCCTGGGAATGCGCTGTGAGTATGGCGACTACCCCCCATTTCCCACATGCCCCAGACAACCTGCTCCCCCACAGTTGCCCTTCCTCCCCAGCGCCCCGAGTTACCACTACCACATCCTCAGCCTTTCCTCTGGCTTCCAGCCAGGTCTGCTTCAGAGCACTGTGTCTTTCTAAATTGTCTTTAACTAATCCAGTATCTCCTTAAGCTTTAGGCAGTCAGATCTTATAGTCCAGCCTGTTAGGCAGAAAAATTGCAAGAAACAGAAAAAGGGCTGACGCTGAAGTCTCAGGGCATCAGAGCATGGCTGAAGATGTCCTTCAAATTTTTCTTTATGGCCAAACAGATCTGCAGGTGTCTCGGCAGCTCCAGCAGATGAGCAGGGTTCTGGAAGCCACTAACAGCACCCTGAGGCAGCAGCTGCGCCTAAAGATAACCCAGCTGGGGCAGAGGGAAGAAGATTTGCAGGGGTCCAGGAAGGAGCTGGCTCAAAGTAAGGAAACACTACAAATGGAACAGAAGATTTGCCAGACTACCAGAGAGGAGTTGCAGGCCTGCCAGTTGGACAGGAAGACGACAGATGAAGCCTTGAAAAACAAGGAGGTACAGAGGATAAACTTGGAGCGGAGGCTGAGAAGTATGCAGGACACACTGAAGCCCTTCTTTACATGCTCCTCACCAGGTATGTGCTCTGAGAGAGAAGAGATGGGAGGGTCTGCTGTGAGCAATGGATCGAAGTGAGGAGACACTTGTGACAGGGGTCTGTCCATCTATTAGGGGACCATTGAGTTGTTCAGGAAAGGGGTAGTGAACCGGAATACTTGCCTTGGCCAACGGGGAGAAGGATCTAGCTGGATAAGGATTTAGGGGGACTCACCTAGCTCAAAGGAGGATCCTGTCAAAGGAGGATCCTGTGGAGGAGAGGAGGGTGGCAGCCAGCAATGCAAAATGACACTGTCCAGAGCAGCAAAGTCAGGGCTCATCTGGCTTGACATCAGCATCAAGGATCTGGGCACACCTGAATATGGTTGTGCAATTGGTTGTTTGCATGTTTTTTCTAAAGACAGGCTCTATAGCTTTCTTTCTTTCTTTTTTTTTTTTTTTTTTTTTGCTTTTTAGGGCCACACCCACGGCATATGGAGGTTCCCGGGCTAGGGCGGCTAGGGGTCTAATCGAAGCTACAGCTGCCAGCCTACACCAGAGCCACAGCAATGCCAGCCGCATCTGCGACCTACTCCATAGGTCATGGCAACGCCGCATCCTTAACCCACTGAGCGAGGCCAGGCATCGAACCCACAACCTCACGGTTCCTAGTTGGATTTGTTTCTGCTGCACCATGATGGGAACTCCAGGATCTATAGCTTTAATTCATTCTTTCCACACCTGAGATTCCCCAAAAGATTAAAAATAACTGATGGAAAAGGTGCAGTCTTGGGTGGGATAAAAAAAGCCGAAGCTCTCACAGTGAGGAGGGTGGGGGTGTGATAGGGCAGGGAACTAGGGTGGGTTGCTCATCCACTTTGAAAGGAGGAGCCCAGCCAGTATGTGGGGATGAGGGAGGCGGAGACATAGAAGGTTTGCCAAAGTAGGCTGAGGTTGAGGCAGGGTCCCTGGCCCAAGGGTATTGGAATGTTCATGGACTGGTTGTCTAGAGGTTAGGCTTTGTCTGGCTCGGGGGCATCTGGATACTCTCCCCAGGCTTAAAACAGAGAGATTTTGTAAGACACCTCCAGCCCTCATTTCTCCAACCTTCTGATTCTCTACAAACCTCAGTTCCATGCCAATGCTGCTTCCATCCCCACAGCTGCTCCCTAGACCTCAGCATCCCAAACTGCTCATCTGAGGAAAGGATGGCTTTAGATCTTCACTCTGACCCCCACTGGCCTCCTCCTGGCTTTCCCCATACTTTTTCTTTAACCTCACAGAGGCTTCCAACCTTCCAACCTGCCAACTCCCATTTCCTCCCTTCCCATCAGCCATCACCTGTCTTCACTTCTCTCTCTACTCATCTTGGATTCGGGTCCCATCACTTCAGCCACCCCATTCACTCCTTGGTTTCATTGCCTTGGTGCATCTGACTGGCAACTCTGGATGAACAGAAATACCTGCACCCAGGTGTGACAAGCGGTGCAGTGCTTGGTGCCACTGAAACTCTAATCTTAATCTCAGCTAGGGCCCCAGCACTGCCTGGCAACTCTACAGTGGTCGGCTGGCTCTCCTCGCCCTACCATCCTCTCTCTCACTTTCAGCAGATGCCCTGCTCTGTCAGAGAAGAATTCCCTGTTTTCCACCACCAAGTCTATATATCCATTTGCATTTTTTGTCCATCCTCATCTCTTGTAAGGATAACTGCAACAGCTTGCTGAATGTTTTTCCTAAACACTCCCCCTCCAAATCCACCTTTCATGTTGCAGCTAGGGTAATCCTTTACTTATTTTATTTTATTTTATTTTACTTTTTGGCTGTACTTCCCAAGCCAGGGATCAAACCCGAGCCACAGTAGTGACAATGCCAGATCCCTAACCCCTAGGCCATCAGGGAAATCCCCAGGGTAATCCTTTAAAAACAAAAATCTGGAGGAGTTCCTGTAGTGGCTCAGCAGAAATGAATCTGACTAGTATCCATGAGTACGCAGGTTCGGTCTCTGGCCTCGCTCAGTGGGTTAAGGATCAGGCATTACCATGAGCTGTGGTGTAGGTTGCAGACACGGCTTGGATCCCCCATTGCTATGGCTGTGGTATAGGCCAGCAACTATAGCTCCGATTTGACCCCTAGCCTGGGGACCTCCATGTGCCTCAGGTTGGACCCTAAAAAAAGACCAAAAAAAAAAAAAAAAAAAAACTGATTGGAGTTCCCATCATGGCACAGCAGAAACAAATTCCACTAGTATCCGTGAGGATTCAGGTTTGATCCCTGGCCTCACTCAGTGGGTCAGGGATCCAGCATCGCCATGAGCTCTAGTATAGGTCACAGACACAGCTCAGATCCCAAGTTGCTGTGGCTGTGGCATAGGCTGGAAGCTGCAGCTCTGATTTGACCCCTAGCCTGGGAACTTCCACATGCCATGGATGCACAGCCCAGGTGAGGTTAGCCAAAATGGTGATGGTGGTGGGGACTGCACCTGTTCAAAATTGGGAAGAGTACCACCAGCCCTTTTATATTAATTTTCATTTGATTTTTTTTAGGGCTGCACCTGTGGCATATGGAAGCTCTCAGCAACACAGGATCTGAGCCCATCTGTAACCTGTACCACTCATGGCAACGTTGGATCCTTAACCAACTGAGCGAGGCCAGGGACTGAACCTGTGTCCTCATGGATACTAGTCAGATTCGTTTCTGCTGTGCCATGATGGGAACTCCCCTCACCAGCCCTCTTAAAATAAACTTCCCAGGTTGTTAAGGAGTAAAGTCGAAAATGTTGAAGGCTTTTACCAAACACACACAGGTATGGCATTTCCGGGGAGGCCAAGGGAGAAGGAATGCAAAGATCAGGGACCAGAAGTCAGGACCTGAGGAACTGAGGTTCTACTGCAGGGAATAGTGTTAGCAAACAGATTTCTGAGTAGTCACTTTCAACCCAAGTGTTGAGATTTCCCTTCTGGGTCTGGGCTGTGCTGTCACACTCTTTCTCCTTTTTAGATACCTGCTGTCCTGTGGGATGGATACTGAACGAGAGGAGTTGCTTTTACATCTCAGTTGATGAGAGAAGTTGGGAGGAGAGCCAGAGCCATTGTAAATCTCTGTCCTCTAACCTGGCCAAAATGACTGACATTCTTTATTCATATGGAGTAAGCAAAACCCTCCTTAAAAGCCTGTAGTGGATACTGTTGGATAAAGGGACACATGTCACCAAGTCATGGAAGGTGGTGCACACAGGGCATGCACACCTTTTCCAGGCAGCTTCTCAGCCCAGTGCTCCAGGTAGCCCTAGTAACTGAATAGGGTCAGCATGAGAGTTGAAACCTACAAACCATCTTTACTGAACCTGTTTCTCATCTCAGCTTTTTGGTCAGCTCTGGGATGTGGAACAGGTTCTTGGCCTCTCATGGCCTCTCAGGCCTCCATACCTGGTGGGCTGGATTATAAAGACAACAGCCCAGAGAATGACCCCCCTTCAAAGGCTGGCAGAAATTCTTACCCTGCATGTGTGTGTGCGCGCGTGAGTGCGTGCGTGTGTGTGTGTGTGTGTGTGAGAGAGAGAGAGGGCGAGAGAGCGAGAGAGAGGAGACAGCAATGGTGAACTGAAGGATCAGCCTGCATCTGCAGGGTGACTGGCACTTGAAGGATGTGGGGGTGGTCACTGATGAGCCGATGTCATGCACCAAGGTTGGGCACAGTTGTTTTGCCAAAGCTCATAGGCCCCCCTAGTGTTCACTTTCCTCCATTAACCCAGGTCCCCTTTTCTCAACACCCACTGCCTCCCCCTATTCCAGTATTTCCCATCACTCCTCACAGACCTCTGTTCTCTCTGAATCTCTCTTCAGCGTTATTTTCATGCTTATTATCCCGGAAGTAAAGCGTTGACACACAGGAATTCACTTGAATCATATTGGATTGGCCTCAGGTATCAAAATAACTTCTGGAAGTGGACTGATGGTACCAGATACACTGCGTAAGTTTGTTAGGACTTTGGGGCAGCACAAATCTTCTGAAATCCCTTCATAAAGACACAGTCATGGGATTTCCATCCAGGTCCTGCTCCTAAAACTTTCACAACTCAATGTTGTAATTGCCCATTTGTCCATTTGTTCTCTTTGATTAATAACTCTCAGGGCAGGCTTACTCTCTATTCTGTATCTAGTACCAAGCCGTCCCTGGCACATTTTTTTTTTTAATTACTAATTTGTGAACTATGTCACCTTTCTCTCAGAGGGAGAATTTGAGGGTTTAGCTAGGGCTTCACGGCTGATGAAGAACCCCAGCCACTTAACTACCCAAACTGAGGTTGTACTTTTTCAGTCAAGGCCACTTGGGGCACTAGAGTTGCCCCAGGAAGTGATAAAGGGAGCAATGGGGTAACTTTGAGGATCAGCTCCAGGGACCCTGAAACAGAGTAATTACCTAACTGGAGTTTCTGTCTTTAAGACCTTGGGTGATTTTTCCCTCCCCTGGTCCTATAGCCTCTTTGGGTTGGAGTCCAGACACCTGTCCCTGAACCATCCCAGTCATGGCTTTAGGCAGACAGGGCGAGTTAGGACTTGGGTTAGGTTTTGTGCCGGGCAAGAGAAGTGAGGATGGGCTAGGAGGGGGCCAGAGCTTATCCTAGTTCTACCTCACCACTCTTCAGGTTTTTTGGTCGAGGCCCAGGATGTGTCAAGGTGGAAAGCAAGACACATCATATGGAGAAAGAGGACTGTCATGCTTCTCTTCCCTCCCTTTGTGAGATGGCAGCTTTCAAGCATCCAGATGAGGACTACGCTGGGTAAGTGTGGGGGATGGGACTGAGGCCTGGGCATCCAGAGGCAGAGGGCTGGGCCCAGAGGCTGGGGGAAGCTTGTTCCTCAAAGTGACAGCCATGTCCACAGCCTCCAGGGTCTTGGTCTGCTTATGTAAGGGGGTGCTGGGCAGGGAAAGCCTGGAACTGGAGGGAGCCAGGGTAGCTAGATGACAGTCTGTGTGACTGAGGCTTTAATCCTCCAGATACTGACATCAACAGAGCCTGTGCCCTTCATTCCCCAACATGCAGCCTGTAGGTCTCAAGATCCACCTCCCTCCAGTGTTTCCTCACTCTGCCTGGACAGTGGCTAGCCAAGGGCTGATCCATGCCCACCATTTCTAGGCAAGCCTGTTGCCTGCTGGAGATCTGTCCCCAAAACTGGACTCTTCCTGGGGAAAGGTGAAGAAACTTCTAGAAGAGACTTTGGCTTCCTATGAAACCTCCCATAGTGGGATGGGTGGGGAGGGCGCACGGGCTGAGCGGATAGGGGCAGCCCGGAGCCAGCCAGGCAGTTTTATTGAAATATTTTTAAATAATTTGCACGTGTTAGTCTCATGTGTCAGCAATGCTTTGTCTGGTTCAGTGACCCCCACGGGAGAGCAAGCCCAGGGGTTGGAAAGGAAATGTTCTGTTCCTTGTGTCCGTGCTGAGGCTCCCCTACACAGGGAGAAGAGCTGGCCAGCCCGTCTGGGGCTGGCACCGTCCAGCATGTGCGCTCTGTCCTCACAGGGCATCATGAAGGCCAAAGGTGGAGGCTGGAGACCACAGGCCCCACTGCTAAGAGCGTGCCCCTGGCAGCTGCAGGCTGGGTGTGGGTGGCTTGGCATGGTGCCCTCGGTGGCAGAGGAGGCTGCCCGCCTCACAGTTCAGGTTGCGGTAGCGGGCAACAGCTGGTGCGGGGCGTGGGCACATGGACAGGAAGCCAAAGCTGAAGGGGCCGAGGCAGCAGCCAGGGCAGGGCAGCCCCTCCTCGGACTCCCGGGGAGCTGCAGGGGGTGGGGAGGGTTCTGTCCGCTCCAGGGCTGCTGCCCGGGGCAGGCTATGCTGGGCCCGGTTCCAGGGCTCCCCAGCCCAGCCTTGCGGGGAGTTCACCACCACAGCTGGGGGATTGTTGTTTAGGGGAGGGCCTGATCTAGGGGGCCAGGGCTGGGAGGCCGAGGAACAGGTGCTGATGAAGTTGTCTGTGGCCACAGCCAGGGGCAGCCGGGGAACTGGTCCTGGGGGTTCTGGTTCAGGGCTACTGCCCTCACATTCCATTCTCTCTTCAGCCGAGGGGCCCATAGCAGGAGGGCCAGGACCTGGCAGTGCTGTCTCCATTCGTCGGGGGAGTTCAGGGGATGATGGTAGCGAGCGGCAGCGGCGGGCAGGTGTCCCAGGCTGGACCAGGGTCTCTGGAGTGGTCACCAAGGGCAGCTGGGTGGAGGGCAGTGAAGGTGGCACAAGGGGCAGGGGGGCGGCTGGCTTGCTGGGTGTGTCCAGGAGCTTGATCTTGCCACCCCTGAGGTCTTCCCGGAGTGAGAAGGGGTTGACTCGAGTCAGACTGTCCCCCCAGTTAGGGGGTGATTCTGGTGATGGGGGCAGGAAGAGGTCTGACCGGCTTCGGGAGAGCCGGGGGTCTGGCCTGGGCAGTGTGGCAGAGGGACCCCCTCTTGGAACAGACCCTATAGACAGAGAAGTGTGTGGTCACTGTTTTCAGCACTGATCACAGTTTCCTGAGGGCCTCCTTATGCACCAGGAGGCTGGTGAGACTAGAACTGTGAAAAGGGAGTCCCACAGGGGACTTTGGATAGAGAAAGGTGTCACCTCCACCCCCTTTTACCTCTTTTCTCCTACCTATCCCTCAGGCTCTAGAATTAAAAACTCTCTTTTTTGAGATGTCCTTTCACTCTACTCCCACCCCCAGCCTTCTCAACTAATAGATACACTTAGTCTCCCCAGGTAATTCCAAGCTCTAAGGAAGAGAGAAACAAAAGGATTTTAGTTTGTTCACTTACCCTGACCATGTGTCAGGGGCACCCGGGAGAGGGGGGCTGGCTCAGGCAGCTGCTCCAGGATCCATTCCAGGTGCTGGGTGATCTCGGTGAAGGGCGCACGAGTGCTAGGTTCCATCTGATGGGTAGAGACAGGGGCAGCTTCACTCAGTGTTCCAAGAGGGGGTCTCCGAGCTTTCCTCCCGTCACCTGGGACGGCCAGCTTGGTCAGCTGATGGATGGGGGTGGAAGGCAGGGAGGGAGAGTGAGGCACTTACACTGCAGCAATGGATGGCCAGGAGCAGGAAAGGCAGTGGGCAGTCATCCCCCACCAGGGTCCGGAAAGCAGGCACATCCAGGCCAAAGTCCTGTGGGGACAGAGAGGAGGGGTCTCTCGGTCAACCTTCCTTGAGTTTTCCTTCTGAGCCCCGACCAGGGCCTCGACCTCCAGGGACCCCCTCCTTGGTTATGAGCTGCCCAGTCTGGAGGTGTTTTTTTTTGGGGGGGGTCACACCCGCAGCTTATGGAAGTTCCCAGGCCAGGGACTGAATCCAAGCCACAGCTGTGACCTATGCCACAGCAGCAGCAACACCAGATCCTTAACATACTGCACCAGGCTGGGGATCAAACCCGAGCCTCTGCAGCGACCAGAGCCACTGCAGAGACAGCACCGGATCCTTAATTGCACCACAGCACCACTCCTAGAGTTTCTTTTTTTAAACTTGGAGACATCATTCACCTCAGTACGGGGTAGGTAGTCAGGGTCTGCAGGTACTCTTGCGATGAGCTCACAGAGGACAATCCCAAAGGCAAAAACATCAGCCTAGGGGTAGAAGAGAATGTCAGGGGGAGGCAAAGATAGTTTCATGTCAAGTCAGAAATCAGGGGAGTCTTGCCAGTTTTCATGTGTTGGAGAGGGTGCCTGTGAGGGGTCAGGGGGATCTTGGGCATCTCCTAAACATCCGGTAGGATTGCTGCAGAACTTGGGATGAGGCCTTATAAGAGTATCTCAAGGGTCTCCTGAAGTCCTATATCTTACCTTCTCATCATACAGCTCACCCCGCAACACCTCTGGAGCCATCCAGTATGGAGAACCCACCACAGCCAATGGCTCCTTCCTTGCCCCTTCCCTGTAAGGGCAGGGGCAGAGGCTGAGTGGCCAGGAACATCCCACCCAGACACCTTCCCAAACGAAAGGGAATGAGGTCAGCCCCCGCCCCACCCCAAGGGAACTGTCCTTGTGGGCTTCACTTAGATTGGAGCCTTCTGGGAGGTTTAGTGGGTGGGGCATTCACCTCACCTATACACAGGAATCTTTTCGGCCAGCCCGAAGTCACCCACGACTGCTGTGAAGCCTCGGTCTTCGCGTCGGATCAGACAGTTCTGAGATACACATATCGCATCCACACATGCCCATCACGTTCGGTTCTCTGATCTCCCAATATACGCCCCAAAGACCTGTCACTTCAGAATAATCCCAGCCCTCTCTAATCTTCCAGTTTTCCAATGCTCCCCCATCTTTCAACGTCATCCATCACTCCAGAAACAGCACGATACTCAGTCCCTCAGAGCACTCCCCCTCATCCCAGTCCTCCCCTCTTTCCAATGTCTTGCTACTCCAACATCCTGATGTCTATTACCCACACTCTAATATTCATGGGCTAGTTACAATCTAATAAATCTCAAATCTCCTTTCATGCCCCCACCCACCTGGCCAGCCTACCTTGGAGGTGAGGTCTCGATGGAATACACCTTTGGCATGCAGGTACCGCAGGCCCCGGGCGATGTCCAAAGCCAGGCGGAGCCTGACAGGCCAGGATAGGGGTTCAGGGGAGCTGAGCAGCTGTTCCAGAGTCCCCCCATTCATATACTGGGTCACAGGGGTAGGAGAAGGGGAATGAATGTCAAGATTTCAGTCAGTAGCCTAGGTCTCCCACTTTTAAGCCAGGGGACCCAGGAGGATCACAAAGTCAGGAGGGTGAGTCTGCTCTAGGGCTCCTCCATTCATATCCTGAGCCTGTCCTGTCCCATACACACGCACAACTATTTAAATTTAAACAAAATGGAACATTCAGTTCCTCAGTCACACTAGCCACATTCCCAGGGATCCTTAGCCACATGTGGCTAGTGGCTGTGGTTTTGGACAGCGCAGATATAGAACATTTTCATCTTTGCAGGAAGATCTATTGGACAGCACCGTTCTAGAGGATATAAAGGACGGGACCAGCTGAGGCCTTTTATTTGTGGTTTGCCTAAAGGGAAGTTCAGGAAAGCCTCCCCTGGGAGGACGTCCTGCTGCCCCTCATTATTCGTCTGTAGATGCACCAGGCCGCTGACTCGCCCCTTGGTGGTGGGGTCCCCCCTTGCTGGTTCATCCTCACCTCTGTAAGAGCATGCAGCTGTCCCTGGTGCACACAGACCCCCATGAACCTGGAAGAGGATGGGAAAGACAGCAAGGTAGTCTGGAAGAGTCCCGGCGCCTGGACAGTTCCCACTTTTCCCGCGGGATCTTTCCCCCTCCCCCAGCAAGCGGTTGGGGCCGCTCACCTTAGGATGTTGGGGTGCCGAAGTCGGTTCATCAGCTGCACCTCCCGTAGCGTGTTTCCCCGGTTACTGGGGAGTCTGTTCATTTTCAGCACCATGACTTGCCCTGACTGTCGGTGCCGAACCTGGGGGCAGCAGGGGCTGGCGAGTCCCGCGCAGGTCGAGCGAAACGCCAGGGTCTGGGCCCCCTTGTCCCAGCCTCGCGTCTAAGGCTCGGTCCCGCCCCTCTGCCCTCTCTGCTGGTCCTACCTTGTAGACCTCAGAGAAGAAGCCGGCCCCGATCTTCTCCGCGCAGTGGAAATCGTCCACGCGTGCCAAGCTGGACACCGCGCTGCGGAGAGCCCGGTAGGAGGAGGGGCGGCCCCGGCCCGGGCCTCCGCCCGCGCCCCCCGGCCCCGGGGGCCCCTCCCCCGGCGCCTCTCCGGGCCCGGGCCCGGGCCCAGGGCCCCGCAGTGGGGGCCGTTCCCCGGCCATGGCCGGGCCCCCCAGCCCGGGCCTGCCTCACATGGCAGGGTTCCCGGGGCCCGGGCAGGCCGCGCTCGCCATGGGTGCGGGCCCAGCCGGATCCGGGGCGCCGGAGCTCCCACTCCCTCTCCCGCCCTGGAGAATGGAAGATCTGCCGAAGCTCCTGGGCCCGCCCCCGCCGCGCCGGCTTGCTGCGCCCGGGTGGACGCCGCTCCGCTCGGCTCTGCGCAGGGCCTGGGCCTGGGCCTGGGCCGGGCGGTGGCGGTGGCGCTCCCGGGCGCCGGCGGGCAGGCGGGGGGACTCCCCGCAGGCGGAGGCGGGCGGGCGGGCGGGCGGCGGCTGCTCCACTTCGCCGCTGGGGCTCAGGCTCCGCGGCCTGCCGGGGGCGGGGCTGAGCCGGGCCTCTGCTTAACTCCTTCGAGCCCGCCTCGGGGCAGCGGCCACGCCCCCTCAGGTGCGCACCCCGCCACCAGTGGCCGGGACGCCCTAGGCTAGTGGGTCTGAGAAGTCGGGGTCAAAGAAGTTAAAGCCAAAGCTAAATAACGGAAGGGAATTAATGGCTCATTGTGCGTATGCGCAGCTCAAAGGTCTTTTAGCTGCCGTGAGAGCCCTTTCTCCCCTCCCTCCCTCGGGTCTCCGTCTTTTGAGGGCCAGGCTCTGGAAGCCGCCGGACTCCTGGACTCCATGGACAGGCAGGGTAGAAAAGTAGACCCCTCTGGCCCCGCCACAATCGGAGCAGCAACCTACCCACCTGCCCAGCCTCCGCCCTGGCCGAGCCTGCCCATTTCCCAGCTCTCGACCCTTACACTTTAAACCTCCGACTCCCTGACACTTTGTACCTTCCCCGGAGGTTGTGACGCCCCGGAGCTGTAGTGAGCCCTTGGCCAGCCCATTCCAGGTGTGGCCCCAAGTCCTGCTCACTCCATCCCGCCTCTCGCGAAAAAAGTTTAGATTCAGGGGCTTCTGCGCACTGACCCCACAGCCTGGAGCCTCCTCTTACTATTTCGTCCACATGCCCTTCTTTCTCAAAAGAGAAGTCTCCACCTGTAGGGAAATATCCCACCCCTTGGCAAAACCCCGCCCCTCAAGGAGCCCTTCCCCTCAGAGAACCAACTCTTTCCTCAGTGAGAGTCTCTCCTTCAGAGGAACATCTCCGCAATGTGACCATGCCACCAACAGTGTGTACCAGAATCCCTCAGTGCGACACCCCTCCTCTGTCCGTCTCGCCCTTCCAGGGCGAACCCCACCTCTCAGAGCGATTCCACCAGTCATTGTGACCCCTCCTCTCAACGTGACTCCTCCCCTCGGTGTGGCCCAGCCCTCATCAGTGTGACTCTCCTAGGCAGGTACCGCCCCGCATTACGTAGGAATCCGATCTGCCCCCTCAGGCGAGAGGAGGATCTGCAGCCGGCCTCTAAAGCGGCGCGGCGCCCTGAGTGCGCACGCACCGTCTCAGGGACCCTGTGCGCATGCCATACCCAGCGTTTTTGGTTCTCCGCTGGCTCCTCCCCGTCCCGGTCATCGGCGGAATAGCCAATCATCGCCGGGGGTGGGTGACGTCGCTCGATCCTGGAGTCCTGTCTAGGACGAGAGGTTGGGGACGTCAGTGAGCCTTTTGCCCCCTAGCGGCGGAGTGGAGGGCGGCGTGATGGAGGCTGCGGGCCTCAGGAGTGAGAAAGGATGCCAACGAACTTGAGGCAACGTGGCTGAGTTCTCTTCAAGAATTCTAAAAGTACTATATTTCTATTTCTGTGGAAATCTAAAAAGAAAATTAATATAAGCACAGTCCACATCCGTGTGGGTGACCGACTTCTAATAGAGTCTTGTCCCATGTTTGTGGAGAGTTGGAGCCACCAACTGTTTGTCAAGAGCTACTGAGAAAAAAAAAAGGAAGTCTTAAATTATAAATAATAGTGCAGTGGGGTCGAGAGAGGCCAGGTGCTGTCACAGTACAAGGGAAAGTTTCACACAAGTTTAAGGAGAAAACAATAGAGATTCACAGTCCTTCCACAGCCAGTGGAGACAAACCAATCTTGAGAACCATCTGTGCCATGTGCATTGTCATTCATTCTTCCCGAGGCAGTTTGGTCTCAGCAAAACAAACTCATTCGTCACATTAAATGTTAACATCTACAACTATTTAATTTGTAAGTGTCCTTTCTATAGTTGTATAAGATCTATAAACACTAGGAATTTACGCCTCATTTTTTTGAAGTAATATAATTTAATTGGCCCGTGTCTGACCCTTTATCCAAGTTTAAGAATATCTATAGTTGTTAATAGTGATTCCTAGCAGAGGCGCCACGTTCCTGTTTTAGACAAATGATGATTGTTGTATGGAGGTGTGGAGACGGATTAGGAAGGAGGCTCTGGCAACTCTTCAGTCAGGAGGGCATGAGGAACTCAACTAGGATAGGGGTAATAGGGAAAGAGAGGAGGAAATATTCAATTAGAATGGGAAGACTTGATTGATTTGTATCCAAAGTCAGTCAGTCCTGTGGAAAGAAAGAGCATCAGCCAGAATCATTTTAAAGTTTCTAGTTTAGATGGTTGAGGATCAACTGAGATAAAGAATTCAGGAGGAGGAAAGGTTGGGGGAGGGGAGGTAGGTGATTGCCATAAACAAAGGGGTGATGATAAAGACAACTATGATGTTGGCTGTGATTTTCCAAGTAGGGAGGGAGAAATAGGCAGACAGTGGATTCTTGGGAACAGCAACAGTACTAAGGTGTGGGTGGATGAAGAGAAGTCCATGAAGGAGACTGAGAAGACGAAACATATTGAAATACAGGAATAGAATCTTTTTTTTTTTTTTGAGAGTGAATAAAATTATTTAGAACAAAGTATAGGTGTTTATAATGTAAAATCAAATTAAAACCTGTGTATAAAAGAGTAAGGACCTCTATCTGTTTTAAGAAGTACACATACGGTACACACATATACCTCACATTTTACAACTTTTTAAATTTAATCAAACTAACGTCTCAATAAAACTATGTAGAATAGTGTTGACATATATTTACATTACAGTATGCAAACTCTAGTCTGTGACTGAACTGTGCATCCATCTAATGTCTGAATACTTTTCAAGTCCATTGATTTAAAAGTTAATAGCAAGTGGAACGAAGGAATGGAGACTTTAGGAAAAGTGGAATAATAAACAGTATTAAATAGTGCAGAGGAGTCTGTCAAGATGAATTTTAAATGTTCCTTGAGTTAGGCTATTAGAAGATCCTTTTGTTGTTGTTATTCAAACTTTTTATGATGGAAAAATGTCAAACATAGGAGGAAAAAAAGAAAAGTAAACAGTAGAACAATGAACCCTTATTTATCTTGGGTAAGACAATTTTGTTGAAGACCCATTGTTCAAAATCACTTGCCCATACCTCAATTGTACTGTTGCCATATGTGACCTAGACATGGTGAAAGTACCTGCTTTTATGTACCTTCTATGCCAGTGATTTTCCAATAATTAATTCATGGACAATCGTGTTTCATATATACTCCTGTTCTTTCTACCTGCTTGGTGCATATTTCTGACATTATATCATTTTATGAATAAATATTTCGGTATGTTATCTCTAAAAAACAAGGATTCTTCTTTAAAACAAAATCACAGGAGTTCCCTTGTGGTGTGGCAATTTAAGGGTCTGGTGTTGTCAGTGCAGCAGCTAGGGTTGCTGCTATGGTATGGGTTGAGTCCCTGGCCTGGAAACTCCTGCATGCTATAGGCATGACCAAAAGAAAAATAAATAAGGTTCGTACTTTGAAGCTGATTGATATATCTCTTAAATTTTTAACTCCATCTTTTTTCCCTTGCTTTTTTTTTTTTTTTAATGAAACCAGATCATTTGTCCTGTGGAGTTTCTCAGGGTCTGAGTTTTGCGGTTTTGCCGAGCTTCTTCTAGTGTGATTTAGCATGTTCTTCAGTCACCTGTATTTCCAATAAGTTAGTAGCTAGAGACAATCAGATTTATGTTTGGTTATTTTGGCAAAACTATTTTGTAGGTGGTTTTGGCAATTTTTTTTTTGGCTGTGCCCAAGGCATATGGAAGTTCCCAGGCAAGAGATCAAACCTGTGCCATAGCAGTGACCAGAGCTGCTGCAGTGACAACACCAGATCCTTAACCCACTGTGCCACAGGGAATTCCTCTTTCTTCCTTTCCTCCTTTGCTTCCTTCTTCTTCTTCTTCTTCTTTTTTTTTTTTAACACTATTAGATTTGGGTTGCTTTTCTTTGCATTTTAAAATTTTATTTTTTAATCAGCTTTATATTGAGATAGAATTCACATACCATATAATTCACCCATTTAAAAATTTCCAATTCAGTGGTTTTTATTATATTCACAGAGTTATACAAATATCACCACAATTAATTCTAGAAAATTTTCATTACCCCAAGGAGAAACCTCATGTCCATTAGTGGTCACTCCCTATGTCCCCATCCACTACAACCCCAAACTTCCTTACCTCCAATCTTAGGAAACCATGAATTTACTTTCTGATGGTATAGATTTGCCTCTTTTGGAAGTATCATGTATGGAGTCATATAATGTATGGTCTCTTGTATCTTGCTTTTACCTAGAGTAATGTTTTCAAGGTTCAGTCATGTTATACTATGTATTAGTACTTCATTCTTTTTCATTTCTGAATAATATTCCATTGTATGAATATGCCACATTTATTTATGCATCAGTTGATGGGCATCTGGGTTGTTTCCACTTGTTGGCTATTATGACTGATGTGCCTACGAACAATCATGTACAAGTTTTTGTGTACTTGTTTGATGCATGTTTTCATTGCCTCATACCTCTTTTTTATTTTGTTCCTCTGTTCCTCCATTACTACCTTCTTTTGGTTTAAATATTTTTTAGCATAGCATCCTAATTTTCCTGTTTTTTTTTGTTTGTTTGTTTTATTGCTTTTTTAGGGCCGCACCTACGGTATGTGGAGGTTCTCAGGCTAGGGGTGGAATCAGAACTGTAGCTACCAGCCTACCCCACAGCCATAGCAACGCCAGATCCTTAATCCACTGAGCAAGGCCAGGGATCGAAACTGAGTCCTCATGGAGGCTAGTCAGATTCATTTCCACTGAGTTACAACGGGAACTCCGCCTGTTGTTTTCTTTCTTTCTTTCTTTTTTTTTTTTGTCTTTATAGGGCCACACCCATGGCATATGGAGGTTCCCAGGCTAGGGGTCTAATTGGAGCTGTTGCCGCCAGCCTATGCCAGAGGCACAGCAACGCCAGATCCGAGCTGAGTCTGCAATCTACACCAAAGCTCACGGCAACACCAGTTCCTTAACCCACTGAGCAAGGCCAGGGATCGAACCCGCAACTTCATGGTTCCTAGTCAGATTCATTTCTGCTGCACCACAACTGGAACTCCTGTTGTTTTCTTAAAACATATATCTTAACTACTTTCTTAGTGGTTGCTCTAGGGATTACAATTTAGTCAAATTGTTGAAAGACAAACGCATAATGACCTATACCATATATTGTTGATTTGCTTTAGATAGTCTGTGAAGAACACCTATTCTGTCATAATGCTGGAAGTGGAAGTCCTCTAATGTGTTATCCAGCAAGTATTGCTGGTTAATATGAAAGCTATTGATATTTGAATATCTTTTTCCTGTAATAAGCCATCTGATAGTATTCTTATTAATTCTTGTTTTACTTCTCGGGGTTTTGTAGTTAAGCAGATAAACTTTTTCTTCCTTTCAAACATGTATGGTTCTTATTATAATCATCCTTTGGTGTCTGTGGGGAGTGGAGGTGTGAGCAGATGGGGTCGTTCCAGACCTGCCAGATACCAGAATTTGAGGATGCTGAAGCTCCACAGTCTACCCTCCATACCTGCAGTTTTGCACTGTGAATTCAACCAACCACCTATCTCTAGTACTGTAATACTTATTGAAAAAAAACCCATGTGTAAGTGGACCTGTGCAGTTCAAACCCACGTTGTTCAAGGTAAATGTACATTTGTCATTTGTGTTTCATGTGCTGTCTAGACCATCTAGAACAATGTTGAATAATAAAGGTGATAGTGATTAGTCTTGTCTTTTTTTATTTCCTTTTTTTTTTTTTGCTTTTTAGGGCTGCACCCGTGGCATATGGAGGTTCCCAGGCTAGGGGTCAAATTGGAGCTCCAGCTGCCGGCCTACACCACAGCCACAGCAACGCAAGATCTGAGCTGCATCTGCAACCTACACCAGAGCTCATGGCAACACCAGATCCTTAACCTGCTGAGCGAGGCCAGGGATCAAAACTGCAACCTCATGGTTCCCAGTCGGATTCATTTCTGCTGTGCCACAATGGGAACTCTTGATTAGTCTTGTCTTGGTTCTGACTTTTACACGATTGCCTAAAGTGAAGGACTATCAACTCTACCTCTACCTCTTATGACCGGGGCAAACATAAGCTAATCCCTAGCACTTTTTCTTGTTACGCCATGACCCTATTTCAGAAACCTCACAGTAACATTCCTGTAAGTCAATACCTACCATTCCTTGGATTTGGTATAACAAATGAGATCTCTTTGCCAATCTTGGCTTCTCTCTTTGATATAGTTTGAAATTGGCGGTCATTTCAAATATTCTTTATCATGTTTCTATTCTTGGTTTACTAAAAATTAAAAAAACCAAACAGATATTTAATTTTATTAAAGATTTCCTCAGTACCTGTCAATGTAACCAAATGGCTTTTATTTCCTTTGGTCTATTTATGTTAATTATATTGACAGATTTTCTATTTCAATCATTGTTGCAGTCCTGAAATAAATCATACTAGTTTTTTTCTTCACTTTTTAGGGCCGGATCTGCAATATACAGAAGTTCCCAGGGGAGGGGTCGAATCAGAGCTGCAGCTTCAGGCCTAAACCACAGCCGCAGCAATGCAGAATCCAAGCCGTATCTGTGAACTTTGTTGCAGCTTGCAGTAACTCCAGATCCTTAACCCACTGAGTGAGGCCAGGGATGGAACTCGCATCCTCATGGCCACTGTATGGTGTTCTTTTTTTTTTTTTTTTTTTTTGCTTTTTAGGGCTGTACCTGCATTATATGAAAGTTCCCAGGCTAGGGGTCGAGTTGGAGCTGCAACTGGTGGCCTACACCACAGCCACAGCAACTCGAGATCCGAGCCGCATCTGCTAACTGCACCACAGCTCAGGGCAACGCTGGATCCTTAACCCACTGAGCAAGGCCAGGGATCAAATCCTCATCCTCATGGATATGAGTTGGATTTGTTTCCACCATACCACAGTGGGAACTCCTCATGTGGGGTTCTTAACTCGCTGAGCCACAATGGGAACTCCAAATCCTACTAGTTTTAATGAATGTTATTCTTTTACAATATTGCTAGATTTGTGTAGCTTATGTTACGCGCCAGATACCTGTGCTTGATGCTGGGGATACAACTGTGAACAAGATAGACAAGGTATCTGCCCTTATTGAGCTGTCAATTCAGCTCCGAAAAAACGTTCTGAAAAAGAGCAGAACATTTGCCAGTATTCTCCTCATCCTGAACCTTTGGCAGAAATCACTCAAGATAAGCTGTCTTGCAGATCCTTGAGAGGTCTCAGAAAGTGGGCTATTCTTTATCATGTTTCCATTCTTGGTTTACTAAAAATTAAATCCTTTGGATTGGAGGAAAGAAGACCACAATGGGAAGCATCTTGCTGCTTGCTATTCCTGGGTTGATGTTTTATTTAGGATTTTTCATCTGTGTAACTTGTATGAGGCATATCAGGTCTTGAATTTTTAGGTCTTGAATTAAATTCATACTAATTTTGTAAATTAAGTGTAAAGTGGGTCTCTGACCAATTTTTCAATTTTTTCTATGGTTATTTTCCATATCACTTTGAGTTGATTTTTTTTTTTTTTTGTCTTTTTTGTGCTATTTCTTGGGCCGCTCCCGCAGCATATGGAGGTTCCCAGGCTAGGGGTTGAATCAGAGCTGCAGCCACCGGCCTACGCCAGAGCCACAGCAACATGGGATCCGAGCCACGTCTGCAACCTACACCGCAGCTCACGGCAACGCCGGATTATTAACCCACTGAGCAAGGGCAGGGACCGAACCCGCAACCTCATGGTTCCTAGTCGGATTCATTAACCACTGAGTTGATTTTGATTTATATTTTTCTACACAATTTTAGTCTCAATGAGATTTTCTGGTTCAGTTTTAGAGCATTCTTTTATAATTAAAAAACATCCCATGAGCCTGTGTTTTTCGCTACTTCCTCATGCCATTAGGGGGTTGTACAATGTTTTTTACTTCTGGCTAGCTATGCCAGTAGTTTGCTTATTTTTTTGTCTTTCAAAAAGCACCTCTAATAACAATCATTTCAATTGTTTCTCTATTTTCTGATTTATTGGTTTCTATTGTTAGTTTCATAAATTTTTCCTTCGCTTATGAGCTTCCTCTTTTTCTAGCTTCTTGTGTTGACTGCTTTGTTACTAGCTAGTTTAGTTAGCTGGTTTTGGACCTATTTACCTGGCTAGTCTGTCTGCAGCCTGTTCTACTGAAGCTGTCATGGTCTGCACCAAATGACCTCCTGCTCTCTCTGGCACGGCTAGTTGATAAGTGTAGCCTATTCATTTGCTGTGAGGCCAGTCTTGAGAGAGATGATAGATATCAGTGTTCGTATCATCTCTTTCTCCTTCCTTTGTGGGCACATGGAAGTTTCTACTTCTGAGCTGCAAAATATTAAAAATTGGTAAGTCCAGGTAAAGATTGTATTTTTATTGCAACTTTTCTATAGATTGATCTTTTTTTAATAAAAAGTTTTTTGGAAAGTATAGCAGGCCCCTAATTTCCAGAATAACCTGGATGGGGCCAGGCATGAATATTCTATAAAATCACTCTAGGTAATGCTGACGCATATTCCCACTTAAAAATCAGCTGTAGAGATGGTGGGGAAAAGGAGTTCATTTCCTGATGAGCCACATGCACACCAGAGATATGATGGAGTACAAACCAAGAGTGGCAGGAAAATCCATTTGGGAAGGGGAGAGGGAGAAGAGGGGCCAGAAGAGAGGAAAAGTGAGGAGAGGGAGAAGGAACGGAGGAAGGGAGAAGAGAGAGAGGGAGAGAATGAGAGACTAAGCAGATGTGCATAGAGAAGTACATATCCCGAAAGAGAAAAAAGTGAAAATAACTGCCCTGGCTCCTATTAGCTTTTAAATTCTCAATCCCAGTTTTCATGAGGTCTGGCTATAAAGCAGGCTATACAGGTCTTTCCTTGGATGCCCAAGAAATCTAATTCATCCTGACCTCTCTTCCTCTGTACTTGCCCTACTTGGGTGAGCAGAAGTAGAGTTGTTTCTTGTAACAAAAATAGCTCCGGAGTTCCCTCCGTGGCTCAGCGGTTAACGAATCTGACTAGCATCCATGAGGACCCAGGCTGGATCCGTGGCCTTGCTCATTGGGTTAAGGATCTGGCGTTGCCGTGAGCTGTGGTGTAGGTTGCAGATGCAGCTTGGATCCTGTGTTGCTGTGGTTGTGGTGTAGGCCAGCAGCTACAGCTCTGATTTGACCCCTAGCCTGGGAACCTCCATATGTCCTGGATGCAGCCCTAAAAAGCAAAAAAAAAAAAAAAAAAAAAAAAAAGCCAGCTCCTACTGGAACTACTTCTTTAATAATAATATTGACAGTTTATTAAGTAACAGCAGCTATTCTCTGGTACATATACCAGTTAATCCTTACAGTATTACCATGCTCATTTCACAGATGAGGGGGAAAAAAGAGACAAAGAGAGGTTTACTAATTTACACACAATTGTACGGTTAGTTAAGCCATGGAACCAGGATCACGCCTATGTCCTTAGTCATGATGCCAGTATGCACTTGAGGCTAAAAATTGCCTATGGATTCAGCTTTGATTGAATTCTCATTTGCTATTTATTACTAAATGATGGCGTATAATCACACCTTTTTTATTTGCCCCAAGAGTTATTTAAGAAGGCATTTAAAAATTGTTTATGAGTTTCCACTGTGGTGCAATGGGTTAATGATCTGGCTTGTTTCTGTGGCAGTGCCACTTCTATCTCTGACCCAGTGTAGCGATTTAAAGATCTGGTGTTATCAGAGTTCCCGTCGTGGCACACTGGTTAACGAATCCGACTAGAAACCATGAGGTTGTGGGTTCGATCCCTCGCTCTGCTCAGCGGGTTAAGGATCCGGCGTTGCCGTGAGCTGTGGTGTAGGTCGCAGATGTAGCTTGGATCCTGCATTGCTGTGGCTGTGGTGTAGGCCAGTGGCTACAGCTCCGATACAACTCCTGGCCTGGGAACTTCCATACGTCGAGGGAAGCGGCCCTAGAAAAAGGCAAAAAGACAAAAAAAAAAAAAAAAAAAAAAGATCTGGTGTTACCACAGCTGTGGCATAAGTCCCAGCTGTGGCTTGGATTTGATCCTGGGCCCAGGAACTTCCACATGCCATGAGTGTGGCTGATAAAGGAAAAAACAAAAAACAACCCCCACCCCCCACCCCCAGCTGTCTAAATGTTGGCTTTTTTGGATTGGTTGGTTAAGATAAATTTTTTTTGTCTTTTTTTTTTTTTTTAGGGCTTCCCCTGTGGCATATGGAGGTTCCCAGGCTAGGGGTCGAATCTGAGCTACAGCTGCGGACCTAGCCACAGCCACGGCAACTCCAAATCTGAGCTGCATCTGTGGCCTACACCAGAGCTCATGGTAATGCCAGATCCTTAACCCACTGAGCAAGGCCAGGGATCTAACCTGCAACCTCATGGTTCCTAGTTGGATTGTTAACCACTGAGCCACGCTGGGAAGTCAGTATTCTTTGAGATTTTTTTTTCTTTATGCCTATTATAAGGTCAGTTGTTTTTGCTTTAAATCTCTATTCTGCTTTTCTCTGTACCTCTCTCTCCTCTTTAAAACTATAAAATCATTGAGGTCAGGAATTATGTCTTATTCATCTACTCATCTTTGCATCAATCAGAAGGTAATTGCTTAGAGGAGATTTGAATAAAATTTAGCGGCCTGAATAAATTTTGATCTTGTGGATTTGAAGAATGTTATACATGTAAAAAGGCCAGGAAGAGACTGTGCCATTTCTGTTGCTTTGATCCATCCTCTATGCTAACAGCAGTGATATCCAGATAGTGGCCTATTTTCAGAAAAACCTATAAGCTGAATGAGGCTCATTTGAAGCTGCATCCCAGGAGGGAACATGCACATTTTAAAGTATGAAAGTTAAAAAATACAGTTGTATTTATAAATGACCCTTAAAGCATGTCAAATTTTCTGTTAGTTAAAAAAGCACATGTAATATATACATATATTTATATATTTATGATACATATAATATTAATATGAAATATATAATATATAATATATAAACATGTAAAATAATATACATGTATATAAAGCCCATATAACATTTGCATTGGCAAAGAGAGAAGGGAGTTAGAACTTGAAGGAGTCAATATCAATCAGCGCATCTCTTTCACTTTATACATGTGGAAACAGGCTCAAAGACTTTGATTTTCCCAAGCCTACACCGTTAGTCCATGGCTCTAGTCAGGATTGCATTATATGGCCAGTTTTTAAAGTCTCTGTGTGTAGCTAATAAATCATCTTTATTCAAATTCCAGTATTCTTTTTTTAAAAAAAAATTCATAGAGGAATGCTTTATTGAAGATGGCTTTAAACTTTTTGTTTGTAATTTAATTTTCTTTTAAAAAATTGTATTAAAGTATAGTTGATTTAGAATGTGATACTCTTTTTTTAAAATATTTTGACTCTTGTGGTACTAAAACCAGAAAAGTATATTAAAGTGTACCAATACCCCTGTTTCTAATAATTTCTACTTGGATTCCTCCCAATCCCACCCTATTCCACCTCTTTGGAATATCAAATGCACAGATTTGGGTTATCATAATCCTTGATTTATGATACATTCTCATCATTGGTCCATGTTTTCATTATTTCAATCACTATAATATGTAAATGTTTATGAAACCATCATGCCAAACAAAAACTGAGACCTTGACAATAAGGTGCATCTACCTGTACGACCCCTCCTTTGTCTCACTCCATGTAAGGTAAACATCTGAGATGCATGTTCATCATTACCTTGTTTTCCTGTTTATGTAGTTTTATTGTATTCATATTTTTAAAAATTAAATTGAATTTATATTTAAATATCCACATGTGCTAGAGTATACTGAATAGCACAGAACTGTGGTCTTTTTTGTTTGTTTGTTTTTCGCCTTTTTAGAGCCACACCCCGAATATTGGAAGGATGTTCCTCATGGGTACTAGTCGGGTTCATTACCACTGAGCCACAGCGGGAACTCCCCACATGCTTTTCTTTTTATTCATTCCCACAGAGGGGATTTATGCTTGCCTAGTACTGACTTACCATTAAATGACTGATCTGGTATCTACATAAGATATTTTTGTCTGATAAATATTCTAATTGATTTTAAAAAACTGAGATACAGTTGACACATAACATTATGTTAATTTCAGGTGTACCACATTATTCAATATTTGTATTGGTATGAAATTTTATGGTCAGGATCAAAGCCACAGAAAGTTGTAGACTGCCATTCTGGAGACCCACCAGGTGATGCTGAGTCAGCAGGGCACTGCCTGGCTTTCCTCACTGGACCTTCATTTTGTAATGTGTGTGATACTAGTGAAACATTTCTCTCTGTTGCCACATCCAACACTGGCCAATGGGTGTGGCAGCTCTCATCAGGAACAAGTTGTGAGTGGGTTACCATGATGACTGTCCCTGGGAAGGAGGCGTCAAGGCAATGAGCATTCCTTTGGGCCCCTCAGCTAGCTCTTTCACTCCTTTACCAGGTTAGAACATCCTTCCAATCTTCAGGGATTTAGAAATACTCTTTACACAGAGGGAAACAATAATAGTAACAAACCATTTCACCAAAACCAGTGAGCTGTTTCTTCACAAACCATAAATCTAAGACTAATTGTAATTTGTTTCCTAATTATATTAACTCATACTCAGATTCTAACTGCCATGGTCTTTTCTGCAGAATTTATTCTAGTCCCTGCATTGTAATCTAAATCTCAATTTCAAATTCTAACTCTCTCTCAATTTCATAGATTCTTTCTCCTGAACCCCAGCCTCTGTCATCTTTCTCAACTCCTTTCTCTCATTCCCACCAAATTCTATTCAGACACAAGGAATTGCTACTTAGTTATTAGAACTTAATGTAAAAATTACATCCTGGAGCAGCTGCTCTTTATGCATCATCTCATCTACCTTATCCTCCTCAATGAGGTAGTCACATTAGTTTATCCATTTTATAGATGAGAAAACTGAGGGCTGATGAGATGAATTTGGTCAGAGTCTGTACCTCTAAGTGAAGCTAGAATTTGAACTAGTGTTTTTGTGGTGTTTTGTTTTAAATCATGATGTCTTTGACTGTAAGTAAAAGAAAACTTAAAGTGGCCATAACAATAATGAAATTATTTCATAAGAAGGTTTGTTAAGTCAGAGGCACTACATTACCATCAAGGACCCTGGCCTTTCTAGTCTACCATCCATCCTGGATTCAGGCTTTGTCTCCAGGTTAACTTAGCTCTCCACAAGGTTTTATGATGCCTGCCAAACTTCCAGCATCACATCCACAGAATTTCTAGAGACAGGAAAAGCCATGATTCCTCTTGTCCATCTCTCTAATTTGTTGTTCACCTTTTTAAAGAGCAAAGAAACTTTTCCTAGGATTCACCCTCATGCCAGCAGACTTGGCCTCATACTATCCAGACTGCTACAAGCCCATGCCTAACCAGTCATTGGCAAGGAGAATGTTCCACTATGATGGGCTTAGAGGAATCAAGACTTAATGCTATGGTTGGCTCCAAGCTTCCCTGAGGTTCCTGGCTGCTTGGTAGAACAAAATTAAAGTTCTGTTAGGAAGAAGGGAGATGGTTTTAGGGAATAGGTATGAAGTGTGCAAACAACAGTGTCTGTTGCAGAATCCAAAAGTCCAGGTTGTTAACCCTGACACGCTACTGCTATTCCGTGCTCTCTCCGCAGCTCCCACCCTTAGTCTAGCATATTCCATTCGAGCCAAATCCCCTACAGCTCTAGCTCTAAATGACACATACCAAGGTTGTGCAATTCCTGAGAGGTCAGTGAAACATGCTGGGTTAGCCCAGACACTGTAACAGTCTAGGGGTGGGTGGAGAGCAGAGCCTCTGCCTCCCAGAAAGGTGGACCAGCCTGGCTCTGACTTAGCCCCAGGTCTAATCATGCTTTCCCTGTCCAATCTCTTTCCCTGCATCTGTATTCTTTTTTTTTTTTTTTTGCCTTTGCTAGGGTCGCTCCCGCGGCATATGGGGGTTCCCAGGCTAGGGGTCTAATAAGAGCTGTAGCTGCTGGCCTATACCACAGCCACAGCAACATGGGATCCAAGCACATCTGTGACCTACACCACAGCTCACAGCAACGCTAGATCCTTAACCCACTGAACAAGGCCAGGGATCGAACCCGCAACCTCATGGTTCCTAGTCGGATTCGTTAACCACTGAACCACGACGGGAGCTTCACCCAGGTCTGTACTTCTCTTAGAATCTGAATTGTTTTCTTAACAAATTCAATCTGCCCCTTAATATTATTTATTTTTGTCTTTTTAGGGCTCACCCATGGCATATGGAAGTTCCCAGGCTAGAGGCTGAATTGGTGGCCTGCCAACACCACAGCCACAGCAACACAAGATCCGAGCCAAGTCTGTGACCTACACCAAAGCTCATGGCAATGCCGGATCCTTAAACCACTGAATGAGGCCAGGGATTGAACCTGCATCCTCATGGATACTAGTCGGGTTTGTTACCAGTGTGCCATGCAGGAACTTCCTGCCCCTTAGTTTTAAACCCCAACATTATCTTCATATCTCCTTCCCCTGAACTCCCACAGTGAGAAAACTTGTATCCACTGAATTTACTAACTATTCATTGATCTCCTATTTGTGTAGAAGCTTAAAGACAAAACTAGACAACTGGAAAGGAAATTAAGTTTTAGTAGCTATGTGCCAGGTGTTGGGATAAGTTCTTTCACACACACTATCTGACTTTATTCTTTTTTTTTCTTATTCTTTTTAAGGCTGCACCTGGAGCGTATGGAAGTTCCCAGGCTAAGGGTCAAATCAGAGCTACAGCTGCAGGCCTACGCCTCAGGTTGCAGCAACTCCAGATCCTTAACCCACTGGTTGGGGCCAAGGATCCAACATGCATGCTCATAGACACTATGCTGGGTTATTAACCCACTGAGCCACAATGGGAATTCCTGACCTTATTCTTAACAGCACCTTGGTAGGTTAGGCTAGGCTATTTTAAGAGTTAAGAGTTTAAGAGTTAAGGGATTTCAGGAAGTTCCTATGTGGTGCAGCAGGCTAAGGATCTGGTGTTGCCACAGAGTTAAGGGATTAGGGATTTAAGAGTTAAGAGTTTAGGGATGTTAAGAGTTTGGGGATTTCAGGAAGTTCCTATGTGGTGCAACAGGTTAAGGATCTGGTGTTGCCACAGCTGTGGCCCAGGTCCCAAGTACAGTGCAGATTCAATCCCTGGCCCAGGAACTTCAACATGCCATGGTTGCAGTAAAAAAAAAAAAAAAAAAAAAAAAAAAAGTTTAGGCATTTCAGGTTCAGAAGAAGTCACCTTGTTCAAAGAAGGTAGTTTGGCTCAAGGTCACAAGCTATTTGGAACGCATGACTGCCTGACTTCACACCTGTGTACTTTGCTCTACCCTGTTTATTGCTACAAAACATATTTGCATACATTAAGTTGAGTCTCACGACAATAACAGGGTGAATGGTACTATCTGCATTTTATAATTGAAGAGAGTAGGGTTCAGAGATACTAAACGACTTGTCCTAGTCATATGGAGCTTAGCCATTCAGACTCTGCCACTGTAGAGTGTGCCTGGCAGAGCAGGGCATATTTGTTGAATAGATGATGATCTGGACTATAGTAGTAATTCTTGTCAAATTATATTATTGAAAATAAACAATGTCACTGCCTAGAGTTCTCTAGGTTCCTTTTCTCCCCCTATAATCTCCCCTCTGGGCTTTCGTAGGAACTCTATCACCTTCCACCAAAACTCACAAAGAGTAGAATCCACATCTCCTCAGGGAGGTGCTCAGACAAGGGCTTAAGAAGGAAGGGCTCTCTTTTGAGACAGAGCTCAATGGACCTACAGTTTTAGTTCTCCCACCTCCCACTTCAGGGCTTTCTTGGGCCCTGGAGTGCCGCAGCTGTACTCAAGTCTTCTCCCTGCCCCCAGGTGGCAGGACTGTATTTGCTCTGGGACAGACAGACCCGTGAGCCTCTGCTCTCCTGTCCCGCAGGCCTGGGCCCTGGCAGTCATCCCACTGGTGCTCCCTCTCCTCTCCTCCCTGAGCCCCGCCTCCTGCCTCTGGCTCCACCTCACCGCCCTGGACACAGTCAGTACACACAGCCCAGAGGCTTAGCTCAAAGAGAAACAAAACGAACTGACTGGGTTCCCATGACTATGGCTAGCACCTTCATACCAGGGCTGAACCCTAAGAACCCACATTATATCCCAGGGTAAGACTTCTACCCAGAGCACACCCCTGTTAGCTTCTGGGAATAAGGGTAAGGATACAGGAACTGTGCCACCTGGGGGTGAAGTGGACATGATGGCGTGGGAGGCTTAGGGCCGGGACATCTATGTTGGATGGAAAAGGAAAAGCAAGGGAATAGGAGTAGCCAGGCTTACCATGAAGCTTTGTGTTGTGTTCTCCACGGTAACAGGGTAACAGTAGAGGGGAAGGGTTGAAAACACAGACAAAGAACTAAGAAATGCCTGCTCCAAATATACACACAGCTGAGTCCAGAAATGATCTGGGAGTGAGAGGTCTCTGTTCCCATCTCTGGGGACGGTGAGGCCAGGGGATTCTGGAGGTGAGTGGGTGAGACTTGTGCTACAGGTACACCGGACACTGCCCACTACTTCGGTTCAGCATGGGTCAGACCTACGGGCAGACAACTGGTCAGCTACTTCGCGGCTCTCCTGGCCTAGCGTGGCCCCCTGCCCATCGCACACTTCTGCCTCCCATTCGGTCTCCAAGATCTCCTGAGATTCCCAGGAGAAGCCTGCCTGTCAGGCGTGGACATGAAAGGCTCAGCTCCAGCATGATCCCTGGGTATACAGGTTTGTACACAGGTATGAACAGGTACCCCCAACCTAGAACAAGGGTCCCCCACACTAACAGAAATTTTCCTTATCCCCTGCCCGCCTAGGTTTTGTACCCCAGGCACAGTTCATCTTTGCCAAGAACTGCAACCAGGTCTGGGCTGAAGCTCTGAATGATTTTACTCAGTGGTATGGGGGACAAGGGAGTCAGGAGCTACCAAAGGAGGCCAAGGGAGAAAAAGACATGGAGAAAGACCAACAGCCAAAGCTGGAGGCAGAGGTGGAGGCGGAAAACGAGCCAGAGCTGGGGCAGGAGGTGGAGCAAGTAAGGCCAAGAAGGCTGAGGGGAGTACAGTGGGGTGGGAGTTGGAAGCCTTACCTCTCTGTGGCCAGGCCTGGGGTGACCGTGAGTAGTATGGCTGTGGGTACAGGGACGAGGGCTAGACTGCCAGCTCCACCTCCCTGGGAACTTGTGTTCCAGCCCAGGGGCTGAATTTGATAGTCATGTTTTTCTTGTATTAACTTCTCACAAGGCTTCCCCTTATTCTATGGATGACAGAGATCCTCGAAAGTTCTTCATGTCAGGTGAGAAGTTGTAGGTAACGACCAAAGGCATGGGGCGGGCGGTGCTCAGGAGGTCCTGGCTTAGTATTCCCCCTCCAACCCCCTAGGCTTCACTGGTTATGTGCCCCGTGCCCGCTTCCTCTTTGGCTCCAGCTTTCCTGTGCTCAGCAACCAGGCACTGCAGGAATTTGACCAGATGAAGTCACAGGGCAGATCCCAGAAGGATCCTAAACATCTTCCTCCACTTTCCAGGACCTACCCTCATAACCTAGGCCTTTTGCCTAAATATGGGGGGTATGTGCCAGGTAAGGCAAATCTCAGAGGGAGGCTTTGGGGACTGGAATATTTGCGTGTGTGTGTGTGTGTGTCCCTGTGTGTGTGATAGATGGAGGTGGTTTGGGGGTTGGTACCAGTAGATACGGGGGACCTTGGATCACGTGGTTCAGCTTTATCATTGCGGAGATAAGGAAACTGCTGTAGCTCCTAGTTGGGATTAGGATCAGATTTTGGAGGGTAGCTTGAAGGTTCTTGGTAGCTGGCTGAGAAATAACTTCTCGGCCTCCGGCTATAAATGACAGATTCTTTTCACCACACAGGGTATAAGTTCCAGTTTGGCCGCACATATGGGCATCTCACCCATGATGCTCTGGGCCTCAGCACCCTCCAGAAGCAGCTCCTGGCATAGGTACCTGGACTTCAAGTTCTCTCTTCCCTTTTCATCCTATCCCAGCCATCCTTTTGTAAAGAAGAAAGATGGGCTGAAGGGTGGGAGGAGGCACAAAGAGAGAATGGTTTGGAGGCCGAGCACCTTTTTTATTAATAGGTGTAATAAATAAATAAATAAATACATAAACAGAAGCCTGGGCTCCTCCTCCCTCTTCTGACCACCAGCACTGGCCACAGCCTATTTACAGCTGGAGGCTTAGGGGGCTGGCCCTAATACTGTCTTCCATCCTCCTCACCACTTGGCCTAGGGAACCCTGCAAATGGGCCTTCTGGTCACCTCCCCCCATAGGGATGTGCTGGGGAAATTCTGGCAGCCCAGTGCTGCGCCCCTCCCCTCCTTCCTGGGTGGAGGTCTGGACGGAGTCACTGGGACAGTTAAAGAGGAGTTATTAATACTGAGCACAGGGATATGTGGCCCCTAGCTCTTGGTCTACTCTCTGTAACCAAGCCAGAGGGCTTGGGAAGGGCTCTCAGGCTATGAGTCTAGGGGTCGTGAGGGTCCCTGAGGCCACCAACATGCACAGGGCCTCAGTTTTGGCTGCTTCCAGGGGTTGGACTTGGAGTTGGGGTCAAAGTCACATAGGCCAGAGGCACCAGGCCGGTGTCAGGGCCCCGGCTGCAGCGCAGCCAGTCTCCTCCGGCTGGCCCCAGCACCCGTAGGATATCTCCCTTGCGGAAGCTCAGCTGTCCAGGGCCTGTGGCCAGGTGGTGGCACAGTGCCTTCACCTCGCTGGGGAAACAACAAATGGAAGTCAGAGAAACCCCACCCAAAGCTAAACCCAGCCCCCAAATCCCTCTGTCTCCCAGGGCTCACCATGGAGATTTGGAAGGCAGGGCTGGAGAGTGTGGCTCCTGTAGGCTCTCCTTGGGCTCTGGTTCCCGGCGGGCACCCACCGTTTGTGCCACTAGTTGGAACATGGACTTGTCCAGGCTCAGCCAGTCCGAGGGTAGCCTAGGGGATAGCAGCCGGGTCTCTGGGTCTGTCTATGCCCTGACTTAGGTCAGGTTCCCGACTCCCTCAACCTACACCATGGGCTGTTTCTCACCTGTTTGTGGGCCGGGCCTCCCGCTGAGCCTTCCGGGACCCAAAGAGGTGTCCCCACTTGATGCCCCCAGGTGAAGGTTCTGAGGCTCCTTCCTCACTTTCTGCTGGGGGTGCAGCGGACCCCTCCCTCTCCCGACTGCGCCTCAGCTCAGCCAGTACAGAATCAGGAGGGCTCCCCATCCAGAAGGGCCAGCCCCTGTCCCGGCCAAGGGTCTCCTCAGGGGCAGGGCAGGCCTCAGCTCCCTCTACAACTCCCTCTCTTGGGGGTGGACCCCCACTTCCTGCCCCTTTCTTTTTCTCACTGCTGCTGCCACTGCTGCTATTGCTGCCACCACGGGGGAACCTAGAGCCCTCAGTGGAACCATCAATGTAGACCTGGGAGCTCTGCATGAGCTGATACCACCAGCCAGCCTGCCCGCTCCGGGCCCACCTGCCACGCCCCGAGCTCCCAGCTGCCTCTGTCTCCTCCTCTTCCTCCTCATCTTCCCCACCCTCTGGGGCACCCACACCCTTCACCCGCTCCCCATGGGCTGCCCTGTCCATGTCTCCAGGGCCCTCCTGGCCCCGGGAACGGGCCAACTGCAATGTTGAGTGAGCAGACAGCAGCAGGTCCTGGGACACTCTTAGCAGTTCCTTGTGCTGCCGCTGCTGCTGCCCACTTTGTAGCAGTCGGTGCTGGAATAGTAAGTCGAGACTGAAGGGCAGGAGGGCCAGAGGCTGTAGCAGCAGCAGCAGCTCCTCAAAGAGGCCAGGACACACTGTATGCGCTGCATTCAGGAAGCCCCATGGCTGGTAGTGGGTCTGGATGATATCTAGAGGAGTAAGAGAGAGGGACTGAGACACAAAGACAAGAACCTGGCCTGGGGTGGGCCTTTGAAAGGCAACCTGGGGAGTTCCCACTGTGGTGCAGCAGGATTGGTAGCATCTCTGCAGTGCCAGGACGCAGGCTTGATCCCTGGCCTAGCACAGTGGGTTAAAGGCTCTGATGTTGCCACAGGGAATGGATCTGATTCCCTGGCCGGGGAAATTCATATGCCACGGGGCAGTCATTAAAAAAAAAAAAAAGGCAACGTGGGCCGAGCCACTGCACAGGCTGTGTACTGTGCCACTTAGATGTACTACAGTGTAAATGATGCCCCTGAAGCTGTTCAGTATATAAACTATACAACCTTAAGTAGCAGCCTTGGGTTCAGAGCAGAGAAGAATTGAGTTTCCTGGCCACCCTGACTTCCAGACTGCTTGAGTATCGTGCTGACTCCAAGGCGCTAACACAAGCAGAGGCTGGGAAAAGTCTTGGGTAGAAGCCCAAGCTTTGAGGATGAAAGCTTATGAGGGTCTCCTGCCCGCTGCTAGCATCCAAAAAGATAGCTGTGCCTCCCCCTCTTTTTATCCTCTGTGGTCTGGCCTATATTGAGTTTGCAAGACAGAGCAGGGTTCTGAGCATTACCTTCATGATTATAGAGGTGATTAAACCAGAACTCCAGGGACCGGATGCTGTAGGGAGATAGGTGAAGAGTGTTGAGTCTTGTATGGATAGAGCCAGAAGATAAGGTACAAAGGAGACAGATAGAGGGGTCAGACACAGGGCAGAGGTACAGGTGAACATCTCCTTTGTATGGCAGGGATGTTACCTGGTTAATTTCATGTACTATAGTTGTAGAAAGTCAGTGGGGGTGCAGGGAAAGGGTGAACATGTGATTCACAAGCCAATCACTTCCCCTTAGAATGGAGTTGGCTTGCCCATGACCCAAGAAGTCAGGGAAGCTACTGAATGAGAGAATAGGGTAGCTCAGGACCAAAGGGGATGATCTTGGCCCATACTTGAGAAGGAAGAATACTATGATGTGAGTCCCCAGGTAGATTGGGTCAAGCAGGATTTGGAAGCAGTGCTGCAATTGAGAGGGTCAGGATTACAATATCCATGGAAACTGAAATTAATTTGCAAATAAGCCAGATTGTGGATTTGTAAAAGCAGAAGACTCTGTTGGCGATCAGTGCCAGACAGTGATGGGTCTGGTGGGAAACCAGTGACCTACTGAGAGAGTCTAGCTAGTAGGGGAGAAAGTGAGCCTAGGGCCTGGTCACAGATCCTACAGATCCACCCTTTCTGACTTAGTCTAGGGAGTTGGGTCTTCAGAGGCAGCAGAGCCCAGGAGAGAGGCCAGTGGTTTGCAGATTTCCACACACTCACTTGAGCAGGCCGAGGATGAAGGCGTTGAAGCGCATGGTATGACTGGTGAGCTCTGGAAATTGGCTGACTTTGTTGTACAGGCCGTGCAAAACCTTGGTAGATGGGCCTGGAAGGAAGCCAGAGTTGGAGGTCACGTGCCCAATTTATGGAACTCTAAAAAATTTAGCCTGGGATTCCCATCTTACCACCCAGCACTTACCTAACTGTGTAGAAGCCTCGACCACACTCCACGGTGTGTTCTTTCGTTGCCCGATGATAACGTCTAGCACAAAGGCCTTGAGCCCGTCCTCCAACACCGCCCGGACCGCAGGACATAAGTATTTCAGAACCAGGTGGCCTACATTGGGGCTCACAGAACTATTCCCCAGCTTTGCCTGTGGATGCAGTAGGGAAGTACAGAGCATCATCTGGAGCCTGACCTTGGTCCTCTCTGGCTCCATTAGTCTTTATGGTGCCTCTCTTGCAATCACAGACCTAAGTACCCAACTCTGAGCTCTAAATGCAAGAGAGCAAGGGAAGGTGGTAGCACAGAACAGGGGAAGGTCAGCAGGTTAGAGCTCAGTTGTCCACAGTTTCTTGCCTACCTTTACCCCAGGATCCCGGCTTGTGCCAAAATGGGCCACTATGAGGTCTACAGCAGTGTTAACAGCTTTCACCAGCCCTGCAAGTGAAAATTTGATGTGATAGGTTCTTAAGCAAGTCTCAGGGCAACTCAGCTAGGACTGAGCCCTTAGTGGGAAGAGTGAAGGGCTTACACACACACACACACACACACACACACTATCAGCTAGGACTGAGCCCTTAGTGGGAAGAGTGAAGGGCTTACACACACACACACACACACACACACAATCTCTCTCTCTGCATAGGCACCAGGCCCTGGGCTCTTTCTGTTTCTGCCCAGCTCTCAAGCTCCTCCTCTCTTCACCTCCCTGCCTGGATTCCATTGTTAAGACACTAGGGAGTTCCCATTGTGGCGCAGTGGTTGGCAAATCCGACTAGGAACCATGAGGTTGAGGGTTCGGCCCTGCCCTTGCTCAGTGGGTTAACGATCTGGCGTTGCCGTGAGCTGTGGTGTAGGTTGCAGACGTGGCTCGGATCCTGCGTTGCTGTGGCTCTGGCGTAGGCTGGCGGCCACAGCTCCGATTCGACCCCTAGCCTGGGAACCTCCATATGCCGCAGGAGCGGCCCAAGAAATAGCAAAAAGACCAAAAAAAAAAAGACACTCAACATCCTCACTTCCTTGCCCTCTTACTCCAAACCTGGATCAATCTAACTATCTATCTTCTTCACTCTGAGAAACCAGGCTATTGGCTGCTATTGGAGAGAGTCAGGGCTACTCACACCAGTGCCTGGGAAGGGCACATCTGTGATGTGTGCCTTACAGAACCCTCTGCTTTGCTTTCAAGTTTCCACACCAACGCTTCGCCCCTCTTCTCAAGCCCTTGGTTCTGTCTCACAGAGAACAGGCCACTGGTCATGAATTCAACTTCCCTCTCCATCCAAAAGGCAGAACTACATTACATCTATCCTCTCTCCTGCCTGCCCTCCCTTACTCCCTTTCCGTCTTGGAGGAAGGTGGCTATTCCCCTTCTTGCCCAAGTTTCTTCCCCCGCTCTAAGCTCTGAATTCCCTACTCTGCCTCTGCAAGGGACTTTAGCTTCATCTCTCTCCATTTCAGAGGCTTCTTTTTATCATCCCACAGTTATGCTGAACTCTTTCCCCACCAACTCACTTAAACAGCTCTGCTAAATAGACTGGTTCCTTGCCAGTCCTCCTCTTATCAGATGTTACCATCACTTACCCAAGCTGCTGGGCGCTGTAGTACTGGAGCTCCCCCAGTGTAGCACATGGGCACTATTTATGCCACAGCAGACTCCCTCACTCTACTCCCCGAGGGAAGAAAATGAAGCCTGACTCTTAAGCACCTGATAAATGACCCTCGTTCACTTGCAAATACTCACGATCCACAGTACACAGGCTTCTGCCTCTTGCCCCAATGCTTGTGCTAATCCTTCCCAGCACTTGCAGTTCTAATACAGGGAAATATTCTGAAGGGCTGGACAAGGGGGCAAGAGGCACAAATAGATAGTGACAGAAGAATTCCTAGCCTGAGCTAGGGGTAATATTCACCTTTTTTCTGAAGCAGGTCAATGGAAACAGCCTCTGAGTTGCCATCTGGGGACAGACAAAACTCAGCTGGAGGCTTCTCAGTCAAGGAAAAAGGGTCTTGGAAGTCAGGGCAGGTCAGTGGTAACGGCTTCACTACTTGACCTGGAAAGGGGAGAAAAATGAATCCCAAGCAACAATCCTTTTGAGCTGCAGCTCAGTTCTGTGCCTCATGCCCTCTGAGACATATGCTTTTGGGACTGACCCCATTCTCTAGCCCTTCCTGGTTGTGGCAGAGCCTGCCTTGGGTTTACGGGAGACCTAGTCCACACACCATTTAGCCGGCAGTTCAGATGCCCAACAGCACTGAGGGAGCCAGGGAATTCAAAGATGGGGTTCCTTCGGGCTAGCCGAGCTTCCTGTGGCCTTCGGTCTAGGCTCCCTGACAAACCAGGTGGCCCTAGGGGGTTCTTCCTCCTGTATTCCCGCCACTTGAGTGCTTGAGGAGATAGGTGGTTGGCTGAAAGCAAAACAGATTAGCAGAAGAGACAGGAAATAGTTAGCAGGAGACAGCATTTATATCCACCCAGTGGGCCCATATAAAGTATGAGCATTGGGGTATTATCCAGAGATGCAAACATTTTAACCTCTGACCCCAAGCTGGAGTATAAGAAACCATTTAAAGGGGAGGTAGATGTGCATGGAGTAGGGGTGGGGGGTGGGCAGTGGACTTCATACCATTACTGGGCCTGGAAGCCATGCTGCCCTCACCACCTCCCCGGGCCAGGCTCTCCGCTCGGCTGAGGCTAGATCTCCAGGAGCCCAGAGGAGGCAAGCTTCCTGTTCCATGGAGTCGGTACTCAGCCAAGGGCAGTATTTTCTGATTTTCCTTCTGTGGCTGCTGGGAGGTGGCAGGCCGGACAGCAGGAGGACAGGAGTGGCTCCATAGAGGTGGGCTTTCTGTGGCTGCAGCCTGCTCTGGGGGAGGGGAACATGAAGTGGAGGCAGAAGAGTCGGTGCTAGGCCCAAAGGGGCCAGCACTCCGGATAGGGGAGTAGCTGCCCAGGGGTGATGGTCGTGAGGTTTCTAGCTCAGGCCCAGCTTTCCTGGCACCTCTGCTGGTGGGTGCCTGTGACTCCTCTGAAGGAGCTAGGGCTGGGGCTTGAGCATTGGGCACAGCCAGTGGGGCAGGCTGCTGTACACGGTTGCAGCCTGACAGGCTGTAGAGCTGGGAAAGGCTGTGGAGGGCTCGGGCCTTGGCCAACTGCTTGGGGAAGTGGTGCTGGAACACGAATGGCTGGATGGGCAGCGTGGTTGGCCTCTGCTCCTTGCTGTAGCGAAGGACTGGTCGGCTCTCAGTACCACCCCCTGTGGCAACAGGGATGGAGAAGGAATCAGACAAACACTGAAATTCACCATGAGAGGAAGCAAAGAAGCAGTCAGGAGATGATGCTTACGGGGGAGGGGGAAAGGGCAAGGGATAGGTAGGACCTTGGTTGAAGGACATGCATGGGTTGGGGTAATTCAAGTTTGTGGAATGTGATATTTACGTTCAGTCATACACATGACTCCTGAACCTACAGCTTCAGCTCCAACCTTCCTCTTGACCTCTAGATCTTTCTACTTTAAAGTTCTGCTTTCATTTAAAAGTTGCCATTTTAAAACACCTCATCCATTCTATTGATGATTTCCATTTCTGCCAGTGGCAGAACCATCATTTTGTTTCTAAGGCCTAAAACTTGGAGTCAGTCACATATTTTCAGGGTCAAGATGTGAATTTATTTCAAGTTTTCACTCATCATCTCTTGTCTCTACTAGAGCTGACACAATTCATTCCTGAGCAAATCCAACCACAATTTTTTTTTCTTTCTGGTTTTGTTTTGTTTTTTTTGTTTTGGATTTTTAGGGCTGCACCGGTGGCACCTGGAGGCTAGGAGTTGAATCAGAGCTACAGGTGCTGGCCTACAACACAGCCACAGCAACATCAGATCTGAGTCACACCTGCGACCTACACCATAGCTCACCACAATGCCAGATCCTTAACCCACTGAGCGAGGCCAGGGATCGAACCCACGGCCTTATGGTTCCTACTCAGATTTGTTTCCACTGCGCCACAACGGGAACTCCTAACTATAATATTTCTTTACTTGCGGTTAGAATCAGCCTCCTGTCACTCTACCCACCCCACTCTCATTCTTTCAAGATCTTGGCATTAGAGCCCCAGAGTTCACAATTGTTCCCTCTACACAGATGTGTGTTCCCCAAGAATGGTCCTCTCCTGTTCTTTCAGCCAATTTTCTTGTCAGTATCCTTCAAAACATGGGTCTCAGAACTAAACACAACACTCCACAACACTGCACAGAGGGAAAGTCTGTATGGGTTGTGCTTCTAATAAAACAGCATACTGTAAACATGAACACAAGGTGGCAAGATAAGGAGCCAAACCACCTGAAAACCTGTGTGTGGCTCATTAGCACCTGAGGCTCAACAGGTCTGAGGCAGGAATTAGTATCCATATTTGAAAGATCTGGGTATTGGAATTTAGACAGTAAGTCATTTGCCCAAGGTCACACAACTAGGAAGTGGCAGAGCTGGAATTCTGCCTAAGTCAGAGTTTGACCTAGAGGCTTATGTTCTCTTTACCACATTGGACTACACATGAAATGGTTTCAGGCTTGTCTTTCCCTAATTATTTACTTCAGTGGGTCTTAAGGGGATGGTGACCACAACCCCATTAGGGAGGTGTTTTAGAACCACTCTTGGTGGACATTTTCAGACTATACCCTCCTATCATTTCCAGTCAGTGCTTGAGAACAACCTTGTCATTTTCCCTTGCTCACTATGCTCCAGCCACACTGTCTTCTGACTGTAAACATGCCACGCTCATTAACATCTCAAGGCCTTTTCCATCTGCTATTCCTTCTGCCTGAAAGTGTCTCCTCATTCAGTCATAAGCTCAAGCATTACCTCCTCATTAAGACCTTCTCTGACCACTCCAGCTCTTCTGGCAAGTCATGCTCTCATCACCCTGTTTTATTTTCTTTTTGGCCTTTTTTTCCCACTATGAGATATTATCTTACTTGTTTATTGTCCACAACTCCTCATAAAGGTTCTAGAAAAGCAGGGATTTTTAAATTGTTCACTGCCTCATCCCAAGGGCCTAGAATTGACCCTGGTACCTCTTAGGTACTGAATAAAGATTTGCTAAATGAATGAATCCTGTCATCCTTGGTTCAGTACAGTCGGATGGCATCCAGATCTTCTTACATATACCAGCTTACTCTCTAAAATGCTATATCCTGTAGCCCTACTGTCCAGAGAATAGAGTCTAAGATTCTCAGGCAAGTAGGTGTCCACACTGGCCACAAATTAGCTGCTTTCCCCTCAAACTTTCACACCTGCCATCCTCAGTGACACCACTCCTCCCAACCCATTCCTATCTTCTTCTGCTTCTTCTGCTGGGAATGTCTTCATCCTCCTCACTTATTTAATTTCTTGAAATTATCCAATTTCAAGACTGAGCTGATGCTGGCTATCGGATTAGGCCCTCTCAACCCCAGCTTTACTATACCCTTTATATAAAAGAGTATGTTTGAATTAGACTACTTATTCCTACTCTTTAACAAGTCCTTTCTGCTAAGTTCCTAGGATAGGTTTGAGGCAGAGAAGTAAGGTCAGGGAATGGAGAGGTGGCTACTATGGGGAACAGGTTTCAGTTCTACCCTCAGGGAATACAGAGGATACATTTTCTCATTTTCTATGTAACAGCCCTTAGGAAAAGTGGAGATAGAGACTGCATTTACCCGTCTGTTCTGAAGGTGACACAGCCCTAGTCCCTCAGTTCCTTCTTAAAATGGAGTGCCCAGAACTTCCAGGTGGGCACTAAGTGGTTCAGAGGAGTAGGGGGGAAAATCACTCCTTCCTCTTCAGGAGTTTATAATTAAATCCAGCCATTTTAACTTTTTGGAAGCCCTTCCAAACTGCAGACTCATTCTGAGTTTACAATCAATTAAATATCCCAAATTAACTCAAGTACAGCTTACATATCAGAGCTCACACTGGTCTCTGAAAGAACAAAATGTTCTTTCCAGACTTGGTAAAATCCTTTTGAACCTTGATTCTGCTGCTCAGGATCTCAAAGAGATCTCATTCTTCTGTCATTCATGAATTCACTGAATTGTCACTCATTTTTTGATAAAAAAAAGTAGAGAATCGGAGGAGTTCCCATCATGGCTCAGTGGTTTATGAATCTGACTAGGAACCATGAGGTTGCAGGTTCGATCCCTGGCCTTGCTCAGTGGGTTTAAGGATCTGGCATTGCTGTGAGCTGTGGTGTAGGGTGCAGACGCAGCTCAGATCCCACGTTGCTATGGCTCTGGCGTAGGCCGGCGGCTACAGCTACGATTAGACCCCTAGCTTGGGAACCTCCATATGCCGTGGGAGTGGCCCTAGAAATGGCAAAAAGACAAAAAAAAAAGAGAATCAAGAAAAGGACATTGGAGACTTATGGCACAAAACAGCATCACCATATGATGCCTTATGTCATAGCAAAAACACTTTTAATGCTTCTCCTTCCATCTCTGACCAGGATTGTTTCATGTTCTCAGAGTGCCAGCCAAGCATCTCTGTGCCTAGACATACCCACCAGGCCCTGCAGTCTCAGAAGAGCATGGGTTCCAAAGGACTCTGGCCAATCTCTGTATTTCTGATCCCCCTCTTCCCTAGAGACCCTCTTGCACCCCTTCCCCAAGGGCAGCTCCTCTATGTGCAAAGCCTAAGTGTGAAGTCTTCTGATGGACTGTGATCTCTCTAACAGCAATGTTAATATCATTTGGGTTTTTTTTTTTTTTTTTTTAAACTCCTTCCCTTTGAGAAGCCAAGAGAGACCCAACCAAAGGCTACAGCACAGTAAATTCCCCTTTATTCCCCCCTTCCCCTGTTTTATCTCCCCTTTCCTTCCAAATTCTCTGAGATCTGGCTTCCACCCTCACCACTGCCAAAAGCTGTTTTGGGGGTTCTTCAGCCTTATTTCTAGTGATTTTATTTTCAGAACTGATTCGGTGAATCTAACTCTTTTTGAAGGCTTCTCCTCCCTTGATTCCTGAAGTTTTACTTTCTTCTGGTTTTCCATTTTCCTGGCTAATTCTTCCCAGTCTCCTCTGAGGGTAGCTCTGCTCACCCTTAAATCACTGTATCCCCAGGGCTCTGTCCCTCGTTCCCTTTATAACTCTACACATTCTCTTTGGATGTTCTCATCCACTCATAGCTTCAACTGCTACTTTTATTCCAATGACTCTCTGATCATGATGGTCTCCTGACCTCCAGGGAGACATCCTTTCTAATCAGATACCTTCCACTCAACCAGTGAGCTTTCTAAAACTCAAGTCAGGAGTTCCCGTTGTGCTGCAGTGGAAACAATCTGGCTAGCATCCATGAGGATGCAGGTTGGATCCCTGGCTTTGCTCAGTGGGTTGGAAATCTGGCATTGCCCTGAGCAGTGGTGCAGGTTGCAGATGCGGCTTGGATCCTGAGCTGCTGTGGCTGTAGGGTAGGCTGGCAGCTGTAGCTCCGATTCGAACCCTAGCCTGGGAACTTCCATATGCTGTGGGTGCGGCCCTAAAAAGCAAAATAAATAAATAAATTAAATGCAAATCAAATTATGTCATTAAGCTGTTACAAACCCCAAAATGCCACTTCCCTGATTAAAATCCTCTAATGGCCCCATCCATATCCCACCATGGCTATACCAAAATTTTGCAGTTTCTGGACAGCATCAAGTTATTCTGTGCCTTTGTGGGTTTGGACAGAGTACTGTATGAGCTGAGAATGTTCTTCTTACAAGTCTCCACAAAGCCTATTCCTAATCATTTTTCTAGGCTGTGCTTACATGTAAACTGTGTTAGCACTCTTCCTCTGACATTCTGTAGAAATGCTATCCCTTCATAGACCAGTACCATACACTGCCATCTCTACATTTTAACTATGCTTCCTTTTCTGTTTCCATCCTTAGCCAGAATTCCTTGAGGACAGAGATTGTCCCTCGCATCTATCACTAGCACCTATTTAACACAGACCCTTTATAAAATAATTACTTAAGCGTAATAAAATAAATAGGGAGAGAGATGGCCCAGGAGTTTTAAAGGTCAAGTGTCAATTCTCAGGTTCTCTGAAGAGTGGCTACAATCACTGACCATAGAAGGAACTTACTGACACCCAGTGTGGTTTGCGGGCTGGACATATCTCTTCAATACAAAAAATTCCTTAATGTCCAAAATTGAACTTGTGCCATATTCCTTTTCCAGTAAATCTGCTTCTGTGTTTGCAGTCCCTATCCATGTATCATCATCCTTCCAGTCATCCAGGCTTAGAATCACAATCTTCTGAGAACTTCCTTTCCCAATGCATCAATCTCTATGTCGTGCTGATTTTATCTCCACAGTTTATTTTTTATTCTCTATCCTCATTCCCTTTAAAAACTGTGGGACATGCTCTGGACTGGACATGATTGATCTAGGCTGAGGACCCTCTAATGGTATGGGTGGGAACCCTGGCAGGGCCGTTACTGAGGAGGTCATGCATGCATCCTGGTACTCTCTGGCTTCCCGGTTCCTTACCGTCAGCTCTAGCTCTTGCATCCCTCTGGGTATGGCTGTTGGCTGGGCTCCCTGGAAGAGCAGGCCCTGGATCCATCAGCTGGGCCAGTGGGCCTTGCCCAGCAGCTCTGAGGCCAGCAGGTGTCATCTCACTGGACTGGGGGCCCTGACAGACCTGGGTGGACCAGGGCTCTGGGCCAACTAGGTCCATGCCTGGCTCCAAGGGCATGGGTGGCAGGCTATGGCTACAATGAGTGCCCTCATCCAGTGGGCCCACTCTATCTTGCTGGGCTTCTTGGATGGGTGAGAACTCCTGGGAGGAGTCCCCAACACTCACTCGAAGTGGGGGGGAGCCAGAGCCTGCAGCTTTTTTCCTGCCCTTGGCGAGTTCAGCAAAGGAGGTGACCCGCCTAGGTGGGGAACCAGGCACAGTCAGGGCTGCAGGGCCCTCACTCAGGCGCACTGGGCAACTCAGCATGCGTTCCAGTGAGCCCAGGCGGACAGCAGGGCTACGCTCTAGGCTGCGGTCATAGCTTCGAGAACGCTGACGTCCAGTGCTAAGGTTGGGGGGTGAAGTGTTAGTGTACACTTGCCCCTCGATCACATTTGGGCCCATGGGAGCAGCTGCTTCCATGGCAGAACCCACTGCTTCTTGTTCCTCTGTCTGGGCTTCTGGCTTCTGGAATAGGTAATACTCAGAGGGCTGGCTAGACCCAGGATCTGGGCCAGGGCCTGGTGCAGGACTAATCTTGGTGTGTTCCTCAGAACAGCTGGTGATGGAAGAGCCAGCTGGGCTTGGGGATGACTGGGAGGACAAGTCACAGGTGACAAGTTTATAGTAATTCTGTGTGGCCACAACAAGACGGGCCTGGCTCTGGAAGCAGGCTGTGAGGTCAGCCACAGCTGGGCAGGGCTCACAGTGTGGGCGGTAGGAGTTGCAGTTGGCATCAAGCTCAGGAGATGAGGCATGAGGACAACCATAGCCACCTTCCCTTCCTCCACTGTCAGGGTGGTGGGACTCACAAGACATCTTAGACTCAGCGGGGGAGGGTTGCAGGTCCAGGTAGAAGGCGCCAGGGTCCGAGTGGCTGCAGAAGGAAGAGTCGCTGCAAGATTGTGGGGCAGAGTTGAGATTGGCATGGGAGTTGCCATGCATCTTGTTGTAGAGGGTGCTGAAGGTGACCAGCACACCGTCTGAGCTGTTGCAGGAAGAGTCACTCACATAGCCCATGGACTGGTCAGCCGCCTCCGACTGACTGGATGTGCTACTGCAGCGGCAGTGCTGGGGTCCTGAGCCTGAGAATCTGGGGTTCCTTGGGGAGTCATCTGAACTGAGCTTCCATTCCTGGTCAAAGGAAAAGCCAGAGATATCACTGGCTCCACCCCCACTGCCACTCCCACCAGGCCCCCCACATTCATCCAGCTCCATGGTTTCTGCTTCCAGCTCTGGCCGGCAGCAGTGGCTACTGCTGCACTGCTGGGTATTCAAGGTGGTCACTGGCTCCTGTTCTTGCCCTTCTACCACTCCAGCCCGACTACGTGTTGTACCCCATGGCCTGCCCACTCTGGGGGCTGGTGGTGGCAACTGGAAAGAGGACAGATGGAAGGTAGGCTTGCCAGCCCCATGCAGGTGGAAGGACTGCTGGGTGGTAATATCACCAATGCTGTCATCATATTGGTCACCAAGTCCTGGCTCAGCCACACCCTCTTGCAGCAAGAAAGGATTGTGTCGTTTAGGGGCCCCAGGGCCTCTTCCATCCCGACCCCTACTCTTGGTGCTGTCTGTAGATCGCACAGATCCCCCTGGAGCAGAGTGCAGACTGTTGTATAGCAGGGAGTCCGCTTGTCCTAGGTCTTGATCAGGCTGGGTGAGGCCCAGCTCAGGTGGGCAGAAGGGATTGGGTCTCGTGCTCCCACTACCCCCACTTGCCCCTCCACAGCACTGCCTGTCTGGGACTTGACAGTGCACCAGGGGGATGTGGTGGACGATGAGGGTCTCTCCAGTCAGCTTTGGGGGACTATCCATTCTGGAAAGTTCGAACAAGGGCATCAACAGCACCAGACACTGCCCCCGGAGCCCAGTGGGGCAGAACACATTTCATCAGGAGAGCTTGGCACCTGGAGAGAGAGGGAAAGAAAGGGAACCTAATGTCACCTCCCTGAAGCCAAGGACATGCCCTTCCCCATCATTTTCAGATGGAGAAGAGCCTAAGAGGAGAAAAGATTCAGAATCAAGATGGAGCTGGATGATAGCTTGACAGGGTACATTTTTTTTCCTTTGGCTGTGCCTATAGCATGTAGAAATTCCTGGGCTGGGGATTGAACCCATGCCACAGCACTAACAATGCTGGATCCTTAACCGTTAGGCCATGAGGGAATTCCCCAGACGGGGCACACTTTCTGCACTGCACAGGTCCAGCTCTTGAGTTCCCCCTTCATTTTAAGTTCACCATCATCCGCCTGCAACAAAAGGCCAGGCCCATTTTAATGCCACATCTGAAGGTCTGGGGATCTCAGGGACAGCACTATCTCCTCTTTCTTAGCAGTAAACAATGACTAATTTTGAGTAAAAAAAAGTAAGAATAATGACATAACTAGGAAAAAACCATCTAAGTGATCTGAAAGGGTGCTAGGCACTCAGGGGATACAGAGATGCCTTAGATATATCTACAGTAAGCATGTTTACAGATAAGGGGGAAAATCACAAATAGATATCATGAATGCATAGCAATAAGCTTAAATTTACAATAAAAGTAAATGTACTTTTAATGCACTATCATCTGATGCCTATGTCTTCTTGGACCTCTTTTCTCCTCCTCTGAGCCTCAGAATACCTGTCCCTCTCTAATGCTATGGGCCAAGGATCTTCACTCTCCCTACTGCTGTATTGGAGTTCTTGAATACAGAGACTGAGTTAGGCATCAGATTGCAAGTATGACTTCTTCTCAGTGGGGGTAGGAGTCTCTTCTTATCTTTTGTATCACTCTTAACATCACTCTTAATATTTATCTAGCTCAGGCTATAGATTTTCTGAAATGCCCACATTCTGCCCAGTTTTAGCCACAACTTTTACTACAAAAGTCCTCTAAAAAAATCTTCTCTTCCCAGTTTTACCTTTGATAGGTAAAGGTCAAGTTTGCTACACAGAACCCATTCTGAGCTTCTTTGGTTTCTTGGCTGGACTATGGCAGAATGACTTCCTGGAGTTCTAGTCTCCTATGCTACCAAGTTCAGGTCCCTGAAGGCTTCACTTGCTCAGACTTCTCATACCCCATTTCTCCTAATTCATTTACTTCTCTTATCATTCCTGTCATTTCCCTTCAACCTACCATGAGTCTAAACCTCCTACTGCCTAAGTTCTCCATCATTTAGCTGAACCATTATACCAATTTTTATTTATTATTATTATTAGTTTGCTTTTCTTTTTCTTTTCTTTTTTTTTTTTTTGGTCTTTTTGCCTTTTCTTGGGCCGCTCCCACGGCATATGGAGGTTCCCAGGCTAGGGGTCTAATCGGAGCTGTAGCCGCCAGCCTACGCCAGAGCCACAGCAACGAGGGATCTGAGCCGCGTCTGCAACCTACACCACAGCTCACGGCAACGCCGGATCGTTAACCCACTGAGCAAGGCCAGGGACCGAACCCGCAACCTCATGGTTCCTAGTCGGATTTGTTAACCATTGCGCCACGACGGGAACTCCTATTTTGCTTTTTAGGGCTGCACCTGTGGCATATGGGAGTTCCCAGGCTAGGGGCTGAATTGGAGCTACACCTGCTGGCCTACACCACCGCCACAGCAGTGCAGGACCTGAGCCTGGTCTATGACGTGCACCACAGCTCACAGCAACGCTGGATCCTTAACCCACTGAGTGAGCCCAGTGATAGAACCTTCATTCTCGTGGATACTAGTTGGGTTCGTAACCCACTGAGCCACAAGGGGAACCCTTTCACCAATTTTTAAATGCGTAACTCATTTAGATCGCAGGATCATAGTTCTTCATGAGGAGTACAGTAAAAAGCTAGGCAAGCCATACATGCTCAAGGACATGTAAGAGAAAAAATTCAAAAGGCTAATAAATACACGTGTGAGGGACGCAAAACTGAAATATATTGTGTTGTTACATTAAAATTAAAAAGCAAGTATTTACCATTTTTCTTCCTCCTTTCCTTTCTGAGAGGAAGGCTCCTCTGTTGGACTTTCAAGCCTCTGAGTATTGACTGGGGTAAGGGGTAGAAAGACAGAAACTAGAAAGGCTACCTACACTGAGCCAGAAGGCTAAGCGTTTCAGAAGAAAACACTGGAGTAAATTCGTTATCTTGGATTGAGATTAAGACTGCATAGTTTCTTAGATAAGACACCAAAATTACAAGTGATAAAAAGAGAAGATAGTTAAGGTGGATTTCATAAAAATTGAAAACCTTTGTGCCTCAAGGGAGACCATTAAGAAAGTGAAAAGACAACCCACAGAATGAGAGAAAATATTTGCAAATTGTGTATCTGAGAAGAGACTTCTGACAGAATAATAAAGAAGTCTTAAAACTCAACAATAAAAAGTATACAACTCAATTAAAAATTGGGCCAAGAACCTGAACAGACATTTCTCCAAAGACATACAAATGATCAATAAGCACATGAAAAGATGCTCAATATCACTGAAATACCACTTCACTTCTACTATGATGGCTGAGATAAAAGACAATAACAAACGCTGGTGAGGATGGAGACATTGTAAAATGGTGCAATTACTTTGCAAAAACAGTCTGGCGGTTCCTCAAAATGTTAAACAGAGTATTACCACATGGTTCAGATATTTTACTCCTTGGGTACATACTCAAGAAAATGAAACCATACATTTACACAAAAGCTTGTATATGAATATTCATAGCAGCATTATTCACAGTAGCCAAAAAAGTAGAAACAATTCTAATGTCCATCAACTGATGAATAAACATAATATGGTATATATGATAGAATTATTATTTAGCAACAAAAGGAATGAAGTACTGATACATGCTTACAACATGACTGAACCTCAAAAAGTTAAGTGAAAGAAGCTAGTCAAAAAAGGCTTCTTTGTATGATGTTGAATGATTCCATTTATATGAAATGTCCAGAATGGGCAAATCCACAGAAACAGAAAGATTAGGGGCTGCCAGGGACTGAAGGACTGGAAAATGGGGACTGACTGCTTAATGGGTATGTAGGTTCTTTTCAGGGTGATGAAAATGTTCTGCTAGTGGCGATGGTTACACAAGTCTGTGAATAAAATCAAAACTCCAGAATTTATGGGATAGTAAGTTACGTCTCAGTTTCATAAAAGGGTGCATTTTATGGTATATGAATTTTATCTTAACAAAGCTATTATTCAAAATAATTTTTAAATAGGAAAAAAGATTAAAAGTTTTTAGATAGAAGAAAGGAGAGGTAAGGAGGGTGTTTAGCAGTGGAGAGGAATGGGTATTTGCAGAGACAAGATGAGAATGAAAAAAGAGAGAAACAGCTGTCTTAAAGTATAGATTTTTTGTTTGTTTTGTTTTGGTCTTTTTGTCTTTTCTAGGGCTGCACCCATGGCATATGGAGGTTCCCAGGCTAGGGGTTAAATTGGAGCTGCTGCTGCTGGCCTACGCCAGAGCCACAGCAATGCAGAATCCGAGCAGGACCTGCAACCTACACCACAGCTCATGGCAATACCGGATATTTAACCCACTCTGTGAGGCCAGGGATTGAACCCGAAACCTCACGGTTCCTAATCGGATCCATTAACCACTGAGCCATGATGGGAATTCCTTTTTGTTCTGTTCTGTTTTTGCTTTTAGGGCCACACCTGTGGCATACGGAGCTTCCCAGGCTAGGGGATGAATCAGAGCTACAGATGCCACCCTACGCCACAGCCACAGCAAAGCAGGATCTGAGCCACATCTGTGACCTACACCACAGCTCAAACATCACGGCTCACTGCAACTCTGGATCCATAACTCACGGTGCGAGGCCAGGGATTGAACCCATAACCTTATGGTTACTAGCTGGATATGTTTCCGCTGCGCCACAATGGGAACTCCAAAGTATGGGGCTTTTATAGAGAGGGATTTTGTAAAGGATTTTTAGAAAGTTTTGCTATGAGGTACATGAGGTAACTTCTCCTACACCCCTCCCTATATCTTTTCTTCCTTTCCCAAGAAAACTTTGAACTCATACCACAAGGATAACAGAAATTTGGGAACACTCTAAAATTCCAATAACTGATCAATTTAAAAAGTAGAGAACATGGAGTTCCTGGTGTGGTGCCATACGTTAAGGATCTGGTGTTGTTTCTGAGGCGGCGCAGGTTTGATCCCCAGCCTGGCAGAGTGGGTTAAGGATCAAGCATTGCCATAGCTGTGGTCCATATCTCAGACTGGATGGTTTATAAATGGCAGAAATATATTTCTCACAGTTCTGGAGTCTAGGAAGCCCAAGATAAAGATTAAAGTGCTAATACGGTTGCTTTCTGGTGAAAGCCTACTTCTTGGTTCATAGCAGGCACCTTCCACCTGTGTCCTCACATGGTGTAAGGGACAAGGGATCTTTTTGGAGCCTGTTTATAAAAGCACTGATCTCATTCAGGAAGGTGCTGCTCTCATGAGCTAATCACTACCCAAAGGCACTAGCTCTTACTACCTTTACCTTTGAGAGTTAGAATTCAACATATGAATGGTGGTGGGGGGTGGGTGAGTAGGACACAGACATTCAAACCACAGCAAAATGCATGAAAGAAAATTTGAAAGCGTACACCAAAACCCAGAGTTGCTCAGGTCCCTTATATAAAATGGCATAGCATTTGCATATAACCTACACACATCCTCCTATTTACTTTAAATCACCTTCAGATTACTGATAATAACTAACACAATGTAAATGCTGTGTAAATATGAAAATAGCTACCAGGGAATGGCAAATTCAAGTTTAACATTTTGGAATTTTCTAGAATTTTTTTTCCTGACTTTTTTTGGGGGGAGATGCTGCCCCACAGCATAGAGTTCCCAGATTTCCTGGGCCAGGGATTAGATCTGAGCTGCACTTGCCCCCTCAGCCACAGCTGCAGCAATGCATGATCCTTAACCCACTGTGCTGGGCTTGGGATTGAACCTGTGTCCCAGAGTTCCCAAAATGCCACTGATCCTATTGTACCAGAAAACACAGAAACTCCAAGATAATTTTTGATTTTATTCTTTTTTTCATTTATATGTTCTAATAATATCTATTGTGTACATAATTTAAACAGACTTTTTTTTTTCTTTTTAGGGCTGCACCTGCGGCATACCGAGGTTCCCGGGCTAGGGGTCAAATCAGAGCCATGGCCACAGCAACTTGGGATCCGAACTGAATCTACAAACTACACCACAGCTCACAGCAACACTGGATCCTTAACCCACTGAGCAAGGCCAGGGATCGAACCCATGACCTCATGGTTTCTAGCGGATTCATTCCCACTGTGCTACTGCTCTCATGAATTAATCACTACCCAGGAGAAGGGAACTCCTAAACAGTTTTTTTAAAAAGTGGTACAGATACTGAGGGTTTAGACCTTGGGAAAGGGGCTTCCCATGACATATAGTACCAGGGTTCCCCAGGGTCCAGGCCATAATCTGAGGCCTGGACTAAATGGAGCATAGAGAACTTCCCTGTACACACAGGAGTAATTTTAGGAGTACCTACAGCCATCACTTGATCTTCAGTGAATACTCCACCTTAAAGCACCATTTTCAAGAGGCATTCACAAGTATACAGACATAAGAATTTATGATTCTGGCCCCCAAAACCCAATGACTGGGTAATATATATACACATTCAAGTGGAGAAATATAGCAACACACAGACTGGAAAGCTGATTCTCTAAACTAGGGATAAAGCACAAATGGATATGGAGGGTGATGACAAACCGTTGACTGAAGGGCACTGACAGTTTATTACATTATACGTACATATCTGTCCCCAGAGGAGAGCGCAGTTCCTCAAGGTCAGAAACTGTGATATAGTCAACCCTGTGTGCCTAGAACCCACGTATAGTGCTTGGAACATGGTAGGTACAGTAGGTTATCTACTCTGCCCATTGAAAAAATTGATTTATCTTTTTATTATTCAGTTGTATTCTGGGTACAAGTCCTTTGTCAGATATATGTCTTGAGAATATTTTCTCTAGTGGCTTTTTCTCAAATGTGGCTTGCCCATTTGTTTTCTTAATGGTGTTTTTTAATTAATAGAAGACTTTAATTTTATGAAGTCCTGCTTAACTGTTTTTTTTTCTTTTATGGTTAAAGCTTTCTCTGTCCTAAGAAATCTTTGCCTATACCAAGATCAAAAAGAAATGTTCTTTTTTTTTCTAAATGCTGTATAGGTTTAGCTTATATATTTAGGTTATGTTGAATCCTATTTTAAGTGCTCTTTTACTGATTGATTCAATTTTATTTTGTATTTTGTAACTCAGAGAAGGTCTTATTCCTCCCTGATCTCCACACAACCAAGGGAAATCCTGCCAATAGTTTCTCCATGACAATTCCAGTTCAACCAACTAGGGTGAAATTCTGCAGCTGTCTCATGAGGCCCTGCACTCATGCTTTGCCCCCCAGACTTTCTTATTTTTTTGTAAAGCACTTTTTTTTTTTTTTTTTTTTTTTTTTTTGGTGGCCATGCCCATGTCATACAGAAGTTCCAAGGCCTGAAATCAAACCAGTTGTGACCTGCACCATGGGCGCAGCAATGCCTTAACCCACTGTGCCACAAGGGAACATCCAAAGCACTTTTTTATGTATGTCATCTTATTGATCCTCACAACCCACTACAGTAGGCAGAACAACTTTCATTTAACAAAAAAAAAAAAAAAAAAAAAAAAAAGAAATCAACACCTAAAAAAAAGAAATGACTTGCCTAAGACTTCTCAGTAGATAAATGACAATTAAGTCAAGATTCAGGAATCCTGACTTTTTTTTTTGTCTTTTCAGGGCTGTACCTGTGGCACATGGAGGTTCCCAGGCTAGGGGTCAAACTGCAACTGTAGCTGCTGGCCTATACCACAGCCACAACAACGTCATATCTGAGCCGTGCCTGTGACCTACACCACAGCTCACAGCAATGCCAGATCCTTAGTCCACTGATCGAGGCCAGGGATAGAACCTGCATCCTCATGGATGCTAGTCAGATTCGTTTCTGCTGAAGCATGACAGGAACTCCAGGAATCCTAACTTTTGACCTTTTTTCTGGATCAGTTAGGAATGTAATGAGAGTATACTGTATACCTGACTTGATTTCAAACACCACAGAATACATTTACTGAGAGTATAGCTCTTAGATTTCTCCCCCAGGAGTGATGTGTTCTATAATAACACAAGTTTAATATTGTGGCCCGTGAGCTCTAGTAAAGGTGATGAGGAAACAGTGAGGTGGAAGAACTCATTTCAGACTTTTTCTACCCTGATTAAATGGAAAAACATGGGCGATGACGATGGGGAAGGAATAGAGAATGCAGATAGGAAGAAAGTAGAAGAAGGTGCTCAGCTCTGCCCACCAGAAGTGGTGGGCTCATCCAGCATAAAATTATGAAGTCTAGCTCTCCGGAATCAGGTAAAGCTTTCCATGAGAGGCCTTTCCCTGGTCTTCATCCCAAATAGGTGTCTCTTGGCCTATCATAATAGTATTATTTATTAGCGATCATTTACTGAGCACTCACATGTAAGGTGGTTTCCATATACCATCTCTAATTCCACTATAATCCTTTAAAGCAGGCGTAATCATTCCCATTTTACAGATGAGAAAACTGAAGCTTAGCAAGTATAAGTAGTTTGCCCATAATTATGCAGCTGAGATGGATTCAAGCCCAGGTCTGCCCAATTCTTAATTCTTTCCACTAAAACTGCCCCCCCAAAGAAAATGATCAGGGCCACACCCTCTTCCTAAAGTCTCTGCATTTATTGTTTATTTATTTACCAGGACCACAGGTGTGGCATATGGAAGTTTCCAGGCTAGGGGTCAAATCAGAGCTATAGTTGCCGGCCTACACCACAGCTCACAGCAACGCAGGATCCCTAACCCACTGAGCAGGGCCAGGGATTGAACTCACATCTTCATGGATACCAGTCGGGTTCATTTCCACTGAGCCACAATGGGAACTCCTAAAGTCCCTGCATTTAAAGCAGATGCTTTCTACCTTTCCTGGCTAGGCCCACACTCTGGTTTTCACTTACATAGTCTGTATTAACCCACCTGGTTATCCTATGAACCTACAGTCTCTTTCATATTACTGTCTCATGCTCTAATACTTTTCAATCTCACCTCCTGCCCCGGTTCCCAGCCCTTACCTCTCTGCCCCTTTCACGGTCCTGAATGCCCCCTTCCCACTGCTCTGTAGTTCACATTCCTAGATGCTTCCTGGGAACTCACATCCTCCCACAACTTTTCAATGTATTTCCCAACCACCTTTTCTCAACATGGAACTACTACTGACTCCTATAAGCATATGTTTTTGAATCCTCCCAAGGTAATCAATGGAAATGGAAATGGAAATTTAAAGAACGCTTTCTATCTGACTAGCAATAGGGTAACTTTGCGCAAGATGATGTTCTAAACTCCAGGAGAAAGGTTTCCCTTGCTTTGGTCATCAGCATCTTTCTGCCAGTCACAGAATCCCTTGCCTCTTTCTTTGGCCTCTTGAAGGAGGCCAGAGAAGACAGTGGATACTCAGTTGCTATTCTCTAGCAATCTGACCTTGACCTGAGGTCTGATGGGGAGCCTCAGTAGGACTGATAACCCTTTTCCTGCCTGGGTTCTCTCTTGACAGGACTGAAGGGAAGACAGCAGGAGGTGGATTCGGGAGTATCAGCTTATGCTTAGGTCTTTTCCTTTTAGGAATCTAAGTCTGTACATGAAGACTGATTATAACAGGTCAGGTGTCCTGGGTGTTACAGTGACTGTTCCCCCTCCCCTACCCCTTCTCCCATAATGTGGATCCTCTTGGTCAACATTCTTTCTTATTCAATTCTATCCTTATCCCATAGCCCCCAAAGATATGGTATGTGTGTCTATGTACATGTATGTATGTGTATGGAGGGAAGGGATGGGCTCAATGCTTCCCAGCTCCTCCTCTTGAAAGCTGTGCAGATCTCTACACGTCCCCCATAAACTTACAGTAGCTGTAGGGGTGTCTCATCCCATTAAGCCTTTGTTTCTAGATCTGACCCTCTCTATCCTGACCCACATTATAGCAGCTTCATTAGAAATGCTCAGAAAGGAAGAAGGGAATCTTTTCACTTCTTGACAAAATAGAATTAGCCCAAGCCTCGGCTTTTCCTCATCTCTGCACCACAGCCCAAATGTATGCATGGATGAGCTTGTCTAATGTTTGCTCCTATGCTCGCTCTCACTCTCTCTCTTTTATAAAGACAAAGCCAACCCTCAGAAGCCAGGGCCCAAATGTGCTGATCAGTTATTCCAGCGTTTCTGCCCTGCCCCTCCCCCAGCTCCGCTGAGCCATACCTCTGAAAGGAGCCTTGAGCTGTATCCGGAGGCTTCCGCTCCTTTTGCACTCCAACCAAGCTCTACCTTGACAGTTCGAGGTGAGGCACTGTTCCACAGGACCACACAGGGGGAATTGGGCAGATTTCCTAAGATCTGATTTCTGCTAATACAATGGCATCCTTGCTAATGCAGGGAGGCTGCGCAATCCCAGCCCCAGTATCCTTGCTGCTGCCGCTGCTGCTGGTGCTGCGGTGACGTTGCTGCTAAGGGAAGGGGGAAGGGAAAGAAGCAGGCGTGCCCACAGTACAGCCGCTCAGCCTCCCTCCCTGTCAGTCCCTGTGGGCCCTTTAGCCTGGGGAAGGGGGAGGGTAGAGAAAGGAGTCAGACACAGAGGGCAGTCAGTGCTAGAAGAGGAGAACTCTCAAAGCGGCAAAGAAAAATAGGGAGAGAGCTGGGCCTAGCTTCCCTCTTGTCTCTAGGAGTCTCAGGGAAAGAGTCTGGGCAGAGGCTTAGAGCTTCCTTCCTTCCTTAGGCCCCTCCTTTTAGATCTTAGCCAGAAACCTCTCCCTCCTCTTTTCACCCACTCTGAATGACTTCTTGTTTTCCAGCTTTTTCCTTTCACTAGGATTCTAGACTAGCCTCAGGGTGGAGCAGCCAGCCTAAGAGGAGGTTCCTGAAGCCCTGAAGGGAGGCCCTAGGGACCAGTCATCATTCCACCAACAGAGATTTCTAGGGTGTGCCTGTTCAGAGAAATAGGGTCTGTCTCAGAAAAAAAAGAGAGACTGGGGAGTTCCCATCGTGGCACAGGGGAAATGAACCCGACTAGGAACCAAGAGGTTGAGGGTGTGATCCCTGGCCTTGCTCTGTGGGTTAAGGATTCCTCCGTTGCCATGGGGTAGGTCACAGACACGGCTTGGGTCCTGAGTTGCTATGGCTGTGGTTGTGGCCAGCAGCTACAGCTTTAATTAGAACCCTAGCCTGGGAACCTCCATATGCCATGGGTGTGGCCCTAAAAAAAGCTGAAAAGCCAAAAAGCCAAAAAAAAAAAAAAAGAGAGAGAGAGACTGGGCCAAAGTCAAGCTTCTACATACAGGGCAGAGTAAGCCTTAGAATCAAGCTGGTTACAGGCCCCCTTCATACCACAGGGTCCAATTCAGTTCTCTGGATCTTCAGAGGGCCCGCAAGTGTGGCTGGAGCAGAACCTTCCCCATTCATCTACATCAGTTTTTGGTCAGTGCTGAGTAGGGTCCACCTGGACCTGTGGGAGGCAGTGTCCATTCAGTCAGGCCAGGGGGCAGGAAGCCTGTTTTCCTAGGGAAAGGAATGCTAAGGAAAAGGGGTGGTCTCCCCTAGGCCAAAGAAAAATCTCAGTTCTGTGTGTAGACCTACAGAGGCTTCCACCCCTTCCCTGTTCCACCCTTCTCAGGTTCCATGCCAGTTCTGTGGAATCAGTAAACACTGGAGAAGCCACAGCCAGTAAGTTGCACAGTAAGTAGCAGCACTGTCTCTGTCCAGTTCATGGCACTGCTGCCTGCTGCCATCCTTGAATAGAGAGATGGTCTCAAGCTGGGCTTAGTCCCCAAGCATTAGCCCTGCATAGACAGGGCTCCTTCTAATATTGACTACTATTTGGACTCCACAGCCAAGTCCTTGGATTTTGGGTCCCTAAAAAGAAGCCTTAGGTATACTGGCTAGGATCACATCAGCCACCACCATTCAGGATCCAGAAGAGAGGTGTTTCTTTTCCCTTATCGTTGTTTCTATTCCCTATTTCCCTAGTGCCCACTGACAATATGCTGAGATGAACTGTGTTGTAGAGAGAAGAACTGAAGTGGCTAAAGACCCAAAAATCTATCTCCAATCTTGATGTGTTTGAGGGGCCATGGTCCCTTGATCCTACAAAGCAGGAAACAATGAAGACGAGGACTAAAGAACGGGGTTGCCATTCATAAAACTAACATCTCCTCAGGGATGTTGAAAGGTGTCAATGGACTTCTTGCCTTCTAGCTGAAACAGACCTCAAAGGGGGTTGGGTTGGATAAGCAACTGTAGGTTAGCATAAGGTCACTCTCCAAGACCAGTGTTAGGAGTTCCAGTAAGAGCTCTGGACCCAGGGTCTTTGTCCCTGAAATTTGCATAAGCCATGTGTTACATTGGAGAGCTGCTACTTAGGAACTGTTTCCACCTGCCTACAAAAGGTGACAGCTTATCATATTTTCAGCACTTAGCTTACTTCACCACATCAGAGACCATATCATCACTTACTTTCTACCAACTACAGCCAAATATCTATAGGGCTTTGATGAAAAGATCAAATTATTCCTGACTAGAAAAAATATATAAATACCATCACATTATAAACCACAACTGCTTCCTAATGAGTCTCCTCACCTGCAATTTACCTTTTAGTATTGCCGGATCCAGTACTACCCTAAAGCCCCATCTCAATTCAACAGGTCACTCTCCTGACCCTTTTAGTGGTGTCCCATTACCCAGAGAATCAAGTTCAAACTTCGCATTCCGGCTTTCAACATCTTCTGTCTTGGTTGTCTGCTTGCTCTCTACCTAACATTACTTCCCACTCCCCAATCATGTAGTCCTTCAAACCTGTTTATGAACTCTTTCTAGTCTATTGCTTCTGTTTAGATTCTTTTGCATGTAACTAAAACCTACAAGGTCCAGATCAACTCGTCCAAGTCTTCACTGATCACCCTGAAGTCAGAAAACAATCTTTGTCTTCTGAACCATGGCTGCGGGTTGTAGATTTTACGGATAAGAAAAAAAAATCCCACAAATGTCAGGGGATCAATACAGGATTGTCAATTTCTTATACTGCCAAATAATAAAAAAAACAAACCCCCAAACCCCTTACATCAAAACTATCACCATCAATTCATAAAAAAGAGCATACAGTTATTATTATCAATGCAAACTTCACCAGAAACTAACATCAGTTCATGAGAGGTTTTGCTTAAGTAAATCATTCGAGATTTACTTAAGTGATTAGGTAAATCACTTGACATGATTATGTTCTTTTTTTCATATCCACCTTAATGGCTCTTCTAGACTGCCATTAAGTCCAAGTTATATTCAGCTTTGTATCTCCAATACCCAGAGCTTAAAAGACAGTATCATTTCTATTTTGTGTTTCCTATAATACCTAACATAGTGCTTGGCTTATAGAAGATGGTTAGTCAAAGTCTTATTGAATAAGAGTAGTCTGAAAAGAGTGAGAGTGTCAACAAAAGTGAGTAGTGGGTAGATCTGACTCAAAAAGCTGAAGAGAAGACCCCTGCTGTTCATGTAGGAAAAAAAAAAAAAGACTTATTAAAAGAAAGCTTAGGGAAAACAGGAATAACTCTTCATGACCTTAAATTAATGCATTCTTAGATATGATATCACAAGTACACAAAAGAAAAAAGCAGAAAGGTTGGACTTCATACAAATTTAAAACTTTTGTGCTTTAAATAACACAATCAGGATCATGAAAAGACAATCCACAGAATGGAAGAAAATATTTGCAAATCAAATACCTGATAAGGGACTTCTATCCTGAATACATAAAGGACTTTTACAACTCAAGGATAAAAAGATGTATAATCCAATTTAAAAATGGGCAAAGGATTTGAATAGACATTTCTCTAAATGAGACTGTACAAATGGTCAATAAGCACATGAAAAAGTGTTCAACATTATTATTTATTGGGGAAGTGCAAATCAAAACTAAAATGAGATATCATATCCCCCTAATACAAGGGCTAAATAAAAAAGTAACAAGTATTGATGACAATGTGGAGAAATTAGAACCCTCATATATTGCTGAGAGGACTGTAAAATGGTTCAATCACTTTGGAAAAGTCTGGTACTTCCTCAAAATGTTAAACATAGAGTTACCAGGTGACCTAGAAATTCTACTCCTAGATATATATCCCCAAGAAATGAAAACATATATTCACACAAGAGCTTGTATATGAATGTTCACAGCAGCATTATTTACAACATCCAAAAATTGGGAACAATCCAATGTCCATTAATAGACGAATGAATAAATAAAATGTGGTATATTCATAAAATGGAGTATTTGGCAATAAAAAGGAATTAAGCAGTTAAACATGCTGCAACATGGATCAACCTTGAAAAACATTATGCTAAGTGAAAGAAGCAAAACACAAAAGGCCACAAATTGTTTGACTACATTGATATGAAATGCCCAGATTAGACCAATCTATGTAGACAAAAAGTAGATTAGTGGCTGCCAGGTCTTGGGGGAAGGGAAAATGGGGAATGATTGTTACTGGGTATGGGATTTCTTTTTGGAATCATGCAAATGTTCTATAATTAGATTATGGTGATGGTTGCTCAACTCTGTGAATATACTAATAACAACTGAATAGTATACTTAAAATGGTCAAACAGATGACAACTATATCTCAATAAAGCTGTTAAAAAAAAGAGAAGCTGCGGGAGTTCCCATTGTGGCGAAGCAGAAACGAATCCTAGTATCCATGAGTTTGTGGGTTCCATCCCTGGCCATGCTCAGTGGGTAGGGGATCCAGCATTGCCATGAGCTGTGGTGCAGGTTGCAGATGCAGCTCTACAGCTTGGATCTGGAGTTGCTGTGGCTGTGGTGTAGGCCAGTATCAACAGCTCCAATTTGACCCCTAGCCTGGGAACTGCATATGCCATGGTGCTGCCCTAAAAAAGTAAAAGCAAAAAAAAAAAAAAAGGAGAAGCTTCAGCAGTAATGGTACTGCTCAGCTCCACAGAGGCAGAAGTCTTTAAAGGCTCTGTAACTGGATGGGGGTGGGGGTTAGGTAGTGAAAACTCAAATGTACTAGAAAGCAAAGGGATCACTGCCATATCAATTCAAGGACTCCAGACAACTCCTTCCTTTTTTTTTTTTTTTTCCCAATACCAAAATTCTTAAAAGAATGGGCTATGTTAATTCTACTTTCTCCTTAATCATTTCTAAAAAATCAGAAGTCTGTCTTCTTTTAATTAATTCTTGAAATGTCTGAAACAAGTCTAATTCTTTTTTTTTTTTTTTTTTTTTTTTGCTTTTTAGGGCTGCATCTGCAGCATATAGAAGTTCCCAGGCTAGGGGTCGAATCCAAGCTACAGCTGCCAGCCTACACCACAGCTACAGTAACTCGGGATGTGAGCCGAGTCTGTGACCTATACCACAGCTCACGGCAACTCCTGATCCTTAAGCCACTAAGCAAGGCCAGCGATTGAAGCTGCATCCTCATGGATCCTAGCTGGGTTCATTAACCAATGAGCCATGAAGGGAACTCCAGCAATTCTAATTTTTAAACTCATAATACATCAAATTGCCTGACACTTAGCCATCCTCTCCTATTGAAACTCTCCTTTCCCTTCGGCTTCCATAACAACAACCCTAGATCATTCTTCCTTCACTGTTTAATATAACAATACCTGGCTTATATTTAAGTGTAGATTTACAGCAGGGCTCAGATCGGAAGTCTTTTCAACCTGAGAAGTGTTTAGCTCCTCCCATTATGCTGTTTATTTCCAAATCTTACACTCTTCCTAAACTTCCAGAATCAATTTTTCAATAGCCTTCCTTCTCTAATATTTCTCATTATTACCTCAAATTCAACACATCTAAAACCAAATTAATTTCTCTATTTCAAATCAGCTTTCTATCACCATTAACACAAAACTGAAAATATAAGAATCATCTGCATTCTCCCTTCATGCTCAAACAGCAAGTCATGCTGAATCCTCCTTCCAATGTTTTAGGCACTGATCTAAAAACTTATTGTGCTTTTGCTACATTCCAACTATTATGCTAGGCACTTAATTAACTCATTTAATCGATACAACCACTCTATTTTATGGATAAGTATTATTGTATTATAGATAAGTATTACTATCTCTATTTTATGTTTGTTTTTTGTCTTTTTTGCCTTTTCTTGAGCCGCTTCCACGGCATATGGAGGTTCCCAGGCTAAGGGTCTGATCGGAGCTGTAGCCACCAGCCTACGCAACAGACACAGCAACGCAACAGACACAGCAACGCAGGATCCGAGGCAAGTCTGTGACCCAATCACAGCTCACGGCAACGCCAGAGCCTTAACCCACTGATCAAGGCCAGGGATTGAACCCGCAACCTCATGGTTCCTAGTCAGATTCATCAACCACGGCGCCACGACGGGAACTCCTTTATTATCTCTATTTTATAGATAAAAAATCTGAGGCCCAGAGATATTGAATAAACTTCCTAAGGTAACTCAGTCAGTGAGGTCTGATCTGGGAGTCAGACACAGAACTGCTTGATTCTAAAGTCAGTGTTCCAAACCACTTGTTACATTGCCTTTCAACTTCCCATCCCTACTCCTATCATCCTACTTCAGACCTGTATCACTGCTCCTCTGAATTATTACATAGTCTTTTAACCAGTTTTCTTGCTTTCATCCTGGCTCTTTCCTCTCAACTATCCTAATACTGACACAAGACTAATCTCCCCAAAGTACTACCTTCAGTATGTCACCTTATTACTAAAAAGCCTTCATTGACTCCCAAATGCCTATAGTAGGATAGTCCAAATTTCTTAATGTGGTATTCAAAGTTCCTTCCTTCCTACTTATCCATCCATGATCCATCACAGGTTGAATTGATTCTGAATTCTGAGTTTTGGCTCATTCCATTAGGAATATCTGAGTATCTCTGTGCTTTCCCTAGTTTCCTTGACTTTTTATTATTATTATTATTTTTTTTTTAGGTATCTACCACATATGGAAGCTTTTCTTTACCATGAACATCTTCTGAAGTTTTTCGATACTAATCGTCTGTGCAACTCATTTGTTACCAAGTCTTGGCCATTTTATTTATTTTTAATTAAATAATTGATTGATTAATTAATCTTTTTAGGGCTGCACCCATGGCATATGCAGGTTCTTAGGCTAGGGGTTGAATCAGAACTGTAGCTGCTGGCCTATGCCATAGCCACAGCAACTTGGGATCCGAGCGGCATCTGCAACCTACACCACAGCTCAGGCCAATGCTGGATCCTTAACTCACTGAGTAAGGCCAAGGATTGAACCTTCGTTCAATTTTCTACTATATAGCAAAGTGACCCAGTCACATATACATATACTTTTTTTTTTTTTTTTTTTTTTAGGACTGCACCTGCATCATATGGAGGTTCCTAGGCTAGGGGTTGAACAGGAGCTGTAGCTGCTAGCTTACACCATAGCCACAGCAACGCCAGATCCAAGCCTCATCTGCAACCTATACCACAGCTCACAGCAACGAGGGATCCTTAACCCACTGACAGAGGCCAGGGATTGAACCTGAGTCCTCATGGACACTAGTCCGATTCGTTTCTGCTGAGCCACGACGGGAACTCCCACACATACATTCTTTTTCTCACATTATCCTCCATCGCAAGTGACTAGATATAGTTCCCAGTGCTATACAGCAGGATCTCACTGCTTATCCGTTCCAAATGCAATAGTTTGCATCTATTAACCCCAGACTCCCAGTCCATCCCACTCCCTCCCCCTCCCCCTTGGCAACCACAAGTCTGTTCTCCAAGTCCATGAGTTTCTTTTCTGTGGAAAGGTTCATTTGTGCCATATATTAGATCCCAGATATAAGTGATATCATATGGTATTTGTCTTTCTCTTTCTGACTTACTTCACTTAGTATGAGAGTCTCTAGTTCCATCCATGTTGCTGCAAATGGCATTATTTTGTTCTTTTTTATGGCTGAGTAGTATATGCTGTTTCTTTATATCCTCAGCTCCCTGATCTACTTTACAAAACCACAATGATGTTCACTGCAGTCTTATTTGCAACAGCAAAAATTTGAAAACATTCTAAATATTCAATAGAAAAATGGCTAATTAAATGGTGGTCTAACCATGCAATGGAATATAATGGAACCATAAGAATTATGTTTATAATGAAAGTTTACTTAAAAAGACCTTAAGCAAACAACACAAAAGTAGTATATCAAATTGTACAGAAAGACTTCTGTTTCTGCATTATGGTGAACAAGATATTAAGAGAGTCCCTTCCACTACAAAAAAACTACATCCTGTATAACATATACTTTTCGGTTTTTTGCTTTTCAGGGCAGCACCTGTAGTGTATGGAAGTTCCCAGGCTAGGGGTGGAACTGGAGCTGCAACTGCTGACCTACAACACAGCCACTAGGGATCTGAGCCTCGTCTGCAATCTACATCATAGCTCACAGCAATACTAGCTCTTTAACCAACTGAGCAAGCAAGGCCAGGGATCGAATATGCATCATCATGGATACTAGCTGGGTTCATAATCTGCTGAACCACAATGGAAACTGTGACATAGACTTTTTAAAGCATTTCAAGGCTCACAGTAAATAGGAAAAATCTCCAAGGCTACTTCCCCCACCCAAAAGGGGAAAAATGAGATGTGGCATAAGCAAGGAGGAGGACAAGAATTTCCCAAAGCATTTCCATTCTGGTCAGAATGATAAGCCTTGGACCACTATAAGGCTAAACCCAAGACTCCCACATTAGTCTGAGACCCCTGAAGTAAGTTCAAATAATCCAGGGTTGGCTGTTCCTCCCAACTTTTGGAGGAAAAGATCTCCAACTAAAGTTAATAGGATTCTCAAAATTAAAGTGCAAGCAAAAAGTAGTTTCATGAAAGATTACAAATGTGTATGTAAATAAGATATCATGAAGAATAAAAGAAACCAATAAATAGATTTAAACTGCAAATATTAAGAACTTCAAATATTAAGAATGTCAGATACAGATTACAAATCAGCTATGTGTGAAATGTTTTAAAGGATAAAATCTCAAAGATAAGCAATTAGCAAGAGATTATGAGAGAAATCTGGGGGTGGTGAATTTAAAACATATAAGACTATAATCACTAGCTACTGAGCATTCTTATGCCTGGACCAGGCTATTTTATAGGGAGTCACTAGGTGAAAAAGAGGATGTGGAGGCTAAGGGGAGATGCATAATATCTCCTGCTATAGATGTGAACAGTAGCCTACTCAAAACAGTGTGTGAAATTGCTCTATAAATTTTATAAGTTTTATAGAAATGTAATGCATTGTTGTATCTCTTTAAAAATTCCAGCATCCACTGATAACTTTTGCTTGAATCAGTTATTTACTGTGAGTTGAAAATGATGATTTTCTTTCTATCATTCTTTCTACATTTATTAGCTGGCATTCTAATATAGGAATGATTTCCCTTTTCCTTCCTATTTATTTTTTTGGTATCAGTACAGATTTTTGGCTTCTCCTTTTTTTAATTCAATGGATCACAATCTACTGTTGATGTTATTGATTTTGATGTTCATTGTCTCAGATTCGGCACTATTTGGCTTTCTTTCCATTGCGAATATCTTTATTGCTATGTATAAACTTTTAAAAATTAACTATTTATTTTGGAGTAATTTTTAGAAAAGTCACAAAGATAGTTGAGAGTGTTCCTGTATGTCCTCCAACAAGTACCCCTAACGCTACCATCTTACGTAATAATGGAGCATTTGTCAAAACAAATCAACATTGAGTATATTACTATTACCTAAACTTAAAGACTACATGGACTTTGCCAATTTTCCCACTAATGTTATTTTTCTATTACTTGACTTTTTAAAAACTAATTATATATTTATAAAACATAAATTGATTAAGAACAAAATAAAACCAATCTCCCCTCCTTCAAAAGATATGTAGATATATACTGGAGGCTACAGAAAAATATGCATGTTTTAAGTGTAGCTTAGCAGAGAAAAAGAATGCATTTCCCATAATCAAGGCATTGAATTGTTTTGGAAACAACTCAGGCAGGTAATTTTTGGCAAAAGTAAGCAGTAGTAAAAAATAGTTAAGACTATGTGATCTTGGCATATATCTGTCCCTAGATTTTCCCAATAACCACTCTGCTCACCTTTCACCTTTGGAAATCAGCAGGAAGTCCTTTTGCTTGTGTTGACCTAACCAGGTATTGTCTACATCAAAACAACTTCTTTGGGCCATGTTTCACCTCAGATTGCATGACTGATTCTCAGTAGGAAAGGTCAGAGTGCTCAAATCATAATGAATAAAAATAAACTATGATTGGGAGTTCCACTTGTGGCTCAGATAACAAACCCGACTAGGATCCATGAGGATGTGGGTTCAACCCTGGCCTCGCTAAGTGGATTAAGAATCCGCTGTTGCCTCGAGCTATGATGTAGATCACAGATGCAGCCTGGATCTTGCATCGCTGTGGCTGCAGCATAGGCTGGCAGCTGTAGCTCCAATTTGGCCCCTAGCTTGGGAGCGTCCACACGCCTCAGGTGTGGCCCTAAAATGCAACAAACAACCCCCCCCCCAAGATTTACTACATATACCGATTGGATGTAGAAGCAGCCTGATACCATTAATCAGTATCATCTCAGTAGTCAGTCAGTAAATCAATCAATCAAATAATCAAGCCAGAAGTATCCACTGAATACACACTCCTATTGTGTATAAAGCATTGTGCTAGATGTTTAGGGGTACGAGCCTAACTTGAGGGGCTCATAATTTTGTTTTTGTCTTTTTTTTTTTTTTTTCTATTTCTTTGGGCCGCTCCCGCGGCATATGGAGGTTCCCAGGCTAGGGGTCGAATCGGAGCTGTAGCCACCAGCCTACGCCACAGCCACAGCAACGCGGGATCCGAGCCGCGTCTGCAACCTACACCACAGCTCACGGCAACGCCGGATCGTCAACCCACTGAGCAAGGGCAGGGACCGAACCCGCAACCTCATGGTTCCTAGTCGGATTCGTTAACCACTGCGCCACTACGGGAACTCCATAATTTTGTTTAAGTCATTGCCAACATGCCTCTGGAGAGGGCTAGCACAGCAAGAAATATGTTTCAGGATGTGAGATAAAGGTTAGAGTAGTGGTTTCAAACTTTTTCAGTTCCAATACATAAAACAGAGCTACTCTGGTTGAAGTAGGGGAGGCCTAAAGCCTCATACATTCCAACTCCCTCTCTCCACTGTGAGGGCCCCCAAAGACACTTATTTAACTGATAGAAATCATCTTTCTCATGGCTCTCGAATCAAATATGTTTGGATAATGATGTCAATTAACTGCATTAACAGCAGACTTCAGAGCATGGAAATGAACTTTCTACATGAATTCAGAAAAATCAGTTTGTATAATTACCCTCCATGCCTGCCAAGGTTCTATGTCTTTATAGGTCATGACATTTAGGGGAGACTGAATTTGCTACAAGACAAGTAAGTACTTGTCTCTCAAATGCGTGAGAGGTGCAGACAGAATTTGGAGACTGAAGCATTGGTGGTAATAGTCATTCCGTAGGTGTGTGGGCTGAGTTGCAAGGAGAATAAACAGGCTGTTAGTGCCTGAGAGCACCTGGCTATGGCATCAGGCATCTGATTCCACACATGGAATAGGAGCCAACATTCAGGAGCACATTTATCTTTCCTCTGGGTTATGTGTAGCTGCTCCTAGCTAAGGAGGCCACTATTCTGAACTGCTATTAGGTTATTTTGGACTCCAAGTGAGCTCCAGCCAGCATGCTGGGAGTGTGTTGGAAGAGGCCCACCCTGAAAGGCTGTCCCAGACACACCCAGTTGCTTCCTTATCAGGCCTCCCTAACTAGAGTCTTCTTTCAAAGCACAGAACTTGCTTTGCTTTTGTCTTCTCAAATGTTTTAGCTGAAAGATTCAGCTAAAAGTCCACACCCCAAAGTCACACATACTCTAGGAGAGGCCTAGCTATGAAACAGAATGGACTCTTTACCTAGCACCACCTGGTGTGGGTTTATCTTTTTTTTTTGGTCTTTTTGCTATTTCTTTGGGCCGATCTCGCGGCATATGGAGTTCCCAGGCTAGGGGTTGAATCGGAGCTGTAGCCACCAGCCTACGCCAGAGCCACAGCAACACGGGATCCGAGCCGCGTCTGCAACCTACACCACAGCTCACGGCAACGCCAGATCTTTAACCCACTGAGCAAGGGCAGGGACCGAACCCGCAACCTCATGGTTCCTAGTCGGATTCGTTAACCACTGCGCCATGACGGGAACTCCGGTTTATCTTCTTTTTCCCAAGATTATCTTCTCCCTTATGAACTGGAAGTGTGCAAGCGCCTTTAATGTCACCCAAATCACAAACAAAACATCTATAGGTGGAGCCCCAACAAGTTCTAAGCCTTTTACTTCTCAGGCTCAGCTGTGCCTAAAGCCCCCAAGGCCCCAAATCATTAAATGGAGATTGCAGCACTAGGATTATACCCAGGAAAAGAATAAGTTAGCAGCCACTGACCCTCACTGAGCTGTAAAGGGTTGCTTTCCTTTATTCCATAAAAATATGATAATAATAAACTCAGCTTTGTCCCAAGGTCTCCTTCTGATTAAAAGGGATTGTACCTAGAAAAATATTCTCTTTCACTAATTCAGCCAGCAAGTGTAAACCTTCCTCCATTAGATCAATCATTTGTTTCCTTCCTTAGTTCAACTCATAGCACCTGTTCAAAGGCAGAGGCTAAATCAGATGACTTCCTAAGGTCCTTTATAGCTCTAATTATAAACTAAGTCAAATTAAAACCTTGGACCCAAGGGAAGGTTCCTATGCAGTGTGCTAAACAATGTCCTCCTCACCCTCCCCCTTCCAACATAAATACACAGAAACACACACACACACACACTCTTATACTTCCAGTGCCTGGCTTCTAACTGCTGTAGTTAGAAGTTCCTAAAGATTGAGAATTTGCTATAAACCCTACCTCTTTTGAGGATTAGGTTAGGAAGAGAGAGAAGAACTCTAGAGAATTAGGAAAGATTTAGTTCCTACCTTGAAACACTGACTTCTTCAGATGAGGGAATGGAGGATGCAGCAGTGGATAAAGGGATGGAGAGATAAAGTCCCTAATGCTAGGTGTAGGTGAGCAGTGAGTAGCAAGAAGCAGGAAACAGTATATCTGGGTGGGTGCTGAAAAGTTCAGCGTGGGCTGCTTTGCTTGGAGGATAGCTCTCAAGGGTATATTTGCAGAAGCAAGTCAACTGGGACAAAAAAAAAAAGGCCCCTATGCGTCTCCTTGACTATTCAGTGTGGTCAACCCTTTGCTCTTCCTTTGGCTGCTCCTTTTGGCTCCTAGGCTCCAGAAAGCAAGGCCAGAGTGTTTTCTGCTTCCCCTCCCCCAAGGCAGTGGACTGAGGCATGCTGGTAAGCTGCTATCCAATCAGACTGTCAAAAGCTGTAAATAAATGGCCGCATATGCACAGTGAAGTAGGCTATGAGAAGAATCTAGATTGTATTACCACAGCCAGTTGTGGAGACAGGGTGGGGGAGGAAGGAGAAAGAGGAGAGGGACGCCTAGTTGCCCTTCAAGGAAATATTATCTTTTAAGCACACGTCTCCTAAGCATGACTGCTAGAAACCATCAAAGTCTTGCTCCCCAGGAACTAGGTTCTAGTCTGGACCTAGTCTCAGCAGAGGGGTCATAGTCCCTGAGACTCCTCAGCCAAGTCAAAAGCCTTTTCCAGGATGTGACACATTTTCCAATAGACTTTAGATGAGTCCAGCTCAAGGTGCTTGGTAAGAGCACTGAGACTGCCTCACTAGTGGGTGGCAGCAAAGACCATTTCTGTGTGCCAGATGCTGTATTTGCTTTGGTTATAAGACTAAAGTGAGGGAGTTCCTGTTGCGGCGCAGCAGAAAAGAATCCACAGTATCCGTGAGGATGTGGGTGTTTGATCCCTGGCCTCGTTCACTGGGTTAAGGATTCAGCGTTGCTGTGAGCTGTGGTACAGATCATAGACGCAGCTTGGATCCTGTGTTGCTATGGCTGTAGTGTATGTAGGTCAACGGCTAAAGGTCCAATTTGACCCCTAGCCTGGGAATTTACATATGCCATGGGTTCGGCCCTAAAAAGCAAAAAAAAAAAAAAACCAAAACAAACAAACAAACAAAAAAACAAACTAAAGTGAGAGTAAACTGATATTTACTTAAACAATTTTCTTTTTTGTCTTTTTAGGGCTGTACCTGTGGCAAATGGAGGTTCCCAGGCTAGGAGTCTAATCGGAGGTACAGCTGCTGGCCTATGCCACAGTCACAGGAACACCAGATCCGAGCCATGTCTACAACCTACACCACAGCTCATGGCAACACCAGATCCTTAACCCAATGAGCAAGGCCAGGGATCAAACCCAAAACCTCATGGTTCTTAGTCGGATTCATTTCTGCTGAGCCAAGAAGGGAACTCCAACTTAAACAAAAACTTTATCAAAGCAGATAGCTGGAGTCTTGCCTGGGCGCTGAATATTTAGGATCCTAGGTTCCATAATGATTCAGAGTATAGAATTTTGGTGCTGACGATCTGGATTCACATCTGACCAGGCTACTTGCTGGCTGTAGACTTTAGGAAGTTACTCAACTTCACTAAACTTCAGCTTCCTCATTTGTAAAACTGTCATGATATTTTCCCTCAAAAGGTTTGATGGAGAATTAAATAAGATATTGTAAGTAAGTGTCTGGTACAAGGTAAGTGCTCAGTCATGGTCACTATTATTACATCTTTGTCAGATGACCAATGGAGCCCTTTCCCAATTTCCCAGAAAATCTATAGGCTCCAGGTCCAGGGAACTGGCAGGCAAAACCTCTTGAAAGGGCCAAAGGTACTAGAAAGAGTCATGTTCCTTTTTCCCCTCCTCTGCACTAGGACCGAATCACTAATCCTGTGCCCATAATACTCTGTACTGGCAGGTTGGCCCTGGGAGGCTAAGATGCTCTCAAACCAAAGATACTAATCCATCTCTAGTATTACCTGTTGTGGGGCATGCTCCCAGAGTGATGGTGCTTCTTCAGGGCCCCAGATCAGATTCCAGTAGATGTAAGAAAGAAACGGTCTGATCCCAAGCTGGCAGGATAGGTTTGTCCAGGCTGTCGTCTGCCCATCACAGCTGCCTGTGAGGCCTATGGGTTAATAATAGTAACTCTGATGCCAATGGATTAAGACAGCACTGTAGGAGGTGTTTATTTTTACACTCTGGCGTCAGCATCAAGTTCTACTGGTTACTGCCCAAATCTAGGGCAGCTTCCTGCTATAGGAGTAGCCTTAGGCTTCTCCAGGATGCTAAGCTGGATTCTGGAGGAAATAAGCTTTGTTGAAAACAGTTCAGTATTAACAGGGACAGGGAAGGGGAAAAGAAACAAACAGAGCTGTCGTATGTCCAGCTGTCTGGTCCCAAATCTCTGGTACCAGGTGGACCTCAATTGAGAGGTGTTGTTCACAACATTCTCATAACTCAGGTAGGCCTGGACAAGAAACCTAATACATCATTTGGAAGGCGTGCGCGCGCGCGCGCGCGCGCACACACACACACACACACACACACACACACACACACACAAATTGGCTGCACTGAAATGATCTGAAAAAAAAATCAAAGAAAGACTGTTACTCAACTAAGCAGAAGCTCAGCCTTGTCAATGACAAGTCCCAAATTAGTGCTGTGAGTGCTGACCTTGTGAGAAAAAGAAAATAATCCATCTGAGAGGGTTTTATGGGATATTTGAAAAGAAAGGCTGGTTAGGCTGATCCTTATTTGATTTGCACAGAATTTTTAGTAGGTATACCAAATACCTTAAAAATTTATTTGGCCAGAGCTTCTTTCCTAGTAATGACCCAATAGTATAGAAACAGCAAAAAACAAGCTCTCACCTAGCCAGTAGTCAGTGCCCAGAAAAATCTTTCCTGAAGGCCTCTTTCTCCCCCAGGGCCATGAGGTTGGGGTCCCAGGGACCTTACACTTTGACCACAGTGTCTAGTACTCTGGATATCATACTCATGTCCTAAAAGGCAGCTCCTAACACAGATTTCATCCTGTCCCATCAGGCAGACAGGGACATGAGGAGGCTAGCAGCTGGAGAGCTGATGTAAATAGATGTAGACTGGCCTACTGAGGGGTCATGCAGACTGCTGTGGAATGACAAAAATGTACCACACACCAGGTAGGAATGCTGAAGTGCAAAGAAAGCAGCCAAGCAGCCAAGCTCACAATAACAGTGATTCCATCATCTTCCTGCCTAAGGCTGACTCATAACCATCGTCAGAGACACAACATATCAACATCTTAAGGAGCAGGAAGGCAGGGTGGTGAACCACTCAATTCAGTACATTCCCCCCCCCTGTCATTCAAGGCTTATCTACCTGGTCATCATAACAACAATGCAGCCTCAGAAACAACCCGATTTGATGACTAGAGATATGGAGTTTGATCTTAGCTCCATCTGGAAGCGAAAGATAGTGGCAGGATGCCCAAGGATAGGAACACTGCTTTCATTCTTGGCTTTTTCTCTAACTTGCTGGGTCATGTGGGGGCAGGGTACCTGTTCTCTCAAAATTCTAGGCTTTCCATTCAGAAAGGGGACTAACTGTATCCACCTCTGGTGTTGTGGCAAGAAAAAAATATCTGAAAAATTAGAAAAATAAGTAGCAAGAAATGTAAATGCTATGAATTCTTTGGACCAAAATACTTTAGAAATATAACTGTCATTCATGCATATAGGTAGAGTGCTCTGGCCTATGAATTCTTCCTTCTAGGTCATAGTGGCATGTTGGGAAGTGAACCTGGTCTGTGCTTGGAGGTACACTTCCTTTCTTTCAGGCCTATACTCCCATTACTGGTTTGAGGAATAGTTGCAACAGTCAAGAATCTGCTTACCTAGATAAAAGGTATTAATTTCCACTAATGTGTAATAGAGAAAGCAGAAAAATGCAAGCAAAAAGAAACACCTCTACTCACCGACTTGGTCCATCTACAACCCTAATTCTCCCTTACACCTGGGCCCAGGACATTAATCTGAGGCTTGTATCCCACTGAATCAGCATTAAGCAGTAGTATTTCAAACTGGAATTAACATAAAGGCCCACTAAAGCAACGTTAATGAAAGGATGTACTCCACTGCTCAGAACAAAGGCAATACTGTATTCGAAACCCAACACAAGGCTTCACTTTTTCTAGCCCAGCAATTGGTTAGTTTGCCAGGTTTCCAGAGCTCTTGGAAAGGAGAAATAATCTATTCTTCGTTGATGCTGACACCTCTTTTTCTGCAAGTGCCTACCCTGGGGTTTAAAACACATGTTCCCACATCCTGCAGCATCTGATGAGCTTTCAGTAAACCCTCCTTTCAGCACACTATGTCTGTAAATGGCCAGAGAGTAAATATTTAGGCTTTGTGGGCCATAAAGTTCTGCCACATATTCCTTGTGTTTTGATTTTTTTCCCTGTTAAACAACTCTCTAAAAATGTAAAAACCATTCTCAGCTTGTGGGCCATATAAAGTCAGCATGGGCCATAATGTCCTGATCTCTACTTTAACCTTGAAGGTCTCTCAATTCAAAGTCTACATCTCAAAATTCTGACTCTGCTGGGCCTGCCTAGTGATATTCTTTTCACTTCTCACAGGGCTGATACACATATTTCAGAGGCAGCTCCTCTCTAAGGAGCCATGGAGGAATGTGGAGGAAGAATTCTGAGGTTATTTGTATTGGAGCTGACAGACTGGCTAATTCCTTTCATATAAAGCACTTCAAAAACATCTGTGGAATTTAGCTTTATTGCATTATCATTCTGGAGTGCAGACTGTGCCATAAACAGCCTTTATCTTTCTATTTATGCTTAATAACACTATCCCATGCCACTACCAGGCTTTTTTTTTCCTGCTCCCAGGTTCCAAACCAACACTTGCGACTGAGGTCCCAAATCCTCTCTTCTCCATCCCTCCTACTTCTATATGTGGTATGGCCACGGACAGAAAGGAAACTATCAACACTCAGATGAGTTTGGACACAGTAGACATGGATGAAAGGCGTTAGGGTAGGGGTGAACTCATTTTGAGCAAAGATTTAGGGCTGTGACTCTAGGCTCTATCACTAATAGTTAAAGGCTTTGTAAACAGGGATCAAACTACTACAGAAGCAACCCAAGAACAATGTGCAAAGGGTCAGAAATCATTGGAGTTACACCTCACCACACACCACAGACTAGAAGGAAATGAATGACTTATAGCAAAAGACTAATACTTATAACAACAATAGTTATTATTTAATTATCTACTAAGCTACCCACTGTACTAGATGTTTGCCTAATACTTTACTTCAGGGAAGAAGCAAAAGCTACAGGCATCCTTGAGGGCAAATCATATTCACTGAAAAAGCTATCAGTTACTTTGAAAGATTCAAGTTACATTCAAAGTTATAATATACTTTACAGTAGGAAGTTCCTGTGCAGTGCAGCAGGTTAAGGATCTAGCATTGCCACAGCTGCAGCGCAGGTTCTATCCCTGGCCCACATGCCGCAAGTGCGGCCATAAAGAAATAAATAAAACGCTTTATATTAGATTGAGAAAATTATGGAAATAAAAACAACTAAGTGGAAATTCCCTTATGGTGCAGTGGGTTAAGGATCCAGTGTTGTCACTGTAATGGCTTGGCTTGCTGCTGTGGCACGGGTTCGATCCCTGGCCTAGGAATTTCCACATGCCACAGGTGCAGCCAAAAAGAAACCAAAAAACCCCAACTAATTAATATAAGAATAGTCTTGAGACTTGTGCCTGCCCCTTTCATGAATAATCTAGCAAAATAACCGGTCCCACCTGAAAAGGGGAGATTTTCTTGTATTTTTATCATGAATTAGCAAGCCCCTAAGTTTACAGGTGGACATAAACCTGATGGTTACCTTTATGAGAATTAAGAATAAGAGAATTAAACTACACAGGACTATAAACCAAGGAAGTGTATTATAACTGTTTCTATACATTTTCTCTTTCCCCCTTGGTTGCATGTTAAGGATAGAGACAGTCTTATTCACTTCTGCAGTCATTAAACTGAGCCTAGAGCCTGGGACACAACTTAAAACATTCAGCTGAATTGAAATAAGGAGGAACTTCAACTTCACCAAACTAAAATGGAAAAATTTCTTTTTCCAGAGGAGAATCTGGTTTATTACAGCTGTGGACATATTTATACACACTTAGTTCTAGTCTTCCTTGTTGGGGTGTGGGGTACTGAGAGGATAAAGGGCTTCCCGCTGTGCAGGGTGTCTCTCCAGGTACAGCTCCTCTCTCTCCAGCTCAACACTGCACTCCCTTTACTGCCAGCAGGAGCTGCAGGATAAGAACCAGAATAGCATGTTCCAGCCAGAATGACAGATGTCCTCTCTCCGTCTTTCTTCATCTCTCCCCGCTGAACCCTATGAGTTTTCAACTCTAACCTGTTAGCTGCTTCCAATGGGACTGCTGGACATCTAGGAAAGAATGCAGGATGTGCCCAAAAAGTCCAGCACTTGCTGAGGAACAGTTTGTTTTTTCCTTAAAAGGGCAGTCCATAAAGTTACATAAGACTCAGCTCTTCTTGCTGGGAGTTTTTCCAATTCTAGCTGGAGAGATTCCTCAAGCTGTTTATAGAGTTTCAGGAAAAGGGTTTGGAATTTCCTGATTGGCTAACTGTATTAGAGCTCCTCTGGGTAGCAAAGTGGAGGTTCCAGCAGAGAAAGAAGGACCTCTGTGCTTCCACTGCCCCTCAGTTGTGGCCCCACTGTATTCCCCTGGGGACAGAAATCCATTTATGGTTAAAAATCTCAGAATAAAGACAAGCCCCAATGCCCATGGCATCAAGATTTTGGGCCTCCACCCAAAGGAAGTAGGACCTAGGGAATCTAATGGCCCAACATAGAAGAACAATAAGGTTCTGGGAAGATTTCCTTTCTTTGCAGTTCCAGTCGTGGTGCAGTGGAAACGAATCCGACTAGGAAACATGAAGTTGCAGGTTCAATCCCTGGCCTCGCTCAGAGGTTTAAGGATCCGGCATTGCCATGAGCTCTGGTGTAGGTCGAAGATGGGGCTCGGATCTGGCATTGCTGTGGCTGTGGCGGAGGCCAGCAGCTGTAGCTCTGATTAGACCCCTAGCCTGGGAACCTCCATATGCTGCAGGTGCAGCCCTTAAAAAAAAAAAAAAAAGAAAAGAAAAAGGCAATAAAAAAGACTTCATTTCCTGTACAGAGGAATTTGTTCATGGTCCTGAGAACCTGAGATGCCATTCTTGCCCCAGTATAAAGTGTAAGATACTGCACTTTGTGGACAAAGCAGACCTGGGGCTGGACTTCATGGAGCTTACAGTTCACCTGGGGTGGCTAAACAAATAACTATGACTATGCAAACTATAAAATAGGCCTTTGGAATGTGCTACATTCAAAGTAAAGAAAGCTAATCCATAAAAACCATCTCTGTTCATAGAGGCTAGTTTAGCATATTTATTATATCAGGGACCAGTTTATACTGAATCGGCAATCAAAGTTATCTATTTGAACCGAAAACTCTGGCCCTTAAAGGAGCCACTAGAATCTATTAATAACTTTCTGTTATGTCCCATTTCTATTACCATTCATTTTACAGAAGTTCAGTCCCTATTTACAGCATGCTTTTATTTAAGGCATAGGAACTCACTTCAGCTAACAAATTGCTGTTCATTACAATGAAGAAACTGAATTCTGATTTGCTCTTTCCAGCTTCAGGCCATGCATTTTTGTTTCTTTCTGGTCAACATAAAGAGCCAAGAAAAGGCTGGCATGTAACCCTGCTCTTAAGGACTAATTCTGTAGCACTGGGCAAGTTATTTGATTCCCCTCAGGTTGAGTTTCTTCACCTACACAATGGGGATAACTACCTCCTCTTACAAGGTGGTGGAGGAAGTTAAAAGATATAGAAAACATCTAGAACAATGACTGGTATTTAGTGAGGGCTCAGTAAAAGGCAACTGTAATGAATGTGAATCAGGAATTTCTTCTTTGCTTGAACCTAAATTCTTCCTATTGCCTTTTTGAGACTGTACTCCCATTCAGTTTATCAATTCACAGTAGAGTATCTTGTCACTGTCAGACTCAGTGTTTTTTTCAACAGGTATACTAACTACCTCAAAATCTTTTAACCCTCATGGCTTTCTCTGTTCTTTGTCCCCCTGAAAGTTGTAAAGTGGCTCTGTCCCAGGAAACATCCCGAGGGAACACAGAGAAAAGACGATTAGAGTGAATTTGCAAGTTATCTATGAATCAAGAATTTCCCACCCAGTGAATACAGCAAAATCAGGTACTTGACTCTCTGAATTGTTCACCTGTCAGCAGAAAACAGGGGAAGTGAGTCCTCTACATAAATTCATAGGCTAAGATTCTCCTTAAAAGGTTTAATTATTTCCAGACATGTACCCCAGGAGACCCAAGTCCCAGAGCTTCTGCTGTAGACAAGCCTTTCTAGTCTACTCTCTCTTCAAATTCCTACAATCAGTGCTCTAATTCCAGGCTCCCCTTTAACACCTCTTTCAAGGATTATTAATTCAATCTTTGGGCAAAGATTTCTATCAGCCAGGAACAAAGACTATTGCTAGGAATACAGTGGGTAAACAAAACAGATATCTTTTGCCCTCATGGAGTTTACAATCTAGTGAAGGAAGGCAGACAATCACACAAATAAAAATTACAAAGTGTGATAACTACCATGAAAATAGAGAGTATTAGGAGGACCTGGTTAAGACTTGATTAGTAGGTCAGAGAAGGCCTCTCTGGTCAACAGATGTTTATGTTGAGCCTTTAAAGGTGATACAAAAGGAAGTTAAACAGGTGAAAAATGGGGAACAACATTCCAGGCAGAGGGAATGACATATGCGAAAGGCCCTTAGGCAGAAAAATGGTTGGTATCTTAGAAAAACTGAAAGAAAAACTGTGTCATTGAAAGCGTCCATCATATTTGGCAACTGGGAATTCAGTGGTGATCTTAACATAGACCATTTCAGGGGAGTGGTTGGTTGAAATGACTCAGGAGAGAGTGCAAAAGTGAACGGAAAATTGAGTAGAAAGGGTAGGTAGTCAATGAAGTTGGCTGTTAGTAATGACACAGTCAATACCCAGAAGATGATGTAGCTTCAGAGGATTTATTGTCAAATTAATATTGGTTTTTATCAAATTAATATATGCACGTGGTTACAAAGTTAAATTGTACTATAAAATTTACGATGTGGGAGTTATAAATTGTATGCGTACTTAATTATTTGTTTTATTTTATTTTTGTCTTTTTTAAGGGTTGCACCCACAGCACATGGAGGTTCCCAAGCTAGGGGCTGAATCAGCTACCAACCTATGCCACAGCCACAGCAATACCAGATCTGAGCCACATCGGTGATCTACACCACACCTCACGGCAATGCCAGATCCTTAACCCACTGAGCCAGGCCAGGGATCAAACCTGCATCCTCATGGATGCTAGTCAAATTCGTTTCTGCTAAGCCATGATGGAAACTCCTATTTCTTGACTTGTTTTTTTTTGGTCTTTTGTCATTTTAGGGCTGCACCTAAGCCACAGCCAATGCCAGATCAGAGCCGAGTCTTCAACCTACACTGCAGCTCACAGCAACGGCAACACCAGATCCTTAACCCACTGAGCGAGGCCAGGGATCATACTGCACCCTCACAGACACTATGTTGTGTTCTTAACCCACTGATCCACAATGAGAACTCCTTTAAAAATTTGTATTATTATTTTTGGCTGCTCCCACAGCATGCACAAGTTCCAGGGCCAGGGATCAAACCCATGACACAGCTGCAACCCAAACCACAGCAATGACAAAGCCTTAACCTACTGTGCCACCGGGGAACTCCATGTAAACTTTAAAAAAGAGAGAGTTAAAAAATTTCTCTATCTTCCTAATGTTCTAAATTTTCATGAGATACCCTGATGTAGGCTATTTCTACTGGTTTTGCTGAACATTCAGTGGGCCCTTTCAATTTGGCGACTCATGTTCTTCAGTTCTGGGAAATGCACTTGTATTCTTTCTTCCTTTTTTTTTTTTTTAATAACTTCCTCTCACCGATGTTGAAGGTATAGAAAAGAGAGGAATTAAATGAGGAAGCAACACCCCTGAGAAGCAGTAGTGGCTCAAAAATTTCTATATAGGTTGAACTTAGGATCAGCAAACAGATCCAAAGGGGTGTGGGGAAGTGGGGTGGCATGAGGGAATTGTCTTGAAGTTCTATTTGTATAGCAATAAGTGTTTTTACTTAGAATGTACATTTATTTGGGGTAGCTTACAAAGTATATCACTTAGGTATGATACTCTCTGTTGTAAAAAGAAAAAAACCCTCAAAACAGGAATTCTCCTGGGGCACAGCAGGTTAAGGATCCAGTGATGTTACTGTAGTGGCTTGGGTCACTGCTATGGCATGGGTTCAATCCCTGGCCCAGAAACTTCCACTTGCTATGGGTGCACCCCCCAGAAAACATCAGAACACCTAAACAATAGAGGATGTGCAATCCAGTGCACCAGGAAGAGATTAGCTTCTGTTAGGAGGTGGGATACTTCCTCCTCTGCAACTAGTGAAGAAAGGATGCCTACAGACACATTTGCAGATTGGTGGTAGGAAGTAAGAACGTTCATGTTTGATGGCTTCCTTTTTCTTTGAGCTATATGAGTCAAGGTCATCAACAGACTATATGAAGAGAAAAGGAAGGGTCAGAGGTTGAGTAGGGTAGTGAAGGTATAAAATATTTGCTATAAAGAGTGGATGGGGAGTTCCCGTCGTGGCGCAGTGGTTAACGAATCCGACTAGGAACCATGAGGTTGCGGGTTCGGTCCCTGCCCTTGTTCAGTGGGTTAACGATCCGGCGTTGCCGTGAGCTGTGGTGTAGGTTGCAGACGCAGCTCGGATCCCGCGTTGCTGTGGCTCTGGTGTAGGCCGGTGGCTACAGCTCCGATTCAACCCCTAGCCTGGGAATCTCCATATGCCGCGGGAGCGGCCCAAGAAATAGCAACAACAACAACAAAAGACAAAAGACAAAAAAAAAAAAAAAAAAAAAAGAGTGGATGGGATCATTGTACAAGTATAAATGTAATAAATTCATTGAGTAATAAAAAAAAACGACAAGCAGTTTCATGGAGTCCCTTTGTGGCTCAGCAGGTTAAGGATCCAACAGTGTCACCGCTGCAGCTCGGGTCCCTGTTGTGGCACAGGCTCGATCCCTGGCCTGAGAACTTTTTCATGCCTCGGGTGTGGCCAAAAAGAAAAAAAAAGAAAAATAACAAAACCAAAATGACTCATCGTTCCTGTCACTGGAGCTGTTCAGGAAGATTCTGGGGCTTGCAATTGCTCTCTCTGTGCCAAAGCGTTTTGTGGCATGTATATCTATATTTAAGGTGAATTACAATTAATTTATTTTCAATCTTTTTGAGATTTTTAAAATATCTTTACATCATTTGTGAAACTTTGGGATTAAAAAAAGAAAAATGAAAACCCCAAGGCTGATCTCAATTAAAAAAAAAAAAAGACACATAATATAAAAACCATTAAAAAAAAAGTTAAAAAAACAAGAAAACCCAGGCTGAGAATTAAAATAAATAAATAAATAAAAAGAGTGGATGGAGTTCCCTGGAGGCTCAGCTGGTTAAGGATCTGGCATTGAAACTGCTATGGCACAGGTTTGATCCCTGGCCCAGAAACTTCCACATGTCTTGGGCGCAGCCAAAAAAATAAGGGTGGAGGACTAACCTTGTTAGAGGAATAGACTAAGGTTGCTGACCAACAGAAGTTTGATGACGATGAATTTAAAGTGACACTACATCTACTGGACTGTACAATTTTCTCTAGCTTCTTAAGTACAGACAAAAAGTGAGAGGTTATGTTTTTTCAGAATTAGGCTCATTACAAGGTAACTATATATATATTTTTTTCTTTTTTTTTTGGTCTTTTTGCCTTTTCTAGGGCCGTTCCCCGAAGCATGTGGAGGTTCCCAGGCTAGGGTCTAATCGGACCTGTAGCTGCCAGCCTACACCACAGCCACAGCATCTGTGACCCACACCACAGCTCACAGCAACGCTGGATCCTTAACCCACTGAGCAAGGCCAGGGACAGAACCCGCAACCTCATGTTTCCTAGTCGGATTCATTAACCACTGAGCCACAACAGGAACTCCAGGTAAGTATATTTTTAAAAGAACGATTGTAATATCAACGAAGCTTTAATGAAGTTAAGGACTACTAGTGAGGGTATTTCAACAAGTGAATACAATATGTTAAGCCATCAACCATAAAGCCTGAATAGCAACATGGACAAATGCTTATAAAATAAAGTTAATTAAAAGAAAACAGATACAGGAGTTTCCACTGTGGCTCAGCTGTAGTATCCATGAGGACATGGGTTTGATCCCAGGTCAACTACGATCCATGAGGACATGGTGGTGAAGGTCAGCAGCTGCAGCTCTGATACAAACTCTAGCCTGGGAACTTCCATGTGCCACGGGTGTGGTGCTAAAAAGACAAAAAAAAAAAAAAAAAAATCCAAACCCCCAAACAAATAAACAAAACCAAATAAAAGTAGATTAAAAAATAAAATTTATAAATAAAAGATATGAAGTAATTTTAATGCTAACAATTATATTTCTGCAAAATTATATATGCATGTGAACAGAAAGGATAGGCAGATAGGAATTATAGGTAACAAATTTCTTTTTATTATTGTTGTTTTATTTAAAAAAATTTTTTAATTTATTTGTTTATTGGCTTTTTGGGGCCACACCCACGGCATACGGAGGTTCCTAGGCTAGGGGTCGAATTGAAGCTGTAGCCACTGGCCTATACCACAGCCATAGTAATGCTGGATCCTAGCCTCGTCTTCGACCTACACCATAGCTCACAGCAATGCTGGATCCTTAACCCACTGAGCAGAGGCCGGGGATCAAATTCACAACCTCGTGGTTCCTAGTTGGGTTCGTTGACCTCTAAGCCACGACAGGAACTCCTGTATATTTATTTTAATTTTAAAAACTTCTACTCATGTTCAAGTTCAACTCACTCATAGATCTCCTTTTTGTAAGGCTTTCTTACCTAGTCTACTTACTCGTCATAACTGACCACTCTGTCATCTTTAAAAGTTGTTCTATAGGGCTAAAATGAAATTCATCAGGCCAGTCTATAATTTCCGCAAATGTCACTAAATTCATGGACCTTTGGTTTTGCTATTGCAAAACAAAACAAAACAAAACACCTCAGGAATGTAGCAGATTTGCTGAACCAGGCTTAAAGTCAGTTCAACCGCCAAAATTCATTCATATATATTCATTCATATATTCTACAAAAAAGTTAAAGTGAACTTATACTATTTGTCTGGCATTGTGCTGGGCACTAGGAAAATATAACAGAAAACAGTCTTTCATAAGTTAGGAGGAAAAGGATAGGAAAACCTTTGGCCTAAGCTTGACAATCACAAAGGGCTCCAAATAAGCCTTTTATCCTTATATACAGGTGAAGTTATAACCATAGTCATTAAAAAAAAAACTCTATTGACATATAATTCACATACAGAAAAATTTTAGTTTTTTAAAGTGTCCAGTTCAGTGTTTTTTAGTGTATTCACAGTTGTGCAACTATCACCAGTCTAATTTCACAATATTTTATCACTCCTAAAACAAACTCTTTTATCCATTGACCTCATTTCCTACAGTTGAAACTACTTTATTAGTTATAATAGTTTTTTGTGTCTACCTTATCATTTTCTATACAAGATCATGTCATCTGCAAATAGTTCTACTTCCTTTCCAATGGGAGTATATTTTATTTCTTTTTCTTGTCTCTTTGCTCTGGCTAGAACTTGCAATACAAGGTTGGCTAAGAACAGCCTACCTTCTCTTATTCATGATCTTAGAGGAAAAGCTTTTTTTTTTTTGTCTTTTTGTCTTTTTGCCATTTCTAGGGCCACTCCTGCAGCATATGGAGGTTCCCAGGCTAGGGGTTGAATCGGAGCTGTAGCCACCAGCCAACGCCAGAGCCACAGCAACTCGGGATCCGAGCCGCGTCTGTGACCCACACCACAGCTCATGGCAATGCTGGATCCTTAACCCACTGAGCAAGGCCAGGGATCGAACCCACAACCTCATGGTTCCTAGTTGGATTCGTTAACCACTGTGCCACGACAGGAACTCCTAGGGAAAGCTTTTTGTTGCCACAAAACTCTGAGACATAATCAACCACTGCTATAAGCCACTAAGTTCTGGGGTGACTGTTATATGATAATACATAAGTGAGACAAATATTTAAATCACTATGATTTGGGGGTATTTAAAAGGAAATAATTAGCCTTATAGAAAAACTCTAGCTATCTAGATAGAGCCTTCAGAGAATAGGTTGGTCTGGATAACAAAGTTTGGTAGTATCTTTAAATAAACAGAACACAACATCCTTCAAATAAGAAAACAACATTTTGGAAGAAAAACAACTCCAGGATGAATGGGATCAGCAGTAGGTCCCCAACGCTCCCATCTTGAGTTTTTGCTTTTCCTTGGGGTCACTGAATCCTACCTATACTGACTTTAGGAATACTCTGATTTCCTTTATTTTTTTTTTCTTTACCTGAACATGGATAAAAAGTAATTTTTCATTTATCCCTAAGTACACTAAAGATAAGGCTGTATTTTCTTTCTTAAAATAATTACACAAGAAAAGAAAGGATGTACAAAAGTATAAAACAGATAAACAAGTTAAATATGGATTTTAGGATCCTAAGATAAACTTAAGTATAAAGTTTGGATCCTAAAATACCTAAATCTAGCCAGAAGTTGGCTGGCTAGATTCTTTTTTTCCCTCTCCATCTGGTTATCAATTTGTTGTCCTGACCACAGGACCTCACACAAGAAGCCAAAAACATAGCAGTTATTTCAGAGCTCACTATCTCATCTTCCTGGAGAAGATAAACGACTCTCTTATTAAACAAGAGTTCCAGAGAACAGATGTTTTCTTCTTCAAGTACTAAAATGAATTTTTAAAAAAATTTTAGGTATTTTGGTAAAACTTTTCCAAAATGTACTTTTACTTATACACTTTTGATTTATACACAGTATACAGGCTATAACTTAACCTCTTCTTAACGACTCACTGTTAACACTAATATACTAAGCTAAAATACAGTTCTGTTCTCAGTGCCTATTAAGGACTTTCATCCTTAACCATCAAACCAAAGCAATCATCAAACCTCTAAGACTGTGTATTAAGAGTAAATATGGTTCGCTTTTGCCATTTTTATGGAACATAGTAATGAAAGTCTTATACAGAGCAGTCAGGTAAGAAAAAGAAATAAAAGGCATCTGCATCTCTGTTGGCAGATATGATTTTATATGTAGAAAACCTTAAAGATCTGCCCTCCACCAACATTTAGAATTAATAAATGAATGGGGCAAAGTTGCGGGATACAAAATCAACTATAAAAATCAGTTGTGGGAGCTTTCTTGTGTGCTGTGGGTTAAGGATCTGGCATTGTCACTGCAGCAGGCTGGGTCACTGCTGTGGCATGGGTTCAATCCCTGGCCCAGGAATTTCCATATGCCGCAGATGCGGCCAAAAAAAAAAAAAAAAAAAAAAAAAATCAGTTGTCTTTCTAGACAATAACCATCTGAAAAATAAAGTAAGAAAATAATTCCATTTACAATAACATGAAAAAAAATATTTAGGAATAAACTTAACCAAGAAGGTAAAGGCTTATACACTGAAAACTATACAATGTTATTGGAAGAAATGAAAGAAGATACAAATAAATGGAAAGATAGCCTGTGTTCATGGATGGTAAGACTCAACATTATCAAGATATTAATATCTGCAATATGTGACAACATAGATGGACATTATACTAAGTGAAACAGGCTAATCACAGAATGACAGATATTGCCTGATTCCACTTATATGAGGAATCTAAAATAGTTAAATTCATGAATCAAAGAATAGAATGATGATTGACTGGGGGAGAGGGGAGTGAGGAGTTGTTCAATGGCCTAAAAATTTGTTAAAAGGGTAAAGCTCATGTTAAGCATTCTTTCCACAATAATAAAAAGATGTTGGGGAGTTCCTGTCGTAGCTCAGTGGATTAAGAACCTGACATAGTGTCTATGAGGATGCAGGTTTGATCTGTGGCCTTGCTCAGATGTGGGTTAAGGATCTGGTGTTGCTATGAGCTGCAGTGTAGGCTGCAGATGCAGCTTGCATCTAGCGCTGCTATGGTTGTGGCACAGGCCTGCAGCTATGGCTCCAATTTGACCCCCAGTCCAGGAACTTCCATATGTCGCAGGCATGGCTGTAAAAAGAAAAAAAAGGAAAAAAAAAAAAGATGTTAACTACCAAATGGGATCCACATTTTTATGCAGAAATAGAAAAACCACCCTAAAATTTGCATGAAATCACAAGGGATCCTGAATAGTCAAAAAAATCTTGAGTTCCTGCTGTGGTGCAAATGGATTGATGCCATCTCTGCATCACCAGGATGCAGGTTCGATCCCCAGCCTAACACAGCGGGTTAAAGGATTTGACACTGTCACACCTGCAGCATAGGCCACAACTGTGGCTTGAATCTGATCCCTGGCTCAGGAACTCCATATTCCATAGATGGCCAAAAAAGAAAAAAAATATATTGAAAAAGCAGAACAAGGTTGTAGGATTCTGACACTGAATTCAGCAATGATTTCCTGGCTATGACACTAAAAGCACTGGCAACAATGAAAAAATTGGTAAACTGGGTGGACCTCATGAAAATTCCCGTCACGGTGCAGTGGAAATGAATCCGACTAGGAACCATGAGGTTGCAGGTTTGATCCCTGGCCTCACTCAGTGGGTTAAGGATCTGACGTTGCTGTGAGCTGTGGCGTAGGTCACAGATGAGGCTCGGATCCTGAGCTGCTGTAGCACTGGTATAGGCTGGCACCAATAGCTCTGATTAGACCCCTAGCCTGGGAACCTCCATATGCCATAGGTGCGGCCCTAAAAAGGACAAAAAGACAATAAATAAATAAATAAATATAACTTTTGTGTATCAAAGGATACTATCAACAGAGTGAAAAAGTAACCCATGAATGAGAGAATATAGTTTTAAATCATAATATCTGATAAGGGACTTCTATCCTGAATATAGAAAGAACTCTTACAATTCAACAATAGAAAGACATATAACCTAATTAAAAAATGGGCAAAGGGAGTTCCCTTGTGGCACAGAGGGTTAAGGATCCAGTGTTGTCACTGCAGTAGCCAAGGTCACTGCTGTGGCATGGGCTCAATCCCTGGCTCAGGAACTTCCACATGCTGTGGGTGTGATCAAAAAAGATGAAAAAAAAATGGGGAAAGGATTTCAATAGACATTTCTTTATAGAAGACATAAAAACGGTCAGCAAGCACATGAAAAAATACTAAACATCACTAATCATTAGAGAAATAGAAATTAAAACCACAATGAGATACCGCTTCACACCCATTAAGATGACTATAAATTTAAAAACAAAACAGAAAATAAGCGTTGGCAAATCTATGGAAAAACTGGAATGCTTTACATTGCTGGTAGGAATGTAAAATGGTACAGCCACTGTGAAAAATGGTATGGCAGTTCCTCAAAAAATTAAACGTAGAATTATATGATTCAGCAGTTCCATTTCTGGGTATATAGGCAAAGGAATTGAAAACAGGGATCATATTTGTACACCATTTTCCATAGCAGCTTTATTCTCAATAGCCAAAAGGTTGAAGCAACTCAAGTGTCCATCGATGGATGAATGGATAAAAAGAATGTGGAATATACATACAATGAATATTATTCAGCCTTAAAAAGGGAAGGAAATTCAGATACAAGTGACCACATGGATGTACCCTGAAGGATGTACTAGTCACAAAGAGAGAAATATTGTAAGATTTGACTTATATGAAGTACCTAGAGTAGTCAAATTCATGGAGAAAGAAAGTAGAATGGTGGTTGTCAGGGGCTGGGAGAAAAGGAAATGAGTTATTTAATGAGTATGCAGTTTTAGTTTGAGAAAATGAAAAAGTTCTGGAGAGAGGTGGTAGTGATGGCTGGACAACAATATGAATGTACTTAATGACAATGAACTGTATACTTAAGAATGGTTAAAATGATAGATTTTATGTTATATATGTTTTACCAGAACTTTTTAATAAAAGAATAAATGTGGTACAAGAGGTTCTGATGTAAGCTATAATTTTTCTTTAAAATGCACCCACACCCCACCCTCATCCCTTGAAGTCCCTCTCAGAGTAATGTTTACATCTGGCCACTCAAAATAACATGCTCATTTTGCATGACAGATTCATTTGACAGGAACTACAACATCATATGTCAATGTATGAGTGGGTGTTTTCTGGGTAACCTCAACACTGATCAAGTGGATGATCACTACAGAATCTGCCCTTACCCTAACATGCAGTGAGTGAGCCATCTCAGTCAAGTGACTTTTAATAGGCTGCTCAGTCACTGTGTGTAACAGAAGAAAAGGGTGAGTTATTGTCCTAAATTTGTAGAGAGGAAAAATAGAACACACAAGCCTTCCCGTGAACTAGGGTTACCAGATTTAGCAAATAAAAATACAGGATACTCTGTTGTTTATCTTAAATTCAAATTTAACTTGGCATCCTGTATTTTATCTGGCAACAGTCTGAAGTACTGGAAATGAAGATAAATTACATAAAATAATCCAGAGTTTTTTGGGATTATTGAGATTTCAACAGGGACTCTAGACAGGGAAAAGTAGAAAAGCCCATTATAAACTTACTGGTTAACCAAAAACTAAACTCAAAAACTGGTCTACAGGCACGATGTCCACGCTTAACCCAGCTCAGGAGCCCCTTTCTGCTTTCAGAAAAATCTGAAATTCCTGATCCAAGATTTACTTTATAAAGTTATAATGATAAGTCAGAGAATAGGAAAAAGAAAAAGTAAAGGATATATTAAAGCTAGAAATGGTTGAGAACATACCCAGGTTCTAGTTAGGCAGGCCTGGCCTCAAAAAGGGACATTAAACACAGCATAAAAATCAGAGGAAACCAGATTTTGACTTTCCTCAGAGCAGAAACAGCGAGGATGACTGCCTTATAGCCATACATATGAGGGACACAAGTAGCAGAACACCAGAGATCTGGTGGTATCTCCCCTCCTCTAAACCATACCACTGCTTAATTTCCGTGGAGCCTCTTAAGAAACTCCAGCCATTGCTTTTACCTACACTCTGAGCCCCAGGTACAATAATGCTACTAGTAGTCAGGCAAACTATTTCTTAGCTTATAAATTCCCACAGCTTTCCAGCCATTGTTTCAATACTCAGCAATATCATCTACTTCCCCGTGGAACCTGGGCGAAAACTGAGGTCTCAGAACCCTGTCTTAGCTTCAGCAAACTGAATCTTTTCAGATCATCCTCCTAGAAATCAACAAAACAGGTTTCAGGCTCTCTGTTCTTAGAGAAAAACATCTTTAAAAGGCCTATGTTCTTATTTACTACAGATATGTCCACAAAGTGGTAATCCCTGCCCCATTCCGGTCTACTGAGATATAAATGGCCCATATATGGCCTGATCATACCGTAGCAGTATTTAGGAATCTTTGAATATTTCTCACACTAGGCCAGCCTGGGATTTCTATTCCAGTGGGGGTGGGGAAGAGATGTACTCAAGAACTAAAGGGTAAAATAACTGAGATCCTTCATTCCTCCAACCTGTCCCGAAGCACCAGCAGACCAGTTACACCAAGTCGGATTTAAAGGCTGTAGTTAGCCTCCACAATTCTTCCCTAAAGGGAGCAGCCAGTCTCTGGAGCAGAGGATCGGGTAGGGATCATCCCGGCAAAGCTCTCTCAAGATTATCTGGGCAGCCTCTAAAGGCACTGACCAGTAAAAATTCCCGGGTCATGACTTTGGTAAACAGAACATAAAGGGAAAACCGCTGATATGTAGAGGCTCCTATATAAAAGAAATCAGACGCATGAATTGAAAACTGCATATATTCAGTTCTATGCTCCCAATGAGTGCAAGTAGCCCTCCAGATTGCCCCCCCCCCGCCCCCCGTCAAGTAGGTAGTGATATTTTCCCCTCTAAAGCACTCTGCCTCACAGTCTCTGCATTGGGCTCATTCACCCACCCATCATACATTTACTGAATGCTACCATGTGCCAGGCACTGTGCTGGGCGTTGTAGATAAAAATGAACAGTGAATGGTTCTTGCCTTCAGAGCTGTCCCCTGATGTCCTCAGGGCCAGCTTGGCAAGCCCAAGCCAGCCCTGGGCAACGGGATGACAGCGCCCTTTGCAGCAGGTTAAGAGTGGTGGCAGGGGGCTGGCAAAACTGCCAGGCCAAAGGTTTTCTCAAGGTAAAACTGGATGCAGATACCAGCTTGGCAACCAGGGGCCAAAAGGGCGGAGGGTGCAAAGGACCCGGGCTGGGTGCTGGGCTACCGCGCTACCGCAGGGCGGTCACAGGAGATGCAGTACAACGATGACTACTGGGCACGAGTCAACTGAGGGGGTGTCTCCGAAGGGCAGTTTGAGAGACGGTTGGCTTGGAGCTGGGGAGACGCCTGAAAGGATGGTTGGTCCTGGGTGTCTGAGGGTTCAGTGTACGGCGGAGCTGAAGTGTCAGGGCAGGCTGAAGATGGAGCTTGCTCGAGGGGGTCGGAGAAGATGCGAGGGAGGGTGGGCCTGAGGGAACCAGGGGGAAAGGCTGAGCGTCCGGGCGGGGGCGCTAAGGGCTGGATAGGTGGGCCTTTCTCCTAAAGGATCGTTTGCAACGGGAAGGCAGTGGGTCTCCGGGACTCCGCCCGCCCCCAGGTTTCTCGCCTCAGCGTCCTACCTGATTTCTCGCCTCACTGTGCTCCCACGGCGAAGGCGGCGACGTAGTCTCGAGCACTCCAGGGGTCGCGTTGCAGCCGGGACAAGCAGACGTCCCCCGCCTCTCTAGACAGCTTGGTAACGCCCGCTACCCCCTGCAGCTGTGGCGCTGATGGTCCAACCCGAGTCTCCCTCATGCCGCCCCTCCGGACGACCCGTGGTTCGGTCCGCTGGGCCCGCGAGGGCTCACCCACCGCCCCTGCTCCCGCTGCAATAGGCGCAACGAGTCACGCGCAGTGCTTTCCCGCGAGGGAAGCGGCGAGGCTTTGGCTGTGGACCCGCCCTCTGCGGCTGGCGCCCCGCCCCTTCGGGTGGTGCCGGGTTAAGAGCACTGCCTTGTGCTGGAACCCAGAGAACCTTCGCGCAGCTTTAACACCCTGTGGAAGGGAGGTGCATTTGTGCCCCCACCTTTGGCTAAGGCCTCGATTCTCTGCCTGACACCCGGGTGGAACCTCTTGGGAAAACCAGAAAAAGAAAACTAAAGCCTGATCTCAGCCGGGACCGAGTGAACTAGAATCACCTGTGGGGTGGAGTAGGGGTTGGGTGGTGCGGCAGGCTTTGGTTTATTTGTTTGTTTATTTATTTATTTATTTCTGTGATTGGGGCTTATGGAAGTTCTTGGGCCAGGGAATGAATCTAAGCTACAGCAGTGACCGGAACTGCTGCTGTGACAATACTGGATCCTTAACCCTCTCTGTTGCAGGAGAACTCCCAGGCTTTGATATTTTTTCAAGTATCCCATTGTATAGCCAGGGTAAAGAAAAACCTGGTAAAATCTAGAATGGACAAAGACTCCTTCAGCCAAAAATTTAGTCAGGCTAAGTCTGCCCCCGGGGGTTAGGCTCATCTTTGGGCTTCTCTCTGTGTCCCTGTACAATTCAGTTTTGAGCAAGGATCCCTGTAAATCAGTTTGTTGAAAAATCGAACACCCTTGGTATCTGACCACCTTTGATATTTTAGCACCTTGGTCTGCCTCCAGCAAAAATTCTTTTGAGTTGGTCTACTAAGAATCCCCCTTATTCCTGATGTTTCTTATTGGTAACTGCTATGATCATATCCCTCCAAAATTTATATGTTAAAATCCTAACCTGCAAAGATTAAGTGGGGCCTTCGGTAAGTGATTAGGTCATGAGGAGCACACGGGATTAGGATTAGTGGTTTTATAGATCTCATAGAGCTCCCTAGCCCAATCCTCCAGGTGAGAAGTCTGTGACAAGAGGGCACTTAGCAACCCAGTCTCCAGAACTGTGAGAAATTTGTCTATAAACTACTCAGTTTGAAGTGTTTTATTATAGCAGCCCAAATTGACGAAGGCTGTACTTTTCCACCCACTGACCTCTACCACTACTCTGTTTCTGGGCTGATAAATTACCATTGTCTTTGTTGGGGTCGGAGTTGAGCTCAATCTGTCCACCACTGCAACACTCTGCTGCAGTGGTCTCTACCTACTCCATGGTTCCACCCCGCTACTTAAAGTATGCCTTACTACTCTTTAACAAGTGTCATGAATAATTTTTTTGGGGGGGAAGTTCCTGGTCAGTGGTTAACGAATCCGACTAGAAACCATGAGGTTGTGGGTCCAATCCCTGGCCTTGCTCAGTGGGTTAAGGATCCAGCATTGCTGTGAGCTGTGGTGTAGGTTGCAGATGCGGCTCAGATCCCACATTGCTGTGGCTCTGGCGTAGGCCGGTGGCTACAGCTCCGATTCAACCCCTAGCCTGGGAACCTCCATATGCCGCAGGAGCGGCCCAAGAAATAGCAACAATAACAACAACAACAACAACAACAAAAAGACAAAAGACAAAAAAAAAAAAAAAAGTTTTTCTTTCTTTTTTCTTTTTTTTTTTTTTTTTTTGTCTTTTTAGGGCCACACCCATGGCATATGAGGTTTCCAGGCTAGGGGTCAAATGGGAGCTACAGCTGCTGACCTACACCACAGCCACAGCAACGCAGGATCCAAGCCGCATCTGTGACTTACACCACAGCTCATGGCCACGCCGGATCCTACCCACTGAGCAAGGCCAGGGATTGAACCCATGTCCTTATGGATACTAGTCGAGTTTGTTAACTGCTGGGCCATGACAGGAACTCCTTTTTTTTTTTTTTTTTTTGGTGTTTTTAGGGCTGCACCCGTAGCACATGGAAGTTCCCAGGTTAGAGGTAGAATTGAAGCTACAGCTGCCAGCCTACATCACAGCCACAGTATGCCAGATCCAAGCTGCATCTGTGACCTACACTGAAGCTTGTGGCAACACCAGATCCTTTAACCCACTGAATGAGGCCAGGGATCAAAGCTGCATCCTCAAGTATACTAGTCGGATTCTTAACCTGCTGAGCCATAATGAGAACTCCAGTAATTTTTCCTTTAGCAGAACTCATGCACTTCCTGCTCCTAGGCAGGGTGTATGTGGGACACTGAGGATTCTGTTGTCTTCTATCTAGAGAAGGGTGGGCTCTGGTGGTCATTAAACAAACAGTTATTAGGACCCCTGTAGGGTTCTGTGAAAGAGTTAGAGACTAAGGCCCTGTGCTCTACGCACTCACAGGCTTATTGGGTCACAGTCAAGGAAACAGGTAATATGTCATACTGTATAATGCATTCTCAGGCTTCGCAAAAGTAATGTGAGCTGAGCTTTGAAAAAGGAGTGGGAGGTAAAGGGTGTGCAGGAATCAGTATGTTTAAAAGAACAAAGGGGCAATATAACCGACATGATTGAGATGTTGGACACAATGGAGATAGCACAGCAGTGATGGTCAGGGGTGTGATGAGGAAGAGCCTTCCAGGACATACTAAAGAGTTGGGACTCATCTGGTAAGCAGTGGAGAGACACTGCAGGTGGAGGAAAGAGTGATAAATCAAATATGAATTTTAGAAATAAAATTTGGGGGACAAAGTGGAGAGGGCTAGGACTAGCAAGGAAGATCAATAAAGAACTGCATGTTTGTATAGTCAGATGGTCCAGGGTGGGGACTTAACCTAAACTAGGCTAACTGGAATCCCTCCCCTGAGAATTTGGAACTGTGGGAGAGAGAACTACACACTATTCATGGTTAGACTTATAATGGACATTTGAGACCAGTAAGTGACTATCTTTTACTTGCCAAATGGCCTGAGTAGCAGAGAAACCAATTTGCTGAGAAACATCAATCTGTTGCATAGAGAGGAGTCAAGTCTAGATATAAACTACTCTCTAGGTTCTTGGGACCTTCCAGCAGCTGGTTCTACTTCTTATTGAGGCCTCGCTTGATTCTTGCCCTGGGTTGATGACATATCCTTCTATCCATTCATATAGTCTCATTTTTAGCTTTAGCAAGTGTAGGTTATTTCCTGTTATTTATGTTAAGGGATAATTTTCAAAAAGGTAAAATCATGAGTCTTGTACAACTATAAAATAAGTCTAAATTAAACTCTCTAACTGAGGGAACCAGTAAGACCCAAAGACTGGTTCAAATAAACATTTGACTTTTCGAAATGTAAATTCTCTACCAGACAAAATTAATTTGCATCATTGGGGAGAGGAAAATCATTTGCATTGTTATGGACAGAAATATTTTGCATTATCATCAGTATCAGAACAGAACTGAACTTTAGAAATCTCACTCTAGTAAGAGTGTGGATATTTAATTAGAGGAAGGTAAAGAGACCATTTAGGAGATTGTGGTAATTATGAGGAGAAACGAGAAGGTCTGAATTAGAGCAGTGGCTGAGGGTTTAAATAAGAGGAGACAGATTCAAGAGAGATATAGGGTACAGAATTTATAGACTTAGTGATTAGCTTAATGTGTCATTGGGAGATGAGGGGAAAGTAGATCAAAAAGTCTAGGATGACTCCCAGGATGCTCCAAATGCTGAATCTTCTCCAAAACTCTTTGTACATATCTTCGAAGATTTGGGGCTAGAATTGCAGGGAAATGTTGGGGCTAGGACAATGCTCCCTTGTTTCTCTGTTTCTGGCAATGGCAAATAGGTTATTTTCTCCACAAATTCTTAAAAAAAAAGAGGCAGAGTGAGCCAAATGATCCTGTGACCTCTCCCTGTTCCCAAAAAGCTGTAGATGAGGAACAAGTGTAAACCTGGCCTACGTAAGTTGGAACTACCTCTGTGTTTTTGCTATTGGCAGCTATTCCATCTAGCTCAAGTAAAACAGTAAAAAGATTTCATCACTGAACCTAATTTCAGAAAGCCCCTCGTGGGGTGGGCTTCTGTTTATCTTGTTTGTTTGTTTCTTTGTTTTTGGCTTCCTACGTGGCATATGTAAATTTCTAGGCCAGGGATCCAACTTGTGCTGCAGCAGCAACCCAAGTGGCTGTAGTGAAAATGAAGGATCCTTAACTCGATGCACCACAAGAGAACTTCAAGCTTGAGGGTTTGGTTTGGTTTGGTTTGGTTTTTGGCTGTACCCTCAGAACTCAGAATTTCCTGGGCCAGGGATTGAACCCACAATGCAGCAGTGACCTGAGCAGCTGCAATGACAATGCCAGATCCCTAACCCACTGTGCCACAGGAAAACTCCTGGACAGCTGCTTTATTCTTCCTTCTATAGACTACATACCTTGGCCCACATATCTTTATACTTACAGCAAGTCATGGACACTTTAAAATGGAGGCCCCCCCTTCCTGAAACTATATACCCTTTTAGCAACTGTTCTCATCACTGACATAGGTTCTCAGAATTCTAATTTCCAGAGAGAGAAGACATATTGGGGTTATACATCCACTCTTGGCCAGTTGTGGTTAGGAGTAGTGGAGTCAACTGGCACAAACATGGCCACCTCGACCCACTCCATCATCAGGAGCTGTGAAGGAAGAGTCAGTCATCTATGGATTTAGGATCACTGAGTAAATCAGTAGACTTATTTGGTAAACCAGTGCCTGCATCTTTTGAGGCCAATCTACAAAGACCTTGGTTTTATCTTCAAAATATGTCCTCTATTCATCCACTTATTTCTTCACTGCTTCTACCCTAGTCTAAGCCACAACCATGCCATACCTGGACAACTGTAACTGCCTCCTCAGTAGTTTCCATGATGTCACGTTTGCACTCCTATTGTCCATAGCATAGCCTGAACAATCTTTTCAAACTGGGCTTAAAGCCCTCCACTGCTTCTCATCCTACCAATCTAACTATCCTTCCCTTTGCTCACCATGTCCTGATCACATTAGGCTTCTGTTTCTTACATACAAAGCTTGCTCCTGTCTTAGGGACTTTACACTACTTACTGTCTGGAATGTCTTTCCATTAGATGGTTGCAGAGCTAGATCCTTGTGGTCATTTAAATCTCATTTCATATGTTACTTCCTCAGAAAGTCCTTTTCTGACCACCAAATACAAATTAGCTACTCCCCTCCCCTCACAGTCTCTCACTGTTATGGAAGGTACTATAATATCTTCACAGCACTTACTACCTGAATGATCTTATTTATGTTGTTATTGTCTCTTCTACTAGAAATGTGAACTCTATGATAGCAGAAACCTTTTTTTGTTGTCTTTTACTATAATTGCAGCATCCAGAACAGTGCCCAGATCATGGTAGCCACTCAATAAATATCTGTTTTGTAGATGGGTGAATGTGATGAAAAGGAGTGTGTGTGTTTGTGTATAATTGGAACTTCGAAAAAATGGGATTTGTGGGGCATGTATAACCATAAAACCATTTTGTTTTCAACTATTTTAACCCACTGCATGAGACTATACTTCATGAATTTTCTGGTCATTTTTAGGTAGCAATCAGTACTTGTTACTTGAAGTTTCATTTGAATAATTAGGATGTCTGGACTAATGAAATTTTTTTTTCTTTTCTTTTTTGTCTTTTTGCCGTTTCTTGGGCCGCTCCTGCGGCATATGGAGGTTCCCAGGCTAGGAGTCCAAACGGAGCTGTAGCTGCCAGCCTACGCCAGAGCCACAGCAACACGGGATCCGAGCCGCATCTGCGACCTACACCACAGCTTACGGTAATGCCGGATCCTTAACCCACTGAGCAAGGGCAGGGATCAAACCCGCAACCTCATGGATCCTAGTCGGATTTGTTAACCACTGCGCCATGACGGGAACTCCTGAAATTATTTTTTAAACAGCAAATTTTAAAGTTTTTTCATCTCTCAGCTTGGCCCTATTGCAGGTGGCCACATGCAGTGGTGTGTAGTAGATGTCTATCTTTGCAAGCAGGGTAGAGGGAGGAGAAGGGCATCACTTTTTTTTTTTTTTTTTTTTTTTTTTTTTGTCATTTTAGGGCCTCACTAGCGGCATATTGAGGTTCCCAGGCTAGGGGTCAAATCAGAGCTATAGTGGCTCACCTATGCCAGAGCCACAGCAACACGGGATCTGAGCCATGTCTGCAACCTACGCTACAGCTCACAGCAAGGCTGGATCCTTAACCCACTGAGCAAGGCCAGGGATAGAGCCTGTGTCCTCATTGATGCTAGTCAGATTCGTTTCCACTGAGCCACTAGGGGAACTCCAGAAGAAGGTTATTATTTGACTAATACTGTCATAAACTAGTTTTAGTGTTTGGGAGGTAGCTAAAGGTATTTCTTTCTTTTTCTTTTTCTTTTTTTCTTTTCTTTTTAGTGATTTCCTCCCTGCTGGTGGAGATATTTCTCCCATACTGAGTTACTTTAAGGTGGGTGAATTCAGCTCCTCTAGTTGATCATTTACAACTCCTAGAAATACCTAGGGGGAGTTCCTATTGTGGCTCAGTGCTAACAAATCATATTAGTATCCATGAGCACGCGGGTTTGATCCCTGGCCCCACTAGGTGGGTTAAGGATCCGGTGTGGCCATGAGCTGTGGTTTAGGTCACAGAAGCAGCTTGGATCTGGTGTTGCAGTGGCTGTGGTGTAGGCTGGGCAAGTTCAATTAGACCCCTAGCCCAGAACTTCCATATGCCGTGGGTATGGCCCTAAAAATAAATCTCTAGGCAAATCAACTTTACTGAAGTATAATTTACATGCAACAAAATGCAGAGATTCATATGTATACAGTTTGATGAGTTTTGACAAATATATATACCCAAGACACCACTTCCAAAATCAAGATACAGAAAATTTACTTCATGCCCTTAGACAGGCAGTCAATCCCAACTTCAGGCAATCTTCTATCTGTTTAGAACTCTCTAGGCATTTGACATATCCCCTGCTTCCTTCTGCTGAAGTCTCCCCAGCCTTTCAGATGTTATCCCTGACAAGATAAAGAAACCCTAACCAGGTTTCTTACATGGCTCAAAACTGATCTATGGGTAGCAGCCACAAATCCCTTGTCCTAAGAAATAATGGCAATTTCGCCATAACTACTGCTCCTTGCTCTGTCATAGAACAGATAGTTAATTGTTCTCTTGCTTTTTAGTTTTTCCAGGTATGAGTTCTCTGTGTCCCCTAAACACATTAATCATAACAATCTTGGGAAGTAATTTCCTTACAACTCTTTCAACTTGAACTAAAGTGGGGGTGGGGGTTGAACTGAAGCCCACTAGTAATTCTCTCCAAAGATCCCTTTTCAATGTCTGAATGTCTGGCCCTTTTCCCAAGATAGGTAAGGTAATTTTAACCTTATTTTTCACACTCCCTTTTTTTGTAAGTCTTGCATGGTTATCTAACACCTCACTTTGGAAAGTGGCATCTGCTATCTTAAAGCCCAGGGAGAGACTAAGATTTGAATCTCCCAAGATGCATATGAACCACCAGGGAGGATGGTAATTGTTCAGGAGCTTTGGAGGATATTTTTGGTTCAAACTGTATTTTTACAAATGCTCTAGATGAGCGACTATGAGACACCACATTTCATAAGAAGAGGTCTATAAAGTGTAACTGGGAACTAGAAACTTAAGAATAAGATTCATATTGAAAGGACAAGGTAAGAGAAAAGTTTAGTAAAAATAAAGGGTAGTATTACTTACTAATTGAAAAACATTAATAATCTAAGTGCTAGCATTCTGCTTAGTTATAGGAATAAAAACTGAAACAAAATTCTCCTCCTCAATGAGATCATCAGGACCTAGCAGAGATGAAAACCACAATAAAATAGGCAGGGGAGTGGTAATACACTGAAATCTTGGGAGCCAAAAATAAGAGAAATGTACAAGGTGTTCTAGGGCAAAGAAGAGGCACCCAGCTCAGAACAGGAAACTGGGTGTCAGTGAGGGCTCCCAGAGGAAGTGGCCAAAGCTGCTGAGAGTGAAGATCAGATAGACATTAGATCGACAAAGGAAAGAATACATTCTAAGAGGAGAGAGCAGAAGCACAGTGGCTTCTGAAGGCAATGGAACCTTTGCGGGATTGCACATAATTTGGTATGGCAGAAATGAAGGCATGTGCAGTAGACAGTGGCAACAAAGCTGGAGAGATAGGCAGCACCAAGGCAGGAAAGCTATGATGAGTCACTAAAGGATTTAAAACTGGCAAATGACATGATCTTATGTGTGCTTTTGAAATATCACTCTCTGTGGTGTGGATCATGGATTGGGAAGCAGCAGAATCAGGGAGACCTGAGAGGAAGAGGATGTTGGCATAAACTAGGCAAGAAACATGAAATCAATAAACTTGGGAACAAAGAGGAAGGGAAAGACTCGAAGACATTTCTAAGACAGAGCATATGAAACTTGGTAACAGAATGGATTGGATTAGAGGAATGGAAGAGAGCTGTTCAGAAAGACTTTTCAGGTTTTTGATTTGAGCTACTGGGTGATGGTGCCATTTGGGGAAACAAGAAAAATAGAGAAGAAAATTTCAATATTCTTTCATTTCATTGTTTATTCAACAGGCATTTATTAAAGACCCATTATATGTTGTGAATAGACAAGTAAATCAATGATCACAATGCCCTGTGATAAGTGTCACTGACAGAGAAATACACAGAGGAGAAATTGAATAAACAGGATAGGTATATAAGTCATATTGAGGAATCAGGGTAAGCTCTTGGAGGAGACAATGCCTAATCTGAGTTTTTAAAAACACAAGTGAAATTGTCATAACATAAAACACTCTCATAACTAAAGAATACAATTCAGTGGCATTTAGTACCTTCAAAATACTGTTCAACTATCACCTCTATCTAGTTCCAACTACTTTGAGTTTTGAAGGGTGACTAGGAGTTTGCTGGATGAAGAAGGGGGTAGCACTTTAGGATATGAGAACAGCATGTATGACGACATGAAGAGCAGAAATAGCATGACTGGAGTGAGTGCAGACGATGGAAAAGCAGAAGACAAGGCTAGAGAGGGCCCAATAATAAAACAACCCAATTTTAACCTGATTCAAGAGGCATGCAAAGTTCTTAAAAGAATTCTAAGCTGGGGCTTGACATGATCAAGTTTGCTATTCCAAAAGATTACTCTGGAAATGGTGCTAGAGATACTTTAGATAGGGGAAAACCAGGAAGATGAATGGGGAGCTTTTATGCATTAATTAAGATGGAAAATGATCAAAGTCTGAACAAGGGCAATGGTAGTAATAATGGAGGGAACTAAAAACAAGACATAATGAAAATGCCAAATTTACATGACTTGATGACTTATTAGACCTCAAACCATATAGGAAGAGTATAGTATGATTCCCATCATTCTGCCTTGGGTGACAGGGATGATGGTAGTGAAATCCTGGGAGGAAATTTTTGGGGAAAATATTTAATATAGGTTGGTGAGTTTCCCAAGAGTCAACGAAGCAAAGGGTCTTAAGAGTCAGTTTAATAAATGGATCTGGATCTCCAAAGAAAGATATAGAATAAAGAGTTGAGAATATTCTTTCTGTTGTAAATAGAGTCATAGTTTGAAGTCACTCAGGAAAAGTGTACAGGGAAAGATGGGCAGAGAACCTAGGACTGAGATTTGGGAACTACTATTTAAGGTGTGCAAAGATGATAGAACTATGTGGTTAAAAGATGTGGCCATATTGAGGCCAAGATAGAGTTTAGCATTAGGGAGAAGAAAAGTGGAATGAAACTGAGAAAGTGGAGAAAGATGGAGTAGGGGGAGGGAAATACTGGTCTTACTTGAAAGGGGAAGAGTGTTGGGGGGGGTCTATAGACCAATGATATTGTTTGGACTGAGTTATTATCACTGGGGCCCCAAAACACCATACACATCTCTTCACTCCAAAATAAATACTTTATTACTTAACTATAAACTTAGAAACAATTCCCAAGTACATAGGGTTTCTTCTCAAAGTAATTTTATGGAATGAAGACAAATGTTCACCAATTATGGCTTATTACCCTCAAGAAAAAAATTTTAAAAACCCCTGCAGTCTCCTCCTCCTAGTTCTGAGGCCTGAAAAGGTGTCAGTTCTTGGGTCAAAGGGGTCAAGAAAGGAGAAGGCAGCAAAATCTTGAGCTATTCGATCAAAACAAAAACCATCTCCTTTCATTTTTTTGGTCCAGTGACTTTCCTTTAGCTTAGGAACAAATTTTCACAGCTGCCTCCTCCTTTTGCTACCCAGACCAGCAAAAGACTCACCCAGAATCCTTCAGATAAACCTGAGATGGGTGCTTTGGTAAATATGTTTGCAGAGCCCTGGCAAGGTTTTTGTTTGCTCTGGGTATGGGAAACAGGGCCCAAACAAGATTCTTAGGTCCTATTTTCATCTCCCTTCCCCACACTCCCCCTCTTCACCCATTATTTCCACATTTGCTTGTGTGGATTAAAACTTGGAAGGGTTGGTAGAAGGGAGGCCTGACATCGCTTTTTCTTGACAGGTGACTGGAGGCTCTTTCTTTACCTTTCCTTGCCTTACCTGGGTACAGCCTTCCAAGGAAGAGGCTGAGCCCCTGGAGTGAGAATGGAAGAGCAGATTTATACCCCAGATTTCCAGGGACTCTAATCTCTCCTTACTAAATTGTGTGAATACAAGGGAGGAAGAGCAATGACTCCTTTGAGGTTTCCCTAAAGGCGTCTACTTTTTCTTGGGCAACTTGGTCTTCAGTGTCTTGCCAGAAGTGATGAGGGCCCCAAAGCCCTGTTTGTGGGAGAATGCATAGGCAGAACGCCGAGAACTTGGATGTTTCAGTTTGGTCCGGATCGGGGGTGGCAGTGGATGTCTCATGCAATGATGAATTCTGTCAATAATCTATAGCCAGAGCATGGGAGATAGAATTTTTATCCACAGAGGCAAAGACAAAGAGGGTCATGAATCATACCTGGCTAGATTCTCTGTTCCACTCACCTTGTCCACGCTGACGGGCCAGAATAGTGGTTTGAGAAATTGGTACCCAATCACAGGCAAGATACAGAGGACCATGCTGAGGATAACACTCAGCCACATTTGCGGCAGGTTCAGAGTATTCCTGGCCACACCTGTAAATAATGAGCCAGAAGGGGAAAGCCGGAACCAGAGCTGAGAGGAAGGGGGCTACCAGCCAGAACTTAGGTACCTCTTCAGTCCAAAGAAAAAGTTACTGATTTGGAGACAGTTTAGTCTCCTGAGAAATAACATAAATGTGAAAGAATTGCAGTGAGGTCCTTGGTGTAGCAAAATTACTGTGAATTTACATGCCTTTGTCTCCCTCTAAAGGCCAGGCAGGGCATGGAGGTGGGGGTAGGTTATAGGAATCCTAGAGCATTGGCTTGGACACAAAAATGGGATAGAAGGTTGGAGGGGAAAAACAAGTGGCTTGACTAAAGGTAGGAACCATCTACACCTACACATCTACTCCCTCTGTATTTTGCCCTCATCGGAGTGGAGATGAGAGAGAAAAATTAATATGGGAGACAAGAAGGCAGCAGGGCAGGCAGTTGGACTGAGCTAGGAGACCTAGATTTGAGTCATTTGATTTTTAAAAACCTCCAGTCTTTAAAATGGTGCCAATAATTCTTGCCCTGTATACCTCAAAGAACGCTTTTAAAGATCAAATTAGATAAGAAACTTGAAAATGTCTTAGAGACTGTAATAAGATAAAATATTTCCCCCCACCCAGCTAGATTTTGAATCCTTTTAGGGCTAAGACTGTATCTTAATCATATTTATATCCACAGAGCCTAATACATAGTAATAGCTGTTCAGTAAATATTTATTAAGCAAATATACTTGGTTCACACTCCCACCCCCACCTCCAGCCCCTGCCACACACTGGGCAGAATCTTACCTAGGAACTGGAAGACGTTGGGGAACATTAGGCATAAACCATCACTGTACAGGAAGAATAAGATGCAAAAGTAGAAACCCAGACTACCCCAGGTAAAGATGTGGCTTATCATTGTCCAGTAGGTTGTCTCCAGGGCAATCTGAAAAGCACCTTCTTATGTACAATGGTCTATAACCTGGGACCTATCAGCCACCTCCCTTCTCCAGTTTTGTAAAGGAGGATGCTTCCTTCCCATGTTCCTCCCTCCTCCCTCCCTCTCTTTCAAATAGGCTCCCCACCCAATCCCCCTTACCCCAACACCAGCCACACCTGTGCTGTGACCGCACAGAGCAAGGAGGTCTGCACAATCACGGAGAAGGACTGGTAGTCGGAGATTTCCTTCCCATCACTGCGCACTGAATTGTAAATGGCTCCCATAGGGATAAAGAACAGCACTAAGGAACTGTAGATCCCATGCACTAAGCACTTCACAAATTCCTTCTTGTTGAAATAGAGGTTGTGCTGGCCTGGCTCATACAGCTCTGGGAAACGTAAGCTCCATGTTTCATTCACATCCTGGAAGCACCAGAAGGTAAGGAGGAAGGTTCAGGTTCTCTCCATAGAAGGTCCCATCTCCATCAGAGTAAAGGCTTTTCCCCTCACTGAGTCTACTGTCAGGCTGCCTAGGAGCTTCCTCATGGATTACTTGAGAAGTGGAACCAGAGAATAGAGCAGTGACCACACACCCTTCCTGAACTCCCACTCTCTAGGCAAGTATCTAGGTGGTGGAAGAAAACTAGAGGGTCAAGATGGGAACTTAAGAAAGAGGGTCAAGATGGGAACTTAAGAAAGGGGGCAATTAGGATTGGGAGTAGTTGGGAGGACTGGAGCTTGGGATGGGGAGGCAATTGGGACATGAGCCCCCAGTTTTCAGTGTTCCTGTAGTTGAGTATTCTTTGTGTCAAAAGCCAGTGGAAGGCTGAGTAGTATTCCTTTGTGTATGTATACATCTTAATCAAATCATCTCTCGATGGTCATATAGGTTGTTTCCATGTCTTGGATAATGTGAGAAAAAAGAATGTATACATGGATGTGTAACTGGATCACCTTGCTGTACAGCAGAAAAGTGACAGAACACTGTAAACCAGCTATAAAGGAAAAAATAAAAATCATTATAAATGAAAAAAAAAAAACATACCCCCCCCAAAAAAACACAAGAAAACAAACAAATGAAAGCCAGTGGAAGGAAAGTGGGAAGCCAATGGGACCAGTTAGTCCCTTGAAGGTTTCTATGTTCTGTGATGCTCCTTCCATTCCTATAGTGAACTCAGGTGAGGAAATTCTCAATGTGGATGACATTGGATCATCTTCATCCTAAATACAAAACTCTGGATAACAGAGCTTGAGGCTTGTTTTGAGAGTTGTGGGTCCTTAGAATTAAGACCACTGAAGGTGGATAAGACTGTTGAATGACATAGTTCTTATTTCTCGCTACTTTGAGACTGGTAGCTATTTCATGGAGAATTTTCCTTCCTACCCTGATGGAGACCAGGAACCATGATCCCATGATGTCCTCTTTTAGCTACTTTATTCCTCTTTGGAGGCTCCTTTTCTATTCCATGTGCCCAGGACTGGAGGCTGGGGTAGAAGAGGAGGGAGCGGTAGGGCACAGGACCCTCAATGCCCAGGGAATTTCTGAGAGGGACAGATGGTATCCCCTAGGCCGAATCCCTGTGACTCAAGGTATCATACCACTTTTCCCATGCTTGGCCTCAGGATTCTCACCTCGGGCTCCCTGCACTGGCTTACCTCATTCTCTTTCTCTGAGTGTCTCCTTTCTTGAAGCCTGTTGCTTTACCTAGTCCTGCCAGGTAGAGGAAATAACTCTATTTCCTTTTGTACACACTCAATCTACCGCACAGCACAATTTCCATGTTTCTCTCTACAAAGGTAAAACTGACACAGGAAAACTTAGATTTCTAAACTGATGATTATTCTCTGTGGCAGAGGATTCTTTACTTTATCCAATGATACCTCTCCAGGTGATGAGCTCTCTTCCTTGCTCTAGAAATTATTCCATGTACACTTGACTTTGTAAAGCTTAGCTACTACTGTCCTCATTACTTAGGAATACTCTTCAAGGGCCCAGGGGCTTCAGCCCTGACTAGGAGGCTTGCAGCTGTTCTTACCTGGTCAAAGAGACTCAAGCCCAGGACAGGGAGGGAGGTGTAGACCAGGTTGTAGAAAGTGATAAACCAGGTATCATAAACTGTCTGGAAGAATACCAAGGAGATTTCTTAGATCCCTCTATTCTCCCAAGTTTCAGTTCTACTTCCCAGGTCCAGGAGCACCCCTTCTGCCTTCCACCTACCCACCAGTATACTAACCTAGAGCAGGATTTGAATTTCAAAAAGCTGACTAAGGAGGCTGACCCCAGACTCTATTTGGTTGTACTCTGCTAAGATCCCTGGGTCCCAGGCTGGGCAAGGCCACAGCAAACGTGTTCGTTACCAGCCTGACAAGGCTGATTTCGACCAGCTCACTGTGACCTACCTATACTGCTCTTCCCTGCACAGAAAGGGCCCCAGAGAGGCTGCTAGGGAATGCTAGGTAACCCCTATGTTCCCAGGCATGTAAGCCTCTGGGCTCTTTATTTGTGTTATGGCATTCAGTAGTTTCCATAACATTGGACACTTTCTAATACTGGAAAGCAGAATAGATCCATTGAGCCTTTCCCAGCTGGGTAAGCCCCCAGGGAGGGCTCCTTTCTTTCCTAGCCACAAGAGGTCAGCAGTAACACATGTGTATATGCACACACACTTTCCACAAACCAGACTGGTTTTGTTAGACACTGGGAGTAGAAAAGTCTACTACTGTCTGCTGATTGGTCTGTTTCCCCTGGAGCCCAAGCCCTGGAGTAAAGGTCCCAAGATAATCATTCCTGAAGTTGTTTATCTTTAGGATTCCTTGAGAGACTCACAGGACAAGGGACTTCTCCTAGAACATCAATATCCGAGTGTCACCTCTCCCTACTACTGTGGGGGAGATTTCATTTTCATTACAGCAACAACGGGGTGTGTTTGGCAGGGTGATATGTCTGGGTAAGGAAGGAGAAGTAAAGGGAAGCCGTGTTTCCAAACACGACTACAGGTGAATGCCAGAACTGGCCTGCCTGGCAAAACCAAAGGCTCTTTGAAGCTTAGCCTATCCCATAAAGATTACTTTGGCTCCTTAAAAACAACAAAACTCCTGGAGTTCCCATCGTGGTTCAGTGGTTAACGAATCTGACTAGGAACCATGAGGTTGCGGGTTCGATCCCTGGCCTTGCTCAGTGGCTTAAGGATCTGGCGTTGCTGTGAGCTGTGGTGTAGGTTGCAGACACGGCTAGGATCCCGCGTTGCTATGACTCTGGCGTAAGCTGGTGGCTACAGCTCCAACTGGACCCCTGGCCTGGGAACCTCCATGTGCTGCGGGAGTGGCCCTAGAAAAGGCAAAACGACGAAACAAACAAACAACAAACAAACAAAAACCTCCTAAGATCCAGGCATCTCCTTCCTTCCAACCCCATTACATATGTTTGGAAATTTTAGTTCTCCGAGTCAGGGAAAAGATGGAAACATCTTATGGGAGAGTTTGTAGGAGTTAGGGCCAAGTAAGAGCCAGGATAAAAAGTTAGGGTTTAGAAACCTAAGGTTAGTATAAAGGTAAGAGATGAGATCAGCATGGGTGTAGCATGTGAAACACAGGTCTCTAGAGAAGAAAAGGGATCTGTGCTGGCTGAAGTAGGTGGTGGTTAGAGAAGACCCAGGTGACCAGAGTGGGGAATGCCACCTGACCTCCTACCTGTGCAGAGAACCCGCTGTAGAAGGCATACCAGAAGTGCACCAGAGTGAAGGCAAAGTTTTTGTAAAAGAAGTAGCTGAGAAACTTGCACATGCGGTTATAGGACCAGCGGCCATGGATGAAGAGTAGCCGCTGCAGATAGTGGAACTGGGAGAAGGCGTAGTCACTGTTGAGCATGGCCTGCATTCCCTCTTGGCCACTGATGCCGACTCCGATGTGGGCAGCTGCAAAGAAACCCCAGAAACCTCTCAGCTACAGGGCTTGTTTTCTGGGCTCTCAGCCTGGGAAGTATAAAAGGGATGCTGAGGTCAGATACAAACCTCTTATTTTACATTTGAAAAGCAATGCTCAGCCCAGCTCAGAGTGGGACTTCTTACAGAGCCTCTTCTCCTTAAAGGATAGCCCACCCCTCCCACTCCCCCTCCCCGTCAGAAAACAGCTCCTTTATCTGCACTATGTTTTGGATGCTGCCACTCAAGAATGCCTCGCATAGGTAGCACTAGAACAGTTCTCGATGGACTTTGCACCTCCCATAGCCATCTGGGCTCTTCTCTACTACCCAGATGCTGAGGTAAAAATGTCTTGTTACCTCTTGAAGTCACTTAAATCAATTAAGTTGCAAGGTGGATGTTAATCTAACACAGTATTTAATTACCTAAGTTTATCTAAGGAGCTAAAATCAAACTGCTGTGAGGAATAAATGATGTTTACACTTTGTTAGTAAAAAAAACAAGTTCTTCAGGAGGCTTAAGGTGATTTTTCTGGACAAAGCAACGATTATGCTTGAGAAAAGATTAGACTTAAAAGTTTTAATTAGTCTGTTGTAGCATAGGCCAAATTCATTGCTCATGTAATCATGTAATTCATTGATTACATTGCTTAACAGAATAATTAAAACCTCTAACGCCCTAAAAGCCAAAGAAGTTCTAGAAACTGGGGAAGAGAGCAAGAACATGTCCTAGTATTGAAGCTGAGGCTGGAATATCTGCTAGTGTTTCCGGTATGGGGAGAGAGCTTGGACTAGAGGACTGTTAGATGTTGTCCATATCTCAGGGAACCACAAGTTGCTAGAAGCCAACAACATTCAGCTGAAATTAACATGGTTTTGGCCATTTGCTTCCACTGCTCTGAAACATCAGTGAGTCTGCTATTCTTCTCTAGCCAGAGGAGTCAAGGCAAACTTGTGGGGATGCTGCCTCAGAGAGGAAAAGATCCCTGTATCAAGTGGCACAGCTAATTCCCTGGTTGGGCAGCCCTGTCTTCTGCCTAACATTGCTCAGCCTTTGAAAAAGGAAAAGACCATGACTCCTGCCCTCCTTTCTATGTGCTTTGATGCCTTCTCAGAAAGATGATATTGTAGTTGCACAGCCTGCTGTTCTGTGAATATACACATGTGTTCTTGCAGGAGCCAGGGTATCTGTGTGTATATGAGTGCTGGGTACCTGAATCTGAATGTGTGCATGACTGGGATATGGGCTGATGTAATGATGTGTAAATAAGTGGGAATTCAGGTGTAGAGGAGCTTAAATGAAGTTGCAAAACAGTATAAATGTATGGTACATATGATATGTAGGAGTGTGAACCTGCAACACAGTGCTACCCAGATCAGTCCCACCCACGGAAGAAGGAAAGGGTAAGCCCGTGATCGAGCACTACGACCTCCCACCCCTCACATGCCTTTGATCATGCTGACGTCATTGGCCCCATCCCCGATGGCCAGAGTCACCACCTTCTTGTACCTCTTCACCAGCTCTACCACCTGGGCCTTCTGAAGGGGTGTCATTCGACAACAGATCACCCCCTTGCACATGCATGCCGTTCGCAGCAGATCCAGCTGTAGGTTCCCTTCTAGAGCGTGGGCCTGCAACACCAGGGAACATTCATATTTCAGGCTGCCCCCAAAGGCTCTCAGGACAGAACCTTCTTAGGCCTTTTCTTTCCCCTCCACACTCCCCTCTGCAACATAGGTCAGGCAGAGCTGCTCCCAAAGTGCTCCACTCCCAAGGGAAGCCAAGCCCTCAAGTCGGTTCTAGGCATCTGCATATCTGATCCAGCCTCTAGTGGGAAAACAGTCCAGTCTTTCACTGGGTCAGATCAGTTGACTGGGTTATAAGGCCAAGAGACTTTTTGGAGGACCTGGTTCAGCTCAATCTGCGCCCCCTCCCACCCCGCCCCCATGTGATGGGCCACATCAGTAGTGAAGAATTTGGATAAGGAAGAAATATGCCCTTGGCATCTCTTTCCTCATTATTCCAGCCTAGAAAAGGGTGAGCAAAGTTGTCTGTCAGGCAACGGCATCTGAAGGGAAAGGAAATAGAATAACTCATGGAATAGAGGAAGGATTGTGAAATTTCCCTGAAGTGGGTTGGACCTAGGGAAAAGTTTCCTTGGAAGAGGAGAACAGAGTTGTAGGTTTGTATTGCCCACCAGACTGTAGCCACTGATGACCAAGCCATAGGTGCCATTGGGCACCTCCTCAGGTATTCTGAAAGGCATTTTCGGCTTTGTGGCTAGGTAACTGTTTATTGGGTCTGATTCCAGTAGACAGCCAGGTTTCATTTGGTCCCTTGCTGACCTAAAAGCCAAGAGTAATGGTTAGTGTTGACCTGAAGCCTCAGGGTTTAAGAAGGAAAATGTGTCCCAAAGTGAAAGTGGGCAAGGTGGATATAGAGCCTCTGCAAAGCACCACTTAGGGCCATAGACCCGACAACCTCCTGAGACCTACCCTGCCTTAGGTGCCTGATCCTCTATACACAATCCTTCTCCACTCCTACACGCCAACTCCCTGAGCCCTATTGCTTCTTCACAAAATTCTCTCAAACATTTTAGGCTTTTTGTTTTCCCCTCCTCTCTTTCTTCTCTGTTCCTTCTGGTAATGTGGGGGGCCATATGGATGAGGAGATGGGTGGGAAATCTTGGGTCCAGGGATGGGCTGTGGCAGTTCTCCCATCATACCTGAGTTCTTGCTGGACAGTTTCATTATCCTTGCCCTCCACGATAAATATCCCATCCATTTCATCGTGAAATATGTTACAGGCATAGGCAATATTCACCGCAGTCTCTGCAGGGCAAGAGGGAACACAGCTCCCATTTTGGCTGGGACAGGGCCACTAGAGTGTACAGGTACAAGGGCCCTAACAGTGCTGTGGAGCCTATATGTCCAAATTTGCCATGACTTCAGTCAAAGTGTATTTTTCATGAGTCAATGGAGACCATTTTTAAACATCCACAGGAAACTGTCTACCTGGTACAGACTTACAAGTTATTTATCAATAACTAGGATCATTCTGACTCAGCTTTCTCTACAAAGCCTTTCCCTATTTCTTAAAGTAATTCCAGTCTGTATCCACTTCTCCAGGCAATCTGGATGTATTTCCTGGAACAGAACTGTGCCTGCTTCTATGCTAGATTTTTTTTTTTTACAGTTGATTTTTTACAGATTAAAAAAAATTTTTTTTGGTCAATTTAAATTATTTTAAAATTTAAGCTTAGAAACTGAAGAACTTTTTTTTTCTTTCTTTTTTGGCTGCCTGGAGGCATATGGAGTTCTCAAGCCAGCGATCAGATCTGAGACACAGTTGCAACCTATGCTGCTGCTGTAGCAACAGTCAATCCTTTAACTCACCATGCTGCCCCAAGGATCAAACCTGGGTCCTGAAGTCTATGCTAGATATTATGGGGGTACTAAGACATGGTGAGGTTGGAGTCTTCCCTTGGCATAAAGAGATCTGGAATTTGGGGGAGTTCCCATTGTTTCTCAGTGGTGAATGAATCCGACTAGGAACCATGAGGTTGCCGGTTTGATCCCTGGCTTCACTCAGTGGGTTAAGGATCTGGCATTGCCATGAGTGGTGGTGTAGGTCACAGATGCAGCTCAGATCCCTCGTTGCTGTGGCTGTCATGTAGGCTGGTGGCTACAGCTCTGATTAGACCCCTAGCCTGGGAACCTCCATAAGCTGCAAGTGCAGCCCTAAAAGACAAAAAAAAAAAAAAAGAAAGAAAGAAAAAAAAAAGAAATCTGGAATTTGGATTAAATTCATACCAAAGGTAGAAAATAATTAAGTCTTGAACCCTGGCTGCAGATAGTATCAAAATTCAGAGGAGAGACTGCAATTGCCATAGAAACTTTCTTAGAGAAAGGCCTTAAAAGATGAGCAAGACTTGTTTAAGGGGGGCAAAATTTCAAATGAGGAAACAACCCAAACAGAGAGCCTAGAGTAGGAATTGATTAGGGACTGAAGGTAATGGTCACATATGGAAGGAGATGAGGATGTGTAGGTAGCAAGAGATTATCAAGGTCTTGAAGGCCAAACAATGGAGCCGACTTTACCATGTGAAGTTGTTGTAGGTACCTGAGTACAGAGTAACATCATTAAAGCAGTATCTTTTAGGAAGATTAAGCTGATGGTTGTATGTAGGCTATACTGAAATTAATAAGAGCAAGAAACAGAGAGATCAGAATTCAGAAGTATAGCCAACAGGGGACAAAGGTTAAACTAGGGGGGTGGTATAGTTAAGTGGATTCTCAGAAGAACTGGTAGAACATGGTAAAAGAATAAATCTTTGGGACAACAGAGAATGTGAAAGACAACTCTAAAAGTTTTTTTAACTTGTGAGTTCCTGCATGATGGAGATCGCATATGACTGACTCATCTCTGTGTCCTCAATGCCTAATACAGCATCTGGCATAAAGTACTAATATGCTTAGCAAACTGTACGCAAGACAGGGACTTCATCTGTATGAAGATGTCCTATAAGGATTTAACCTGGGTTGTAAAGTATTTGTCAAATAAATGGCTGAAAATAAAAGGAAACGAAAAAGAAAATGAAGAAATGGCCAGAGTAGATCGGTCTGATGAGGAACACCCCTTTACCTTGCTTATCTCCAGTTAAAACCCACACTTTAATTTTGGCTTTATTCAGTGTGAAGATCGTCTCAGGTACTCCATCCTGCAGCTTGTCTTCTATGGCTGTGGCCCCTAATAGCTTGGAATAGAGATATCAGTGAGTGGGGAAAAGGGAGAGACTCACAGCATTCTGTGGCACCCAACCACCAGACTGGCACCTCAGCATCCTCTTTAGTAAGCTGCTCTGTCCTGCACGAGGACCCCAAAGTATAAAACTCAGCACACTTCACCTGTCAGCAGACACAGCTGTTCAACCACAGACTGAAATTAAATTTAGAAACTCTATAGAATATTAGGGACCAAAGCTCAAGTACACGAAGCTTTGTGCCACTTTCTTCCTTCTTTTTTTCCCCCTTTTTATGGCCGCCCCTGCATCATGCGGAAGTTCTTGGGTCTACATTACAGCTATGGCAACACTGGATCTGAGCCACATCTTCAACCTACGCCACATGTGGCACGTTAGATTCTTAACCCACTGAGCAAGGCCAGGGATGGAACTTGGATCCTCACAGATACAATGTTGGGTCCTTAACTCGTTGAGCTACAAGAGGAACTCTGTGCCACTTCTAAATCATCGGTTTCTCAACACACTTTCACTTCTCCCTTGCTTCACAGTACATTTCCTAGCTTTGGTCTCCAAAATAGTGGGTCCTGGACAAGGGATCCCCATATCCCACTCCAGTTTTTCTTTCAATCCTAAAAAAAAAAAGGTGAACTTCACTTGTCTGTATCTTCTGAGCGCCTCTAAGGTTTTCAAGGCCTCTCCTACACTAGATTAAAAGCATGTTGGTCCAACACCATGCTTTCGCTCTATGAACAAGAGACTTTTCTGTACCAGTCCTGACTGACCACAGGGATGGGCACCAGGACTGAGTCTGAGGAACTCGGATGGATGGCCAAACTACTGACTGAGTTCTGCCAGGTCTTCAAAAGGAGAGACTAGAAATACCAACCACAGAACTGACCATGGGAAGAGATTTGTGACCTTTGGGATCTCTACAATTTCCTATTTGGTGTCAGTAATTTCTCTTCTTATAGCAGAGGCTGTATTAGTTTGGTCAACAATTCAGGGGTTGTCCTTAACTCCTTTTTCTCATATCCTATTATCTAATCCATCAGCAAATTCTCTTGACTTTACCTTTTAAAAATGTAGAGAACCTGACCATTTCTTACTGCTTCCACTACTTCGGTCTGGTCCAAGCCATTATCGCCTCTCACCTGCAATGTTGCCACTACTTTCTAATCGTCTCTCTGGGTCTGCACTTGCTTTCCTACTGTGTAATCTCAACATGGCAGCCAGACTTATTCACTTCGATTTGCGCCTCTTGTTGACCTCTTCAGTGGTTTTCATGTCTCTCTATAAGTCTTTATATGGGCCTGATAAGACGCCCCCTTATCAGGCTTCTCTGTCTCATGTCCTTTTAGTCCCTCCTCCTCACTTAGACTGTACCAGCCACACGGGCTGCTTTTCTTTCCAACTAACTAACTAGACCTGCTCCTGTTTCAGCATTGTTGCTCTTGCTAGTCCTTCTTTCTGGAAAACTAATTCCCCAGATATGTGCTTGGCTTGCCACCTTCTTTAGGTCTTTGCTCAGATGTCTCCTTCATAGTGAAAACCAAGCATGGGGTTTAAAAATAGTAACCATGCTCTGCCCTCTCCAAACACACACACATATGCTGATACTTCCTTCCTTTCTTCCTGGCTTTATTCTCCTCCATAGCACCACCTAACATACGGTGTGTGTGTGTGTATATATATATATATATATAAAACTTTTTTTGGTCTATTTTGTCTACAACTACATGCCCAGGGCTTAAAACAGTGCCTGGCACATAGGAAGCACTTAATGAATATATTGAATGAATGAGTGAATATTTTTGTCTTGATTATTCCATCATTTAGTTCTGGCCTATCTAATTTGTTAATTATTCAGACCTTGATTTCTTCTTAGATTACTTAGCTTCTATGAGCAGCTCCGGGATAAGAAACACTGCTAGAAAGATGAAATTTACAACCAGTGCATTTATTATTATTATTATTATTATTTATGGATCTCAAAAATCCAGGATATCCTGAATCAGCTTGGATTCCAGGATCCAGTACCCAGAGAGAGATACCCTGAACCTACTGATTTGCTGGAAGTCACTCAGAGCTTTTACTCAGTCTCCTGACACCCCACACCCAACCTCCAAATCCTGTCCTCAGTCTGTCACTGGCTTCCTCATACTAACCATCAAGTCTTTTTCAATCTCTTCATAGACAAGTGATATTTTATTTTCCCGATCCTCCAAAGACAGGTAGGCTTCATTGTGTTTCAGGCTCCAGTTCTGGAAGAATGCATTGTCCAGTTCTCGGTAGGCCACCATGAGGGTACGAAGGCCGTCACTGGCAAAATCCTAGAAGACACGTGTGTGCACTGAGAGGACTTGGGCTGGGTTAGGGCTGAGTTAAGGAATGACAGACTAACCCCACAGGCTCCATCCACCTGCAATATAGGCTTTATTAATTAGTACTGTGGGGCTAGTACCTAACCTAACCTGAAAGCACCGCTGAAATTTCTCAGCAAAATGTCCTAAGAAAGGGGACAGCATAGCTGTGACTGAAGTTTGAAAGGACTTCTCAGAGGAAGCAGATTCTAACTTCTACCTGTGGTTAGATAACTTGCTGTGTGACCCTAGCAGAGAAGGAAGCCTTCTGGATTCCTTTCTCATAAAACTGGGAAAATAATTCACCTGCTACACAGAAGATAATTATGTCTATAATATGAGAGTAATGAGAGTAATAAAGTAAAAAAGAGTTGTTATAAAAATAATCAAGGGTGTTATTTTTTTATAAGTATACATACATTTATTTCCCTCTCTCTGCCTTCCTTCATCAAGTATTTAATGTGCATCTCAAATAGCATACATACTTGTATATTTTTCCATAGTTGGTTTGCTCAGTTGATTAGTCACAGCCAGAGTGTTAATGAGACCACTGCTGAAATGCTCTCTGGGTGAGTGAGCATCTTTTGCTCTTTGGCTACCAATACATTCTTACTAGCCATAGATAACTACCTTGCAAAAGTATAGTCTTGGTCATAAGAAGAGCTGGGTGAGAGTGTGGGTGATTTAGGGCACAATTCATATCTAAATTAAAGGGGGGTTATAAGCAGATTTTGTGTCTTGAGAGTTGCACATAACAATGAATAACAATTCTCCATAATCACTGTTAATAGTGAGCTTCAAAATAATTCACTTTGGCACTGTAAGACCAAAGAGAAACAGAATTTTTCATCTTGATGTTTTGCTTTTAGTTCGTTTTGTGACTGCTGAGCTCTTCATGTTAGCTGTCAGGTGAAATTAACATAAAGCAATATCTGTAGAAAATGCTGCCTCTCAAACCTCTGTACTGCTGGGACTCAAAGCTATAAAAATGAAGGTTGAGAGAAGATCTCAAGAGACTTATTAAAAAGGAAGAATCTTACAGACCAAAGGAACAGAATAGAGAACACAGAAATAAACCCAGACACCTACAGTCAATTAATCTTCAACAAAGGAGGCGAGAATATAAAATGGGAAAAAAGATGGTTTCTTTGGCAAGTGATACTCAGAAAACTGGACAGCTGTGTGTAAATCAATGAAACTAGAACACACCCTCACACCCTGCACAAAAATAAACTCAAAATGGCTTAAAGACTTAAACATAAGACAAGATACCATAAAACTCCTAGAAGAGAACATAGGGAAAACATTCTCCCACATCAACCGTACAAAGGTTTTCTTAGGTCAGTCTCCCACGGCAACAGAAATAAAAACAAAAATAAACCAATGGGACCTAATCAAACTTTGCACAGCAAAGGAAACCATAAAAAAAAGACAACCTATGGAATGGGAGAAAATAGTTTCAAACAATGCAACTGACAAGGGCTTAATCTCTAAAATATACAAATAACTTACACAGCTCAACAGCAAACAAAACAAAACAAAACAACACAATTGAAAAAATGGGAAGAAGACCTGAAGAGATATTTCTCCAAAGAAGATATACAGATGGGGAATTCCCATTGTGGCTCACTGGTTAATGAATCTGACTAGGAACCATGAGGTTTCGGGTTCAATCCGTGGCCTTGCTCAGTGGGTTAAGGATCCAGCGTTGCTGTGAGCTGTGGTGTAGGTTGCAGACGCGGCTTGGATCCTGTGTTGCTATGGCTCTGGTGCAGGCCAGCAGCTACAGCTCTGATCAGACCCCTAGCCTGGGAATCTCCATATGCCATGGGAGTGGCCCTAGAAAAGGCAAAAGGACAAAAAAAAAAAAAAAATATGCTAGAGAGGGTGTGGAGAAAAGGGATTCCTCCTTCACTGTTGGTGGGAATGTGAATTGGTGCAACCACTATGGAAAACACTATGGAGATATCTTAGAAAACTAAATATACAACTACCATATGACTCAGCAATCCCATTCTTGGGCATATATACAGACAAAAACTTTTATTGAAAAAGATACATGTACTCCTATGTTCATAGCAGCATTAATCACAATAGCCAAAACATGGAAACAACCTAAATGTCTATCAACAGACAAATGGATTAAGATGTGGTATACATTGGAGTTCCCGTCATGGCACAGTGCTTAACGAATCCAACTAGGAACCATGAGGTTGCGGGTTTGATCCCTGACCTCACTCAGTGGGTTAAGGATCCGGCATTGCCGTGAGCTGTGGTGTGGGTTGCAGACATGGCTCGGATCCTGTGTTGCTGTGGCTCTGGTGTAGGCCGGCGGCTACAGCTTCAATTCGACTCCTAGCCTTGGAACCTCCATATGCTGCGGGAGTGGCCCTAAAAAGACAAAAAGATTTAAAAAAAAAAAAAAAAGATGTGGTATATATACAAAGTGGAATAGTACTCAACCATCAAAAAGAACAAAATAATGCTACCTGCAGCAACATGGATGGAACTAGAGACTCTCATACTAAGTGAAGTCAGAAAGAGAAAGACAAATATCATATGATATCACTTATATTTGGAATCTAATATATGGCACAAATGAACCTATCTACAGAAAAGAAACTAACTCATAGCTATGGAGAACAGACTTGTGGTTGTCAAGGGGGAGGGGGAGAGAGTGGGTTGGACTGGGAGTTTGGAGTTAGTAGATGCAAACTATTGCCTTTGGAGTGAATAAGCAATGAGATCCTGCTTATGATAGAACATGATGGAAGATAATGTGAGAAAAAGAATGTATGTATGTATATGTATAACTGGGTCACTCTGCTGAACAGCAGAAATTGACAGAATATTGTATATCAACTATAATAGAAAAAATAAATTTCTTAACAAAAAAAGAGAAAGGAAGAATCTCCATACTGTTTTCCATAGTGCCTGCACCAGTTTATACTCCCATCAATAGTGTATGAGGGTTCCCTTTTCTCTACATCCTCTCCAACACTTGAAGTTTCTTGTCTTTTTGGGAATTAAAATAGGGAGTTCCCTTGCAGCAAAGTGGGTTAAGGATCTGGCACTGTCATTGCAGCCACTTAGGTCACTGCTGTGGTGTAGGTTCAATACCTAGCCTGGGAACTTCCACATGCTGCAGGCATGGCCAAAAAAAAAGCAAACAAACAAAAAGCTATCAATCTAGGTCTAGCTACTCCAAAGAATGTGAAATCACTAATTCAAAAAGATACATGTGCCCCATGTCCACTGCAGCATTACTTACAATGGCCAAGGTATGGAAACAACCTAAGTGGCCATTAATGAATGGAATTACTAAGCAGCCATAAAAGAAGAAATCTCGCCATTTGCAACAAGATGGATGGACGTCGAGGGTATTAAGCTAAGTGAAATAAATCAGATAAAGAAATACCAAACACCATATAATTTTACTTACACGTGGGATCTAAAAAACAAACAAATGAACAAACAAAAGAAAAACAAACTCACAGACACAGGGAACACATTGGTGGTTACCAGAGGGGAAAGGGATTGCAGGTGGGAGGGTGAAACGAGTGAAGGGGGTCAATTGTATGGTGATGGGTGATGACAAGACAAAGTGGTGATCACTTTGAAGTGGATATAAATTATCAAATTATAATGTTGTACACTTGAAACTTACATAATGTTATGTACCACTTTTAACTCAATAACAAATATATATATATTCAGCAATTAAAAATATACTTCAGCTATTACCAAAAAAAGAAGGAAGAGATACAGCAGAAACTGATTTTGGATGGGATACTGATAAGAGGACTTGACAAGTTGAACAGTATACTCACTGACAGATCCTTAATCCATTCAACAAATAATTTAGCAGCCTGTGTTAACATTGTTATTATTATTGTTATTGTCTTTTTGCCTTTATAGGGCTGCACCCGAGGCACATGGAGGTTTCCAGGCTAGGGGTCGAATTGGAGCTGTAGCTACTGAGCCACAGCAACTCGGGATCCCAGCTGTATCCCAGCCGTGTCTGCAACCTACACCACAGCTCATGGCAACGCGGATCCTCAAACCACTGAGCAAGGCCAGGGATCAAACCCGCAACCTCAAGGTTCCTAGTCAGATTCGTTTCCACTGCGCCACGACAGGAACTCCAACATTTTTTCTTATTTATCCTCTACTTATCTATTTTTCTTTTCTCTTGTGGTGGGGAAACAAGGGCCCTGGGCCCAAATCCTGACTGCTGCTTGTTTTTGTGTGACCCGTTTGCTGGATTCCTGTCTTAGAGGGCTTTTGTGTTTCTGCATGAGTGGGTTTCTAGAACTTGACTCTTACAGGTGTATCATCAGTAGTTAATAGATTATAGTGGAGTCAGTTTCCACTATGGTTATGGCTAAGGTTGGTAGCAGGAAGCAGGTCAAAAGACCTGAAATAGTTTTATGAGCCTCTCTGAAGCTAGTCTGTGGAAATGTCTCTGAGAAGACACCCTAATTCATATGTTTTGGATGGTTAAAAGATAAGTGTTTTAAGGATAGCCCATAAAAAAATAAAACCCAAAAACAAAAAATGAAACAGTGGCCTCAGAAAACTAGTATAAGACATAAGAGCCATCCTATGTGGAACACTTCACTGACTTTTTAAAAAACCTGAGATGTAATTATGGATCCTAAAATTCACCCTTTTAAAGTACATAATTAAGCGGTTTTAAAAAATTATATTCAGGAGTTCCCGTTGTGGTTCAGCAGGTTACAAACCTGATTAGTATCCATGAGGATGTGGGTTCGATCCCTGGCCTCGCTCAGTACATTAAGGATCCGACCTTGCCGTGCGCTGTGGTATATAGGTCACAGACGTCATGGCTTGGATTCCATGTGGCTGTGGCTGTAGTGCAGGCCAGCAGCTGCAACTCAGAGTCGACCCTTAGCCTGGGAACTCCCATATGCCACAGGTATGACCCCCAAAAGAAAAAAAAATTACACGCATAAAGCTGCACAACCATCACTACTATCTAAATCCCAAACATTTTCATCGGCTTCAAAAGAAACCCTGTGCCCATTAGCAGTCATTCCCATTTCCTTTTCCTCTAACCTCTGGTAAACATTCCTTTTTGTGACTTGGGTCACTTTGCTGTACAGTAGAAACTTGACAGAACACTAAACCAACTATAATGGAGAAAATAAAAATCATTAAAAAATGTGAGATATCTGTACAATGAATACTATTCAGTCACAAAAAGGAATGAGATACTTATACATGCTACAGTGTGGACGAACCTTGAAAACATTAGGCTAAGTGAAAGAAGCCAGTCACAAAAGGCCACATATTGTATGATTTCATTTATATGTGATGTCTAAAATTGGTAAATCTATAGAACAGAAAGTAGATTAGTGGGTACCAGAGGCTAGGGGAAAGAGAGATTGGTTCCAGTCTGCTGGCATTAGAAGGGAAAACCAGATTCATGCTCTCTGGGGTTTCTACCCTTAAAGCTGGATATGTGAAGGGTTGGGGGAATAGGACAGGGGATGTGACGGGGACAAATGGCCAACAAGCACATGAAAAGATGTCCCATGTCATTAGCCATCTGGGAAATACAAATAAAAAATCACAAGATACTTTTTCATGCCACTAGGATAACTAAACTAAAAAAAGATGACCAGACAAAAGTTTCGACAAGCATATAGAGAAGTTGCTAACTTCATATGTGCTTGTTGGCCATTTGTCTTTCTGACTTCTGATGATATATTAATAGAGGGTCCAGCCAAAATGGCCTAATAGCATTTCCGCCAATCTATTTCTTCTTTAAAATATTTTTATGATCTGCCCCTTCCCCCTCATATCCCCTGTCCTATTCCCCCAACCCTTCACATATCTAGGTTTAAGGGTAGAAACCCCAGACAGCATGAATCTGGTTTTCCTTTCTAATACCAGCAGTCTGGAACAATCCTCTCTTTCTGATACATCTCAAATCCTAGAGAATGGAAGTGTGGTGGGATAGGTAGGGACCCTTGGGGATTCTAACCCCATGAATAACAGAGGGTGGTGACAAATGGTCCCCTAAACAGCTCAAGCCTGGTGCTCTGCTCCGTACCCTAAAAGCAGTTTGTTCCCATCGTGGCTGGTGGGGTGGGGCCTCCCATATCATTAGGCCCTATTCTGAAGCAAATTCTAGATCTGACCACAGGACCTGCTGAGCTAGGAATCATAGAGCAAACTGTTCTGATTGTGTAAGTGCACCCACAACACAGTCTTCATCATGTTTCTGGAATCCTGGACCATCTAACTCCTTGACACAGAAGCTGGCTATGTGGTCAGTAAGAGTCCCACAGAATGAGACAGTTATTATTCTTCCATCAATTAAAGAGACACAGCCACCAATCTACCCTGCACTAAAACAAACTGACACAGGGACACATATATGGACACATATCCAGATACACAGAATCACCCACAGCTTCACTCCCCAGAAACTAAACACTTACATCTAAATGATCCATGGTCACTTCTTTGAGGGATCTACAGGATGGATGAAGTAGCTGACAGAGGATGGTGTCTGCGCCCTTGCAGAACAACATTACACGATCTTCAGGTGTCCTCACTAAGGAAAAACAACTTAAGCAAAGTAACCATACAGGTCCAGTGTTAGAAGAACTTGTCTGGGCCACTGAGGGATGGCAGGAGGCTGTTCCCACGGCATGTATTTCTGATACCTTTTGGGGCTAATAAGCACTCAATGAGCTGTCACACAGGATGAGTGATGTGATGAGGGCTGGTGAGAATTAGGGAGGACCTTTTGGAAATAGTTTTTCCATGGGGTCAATATAACCTATGGAAAACTCTGATACAGAATCACATTTACCTTCTTGAAGCCAAGTTCCAGACCAAGGCCCACACCTAGTAAGGACCAAAGATCAAAAATGACTTCTTCAATCATGGACTTGGAAAATAGACTTGTGGCTGCCTGATGGGAGAGGGAGGGAGTGGGAGGTATCAGGAGCTTGGGCTTATCAGACACAACTTAGAATAGATTTACAAGGAGATCCTGCTGAGTAGCATTGAGAACTATGTCTAGATACTCATATTGCAACAGAACAAGGGTGGGGGAAAAATGTATACATGTAAGAATAACTTGATTCCCTTGCTGTACAGTGGGAAAAATAAATAAATAAATAAAAATGACTTCTTCCTCTTTAGTCTGAGGCCCAAATTAATTGAGCAAGATAATAGAATTTCTCTTATATTGTCTGCCCCCATTTCTTCCAACTTCAGGATTTATGGATTTATTCTCTGTTATTATTATAGCTTTGAGGGTTCTGACAAGCCATAACCCAGGATCACTAAAAAGGGGCCTTGGTCTTAGCACATGGTGGTGAGCTTGCATGTGTGTATATGAGAAAATACAAAGGATTATGAGAGAAAGTGAGAATGGCCATGTATTTGTATTTGAGGCAGGGTACCTGTGAAATGGCATTTGGATGGGAGAAAACATTTGTGTGTAGATAGAGGAGAAAGTCGATGTGTGAATGTGTATGGAAGACAAATAAGGGGAGAGGATCAGCTAGAGGGGCACCCACCAATAACGGACATCCTCTTGCGCACATTGCTGAAGTCCAAAATAGCCAGTAGTTGGTAGATTTTGGTTTCCCCCATTTCAACTACCATGATTGTCTCAGATGTACGGGAACGGAACACAAAGCCAAAGTTCCTGGCAGCAGTGACCAGGGCACCTTCATCTGGGGACTGAGCCTGGTAAACCAGCTCACCTGGCAGGAGAGAAGAGAGTAGTCAGAGCCCACAGAGATGTGCAGCTGAGGTCCACTCAGAAGTGAGATTGTCTTCCAAGTAAGTGGCTTACATAAAAATGGAGCCCAGGAGGGGACATCTTTCTTCAAAACTTCCTCACGAGTCTGGCCTTAAAAGGCCAGGCTGCATAAAACAGGTCAGTTTTTTCTTTTCTTTCCAATACTTTCAACTCATTTAACAGACCAGGGTCAATATTACAGAGGTACTGGTACATGTGTACAAACACAAAACATAGGCAGTTACTCTCCAAATTTAGTGGATAAAGATAGCTCGGGGAGGGAGTTCCCATTGTGGCTCAGTGGTAACAAACCTGACTAGTACCCATGAGGATGTGGGTTTGATCCCTGGCCTCACTCAGTGGGTTAGGGATCCAGCATTGGCATGAGCTGTGGTTGTGGGTCACAGACTTGGCTCAGATCCCAAGTTGCTGTGGCTGTGGTGTAGGCCAGTGGCTGCAGCTCCGATTCAACCCCTAGCCTGGGAATTTCCACACGCTGTGGGTATAGCCCTAAAAAGATGAAAAAAGAAAGAAAGAATAAAAAAGACAGTTCAGGGGCTATTAAAAGTGAAGGTTCTTGGGGGTTCCCATCGTGGCGCAGTGGAAATGAATCTGACTAGGAACCATGAGGTTGCAGGTTTGATCCTTGGCCTCGCTCAGTGGGTTAAGGATTCGGTGTTGCTGTGGCTATGGTGTGGCCCTAAAAAGCAAAAAAAAAAAAAAAAAAGAAGAAAGAAAGAAAGAAACTCTCACTCTGGGAAGCTAAATGACTTTGTTGAATCAATCTTCCAATGTGATATTATTCAAGACATTTATGGAAATTCTTTTTTAGAATCTCCCCATAACCTGAGGTATATTTTAGATTAAAATCAAATTGACCTTCAAAAGAGAAATAAAGACAGTTACGCATCATCAGAATTTTATACCTGTGAATAAGGTTGGTGGGGGAGTATAATTTTAGGTCAGACATAAGATATGTCCATTAGATAATAAGACTATTTTCTTGTATATTTCCTACCTTGTCACTCAAGACAGTAAACAAAGACAAGTTCAAATACGCTTCAAGTAATAGAAACTTGCTGGAATGTCAGACCAGGAGAAGGTTGTGGTGGGGTGGGAACTCATGGCGCCAGAAGACATGAGATTTGGGTTCTCATCTCATTTATGCATTTTTTAGTTATAGGATTTTAGTCAGTCACTTAATTTCTTTTAACTTCAGCTTCCTTCCCTATAAAACTAGGCTCATTGTTGTTGTTCTGCGGTGGGCTGCTGTGAAGATTATAGGAGGTAATATAAATGAAAGCAATTTGTAAAACTATAAAATGATGTACAGATATAAGGTGTTACTCATGGTAGTTCACTTTAAAGGATGCGATTTAGGTGGCTGCCTAAATTCTTGTTTGTTAAGAAAAAGCCTTCTTAATTTAAAACCAGTAATTTCTCATTATTTCTAAAATAAGATTTCAATAAATTCATGGATGGTATCGTCCTATTTGGTTATTAAAGAAATCAGGATATATGGGGATGCCTTTAAATTATGAAGCAACAAGAGGGTGACTCAACTCATTTCTGGAAGTCTTGTCAGAGAGAGTGGAGCCGATCTTGGCAACAAATCAAACAAATTCTGTGACAAGACGTCACGGACTCAAGACCAGAAGCTCTCTAGATAGTACCAAATGTGACCCCTATCGAATGACCCAACCTTCTTTAAGACCACGAGGTTGTTTCTACTTGAATATCTTTAGTGACTATGAAGATATTCAAGTCCTGACTATCCATTCCATTGCTGTATAACTCTCCTTATTAGAAAGTACTTTCTTAGATTAAGCATTATGAAAGATATCAAACCACCCCCACTTCCAACCAGCCTAGACACTATGACATATTCTCAGTCCACGAGGCCACAGACCCCTCTCACCTTCTACCTTCTCTTCTGGTATCACAGTATGACACAATGAGAGTGAGAGGAAAAACAAGTGTACCCAGCGATCTCCCCTTTTCACTGCTTCCACTAAAGTCTTGTCATAAAATGAAAACTTAGGATCAGCCAGTTTGTTGTAGGAGAAGTCGACCTTTTCTGTTTTCTGGAACACATAAGCACACATAAACCAGAACAAACTTCTCAATAGCAGCTTGAAATTTTATGGAAGGTCAACTGGGGGACAGTTTGTGGGACATGATGAGAACTCTCAGGAGAATGAGAAAAGGAAGATAAATGAAGGAGATTCTGTGCTGGTTTCTAAGGTCTATGGCACTCTGACCTGGACTATCCATTCACTTGGAAAAGATCCACCCCACAGGAGACAAGCTGACCACTGCTTGGCAGTCTCTTTTTGCCCCCTTTTGAATTTACCTATTCTGAATGATCAATGGCCATCTTTAGGCTCTATTCTTCCAAGTCCCAAAACCATGATAATCAAACCCGAGGATATGAGAGGATAACTGTTCCCTATTAGTAAATGATTTCTGGAAAAAGTCTTGTCCTCTGCCTGATTTGAGAAGCTGGGAAGGGAGTTAGATACAATGACATCACTGCGTTGCACTATTCCTACTTTACCCACAGGGGGCTAGAGAGAAATACTGCACAAGAAGGCTTCAGTACAGACTTCTTGTTCACAGACTTAATTTTGAACCATTTTACTTGACTGTCACCATACCTGATTTCTTCTGGCTTCTGGGATACTCTCAGGGAAACTCATCTTTCAATCAAGGCAGGGAGAAGAAAGCATTTTTATGAAGAGATAAGGCTGTAGGCAAGTTTGTTTACAAGACAACAAAGATTCTAGTGATCCAGTGGAAAAGGTGTTATGGTCAATCAGTAGTGGAAGAGGAAGAGAAAAGAAACTCCAGGGTAACAATTTACTCCCTAGAAGCTATATCTTTGTTTATATTTCCAAAGTCATTAGTAGAGTCCCTGGAAGAGGATTTAAGGCAAATACGGATTTTATTTCCCATTTCTAATCTTTTTGGATGGATAGGGGTGAGGTAGTAGTTGGGAGGTGGAGTTAGTGCTTTGGTACATAAGTCAATTGGCTTAGGCTTTAGAATTGGTTCTAATAGGAAACAGATAGGGTGAGGAGTACCTTGAACGTAATAAAAGAAGTCCTATGGAGGGATGCTTAAAATAAAAATCCATAAACAAAAGCTGACATGCAATATTAGAGCAAAGAGTAAAAGTGAACCAGCTAGAGATAGGAAGAATGAAAAGGAAGATATTTTTATAGTTGAGTGGGATAAATTTGATTACATAAATCAAAGACTTTCTTAACAGAAAAAATATAAACAAAAGCTGAAAGACAAAAATGGAAAAATAATTATAACATGCGCTAGACTAAGGAAAAGTTGGTATTTTTACTATATAAAGAGTAATTTCAAATAAGAAAAAGAAAGGGCAAAGAATATGAACAGGAGATTCACAAAATGAGTGTAAATGGGCAATAAAGTGATTGGGAAGAGGAAGTAAAATAAGTACATAAAAAAGATTAAACATGATTAGTAATCAAAGAAAGGTAAATTAAATAAGACATTTTCACCAATTAATTCCTAAAGATTAAAACATTTACGTCCTTAAAGATATAGGAAAAAAAGAATTCTCATATTTTTTTTGTGAAATTATAAATTGATGTAGTCTATTTGGAGGGCAATATGGCAATATCTTTTTTTTTTTTTTTTTTTGTCTTTTTAGGGCCACACCATGGCATATGGAAGTTCCCATGCTAGGGGTCGAATCTGAGCTGTCACCACAGGCCTACACCACAGCCACAGCAATGCTAGATCCAGGCTGTGTCGGCAACTTGCACCATAGCTCACGACAACACTGGATTCTTAACCCACTAAGTGAGGCCAGGGATCGAACCTGTGTCCTCATGGATACTAGTCAGACTCATTTCTGAGTCACTATGATGAGAACTCCCAATATGGCAATATTAAATGCATTAAAAAAATCTAGCCATCCTTTGACCAACTAATTTTACTCTCAGGACTTTATTCTAAGGGAATAATTATCAGAAAAGGAGATTAAAATGTATGTACCCTGATGCTTACCATAATGCTATTTATAATAGCAAAAGAAAACAATAAAAATAGAGTATTGGGGAGTTCCTGCTGTGCCACAGTGGGTTAAGGATCTGGTGTTACTGCAGCTGTGGTGTAGGTCACAACTGCGGCTTGGATTCAGTCCCTGACCCAAGAACTTGCATATGTGGCAGGTGTAGCCCCCCGCCTCAAAAGAATAGGGGATCAGGTAAGTCAAAATCAATTAAGATACATCAACACAATTAGATATGACCCTCATTCAAAATGATGATGGAGACCTAAATATACTGACTGGAAAGAGGGTTACAATATAGTGTCAAGTGAATAAAAGGGGGCTGAAAATAGTATGGATGCTATGATTCCCCCCTTCCTTCCCTCCTTCCCCCTCCTTCTCTCCTTCCTTCCTCCCTCCCTCCCTCCTTCCCTATCTACCTACCTACCTAGTTACCTATCTACCTGCCTAGGTATCTACCTATCTAGATGTCTATGTATATATGTCTTATATATACATATGAAAAGCATCTAAAAGTATATATATCCCCAAATTTTACACTGGTTATATAAGTGAGATTGAATGATTTTAACTTTCTTCTTCATATATTTCTATATTGTTTGGCATTCTTTTAAATTGTGAGTACAGATTATTTTTTAAAAAGAATAAAAAACAATAAATCTACTATCACTGTAAAATAGAAATCAAATAACATAGGTCATTTAGATAATACTTTCTGATATTATGGGGCCAATCATAGCTGTAATATTTCAGGGGCTAAGGGAAGCCCAGTATGTGTTAAACATGCTACTGTGCACACAGCCTCACTCAGCTAACACATGCATTTCACAGGGAGCTATAATCACTCACCTCCGAGACGTCTACCCTCTGTCCATTCTTGTCATAGACATCACCTGTTGGTAAAGAAACAGAGTGCACACTTGACAAGGGTTTTAAAGAAAGGTTTACATTTCTTTTTATTATGCAAAATAAGTGTAGCATAAAATGTGTCATTTTAACCAATTTTTAGTGTACAGTTTAGTGGCGTTAATAACATTCACAATGTTTTGCAACAATCACCATTATATACTTCCAAAACTTTTTCAGTATCCTAAACAGAAACTCCCTACCCCTCCCTATTCCCAGCCCTGCTAACCTCTAACCTACTTTCTGCCTCAAAGAATTTGCCTATTCTAGGTTTAGATTTCGTATCAATAGAATGAGACAATATGTCCCTATTGTGTCTGGCTTATTTCACTTAGCATAACATTTTCAAGAATCATCCATGCTGTAGCATGTGTCAGAACGTCATAACTTTTTATGCCTGAGTATTCCATTCCATGGATATACTACAATTTATCCATTCATCTGTTCATGGACACATGGGTTGTTTCTATGAACACTGGCATATATCTATCTGATGAATCCCTGTTTTCATTTTTTGGGGGTATATATAGTATTCCTGGGAATGGAATTACTGAGTGATATGGTAATTTAAAGGAGGATTTTAAAAGCTTATTTCCTCTAATTATATCATCTTAGACTTGTAGTCAAGCTCCTTGAATCCCCTCAGGCCACCTAAACTCCTTTCCCTAGGCCAATGGTAAGAATAATGCTGCTTGGGCCACAACTCTTCTCCTTAAGTGTGACTGAAGTGAAGCTGGAGGCTATGAGACGTCATACCTCAGAAAGCCCTTCAATCAGAAAAGCTACCTAGATGAGGTGTGAAGGCAGTGCTGGAATATTTAGGATTCTTGGCCAGTAGCTAGTACAGACAGAATGGGAGTGGAAGACAGTCGGAAGCCAAGCACAAAACACCCATGACCCCTTTCAATCTTACACAGTGTATGGTGAGGTCTTACAATGAGTAAGAAAATTAAGATCCTCTCTCAAATTATCCATCCAAAAATAAGCTTTTGGAGTTTATGCATGTGAAAACTTGTTTGTCAGGGGTAACTGAAAATATTAGAGTGCTCTAGCTTTTTTTAAATAAAAATTTAAATTTAAAATTTAAATTTTTTCTTTTCTTTTTTCTTTTTAGGACCACACCTGCGGCAAATGGAAGTTCCCAGGCTAGGGGTGGAACTGGAGTTACAGCTGCAGCCTATGCCACAGCTATAGCAACCCCAGATCCGGCACATCTTTTACATTTTTTCTTTTTTTTAATTTTTAATTTTTTTGTCTTTTTGCCTTTTCTAGGGCCGCTCCTGCGGCATATGGAAGTTCCCAGGCTAGGGGTCTAATCGGAGCTGTAGCCGCCAGCCTACACCAGAGCCACAGCAACTCGGGATCCAAGCCGCATCTGCGACCTACCCCACAGCTCATGGCAATGCTGGATCCTTAACCCACTGAGCAAGGCCAGGGATCGAACCCTCAATGTCATGGTTCCTAGTCAGATTCGTTAACCACTGCGCCACGATGGGAACTCCGATCCAGCACATCTTGACCTATGCTGCAACTTGTGGCAATGCCAGATCCTTAACCCACTAAATGAGGCCAGGAATCAAACCTGAATCCTCATGGATGCTAGTCGAATTCTTAACCTGCTAAGCCACAACGTCACTCCCTAATTTTTTAACTGAGGTGGAACTCACATAACAAACATACCATTAACCATTTTAAAATGTGCAATTCAGGGGCAACTGGAGCATTCACAATGTTTTGCAACTACCACATCTTCCTAGTTTCAAAGCTTTTTCATCATCCCAGAACATCCAACATGTTCTAGCTTTTTAGATGTGATTGCCTTCCTTAGCTAGGTAGTGCACATATATGAGGACTTAACACTATCATAAAAACAAGTTTATGCTTGATGCAGGAAATAAATGAATAACCAGCCATGGGAGACGCTGACCAAACTATGAATAAAACCTTGTGATGACTTCTTTCTGAACTGTTTATTGGTCTGAATTGGGAATCAAGAGATTAGTAGCTTTGGTAATATGCTGGTTGTGCTATCTGATTTAATGTGAGAGTAACTGACATTCTTAAGACATTGGGAATTCCTTGAGGACAGAAATTAAGTCTTACACATCTTTGTATTTCCAATGTCTAGCACAACAGATTGCAGCTTTGTGGCTAGAACCTAATGGGCTAAGTGATCTTTGCTTTGTGAACAGAGAAGGTTTTGAGAATAAGAAGTAAATGTGAATTTAGAGGCATATATGTAGATTTGGAGATAGATTATTCTTTAAAATTTTTTTTCTTAAGGTATAGTTGGTTAACAATGTTGTGCCAATTTGATCCAAAAGAGCCCTGGATGCTAGGCCAAGGAGTTTGGGTTTTATCCTAAAAATAGTAAAGACCTTTCTAAGGAGGGAAAGGTTTAGGGTTAGGGTTAGGGTTAGAGGTTTTTAAAAACTTGATCTGGTCATAGAACGGTGACCTAGATTAAGGTATTGAGTGGTAATTTAGGATCAGATCCAGGGAGGAAGTACTCAGACTGACATGATTATTATTGAGGAGTTCCCATCGTGGCACAGTGGAAACAAATCTGACTAGGAACCATGAGGGTGCAGGTTCGATTCATGGCCTCGCTCAGTGGGTTAAGGATCCAGCGTTGCCATGAGCTGTGGTGTAGGTCGAAGATGAGCCTCAGATCCTGAGTTGCTGTGGCTGTGGTGTAGGCTGGCGGCTGCAGCTCCGATTAGACCCCTAGCCTGGGAACCTCCATATGCCATGAGGTGTGGCCCTAAAAAGACAAAAACAAAAGAAAACAAAACAAAAACCCCCCAAAATGAAAAAGATTATTATTGAGAACAATGCAAAGTAAAAATTTCCTAGGACTCAGGGAAAGCAGGAAGATATGCATACCATAGAATTTCCCATTAATAGAACACTTGTTGAAAATCATGATGTTCTGAGTCAAGGTCCCTGTTTTGTCGGAGAACACATATGTGACCTGGCCGAGCTCCTCATTCAGAGTGGTGGTGCGAGCCCGTGCTGGAGTGTTCTTTGGTTCGTAAAACATCTTCTGATCCCAGTTGATATAAAAACTGTTGCCCAATCTTATTATCTCAACACTAAGGAGAAAGCAAGAAAAGAAGGGTCCTGGGTCAGAACAGGGCAAACAAATTAATCATTCTGGTTTCCTTCTTGCCAGTCCTGTGGTGGAACAGAAAGTTAGAATATCTTCCTTGGAACCTACAGTCTTGGACAACACTTCCTACCAGCCAACCCACTGTAATTCTGACTTTGACTATTATCCATTCAAGGCTTTACTTGATTACCAGATATATTTCACGAACTGTGCTGAGGCATACTCCTCCCTTTACACTCTTTCTTCCAAAAAGTTTGAAATTCTGCAATAATGCAAGGCCTGACCGAGTTAAGAATTAATTTATAGAGGGCTGCCTAGGCTTAATTAGAGGATTATTGCTGCTGTCATGTAAATCTGTTGGTGAGCAAGAAAGAGAAACTTGAAACAGCACTTCTTTGTTTCTGAAGAGGAAGGGAAAGATCTATGAGACTCAGAAACAGCTTACAGGAACTGACACTGATACATTTCTAGGCAGACCCAGCATCCCTGTGGGTAGCATTTCCCCATAATAGTCTCCTCCCCATTTTAACTGAATTTTCCCACTTGCCTTTACCACATTCCTCTTCTTTTCCAAATATCATGCATTATAGATTCTTTATGGTTAATAAAACATCTTCACTTTAGAACAGTGAAGACTTTTAAGCAGCCTCCTTCTTATCACCATTCATATTTAGTGTATGTTTGTTTATTAGACTGCTTCATTAGTAATCCCTGTCTGCAACAGCTGCCTTGAGTGACATGGATTTTTTTTGTTTGAGGTGAGGGAGGAAGTACTCAGACTGACATAATTGACTTTATTAGTCTTCATGTTTTGAGTATTGACCCCTCCCTTCCTTAACCATACTAGTCACCATAGCAACCTCTCTAAACCCAGACATTTAATCACATTATTTCTCTCCTTAGAAAGGTCTTTGCTATTTTTAGGATAAAACCCAAACTCCTTGGCCTAGCATCCAGGGCTCTTCTGGATCTGATCCTAAATTACCACTCAATACCTTAATCTAGGTCACCGTTCTATGACCAGATCAAGTTTTTAAAAACCTCTAACCCTAACCCTAACCCTAAACCTTTCCCTCCTTAGAAAGGTCTTTACTATTTTTAGGATAAAACCCAAACTCCTTGGCCTAGCATCCAGGGCTCTTTTGGATCTGATCCTAAATTACCACTCAATACCTTAATCTGGTCACCATTCTATGACCAGATCAAGCTTTTAAAAACCTCCAAAACTTTGTATAGCTGTTTTTCTTTTTTTCTTTCTTTCTTTCTTTTTGTCTTTTTAGGGCTGCACACGCGGCACATGGAAGTTCCCAGGCTAGGGGTCTCATTGGAGCTGTAGCTGCCGACCTACACCACAGCCACAGCAATGCCAGATCCAAGCTGCATCTACAACTTACACCAAAGCTCATGACAATGCTGGATCTTTAACCTACTGAGTGAGGCCAGGGATCAAACCCGCAACTTCATGGTTCCTAGTTGGATTCTTTTCTGCTGTGCATGATGGGAACTCCTATGCTGGTTTTTCTGCTTACAGTATTCTTTTCTCCCACTTTCTGCTTGATAAACTCTACTCTTTTCTCAAATATCAGTTTGATTATTACCATTTCTGTAAATCCCTAAGCTTCTCCAGGCAGACCCAACACACTTCTTTTCTAGGCTCCCATAACATTCATATATATATTTCTATTACATTATTGTTATTATTTGTCTTTTTAGGGCTGCACCCGCAGCATAGGGAGGTTCCCAGGCTAGGGGTCGAATAGGAGCTATAGCTGACAGCCTACACCACAACCACAGCAATGTGGGATCTGAGACACATCTGCGACCTGCACCACAGCTCATGGCAACACTGGATCCTTAACCCACTGAGCGAGGTCAGGGATTGAATCTGTGTCCATATGGATGCTGGTCAGACTTGTTTCTGCTGAGCTACGATGGGAACTCCTATTACATCATTTTTCTTTTTTTTTTTTTTTCTGTTTTGTTTTGTTTTGTCTTTTTTGCCATTTCTTGGGCCACTCCCGCGGCATATGGAGGTTCCCAGGCTAGGGGTCTGATCGGAGCTATAGCCGCCGGACTACACCAGAGCCACAGCAATGCGGAATCCGAGCCGAGGTTGCAACATACACCACAGCTCACAGCAATGCCAGATCTTTAACCCACTGAGCAAGGCCAGGGACCGAACTCGCAACCTCATGGTTCCTAGTTGGATTCATTAACCACTGAGCCACGACAGGAACTCCTATTACATCATTTTTCGTACTGTAGCATAATTATTTACATAGATATCTGTTTCCATGGCTATGTTTTAAGCTTATCTAGAAGAAAGGCTGTCTTATTATTCATGATTTTTTTCTCTGGGACCTAATATAGTACTTGGCACATAGTAGGTGTTCAATAAATATTTATTAAATTAGGAAGATAATTTAGTTATACAGGATGCTTTGGGGGTTGGGATGCCACAAGTGTAGGATGCAAAAAAATGTGTTTGGGCACATATGTGAAAGGGAATGCTGAGAATAGAAAAGGAGATTAGAGTACAGTAAAGACTTATTTTACCTATACTCAGATTTTTGTCAAAGGTGTTCATGAAAAGGGGGAGGAAACATCCTTCATCTTATCTAACTTTTAGGAACCAGAACTTAAGTCACAATTACACCTATCTACCATTTGTCATACTGTTTCTGCGGGAAAATGCACTCTGAGTTCTGATTTAATTGATTTACAAATGAATGTTTGGAATCTATCTCACTGACAAACTAGGGGCTGTCTAGATTATACATTAGCATCACCAAATTTGTGTGCATTTTTTCTAATTATTTTGTGTATCTGTATGTCTTGTTTAGTCATGTACATAATAAACTATTTGAGGGCAGGGATAATTTTCTTTTTGTATAACCTACCTAGTATCTAGTACAGTATTCTGGATATGGAAAGCATTCATGCAATCTCTAAATATTTCTCAGAGTGCTTTGTTCACCAGTTACTGTTGAAAGCAAAGGGTTAAAGAGCACAGACTCTATGCTTTCTGAAAGTTCACACTTTAGTTGGGGAATTAAGTAGGAAGTATGAAGTCAGGTCCTCCCTCTGTGATCAAAAAAGCCTACCTGGAGTTCCTGGTGTGGTGCAGCGGAAATGAATCTGACTAGGAACCATGAGGTTGCGGGTTCGATCCCTGACCTCGCTCAGTGGGTTAAGGATCTGGCGTTGCCGTGAGCTGTGGTGTAGGTTGCAGATGAGGCTTGGATCCCCAGTTGCTGTGGCTCTGGCGTAGGCTGGTGGCTGCAGCTCCAATTAGACCCATAGCCTAAAAAGCAAGCCAAAAAAAAAAAAAACAAAAAAACAAACAAAAAAAAACACCCCCCAAAAACAAAGCCTACCTGACGTAGAGGGAAATGGGCACCATGGTGTTGAGGATAATGAAGTAAGACCAGAATATGAGAGTGGCAGAGACAACTGAGGAAGAGACATATTCTTTCCATGGCAGAAAATCCTGGAAGTAGTAGCCTTTCTTATTCTCCCAAATGCAATGTCCAATGGCTAGGATAAAACACATGCTGCCTAAAAACAGGAAAATCTAGAAATCAAAAAAAGAATTAAATTAATATTTCATCCAAGACACTGCATCACTTCTACTGTTTGGAGTCTGATCTCTCAACAAAGCTTCTCTCTTTTCTTGGAGAGCAGGGGTCCCTGAAGCTCAGAGACTGTACAGTAGTACACAGGACAGAAAAGAAAGCCCACAGGAGCCATCCTTGGGATTTGGACAGGAGATAATAGTAACTAAAATATGTCAAATATTTATTAAGTGCCAGGGACTGTGTTAAGTACTTTACATATATTAATTTAATATTTATAACATTCCTCTTTTAATAATAGAAAAAGAACTTGATATTAAGACTGGAAAAGTAATTTGCCTAGTCACTTAGCTACTAACTAGGAGAGACAAGTTTTGAACCAGTTCTAGAACCCAAGCACTTGATTACTCCCTTACGGAACTGAGGGGCTACTTTAACAAAAATCTAAAATGTGTGGCATTGGCTTAGCTGTTTAGGGTGGGTGGGTGGTAAGGAAACTGATATAAAAGGCTGACAATATGGCAATCAGGTTAACAGTAAAGAATTTCGTAAAACTGGAAGATGGACCATGTGCCTTGAGCCTAGAGCTCTAAGGCAAGTGGTTGGAAAGAATTAGAATATTAATGTGTTTGTTAACTCTGACAAAAGAAAGAGTTGAATTAGGGGAATAACTGGCCAATTTACAAGCAGAAATGAAAAGGAACAGAGTGAAACAGGCTATCAAAGGACTGGAAAAGTCTATTACTTTTAGATACAAAAGAGGAAAAAAAAAGATAAGATTGAGATCTTAAGCAAACAAGGTCCAATATTTATTTGCGAATGAATAAAGTGAATCAGCCTGGAGACAATGTTCAGATTAAGTACCTTCTAACCCAAATAAGATTATTGTTCCAGATAACTTCAATTTTTTTTTTTTTTTGCCATTAAATTGAGAGAGAAGGTCATGGAGGAGTAAAGGATGCAAAGAGATAAGACAAATTTGAGACCTATGTTTGGAAAAGAACGTGGGGAAGAAAGGGTAATACTCCCAAGTTGTTTTTTTTTTTTTTTTTTTTTTTAACAAGGCTAGCATTTCTCTAGTGTCAAAGCCAGAAAAGGACAGTACAAGAAAAGAAAACCACAGGCCAATATTCCTATGAATATACATGCAAAACTTCCTAATAGCAAACCAAATTCAACAGCATTATTAAAAGGATCATACACCATAATCGAGTGGAATTTAGACATTAATGAAAGGAAATGAGGACAAATAAGTGGAAATATATCCAGTGTTCACAGATTGGAAGAGTTAGCATTGTTAAAATGTCCATACTACCCAAACTATCTACAGATTCAATGCAATCCCTATCAAGATTCCAGTGGTGTTTTAACAGAAATAGAAAAAAAAAATCCTAAAACGTCTATGTAACTACAAAGGACCACAAATAACCAAAGCAATCTTGAGAAAGAAGTAGGGTGGATGCTACTGATTCCTGATTCCAAATCATATTACAAAGCTATAGTAATCAAAACAGTATGAAAAAGCAGAATGGTACTGGCATAAAAACAGACATACAGACAAATGGAACAGAATCGAGAGCCCAGAAATAAACTCATGCACAAAGAGTCAGCAAATGCTTGACAATGGAGGCAAAATGGTATTAAGAAAACTGGATATTCACATGTAAAAGTATGAATCTGGACCCCTATCTTATACCACTCACAAAAATTAACTTAAAATGAATTAAAGACTTAAATGTAAGACCTGACACCATAAAAACTAGAAAAACTCATAGAAGAAAACAAAGAGAAAAAGTCCTTTGACATCAGTCTTGGCAATGATTTTTTGGCTATGATACCAAAGCACAAGCAACAAAAGCAGAAATGAACAAGGGGGATTATATCAAACTAAAAAGTTTCTGTATGGCAACATAAACAAAATAAAAAGGCAGTCTATAAAATAGGAGAAGATATCTGCAAACCACATATCTGATAAGGAGTTAACATCCAAATATATAAGTAACTCAAAAACTCAATATCAAAAAACCAAATAATTCACTTAAAAAATAAGCAAAGGTCCTGACAGCCATCTTCCCAAAGAAGATATTCAAATGGCCAATAGGTACATGAAAAGATACTCAACATCACAAATCATTATGTGGTATGTTGGTGGGTACAGCCACTTGGCAAAACAGTATGGAGGCTCCTCAGAAAATTAAAAATAGAACTATCATATGATAAACTTCTTGGTATATATCCAAAGGAAATCAAATCATCTTGAAGAGATATCTGCAGCCCCATGTTCACTGCAGCACTATTACAACAGCCAAAATATGGAAACAACCTAAGTATTGACAGATGAGTGGATAAAGAAAATGTGATACACACACACTATAATGCAATATTATTTAGCTATAAAAGAAGGAAATCTTGTCATTTATGACAACATGGATCAACTTTGAGGTCATTACACTAAGTGAAATTAGTCATATGGAGGAAGACAAATACTGTATGATCTCACTTATATGTGGAATCTAAAAAAACTAAACTCATAAAAACAGAGCAGATTGGTGGTTTCCAAGGGCTAGATGTGGGTGAGGGAGAATGTGTGAAGATGGTACAAACTTGCAGTTATAAGATGAATCAGTGTTGGGGATCTAATGTACTGCATGGTGACTACAGTCAACAATCTTGTGTATTTAAAGATGCTAAGAGAATAGATCTTAAAAGCTCTTACAGGAGTTCCCGTAGTGGCGCAGTGGTTAACGAATCTGACTAGGAACCATGAGGTTGCGGGTTCGGTCTCTGCCCTTGCTCAGTGGGTTAACGATTCGGCGTTGCTGTGAGCTGTGGTGTAGGTTGCATACACGGCTCGGATCCCACGTTGCTGTGGCTCTGGCGTAGGCCGGTGGCTACAGCTCCGATTCAACCCCTAGCCTGGGAACCTCCATATGCTGCGGGAACGGCCCAAGAAATAGCAAAAAGACAAAAAAAAAAAAAAAAAAAGTTCTTACAAAGTTTAACTTATGAGGTGATAGGTTAATGAACCTTATTGTGGTAATAATTTCACAATATTTATCAAACCATTTTGTGATATATCTTAAACTTATACAATGTTATATGTCAATTACAGCTTATCAAAACTGGGAAAAACGTAAAAAAGAATTTTATATAAATCAAATCATATAGCATATAGTCTTTGACTTCTTTCACTCAGCATAATTATTTTGGGATTCATCCACGTTTTTGCATCTACCAATTGCTCATTTCTTTCTATTGCTGAGTAGTATTCCATTATATGAATACTTCAAAATTTGTTTACTAATTTATCTTTTATTGTGTATTTGGATTGTTTCTAGTTTTTAGCTGCTTACAAAGCTGCACTGAACATATTGTACAAGACTTTGCATGTATATAGGCTTTCATTTCCTTTCTAAATACCTAGGAATGGAATTGCTGGGTCCTACAGTAAATTTATATTTAACTCTAAGAAACAACCATATGCTTTCCAAAGTGGTTGTACAATTTTATGTTCCATCAGCATAATATACCCACATACCTCTAGAGAAGACATGTATGATGTTACTGTGAATCATTTCCAGTCTACTCAGTGGTCTTCAAACTTGTGTTCTTTGTCACGGTATGAATTGTTCAAAGCAACGCATCCCACTGCTAGAAGACTGGAAATCTCATATTTGAGTCACTGATAGAAAGTCTTTGAAGATAGGAGTATGAAGGCAGGAGGAACAGGTCTAATTGAGACCATTCTCAGAAAATGAGATTAAAAAAACCCTCTTATTATGAAAAATTTCAAACACATATTAAGATATATAAATACTACAAGGAACCCTTATGTACCCATTACCCAGATTCACCAATTACCAGTTCATGGCCAGTTTTATTTTATCCCAAACCACCTCTTCCTCTGTCCTCTCTTTTGTTTAAGCAAATTTCTTACACTATATAATTTGATTTGTATACAGATAAAATTATATATATAGTTTAATATATATCTTTAAATGACCTTATTGAAACAGTACCTTATCACTTAAAAAGTTAATACTAAATCCTTAATATCATTCAAAATTTGAGATTTGAGAGTTGAATGAGAGATGGAGTAGAATGAAACAGGTGAATTGAGATAAAAGAATAAAATGTGCTGTTATTCCTAGCCTAATGCAGATTCACACTGAGTAGTTCAGCTCTTTGTGATGAAGGTCTCTCTGGGGCCATAAACCCTTCTTAATCTTACTCCTACTTGCTCAGTGAGTCGTATGATAGTAAGGCTTATCCTCACAGTCCAGTTCCAATTGCAATGATTAGTTCCAATGGCCCGGTATTCCTTTTTGGATCATCTATGTGGCCAATATTAAATCTCTAACCATATTCCTCTGCCTGTCAATTCACTAGGCCCTATATTCTATTAGCTTCAGTGGGAAAAAGTGGGGGAGGTAAAACAGTTATAATAAATTTTTATTTTTCCCTTCCCTTCCCTGAGCGAGGCCAGGGATCGAACCATCATCCTCACAGACACTATGTCCGGTTCTTAAACTGCTGGGCCACAATGGAAACTCCTATTTTATTTATTAAAAAAATTTTTTTTTTCTTTTTTGGCCACACCCATCCATATGGAAGTTCCTGGCTCAGGAATCAAATCCACATGACAGCTTCAGCTTATGCCACAGCTACAGCAAGACAGGATTCCTAAACCAATTCGCCACAGTGGGAACTACTATTTATTTATAAATATAAATTTATTTATAATTTATTTATTTATTATAAATATTAGAATAATCTGAAACCCTCTGAAGCTATGAGAGAAAATTACAGAGTAACCTTCAATACCCCTCCTGCTCCATTCCTATTGCCTGAAAAACTGAGAATCCCCATCATTTCCAGTGCTATGCCCTCCCTCCACTGTCAGACTATGAATCCTCCAGCCAGCTCTTTCCATTTGGACTGAACCAGCAGAAAGGAAATCAGCTCTGTCAGACCCACCCTAGAGAGCACAGCTTCCTCATCAGAAAGGCCTGCAGGGGTAGGACACAGCTCATTCTGAGGGATCTTCCTGCCATCCTGAGGCTTTCCAAACCCTTGCATATGTTCCATGGTTCTTAAGGCACATTCATATTGTAATGGAGTTTATTGGTCCTTAGTTTCTAAAGCTTTACTCTGCTTTCTTTCTATAGGAAGGAAGAAACAAATTGGTTGTTGCTACAAATCCCAGATGTTACTTGCTTATTATAAGAACTAGTCAGACCCAAGAAGAGCAGATAACCTTGCACTTAGCAAATATATACTCAATTTTGTTACTCTTGACAAAAACTGAGAACCAAGGCCACTGCTGTCACAACTGAGCTCCCAGGCTTCAGAGGCAGTCTGTAAAAAGAGTACTCCATGATTCTTTAGCCCTTCACATCTTTTTCACTATGTCTTACCCCAGAAGTATATCCTAGATTTCTGGCATCATTCAAATTTCAAATACTCTGCTTTTCTGCCCCACAAATATAGTCCTACTGAACAGACTAGGGCTTCCAAAGCATTATCACTGTGAGCTCTGGTCACTGAGGAAAGGGAGGGGATCAAATTCAAGCTCAGCTGTGGGTTCATCAGGAAGGAGCTTTGCTAAACACGCTTCCTGTGTCTGCCAGATTTCCCCCTAAGCATCATTTCCAAAAACGGAAAAAAAAATAAAGTGTTTAAATCAGGAAGGATTTCTGCTTCAGCTTGAAGAAATGAGGGTGTGTTATATCTAACTTCATTGACAATGTCTTGGCAAAAATACCACATAAACAAAACTGCTGAACTGATAAGAATCCAGCTAATTCAAGAACATTCCTTCATTTAATAACCACTCAAAAGATATTTCCTGAGAACTATTTTGTGCAAGGCACTCCCAAGAATGGAGAAATGAATATGACATAATATATACCTTAGAGGCTCATAACTTGGTAGCTCAGGTATTAGTATATTTTTTCACTAACTCAAATAATAATGAAGCTCCTATTATGTGTCAGACATAATTCTAGAGACTAGGGTACAGTGGTGATAAAAGACAATGTTTTTATTTTCAGAGTTTATAATCCTGTGGAGACAAGTGGAAAACAGATAAATTAAGAAATGGAAAAATACAATTTAATTATTGCTAAGTGCTGAGAGGAAAATAAAACAAGCTAATAGAATAAAGAAGGTCTTGGTGGAGATGGCTACTTTAGATAGGGTGGCAGATTAAGGTTTCTCCGAAAAGGTAACACTGAATAATGAAAAATAAGCAGACTATGCAGAGGCCTGGGCAGACACTGTGAGCAAGGGTAAAGGTCCTATGATAGGAAGAAGTTTGCTTTCTTACTTAATTTGTAGTTTGCCAGGCTATAGATTTCTAGATCAAAATAATTTTCAGTTCTTTGGTGGCCTAGAGATTAAGAATTCAGCAAGGAGGAGTTCCAGTCCTGGCTCAGTGGAAATGAATCTGACTGGGATCCTAACAACACAGGCTTGATCCCTAGCCTTGCTTAGTGGGTTAAGGATCTGACATTGACATGAGCTGTGGTGTAGGTTGCAGATGCAACGCAGATTGGGTGTTGCTGTGGCTGTGGTGTAGGCCAGTCACTGCAGCTCTGATTTGACCCCTAGCCTGGGAACATCCATATGCCTTGGGTGCAGCCCTAAAAAGCAAAAAAAAAAACAAAAAACAAAAAAAAAACAAACAAACCAAAACAAAAAACCATTCAGCAAGGATTCGCATTGTCACTGCTGTATCTTAGGTTTGCTCTCTGGCCAAGGAATTTTCTTATGCTGAGGGCTCAGCCAAAGAAAAGACATTTTTTTTTTTTTCATTAAGAACTTTGAAAGTATGACTCTACTGGTTTCTAGGACCCAGTAGTGTTGGCAAGAAAGGTGATGACAATCTAATTCTCATTTTTTTGTTGACAACTTATTCTTATCCTTTTGAAAAATCTGAGGGACTTACATATACCCTTGGAGTTCTAAAATTTCATGATGCTGGTTTATCTCATGGTAGTTTTGATTTGTATTTCTCTAGTAATCAGTGATGTGGAGCATTTTTTCATGTGCTCATTGGCCATCTGTACATCTTCCTTGGAGAAATGTCTATTCAGATCTTTTGCCTATTTTTCAATTAGTTTGTTGGCTTTTTTGCTGTTGAGTTGTGTGAATTGCTTGTATATTCTAGAGATTAAGCCCTTGTCCATTGCATCATTTGAAACTATTTTCTCCCATTCTGTAAGTTGTCTTTTTGTTTACTTTTTTATTTCCTTTTGCTATGCAAAAGCTTGTCAGTTTGATTAGGTTCCATTGGGTCATTTTTGCTTTTATTTCTGTTGCTTTGGGAGACTGACCTGAGAAAACATTTAAGGTTGATGTCAGAGAATGTTTTGCCTATATTCTCTTCCAGGAGTTTGATGGTGTCTTGTCTTATATTTAAGTCTTTAAGCCATTTTGAGTTTATTTTCGTGCATGGTGTGAAGGTGTGTTCTAGTTTCACTGATTTGCATGCAGCTGTCCAAGTTTCCCAGCAATGCTTGCTGAAAAGAGTGTTTTTTTCTCATTTTATGTTCTTGCCTACTTTGTCGCAAATTAATTGACCGTAGGTGTCTGGGTTTATTTCTGGGTTCTCTATTCTGTTCCATTGGTCTGTCTGTCTGTTTTGGTACCATTGCCACACTGCCTTGATGACTGTGGCTTTGTAGTATTGCCTGAAGTCTGGGAGAGTTATGCCTCCTGCTTGGTTTTTGTTCCTCAGGATTGCTTTGGCAATTCTGGGTCTTTTGTGGTTCCGTATAAATTTTTGGATTGTTTGTTCTAGTTCTGTGAGAAATGTCATGGGTAATTTGATAGGGATTGCACTGAATCTACAGGTTGCTTTGGGTAGTATGGCCATTTTTTACAATATTCATTTTTCCAACCCAGGAGCATGGAATATCTTTCCATTTCTTCACATCTTCTTTAATTTCCTTGATTAACGTTTTATAGTTCTCAGCATCTAAGTCTTTCACCTCCTTGGTCAGGTGTGTTCCCAGGTATTTGATTTTTTGGGGTGCAATTTTAAAAGGTATTGCATTTTTGTATTCCTTTTCTAATATTTCATTGTTAGTATACAGAAATGCAACTGATTTCTGAATATTAATCTTCTATCCTGCTACTTTGCTGAATTTGTTGATCAGTTCAAGTAGTTTTTGGATTGAGTCTTTAGGGTATTTCTATGTATAGCATCATGTCATCTGCATACAGTGACAGTTTTACCTCTTCTCTTCCTATTTGGATGCATTTTATTTCTTTTGTTTGTCTGACTGCTGTGGCTAGGACTTCCAGTACTATGTTGAATAACAATAGTGAGAGTGGGCATCCTTGTCTTGTTCCAGATTTTAGTGGGAAGGCTTTCACCTTTTCTCCATTGAGTATTATATTTGCTGTGGGTTTGTCATAATATTCCCTCTATACCCACTTGAGTAAGAGTTTTGATCATGAATGGATATTGGACTTTGTTAAGTGCTTTTTCTGCATCTATTGAGATGATCATGTGGTTTTTGACTTTTCATTTGTTAATGTGGTGTATGACATTGATTGATTTGCATATGCTGAAATATCCTCATGCACCTGGGATGAATCCCACCTGGTTGTGGCATATGATTTTTTTTTTATGTTGTTGGATTTGGTTGGCTAAAGTTTTGTTGAGAATTTTTGCGTCTATATTCATCAAAGATATTGGCCTATAGTTTTCTGTTTTGGTGGTATCTTTGTCTGGTTTTGGAATTAGGGTGATGGTGGCATCATAGAACGTCTTTGGGAGTGTTCCTTCTTTTTTGTGTGTGTGTCTTTTTTTGCCATTACTTGGGCCGCTCTCGTGGCATATGGAGGTTCCCAGGCTAGGGGTCCAATCGGAGCTGTAGCCACCAGCCTACACCAGAGCCACAGCAACGCGGGATCTGAGCCGCATCTGCGACCTACACCACAGCTCACGGCAACGCCGGATCCTTAACCCACTGAGCAAGGGCAGGGACCGAACCCGCAACCTCATGGTTCCTAGTCGGATTCGTTAACCACTAAGCCACGACAGGAGCTCCCGGAGTGTTCCTTCTTATTCAACCTTTTGAAAGTTTAAGGAGGATGGGTATAAGTTCCTCTTTGTATGTTTGGTAGAATTTGCCTGTGAAGCCACCTGGTCCTGGACTTTTATTTGTAGGGAGTGTTCTTATGACATATTCAATTTCATTTCTAGTGACCCGTCTGTTCGGTTGATCTATTTCTTCTTTATTCAGTTTTGGCAGACTGTAAGTCTCTAAAAGGTTATCCATTTCTTCTGGGTTGTCAAATTTGTTAGCATACAACTGTTCATAGTATTCTCTCATAGTTTTTTGTATTTCTGTAGTATCTATTGTGACTTCTCCTTTTTCATTTCTTATTTTATTTGGGTTTTTTCTCTCCTCTTCTTGGTGATTCTAGCCAGAGGTTTGTCAACATGAGATACCACCTCACACCAGTCAGAATGACCATCGTTAATAAGTCCACAAATAACAAATGCTGGAGAGGGTGTGGAGAAAAATGAATCCTCCTGCACTGTTAGTGGGAATGTAAGCTGATACAACCACTATGGAGAACAGTATGGAGGTACCTGAGAAAACTATACATAGAACTACCATATGACCCAGCCATCCTGCTCTTGGGCATATATCCAGACAAAACTTTCCTTAAAAAAGACACATGCACCCACACATTCATTGCAGCACTATTCACAATAGCCAAGACATGGAAACAACCCAAATGTCCATCATCAGATGACTGGATTAAGAAGATGTGGTATATATACACAATGGAATACTACTCAGCCATAAAAAATGAAATAATGCCATTTGCAGCAACATGGATGGAACTAGAGACTCTCATCCTGAGTGAAGTAAGTCAGAAAGAGAAAGACAAATACCATATGATATCACTTACATCTGGAATCTAATATATGGCACAAACAAACCTTTCCACACAAAAGAAAATCATGGACTTGGACAACAGACTTGTGATTGCCAAGGGGGAGGCAGAGGGAGAGGGAGTGGGTTGGACTGGGAGCTTGGGGTTAACAGATGCAGACTATTGCCTTTGGAATGGATAAGCAATGAGATCCTGCTGTGTAGCACTGGGAACTATGTCTAGTCACTTGTGATGGAACATGATAATGTGAGAAAAAAGAATGTATACAAGTATGTGTAACTGGGTCGCCATGTTGTACAGTAGGAAAAAAAATAATAACGTATTTAGGGAAATAAAAAAATGAAATAAAATTTCATGATGCTTAATGGGTGTTCTAAATCTGAAACACATTGTTCTTCAATTCTAGGAAATATTCTTCTAATATTTCTTTGACAAGATTGTCTCCTCATTTTCTCTTTTTTGGCTGCCCCTGTGGCATGCAGAAGTTCCAGGACCAGGGATCAAACCCAAGCCACAGCAGTCATGGTGTCAGATCCTTAACCCATTGAACCACCAGGGAACTCCCCTCATTTTCTCCTTCTGATACTCCTAGGAGATGAACTGGGGGCTCTTGGTTTGACCCTTCATTAAAAAAAGAATTTATCTCTTTGACTTTTGGTTTTATAGTCTAGCAGTGTTCTCTGACTCTTTATTTCATCCCTTCTATTGTTTGTTTGTTTGTTTTTAGCTCTTCTATTGGTTTTTCTTTTTCTTTTTGGTCTTTTTGCCTTTTCTAGGGCCACTCCCGTGGCACATGGAGATTCCCAGGCTAGGGGTCTAATTGGAGCTGTAGCCACCGGCCTACACCAGAGCCACAGCAGTGCGGGATCCGAGCTGCATCTGCAACTTACACCACAGCTCATGGCAATGCCAGATCCTTAACCCACTGAGCAAGGCCAGGGATCGAACCAGCAACCTCATGGTTCCTAGTTGGATTCGTTAACCACTGAGCCATGATGGGAACTCCTCTATTGGTTTTTAATTTCAGTAATTTTTACTCTCCAAAATTCTTTTTGTTGTTCTTTGATTGACTTTTTAATTTTTTCATTGAAATTTTTTTAGCCTATTCTTATTTTATTTAGGCAATTGCTTCTCTAAGAACAGTAGTAAAATTTGTTTAAAAGTTTTTCCTTTCCTCTTCTCTGAATTATAATCTGTTTATTCCAGTGTCAGTTTATTCTATCCGTTCATTCTCATCCTCCACTTTTGGGCTCCTGGTTACCCTACAATCCACTTAAAAACATTATTAAATAGTAGTTTGATTATTACAGGTTGGAAACTTCTAGTGTATACTCAAGCAAAAGAAGAGAATAAACTATGAAAGATATGGAAGCCAGGAAACATGAAGGTTTTATTAAAGTGGTCATGAGTAAAACTGGCTATGAGAAAAAAAAAAAGTGTCAATTTCTAAAGCAAGGTCCTTAATCCATTCTGGTACCAAAATCAAAGTATCAAAGCCTCAACAAACTGTGACTGTCCTCTACAGCAGAGGTATAAGTTTGAGATTCTCTTGTCAATGAGTTCTTTTGTTTTTTGCTTCAGACATTAATATGTGAAGTCCTAAAAACTACTGAATCTTTCAAACAACTTAATTCCAAGTTGGAAATACTGGCCAGTGTTGTGGAAGGGAAAGAGGTATACCTATTTGTAAAGAAACAGAAAAAAGTCTTTAACTTACCCAGAGCACAAGGACATTCATGAGATGGTCTATGTGTGTCCGTTTAAAGGTGGACTTTCCACTGTTCTGCATTAATTTGGTGTCTGGCCCTAAGTGAAACAAGGAGACATCACCACTTAGAATCAGTGGAGTTCCCATCATGATGCAGTGGTAACGTATCTGACTAGTATCCACGAGGACTTGGGTTTGATCCCTGGCCTCACTCAGTGGGTTAAGGATCTGGTGTTGCTGTGAGCTGTGGTGTAGGTTGCACAAGCTTCTCTCTTAAAACCATCTGATCTATTTAGCTTAGAAGAGGGATTTTCTGATAAGTAGATCTGCATCTTCTTGAGCAATGAGGAAACCCATTGCTTCACCAGGCTCCATTTAAAGTTTCTAATTAGGAAAGGGAGAAAGGAAAAGGCAATGGTAGTGATTTCTTCTGAGGAAGCCTGGGAGCTGAGACTTTTCTGGAGCAGAGAGGCAAAGACTCTGTATTTCTTCATGAGAGTGCAGACAGTAAATAGAAACAAAGAGCTTTTAATGGTTACTGGGACTAGAGTTGGAAATTATTGACCAAGAGATATGGCTACAGAGAAAACAGAAGAGGTTTAAAAGAAAATATAAATAACAATTTCTCTGGTCTTTTATCATCTGATTATTGTTCTTACATCTACTCTAATGAAGGAATTTCACCCATGTTTGCTATTTGTAAGATGGAACTTCTCTGATACGTAGGAAAACACTGAAAATGCAAGGTATAAGCCATGCCACTCTTTCCTCTTAAAGTGTTCCTTGAAGGGCTTGAAGTCATGAGAAGTTTGGCTCAAGCCTGCAAGCTACAAAGGGAAGAATCTTCCAAGGCTCTTTTTTTTTTTTTTTTTTTTTTTTTTTTTTTGTCTTTTTGCTATTTCTTGGGCCGCTCCCGCGGCATATGGAGGTTCCCAGGCTAGGGGTCGAATCGGAGCTGTAGCCACCGGCCTACGCCAGAGCCACAGCAACGCGGGATCCGAGCCGCGTCTGCAACCTACACCACAGCTCACGGCAACGCCGGATCGTCAACCCACTGAGCAAGGGCAGGGACCGAACCCGCAACCTCGTGGTTCCTAGTCGGATTCGTTAACCACTGCGCCATGACGGGAACTCCCCAAGGCTCTTTAGAAAAACTTACAGTGGGAAAAAAAAAAAAAAAAAAAGAAAAACTGACCATACCCCAGGTTTCAAGAAGAATGTGGGGATCATGACAGAACTTAGATATCATGTAGCAGGAACAGCAACTTAAGTGCCTTGGGATGCACTTAGGTGACATCAATTCTCCTTTGCTCTGAGTTTCCCAAGGCCCCCCAGATTTTTCACTACCATGTAACCAACTAAGACTCAGAGGAAAATCTTTTTTTTTTTTTTTTTTTTTTTTTGTCTTTTTAGAGCCACACTTGAGGCATATTCGAGTTCCCAGGCTAGGGGTTGAATCAGAGCTGTATCCGCTGGCCTACACCACAGCCACAGCCACACCAGATTCTTTACCCACTGAGTGACGCCATGGATCGAACCTGTATCCTCATGGATACTAGTCAGATTGGTTTCCACTGAGCCACGACAGAAGCTCCCCAGAGGAAAATCTTAACAAAACTTGGGCTGGCTGTCAACTTCACTGCTACTGCTTTAGGGAAAAAAAACTTTTGCTTGAAAAAATGAACTTTTGTAATCTGTAGCAGTTTGTGGGGTTAGCTGCTGAAGTACGGTGAAGAAACTAAGCCTACTTCAAATCTTTTCAGTTTGGGACTGGTCAGCCTACAAGCTGCCACTAGAGATTAAGAACCAATGAGGAAAGTCCCAACAAGGCCCCCCTGGACTCTTAAGCTTCTCTCTAGGGCTTGGATCTCATTATTTCCCACAGAAGTGAGGCATCTAGGATCCCCATGTCTAGGGGTGACTTCTCTAGGAGGGGAGTTGAGTAGTATTCACTGTGGAAAATCTTCCTCAATGCTGTCTTCAGTGTCCTATCTCCTTACTGTGGTGGTTGTCATCAATGCCCACTGTCACTGAGGGCATAGGATAGCACAGAAGCTTCATTTTCCTGCATCATATCATAACCCAAGAAAATCCCTCACTAAATGTAAGGGTTTTTCGTTCTAGCTGCCATCTCAAGATGGGCCACTACTAATGAGCCACATGGGCCTTTTCTCTGGCACAGATATCTCACATTGTATTTTATATTCTCCATAATGAGCACTGTTTATTCTCTCATGAAAGTAATCCACATGTATTCTTTTCCCTTTCACATGTTTCCCTTCCATATGCTAATTCTATGTGTGTACCTTCTCTCGTGTCCAGGTACGGTTAGAAAGACTCATGAATGTTCTGTGGTCATGTTTGTTGTTGTTGTTGTTGTTGTTTTCCCCCATTAAAAAAAAATTAAAGTATATTTGACTCACAATGTTGTGCCAATTTCTGCTGCAGAGCAAAGTGCCCCAGTGCTCTGTGGTCTTGGAATACAAAGTCTTCCTCTAACAAAGGCAGGGCTGGTAGCTCATTATTTGGAAAAAAATTTCTTAAATCATCCATCCATCTATCCATCTACCTGCCTCCCTTTCTACCTGTCTCAAAGCCATAGTATTCTGATATATATATATCTAAGCACCATATCTATATCCTGAAAACCAAGTACCCACAACAGGGCTACAAATGGAACTTGGCAGGCTGGAGGTCTATGGCCCCAGGAAGACGTACCAGTAAAAATCACCAAGCCATAGCACCAATCTGTATTCCTGATGACACAGCCTCGGAGAATCAGCCTGTCATGGTCCAGGATGTAGTCTTCCCCCCGATAAGTCAGTACTCCTGTGAATCTGTCCAACTTGTTATTGGGAGACTCACACCTCACTTCTCCTGGAAAAAAAAAAAAAAAAAAAAAAAAAAAAAAAAAAAAAAAAAAAGAAGCAATAAGAGTCCTGACTCTGTAATCTTAATTCTTTCCTAACAGGACAGAGGAGGCTTAACAGGAAAAAGGAAAGAACATCCCTCTTTAAAAATATATACACATCCTTTTCCTATTCTCTCTTAGCCACTGTCCATTTCTCATCAGCTCCATTTAGAAAGGCAGACAGAGGTTTCTGGGCATCAGAGAAGAGTAATTCTGTGACATGGGTCATCTACACAGAGAACAACCTACATGATAACTTATCACTATCAGCACTTTCAGATCAAATAAGCTGAATCTAGAGAAATTTTAAAACTACTTAAAGCAAACCTAGTTTTTTTTCAAAATGGAATTAATTGGACTTTTTCATGATTAATAAAGTAAAATGTGAATTTTATAAAGATATATACAACATTAAAAGAAGGGAGAAAATAAAATTCACCCATTGCCTAGACATAAGTGCTATTAAAACTTTTATAGTATAGCCTTCCAAATTTTTTGTTGTTGTTGTTGTTGTTGTTGTTGTTGTTGCTATTTCTTGGGCCGCTCCTGCGGCATATGGAAGTTCCCAGGCTAGGGGTCGAATCGGAGCCGTAGCCACCGGCCTACACCAGAGCCACAGCAACGCGGGATCCGAGCCGCGTCTGCAATCTACACCACAGCTCACGGCAACGCCGGATCGTTAACCCACTGAGCAAGGGCAGGGACCGAACCCGCGACCTCATGGTTCCTAGTCGGATTCGTTAACCACTGCGCCACGACGGGAACTCCCCAAATTTTTTCTATACGTGTATTCATAAATATATCTGTTTCCAAAAAAATCTGTGTGATATATACTATGCATAGTATATTGTAATCTTTATTTATTAATGTTATATGTTAATATTTCACTTATTAATATCCTATGCAAATAAATATAAACTTGCATATTGTTTTTAGTAAGTTATATAGCATTCACTGTATGGATGTACCATATTTTATTCAACCAGACCTTTACTGATAAAAAATTGGGTTGGCAAATTTATTTCCTAGCTCACCATCAAAAGCAGACAGCAGCTTCAGGTTATCTTCCATTTCACTGGTAACTGAGATGGCCTGCTTCACTTTCAGGTTGGTTTCACTAGGGTAAAGGATGCATGGTCACCAGAGTACAGGACACATATGCAATAGCAGCACAGGTCCAATTTCTCCTACTTTAGAAAAGAGTTGTTGCCAAGACAGCCTGGGATTGAACTCTAAGAGTCGCTCCCACTGTTATCCTCTCTCAAGGATAGTACTGAGGTGGGACGGTTCTACAAGGAACCTGACTATTAGCCCTCTTGCTCCCCTCGTTTCCTGCTCTCACTCTCTGTATATCACAACTACTTTAACCTACCTATGAGATCTTGCTGGTCATATGCTCTAGAAAAGCTAAAAAAAGCATTACACAAAACAACCTGGGAGTGGTACCTGGTCCCTTCAAGAATGAGGAGCATGTCTTGGTAAGAACCTGCATATACCTCCAAGTAAAGCATACTCCCCACCTCATCCATATTTACAGAACTCATGAAGGGATCCCCATTAACCATTTGCTCCTATAGGAATGCATAGGGACAGAAGTTAAAAAGAAGCCACATTTCAAAAAGTTTGTGGACACTGAGAAGAATCATTGTAAGGATGCAGACCGATACTAAACTCTACAGGACAAGCTCTCTGAAGATAGTCTCTATCCTAAGATCTCAGTTTTTGAACATTAATGAATTTCTACCCTAAGATCTTTCTAGAACATGGTGTTTTATCAGTAATTACTTTCATCTCATCACCCCCAACCGCCACCAGAAACTTTGCAACTCTATTCTGAAATTTTACAGTTCCATTTAACATCTTTCCTACCACTCAGCATTACTGAATATAGTCAAAGTGTTTACAGTTTAGAGATGGAAAATATGGAATTTATCTGCCCAGTTTCTGCACCCAGTGGATGCTCAACTATTGCTGTCAAGAGCTCAGCCTTAGACTTGAGATCCCAAGGGTCTGGCCTCCTATCTTGTCTGGATATTTCTAGCCTCTTTCAGCACTTGAGTCTCAGCATTGTGCTCTCCCTCACTGAGAAATCACTTTAAGCTGGCTCAACTGTCTTAATGGACTATCAGGAGGGAACACTCACCCATCCAGTTCTGCTGTTTCTATATATGTCAGACTGTAGGGCTCACTGCTAGACAGTAATAGTATATCAGCCTGTGGTCAGAAAAGTCAGAGAGGATAAGGAAAGCAAGAAGGCAAACTTTTAATATTAGTGTGACAAAAGTAGTTACCTCAGGAAAAGGTGTTTATTCTAAGAATTTTACAGACATTTGGTTTACTTTCTTTTCCTTCTTTCTTTTTTTTTTTTTCTTTTTACGGCATATGGAATTTCCCAGGTTAGGAATCAAATCAGAGCTGTAGCTGCCAGGCTACTCCATGGCCACAGCATCACAGGATCCACAGAAACACCAGATTCAAGCCATATCTGCGACCTACACTGAAGCTCACAGCAAAGCTGGCTCCTTAACCCACTAAGTGAGGCCAGGGATCAAACCCAAGTCCTCATGAATACTAGTCGGATTGGTTTCCACTGAGCCACAATGGGAGCCCCTGGTTTACTTTCTTTGTACAGGATCCATCACTGCTACCACATGTCCCTTCTCCTAAAGCTAGTCATACTTTACCTGTAGCTATGGTGAGGAGTGGACAAGAACAAACTTCTTCCCATTGTAGCTATTGATCTCTGGATGCAAAATGAGGCAGGTGAAGGTCACCAGAAAAAGCAGTCACTGAAGTGTTAAAAGAGTTCCTACTCAAGCCGAAAGAGAAAAAGCCACAGCCCAAAGAGGTACTCACCGTGACAGCCTGGTTATTTTCCAGTTTTATTATATCTCCCACTTGGATATCCATCCATTTCTCTGTCACCATCCTGTAAGAAAGTGAGTTTTCACTATTCTGTAAGAAAGTGAGCTTTGAATGCCAGCATGCCTGATCTGAGACTTTCCCCACAGCCCTGTTTAGACAATTAAGACAGGAAAAAAAAAAAAAGCTTAGATGGACTCAGAGTCTAAACTGTTTCATGACACATCCTTGAGCCAACCAAAAGTAGTGTCAATTTCTCTTGACTTAAGACTATAAGAGTTTTCCAAAATTCTATAAAGTTATATTTAGACATGCATGCACATAATTATTCTTTAAGTAAAGGCAATATATATGCATGTGGTAAAAAGCAGTTCAAATAACAAAGAAGTATGTAAAAGAAAAAAGTAAAATCTCCTCTCTCCCTAGATTTTAGTTTTGTTTCCCCAAGGTAGCTGCTGTGAGTAATTTTTTGCATTTCTTTCAAGAAAATATCAACTCAAATAATCACACACAAAATATACATTTAAAAGTTACATACTAGATACATAATTTTCTGCACTTGACATTTTTTTTTTAGAAAGCTTAAGACAAATTTATTATTGCTGGAGAACAGCTTAAAGCATATGACCTGCTGTTGGCAGGTGAAGAGTATCAGCTTCTAAAGACTTAAACATAAGACATGACACCTTAAAACTCCTAGAAGAGAACACATGCAAATCATTCTTTGACATCAACTGTAAAAATGTTTCCTTAGGTCAGTCTTCCAAGGCAATAGAAATAAAAACAAAAATAAACAAATGGGACCTAATCAAACTCACCACACTTTGCAGAGCAAAGAAAACCATAAAAAATAAAGACAACCTAGAAAATGGGAGAAAATAGTTGCAAACCATGTAACTCACAAGGGCTTAATCTCCAAAATACACAAACAACTCATACAACTCAACAACAACAAACAACCCAGAAATGGGCAGAATGAAGTTCCTGTAGTGGCTCAGCAGAAACAAATCTGACTAGGATCCATGAAATCGCAGGTTCAATCCCTGGCCTCACTCAGCAGGTTAAGGATCCGGCGTTGCCCTGAGCTGTGGTGTAGACCAGCAGCTATAGCACTTTAGACCCCTAACCTGGGAATCTCAGGTGTGGCCCTAAAAAAAAAAAGAAAAGAAAAGAAAAGAAAAAGAAAAATGGACAAAAGACCTAAATAGACATTTCTCCAAAGAAAATATATGGATGGCCAGCAGGCACATGAAAAAATGCTCAACATTACTGATTATTAGATAAATACAAAAGTACAACGAGTACACCTCATGACGGTCAGAATGGCCATCATTAACAAGTCAACAAACAAATGTTGAAGAAGGTGTGGAGAAAAGGGAACATTCCCACACTGTTGGTGGGAATGTAAATTGGTACAACCGCTATGGAAAACGGTATTGGAGGTTCTTCAGAAAACTCAATATAGAACTGCCATATGATCCAGCAATCCCACTCCTGGGTATATATCCAGACAAAACTTCCATTGAAAAAGATAACATGTCCCCCTATGTTCATAGCAGCACTATTCACAATAGCCAAGACATGGAAACAACCTAAATATCTATCGACAGAGGAATGGATTAAGAACATGTGGTGATATATACAATGGAATATAACTCAGTCATAAAAAGAATGAAATAATGACATTTTCAGCAACATGGTTGCAACTAGAGATTATCATACTAAGTGAAATAAGAAAGACAAACACTATATGATATCACTTATATGTAGAATCTAAAATGTGACACAAATGAACCTATCCATAAAACAGACATAGACTCACAGACATAGAGAACAGACTTGTGGTTGCCAAGGGGGAGGGAGGAGGGAGTAAGATGGACTTGGAGTTTGGGGTTACATTTATAACGGATAAGCAATGAGGTCCTACTGTATAGCAAACAGAACTATACCCAGTCTCTTGAGCTAGACCATGATGGAAGATAATATAAGAAAGGGAATCGATGTATATATCTGTGTCACTTTGCCTTAGAGCAGAAATTGGCATAGTGAAATCAACTACACTTTAATAATAAAAAAGTGTACCTAAATATGAAGGTAAAATTGTGATAATGATGGATTGCTACTTAATTAAAGAAAATAACAAGTGTTCAGAATATTGATTTTAAGGACTAATTTCATCAAATTCTCCTTTGTTGAGTCACTAAGAAAATCTCTGAAAATTTCCTTAATAGTTCACTTAAGGTATTTAAAAATGTTATTTCATTATAATAGAATAATTCAGTATAAGCAAAAAGTCTCATGTAAATAGTAATACCTTCACTTAGCTTATGGTTCTTTATTAATTAAAGAGGGTTTTTTTGATATGGTCATGGTAAGGGAACTGACATTTTCTTGGTCAAGTGTATCTGCTGGAGTAGAGTTCCTGCCAAGTGCCAAGTGTAATAGGAGATGAGAATCAAATCATGGGGCCAATTGGAGAAGGCCTGTAAATGCCATTTTATGGATTTTGCATTTTTTTGTTTACATTATTTATTTATTTATTGCCTTTTCTTTTTTTCTTTTTCTTTCTTTTTTTTTTTTTTTTTTTTTTTTTTTTTGTCTTTTTGCCTTTCATAGGGCCGCTCCTGCGGCATATGGAGGTTCCCAGGCTACGGGTTGAATCGGAGCTGTATCCGCCGGTACGCCAGAGCCACAACAACGCAGAATCCGAGCCACATCTGCAACCTACACCACACCTCATGGCAACGCCAGATTCTTTTTTTTTTTTTTTTGGTCTTTTGTCTTTGTTGTTGTTGTTGTTGTTGTTGCTATTTCTTGGGCCGATCCCGCGGCATATGGAGGTTCCCAGGCTAGGGGTCTAATCGGAGCTACAGCAACGCGGGATCCTAGCCGCGTCTGCAACCTACACCTCAGCTCACAGCAACGCCAGATTCTTAACCCACTGAGCAAGGCCAGGGACCGAACCCGCAACCTCATGGTTCCTAGTTGGATACGTTAACCACTGAGCCACGATGGGAACTCCCTGTTTCTTATTTTTTAAAAGAACTTATTGAAGTATAGAGTTGATTTACAATGGTGTGTTTCAGGTGTATAGTAAAGTGATTCAGCTATATATATACATATGTCCATCCCTTTTCAGATTCTTTCCCTATTTAGGTTATTACAGAATACTGAGTACAGTTCCCTGTGCTATAAAGTAGGTCCTTGTTGGTTATCTATTTTATATATAGTAGTGTGCATATGTTAATCCCAAACTCCTAATTACCGCCCCCCAATGTTTCGCCTTTGGTAACCACAAGTTTGTTTTTGAAATTTGTGAGTCTGTTTCTGTTTTGTAAATAAGTCCTGCATTTTTAATTTAATACTATATCTTGGAGAACTCTTAGAGAAGATGTGGCTCTTTCCTCTTGATAGCTAAAACATGTGGCTTTTAACTAAAGATGGCTTGAAGCTGGAATTACTGAGAAATGAAAATAACAGAAATCATTACCTGAAAAACAGACTTGTTTAACAGCAGCTCTGCTCAAACCCATGTGCTCTAGAAAAAGAAAGCCACTTCCTGGAATAGAGACTGTTTCAACAAGCAGCCTCAACTCAAGTGCTAAATTAATCAGACATTCACTGATTACAAAATCTAACCATTAGGGCCCTGCTTGTGAACTCTTACTCTAAAACCACTTAATGGAGTTCCTACTATGGTGCAATGGAAACGAATCTGACTAGTATCCCTGAGGATGTAAGTTCAATCCCTGGCCTTGCTAAGTGGGTCGGGGATTCCGCATTGCTGTGAGCTGTGGGGTAGGTCGAAGATGTGGCTCAGATCCCGTGTTGCTGTGGCTGTGGTGTAGACCAGCAGCTGTAGCTCCAATTCGACCCCTATCCTGGGAACTTCCATATGCCATGGGTGCAGCCCTAAAAAGCAAAAATAAATAAGTAAATAAAAATAACACCACTTTATGACAAATTCTTCTCTAATAATCTTACAAAACCCAAGTGCTCAAGCTACTTGGGAAGTTCATTTGACTAAATTCATTTGCTAACTCTTTGGCCTCAAGAATTCCTCATATAATCAGTTTCATCTTTTCTATTTCTACTACTTCCTTTCCTTTTTAAATTTTCTTTTATCACAACTGACTTTTTTTGGTGGTACCTTACGAGAGGCTTCAACAGACCAAAACACCTGAGGAAATAATCCACCATGAGTAAGAATCAGCTGCCACAATAAGTAACAGAGTTAGATGCCCAAGAACTTCACATAATAGAATTACATGATTAAAACTATTGGTATATACACAACGGAATACTACTCAGTTATAAAAAAGAATTAAATTTTGCCATTTGCAAAAACGTAGATTTGGAGAGTATTATGCTAAGTGAAAAAGTCAAAGACAAACACTGTATAATCTTACCTAAATATGGACTCTAAGAAATACAACAAACTAGTGAATATAACAAAAAAGAAAAAGACTCATACATAGACAACAAATTAGTGGTTACCAGTGGAGAGAGTGAAGAGGAGAAGGGCAATACAGGCATAGGGAATTAAGAGATACAAGCTATTATGTATAAAATAAGATACAGGGATATATTGCATAACAGGGAAAATAAATAATACTTTAGAATAACTATAAATGGAGTATAACCTTTAAAATTGTGAATACAGGTATACTGTACACCTGTAACTTACATAATGTTGAACATTATATGTCAATTAAAAATATATATTTAAAAATATACCATAGCTACTGGGTATTCTGTAAGGTCAGTATAAAAAAAGACTGGACTCCAATTTTTCTTTTTTTCTTCTTCTTTTTTAGTTACCCCACAGCATAAGGAGTTCCCAGGGCAGGGATCAGGTCTGAGTTGCAGCTGTGACTTATGGTGCAGCTGTAGAAATGCTGGCTCTTTTAACCCACTATGCCAGGCTAGGGACTGAACCTGTGCCCTGGTGCTGTGGAGATGTGGTCAATCCCATTGCACCACAATGGGAACTCCAATAATTCCTTCAGATGTGTACTCCTTTGCAGTCATGCTTCTGCATACACCCTGGTTATTTTTCCTTTCATAAAATCTCTATTTGCTGAATTCTTCCCCAACCCTTAAGGCCTACCACAAACATCACCTCTTCCAGAATGTTTTCCCTGATTCCTTTAGCCAACTATGACTGCTCATTTTTGTTAATTCCCATAATGTTTTGTATCTCTAAGATAATCTCCACAATTTGACTTATATAGGAATTATACCTGCCTCCCTCCGATCCTGACAAAGCTAAATTGCTCAAATTTTTCAGAACCCCACCAAACATAAACATTAGTTCAATACTTTAGATAACTATGAGCAAACACTAGAGCAATGAGGTCAACATCAATACTTTCTTGGAGTTCCCGTCGTGGCGCAGTGGTTAACGAATCCGACTAGGAACCATGAGGTTGCGGGTTCAGTCCCTGCCCTTGCTCAGTGGGTTAACGATCCGGCATTGCCATGAGCTGCAGTGTAGGCTGCAGACGCGGCTCGGATCCTGCATTGCTGTGGCTCTGGCATAGGCGGGTGGCAACAGCTCTGATTCGACCCCTAGCCTGGGAACCTCCACATGCCGCGGGAGCGGCCCAAGAAATAGCAAAAAGACAAAAAAAAAAAAAAAAAAAAAAAAATCAATACCTTCTTTAGACTGTTAACAAAAAGATGCCCTAACCAAAAGCTATAGTAGTATGGTCAATAAGCCATGTAGAATCCATTGATGTGCTAAAGACAGATGTCTCTACGCTGACCATTGTACTAGTAATAATCACTTGCATATTAATACCATGTCATAATTTACTAATTACTTTAATATATATTATTTCACTGGAATGCCAACTGTGGAGCAGAAGGTTAGGGATTTGGCATTGTCTCTGAGGTGGCCTGGGTTTGGTTCCCAGCCCAGGAACTTCCATGTGCTCTGGGGGTGGCCAAAAAAAGAAAAAAATATATATATTATTTCACTTTCATTTTCACAAGCATCTTCTAAGATAGAGAATATTGTCTCTACTTTATAGATAAGAAATAAGAGGCCCAGAGAGGTATGAAGTCACATGGCAAGTTCAGAGTAAGCTAGATCTAGAAACAAATTCTTATGTCAAACCCAAGGCTCTTTTCACTTCTGAATTACCTTTCCAAGCACCCAGTACATTAAGCTTTAGCAAGCCCAATCCTCTACCACATCTCATCCTACCTCAACTTTCTTCCCTAGAAGAACTTACCTGCCATTCATCAGCACCATAACAGAACGATTGTTCACTTGATTGTCATTGTGGTGCCTTTTCTAAAATTACACAAGAAAATGTTCAGGAAACAGACATAGAGCAAACTGCATACAGGTTAATATTCTGAAGTATTACTCAGTGGAGTTTTCCTTCTAATTCTCCCCTCTTCCTCAAGCATTCCCCTATCCCCCTTCAAGCCCTTCCACCATTAAAACCACACCATGAAGTCTTCAAGAAGCTGGGGAAGGAGGTCAGAAAAAGAACCAAAAGAACCAAGGGAAGAGAAAGAGACAAAATCTTGGTTTTAATATCAAGAGCTAAAGCCTGGGGTAATTAGAACAACTTACATCAAAAGCCACAGAGGAGGAGTTCTCTTGTGGCGCAGTGGGTTAAGGCTCTGGCGTCATCACTGTAGCGACTTGGGTCACTGTTATGGTGCAGGTTTGATCCCTGGTCTGGGAATTTCCACATGTGGCAGGTGGTGGGCCTCCCCCCTCAAAAAAATAAAAGCCAGAGGAGAGAGCAGAAAATGTTGGACAAGACTAGACCCTCATACACTGTGGTAGGTGCAGGGAAATTAAGTATTCACAAGCATTTGGCTACCCCTATCCCCAAGCATAGTCAATAATAACAAGCTTCTACTGTGGATGCAATGAAGAAAGCGGAACAGAGGTTTTCTATTCAAAGTTCAAAGAAGAAGGCAACAAATAAGGGTATATCTTTATGCTAAGATGCACATGAATCCCCTCTTTCTAATTGAGATTACTCCCTAGGGAAAGGGCAGGACTGGGAAGAGGGCAGAAAGAATCCTGAATTTGTCGGAATATTTATCCTAAAGAGGTTGAGTTCTAAACCAGAAATAGTGGGAGGGGTTATTCTGAACTGGCAAGTTTAGTTTTCAGCTCTCATCAAAAAGGGTTGAGATGGTAAGGTGGTGGTTATGAGCTACACTGGGTTTAGTACCAGAAAATTAAAATTATATTTTTGCACACCTGAAGTGTGACTGAAGTTTAAACCACTATATGTGCTAATTGTGGGTTTAAAGAGAGAGTTAAAATGCTGGAGAGACAAACATCCTGCTTTCAAACTTTAGTGTAAAAATCTATCCTGGAAAAATCAGAAAGACTCTCTCAGAGAAGTTTCAAGCAGGTCAACAGCACTACTAGGCATAATACTGGATCCTCACCCTCACCCATCCATGCTGGACTTGCTGTAAATAGCAAAGAGGAAGCCATGCAGCATTCACTGGGAGCCAGTATCTCCCTCCAAGGCCAGGAAAGGAGTCAGCCTCTGTTATGTCATGGTGTTTTCTAAAACCAGAGGGTTCCTAGTTGTGTGTACTTGATAGAACTTAAAGTTGGAAAGGGAAACAAGAAAAGTTGGAGAGGAGAAAGAAAAAGTGGCAAAGGGGAGAAGAAAGAAAAGAACAAGAGAAAGTGGTGGGAGACAGAAGGAAGAGGAAAGAGGAATATTAAAAAGGGACAGTGAGGGACTAGAGGCCCAGGAAGCCACATCACCAAGTCATCGATGGCATCTTTCACTGCTGTTATGGACAGCACCACCATCAAGGGCATCACAGTCGTGTACCAGGCTAAGGAGGCGATCTGGGGAATCAACTAGGAGAGAGAAGAGGAGAGAAACATGGGTCAGAAAGCTTAAAGGACAACACATTTCCCTCCCACCTCCACCCCACCACCATTTTCACCTCCCTAGATCCATAATAAGTTCAAATAGTTGAACTTATTATGGGTAGCCTCCAAATAACCACCCAAATATAACTAAACATCTCCTAAGAAGGGATGAGAGAAGAGATGATAAATTGCCATGCATATGTCCTGAACTCTACTATCTTTGACTCAATGGCAAAGAGCCATTTCTCCTTTGATAATGAAGGGGCTGGGGGCAGGAAGGCATGAGTGGACATGGGAAAACGATGTACCCTCTCACATCTCTTCAGCACAAGGGGAAATGAGATGATCTGTTTCTTCCTCCCAACTTGTGTTTACCCTGCCCTGTGCTTATGTTCTAAACTATTCTCCCTCAGCATTCCTGTGTGTTAACTTTCTGTCAGGGAGGCTGGGACAAGGAGGAGGAATCGGGTTACAGCTGAGATTGGGGTGAAGAGTCAAGTCTGTGGCCTTTTATGGTTAAGCTGAACTGTGGCCATGCAGCCATGATGAGAGAGCACCCTTTCCTTGGGAGCGTGTCTCCTTCCTCTTGTAGAGGCTTGTTTCACCCTGGCTAATACTGACCACAGCCACTCTAGGGGACTGGTCTGAGCCCCCAGCCATGCACTTGCCTATTAGCGAAAGAGAGAAGACACCTTTCAGTTTTAAGGAGAAGGATTGATTACAATAACCTGACCCCAGAGAGGCAGATAAAATGCTCTGTGGAAAAGGCCCTAAAAGGTAATACCTGTAGGAAAAGCAAAAAGAGGAAATATGCATTTGCAAGTCTCTGGAACTGTTCAAACAGGTTCATAGGCAGGAAGTTAAAGGCATTATATTTTGAGGTCTTGATGCTATTGTTCTGTGAGTAAAAGAACACAAGCACAATTAGAAGAACAAAAGACCCCATCTCCCAGTCTTAACAAAAAAGACTAAGACCATTTCATAAAATAGGAAAAAGCCACAGCTTCCCAACACAGTGGGGGAAGGAGGTAAAAAGTGTTTGTCTCCTAAGCTCCTTTTCTTTGAGACCGAGAGAGGCCTAGAGTATGCAGAGATGGCAAGGCTGATCTATACGGGACATTTTAAGGAGGGGCAGAATATATTTATGCCCTGAATAGAATTCCTTGTTTATTGATGACATGGATAATAATGATAATAAAACCAACAACAATAAAAACATTCACTTTTTTTCTTTTTGTAGGGTTTCCCCCACGGCATATGGAAGTTCCCAGGCTAGGGGTTGAATCAGAACTGCAGCTACTGGCCACGGCCACAGCCACAGCAACGTGGGATCCGAGCCACATCTGTGACCTCCACCACAGCTCACAGCAAGGCCGGATCCTTAACCCACTGAGCAAGGCCAGGGATTGAACCTGAATCCTCATGGATACCAGTGAGGTACGTAACCCACTGAGCTACAATGGGAACTCCCAAAACTTATACTTCTTGAATATTTACTAGGTGTAAGGCACTGTTCTAAGTATTTTATATGGAGCAACTCATTTAATTTTCACAACGACTGTACAAAGGGAGTAATATATGTTCATCTTTTGAGGATGAAGAAATAGAGGCACTGAGGCTAATTTCTTTGTCCAAGACCACACATTTTCTTACAGAGTTGAAATTGTGCTGTCCCCTGAGCCCCAGTTCACCTGTGCAGCCATCCAAATGTTTTCCTTCCTTAGAATCAGAATCTTTCAGTTCCCTCTTACCCTCTGATCCAAGGTCCTTCTCAGCCCTAAACAGCAGGCAAGTTTGCCATTTGTGTTAGCTCTACTTCAGAGCTGAAGCTTTTCTTAGCCTGGCAAACTCAGTTTGGTGTGTCTTTACATGCTGCTTTCAATGCTGAAGGATCTTAGATGCCAAAAGTAAATTATGGTCTTTCAGTTGTAGGCCACTGAAGGTTCCCACGCTGGTTGCTGTCAACATTGGAGAATCACTTGCCACTTAATTGTCCTGAGAGAATCTAAATAGTGTTGGACTACATCTAAGCTATTATTTTGCTGAATGAAAATGAGAACTTGCTACCATTTCAATCCTCATCTAAAGATGCTGACAGGACCATGTTACTTTCTATTTTTGGGTTTTCAGTCATTTGACCTAAGATGTAAGAGTTTGAATCTAAGAGTTCAAGAAAAGCAGAAGAATGAGAGCAGGTAATTCCCAAAGGACAAGACTTCTCCCCCACCACCTCCACCTACAAGGCCAAACAAAAGAATAAACCAACCTATAATTCTGGAGTACAGATACTGCTCAAAAATGGAGTAGATGCAAACTATTACATTAAGAATGGACAAACACAGTCCTACTATATAACACAGGGAACTGTACCCAATCTTCTGGGATATACATGTATAACTGAGTCACTTTGCTGTTTAGCAGAAACTGGCACAATGTTGTAAATCAACTATACTTCAATTTTTAAAAAAAGAGTCTTATGGAGCCCTACCTTGAGAAGACATCTGAATCTTTCTCTTGGAGAAAAAACACTAAGGCTAAAAATTGCCTAGGAAGGTTAGATAGGCTACCCAGTCCAGATCTATTTCTCTAGGGAAGAGAAGCTGGTCAAACAGCTTCGCACCTAGGAGTTTAGAGATTCAAGCTAAACCTAAGATTTCCTTGGTGTTGCTTCATGATTATCCACTTAATAATCAGTCAAACACTTATTTCTCAAGGTTTGCTCTGTTTACAGCTCTATGCTGGCTGAAAAAGAATTAAACAAAATCCACCCTGGAGAGCTCATGGGTCTGTCTTGAATGGAGTCCTAACTAAATGACCTCTATAGGCCCTTCTAGCCCCAAGAGTACGTTAATCAAAAATACAAACAGTTTTCTTTGATACTCTGAATTTCTTGGGTCTAAGTTCAGATGACTCTGATATTTGGATCTAAAGACGTTTTTGATCTTTTGCCTTACTGAAGTGGCTGGCTTTCCCTATTGATTTTCTATTTGATTTTATAGTTTATTGATATATTTCAGGTTTCTACTCACTTGGGTAGCATTTGCTTAGGAAACAAAGGCAAAAGCCATGCTGATTCTGCCTCAAGATAGACATATCAGTACCTCTTTACTAACTTGGCAGCTAGAGTGTTTTGTTCTACTCTTATATGTCAAACCAGAAGAAATATCTCAAAAATGTAGAATATCAGCTTAACTATGAAATTCCTCACTGTGTAGTTCTTTTGGCAGACGTGATACAATTTAAGCATGATTGAATAGATGTATTTTGGTGTGGGCTATTTATTTATTTGGGTAGTGAGAGCTGACTGATGGCTAAATGGGGGAATAGAGGAGAACAGAAGGCCAAGGATATAATAAGTATCAGGAGTTTGGGGGTTGGGTGAAGAAAAGGAGTAGGAATGGAAAAAATTAGAGAAATGGGATGAAAATAAGCAACAGGTAGGGCCAGGGAAGTGAAATGGTTTTTAAGTATGCATGAATCCATCAAATCTGTTTATTTATTCATTAACTATTCAGCATATGTTTACCTGAATGCCAAGTATGTGCCAAATATTATGCTGGGATCAGTAGATACAGAGATGAATGAAACTCGTACCCTCCTGTCACAGGGTAATAGTTTCTTGGTAAAGAGAACTAACATTTTCACAATCATATTTAATTCTAATAACCACATATATGGTGAACACTATTATGCCCTTTTTGTAGATGAGGGAACTGAACATCAGAGAAGTTAAATAATATGCCTAAGGATGCAAGGTTAGTAAAGAGCTGTGTTCAAACTCATATCTGTTTGATGTCAAAACCTAGTTTTACTGTACCATAGTGCTTCTTAGGCAGATTTAGAAGGTAGAGAGGGGAAACCTGATCCCATGGCCATATCCAAAATACTGTTATTATCCAGAACCTCTGTAACTCAGAAATCATAAACCAATATCCTGCAGAGACTACAAATGTGCATGTCTATGAATATTATTATATACTCATAGCACTACATGTGCACAAAGTAACAAATATTAAAAAATTGCTAACAATTGTAAAAGATTGGAAACAACTCAAATGTCAATTTATAAGGAACTAGTTATAAACTATGCTAAATCTGCCCAGGAAATGTTATGTGGTTGAAAAAAGAAGGAAAAAGATGTTATGAAATTATGATCATGAAAATACCTCCAGGACATAGTGTTAAGATTCAGAATAGTGTAAGAAAGTGGGAAAATGAGAATATATATTTGTATTTGCTTTACAAATACTTTGCACAAAGAAGCACTGATGAAAATATAAGAAACTAATAAAAGTGATTGCCTATAGGGAGTGGAGATGTAGGCAAAGGTGGGGTGTTGGAGCATGACCTTTTTAAAAACATATGTATTTTATGAATTGTTTATTCTCACTTTATACTTAAGTGAAAAATGAATAATCCAAAAGATCATTAACAGTAGTTTTCATAAAAAGAAATTAAAAAGGCTAATTAACATGAAAAGATTACTGATCCCACTTAAAATTAAGGAAAGATAGACAACAAAATGTCATTTTTCATCTAAGAGCCTGGCAAAGATGAAAAAGATTGATAATACCAAGTTTGGCAGGAATATGGAGAAGTGAGTAGTCTTCACTATAGGCAGAAATATAAAAGGATATAATCTTTTTAGAGGGCAATCTGGCAATATGTATAAAAAATTTTAATGTGTTTTCCTTCTGACCCAGCCAATTCACTCCTAGGAAACTCTCATAGGATATATTCACACAAATGTGCCAAAGTATATGTGGTATAATGGTGCTTATTCAGGACCATTTATAAAAGCAAAACACTGGAGACATTTTTTCATTTTCTTTCTTTTTTTTTTTTTTTGGGAGGGAGAACCTGGATATAAATTGAGACCATTAAAATGTTTATCACTGAGAGATTGGTTAAATAAATTAAGGTATATTGATACAATGAGAAACTATGTTGCTATTAAATGAATTAGGAAGCTCTACATGCATTGTCATAGAGAGATGCCTAAGTGAGAAAAAACTGTGGAATTCTGCTTTCATTTCTGCAAGCTACAGTGTTTCTTTTCTAGGAGCTATATATAAAACCCCAAATTTGAGATACATTCTCCCCTGAGCCTGGCTCACTGGATATTGGTTTCTGTGCCCTCAATGCTCCGGGCTTCATTGTATAGGAACTTGAAAGAAAGTAGAACCTAGGTTGCAGGATCTGTAGCTACAAAGAATTTCCTGCCTCACTGACAAGAGAGATCATTAGAGAATGTTGGCCTCCTTCTGAAATAGCTAGAGACCTAATACTCACCGGATAGCCAAATAGATTGTTAAATTCTCTGTTATTAGCTTGCAGATATCTCTCTTGTTCTGAAAAAGAGGAGAGAAATGATGAGAAGGATGCCACTCTGCAGATCAGCCTAGGATGCTGGTTGCTAGTGAAGACCACTAGATCTTCACACTTTATCACTGAGGATGTCTGTCAACAAACAAGATTTTGTCTCTTTATTCAAAGAATCAAGAAATAGAATAAAAATGGAAACCATAAAGTGTTCAAATTTTCTGGAGGCAAGAGGACAGGTAACTTATGAGTAATTCTACACCATTAATGCTTCTAGTAATCCTAGACTATGTTTTCACAGACAACAGGATGGCCTGCACTAAAGTTACTGCCAAACACACAAAGCCAGTCCTCCTTCACAAGTTAATTACAGCAACTTATTTGAAGATATCTGAGGTTTTTATCCAAGGCAGCCTTTCTTAAACTTGCTTGACTAAATCTGAATTAATAAATCATTACTGAGCATTTATTTCACAGCAATCAGTGTGCTAAATGCTATGGGGAGTTTAAAAGATGAGAAAGGCAGAGTCCTGATTTCTAGGGACTTGTAATTTAGTGGAGTCAGCCTGATAACCACAATACATGGCAAAATTATTACATCAAAATATATAGGTGTTGGAGTTCCCGTCGTGGCGCAGTGGATAACGAATCCGACTGGGAACCATGAGGTTGCGGGTTCGGTCCCTGCCCTTGCTCAGTGGGTTAACGATCCGGCGTTGCCGTGAGCTGTGGTGTAGGTTGCAGACGCGGCTTGGATCGCGGTTGCTGTGGCTCTGGCGTAGGCTGGCGGCTACAGCTCCGATTCGACCCCTAGCCTGGGAACCTCCATATGCCGCGGGAGCGGCCCAAGAAATAGCAAAAAGACAAAAAAAAAAAAAAAAAAAAAAAAAAAAAAAAAAAAAAAATATATATAGGTGTTAAAAATATCCCATTACCTTGTTATGAAAAGTCTTAAAAGTATGTATTATCAGTAGATCTTTCTGTGCTGTATGAAACATTCCTATAGCTTTTTCAATTCTTCACTGATCCAACAAGAATTCACTGAGTTGTTAGCAAGTGTTAGGCCACCCTGAGTTATGAACATTCATGTACAAGTTTTTGTGTGGATGTTTTCATTTCACTTGGCTATATACATAAGGCAGAACTCCTGGGTCATATGGTCGCTCCTAGTTTTAACACTTAGGGAAACAGCCAAACAAATTTTGACAGCAGTTGCATTATTTTACATTCTCACTGACGATGTATGAGAATTCCAATTTCTCTACATCTTTGCCAACATTTATTGTTGTTCTTTCTTTTAACCATCGTAGTGGTTATGAAGTAATATCTCATTGTGGATTTGCATTTCCCTAATAACCTGATGATGCTGAGTATCTTTTTATGTGCTTTATTGAACATTTATATATCTTCTTTAGAGAAATGACTACTCAGATTCTTCACCCATTTTTATTTTTATATTTGTTTTGGCTGTGCCCAAGGCATATGCAAGTTCCTGGGCCAGGGATCAAACCCACACCATAGCAGCAACCCTGAGCCACTGCAGTGTCAATGCCAGATCCTTAACCCACTACGCCAGAAGGAAATTTCACTTGGCCCACTTTTAAACTAGATTATCTTTTTTTATTTTATTTTTTATTTTATAATGATTTTCATTTTTCCATTATAGCTGACTTATGGTAGTTTCTGTCGGTTTTCTACTGCACAGCAAGGTGACCCAGTCACACACACACGTATACATTCTTTTTTCTCATATTATCATGCTCCATCATAAGTGACTAGATATAGTACCCCACACTATACAGCAGGATCTCATTGCTTATCCATTCCAAAGGCAATAGCTTGCAACTATTAACCCCAAATTCCCAATCCATCCCACTCCCTCCCCCTCTGCCTCGCCCTTGGCAACCACAAGTCTGTTCTTCAAGTCCATGATTTTCTTTTGTGTGGGAAGGTTCATTTGTGCTGTGTATTAGATTCCAGATGTAAGTGATATCATATGGTATTTGTCTTTTTCTTTCTGACTTACTTCACTCAGGATGAGAGTCTCTAGTTCCATCCATGTTGCTGCAAATGGCATTATTTCGTTTTTTTTTTTGTGGCCGAGTAGTATTCCATTGTGTATATATACACCACATCTTCCTAATCCAATCATCTGTTGATAGACATTTAGGTTGTTTCCATGTCTTGGCTATTGTGAATAGTGCTGCAATGAACATGCAGGTGCATGTGTCTTTTTTAAAGAAAGTTTTGTCTGGATATATGCCCAAGAGCAGGATGGCTGGGTCATATGGTAGTTCTATGTATAGTTTTCTAAGGTACCTCCATACTGTTTTCTATAGTGGTTGTACCAATTTACATTCCCACCAACAGTGCAGGAGGGTTCCCTTTTCTCCACACCCTCTCCAGCATTTGTTATTTGTGGACTTATTAACGATGGTCATTCTGACTGGTGTGAAGTGGTATGTCATAGTAGCTTTGATTTGCATTTTTCTAATAATCAATGATGTTGAGCATTTTTTTCATGTGCTTGTCGGCCATCTGTATCTTCCTTGGAGAAATGTCTATTCAGGTCTTTTGCCCATTTTTTAATTGGGTTGTTGGCTTTTTTTGCTGTTGAGTTGGATAAGTTGTTTGTATATTTTAGAGATGAAGCCCTTGTCAGTTGCATCATTTGAAACTATTTTCTCCCATTCTGCAAGTTGTCTTTTTGGGTTTTTTTTATGGTTTCCTTTGCTGTGCAAAAGATTGTCAGTTTGATGAGGTCCCACTGGTTTATTTTTGCTTTTATTTCTATTGCCTTGGGAGACTGACTTGAGAAAACATTTGTAAGGTTGATATCAGAGAATATTTGCCTATGTTTTCTTCTAGGAGTTTGATGGTGTCTTGTCTTACATTTAAGTCTTTAAGCCATTTTGAGTTTATTTTCATGCACGGTGTGAGGGTGTGTTCCAGTTTCATTGATTTGCATGCAGCTGTCCAGTATTCGCAGCAATACTTAATGAAAAGACTGTCTCCCATTTTATGTTCTTGCCTCCTTCATCAAAGATTAATTGACCGTAGGTGTCTGGTAATTATTTTTTTAAAGAGCTGTGGGCTCTTTATATATTCTGACTAAGAGTCACTTATCAGATATGTAATTTGCGCATATTTTATCCCACTCTGGTTTTAAATGTCATTTTTATAATGTACTAAATTCTAACATATTGAATGTAATTCTGGGTTATCTATTAAGTTCTGTTGTTCTATCCATCTTTAAAAAATTTTTTTAAATTGAAGTATAGTTGGTTGATAATATTGTGTTAATTTCTGGTGTACAGCAAAGTTATACATATACATATTTTCAGATTATTTTCCATATAGGTTATTACAAAACATTGAATATATTTTCCTGTGCTATACAGTAAATTCTTGCTGCATATATGTTTTATGCATAGTAGTTTGTATTCATTAATGTCATATTCAATTTATTCCTCCTCCTCATCTCTTAAATTATGCAACTTTTAGCATAGGACAGTAAGTCTTCTTTTTAAAGCTCTTCTTGGCTATTCTGGTCTATTTTCTGTTCTGAGAAACTTCAGAATCAATTTGTCCAGTTTGCTCAAGACTGGAGTTTTGATTAGAGGTAAAGACAAAGAAAATTTCATTCACTAGAATCCTGGGGATATAGTAAAAGCAGGTTATTAGAAAAAGCAGAGCTACCTCCCATGGGAAAGATGTTAGGTATTGAAAATCAAAATGCATTTCTCAGGGGGCTAAGATGTCAGACTTTTGAAAGCGTAGGAGAGAGCCAATGATAAGACAAGAATTTTTACGGTTCTTCACGTAATTTCCTTTATTTCTCCTCTGGTTGTCAGCAACAATTGTTAAATATTATGAAGTCAGAACAAGTTTCTCATAGAAAATATTTAAGCGGAGTTCCTGTTGTGGCTCAGTGGAAACAAATCTGACTAGCATCCATGAGGATGCAGGTTTGATCCCTGGCCTCACTCAGTGGGTTAAGGATCCAGCACTGCCATGAGCTGTGGTGAAGGTCTCAGATGTGGCTTGGATCTGACATTGCCATGGCTGTGGTGTAGGCCAGCTGCTACAGCTCCAATTCAACCCCTAACCTTCAAATGCTGCAGTTGTGGCCCTTTTAAAAAGATTAAAAAAATTAAAAAATAAAAAATAAATAAAAGAGAAGACACTAAAAGTGTGAGAGAAAAAGAAGACACATTTATAGGAAGAAAGCTATCACTCATGGTGGAGATAATAAAGGAAGAAAGAAACTTTTTAGACTAGATAATAAAAAAAATTATTTAAGATTCCCTATGGATTGCGAATACTGCTGAAAAAAGACTGGGATGACCATTTTTCCCTATAACTTGTTAACTCAAAATTTATTCCTGTTTAGCTGAAAAAGGCATGGCAAAAAGTGAATTACAGATTAGAGCTGTAGAAGACTGGAAATAGGAGATGGCCTAGTTGAAGTAGCAGTGACGGTGGAATTCAAAGGGACAAACGCCTATCTCTAGCCTCTAGTGACTGTGGATAATGAATCCTTCACTGAGAACTAAGGGTTAAGTCTACAGCCTGTTCAGTAAAGGCCTGGTTTCACAAGGACCTGTGCTAAAAGCTGACCTGAGGGTGATTAAAATCATTGAACTGAAAGGGCCAGACATCTTTGAAGCAAGGTAACCTGGTATCATAAATTGTGCAATGGACTTAAAAAAAAAAGTGAAGATAAAAAAAGGGAGTTAAAAAATGGAGGTTGGGAATTCCTACTGTGGCAGAATGGATTAATGACCTGGTTTGTCTCTGTGGAGGCGCTTGTTCAATCCCCAGTCCCACATAGTGGGTTGAGGATCAGGTATTGCTGCAGCTGTGGTGAAGGCTGCACTCAGCTCTGACCTGGATTTCCCTGGCCCAGGAACTTTCATATGCCATGGGTGTGGCCAGAAAAAAAAATTGGAATTAAAAATATAGCAGGCTCCCACAGTGGTTAAGAACATGGGAACTATATTCAATGTCTTTAAGAACCTATAATGGAAAATAATCTGAAAAATATACATATAACTGAATCACTGCTGTATATCAGAAACTAACACAATATTATAAATCAACAGTATTTCAATTAAAAAGAAAAAGGACAATTAAGTCAGCTTGATAGGGTTCAAATCTCAATCCTTCACTTACCAGCTGTATAACCTTGAGGAAGTTATTTAATCTCTCTGAAACTCATTTTCTTCATCTGTAAAATGAATGATAATAATACCTGCTCATAAGGTTATTGTGAGGATTAGTAAATCAAGGCATGCAAAGCATTTAAGAACAATTCACAGTATATTAAAAAATGCTCAGAAAGTTTAATCTATTCTAGACTGGGCTCTGTCACTAGATTGTTTTTTTTTTTTTTTTTTTTTAATTTTATTTTCCCACTGTACAGCAAGGGGGTGTCACTAGATTGTTAAGTGACTTAGGGCCAGTCACCTTCCATTTCTAGCCTTAAGTTTTCTCATGTGTAAAATGGGACAGTAAAATCTACTTCATATTCCTGACATGTCAAAAGTACTCATTAAATGATCTTTTTTTGTCCTTTATCTTGCACTATGTCAAGGAAATTCCACAAGCATCATTGATATAGTTGTCTGTGCTCAAAGTAGATTTTGAATATTCAGCTATCTCCCATTGATGTACGAAGCTGATTCAGCCAGTAAAAAAGAAAGAATACAAAAGCTACAGTCTAATGAGGGAAAAATCCCTTGGTGGGATGGTAGTAGAAGAGAAGTGTCAGAGTAGGAGAAGCCTCTAAGGACATCCTTAAGACATCTGATTCAAGCGGCATAGTGAAAAACAGCGTTTATGCAATCATGATACAATCCAGTCTCAAGTTTTAGCAGTTAAAGCTACATTGGAGATTAGCCCAGATAAGAGAATGGCAGAAACTAAAAAGGAAAATGAGCTCTTTAAGAAGGAACTATGAAAAGTGGGAGACTGAAAGAAAAGAAAGCAAGAGGAAGGAGAGAGAAAAAAGGAAGGAAGGACATTTGGTCAGGTGGCAATCAGGTTTAGGAGGTTCTGAGCAAATACCTCCTTGCTCACAGTGAGAAAAACATCACAAATAGGATTTTCCAGCTAAAGACAAAAGAGCAGACAGATGATCTTCAGGAGTGTAAGTCTCTAACTAGTATATTAATCAAGGCCCCCTCTCCTTACTCCACCAGACTCTCCCATCAACTAAACTCAAGTGCTAGTGAGAGAAACTCAGCAATAACCCCCTGCTGTCATTCTAGATCAATATGCCTAGCGATTTTGCCCAAGTCACTTAATGCACATGCTTGGATTTTTCCCATCTGTAAAAATAAGTGAAGAAAGCTGCCAGGGGAAAGATAATTGACCAATTCCTAACATTTTTGGTCAGATTAATTGGAGTCAATTTAGAGTAGAAATACTGGAGCTTCTTAGCTTCCAAATGATCATAATTTACCCTACCAAATAGCCTAATTGGAAACATTATAGCTATCAGTTGATTTAGCTAACCATATAGTAACTCTACTTTCAGTTTTTTAAGGAACCTCCATATTATTTTCCATAGTGCTTGCACCAATGATCTTCCCACCGACAGTGTATGACGGTTGCCTTTTCTTCACATCCTCTCTAGCCTTTATTATTTGCAGACTTTTTGCTTATGGCCATTCTGAATGATGTGAGGTGATACTTCGGTGTAGTTTTGATTTACATTTCCATAATAATTAACAATGCTGAGCAACTTTTTCATGTGCCTACTGCCCATCTGTAAGTCTTTCGAGAAATGTCTATTTAGGTCTTTTACTCATTTTTTAAATTGGTTTGTTTGTGTTTTTTTGTTACTGGATTGTATGAGCTTTTCATATATATTTTGGGGATTAAGCCTTTGTCAGTCGCATCATTTGCAAATATTTTCTCCTAGTCCATAGGTTGTTTTTTTTTTTCATTTTGTTTACACTTTCCATTGCTGTGCAAAAGCTTATAAGTTTGATTAGGTCCTATTTGCTTATTTTAAGTTTTTTCTTCTATTGCCTTGGGAGACTGACCTAAGAAAACACTGCTATGATTTATGTCAGAGAATGTTTTGCCTAAATTCTCTTCTAGGAGTTTTATAGTGTCATGTATTACATGTAAGTCTTTAAGCCATTTTAAGTTCATTGTTGTGTATGGTGTGAGGGAATGTTCTCATTTTACTGATTTACATTGTCCTCTATATGCTCTGTTCATAAGAAGATGCAGGAGAAATTGGGCAGTTACCCTGTTTTCCTCAGCCCTCTCTCTTTCAGCAATTCCAAGAGTAGGAGAGGACTCACTTGATTTTTCCCTCTGTTGGAAGCTCCCTGACTTCCTCCTCCTGGAACTAGGGCCTGTCCCCTTGGAATGGGCTCCTTCTAGGAATCAGACAACTACATAACGACAGAAAGTAAAGAAAGTAGAGTGTGGCCTTAAATCAGTGACCTAATTTAATTCTCTGTACCTTCTCCAATCCTCAAAAGGAAGCCTAAATATAGAACTACAGCCTGGCTTGCTTTCTTGAAATTTTATGTCAGAAAAGGGTTTTTTTCATGTCAAGCAGTTTCATTCTTAAAGATGGCTTGGGTATGATTACTCAGTTCTTTTTAGTACTTTGATTCACCACAGGAAAGCATGGCAGGTACAGAAATCCTAACACCATACCCAGATCCACTTGCTTTGTCCATAGTCTGCAAAAGATGATCTTACCTGCCTCAGCAACATCTTTTCACACTGAACATGTCTTTTCAATTTTTTTTCTTTTTTCTTTTTTGTCTTTTTAGAGCCGCACCTGCGGTATATGGAGGGTCCCAGGCTTAGGAGTTGAATTGGAGCTGTAGCCACTGGCCTACACCACAGCCAAAGTAATGCCAGGCCCAAGCCACATCTGCAGCCTACATCACAGCTCACGGCAATGCTGGATCCTTAACCCACTGAGTGATGCCAGGAATTAAACCTGAGTCCTCAAGGATGCTAGCAGATTTGTTTCTGCTGAGCCATGATGGGAACTCCAACCATTTCTTTTTTTTAACAGGAGGTGGTTTTGAAGGATGGGGAGAGGAAAAGGAACACACACTTTCCTGATGAACTTCCAAATACAAGTACAAAATAAAATCACGGATAAAAGTACAAAAGATGGGCGATTGCAATTACTTAAATTAGAATTCTCAAATGACAAAACAGTGGAGCTTGTAACTATAAGTATGAAATATTTATTTCTGCAAAGTATATTTCCTTTCCTGGTCAGTTTGCTTGACTGGTAGTTTGTCCAGGTTGTTTATCTGTCATATGTGTGAGTGCACACATACATGTGTGTGCATGTGCATATGTTTTGGAGGCAATAATAATGACATACAGACTACCTTCATTTTGTCCATCTTCATTTTGCCTTTCAAATAGAGACATAACAGAGTAGTTCCAGTTATAATTCCCTGGAATTTCTGTAAAGGAAATAAAAAGATTTAGAACAAGAATTTCTCATTACTTAAATGTATGCTTAAGAAACTTGGAACTTAATCTCTGAAATCCAAAATAAATCTACCTCTAAAATACATATCCTAAATTTTAGAATTCATTTCATATGTCCTTATTATAAACTTATATTTTCAAAACTCGGGAAACAGCATCCACTTCCTGCAACCAAATCTAAGCTGATTACTATCTGTTAAAAAATTAGCTCAAGCTTGGAAAGAGGCTAAAGAAATTAGTGGGTGATCTTTTACCGAAGTTCTCAGCTTACATCTTCAGTTAGTTTTCTATTGACTGGACTACTCTATAACTCCATAGGACAGGGGTTAACTTGAGGGTTTTTTTTTTTTTGATAGGTGAGAAATAGATTTATTAAGATAAGATACCTGTGAGAGATGCGAGCAGGCAGGCAAGGAGGCTCTGCCTAATTTGTAGATTTTTATCTAACATAGGTACAAATATTTTGTCTGTGGAAAATATAACTCCAAAGATTATGACTAATGCACTTTAGGACTTTAATTAGTTTTATGTATAATTGAGAAATCTTAACACTTCTTTATGAAATTGCCTAAAATTACATAGCTCCTAAATTTTCATTTGAACTGGCCTTAACATCTCACTGATTCCCTCATTAATTAGTGAGTTAAATAAAATCCTTTTTTTTTTTTTTTTTTTTTAATGGCTGCACTTGTGGCATATGGAAAGTCCCAGGCTAGGGGTCGAATCAGAGCTGTAGCTACAGGCATATACCACAGCCATGGCAACACCAGATCTGAGCCACATCTGCAACCTATACCACAGGTTGTGGCAACAATAGATCCTTAACCCAATAAGCAAGGTCAGGGATCAAACCTGCATCCTCACGGACACTGTCGAGTTCTTCACCTGCTAAGCCACAACCGGAATTCTTAAATAAAATCTTTGATACCATTTTATATTTATATAAGAGTCATGTTTTTTAACTTTTAAAAAAATTTTACTTTATCAAACTCTATGAATATACCACACAGAAAATCCTTCTTTCTCTCCATCCTTAACCCAATTCAGAAAAGGCCAATAAAGTATATTTATTTTAGTTACTTATTTCTTTCAGGTCTCCTAAGTCACTAAATTTTCTAGGCCAAGACTAGAAAATTTAACACGTATTTTCATCTTAATTATCCCAAACAAGATTAGATGGGACAAAAACCCATAATCTTGAGGGGAGTGTAAAATCTAAGCTGAAAGAGTGTTTAGAGACAAGGGATGCTCAACTGTCAGGAAAAAAAATTATCTAGACAACTGTGATCACTTTAGAAGGAGAAGGCATCTTCCAGTGCCCTCCATGAGTCCTAAGTGACCTCATTAAGGACACAATTCACATTCAATAACCTAGGCAGAGCTGCATCAAATAACTTTAGGAGCCAGGGAGTTAACAGCAGTGAGATGTAATACAATATAAAATGAAGCACCGGGTATTGTGACAAATCGGTGAATACATGCTTCCTATAAAATCATCCAATTAAAAAAATTTTTTTTTGTTGTTTGTCTATTTGGGGCCGCACCCATGGCATACGGAGGTTCCCAGGTTAGGGGTCAAATTGGAGCTATAGCTGCCAGCCTACACCACAGCCACAGCAATGTGGGATCTGAGCTGCATCTTCGACCTAGACCACAGCTCACGGCAACAATGGATCCTTAACCTACTGAGCAAGGCCAGGGATCGAACCCTCATCCTTATGTATACTAGTCAGGTTCGTTAACCACCGAGCCACAATGGGAACTCCTCCAATTTTTTTTAAAAGTAAAACGAACTACTGCGTAGGCAAAAAAAAAAAAAAAAAAAAAAATCATTTGTACTGCATGTTTTATACCCCAATCTAAGGTCTGTTTTTTCTGTCAATAGAATCTGTGTGTTCCTAACCAACGTCAGCAGTTCTAACATCCCCAATCTCTAGGCACCCTACAATCTCAGTTGTCTACACCCCCACAGGAGGCTTGGCATTCCTACTCCTGCTGAGAAAAGAGAGCCAAGGATGGAATGTCCTGAAGTTCTGGATGCTCTCCAAACCCTGCAGGGACATCAGCAGTTTTGAGAGGGTAGCCTGGCCAAATGCACAAAGTAGCACAGCTTGGAATTTGAAATGGTTACAAGAATTTAACAGCCAGCCAGGGACCTGAGTAATGACTAGTTCATACTAGGCACTCACCAATCCTGTGACGTTCTCTGCATGCACATCACATTATATAGCAGCCAGCTGGAAGGTACATTTAAGCTGTTAAACTTAGGAGGAGTGGAAGAATGTGAGGGAAGGGAGGAAGAAATGGAATGTCAAGGAAATAGGGAAGAGACAGAACAAAAAAGGGATTAGTAGAACTGCAACTAATTAATGAAAGTGTGAATTTAGGGAAAGTTATTAACCACTTCATGCCTCAAATTTATTCTAAAATGAGAATAATTTTTTTTTTAAGAAACAGAACATAAATTAAGCAGATACAGAATAGAAGATGGCTTGATGAGGAATATGTCAGAGAGGGGTTTGGGGTAATTATGCATTCTAAACTAAGTATGTTGTTTCCATTAAGGGGTTGAGAAGAAGAGCTGTGAGAGGATTAAGTAATGTATGAAAATGTCTGCTACAGTACTTGACGCAAAGTAGTCAATCAATAAATGGTGATGTTTTAAAATTTTAATATACATGCCCACCAGATTGGTAAAAAAAATTTAAGTCTGATAATACTGTGTTCGAGAGAAAGTAGAACCACTGGGATACTTACATACTGTTGGTGGTATTAAACATTGGACAACCTCTTTGGAAAACAATTTGGCCCTAGCTAAAAAAGTTGATGAAACATTTACCCTATAACCCAGCTAGTTCATCTTACATCTATATTCTAGGGAAACTGTAATAATATGTCATATACAAAGATGTGTGCAGTAGCAATGATAATAACAGCAAAACTAGAAACCAACCAAATGGCTATTAATGGTAGAACAGTAAAGTAACTTGTAGTATGTTCATAAAATGGAAAGCCACAGGGAGTTCCCATCATGGCTCAGTGATTAATGAACCCGACTAGTAACCATGAGGTTGCAGGTTCAATCCCTGACCTTGCTCTGTTGGTTAAGGATCTGGTGTTGCCGTGAGCTGTGGTGTAGGTCACAGACACGGCTCGGATCTGGTGTGGCTGTGGCTGTGATGTAGGCTGGCAGCTGTAGCTCTGATTCGACCCCTAGCTTGGGAACCTCCATATGCTGTGGGTGTGGCCCTAAAAAGCAAAAAAAAAAAAAAGTAAATCCACAAAGTGGTGAAAATCAGTGAACTAAGTTTACATTATTAAATCTCAGGAATGCAATATTTAGGGAAAAGATGAATTGCGAAATAATATATACAGTATTATTCCACTTACATAAAGATCGTGGAAAACAATATCATTAGGGATAAATATATTCAAGGTAAACCTATAAAGAGAAACAAGGGAATGAGAAATACAAAATACAGGGTAGAGGTTAGGGAAAGGAAAGGGGATGGGATGGAAAAAGCATACTGAGAGATTCAAGCTACATTTGTGCTCATACTGCTACTCTTTACAACATACACCCTGATTATAAATTTTATATCTAGTCAACATACAATAATAACAAAAGAACTAAAAAAATTAAAGTGAACATACAAGTATATAATACTCTTCCTATCTTTCTCAGGACAGTAATTTTTAAATAACATTTATTAAGGTCACTAGACTAAAATTTTTTTATTTTTAGATAAATTTAACCTTACAGAAGGGTTGCAGAAATAGGGAATCTTCACATACCTTTCACTCACCTTCTTATGTTAACGCCTAACATAATCATAGACCAATTAAACTAAGAAATTAACCTTGGTATAACACTTTTAACTTAAGTTGTTGTTTTTGTTCCAGGACCTAACCCAGGATCCCATGCTGCATTTAGTTGTGTGTCTCCTTCAATCTGCAACTGTTACTCATTCTTTCCTTGCTTTTCATAATCTTGACAGTTTTAAATGGTACTGTTCACTTGTTTTGTAGAATGCGTCTCAATTTGAGTTTGATGTGCCCTTCCATTACATCCTATCAGGGGATCCATGTTGTCATACGCATTCCTGGTGACGTGAACCTGGAATGCTTGGCTACGATGGTCTGTCATCGCCACTGTAAACTTACAATTTTCCCTTTGTAATTACTAAAAATCTGGGGGGAAGATCATAACATTTTACAAAGAACATTAAAAAATAGTAGAGTCATAAATCAGTCATTGAAAAGAAGTCAAGAAATAACACCAGCCTCTGTAAAACTCGGTTATAGGAATTAAAGCTCTTTCATTTAGTCCATTGACATTTAAGGTGATAATTGATAGATGATTATTTATTGCCATTTTGAACCTCGTGTTCCAGTTGATTCTATGGTTCTCCATTCTTCCTTTCTTCCCTTCTTTTTTTTTTTTTTTTTTTTGGTTGGATGGTCTCCTGTTATTATCTGCTTGAGTGTTTTGTTTTTTTTTCATTTTTTGCAAATGCAATATTTGGTTTTGGCTTGTGGTTGCCCTGTTTTTTAAGTATGCTACCCCTTTCCTATAATTGTGTGTTTTAGCCTGATGGTCCTGTAAGTTCAAACACTTCATTACTATATTAAAATTAAGAAGAGAAACATACAAACAAACAAACAAAAAGGGTTATTTATTTCCTAACATCCCTTGCCCACATTTTATGGTTTTGATGACTCTTTTTTATTTTTTTCTTTTTAATTTTATTTTGTTTGAAGCATGTTCATGATTAAATCTGTATGCTGGCTTATTTGAGTGACTGCTCTCTGATTGCGGTTTCCTCAGTCCTAGTTCTTCCTCTTCTTTTTTTTTTTTTTTCTTTTCTTTTTTCTTCCCTTTCCTTCCTTTCTTTTTGGTTTAGAGAAACCCTTTCAGTATTTCTTTTAACCTGGGTTTTGTGTTGCTGTATTCTTTTAGTTTTTGTTTGTTGGAAAACATTTTTATTTCCCCTTCTATTTTAAATGATATTCTTGCTGGATAGAGTATTCTAGGTTGCATATTTTTTCCTTTTAGCACTTTAAATATCTCTTGCCATTCCCTCCTGGCCTGTAGTGTTTCTGTAGAGAAATCAGCTGATAATCTTATGGGGGTTCCCTTGTAGGTAACAGTCTGTAAAGCTCTTTCATTTAGACATGAGAATATAAAGGTAGAAATAAGAGGCCCCACCTTGAGTTCACAATCTCCAAGCTGCCTAGACCTTGAAATAAATCATATAACGTGGAAATGAGGATGACTTTACTGAAATTTGGGGTTGAGGGTGGAGTACTGATCTACTGATCCATTAGCCTATAGGTTTTCAATTGGTGTTACACTGCAAAACAACTTCAAGTTCCCCCAGGTCATAGCTGTGATTCTGTGCCGCCAGCATCCTGTCCCTCCTCACACTTATATACAAAAACTGGCAAATTTACTATGTACAAAGTATTAGATAAAGTCTTTATATTTAGCTCAGTTTGAAAACTACTGAAACTAAAACACAATGCGGTCTAGCAATGGGGTATTTGTGATATGAGCTTAGCCAATGATTCTTGTACTAGAATATCACAGACCACATGCACACAAGTCATCACTGACTCTTAATGAACAAATCTGTCTTCCAGAGACTAGAGCTCTTGAATAATGAAGGAACAGACCCATGGCTAACTTGGATGCCTTTGAGAATGTGGAGGCAAGGACTCTCATATAGAAGCAGATGTGCCCATGATACACTGACTAAAATAAGAGCTACATTTCCCCAAACTGTCGTGTAAGATCACAAAAGCTTCCGGTATACTGAATTTAAAGTTCCTCTGAGTTAACTATTACATCCAGTGCATAAATCCCTGGTTACTTAGAAATCAGTGTTTCCCCCATCCTAATTCACACCACATGAATCTCAGCAAAGATAATAAAAGTTCTCTTTTTCTTCCTCCCCCCTGCCACCCCACAACAGAAGCACATATTATAATAATATCAGTAATAATAATAATAAAAAGAATCTGGATATGTATATATAAGACTGAATCACTTTTTTGTACAGCAGAAATTATCACAATCCTGCAATACTTCAATAATACTTAAAAAAAAAAACACAAAGCAAGTCTTATCCTGAAATATTTTAAATCAGAGCCTGAAAATTGCCAGTACTCCACGCTACGCCTCTTTTCTCAGTTACCCTATTATTTCAACCACGAATTCTTTCCGACAGTAAAACAATCTAGGAAAACCAAGATCATCTAAACTTAGTAACTTTAAAACTCCGGGAGGAATAGGAAGACATTGAAACATCTACTAGTCTATGATGCCATTTAGATGACTAGATCGCCTTCTGTTTCTTACATCTGATTCCCAGCTGCTGTGAATTTAACTAATTGCTTTTGTTGTGAAATTTTTTTTTTTTTTTTCTGTTTCCTCTAGATAGGTGAAAATGAAGAGTCTCAAAACCTTCATTTGCAACCTTCTTCTTCCGAAGGTGGTTCATGGACCTCTCGTAATCTTTCAATTAGCTTAGATTTGGTTTCAGGTGGTTTAAAGCAAAGAGCTGAAGATGGATATAAAACAAACTTCGAGCACAAAATGGAGCAGAAAAACCTACAAAATACTATTTTCTTAGCCACTGCTTCTATTTTCAAACTCATAGTCTTGCTCAGGAGTTATTTGCTCAGCCGATGAAGCAGATTTTGTAAAGCAACTATGTGTTACAAAACCCCTTCTTTTCTGCCCAGAGCTGTAAATCGCGTCTGGACAAATACTGGAGTCCACACAATCACCTTCTGGCACTTGTAGCTTTGCTGTCTCACAGAGAAAGTGCCTTATTAGGTAGTATAATACTGATGCTTTGGGATGGTTTATTTTCCCTTTCTTTTAGTCTATAAAACTGAGCCAAAGTTTACTAAGTTAGTCTTAACTCTTTGCACATGTACATAGTTTACAAATATCTGTTGAACGGAATCTTAGAAATCAAGTGCTGTATTTTTTTAAAACAAATTTTATTGTTTTAAAACTGGGGGCAAGAGTGAGATAATACAAAGAGCACCCAATGACTGGGGAGTTGGAAAACCTTTGTTCTCATCTCAGCTGGATTCCTAAAATGTTTGTAACTAAAGCAAAGGACACTTTCCGTCAGTTTTCTAGCTTTTCTCATCTATAATAAAGAGTAATACCTGTCATTTCCCTTTGTCACCCTCCTCCTTCCAAAAAAAACCTAATGTAAAGCAGGAGTTTTCCAACGGTGTTATGTAGAGCAAGGTTTCAGAACCCTGTTCTGAAGTGGATTGAGGGCTGAGGGGACAAAGAGGAGGAAAAAGGTACTTCCTTTCCTTCAACTTGAATAACTCTGATTTTATCCAGGCTTTCCCGATATTCTATATTGAAAAAGTAATTTCTCCTGCTAAAAACAAAGTTGGAAGATCAGCTGGTGCTTCTGGGATAAGTGCTTAATTAAGTTAAAATGTACATTTGTAGATGGAACTCAGCGTCCAGCTAGGCCAGGTGCAGTTCAAAGTCCTTAAATAGCCTCTTTCATCATGCCTAAGATTGGCTGGCCTTGGCACAAATTCCCAACAAAAGCTGAAACTACTGGGAGCCACGGAGATATCTCACCTCCTTGCCTTGATCTTTTCTATTCCCACAGTTACCCCATAGTTCACTAAGACACTTAATCTTTTCCCTTGTGTTCATGACAATTAATTTTCCTGGTTTGCCTCTTCCCGCCTTTTTGACAGATTTGCAGTGTGATGTAGCAGAATTACGCTGACCTAACTCAAAACCCTGGAGCCAACACTATCAAATGTATGACCTTGGGCTAATGAGGTAATCACTCTGAACTTCTTATCTCTCATGTCAAGATAATCACTTTAGCTGCATTGCAAAGATTATATAAAATACATCGAGCATTTTTTTTTTTTTACAGTGCCTTGCACATGATAGGTTCTCTCCTCCTGAAGCATATTTCTTTTCCTTGTTTTCTGTGTGTGCTTTCCCTGAGTTATGACATCATATCCTCTCATTGCACCTCTAGTCCTGGCTCCTAAAACTATCTCTAGGAGTTCCTGTTGTGGCTCAGCAGAAATGAGTCCAACTAGTATCCATAAGGATATGGGTTTGATCCTTGGCCTTGCTCAGTGGGTTAAGGATCCTGCATTGCTGTGAGCTGAGGCATAGGCCAGCAGCTGCAGCTCCAATTCGACCCATAGCCTAAGAACTTCCATATGCCGCAGGTATGGCCATAAAAAGACAAAAAATAAAATATAATAAAACAATCTCTGGTACCAAACATAATCTGTTGGACATTTTCTCTTAGGTACTCACTAGCACCTCAAGATAAACATGTTTGAAAATCATATTTCTTACCTTCCCTGGTTTTTTAAATGTTTGTTTGTTTTTGATAGTACCCATGGCATGGGGAAGTTCCTAGGTCAGTGGACCTGAGCCACTGCAGTGAAAACATCAGATCCTGAACCTGCTGGGAACTCCTTATCTTCCCTGATTTTAAGCATATCTGCTCCTCTGCCTTATTATCCTGAAACTCATTCATAAAATTTAAGAATCACCTTCTGTTCCTCCTCTGATCACCTGTCATGTTCTATATCTTCCATTTGGGGGTCTTCTGTAGCTACTACCTCCTTTCTAATCCCACTAATATCTCGGATTCTTTATACTTTCCTCCTGGAGTCAATAGCTTGTTATTTGCTTCCAACTTTTATAAACTATCCACTGCTTCCCTAGAGCAGAACACTGATCATGACATCTGCCTGACCAGCTGAAACACCCTCAATAGCTTCCTATGGGTTACTAAATGAAGTTTAGCTATATTGTTAGCCACACATTCAAGAGGCTCTAATTTGAACTCAAATTGTTATTTCATCTTTCTCTTCCACTATTTACCTTTATTCAAACTGGCCTCTGTACTTTTCCCTTTATATAGCCCATGGTTTCCTGCATTTATGCCGCTGCTCACACTGTTCCTTCCAAGGGTAACACCCTGCTCTATATCAGTCAAGACCCTGCAAAGGTTATCTTACAAAAGGCCAGCTCAAATCCCATGAGCCTCTCAATGAAATTTCTCTGCTTCTTCATTCCAGAAATAATTTTTCTTCCATTTCAATTCCCATTCCACTTGGTTGATACTATTTCCCTTAAACTAATCATTTTTTCTTATGTTATAATCATTTTCTGAATTTCATCTCCTCTATCAGATTGGTAAGTGCGAAAATGTCTAATTACCGTGTCCTCCAAAGCCCTAGCCCAAAGCCTGGCTTCTAAGTAGGAGATTGGTAAAAATAAAATAAAATAAAAATAAACATTGAATTAAAAAAAAATGAAGACCAGTAGTAGGTGAGTTCTTTAAGAATATCTAACCAAGAAAAATGTTTCTGAAGAATACATGTTACAAGATGTCTCCTGGATGTGAGAGCAATCTGGCTGTGACATATGTCACCCCATTGATTGCCAGGGTTGATTTGGCTGATTTGGCTGGCTAGGCCAGTGTCCCCTTCCTCCTCCCTCCACTCCAGGCATATCCCTCCTGAAGCTGTGTGCTTGGTTGAAGAGGACAACCATCTCTGATAGAGGAGGGCCATTCTTCTGTCAAGGGTATACAAGTAACTGCACTCCTGTGCAAGAACCTCCAAACAAGCTCACAAGATGTCTCCTGCTGATAACTTCATCAACACAACTGCTATAAAGAATAAAAACACTTTATCTGATGGTGTTTAAAATCAGTCCTAGGATCTGTACATCTCTCAGTTAAAGCCAATCCAAAGACATATTCCCCTTAGCTGTTCTATTTCATTAGATACAAATGTGGTAGCCATAAAGTGGGGAGCATCGGTGACAAACATAATCCAAAATCCTAAACCGATGGGAATTTTCTGGACCCTATTCGCAGACCACTTCTCTGCTAGTGGTCTATGCTCCACTACTCTACTTCACAGCAGAAGACAGAACATTTCTAATGCTTCCATGTCAACAAGCTGCGGGAGTTTAAGTCACACTAATAAGAGGCTCCCTGATCCTATATGTCCCCAGGAAACTCTGGGCTTCAGACTAAACTGGGAGCACCCCTGGATCACAGTGCCAACTAGAGTTTTCAAGTGGTTTTTTCATGTTATATGGGGCTTTACCAGGTCTAAGGAGAGTCGTAGAGGGATCAGGCTCAACTAAATTAAACTAAGTCCAAGTGAGAAGAATCACATTGCCTTCCACTCCCACCAGGAATGTCCAGGCTGGGAGCCATCTTGGATCTTGCATAGCCTCTCTCATTCTGAAAATTACGAAATTTAACAATTGGAAAAGCACTGGGAGATATCTGGTCCATCCTCCCATCCAGAGCAGGGTTCAGCAATCCTGGCCACCTTGTCTAAATACTTCCAATGAAGAACAAATCACTGTCTCTCAAGACAGCCTCTACATTGTCAGACAGCTCTATCTATGTAAGTTCCTTTATTCGTTACATTTCTCCTGACTCCTATAAGCTCTGGAGGCAAGCAAGTACCAACAGCAGGGCCTGCCTAAACTCCATCTTTATCTTTTCTCAGCTGGTGAGTAGAGATGAACAAGCACCCAGCCCTTGAGTGTGCTACTTTATATATTACCCTCCATCCATTATCACCTTCCATCGTGCAGTAATGTGGTCAACTACATTAGGTGCTATACCCCAGAGTCCCAAGCCCTAAAATCTGGCTGGTCCACCTACTACATGAGCAGTAGCCAATAAAATGAATTACGAGCACCGTAGAGGTTTCTCAGCACAGATCCAAGACATATTAGCTTTGCCGCTTGCCTTTATTCTTAAATGCACTCCACTCCAATCTTATTCAACCTCAAATCCTTTTAGAGATTTTCTTTATTTTAATCCCTTAGAGATCTCCAATAACCTTACAGATATTCACTCCGCATATTTCAGTTTCAGTCCAATAAATCCAAGTCACGTGCTAACCCAACTGGTTGGGCCTATCCAGACAAATGTCTAACACAAGAGTAACAATTTTACTCACTGAAGTTCTGACAAGACATTGAGCTGGTGTGTACAATTATCTATTCTTATAGTCTTCTTCAGCAACTCCTGTTAACAGAGAATCTTTACACTCCTTGAATTTCAGTAACTTCTGATAGACTTCTGAGTTAAGCTTAGTGGTCAATTAAATGGTTGATTTCAGGAAGCTGTGTGGTAGTGGATAAGGAAGCTACAGGATACGAAAAGGCATATATAGTAGAATTTGGGAACCAGATTTTAAATATATTCGCCCACGCCCTTGAAAGAAAGTTAACAAGAATTCAACATTAATGAATGTTTAACCATCTATGGAAATATTCCCTGAAGTAATCTGCTTAAGAGATGATTTACAAATGTGCTAAGATTAAAGTACAGCCTAAATAAATCTCAGCATGGGGCTTAGGTCCCTCTCTAAAAAAGGAGGCAGGAAATTAAAATAGAACTAATCTAGGAGAAGCTCTACTCATTAAAACTATTATGCTGGTCATGACAGAGTGAAGGAATGACAGGTTTTAGAACAGAAAATACGGAAACATTTATCACTGCTTCAACCACTGCCTGGGGAAGTTTCTCTGAGTATAATGCCTATCAGAGTAACTTGGAAAGAAATATCACTAGAACAGTTTATTAGACTACCAGAAAAGCATATCAGAATGAAAATACCACTAAGAAACTTTTACTTCTCTGTGTTGTAATTCTGGGATCTCTAATTTGGTTACCTGAGTAGAGCTGGCCACTAGAAGGCAATGCCCTGTATATTATAAGATTTCACGTGGTACAACTTCTAAATTACTGTTTTGTTGGTAAATTATTCTTTCCAGAAAGAAAAGATTGAATTGGTCCCTGGAACCTGGTTACTCCTAGGACAAGCTGTAAACTGAATTTCCAAATTTGTAAACTGTGGAGATGACCACACTAGCATATAGATTTGAAAGGCCCCAACTTAGCAGGTTGTTGTCTCAGCCTCACTCTCTTACTTCTTCACAACAATGCAGTGTTTTGTAAAACTCAACGATTAGAGATTCCTGAGTTCTCAACTCTGTTAAGACTACTCTTGAGTCTCGGTCTTCTCACGGAACATAAGAAGGCTGGACAAGACAATTTCTACTGACCCTTCGAGTCTTAAGAATTATTCCATGACTCTAAAAAATTACTAGAGTTGACAAGATTTCAGTAAGGTGCCTAGTTTCCAAATAAATTTACAATGAAATAGCATTTCTAGATACTTAAGTGGTTGGAAAAAAATGGAAAAAGCTTTTAAAATAGCAACAAAATTAAAAAAATCTAGGAATACGTCTAACAACAAATGTATAGATCTATACGAAAAGCCACAAAATTTGAGGGCCACACGAGACCTTAATTAATAGAGAAATATCATGTTCCTGAATAGGAGACTCAACATTGCAAATATATATAATCCACAAATTTAATGTTTTCAAAAGCAGAAATTTTTGGACTTGAATAATAATTAAAAAATGTATCTATAGGAGATCCTATTGTGGCTCAGTGGTAATGAACACGGCTAGGATCCATGAGGATCTGGATTTGATCCCTGGCCCCAGTCAGTGGGTTAAGGATCCGGCATTACCATGAGCTGTGGTGTATGTCACAGATGAGGCTCAGATGTGGCATTGCTATGGCTATGGCATAGGTTGGCAGCTGTAGTTCCAATTTGACCCCTGGCTTGGGAACTTCCACATGCCGCAAATTCGGCCCTAAAAAAAAAAAAAAAGTATCTGTAAAAAGGCCACTTATTCACTACCTTTTCCAATCAGAGTTTCTCAGAGGAGGTAGAATTTCATTATTTCTTTAAATAAAAGGAAACACTTGCATACTTTCTGAGGGCAAAAAACCCCCAAGTGACATTGCTTTACTACATCATCCAGCCAGGGGTGTGTGTGTGTGTGTATAAATAATTGTAAACCTGGAATTTTCAAATTTAATATTTAATACTTATGTAATATTTGTGTAAAGTTGCTCATCTTTCATGAGCAACCTTGCATAAATCTGAACTGGGTGCTCTGTGAAGCTAGTGTGCAGTAGTCACTAAGATAGTGAGTGAGCCTAGCTAACTGCCTAGAATTTGCATCTCAAAGGTTTTTTTTTTCTTTTTTTGGTTGACTTGCTATCATTTATGTAGTACGTTTCATTTAAGACCCAAAGGTTACTAACCTTTTCAATTACATTTTATTTCAAATTAATTTATTTTTATTCAATTACATTTTATTCTATGGGAAGAATTACTTACCATAATGATAGTCACAAATTTAGTGACACCTGTCATTCCCACTCATTAATGGCACACACACACACACACACACACACACACACACAATGGTTGGTTGACCATAAGGCTCAGAAGAGGCAGGGGAGAGCATGACAAGTTCAAAGTGGGAACAAAAGTGGCTAGGGATGAATGATCAAAGATCAGGAAGAAAATATAGCCTGGGGGATACAAAAGGAGACTGCAGAAATTTGAAATTTAAATGAAGTGAATAAGGCTATAGAGAGGTTCTTAAATTCATTTAATAAGTGTGTCAACTATTACACTAGTGCTAAGGAATGTGGAAAAGGATCAGACACTATCCTTATCACTGCCTTGAAGAAATTAACTGTCCATCAGGGGAGACATACAAGAAAAAATTTACTATACAAGGTATAGTAGTATGATAGAGATAAAGGATAGGGTATTGTAGAAGTGCAAAAGTGTAGCATCTCAACCAGATTGTAGGAGTTCCCATTGTGGCTCAGTGGTTTAAGAATCCGACTAGTATCCATGAGGATGTGGGTCTATCCCTGGCCTCACTCAGTGGATTAAGAATCAGTGTTGCCATGAGCTGTGGTATAGGTCGCAGACTCAGCCTGGATCTGACATTGCTGTGGCTATGGTGTAGGCTGGCAGCTGCAGCTCCGACTCAACCCCTAGCCTGGGAACTTCCATATGTTGTGGGTGTTGCACTAAAAAGATATAAACAACCCCCCCCCAAAAAAAAAAACCAACCCAGATTGCATGTTAACATTTCTTGGAGCAGATCCTGAGCTGAGTCTTCAAGCATAAATGTTATTTAGCTTAGTGAACATGGCACATAGAGTTTTCTAGGCAGGGGTGAGAAACAACATGTGAAATGGCATGGAGTGAAGTACACTGCAGTCATGCTATTGAATTCTTTAAAAAGTAAGTTAAGATGATCACACTTATGATTTAGAAAGATACAATATCAGCATAGAATCTAGCTTGTTTGATGGCCAAGAAATGAATTAAGACGCTATTTGTAATCCAGAGGAAAAACAGTGAAGAGATTAATTAAGGCACTGTCAATGGACATGGAGACAAGGGGCTGATAATTTATATACGATGTAAAAACCAACAAAATGGGAATTCCTGTTGTGGCACAGTGGGTTACGAATCCAACTTCAGTGGCTTGGGTTACTACAGAGGTGCAGATTCAATCCCTGGTCTGGCACAGTGGGTTAAAGGATCTGGTGTTGTCTGTTAACTAACAGCACTCCCATGAATATTCTCAGATAAATATATTTAGTCAAATCTTATTCTGTCCAGCCTGTCTTTTAAAGGTGATTTTTCTGGACAGCTTTGCTTTGGTTTGTGTTGATGTTAAATTTTAATTCTCAGTCATAAATCTAATTTCCCTTATTTTAAGATCTTCAAGGTGAGGGCAGAGGAACAACTCACCTCTCAGTCACCATCTATTTCCTACAAACTCCAGGGGAAAGATGAAGAGGACAGTGGGCTAGAGAGGGAAATGGACAGGATCCCAACAACATGTGGTTCACACAGAGAAGATTCTTAAAGGCAATTAACCACAGGCTGAATACATAAAATTTCATAATTTAAACAAATCAAGTCCTGACATATTTTTACCACCAAACTATCTGAAGACAAATACTGAAAAGCATCCTTGGGACAGTCATTTAGCCAGAATCCTTTTCAGAAGACATCTTACTTAGACTGCATCTGCCATTTACTGAATACCCATAATGTCTCAGGAACTATGGGAAAAGTGAAAATTACAAACACATAATACCCACTCTTAAAGAGTTCATTATTTGGAAGGCCAAATAAATAAGGAATTACAAAACAGTGGGATAAGGGGGATAATAGAAGTAGCTTCAGTTGGTGCACAGAAGAAATAGTAATCACTTCTGTTTGGGGAAAGGCAAGGTGTTCAGGATAGTAAAGAATTATGTCACAAAAGACACAACTTCTGTGTGCTCATTGTTACTAATGTTAAACTTGGCAATTGACTTATCGGAAAGATCTAACTGAATGGGTACCTGCAACACAGCAGAAGGATCTAAACCATAACTTCTAACCCTGGCTAGTGAACATCTCAACTGCTCTAGCTATTTCTAAAATACAGAAAAAGTCTGATCTGACCCCTAGCCTGGGGACTTTCATATGCCACAGGTGCAGTCGTAAAAAGCAAAAAACAATCAAACAAACAAAAAACAAAAGAAAAAAAAACCAAAAACCAAAAAAAAAAAACCCAAACCATTTAAATTCACTTTTTCATTTATTAAAAACAATAGAAACAACAGTGGTCACAGAGGATCATTTTAAGGAGTAAAGGGTACTGTGATGTCAAAACCACAGTGAAAAGATACAACAACAGCACAAATAATGAGAATCCATGACTGAATACTATTTTCTTGGTTTTCTAATTTAATCTTTTAGTCTAAAATGTTCACTTAAGACCAACCATATGCATTTGGCAATTTATATATGTATATAAAATAATCATGTTGTACACCTTAAACACCGTTATATGTCAATTATGTTTCAAGAAAGCTAGGAACAACAACAACAACAAAGAGCCAATCAGGTACATGGGATAGTGAAATACAGAAATGGATAACTGTGAATGGGGAAGAGAACTGGGTCTAATGGTACAAACAGATATTATGCAAGCATGTTTATTTGAGATTCTTTTTGTTTCCTGAGATAAGACTGTGTTGCTATAAATTTTCCTCTCAGAACTTCTTTTGCTGTGTTCCATAGGTTTTGGTTTAATAATCTTTCTCTATGTACTCTAAAATTTGTTCTGCCTTAGATTGAGACAGAGTATCAGGCCTTACCTCAACTGAACTGTTCTGCCCCAAGCTCAGAATAGGTTTTACTGAACAATGCTTTGGCATTATGCCAAGAGCTTGCATTAAAAAACATTAAAGGAAAATAGTTTCAGGCCTAAAAATGTGTTTAGGGAAATATCATGGACTTTCACAAAGGCAAAGAGAGCAAGATAAAGATGGGCCTAGATCTGCCTGGATATCTCAAGATCTGAACCAAAAAGGATGTCTGTAAAGGCCAAAATGTGCTGATACCATCATGAGATTAAGAAAAGATTATGAAGAAGGCCACAAAGAGTGAAATTCCCTATGGAAGAATAAAGAGTCTAATCAAATGCCACTACCAAAAGGATTTTCCTTCATAAACTCAAGCATAGATCCAGATGGCCACCAATGCAGACATTAATGGCAATATTTGGGTAAATGTATATAATTATTTTGCATATACACTGAGTTTACATAAGTTTAAAAAAGGTTCAAACTACACAAGGTTTCATTTTTAATAACCCTCCCTTCTCAATCTTAGGATAATTCTCTTTTATGTAACTTTCACATTTCTCTATTTAGCTAAAATCCATCTATCCATCCTTCGAAGCTCAGTTTTTAAAATTACTGCAACATATGTAGTTCAAGTGGAAGTGACTTTGTTTTACTAAACCAAAACCAACCTCTTCTCCTCCTCAGATGCACACACTCTTTGGAAGTTCCATAGCTCTTTTATTGTTTTTCAAATTCTTTAAAAGCATGTCTACAAGAACTGCAACATAACATTTTCCCTCTGGTGAAGAGAACCCTCCCATGAAAAATCAATAGTCATTTGATTGGAATTATATGGTGAGTTTAGATCCAGACCTTGGTAGAATGTCCAAACTGTCTTCAAAATAGCCACAGCAGAAACTGATATTAATATCACAAATTGTTAAACTAAGGTACAAAGTGTATGGTCTGGGATTAATGAAATTAGTTATTGATTTAAATCTTTACAGGAAGAGAAACAAATTCATTAAGACCTTTTTGATTAACTTAAGCTCAAAAGGAAAAAGATGTCAGAAGGAATATTCACATCATGATTTTATATAATGTCAATAAACCAAAAAAATTCAATTAGCCTGGTGAAAGTCTCTGTTAGACCTTTCCTATTTCCCCTTGAAACACTTTCTCACCTTTAGGTTTTGCTAGATACTTCTACCATGGTTATCACCATATCCTTTGGCTTTCTGCCTTCGATACCATCGAAATTAAAGCACTCACCTGTCTGCCTCAAGTCTTTAGGTAGAACATCCCTCTCATTTCCCTCTAAAGAGAACACTGAAACATTACTCTCAAACGTGAATTAATAGTCAGTGGTTATAACCAAAGACTTTCTATAGTAATTTAAAGTTCAACTTTATAATTTTTTTCCTCTCACCTTTGCAGCAAAAATTGTTTCAAGCCAGGTCAGAAGGAAGTCAAGTTTGTGTCCTACACTAAGTTGCTTGGAAATCCAAAATTGTAGGGAGTTTTTTGGTGAGCTTCAGTTCAATCCTATGAATGCTCTGAGGGTACAAGTTGTCAATTTCCTGGCTTTGGGGGTTGAACATGGTACAGTGTAATACTACATAAAAATTACCATTGACTGCTGAATTTTTTATATCTCAGCAGATATGAGCTGAGCACTTACCTGAAATAAAAGGTTTTATGTATTTCATCTCAGAGAAACACCACCTAAGAATAAAACAAAAACTCCTTGTCAGCCCAGGCCCTGCTGATATAATACCTACAGTTTATCAAAATTTACTGCATGCTGGACACTTTACTACATGATTTATATAGATCATCTTGTTTAATTTTCACAAAAATCTGGGCCTAAAAGGAGGGTATCATTCTTTTTTACACATAAGAAATACGAAGCTTAAGAAGCCTAAGTGACTTGCTCAAGGTCATATAGAGAGTGGTGGAGTCACAGTGACAGAGAATTGAATCCCTGATTGCTTGACTCCTCTTGATCATGATTCTATATCATCTCTCTTACAGACATGGACACAGAGGAAGAAGTGATTGTCAAGTGGGTATCTATGGCAGTAACTAAAAACTGTGGCCAAACACCAAGATTCAGAAGAAGCATAATTTAAACCCTTAAATACCTGATGCTTCCCTTTGGTAGATCTGGTACTGAGCTCAGGACAAAATCCACTATTCTACTATGTCATCACATTTCAGCATCCCTTATTTCTTTACTTTTGACCCAGAATGTCTCAAGATTATCTGTCCCTAAAGTATGGTCCATGGATCAACTGTTTCAAAGACATGAGAAGTCCTTGTGGAAAATACAGACAACTGTTTCCCCCCATAGTCTTGGAGGAGAAGAGCTAGGGTCATGAAAAGCTAACCTCCAAGGCAGACTGCTGTTAAGAAAAAGGACAGACCCTTGTGAGAAGACATAGGGTCAAAACATAGTTTTGTAACTGGAAAAGATTTTGGAAGTTGTCTGTTTCAATGTTTTTAATCAGTGTCCCATGAAGCCTTAGAAGTTCTAAAATGAGAAATGAGAAAAAGGAATTGGCAGTCAGAGCTTAAAGTCCTAAAAAAGCAACTGCAGAAACCCCACTGGTATGTACTTCGTAAGCTGGATTGTTGTGTAAGATTTTGTCTGAATAAATGGCTTTGCTGATTTAAAATAACAAAACTCTGGCTGCACAAAGGGAGTTCTAAAAAAATTTTGAGGCCCAGTATGCATCCCAGACCAATTAGATCAAAATTATGCAAGCTGGTTCTAGGCATCAGCATTTTTCAGTATCAAGTGATTTTAATGTAGAGTCAGAGCTGGGAGCCACTGCAACAATCTGATCTGTGCTTCCTCATTTGAGATAAAAGGAGACTAAGACCCAAAGAATTCAAAGGAGATCAGGACTAGAACGAGTATCTCTTTTTTTGCGGGGGGGGGGGGGGGGGGGGCACACCTGTGGCATGTAGAGCTTCCCAGGCTAGGGGTCAAATCAGAGCTGCAGCGGCTGGCCTACACCACAGCCACAGCTATGCCAGCTCTGAGCTGAGTCTGTTGCCTATACCACAGCTCACGGCAACACTAGATCTTTTAACCCACTGGGCAAGGCCAGGGATTGAACCTGTGTCCTCATGGATACCAGTCAGATTGTTTCTGCTGAGACACAAAGGGAACTCCTTGAACCAGTATCATTTGACTACTAGCTCATTATGCTATATTGTTCTCTCTCCATAATCCAGAATGAACCAACTTCTTCTTTAAGGTAGAAAGCACATGAATCAAATTATTACATAACATCACATTTTCAGAGCTCTCTGAACTTTTAGTACTTCATATATATTCTCTCTTTAGAATACAGGGGAAGTAGGTAGAGCAAAACATATGTTTTAGAGATGAGGAAATCAAAGGTCAATTAAGTTAGCTCTCAGTGGCTTAAAGACCAGAATTTAAATCTTTATATTCTAACTTCTGGATTAAGTAAATTAAATTTGGCAAGTGTTTATTGAGTGCCTAGTATGTGTTAGCCAAGACAAGGTCAAAGATGCAAAAATAAGATATCATCCGTCCCTCAATTAGTGTCTTCTCGGAAAGAAACAACTAAAATACTGTACTGTCTGGTTTATCCTGCGAAACAGCAATAACCGAAAACCTTCCCTGATTGGCCCTGATGACAAAGTCCAATTCTCTTCAAATTCAGTCTGTGGTTTATAATTTATTCTTGACTGTGGCTACTATGGAACACAAGGGATCTGAATATAGCTACTGTATCTCCAGTTAAGGCCATGTAGCTGAAAATTCCTTGACAAGAGTGGAGAGAATAATGAGATTTCAGTGAGATTTATTTCATACTCTCCAAAGCCAAGGATATGACTCAGGAGAAGACTAGGAGATTCCAAGACAAAGAACTGGACAGATAAGAAAAGTTATTCACAGGAAAAATCATTTTCTTTCCCACAGCATTTAAGTAACTGGACAGTTGATAACTTACACTGTAGAAGGTAACTACTGCACACCAAAAGGGGAAATAACATGTAGGAAATAATATTTGTATCTATGATTTGGGGTGATGGAGAGGGTCACAGTTGGACAGGAGTGCTCTGCTCAAAGAAACCTTTTTCATGAGGGATTCATTAGACACTGCAAAATATTACCATGTCAATTTTATTACATCCAAGATAATGAGAAAAACCAGGAACCTATGTCTTATTTATAGGCTGAAAAAAGTTGGCCAGAAATAGTCTATCACAGTTACTCTCAAAATTTAACATGCACAAGAATCACCTGGAGCCTGGGTTCTCCCCCCACCATTGCCCAGAGTTTCTCATTCAGCAGGTCTGTGGTGGTGCCTAAGAATTTATTTTTCTTACAAATACAGGTGATGCTGATGCTGATGCTGATGGTTCAAATCTCATACCTTGAGAACTGCTAGTTTATTATAAAGACCACGGCATACTAGACCTAGACACACACACACACGTTGCAAATTGCTAATTACAGCAATTTAGTTACCTTTCCATTGTTGACTTTGTAAACAAAACTCTCCCCACCAACTTAAATGGACAAAAAATAGGGCCACTCAGAAAGAAGTCATGGCTAGTCACCCAAGGAGCCAGTCTATTTTAGAGCACAAATATACGTGCTTGGGCATTTGAAAGACGCAACCAAGGAGGAATATCTAGCAAGTAGGAAACAACATTGCCTTTTTTTTTTTTTTTTTTTAGCTTTTTAGGGCTGCACCCTTGGCACATGGAGATTCCCAGGCTAGGGGTTGAATCAGAGCTACAGCTGCTGGTCTACTCCACAGCCACAGCAACATCAAATCCGAGCCTCGTCTGCAATACCACAGCTCAAGGACGCCGGATCCTTAACCCCTGAGCAAGGCCAGAGATCAAACCCACAATCTCGTGGTTCCTAGTTGGATTCGTTTCTGCTGTGCCACAACGGGAACTTCCAACATTGCCCTTTAAAAGCCTTTACCTATATCTTGAGGCAGACGTGAATTTTGTTCCTTGTACTCAAGAGAACACCCTTTGGGCCTCTCTGTATCTTACACACACACAGGGTTTCATCCACATTCTTCTTTCCTCACTATTCATTTTCTCGGAGTTTTCTTAACCGCCATGTGACTTCATGACCTCATTTTATAAATATGAGTGTGTGTGTGTATACATATAAAAATAAACTTTGCTCAGGTTAAGAAATTCCTTTGGGAATTTGATTGATGATACAGACATTTCATAAAAATAAACATACACATTTATACATATACATTTTACATCCAAATGAAGACAGAAATTCTCGTGTAAGTCTACAGGCCCCAGACTGCAACTCCCCTACTTGCATACTAATGATTCAAAAATACTTATCTTCAGCCTAAATTTTAACCTTAGCTTCAGTAGCACATATTCAAATATCTACTTAACGTCAGTATCTGGATGTCACACAACTGCCTCAAATTCTACATATACTCAGAAGTAACTGTCTAATAGGGATGGGGTTTCCTTTTGGGGTGATGAAGAAGTTCTGGAACTAGAAAGTAATGACGGTTGTACAACATTGTGAATATACTTAAATGTCACTGCATTGTACACTTTCAAATGGTACATTTTATATAATGTGTATTTTATAGCTAAAAAATCTACATTTATAAAACTGAAATTACTGTCTCTATTCTCCACCTCCCACACATCCAAAATTTGTGCTTTCTCTTATATTTCCTGTCTTTGAACATTAGTTACTTGTCATAACCATTTACCTAGTTGTCCAAGCCAGAAATCCAAATCATCTCTGACAATGCTTTCTTTCGTTTTCTCACTTAAAATTAATCATGAAGTTCTATGATTCTTCCTCATTAATAAAGAGTTAACCTGGAATAGTCAGCTACTTTTACCCCCAAAGCTTCCACCCAAGTTCAGGGCACCATCATGAGCCTCATTTCTCTAGTTCTGTACCTTCCCACCCTCCACCACAACTCTACCTCAACAGCCTCTTCTTTATCTTGCCAGAGTGAGTTATCTTTTTGCTTAAAAACCTACCATTGCCTTCAGGATAAATTCCTCTTCATGACCTGGCCTCTGCTAACTCCTCTAGTCTTACCCCTCACCATCCTCCTACTCAAAGCCAACTGTCCAGTGATATAAGCTACCTGCAATTCCCAACTCATCACCAAGTTTTTTTTTTGTTTGTTTTGTTTTTTGTTTTTTAAACTCCAGGTGCACATACCACTCCAAATTCCTAGAACTTCATTTCCCTCAATTCAGACCTGGCTTAGTTCTATTGGATAAGAGTCAATGTACATCATCTTGCTCAGAAAGCCTTTTCCGAGGCTCCACAGATGATATCCTTACCATGAGCTCCCTTACTATGAGTTTCTATATTCACTTACATTTACACTTTAAGTTAAAGTTAACTATCTCCTTTTAAAGACCACATTATCCTTGAGGGTAGGGAGTATATATCAATGCATCTCCAGTGCCTAGTACCCAGTACGTGGTATGTGCTAAATGAGTTTTCTTGAATGAAGTGATGCCCTAGGGAATAACAGGAACCCTGATACCAGAAGTCACACAATCCTGCAAAACTTTCCAGTGATTTCCTAGCTTGCTCCTATTAAAAGTCAAAGTCATTACGATGGGGTCCAGGGCTCTGACTTCATATCCTACCATTCTCCCCTTCATTTATTCAGTTTCAGCCATACTTTGAAACTTTGACTGGAAAAGTATTTCAGCCAAAGAGCCATTTAGGCGTGTGCAGGAAGGAAGGAACTGAGATATACTGAGCCTCCAGCATCTATCAGGCCCTGTGCCAGGTACTTTCATTTGCCATATCATAGAATCCTCACAATCACTCTGACACAGAGGCATGACTACTGTCATTTCACAGCTAAGGAGACTAAGCCTTAGAGTAGATGCTGAATTTGAACAGAAGGAAACTTTCTTAGAAAGAGTTCAGAGCAATGACTTTTCCTTCCCTAGATAACTTTGTATGCTGGTTATTCTGTTTGCTGTGTCTCCTCCCACCCAACTCTCTCTGCCCTGTTCTGGGAAGCTGGTCTCTATGAACCACGTCACCCAGACTACCTTGACCCTGGGGTTCTGTGTGGGTTTTGCCCAAGTGGAAGGTGTTAGCTGGAGACCTGAGGGCAAGGAAAGATGAGGGTAATTACTTCTCTATTTTCTTGCTGTCTTACCTAAGTTCTTAGAGTGGCCGCTTAGCATTTACCACCTGAGCTCTTGTCAGGCAGTCCATCTTTCAGACTATTGCTCTCATTGGGTCTGGCAACAATGCTCCCCATCTTTCTTTCCCTTGAGGCCTAGGAGTGCTATGAATTCACCATCTTCATGCTTCACCATTCCTTTCTAGTTTCTGTTAACACTGATCAAGTCTTTGAAAATCGTTCTTTGGTTAGACTCTCTTCAATTAAATTCTTTTGAATGTACCAACTGTTTTTCTGCAAGGACCCCAATACTAGGAAGACAACAAATGGCCATGTTCTTCTCCTTTGTTTTTCCATTCATTCAATTTCCAATATCTACAATCAAGGCTCCTTTCTCTCCTCTAATCTGAAGCTTCCTACCCTTCCAGAGTCTACAAGGCCTTCCAAGAAGTCTCTCTAAATCTATCACGTACAGAGTAACAATGCAGTTGCCGTTATTATGCTGAATCTAGTGTGACATTAGCACTCTGTTGTTCTTGCAGTTCTAAGACTGTTTAGCTTTGTTAGCCTGACCACCCTGGCAGGGCAATAAGCTCTTTATGAGTAAGGAACTTTAGTGATTGTAATCTCCAAAGATATTTTAGCTGGAAGGAACCTTAGAGTTTACTTTATCTAACCACCTTATTATACAGATGGGAAGATTCAGGCTCACACAGGGGAAGGATCTCTCAGAGCTTTACAGTGGCAGACTTAATTAAGTTCACCATCTAGATTCCCTCTACTACTTCACCATGCTGTGATCCTGCACTGGGTACTTAGTAGGCACTCAATATACTGATGACTCTTTCCTAAATTCATACAGGGAGTTTTGTTTGGTTCAGCATTAGGCTCCATGCCTAGATGGGTACCTGGCACATATTATGCATTCAAGCAAATATATATATTTACTGATTTTGAACCCTGGACACAGCAACAAGTTCCATGGAAATTATCAGAACTCAGAGGACCATTTATAACGATATTAATCCCTTGTACATCTAGAGAAAATGTAGTTTTCAAAGTGCTTTCACACATAAATAAGCCCATTTGATCCCTCTGAGGTAAACATGGCCAGAATTAATAGTCCATTTAACAGAAGTAAGAAACAGCCCCTGAAAAGTTAAAAGCCAAGGTCCCCTGTCTAGTAGTGAGCAGAGCTGAGACTACTGTTCATGTCTTGACTCTCACTTCAATACCATCTCCACTATTCCATGCTGCTTCTTCAGTTTTGCCATTCTGTTTCAAGATATGGGAGGTTCGTTCAGGAAGCAAGTCCAAATATTCATACACTTATGCTGATGAAAATGATTTTGCTTTTTTAAAAAATTCAATTAAAAGTACTCCTATTCTACTTCTGATTAATTACAACCTGCAGAACATCCCCAACTCTTGATACCATAAGGTCTGTTATCTCCCACAGAGAGAAGGGTTACCATCTGCACATTCTGGAGCGAAGGAGACAGCACTTTTGAGACATCATTTCCAGTACAGTCCAGAGCTAGGCTCTTTTTAAAACCAGTTACTCAAAGAAAAATAATACCTTGCCTTTGGCCCGATCCCACCAGAAAGGTATTGGCATAGGATTTCTTCAAGATGAAATACACCAGGAAGCTACCAGTAGATATTTTGATTGAATTCTCACATATATATATATAAACCTTCACTTTTTCTTTTTTTGGCTGCACCCACAGCATGTGGAAGTTTCCAGGCCAGGGACTGAACCCATGTTGCAGTTGCCGCCTGTGTGCAGCAATGCCTGATCCTTATTTAAGCTGCTCCTTATTTAACTGCTGTGACACAAGGCACTTTCAAAAAAAAAATTTAGTAGATCTCACCCTGGATTTTAGTTACTAGGATGATCTCTGCCTTAATCTGGGCATTAGGGAAACCAAAGATAACCTAAACATATCCAACCTCTTTGGATTTCAGTTTCCGTTAGGAATTCAAAGTACTGGCACAGAAAATTACCCCAAATCTTACATCAGGGAGTAGAAACTCAAGTGCCTATCAGGTGCCAGGCAAAGAATGTAAAGCTCAGTACGACTAAGCAAGGAGTAATGAAATCTATAATGAACTACAGCAAACTAATTTGTTAGTTGCTTCTCAGCTCCAACCACCCGCCACTTTGTGGGAATATGAGCTAAGAGTTAACAGTTCTTCTGATTTTCCCCCAAAAGCTGGAAATACGCATTTTTTAAATGTAAAATCTGGTTTTGAAAAGTCAGTTACTAATTCAAATCTGCAAGCCTTTTTGCAAGCCAGTCAGTTGGTTTTTCCTTATGGAGTAGGTTTCCTGCTCCATGTGAGAGAGGAATGATAGTAAATGTGCCACTTTAAAGTCAAATATGGTATACAACTCAGTGGGTAGTGCCGGGAAAGTGGACAAAGCTCCCTTAGTTAATACGAATGTACCTTGGTAGGGGCGAGGGGAGGGGGGAGTGTGTGTGTGTGTGTGTGTAGTTTCTGCTTTACAAGGTAACTGTATAAATGGGTGCCCTCTGGGAGGTATTTGGGTGATAAAAATCCGCTTTGCTAGGTATATGGGCAGATACGTCTTCTCTGGAGTGTCTGGAAAAGCCGTATAATCGAGTACGGCGGGGATGGGGAATACTGGGAGAGCAGTTAACGAGAGAGTGTGAGGACAGACAGCTATTAGGAAATAATAGCGCTAGGGATGCGAGATAGTGTGGGGGTACAGTTTCTCTTCAGTGTTGGAAAGGAGAAGACGATAACCTCTTCCGTCACCACCCTTGGGCACTTCTCGCTCACCATCGCCGCGCAGCGGTCGACTCCAGCAGCCGCCATCTTAACGCACCTTTCTGCGCAGGTGCCCTGGAGTCGCACGGTTCAGTCGAGTAGAGCCCCGCCTCCAACCACGCCCCCACCCCCACGAGCCCGCCCCCAGCCACACCCCCTTTCTTAGACTCTGCCCTCCTCCCCCTCAGCCTTTTTAGGCTCTACCGCTTGGGGTTGGCGGGGGAGTGGAAAGAGTAGCAAAGAGCCACTGGCCTAAAATCTGTCATTATACAACAAAGTCATTTCTACAGCTTTCCACACTTCAGGAGAACTACCAGACCACAAAGGCTGATATAAGATAATTTATTACAGACTAACCAATAATTTCCTGTAACAATGGCACATACAATAATTAAAAACAGCAAAGATGCTTAGTTTCTTGTTTCATGTAATGGCCAATGGACAATGCTGAGCCCTCAGGAAGCCCAGGAGGCTGCTACTGAGAAAGTGAAGGGCCATGTCACATCTCTGAGCAAGGGCCGGGAAAGTCCACATGGCCCCCTGTAAAGAGTTTGTCTCTGACCTCACAGGGAGTGTTGAGGCCCACCCCCACTCCATCCAGTCTGTACAGAGGGATCATAATCCAAATTCCTTCTGTAGGATTGAACATCTATGAGGGGAACAGCAGCTGACCTAGATGAAAGGGAATGAGGACAAAAGCTAGATTCCTTCTGCAAAGGGGAACACCACCAGAAGGCAGGGGCCGTAAGTGAGGACTTTCTAGGCTGATTTCCACAGTTTTTGGCTTTGCAGGGCTTATCCACACAGAAAATACAGCCCTCTCTCCTGGAGCCTTCACTTAGCTTCAGGTGCATACACTTAAGAAGAGTCTCTTGTGTCCTGAAGCATCACTCCCCTTCCTAAAGGAATGAGGTAGGGGGACTCCTGGGCAAGTGGCCCCTGGTGCTTGAGTTCCAAAGAAATTCTGCTCAGGGCTCTGAAGCACCATGTGAACCTGGTTCTACTCATGACAGATAATCTGGGGGAAGGGATTAGCACAGCTCACTTCTGAAGGGTATTTCGTTCAGTTTCAATGCCTTGTACTCACTTGAGTCACTCTAAATCAGTGGATTCTGCTCAAGGGACAGTCTGAATTGTACTCCGTGTGCTCTTGCCCTAATCATACTCCAGTCCAAACCACAGGGCTCTGCAATACCTGTAGACTCAACTGATTACTTACCTAGTTAAGTACAAGCTCCAGGCCCTCTAAACTCGTTCTTCTAATGATTCGTATGTATGGGTCTAACTAGATAAGGTGTGCTATGGAGGGGGTGGAGAAGTGGTGTGGGGTGAAAGGGTCTCTACCAAAAACAGCTGAAACTCTCAGAAATGTCTGTTTCTTTCTCTTTATGAAAGACTCCCTATGCGGTAATCCCCACAGTCCAGTTCTGAGCACCACAGACCTATGAGTGAGGGGTTCATGACCCTTTCTAGGAAATGCCATGCTCTCACCACCTCTAGTTTTTCCTTCTATTTCCTTAACTTAAGGAGTCAGCCTCTTGACTCTGAGGAACCCTAAGCTGACTACATAGTAACTCCTACCGGCCCTGACTTGTGGAACAGGTGCCATCCAGTTGGCACAGGAGCCTAGGTGCTCAGCTCCCCTCCTCCATGGAACGAGACTCCGATTTGAGCTTCACAAACTCTCGGGCCACTTCATCATTGCTCCTCTGAGACAGAATCCGGAGAATAGTCATGCCTGTCTCATCCATGTGGATCTTCCGGCCCAAGGGGCACCAGCAGGCACAGCTACCCTTGGCTGCCACATCCCTCAGAGGCATCACAGCCAGCCCCAGAACACGATCCTCCCGGGCAAAGCAGTAGTCCTTCACACATATTTGCAACTCATAGGCTTCTGGTCCCTCTTCATTTCCCAGGAGGCTGTAAGCACAGAGTAGGTGGAAGGTAGGAGACCAGTGCTAAGGGCATTCTCAACTAAATTCACCCCAACCACCATCCAGTCTATCCTTTCTCTCCCCTCCCAATTTTTACCCCCCAGATCACCCCCATCTCATCCCATCCCAGAGTCCTGCAGGTCCCCCATGCCATAACTTACAAGTGGAATGTCTCATTGTACTTGGGAGCCCAGTTGTTGCTTTTAGACTTGGTTGTGAACTTCCTCTTCTTATCACTTTGGTGAGGGCCAACCATGGTTACTTCCACGAAGGGCCGGAACATACCTGCTGTCTGCCACTTGAGGTCATTGGCAGCCACCACTGCACAAACATGGGAAATCTGTGAGGGATCCCATCAAGCATTCCCAGTTCTTGAGCCCCAGGTGCCATTCCCCTTGGAGGAGGGCTAAGCTGAAGGGCTGGGATGAGCAGCCCCTGCCTTTGATTGATGAGGCCACTGGGCAAGAAAAGGTCTGAGGTGAGTCCATGCCACTCACCTTTCACTGTGACCTTGTGCTCTCCTGTGCCAGGATGTGTAAACAAGTCCACCTGAATGGAGACTTCTCCCACAGGATCATCCACACCAGACCCTGAGGGACAGATGAACAGATGATCCTCCATTGAAGAACTTTAAGTCTTTAGGTCTAATTATGATAGGTAAAACTGTGGAGTTGGGAGGCTACTGTCATACACCCTAAAGCAAGAAGCAGTCACCCACAGAAGCTATGGGGAAGTAAGCAGTGGGGGAAGGGAATGAAAGAGGATAAAGAATGAGGCTGTGTATTAAAATACAAGTCAGGGTGACAACATCTTAGGCAAAACTTCCAGAAATTCAATTGGTATCTCTCAGGTTCCCCAAACCTCTCTTAGGCTAAAGAATTTTCATTGAAAGATGTCGGGAAAGGAGAGTGCTTCCATCCTATATTTTTGAGAACTATGTCCACCCCATGGTGTCTCAACAGGACAATGAGGGTCCCATCTAGCCAAAAACAGCACCCTCCCACCCAGAGAGGCCCCTGCTTGGGAGGCTGCCCTGCACAGAAACACTCTGTCCTACTCAGACCTGGACCTCTCCACAAACAGCTCCCTAGTCCCTCTGGCCAATTTGTAGGCTCCCTCCCGCAGAGGCCTCACTCACTATTTTGGGAAAACACCAGTACCTAGACCCCAGATAAAACTTCTTTGTCCTAAGATGGACGGGTGGGGGGATTCTGAGGACAGAACTATCATGGAGCCTGTGTTGATCTGCATGAATACACTGCCCATCTCTGAGCCTTGGGATAGAGGTTCCAAACTGTGACACCTGATTCCCCCAGCCCCAACATAAGCAGCTCATTCTGGTTCACAGGGGACAGTGTTAGCCCATGTTAGAGTCACATCTGCATGGTGTATAACGTACCCTTTTCCGGCTGAATGTCCTCATTAGCAGTAAACCTAATACCTTTCCCATCATGCACTGAGTGAGGACAGGCAAGTCAAGAGGTAGCAGCAGGAGGACAGAGAAAGAAGAATCAATTAGAGGTCTATGGAGTTAACAGCCATTCAGAACAACTCTATGCATATTCTGAGGGAGCAGAGAGATGGGGTAGGGCAGAGAGAGAAGCCAAAGAACTGGGATTGGTGCCTGAATGCTTCAAATTATACTTAACGGTTTGAAGATTAGCCAAATCATGGGCACTAGCAGTAGAACATAGAGAGAGAAGGTTTCTAAGACCAGCAGGGCACAAAACAGAGTAGGCTCTAGTTTCCTAGGCCCTTAAATGATAAAGCAATACGTAGAAAATGTACACAGATACATCTGCATCCCCCCTGTAGCCCCCACCCCTGTTCTTACTTCATACATGCCCATTCCAGCCTCTCCTCATCTTTACATTTAGCTTAAAGCTCAATGTTTCTAAAAAGCCTTTTAGATTAACTCAGATCCTTCCTTTACATGTGTACTCAGCTCTGTGAAAGTTCTTTGAGTCCCCACCACCCCACTTTTTTTTTTTTTTTTTTGCTTTTTAGGGCCCCATTGGTGGCATATGGAGGTTCCCGGGCTAGGGGTTGAATCAGAGCTACAGCTGCTGGCCTGCGCCACAGCCACAGCAACGCTGGATCCGAGCTGCGTCTGCAACCTACACCACAGCTCATGGCAACGCTGGATCTTTAACCCACAGAGTGAGGCCAGGGATCAAACCCACAACCTCATAGTTCATAGTCGGATTTGTTTCTGCTGCATCACAACAGGAATTCCCTTCCTGTCCCCTTAAGCAAGGCTCACAACTTCTTTTGTTCTCTCTTCTCAGTTTGGACTTTGCAGTAGTATGCGCCTCTTGTGTCTCTTCACCATCCATCAATCACATTCTAACTGCTTAAGTCCTTCTCCTCAGGTCAGCTCTGTGCTCCAGATCCACAGCTCAGTAAGGCCTAAGCCTTCCCGCCCCACCTCCACCAGGTTCACTCCTCCAGGCAGAATGCCCAGGTTTCCCTGGAACGTGCAATAATAATGGCACCTTGAAGGTACTTAGGGGCAGGGGTGTGGGGAAATGTCGGGTTCCCAGGATCAAGGTTAGAATTTCAGTCTGATACATGAATATGTGTTTTGTTACAGGTGGCCTGCCTGGAGGCAGGAAGGGGTTCTGGGAACTGGAAATCACTGGGAAAAAAACAGCTGCCTGGATTCCCTTAGCATCACCCACGAAGCTGGAGCCTCAGCTTTGCAGAGCCATGTGATCCGCACCCTCCCTTCAACTGCTCCCGTAGTTTGCCTCTCTTAGTCTTCTCCTCATCCCCACTGGAGAATCTTGCAAGTCTTTTCCTTTCTCTTCCCAGGACAACTTCCAACTAGGGCTCCCAAAGCTATGAATCTTCAAGAGTCTCAACCACTAATTCTCAATTCCTTGAAGATTTTTCCTGACAAACAGGGTATATTCCTTGAGCTCAATGCCCTGGCCAGATGATGTCTGGGAAGAGATAGTTCAGGCACATTTCTCAGGTCTCTGTGTGGGGTGGGGATAAGCATTGGGGTTCATCAAGAAATCCTGATGTTGGGAGTTCCCTGGTGGCCTATTGGCTAAGGACCTTGTGTGGTCACTGCTGTGGCTTGGGTCACTGCTGTGGCATGGGTTCGATCCCTGGTCTGGGAACTGCCATATGCTGTGGGGGCAGCCAAAAAAAGAAAAGAAAGAAATCCTGATATCTGAGTTTGAAGAGCTTTCTAAAGAAGTACCTGAATCCACCCTAAGGGTACAGGATACTGATTCCCTAGGCAACAGAGATGTATTGGGGTGGGGAAGGGGGCACCCAAAGCCCTCAGGCCTTACCCTGGGCTGTTTGTGAGCGCACAAAGGTCTTGATGAGTGTGTCTGTGGTCTGTGTGTACAGAGACAGGGCATAACGCAGGGACTGCAGATCTGGGCTCTTCTCCAGGAAGGTTTTCTTCAGCCCATTGCCTCCGGCATGGAAGTATTGCTGAAAGACAAGAATAACTGCTATTACCTCACTCCTTACAGAGAGGCAGCTCCTCAACAATGTTTTCAAAGAAATGACATCTGAGCAGAGGCCCAGAGAAGATGTCAGAAGAGGATGGTGAGCCATTTGATAGACAAGATCAGGAATACTACACAGAGCCAGAGTCATAGTCTCTTGGGTAAAGAGTATTATTTGAACATGTGCCAGGAGTGGTAAAGGATGGCCACGTTTCTGGATGTGATGTTTGAAGGATGAATCTATCTGGACAGGTAAAGGTATGGGAAGGAAGCATTTCAGGCAGAGAGTAGTCACAAGTGTCACCTTACTCCTCCAAAGCCGTAGAGTTCTTGATACCTATGGCATAGCTCTTCCAAGTGCCCTCAATCACATTCTATATTACCACCTCACCAGATTGTAAGTATCTTGATAGGTTCTAGGAATCATATCTAATTCTGTGTCCTTCATAGAGTATAACACCTGGTATACATGTTGTGTGGTTGAATGAATGAATGAGTAGTAGGGAAAAAAATCCTTTGAAAACTCAAATGACTTTACTTTTAATTTTTTTTGTCTTTTGTCATTTTAGGGCCATACCTATGGCAATGTGGAGGTTCTCAGGCTAGGTGTCGAATCAGAGCTGTAGCCGCCAGCCTATGCCACAGCCACAGCAACGCCAGATCCGAGCCGTGTCTGCGACCTACACCATAGCTCACAGCAATGCCAGATCCTTAACTCACTGAGCGAGGCCAGGGATCGAACACCGGTCCTCATGGATACTAGTCGGGTTTGTTAACCACTGAACCACGATAGGAACTCCTCAGATGACTTTAAGTCTAAGTGAAGAGGTCAGCCAGATCTGCGCTATTAATGAACTGGAAGTTTAATTCCCAGTGGAAAATATTCAGGAATGACAATGAGGAACTAAGTGAAGTGAACTTTCCTCAGAACCCAAGAATAAATGTTCTAGGTCCATGGTGATTCACCTGAGACCACTCAGGCGGTAGCTTTTTGGTTGCTCCCAAGCAGGAATATGGATACAGCAAGAGAAAGAAATGGGACATAAAAAGCCTTCTTTCCTGGGTATGGGGTGGCAAGAGTCCGAGGGACACCTAATCTGGCAGAGTGGAATGCCAGGACCGAGAGGGTACGCTAGTAAGACTGTCTGGAGGAAGGGGAGGTCTCCACCTTGATGGTGTCCAGAGCGAGGTCAAGGATGGCACACTGCTTTGGGGTGAGATTTCGTGTTTCCTCTCGCACCATGTGGTCCTAGAACCCCAGAGAGAGCAAGAGCATCAGCACAGCTTATGGCTGTCATGAAAGTCCTTCCCCCTCCTGTCAGCCCACAGCTACAAGTGCCTCCCCCGCCCGCTTCCACTTCAGTCTTCAAAGCTCAAATTTCCTTCCTCCCAGGCATCTCAGTCCTCAGCTTCAGAAGGACCCCACACATCCAGAGTACCTTGAGTTTTGAAAGATGGCTCAGTTCCTTGGCAGCAGTGAAGATCAGTTGGGTGCCCTGGGCAGAGAGAGAATCAGTCAAAGGCAGAGAACCCTAACCTTGATGAGGAAGCATGGAGCCAAGGAAGGGAGACAGCAGGAGGAAGTGAAAGGGAGGTGTCTTTACCGTCTGATCAGTAAGTGGTGGCAGGACAATCATCCTTTCCATTGTGTTCATTACCACCCGCCAGAGCTCCTTCAGGACACGCTTCAGAACCGTCTTCTCACACACAGCAGCAAATAGTGTGAGGCTGTAGGACCAAGCAACAGGTAAGGGTGGGGTGAGTGCTTGACCCCCTCCCTAAGAGGCTCCTCTGTCCGACTGCCTCTACTGTGTTTGTCCCCACAGGAGAGTCCTGAGGGCTGTACTCACTTGCCATCCAGGAAGTCCATGAGAGGCCGGAGCACACTGTCTGCATCCTGAGTCACTGAGGCCCGGGTGTTGGGCGATGCATTTCCTGGGCCTCGCACCTGGCCCAGGATGTCAGCCATTTGTCGAACACACTCATCAATCCGCACCTGGAAACTACACATGTGCCCACAGTGCAGCCTTCCCTGCCCCGAACACACACTGTCCCTCAAGCAGCACCAGCTATTCAGTTCCACTCATGGCTCCAACAGGGATAGCCAGCAGAAAGAGAGGGAAGAGCCCCATGTATGCAGCTGGATGGATGACTGTAGGGCAGGGGATATGGGACAGGCCAAGCTTCACACCTGCTCTGAGGACTATGTGTTCTGGGGCCACTAACCTGTTTCCAAACACCATGCTGAGCTCATCCAGAACCGTATTCAGTTTCACCTGCAGCTCTTTCAGACTGTCTGCAGCTTCCGAGTCCAGCTGTATCCACAGGAGGTAGGCTTCTTACCCTTTTACCCCCATCCTGTGTCCCTACTCCTCCCTCCTAGGGCCTCCACCCCAAGGCCCACTCAAATCCCTCAGCTCAAACCAGCCAAGACCCAAAGCTAAACTTCTGGCCTAGACCCAGTCAAGAGAGGGTGGAATTCCATGGCTTAGGACCAAAGGGAAAGTGTAGCAACCCCAAAACTTAAGACCTACCTCCTTGCCACCCATGGCCTCAAACATTTTCTCCAGCTGGACCCTCAGTTGCTGCATGTTGTTCATCAGGATGCAAGGCTTTGGGGACAGATGGAGCTGCTGAGTCCTGGCTTCTTTCAGTACAGGACCCATCAGTCTAGAGTCCCTCCCTCTCACATTACTCCAAAAGCCACAGGGAATTTACAACACATATTACATGTGTCTTTCCCTAAGCGCTGAGATCTGGAAACAGTTCAGACAGTTCTCCTTGAATGAAGACTAGTGCAAATGTTTCTTTCTTTTTTCTTCTTTTTATGGCTGCACCTGTGGCATATGGAAATTCCTGGGCCAAGGGTTGAACTGGAGCTGCAGTTTGTGGCAACACCAGATCCTTAACCCACTGAGAGAGGCCAGGGGTCGAACCTGCATCCTTACAGAGACAATGTCAGAGGGCCCTTAACCCTCTGAGCCACAACGGGAACTACCAAATGTTTCCTTTTTTAAGCTGGGTGGTAGGCCTCTGGTGTTCGTGAAACTACCCTTTATAACTCTCTTATTTTTTTAAAAAAGAAAAATACTAAACAAAGGTCTAGCCTAGTAGAGAATAAACTACCAAATGGAGGATCAGAAGAACTCCTCATCAAGTTCTTATTATTTTGTGGGATAATCTCAAGCACAGCCCTGCTGGGAATCAGAAGTCAGGAACACCACCCCACCCTCACCTCGGAGGATAGCTTCAAAAGTAAAAAGGATTCAAATGTCTACACTCCCATCTCTAAGAATCCCAGCACCTGACCCTCACCATTTTCTCCTTTGTGCAATAAGCTGGGAAGTTCTTTGATAAGATGTCTGCATATTCCATCAGCACCTTCCCAATGGTCTAAGAAAAAAGGAAAAGAGAGGGAAGCTTTAGCCCTCCCCATAAGGATCTTGCCTGAGGTCGCACCTCTCAACCCAGGGCAACAACAAAGGTAGGTACATGGGAATCTCAGAGTAAGGGAAAAATCTCCCTCTCAATCCCAGAACAGCATAGAAACAAACCCACCTGTCTGCCCCAGACTCCAGAAAAGGAGAACGGGGTAACACCAGGCTTCACCCGATGGCCACCACAGAGAGGGGTTGAGCTCAGGCCCGTGACTAGGCTGTGAGCGTGGTGGTGGGAAGGGGGACAGGTAGGGAGAGTCATGGTCACCTTAGCAAATCTCCTCATGTAGTGGGCAAGGATGTTGGGGTCTGGGCATTCCAGCTTCCGGATGATCTCAAAGCTTTGATTGAGCTGTGTGAAGACGTCCACCACCGAGCAGGAAAAGAGTGCATGCTCTGATGTCTGCTGGAACTAAGGAAGGTTACACAGAGGGTTATCGTCTTTAGCAGCTACCTTCTCCTGAGTTCCTGGTAAGGTTCTAAGGGCTCTCTGCCCAGCAGGGGTGGCTTGGTGCCCACAGCAGTGCTCCTCATGGACTCCACAAGGCAGGGTCAGCCATGCTGGCTGAAGCCCAGGAACTTTTGCTGACAGTGCATTGTTGGGAGACCTAGACTGACCCCTGTGCAACTCAAGCCCCTGGCTTACCCCATCCTTCTTATCACGTTCCAAGGCCCCACGAAGAAATTCCAGAGACACATCCTCATTCTCATCCAGCCATTGCAGGACAAACTGCTCAAACCACCTGCAGCCAGGCAGGAAAGGTGGGGGTTGGAGCTAGTGGTTGGCATATGCCCTGTGCCTGACAGGATTATGGCCCCGCACATTCCCTTAGCTCCCCCTCTTCCCTCTGCATCCCCCACATGACAACTCACGCTGGGTACTCAGGCACCTGCCCCTGGAGAGCAGGTAGATCCCGCACATATTCATTGTGGAGCCACTTCACCTTGAAGTGCAGGTTCATGTAGTCGGCGCTCTTACATAGCCGGTCTTTCTCATGCTCTAGTAGTGGGGAGGAAGGCTGGGTCAGGTCCCGGCAGGAGAGGCTATGGTTTCTGAGCTTTCCCAATGCGGCAGATCCAGTCAGGTGGCTCTATCAGATGTCTTAGAACAAGGGTAACTCCAAAGCACCTCCTCACAGCCATCTCCCCTACCAGCAAGTGCTCTGCTAAGAGCCTGGCCCAAATCTGTCTTTAGGGACTAAGCCAAACCTCCAGATAAGGCCTGTAGTCTTCCTGTTCTGGCTTTTGGAAGTGCCAAGTGAGGTACTGGCCTCTGGGGACGTAGAGGAGAAAAGGATGTGGGTGCTAAGGTTGATTACTGGGGAAACTGCCCCGGACTGTAGAGGGATGAAAGTTTTTCAGGACTTTTCTAACCTAGTAGCTAGGCCATTTCCTCAGATGGACTTAAATACAGAGATGAGCAGCTGTACATGACATGAATGGCTCAGACAACTATACAGAGACAGAGAAAACCAAAGGGGGCCCAAGCTGACAGAGAGAGCAAGTGAGCAGTCATGTTGTAACAGAATCCTCAGGTAACCTGAGGGCCCCAGAGTGGAGCTGAGACACTGAAAAATGAACTCTCAAAGAAATATGCAAATAAGTCAGTTTGGAAACCATGGAAACACAGCCAGATGAAAGGGCCATCCTGCTACAGAAAATGGGATGCTTATGAATTTGAAAGGTCATCTAGCTGAATCTGCAGAGCCTTCTGGAAAAATCTAGGACAAAGATTACTCACAGCTTGCCCAGAGAGTCTGGAGCACTGGCCACACCCACAGGTTTTCTTCATTTACCTCCTTTATAGATAAAGCATTAATGTAAATAATAAAAGCCAACTGTGTGCTTACATATAACTTAATGGTGAAAGCAAACAAATGGGGAAGAGCACTGAGCAACAGAGAAGGGAAGGCCAATGTCCTTGGGAAGTCTAGTGCTCAACTCGGAGTTGCCATGGGTGATGCTCATCCATGTCAAGGGAGAACAGCCAGTCTGGGGCAGCTGGCCCTTAGAACAGCAGACTCGCAAGGAGGAAATGGGAGTCTGGGAATCAGCTTCAAAAGGCTCCCTGTCCCAGGAATTTCACCTCCTGGCACTGTAGGCAGCACCATCTCAACCCGAAGTTGCATTTGCAGTCTCTTCTATGAAGCAGTGAGCAAGAGAAGAGGAAAAAGTACTAAGACTAGAGGTAAAGGGACAACAACCAAAAGCTCTTACCACCCAGAAAGAGGACTTTTCGTATACGAGTGACAGTGGATGCTTGTGACAGAGCAGAGACACCAATGAGCAATAAAGAAAGTGAAAAAATCAGGGACATCAGAGAGACACTCTCAGAGCCTCCTCCTCTTCCACCCCACATCTTGCTGTGGTTAAACTTTTTGGAAACAAAAAGTTACCACCAGGAGGGGTCTCCCTCCATCCTGTTCAGCAACCCACTGAAAGTGGAGGCAGTGCCTCTCCATCACACCAGAGCTCCCTACCTGCTTTCTTCTAGGGACCTTCAAGTTAATGTATTTAATAGAATTCTCATTTTCTCTGTCAATCTATTATCTGTACTCTGGTCCCAAACCTCAATTTCTAATTAACTTCTGTGGTACAGAAACTAACAGGATGATTGCTCAAACACTGGTCACACTTTAAACTCTTCTTACAAGTCCTATGGAGTTATACTCCCGTAAAGTTGCTGGAGGCTGCTGTTGGGGGTGGAGGCAGGAAGGTGATTAATCTGTTAAAAGAGGCAGTCAAGTATCTAAACTTTCTCTGCCCATGAGTTTCACATTTCTCCCTCCATGCATCTTTCATCCTCAGAGAGTTCTTTCAACCTCATAATTTCAACTACCCAGCCTGCTGGTATCTCCCCCAAATCTTTCTCGGGTTCTGGTAATGTCTATATAAGGCTTTGATGGAATATCTTACTTGGTCCATGTTTAACTCCAGTCACCCACCTTTTACCATCTTAACATCTCAGCTGAAGGTGAACAGAGTATGCACACTAATCTTACTCTCTTGTTCAGTGCTGAGCATCATCGTCAAATTTCGTTTTTCCTTTTTAGTTACATCCGTTAATTCATCAAACCCTGTTGATTTTATCTGAAAATTTCTCTGGAATTTGTGCATTTCTTTCTAGTCAGCTGTTTCTGTCTACATCTCATTACCACCATCTCTAACCTGGATCACTACAATAGTCCTCAAACTGGTCTTTCCTCCTGATCCATTCTGTGTACTGGAGCCAGAGTGAGTGGCCTTTCCACAGTAAAACTCTGATCATGTCAATCCCTTGCTTAACATGGAATTGTTGTTCAATGGCCCTCAACTGCCTCAGGATAGAGTCCAGAATCTTTTAAAAGGCTTAAAACTTCCTGTATGATCTAGTTCTGTCCTACTCTATCTTCACCTCTTACTCATCTTTGCCCCTATACTCTAATATACTAGTCCCACTGCAGTATTGCTTCCAGTTCCCCAGGCACGCCAGCTCCCTCTAGAGCCCAGGTGTCTGAACATAACTATCCTCTGCCTAAAATGCCTGTTCTGTCACTACTGCCTTTCCTCCCCATCAGCTAAGTCCTATCATCTTTCAGGTTTCAGTTTGTACATCACCTCCTCCAGAAAGATACCCAGGTCCTCTTCCCAGATCCAGGTTACATGGTTCTCCTCTCAGCTCCTGATGCTTCTTCCTTTTGTGACACTTAGCTCTAATCGTAACTGCCTATTTATTTATTTATTTGTCTTTTTGTCTTTTAGGGCCACACCCACAGCATAAGGAGGTTCCCAGGCTAGGGGTCGAATCAGAGCTGTGTCTGAGACCTATACCACAGCTGCGTCTGTGACCTACACCACAGCTCATGGTAATGCCAGATCCTTAACCCACTGAGCGAGGCCAGGGGTCAAACCTGCATCCTCATGGTTCCTAGTCAGATTCGTTAACTGCTAAGCCACAACGGGAACTGCCGTAACTGCCAATTTATATGTTTGTTGTGTAGACTAGCATATGAGCTTCTCAAGGGCTTGGGCTATGCTGCATCTTACTGGGGTTCCAACAACTAGCACAATGCATGGCACAAAGAAAATAATACATCTGGTGAATAGGGTGGGGATTTACTGCAAATGGGCATGAAGAGACTTTCTGTTCTATATTTTAATTGGGACAGTAGTTATACAGGTGTACTTATTTCTCCAACTTCATCAAACTGTACTCAAAATGTTTTTATATTATCATATGTAAATTAGACCTTAATAAAGCTGACTTTAAAATGATAGCATTGTCACAGTTGTAGTCAGTACTCTCCCTTTATCAATCAGGAACTTCTCCCCTTCTCTTGCCCTCCATCATTCCCTATACTTTGTTTCAACTTCCTTCCAATGTCTATCAAAGCCGATTCTTCCTCTAATTTCTCTGCTCTAATCCGGCCCCTTCCCTTCAGCCCTAAATTATTACACTATCTGCACTCTGCTTCCAGTCTCTCCCTGTTTCATCTGCCCTCACTTTCCACTGAGGTAAAGTTTTATAAAAACACTACTTTGTTGACATTACATCTCTGCTCATGAGCTATAATGGTTTTTATCATCCTTAATAAATGCCAGGCACCATGCTAAGTATGTCACATATATCTCAGTTACTTCATTAGCTCAATGAAATAGATGCTATCATCACTCCCATTTTACAGATGGGAAAATGGGACTCACAAAAGTTAAGTAGTTCAGTCTAAGAATACACTGAGTAGGTGGTAAAATTGAGATTTGAAACCAGCTCAACATGAGTTCTTCTTACAGCAGTTTTCAACCCTTCTGTATTTGTTTTAAACATCAGCAGAACTCCCCATTCGAAAGAAATTTTACTTGAAACCTCATTTAAGATTAATAAATCTTAAAGTGATTTATTTAAGAGCTGACTTAGCTGGCACCAGCTGAAGGGCCTGGAGCCTAGCACTGCACACTATCAGCTCCCTGCCCCCACCACTCCCCTCCCGCCATTTCTACCTTTCTCGTAGCTTCTCTGTTTGAAAACTTCTAACTAACTTTAACTATCCCTCTTATGGAATTAATATACTTTTCACAAGTATTTATTTTCCCCTGTCCTAAAACCACTGGTGCTAGAGTTCTTTAAGAACTAGGACCATATTCCCCATCAGGCTCACCAAATGCTGCCTGGGGGAGAGGGACAGGTGACCTACTCAGTGGCCTGACAGGCTCAGGCATGGGTTACAGCCCCAGATGTGATCTAATATGGGCAGGAGGCAGCCACTGCTCAGGGGCGGAATTACAGTATATGCACGTACAGTATGTGACTGTCTCAAACTTAACACAGATCTTCAAGGTTTCTGTCAACCTCAAAAATTACTGCTCCTAGACCTCAAAAGTTGAAAAGTCTGAGGGAGACTTGTCCTTGCCCCAGATGGAACCCCCTCCTTCTAGATCCACTTTCACAGACTGAGGAGACAGAGGAACATATATAAACAGACAGGAAAGGCAGCTAAATAAGTGAGCACAGATGAGTAGAAATGGGAAGGTCTGATGCAGGTAAGGAATGATATCTTTGCAGACCAAAGTGGGACATGAATAAAATAAGCTGAAGGAACAAGATGAATAATGACTTGTCTGCGACCCTGCTCTACAGGAGAAGTGAGGGGAATAAGCATCTTTCTGGCTTTGTCACACCAATTCAGAACAGCTTTCAAGGAAAACCAGGTCAGGTAGTCTACAGTATGAAAATAATCTTACCCATCTTTGTATTTAAGGTTCTGTAGTCTGTAAAACTGTAAAAGTCAGTTTCAAAAGACCATTCTCTAGGGAGTGGGCCCCTTGAGAACACCCAGTATGGGAAGAGTTGATCTCTGGGTGGGCAAAGTCTTAACTAGGTACTACTCTAAAGCTAGAAGGAGGAACCCACATCCACATAGCAATTTCCATTATTCCTTTGGCTGAAGCTTTGCCTACCCAAGGCCTCTTGTGGCCTATCACTCACTATATCTAGAATTCCTCTAGTTTCTCACTGTACCATTCACCCCAAACTTGTAGCTGTCTGGCAGAAGAAAGGGACAGTAAAGAAGGTTCTTGGGCTAGGAGTCTGCAGCCCACTGCCTTGGGCACACCCTTACCCTCCAGTGCATATTTCATGTCTTGGGCAAAGAGTTGCCACATCACTTCTGCGCTGACTTTTCCCACATTCAACTCCTGAGGAAACCTGGATGATGGAAGAAGCCACAGTCAGAGAACAAGGCAAGAGCCATTTGGTTTGACTGATTTCAAGGCTAACATGCCTAGTTGTTGGAGGTCAGATCAAAGAGAGGAAAAGCCTAGGAAACAGGGCTAGGCTCAAAATGGAGAAAAGGGAACCAGGGGTTGGCCATAGGACAAGGAGGGCCAGAGGTTCCCCTCAGGCAAGTGACCCCAGGGGGAGATGATGCCTAGAAGGGAATTGTGGCCAAGAGGAGAAGGGTTGAGGTTGGAAGGCAGGCCCAGACTAAGTAAGATAGTGGAGAAAGGGCAAGGAGGTAGGTATAAGAGGCCCACTTTATTCACAGCAGACAGACACATACACATATGGTCTGGATCCCCTGGGATTCCTATGGTAGCCCTTCCCAGAGATCTCTCACTCCAGGGAGGCTGGCTCAGTCTGGGCAGGGCTCCCCACTATGTTTCCACACCTGTCTCCAGAAACAGTTACCCAGACAGATACAAGGGACAGAGGGACAGACGGACGAACAGGAGGAAGAGGTGGCACTGCAAACACACAGAGATAGGAAAGAAAGAGGCTGTTAGACAGATGGACAAACCAACTACCAAAGAGAGAGAGCCAAGTGAGGTGATACTTACTGGTTCAGAACAAGCGTGTAGGAATTCTTATCTTCCTCTATGATTGATACAATGAGTGTGATGAGTTTGGGCCAGAAATCCAGGTTCCGAATGCTGGGCCCTTGTTCCTCCAGAGGTAACTCCTGATTCTTGTTCGTGAGGAGATGACGATAGACAGTGAGAGTTAGGGGAGAATATGGAGAGTCTTCCTCTCTCTCCTCCATGCCTCCATGCCTCTTCCTATAGAATTAGTGAGCCTTCCTCTTCTATAGCCTGCCTTCTGTAAGACCACTCCTGTTGTTTTATTTAGAGGGGTGACTTTTGGGAGGTCCTTGGACACAAAGAGTCTGTTCCTGAGACCTTCTCTCCCTAGCTCCAGGGTACTGTCTTGTTAAGCTTGGTCAGTCTTGGAGACATAAAGTTGCCTGCCCCACTTCTTCCTTCTCTCAACAGCTATGGGTATAGTGACTTCTCACCTGAGGTAAGCAGCCCTTCCAGGCTAAGGAGGTCTAGTTTCACGTGACCCCCCTGGCAGCCCTTCTCTTCTAGTGGTGGCCCTCCTCTAATATCACCCCTGACCCCACCACATGCATGATATCTCAGCTCTGAGAAGCTCCCTCAAGTGCTGCAGGACCTACATAACAGACCTAGCATGCAGACTGCCCTAATCTTCAGTGAAGCAAAACTTCTCTTAACCCCCTGAATGTCATTAGGAGGGAGAACTGCATCTAGGAAGTTCCTTGCCTAGCTGGATAAGAAAAGGCCTTGTGAAGTTAAGAATGCTCAATGGGGAAAGACAGTCTCTTCAATAAACAGTGTTGGGAAAACTGGATATTTACATGCAAAAGAACGAAACTGCACCCCAATCTTATGTCACCCACAAAAATTAACTCAAAATGGATTAAGGACTTAAAAGACCTGAAACCATAAAACTCCTAGGAAAAAACACATAGAAAAAGCTCCTTGATATTGGTTTTGGTAATTTTTTTTTGATAGGACAACAAAAGCAAAAATCAAAAAGTGGGACTACATCAAACTAAAACGTTTCTTCTTCTTTTTTTTTAAATTAAAGTGTTGTTGATTTACAATGTTGTGCCAATTTCTGCTGCACAGCATAGTGACCCAGTCATGTATATATATATTTCTTGCTTTTACTTTTTCTGCCACTATCTTGGCTCACGCTCTTATAATTTAAGGATCAATTAACTGGTCTTTAATCATTAGTCCAATCCTTCTGCCACTCAGTTGTCAGCGATCTTTCTCGAAGGAGAATCTCAGAGTGTTACTTCCTCCATCCTTGAATAAAGTTCCAGCTCCACAGCTTGAAATATGACCTCTCTCTCAACCTCATATCTAACCACTCCCTTTTGCTGCTGCCTTCACCACACCACTACCACCAATTATTTAGGGTTTATTATATTCCAGGCACTCTAAGAACTTTGCAAACATTATCTCATTTAATCCTCATAACAACGCCATTGAGTAGAAATTATTATCACCTTCATTTTACAGATGAAGAGACTGAAGGACCATGAGGTTCCATGACTTGCCCGAGGTCATGGAGCTATAAATAGCAGAACCAATGTTTGATCCCAGAGAGCTGAACTCTAAAGCCTGAACTGTAACTAACATAATTAAACTGCTTATATTCCTTCAAATTAACAAATTCATTCAAGCTTCTGTCCTCCAAACATTCTATTTCTTCTATTTGGTATCCCCCTCCTCCCTGGCCCCTTTCCTTAGTTAATTTCTACTCGTTACTCAAAATTTGTTAAGTTTTACCTTTTCTGAGAAGTATTCCCTGACGTTCCTGGTCTGGTTAGATGCCTCTCTCTGGGCTCCCAGAGTACCCTCTCATATAGATGTAACAGACAACTACAACTACATCAAAATACAGTAACCAGAAAATAATGAAAAACAGTAAATGTAGTAATTTTCCCCCTGCCTCCACCAAACAGTGAGCTTTCCAAAAGCAAAGATGGGTCTTCATCAGTTTTACATCCCTAGAGCTCTATCTGTTAAATGAATGGATAGATGAATGAACCGATGACCAAAGGTCAGTAGAGGGAAATAAAAGCCATCAAGAGTTTACACTTCAGTACAAACAATGAATAATGAGAAAATGAGGTGAGAGAAAGTGAAAAACAGTCAGCAAAATACAAAGGTTAAAAAAAGTCCCTGAATGGTTTATAAAGTCTCTTTCAAAGCCTAGGTTCATCTGATGCTAGGTAATGGAGACCAAATATTCAGACAGATCCCTGCACAATTCAAAGATAAAAGCTGAGAATAGTGTCTTTCTCCAACCAGAGAGAATCCATAGATGGATGACAGAGCCTTGAGTGTGGCAAGCTAAATCAAAGGCCCCCGGAAAACCTCCCATGGACTTCAAAACCACTGGGAGGTTTTACAGACCTTAAAAGGAGGCAAACATAATGATAGCGCCTGTACAGAAAGCACATGTGACAATGAGAGGAGGCAGTATGAACAAGATTTTAGTGTTTACTAAGGTACTGCTAGGAAGCATTCCAAATTGGATGTATTCACCAAAGGATAAATGTCCAAGAGGATGAGGCTGTCCTCCCACCATCTTCATTCCAAATCTTACAGCCTTTCAAGGTCTATCTCAAAGGTCCTTGTTTCATGTAGCTTTTCCCATGATCTGATCAAGAGTGATTTCTTCCTCCTTCAGTTTTATCCCCTTTTCAAGGCCCTTCTAACAGACTTTGGTTAAGAGTTATACATATGCTCATGAGACTGTGAACTAACTGAAGGAGCACTATGCTTCCTCAGAGCTGGCCTAAAACAAACATTCAATACTATCTGTTGAACCGAAGGGAATCTACTCTGCAAATGTATGGTTGGCAAGACATTCCTAAGATAGGAACTGTAACTGAGTAATTAGATCCAGAAGAAAGTCCTGGCTTGAAATAAGAAAAAAAAAAAAAAAAAAAAAAAAAAAACAGCATCAGAAAGATCTAGAAAAACATACAAAGTCATCAGGTACTGAGTTAGGATGCCAGCCTAAGCCAGATAAAGCAGCTCAGCCTCACAGAAGGACAGAGTCAGCCTTGATAGTCAGCTGATGAAGAGATCTCAGACCACGCAGTGCAGAGAAAAGTGCTCAGAGGGAAAAGTTAAACATCCATAAGCCAGTAAGTAGTTCAGATCTCAGGAGAAAGAAAGGAGCCTGGAACATAGAGCATTCACCTAAGTTTCATCCACAAATTTCTTACATGGTGTAGATGGTCCTGACTCCACGATTCAGTCACTCTTAAGAACACTGACTTTGTCTTGAGCTCCCTTCTAACATGACCACAGCAAAGGAAAGCCAAGGCTCCAAGAACCACTAGCAGCTGGCTCCACCTGACCCTGAACCTCTTACCAGCTGGTACTGGCGGCTGTACAAGTCATGGCAGTTGTTGAAGATATACTCATATGTTGAGTTCAAACAGGCCTTCACACAATCCTTTACCACCTGGCTGGCTCGAGGAGGGCTCTGTAGTTCTTGCACCTGCCAATCAATGAAAAAAAAAATATGGGTCCAGGGTCCTGCTCACCTGGGTGACACCTCCTCCTAAAATCCCCCCAAACTATTCTAGATTCCTTCATTCATCTACAGGTCCTTGGATCTTGCCCTGGGATGAAATTATCAGGGTAGCTGATGAGGAGAACTGCCTAGCCCATTCTTGTTGATCTATGGTCTTCTTGGAAATGATGCAGAAATAGATATGGAAATGTGGGCTCAGAGATGATAAATCCTATAGCCTGTAGGCTATTCCCAACAATTCTTATTCTTCATGTCCCTGTGGCCAGGTTTCCAGCCTAGGACTACCCAGCCCAGTTCATCTCTTACCTTCATTCTGAAGAAAGTAATGCTGGTGAGCAAATCCACCGTGGATTTTAAGTCCTGAAGCCGCTCAGGGCTTCCAGCAGGGAAATTATTCTGTTGCAAATCAAGCAAATGTAAGAAAGTAACAGAGGAATATGCAAGCATTCCCTGCCAAAAGCAGGAAATCAGAATCTTCCCTAACTGCTACCCACTAGTTGAGTTGAACAAAAAAGCTGTAAGACTACAGGTCTCCCTCTCTTCTCCACTGACACAGGCCCTTGCCAAAAGTAGGGGTTAATAATCCCTGGCCCAGAAAGCAATACATTTCTACCCCAAACCCTACTTTCCATGCACTGTGTGAGCATCTGCACAGATGAACACACACACACACACAAAGACACAGACAGACACACATTTTTTTTTCTTGGGTGAAGAGTCTTACACCCAAACAGTGAGTTCTTTCAAAGTTACAATCTAACTGTATATCATGGAATATAAGTGGAGCCACACTGCAGATGAGACTGGGATCCAGGACTTTCCATACAGTGGACTCCAGTTATTCTACTGCTCTGGATCCAGCAGATGGCAAAGCTCTGAGCAGAACTGCTTTTGGAGTGAGTTCTTTAGTTCTTCCCACCATGCCTCACTTCATTCCCTTTGGCATGAGTTTTAGGAGGAAGTTGCCAAAGAGAGCTTAAGAAAGATGCTGTGCCACTCTCCATTTTAAGGATTACTTTTTTAAACCTTCAAATGGCTACTTATATGCCAGATATAAGATATACAGTCAACTCTCCATTATTCATGCAAATAGAGGGCACGGAAAGTGCAGATAATTAAAATTTCACTTCTTTTTTACTTTGAGGTTGTTTTTATACTTACTTTTTAATGTGAGTATATTGCCTGTTCTGGAAATTCACAACACTTTAAAGCAAGTAATGAAGTCATTCTAATAAGGACTAACTTAGGAAGACTGAAAAACTGCCCATTTCCCTGTCCTGTCTTAGGCATCCACCCTCCTACTATATCTCTTTCCTTTCTCTGTCCTAGAAACAGACATGACATCCTCTACAAATTACTTGCCCAAACCAAGCTACCCTCTCTCTCCCCTTAGCCTGATTTTCCTACCTATCCTGGAAAATGAGAATATGGAAAGATGCAAGAAAGAAATGTAATTATTTAATTTTTAAAGGGGTATTTCTGAAAGAGATTATCCTTAGGAGATTCCCTGATGAGAATGTCATCAGAGTCTGTGGCAGGGTGACATAAATGGGCTTAGAAAGCCAACTATCTATAAAAAGCAGCCTCATCTGCTACTATTTATATACTGCATGATCCTTGGACTTACAAGAGTAACAGGTGTCAGTGACAATGGTCATATACATGGGTGTGACGACACAGACCAATTTTCCTTGCCTTTGACTTTTATAGTCATGATTGGCCCAGAGTCTCTCTAGACTGAGCTTGATATTACCCTTTATCCCACCCCACTGCTATGTCTTCACTCACCCTGTATGTAGAGAGGTCAATCCTCAGTGAGTTGTGCAGCTGGTCCAGTAGTTTTACAAATCTCTCTTTCTGAAGGTGGTAAAAAAATAATGAGCAAGAGAGAAATAATCTGTTTCTAAGCCCCCTTAACTGTAGCAAAAACACAACCATCTCTGGGTGAGGAGGAGGCACTGAGTTGGGGACATGTCCTGTCCCGTATTTGCCCATGAGAAAACAATGAAAGGAAAAATGGAATAGGTTGCTCCTGTTCCATCTCTTAGCAGCTGTCTCAGACTGAGGGATCTCACATTGGTGAGAGGAAAGCAAATCTCTGGCGGGGGATAGAGCTTTCTATACGAATCAAGAGGAGATGACCAGTGCATCTCCATCCCTTTGGGACACTAATCATCTTAGTCAGATAAAAGGAAACTCCAAACACTGTCTCCAACTTGTTCCTGAGTCTATGGTGCCATGACTTATCTTGGGATAGCTCTTAACAGTTAAACAGCTACAGTCTAGCAATGATGATGGGGTGGGGGGCGGGGAGAAACAGTGATGCATTTGGAAGGTGATCAGGCAGACACAAGGGTGTTTCTCTTTAAACCACACTCCACATTATTTCCCTTAGTTCATGCCTTTTAATGTCAAAATAAACAACAAACACTACTTTAATGGTCTATTTTTTATAGAAAAGGTATAATTAAATGTGTAATCATGTTCCTGTAGGCTGTTGGCATAGCACTCCTAGAATTCATATAATGATAACATTATATATATAATTAGATTTTAAGTCAGTATGTAATGGGATGAGACAGAATGGACCATGTATCTGACTGGCTTAATCAATGATACTAATTCCTCTACAGAAAAATTATTAACAACATCAAAAAAGTGGTTAGTACCAAAACACAGGACTCAGAGATCCAGTAGATTTGAAAGTATTAGTAATTTGATCCCTAATGAAGTATTCTGTGCAGTGGGTCAGAGATATTTCATCCAGTTTATACTGAACTTATGTCAGGTAACATTATGAGTAATGATTCAACTTTTCAAGTACCTTAACGACACGAGGGCATACTTTGGATCAGGAAAACAGTCCAGACACTAGAAAGGGAGAGGCTCAGGTACACACTGGTTATTTTTGCTCAGACATCAGTCTCATATGAACTTAAGTGGTATGAATCTTTCAGAGGGAGACAGAATAATATTAAGTACGTTCCTTTGTGAATCTGCAAGACTGAGGAACATGGTGACTTAACCAAATTGTTGGCCCAGAGGAGTTCTCCCTGAGTCCAGGTGGTGCCACCCACCTCCTTGCCCTGCCAAACCACAGTGGTGCTATTCCACCTTCTTTCATTTATCTATGTCTGAGGAGAGTCTATTAGTATAGTCTAAATACCCATAAGGAAACAAGGTCATTATCTGTTGGCAGCTATCTGAATTTTAAGCATATCAGCTCTACAGTACTAACTGAAAAACCCAACTTTGTTCATTGAGAACAAGCAGGTAACATGTTTTTTACATTACACTCACCCCAAAGTTGGAGGCTGCAAAGCGATCAGATGCAGAGACATTGGTGGAGGCGGTTGTATGGGCGTAGTAGGCATTGATGTTAGCCAGTAAGGTGCTCATCACTGCTGGCACACCAGGACACATGTACTTGGAGGACAAACATGCAAAGTGCCTGAAAAACAGCACCCCAAGCCTTAAAGACTTTTTCAGGGTTTGCAGGAAAAGCCAAGTAATCAAAATATCTCATTCAGATGTACGAAGCTTCCAATCACCTTGGCATACCAGGACTTTCATAATTTATTCACTGAAATATACATTCAATGAACATCTACCATGTGCCAGGGCCTGTGCCAAGTGCTAGAATCCAAAAAGGTGATAGCCTGGCAGAGAAAGCAAGTGTTGGAAAGTAAATCAATAATCCAAGGTATGCTATGCAAAAATTTTATGGCAATATACAGGAAGATCACCTAAATCAGAATGGCTGGGGGCTAGAAGGGATGAGAAAAAAAGCAAGTTGCGGCATAGGTCGCAGATGCGGCTTGGATCCTGCGTTGCTGTGGCTGTGGTGTAGGCTTGCAGCTGCAGTTTGATCCCTAGCCTGGGAACTTGCATAGGCCACTGGTGAGGCCTAACAAAGGGGGTTAAAAAAGAAGCAATGAAGCACTAAACAGAAAGGGGAAACATTAAGAGCACAGACTCTAGAGCCAGATTTTGTGATTGCATCTTAGCTCCACACTCAGTAACCTTGGAAAACTTAAACTTCTTTATGTCTCAGTTGTTTTACCTGTAAAATGGGAATAATAATGATACTCACCTCATAGGGTGGATATGAGGATTAAGTGAGTTAACATTCATAAATTACTTAGACCAGTGTCTGACACATAAGGAAATAGTACACACGAGTTGCTGGTGCTGTTATTATCATCATTATTACCAAGCTATTGCAATACTGATAGATTAAAAACATTTTTAGGAGGTAGAAAGAATCTAGAGATTTTAGATGCTGGTACTGAGAAAGAAAAGTTTAGGCTACTCCTAAATTTCTGTTTGGACAACTGTGTAGTAAATCGTTCCATTTACTAAAACAGGGAATATAGAAAGAACAGATTTGGTGGAGATAGTGTTGATTTGGATCTTGGTCATGTTGAATTTGCGGTGCCCATGGGAATATCCAGGAAGATGAAAATGGAGCTGAAACTCAGGAAAAGATCTGATCTGGAGAAAGAGATCTGGGAGTCCTAAACCTAGAAGTAGTGGCTGAGGTCACAGGCTTGAGTAAGATCAAACAGGAAGAGTGAATAGAGTAAGAATGGCATAGAGGCCATTTTCCAACCTCATTCCTCAACCTGTTTCTTCCATCTACACCATACTTCTTATAATTCTTTCAAAAGTCTATGCCCCGTTGCATCTTCACATCTCTGCACATGCCTTACCAGAAATGCCCTCCATCCTTTTCTGTATTTTGAGTGTCAACTCTTCAATGCCTTCCCTCATAGGTCTTCCCTAAAATTCAAATACTCTCAAAACACACTGTGATTATTTCTTCCACAGCATTTACCAAATTATATGGTAATTATTTGTTTACTGGTCTGTCTTTCCTGCTAGACTGAGTTCCCAAAGCAGAGAGGCCCCATCTTAGTCTTCTTTGTGTTCTCAGCATGAAGAGCAATGTATGACACATGGAAGGAACTCAGTAAAATTTTGTATGATAAATGAAGCACAGCCATGGCACTAGCTACCCTCTGCTTACCTCATGCCACTTCCTGCGTAGAGCTCTAGTGGCAGCCTCTCCAATACACAAGCTATACCTCTTTTCATAGCAGGTAGGAATTTCCTTTATAGGAGTCTAGGTCAACTCCAGACACAGCTGCTTTCCCTACAGTTCAGTGCCCTTTCCAAGGTCAGTCTGTGAGTGCTTGTCTGTCACACACACATATACATGAGCACACATGCCCCGTCTGCTCAGGCCTGTGATGTTTGGGCAAGGTTGTCCTTGCATACCCTCCGTTTTCCTTCTTACCTGTGAACTCCGTGGCAGGCAAACAAAAACCTTCTCCCTGAGTTACCGATTAACACATTCCCTATATAAATACATCCTCTTAGCCTGGTGGCACAGATCCACCCCATCCAGCTCAAAAAGGAAAGCAATCAACCACCGTATACCACCCCACTAAGGACCTGTCCGCCCCATCAGTGTGCCTTCATTAGCTATTCCAAGGGTTGGTAATCATTTCCTAGAGCCCGGGGGAGCCTTACGTCATGGCCTGATATATAGACTCGATGCCATAGCGCATGGCAAATTCATCCACAATTTCTTGGGCAGTCTCATCAAAGTACACTTTCCATGCATCATCTCCTCGAGCCTCAGGGATCTGGACTCCTCCACTGCCCTGAATGTCTGTGAGGTAATGGAAGAGGTTCTGTAGGAGACAGAGTAAAATATATATTGATATTAAAGAGTTATATATATGTTTATAAAAGCCTGCTGGTAAAACCCAGGAGAATGTGAATAGGGTCCCACAGAAATTCTGTCCTTCGAATCATTGCTCAGTAATTCCTATGGTCCCAATAGGTTGTTCTCACAATGGTAAAAGAGAACTGAGCTTGAGGTTGTTACTTGGGCTGTCCAGGGTAGCAGAGTGAGTCAAGGATAAAAAAATAAATAAAAATGGGCTCCAGATCTTCAACCACCTAGCAATCCTACTTACTGCCAAAGACCTCTCCCAACATTGCTTTCTGGTGCCCAATCTACCAAGGTCTGACTCACCTCATGGAGACATGTATACTGGACATGATACGGGGCTACCTTCTCCTCCCCTTTGATCTCCACATTGATTTGCAGTCGGATAGCCCCTGAGACGGCTGATTTGTCTGTCCTCTTCTCTAGGAAGGAAAGAAAACTGGAGGTTGACACCAATGCAACCACAGACAGTATAGACAGCCCCCATTCTAACTTAACCCAAGGAAAAGGAGGCATTGGCCCAAGTGTTCATCTAACAGGTGAACGCCTTCCAGTCCACAAATATCCCAGAACTGTTTGGGTGGGAAAACAGTAGTGCCCTCAGGGCTAAAGGGATTAAGGATGAGTATGAAGATGAAAGGGCCTTCTGAAACATGGAAAATATGCAGCTGGAGTGAGTTGCAGACATCCCCCTCCTCTGTCCCCTGTCTCTATTCATGGCCAGTTCTCTGCAGGTAAGGCATACTCTGTAGAGAAGTATGCTTTGGGGACTGAGTGGTGGTTTTGATGAACAGGATTTTCCCCAGGTTCTCCATTCATGCTCTCCTTTACTAAACTCTTTCTCTGGTCCTGCTTCCTCACCCAAGTTGTACCAGACGTCCATCTCGCCACTCAGTGTTCGAACCTCGATGATGGTTTGGCCAAGGAAATCATCAGACTCTCGCTTTAGCCGTTGCTTTACTCTTGACTTGATGTCATCATCCTCATCCCACACACGTACCTTAATGCGGTCGGAAGAGTTGTGGCATTCACTGTGAGAGAATTAGGCAAGCTCTGTTATGAGCAGACCCAGCAACCCCCACTCTTATTACTTTCAATTCCCTCCCAAATCTCTATCAGCAGCACTTGAGGCCCTGCAAAGGAAGAGAAGAAGCCAAAGAACAATGGTACTCAGGTCCCAAATGAGTCAGGCTATCCCAGCAAATGGCTCTTCATTCCTCAGCCTGGGTGCCTCTCTATGTACCATTATCCAGTCCTTATTGCCCTGGGACAAAAGGGGAGGGAGAGGAATAATTAGGGCCAATTCTGATTTCCTGTGCAGCTAGCTGTATCAACAACACCAACAGAAAACTGTCAGACAGATGCCACAGAGTCCTAGAAAGCAACTGCTAACCAAAATTCTATATATGAAAGGTATTAAATGCTTACAGTAAGTCCATCTGTTCATATCTGCTTTCTACCTAACTCCTCCATCTATCTAAGAATGTGCTTGGGTGAACTTCCATCATTCTTTAAAATTCACTTGAATTGTCATTTCCTTTATGATGTATCCTTTGGAGAAGGTAGTTTGCCTAGGCGCCTCTCTCACACTCTCCTTCAGCAATTGCTTTCTGGATCCCTCCCTGTTGCCTTATCCAAACGTTGTATTTGGCAGAATTTGCTGCTCCTTACCCTATGTTCTCATAATATCTTTGCACATTCTGTTAAAATATTATAGCATAACTACTGGTCTACTGAAAGATAACAGACAAGTCATCAATAAGCCTCTTAAAGATAGGGATTGCCCTTCTTTAAAAGTTTATTTTTCTTATTGCAGTATAGTTGATTTACAATGTGTTAGTGTCTGGTGAACAGCAGGATATTGAATATAGTTCCCCGTGCTACACAGTAGGACCTTGCTTATCTATGCTAAATGTAACACTTTGCATTTGCTAATCCCAAACTCCCAAAACAACCCTGCCCAACCCCCTTCTCAAACCAGGGATTGTTTTACACCTCTAGATACATTTTATCATGTATAGTGTCTTATACAGAATACAAATTGCTTATTAAATGGATATAAAAGCAGGTAAAATTGACTATAGAGCCAACTGATTTAGAATTAATCATAATAAGTATTTAAGCAGGAACCATTCAGATCCTTGAAAAGCAAGTGCTCCCCTCAGTAATCATCACTTCTAGATCAGAGGCTGATTTCACTAGGCCCTAACTGCTTTCCCTAGTCCTCTTCCAAGGAGCCGAGAGAAGAAGGTCTGTACATAAGCAACCTGCTATAGCTGATTCAGACTCAAAGTCCTGGTCATGGGTATTAGGGGTATGACAAAGCATCTGGATGCACCAGACATCAGTTCAAGTCTTAGGCTAGTGCTTGTCATTTTTCAACAACCATTCCTAATTGTCATATGAAATCGTTTATTTAAAAAGTGAGTTAATGGATAAAGGAGTAGGGTGTGGGAGTTCCCATTTCGGCACAGCAGAAAAGAATCCGACTAGTATCCATGAGGATGTGGGTTCCATCCCTGGTCTCCCTCAGTGGATTAAGGATCTGGCATTGCCATAAGCTTTGGTGTAGGTAGCAGCTACCGCTTGTATCCTGCATTGCTATGGCTGTGGCGTATGCTGGCAGCTGTAGCTCCAATTTGACCCCTAGCCTGGGAACGTACATCCATGTGCTGCAGGTGTGGCCCTAAAAAGCAAAAAAAAAAAAAGGAGTAAGGAATGGAAGCTGAGGCACAAAGAAAAAGCAGAGCCCTTATGGGAAATGGAAAATTCTCAAATTTCCGATTTCTATCTTTGAATTAGCCAGCTGTAGGACAAGGATGTTTCCTCCCCATTCCCTAGAAGAAACTAATCCTTCCTAGGCAGAAGAGCAGTGCTGGGAGGCACACAATTGGGTGGGCAGTCCCTGCTTCTGTCACTCAGCAGTAAGAAATCTTTCTAGCACTAGAAAAAGCAGTTTGGTGTACCCAGGGACCCCTTTAATAGCCCTAGTTAGGATAGGGCTTGGGTACAATAACCCTGATACAAGAGTCTACAAGAAGAATGCCAGAGAAAGAATAGGCACTGCCCAAGTGCTGCATGTGACAAAAGGGTTTCCTCCACTGCCTCTGCTTCATTCCTCTTAGAGCTCAAGCTTCGAACAACAGGATTTAACCCTGCTCCCAAAATATACGCAAATCTTAGGTAAGACAAAGCCCACCATGACTTACAAATGGAACTTCTCCTCCCAAACAGGATTTAGGTTCCCAAAAATGGTCTTGGTACGCTTCTTGGTTTTGCCCACTTGCACAGTCACATAAGGGTCACTGGATCCTGTCTTGTCCTTGGCCTGCAGGCCCTGGGCACACACCACTGCAACCCAAACACACACAGAAGGAGGTTTCAGAGTACATTCCAGAAGTCATAAGCCCTCCAAAGAACAACTCACATGTTTCCCATCTCAGAGCAGCCTCTATCTCCTCTTTATACAGGAGCAGATTTCAACACTCCTCCACATTTATCCTTAGTCCTAAGCCACAAGCCTTTCTCTCAAAGCCTAGCCCAAGAATCTTACCACCCCACCAGAGCCCTAACTGATCACTTACCCCTACAGGTCCTTACATAGTCTGATACATGCATGCTTCAGCCATATCCACCCAGTTAGCAAGCTACAGGTCAACTATACCCTGGTCTGCCTTCTTCTGAGCTCCCATCCACAGCTCTTATAATATCAAACTGTTCAAGTCTATAATATCAGATTGTTACCAAATCCTTATATTAGCCTTGTATTAAGTATTCATACTCTTTTAAGGTACAGTCTTGCCTCTCCCAGCACCCTCTGGTGTCAGGGTCTAGGAGAGGAGGAGTGATGAATAATGAGGCCCTCCACCTTCCCTCATTCTGTGTGCCCTTTCTCCCCAGTCCCAGCTCCCTCACACTCAGGATGCTTCTTCCCCAGGCTCCTCCCCATAGTTTCCCTAAAACTCTGGCCTGCTCACCAGTGATGGTAATCTTGGCCGACCATTTGGAGGTGCCATCCAGCACACTCTGCTTCACTGTTTTCATCTGTTGCACATGGGCAACTTTGCTCACACTGAAGACATCCCGGATGACTTCAAAGATCTCTGGTTTATTCCGCTCTCGGATCTTCATGCGGTCCTTCATGGCCATGATAATGTTCTGGGTCCGGTCCTCAGCGCCATGTTTAGAGCTCTTTTCTGCAGCCCCTGCAGGATAGCCAGAGATAGAAAGTAGGGTAACCAACAGGCCACCTACCAGATAAAATGTGGCTGAGGAATGGGGCCAAAATATCACAATGGGCATCCCAGTTTTCAGGGAGGGGTGGTGGGTGGGCATAACAACTCCACCAATCTCATCCAACTGCCAAGCCATAATACAGATCTCAGAATTCATCACAGCACACAGTTGAGTTCTGCCCCATAGCTCCAGTGCCTTCAATCTCAGCAAAGAGTGTGGTATGGTGGGAAAAGCATGGCCTTTGGAATCAGACAGACTTGGGTTCAAATCCTGACTCTACCACTACTTGCTTGGTAGACAGACTTCTAAGAGGAGGAAATGGCACTTATCTCTCAGGATCTGTAATAAGCATTATATTAGATAGCATACGAAAAGCATCTAGCCCAGTGCCTGGCATCTAGCGTTGGGCTAGATACTTCATTTACTGAACAATAAATGGCCCTATTATTGTTACCATCATTATTATTATCCAAGGGTCATTTCCACCAGCCATGACCACAGCCAGCTCATCTCAGAGGTGAGTAAGCTTTCTCTGCTGTCTTAAGGATTATGGCAGAACACAGACTCCTCCAGCGTATTTCACCAACCAGGCTTCTTAGAGCAGAGGACCTATCCTTCCTTTACTGGTCTTGCAGACTGGCTCTTAACCGCTCTCCAGTCTCCAAAGGTTTAAGCCTTTATTACAAAACTTGGAGCAAAAAAAGGACAGTCAATATATGCATCCTAACCCTGGGAGGAGGGAAAGCAGGTTTCTTGCCCAGGGAAGCCTACAGCAGGGCATTTGGTTCCACCATGTACTTTAAAGAAGCCCTAGGCAGGAGATATTTTCTGATAAATAACAAATGCCCCAGGCTACACCCTACTCTTGCCATTTAGCATATCCCATGTAATGCTGTTTCCCTGGATGGGGACCTATGAAAGGAGAAGATGGACATCCTAGCTATAGAGCAGGATTTCAGAGTTTTCCATTACGCAACCTATGAAGCCAGCTGCTAGCTCTTAGCAATTAAAGCAGGAGCCTACTCGTCCCTGGCTTGTCACTCCCTCATGATGGATTTGGTCAAAGTCATCACCAGCATCCATCTCTACTGCTATGTGCTGGTTGTCTCTTCATGTCTACCATGCCACTAGCACCAATGTAGGGTTCTTCAAAGAAAGACATTTTAAGTGAACAATTCCTCGAAGACTGGGCCTGTTTTATGTCACATATCTTTCCTTGGGAGAGTCAAGTGCTTGTGGGTGTAAAGGGGACCTTTCTTTCTTCTACCACAATCATTGAAGCATTCATTGCTATGGCTTGGCTCTGAGTAACACCTGGAAGGGGCAAGAAAATACTTTTCCACATCCCCTATGCCTGCTCTTCCTGGGGTCTAGCCACAGTAGTGCGAGTCAAGCAGGATGGAGTAAGGAGACAAGAACTTGGAGTGCTACCACCTCCTGTGACAGAGACTTGTTGCTTTTTCTGCTCCTGTTCCCTCTACCGTGGCAGAACAAGTCACGTATTTAACAAGGGCCTTGGGAGTCTGGCACATTCTCCTTCTGGACCTCTGCCTGATCCATTTGAAACTTCTGTTCTTGGCACTGTTGTCTAAAAGCTCAATCTGTAAGCAGGGAATACATGTCATCTTCCCTGAGTCCTAGGGTCTAAACCTCAGGAGGTTCCTCTGTGAGGACTAGAGCCTCACAGAACTCTCTCCTCATTAGTTTGAGTCCCCGAATAACACAGCTCTACTCATTTGGGCAGTATGTCCACAGCGCCATAAAAAGCTCAATGAATTTTTCCTAAATGTGCTAAATGTAGGTGTTCTACAAGGACTCTTATTTGTTTTTGTTTTGTTTTGTTTTGCTTTTCAGGGCCACACTCGAGGCATATGGAGGTTTCCAGGCTAGGGGTCAAACTGGAGCTACAGCTGCAGGCCTACACCACAGCCACAGCAACGTCAGACCTGAGCTGTGTCTGCAACCCACACCACAGCTCACGGCAACGCCAGATCCTTAGCCCACTGAGTAAGGTCAGGGATCGAACCCACAACGTCATGGTTCCTAGTCAGATTCATTTCCACTGCGCCACGACAGGAACTCCATTTTTTTTTTGTTTTTGTGGTTTTTTTGTTTTTTTGTTTTTTTTTTGTTTTTTTTTTTTGGTTGCTGTTGTTATTTGGAAAGGCAATGCCTCTTAACTCAGGATGCTACTTTCTCTAAAAAGGAAAGAACTTCAGAATCAGGCAGATTGGAGGAATGATGATCTAGCCATCCTAGCTCTTTGTTGCAACTATTCTGCTGCCCATGCTCCCCACCCATCATCCCACAGGGGCACTCACGCTGCAGGCAGTCGGCATTGAGCAGGTCCTGGCACTTCTCATGGCACTTGACTCCACATTCGCTGCAGCGCATGCCCTGCCGGGCAATACCCCAGAGCAGGCCTTCACACTCATAGCAGTAGGTCGGGGTAGTGGCTGTCCAGACTTCAAAGTTGTGGGGTGTGGTGCATGAGATGGGATAGATTAAGGCCTGCAGGGTTTTCTTATACACATGGGATTTCTGAAAGACACATATTCCAGCCCCCACCAGTGACTTTAGCACTCTTCTGGGAGATACCAGAACTAAGACCCTTGCAGGGCTACCAAAACCCTGATTTCTCCTCTGGCAGTTGAGAAGATGCTTTGGTGTGGCCCAGCCCATAGCTCAGCCTGGCAGAAAGAAGCCCCCAATAGCATATGCCCTGGTCATCCAAGATACGTCTGACCTGAATGCTAGTCAGCATTCAGGCTTCTTAGGGAAACAAAGGGTACTAGGCTCACCATAAAATCCTGACATCAGTGGTCACATACTCCAAGATGCAATTTAGGTTTATCCTTGATCTGGATCCTTGCCTCTCCCAGTGTGCAAAACTAAGACGTGATGCTATCTACACATTTCATTATCAACATGTGCCCAACACTTTTGAATTCCCAATAAGTATGGCTATGTAGATGATCACTGGGCCATAGGCCAATGGACTCATGAAAGCCCATGGGTCACTTACCAGCTCTTCATCCTTGAGAGAGGTACGTGTAGCCATTGCAGAAGTAATCCCTGCCTTCCGGGACTGGACCAATGACTGTGAGAGAAGACTTACTGTCAGCTCTGGCTACCACCAAGGGCTGGGCAAAGTCCTGGGAAGGGAGTTTCAGTAACCAAAGCTATTTCATGATAATTTACTACCTTCTCTCTCTCTCTCTCTCTCTCTCTCTCTCTTTTTTTTTTTTTTTTTACTGTTATTCACAGGGGACTGCCCATGGATAATAGGTAACAAGCACCCAAGATTAAGATCAAAACCCATGGCCCTGAAGGAACTATTCTAACAATGTCAGAACAGCACTTCTGTCAGGGATGTATCATCCAAAGAGTTTCTCTTTTCTTAAATATTTTTAGGTATCTGACCCAGAGAAACTCCTTGTTTATAGGAAGGCAAAGGAAAAGTTTAGAATTACAGAGGTAACAGATCATTATGAATAGGACAGACACACAACTCTGTCAGAGTCACATTTGAGAACCATCACTGGGCAGTTCCTGCTGGAGCACAGTGGGTTAAGAATCCAACTACAGTGGCTTTGGCCACTGCAGAGGTGTGGGCTCAATCCCCAGCCTGGCACAATGGGTTAAAGGATCCAGCATTGCTGCAGCTGCAGCTCAGATTTACCCCCGGCCTAGGAACTTCCATATCCCGTGAGTGTGGCCATAAAAGAAAATAATTTTTTTTTTTTTTAAAAAAGAACCATCATTGGGAACAATGATTCTATACTATATCCTCTACCGCCTGGTACCACCCCATCCCCACACAATCACAGGCGGGCTGTGGAGGCCAGTGGCCCAAATGAGCAGGGCACTTGGTAAGTAAAAGGGGCAATGGAGCCTAGACTCACTGAAATCAAGCAGGCTAGGGCATTAAAGCATGAGAGCTGGGATGCCCTGCTAGCCAGGCACTTGTGTGAAAGAGCCCCATGAATCTGCGAAGTCCAAGCTTTAGGGGCAGCCCCTGGAGAGGCGCATGGTTTGCCAAAGGCAGTGGACACCAGGCAGACAGAATCATTATATCAGCCTAAGCGAGAGAAACAGGATGTGCCCAGGTGGTCTGGAATGTGGACTCTTATAAAGGATAGAAAGGGGATCTGGAGACACTCACCATAGCCTGTGCAGAGGAAGCAGAGAAAGGAACAACATGACGTTAAAGTCCCCCCAAGGGCATGAGAACTTTCAGAGACAACTGAGAGGTTCTTCCCTATAGCCCAAAGTAGAAAATATGTCCCAACCCCCTCTACCTCTAGTCACCAAAAACTGTCTTCAACCCAGACAGCTGACCAGGGTCCATAGCCTAGAAGAATTATGCCATAAAGTGAAATATGGGCAAGGTTAAAAGACAGACGAGGGGAAACAAGAAATGAATAAGATACTTCTACCCAATCAGTTAAGTTTAAAAAAAAAAAAAAAAAGCTATTGAGCAAAGAGGGAACAGAGGATGAGAAAAATTAGGAAGAAATGAAGATGAAAGACAAGGAAGAAGGTAATAAAGAGATGACATCAGAATTTATCTTCATCTGAACAGCTTGATGAAGAGTTGGTGGGAGAAGAGATGCTTTGGAAAGGAGGAAAAGAGAAAGGTATACAAATAGCAAGGGGGAAAGGAAGGAAAGAAAGAAATGATGAAGAGAAAATAGCAGGGGATGCTTCTATTCAGTCAACTAAGGAGGGAGAAACTGGTGAGAAAAAAAAAAGCACAGAATGCAACAGAAATGGAAAAAGGAGTGGACAGAAAAAAAAAACAAAATAGATTGAACAGGGAGAAGAAAAAGAAAATAGAAGTAGAAAATGAAAATAAGAAAAAGGTTCAGGCTTTGCTAAACTTATGGCTCTGGGACTCTGGGAGGACCTGGGCTCCACTCCACCCTTACTACCTGCCAAACTACAGAAAATTCTTTGAGGTGATTCTGTCTTAGGAGGTATAACCTCACATGGGAGCTTCTGGTCATCCTGGAAGTCCTGAGATCAGCTGTAACTCCTAAACCTGTTTCAATTCAATTCCACAAATTTTTATCACTACCTCTCAATGCTAGACACTAGGTAAAGGACTAGGAGTACAGAGATAGCCTAGAAAGCCCGTGTCTTGGGAGACTTCCACCTGACCTCCAAGAAGGAGTCACACTGGTCATGCTTATCACACATGAAGGGCAGTGATCTAGGTCAGAACCAGAGGAAGCTTGCATTACAGGCCATCAAAGGAGGCCAAAGAGATAACTAGAGGATGCATAACTAGAAGATGACTCCAGAGCCCAGCTTTGAGGGTTCAAGCTATAAATGTGCCAGGCAGGAGTTTGAGCTAATGGAGCACCTCGGGCTCTGACAAGGGAGTGAGGTAATTTAAGGTCCCACTGAAGCCATCACTAAGTCTCAGTGAGCGACTAAATGCCCCACTTCCAGTCCTGACAGCTTGCCGAGTCCCAGTGGGAGATATCCTAAGGCTACAGCCTAAGCCTGCACAGGAGTCCTTACTCACCAGATCGCTGACAAGTGGCAGTGGCTTCTTCCTGCGTAGATCTGGCATGCTATCAATGCCATAGAGCCCTCCAGCTGGCCTGGGGAGAGAGGAAAATATGTCAGGATCTTCAGTCCCGCCTTGTGTTACTAGCACGTTCAGTGTTCCATTCTCCTTGTTCACCCTCGCCCCAGAAGAAGATGAACTGAGATCTCTGCCATGTGCCTTTGAGAGGGGTAAGGAGGACAGAAAGTGAGGGAGGGAAATAAAGCCATGAAATGATGAGCAATGGAATCTGCTCTCAGTGTCTCCTTCTAAGGTTTTTAGCCAAGGACTGAGATCTTTTTTATCCCACAGTGCCAGTCCAAGGCTCCTTTGTTTATCTGAAGGCGCTTGTGCTCCATAAAGCAAGGTAAGAACTGGTGGTTAAGATAGCTCCTCTCTAAACTCAGGCCAGAGACACTGATCCCTCAAGGTTAGTCTTTCCTGACCTGTGCTAGAACAGAACCCACAGGAATAGTTCTACATAAGAGCTGCTGCTCATGTGAGCAAGACTGCCAGTCAGTAACATGTAGAAAGGAAACCTTCCCCAATCTGGGTAAAAGGGTCACCAATTCTGTCATCCAAGCCTTCTGAAGAAAAAGGGTCTCCATGGAAAAAGGAACCTGCATACTCAAGCAGATGCAGGGGAAATGAATGGGAGACTTCAAAAGATCATTTGGATGGTGGTTGTGGGAGACCATTTAGGAAGGAAACAGCAAAGAGACTCTGAGTCTGGCTTAGCATTATGGTCATGTCAATGGGAAAAAATTACAGCTGGAGCAATTTGAGATGTCTAAAACTTGTATACTTCTTTTATACTTATTAATATCATTGTTCTTTGCTTGTTCTTCTATAATAATATGCAATTTAAAAAAACAGAATTTCTCAAAAAGAACAACATTCTCATAGAGATAACCCGAATTTTACCTCCAACTTAATCCATGTCCTCTGCTGAAATTCCTTCCTCTCTTTGGGTCTCAGTATCACTTCTATAAAACGAGGGGGATGAACTACAAAATCTCTCTGACCTTTCAATTATCAGCAGTGTTGATTTCTAAACATCTAGCTTCCTGAATGCAGGCAGTGAACTTTGTTCTCAATAAGACTACCACAGCTACACAAGTTCCAAACTTTTGACAACTTTCAAGGATTAAGCTGAAGCAATGGAAAGTTGACAATAGGGAGGCATTTAGAAAAATCACTGCATGGCTCCGTTTTAAAACAGCCTGGAGGAGTTCTCTTGTGGCACAGTGGGTCAAGGATCCAGCATTTTCACTGCAGCAGTTTGGGTCACTGCTTTGGCAAGGGTTTGATCCCTGGTCCAGGAACTTCCACATGCCATGGGTGTGGCCAAACATTTTTTTAAATTAAATAAAATAGCCTGTGAGTTTCCATTGTGGCTCAGTGGTAACAAACCCAACTAGTATCCATGAGGATGCGGATTCAGTTCCTAGCCTTGCTCAGTGGGTTAAGGATCCAGAATTGCCGTGAACTGCAGTGTAGGTCGCAGACTCAGCTCGGATCCTGCATTGCTGTGGCTGTGGTGTAGGCCCACGACTACAGCTCTTATTCAACCCCTAGCCCCTGGGAACTTCCATATGCCACATGTGTGGCCCTAAAAAGAAAAAAACAATTATTTGAAGAAAGGAGCTAAAGCCCTGAAGAAGGGCTGTTGAAGAAGCAACTGGTGCCCCAAGTTTGCGGCATAAAAAAACCATAAAACATCCCACATAAGCCAAGAAGTTTTTCTGCAACAAAGATGAGCTTTTGACAAAAGAAAAAAGGGTTGCTCATTCACATGATTAACTTTTGCTATAAAAAAGAAAAATCACAAGGAAAAGGAGCATGTAAAAATGTAGTAGGTAACTTTTTGATATGATCTTTTTTCTTCCCTGGTGAGAAGCAAGAGGAGGCAGCCACTGAGAATTCTGATGTCAAAAGGCTTTTGTGGGACAAAGAGAGAAGGAAGATCCTGAGAAGTAATTTTGAGAAGTGTACACTGGAATGGGAGGGGCACTTAATCTCTTTTCTCTCTTAAGAATAGTCAGTTACAGGCAGCAGTTGAGCAGTTTAAAGTGACTCTCTGGTGCAATCACATGGGTCTGAAACTCCCAGACAAGAAACAGAATACACAGAGCTCGTAAGGGATGCTACTTCTGTCTTCACTAGAGTGGAATGGAGTATGTAGGTGACTCATAACAGCTAAAGTAGGATGGAGCCCAGGGAGTAATCTAATCAGCTACACTATGAACAACAGAATAGAAGGAAACTGTCTCTAAACACAGATATTTTTCTAATTTCCTCATTCTCATAAATGAAGGGAATATCACCATTATGATGCAATACATCATTCTAGCCTAAGGATAGAGGAGCCCCAAAGGTCCCTCCCCTGCTCCAGGGGAATCACTCTGCAAAGCTCTTTTCTGTTTCTGAGGAATCAGTCTGCAGAGTTCTCTCCTCTGCCCCAGAGAACCAAAGAGTCTCTACAGTGGAACCTCTTCCTTCCCCGAATCCAGCTGATAAAGTTGATTCTTCTGCTTCCCAAGAGAAAAGCTAGTAGTATAAGAGACTGTATAAAATTCACAGAAATCTTGTAGCACAATACTTACCCTTCTGGGAGCCACTGAGGCAAAGAGGGGTCACCATCATCTGGAATCTTTTAAAAGAGATAGAAAAAAGTTAGATCCTGGAAAGATGGGGGACTGCTATTTTTTTTTTTTTTTTTTTGGTCAGGCAATGAGCAGTAAAAAGTAGGAAGCTCGCAGCAGTGCAGGTCACATACCCCACTGGTGACATACCCAGCCTGATGTCTCATTTGATCAGCCAGGGAAACAAGCAGACTGCTGAAACAGTACTTCACCTCCTTTTTCCCCAGTGAATGGGGAGAATATAAGGAAGGCCAAGCCCACTGAGATCCTAGGACTAAGGTCCACCGGGAGCGTGAGAGTTGCCAGAATCGATAGGCCCCTCACATAACCCACTGTATATATAACAGTTAGCTAAGGCCAGGAGAAGGGCCCATTTAGGTTTCCAGGCCTAAAAGGACAATTTCATTTAGAATCTGGTCTTTCTTTCAGCTATATTCTTAAATTATCTTAACTGTCTCAGTCAGACCTGGTCTTTCTGGATTCCTATGTTATCTTTCAATTTGACTTGGCTTAGGTGCCTCGAAGCCCTAAATCACTGACACTGAGTACCCTCCACATTTGATAAACTCCATAAAACAAGAGAACCCAGGGCAGATTAGACATTTGGATCATCACTGGTGAATTTTATGAGCTCTACAATAAGAAGTTGAAAATTGGGGCACCAACTAATTCAAGGAAGGAATAGCTGGAAAACACTTTTTAAAGGTTTCTGTGCAAAAACCCCACAGTAAATCCTTCAAGCAGTGTACAGAGAGAGTTCCAAAGCTGCCAAGCCTCTCCAGAGAACCAATGGTACATGCTGTGTAGGCTCAACAGACTTAGTATGGGCAGGTCTGCGGCTTCCTGCTCCTCCACCCCAACTTCCCCACCACCTGAGACCTGGGCTCCAGCTAACCATCCTGGAGCAAATGAGCTCCAGAACAAGGGAGGTACAAGTAAGCTATTTAGCTCTAGAGAGGGGGTAAAGTTTGGGAGGGCTAAGGATGGGAGAAGTTATAGACAAAATGAGGGGCAAGTAGTAAAATATGAGAGGTAGGAAAGACTAATGGGTGATGTAAAAGTTGGTAAGCAGTAGGTGCAGGATGAACTTTGGACTCAGGACCCTTCTCAGTAAGACCCTTCAGTTGCTGGTACTCAAATCAAGCCTGTCTACTGCCTATAGTCCTTCATGAGCACATTTCGCTGCTTCCACCTCCTGCCCTGGTTCTGTGAGTGGGATGATATGGTGGAGCAAAGGCCAGGCCCAAAAGGCAGCCAGAAGTGGCTGAATCAAGTCTCTTAAGGTTGCATGTGAGAGTAGCCCATTCCTAAATTCCCTGATCCTATCAATCAGAACTTATCCTCCCTTTGGAAAAAGTCACTGCACTGAGCAGACTGTTATTTCCTACCTAGAATTAGATGTTTGCCAGAAACCACTGGGCTTAAGGAAACAAAGTCACAAAAAGTCTTTGGCAGGCAAGGTTCACAGGCTCAGATAACACATTTCCTGTGCTTGGGCAGGGGGGTGGGAGGGACAGCAAGTCTGCAGAATCCTGCAGACGCAGCATAGAGCATGCACACACAAGGAACAGAAGGAGGGCTGAGTGATCCAGAGGAGGTCTAGACAAAGTACCAATAGGAGGTACCTTCACAGACATGACTTGCACCTGAGGAAACATAGGTGACCATGGATCTTGCACATAGGGCTACAGAACATGTGCACACACCCATGGGGGAGGATTTATTGTTCACTAGGGCCCAAGTCACTGCCAAAGCAAAATATTACTGTCTTCAAGAACAAGTGCTTGCAGGCACAGAACACTGATACACTATGCATTCACACGGCATGGGGAAACCACATCACAGGTCTATAGAAGCTTGTGCTCACAGAGAGACCAGGAAGCCTATTCAGAAGCATAAAAGCACATTCACACTTAGGCTCCAGGCAAAAGGCACAAAATGCCTACAGCAGCTCCTGCTCTCAAATTCAAAGTATGTGTGCATGCTGGGCTCTGCGAGGGATTACAGCATATGCCAATCTGCAGCAACAAGTAGAAACTGGACACACACTGCGCAGAGTAAGAAAAGAGGAGGGCAATTAGTGTGTGGGGGAGTTTAATTGAGTCCAAGTCTAAGCACACACATGCTACAATGAATGTATACCATGCTGGCACACACATTCTCACCCTGTGCTCCAGGGATATTTGCAAGAGCACACACGGGCACGGAGCATGCACACAAACTGCTTTCAGGAAAAACAGACAAGATGCATGAGCCAGAGCTCAGAGGCATAGATCATATGCACACACACGCGCACACACACGCACAAACACACACACGCACAGAGCTCAGGAGGAAGGGGAGAGAAGTGACAACAAAAAGGACCCCAAAGGGCCAGAGTATAACCTGAAGGGCTCCTCGCTTTTCTTCTGCAAGGAGAGAAAGAGCAGGGGAAAAAAAAGGGCAGAGAGGTTAGTAGATTCATTCCTATATCTGGGAGCCTAAAGAAAATGCCAGCTAAATCTCAAGGGACATGGAGGAGAGGGAGAGGTCCTCTGAACAACTGGGCAGTTCATAGAGCCTAGCTTCCAGAATCCTTACTTCTTGTATTTGCTGGTCCTTGCTTTTTAGTTTAGAATATCCCAGGTTTGGCTATAAAACCCAAAGGACAGAGAAAAAAAGAAAAGAAAAAGGAAACTAGGTAAGGAACACTTTAACTGACCCTGTTAAAGGTATCTCTCTTCCTCCACTATCTTAAATTTATCTTAAATATATTGTACACATCACGTCAAGAGTTACTTCCATTGTGTCCTTCTATTCTTCCCAGAGTTCCCTATAATGCCTAAAGCATAAAATCCAATCTATGACAAGTCCATCAAGGCTCTCCTTGATCTGGCCTCTTACATCTATTCAGTGAGCTCAGACTTAGTCTTGAGACTTATCTCAGATAATGCCTCTGTGAAAATTTGTCTGCCTTCCTCTCAAAAACAGAATGTGGTGCTTTCTACTATATACCCATGATGCCCATGCTTCTTTGTGCACCCTTCTATGACAGTATGCTATCAGTACTCTCTCCTTGTTATTTGTCTGTATAAACATCTCCCTTTATACCTTGTGAACTTCTTGAGAGCAAGAATTATACAGACTGTATTATTTTTCCTTTGTACCCAGAGGGTTTAACACATCTCCTAGCACCTAGCATTTGTATGTAGTGAAAGGAACCTAACTTCTAGGACTTAGAGAACAACAGCTTTTCTACGAACATGTCTTTTGCCTTCACCAAAGAAAAGAGAGCCTCCTAGCCAACAGCCTGTAGCATTTTCCAGACTCCAAATAACTTCTGTATTAGTCCTTCAGTTTGTCCCACCCATTGGACAAACATTTTCTTTTTTTTTTTTCTTCAAAAAAGCCTTTTCTTGTTAGAAATAATTTTTTTTTTTTTGTGATTCCCAACTTCCTAAAATGCCTTAGGATTTTTCCACTAGGATTTAGTTTTCAATTTATGTCTACAGAACACCTGCTTTACAGGAAAATCCCTGACCCTTAAGAATGATCTCACTCTTTCAGACAGTCCATCTTATAAGGAAGTGACATACTTCCTCATTGTTAAAACAATCTTAATTCCATTGTACTTGGGAGTCAAAAGACTTGAGGCATTCAACTTATTTGAGCCTGCATTTCCTTATCTGTAAAAAGAGGATAAGAGCAGCTACTTCCCAGGATTATTGTAAGGATTCATTTCTTAAATACTTATTGAGAACCTACTGCACACTAGGCTCTGTTTTCAGTGCCAGGGATGCAGCAGTGAATCCTGACCCTGAGAAACTTCTATTCTATTAGGAGGAGCAGACAACTAATAATGATGATGGAGAAGATGACAATAGCTAACAGTAAATAAACACACTGCATATCTGGTATTTGAGTGAACTCATCTATTTCTCATGATTCTACTGGGTAAATACTATCATCTCCATTATTTTAATGATTAAACTGAAGATTAGAGATGTTAAGAAATTTGCCTAAAATCACAGCAAATGGCAAAGCCAAAATTCAAAAAAACACTCTGGGAGTTTCACCTGTGGTACAGTGTGTTAAGGATCTGGTGTCACCACAGCTCTGGAATAGGTCACAGCTGTGGCTCGGATTCAAGTCCTGGCTGCTGGTATAGCCAAAACAAACAAACAAACAAACAAATAAAAAACCCTAAACAAACAAAAAACTCTAGCCTCTCTGATTCCAGGACCTGGAAATACTTGTATCACATGTGACAGGAACTCTGCTGATAAATTCAGGTAAAGGGAAAAGATAATTGTTCCTGTGGTGATGTTATAATTTATATTAAAATTTATAAAAAGTTGTCAGGGAGGCCTCATTGATAAAGCAACTTCTAAGCAGAGACATGAAGGAAATGAGTAAAGAAGCTATTCAGAGTTCTAGGAGAAATGTGTTCCAGTCAGAACACACAGCAAGTGCAAAGCCTAGGGTGACAGCATAGTTGGTGTCACAGCGTACCAGTTCAAATAGGGCTCTACAGGCCCTGATAGGCATAGTGGCTTTCATTTTGAGAGAGACAGAAGAACAAGTGGAAGGTTTTGAACAGAGAAGTGATATTATCTAACTCATGTTTTATGAGGATTATTCTCGTTTGGGAGAACAGACTGTAGAGGAACAAGGGTAGAAGCAGAGAGACCAGTTAGACCACTGCAATCACCTACACAAGAGAAAATGACTTACATAAGGATGTTACTGGTAAGATTTGGGATTGTTTTTTAAAGGCAAAGCAGGCAAAATGTACTAATTGATTGGATATGAATTGTGAAAGAAAATAAGAAGTCAAGAATATCTCTATGGATTTGAGCTAGGAGTGGCTAGCTGTAAGAGCAGAGTTTCTGGGAATTACCTGGGGGCTCAGTGGGTTAAGGATTGGCATTGTCAGTGCTGTGACTCTGGTTACTGATGTGGCATGAGTTCAATCCCTGGCCTGGGAATTCAGCATTCTGTGGGCATGGCAATAAAAAGAGAGAGAGAGAATGGTGTTTCCATTTACTAGTAAAAAAGACTATATAGGAAAAGCAGGTTTGGCAGGGGCTTGGGGAAAAGGATTTTGGATATATCAAATCTGAGATGCCTATTTATATGCAAATGTTGATATTAAGTAGATATGGAGTCTGGTGTTTCTGGAAGGTGTCTAGGCCAGAGATATAAATCTGGGAATGCTTATGATTATGAAATACATGAGACTAAAAGAGATTACCTAGGAAGTGAGTATGAATTAAAAAATGAAGTCAGGATTGAATCCTGGGATACTGCAAGGTTGGAAAGATAAAGAGGGACCAGCGAAATGACATAGGAAGGAATGATCAATAATGTTGGAGGAGGAGACAGGATTAAGATGGCTGAATAGAAGAAATAGAGCTCAACTTCTTTTATGAAAACAACAAAATTACAAACAAATGCTGAATGACCTTGAACCAAATGGACTGGAAACTTTCCAATAGATATTCTACTCCGGAAGACAAAGATGGGGCCACATCAACATGGTAGGAGGGGTGATCACATGATGTAAGCAACCCCATACCACTGGGTGGGCAGCCACAGACTGGAAAGTAACTGTATCACAGAGACTCACCTACAGGAGTGAGAGTTCTGAGCTCTGCGTCAGGTCCCCATGCCTGGGGATCTGGCATTGGGAGAAAAAGCCCCCATAGCATCTAGCATTGAAGGCCAGTGGGGCTTGTGCACAGGAGCTCCACGGGACTGGGTGAAACAGAGACCCCATTCTTGAAAGGCACATACAGGTTTTCGTGTACACTGGGTCCCATGGCAAAGCAGAGACTCCAGAAGAATCTGGTTTGGACCTGACCGCAGTTCTTGGAGGATCTCCTGGGAAAACAGGGGGTTACTGTGGCTCATTGTGGGGGAGGTTCATTGGGGGCAAACATCTCGGGAAAAATTCATCAGCGTGTGCTCCTCTAGAGGTGGCCATTTTGGGAAAATATGGCCCTACCCATCAGCACTGGGAAACCCCAGGCCAAAACAATATTCCTGCCCCACGCATCAGTAAACAGACTGCCTAAAGACCCCCAGGCACACACCAACCTCTAATCTCACTGAGAAACAAAGCTCCATTCACCAGAGGGATAGGAATCAGCCCCACCTACCAGTGGGCAGACACCAGTCCCTCCCATCAGGAAGCCTACAGCAAGCCCCTGCACCAACTTCAACCACAAGGGGGGCAAACATCAGAACTAAGAGAGGCTACAACTCTATTATCTGTAAAAAGGACAACACAACAAAAACCTATAAAAATGAAAACACAGAGAACTACAACTCAGAAAAGGGAGAAAGAAAAACCCCAGAAAAACAGCTAAGTTATCTGATTATCAGCCTCCAGGAAAAAGACTTTAGACTGTTGATGCTGAAGATGATGCAAGACATTGGAAATAAACTGGAGGCAAAGATTGATTACACCAAACACTGAGTGAAGAAATTCAAGATTTAAAACTTAAGCAAGGAGAGATGCAAAATACAATAACTGAAATAAAAAATTCATTAGAAGCAGCCAACAGCAGAATACAGGAGGCAGAAGAACAAATAAGTGAGGTAGAGGACAGACTAGTGGAAATCACAGATGCAGAACAGAAAAGAGAAAAAAGATTGAAAAGAAATGAAGACAGTCTAAATGAACTCTGGTACAATGTTAAATGCACCAACATCTGCATTACACGGTACCAGAGGAGAGGAGAGAGAGAAAGGGATAGAAAAAACATTGGAAGAGATAGTAGCTGAAAACTTCCCTAACATGGGAAAGGAACCATTCACTCAAATCCAGGATGTGCGACAAGTACCATATAAAATAAACCCAAGAAGGAATACACCGAGACACATATTAATCAAACTGACCAAAATTAAAGACAAAGAGAAAAATATTGAAAGCAGCTAGGGAAAACAAACAAGTAACACACAAGGGAACCCCAATAAGGTTATTGGCAGATTTTTCAGCAGAAACTCTGCAGGCCAGAAGGGAGTGGCATGATATACTTCACGTGATGAAAGGAAAAAAACTCCAAGCAAGATTACTCTACCCAGCAAGGCTCTCATTCAGATTTGAAGGAGAAATCAAAAGCTTTACAGATAAGCAAAAGTTGAGAGAATTCAGCAACGTAAACCAGCTTTACAGCAAATACTAAAAGAACTTCTTTAAGCAGAAAGGAAAAGGCCACAACTAGAAACAAATATACCACAACTGACAAGGCTTATCAGTAAAGGCAAATATATGATAAACATAGGAAATCATCCATGAACAATTGTGCTACCAAAATCAGAAATCGTGAGAAGAGGGGGGTACAAATGCAGGACACTGGAGATGCACTTGCAGTTAAGAGACCAACAACATAAAACAACCTCTATATATATAGACTCCTATATCGAAACATCAGGGCAACTGCAAACTAAAAATCTAAATTGATACCCACAAATAAGAAAAATCAACTCAAATACAACACTAAAGATAGTCATCAAACCACAAGAGGAGAGAACAAGAGAAGGGAAGAAAAAAGAGCAACAAAGCCAAATCTAAGAGTTCCCGTCATGGCTCAGTGGTTAACAAATCCAACTAGGAACCATGAGGTTGCGGGTTCGTCCCTGGTCTTGCTCAGGGGGTTAAGGATCTGGTGGTTTCGTGAGCTGTGGTACAGGTCTCAGATGCGGCTTGGATCTGGCATTGCTGTGGCTATGGCATAGGCTGGCAGCTCTGATTATATGCCCAGCCTGGGAACCTCCATATGACACAGATGCAGCCCTAGAAAAGGCTGAAAGACAAAACAAACAAGCAAACAAAAACAAATCCAAAACAATTAATAAAATGGCAATAAGAACATACATATCAATAATTACCTTAAATGTTAATGGACTAAATGCTCCAACCAAAAGACACAGACTGGCTGAATGGATACAAAAATAAGATATATATATATATATATATATGGTGTCTTCAAGAGACCCACCTTACTTCTAAGGACACATACAAATTGAAAATGAGAGGATGGAAGAAAATATTCCATAAAAACGGGAATCAAAATAAAGCTGGAGCAGCAATACTCACATCAGACAAAACAGACCTTAAAATAAAGAATATTATGAAAGACAAAGAAGGACATTAGATAATGATCAAAGGGTCAATCCAAGACCAAAGTATAACAATTGTAAATATACATGCACCCAACATGAGATCACCTCAATATATACGGCAACTGCTAACAACCTTAAAAGAAGAAATTGACAATAACACAATGAGAGCGGCAGACATTGGCACCCAACTTACAGCAATGGACAGATCATCCAGACAGGAAATCAACAACAACAACAACAACAACAAAAAAACCCACAGGCCCTAAATGAAGCATTAGACCAGATGGACTTAATAGATGTTTATAGGACATTCCATTCAAAAGGAGCAGACTACACATTCTTCCCAAATGCACACGGAACATTCTCTAGTATTGATCACATTCTGGTCCACAAATCAAGCCTTGGTAACTTTAAGAAAATTGAAATCATATCAAGCATCTTTTCCGACTGCAATGCTATACGACTAGAAATCAACAAGAAAAACACTGGAAAAAACACAAACACATGGAGACTAAACAACATGCTACTAAATAACCAATGGATCACAGAAGAAATCAAAGAGGAAATTAAAAAATTCCTAGAAGCAAATGACAACAAAGATACCACACTCCAAAACATATGGAATGCAGCAGAAGCATTTCTAAGAGGGAAGTTTATAGAAATACAACCCCACCTCAGGAAACAAGAAAAAGCTCAAATAAACAACCTAAATTTACATCAAAAGCAGCTACGGAGGGAAGAACAGACAAGACCTAAAGTTAGCAGAAGGAAAGAAATCATAAAAATCAGAGCAGAAATAAATGAAATAGAAACAAAGAAAACCACAGAAAAGATCAACGAAACTAAAACCTAGTTCTTTGGAAATATCAACTAAATTGATAAACCCTTAGCCAGACTTATCAAGAAAAAAAAAAAGAGAGAGGCCTCTAATCAATAAAATTAGAAATGAAATAGGAGAAGTTACAACAGACATTACAGAAATACAAAGGATCATAAGAGACTACTACATGCAACTATACACCAATAAAACGGAAAACCTAGAAGAAATGGACAAATTCTTAGAAAAGTACAATCTTCCAAGATTAAACCAAGATGAAATAGCAAAGACGAACAGACCATTCACAAGTACTGAAATTGAAACTGTGATGAAAAAACTTCTAAGAAACAAAAGTCCAGGACCAGATGGCCTCACAGGAGAATTCAACCAAACATTTAGAGAAGAGCTAACACCTATCCTTCTGAAACTATTGCAAAAACTGAAGAGGAAGGAACACTCCAAAACTCATTTTATGAGGCCACTATCACCCTGATACCAAAACCAGACAAAGATACCACAAAAAAGAAAATTACAGACCAATTTCCCTGATGAACATAGATGCAAAAATCCTCAACGAAATACTAGCAAACTGAATCCAACAATACATTAAACGGATTGTATACCATAATCAAATGGGATTTATCCCAGGGATGCAAGGATTCTTCTATATCTACAAATCAATCAGTGCGATATACCACATTAACAAACTGAAAAATAAAAACCATATGATCCTCTCAATAGATGCAGAAAAAGCCTTTGACAAAACCCAACACCCATTTCTGATAAAAACTCTTCAGAATGTGGGCATAGAGGGAACCTACCTCAACATAATAAAGGCCATATATGACAAATCCACAGCTAACACCATTCCCAATGGTGAAAAGCTGAAAGAATTCCCACTGAGATCAGCAACAAGACAAGGATGCCTGCTCTCACCACAAGTATTCAACATAGTTTTGAAAGTCCTTGCCACAGCAGTCAGAGAAGAAAAAGAGATAAAAGGAATCCAAATTGGGAAGGACAAAGTAAAACTATCCCTATTTACAGATGACATGATACTATACCTAGAGAATCCTAAAGATGCTACCATAAAACTATGAGAGCTCATCAATAAATTTGGCAAAGTCTATGGATACAAAATTGATACAGAGAAATTGACTACATTTCTATATACTAATCACAAAAGATCAGAAGGAGAAATTAGGGAAACAATCCCATTTAAATCACATTGAAAAGAATAAAATACCTAGGAATAAACCTACCTAAAGAGACAAAAGACCTGTACTCTGAAAACTATAAGATGCTGATGAAAGAAATCAAAGATGACACAAGTAGATGGAAAGACATATCATGCTCTTGGATTGGAAGATTCAGCATTATCAAAATGACTATACTACCCAAGGCAATCTATAGATTCAATGCAATCCCTATCAAATTACCAAGGACATTTTTCACTGAACTCAAACAAAGTATTTTAAGTTTGTTTGGAAGCACAAAAGACCCAAAATAGCCAAAGACATCCTGAAAAAGAAAAATGGAGCTGGAGGAATCGGGCTCCCAGACTTCAGACTATACTACAAAGCCACAGTCCTCAAAACCATATGGTATTGACACAAAGAAATATAGATCAGTGGAACAGGATAGAAACCCCAGAATTAAACCCAGGCAACTACAGTCAACTTATCTATGACAAATGAGGCAAGAATATACAATGGAGAAAAGACAGCCCCTTCAACAAGTAGTGCTGGGAAAACTGGACAGCCACATGGAAAAGAATGAAATAAGAACACTTCCTAACACCACACACAAAAATAAACTCAAAGTGGATTAAAGATCTAGATATAAGACCAGATACTATAAAAACTCTTAGAGGAAAACATAGGCCAAACACTCTCTGACATAAACTATAGATAGCAACATCTTCTCAGATCCACCTCTTAGAGTAATGACAATAAAAACAAAAATAAACAAATGGGATTTAATTAAACTTAAAAGTTTCTGCACAGCAAAGGAAACCCTAAACAAAATGAAAAGACAACCCACAGAATGGGAGAAAATCTTTGCAAGTGAATCAACTGACAAGGGATTAATCTCCAAAATTTATAAACACCTTCCACAGCTCAAGACCAAAAAAATAAACCACCCCATGAAAAAATGGGCAGAAGATCTAAACAGACAGTTCTCCAAAGAAGACATACAGATGGCCAAAAAACACATGAAAAGATGTTTGACATTACTAATTACTAGAGAAATGCAAATCAAACCACTATGAGGTACCACCTTACACAGGCCAGAATGGCCATCATCAAAAAGTCAGCAAACTGGAGTTCCTGTCGTGGCTCAGTAGTTAACAAACCCAACTAAGAACCATGAAGTTGAGGGTTCGATCCCTGGCCTTGCTCAATGGGTTGGGGATCTGGCGTTGCCGTTAGCTGTGTTGTAGTTTCGCAGATGCAGCTTGGAATCCAAGTTGCTGTGGCTCTGGCATAGGCCACCAGCTACAGCTCCAATTAGACCCCTAGCCTGGGACCCTCCATATGCCATGGGAGCGGCCCTAGAAAAGGCAAAAAAAGTATGCAAACAATAAACGCTGGAGAGGATGTGGAGAAAAAGGAACCCTATTACACTGTTGGTGGAATTGTAAATCGGTGCAACCACTGTGGAAAACAGTATGGAGATTCCTCAGAAAACTGAAAGTAGAATTACCAGCAATCCCACTCCTGGGCATCTAACCAGAGAAAACCATGACTCGAAAAGATATATACTCCAATGATCACTGTAGCACTATATACAATAGCCAAGACGTGGAAACAACCTAAATGTCCATCAACAGAGGAATGGATAAAGATGTGGTACATACACACAATGGAATATTACTCAGCCATTAAAAGGAACAAAATAATGGCATTTGCAGCAACATAGATGGACCTAGAAATTATCATGCTAAGTGAAGTCAGCCATACAATGAGACACCAACATCAAATGCTTTCACTGACATGTGCAGTCTGAAAAAAGGACACAATGAACTTCTTTGCAGAACAGATACTGACTCACAGACTTTGAAAAACTCATGGCTTCCAAATGAGACAGGTTGGGGGGTAGGGGGATACACTGGGGGTTTGGGATGGACATACTATAAAATTGGGTTGTGATGATAGTTCTACAATTATAAATGTAATAAAATTCACTGAGCAATAAAAAGAAAATTAATGTTGGAGGAGAACCAAGACAGAGAGGTGTTCTGGAAGCCAAGTGAAGAAAGTGTTTCAAAAAGAAGAAATTGAGACCTAAGAATAGACTAAAGAATAATGACATAGAATTGTGAATCCAGAAATAAACTCTTACCCTTATGGCCAGTTGATTTTTTGATGATTTGATGAATAAAGAATATTCTTTTTCAACAAGTAATGCTGGGAGAATTAGACATACACATTCTCAAGAGTGAAGCTGGATCCCTATCTCACACCATATACAAAAATCAATTCAAAGTGAATCACAGGGAGTTATAGTGTGGCTCACCAGAAATGAATCTGGGGAGTTCCTCTTGTGGCGTAGTTGGTTAAGGATCCAGTGTTATCACTGCAGCATCTTAGGTCATTGCTGTGGCATGTGTTCAATCCCTGGCCCAGAAACTTCCACGTGCTGTGGGTGTAGCCAAAAAAAAAAAAGGTTTTAAAAAAAAAGAAAAGAAACAAATCTGACTAGCATCCATTAAGATACAGGTTTGGTCCCTGGCTTTGCTCAGTGGGTTAAAGATCCAGTGCTGCTATGAGCTGTGGTATAGGTTGCAGACTTGGCTTGGATATGATGTTGCTGTGGCAGTGTCATAGGCCAGCGGCTACAGCTCCAATGGACCCCTAGCCTTAGAACCTCCATATGCCATGAGTGCAGCCCTAAAAAAATAAATAAAGAGCCAAAATAGTTTATGAAAAAATCATAGCCCTAAACGTAAGAGCTAAATAAAACTACAAAACATTGAGAAAAAAATGAGAATAAATCTTTGTGACAATGATTAGACAATAGTTTCTTAGCTATGAAAGTAAAAGCAAAACCAACACAAGAATAGATAAACTGAACTTCATCAAAATTTAAAACTTTTACACTCTACTTCACACCCACTATGATGGCTATTATAAAACAACACAAAATAAACAAATGAAAACAACCAGGAAATAACAAGTGTTACTGAGCAAGGATGTGGGGAAACTGGAACTTTTGTACACTGTTGATGGGAATGTAAAACGGTGCAGCTGTTGCGGAAAATAATATGGCAATTCCTCAAAAATAATAAGAATTACCATATGATCTGGCAGTGCCACTTCTGGGTATATACCCAAAAGAAATGAAAGCAAGAACTCAAAACACATTTGTGCACCCATGTTTGTAGCAATATTATTTGCAATAGCCAAAAAGTAGAAGAAACCCAAGTAAGTGTACACTGATGGATGACTGGATAAAATAACTGTAGTATGTATACACACAACTGAATAGTATTCAGACTTAAAAAGGAAGGAAATTCTGACACATGCTACAACATAGAGGAACTTCAAAGACATTATGCCAAGTGAAATAAGCCAGTCACAAAAGGACAAATATTTTGCAAATACACATTGTATGAGGTACCTAGAGTGGTCAAATTTATTGAGATAGAAAATACAATGGTGATTGCCAGTGGCTGGGGGGAGGAGAGAATGAGGAGGAGCCATTCATAGCAACGCGGGATCTGAGCCTCATCTGCAACCTACACCACAGCTCACGGCAACACTGGATCCTTAACCCACTGAGAAAGGCCAGGGATCGAACCTTCATGGTTCCTAGTCAGATTCGTTAACCACTGAGCCACAATGGGAACTCCTCACGTGGGTCAATCTTGAAAATACTATGTTAAGCTGAAGAAACCAGTCGGTAAAGGCAATATATTATGTAAACCCATGTACATGCAATGTCCAGAACAGGCAAAGTCATAGAAATAAAAAGTGGATGAGTAGTTGCCAGAGGCTGGGGAAAAGGTGGACTGGAGAGTGACATTAATACATTAGGGGGTTCTTTTTGGGGTGATAGAAAAGTTCTAGAATTGATGGTTGCATAACTCTTAATATACTGAAACCACTCAATTGCACATTTTTAAGGGATTTTAAGGGTGCATGTTATGGTATATAAATACCCCAAAAGCTGTTGTAATAAAAAGAAGTAATCAGTTATGTCAAGTTACTAAGAGAGTGGCAATATGATGGTCATATGATGGCCTTAGCAAAAGCTATCTTAATATTGGTAGGAGTGAAAAAATTGAATTTTAATGTAATACATGTTTGATTGCTTAAAATACTGCATGGTATATACACCCTCCCCATTTATAAAAAAGAAGGAAAAAGATTAAAAAAATAACTCAGACTAGTGGTAAGATAGTACTAGTAAACTTAGGCCCTAAAAGGTCTCAAGTAGAGCAGTGAACTTTTTCAAATGTTTCACTCTGGTAACATCACTGTTTTACTGAATCAGTTTACCAGGTTAGGGTGACTGCTTCTGCAGACTCTATAACCAGAGTGCGTTGGAGAGAGGTGGGCCTGGGTATTTCTGAACCTTGCTCTATTCCTCCTGCTCTATGGTGCCAGAGTCAGGCTGGACCCAGCACCAAAAGGATGCTGCCAATGCCCAGCAGCCTCTCTACCATGCCCTCTGTAGCCCTCAGACCAGACTGGGTCTCGGTAAGTATCCAGAATTTTGGCTTGATTTCTTATTGGCGTTTCAGAAAATCTCCTTCTTCTCATTATCTCTGCCGCTGCTACCACCTGCTTACCACGAGCACCACAAGTTCCTGAATCATTGAGCAGGATGTCAGCTCAAAAGGGAAATTCTAGAACTTGAAGAACTGGCTCCAGTGTTCTGGATGCCCATGTTAACATCTACTGCTGCCAAGGTTTAAGGAGTCCATAAGGAAGTACTGTTTTGATATTTGTTGTTTGTATTGTTGCTTAATATAATAATTTCTTTTTTTTTATAATTATTTTATTTATTTATTTATTTATTTTTTTGTCTTTTTGTCTTTTTTTATTGTTGTTGCTGCTATTTCTTGGGCTGCTCCCGCGGCATATGGAGGTTCCCAGCCTAGGGGCTGAATCGGAACTGTAGCCACCGGCTTACGCCAGAGCCACAGCAACGCGGGATCCGAGCCACGTCTGCAACCTACACCACAGCTCACGGCAACGCCGGATCGTTAACCCACTGAGCAAGGGCAGGGACCGAACCCGCAACCTCATGGTTCCTAGTCGGATTCGTTAACCACTGCGCCACGATGGGAACTCCTAATATAATTTCTAAATGCCCAAGGAAAAATAAAAGGGGCTGCAAAGTTAAGAGGAGACCGAAATCTCTTGTAATCAAGGAATTACAGAAAGCTTCCTGGAAGAGGTGATATTTTGGCTATATGCTGAAGAATAAAGCAAATTTTGCCAGGGTGATACAGTGAACATAGCACCTTAGACTAGAAAGAACCATGTATATGTGAATATGTTAAAAACAAAGTACAAGGCAAATTTGTGAGACACCATTTTCCTTTTAGGTGGAGTATAGTCGAACAATGGAATATAAACCTGGGAATATAAACTAGGGACCACCTGAAATGGTCTGAATGCCAAGTGAAGGAATTTAGACTTTTTTGATAAGCTATACAGTGCAGTTCTAGGGATATTTAAAAGGAACATGATTTTAATTGTTCATTTTTTAAATGTAGTTTTATGACTTGGTGCTATATAGATACTATTCAAATTCTAAAGATTATAAAAGGGTATACAGTAGAAAATCTCCTTTCACTGCATTAATTTTTCCCCTAATACCTTTCCCCATGGGCAGTCACATACCAGTTTCTTATGCATCTTTGTTAGATATTCTATACATGTACAAACAGACACCACCGGTTTGTGTGTGTACTCTTTTTTTTCTACAAATGTAAGCATCTTATACACAGTGTTCTGCGCCTTTTTTTTTCTCATGTAAAGATATCTTTTCATTTCAGTTAACAGGTACCTCTTCCTTTTCATAGCTGCATGATATTGTATTCCATTGTTTGAATGTGCCAATAAATTATTTAAGTAGCCTTTCTTAACGAACATTTAGATTGTTTTCAATCTTTGCTATTAAAAACAATGCTTCAAAAATAGTCTTGAACATATGTTCCCTTCTACATGTGAAAATGTACCTGCAGCATGTATTCCTGGAATCACGTTGGGGCTCAAAGGATATATATATATAATCCTGATAAATTTTGCCAGTTGCCTTCCTTAGAGGTTATATCAATTTCCACTCCCATCCCACTAGCAATGTATGTGTGCGTGTTCTCTCACACCTTTGCCAACACAATATGTTTCATAATTTTAATTTTGCCTTAGAAAGATTAATCAGGTTATATGCATAAGAAGACAACCCCATTTACATTTAAAATTAGATGAATAAAGCATATGATCTTTGGATAAATTTAATTTTGATTGGGAGAAGTAATTTTATTTACTTATTTATTGTTATTCTTTTTGCATTATCGTTTATTACAAGATATTGAATAGAGTTCCCTGTTCTATCCAGTAGGACCTTGTTGTTTATCCATTCTATATATAATAGTTTGCATCTGCTAGCCCCAAACTCCCTGATTGAGAGAAGTAACTTTAAAGCTACCTATCTTCATGCTACCTAGAAAAAAGTTCTCTCATTCTTTGTAACCAGAACCATTCCATTCTCTCTTAGGTAAGCAGCCTTTATGTAGCTAGAGGTGGAAGAAAGGGAACATGACCTATGGAGGGCAGGGTCAGGCTATTGGGCAGGGCCAGCATTATAAGTAGTTCCTGGGCTGCTCCGAGTCAGAAATAAGGTTCTGTGTTGTCAAATCCAGGGTTAGGAAGAAATCAGATTGGGATAAGGGAAATTCCCACAGTGGCCTATGAAGTGGAAAAGCCCCATCAGCTTCTGGAGAAACAGCAATCTTATCTCAGCAAGAAACCCATGGAAAACAATTTTAAAATGCAACATAGGATTGCATCAGCTGCCCAAGTTCTTGTGAGAAACATGCCTCTTTTCCCCATTCCTACCTCCTACCCCACAACTACTTTACACCAGAATATCCTAAAAGTCCTGCAGCTATGAACTACTTTTGCCCTGATTTTTCTTCTTCTGAAAAGGTATTTTTCTAAAGCACTCTGCCCCCAATAACTTGGAAGCTCCCTAGAGACAGGAACTTCTTTCCTGTTGCTTTTGAACTCTTTCACTCCAGCTCTCACAGGATTAGCTTAAAATCTATACTCCAGTAATTGAGACTGAGTTGAGCTGTGCACCTCCCCCATTACCTTGTGAAACTCACCATCAAACTGGGTCTCATGCTGGCCTGACCCAGACAGCTTTGTGAACCCATTAAATAGAGACCTGAAATACCTGGGTGCATGTCTTCTACTGAGAGATGGTCTGTCTTCTGTACTAGCTCGTGCAAAAGTTTTTTCTGCCTCAATCTTTTCTCTTTTAGAACATTTTTAAAATTGTCGATGCATTTGTTGAGGTAGATGGTCTCTGCACACACTTGCTCTAGGCTTAGTCTCCCCTGTTTGGGGGATTCAGGCCTGGAACAAGTTTCACTTCCCAGACATGGAGCCAGGGCAAAACCTGGCAATGAATATGCAAGAGGCAAGTTATGAGAAGCCAGAGAGATGTTGCTGGGATCCTGCGAGGTCTGGTCTCCCTGTACAGAGATGCCCACTCCACCAGAGACCACGCTGAGCAAGCTCTCACTCTCCTGACTCCCAGGGCTCTCCACTGAGAGATCCTGAGCTCCCCCTGAGCTCACTGTCCCAAGAAGTCTTTCACTGTTCTCTGACTGGGATCCACTCTCAATGCTTTCCAGGTCCTCAGGAGTGATGGACCCACTATTTTCCAGCTTCTGAAAAACGCCCTGCAAAGCTGAACGAAAGTGGTGAATTGCTCGGCCCAGTTTACTGCGGTAAAACTTGATTTCTACATCTTCATCCTCCTGTGAGCCACCCAGACAAGAGGACTTTTCAAAGACATCTTTAAGAACCTGAGCAGCACATTCCTCCTCTTCATTCAAGTCAATATGAACCATGTCACTGAAAGTCTCAGGCCCTATGATAATTTCCTCCATCATGCTATCACAGCTCAGAGTTGCAAACCTTCTGGACTTATCTGTCAAAAGGTCCTCTAACTGCTTTGTGCTCAGAATATCAAGCCCGGCTTCACAGGCCAAGAGTTTGTCCTCTGTCTTCAGCAACCCAGACAATGATAGGCAACTGCTGGCCTCACTTCTGTCACTGCAGTTGTTTTCTATTCTTGCTACTTTACATGCTTCAAGTCCTTGGTTGCACTGGTTAAAAACCTGAGATTTCCCAGAATTCTCCTCTTTTGAGAGTAACACTAGGGAAGGTTCCTCAAATTGATGGAGCTTGGACAGAGAAGCCTCTCTCCCTGTCAGTTCGCCATAGGTGCCACTGATAACTTGGGATGTTCCTGATGTCCCTTGAACTTCGTCCCCTGGCTTAGACTTATCATTTGGCTTTGCTAAATTGTTCTTGGGTAGGAAGCAAAGGCCTTGCTGTTCAGGGGTCTGGGGGTCTCTGTGTTGATTCTGAGCCCTCATTTGATATGCTTCTGTTATCGGTCCTCTGTCCCCTGTTTCCACCTGAAAAACTGGTTCATCCAGATTTAAAGAATTTGAATTATGATCCTGAAGCTTTTGTTCCAAAAATGATAGAGATTCCTTTTGGGGATTCTTATAGCACTGTGGTTGGCTTGGTTCTTCTCTTGTGGCAATCCGGACCCCCAAACTCTGCAAGAGGATGGACTTTTGCAATATGAGGTCTCTGTGCTCTAGATTTGCAAGCTTCACAACAGTAGGCCTGGGCGCTGGGGTTTTGCCCGCCCTGTAAGCCTCTTTAATGTGCCTGCTGCACTGTATGCCATTAACACAGAGGTGCTTGGCCAGGAAGCTATGCACCAGCTCCATTGTATTTTCCCCATCTTGCTCAGGAAGTCCATACAGATACAGGATGGCTTCCTCGCTTGGTCTGTCCACATGGGGTTCCTGGGCCTTTCCTCCCACACACACCTTGGCCAGGGAGCTGCTGCCCACCTGCAAGCCTTCTATTTCACTCAGAACTGAGTCTACACAACTAGAGACTTCATCCACTGAACCCCGGACTTGGCTCAAGTGCTGCTGCAACTCAGCAATCTCAGTTTGGAGACGGCTGATACCTTGCAGCTCTCTGATGATATAGTCCACTACATCCCCCAAAGGTTCTCGCTGTTCACGGCTGCAGCCTTGGCCAGGGCCTCTGTACATAAGGGGCTTGGCTTGATCCCTGTCTGAGGGCTCTTGACAGCTTGTGGTATTGCTGGCAAATGGGAGGTCTTGAGAGCCAGACCCTGAAACACAAGCAGTGGAGCCCAAAGGAAGCTGGCTACTGGCCTGCTGCCCAAAGCTACAACATTGGGCCAGGCCCCCATCTCTACCCCCATCAATGGCTGAGGCTACTGACCCACAGCTTGAGGGCAGGAAGTTGTCCTCTGGTAAGGATCCAGCAGGGCCTGAGGACTTGCTCTTGATGCCACAAAGAGTTTCTGCCTTAGCCTTATCTGGGGAAAGCCTGGAAGAAGGTCCCAAAGTGACCATGATTTCTTCCTCAGACTCTTGCAACAATCGCTTCATTTTCTCCCTCTGGGTCTGAGGGATTCTTGCCTTCTTCCTCTTGTTTCTGGTCAGGACGGTTAATAGAGATTATGTGAGAAGCCAATACCCTGACCTGCTCTTTTCAGTCTATTTTTAGCAATTATTGCTCGCTGATGCCTTAGGCTTGGCCCACAGTGCTGCCTGGAATGGTCTCATGTGTGGTCTCCAAACCTGGCACATGTCCCTGGATCCTGGTTTGACTCTTATCCTGCAGCTAGTGAAAAAGGAAAATAGTGCACTCAGGTCAAAAAGCAGCACGGTAACTTTAATATGAATCAAGCTGTCAAGCAAGAATAAGAACAGTACCTACTATGACGGTAGGAGTCAATTATGACCTGCCTTCCAATGCTAGCGTTAAAGGTTATAGGCAGTCAGTTTTCTCTCCTTGGCATCCCATCAGTTTTGATGTAAGATCAAATCAAGTCCTGGTGTTCTGAGCAAGTACCTAAAGGCAACATGATTGAGACAAACTCCTGGGAAATAGGTGGGGTGAGGTCAATGACTGAACCTTTACAAATTCAACATGAGGGTACGGCTCAGGAATGAACAAATAGATGCTTAACCACCAAAGCTCAAATCACATACACAGTAAAAGACAAGACATACAAATGTTTCTTTCTTTCTGTTTTTTTTTCCCCCCAGTTTATTGTTCTGATGAAGAATCAACTACTCAAAGGTTTGCTCCTGCCTGTGCTTATAGTACAAAATATTTTCCCTTTGTTTAGTGACAGCAACCCTTTACTTGGAGAAAGGACCATGAGGGCAAAGTGATTTCCTAGCACTGTCCACTGCTGGATTTTTGAAGGGTTGCTCTAGTGCTCTGATGGGCCTGGAGAGAATGATATATGGGGCAGGTGGGGAGTTGGTTATGTTACAGAGGGCTAGAGGGTACTTTGCTGTTCTCCAAAAAGGTGTAAAAAGACCCACTACCAGTCTTGCCCCTGCTCCCTACGCTACTAGTGACTGTACTACAGAAGTAGAAATGACTGCTACTTTATTTGAGGTGGGAAATCACTCCCTTTTTACTGGGAACATGCAGAATGTAGGGAAGGAGCAGAGTATACAGTACAAAGGGTGAAGCAGAGAGCCCAGGAACACATAGGACTGCCAATACTCTCTGGCTCTGCTGGGTCACCCCACGAGGGGTAAAATGGTAGGATATAGGCTACCCTTCATGTTCTTCAACCAGAGATGATTTCTTCAATTTCTAGATGTGACCTAGATTTCTGAATCTTCTAAACCCCTGCTTCTTTTCCCAGTACTCAAGTTAACCCTAAAAGACAAAAATTGCCTGTGAAGTACACACGTTGACTGTTCCCATTGCAACTCATTTTCAGGAAAAGCTACCAACTATAGTCTGTGGGTCTGAAAGTTAAAAGCACTGTGTTTCTCTAGACTAGGAAGAACCAGAAGAATGAGTCACAAGACTTGAGATAAAGATGAAGCTGACCCCTTTTACTGGAAATAACTAGGCCAAGAATCAAGAGACAGACATTAGATTAATTCCCAATTCATTTCTTCCCTTCTTCCCTCTAGCGCATGTAAAAACTCTACTTCACCTCGAAATTCCTCTTCTAAGAACTCTACCCATTCTGTGAGGCATGAGACAGGCCCAATTACTATTTTTTAGGCATTAATACTTTACTCCAATGTTTCAAGGGAACAGGATCAGACATACTCCTAATGTGACCAAATCAGTCTAGTTGTGTGTGTGTGTGAGTGGTGGAGGGTGAGGGGAGGAGGGAGGAGAAAGGATGCTCCTTTGTGAAGAACCACAACTCCTGGGGCTTGGGCTTACTGCCCAGCTGCCTAGACAGCAAAGCCTCCAATTCTAGGAATGACTCATCCATTTCTTTTGCTCCTCCCACAAGTACAAAATCAATATTTCCAAAGCCACCCCTTTCTTGTCTCCCTTTCTTGTCTCACCTGGTACCAGCTTTGAACAACATCGCTATCCTGGTAGACTAGAGTTAATTAGTCTGTCTCAAAGAAGAAAGACTGCTTACTAAACCAAAATGGAAGCGCTGTGTATGACCACATAAAGCCACCAGCAAATGCCACTTACTAGACTGAGAACCCAGAGACTTAACTTTGGGTCTTGCTTCACCAGTGACCTTGGATTAAAAACGTGACCTCTTAGTTTCCTTGTCGGTAAAGTGGGGGAGATAGTCACAAGAATGTTATAAAGCTAAAATGAGAAACTGGTAATTACTGAACTGTAAAGCACTGCAGTGTTGTTATTAATACTGACATATCCCTGAGACAATGAAGCAGGGAAACCAATATCTAAGCTAAGTGTGCAATTGCCTAAATCATTTGATTTGAGTGAACCATGTCTTCTATCCTAGCCCCAGACCTCTACCTTTCCCAGTCTCTTCTAACAGTCTGCAGCTGTGTCTAGAACCCTACCATTACAGTGTCATTCTTCTTTTTTTTTAATGGCCACACCCATGGCATATGGAAGTTCCCAGGCTAGGGGTCAAATTGGAGTTGCAGCTGCCAGCCTACGCCAGAGCCACAACAAGATCCAAGCCAAGTGCTCTGATCTGAGCCGAGTCTGCAACCTACACCACAGCTCATGGCAATACCAGATCCTTAACCCACTGGGGGTGGGGGGTGTTAGGGATTGAATCCGCATCCTCATGGATACTAGTTGGGTTCATTACCACTGGCCACAAGGGGAAAGCCTTCAGTGTCCTTCTTTGTTAGTCCTTTCTTCTAGAAGTTTTCTTTTTAAGGTAATTAAAGGGGAGAGCAAAACACGTACCCCCCCAACATTTCATTCAGATAACAGGTGGCTTGCCATCCTCCCTAGGCAGCCTGAAAGCATGAAGAAGGGAAAAATAGCTACAGAAGACAAGCCTTTCCTTTCTATGATAGTGATGCCCAGAACTCATTGCCAGATCCTCCAAGGCCAGTAACACTTTGGTCCGGTAGAGGCTGTTTCTCAGGAACAAATGAAGCTGACTCTCCCGCTATTTCATCAGTACAGGTCAGGTTAACTCTGGGCCTATTTGCTTCAGCCCTTGAATCAGTAATCCAGATAGGCTTAGCATAACTTCATGGACAGTCTCACCAGGGTCTCCTCCAAGAGTGAGGTGCCTACAACACTGGCTGGTGAGCCACACAGGGGGTAAGTGGCACAGCCACTGTGTTCGGAGCCCTTTCCTATGGTGTCCGGAAGGACGAAAGGCAGAGCTGCCTGGTTTCCTACATTGGTGACACATAGGAAATTTCCAGCTAGAGCTGCCATAGCAACTCCTCCCAGCCTCAAATAAAGATGCTTGCTTCCACATTAAACAAACAAAATCCTCTAGACCTTCTTCTGAATTGGTAGCCACTGCCTCCAGATGAACTCTAGACTTAAGAATTATCTCCTAGAGACATGGGTTCCCTAATGACACAAACCCTACTCAGTCATCTGGATACTTAGGTTTTGAAACAGGAGACAGAGCTCAATGTGATGCCCAGAGGATTAACCAGTTACTTTGCTCAGAACCCAACATGATGCTAGGAGCCAGAATGAACCAACCCACAGAACCAGGTGGCCTAATTCAAGGGCACTTCCTTCTTCAGCCTCTCTTTGCTACTACTGTCCACAGGAAGGTAATAACAGGGCCTAAGTATGAGAAGAACAGTCTGACCTCTAAATCAATTCAATCGATGTACCAGGCACTAAGTTATGTGCTAGAGATATAAGACATAGTTTCTGCTCCCTAACTTATAAAGTTTGGAGACAAAATTAGGCATACAAACAATCACAAAATAAAGTGATACATGTTTTGATAGAAGTTGTAATAAAAAGTAAGCATTTAGGAGTTCCGGTTGTGGCACAGCAGTAATGAACCTGACTAGTATCCATGAGGATGTGGGTTCAATCCTTGACCTCATTCAGTGGGTTAAGGACCTGGCGTTGCCATGAGCTGTGGTGTAAGTTGCAGACTCAGCTCAGATCCCACTTTGCTGTGGCTATGGCGTAGGCTGGCAGCTGCAGCTCCGATATGACTCCTAGCCTGGGAATCTCCATATGCCAGGTGCAGCCCTAAAAAAAAAAAAAAAACAAAAAAACAAAAAAAAACAAAACAAAAAAAACAGTGAGCATTTAATTCCAGGAGTGGGCAATGGGAAGGTGGTGAGAAGCCCAGCAAAACCAGGACAGGAAAGGCCATGGAGAAGAAGCAATATTTGAACCAGGGTGGCATAAGGAGGCCTTGGGGTCCAACCAGCTCAAACCTAGCCCTCTAGTTTCCTTCAAGTTACCCAGCTATCATTCTGCTCTATCCTGTTGGCCTATCCACTCTAGTCAATTCTCCAGATTTCATATGTACACTCTCAAAAATGACCTTACCTTTCTGCAATCTCTTCCTAAGGAATGCCTAAGGCTGGGAAAAATAAGGCAGCTTTTCAAGGGATATCTGCTTTTGGAAACTGAACATACCAAAACAAAACGAATTAATTAAAAGGAAATAAGCCTCAGTGCTGGAAAGCTGAGGGAGAAGACCCTTAAATCACACCGCATCAGCACCAGCCTACCAAAAAAAGACAAGAGGAAAAAAACCCTTCGGTTTTCTGAAATGGCTGATTCATTCATCTCTCTCTGACTTATCAAATAAATGTTATTGGGAAAGTAAGTATTCCTTGTAAAATTGCTTCTGAGCCAAATCTTGGCTTGGGGGAAACAACTGAGGGACCTCTGGGAATAGGCCAGGACTCTTTGTACATATATCAAGCAGCCTCTCATTTTGTATGAAACAAGGCCAGAAGGTAGAAAGCTAAGAGCCTTGAACCTCCTAACTACCCCCACCCTATCCATAGATCAGATAATTCCTGGGCCATTTACCAATTATGTTGTGTATGTCTAATATGATGGTAAATGGATTTCTAGAGCCACAGAAGGTAGGGGTACCCTTAGGATATTAATCTTCGGGAAAGAATCAACAGTTACAGAGAATCTTGTCACAGAAAATAATCAGGTTCTCAAGGTTCTGAAAAGTGAGAAGAGCCAAAGGGAATAAAGAATGCCCTAAATTAAATGAGTAGCCAGGTCCCTATACTGCAGTTCCTAGGACTTGCCATCCCTCCTCACCTGCCTGGGGAGGAACCCGATTTATAGGCCAGAATTTGGACACGGCAAAGGAAAGAAAAGCTCAGGCATTGTATCCAAGAGATACAGAACCTCAGGGAATGTACAGTAGCATGAAAGAGAATTCAGCTTTCAAGAACTCAGAATGAAAATCGAATTACAGTCAGGAGAGCTGGGTATTCTTTGCCCTTTCTAGGGCTCCCTTTCAGCAGTACCGGGGTTATTATACCAAAGAATATAACAAACCATAAAACAAATACATATATGCCCAGAATCTGATGACATAACAAAGATTCTCTCTTAGCAAACTTGAGTCATGCTCCCGAGTCTTCTTTCCGACTCGGCCTTTAATCTTGGGCTCTCTTCAGTTCAGTTTTTCCAAGATTCTTGCTGGGTCATTTTAGTGAAAATTTCCCCAACTTTGATATAAAACCAAATTTCTTATCCCCCACCCTGGCCTGACTCCAGTAAAAATCCTGTCAAGTCAGTTTAGCCAGATGTCCCCCTACTCCTGACGTTTCCTCTTAGTAATTTTCCATCCACTGATGCTCATCCTGTTCCCCAGCTATAAACTCCTACTTATGCTTGTATTCAGAATTGTGCTTAATCTCTTTCCTTTATTACAAAACCCCTATGTAAGAGTCCCCCTGAATAAAGTCTGTCTTACCATTTTTAACAGTTACCAGAATAATTTTTTTCTTAAACACTCATCATGCTCTCTTTTTTCTTAACTACCTATGGCTCTTGTCAGGAGACTGAAGAAGGCATGTGAGCAGGAATCTAGCTCCTGGACACTCTCTTATCCCCCCGAAAACCTCACACTCTCTATCCCCTTACTCTGCTATAATTTCTTTATAAACTTATTACCATCTGATAGATCATATATTTATTATCTGTCTCTCTCCCCCACCTCTATCCTAGAATGTGAGCAGAGGCTCTTGTTTTCTTCGCTGCTGTATCCCTAGCACCTAGTACAGTGCCTGACACATACGGTGCTCAAAAGAAAACAAAAACTCTTGCCACTGAATAAAAGGATCCAGAAACAAAGTCAGAAAATGCTGGAGTTGGAAGAATATAAAGAGAATCAGAAGTATTAAGAGAATATAAAAGTCTGTACTCTCATACTACATTGTAATCTAGCCTATGGAGTAGTTTTGTTTGACTATCATAATGTTTTTCTACAGTTTAAATTTGAAAGTCTCTGGCAGGGCAGCTATTCTTGCTTCTCAAAAGCCCTATTACTCAAGTTTATAATACTTGACATAGAATGACATCCTTATTGTTAATCTATTTACTTTGGCAGACACCTAAATGCAAGGCTCTTGCTTAAGGACCCAAAGGGGGTGTGAATCCCATTACACTGAAGGCTGAATCCTATTCTCATTGTGTGCCAGGCCATAGGTAGCATTACTATGCCAAGCCTATGGCCTGGCACACAGTGAGAATCCAATGCCATGAAAATAAACAAGCGATGTCAGAGATGATTTAGAACCCAAGTGTACTTTCTAGTCCACTTCTGTTTTCATAACACCATGCTGCCTTTGAGTTCTAGGTTTTCTTCTAGATTGATGGCTTGCTACCCCTCTTTTATTGTAAAACTAAGTTGGAAACCTCTCCCCAAATACACTTACAACTTGAGGGGACTCATTCAGGACAAACAAAGAGGGTAGTGGCAGCACCAGTCTCTGCCAGACTGCCAATTAGCTGCTATCTCTCTAGCATATGAGGCTTATAGAAAGAGACCTGCATGGTCCCTGTCATCCCTAGGGTTGCCACTATGGGGCTTCCATTTGCTCTCCAGCTAGCAGAGCTGCCCTGATCCTTATGCTGATGATGTAGGTATAGAACAGCAATGTTCAACAGAAATATGTGAGCCACATATGTAATTTAAAAAATTTCTAGTAGATACATCAAAAGTAAAAAGAAACAGATGAAATTAATGTATTTTATTCAACCCATTATCCAAGATATCCTTTCAACATGTAATCAATATAAAATATTATTGTATATTTGCATTCTATTTTTATATTAAGTCCTTGAACCCTGACATGTATCTGATATTTATAGCACATCTAAATTTAGACTAGCCATTCTTTGAGTACTCAACAACCATATGTGGCTGGTGGTTACTATATTGAATAGCACAGTTTTAGAAGGTTAGGGCGGAGGACACTCTGGAGTGCCTTCAAAACCTGGCAGTGGATGCTCACTGCAAAGAGCAGACTGTCATCTCAGGGGCAGTAGAATGTTTTGTTCTTTCACTCTTCCTTTAACCTGTTCACTTTGATCCTAGCTGGAAGTACCATATTTCCAGTTTGTGACAGGTTCAATCCTCCTCAGGGCTACAAAGAACAAAGTAGTAAGGCCCCAACCTGCAGAGGATCAGACTTTTTCTCTCTCAAGCTGTCCCTTTCTAGATACTCTGTAGCTCTATGCAGGTTCTGTCCAATACTCTGGGCAAAACCACAAGATAAACCTAGTTACTCCAAGAGATACTACACCTTCACAGGGAAGACTTAGAGACTTTTCACAGACAAGAGCATGATCTCAGTGCAGCTGGGTCAAAGGTATGCTATCCTATACAACTCACACTAGAGGGACACATAACAGCAAAAATTACATTTGTTTACAAGTTTACAGTTTACAAGATTCCTATTTTATCATCACCACAACCCTGCAAGGTAGAAGGAAAGGATAACTATTCTGATTTCATAGATGAGAAAAATGAGGCTCAGAGAGGCTAAGTGACTTGACCAGGGTCACTGGGTACAGCTAGGACTGAAAAGGTGGTCTTCAATCTACAAAGTTAGTGCTCTTTTCACCATATGTGCCTGATACAAATGGACACATTATCTGTTGTCCATGTGTGCACACATTTCAGACTGAGAAAACTCAAGATGACCTTCCTATTTATATGGAGTATGTATACAAGGAGGATGAATTAATCATTAGATAGAAGGACAGTATCACACATACACATTCTCACACTGGAAAATGGAAAGATTTCTGAATATACACAGGTCTACACAAGAATAGCAAGGTTACCTGGGTTCATGCATACATGCATGAAAAAGGGGCAGATTATAGCTATATATACGTATGCACACGGAAGGAAAAATGGCTTGTGTGAATTTATATAAGATGAATGAATGAGTTGTTTATATATATATATATATACACACACACACACACAGGAGAGGAATGGACAGGTTATTTATAAACACATGGACAAATCAAGAGGGAGAAACAGGTTATTTGTATACAGGTATGCACATATCCAAAGGGGTGGATGGGTTATTTATATACATACAGGAGAGTACCAAGGAAGAACGGATGGTCAGATTAACAGCATATAAACACGTGCATGTGAAGACTACCCTCAGAGCTGAGTATGCTGTTTTTCTACTCATTATAATGACCCCCCACCAGCAAGTTGGCTCAAGCAGTTATGTAATTAATGTAGCTGCTCCATATTCCACCCACAAATGCTTTGCTTTTGTCCCTGCTTGTCGTTCAGAGTCAGTCATACACTCAATACCACTTACCTTGCTGCTGCAATCAAAATAAGAGTTAAGGAAATGAAAAGAAAAAAAATACATTAAACCACAAATTCTCAAGTTTTAGAAAGCAAGTGCTGTCATTAAAAGGAAATCCATTCAGAAGCAATCCTTGGTTTGACAGAGAAGCCACAGGATGAACTTTCTAAGCCACAGCACAGCTGCTTGCCCAACAGACAGAGCCAAGGAGCTATTATTCTCAGCTGCACCCAGCTGGCTGGCTCCACGGCGCAAAGTTGATGATAGGAACAATGCCCGGCAGAGAAATCCCCTCAGTGAAGGGCTGGGCAGGAGTCTTTCTGGCTGCAAATCTAGGAATCCAATCTGGTCCACACCTCTTTGCTGAGGGGGATTCTGACGACCAGCCTGCTGAAGGCAATAGCAGCCAAACTTCAACTGGACCTGGAATTCTAACTCAATCGATTCCGGGCTTTGAGACTGAGACAGAAAGCAGGGCAGCTACTGCTCCTGCTGCTGCTCCTCCTCCTCTCCAGCTGCTTCCTGCCTGCAACCTCCCATAGGGCACCAGCCCTCCTCACACGTTCCTGGAGCACACACCCCCTTTCCCAGCACACTCACGCACACACGAACCTCGCCAGCAAGCTCACTCACACACCCTTGGTGAGTGTCTCTCCCTCTCCCTAAATATAGATCTTACTCTCTCCCCTCCCCCATTTCTTCTCCCTTATTCTTCTCCCCCTCCTTTCTTTCCTCTGCTATCCACCTCTCTCATGTCTGGGCTATAGGATATAGGGAGACATAAGGCAGAGCCCTATACTCCGAGGAGCTCCCATCTCAGAGGGAAGACAGAACACAGCAAGAAACTGCCAGAGCATAATACAAAGGGAGTCTTCCCTTCTACTGAGACAAGCTCTGGCTTTTTTGGTTTGGTTTTTAGTTTATAATTTGTTTGTTTTTATATGCATATAATCTGCTGTGCACATTTGGCAAAGCTAGAGAACAGGTGAAGTGTCCAAGTATAGTTAACATCAAATAACACCATGTTCTCAGAGTAGATACCCAGCCCAATTCTTCCTAAACAACCATAGCAAGAGAACCAACTGGAAAACAAGAACTCCTATGCCAAGGCAATGATCAGACAGAAGTAGGGGAAACTGGGTGGGTTGAGAGAGACCCTCTACTGCAGAAGTCAGCACCATGGATTGTTTTGGAATCCAGAATTAGGAACTAAATAACCTAAAGTGACATCACATTGACCTAAAGCTGCCTAAGGTTCAGGCCCCTGGTTTCACGGTCTCAAATTTCCTAGTTCTTCTTTGCCAGTTGCAGCCCCATCTCCCTGGAGACTTGCTAGTCAGGTGGCTCTCATGTGGCCTTAATTCCTAATAATTCAACAATTCTAGTTCGGACTCATCAGGAAATTAAATGTCCTTATCCTCAATGAGCAATCTAGTTGTTCACTGCAACATAACGCCAAACATAAACAAGGGACATTTGAAGCCCTGGAGCATTTAAGTGCCAAAAACATGAAATATGGTATCCTTTACACTCTGCAACCACAGGACAGGAAAAACACTATTTGAGCCCCGAGGTCCCAGAACTCTTCTCAATATAGAGCTTCAATCAGCTAGTAACAATCAGTGAAGCCATTTCTACTCTACATCCTCTGAGTCTGACCTAATGAGATAGGCCCCCCTCCTCTTCCTGAGGCTAACAAGGCAAGTTTGATTCATCCCTGGTGCCCAAACACAGCTCTCAACCCTTGCTCCTTCTGCTGCCCTGCAACATTCACCCTGACAGTGCACAACAGAATATGGCTCTTTTAGCCAGGAACCAGGTAGTCAGTCTATGGGGGCCACCTGAGAATCTGTCATTGCAGAACAGGCAGCCCTATACGACAGATAAAACAAGCTTTTAAATTAAGAACGATTCCCTTGACTTATCCAAGATCCTGAGGGGAAAGCTTTGATTCCATAGCCAACATTTGCCTCCCTACTGCCTTATTCCAATAACACTGCTTCCCCCTCAACCAAGGAAGAAAATTTAGATTCCAAGAGACACCACACAACCCATTTCTTAACCATCCACCTCATTATGCAGCCAACACTGACAGCAGAGCAAATATCTCCTAACCCAGTCGGGAGCTGGCTGGATGACAGAAGAGATAATGGCTGACAGTGCAACCATAACCACATCTAAATACAGAAAGAAAAAAACACTTGAAAACTGTCAAATTGCAGTGGAAGTCACAAAAAATTTACTGTGGAGCTCCCCATATTTCAGCCAGGAGAAAGTGGTAAAGGGTTTAAAACAGGAAATACATGGAAGACCAATTAAAACATAATTCCCTCCCCCAACTCTGCAGCTACTCATAAAGAGCTCAGAGCAGTGGCAGTCACGAGCAGGTTTGGGTCTGAGCTTCCTAGACCGAGGAGAAGCTCAAACTCTCAAGACTGGGGAAGATCTCAGAGGTAGGACAGTGTCCAAAGAAGCTACTTCTTCGTGCCTCATTCACCAGTGGCTCCAGGACCTGGCCAAGGCTAATGTGACCTGTCTAGTCCCTCTGCCTAGGCAAGCACATTCAGCTCATCTTCTAAGCAGTTTGTGTTTTCCAGAAGAACAAAGACTCAGATAAGAGGAAACATTTTTACGACATGAGGCTCAACAAACATACTACCTCTAGTTCTAGTCTTTAAACTTCACAAGGGTGCTCATATGGCTTTGACCATAAATTACCTTTGCATCTTTCCACCTTCCCATGTTTCAGCAAAAGAAAGAAGGGGAATGAGTGGGAAAGTGGTAAACAGCTGTCGCTATAAATTCAGTGAAAAAAAGGCTCCTTCTGTCACTGTTCAAGAGGGCCCAGAAAGTGCCAGACATCCTATGACCAAAGGACAATCAAACCTCCTTAGTGGACTAGCCTTTTGGCTCAGACACAATTTTTGCTTTCTGAACTGGGTGAGCAAACTGCAGCCTCCCTGTCACAGTGAATCTATCTCTTGGGAATCCTCTATAGGCTAAAAGGATAAGGGTGCATATTAGAGGTAAGAATTAGCTGAGTACCCACCTTAGCAGGGAAGCTTCCTCAAAGCAGGGCTGTTCAAGAGCTAGTTGGGCAGAATTAGAAAAACAGATTGGGTTAAGAAGGAAAAGGCATTTATCCAGAAGCTGTAAAATGCTCTTGAACAGACATTCTCAAGGTCTGGTTCCCAATTTAAATCTTTGCAGGGATCTTCGCCTAGAGACAGATGAGTCAAGATGGAAATTCAACATGAGACACTGACACTCACGCAGAGTTGTGGGAAGGTTCAGAGCTGCAGGAGCTCCAAAGGGGCACCGAATGGGTGGGTTAGTCAGAAAACCACCTGGTACACAAAATTCATCTTCAGCTAAAGCATCTGACTGGTGACACAAGGATCCTGGAGGAGGGGTTCTCCAATCACAATTCTTTCCTCTCAAACAAACCAGTCTAGGTCTCCCTGGAGCCAGATACAAACGGTCCAGAAGAAAAGGAGATGCCTGCTCCAAACCTGGCCTGCCTTTTCAGGTGTCACTGCCAAAGAGTAGCTGGGTCAGAACCAGCAGGTGCCCACCTTATCACCAGTGTTAACAATCACATATACAGGATGCAAAGGATAGGTGGAATCCAAGTCTGACTCTTCCTTCTTTCCCACTGAGTAAAGTCAGAAACAACACAAAGAGACTGTGGTATGTGGTCACACAGCTGAGATCTGTTTCATGAGGAAAATGGTTTGTTCTGGTGGCAGAGAAAAGTCCCACTCCCCCCACCCCCTGTAGAATTATGTCCTCTATAAACCACTCAGAAACAGAGAATGATGGGAAAGGGAGGCGGTTTTCCTTCCCTCAGGAACATGCCCCCCTAGGGGAGTGAGGAACCTGGCAGAGATGTATTCCCTTTACTGATGTGCTAAGACATAGCTGCTATAGAGCCTAAATCTGACTTGACAAGCTGCAAGGCAGGCCTAAGGAGTCACAAACTGCTGACAAATTTCAGTTCTACAATCAGGTCAAGTACCATCCTTGATTAGCAAAAACATGAACATAAAGAGCTGATAAAACTCTTCAGGATTGCCTAGCTAAATGGTTTAGGTTTCCAGCCTATACCTCCAATGCTTGTGGCCCCATTTCCATTCCAGGAGCAAATGATCAAAAACTCATAAGCAAAGCAGTTTATTACATGTCCACTGCCGAGTCAAAGTCACAGCTCCGAGCTTTAGCACTAAGGCTGGTCTTGAACTAGTACCTGCTTATATATGTTCCAGTCCAATCCACAAAGCTCACTGGCTCTCCCTCTATCTCTATACTCCAAGGAAACCAAAGGGCCATATGCTGAGGATTCTCTGAAGGGAACCCAAAATTTTAAATTTCATGGGAAAGTGAACCTCTTGTACTAAAAAGAGACTATGTTCTAACTGGCTTAACACTGATCAAATATCCCCTTCAGTTCTTTGTGGCTTGTTTTGAGATATACCTTAAAGTGAACCAAATTCTGGAAAATTCTCTTGGTGGAGGCCCCTGTTTCTATAAGCTTTTCAAAATATGTCCCTACCCAACAAACAATCTTGTCTTGTGACTCAACGAACGGACCCAGAAGAAGAGGGGTTTTCCTGTAGGATTCAGCATTCAAAAATATCTGACATGAGGCACTGAGTTAGAAGAAACCAGGTAATGTTCAAAGGGGAAAAAGAAAACTTAAAGGAGACCTATCCTTAGATCTCTGACAGATTAACAGCTAAGGATGGGGGATAAACGGAAGTATTCAACTAGGTGAGTCAGGAGAGAGAAAAAGTGAGATTTAGCCTCAAAGTAAGGAGTGCCAAGGGAAAACCTATTGTTGGTGTTGGCACTGGAGCCCTAGGTTGCCAGCTCACCCATACTAATCACATTAAGAGACGACCTCTCTGCTCAGACACAAGATCCTTGAAACCCCTATATTCTAATTCTCTATCCAGTGACAGAATCCCCCACAAAACCTTTTGTCCTTCTTTCTCATGTCGCCAAATCTAATCTATATTATCTTCCTACCTATAAAATCTGTCACTTTCTCTACAACCTTCAGTTTAGGCTTTGTTACTTCTCACTCAAGTTGTTGCAAAATAGTCATTCTCCCTCTAGTCTCTCCTTATCTAGAATCTCCCTCTAACTCCTCCCTACTCCCAATCCATTCTTGACAATTTGTTAGAGGGTATTTCTAAAATGTAGTTATCCAAAGCAATCAACAGATTCAATGCAATCCCTATCAAATTACCCATGACATTTCTCACAGAACTAGAGCAAACAATCCAAAAATTTATATGGAACCACAAAAGACCCAGAATTGCCAGAGCAATCCTGAGGAACAAAAATCAAGTAGGAGGCATAACTCTCCCAGACTTTAGGCAATATCACAAAGCCACAGTCATCAAGACAGTGTGGCACTGGTACCCAAACAGATAGACAGACCAATGGAACAGAATAGAGAACCCAGAAATAAACCCAGACACCTACCGTCAATTAATCTGTGACAAAGAAGGCAAGAACATAAAATAGGAAAAAGACAAGTCTTTTCAGCAAGTGGTGATGGAAAAACTGGACAGCTGCATGTAAATCAATGAAACTGGAACACACCCTCATACCATGTGCAAAAATAAACTCAAAATGGCTTAAAGACGTAAATGTTAAGACAAGACACTATCAAACTCCTGGAAGAGAACATAGGCAAAACATTCTCTGATATCAGCCTTACAAATGTTTTCTCAGGTCAGTCTCCCAAAGCAACAGAAATAAAAGCAAAAATAAACCAATGGGAGCTAATCAACCTGACAAGGTTTTGCACAGCAAAGGAAACCATCAAAAAAAAATAAAAAGATGGGAGTTCCCATCGTGGCGCAGTGGTTAACGAATCCAACTAGGAACCATGAGGTTGCGGGTTTGATCCCTGCCCTTGCTCAGTGGGTTAACGATCCGGCGTTGCCATGAGCTGTGGTGTAGGTCGCAGACGCAGCTCGGACCCCGCGTTGCTGTGGCTCTGGCGTAGGCCGGCAGCTACAGCTCCGATTTGACCCCTAGCCTGGGAACCTCCATATGCCACGAGAGCAGCCCAAGAAATGGCAAAAAAGACCAAAAAAAAAAAAAAAAAAAAAAAAAAAGACAACTTATAGAATGGGAGAAAATAGTTTCAAATGATACAACTGACAAGGGCTTAATTTCTAAAAATATATAAACAACTTATACAATTCAATAGCAAAAAACCCAAAAACCCAATTGAAAAATGGGCAAAAGACCTGAATAGATGTTTCTCCAAAGAAGATATAGAAATGGCCAACAAACACATGAAAAAATGCTCAACATCACTGATTATTAGAGAAATGTAAAAACTACTATGAGGTACAACCTCACTCCAGTCAGAATGGCCATCATTAATAACTCCACAAATAAATGCTGGAGAGGGTATGGAGAGAAGGGAACCCTCCTACACTGTTGGTGGGAATGTAAGTTGGTACCCCCGCTATGGAAAACAGTATGTGGAGGTATCTCAGAAAACTAAATATAGAACTACCATATGACCCAGCAATCCTACTCCTGGGCATATATCTGGACAAAACTTTCCTTGAAAAAGACACGTGCACCCATATGTTCATTGTAGCACTACTCACAATAGCCAAGACATGGAAACAACCTAGATGTCCATCAACAGATGAATGGATTAAGAAGATGTGGTATATATACACAATGGAATACTACTCAGCCATAAAAAGAACAAAATAATGCCATTTGCAGCAACATGGATGGAACTAGAGACTCTCATACTAAGTGACACCAGAAAGAGAAAAACAAATACCATATGATATCACTTAAATCTGGAATCTAATACATGGTACAAATAAACCTTTCCACAGAAAAGAAACTCATGGACTTGGAGAAGAGACTTGTGGTTGCCGAGGGGGAGGAGGAGGGAGTAGGATGGACTGGGAATTTGGGTTTAATAGATGCAAACTATTGCCTTTGGAATGGATAAGCAATGAGGTCCTGCTGTGTAGGACTGGGAACTGTATCTAGTCACTTATGATGGAGCATGATGGAGAATAATGTGAGAAAAAGAATGTATATATGTATGTGTGACGGGGTCACTTTGCTGTACAGTAGAAAATTGACAGAACACTAAACCAACTATAATGGAAAAAATAAAAATCATTAAAAAAATAAAATAAAAAGTAGCTAGATTTTTGTTACCCATTTTCTTAAAATTCTTCTGTGACTGCTCTCAGGAAAAAGGCTATGCTCCTTAGCATATTATCAAAGTTCTTTCTTGACCTGTCCATGTCTAGAGAGATCCAAAGCTTCGCGATTCCCCAAGTTTGGCCAAACTGAACTCCTTACACTCATTGAATGAGCCATCCCATCCTTTCTTTTTTCATATGACACTGTTTAGAGTGCTAATTAGAGAGTAAAAACCAGTAAGGTGAAGATGCTAAAAATCTTTTCAATGAGGTACCACCTCACACCCATCAGAAGAGCTATCATTAATAGGACTACAAGTAACAAATGCTGGAAGGATGTGAAGTAAAAGGAACCCTCTTGCATTGTTGGTGGAAATGTAAGCTGGTACAACCACTATGGAGAACAGTATGGAGGTACCTTAGAAAACTATACATATGACCCAGCCATCCCACTCTTGGGCATATATCCAGACAAAACTTTCCTTAAAAAAGAAATGCACCCGCATGTTCATGGCAGCTCTATTCACAATAGCCAAGACATGGAAACAACCCAAATGTCCATCAACAGATGTTTGGATTAGGAAGATGTGGAATACATACACAATGGAATACTACTCAGCCATAAAAAGAACAAATTAATGCCATTTGCAGCAACATGGATGGAACCAGAGACTCTCATACTGAGTGAAATAAGTCAGAAAGAGAAAAACAAATACCATATGATATCACTGGTATCTTGTATCTAATATACAGCAAAAATGAACCTTTCCACACAAAAGAAAACCATGGACTTGGAGAACAGACTTATGGTTGCCCGGTGGGAGGGGGAGGGAGTGGAATGGATTAGCAATGAGATCCTGCTGTGTAGCACTGAGAACTATGTCTAGATACTTACAACAGAGCGTGACAGTGGGAGAAAAAAAGTATGTATATATGTATGTGTAACTGGGTCCCATGCTGTACAGTGGGAAAAAAAATTGTTTTGGGGAAATAATAATAAAAAATAAAAATAAAAATAAATCTTTTCAAGTGCTTTTCAGAAAACAAGACTTGGAACCGAAAAACTACTGTGGTATCTATTGTGGGTTGAATGATGTTCCCCAAATCCACATGGTGAAGTCCTATTTAATCCTCAATACCTCAGAATGTTACCTTGTTTGGAGACAAGGTTTTTAGAGACATAATCAAGTTAAAGTGATGCCCTATCCAATATGACTGGTATTTTTATTTAAAAAAAAAGGAAATGTGGATATAGAGATATGTATAGAGGAAAAACAATATAAAGAAATACAGGGAAAAGATGAGCATATACAAACCAAAGAAAGGACTGGAACAGATCCATCCTTCACAGCCCTGGGTGAAGGAACTCACCCTGTTGACACCTGGATTTTGGACGTCTAGGCTCCAGAATTGTTTAACAATAAACTGTGCAAACTGTTAACAATAAATTGTGTAAATTGTGTAACCCACCCAGTCTGTGGTACCTTATTATGGCAACCCTAGCAAACTAATACAGTATCCTTGAACACTACTAATACAATTCCAAAATTTTTAAAAATAAATAATAGAAGTAATACTTATTAGATACTAAAGTATAATGCCAGGCATGATGAAAAGATATAATCCTTGCCCTTATGGAGTTCATAACCTACTGGGGAAAATGTTATGATATGGAGCATTGTTATACCCATATTATGTTCAATCTTGTGCTTTGGTGATGATAGTGTCATTTACTGATAAAGGACATATAGGAGAGATGTAGGAGAAGGAAAAGACAATGAGAACAGTTTGAACATAATGCATCAGGTGTCTATGAAAATTCTGGTGACAATATCCATAGGCGCCTGGATATGAGCGTGGTGCTCATGAAAGAGAAATTTGGCATTCATTAGTGTACGCGTAAAAACACTGGTAAGATTATCTAGAGAATTAGGTGGAAAACAGAGCCCTGAGAGTCACCAAGTTTTAAGGGGCAAGCAGAGGAAAAGAAATGCTGTAAAGAAACAAAGATGGAGCTGTTAGAAATAAGAAAAGGACTTGGAGGGAGAAATATCACAAAAGCCAAGAAGGAAGAGTATTTTAGGTAGAAACCAGTCAACAGTTCTTTACCTCACCTGTCATAAGAAATGCTCCAGGATGCTGATTTTCATCTAGAATGCCCTTCCTAACTTGTCATCTTTGGCTATTTATGTCTGAATGTCCTCAGGTGTGAAGCAAATAAACACATTTTCCTAGCATGCTTGAAGATGACAAGCAACAAAAGGAAGTAGAAGCCTATGGAATTGGAGAAGATTATTTGCTACAACTTACCTCTTCCCTTTGGCTTTAAGATGTCTTATTTTATACACCATGAATGTACTTCAGGATATGCCTGTTTTGGGATAGTGGTAAATCTTTGCTGCATTGTTTACAGAAAGAACACAGCTTGCTGTTTACAAGGAGCCATAGATCTCAATAATGATACATTTGTAAACACAGTAAGCAAGTTATTCCATCTTTCTAAGTTCATTATTTTATTCTTAGACATTTCCCAATATTTAGTAACAATTGTTGACTTATCACCCTTTGGAGATTCCTCTGACAAGACTTTTCTGACCACCTTAACTCAAAGGGTTTGCTCCTTAAAGTCTTATGACAATTATTTTGTTAAAAGCATTAATCATTTCCTTTGCAATCAATTACTTAAGGGTTTGTAATAACACTTCATAATTTTAAGCAATCTGTCCACAAAACTCTGCTGAGTGTTAAAGTATCAGAAGCTATGCTAGGAATTGTAACTAGTTTCTGACCTTGAATGCAACCTAGGAAAGTGCAATCTAGCAAATAGAAAGTAGAAGTAACAAGGAGTTCCCACTGTGGCTCAGCAGGTTAAGAAGCCAACCAGTGTTCATGTGGATGTGGGTTTGATTTCCGGCCTTGCTCAGTGGGTTAAAGACCTGGTGTTGCTGCAAGCTATGGTGTGAGTCACAGATGTGGCTCAGATCTGACGTTCCAATTTAACGCCTGGCCTGGGAACTTCCACAGGTGTGGCCCTGGAATGAAAGAAAAAAGGGAGGGAGGAAAGAGAAGTAACAAAAAAAAAAAAAAAAAAAAAAAAAAGTGGCCTGGAATAGGACTCTATATACCTGAGCTTTTTTTTCTTTTTCTTTTTTTTGGGGGGGGGGGGGCTTTTGTCTTTTTTTGTTGTTGTTGTTGCTATTTCTTGGGCCGCTCCCCGCAGCATATAGAGGTTCCCAGGCTAGGGATTGAATTGGAGCTGTAGCCACCAGCCTACGCCAAAGCCACAACAACGCGGGATCCGAGCCGCATCTGCAACCTACACCACAGCTTACAGCAACACCAGATCTTTAACCCACTGAGCAAGGCCGGGGATCGAACCCTCAACCTCATGGTTCCTAGTCGGATTCGTTAACCACTGCACCACGACGGGAACTCCAATACCTGAGCTTTTTTCTACCTACAAGTACTAGGCCCTCAAGGTATATTAGACAGAGAAATTACTCCAGGTAACTATCTACTCTTAATTCCTAAGACTTTACACTCAAACTCCCACTTTGATAAATCACACTGGGCCATAAAAATATCTTTAAGAGAAGAACAATTCAAAAGTCAAGTTATGTTAGGTCCCAAAGGTTTATTTTTGCTTTTATTTCTGTTGCCTTGGGAGACTGACCGGAAAAAAGATTTTAAGGTTGATGTCAGAGAATGTTTTGTCTATGTTCTCTTCCAGGAGTTTGATGGTGTCTTGCCTTAACGTTTACATCTTTAAGCCATTTTGAGTTTATTTTCGTGCATGGTGTGAGGGTGTGTTCTAGTTTCACTGATTTGCATGCAGCTGTCCAGGCTTCCCAGCAATACTTACTGAAAATTCTTTTTCTCATTTTATGTTCTTGCCTCCTTTGTCGCAGATTAATTGACAGTAGGTGTCTGGGTTTATTTCTGGGTTCTCTATTCTGTTCCATTGGTCTGTCTATCTGTTTTGGTACCAGTACCACACTGTCTTGATGACTGTGGCTTTGTAGTATTGCCTGAAGTCTGGGAAAGTTATGCCTCCTGCTTGGTTTTTGTTCCTCAGGATTGCTCTGGCAATTCTGGGTCTTTTGTGGTTCCATATAAATTTTTGGATTGTTTGCTCTAGTTCTGTGAGAAATGTCATGGGTAATTTGATAGGGATTGCACTGAATCTACAGATTGCTTTGGGTAGTATGGCCATTTTTACAATATTCATTTTTCCAACCCAGGAGCATGGAATATCTTTCCATTTCTTCACATCTTCTTTAATTTCCTTGATTAACGTTTTATAGTTATAAGCATCTAAGTCTTTCACCTCCTTGGTCAGAGGTATTCCCAGGTATTTGATTTTTTGGGGTGCAATTTTAAAAGGTATTGCATTTTTGTATTCCTTTTCTAATATTTCATTGTTAGCATACAGAAATGCAACTGACTTCTGAATATTAATTTTATATCCTGCTACTTTGCTGAATTCATTGATCAGTTCAAGTAGTTTTGGGGTATTTCTATATATAGTATCATGTCATCTGCATACAGTGACAGTTTTACCTCTTCTCTTGCTATTTGGATGCATTTTATTTCTTTTGTTTATCTGATTACTGTGGTTAGGACTTCCAATACCCTGTTGAATAACAGTGGTGAGAATGGGCATCCTTATCTTGTTCCAGATTTTAGTGGGAAGGCTTTCACCTTTTCTCCATTGAGTATTATATTTGCTGTGGGTTTGTCATAAATGGCTTTGGTTATGTTAAGGTATGTTCCCTCTATACCCACTTTGGTGAGAGTTTTGATCATGAATGAATGTTGGACTTTGTCAAATGCTTTTTCTGCATCTATTGAGATGATCATGCATTTTTTGATTTTTCTTTTGTTAATGTGGTGTAGATGGTGATTGATTTGCATGTGTTGAACCATCCTTGTGCACCCAGGATCAATCCCACCTGGTCATGGTGTATGCTCTTTTTTATATGTTGTTGGATTCAGTTGGATAAAATTTGTTGACAAGCTTTTGCAGAGCAAAGGAAACCAAAAAGAAAACAAAAAGACAACTTAAAAAATGGGAAAATAGTTTCAAATGATGCAACTGACTAGGGCTTAGTCTCTAAAATATACAGACAACTTACACAACTCAATAGCAAAAAAGCCAAAAACTCATTTGAAAAATGGGCAAAAGACCTTAATAGACATTTCTCCAAGGAATATATACAGGTGGCCAACAAGCACATGAAAAAATGCTCAACATCAAGTATTGCTGGGAAACCTGGACAGCTGCATGAAAATCAATGAAACTAGAACACACCCTCATACCATGCACAAAAATAAACTCAAAATGGCTGAAAGACTTAAATATAAGACAGGACACCATCAAACTCTTGGAAGAGAACATAAGCAAAACATTCTCTGACATCAACGTCATGAATATTTTCTCAGGTCAGTCTCCCAAAGCAACAGAAATAAAAGCAAAATTAAACCAATGGGACCTCATCAAACTGAAAAGCTTTTGCACAGCAAAGGAAACCAAAAAGAAAACAAAAAGACAACTTACAGAATGGGAGAAAATAGTTTCAAATGATGCAACCGACAAGGGCTTAATCTCTAGAAAATACAAGCAACTTATACAACCCAACAGCAAAAAAGCCAACAACCCAACGGAAAAATAGGCAAAAGACCTGAATAGACACTTTTCCAAGGAAGATGTACAGACAGCCAACAAGCACATGAAAAAATGTTCCACATCACTGAATATTAGAGAAATGCAAATCAAAACTACCATGAGATACCACCTCACACCAGTCAGAATGGCCATCATTAATAAGTCCACAAATAACAAGTGCTGGAAAGGTTGTGGAGAAAAGGGAACCCTCCTGCATTGTTAGTGGGAATGTAAGCTGGTACAACCACCATGGAGAACAGTATGGAGGTACCTTAGAAAACTACATATAGAACTACCATATGACCCCGCAATCCCACTCTCGGGCATATATCCAGACAAAATTTTCCTTAAAAAAGAAACATGCACCCGCATGTTCATTGCAGCACTATTCACAATAGCCAAGACAAGGAAACAACCCAAATGTCCATCGACAGATGATTGGATTACGAAGATGTGGTATATATACACAATGGAATACTACTCAGCCATAAAAAAGAACAAAATAATGCCATTTGCAGCAACATGGATGGAACTAGAGACTCTCATACTGAGTGAAATAAGTCAGAAAGAGAAAAACAAATACCATATGATATCACTCGTATCTGGTATCTAATATATAGCAAAAATGAACCTTTCCACACAAAATAAAATCATGGACTTGGAGAATAGACTTGCAGTTGCCAAGAGGGAGGGGGTGGGAGTGTGGTGGATGGGGAGCTTGGGGTTAATAGTTGCAAACTATTGCCTTTGGAATGGATTAGCAATGAGATCTTTCTGTGTAGCACTGGGAACTACGTCTAGTCACTTATGATGGAGCATGATGTGAGAAAACAGAATGTACATATGTATGTGTAACTGGGTCACCATGCTCTACACTATAAAATTGACAGAACACTGTAAACCAGTTATAATGGAAAAAAATAAAAATCATTATATAAAAAAAATAAAAAATAAAAATACAAAAACAAACACACACACAAAAACCAAAAGTCAAGTTAAACATTTTGCAACATAACTTCTTGCTCCTAGCTCCATATCCTTGACTAGACTTCTGCAATTTTTCCCTGTGCAGGAGGAAGTACTAAAAAGAATATCAAAGGCCTAAATCAGTTTTCTCAACCTGCCTTTTCATGCCCCAGTTTATTTCAACTGACAGATCTCCTGCATCCAGCATTACAGCTCAATTAAAGTGCCTGTTCCTTGGGCCTGGAATAAGAGGGAAGACTTTGGCAACCCCTAATGGTTATTAGCACAAATGATTAATATATACCCTAAGAGACAGGTCAAATGAAAATTTGTAAGAGAAAAAGCATTTCAATCTTTTAAGGTGTTGCCTTAGATGAGAATCAAGGAAGGGTCTGTGAAAGAGGTGATATCTGAGCTTGATCCTAAAAGATGAATAACATTTGGATATGTGGAAACTGAAGAGAAGAAAAGGCATTCAAGGTAGAGAATATAGGATGAGCAAAGATATGAAAAGGACAAAAAGGAAGGCGTGATGTTGGAACATATAGGACTGTTAACAATATGCCAGGCTCTGCTCTACACATATTATTTTAATCCACATCTATCCACTGAGGCAAATGATATCCAATTCAGAGATGAGAAAACTAAATTTCTAAGAGACCGGGTGTCTTATTTAAACCTAAGGTCACACACACCTAGTAAGTGGTGAAGCCATATTTCAAATTCAGGCTCTTGTTGATTCTAAAGCTCAACTTCTCCCAACTGTATAATGTGGCCTCTGGGTTACCAAACATTAAAAAAGTAGATTGGGCCAAGTCATGGGTGGTCATGGATGCCAAGTTGACAAGTTGAGACTAAAATTTAACTATCAATGGAAAGAAAAATTAATGTTTTTTGAAGAAAAACTTTCATTCGGAGTTCCCGTCATGGCTCAGCAGTTAAGGAATCTGACTAGCATCCATGATGTAGGTTCGATCCCTGGCCTGGCTCAGTGGGTTAAGGATCCGGCGTTGCCATGAGCTGTGGTGTAGGTCGAAGACACAGCTCGGATCCTGCATTGCTGTGGCTATGGTGAAGGCTAGCAGCTACAGCTCCGATTCGACTTTTAGCCTGGGAACTTCCATATGCCACAGGTACGGTCCTAAAAAAACATAACAAAAAAAAAAAAAAAACCTTTCATTCATTCACTCACTCATTCACTTATTCACATATCTGTTATGACTTGCTAGATGCCAGCCAGATGTTAAATATGTCTTGCTAGATGTTAAATAGATACAGTCCCTATTCTGTATTTCTATGCTCTTTTCATTTAGCTTTTTAAACTTTTTATTGAATTATACATTCAGAAGAGTGCACAAATCAAAAATACATCAATGTAAAAAGAATTCAGATCAAGTACAGATCATAATTCCAGAAACCCCACTATGTTCATATTTAGTTACTACCAAACCCCTACATCCCAAAATATTTACTATACTGAATTCTGATACCATAGATTACTTCTGCCTGTCTGTGAACTTAATATAAAAGGAATCATACAGTATATACTCTTTGAAGAAAAACATAGTTTTGAGGGCAAGTGTTCACACAATTCCAGGACAGTATGATAAACATCCAAATTGACTGTACAGGAAATGCCGAAAAAGAGAAAGATCTGGCAAATTCTCCAACGTGGGAAGGAAGAAAGAAGGAAGACTGACAACCATAACTTTGAGTGGGTGACTAGCAAAATGACTGTGATTTTAATACAAACAGAGAACAAAGGAAGAGAATGGGCCCAGGAAGGAAATTTCAAACATTGGGAAATCGTGGTGAGAATAACTAGCAGGTAACTAAATATGAAGGATAGAACCCAAGGAAAAAAGGGAGGGTTAGAAGTATAGATTTGGGAATCATCTGCTTAGACAGGCTAACTGGAAGTCTACTGGCTGCCTAGCACTTAAGCCAGGATCAAGCAGTACAGGACATTTAGTAGTTCAATTAATGAGTCTGGATAAGAGGTTTAGGAGATACAGATTTAAGATGAAAAGAAATGCCTGAAGGGAAGACTGTAGAGAGAAGAAACAGAGACACACAGGAAAGGAGACAGGCAAGGTAAAAAAGAAAGAAAGAACTGGAAGAACCCAAGAAAACAGGAAGCTCCAAGTAGGGAGTTCCAAAAAAAAAAAAAAAAGACAAAAACACTATGGAATGCTGCAGAGAAAGATGAAAATAAAGACTGAAGAAAAGTGATGAAAAAAAAGTGTTTAAATATTTAACTGTTAATTATTTCTGCCTACTTCTGGCCTATTAAGCTCCTAAATTATAAGAAAATGTCTTACAAATAGCCCCAACAGCACCTAGTGGTACCCAATTATTAGCTGGCTTGATTTAAAATGGAGTAATTACAGCGGGTTAAGGATCTGGTGCTGTCACTGAAGCAGTTTGGGTTGCTGCTGAGGGCGTGGCCAAAAATTTAAAAAATAAAATAAAATGGAGTAATTATATCAGCTGCTTCCTTCTGGATAACTTTAGCAAAAGAATTTTTTCTCACAGAGCAAGAATTCCTTCCCAGCCAGTATGAAGTGTTCCTAATGGCTGGATGGTCACACAAGCAGCAGGAGTCAGAGAAAGTAGGAGAAAGCAAGAAGTCCTGTTCTGCTTGTTATTTGGAAGCAAGTGATTTTGTACAGAGGCATCAATCAGACTTATCCCAGTAGAGTTTATAAAGTACCTACCTTTATTAGTACTATGTCCAGGAAATACCACCAGCTAAAGCTAATAAGGCCCACTGCCAGTATCTGACACGCTCCTTTGACTCTAGGCAGGCTAATGATATCACAGCATTCCTCAGAGATGGTCCGATATGCTCTTCAGAAACCAGAGCCAAATTCCACCCCTCCTAACAAGCTTCCCCAAGTCCTAGTCCCAGATGTGATGTCTTAAAATTCACAAGCTTAGGTCACAGCCTAGAACCAGACCTAAGGTCTATAGGAGATCAACCACTGATAAACATCCAGATCCAGGCCATAAATATGTGCAGAACATTTCAGAGAGGGAGAAAACACCTAACCTTGAAAAATGTTAAGCATTTCTCCTGTTAAGTACACAAAAGCAGCTCTTAGGAATGTTTCCACAGTAGACTTTGGCCCCCCTCCTCTAGACTCCTAAGGGTAAGCCACTCCACTGACTTTATCCTCACAGGCCCCAGAGATGCACCAATATATAGAGAGCCTCATCTGAGTGATTCATGCAGCAAGTTATCCTAGGAACCACATGCCACCTGGTAGTCTAGATCCCTGTAAAAGCCTGAAAGCCTATGGCACTGACTCCTTGACACTTTAACCACTGGGAGCAGTTTAACTTGGTTCCTACTCAGCAGTAAAGTCTCCAGCTGTGGTCAGCAATACCTCTGGCAGGTCACTAAAGTCTAGGCTAAGAGGGTCATGAGAAAGCTCTGAAAACCAACAACTGTGTAGTAGGAGGCCCACTGGTGATTCTTAAGCAATTGTTTATAGAGTTTTGACCTCAAAAGGCATTTTTCTATGATCTCACAAAAAATCCATGAGAAGGGTCAGTTATTATCTTTCATTTTACAGCTGAGGAGACTAAGAAATAGGAAGTGCTTTGTTCAAGTTCTCTCAGATTTTAAGACTAAGCTACTGCAAGGACCGAGTTCTTTCTATTTCTAGTTGATCCTTAAATTTTACTAGTAATAGGAAGCAGAGTAAATGAATACAAAAGATACTGGATATCATGAATACACCATCTGCATATACCAGCCTAGAGAAGCCATTTCTCACCAACTAGACCTCGGGAAATAAAGACTCACGGGTGAGAAACACTTGAGCTTCTGTGCTCAAGCTCTTCTTTCCCTTCAGTCTTAGAAAGTATGCTAGGGCTGCCATAACATAATACTACAGACTGGGTGGTTTAAGGAACAGACAGTTATTCTTACAATCCTGGAGGTTTCTGCTGTGTAGCACTGGGAACTATGTCTAGTAACTTATGATGGAGCATGATAACGTGAGAAAAAAGAATGTATACATGTATGTGTAACTGGGTCACCATGCTGTACAGTAAAAAAAAAAAATGTATTGGGGAAATTAAAAAATTAAAATTAAAATTAAAAGAAAAACAATTCTGGAGGTTAGAAGTCCAAGATCAAGGTGTCAACAAAGTCAGTTTCTTCTAAGGCCTCTCTCCTTGGCTTATAGGTGGCCATCTTTTCTCTGTGTCTTCACATGACCTTCCTTCTGTGTATGTCTGTGTCCTAATCTCTTCTTACAAGGAGATCAGTCAGATTTCAGTAGAGCCCATCCATATTACCTCAATTAATCATAGTTACCTCTTTAAAGACCCTATTTCTAAATACAATAACGTTCTGAGATAATGAGTGTTAGGACTTCAGCATGACACAGGGGGCAGGGGACAATTCAGTCCAAAACAAGCAGAAAAGGTAAAATCAGGCTTTTGGTAGAACTAGGAATTTAAAAGGGAGGGAAGAAAGGAGACAACCTAGAACCAGAAGCCAGGTACCCCGGTGTTTTCCTTTCCTTTGCAGAGAGCCTTTGGAATAGAGTAGAAGGTAGTGGCTTCCAGCTGGTGGCTTTAGAGAAGGAGAACTAAGACAATCTCAGCTTTCAATCCTGCTCTGGCCTGCTTCCTAAAAAACATGGAGAACATGAGGAGAAGGACCATTTGATTCCTTTCTGGGTATTTTTGCTCTGTTCAGATGGGGTTGGGAAAGGTAGAAAGCTTTTCTTTGCATGTAAAACAATACTTAAATTTTAATTTCTTAAGGATATCATTATTATTACCCATGTAGCTTCATCCTTGGAACTGCTTTCTGCCTAGGATTTTAGTGGGTTTTTTTTTTGGGGGGGGGGGTGCATACCTACAGGAAATGGATTTCCCCAGGCTACAGGTCAAATTGGAGCTGCAGCTGCCAGCCAATTTCTCCAGGCTATAGGTCAGATTGGAGCTGCAGCTGCCAGCCAGATTGGAGCTGCAGCTGCCAGCCACATCCACAGCCTTAGCCATGTGGGATCCAAGCCGTATCTGTGACCTACACAACAGATCATGGCAACAAGAGATCCTTAACCCACCGAGTGGGGCCAGGGATCGAACCTGTCTCCTCATGATACTAGTTAGGTTCGTTACCATTGAGCCACTATGGCAACTCCAAGATTTTAGTTTTTATGAAAACAGTTAAGTTCCAAAGACTGAGCTAGATTTGTATATTAGAAGAACAGAAAAGGGGGGGCTAAGATTATCAGGCTACAGCAAGAACTGGCAGCTCTAGAGCATGCTTTTATTACTAACGAACTGGGCAATCTTCTTTCACATGCTATTTTAAAAAACAAACAAACAAACCCAGCTTCTTATTGTTTCAGGTGCTAAGGTGATACTGCCAATTTCCCCAGAGACAGGCAAGAGAAAAAGGAGAAAGAAGGGTTGCAGGTTAGGGTACAATTAAGGCAGATGTAGCAAATTCAAGACAAATTCAAAGATATTAAAAGGGAACTGGGCTGGGAGAAAATATTTGCAAACTGTGTATTTGATAAGGGACTTCAACCCAAATATATAAAGAAGTCTTAGAACTCAGCAACAAAAAGACAAATCGGAGTTCCCGTCGTGGCGCAGTGGTTAACGAATCCGACTAGGAACCATGAGGTTGCGGGTTCGGTCCCTGCGCTTGCTCAGTGGGTTAACGATCCGGCGTTGCCGTGAGCCGTGGTGTAGGTTGGAGACGTGGCTCGGATCCCACGTTGCTGTGGCTCTGGCGTAGGCCAGTGGCTACAGCTCCGATTCGACCTCTAGCCTGGGAACCTCCATATGCCACGGGAGCGGCCCAAGAAATAGCAAAAAGACAAAAAAAAAAAAAAGAAAAATCACCTGATTTAAAAATGGAGAGAGGAGTTCCCTTCGAGGAGCAACAGAAACAAATTCAACTAGGTACCATGAGGTTGTGGGTTCGATCCCTAGCCTTGCTCAGTGGGTTAAGGATCTGGTGTTGCCATGAGCTGTGGTGTAGGTCGCAGATGAGGTTCAGATCCTGCATTGCTGTGGCTGTGGCTAGGCCGGTGGCTGTAGCTCTGATTGGACCCCTAGCCTGAGAACTTCTATACACTGTGGGTGTGGCACCAAAAATAAATAAATAAATAAAAATGGGGAGAGGACTTGAAGAAACATTTTTCCAAAAAAGATATACAAATGGTCAATAAGCATATGAAAAGATGCTCAACATTATTAGTCACCAGGGAAATTCAAATCAAAACCACAAAGAGATATGGAGCTCCTGTTGTGGCTTAGTAGGTTAAGAACCCAACTAGTATCCATGAGAATGCAGGTTCAATCCCTGGCCTAGCTCAGTGGGTTAAGGATCCAGTGTTGCCTCAAGTTGCAGCAGAGGTCACAGACTCAGCTCAGTCTAGCACTGCTGTGGATGTGGCGTAGGGCAATGGCTACAGCTCCAGTTTGACTCCTAGGCTGGGAACCTCCACATGCCACAGATTCGGCCCTTAAAAGAAAAAGACAAAAACAAAACAAAACCACAGTGAGATACCATTTCACATCCACTAGGATGGCTAAAATCAAAAAGACATAGACCAAAAAGTGTAGGCAAGGATATGGAGAAATCTGAATGCCTGCACATTGTTGATGGGAATGCAAAAAGATACAACCTGCTTAGAAAATAATCTGGAAGTTTCTCAAAAGGTTAAATATAGAGTTACCATACGACCCCAAAATTCCACTCCCAGGTATATATACCTAAGAAAAGTGAAAACATACGTTTACAGAAAAAGTTGTACATCAATGTTCACAGCAGCATTATTTGTAATAGCCAAAAAGTGGAAACAATTCAAATGTCCATCAACAGAAGAATGGATAAGCAGAAGGTGATATATCCATACAATGGAATATTATGCACTCATAAGAAGGAATGAAGTACTGATACATACTGCAACTTGAATGAACCTTAAAACACTATTTTAAGTAAAAGAAGCTATATACAACAGGCCACATATTGTACAATTTCATTTATATGAAATGTCCAGGAGAGAAAAATCCATAGGGACAGAAAGTAAATCAGTGCTTGCCAGAAGCTACAGCAAAGCAGGGAATAGGAAGTGACTGATTAATGGGCATGAGCTTTCCTTTCAGGGTGATGGAAATGTTCTGCAATTAGATGAGGCTGCAGAGCTTAGTGAAAATACTAAAAAGCACTGAATTATACACTTTAAAATGGTAAATTTATGTTATATGAATTATATATCTCAATAAAAAGGTATTTTTTCCTTTAAAGATATGAATGGAATTCCTTTTCCCTTTTTAGCCCACTAGGAGGAAATGATATAGAAGTAGGACTGGATGAGAAGGTTGGAAGAGCACATGAAGAACAGTATCTCTGTCTCTATCTCCAAAGAATGACAGGAAATAGAAGCAAGATTTGTGTGAGAAGAAGGAAGATCCACAGCCATGGATGGCTGGAAAGATGAAACTATATTAAAATTTCTCAACCCAAAGTGACCATGAGCAAGTACGGGTATGACCTCTCCTTTTTAAGAGATTTTTAGGTCAGAGAACCCTGCTCATTCCTCTCCACAAAATAACGGCCCAGAATGAAAAAAGACTAGCTTCCTACTCTACATCCTTTTCATTCATCCTGTCTATAGGATGTTTACAGAGTGCCTAATACATGCACAAGATAGCCACTTCATCCTTCCTTCCCTTTGAAGGTAAGTGAAACTCCTGCTCTGAACTCTTCCACATAGTAGAAAGGATGACTTTACTTTCTCTTACCTCCCAAGAGCCCAATCACATAGAGTGGATTTAAAGTTGGACTGGAGAGCATGGGAACAAAAGAGTTTTTGAGAGATGATGTCTTTTGGTTAGAACTAGCTGAATTTGATATGCTGATGGGATAAGCGAGCACACAAGAAGTAGCTAGACATATAGGTCTAGAGTTCAGAAGAGAAGTCTGGGCTAGATATACAAACAGCAGAGCAATTCACATGTAAGTGGTAACTGACATAATAAATGAGATCTCTTAACAAGAATGTATAAAGTCATATGAAAAGAGGATTAAAGAAAGGACTCCTAAAGACCAACACTTAAAAAGTGAGCAAGGAGAGAATTCAGAAAGGAAGACTGAAGAGAGATCAGAAAAGAGCAATGGGAATGGTTTCTCAGATATTAGAACAGGAAGGAGGGTGCAGGAGTGTCAAATATTGCAGCGAGGTCCAATAAGATAAAGACTTAAAAACAAACACAGGATTAGGTAGCTATGAGCTCAGTGACTGAAATTCACAGTTTAATGAATTGACAATAAAATAATCTGAGACAGACTTTCCTCAAGTGTATTCCTCGGAAAATGATTCCTAGGATACTCTCCAACAGTCAGTTTCATGGTCCAAAAAGTTTAATGCTGTGCATTTTTCATTTCCCTCTTGAAGAATCACAGCAAGCCACAGTATATTCAGTTTCCTGAGAAGTCTTTCAATAAGGCAATCTGTTGGTGTTGCACTGTATTAGAACTTAATGTTTTCCAAGTTTCTTTGGCTATAGAGAAACTTTCACCTAATAAAGAACCTATTAACAGTTCTAGAAACTGGAGTCCCATGAAACACACTTTAAAAACATGGTTCTAAGATTATGGTGGTAGTTAGAAGTGTTAAGCACATAGGCTCTGGAGTTCCTTTGTGGTGCAGTGGGTTAAGGATCCGATATTGCCACTGCAGAAGCTTGGGTCATTGCTGTGGCGTGGTTTAGATCCCTGGCTCAGGAATTTCCACATGAGCTCAGCCAAAAAACAAACAAACAAACAAACAAAAAAATCCACCATAGGCTCTGGAGTTAAATAGGTCTAGATTAAGCTAGGTGAATTTACCTTTCTAAACCTCCGTTTCTTAATCTGTAAAATGGACCTAATAGCATAAGCCATAGAATTATTATAGGAATTCATTTGGGTTATACAGGTAAAGCACTTACAGTAACAGTATTTAATGATGTGGTTACTATGATGATGATGATTATGGCAGTAGCTGAAATTAGAAGGAAAAGTGTGATGTATATACTAAAGTTTTCAATGAATGAATGGGGAGTTATGCAAAAGTTGGAATCTAATTTCAACAAGGAAAGTGGGTGTGAGAACAGGTTATGTGAGGATCTATTACTGGCCTTGAAGTGGCAGAGAAATCCAAGAAAACCAAGCCTGACCTAATAATTCACCGGACATTAAAAAAAAAAAAAAAAAAAAGGCATCATCTCCACACAAAAGGGCTTTAGCAAACAGCCAGGTTTTAGCCACTACCGGTTCTGGTCTCAGATATCTGGTAAATACTCCACAGTGTGCCAAAGGACAGAAAGAGTCTTTTGAGAGCAGCAGTAAAAGCCCTTGCCTAAGACAGGTTTCTAGCTTGTGAAGCAATGGGTAGGGCTTACCATAAACTTTGAAGAAGGATGCCAAAAGCTGTGGTTAAGAGAGGTCTGGAAGTATTTAGCCTGCTATAAGATTTGCATTACAACACTGTGGTACTCGCAAAATATTAGAAACAACTTCAAGGTCCACCAATAGGGAACAGAGTATATAAATTATAATACATCCACAGAAAGAAATACTATGCAGCTCTTTTTTTTTTTTTAAAGCAGTAGATCTATTTGTGATACAGAAAATTTTTCAAGATGTAGCAGTAAATGAATAAAAGGTGAAGGACAATGTGTGTAATATACACACACTTGTGTGTGCACACATGCATGCTTGTAAATGCACAGATTACCTCTGGACTAATTCATAAGACACAGGTAATGATGAGATGGGGGAGATGGGGAATAGAGGCCTGGAAGTCTGAAGTAGGAGGGAAACTTCACATTATACATATAATTTTTGCATTTTATATTTTTACATTTACTACTTATCCAAAATATTCTTTTTTTTTTTTTTAATGTTAGAGTGGCAATGGTTAGGGAGAAGGCTGAAACATTGTGATAAAAAGGCAGGATAACTGTGGTCTCCATGAAGGCAAAGAGCTGATGTAGTAGAAGTTAAGATGGGCAGCCATGATCACAGCAAAACCCTGGAGTTTAAAATTATAGAAAGGGTGCTTTCCTTATGCAACTAAGACTACGAGATGGGATCCTCAAGAGCCCTCCCTTGGACCTTATTATTTTCCCAGGGGGTATCTGTTTTTCAGGGCACCGATAACAGCATAAGAAGGAAGTCTCTTTGCTTGGGAGAATGTGGTAAGTAAGAACAGAATTTTGCAGGCAAGAGCCAGCTCATTCTGTCTTAATGATCTTCCTTAAGAAAACACTGATCCATCTCTCAGGCTAAGTGGCTATAATCTTGGACCTCCTGGGATGGCCCCATTTAAACACTTCTAAACTATGTGCTCAGTTCTATCCCTGCTTATTAACTCTGTCCCCCATCAGCTTTCCTTAGCAACCCAAGAGCTTCTGTCAAGGCTTCCTCATGGCCTATCTCTGTGCCTTCTCCTTCACTGTCCCTTCCACCTGGAACACCCACCCACCTGCTGCCACCGCAGTCTCTGTTTCTAGAGCTAAGAAGTCTCACCTCCTCCTCCAGATTTTTCTGCAGCTAAGCCAAATAAGGTACAGAATTACATCCATTCCACCCACACCACCAACATTACTGCCTCATCGGCATTAGCAATGTCAAACACTTATTAAGTGCATATGGCCAGGTACTCAGCCAGCCCAGATACAAAGATGACCTACATGACCTCTTCCCTCAAGTTGCCGACAATCTTACAAGAATGGCGGCATCAGGGCAGCTCGGCTGGTACTGCAATGACTCAAAGTCTATTGAATGCACTATCAGCTAGAGAAGTATAAATGACCTAGAAGCTTATGGGAAATAGTCAAATAAATAATCAAAGAAATGCAAATTAAAACAGTGGGATATCATTCTTCTTCTGACAAACTGACAAAAATTTTCCGAAATGATAATACTCAATGTTGGTGTGGCACATTCAAATACTGAAAGTTCAAACTGGAAAAACTATTCTGAAAACAAATGTTTATGTATATATGTGTGTGTAACTGGGTCACCATGCTCTACAGTAGAAAAAATATATATATAAATGACAATAAATAAATAGTTTCACATCTGAAAAAGAAAAAGCTTATGACAGGTCTTTAAAAGGTATATATTTTTAAACTCACCAATATATTTGAATCTAATTAAAGAAATAATCAGAAATGAAAAGAGACATGTTTAATGATACTCATCAAAGCATAATTTATAACAGTAAAGAAACAAGAGGAATTTTTAAGAAGCACCTACAGGATGGAATATTATAATCTATTAATAATCATTAGGAGTTCCCACTGTGGCTCAGCAGAAACGAACCCAAGTAGTATTCATGAGGACATGGGTTTGATCCCTGGCCTCACTCAGTGGGTTGAGGATCCACTGTTGCTGTAAGCTGCAGTGTAGGTCTCAGAAGTGCTTTGGATCCACGGTTGCCAGCAGCTGCAGATCTGATTCAACCGCTAGCCTGGAAACTTCCATATGCTGCAGGCGCAGCCCTAAAAAGAAAAAAAAATCATTAAATCATGCTTTTAAAAAATATTTAATAACCCAGAATAAAGCTCACAAAATCAACACCTAACAGAAAAATTTTAGGTCCACACTAAGTATGGTCCAAATTTAGCAACTTTATATTAATGTATATATAAATTACACAACATAGCTAATGTTAGTAGTTAATATTTGCTGTTACTGGCTTTAGGTGCTAGGCCTTGGGAAATATTTTTTTAAGAATTAATTAAGAGAAGAAAGAAGCACATGGAGACTTCTGTGGAAATGCTAATGGGCTTTTCTGGCTGCTTAAGCATGCCTAAGAGATAGTCTAAATGCTCTTCCAGGTTTTATACTGGGCTCTAGAAAACCAGCAATAAAAAGCACAGCCCTGGCATTAAAAGATCTTACAAGTAAACAGAAAAGATGTAACAGTAAACAAGTAATTCCATTACATTATGGTAAATGCTATTTTAGCAAAAGTATAGTAGTCTCCCCTTATCCACAGGGGATATGATCCAAGACCCCCAGCAAATGCTTATATATATATACATGCCTATGATAAAATTTATCTTATAAATTAAAAACAGGAAGAGATTAACAACAAAGCTAATAAGACAGAACAATTATAACAATACAATTGTCCCACACTATCTGCAGAAATTGTTTCCAGGACCTGCCATAGATACCAAAATTCTGGGACGCTCAAGTCCCATAACTGGCCTTCCTCATCCAAGGTTCAGCACCTGCAGATTCAACCAACCACGGACTGTGTAGTACTGTAGTATTTATTTTAGAAAATCCACATATAAGTAGACCCACGCAATTCAAACTCATGTTGTTCAAGGGTCAGCTGTATACTGTCATAAAAGTTGTATGTATGTGGTTTCTCTCTCTCAAAGTATCTTACTGCAAAATTTTAATGCATTTTCCATTTTAACTAAGTACTTATCATGCACTGTGGCCATAACTTTTGCAGTTTGAGGTGTGACAACAACAACTAGCACAGATTTATTTTTCTTCATAATTTCATGGATGAAATATCCGTCCCTACTATAAAGCTTAGCAACCTCAGCATATATGATTTTTTTTCTTTCAAGTTGAGAACTTCCACCATTTCACTTAATGGAAACATTTTATGGCTTCTCGTTGGTATATCTGAACTGTCAGCATCACCACTCTTGCACTTTGGGGCCATCGTTAAGTAAAATAAGTGTTATTTGATCACAAGCACTGTGATACTGTGACAGTCAATCTGATAACTGAGATGGCTACTAAGTGCTTAGAAGGTGGGATGTGCTAGACAAAGGGATGATTCATATTCAGGGCAGGATGGAGCAGGACAGCATGAGATTTCATCATACTACCCATAACAGCATGCAATTTAAAACTTATGAATTGTTTACTTCTGGAATTTTCCATTTAATATTTTTGGACTGTTATTGACTGCAGGTAACCAAACCAGCAGAAAGGGAAACCCTGGATACAGTGGTGGACTACTGTACACACAGGGTCTGGAAACTGACTGGATTTTAAAATATGTGAATGAGAAGTTAGCTAGGTGGAGAAGGAGAAAGTATACCATGCATGAAAACAGCAAGTACTCTGAAAAAAAAATATTCTGTATATTGGAAGTATTGACTAAACATAGAAGCAGAAATGAATAAAACTGGAAAGGCATAGAGGGTCTCTATTAGTGCTTTTCAAATTCTTTTTTGTGAAGGATCTGATTTTTTATTCCCAATATGTCTTGGACTGGTATTTCTGGTCGATAGCCTATTCAGTCAGACAAGGCTGCTGATCATGTGCTTGATGTCATGACAATCCAAACTGCCTCTAAATACTTGCTTTCAACTTCAGTGCTTATTTCATCAAAGCATGGAACCAAACAGTTCCAGGACTGGGATTGTCCATGAACTATAGGGTGAGTCACACTGAGCTAGATCTTAAAGGTTTCATTTTATCATGAAGGTACTATGAAGTAATGGAAGTATATATATACATATTTTTTATTTCCTCTATTATTTGCTTATGTATTTATTTGCTTATTTATTTACTTGGCTGTACCCATGGCATGTGGACGTTCCTGGGCCAGGGATCAAACCCATGCCACAACAGTGACCCAAGCTAGAACAGTGACAATGCCAGATCTTTAACCAGTAGGCCACAAGGGAACTCCCAATTTCCTTTTTATTCAAAGTTTTACCAGATAATTTTTTTAAATGTCTTTTTTGTTCTTTTGAGGGCCACACTTGCGGCACATGGAGTTTCCCGGGCTAGGGATCTTAATCAGAGCTGTAGCCGCTGGCCTACGTCACAGCCACAGCAACACAGGACTGGAGCCGCGTCTGTGACCTACACCACAGCTCATGGCAACTCTGGATCCTTAACCCACTGAGTAAGGCCAGGGATCAAACCCAAAACCTCATGTTCCTAGTCAGATTTGTTTCCGCTGCGCCATGATGGGAATTCCTTACCAGATAATTTAAAATCCTAAAAGAAATGTACTATTTTCTCCCCATATTCTGGATTAGGAAAATGTTGTCATTTTTCTAATAAGAAAATAAGGAAATAAGGTCAAAAACTTTATTTCAATGCCTTATTACACTGAGAAAAAAATACTGGCAACTCCAACCACAGGCAAATGTTAATTTCTCTAAAATGGTAAAAAGCTCCTAATAATCAAAAGAAAATGGGCAAAGAATATAAATAGACTGTTTACAGAAAAGTAATGGCTTTTACCTAAGTGAAAACATGCTCAACTTTGCCAACGATACTCAAGATATGCAAATTTAAACTCTACTGAGACACCACTGCCTAGAATAGTGAAAATCCACTAGCTTAACAAGTCACTCTGTTGGTGGGTTTGGGAAGAAAGAAGTACCTCATGACATTACTAGCAGAGTATAAGCTGGCAGAAGGCAGATACCCTTTGGGATATTCACTAAAGCTGTTCATAAATATGCTTCTCTATTTTAAAATACACAGTCCTATTCATTTGAAATTAGATATGGTTATAGAATTTGCTTTGGCCAGGGAAATATACGCAAAAGTGACATATATTTTCTGGGCAGAAGTTTTTTTAGAGCCAGAGTGCAATCTGCTTTGTTTGCTTTCATTTTTTATCTTTTTTTCCCTCTACCATCAACTTTGGCAGTGTTCTAGAAGCTGCTAATCCCTTTACCTGGATTGCAAAGAAGGTAGCTTAAAGCAGAACTCCTTAACATATAAGACAACAAAATAAAACTGTTGTTTTAAGTCACCGCTAAGTGGAGGGTGGTATTTATTAAAATCACAAATGCATATCCCTTCAGATACACTTGCGCAGAAGCCAAATGACATATATAAAAGGTAATCATTTGCAAAATGGTTTGCTATAGCAAATGAGCACAACAATCAAATGAACAGCAGCAGAAGATTAGTTAAATACTTGCAGTATATTCATATAATGAAATATTATGCAGCTGTTTAAAAATAAATTTATGTTAGGGCTAATATGGAAGAATCTCCAAGTGAAAAAGCAAGATGTTCCCAATGTGGAACTATATTCAGTATCTCCTAACAACCTATTGTGGGAAAGAATCTGAAAAAGAAAATATGTATATATTTTGCTGTATACCTGAAACAATGTAAATCTTCATTTACAGTCTAATTTAATCTTCAATTTTAAAAAATATGTTTCCAGTGTGTATACCATCTTTGGTTTTAAAAAAGAAGAGAGGATTAAAATTCATATTTGCTTACACCTCCATAAGGAAATATAATAAGAAATTTACAAAAATTATCTTAGGGCAGATAGGCAGAACTTCCAGTTACTCAGAAGAAAAAAAAAATCCTTAGTGCATACTTAACCCTAACTTTAATAACCTTTCGGCAAATCTCATCTTAAATATAAATGGTGTACTTGTGCCTCTATCTTAAACTGTTATTAGATCCTTCTTTAAACTCTGGCTTATCTTCCTCTTCTTGGCCACAGATGATCAGCTGCCAGTTATAATACCTGTGTTAAGAATATATTTACTACTGTTCTTTCTTCTTAAAAAAGCCATTTAGCTTTTCTCTAAATAATTCCAAGCTTTGGTAATTGTTTTTAGCTATTCTTTTTGAGAGACTCTGAATAGCTTCTTAAAAAAAAAACACTCCAATATACTCTTGTTTTTCTCAGAACTTCTCCTCACATGGAGGTGGGTTTTTTTTTACTTTCCTTTATTATAAAAATTGTAAAACCCTTCTGAAAAATTAGAAATAGGAGTTCCTGTCATGGTGCAGTGGTTAAAGAATCTGACTAGGAACCATGAGGTTGCGGGTTCGGTCCCTGCCCTTGCTCAGTGGGTTAAGGATCCAGCGTTGCTGTGAGCTGTGGTGTAGGTTACAGACGCGGCTCGGATCCCGCGTTGCTGTGGCTCTGGTGTAGGCCGGTGGCTACAGCTCCGATTCAACCCCTAGCCTGGGAACCTCTATATGCTGCGGGAGCGGCGGCCCAAGAAATAGCAAAAAAAAGACAAAAAAAAAAAAAAAGAAAAAGAAAAATTAGAAATAAAAAATTGATGGGAAAAAAAGGGAAATGTCTTCTTTGTTGTAGTATGCCAACTAATGAATGTAGAAAGGATAACGGAAATAGAAGGTTACCATCTGACAACCACCATGAGTGGCAGTAGATTCAGACAGAAGTCATAAATGCATATTTGGTATGTGGAGATCTGATGAAGCACAAGATACTGGCATAGTCTCAGAGTAGTATACCACAAAACACTTATCAATAACAAAAGGAAAAATGGTACTTGAACATTGGAGAAACCTGACTGATAGAAACTTAACTAGGCGATTAAGGTTAACATACAAGGGGAGGACAAGGTGACAAGTACTTTCTGATGCAATTCACTAAAAAGAGCCAAAGAGGACTTCCCTTGTGGCCTACAGGATAACTACATGGTGTTGTCTCTGAGCTCTAGATCAATCCCTGGTCCTGGAACTTCCACATGTCACGGGTGTGGCTAACAAATTAAAAAAAAAAAAAAAAAAAAAAAGAGCCCAACACCATTTTTGTGTATTCCCTGCCAAGAAAGTATGACCTGACTCTGGACATGAAAAAACACTGGATGGAGCCCAAATGAAGAATATACCAGAAAATGAAAGGTCTGTACTATCAAAGATGAGAAAAACTGAGGCACTGTTCCAGATTAAAGGAGACTAGGAGATATAACTACTAAATACAACATGTCAGCCTAGATTGTATCCTGGACAGAAAGACATGGTTTAGACAGCTGGCAAAATTTGCATGGGGTCTTGATGACAGTGTTGTCATTGTTGATTTCTCTATTTGGATAGTTGGTTATACTGGAGAGTAGTCTTTTTTTAGGAAACAGTAACAGGAAAAATCTTGCCTCCAACTTTCTCTCAAATGGCTCAGAAAAGGATAAATCATAAAGGGGTGGAAGCAAATATTGTAAAATGTCAACAACTGGAGCATTTTTGTGAGAAGGATATGGTAGTTCTTTATACTACTGATTTGGCAACTTTTCCCTAAGTGTGAAATCATTTCAAGATACATTACTTTTTAAGTGGGTTTACACATGTGAGCATGCTTGCATTCTTAACATCTGCCGGGCATTATACTACTGACAGCCACTTATCATTTTTAAACATCCTTTCTGCTTGAAGACTGACTACTGACACATAGATAAGGGCATTTCAAACTTATAACACTGAAAATGAAAAATATATCTATTTTTACTTTTTTTACATTGCTTTAGATATTAATGTGTTGATGTTCTGGGCCTTAAATTAGGGAAGCCCATGGAAATTTCTGAACACCAAATTTCTGAGTAAAATTTCTGGCCCTGTAAAGGTCAGCCAGTGGTACTTCAACTGGCTGGCCAAGGGAGACAAAGACTGACCATAAGAGTCCTTAAAATAGTCTCCTGTTCTAAACTCAAAATGAAATGGTCTCATAGGTGATAATAGTACTGAAAATGCATTTAATTTTACCTTAAGGCTCTTAATCCACTAGGTCTATTTGATTTCCATTAGTGAGCATAGAAGGAAGCCAACAGCCAACTCCCCATCTCTTTTGGCTCTAGCTTACTTGCCATGATTTCCAGAAGAACACCATAAGATGACTAATCACTGACTGCTTCTTTGGCACCATATGTCTCCCAATTTCAAAGGAAAAAGCGTCCCAACTAGAACCAGAACAACAGATTTCCTACCTCCTGCAGCTGGAGTCGAACCTTGGTAACTGCTCGGATCCAGTGTGCTCTGGCTTGGGTAAATGGCGAAGATGCATTCTCCTCAGGAAAACTTGCAACAAAGAAAAGAAAGTCCCTTAAAAATAAGCCCGGGCCACAAGATGACAGTGCAAAACTGTCAAAAACCTAAAACTGAAAGGTTTGTATTCATGCCTACACTTGTATAGTGATTCAGGCCACTAAAACAGCATAACCCTGAATATCCAAAGTGAAAAACATTCCTCTCTAAAAGAACAACTCCTTTTGCTTTTCATCTGTTGCCTCTCTCTCCCCCCCACCCCCCACTTTCCACTCACCTGATGAGGCAGCTCATTGGAATAGTCTAGGATCAGGATATTAGAAGTAACTGAGTCAAGTCTAACAAACTATTCAGAGATGTGTGAAGTAACCCTCTCACCCTACCTTTCAAGACAAGCCTGCCCTGGGGGTTCTTCATAGCATCCTTATGGCAGAATTTTGTACCTGCAAACCGTTCCTGCTCCACTAAATTTTTTGGAAGGCTTACCAATTCCTAGACTGTATCAAGGTGCTAAGACAAAAAGGCGAGCCCTTTTCCTGCTATAATCTTGTTCCTTGAGCTATCTCAGGAATATCCTCAGTGAAAGGAACAATAAATATGACAAAGTAGCTTTGAGACAGAAATGCTATCCTGTAATAGAACAAATCATCACCAAGGTTCTTTTTTTTTTTTTTTTTTTTTTTTTTTTTGGCTTTTTAGGGCCACACCTGTGGCATATGGCAGTTACCAGGATAGGGGTTGAATCGGAGTTATAGCTGCCGGCCTACACCACAGCCACAGCAATGCGGGATACAGGCCATATCTGTGACCTACACCACAGCTCACGTCAATGCTGGATCCTTAACCCACTGAGTGAGGTCAGGGATTGAACCCACAACTTCACGGTTCCTCGTCAGATTTGTTTCCATCACGCCACAGCAGGAACTTCTCATCTAGGTTCTTAACAGTGGTTAATTCTTGGTGATAATGCATCTCCTCTATCCCACTGGGATCTACTGCCAAGGCAGCAAACAAGCACCCACCATCTAGACACATAAAATATATGCTAGGCTCTGATGCCACCTAACTGAGACAACTAGGGAAAATTCTGCCCCTCAGGGGAAATCTGACAATATCTGGAGACATTTTTGGTAGTCACAGGAATACTATTAAATATCCTACAATGCATACATCAGCTCCCCATAAGAAAGAGTTATCTAGCTAAAAATGTCAATAGTATTTGGTTTGGGGCAGGTGTGGAAAAACTCATACTCTACAATTGCTTGGATTATGTATGCTGGCACAACTCTGGAGGGAAACTTTGGAGGGTACCTTAAGTGGAAAGGCATATATCCTTTGACCTAGCAATTCCACCTCTAGGTAACTATCTTGAACATGTATGTACAAAAATCTAAAAAAAAAATTTTTTAATAAATAAAAATGTCAATAGTGTCAAGACTGAGAAACTCTGTTCTGCCCCAACCTATCAGCAACTCATGGACCAATTTAGCTCAATAATAACACCTCTCAAGCTCCTTACTAAGCTTCATTATATGACTGTTTATAAAAGGACAGGTTTTAAATTTTTCTTCTTACGGGTACCCACTGTCAGACAAACTGCTCACAGCCTGGGGAGACAAGGGTGGGTTAGATCTTGTTTCTAGACCAATTCTTTTCTTAACTCTCCCCTAGTTTTCTCAGCTAGGGACAAAACAAAACAAAAGGAAAATAATGTTCACCAAAAATTGAAATGTTAATAGGCTGGGAAGCCTATTTCATTCAAAGCACTCCTCTGAATGAAATAACCTGCGGGGCCCAGGTGGGGAAAGACTCCCAGGGGTCAAAAAGGGAAGGGAACACCAGGCCCAGGTCAGTTCCAGACTCAGAGGTTGCCATTTGTGGGGTTAACTAGTAAGACAAGAACTGCAGATTCTAGAAGGCCTGATAGACTGCAGCTAAAATGTTCTTCAGAGATCCTCCAAATACTTTGAAAATTATACCAAAAATCAAAGGAAGCAGTGCAGAGATAAGCCTTAGCATCCTGATTACCACCATATACAGCTGTAGGCAAAGAAGCAAAAAGCACTTATACTCTATTCAGCAATACCCCACGGCAGGTACTGAGGAAACCATGTGAGCTCCTCAAGACAGCCATCACTTACCTTTCCTGGGGGCCTAGGACTTGGTCTTTGTGTAGCACCAGATCTGGGGGCGGATGGGTTGTAGCATCTTCTTTCATCTCTTTGGGTTCACATGCTCCCTCCTTCTCCTCTTCACCTGTCACCTCCAAGGCCTTCTCCTGTTCTCCAAATCCCACTTGGCCATCTTTAGAGAAGCTGCCAGAGCTGTGGCAGGAATGAATCGAGTCCCTTTCCCGATGGTCATCGTCTTGTTCATGACACTGGTCTAGTTCACTCAGCTGAGAGCTTCCTTGACTCACATTACAGGAGGAGCCATACCTACTGCTGCTGGTGGGGCTGTGAGAATGAGAGGAAGACAGACGAGTAAATAAATAAACACTAGGGACCAGAGCAAAGTAATGGATAATTCTAATAAATAATGATCCTATCAGTGGAAAGGATCACAAACAGGAGGTTCCTGGGAAGAGGACCAAACTTTGCAAGCAAAAGAACTAATCTCTATTCAGCAGAATCACAACAGGAAAAACAATACAACATGCTGAGCTCCCCATCAGCACTTAACCTCAAACCGGCATTTGATTTTGATGAATACTTTATCTTAATGTGGTATTTGTAAGTAAGAGTAAGAATTATCAAAATTGTCTGTTGTTTAAGCCTAAAATTCTCTACTTGGACTTCTAAAGAAACTTGTCCAGTGGCTGTAAATAAAGTTTTCTAATTTCCACAAAGTAACATGGACAGATGGGAGTTCCCTGGTGGCCTAGCCATTAGGGGCTCGGTGTTGTCAATGCTATGGTTTGGGTTTGACTCCTGGCCCCAGAACTTCTGCTTGCCATGGATGTGTCCAAAACAATGGATGAACTCAACTCCTTTTTTTCTATTACTTATTACACTGAGTTTCTCTTTTTCTTCCTCTACAGTTGTGTTTGTCCCTCAGAATGAGCAAAGGAGAGCAAACATGTTCCTTCAATTATCTCTCAGCCATCTGCACAATGAGGTAATTGAAGCCACTTGAAAATGGAGTTTAGGACCAAGAAATTCCTCAAGGGAATTGTCTCATTGACATGAATGTTACAATGAAACTGCTGGCAGAAAAGGGAGCATCCCAAAGATGAACCTGCCCATCTGTAATTCAGTTGCTCTTAGGATATAGCTCAGTTTTGGACAAAGTGGAGACAGTCCAAATCTAGGATCTGAGTCAGGACCATATTAATGTATTTCTGTAGCTGAAGACAGGCCAGCTCAAGGCTCTCTCAACCACCTGAATTCTCGTACCCAAAAAGGAAATTTGTTCCCCTGCTATGAGAAATAGCAGCTGTGGCAGAGAAAGTAGCAGTGAATCGTGACCAGAAAGAGCAGTATTCAGAAGTTACTCACTTGAGCCATATACTGAGTTTAAGGGATTCAGTCCTATTCAAAATAGAGGAACTTGGAGATGATCTACAAGATCTATCCCAGCTCATTTGAATAGGCCCATCCCAAGTCAGAGGCCCTTCATTTTACTTCTGATATCTTGCTGGAAAGCCTCTATGCAAAAGGACAAGGAATTTCCTTGCTGAAGATTCAAACTTTAACTAAAGGGCTTATGTTTTTTCTTGGCCAAATGAAGATAAATCATTGTTACTTCTGGTATCTTGCTGGAAAGCCTCTATGCAAAAGGACAAGGAATTTCCTTGCTGAAGATTCAAACTTTAACTAAAGGGCTTATGTTTTTTCTTGGCCAAATGAAGATAAATCATTGTTTTCCAGTGATATTTTTCCTATACTTCCTCCCGACTAGGCTGATTTCTGATTTTTCATCCATGGCAGTAGGATAGATACTAGGCCATCATTTTCAGTAGTTTCCAACACACATACACATACATGCGCATACACATTCTCTCTCTCCAAAGTCCTTGACCAGCCTTTTTAGACTGGTTTGGGGCAGAGTTTAAGACAGCATTCTTAAACTTCCCTGTATGGGGCCTCTTCTTAAGGGAAATAATAGTACCTTTGCAGGTGGACCCTGTACAATGCTCTAGACTGAAGAGCTACAGCAAACCAGAGCCCTGAGTTCCTGTGAGATTTCACTGAAATCACTTATCAGACAGCAGTCTCATGGGTAGTAAAAGGCAGAGACTGGAAAAAGCTGTACAAATCCACATGGAATAGGATACATAGTATACATTATTCCATGTATTTTATTTAATACCCTCAATGCCACTGGAGAAAACATCTTAGAAGACTTGGAAAAGTAAAGCAAAACAGGTTATATCTGTTTATATCTAAACACTTATAGATATAAGTGCTGGAGACCCAAGGAAGCATTCTAGCCTATTGTGTGGCTGTAATTAATATATGCCACTCAACAACTTGTTACCTGTTCTTGCTCTCTCTTCTCCTTTATATAAGGCATTTTATAGTATATAAAGCAGAGCAAACCAGAGTGAGTAAATCCTAGGGCCTAGCCTTTCTTTAAGCAAGAAGCAATTTGTTCCAATAAATGAATTACATTTGGCAGAGAGAAAAGATGACAATACCCACATATTATGTCTTATTACTTAACCCCTAATTAACATGAAGCACAGGTGGTGGGAAAGACACAGGAAGGATAAGAAGCAGGCTATGATTAATCTACTGCTAAGTCACTGCATCATAAATGGTCAATTCCTTAAAATCATTTATGATGCTTTGAGAACAGGCCTTTTACTGGTCTTTGGTCCCTTGCTGTCAGGCAGAGTAACTGGCTGCTGTACATCTGACACAGAGTCAGTGCTAGCAGACTCTTCCTCTTCTTCATGTGTTTCTGGCTGGTGAAGTAGCTCAGAGACAGTGCGGTGTTCTTCCTCATGACTCTCGGAAAGACAGGTGGGGTCAGACGGATTATCTTTGGTACCACAGGGTTCTCCAGATGCTGGAATTTCCTGGTTTTCCAGGTCTCCAGGCCCTGAAAGCTCAAGATTACATACACTTAGCCTAGCCTCCAGCAGCTGCTCTGAGGTCCCAGAGGACTGAGTGCAGGCCTTAGGTGGCTCAGCAGAGGCCCCAGTCATTTGAGAAGAGTCCACAGTTTTGTTAGCCTCACTAGATTTAATGCCCTGATCACTGCTGATAACCAAAATTGGAGAGGAAGATTCTGCAGGCATTTGTTCAGGGCCCTCTTTGTTCTCTCTTAGCCATGGGAATGAAAGATCCAGCTTCTTTCCAAACCTTAATTTTGACTCACTTACTGCTACATTCCCTTTCCCCTCATTACCGCCTTCAAAGAGAGTTGACAACTTCTTAAAACTGGACATTAAACCAGTCTCTACTGCTCTATTGCCAGAGGAGGAAGATGAAGAAAAGAAAGAGCTCAGTGGTTTCCCATAGTCAGTAGCAGAGGATGGGAAACTGAGCTTTGGCCAACTGGTTACGTTTGGGATTTCAAAACGAACATTTGGCTGCTCAGTCTCTTGGGGGACTGCAGGTGGATGTTTCTGGGCATCAAGTATTCCATTGCTGTCTTTGGCATAAAGCACAGTTTCCTCCAGCAGAGGGTTAGAAAGGTACCCTTGTGTTTCCAACGAAGCATTCTGCCCAACACCTGTCTCACTGAATAGCTTAGGACTGGTTTCTAGTGAATTGGTTGCCTGTGGCTCTAAGATGTCTTGGTTTGTGGAGGCAGATTGCATATCTGGCTCTGGCTCAAGAGGAAGAGGTGGCTGAACTGGAGGAGGAATCCAGGTAGGATCTGGATGCAGCTGTGTTGGCAATGAAATATGCTCTGCTTCCAATGATGCTTCTGTGTCTGTGCCCTGCAACACCCCCATGTCTCCTTCATCACTCAGAGACATTACGCCTTGCCCAGTATCATCTCCCGAGACAGAAGATGCAGCCTCAACTTTTTCAGTACCTTGGGGTTCTGGTATTTTATCAGGAATATTATTTTCCATTTCAGTTGTTAGTTTAGAATCATTTATCACAGTCTCTGAGTCTAACTTTGTGCTAACCACAGTCATTCTACAGTCACTGACAACAGATTCTGAATTGAGTATTCCAAAGGCAGCTTCTTTCAACACATTTTCTGGAGTTACTGATCTTATAGCATTTCCGGAACTAACATTTTGAAGCAGTGTGGGAGCTGGGATAGGTGACTCTTGTTTGGATGTCTCTGGCTTGGGACTTTTGAAAATTCCAAATAACTCACCTTTGACAGGCTGAGATGATGCACCAGAAGAAAGAGAGAAAAAGGAGTTTTTCTTTGGAGGTTTAGGAGAAGAGAAAAGTCCAGAGAAAGTTTTAGGAGGTTCAATTAAGGACCCAGAGAAAGATTTCACCTTGGTCACAAACCCTGAAAACATTTCTACTGAAGAGTCCAACACTGATTTCTCTTCCTCTTTATCTGCAAAATGACTCTGGAAGTGCCCTGTACACTCTGGCCCTGTAGGGGAAGAAGCAGACTCCGGGATCTGTGTTAAGACCTCATCAGGAGACTTTTCTAATGGTAAGTTCAATGGGTCGCTAGTAAACCTTTCATTTTGGTGGTAGTTAGTACAAGTGTCTAAATTGTTGAGCTTTTCAACCAAATGGCTATCATGTGAAAAAGAGCTGGCCAATGAGTCACTCACGAAGGCTTCCTGTGTGAAAGCCTCTTCTTCATGCGGAGACACCTCAGGGGTCTCTGGACAAATGAGCAGTGTTTCACTTTGTGCTTGAAATCCTGATGAATGAGAAACAATGTCTTTTTGTGACTGATTTAACTGGAAATCTGCTAAAGATGTTCCTGGTCCATTACTGGAACCTAGTTTTCCTGGATAGTGCTCCTCTATATCGAATTTATCTGCAAGGGAAGTAATCTCAGTGGTGTTAATAATGGAAACACAAGGAGCTTTTTGCAGTTCCTGAACTACCTCCTGGACTATGCAATCTCTATTGCCATTGGAACCTTCTCTAGCCATTGTACCACCTATACCTACAATAACACTTGGTTTCTTACAGGGCTGGGAAGTCACTGGAGCAACAGTTGAAAGGCTATGTTTTTCCTCAGGAGTCTGCTGCTTTTCATCCCAAAAGGACAAGCTGAAGAAATTGAAAGAGCTATTATGAGAGGCATCCTTCTTGCAGCTTGTGTTAGCAGTGGAGAAAAAGGAAGGAAGTGTGAATAGCCCTTCTCCTTGAGATTTGGTTCTTGGTAGGCTAGCAGAGGCTCTGTTCTCAGACTTCTCAGATCCAGTCAGGAAAGAAAATATACTTTTCCTGTTTGGCAATTCTGGTTGGGATGGAGATGTTGTGGCAGTTGCAAAACTCTGGTCTTTGGCAGAAAAATGATCGTGTTTATCTGAATTTCTTCTGCTGAGAGTATCTAAAGATATTTTATCACTTCTTAGAACTTCTGTCACTGTAGACACACTAGTAGTTTCTAGAAAAGAATCTCTGGAAGACTCTTTGAGACAACCTTTTGAGAAAGATGAATTTGGTGGCTGCTGGGTTAGATGGTCTCTGGAGGGTGCCTCTTCTTCAGTCAAATGATTATCCTGGCTCTCCCTACTTGATGGTTCCTTTAGCCCGCTGTCACCAATAGTAGTCTGCTTCTTCAGATTTCTAACTCGAACCTTCCCTTTAGAAGAAACTGGTGCAGCAGGAAGGTTCCCAACACCCTGGCTAGTTAGTTGTGTTGGATTAGGACTTGACTTGACCTCATTCTTATTAGTCACTGAAGAAACGGACATATTTTCAGTTGTCTGTATAGAGGATATATTGGTTTTAAAGAAACCCCCAAGGGTACCAAAAAAATTTGAGACACCAGAAGATTCATTCTTTTCCTGAGATGAAATCTTTCCACTTTTATCTCCATTTTTTCCTAAATTTGGTGATGCTTCTTTATTCCCCTGGGTTTTAAAGAGGTTCAAAAATCCAGACGCCTGTTTCTCATTTGCTACTGTACTTATTGAAGAGTCTTCTTCCCGACCAAAAAGTTTCAATGCACTTTGAAATAATGTTCTCTCAGACTCTTTGGAAGTCTGGTCCTGTGGAGGCTCACAATTCTTGTGTTCATCCCTACTCAACTGTGACACAAGAGTAACTGAAACAGAGTCAGCTGTAATCATCTTTTCATCTTCTATATCTGACTTAGCCTGAGGAGTTGTTTGGTTTACCTGGAAAACAGATTTTAAAAAACTTTGTTTTTTCATATGAATGCTTTTATTTAAAGGAGATTCGTGCTTTATATTTTTAGTAAATTCTTGTTGCTGAACATTGGATACTATTTGTCTCTCTGAATCCTTCTTGAGAACAATTTCTTCCTCATTTTGGGAGTTACTCTCCAGTTGCTTATTCAAGATTAATGACTGAAGACCATCATTTCTGAGCTCTGCAAAGTTTGACTGCTGGTCCATTTTCTGTGTGGCAGAAGACTCTAAGGATTCATTCTTATCAAAATTGAAAGTACTTCCAATTGAAGCACCCAAAGCAGAAAATAAAGAAGTTACTTTGTTCAGTGATGACATTTCTTCTGTTTGCTGTGGGATGTTAGTCTTACTTTCAAGATGAACCAAAGAAGTAGCTTCTTCAAAAGAAGACTGGAACCAGTGGAAACTGGAAGTGTGAACTGATGAATCCTTAGTTAGAGGCTGAGGCTTATCTCCCTTTATAATTTGATTTTTATTTAAGACATGATTGCCAACAGTTTGGGACTGATTTCTGAGATCCAATGCACATTCAGAGTCTTCAGAACCACAGAAACTTTCTTTGAAAGATACAAAGTCTCTTTTAGACTTTTGAGGATTATAACCTGAAAAATCTAACGGTTGATCCCTTTGGCCATAGCTTGACTCTTCAAGAACTTGTGAAAAGGTTTCTAAATTTAGACACATTGGTCCCTCATTTCTTGGCAAAACCACAGATAAATCAAGAGGGTCATCAATTGGTTCCTCTTCAACATACCACAGTAATTCACCTTCCTTGTCTAGTATTTTAAAACTGTAAGAAGAAACAATGCTATCATCCAACATAATACTTGAGAGATCATTTGTCTGTAAATCACAATTCAAATACTCTTCATAAGGACAATTGGGTATAAATAAATATGCGTACTGCCCAGTAGAATCAGTAAGGAAAGAATAGATGTATTGACCATCGTGGAACATAAAATATCCATAATTTCCATCCTCTGAGGGCCACCATATTCCATTCTCAAGACATGACAACCATTCCTGGTATTCACAACCAACACTTGGAAAAACAAAGTTTTCATCCATTCTTAATGAGTCTAGATCAACTATGGGGCATGTAATCTTCTCATAACCTGAAGAACAACTTAAGTCAATGGGTAATTCTTCTAACGAATTCTTAGTCTCATTAATCGGAAGATAAGAATTTCCATATAATGAGTTAGCTGCCCACATATCACCTCTTAATAAGTAATCTTCATTAAATGCTAACTGGTTGAATGATTCATATGGTAAGTCACACCAAATGACACTGTTTGGATTTGTTCTCCATTCCAAGATATTTGCATTTTGATCTTTACGGCAAAAATTTATTGCTGGGTTTTCTGAGTCAGGCCACAAGAAAACATCAGCTGATGGAAACATATTCTGATTTACTATATAATAAACTGGCTGAAGTTTTCTGGAATTTTTAGAGAAATCTTTTATATCAGAATCCCATTCATAAGAGAAAGGATTGTTCATCTCTTCAAAAGCCTGATGGTTTGATTTACTAAGAATGTTAGTATTTATTAAAGGTGATTTTAACTTGTTAGGATTTTCATGTAGTTTTGCCTCAAGAATAGGGTGTGGTGTCTGCCTCTTAGCCAAAGATTTCTCTAAGAGGTCCTGCTGAGCGACTGGAGTGCAGTGAAATATACTGTTCTCAGAAGAGAGACAATTCTTTTCACTTTGTTGGGTTTTCCATGTAGGAGGGCAATGATGATTATCAACCCAAGCATCAGATAATGGTATGTTTTCTTTAGGTAAAGATAAGCAGCTTTCTATGAGGCCAGAAGTTTCTTGTTTCTCATGGTTCTTCTGGCTCTCGGAAGTCACACATGAAGTAACAGGGATCTCATCCAAGGATAAATACTTATTTTCATTCAAACTTTTTAGGTCACCTGAAGACACAGACTTTGCTTCATCTGGTTTACAATCAGTCATACTGCTATTGGATATCAAGTTAAATATTCCAGAGAAAAAGCTTGGGGTACTAGTCCTGTGATGAGAGTCATCTTTTTTTAAATTTAATTCTTGTTGACTAGATAAGTTTTCAAGAGAAGAAAACCTGTTCAAGAAGCCAGAAAGGAGGCCTCCTTGGGTACTTTTCTTAGAAGCTTTATCTACAAGTTTGTTGTCACTCCTTTCATTAGCCAAGGTGGGTTGTGTAATGGTAGAAGTAAATGCTAATGAAGAGTTTGGTACTGTTAAAGATGTCATTTGTGTAACAGTCTTACTTTCTCCTAAAGAATCTGAGGATACATGTTCTTTGGGCACAACTCCAGGAATGGTTAAGGTATCTCTTTCACAGTTCTCTGCTGCTGAGTGGTCACTTGATTTTAATTCCTCTATACTCTGAAATTTCCAAAGATCATTATTAATATTTGGAGATGAATCCAACTTTACTTTATGAAGTGCAGCATCTTTAGGAATATTCACTTGATCACTCTTATTCAATGTCTTTATATCACCAAAATTCTCTACATTATTATGAATATTTGGAACTGAACTAGATTTTATTGAACTAAGTTTGGGATTGTCATGGCTGTTTCTTTTGATCTCTTCATCAGTGGTTACTGCTGAGCCATGAAAACTCTGGTCATTGACAGTTTTTTGACTGTCAGTGAAAGAAAATTTAAACAAAGGGAAAATGTTTCCTTTCTCTCTTAAATCCTGCTGCTTTTCAGAATGACTAAGAACTTTGAAAAATGGAATATGTAGTTTTCCACTAAAGGAAAAGGAATGTCCATCTTTCTTAAGGCCCCTTTCCCATCCATCTTCCTCCACCTGGTGAATTTTCATAGAGTCTGACAAAGTTTCTTTTGAACAGGTCTCAGGGGAAGTAAGCAAAAACTTGCTAAAGGATTTTCTGAGTGGCTCAAGGAAGTCATCACCAGTAGTTTTGTCCCCCTCTAATGGCTCTAAAGATGCCTCTTTATTTGGAGTTCTACTGCCAGCTACACAAGGATTTACTGGAGTATCTTTGGCACATGTATTTGGTTGATCTGGTAATAGAGGCATATCTGAACAGGGTTCTCTTTCCAACAGACTCTCAACATCGTCTTTCTTACTTGCAGAACTAGCTAAGTTTGAAGGTTTAATGGTTGCTTGGGAAGACAACAAATTCTCACTTAGAGGCATTTGGGAGCAGCCTGTAGTTTCTCCATCACCCTTATCTAAAGTGGCAATGCTACTGTCACTGCCAAGGGTATCTTCCCTTTGGTTTGACTCAGAAGCACACACAACAAAGCTTTCCTTTCTTGTTGGCTTGTCCTGGTCATCATCTTTTTTGGCTTCATCCTTTTCTGAAAAGATCTTTAATGGATTTAGCATGCTGAAAACTGACTTCATAACTGAACTCTGACTCTGTGGCACCGAGTCCTTTCCAACAGTTTCTGTTGAATGCTGAAGGCCTAAACTTCCAGTTTTGCTGTCCATGTGCTCATTTTCAGAGATTTTGTCATGTCTGCCAAAGTTTTTATTATCAACTGTTTGACCAGATAATGGAGATGGACATTGTAGAGAAAGATCCTTCTCTGGTACTGACTTGACTCTGGGCATAGATGCTGAATTAATCGTTTCTGTTTGATGAAGAGTTTCTGTTTTCTCTGGAACTACATAAACCAGCTTTTCCACAGAGGTTGTTAGATGCTTTGTGCCTGAACCCACCTTTTCTGTGAGTGAACTGAATAAAGAACCAACAGCACATTTCACTCCATTCAGCTCAGGGAAAGAGATGGCCTTGTCCTTGTCATTCTTAACAATGTTTAAAGATGGTATTTGATCCCCAGGCATTTTCTGTTCTGCATTGTTAACAGTACTATTGTGTTTAAGTATTTTTTTAGTTTTTGAAAGGGAACCAAATCTATTAATCTCCTCTTCCTTCTCTGCTAAATATTCTGACACTGATTCTACCAAACACTGAAGCTCATCCATTGTATCAATATAGTTGTCCTTGGGTTCTTCAGTAGAGGAAGGGGTCATTTCTTCCATAGGGAACACAGACAGATTTCCAAGTGTGTTTGTATCACAGTTTGTCCTTTGTGATGGAAATGCAGGATTTGCTCCATAATACTCTTCTGGAACACCTCCAATAGGATGGACATTGGATAGATGGCATGTTGGTAACAGTAAACCTTCCTGCTTATCAGAAACAGGGGAACCCAGAAGCTCATCAGAAGTGCTACTGGTAGAATCTTCAAGAACATCTAATGGAGTGAAATTAGTGACATGCTGGTTTAAGCCAGATGACTTTTCTAAGTTCTCAAAACCAGGAAGATCATAATCATCATTTTCTAAGTTAGTGGTCCACCTGCCACTTTTAACCACAAATCCATTTTTGTAGGGATGCAAAACTGGGTAATTTTGTTCCTTATTTTCAACATGGCAATGGTTATAACTTTCAGTGTTAGGATATGTACTTTTGAAGTTAGTCTTAGTTCCTGATCTATCATTATATTTTCTTCTCTCACTGTCTTCAAAATGACTGTATAAGGGTGTCTTTTTCCTTCTCCTATCTATTGTATCATATTTCTGAGGATATCTAGAGAAAGTAGATGTTTCAAACTTAAGGTCATAGTTAAAGGCAGTAGAGAAGTCTGTTTCTTGATTTTGAGATGGTATCTTTTTCCAATTCTTGTACTTTGATTGTACTTGCTGGCTATAATATTTATCAGGTTTTGAAAGAGTTCTTGCTTCTTTTACCTCTGCTTCCTTTAAATTTATGTTACTGTTTTCTAGAAGCTCTTGTGACATTTTCCCCTCTATCTCCTCATATATATCTTCTTGCTCTTCATAGTCAACATCAGAGAAAGACGTAATAATCCTAATTTTGTCATTTTGGGCCTGCAAGCCTTGTCTGATGTAAAGAGAGAAAATTGCAGGAAAAGTAAGGCAAAGAAAAAAGGATAAACAGGGAAAAGAAACAAATTATAAGATTTAATGCATATTCAATGAGAAAACTAAAACTAGTAAAACCGGCAATTTGATTAAAAACCATTCAGATTGAAAATATATGATAAAAATAATCCATATGTTCTTAAATCAATATTATAGCAATGCAGTCAAAAAGTTTTTTTCACATTAGTAAAAGAATAACTATAACAACTTTAAAATACTCCAGTTGCTACCATGAGCTATTTAGGATCCTTTTGTTTTCAAAAAAAGAAAGAAACAAACAAAATGAACATGTTCCACCAATATTTAGAACGTACTGGCAATGCCAAAGTTTAGAACTGTTACATATTCCATGAAAATATATCAAGGGATTTCAAGAAATCTAAATTTGTTGATGAACTGGAGTCTGAAAAGCTGCCAAGCTGTTGACTTGCTAAAAGTTGTATTTTAGGCAGCGTAGCCAAGAATATCTATTTTTCTTTTTAAAAGTAACATGTTTTTACTTTTAAAAAGAAAATAGTAAAAAAATAATAAAAATAATCCTTGACTACTATAAGTCAAACCTCTTACAGTACCAAGAAGAAAAAATTATTTAAAGCATCATAATTTATTGTTTGTGAAATCTAAAGGCTATATGCATTTAAGGATTGCAGGGAAATGAAAATCTTTCCCATTAGTGATTACAGAATCAGAAGCTACATGCCTAACTTAAGTCAATGAATACAGAAGACAGCCAACCATTCAATAGTTAGAGATTATTTCCCTTGTTCTGAGGTAGAGGTATAGAGAGGGTATACTAACTAGGAGCTTGTCACCTCAGTGTGTTTTTCTATAGACCTAACATCTAATAGTATTTTCTTAGGAAACAGAAACTATATCAAAGTGGCCACTTAGCCACTAAAAATCTTCAAAAGTGAGACTAATATTCTTTTAATCCTCTCAACACTAATAATAGCTAATAAAGTCCAACACTACTGTTGAACCTCAAATTATATATTTTTACACAATTAACATATATTTCCCATTATTCTGATTATTCTTATTATTTGGTGGAGTGGGAACATCCAATTTATATACATACATTTTAAAATATATATATATATTTTTAACACAGTTTCATTACTCTCAGATATCCTCAAAAATTCAAACTAAAAACTCTACCCTGGAAGAGCTTTTTTTTTTAATTAAAGTATACTTGATTTACAATGTCATGCCAATTTCTGATGTAGAGCAAAGTGACCTAGTCATACATATACATACATTCCCTTTCTTATATTATCTCTAGAACAAGTCTTTATAGTTCCAGCTTAAGTCAGTAGATAGATATGGCTGTAATAAGTGAAAATATTTATTTTTACACTTCTAATTTACTGCAAGGTACTACAAACAGGTCTGTTTCCTCAAAGATTTAAAATTCTTCCTAAAAAGCTGTAACTTAAGGTCTTAGACTATTTCTAAGAACTTAGTATTTAAGGTAATGGAAGTTTAAAAATCAAACAAGTGATATAATTTCTTCAAAACTTTTCAAGGAAAAAAATCATTTCAAAAATTTAAGTTAAAAATGTCTATAATACAAATTCACTTAAAAATCTTGTTTTCCTTTGCTGGAAATGATAAAATATTTAGTCTTTAATTTCATTACATACACTGACATAATAAAATCAAATTCATATGTGATCAATTAAAAAATTTTAGAAAAAAAATTGCAACTAAAAGTACATCACACACAAAAAAGTAAAAAAAATAAAAAAAATAAATAAAAGTACATCACAGGGAGTTCCCATTGTGGCTCAGCAGTAACAAACTCAACTAGTATCCATGAGGATGGGGGCTCGATCCCTGGCTCCTGCTCAGTGCGTTAAGAATCTGGCATTGCCATGAGCTATAGTGTAGGTCACAGGTGCAGCTCAGATCCTGAGTTGCTGTGGCTGTGGTGCAGGATGGCAGCTACAGCTCCAATTCGACTCCTAGCCTGGGAACTTTGATTTGCCTCAGGTGCAGCCCTAAAAAGACAACAACAACAACAAAAAATACATCACTAATGCTCCTCCTAGTGTTACTTATTACAGCAGTGATAATAGGGTAATGATTAGATAAACTATATATTCTTCTGGACAGATAGTCATAAGTTGATGTGCCATTATTATTACTGGCCTGCACATTGAATGCTTGCAAATACAGAGGGAAAAGAGAGCCAAAAGAATTTTCTTTTGTTATTATATTTTTTTCTTAATGACAATATAAACAACTAAAATCAAATGAATAAAATATGCAAATATTCAGTTAATAAACCAGCAAGAAGCAGGAACCAACTTTAGTAGGATTCCTTCCATGTTTCATTTGAGAATCAGATTATGAAGAGTAAGAATTCTATGTGATGGTTGATATATGAAAAAATTATACTGAAAATACTCTCAGAGATAGTAAACTGAGTCAGGATGTTGTCTAGCAGATAGGTGACCATCTGAGGTGCAGAGTAAACATTTACCAGTTTGGTAGGGTGGGCAAAAAAAAAAGAAATCACCTTACAGTATGGCAAATTTTAGCAAACAAAAGTATGAGCTAAACTGGAATGGTTTTTAAAAAGAACTAACCTCCAACCAGTGAAACAGTGATTAAGGCAAGGATCATCAATGGATGTTAAAATCAAGGGCTAAAAGGTTGTTGGAGGGAGTTCCCATGTGGCTAAGCGGAAACGAACCCAACTAGTATCCATGAGGACTCGGGTTCAATCCGTGGCCTCACTCAGTGAGTTAAGGATCCAGTATGGCTGTGAGCTGCCATGTAGGTCACAGAGTGGCTCAGGTCCTGTGTTGCTGTGGCTGTGGTGTAGGCCAGCAGCTGCAGCTCTAATTGATCCCTAGCCTGGGAACCTCCCCATGCCAAGGGTGCAGCACTTAAAAATAAATAAATAAATAAAGATTGTTGGAGAAATAGAATACTAACCCAATCTCAGGTATCATCCCAGAGATCCTTAATTACAAAGGAAAAAGGTACTTTACACTGAAAAAATCTGGTATATATACTAGCTTTCTTAACGAAGAGATTAATCTAAATGTCAATAATAATGAGACAAATTAAAATGTGACTGCTGATGCACTGTGAAGGAAACATGTATGTCATATATTTGCCAAAAACGTTTCGCCTGATTCTAAACGTGAAAAAACAATCAGACAAAACCAAATTAAGGAGCATTCTCAAAGCTTGCTTGGACTCTTCAAAAAATGTTAGTGACTTAAAAGACCAAAAAAAGTAAAGAGAATTTTGTTAGACTATAGGAGACTACAGAAACAGGAGAGTCACATATAATATACAATGATCCTTAATTGGATCCTGAATCAAAAAGGAAAAAATATAAACAAGCAACATTATTGGAACAACTAGAGAAATTTAAATATGGTCTATATATTAAATAATATCATTACATTATCAAATTTCTTTTTTTTTTTTTTTAGGGCTGCACCTGCAGCATATGGAACTTCCCAGGCTAGGGGTCAAATCAGAGGTGCACCTGCCAGCCTACACCACAGTCACAGCAATGCAGGATCCAAGCTGCATCTGTGACCTACGCCACAGCTCAAGATAATGCTGGATCCTTAACCCACTGAGAGGGGCTAGAGATGGAGCCCATGTCCTCAAGGATACTAGTCGGGTTTGTGACCACTGAGCCATGATGAGAAAATTTCTCGAGTGTGATCATATTAAAGTTATATAAAAATCCTTTTTCTTAGGAAATACAGTATCTGCAACTTGCTTTCAAATGGTTCAGGAAAAAAATGTGTGTATATATGAGAGAGAAAAATGTGTGTATATATATGAGAGAATAAGATAAAGTAAATGTGACAGAATGTTAACACAACTGGTGAATTTAGGCAACATGAATATGTATGTTCACTGTATTATTGCTCTAAATTTTAAGTCTGATTTTCTTTAAAGTTGAGAAAAGAGTAGGGAACATATATGTATGTATTTGCTTTTATACTCATAGATATATGGCAATAGTCTACAGAAGGATACATGAGAAACAAGGGTGATAAGAGAAGTAGGAGACAGAAGGGGATGAGGAAGAAGAGGACAACAGATGTGGGTGGGAGGTTCTTTACTGTATATTGTATTGTACCTTAACATGTTTTTACATGTAAACATTTTATACATAAATTTTAAAAAAGGTTTTTTTAAGTTCGAGCAAAGTACTAAATCTGTTATGGTGGGATCATATCGTTTTCTTAAGTTTTCAGGGAAATACTTAGATAGGAAGAATTACCCAAGCATTTAACATGTGTGATTTCCTTATTTTAATCTTGGGGAAAAGTGTATCAAAGTCACTGGGCAGGGCAGAGAGGTGAACAGGTTTTTTTCAGTCATCTACCCCAAGTGGGCCTAACCTCACTTGTCGATCATAAAGAGAACTCTTACTGATAGAAATGCATAGATGAGAACATAAGGAAGAGGGAAAAAAACTAAGAATCTACACAAAATAGCTGTAGATTGGTCCATCATACTGCTATACTTCCCCTATCACCTTAGGTCAAAGCATCCAAATCCTTAATGTCAGTTGCATCCTGGGACCTGAACACTAGGAAAAAGAAAGTGCTTTGTTCCCAATACCCACCTGAGGGCCCGCCGCTCTGGATAATCGAGGTCATAACTTTGTACAGAGTCATTACAAGAGTCCCGGGAACTGCCCTGAAGTAGCAGCTGCTGTGGCAATCGCACCGGCACGGGGAACTGGTGCACAGAAGCATTGGGCTGGAACGTCGTGTGGTAAGGTGGAGGGATGCTATTGCTGGTCTCACTGCGATAGTCACTATCTCTGTCATCAACGGCACTATCAGGATCTTCAAAAGCTGTGGAATAAGCACAATCAATCAAAGCACTCCAGCTTCATTTAGTTCTTCAGAATCTCTTTCTGCTTCTAACTTAGGTAGCCACAAGTCTAGACCCTGAGAATAAGAGCAAGCTGAGCTGCACATGAGCCCAGTGACTTCAAAGTCATGCAAAAACTGTCTCAATACCCATGAGTCTCTCTCTTTATCAAATGAGATAAGACATTTGGTTTAATTTTAGTGCTGATTCTGAGAGGAGTTCCAAGTCACATTTTCCCAATGCAGAATTCTCTGGAATTCATAACCCTAATGAAAATATGCTTTTAAATGTCTTAAATAGATTCTGGTACTCTACTATTATCAAAAGGGGGCAAAAAGGAAAGAAACAGTTTTTCCATCTCTTAAAAAAGGGAAATTTTTGTTCAAAGTTAATATGGTGTTTTTAGACTTTAAATACATGGTTGAGGGAGTTCCCCTTGTGGCTCAGTGTGTTAAGGACCCAATGTTGTCTCTGTGAGGATGAGGTTCAATCCCTGGACTCACTCAGTAGGTTAAGATCAGGTGTTGCTGTGGCCACAGCTGCAACTCTGATTTGACCCCTGGTCCAGGAACTTCCATATGCCTCAAGTGCAACCGAAAAACAGAAAAAATAAAATAAAATAAAATACATAGTTGAACAAAATAAGCAGGTCTACCATCAGAAGCTGGTCTGGGAAATCAGGAAGGTCAAAGCCAAGGCTTAGAAGTCAAGTTAAAAACTGAGATACAGGGAGCTCCCATCGTGGCTAGCAGAAATGAATCTGGCTAGTAACCATGAGGACGCAGGTTTGATCCCTGGCTTCGCTCAATGGGTTAAGGATTCGGCACTGCTGTAAGTTGTGGTGTCTGTCACAGAAACGGCTTCAATCTGGCTTTAGCTCTGACTGGACCCCTAGCCCGGAACTTCCATATGCCGCAGGTGCAGCCCTAAAAAGACAAAACAAAACAAAACAAAAACCTCAGATACAGCCAAGAATAGCAACACTCTTACTGTGTTGCTGCAACATTGGGTTTTTCTAATAATTTCTGTTAATCACCTATGCCCTAGGCTCAGAATTCCCATCCCAAGCCTGGGCTGAAGAAGAGGAAAACACGTGCATTGCCAATGAGGTTTTACTGACAATGCAGCCTAGGTTATTTAACAGCATTGACTACAGTTTCATAGAATTATTTCTGCTTTTCAGGCTAGCACCTGGTTGGCTACAATTTTTTTCTTAATGTTAGCTAAAATGACCATAGTTACAAATCCTGCTCCAAGCAAAAATGAAAATAAGTAACACTGTGCTTAGAAAGGGAGTTCAACCTAATAGTGCTTTGTAATTTATTTTATATAAAAGCCATTTCTGACACTATCCCTTTATGTGTATAATTAATAAGGTCCCATATGTTCTTTCCTGCCAAGTTTCCATTTGGCTCACAATAAGGAAAAGGAACATTCGCTATTCCAAAATGGAGATACTTTTAACAGACGATGGACTCCTCATATTAGTAATTAAAAAAAAAAATCCTTGTAGTAATATGGACATCAGAAGCCTCCTAATGACTGCAAAATTAGGCTTTTACAATTGTTCACGTAGGAGATAAAAACCTGTATCCATGCAATGGAAACAGAAAAGAGTTAATGAACTAGAAAAAAACAATTCAGGCTTCTACATTAGACAACTTGGTAGATATTCCCACTAAAAGAGACAGAGAACACAAACACGTGGGTTCCAGACAACACTTGGGGGTACAGATGGAATTAGGGGTAAGATGATTTCATGAGCTTTTACCATTTGAATTTAAGGTACATGTGAACATACGAAGAGGAGTTATGAGCGGAACCCCAGTGGGGAAAAAATCGAGACAAAGAGGCTAATCTTCAGATGGCCAAGAACAGTACCAGTCAAACAGGAGGGAATATATAGCATTTGGTTTACAAAGTACTCTGATCACATATTAGGAAAAAGAGACTTTGGAGGTACTGGTTTTCGACCTTCATGCATTTGCTATTCTGAAGACTAGAAAAGATCAAGAGTCAAAAATTAGTATGCCATTCAGACTTAATTCTGAACTCACAGAAGGAGTAAGTGTGAAGAAGTTGGTACTGGATTATTCATGCATACAGATAAGGAGGCAGAGGCAACAAAGGAGACAAAGCCAAAAGTCTACTTAAACTCAGGTGGGAGGATATGTATTAGCATATAACCCTGAGAACCAAGACTGAATCTCCAAAGCAGCACCAGTGATAGACAACTCTATCGAACATGAAGCCAGGAGAAGGTAGCTCAGTCATAATTAGGAGCCCAGGATCCAGAGTCAGAAACTATGTGTATAGACCCTTAGTTTCTCACTGCATCTGGCCTATTACTCCTTAATAATAATAATCTGGAGTTCCCATCGTGGCTCAGTGGTTAACGAATCCGGCTAGGGACCATGAGGTTGCAGGTTCGACCCCTGGCCTTGCTCAGTGGGTTAAGGATCCGGTGTTGCCGTGAGCTGTGGTGTAGGTTCCAGACGCGGCTCAGATCTGGCATTGCTGTGGCTGTGGTGTAGGTGAGTGGCTACAGCTCCAATTAGACCCCTAGCCTGGGAACCTCCATATGCCACAGGAGCGGCCCTAGAAAAGGCACAAAATAATAATAATAATTAATAATAATAATAGCCTGCTTAATTTTGCTAATCTAAGGGGAGGAATATTCCAAAACATCCCTAACGGCTGATATGTCTCTATACTGAAGGAATAAAGAGTAAATATTAAGAAACCAAGTGTCTGTGGAAACAAGAGGCCAGAAGTAGAATAAAAAGGAGTATGAAAAGTAGGAGGGGACAGGAGAAAGGAAATACAAGGAAGTGAGGTGAAACAAAGGACAGGAAGGAACAGAAAAAAAAAAGTTAGGTTAAGGGCATAAAGCCAACTTTTCTCCCCCTATGCCATACTCACTCTCCTTAAAAAGTAAGCCTCCTGGCACTGAGGTAGGAGGTAGATGGGCCCCTGGACTGAGAATAGTTGGGTCTTGTTAGGCTGAGTAAATTGCGACTTGCTTCTCTTTAACACTTCACAGAGAACGTTAATAGCAGAGTTGAGCTCTGCTGGAGTAGAAAGCTAAGATGACACATCACTCACTCACTAGGTCAAGGAGACCTCCTGGACTACACATGTGGGGAAAGACTCCCAGGAGTCAAAAAGGGAAGGGAACACCAGGCCCTAAGTTCTACTAAGAGTCCCATAAACCCTTGCTCTGGAATATATCTTGGCCTAAAGATGTGCACACACATCAGGGAGAGCGCTGGGTCCAGTCAGGTGTGAGAAAACAAGATAACTGGCCAAAGCAAAGCAAAGACCCAGAAGAAGTGTCCTATGTAAGTGATTTAAATCGCCTCTCTGGCAGGTTCCCCATTCAGGATGCCTGCACCCACACTCCTCTTTCAGGTGTGTAATACTGCTTTCCTTCTGTCTTAAATAAATACTTTCCTGTGTACTCTCCCACATGTTTTACTGTGTCTCTAACAAACTTTGCATCTGTTTTTACAGTCTTTGCCTCCTTGAGACATTCTTGCTTGCAAGCGGGAAAAACATCAGGGCAACTCTATTTTTAGCCTCTCACTGGTTTAATGGCTAGTATTCCTGGTTTTCACCCAGGCTGTCCAGGTTTAATTTCTGAGCAGGGAATTAAGATCTTGCTTCAGGCCATCACTCATGGCTCTCTTAGAGATCAGTACTACCCAGGCTGATTAGAAACTAAAAAGAGGAGTTCCTGTGTGGCTCAGCGGTAATAAACCCAGCTAATATTTATGAGGTCTTGGGTTTGATCCCTGGCCTCGCTCAGTGGGTTAAGAATCTGGTGTTGCAGTGAGCTGTGGTGTAGGTCACAGACGTGGCTCGGATCCCACATTGCTGTGGCTGTGGCATAGGCTGGCAGCGGCAGCTCTAATTTAACCTCTAGCCTGGAAACTTCCATATGCAGTGCATGCGGCCCTAAAAAAAAAAGCAATCAAAAAAGCTAAAAAGAGAAATTAAGGAAAAGACTTGAATGAAAAAATTATGATTTCAGTGTGGCAGGGACAGTCTCTTACTGGCTCTACACTCTACCCTACGGCACCATTTCATCTAGAACAGAAAACTTCTGGCTTCATTGAGAAAAAGAGATTGAATATAGGTTTGGTTACTGAGCTTAAAGGAGGACTTGTGAGCTAGTTTGAGGGCAAAAATTGAAAAGCCCCTTGAAATTAAAAGGCTGGAAAAATTTACTCCTTCAAATATTTATTGAGTGCCTAACAGTGTAAGGCTAAACAACACAAAAGACTCAAGAGTATAGAGTCAGTCTAATGAAAGAGAGAAAATATGGATAAAAATACAAGGAAGTAACCAAGATGAGAAGAGTAAAAACCAAATGCTATATGAGTTGAAAGTTAGATCACTCCCTATTAGGGTAGCCAGGAAATCATTGTGTCATTGTGGAGGATTATGACTCTGAAAGACTGGTGGGTTGTCAATAGTTGAAGAGTAGGGGGTAGGGGAAATACCTTCTAGAATCTGGATGAAAGCAATGGCATTTTAAGAAAAGTCCTAATGGTAGGAAAAGCTAGATATATTTTTACAAAACATTCTGGAGCTCATTTAGCATGTTCATAAAAGGACATGGGAGGGAATGACAAAAAATAAATATGAAAAAGTAGGCTGGGGAAAGTAACCTAATATGGAGCAAAGATGGGCCTTAAGCACAGAGTAGGCACTCAAACAAAACTGAATGAAACACTGAACAATAAGACTCTCTAGTATGTGGTGCTCCTGGATTAAGTCCCTGTCTTTAAATGCAGAGTACAGGGAGAACTTTTATCAGAGAAAGAAAAGAATTCAAGCCTTTTTTCTTTTCATGTCTTATTTTTTTCTGTTTGAAAACCTGAAATTATCTGAGCTCTTTTAGGCTGCCTATGGGTAGTTCCCCTGGTACAAGTACTCAGGATTCAAATCACAGAGAGTACAAACTCCCTGAGAAATTCTAGCGACAGGACAAAATTTGGCCCCTCTAAGCGATTAGATACCTAATCAATGGGACTCAATCAATCTCCTCCCCATTACCTGGGTAATGTCAGCCTAGGCCTGTGAGTCTTGCTGGAAAAAACTGGCTACTCACTCTCTAAGCTCAAGAACAAAGTTGGCCTCCAGCCTAGCTGGGTTGATTCAAGGAAAATCAGACCATCTTCACAGACTCTTGTTCACTTCATAAAACCAAGGGCTTCTCCTAGAATGAAGCGTCTTCTATTCACTGCACTCCTTGGCTAAAAGACCAAAGGAGAAGGTTTCCTCTCATACAGGGCTGATGGTACTACTTGTCTCTGGAGCTAAAAATCAGGAGATCCTGTCAGAATTACAACTGGGACTTTGATTTGAAATTCCTCCCTCTCCCCCACCCTTTAATTTGAAATCCATCCTCCCCCCACCACCGCCCCGGTCTTCAAGAAACTAGCCTGAAAGGATATAACATTCCACTTTAGGTAACTGTCTCAAGTTAAGTGAGAAGGGGCAAATGGAATTATATACGCTTATATGCATGAATATCCAGCTTCATGGTCAGAGGGAGAATGTTAAGGGTTAAGATCAGAAAAATTACAAGGTATTCAAATTCTTACGTACTCTGTTGCTCTCCCCAGCCCAAATAGGTCCAGTGACCTAAGAAAACCGCAAGTGGTAGCAAAGAAGAAGAGTGACAATTTTAGGACAAATTCAAAGGTCATTTCCCATCCCACCGATTATTATATACCTACCTTAGTTGAACCTACCCTACTTGTACCCCTTTTATTTTTCATAACATGTAGAGAGTATCTGCCTTATATGAAGCATAAGAGAAATCTTCAAAGTACTAGTGCTCTCTGCAATTCAGTATAGAGAATACCAAAAAGTACGGCTTCCTAACTGGTTTTTTTTGTTTATTTGTTTTTTGGGTTTTTTTTTTTTTTTTTTTTTTGTCTTTTCTAGGGCCACACCCACAGCATGTAGAGGTTCCCAGGTTAGGGGTCTAATCGGAGCTGTAGCCTCCAGCCTGGCCTACACCAGAGCCAGAGCAACTCGGGATCCGAGTTTCGTCTGTGACCTACACCACAGCTCACGGCAATGCTGGATCCTTAACCCAATGAGCAAGGCCAGGGATCAAACTCACAACCTCATGGTTCCTAGTCAGATTTGTTAACCACTGAGCCACGACGGGAACTCCTTCCTAACTCTTTTAAACCTCCTTCTGGCCTAGATCTCTCAGAAGGTCATCACTAAGGAGCTAATATACCCTTCCATATTCAGAATGAGAAAAAATTTGACCTGCTTCTAAGAAACCCTTCCTTATCTCTGTGTTCACCAAACCTGAGGCTGCTACAGTAAATCCATGAGAAGCTCAGACCTATTATGGAGGAAAAGAGATTGATTCCTTTATCTGAAAGCAATGGTGTCCAATTTTGCTGCTCTCTGTTGAAAGTTAAAGGGCCAAAGAATGGTATTAATTTCTAGTTTTTCAATATATAATAAAACACTGTAGCCTGCTGGGCACTCAGAAATAGCCACTTATTTTTCTGAATTTCCTATAAATTTTTAATAAATTCCATTAAAACACAGAAGCTTTGACAGAAAAGTGACAACATTTTCTACTCATTTTTCAAGAATTAAAAAATCAGTACTAATGAACTTTATTTTATTTACTTATTTGGTCTTTTTAGGGCTGCACCTGTGACATACAGAGGTTCCCAGTCTAGGGGTAGAATCAAAGCTGTAGCTGCTGGCCTACACCACACCCACACGATGCCATATCTGAGCCTTGTCTGTGACCTACACCCACAGCTCACAGCAACTACAGCTCACAGCAATGCCGGATCCTAATCCACTGAGCGAGGCCAGGGATCGAACCTGCGTCCTCATGGATGCTAGTCAGATTCGTTTCCACTGAGCCACAACGGGAACTCCAGAATTAATGAAATTTAAATGCTATCTCACACCCAAACTGAATTTGAGGCAACTAATGTGACAAAGAAATCAATAAAAATAGGCCTTTATCCCAAGAAAAAAGGAATCATTTCACTTCATGGTTAAGAACATGGACATTGAAAATAAAAGCTCAATTCTTCTGGCTCTGCCACGTACCAGCTATAATAAGATCTTGGAAAAAATTATTACAGATGTTTCCTCATCTGCAATATGAGAATAACAAGTGTCATTGGTTTCTGCAAAAATTTTTAAGAGAAAATGCACAGGTCCCTGGAACACAGTAAGCAACTGTCATTTCTTGTCGTTTTGTCATGTTACCAGGTTTTTGCTCCTTATAAATTCCTAACAAATAGGTAGTAGGAAGATCAGCACATTCCAACAGCCCTAATTTCTGCTGAGGGATCATCAATATCTGGGTTAGGAAGAGTTTCAAGGGTGCAGCTACCTCGAACATTTGCCATAATACTCAAAAGTCTCTAAGCATTGAATGGGGCCAACATAGGCTGGTTTCACTATCTGAGTTAACTCCTAATCCTAGGGAAATGGGATTAGCAATCAATCACAGGCTGTTCATACACTGAGAGCCAGTTTTCTTCCTATGTACTTACCTTTTTCCTACCACCTATGTCTCTTCTTCTCATGTTGGTTTAGTATGCAATTTAAAAAATTTTTAATAGTGTATTTAACTTTCTAACCATAGTTGGAGGTGGGGGATAATTCTCCCAGGCTTAGTGTAGTAATCATAGCAACTGCAAGAGGGTAATTACTTTGTTTCTTTTTAAAAGACAACTGAGTAGTTCCCATTGTGGTGCAGCTGCAAAATGAATCTGACTAGTAACCATGAGGTTGCAGGTTTGATCCCTGACCTCGCTCAGCGGGTTAAAGATCCGGCATTGTTGTGAGCTGGGCAGCTGTAGCTCTGATTTGACTCTTAGCCTGGGAACCTCCATATGCTGCACATGAGGCCCTAAAAAGCCAAAAAAAAAAAAGACAACTGAAAAATAATCATATAGAACTTTAGAATATGCCTATCAACTTAGATTGCTTCAGACATGTGACAATACTGCTTCTCACTGAAACTCTGGGCCCAAAGAAGCTTCTCTTTTCAGTATACAGCCTCATTCTTTTTTTGTTTGTTTGGTTTTTTTTTTTTGTTCTCACTTCAGCCTGGTACCATTATAAGATAAAAACCAACAGTTTAACTAAACAAGTTTCCTTCCCCACACCCCCAAAGCACGAAAACATCTCACCAGACAGTAGAATAATTACTGAAGAGTTAGGTTTTACAAGGCATGGAACCAAGAAAAGAGTGTTCTAGGAAAAGGAAATTATACATGCAAAGGCCCGTTCAGTGAACTGAAAACAGTTCTAGTATATCTGAATGAGAAGCTGCAGGGTTATGAAGAACTTGATTAAAGTGATTCTTAAGTAATGTTTAGAAGCTTAGTAATGTTAGGAATTTGGAATTATCTGGAGGGTAATACAGAGCTATACATCTTTTAAGCAAGGGAGAGACAGAATCATATTTGCCATTTTAGAAAGAGAATGGTGGTACAAAGTAGCCATTGGCTGATACTGTAGATAGACTGAAGACTGGTGTCAGAGACTGGTAAGGAGGCTATTGCACTGACTTGATGGCTTGAACTAGGGAAGTAGTAGAGGGACTGGAGGGAAGTAATAGAGGGAGTGGAGAGAAGTAGATACTTTCATGACATATGTTGGAGGTAAAGCCAAAAGGGTTTAATACATAACTGAATGTGACAAGTGAGGAAAATGCCTAAATAATACTGCCTAGGTTTTTAGTGGGAGCTACTGTGTGAATATGACATTATTCATCAAAAGAAATATGAGGAGTTCCCATCATGACACAGCGGAAACAAATCTGACTAGGAACCACGAGGTTGAGGATTCAATCCCTGGCCTCGCTCAGTGGGTTAAGGATCCTGTGTTTCTGTGGCTATGGTGTAGGTCAGCAGCTGTAGCTCTAATTCGACCTCTGGCCTGGGAACCTCCGTATGCTGCGGGTGAGGTCCTAAAAAGCAAAAAAATTAAAATAAAAAAATTAAAATAAAGTAAAAGAAATACAGAAGAGGAGAAGGTTAAAAGAAATGATGAATTCAGTGTTATATATATTTATTGGCTTTGTGGTATCTATGAGACATCTCAAATGAATATGTCCAGTAAGCAACTGCAAATATGAGAAAAGAGATATGGAGAAGACCTGGATGTTTTCAGAACACAAGTTTCCATGAGGACAGAGATTTTTCTGCTTTATTCCGTGCTATACCTTAGTGCCTAAACAGTGCACAAATAATGCATAAAGCATAAGCTCAAAAACATCTGTATATAAATAGATAAAAATTAAAATATAAGTAACTAAGAACAATGAGGTAGAGAGTATAGGATGAGAAAAAAATACTATGTATAGGGGAAGCAGGGAACCTATAGAACACACATTTAAAAACCAAAGAGGGAAAAAAAGACAGAGAAAACTGGCAATACAGTGTTGATGAGGCTGTGGAGCAACTAGAACTCTCATACGTGGTTGGCAAGAATGCAAAATGGTAGATAGACTACTACGGGAAATAATCTGGGCATTTCTTATGAAATTATACACAGACCACAGAACCCAGCAATCCCTCTCTTATATATTTACTCAAGAGAAATAAAAACATGTTCACACAAAATCCTATGCACAAATGTTTACAGTTGCTTAATACATAATCCCTAAAAACTGGAAACGTAAGTGTCCTTCAACTGATGAAAGATAAACAAACGGTGATATCCACATACTAGAACACTACTCAGGAATAAAAAGGAACAAGATAGTGACATACATAGATGAATCCTAAATGCACCATTATAAACAAAACAAGCCAGACTCAAAGCTACATAATATATAATTCCATTTTCTGGAAAAGGTAAAACTGTAGGGACAGAAAACAGATTAGTAGTTGTCATGGGCCAAGAAAGGGAGAGGTTGACTACAAGGGATTTAAGGAAATTTTGGGGGTTGATAAAATTGCTCTATATCTTGACTGTAGTTGTTGTTACATGGCTGTATGTGTTCACCAAAACTTACAGGGTCATACACTAGAGAATTTTTTTCCCCTTTCTCAGCTGCACTAGTGGCACATGGAAGTTCCAGGGCCAAGAATCAAATCAAAGCTGCAGCTGCGGTAATGCCAGATCCATACCACACTGCTCCAGGCTGGGGACTGAACCAGCAGCGCCACAGAGACAAGCTGGATCATTAGCCCACAGCACCACAGTGGGAACTCCAAAAGGAAAAATTTTACTGTATGTAAAATATACACTAATAAATATGGCTTAAAAAAAAAAAAAAAAAAGGAAGCTTCCACAAAGGAGCATGTGAAGAGGAAGTCAGAGGAGAAGAAAACCATGGCAGCGTGGTCCCTGAAGTCAGGAAAACAAGATTTCAAAGAAGGAGTGGGTGGTTAACAAGTGACAGTGCTACAGAGTAATCAAAATAAAACTGAGAAAGTCCTACTGAATTTAGAAACAAAAAAGTCACTATTAACTTTAATGACAAAAATTTTAATGAGTATAGGAGTTGTTGTCGTGGTTCAGCATCTATGAGCATGCACGTTCATTCCCTGGCCTTGCTCAGTGGGTTAAGGATCTGGCGTTGCCATGAGCTGTGGTGTAGGTTGCAGATGTGGCTTGATCCCACATTGCTATGGCTCTGGCACAGGCCACTGGCTACAGTTCGATTGGACCCCTAGCCTGGGAATCTCCATATGTTGTGGGTGCAGCCATAAAGAGACCAAAAAACAAAACAAAAAATAAAATAAAATAAAAAACAAAAAAGAGAAAGAAAAAAGAAAAAAAAAATTTTTTTTTGTCTTTTTGCCATTTCTTGGGCCGCTGCTGTGGCATATGGAGGTTCCTAGAGCCAGAGCCACAGCAACACAGGATCCGAGCCACGTCTGCAACCTACACCACAGGTCATGGCAATGCCAGATCCTCAACCAGGGATTGAATCCGCAACCTCATGGTTCCCAGTCGGATTCATTAACCACTGAGCCACAACGGGAACTCCAGAAAAAAGAAATTTTAATGAGTATGGACAGTTCAGAAGCAAATGGAAGCACACACAATGTAATAAGGAGACATCAAGAGATTGCATAATTCATACAGTAAAATATTGAATGTGAGCAAGATACTGCTTATCACACGATGTCTAAGAGGAAGCAGAGAAAAGACACTGGCCAAATGTGTTACAGAAAAACTCCAAGTACACTAAGAGCTTATCAGAAAACCAGCAACATTCTCAAATTAGGCATTCATACATATCAAATGAGTGTCAAGTTGACAGTTTTAATGAGCAGGCTAATGTTTCCCATCTCCCTAGAGCCTCAAACCTCTTCAAGCTCACAAACTTAACAAATGAATAATCAATTACCCCCCAGTTCAGTGGCACCTGATGCTAAGAGTAAGGAAGTCTAGAAAACTAGAGCCTCCACTGGCAATGACATTTTATTTAAAATATAATGAGCTTATATTTTAGCATACCAAGTGTATCCAATACAAAACCACAGAACCATGGACACTTCCAAACTACTCCTAAAATTCCTTTCTACTTTATCTCCCATGTCCAGTCCGTCAACAAGCTTAGTAATCAAGTCCATGAGGTCTCCTTCCTATGGTCCCTTCTTTATAGGTTTCACTCTCCTTATCAAAGAACTTATTGCCTTAAGGCTTCCCATACTCAGGAGATGGAGAGGAATGAGCCCAGTTTCCCTTATCTGTTTCCCAGATCCTGAAGCTGGAATGTCCTTCTCTTCTACTCCTTTTTGGTGTAATGGAAATGGTTTGAGTTTTGGAACCAGATAAACCTAGATTCAAAGCTATCACTTAGTAGCTGTGTAAGTTTAGCCTGGTTAACTTCTCTACACTGGTGTTCATCTCCTATAAAAAGTGTAGAGTAATACCACTTACCTCTCAGATTTGCATAAATACTGAAAATCACTTATATAGCATTTAACCACCATGTGCTAGACAAATGGTAATTACTCAACAAATGTGCCCTATCCTCGAAATAGTTGGTACCCATTCTTAAATTCCACTCAAACAATTCTCCTTAAACAATGTTCAACAACTCTATCATAGTCTCTATTAACAATCAAAACAAAAAGCATCTTATCTTTCTTTAAAAGTTAAACATACACCTCCCCATATGATCCAGCCATTTCATTCCTAGATATTTAACCAAGAGAAATGAAAACACATGATCATGCAAATGTTCATACTAATTATAACTGGAAACAATCCAAATGCCTATCTGTAGGTGAATGGATAAACAACATGTATATCCATACAATATAATACAACTCAATAAAAAGAAACAAATTACTGATACACTGAAGAATCTCAAATCTTTCTGCTGAGTGAAGGGAAGTACATGGAGTACATGCTATATATTTCCATTTATATAAAACTCTAGGAGTGGTTCAGCAGGTTAAAGGATCTGGCATTGTCACTACTGTGGCTCTGGTTACTGCTGTGGTGCAGGTTTGATCCATGGCCCAGGAACTTCAGCACGCCACAGGTACAGCCAAAAAATAAATAAATAAATAAAAATAAAACTTAAGGAAATTAAATTTAATCCACAGTGATAGAAAGCCTATTAGTGGTTACTCGGAGCCAGGGGTGGGGAGCAGGATGAACTGCAAAGAACAGAAAGAAATGTTTAAAGATCATGGAAATGTTCTGCATTTTGACTGTGGTGGCAGTTTCACTGGTACATACATCTGTCAAAACTAATCAAACTTTATACTTCAAATAGGTAAATCATTTTTTTTTTTTTTGGTCTTTTGTCTTTTTTTGATGTTGGGCCACACCCAAAGCATATGGAGGTTCCCAGGATAGGGGTTTAATCAGAGCTACAGCTACCAGCCTACACCACAGCCACAGCAATGCAGTATCCAAGCCACATTTTCGACCTATACCACAGCTCATGGCAATGCCGGATCCTTAACCCACTGAGTGAGGCCAGAGATCGAACCTGCAACCTCATGATTCCTAGTTGGATTCATTTCCAATGCACCACAAACTCCCAAATGTGTAAATCTTTTGTATATTATATCTCAACAAACTTGATTTTTTTTTTTTATTTTCCCACTGCACAGCAAGGGGATCGAGTTATCCTTACAAGTATATATATATATTTTTCCCCACCCTTTGTTCTGTTGCAACATGAGTATCTAGACATAGTTCTCAATGCTATTCAGCAGGATCTCCTTGTAAATCTATTCTAAGTTGTATCTGATAACCCCAAGCTCCCGATCCCTCCCACTCCCTCCCCCTCCCATCAGGCAGCCCAAGTCTATTTTCCAAGTCCATGATTTTCTTTTCTGTGGAGATGTTCATTTGTGCTGGATATTAGATTCCAGTTATAAGTGATATCATATGGTATTTGTCTTTGTCTTTCTGACTCATTTCACTCAGTATGAGAGTCTCTAGTTCCATCCATGTTGCTGCAAATGGCATTATGTCATCCTTTTTTATGGCTGAGTAGTATTCCATTGTATATATATATTCCACATCTCCCTAATCCAATCATCTGCTGATGGACATTTGGGTTGTTTCCATGTCCTGGCTATTGCGAATAGTGCTGCAATGAACATGCGGGTGCATGTGTCTCTTTTAAGTAGAGTTTTGTCTGGATATATGCCCAAGAGTGGGATTGCGGGGTCATATGGAAGTTCTATGCATAGATTTCTAAGGTATCTCCAAACTGTTCTTGTCTCCATAGTGGCTGTACCAGTTTACATTCCCACCAACAGTGCAGGAGGGTTCCCTTAACTCCACAACCCCTCCAGCACTTGTTATTTGTGGACTTATTAATGATGGCCATTCTGACTGGTGTGAGGTGGTATCTCATGGTAGTTTTGATTTGCTTTTCTCTTATAATCAACGATGCTGAGCATTTTTTCATGTGTTTGCTGGCCATCTGTATACCTTGGAGAACAGTCTATTCAGGTCTTTTGCCCATTTTTCCATTGATTGATTGGCTTTTTTGCTGTTGGGTTGTATAAGTTGCTTATATATTCTAGAGATTGAGCCCTTGTCCGTTGCATCATTTGAAACTATTTTCTCCCATTCTGTAAGTTGTCTTTTTGTTTTCTTTTTGGTTTCCTTTGCTGTGCAAAAGCTTGTCAGTTTGATTGGGTCCCATGGGTTTATTTTTGCTCTTATTTCTATTGCTTTGGGAGACTGCCCTGAGAAAATATTCATGATGTTGATGTCAGAGAGTGTTTTGCCTATGTTTTCTTCTAGGAGTTTGATGGTGTCCTGTCGTATATTTAAGTCTTTCAGCCATTTGGAGTTTATTTTTGTGCATGGTGTGAGGGTGTGTTCTAGTTTCATTGCTTTGCATGCAGCTGTCCAGGTTTCCCAGCAATGCTTGCTGAATAGACTTTCTTTTTCCCATTTTATGTTCTTGCCTCCCTTGTCAAAGATTAGTTGACCATAGGTGTCTGGGTTTATTTCTGGGTTCTCTATTCTGTTCCATTGGTCTGTCTATCTGTTTGGGTACCAGTACCACACTGTCTTGATGACTGCAGCTTTGTAGTATTGCCTGAAGTCTGGGAGAGTTATGCCTCCTGCTTGGTTTTTGTTTCTCAGGATTGCTTTGGCAATTCTGGGTCTTTTGCTGTTCCATATAAATTTTTGGATTGTTTGTTCTAGTTCTGTGAAAAATGTCATGGGTAATTTGATAGGGATTGCATTGAATCTGTAGATTGCTTTGGGTAGTATGGCCATTTTTACAATATTGATTTTTCCAATCCATGAACATGGAATATCTTTCCATTTCCAAACTTGATTTTTTAAAAAACACCCGTCTCAGAACTTGATTCATTTTATTGCTTGTCATTGTCCCAACCATCCCATACCTAGTCTAGGTTGTAAGTTCCTTGAGTGTAAGATCCAATCTTTTTTTTTTTTTTTTGCCATACCCACAGCAAATAGAAGTTCCCAGGCCAGGGACTGAACCCATGCCATAGCGACAACCCAAGCCACTGCAGTGACAACACCAGATCCTTAACCCACTATCTGCCTTTTCACTAAGCAACTTGGGGGCTCTTATGCCAAATGATCCTTGAATTACATTTTGAAAAAAAGAGCTACAGAATTTCCTATATGAAAAAAGCCAGTCCCTCAGACAGAAGCATAGTGCTCCTGTACTTGACGGAAGGAGGAGGCAGCCAGGTGAGCTACCCTATTGAGCTCAAAGACCAGGTCAGTGTGACCATACATGTTAAGTGAAAAAATTCTAGCACTTAAAAATGAATCATCTTTTCAGAAGGCAAAGCTTCCACACTTATCCCTGTTGATTAGGCTACGGCAACATACTCACAGTCGTCTTCTGCTTATTTCATCCTATTTCTAGTGGAAAATGTAAGAAATCAGAAAGCGTCACATTAAAAAATAAGGTCTATAATTATCCAAGTAAACATCCCAGACAATTATTACATCACCAATTAATAGTCCAGTGCTGGTCAATTTTTCCAAGAATGAAATGACAGGATAGTTGAGTCTCAGTCTTGAAGTGCACAGCCATCTGTCTGGAACAGCAATGACAGGACTCACCTATCAATTACTAAATTGTAGTAATTATCAGGTAGCAAAAGACGATAAACTCAAAGACGTGAAATTATTCCCTTCCCTTTTTTAAGACAGTTGATTAGATAAATACCATAGAACTTCTCTTTCCATGGAAAATAGTAAAGAACCTATAATTAAGAAAAGCACTTCAAACCTAACATAGGGAATAACAAAAGAAACTACTGACCAACCTTCCTCATCAATAGAGATACACAAATCTAAAATAAAATGTAAGCAAATCAAGCAGAGCATGCTATTAAAAGAATACTTTCAACATAATCAAGCAGGGTATATTACAGGAAGGCAAAATGATTTATTAATAGAAATTGATTAATGCATTCACTACTGTTGTAAGTCATAGGAAAATACCCATGAACAATTGGGTGAGTACTAGTAATGCCTAGTAAGGCATTATGAAATGTTCCACATCCACTCATTTTTTATATGAAAGCTCTACTGAGGTATAAAACACAGAAAAGTACACAAATGATAAGTATACTGCTCAAAGAGTGTGTGAACACACTCAAGTAACCAGCACACAGATCAAGAAATAGTATTACCAATACCCCAGCAGACCTCGTCCTACTCCTTTCCATCACTCAATTACTTTTGTTTTGTTTTGGGTGTTTTTGTTTGTTTGTCTTTTTTAGGGCTGGACCTGTGGCATACGGAAGTTCCCAAGGCTAGGAGTTGAATCGAACTGCAGCTGCCGGCCTACACCACAGCCATAGCAACACAGGATCTGCGGTGCGTCTGTGACCTACATCACAGCTCATAGCAACGCTGGATCCTTAACCCACTGACCGAGGCCAGGGATTGAACCCACATCCTCATGGATACTAGTAAGGTTCTTAACCCACTAAGCCACAACAGGAACTCCCTCAACTAGTTTTTGAACCATCTGTTTCCTTTGCCCATCACATTTTCCCCAGAGAGTCAACTGTTACATCCATCACTTCCTTCAAGACTTTACTCAAAAGACATATTCTCACTGTGGCTTGTACACTAAACAACTAATTTAAAATTATAATTCAATTTCAATTCTAGAATTCCCAATTGCTTTAAACCATCTCGTCTTTCATTGGTCCACTCTCTAGCACCCTGTGCAGCTTCCTTACTGATTATATTTATTGTCTACCTCCTCCCACTTAAGATTTTTGTCTGCTTTGCTTCCTAACATAGCCCAAGCACCTAGAACAGAACCTGAAGTATGTCCAAAAGTGTTTGTAGAAGACAAGGACTGAGGGATATAAGGAGAAGGGGGAGGGGAGGGCAAAAGGGCAGTATGGCTGAGTGCAAGAAAAAAGTATCAACAATAGGAATATAAATAGGTATAATCTTTCTAGCATATAATTTAGCAATATCTAAAAAAATTTTTTAAAGTACATAATCCTTAACCCCATAATTCTACTTCAACAGAAATGCATTAATTCAACTAATATATTTATAGAACAAAGGTACTAGGGATACACACATAAGCATTTTCCCTACTTATGAAATTTATGGCCTAGAGAAGAAAACAGATATTAATCAAATAATCACATATTCTGAGTAAGTATGTGAAGTATGATGAAGGAAAGGTAAATACATGTAAGTACATAAAAGAATATATAATGGGGATGGGATATGCATTTTCACACTTACAAAAAATATTTATATAAACAGCACTATATGTAGTTCACTATAGCTCTGTTTCAGTAGCAAAACTTGGGGAACAATCTAAATATCCACCAAGAGGGAAAGAGTTTGTTTTTTGCTTTTTGGTTTTTTTAAATGTTATGGCTGAACCCATAGCACATGGAAGTTCCCAGGCCATGGATTCAATCTGAGTCCCAGCTGCAATCTATGCCACAGGTGCAGCAATGCTGGATCCTTTAAGCCAAGGCTATGGGCTAGGGATTGAATCTGCCCTTTTGTAGTGACCCAAGCCACTGTAGTCAGATTCTTAACTCACTGTGCCACAGTGGGAACTCCGGGAAGAGTTTTAAATTATGATATATTTCAACTAAGTAATAAATCAAATTTAAATTTGATTAATCTTCTAGGCCCAACTACCAATTTACAGAAAACACAGAGGACAAATGAATACACCATGGGAATGTGTTAAGCCAAATTCAGGACATGGGAAACTCAAAGAAAATCATTTGGAGAAGAGACTTGTGGTTGCCTGATGGGAGGGGGAGGGAGTGGGAGAGATCGGGAGCTTGGGCTTATCAGACACAACCTAGAATAGATTTACAAGGAGATCCTGCTGAATAGCATTGAGAACTATGTCTAGATACTCATGTCGCAACAGAAGAAAGGGTGGGGGAAAAAACTGTAACTGCAATGTATACATCTAAGGATAACCTGACCCCCTTGCTGTACAGTGGGAAAATAAAAAAAAATTAAAAAAAAAAGAAAATCATATAGTCAACCAATGAGCTTAAATGCTTCAATTAGAAGCTGCAAGGAAAAAATTAAGAGATGAAGGAAGAACCCATAGATTAAAACGGAATTATAAGATATATAAAAAAGAGAAAATAGAAAAAAATAAATTCTAATGCTTATTTAGATGTACACTTGGGTGACAAATTATAAAGAAAATTGAGGAAGTCATTATCATAAAGTCCAGGTAGTAGCTATATTTAGGGAGAAGGAGATTGTGATTGGGAAGAGGCATGTGGAGGGCTTTCTGGGGTGACTGGCAAAGGTCTATTTTTGCCTTATGTTAACTCATTAAAACATTTATTTTATGAGGTTGTCTACATACATGTTATATTCTACAATTAGATTTCTTTTAATGCATCAAAAAAACTGTTCATATCACTGCAGCTACCTCCATCTGATTGCTTCATTCCCTACATAAAAGTCTTCAAAGGTTCCCTACCGTCTTAAAAATAAAATATATACAGCTTGCTATGGCATTCAAACCCTTCCTGACATGAGCACTCGCTGCCTCTCTGGCATCATCTCTGACATCTAACCCATTCTTGTCTCTGGCCCGCAAGCCACCCAGAATTTTCAACATACTTAAGTTATGCTTTTCCATCTTAGTGTCCTAGTACTATAAACCCTTTTCTCTTTTCTTTCTTTAACTGACTTTTACTCATCCTTCAAAATTCCCTTTATTTTGGAGGTTTGAGAGGACAGAAAAATGGACAGGGAGAACACAGGAGAATTTTAGGGCAGTGAAACTATTCTGTATGATATTATTAGAGTGAATATGTGCCTAACATGGTTCTTGGTACCAAGGAAGAGGGGTCCAGTAACTGTTTCTGTAATGAACAATTCTATCAATGATTAATATCTACAATAACTCTGTCAATCATGTTTTATCAATCAACATCATTTCTTACCACTTTGAATCAATAAAACCTGTAATGAGAAGCTGTAAGATGACTATGCTTTTATGCCTAAACTGCTCATATATATGACAAACACTTGTGCAGGTTAGGCACTTAAATGTTGTAATCAAAACTTTAATACATTAATGAGACATCTTTAACATGCATAATTGTGTAACACAGTAATTGAATACAAATAATAAGTTGATGTAATGACTGCAATTAGCCACATCAAATTCTTTCTGGAAAAAGGTAGGATAGAAATACATAAATGAGTCAGAAGACTACAATTAACATTATTTTTATCAGCCAAGCCATATTGTTACAGTTTCTCTCTTCTCTGTTAGTTTGTCAGCACCTATAATTAGCATCAGTATCAACTGCTTCCACTGATACCACATGTACAATGTACAACATCAACTCATCAGTATGAGTTACTGACAGAAGTCCTAGACCCATGGCAATGTCCTGCTACTAAAATAAGACTCCCTATACTCTAAAGAATCCATAACTAGTATACTTTTCCTGTCTGAGAGTCCTAGCCCTGGATTAGAGGTAGCAGAAGCTGTGGACTGATTCTTTACTCCCACTACCCAGGAAGGAAAATGTTCCCAACAGTAAGAGGTTTCTTGCCTAGAACTGAGGGAGTGGAGTGAGTTATGTTTTGAATTCTCCCTTCATACTTTTCTTTTTTATCCTTCCATGAATATCTTTCTCTTCAAGCAGTACATTCCAATTAGCGTCTTCAAAAGTCATCTCTAAATTCATCTCTTCTGGAAAGACTTTCTGAATAAACTACATGTTATTCTTCACCATTTGCTTCGTGGTCTGCCACCTAAACACTTCCCTCTCTATTTTCAAAGTATTAGTATTGAAAAAAAAAATCAACAGATGATTGGATTAGGAAGATGTGGTATATATACACAATGGAATACTACTCAACCATCAAAAAGAACAACATAATGCCATTTGCAGCAACATGGATGGAACTAGAGACTCTCCTACTGAGCAAAGTCAGTCAGAAAGCAAGAGGCAAAAACCATATGATATCACTGATATCTGGAATCTAATACACAGCACAAATGAAAAGAAAAGAAAATCATGGATTTGGAGAATAGACTTGTGGTTGCCTAGGGGGAGAGGGAGGGAATGGGATGTATTGGGAGCTTGGGGTTAATGGATGCAAACTATTGCTTTTGGAGTGAATCAGCAATGAGATCCTGCTGTGTAGCACTGAGAAGTATGTCTAGTCACTTATGATGGAGCATGATAATAGGAGAAAAAGAATGTATACATGTATGTGTGACTGGGTCACTATCCTGTACAGTAGGGAAAAAAATGTCTTGGGAAATAACAATAAAAAAGAAAGAAATAAAATGAACTGAAAGGAATTGCCCCAAATTAAAATATAAGCAGAAAGGTAAGCTGACAAATCAGAGAAAGAGAAGTGAACAGGAGACTAACAAAAAAGAAGGCACAGTTATCAAGAGCCAAAATAGGAAGTCAGGAAATAAGAGAAACAAGGTATTAGAGGAAGAAAAGACAGGCTAAGCAGGCAAGCAGGAAGAATATTCTGAGTGAATCATGTCACAGTATCTCTTGCCTGTGGCTGTTTTCACCATGCTCTCTGCAATAAGATTTGTAGGAAGGCTTGCTAGCTAAAGCCAAGGGAGGATAAAGTGCTCTCATATTCTGCTCCAGGGGTAAAAACAGTACAGCTTCATGAGGTTCTACTGTACAGCACAGGGAACTATATCCTAGGTCACTATGCTGCGCAGCGGAAATAGACACAACACTATAAATCAACTATAATAAAAGTAAAATAAATTTTGGAGTTCCCATCAGGGCACAGCAGAAATGAATCCGACTAGGAACCATGAGGTTGCAGGTTCAATCCCTGGCCTTGCTCAGTGGTTTAAGGATCTGGTGTTGCCGTGAGCTGTGGTGTAGGTTGCAGACGAGGCTCGGATCCCACGTTGCTGTGGCTCTGACGTAGACCAGTGGCTACGGCTCCGATTAGGCCCCTTAGCCTGGGAATCTCCATATGCCAAGGGAGCAGCCCTAGAAAAGACAAAAAGACCAAATAAGTAAATAAATAAAAATAAATAAAAAAGAAAGAAAAGGGAGTTCCCATTGTGCCTCAATGATAACGAACCCAACAAGTATCCATGAGGATATAGGTTTGATCCCTGGCCTCACTCAGTGGGTTAAGGATCTGGCGTTGCCATGAGCTGTGGTATAGGTCACTGACATGGCTCAGATCCTGCATTGCTGTGGCTGTGGTGTAGGTTGGCAGCTGCAGCTTCGATTAAATCCCTAGCCTGGGAGCTTTCCTATGCTGCACGTGTGACCCTAAAAAGAAGGAAGGACGGGAGGGAAGAAGGGGGATAATAGTACAGCTTCTAGAGAGGACAACTTTGTAAAGTCTTCCAAAATGTTAAACACATTGTTAAATGTACAATGCTTTGACCCAGTAATCTCCCTACTAGCTATTCATCCAATATGCATACATGTATGAAATTATATATGTAAAATGATATCAACTTCAACACTGTAACAGCATATACTGGAAGCAACTTAAATGTCTGTTATTAGCAATTACAATCCTAGGTATATATCCAAAAGAATCAAAAACAAGCATTCAAACCAGTATTTGTACACAATTGCTCACAGCAGCACTATTCGCAGCTGCCAAAAGTCAGAGGAAAAACAAATCTCCATTAACTATGGACTGATAAACCAAAGGTGGTATATCAATACAACAGAATATTCAGTCATTAAAAGAATAAAGAGTTGATATGTGCTACAATTTGGATGAACCTTGAAAATATGCTAATTGTAGAAGCCAGTCACAAAAGGTCATATACTATATGATTCCATTCCATTCCAATATGAAATATTCAGAATAGGTAAATCCAGGGAGATCTCGTTGTGGCTTAAAGGATTAAGAAGCCAACACAGTGTTTGTGAGGATGCAGGTCTAATCCCTGGCCTCACTCAGTGGGTTAAGGATCCAGTGTTGCTGCAAGCTGTGGTGTAGGTTGCAGATGCAGCTTGGATTCAGTGTTGCCGTGGTTGTGGTGTAGGCCTGCAGTTGCAGCTCTGATTCAGGCCCTAGCCCAGGAATTTGCGTATGCTGCAAGCACAGCCATAAAGAGAAATAAAACAAAACAGAATAGGTAAATCCACAGAGACAGAAAGTAGATTAGTGATTTCTCAGGGTTAAGAAAGAATGGGGAGTGAGTGCTTAATGGCTATGGGGTCCCCTTTAGAGGTGATGAAAAGGTTTTTGGAATTATATGGAGGGGATGACTCCACAGTGTTGAGAATGTACCAAATGTTGCTGAATTACACATTTTCAAATGGTTAGTTTTATGCAAGTGAATTTAATCTTGACTTCTAAAATGTCCATTAATAGGGACTGGATCCCTACATGGGTTAGTTTTATATATATATATATACACTCAAGTGGGAAAAAAGCAAGGCATGGAACACTATGCAAAGTATATTACCATTTGTCAGGGGGCAAGCATATGCATATGTATATGTTTGGGAATGAACAAACCCTTTCTTAAGAAAGCCACAATAAATAGCTACAGTGGTTGCCTCCGGGCAGAAACTGAATAGCTAAAGGATAGTGTAGTAAAGAAAAATTGTTCTTCATTACATGCAGTGTATCTTTTGACAAAAAAAATGAACCTTATGCATGTGTTTCCTTGAAAAAAATAATAAAGTGAGGGAAGAGGGGCAGGGAACAAATCTTAGGTTTGATGTAATCAAGAATCAGCTCTCTTAGAAACAACAGATTAATTAGGGTGCTTTAATGCAAAAACCAGAATAAGACACTCAGATAAATATGGTAAACAGCAGAAGGAAGATGGCAAAGAATGAGTATGAGCTGGATCTCTGCCTTTGGGGATCTGAGAAATGATAAGAAGGAAAGAGAAAACTGATGAAGTGAGTCTGCAGGATAGAGGTCAGCTGGCCATGCAATCTCATTTTCCTGTGGGGCATGTAGTCCTTGATAAATACATAAAAAGTCCTTGATAAATAAATGAAAGTAATCAGTGACATAAGTATTGCTCTTCTGCTCACAGAAATAGGTCTTCAGTTATGGTCACCAAAAGTTTAAGTGGCACAAGACTTTCAATCCTACTGCAGATTTAAAATGAGAGAGGTTAATATGTGACAAGAAGGACGCTAGACATCTGAAGCATAAGTAAGAAAAGGTTCCCAAGAGTGAATCTTCAAACTGGACCAACCCTGTTCATCTTCATTCTTTGAAGAAAACTGTGTACAGCAGAGGGACCAAGTTGCTTCTGTAGATTAGCAATCAGAGCTTTTACATCACTCTATTCCCTCCAAGACAATATGCTCAGCATATAATCTGGCATTTTAAAAAAATCCATTTCCCATACTTTTCATTTGTCCTACTACGAACAACCTTTCCTTTCAATCAAGACATCTCAATTAGTTCCTTAAATGTCTAAACTCTAAACTCTCTAATCTCTAAACTCATCTCCTCAGAAAGCCTTTTGGAACAAACTTTATGCCATTCTTTACGTCTGCTTATTCCTCTGCCTCCTCAGCACTTTTCTTTCTCTTTCCAGGACACTACTATGTACCTGCTGAAGGTTGTTATTTAAATAACATTTAAGTTGCTGCTTTTGTATATTTTTCCTCTTCTGATTTGAGTCTAGCTTATAAGCCACACTCCTGATTCTTTTTTGCATCCTCCTATTAATTCTTCCTTGGACCCCACAAATATGTAGCTGCTTATTAAGAACAAAAATACCCTGGAGTTTCCTTGTGTTGCAGCGGGTCAAGGATATGGGGTTGTTGCTGCATGGGCTTGGGTTGATCTCTGGCCAAGGAACTTCCATATGTCATGAGTGGGGCCAAAAACAAGCAAACAAAACAAACAAAAGTACTCCAAGAAGATATAGAAGACTTTGTAGAGAAAGAAACAAAAACATGTGCTGGATAAAACTTGTACTTAGGAGCTTTGGACTTCTTATCTACAATGCTTGTATGGAATCTTAAAGCTTCACAACAGAAATTAAGCAAAGTATGACAATTCTCTTACAGCTAAAGAGTATTGTCTGGCATCTGCTAAAAAGTCTTCATTTCTACGAAGGATAAACATGAGTACTCTAATGCTTATAAATTACAATATAGCTGACAAACTTTAGTTGTTGTCAACCTCACATCTCAGTTACCAGAATATAAGGCCAGCAATCTCAAATACGTAAGGATCCTAGAAATCTACAATATCTGGAGAAAGTAAATTCCCACCTCCCCACGCCAAAAAAGAGGATGCTATCTTCCAGCAAATGTTGCAAATTACCTTATTTTTCAATACTAATTGTTTTCCTTTTTTTCCAGAAAGGCCAAACTGTTCTTCCCCTAAAACCCAGGTGGGACGAGGTCACTCAGACACAAACAACCAGGCTTCATTTCCTGATACCTAACATGTAAGAGAAGGAAACTAACGGCTGTGGGGATTCCAAAAGAAACAGAAGACTATGTCCCTACTCCTGCAATACACCAGTCTTGTGGAGGAAAAAAAAAAAAATTCTATCACTCAGGGAGCAATGGAAAGTTTACGGAAAAATATGCAACACATTACTAAACTCTACTACAAGATGATGAGTAGTGGACTCACGGTAGCAGTTTCATTATCATGCTCTAAAACTTACATATTCTACATGTTCTCTTTCAAATATTCAAATAATGCATAATTAAAACTTTAACTTTTTTTTTTTAGGGACACAGGTAGGTGCAGCATATGGAAGTTCCCAGGTAGGGGTCAAATCGGAGCTACAGCCTGCTGGCCTCAGCCACAGCCACAGCAATGCCAGACCTGAGCTGCATCTGCGACCTATACCACAGCTCACGGCAATGCCAGGCCAGATCCTTGACCCACTGAATGAGGCCAGGGATCGAACCTGCATCCTCATGGATACTAGTCAGGTTCATTACCATTAATCCACAACGGGAACTCCCTATTTTTTAAAAATTAAAATGTTGTAAGAGTACAAACTGAACTCTGAAAAGTAGTTATAGGAGATTGGAGAAGGGGTAATACAGAGAAATTTTCAATTTCTGTATTATATATTTCTGAATCATTTGGTGATTTCTATAGTTGAAATGTGTTTCTGGTTTTGTTTGTTTGTTTGTTTAAAGTAAAAGTTAGTAGGATTTAGTATGTTAGAAAAGAGTTCTTCACAACACCATGCAAAGTGACCAGCAAGAATTCAAAATTAGGAGTTCCCGTTGTGGCTCAGCAGTCAATGAACCCGACTAGCATCCATGAGGACGCAGGTTTGATCCCTGGCCTTGCTCAGTGGGTTAAGGATCTGGCGTTGCCGTAAGCTGCTACGTCAGTTGCAGATGCGGCTCAGATCCTGTGTTGCTATTGCTGTGGCGTAGGCTGGCGGCTATAATTCTCAGGCTCCAATTTGATCTCTAGCCTGGGAACCTCCATATGCCATGGGTGCAGCCCTTAAAAAAAAAAAAAAAGTCAATTAGTGAGGAAAACCAACACATTCTATGAACATAAACTGCAGGAAGTTCTTAACTCAATAACAAATGTGTTAAAGTCATTTTAGGAGGGTGACTGAGGGCAGAGGAAACTTCCTTTGTATTCAAGATCAGGATTTAAGGGAAACAGATCCTTGCCCTGGAAAGCAATGTAGAAAATAAACCATCTATTTCCTATGTTTCAATAAATTCTTAAAACATAGAATCCAAACATGTCATTGATCAAGTAGTATTCAAATCTCAAGTATAGTTAGCTATGAACCTTTCACTGTAGTAAATGTTGCACTAAAACCAACTTAAAGGATGGAAAAAATAATCGAAAGGTATCTAGGAGTTCCCGTCATGACTCAGTGGTTAACAAATCCGACTAGGAACCATGAGGTTGTGGGTTTGATCCCTGGCCTCGCTCAGTGGGTTAAGGATCCGGCGTTACTGTGAGCTGTAGTGTAGGTTGCAGATGCCGCTCGGATCCCATGTTGCTGTGGCTCTGACGTAGACCAGTGGCTACAGCTCCAATTAGACCCCTAGCCTGGGAACCTCCATATGCCGCAGGTGCGGCCCCAAAAAAGACAAAAAAAAAAAAAAAAGATTATCTCCAACATAAACATGTATGTTTGGACAAGACTAAAACCTCTCAAATGGCTCTTAAGAAAATGTTAAAAATGATTGCAAGAAAGGGGTCCAAATGGCTAGGGTACAATAATGGGAGGGATACCTTTTACCGTACTCTAACATTTAAAACTTTTATACTATTATGCATATCATCTATTCAATAAATGAGTTAATTTTAAAACAAAAAGGCAGTAGCCAAATAAGATAAGCATGTGTTTCTTTCTAAATAGAAAAATAGATCCCATGAGATTTTTGCCATCAAGGGGTTGTACAGCGGAAAGAACATGGACCTTAAAATCAAACAAACAGACATTTTAGAGTTCCCATCGTGGCTCAGTGGTTAAAGATCCTGACTAGTATCCATGAGGAAATGGGATCAATTCCTGGCCTTGCTCAGTGGGTTAAGGGTATGGCGTTGCCATGACCTGTGGTGTAGGTCGCAGACATGGCTCAGATCTTGTGTTGCTGTGGCTGTGGTGTAGGCCGGCAGCTACAGCTCCAATTCAACCCCTAGCCTGGGAACCTCCATATGCTGCAAGTGCAGCCCTGAAAAGATAAAATTAAAAACAAACAAAAAACCCAGACATTTTAACCCCAGTTCACCCACTTCCTAGAAATAAGTGATGCAGAAAGGTAATAGACTCAGAGATCTGAAAAAAATATCTCTGTGCTGCTCTTTCCAATACTATGCCAAGTGGCCGCCAAAAATTCTTAACAAGGAAACCAATATATTCTGCAACTTACAATCATGGGTGACTTTAAAAAAATGAGACAGAATTTTAACCTAGACAGCAATAAACAGAAGCCTCAAAATCCATGATAGATATTAAAAGTCCCATTATAACAAAAAAATTTTGTGAAAGTTATAGAGCCTAGAACATTTATTTTATGAGGTAGCACTGCAATGGAAAGAACTAAAGGTCAGCTGGTGTAGGGACTAAATACCCATGTATAAGGCCTTGAACTTATGAAGAGCATAAGTATCATATTATGGCTTTGAAGAGCGGATGAATTTGTATTTAAATCCAGGATGACAGTGTACCAGAGTAGTCTAGGGTATAGGATTGAGTTCAATAATTTCTCAGGTCTCCCTGGATTATCTTACACACCTATACCCCATTTTCAGTGCCCAGCATGGTTTAAGAAAGCTACTCAGGCAGGACAACTGGCAGCCGAGTGAGCAGGAGGAACACACTGGGATCACTGTGTTGCCAGATGGCTCCCCGGGCACGTGGGGCCTGGTCCCTTTCCTCCTAGAGCACATTTCTTTGGCTGTGGCCATGCCCTTCAAAACGAAAAATGCTGACCGTGGACTGTGGATCTTCGATCGAGGATCCTGGCATATTTACTTTTTTTCTAATGCCAGCCAGGGCGTACACTTTCAGCACAGCGGAAAAGGAGTCTACAAAGGGATAGATAAGCGAATACAGTAATGCAATATACTTCCCTTTCTTTTTTTAAAGGGTAATATTTAAAATAATCATGTTGGGAGTTCCCTCTGTGGCACGACAGGATTGATTAATGGCCTATCTGCAGCATGAGAATGCAGGTTCAATTCCCTGCCTGGCATAGTGGGTTAAAAGGATCCAGCATTGCCACAGCCGTGACTCGGGTCTGATCCCTGGTTCAGGAACTCCATATGCCCCAAGTCTGGCCAATACATACTTACATACCTACCTAAATACATAATTAATGAATTCAAAAAGCAACATCATCATCACCAGGTTGGAGGGGGGCAAAATAAAATAATATACATTAAAAAAGAAAGCTGGCATTCCTGTTGTAGTGCAGCGGAAACTAATCCGCTTGCCTTGCTCAGTGGGTTAGGGATCCGGCGTTGCCCATGAGCTGTTGTGTAGATCGCAGATGCCGCTTGGATCCTGTGTTGCTGTGGCTGTGGTGTAGGCCAGCAGCTAGAGCTCTGATTCGAACCCTAGCCTGGGAACCTCCATATGCCTTGGGTGTGGCCCTAAAAAGCAAAAAAGAAAAAAGAAAGCTATCAGAAGTCCCAACAATATAATATTTAAAAAAAAAACCCACAGAGTTCCCATCATGGCTCAGTGGTTAACAAATCCGACTAGGAACCATGAGGGTGCGGGTTTGATCCCTGGCCTCGCTCAGCGGGTTGAGGATCCGGCGTTGCTGTGAGCTGTGGTGTAGGTTGCAGACGAAGCTCAAATCCTGCGTTGCTGTGGCTCTGGCGTAGGCTGGTGGCTACGGCTCCGATTAGACTCCTAGCCTGGGAATCTCCATATGCCGTGGGAGCGGTCCTAGAAAAGGCAAAAAGACAAAAAAAAAAAGAATACAGTCAAAATATCATAACAACTTTGTATAGTGACAGAAGGTAATTAGACTTATCGAGGTGATCATCTCAATGTATAAAAGTATCTAATCACTACGTTGTACACAAGAAACTAAGATTATTTATTAATTATAATTCAAAATATAAAATTAAAATTTTAACAATTAAAATAAAGTCTCAACACACTGTGCTAATGTCTTGAAGGAGCTGGCATTCCTGTTGTGGTGCAGCGGAAACTAATCCGCTTGCCTTGCTCAGTGGGTTAGGGATCCGGCGTTGCCAAATAGCAACATGACATTGCAAAAGGATAGAGAATAGGCTGGGTTCTATCCCTTCAAAAGTTATGGTGAGGGATTCTGGATCCCTTTTGTAAATATGGATTCACCTACTATATGCTCTTGAAAGGACGCTAATAGTAGTTGTGATTGTCACTAAGTTGACACTAAGTTCTCTAAGAGATAGATGCCTTGATAGGCAGGGCTTTTCAGCTTGATGGCTATTGTCATCTGGAGAGTAAGTAATATGCAAAACAAATTGCTGTAGAACAGACCCTATAGATCTGGTGCCAGCCACGCTTCCTTTTTATCTTGAGCTATGCAAGGTCATTAGGTCTGATGGTCAGAAGTGTCAGGTCCTGTCAAGTGAGTCACATGTGGTATAAAATGCAACAGTGATAGACAGTCCCATAGTTTGCTGTATATGGTCATGCCTTTACACAGTGAGTATTTGCTAATCACGTCCACTCCTTCCAGCATGGGATAAATCCAGAATGGAAGAAAAGCATTCCAGACCGGAAACAGATGGACAAAATTTCCTCTTCTACTAAAGCCCACCATCACCTGCCTAGGAGAACAAGTCCTGGTCCCCATCAAGAGGCAATCAGAATACCCCACAAGCATAAAGTTAATCTTATTTGTGGTAGGTAGTGAAATGAGATTAACAGCAGCACTGGCAGTACCTGCCCAGAGTTTGCGTATGGTTGGTTCTAGTGGAGGAAATACACCATCACCTCTAGGAACAGGCAGTAATCTAATCTTCCAGGTAAGGAATATCTGGTTACATATGTAAAATGGCCTATTTCTCTGCCTCTCCAAACAGGTAGAATACTAAAAATAAGTCACAGTATGACAGTGGACAGTTTTAGAGACCAACAGGATATTAGAGGAATATTTGAATGCAGTGCAGACTAGGGATACAGCATGTCAGACCTGATGGCTTAACAGTAGTGGGATGCACTAACACCTCATACTTCCTAAGGATCAACAGTATCAGCAGGATGGATCACCAGGAAACACAAGAAGAAGAAGCGGAAAGGAAGAAAGGGTAAGACATTTTATATAAACATGTCTTTTCTGGGTATGCTGGTAAAAGAAATCCTTGTGAAGTTAGTGATGTTCAAATAAGATTTCATAACTTGGTAACCAAGCAGTGTATTAGTGACAGTGCTTTTGAATGTTTGGTCACTGTTATTCATGCCTGTGACTCACACCCAACTGTTCTGAACTGATTCATTCTTTAAGAAAAATTTTAAACAATATGTTAAATTATGCCCTATCTTTCTAATTTAAAAGACTGATTCACACTCAGGAAATTTTGGTTTATGATCTGACATGTCACTATTTATAGGCAATATTTTAACAAAAGCAGTGAAACAACAAATCTTTCATAGACAATCAATGAGGTCTCTTTGAAACGTCAATGGTGGACTGCATCTCAATCAAAAATTCAAGCTTTGAGGTCATGTTACACATAAAAATAACAGATTCCAGAAGTTCTTTCAGCCATAGTAATTTATTAGGGGAGACCTTAGGGATGTCACCAATAGAGAAGAAAAAACTTTAAGAGATACTTAGAACTCTCAATCAAGGAATCACTAGTATTGCTGAAGTCAACTACTGCAACAACTAACCAACATTCAATTAAGTCTCAAAATCAAACTAAAAAAGTAAATCTACAATGACTTACTTATATATTGTCATACCTGGGATCATTTTTAATAAATATTTATTACTTTTTAAATTATAAAATAAATGCATTTGAAGAAAATTTAGAAAATATTTAAAAAGTACAAAGAAAAAAAAACTTACCCACAATTCTACCACTGAGAGCCACTATTAAAACTACTACCTGGGTTTTTTTTTTTTTCCTATGGTCATGAGTATATAATTTATTTTTTAGATAACTGGGATTGTACTGCTTCATCAGTTTAGGATCCTGCTTTTTAAAAACTTATTCACATAAAAATACTTAAAAATATTATTCCATTATAAGGAAATGTCACAATTACCCATTCATCCAGTAATTTTGTAATTTTTCTCCATTATAATTAAAGCCTATTTATAAATATTCCTTTGCATCTCAATAGGTTATCTTCCTTGAATACTTCCTAGAAGTGAAATTACTGAATCATAAAGGTTGTACTAATTTACACACCCTGGCAGAATATGTGAGTACTCATCTCATCAAATCCTTGCCAGATGCTGAATCACTTTTGATTTATTTCTCAACTGCAGCCAGTGATACTGTCACTGATAATACAGTGGGTGGGCAAAGCAGACGTATAAAAATTGAAAATAGCAGAAAGCTGTAGAACTTAGTAGTCATAAAATTATTCAGTGTGCCAACATGGTTCAGTGCTACACTCCTTGACAAGATATAGGTATAAATATTCTTATTGAACAATGAAGTTTAAATACCATCCCCCACTAAAAGGAGCCAAGACCAAAAAAAAAAAAAAAAAAAAAAGAGAGAGAGAGAGACAACATGAGACTGGAACATCTTGTATCAGGATAGGAAGGAAGTGGTTTAAAAAAATATATATGGAATTGAACTTCCCGATGTGGTGCAGTTGGTTAAGGATCTGACTGCAACAGTTCAGGTCACTGTGGAGGTGCGGGTTCGATTCCCAACAGGGCACAGTGGGTTAAAGGATCTGGTATTGTTGCAGTTTCAGCTCAGATTCGATCCTTGGCCTTGGAACTTCCATATGCATGGGTGTGGCAAAAAAAAGGAAAAAAAAAAATTCCAACTACAGAGGCCTGGGTTGCTGCAGAGGCACAGGTTAGACCTCTGGCCTAGTAGAAGAGGATAAGGATCTGGCATTGCCACAGCTGCAGAGTAAGTCACACTGGCTCAGACTCAATCCCTGGCCCAGGAACTTCCATATGCTGTGGCCATTTAAAAAAAAAAATGAGGAGGTCATGTCAGAAGGACACAGAATCTGATTTAAAGGTACTCTCACTGGCCAAGTTCAGGACAATTTGAGCATTGAAGAGAATGACAGAACTGGATTATAAAGCATTGAGTTAAAAAAAGAATTCATGGGAGTACCCTGGTGGCCAAATGGGTTAAGAATCACATTGTCACTGCTGTGGCTTAAGTAGTTGCTGTGGGCACTGGTTCAATCCCTGGCCTGGGAACTTCCACAAGCCATGGGCAAGAATTCATGAGTCCAGAGTGATAGACATTAAAAAGAATAGGACAGGAGGATAAGTTCTCCTCTTATTGACCTTACAGAAGATTGACAGCTACTCAGTGCAAAAAGGATGACAGAATTAGAAAATCATCATTTTGCAATAACCAATGTAATAATAAATTTAGGCAATGATTATAAAAGATTCTAAAATTAATGGATGAAAGGTTATGAGAAAATAGGTTATAAACACACAGTCTCAAAATATTACCCACCCACCCCCAACAGTTTACTTATTAATTACAAAGGGGGGGAATATCTTAGCAGTGGAGAGATCTGGATAACATCACCTGAACTAAAATTAACATCAGCATCACAAATAAAGGGATAAATTAACATCAGCTATATAGTAACCAGAATTAATTATGAAGAAACAATCAGACAAATCCAAATTTTAGGAAAATCTTAAAGATCATTTAACTGGATACTTGTCCGTTGTTGATGTGGGACTCAACAACCTCCTGGGAGAGCAGTTGTTGTTGAAGAGAGGTTACTCCTTCCATTCCCTATCTTCTGAGGAGGGGGGAAGATTAATGTTTCTCCTCTCTGAATCCAAGTAAGAAGTTCCAAGATTCACAAAGATTAGGGGTGCTCATAAGAATGGCGACCAGACAGGCTACAGTTCTACTTGGGTGGAAGAAATGCTGATCTGAACCCTGTACCTAAGTAGACCCAAAAGAGGACTGGGTAGAGGAAGCAGAGCTGGGAAACAGAGTAGAATGAAATTGTGCACACATCGTTTCTTTCTCAGAGCAAGAAAAGGTGAACACCACATGAGTAAAATAAATTCCGTGGAATGTGGTTGGGCCTGAGCTGTCTTGATATTCCCTCATTCAAAAAGCCTCTTTGTTTAAAAAAAAAAAAAAAAAAAAAGGGAGAGGGAGGAGGAAGGAGTTCCCATAGTGGCTCAGCAGTAACTATCCCAACTAATATCCACAAGGATACCAGTTTCATCCTTGGCACTGCTCAGTGGATTAAGTATCCAACTTTGCCATGAGCTGTGGTGTAGGTCCCAGATGTGGCTCGGATCCCGCATTGCTGTGGCAGTGCCATAGGCTGGCAGTTGCACTCTGATTCAAGCCCTAGCTGGTAACCTCTGTAAGCCCTGGGTGTGGCCCTAAAATAGATTTAAACAAAAAAAAAGCCTCTATGTGAAACCCTCCTACATTATTGATGGGAATTGTTAGTTGGTGCAGCCACCATGGAAAACAGTAAGGAGAGTTCCTCAAAAAATTGAGTTGTCGTATGATCCAGCAATCCAACTCCTGGGCATATATCCAGACAAAACTATAACTGAAAAAGATAATGCACCCGAATGTTCACTGCAGCACTACTTAAAATAGTCAAGACATGGAAACAATCTAAATGTCCATTGACAGAGGAATAAAGATGTGATATATGTACATCTAAACACAGACACACACACACAATGGAATGCTACTCAGCCATTAAAAAAGAGTGAAATGATGCCATTTGTAGCAACATGATAGAAATTATCATACTCAGTCAGAAAGAGAAAGACAAGTAATATATGATCTCACTTTTATGTGTAATTTAAAATATGACACAAATGAATTTATCTACAAAACAAAAACAGACTGACATAGAGAACAGATTTGGGGTTGCCAAGAGGGAGGGGAGCTAGGGAGGGATGGATTGACAGTATGGGGTCATCTATGCAAACTATTAGGTATACAATGGATAAACAAGGTTCTTCTATAGAGCACAGTGAACTATATTCAATATCCTGTAATAGGACACCATCAAACTCCTAGAAGAAAACATAGGCAAAACACTCTCTGACATCAACATCATGAATATTTTCTCAGGTCAGTCTCCCAAAGCAATAGAAATTAGAGCAAAAATAAACCCATGGGACCTCATCAAACTGAAAAGCTTTTGCACGGCAAAGGAAACCCAAAAGAAAGCAAAAAGACAACTTACAGAATGGGAGAAAACAGTTTCAAATGATGCAACTGACAAGGGCTTAATCTCTAGAGTATATAAGCAACTTATACAACTCAACAGCAAAAAAACCAATCAATCAATGGAAAAATGGGCAAAAAACCTGAATAGACATTTCTCCAAGGAAGATATACAGATGGCCAACAAACACATGAAAAAATGCTCAACATCGCTGATTATAAGAGAAATGCAAATCAAAACTACCATGAGATACCACCTCACACCAGTCAGAATGGCCATCATTAATAAATCCACAAATAACAAGTGCTGGAGGGGCTGTGGAGAAAAGGGAACCCTCCTGCACTGTTGGTGGGAATGTAAACTGGTACAGCCACTATGGAGAACAGTTTGGAGATACCTTAGAAATCTATACATAGAACTTCCATATGACCCCGCAATCCCACTCTTGGGCATCTATCCGGACAAAACTCTACTTAAAAGAGACACATGCACCCGCATGTTCATTGCAGCACTATTCACAATAGCCAGGACATGGAAACAATCCAAATGTCCATCGACAGAGGATTGGATTCGGAAGAGGTGGTATATATACACAATGGAATACTACTCAGCCATAAAAAAGGATGACATAATGCCATTTGCAGCAACATGGATGGAACTAGAGAATCTCATACTGAGTGAAATGAGCCAGAAAGACAAAGACAAATACCATATGATATCACTTATAACTGGAATCTAATATCCAGCACAAATGAACATCTCCTCAGAAGAGAAAATCATGGACTTGGAGAAGAGACTTGTGGTTGCCTGATGGGAGGGGGAGGGAGTGGGAGGGATCGGGAGCTTGGGCTTATCAGACACAACCTAGAATAGATTTACAAGGAGATCCCGCTGAATAGCATTGAGAACTATGTCTAGATACTCATGTTGCAACAGAAGAAATGGTGGGGGAAAAACTGTAATTGTAATGTATACATGTAAGGATAACCTGACCCCCTTGCTGTACAGTGGGAAAATAAAATAAAAAAAAATATATCCTGTAATAAACCATAAACAAAAAATATGAAATAGAATATGTATAAGTGAATCAGTTCACTGTACATGAGAAATTAACACAACATTGTAAATCAACTACACTTCAATAATTTTTTTTTCTTTTTATAGCCACAGGGGTTGAATTGGAGCCACAGCTGGGGCCTTTGCCTCCACCACCACCACCACCACCACCACCACAGCAACACTGGGTCCCAACCACATCTGCGTCCTACACCACAGCTTACAGCCACACCAGATTCATAGCCCACTGAGCAATGCCAGGGATCGAACCTACATTTTCATGAAGACAACATCAGGTCCTTAACCCATTAGGCCACAACGGGAACTTCAAAAAAAATTTATTTTTTATTTTTTTATTTTAGGGCCACACCTGCAGCATTTGGAAGTTCGTAGGGTAGAGGTCCAATCGGAGCTGCAGCTGCTGGCCCACACCACAGTCACAGCAACTCAGGATCTAAGCTGGTTCTGCAACCTACACCACAGCTCAGGGCATCACTGGATTGAACCTGAGACCAGGGATCAAACCCACATGGAGTCTAGTGAGATTCTTTTCCACTGTGCCACAACGGGAACTCCTCAAATAATTTCTTTTTAATGTTAACTTGCAACTCAAAAAAAAAAAAAAGGTTCCATGTGATAGAATAGCAGAAGCAGCAAGCTATATCTATTGTGAATAAAAGAGGTTGACCAGAGCAATCTCTCACATCCAGGAAGTGGACTCTGAAAGAGTGCCTGAGGTAACTTCTGGAGTCAAAAATTCACTCCCAATGAGAGAACAGGCATTCACCTACCCAACAGAGGACAAGAAGAATCAAGCATATAAACCAGATAGGCAACAGCAACCAAGAGAGAGGTTCAAGACCTCTCCTAGGAGGACTGATTTTGTTACTTTTCTTAGAAAACAAACATCTTCAAAACGTTAATGTAAGCCTTACCTGTCCCTAAAGACTGATCCAAATACTTAGTGTGAGAATAAGACACTGCAGTGAAGTGACTCCTTATGGCATAGATATGTCTTTGTGTAATGGCATTCGCTGAAATATCCCAGAACACCTCTAATCTTTGAATTTTAGTACACAGAAAACACTTCTGAGACTTCTCTTAATCCTGCTCAAGGGACTCCATGAAAGCCAGAGTTTCACTCTGCTACTTCTTGAGAGCCCAGGACTCATTCTGCTGCATGTGCAACTTATTGGAGAACAGGAATCTCAATGGGGGGGCCCATTGGGCTAGACAGAGCACCCAGCCATTTCCTCTTTGGGAAATGCTCACCAGTATTTTAACCCAGAAAGTAGATACAAGGTCCCAATGTGTCTACTCTGGTCACTTTCCTTCTAGCCTCTCAAGTCAAGGAAGGCTTCTCTTAGTCAGGAATAGGAAGATTAAGGTGAAGCTCTCCTTCTTCCCATAATATTTACTCAAAACATTTTCAACATTCCCCTTAAGTCCTAGGCTTTCAGTTACTAAAGCCAAGAAGACTATTTTGTCAACTCTCTGCCTTCCATATCTTTCCTTGAAGTAATGGGAACAAGACAACCTAGCTGTCTGAGCTGGTAATAATAGAGGGGATAAAAAACATGCAGACATAATATAATGATCATCCTATGACACATCTATACATATCACAGTTATCAAAGGAGACTAAAATATTCTAAGATAAAAGTGAATACAGAATATCATTACTGAATGGGGTTTTTTTTTGTTTGTTTGTCTTTTTGTTTTTTTGTTGTTGTTGTTTTTGTCTTTTTGCTATTTCTTGGGCCGCTCCAGTGGCATATGGAGGTTCCCACGCTAGGGGTCTAATCGGATCTGTAGCCACAAGCTTACACCAGAGCCACAGCAACACGAGATCCGAGCCGCATCTGCGACCTACACCACAGCTCATGGCAATGCCAGATCGTTAACCCACTAAGCAAGGGCAGGGACCCAACCAGCAACCTCATGGTTCCTAGTCAAATTTGTTAACCACTGCGCCACGAGGGGAACTCCCACATTACTGAATGTTAAATTCATCTAAAGAAAACACTGGCAAGAAGCATATACTTCACCCTAATACTTTTAAAGAATCCCATCATTTTTCTGGCCACAACTAGAACTAGGACTCAATTACTCCACCTCTCTTGTTAATAACCTTAACTATTAAAAGTAGTACACTGTTAAATATTTAGAAAACATAAGAAATGCAAAAGGTGGTTAAAAACTCATAATCCCACATATTAGAGATAATTTGGTTAATATTTCAGAGCTTCTCTTTCCAGATATCTTCCCTTTAATTGCACAGATATATTTACAATAAGTGTTTTAGTCTGCTCAGGCTGCCATAACACAATGCCCTAAAGTAGGTGGCTTAAACAACATACATTTATTTTCTCAGTCGCTGGTGGCCGAAAAGTCAAAGTTCAAGGTTCTAGAAGGGTTTTGTAAGAACTCTTTGCCAAACTTGCAAATGGCAGTCTTCTTGCTGTATCCTTACATGGCAGAGAGTACACTGGTGTCTCTTCTTCTTTTTAAAAGGGGACCAGCCTTATCAGATTAGGCCCCACCCTTATGACATCATTTAACCTTTTAACTACTCTTCACAGGCACTATCTTCAAATACAATCAAATTGGGAGTTGGGGCTTCAACATATGTATTTTAGGGAGATATAATTCAATCCATAGCATTCTACCCCCCCATTCATGTCCTTACTACATTCATTCCATCCCATCTGCCCCAGAATTCTTAACTCATTCTAGCATCAATTCTAAAGTCCAAAATCTCTTTTAAGTAGCAACTAAATTAGATATGAGTGAGAATCCTGTTAAGATTCATCCTGAGGCAAAATTCCTCTCTAGCTATGAACTTGTGAAACCAAACATGTGCTTCTAAAATACAATGGTGGGACAGGTGTAAGAAAGATATTCCCATTCCATAAGGGAGAATAGAAAAATGACAGATTCCAAGCAAGTCCAAAACCTAGCAAGGAAAATTCCATTAGATCTTAAGACTGGAGAGTAACTCTCTTTGGTTCAATAATTCACATTCCAGGTCCACTGGGGTGGCGGCATCACCCCTACAGCTCTACAGTGTGGCCCTGGCGCCACGGCTCTCTGTAGTGGCCACCCTCTGAAAAAAAAAGGAAAGTTCTTGGTCCCCTGGGCCTGTGCTGAGAGTGGCAGCCCTGATATTCTCTGAATCCAACTTCTGGGTCATTCCTCCATTTCCTCAAGAATAGCACATGTTTTCAGGAGTTGCTGTTGTGGCTCAACATGAATTCAACCAGTATGCGTGAGAACATGGCTTCAATCTCTGGCCTCACTTAGTAGGTTAAGGATCCAGCATTGCCATGAGCTGTGGTGTAGGCCACAGATGTGGCTTGGATCCTGTGTTGCTATGGCTGTGACACAGGCCGGCAGCTACAGCTCCAATTAGACCCCTAGCCTGGGAACTTCCATATGCCACAGTCCTAAAAAGAGGACAAAAAAAAAAAAAAAAAAAAAAAAGCATACATTTACTGTAAAGTAACTCTATGATGTGGTCTTGTAAAATCAAAAAAATCCAATAGTCTTCCTTCATTCCATTCGTCTTTGTCCCCTTTAGCTGAAACTGGCATTGTCTCTGCTGGTTTAATTCCATATCTATTCCTGGCTTCTCCTAATGGTTAAGTCCATGATTTGTGCCCGTGATCTCTTTAACATTCTCTTCAGAACAAGATCTTTCATTTTTCACAACATACAGGCTAAAAATTTCCTAATCTCCAAGTTCTGGTTCCTTTGTACTTAATGATTCCTTCTTCATTTCAACCCTCTCCCCTTGTATTTTATTATAAACAGGAAGGAAGACCCGAGCCACATCTTCAATACCTAATTTAGAAATCTCTGCTAAGTATCCAATTCAATCACTTACAAACTCTACCTTTCACAAAACTCTCCAACAATTCAGTCAAGTTCATTGCCACTTCATAATAAGGATCACCTTTCCTCCACCTTCCAATAAAGCACTCCTCATTGCCATCTGACACTTCTCTAGAAGAGCCTTTAACACCGATATTCTGCCAAGAGTCCCTTCACAACAACCTTGGCTTTTTCTAGTAAAATACCACGGTGGATTAAACAACAGAAATGTGTGTCTCACAGATTCAAAGGCTGGGGAGTCCAAGATCCAGGTGCTGGCGATTTGGTCTCTGATGAAAGTTCTTTTCCTGGCTTGCAGATGCCTTTTTGCTATGCTCTCACACAGAGAGCTTGGTTGTCTCTTCCTCTTCTTATAAGGCTATCAGCCCTACCAGACTAGGACCTCAGTCTTCTCTCATTTAACCTTTATCATATCCTCATAGGCCCTAGCTCCAAAAAGAGTCATACTGGAGGGCTAGGGCTTAAACATATGAATTTTAGGGGTATGCAATTTTGGGTGTACAGCGAAAAGTCTTAAATTATATATGTACATATGCATATACACACATATACAGAAATAAGAGTTGTATTCTCCTTTAGTTTCATGAAAATTTGCCAAATACATTATTCAAAGCACAATATTCAAATCTTACAACTATTATCATTTACTGTTTAACTATTAAGTCATTTTCAAATTTGCCATTTCAGTAATTTTGCAATGAATATCTTTATATACAAGATATTCTTTTTTTTCTTTTCTTTTTTTCTATCTTAGAAACTTTATTTTCCATCCACCCATTTCTATTTTAAGAGTCTATGGAAGAACTTAAGATCACTCAGTAGCTGTTCCTACGCATTCAGTGGCCTGAGCAGTGGGAGCTGCAGACCAGTGGTAGGCTGAGCACTCCAGTCTTCAGTAGGTAACTGATGGATGGGCACAGAAGGCACCTGCACGCCTCTGGACCAATCTGCCATCTCAGGTTGAGTAGCAATGAACTCAGGAGCTGGAGCAGTCCATTCACCCTGAAATTCCTCCTTGGTCACAGCCTTCTCAGCAGCTGCCTGCTCTTCCTTTTCAATCTCTTCAGGATCTCTGTAGAAGTAAAAATGAGGCATGACTTCCCACTGGTGTTCACGAGAGATGGTGCCAGGCATGCGCAGAACTTCCCGGGCAAGCATCCGCCAGATCAGACCACTGAGTGAGCTTCCTCGTTGTTTCATGGGATGGCTATGTCCGCATAATGCAGAGGAGAGTCTTTGTTACACAGAGCAATGGTAGGCAGGTTAACATAAGAGACTTCTGTGAGATGCTGGTGGTCAGCCCTGGGATCAGTCACCACCAGAATCTTGGCTCCCAGAAGGCTGCCTGGATCTGGTTAGTGAAGTTTCCAGGAGTGAAGCGGCCAGCAATAGGAGTGGCTCCCAGTGGCAGCAGCAAACTTCAGCACAGCTCGATGGCCAGTATTCCTGGAGGATATGACACTGACATCAGCTGGATCTTCAGTGGCAACAATGGCACGAGCCACCAACAGAAGTTCTCCCAGGTTCTCTTCAGATTATGATATAGATGCTATCCCTTTTCCTTCTTTACATAGACTGTGCCATTTGGAAGTCAAGGTTGGTGACACCTAGGTGGGTTCTTGCTGCAAGGAATTTGAGGACATCCTCCTCTTTCATTTGCAGGACATCAAGGGCTCCAGACATTGTCAAAGTTTCCCTTTAAGTCATGATGGGAATCAAGAACAACGCTGTATGGACCCCCATCTGGATAGCGCAGAAAATTGTCTACTTTTTTTTTTTTTTGTCTTTTTCTAGGACCACACCCGCAGCATATGGAGGTTCCCAGGCTAGGGGTCTAATTGGAGCTACAGCTGCCAGCCTACACCACAGCTACAGCAATGCCAGATCCAATCTGCGTTCACGGCAACACTGGAACCTTAATCCACTGAGCAAGGCCAGGGATCGAACCCACAACCTCATGGACTCTAGTCAGATTCGTTAACCACTGAGCCAAGACGGGAATTCCAGAAAGTTGTCTACTTCTTATTAAGTATACATTTCCAGAAATTCAAGTTCCAAATCAAAGGTTATGAACTTTTAAAGGCTCTAGGCACATATAGCTGAAAGCTTCCCAGAAACCTGTATTAATGGATACCACCATCTACACTAGACATTATAATTAAAATAAAGCATATTTAACTGGAAAAAAATCCAGTGTCATAAGTTATTAAAAAGTTAAGATTTTTAAAATTAGTAGTCAAAGAGAGTAAAGTGTCAGGAAAACCAAATAAAACATGTGATCTTTGATCAGCTGGTGCAGTGGTGGGGGAGGAATTCCCTTCATGGCTCAGTGGTTAACAAACCTGACGAGGATGTGGGTTCAATCCCTAGCCTCGCTCAATGGGTTAAGGATCCAGTATTGCTGTGAGCTGTGGTGTAGGTCACAGATGCAGCTCAGATCCCGCACTGGTGTAAGCCAGCAGCTGTAGCTCCAATTTGACCCCTAGCCTGGGAACTTCCATATGCCACGAGTGCAGCCCTAAAAAGCAAAAAAAAAAACAAAACTAAAAAACAAAAAACCTAGGGGAAAATTCAGGCTTTCTTAATATAGACCATACATTGTATAAATGTTAAGTTTCCTGATTTTAACAGTGGTTATTTTGGTTATGTACACTGTTCTCACTCTTAGGGAACACATGCTAATATGTCATAAGTCTGACTGTTACATTCAAATGATTCAGAAAATACATGTGTGGGAGTTCCTGTTAAGGCACAGTGGAAATGAATACGACTAGGAACCATGAAGTTTCGGGATTGATCCCTGGCCTCACTCAGTGGGTTAAGAATCCAGCATTGCTGTGAACTGTGGTATACGCCACAGATGTGTCTCAGATCCTGCGTTGCTGTGGTTGTGGCATAGGCTGGTGGCTATGGCTCCGATTTGACCCTTAGCCTGGGAACCTCCATATTCCTCAGGCAAGCCCTAAAAAGCTAATTAATTAATTAATTAATAAGAAAATACATGTGTGTATTTTTATGTATGTGTATACAGAGACAGAAAAGGAGGGGTAGAGAAATAGAGGAGCAACTGTGACAAAACGTTAATTAGTGAATCTAATAAAGGGTAAATGTGTGTTCACACTACTGTTCTTTCAACTATTCTATGAGTTTAAAATTTTTCAAAATAAAAATATATTAGGGGAGTAGTCAAAAGATATAAAAAAGATTTTCATATAAATGGTAAACACATGAAAAATATATGAGCATTAATAAACTTGCTGATTATATAGCCTTTTATTTCCTCCTGCCCTCCAGTCATTTGCTCTTTAATCACTTGAACTGCATTTCATCAAATGGGCCCAGGAAGGAATGGAAAGAGAAATCTCAATATTCCATTTCACTTCCCATTAGCAGTCCTGGAAAAAATTTAAAAGATTTAAAACATCAATTTTTTTTTTTAATTTTCAAAAAAAAGTGAAAATTATCTCATTACAATACATTTTAGAAATGACCTATATAGACTTTAATTCACAACTTGGTCTTCAATTTAGATTCTTCTGATCTCCTATTACCCTAAATGTATGCTAAATCCTAGTTCCTAGATGGCAAAAAATAAGTAATAAATCATATGAAAAATAGGTTTTCTTTAAATAAAGAAACAAGTTTGACCTCTGCCAGTGGTCTTACTTTTAACAGGAAAAGTAGCCAATAGAATAGAAGGCAACCAATGGATTTACAAAGCATGAAGGAGGTTTTCCTTTTCAGAAAAAATACGAAGGAAGGAGTATAACACAGTGGTTTGATACATGGGTTCCAGCACCAGATTGCCTATATCTGAATATTTACTTCCATACTTACTACTTGTATTGTCAAATAACAAAATCTCTTTATGCCTCATCTTAAAAATGAGAATGACAGTAAAATCTATGTCTAAGGGTTACTGTGGAAATTAAATAAGTTAGTACATTTTAGCTCTTAGAGAAGCATCTGGCTGGCATACTCTAAGACCTCAAAATATGTTAGCTGTTATGGTTCTTATCGTTAACTAGTATTATTACAGTAACTACTACCACTATCACCACCACCACCACTTTCAACCTGCAGCTGATAAGTTTAGCACTGATTCCAAAACACTATAGCAACACAAAAGAAACACAACATACGTAAATCCACCCCCGCAGGTTGAAAAAGTGAAAGAGAAGTGATTCCAAGTCAGTCCCTTGGTGTCTCTTCAAGCTGTTCTGAGAGAACCTGAGAAGATAACCAATATACAACGCACAGCTCATTTCAAGAAGGAATCTGTGTGGTCTAGAAAAGTTAATCTGGAGTTCCCGTCGTGGCGCAGTGGTTAACGAATCTGACTAGGAACCATGAGGTTTCGGGTTCGGTCCCTGCCCTTGCTCAGTGGGTTAACGATCCGGCGTTGCCGTGAGCTGTGGTGTAGGTTGCAGACGCGGCTCGGATCCTGCGTTGCTGTGGCTCTGGCATAGGCCGGTGGCTACAGCTCCGATTCAACCCCTAGGCTGGGAACCTCCATATGCCGCGGGAGCGGCCCAAGAAATAGCAACAACAACAAAAGACAAAAAAAAAAAAAAAAAAAAAAAAAAAATTTGGTGTCTTTATCAAAGAACTATACAAAGATTATACAATATGAGGCAACATGATATATATATGTACAGGGTACTATGGAAGCAAAGGAAAGACCTAAGCTAGACATGGCAGAATGAAGAAACAGTATAAAGATTTCCCAAAAGTGGTAACATTGAAACTGAGCCTTAGAGAATAATAACAGATATATAGGGACAGACTAGGAAAAGTTTTTCCTCCAAGGGTAAATCTGACAAATGGAGAAAAAAGAACACCACTGCCCTGCCTACAGTCACAAAAAAAAAAAAACACAACAAAACAAACAAACAAAAAAAAAAAAAACCCCATCTCTTCTTAAAGCTAAAGAGCAAATAGCCATTGGAGGTATCAGACTGAATAAGGTGTGTTTCTGGAGCTTCTTCTGTTTATACATATCACATCTCTACCCTCCTCAACTCAAAATAAGCCATATTTGGAGAACTGACAGAAAGCTGTGATTAAGGAGATTCAGAGACAAGTTTCTCACTTACAACACTGGGCGGCAGCAGTAGGCAATGGTTTCCTCTGGCTTTCTTCTTGGCTAGAATACTAGAAGCAGAAAGGAGAAAAAAAAAAAAAAAACATATATAATAAGAGGCCCAAGTAAAGAGGAAAAAAAAAAAAAAGGCATAAATACCTATAAAAAGGTTTCACATTTAATTGAAGTCAAATTTTTTATCAAACAGAAACAGATCATCCTGCTACTGATTTCCCTATGTGATCCTAACATACAAGGTCAGACTATCAGATATGGCATTGGCCCAATGTGACAAGACTAAAGCAGGATAGCAGAGAGGCTGTGCTGACCAAAGGCATCTGTGAACAACTCCAGCTCTGCCAGCAGCTGTAGAAGGCTTAGTCTTCGAAACCTTACAAAACTCAGATGACTTTTCCTATGGATAATGTATAGATTTCCCCATTTGGGTGATGAAACTGAAAACCTCTCTGAGACTGAGTTTTCTCATTAAAAAAAAATAATAATAAAGTTTCTTCCCTCACAAGGTCAGGTGGGCAGTAAAATAACTTAAGTATGTAATAACAACATCTGATATTTACTAAAGTTCCTTTCCCAATTATACTCCAACCTCCCCAACACAAACCACCACAAACCCCAACAAAATAACAGAGTACGGAAGCCATGAAAAGAAAGATGTATAAAAGTGAGCCTCGTTAAAGATGGGCAGGATTTGGAAGGTAAAACAAAAAGAAAAAAGTACAAACAAATTAACACAGATACATAGAGTCTGGAAAACAAAGTAGTTTGGTTCAGAACTCAGTGGAGGATTGGAAAAACACAGCATGGTCCAGCAACTTGCAAATATGAGAGCTTAACTTTTCATCCTGACTCTGCCATTTATTAATAATCTGTGAGATTCTAGGCAAGACAGAGTTTCTTTAACACTGAATGAGTCCTTCATTCAACTGATATTTCTTGAATGTCTATATCGTGCAAGGCCTTGTTCCAGGCACTGGGGGAAAAGCGTTTGTAAATCATGGTAAGGAGTTTAGATTTTATCCTAGTGTATCAAGAATCTATTTAAAGTTTTAAACACCAGGGGTTTATGACTTGATTACACTTTAAAAATCACTCTGAATGTTCTCTAAGAACTGTAAGGAACAAGAGGGAAAATAAAACTAATTATTACAATTATCCTGTTGAAAGGTGATGGTGGCTTATATATGTGAATTAAAGAAGGGCATTTCAAGTGGTTAGATACAAAATACAAAACACTTTTTGTATATAAATACACTTTTATATGTAAAATACAAACAATAAACTGCATTACATCAGCAGTAGACACCACTATTACTACTTCCATTAAGGGAGGGATTAGAAATCAAGCACAATTTAAACAATATAATAGTATTAATAAACCTGTCACTCATAAAAATGTTCAAAACTTTTTGGAGGTTAAGCAACCCACTCCAAAGAAACAAACAGACCTGGTTATTATAATAACCATTATAAATAATGATTGATTGTTATAGGCAATACACAGGTATAAGTGTGAGGAAATCATAAAACTTTAAGCATTAAGTTAGAAGAATTGAAACTTGATAGGTGAGAGTAAACATTTCCAGAAGACATATTTAATGAATCTTTTCCATGTCCAAAGCAGAAAGCTGAAGACCAACTAGAGCCTAATTGATAATATTGAGAAGAGAAAAAAATTTATAAAACAAAAAATAAAAAGAGTACAGGTAAGGAAAACTACAATGGAATCTCATTTATGAACACAGATGCAAAAATCTAAATAGATACCAAATCATATTACATTTATCCATCATAAATGTTTACTATCTCTATGTGAATATTAATGTAGATGTATGCCTATGTATGTATGTTGATAATCTATGTGTTCATATATCATGACCAAATGGACTTTAAACATAAGGATAGTTCAATATCTAAAAATCTATTCATATAATTCACCACAACAACCAGATTAAAGGAGAAAAACTATGTGATATCTGTAATAATGCAAGGAAGGTCTTGATAAAATCCTTTTACGTCAAAAAATTCTTAAAAACTAAGAAAACAGAATTTCCTTAATCTGATAAAGAATATCTATCAAGGCGTTCCCCTTGTGGGGCAGCAGAAACAAATCCGACTAGGAACCATGTGGTTGCAGGTTTGACCTCTAGCTTCGCTCAGTGGGTTAAGGATCCGGTGTTGCCGTAAGCTGTGGTGTAGTTTGCAGATCCAGCTCAGATCTGGCATTGCTGTGGCTCTGGCGTAGGCCAGAGGCTACAGTTCCGACTGGACTCCTAGCCTGGGAACCTCCAAATGCCACAGGTGCGACCCTAGAAAAGACAAAAAGACAAAAAGACCAAAAAAAATAAAATAAAATAAAAATAAATAATAAAATAAAAATAAAAATAAGACATAAGGATCGGAAAAAGATAAGAACTTACCACTTAAAGATACAAAAACTTAAACTTAAAAACCCAAAGGAATCTCTAAACGAATAGAATTAATAAGAGTTGGTGAATAAGATCAATACTAAAAAAACTGAGCATCAAGTTTATATGTACATATGTAGCAATGACCTATTAGAAAATGTAATTTTTAAACATATCATTCACGATGATTAGGAATAAACCTAACAAAACAAGTGTAAAATCTGCATGGAGGAAACAGGGTATCCCCCTATAGCACATCTTATCTTCTGAAACTTAACTATATTTAATATTTCCTGCTTATTCTGTCTCTTCCCATTTGATCCAAGAAGATAGGAATCTTTGTTTTAACTGCTGATGTATACTAAGCACCTAAAACAGTGGCTGATACATAGTGCTCAATAAGTTATTTGGTGAATAAATGATTGAATGAATGCTATCAACAATGAGAAATGAAAATTAAAATTATAATGCTCTAAATTCATTATATTAGCAAAAATTTAAAGTCTGATAATAGCAAGTATCAGCAAGGAGATGGAGAAACAGAAAAATTGGAATATAAATTGGTATAATTATTTTAGACAGCAATTTAGCAACCTCTAGAAAGGCTGAACAGCGCATATTCCACAACAAAGCAATGCTATTTCCAGGTATATATCCAGAGAATCTCCCACACATAAACACACAGAAACAGGCCCAAGAATGTTCACTGTAACACGCATTTATAACAGTGAAAACCTAATTCTCCATGAGTAAGAAAAGTAACAAATGGTGATAAATTTCGATTCTGTCAAGTGGTAGATTCCTAAACCAGTCTTGACTCAAGAGGCTGCTATGTATGGGAACTGTTGCACACCACAGGAAAAAAAGATATGACTCTGAGCTATGTTTTTAAAAGGATTTTACAACAAGTACAACCAAATTTTGATAATCACTGAATACTGGAGATGTGTACATGTTTCATTTTTACTCTTCCCTCTACTGTTATATTTGTATAAAATATTTTCATGACAAAAACAGAAAAAGCGAAGAACACAGAAGCCATCTTGAAGTTTCCATTAACCAAAGATGAGACTAGTACAAGAAGAGGAAAGACTGCATTGATTGAAACACTAATATCAAAATCTATAAATCTATAATGATATGCCACTTTAAAAAAGAAAACAACTCATCCATCACATTGAGACATTGCTTACATAACAGCTCATTATTTTGAAAACTGCTGAAGAGAATGTTTTCCTTGTAGATTCTACCTCAAGTGAACCAAATAGCTGGTGAGATAAAGTTCTGTCTTACAGAAAAATAGCTAATAAAAGTTAAAGCGATAATATAATTAGAAAATCAGGAGTTCCCGTCGTGGAGCAGTGGTTAACGAATCCGACTAGGAACCATGAGGTTGCGGGTTCGGTCCCTGCCCTTGCTCAGTGGCTTAAGGATCCGGCGTTGCCGTGAGCTGTGGTGTAGGTTGCAGACGCGGCTCAGATCCCGCGTGGCTGTGGCTGTGGCGTAGGCCGGTGGCTACAGCTCCGATTAGACCCCTAGCCTGGGAACCTCCATATGCCGAGGGAGCGGCCCAAGAAATAGCAACAACAACAACAACAACAACAAAAGACAAAAAAAAAAAAAAAAAGAAAATCATCATTGTGCAACCCTAATAAAATAATGATTCTTACTGCTAAAACCATTAGGTAAAAGGCTGATAGGATCACTTTAAAATGGATGAAATAAGCTGATACCAACTTGAAGCCACTGTTTAATTTTTTTTTTGTAATTTTGCCTTTTCTAAGGCCACTGCTGTGGCATATGGAGGTTCCCAAGCTAGGGGTCTAATCGGAGCTGGAGCCACTGGCCTATGCCACAGCCACAGCCACAGCCACAACCACAGCAACGTGGGATCCGACCTACACGACAGCTCATGGCAACACCAGATCCTTAACCCACTGAGCAAGGCCAGGGATTGAACCCGAAACTTCATGGTTCCTAGTCGGATTCGTTCACCACTGAGCCATGACGGGAACTCCTCCACTACTTAATTTTAAAATCACTAAAAGGGAAGTAAGACACCATTTGACTACCAAAAAAAAAAAAAAAAAAAAAAAGGTAGAAGAAGAATTTAAGAACTTCAATCTAAATCTCAATCTAATCTTCAAACTACTAGATACAATGTTCAGTTTTTAAAAAGTAAGAAAGAGAAATATGGTAAATAAAACCTTGGGGATAAAATCAACCAAATACAGAATATGCAGAATTCTACAAACAAATGAGGCAAGAGGAAATAGAATAAAAATGGTTCAAGAAACATAATAACCAAACATGTACAATTTGTTTGAATCCTGAATTGAATAAATCAACAGGGAAAAGATGTCTTTGAGACAACACAGGAAATCTGAACTCAGACTAGGTATTGGATGATAGTAAGAAATTATTAAGAGCTAACACCACTCCTCCTGAAACTATTTCAAAAAATTGCAGAGGAAGGGATACTCCCAAACTCATTCTATGAGGCCACCATCACCCTGATACCAAAACCAGACAAAGTCTCCACAAAAAAAGAAAACTATAGGCCAATTTCACTGATGAACATCGATGCAAAAAAAACAAAATACTAGCAAACCGCATCCAAAAATACATTAAAAGGATTGTACATCATGATCAAGTGGGATTTATCCCAGGGATGCAAGAATTCTTCAATATCCGCAAATCCATCAGTGTGATACACCACATTAACAAGCTGAAGAATAAAAACCATATGATCCTCTCAAATACATGCAGAAAAAGCCTTTGACAAAATCCAACACCATTTCTGATAAAAACCTTCACAAAGACGGCATAGCAGGAAGTTACCTCAATATAATAAAGGCCGTATATGACAAACCCACAGCTAATATCATTCTCAGTGATGAAAGCTGAAAGAATTCCCACTGAGATCAGCAACAAGACAAGAATGTCCGCTCTCACCACTATTATTCAACAGAGATTTCAAAGTCCTAGCCACAGCAATCAGAGAAGTAAAAGAAATAAAAGGAATCCAAATTGGGAAGGAAGAAGTACAACTATCACTATTTGCAGATGACATGATACTATACCTAGAGAATCCTAAAGACTCTATCAGAAAACTGTTAGAGCTCATCCATGAATTTGGCAAAGACTACATATACAAAATTAATACACAGAAATCAATGGCATTTCGGAGACATGATAAAGATGGCGGAATAGAAGGACTGGAACTCAACTTCTCTCCTAAAAACAACAAAATTCACAACTAAAGACTGAGGAATCTCCAACCAAATGGACTGGAAACCTTAAAAAAGATATCCTTCCAGAAGAAAAAGAGGGAGTTCCCGTCGTGGCGCAGTGGTTAACGAATCCCACTAGGAACCATGAGGTTTCGGGTTCGGTCCCTGCCCTTGCTCAGTGGGTTAACGATCCGGCGTTGCCGTGAGCTGTGGTGTAGGTTGCAGACGCGGCTCGGATCCCGTGTTGCTGTGGCTCTGGCGTAGGCCGGTGGCTACAGCTCCGATTGGACCCCTAGCGTGGGAACCTCCATATGCCGCGGGAGCGGCCCAAGAAATAGCAACAACAACAAAAAAGACAAAAAAAAAAAAAAAAAAAAAAAAAAAAAGAAGAAAAAGAGGAGGCCACATCAAGAGGTAGGAGGGGTGATTTCGTCATATAAACAACCCCATACCTCCTGGGTGGGAAGCTCCACAGACTGGCAACTAACTGGTTTTCAGAGACTCACCTACAGGAGTGAGAGTTCTGAGCCACACATCAAACCCTCATGTGCGGGCATCCAGCACTGGGAGAAAGAGCCCCTGGCACATCTGGCATTGAAGGCCAGTGGGGCTGGTGCACAGGAGTTCCATGGGACTGCGGGAAACGGAGACCCCATTCTTAAAAGGCGCACACAGACTTTCACATGCACTGGGTCCCAGGGCAAAGCAAAGTCTCCAAGGGAATCTGGGTCGAACCTGACCGCAGTACTTGGAGGACATCCTGGGAAAACAGGGGTGAATATGGCTTGTTGTGAGGGAATGACATTGAAGGCAAAGCTCTGGGGAATATTCAGCAGCTGTGCCTTTCTCTGGAGGTGGCCATTTTGGGAAAATCTGGCCCCACCCTCTGTCAGTCAGCACTGAGAAGCCCCAGGGCAAACAACAATCCAGGTGGGATCACAGCCCCATCCCTCAGGCACACAGCTGCCTCTAATCCCATCCAGAGACTAAGCCCCACCCACCAGAGGGATTAGAATCAGCTCCTCCTACCAGGGGGCAGGCGTCAGCCCCTCCCATCAGGAAGCCTACACCAAGCCCCCATCCTGACTTCAGCCACAAGGGGGGCAGACACCAGAAGTAAGAGAGGCTACAACCCTATTATCTGTAAAAAGGTCACCACACCAAAAACCTATAAAAATGAAAAGACCTGTTGTGGCACAGTGGTTAACAAATACGACTAGGAACCATGAGGTTGCGGGTTCGATCCCTGCCCTTGCTCAGTGGGTTAACGATCTGGCGTTGCCGTGAGCTGTGGTGTAGGTTGCAGACACAGCTCGGATCCAGTGTTGCTGTGGCCCTGGTGTAGGCCAGCAGCTTCAGCTCCGATTAGACCCCTAGCCTGGGAACTTCCATATGCCGCAGAAGCGGCCCAAGAAATGGCAAAAAAAAAAAAAAAAAAAAAAAAAAAAGGCAAAAAAAAAAGAAAAGACAGAGGACTATAACTCAGATGAAGGAGAAAGGAAAACCCCGCCCAAAAAACCAGCTAAGCCATGAGGAGATTCTCAGCCTCCAGGAAAAAGACTTTAGATTGTTGATGCTGAAGATGATGCAAGACACTGGAAATAAACTGGAGGCAAAGATGGGTAACTTATAAGAAACACTGACCAAAGAGACACAAGATATAAAACTTAAACAAGAAGAGATGCAAAATACAACAACTGAAATAAAAAATTCACTAGAAGCAGCAAACAGCAGAATATAGGAGGCAGAAGAATGAATAAGCAAGGTGGAGGACAGATTACTGGAAATTACGGATGTGGAACAGAAAAGAGAAAAAAGATTGAAAAGAAATGAAGAGTCTCAGAGAACTCTGGGACAAAGTGAAATGCAACAAGATCCGTATTATGGGGTACCAGAAGGAAAAGAGAGAGAGAAGGGGACAGAAAAAATATTCCAAGAGATAATAGCCGAAAACTTCCCTAAAATGGGAAAGGAACCACTCACTCAAATCCAGGAAGCACAATGAGTACCATATAAAATAAACCCAAGGAGGAATACCCTGAGACACATATTAATCAAACTGACCAAAATTAAAGACAAAGAGAAAATCTTGAAAGCAGCTAGGGAAAAGAAACAAGTAACATACAAGGGAACACCAATAAGGCTATCGGCAGATTTTTCAGCAGAAACTCTGCAGGCCAGAAGGGAGTGGCATGATATACTTAACGTGATGAAAAGAAAAAACTTCCAGCCAAGATTAATCTACCCAGCAAGGCTCTCATTCAGATTTGAAGGAGAAATCAAAACCTTCACAGATAAACAAAAGCTGAGAGAATTAAGCAACACTAAACCAGCCTTACAACAAATACTAAAGGAACTTCTCTAGGCAGAAAAGAAAAGACAGCAACAGGAAACAAAAATTCCACAAATGACAAGGCTCACCAGTAAAGGTATATATACAGTAAAGATACGAAATCAGGAGTTCCCTTCATGGCTCAGTGGTTAACGAATCCAACTAGGAACCATGAGGTTGCGGGTTCGGTCCCTGCCCTTGCTCAGTGGTTTAAGGATCCGGCGTTGCCGTGAGCCGTGGTGTAAGTTGCAGACGTGGCTTGGATCCCGCGTTGCTGTGGCTCTGGCATAGGCCAGTGGCTACAGCTCCGATTCGACCCTTGGCCTGGGAACCTCCATGTGCCGCGGGAGCAGCCCAAAGAAATAGCAAAAAGACAAAAAAAAAAGATACGAAATCATCCATGCACAATTATACCACCAAAATCAGGAATCATGAGAAGAGGTGGGTACAAATTCAGGACACTGGAGATGAACTTGCAATTAAGAGAACAACAACTTAAAACAATCTCAATACATACAGACTCTTATATCAAAACTTTAGAAAAACTGCAAACCAAAAATCTACAATTGATACACACACAAGGAATCTCTGGAGAAGAAATATATATCATAGTAAATAAGTACATAATCCACCATGAAGGGGGTCATTTGACATCATTCTTGGAATGCTGAAGTCTTCTTACATCTGATTCTGATTTCCTCTCCATCAAAGAATTTGTGATAATTATAATTAAATAATGCAACTGTACAATTAAATAATACAGTTCTACAATTGTATTATTAATAACCATTTCTCTCCATGGTACAATGTAAGGTCTATAATGTCCTGTTTATCACATCACCTAGAATGGTGTAATGACTATATTGAAGAATCAATAAGATGTAACAATTTGTGAGGACATATTTATATAGTTACACTGTTTTTTAACCAATTTATTCATCTTATATTTTACTTATTTTCAGAGGGTATATTATTTTTGTTATTCTTACCAGTTATTTTTTTATTATGCTATATAAAATATTTAATGGTATATAAGGCTTTCTTCTTCATAAATTTTAGTTGGATAATATACATAATTTTAATATAATGCTAGTTTTTAAAGAAAAATTGAATGTAATAGATAATACCAAATAGTAAAGATGAAAGCCATACAAAATGGGATAAAATATAGAATAGATTTCCTATTTGTCTCAGCATATTTTCCATTCCACTTCTCCTGAGGGTGTCACTTAATCTGTTTCTTAAGATCCATGATATAATAATCTGTATGAATGTAACTGTGTTTAAATATATTTTGTGTGTATTTTATTCTGTAAAAAAAATAAAATTTTAAAACAAACAAACAAACAAACAAACAAGACAGAGAGGTGGAAAACAGCCACACTTAAGGCCAGGTGAGGTAACTCAGAAAGAGATTGTATATATAAAATCTGGAATAGAGTGGTTTTATGATGAGTAAAAAAAAAGAAAGAAATCAATGGCATTTCTATACACTAACAATGAAAGAGCAGAAAGAGAAATTAGGGAAGCAATCCTGTTTACTATCACATCCAAAAAATAAAATACCTAGGAGTAAACCTACCTAAAGAAACAAAAGACCTATACCCTGAAAACTACAAGCCACTGATGAAAGAAATCAAAGATGACACAAATAGATGGAAAGACATACCATGCTCTTGGATTGGAAAAGTTAATATTATCAAATGGCTATACTATCTAAGGCAATCTACAGATTCAATGCAATCCCTATCAAATTACCAAGGACATTTTTCACAGAACTCCAACAAAACATTTTAAAGTTTGTTTGGAAGCACAAAAGACCCAGAATAGCCAAAGACATCCTGAAAAAGAAAAATGGAGCTGGAGGAATCAGGCTCCCAGACTTCAGACTATACTACAAAGCAATAGTCGTCAAAACCGCATGGTACTGGCACAAAGACAGAAATATAGATCAGTGGAACAGGATAGACAGCCCAGAATTAAACCCACGCACCTACAGCCACCTCATCTATGACAAAGGAGGCAAGAATATACAATGGAGAAAGGACAGCCTCTTCAATAAGTGGGGCTTGGAAAACTGGACAGCCACATGGAAAACAATGAAAGTAGAACATTTCCTAGCACCATACACAAAAACAAACTCAAAATGGATTAAACACCTAAACATAAAACCAGATACTATAAAACTCTTAGTGAAAAGCATAGGCCAAACACTCTCTGACATAAGCGACAGCAACATCTTCTCAGATCCACCTATCAGAGTATTGACAATAAAAAGAAAAATAAACAAATGGGATATAATCAAACTTCAAAGTTTCTGCCCAGCAAAGGAAACCCTAAACAACACAAAAAGACAACCCACAGAATGGGAGAAAATCTTTGCAAGTGAATTGACTGACAAGGGATTAATCTCCAAAATTTATAAACAACTTCTGCAGCTCCATACCAAAAAAACAAACACCCCCACCCAAAAGTGGGCAGAAGATCTAAACAGACAGTTCTCCAAAGAAGACATACAGATGGCCAAAAAACACATGAAAAGATGTTCAACGTCACTCATTATTAGAGAAATGCAAATCAAAACCACTCTGAGGTACCACCTTACACCAGCCAGAAAGGCCATCATCCAAAAGTCTACAAACAATAAGTGCTGGAGAGGGTGTGGAGAAAAAGGAACCCTAGTACACTGTTGGTGGGATTGTAAATTGGTGCAACCACTGTGGAAAGCAGTATGGAGATTCCTCAGAAAACTAAACATAGAACTACCATTTGATCCAGCAATCCCACTCCTGGGCATCTATCCAGAGAAAACTACGACTTGCAAAGACACATGTACTCCAATGTTCACTGCAGCACTCTTTTCAATAGCCAAGACATGGAAACAACCTAAATGTCCATCTACAGAGGAGTGGATCAAGAAGATGTGGTACATATACACGATGGATTATTACTCAGCCATTAAAAGGAACGAAATACCAGCATTTTTAGCAACATGGATGGACCTAGAAACTATCATGCTAAGTGAAGTCAGCCATACAATGAGACACCAACATCACATGCTTTCACTGACATGTGGAATCTGAAAAAAGGACAGACTGAACTTCTTTGCAGAACAGATGCTGACTCATGGACATTGAAAAACTTATGGTCTCTGGAGGAGACAATTTGGGGGGTGGGGGATGTGCTTGGGTTGTGGGATGCAAATCCTGTGAAATTGGATTGTGATGATCATTATATAACTATAGATGTGATAAATTCATCAAGCAATAAAAAAATAAAAATAAAAAATAAAATTAAACAGTGGAATGGAACATAAAAAATAAAAATAAAAAATAAAACAGTGGAATGGAACATAAAAAAATAAATTATTATTGAATCAATGTGTTAAAGGTATTGTGGGGTTTTTTTAATTTTTAATTTTTTTCCCATTTTCTTTTCTAAAATTTCTATTGAAATATAGTTTATTTACAATGTTGTGTGTCGGGTTTTTTTTAAGGCCTTATCTGTTAAAGATGTATTCTGCTCTATTTATGTATTCGTGGCTGAGACACGATTTAATGTAAAATGGTACAGCCACTTTGTAAAACAATCTGGATGTTTCTAAAACCGTTAAAAGTAGTTACCATCTTCTCCAGCAATTTCATTCTCAGGTATATATCCAAGAGCATTGAAAATGTATGTCCCAAAGAAAACTTGTATAGGAATGTTCATGGCAGCATTATTCATAAAAGCCAACAGGTGGAAACAACCCAAATGCTCATCAACTGACAAATGCAGAACTAAAATGTAGTATATAACCATACAGTGGAATATTATTTGGCAATAAAAGAGAACAGTACCGATAAATGCCACAACACAACAGAAACTTTGAAAACGTTAAGTGAAAGAACATAGGCACAAAGGTCCATATATTACAGAATTAATTTATGTGAATGTCTAGAATAAGCAAATGTATGCAGACGGAAAGTAGATTAGTGGTTACCCAGGACTGAGGGTGAGAGGATTAATGTGTAATAGTAGCTAACAGCATAGGGTTTCTTTATGAGATAATGAAAATGCTCTAAAATTAATTGTGATGAATTAATTTTACAACTGTGAATATACTAAAAACCACTAACCTATACAGTTTAGATGTGTGAACTAAATGGTTTATGGATAATATTTCAATAAAACTGTTTTTTAAAAAAACAGGGACATACAGGAAGGGATGAAAGAAGTTAACCCAGTGAGCTACAGAGCTAGAATAGAAACAGAAAGCAAAAATCTCAGATGGAGAGAACTATGTCTAGTCGCTTATGATGGAGCATGATAATGTGAGAAAAAAGAATGTATACATGTATGTGTAACTGGGTCACATGCTGTACAGGAGGAATGAATGAATGAATGAATGAATGAATAAATAAAGATTTAAAAAAAAACTCAGGAGTTAAGAACCACAGACCAAGAACCCTCATGTTTATAACTTGTAAAATTCTGCAATTTTGTATAAGTTATATTTGGGTTTTTTATTGTCTTAATCCGTTCATCTGAGTTTATACAAAGTTAAGCCTGTAAAATCCAAAGTACAACCATCTCTTCACTAACAAAACAAAGAAGATAAACATTCGGAAGACAACGATAGAGTGGATTTTGGCATTTACCAAGGACAGAAGACAGACTGGAGGTTTGAACAAAGAAAATCTGGAGTGTGGCTTCGGCCCAAGAGGAGTTATGTAGCTTCAATAATACAAAGCCTACTAAGGATTCAGAAGAGCTAAGGGAAAATCCTTAAAGGAGTAGTTTGTATGTGTCCCAAATTCCACTTTTTTAACTCATTGTGGGTTGAACTGTATCCCCTCCAAAAGACATGTTGAACTCCTAATCCACGGTACCCATGAATGTCACCTTATTTAGAAATAGAGTCTCAGAGTTCCCGTCATGGCTCTCAAGTTAGTGAGCCTGACTGGAATCCATGAGGACAATGGTTTGATCCCTGGCCTCGCTTAGTGGGTTGGGGATCCGGGGGATCTGGTCTTGCCGTGGGCTGTGGTGTGGGTAACAGATGAGGCTCCGATCCTGCATTGCTGTGGCAGTGGCGTAGGCCAGCAACTACAGCTCCAATTTGGCCCGTAGCCTGGGAAACTCCATATGCCGTCAGTACAGCCCTAAAAAGAAAAAAGAAGAAAAGAAAATAAAAAGAAAAAAAGAAAAGAAATAGAGTCTCTGCAGAATTACCATCGTGGCTCAGCGGGTAATGAACCCAACTAGTATCCATGAGGATGTGGGTGGCAGGGTGGGGGGAGATGGGATAAAGATGGAGGAGTAGAAGGACTGGAGTTCACCTTCTCTCATAAAAGCAACAAAATTACAACCAACTGCTGAACTACATTCAACCAAATAGACTGCAAACTATCAAAAAAGATATCCTACTCCAGAAGACAAAGAGGAGGCCACATCAAGATGGTAGGAGGGGCGATTTCACTGTATAAGCAACCCCATACATGCCAGGTGGACAACCCACAGACTGGAAAGTAACTGCATCATAGAGACTCACCTACAAGAGTGATAGTTCTGAGCCCCACGTCAGGCCTCCACGCCTGGGGATCTGGCATTGGCAGAAGGAGCCCCCAGGGCATTTGGCATTGAAGGCCAGTGGGGCTTGTGTGCAGGAGCTCTACGGGACTGGGGGAAGCAGAGACCCCATTCTTGAAAGGTACACACAGGCCTTCATGTACACTGGGTCCCAGGGCAAAGCAGAGACTCCATAGGAATCTGGGTTGGACCTGACTGCAGTTCTTGGAGGATCTCCTGGGAAAACAGGGGGAGACTGTGGCTTGTTGTGGGGGAAGGACACTGGAGGCAAAGGTCTCCAACATGTGCTCCTCTAAAGGTGGCCATTTTGGAAATATCTAGCCCCATTACATCCCTGGCCTTGCTCAGCGGGTTAAGGATCCCAGCATTGCTGTGAGCTATGGTATAGGTCACAGATGCAGCTCGGATCCTGCGTTGCTGTGGCTGTGGCATAGACCTCAGCTGTAGCTCCGATTCGAAGCCCAGTCTGGGAACTTTCATATGCTGCAGATGCGGACCTAAAAAGTAGAAAAAAGAAAAGAAAGAAAGAAAGAAGGAAAAGAAAATGAAAGAAAGAAAGAAAGAAAGAAAGAAAGAAAGAAAGAAAGAAAGAAAGAAAGAAAGAAAGAAAGAAAGAAAGAAAAAGAAAGAAATTGATTCTCTGCAGATGCGATTGAGTTAATCCAATAACTGATGTGCTTACAAAATCAATGACGTTTGAACACAGACACAAAAAAAGGGACAATGTATTGTTAGGACAGACAGACACACTCACAAGGAGGCATGTAATAATGGAGAGAGATAATGAAATAATGTGTCTATAAGCCAAGGAAGAGCAAAGACTGCTGGGAACCACCACAAGATAGAAAAGAGGCATGGGACATTTTCTTCATCAGAGCCTCCAGAAGGAAGTGATCCTGCCAATACCTGATGTCAAAATTCTAGCCATCAGAACAGTGGGAACTGTCATTGTAAACCACCCAGAATGTGTTGCTTTGTTATGGCAGCCCTGGGAAACTAAGACACTCATCCAATCACTGCATTGTGGCTTCCAGCACTAACCTGCGAATTCTGATCATTAATTGCCAAATCCAATAGCTCCATCTCATTACTCATCTTCTCTGCTCTTGGTAACATTTGATACTGTCAAGAATTTATGCCTTAAAACTCTTTTTTTTCTTTTCTCCTACTCTCTCTTTCAGGCAGCTCTTTCTCAGTCTCCTTTGTTTCTCAGGATTCTATCTTTGATGTTTCCCAAGATTTTGTTCCTGTTCTTCAATACTCTTTCTACATTACCTGAGTAGTGAGTGCTTTGATTCCTATGACTTCAATTGCTATAAATATTGATGAATCCAAACTCTATGCCTATAGGTCCCCACTTCATCCAACCCTGAGCTTCAGATTCTCTCAGGAGGTTGTTTATCAGACATTTCCACTGAAATTATCCCCTGGTACTCCAAATTCTACCTTATTATCAGACAAATTTTTGAATAGTCCAACTGTACTGAAGTAAAAAAAAAAAAAAATTATCTTTTCCCTCCATCACCACCAACAAAAACATTCTCCAATCCCGAAGGCCCAGATTGAGTTGATTGTGTTCTCTTCTGTGCACCAGACTCATCTCTGGAAATAAGTTAGGAGAGCAGGACCAAGCAATGCAATAGTCTAAACATTCCCAAAAAGAGCACACAAGTAAGGATACATATCCAAAAATCTGGGAACAAGCAGGAAAAACAGCCTTCTGCTATTCTGTGCAACAAGAGGACAGATTGATTCCCTAGCATAAGTTCATTCCGTAGAGTTTAGACCCAACTCAGTGGCAAATTAGCCACTCCTGGGGTGCAAGGAGAGGAACAGGAAAGGCATACAGATCCTTCTAATACAGGCAATCTTCTAGCTGCCTTTTTTTTTTTCTTTTCCTTTTTTAGGGCCACACCTGTGGCATAGGAGAGTTCCCAGGCTAAGGGTCGAATTGGAGCCACAGCTGAGGCCTATGCCACAGCCACAGCAACATCTGTGACATACAACAGAGCATGTGGCAATACTGGATCCTTAACCCACTGAGCAAGGCCAGGAATTGACCCCTTATCCTCACAGATACTACTGTCAGGTTCTTAACCCACTGAGCCACAACAGGCACTCCATGCCTTTTTTCTTTAATACAGTTTAAATGCTTGCATTCTTCAACATGCTCCTGGATCATCAGTCCCTTGACAAACCATAAAATGTCCTATAAAGAGACTTTCCCCATCTCTTTATATTGGAAAAAACAAAAACAAAAACAATTCCTACCTCAGTGTCAGCTTCCAAGGCATTGATCTGCTCCAATTTGTAGGTCCAATATCTGGCTTCCTCCTCTGGGATATCTACGACAAAAAGAAGAAACCACATTACTAGGTTAATAATTTAATCATGAGTTGATAATACTTAAAGAAATCAAATGATATAAGTTAGAAGGGTAGGGGTGGTGGACAAATTTCACTGGCTTGGTTCTTGCCATGAACATTATCTTGAATCTTCACAAAAATCAAAATAATATACTATTATTCCTCTGTATCAGAAGACTTAATATTGTTAAAATGTCAATACTACCCCAAATGCTCTACAGATTCAATCAGTTGCTGTTAAAATCCCAATGATTTTTTTTTTTTTTGCAGAAATACAAAACCCACCCTAAAATTCATATGGAATCCTAATAGACCCCGAATAGCCAAAACAGTCTTGAAAATGAAGAACAAAGCTGGAGGACTCATACTTTCTTATTTCAAAACCTACTACAAAGCTACAGTAAATCAAAATTAAAACTTATGTTACTGACATAAAGATAGACAAGTAGACCAATAAAACAGAATAGAGAGCTCAGAAATAAACCCTCACATATATGGTTAAATGATTCTTTTCAAGGGTACCAAGAAAATTCAAGGGGGGAAAGAGTCCTTCCAAGAAATGGTGCTGGGATAACTGGATATCCACATGCAAAAAAGAAAGTGGACCCTAACCTAATACGATACAGAAAAATTAACTCAAAATGGATCAAAACCTAAATTTAAGACCAAAAACTAGAAAACTCTTAGAAAAAAACCATAGGATCAAAACTGTCCAACACTGGATTTAGAAATGATTTTTTGGCTAGGACACCAAAACCACAGGCAACAACAACAAAAAAAACCAGAAAAATTAGACATTGTCAAAATTTTTTAAATGTTCTACATCAAAATACAATATCAACAGAACAAAAAGGTAACCTACAGAATAGGAAAAAATATTTGCAGGCATATATATGATAAGGAATTAATCCCCAGAATATAAAGAGAACTCCTAAAACTCAACAATAACAAAAACCCAATTCAAAAATGGGCAAAGGACTTGATAGACACTTTTCCAAAGAAGATATAAGAATGGCCACTAAATACATAAAAAGATGTTCAACATCACTAATCATTTGGGAAGTACGAGTCAAAGCTACAATGAGATACTACTGAATACCCATTAGGATGGCTATTATCGAAAAAACAGAAAAACAAACAAACCAGAAAGTAACATGTGCTGAATGTGGAGAAATTGGAACCTTTGTCTGCTATTGGTGGGAGTGTGAAATGGTACAGGCACTATGAAAATCAGTGATTCTATGGTGATTCTTCAAAAAATTAAAAAAGCATTACCATATGACCCAGCAATTCAACTTCTGGGTATATACCCAACAGAACTGAAAGTAGAATCTCAAAGATATATTTGCACACCCATGTCCACATCAGCATTATTCACAACAGCTAAAATGTGGAAGCAACCCCAGTGGCCATCAATGAATTAAGACATAAGCAAAATGTGATATATATACTTACAAAGGAATATTGTTCAGTCTTTAAAAGGAAGGAAATTCTAACAAATGCTACAACATGGATGAATCTTGAGGACATTATGCCAAGTGAATTAATCCAGTTACAAAAAGACAAATACTGTACAATTCCACTTACATGAGGTACTAAGCATAGTCAAAATTAGAGACAGAAAGTAGAACGGTGGTTGCCAAGGGCTGGGGGCAGAGAGAAAAGAGGAGTATTTTTTTGTTTCTTTTTGTTTTTGCCGAGTCCAGGACATGTGGAAGTTCCCAGGACAGGAACTAAACCCATGCCACAGCAGCAACCCAAGCCATTGGTTGCAGCGATGATGATGGATCCTTACCTGCTAGACCACCAGGGAGGGGAGTTAATTTTTTAGTGGGTATAGAGTCTTAGTAGTGCAAGATGAAAAGAGCTATGGATATGAAGAGTGGTGATAGCTGCACAACATTATGAATGGCATCATACCACTGAACTGCATGTTTTAAGTGACTGAGATAGTTAATTTTACATTATGTATATTTTACCACAATTTTTTTTTAAAAAAAAAAGAGTAAAGAGGGAGTTCCTGTTGTGGCACAGTGGAAACGAATCCGACTAGGAACCATGAGGTTGCAGGTTCGATCCCTAGCCTTGCTCAGTGGGTTAAGGATCCAGTGTTGCCATGAGCTGTGGTATAGGTTGCAGAAGCGGCTCATATCTGGTGTTGCTGTGGCTCTGGTATAGGCCAGCAGCTATAGCTCTGATTAGACCCCCAGCCTGGGAACCTCCATATACCTAAAAAGACAAAAGACAAATAAATAAATAAATAAATAAAGAGTAAAGAAAAATAATGGTATACATTGCCTCGACCGAATGTTAACAATTTCCAAAACATGAAACATGTATTAAGAATATCAGATGTATCCATATATCCAGCACCAAAGGGAAACAGTGAGACAAAACATGGATCAGGGAGTTCCCACTATGGCACATTGGTTTAAGGATCCAGCATTGTCACAGCTGTGGAGTAGGTCGCAGCTGCAGCTTAGATTTGATCCCTGGCCCAGTAACTTCCATATGCATCAGATGCAGCCATAAAAAAATAAACGAACAGGAGTTCCCATGGTGGTGCAGTGGTAAATGAACCTGACTCGTGTCCATGAGAACACAGGTTTGATCCCTGGCCTCGCTTAGTGGGTTAAGGATCTGGCATTGCTGTTAGCTGTGGATTAAGTGGTGGACACAGCTCAGATTTTGGTGTTGCTGTGGCTGTGGCATAGGCTGATGGCTGCAGCTCTGATTCAACACCTATCCTGGGAACTTCCATACGCCATGGGTGTGGCCCTAGAAAATAAATAAATAAACAAACAAACAAAATATGGATCAGATCAACTTTGATAATATTTATACAGATAAACTTTCTAGTAATCCATATGAAGGAATCAAATACAGCCCTTTCTTCTTTTTCCTCCTCTTACCTAAACTTTTACCTCCTTCCCCTCAAACCATTCTTCAGCAATTGATGGCAATATTTCCAAGTCTTATAATAAAAGCTTCAAGTAATTTACTACTTGATTTGTACAGCATTTCCTCATCCATAAAAGAACTTAAAAAGAACAGGTGAGGAAGAGTTGCTGTGCTGTAGGTCTATATGTTCTGATATAACAATTCACCAAGATACATTGTTAAGTAGACAATGAATGTGTTAGAATATGCTACTATTTGTGTCCGTGATTTTTTTTTTTTTCTTTTTAGGGCTGCACCTGCAGCTTATGGAAGTATCCAGGCTGGGGTGGAATCAGAGCTGCAGCTGCCGGCCTACACCATAGCCACAGCAACACCAGATCTGAGCCACAGCTGTACCCTACACCATAGCTCATGGCAACGCCAGATCCTTTAACCCACTGAATGAGGTCAGGGACTGAACCCACATCCTCATGGATACTAGCCGGGTTCTTAACCCACTAAGCCACAACAGGAACTATCTAGGTCCATGTTTTTAAAAGGGGTTGAGGGTTTATACCTATGCTTATAAAATTCAAAGACTGACTCTGGAAAGATACACAACAAAGTATTAACTGTAGTAATATATAAGAAAGATAACTGATTTGTGAGGGAGACCTAATTTTCACTGGATAAAGTGTTAAACTACTGTGCATATATTACTGCCTCATCCCTCAAAATGTTTGAAGAAAAAAATACAGAGCTACAAGGATGTTTACTGCAATACTATTTATCATACAAACTTTGAATAAAGTACTCAAAAAAAGGAATGGTTAAATATATTACAACTTAAATTAAAAGCCCAGGCTCTGGAGCCAAATCAACCAAGTTTCAATGCTTTACCACTTACTAAATCAACCCAGGCAAAAGACTTCAATGCTCTGTGCCTCCATTTCCTCATCTCTAAAATGGAAGTAATAGCTGGATCTACCTCAAAGGACTGAAGTGAGGATTAAATGAGATTACATATGTAAATACTTAGTGATACACCCACTGGCACACACATAGTTATTGGTCAACAAATGTTATTTTTATTATTATTGTACAATAAAATAAAATCAACCACTGAAAATACTTAAGGGCAACATTTTATATAACATGCATATAACTATGTAATTAGAAAATAAAATAGGTTAAAATGTAATATATACAGTGCCATTTTATAGGAAAACTGTATATGCATTAAAAAACTAAAACATAACATAAAAAAACATTTCTAATTGGTGAAATTTTAAGAAATCTTTATGTCCTTATGCACACCTGTATTTTCTGAGTTTACAATATAATAATATAAAAAATTAAAAGTTACTTAGATAATGGAGGAGTTCCCATTGTGGCTCAGCAGGTTAAAAACCTCATTATTATCCATGAGGATGAGGGGTCGATCCTTAACTCAGTGGGATAAGGATCTGAGCTGCAGTGCAGGTCACAGATGCAGCTCAGATATGGCATTGCCCTGGCTGTGGCCTAGGCTGGCAACTGCAGCTCTGATTCCACCCTTAGCCTGGGAACTTCCATATGCCACAGATGAGACCAAAAAAATAAAATTATATATATAAAAAAAAGGAGGGAGTTCTTGTCATGGCTCAGTGTAAACTAATCTGACTAATATCCACGAGGACGCAGGTTCAATCCCTGGCCCTGCTCAGTGGGTTAACAATACAGCATTGCCGTGAGCTATGGTGTAGGTTGCAGACGCAGCTTGGATCTGGCATTGCTGTGGCTGTGGTGTAGGCCAGCGGCTACAGCTCCAATTCAACTCCTAGCCAGCCCTAAAAAGACACACACACACACACAAAAGGAAATCTCCCAAAACTTTTAAGAACAATTTATGAAACCAAAACCCATTCTCACCCATCCCCCTCCCAATTCAGTAAGACAGAAACTCCATTTCAGACTAGTACAGCTAAGAACACAGCACTAAGAACATAAGCAACTAAGCTGTAATCAAGAACTCCAAATGCTTTTCTCTTCACCTAGAACTTGGCCTACAGACACACAAGATAGTCTTCCTTTCTATTTTTCTGAAGTAATCACCGTTCTGAGTTTAGCTATTTCAGAGCTTACTGGAAAATCATGCCATTTTTGCTGAAATCACCATAAGCTACAAGATGTACATAGACTGAAATAGAACATAGCAACAACAACAACAGCATACATGGATATTAATAATGTAAAGTCAAAATAAAAATTGAATAAAATTAAACAGGATACCATTTAAACCAATTATAAAACATCTGAAAACTGGGAAATTGCTAGAGTTATTGCAGCTTGCAGAAACGAACCCAACTAGGATCCATGAAGATGTGGGTTCGATCGGTGGGGTCAAGGATCTGGCATTGCCACAAGCTGTGGTACAGGTCGCAGACGAGGCTTGAATCCTGTGTTTCTGTGACTGTGGTGTAAGCCAGCAGCTCAGCTCTGATTCGACCCCTAGCCTGGGAACTTCCACATGCAGCATGTGTGGACCTAAAAACCAAGACAAAAAAAAAAAAAAAAAAAAAAAAAACCGAAAACAATTTCAAACAATACGGTAAATTAAATGGTTTTTAAAATCTAATCAGACTCACCAAAAGGCAACTCAAATCTTGTGTCCAGCAAAATTTTGTGGGGAGTTGGGTTTTTCGTTCCACAGATCTCATCATCTTTCATTAACGTCTCTGCCTCCAACGTGGACCATTCTCCAGGCCCTTCCTAGAAAACAGAAATCTAAGATTAAACTTCACTCTTTCACCACTCCCCTCTTAGTTAAAGAGCCAGCTGCTTTCTTCTCTCAATTTCCCCGTTAAAGAGCTTGTCTGGGCCACTCACGTATCCTAACGAGGTAAACACACCAAGGTCACCACCTGCCTCTGCTGTATGTGGCTTCTATTCTCCCTCTTTGGTGGAAGAGAAGCTTTCACTGTGGTTAGCTTTCTGCCAGTCCACCAAGGACAGAATTTCCAGAGTACCAAACTCAAAAACAAAGCCTCTCCATGGACCAATATTTAATTTGTGTAATTCTTAGTGACTACGTCACTTAATATGCCATGACTTCTAATCACTACAGAGCTATTAACATTGCTAGTTAAGCTGAACTAAACTGGAGCCACAATGAAAATATCCAAAGTGAGTGTCATGGGAAAATAATGCTGAGTTATGTTCTCATCTGGTAAAGTGTAGTGGAAATTCAGTCTTCAAAACACTGTGTTAAATAAGATAGTGTGAAGGCCAAATGCCAAGCCTGTAGTTCCTTGAACATATAAGGTTACATGTGGAAGAGGAAGACCGAAACTAGTTCCCTGGGATAGGTGACTTAAAGAGCAGAGAACAGAACCGAAACAGCTGCCTGAGGAACTCCTCTCAGAATACTGACTGAGAGGGAATGCAAAAGACACAGGCAGCCTAGATCAACCTAGGAAGCAAGCTAGTTATCACATCCACACATACTTACCCTCCCCCGGACACTCCTCTCTCCCCTCCCTCGCACTCTCCTCATCCATCCTTCGATCCATCATCCCTCAACACACACAGAATTAAAAAGGAGCTATCTACCTGATAATGCTAAAGAGGTGCTTTGGCATCTCCAAGTTCAGTCATAGGGCAGAGGGAAAGCCAGACTCAAATAAAATCCCTTGAACCTCTGGGTGAGGTTAGGAATGAGCTAGTTTTATGTTCTCTAATTAGAAAGGGAACAGAGCCATCTAAGCTGCATGGCTGAATATTAGCTGAATGGAGGTAGGATGGAGAGAAGCAAGGGCTAGTGCAAATGGGCAATGTGCACTTACTGACCTCATCTGACTGACGAATCGTCTTCAGTGCGATCCACACAGTGCCCACCATGGTGTCCCAGATCAGTCCTTTGTTCCATACCTCTACACTTAAACCCAGGTCAAGGCGACTAATCTCACTAAAGGAAAGAAGAAAGCCTTTTTTAGACAATCAGATAATGTGAAAGAAACAGCTACCTCTCCTGTTTTTCTAAACCTTGAATATGTCCTCATCAGGACTCTGTCATCACGGAAAAATCAAAATGTCCCAGATGCTGCAAGAACTCTTTAGGTTCCTAAAAACATATGTAGGGTATGCACAGAAAAATTTCTCTGTCAAAGCACAGAAAAACCCTCTCCTTTGAAGCTATAATCATGGTAGCTTGGAAATATAAATTAATAATACAGTTTCACTTGAAGAATGAGGCCAAACAATGAGGGCATAACTGCCAGGTGTATCTACCTACAATGTCCACCTTTAAGCAACAGTTTTATATGTTTTATTGCTAATACCAGCACCACCCCCAACTTTTATACCTACAGATTTTATACAGGAAACTTTGAGGAAAAGGCAAGTCTTCTTTAAAAGATATACAAAAGGGAGTCCTGGGAGAAGTAAAAGAACCTCTGAGAAGATATAAGTTTGTTGAGAGCACATGGTCAGAGGCAGGTTAGGGGCACTCAAGAGTGCTAGTTCACACCACTCAGCCTCTGGAGAAGCCACTATCAGTTAAAGGAAGCACTGTCTCTTATAAACAAAATGATCACAGGATAATGATCAATGCAATGATTTTTCTGCAACGACAACTAGAAAAAATTCTTTGAAAAGAAGGTATTCTAAGAACGAGATGACCACTAAGCAACAGCAATGTCATCCATGGAAGAATATAGCTTGGAAGGGCTAACTCAAATATAATTACAGTCTTCAGGTGGAACAAGCAAACATTTATGTTAACGCTAAAAACATTCTCCAGAAAGCTCTTATGGAAACACAAAGTTTTTTGAGGGAAAATGCAAAAAAGATGAGAAAAGTTCATTCTAGCAGGGAAAGCAGAAAGGTATTCGCAGGAAAACAAGAGGTATTCATCACATGTAGAAGTTTCAAGTTTATGCTTTTGAGAAAGCTTGGCTTCCTATTGTACTGTTAAGATACACGTTCTCAGATTCACAAGTTTGAGATGTGGTATTACAGCCATAGAATTCATATCAACTGTGTTGAAAACAAGTGAAGCAAAGACATTTTGCCCCTTTTACATAAATACAATAGAATAGAGAAGTACTGAGCTCATCTGTTCATTTAATTAATGTTCCCTGAATACATACAACACATATAGCTTGGTACTCCGGGATACCAGTACAATACAGGGCCCAGTTTCTGTCTTTAAAAATTCCAAGCTATCTGGAGAATGGTTCACAGCTGAAAAGTAGGCCTTGGAAAATATATGTTAACAACCCCAAACCTTTTGAATCTAGAAAAAGAAAATTGCTTGGGGATACAAACATAATATTCCCAAAGCAAGTCTTAAATAGCATCTCGAGCCAATAGCTAAAAGAAACAGCCAGAGGTCTTTACAGCTTGACTTGGATAAAGAAGAAAATCTGTTCTTCAGGGAACTCTGAGTGGTGTGAAGAAAAGCCCAGACAATGAGGATATCTTCTATGAGAAGCTTCTTATCTACATTTGCTCAGATGGCCCAACTAAAAGTAATCTGAGAGCTCTGTTTGTCTCATCCTCAGAGCTCTGAGGAAGTTTCTGTTTCTATTAACTCAGTCAAGAATATATGTGCACACATGTATACAACATCCTGGGCTAGGCAAATTCACAGTAAGTTAAGATTCTCTCCTTCCCCTTAAAAAAGGAACAATCTGGAATTCTCTTGTGGCACAGCAGGTTAAGGATCCAGCATTGTCACTGCAGCATCTCAGGTCGCTGCTATAGTGTGGGTTCGATTCCTGGTCTGGGAACTTCCATATGCTGCAGGCACAGCTAAAAAAAAGAAAAGAAAAGAAAAGAACAATCTAGTCCTGGAAATAAGATACAGAAATACTAAAAATAAATGAAAAATACCAAAATTAATATTAGATACTACCACATAATACATCAGGGAGAAAGAAAAAGGAGAAAGGGAGACAAACGACCAGCATTTGCATGGAGTTGTCAGTGACAGAAGGAGGACAGGGTAAAAGGAATAGGAATAAAAAGGTGGAAAATGTAGCTATTAAAGCTCATGTGTAAAAGGAGAAAGGACTGGAGTTCCCATCATGGCTCAGTGGTAATGGATCCAACTAGTATCCATGAACACATGGGTTCATTCCCTGGCCTTGCTTAGTGGCACAGCAGGTTAAGGATCCAGCATTGCCGTGAGCTGTGGTGTAGGTCACAGATGCGGCTTGGATCTGGCATTGCTGTGGCTATGGAGGAGGCCGACAGCTGCAGCTCTGATTTGACCCCTAGCCTGGGAACCTCCATATGCCGTGGGTGTGGCCCTAAAAAGACTAAATACATACATACATACATGAATAAATAAACAAAGTAAAAGGAGAAAGGACAAAATCCACAGAGAATCTCAAGGTGGGTGACAGAAGAAAATTCACACATGTCACAGCAGGGCTGAAAGGGGAAGTGCTATGGAAAACTGGAAAATAAACAGATAACAATAGGAGGGAGTGAGATGGACTGGGAGTCTGGGGTTAAGAGATGCAAATCATTACATTCAGAATGGATAAACAATGAGGTCCTACTGCATAGCACAAGGAACTATATCCAGTCTCTTGGGATAGACCATGATGGAAGATAATATAAGAAAGTGAATGTATACATATATATGTATGACTGGATCACTATGCTCTACAACAGAAATTGGCACAACATTGTAAATCAATTAAAACTAAAAAATTTTTTTTTAAATAATAAAGCTACTGTGCTGATGAGAGACTGCAGAAGATCACTACATTTCACATGCTGGGAACAGTTACGACAGTGAGTGATTACTATAGCCAAATGGAAGTCAGAAGAAAGTAGGACTGCTAAGTTTATATTCTACAGCCAAAACTGTGGTATGGCTAACAGTGGTACAGGAAGAGACTTGAAAAAAAACTGTGCATAGCTGACTTTATACAAGTGAAGAAGCACTTGGTCTCACTCTGACATCACTATAAGTGAGAAACGGAATAAATAAGGTTTATAATCATGACAAAGAGGCAACCAGGGAGAAGTCTGATAGCAAATAGCCTCTTTTCGAAGCCCTGTTCTTTCAGCTTCCAGGACACCACTATCCTGTTTCTCCTTCCTCTCAGTTCATTCCTTCTTAATCCTCTGTCCCTCTTTAAATGCTGGTGTTCTCCAGGCTCTTCCCCAGGCCCTTTACTTACACTATCTACTTTCCCCAAGCTTTCTCATCTACCCCTGTGGCTTCAACTGACCAAAGTATATCTCCAACCCGGCCTTCTTCCATGAGTGCCAGGTTCAAGTTTCTAACTATCTTCTGCAACTTTCTTCCTACCTGTCCTGTAAGAACCTCAAATATAAGCTTGTTCATAACTGATATTATATTATCTCCTATCCTAATGAGTAGCACACTAGCCACTCAATCATCCAAGAAAACTCTTTGTTCTACTTCCTTAACATCTTCTATTCATCCTTTTCTATTGATTCTTCCATTTTCATCTTAGCCCAAACCCTCATAATCTTAACCTTTAACTATTATAATAAAGTTTCCTAAGTGGTACAAATAAGCAGCAATATATAAAAAGCTCAAAGGATTAGGAGTTCCCATTGTGGCTCAGTAGGTTAAGAGCCTAATGCTGTCTCTGTGAGGATATGGGTTTGATCCCTGGCCAGGTATAGTGGGTTAAGGATCCAGTGATGCCTCAAGCTACAGCTTAGGTCACAGATGCGGATCAGATTCAGTGTTGCTGTGGCTGTGGCATAGGTCCCAGCTGCAACTCCAATAGAGCCATGGCCCAAGAATTTCCCTATGCTTCAGGTGCAGCCGTCAAAAGAAAAAGAAAAAAAAAAAAAAAAGCCCAGAGGATTAGAATGTTTCCCCATAAAAAAAGAGTCATTCTATGTCTGAGATGCACTGTAAAACTCACAAAGGAATTTCACTTCAGTCACAAATTTCATAGCAATTTTAATATATTTTCTTGTGGGACTCCACTGTGCCCAAAAACAAATAAAACCTTGTAAAAGAGAGTAGGCCTTGAAGTTCACATCATGGCTCAGCGGTTAATGAACCCGACTAGTATCCATAAGGACGCAGGTTCAATCCCCGGTCTTGCTCAGTGGGTTAAGGATCCAGTGTTTCCATGAGCTGTGATATAGGTCACAGATACAGCTTCGATTCATGCAGATACAGCTTGGCTTCAGTGTTGCTGTAGCTCTGGCATAGGCCAATGGCTACAGCTCCAATTGGATCCCTAGCCTGGGAACTTCCATATGCCATGGGTATGGCCCTAAAAAGACACACACACGCACACACAAAAGAGAGCAGACCTTACGAGAGATAAGAGTAGAGATAAGGAAACTGACACTCAGAGAGGCTAAGTGATTTTCTCAGTCCTTCAAAATGATATTCTACATTTTTTCCCCTTTACTAGGTCAAGAAAAAAAATTGCTAAAATATAAAGAAAAAAAAGGAAATATCATTTTTATGGCCAGAGCTTACAATTATAATATACTAAATCCTATGTCTTATGTAGGCAATGCTACTAACATTTACTCATTTTCATTAATTAGATGAAGGTAGGACATTTTACTCAGTAAAACAAAAGGATTTTAAGCACAGAAATCCTCATCTTCGAAAGCAGGCAACTTGGGTACACACAGTCCTCACAAGCATAACTACATTCCTCCAAGGAGGCTTCTGAGAATCCAAGAAAGATTAAGTTAGGTTTAATAGCATGCTAAGTATGTTATACTATAGCTAATTCTGACCATTAGGAAAATCTGGCTAGGCAGTATTTTCACCAACATAAACTAACTGGAAGTTTACTTGAATACATAATTCACTTCTAAGAACAGATTAAAAATTCGGGAGAAAACAAAACTGCAGATGTATTTCACCTACCACACACCTCATTTGCTCCTCTAATTTTCTTTTCTTTTTTTGTTTTTGTTTTTTATGGCTGCACCCACAGCATATGAAAGTTCCCAGGTTAGGGGTTGAATCAGAGCTGAGCTGCTGGCCTACACCACAATTATAGAAACACAGGATCCAAGCCTCGTCTGTGACTTATACCACAGCTCGTGGTAATGCCAGGTCCTTAACCCACTGTGGGTCCAGGGATCGAACCCACATCCTCATGGATCCTAGCCGGGTTTGTTAACTGCTGAGCCATGAAGAGAACTCCCCATCTCTCTAATTTTCTAAAAGAATATTTAACATGCTATTAAAATATGTTTTTAGGCACTTACATATTTTATAAATCTTAGATATACACAAAATCACGAGCTTCTTCTACTTGTCTAATCCAGTCTGATTACCTTGGAAAGATTATCAAATATCATAGACATGCTGCTGCTACAAAGTACTTACAACATAAAATCTTGTTCCCAGGAAGGTTGATCACCACGAACTGCTACAGTTGTGCTCTTCACATTTTGCACTTTCAGGGTCACATATGTGTTAAATTTGTCTTTGAAAAACATACAAAACAAAGACGTAATACTTAGTGCTTAGATTGTTACCAAATCTCACAAGGCCTTTGGAATTAAGCAATGTCTAAATTACAGTATTACATGTAGGAAAAAAACAAAATTATATATTGTACAGTACAGCATCATTCTAAGCATAGAGCTACAAAAAGTTGTAAAATACATTCTCAAAAACATAATCTATAACAATATTTTTCAAATTTAAGAAATATTTCTAACTAGTGGATACATATACACATAATACAAACACAAAAGCTTTAGGAAATAAAATATGAGATACACTGATATTTCCTTTTCTAACTTATTTAATTAAAATGTTAATCACAACCAACTAAATAGATTTTATTGCCCACCAACAGTTTGAAAAAAATAATAATCTAATTGATTTTGTAGGAGAGAAGACATGCAAATTTAATAAAATGTATAAAGAAATAAGTACCATAGAGAAAGAGAAAAAAATCCAGAAGAGGAAAGAAGAGTTACCTCTAGCTGTTTACAGGACAAGAATTGAGGAAAAATCCTCATAAAGGAAGTAGATTTCAAGCTTAATCTATTGAGTGTGGCCTAAAGCACAACTTACATAAAAAGAAATATTATTACAGAGTTGTAAAAAGGAAATTCTCTAACTTGAGTGTATAAGTTGAGTACTAAACAAAGATAGGTTTGAAAAAAAACAAAGGTAGGTGGCCTGGATCTCAAAACTCAGAAATCTAACCTAATGCTTAATTAACACAGCACATTCTGTGACTTCCTCTGTATATCCATGATTAAGGGCACTGAATTGAGAGTTCACTTTTTCGTTTTTTTTTCTTTTCTTCTTCTTTTTTTTAGGGCTGCACCTGTGGCATATGGAAGTTCCCAGACTAGGGAGGGGTCCAACTGGAGCTGGACCTGCCAGCCTACACCACAGCCACCACAATGCCAGATCCAAGCCACATCTATGACCTACGAAGCAGCTTGCAGTAACGCTGGATCCTTAACCCATTGAGTGAGGCCAGGGATCAAACCCACACCTTTGTGGACAATAGCTGTGTTCCTAACCTGCTAAGCCATAATGGGAACTCCCAAGAGTTCACTTTTCTATGAAAGAAGTTAATAATAACTTGGTAAAATGAAAAAAAATTATCATTTTTGACTCATCAAATTGTCAAAGACTGCTTAAAACAATTACCTCATATTAGACATGTGAGAAAATGGGCTCTGTCATGCACTTTCAGCAAAATGTAACTCTCTTAAAAATATCAATGAATTAAATGAAATCAATGATTTTTTGAAAGACTGCTTTTAAATCACATCAAGTTATGTGGAGAAGGACATAATAATTAAAAACTGGCCTTACCTGGTGAACCTTGGAATTTGGCTCTTTTAACTGCAAGAGAGAAAAAGAAGATACCATGAAGAATTTTTGGAAATTAATTTATTCAATCAACATTTCTTGAGTAACTACTAGATGCCAAAATTAGAGTTAGAACAAGATTTTTTAGGTCTAAATTATTAAAGAAAAGACGCTAGGACTTTTAATCAAACCTGGAAGGCAGAGAGTAAGAAGAAGGGCCCTTAAAAGCCATCCAATCTAATCACTTACTAAGGTCAGAAATCTCCTACAGCCTCCTGACAAGAAGGTAGAGGGAACTAAATTACTACTATGGCGGGCAACCAATTTCATGTCAGGTATCATTCTAAGGTTTAAATTACATATGTTCCTTTACTTAAAACCCATCATAGGAACTCCCTCATTGTATTCATGCCAAAAGAAGCACTTAACAGGCCAGATCTAGACAAAAGGTTTTAAACAAGAGTGAGAAGTAATTTCTGGGAATAAGCAGTTATCAAGAAGAGCTCCTGTCCAAATGATCACAAAGAGCTCAGTTTCCAAAACATCAGTGGAGAACAACAAAAGACGGAATCCCACACTGGGAGTATAGCATGCTAGTCCTTAACAAAGGTCAAAGACCAAACATTCAGGAACCTGCTAAATTCCAGAAAGCACCAACTACCTTTCTGTCAATGAAGATTAGAACTAAGTGCCACAGGGAGGGAAAAAAAGGAAAGCTCAAGATCCAGGGCCTGAAAAGGATACTCAAGGGTACAGATCTGTCATTCTCCTTGTCCAGCATCACAAATCAGTTTCATTTTAGCTTACCTTCAAGTCCTGATTTTTCCAAGAGATGGGTAATTCAGTACATTTTACAAGGCCCTCTCTATTTTCCTGGTGCTAAAATCTATTTCTTTTCATTGAATCAAAGTATGCCTCCCACTGGACTGCTGCTTTTAGACTCATGTCAATTCCTCTTCCCAAATATTCTTCAATTTCATTTAATTCAAGACTTACTGTAAAAGCTACAGTAATCAAGACAGTGAGGTAGTGGCATAAAAATAGACATAGACCAATGGAGTAAAATAGAAACAAATATAAATATATTATATAAAATATAATATATAATTACATAAATCATAATAAAATAACATATTATCCTTGCCTCATACCATATGCAAAACTTAACTTGAAATTAATCATTAATAAAACATGTGGGAGTTCCCATCGAGGCTCAGTGGGAACAAATCTGACTAGCGTCCATGAGGATGCAGGTTAGATCCCTGTTCTCACCCAGTGGGTTAAGGATCCAGCATTGCTGTGAGCTGTGGTATAGGTCACAGACAAGGCACAGATCTTCAGCTGCTGTGACTGTGGCGTAGGCCAACAGCTACAGCTCGGATTTGACCCCTAGCCTGGGAACCTCCCTATGCCGCAGGTATAGCCCTAAAAATAAAAAGAAAAAGAAAAAGAAAAAGAAAAAAAGAAAAAAAAATGTGTTCCTCAAAGACCCTGTTAAAAAAGTAAGTCACAGACTGAGAAGAAATATTTGCAAAACCTATCTGTTTTCTTTTTTTTTTATGGCCACAACTGTGACATATGGAAGTTTCCGGACCAGGGACTGAACCCACACCACAGCCGTTACCTATGCCACAGCTGCAGAAACACCAGATCCTTTAACCCACTGCTCCTGCCAGGGATCAAACTTTCACCTCCAAAGTGACCCGAGCCACAGCAATCAGATTCTTAACCCACTGTACCACAGCAGGAACTCCAAAACATATAAGACTAATAAAGGACTATAAAAAAGAAATCTCAAAACTCAAAATTAAGAAAACAAAGAACCCACATTTTCAAATTGGACAGAAAATTTGAATAGACACTTCACCAAAAGGGATGTACAGGTGGCAAATAAGCATATGACTAGAAGCTCAATGTCATTAGTCATCAAAGACATGTTAATTAAAAACATAATGAGAGGGAGTTCCCATTGTGGCTCAGCAGTAATGAATCCAACCAGTATCAATGAGGATGCCAGTTTGATCCCTGGCTTCACTCAGTGGGTTGGGTATCTGGCATTGCCATAAGCTGTGGTGCAGGTCGCAGACATGGCTCAGATCTGGCTTTGCTCTGGCTGTGGCATAGGCTAGCAATTGTGGCTCTGATTTGATCCCTAGCCTGGGAACTTCCATATGCTGCTAGTGCAACCCTTAAAAAAAGTAAAAAAAGAAAGAAAACAGGGTGCAGCCCTAAAGAGCAAAAAAAAAAAAAAAAAAAAAAGAGAGAGAGAGAGATAACACTATACACCCACTAGATTATATAAAATTTTAAAATATGACAAAGCCAAGTGTTAATGAGAATGAGGAGCAACTAGAACTCTCATAAATTGCTGATGAGAATACAAAGTGGAATAATCATTTTGGGAAACAGCCTGGCAGTTTCTTACAAAGTTATGCATATCTATCATATATTCCAGAAATTAGCCTTCTAAGTATTTACCCCCAAAAATGAAAATTTATGTCCATACAAATACTTGTGCATGAATGCTCCTAAGAACTTTATTCATAATAGCCAAAAACCTAGAAAGAACCCAAATGTCTTGATTAACTGGTAATTAGATAAACAAATTGTGGCATATCTATACAATGGTATACTACTCAGCAATAGAAATGAAACAGCTACTGATACTCAGCAAAAAGCAATTGAGAAGCAAATTTTGCTAATTTAAAGAAGCTAAACATAAGACCACATACTGTATGACTCCATTTATATAAATAACGTGCTAGAAAAGGCAATACCATAATGGAAAGTACAGCAGACAAAGGAACATGACAACATTTTGGGGTGATGGAATTGTCTATATCTCAACTACAATGGCATTTACAATGACTACATTTGTTGGTCAAAAATCAAAAAATCTTTTTAACAATTCTACACTTGGGAATTTACTTACATATAGATTCCGTCGGTACAGAAAGAAGTCTATATCAGTTAATAAAATGAACCAATGGTTATAATAGCAAAAAAAATTAGGGGCTGAATTGCAAGACTGATATTATTCAAGGTCCAAAGCGTTTCTTGTCTAAACGTGACAAGAAAACTTTAGAATTTTCAGAAGAAAATATAAAGGAACAAATACTCTGTATGATGGCGGAATGGATTGATTGATAGACAAATAGAAAGACATATTTTAGAATAAATATCATGAAAGGAAAAACTGCATGTCAACTTGAAAGTGATTATATCTTGAAAGAAAAGGGACTGAGACTGTAAATGATGCTTTAACTTTTATCTATATTAGTTTTTTAATCTGAATATAAACAATAAACGTTAAATCTAGGTGGTGTGTACGTGAGTATGTAATATATTATTCTCTATACTTTTTCCTTTTCTTTTCTTTTCTTTTTTGCTTTTTAGGGCCACACTCACAGCATATGGAAGTTCCCAGGCTAGAGGTCGAATCGGAGCTACAGCTGCTGGCCTATGCCACAGCCACAGCAACACGGGATCTGAGTCATGTCTACAACCACAGCTCACGGCAACACTGGATCCCCGACCCACTTATCAAAGCCAGGGATCGAACCCGAAACCTCATGGATACTAGCCGGGTTCATTTCCAGTGCGCCACAACAGGAACTCCCTTTTATAACATTTTTACTCTTGTATATGACATGGTCCTCTATGCTGAGCAGATGGTATGATGATCTATGTAAAAAATATGAAAGAATCAACCAAAAAACTCCTGGAACTAAATAAGCAATTATGACAAGGTTGTAAAATACAAGGTTTGTGTACAAAAGTAAATCATTTTCCTGTATACTAACAATGAATGAGTGAAATGTGAAGTTACAGATACATTACCATTTACATTAGCACCCCCCCAAAAAAGAAATACTTAGGTATTAAATCTAACAAAATTTGTATAAGGTCTCTGTACAAATAGAGTTTGCTATGAAGCAAACTACAAAACTGATGAAAGCTAATGAAGAAAAACTTAATAAATAGATATTCCATGTTCATGGATAGGAAGACTTGATATTGTCAAGATGTCAGTTCTTCCCAACTTCATCTATAGATTCAACAAAATCCTTATCAAAATCCTAGCAGGTTAGTTTGTGGATATGGACAAACTAATTCTAAAATTTACATGGAGAGGAAACAGACCCAGAATAGCCAACTCAGTACTGAAGTAAAAGAACAAACTTAGAGGACTGACACTACCCAACCTTAAGACTTATTATAAAAGCTAATAGTTATTAAGACAGGAGTTCCCATCGTGGCTCAGTGGTTAACAACTCCGACTAGGAACTGTGAGGTTGCGGGTTCGATCCCTGGCCTCGCTCAGTGGGTTGGGGATCTGGTGTTGCCATGAGCTGTGGTGTAGGTCACAGATATAGCTAGGATCCCGCATTGCTGTGGCTCTTACGTAGGCGGGCGGCTACAGTTCCTATTAGACCCCTAGCCTGGGAACCTCCATATGCTGTGGGTGCGGACCTAAAAAGACAAAAAAAAAAAAAAAAAAAAAAAAAGAAAAGAATAGTAATCAAGCCCCTTATGGTCTAAAAAAAGAATAGACAAATAGACCAATGGAACAAAACAGAGAGCTAGAAATAGGCCCATATAAAAAACAGTCAAATGATCTCTGACAAAGGAGCAAAAGCAATACAATGGAACAATGATAGTCTTTTCAACAAATGGGGCTGGGACAAATTTCGACATGTAAAAAAAAATTAATCTAAAATTACAGAAATTAACTCAAAACGAATCATAGACCTAAATGTAAAATACTAAAACTAAAAAACTCCTAGAAAATATCATAGAAGAAAACCTAGATGACCGAGGATGTGGTGACAATTTTTTGCATACCACACCCAAGCAACAATTCATGAAAGAATAATAGATAAGCTTGAGTTCCTTAAACTAAAAAACTTCTGCTCTGTGAATGACAATTCAAGAGAAACAAGCCACAGGCTAGGAGAAATAATTTGCAAAAGACACAACTAATAAAAGACTGTTATCCAAAATATACACAGAACTCTTAAAAATTCAACATAAGAAAACGCACCATCTGATTTTAAAATTGGCCAAAGACCTTAACAGACACCTCATCAAAGACACACATATGACAAGTAACTACATGAAAAGATGTTCAACCTCATACGTCATTAGGAAATTATAGAGTAAAATATCTATCTATAAAATGATGTTGAACAAGAAGGAAAAACTAAATTAAATGGATAAGTCCTTTGGGCTCCCTAGTTCAAAATACTCTTCCTCTGCTGAAGAAATCCTGAGAAAGATGGGAAGCAGAATCTTACAACTCACTGCAGAAGCCAAAGGGAGCAGACCTAGGTGCAGCAATCATGCTTCCAACTTGAATTTTGAATGACTGAAACAAAGATACAGGGTTGGTTAGAGAAAGCTGCACAGATGTTGGGATTCCAATAGAAGGATGTGACTGTCCAAGTAAGTGGAGTTCTGAAGGACAACAGTGTATGTCCAGCAATGTGAGAACACCACAATGACCATTACTGTTAATGGATGTTATGAAGTTTTATGCCCATTTCCCTTTTTACTTCCATTTTACAGTTAAAGAGAAACTTGATCTTAGAGAGGTTCTGTGGCTGGGAACATCACATGGACAGTTAATAATGGAGCTAAATAATAGACTCTAAGTCTATTTCTTTGCATTTCACCAGAATGCCATCCCAGAAGCAGCTGCAGGAGGAAGAGAAAAAAAGAAAAAACATTGTCCCTATCCTAAGGAAGGTGAAAGAGAGAGAAAAAACAATGCGAATGTACAGAGGAAAGAACTAATCATATAATTCACCATGAACCTAGAAACCAAAATGTAGTTAAGATAAAGCAATCTAAAAAGAAAGGACAGATAAGTAAGACTAGGATTAATAATCAAAGACGTCATCAAATAGAAGTAGAACTGGGATTAAGGACATGGATGAAACAGAGAAAAGCAAAAAGAAGGAACAACAATACAAAAGGCACGGAGCACTTTTTCAGTCCAATGAGAGGCAAAGTCCATTAGGGGACTAGTTAGACAACAAGGCTAAAACAAGAGAATTGTGGTATCCCAAATCCAGAGCTTTTCCTATTTAATTTCTTCAAAAATAAATCTTTCTAAATCTGCTTTGGGGAAAAAAAAAAAAAAAAAAAAAAGCATGAGGAGAGAGGATACCAGGAGAGACTAGAAATGAAGTAGATACCTTTTGTTTCTTTTCAGTTTTTCCAGGCATAGCCCATCTTTTTTATCATCACCTACTCCTCTATGAAACTGCACCAATATGCCTTCTGTCCTGTCACTGTATCCTATCACTGTATTAAAGTCTTAACCCTTTCTAAATTGCAGATGCCTTTGAAAATTTAACAAAAGCTACAAGCTTGCTCTCCAGAAAAATGCATGTGCATCCACAAAACAATGTGCATATCAAGGAGAAATCCATGCAGGTTAAGACTGTCTGCTAAGGAGTTCTTATTGTGGGTCAGCTGGTTACAAACCCATCTAGTATCCATGAGGATGTGGGTTCAATCCCTGGCCTCACTCGGTGGGTTAAGGATCCGGTGTTGCCATGAGCTGTGATGTAGGTTGCAGAGCCGGCTTGGATCCCGTGTTGCTGTGGCTGTGGTGTAGGCTGGCAGCTGCAGCTCCAATTTGACCCCTAGCCTGGGAACTTCCATATGTACTCCCCCCCCCAAAAATGAAATGATGTGAAACAACATTGAAACAAAGTATTCATTCCAGTTACCATTTTAAAACTGTCATGCCACTTCCTTCTGGCTTCCATGATTTCTGACGAGAAATCCATAGTAATTCACATTATTTTTCTCCTATATTGGGAAAGTATAATTTCTCTCTTGTTGGCTTCCGTATTTTTATCTTTATGGAAGTTTGATTATGATGTGTCTTTGTGTCTTTCCTTGGGTTTCCCTGTTTGGAGTTCGCTCAGCTTCTTAAATCTGTAGATTTATGACTTTTGTCAAATTTGAGCAACTTTCAGCCATTATTTCTCTGGATACTTTTTCATCCCCATTCTCCTTTTCCTTTCCTGGGATTCCGATAACACGAATGTCAGATCTATTGTTATAATTTCACAGGTCTCTGAATTTGTTTTCATCATTTCCCCCTGATCTCTCTGTTGTTCAAATCTTAATTTCTATTATCCCATCTTCATGTTCTCTGAATCTATGTCCTCTCTCTTCTGCTATTAAGCTCATCCATTGAGTTTTTTAATTTTGGTTATTATATTTTTTAGTTCTAAAATTTCCACTTGGTTCTTCTTTGTACCTTTTATTTCTGTGCCAAGAGCTTCTAGCTTTTCCTTTATTTAGTTCAATTACAAAGTTTCTACAATAAGCTTCTGACATTGCCTCAAGCTGCAGCATACATCACAGATACAGCTCAAATTCAGTGTTGCTGTCACTATGGCATAGCCCTGCAGCTGCAGCTCCAATTCGACCCCTAGCCCAGGAACTCCCATGTGCCACAAGTGCAGCCATAAAAAGAAAAAGAAAATTAACTAAGCTCATTTGTATCATATTTTAGATTCCACATATAAGTGATATATATTGTCTTTCTCTGTCTGATTTACTCCCTTAGTATAGTAATCTCTAGGTCGATCCACGTTGCTGCAAATGGCATTATTTCTTTTTTATAGCTGAGTAGCATTCCACTGTATGGACATTTAGGTTTTTTCCATGTCTTGGCTATTGCAAATAGTGCTGCTATGAACATTGTGGTGTATTTACCTTTTAGAATTAGAGTTTCCTCCAGATATATGCCCGTCAGTGGGATTGCTGGATCATAAGTAACTCCATTTTTAGTTTTTTTAAGGAAACTCCATACTGTTTTCCATAGTGGCTACACCAGTTTACATTCCCACCATCAGAGTAAGACGATTCCCTTGCTACACACCCTCTCCAGCATTTATTGTTTGTGCACTTTTTAATGACGGCCATTCTGACCAGTGTGAGGTGATACCTCATGGTAGTTTTTATTTGCATTTCTTCTGTCTGTCTGTCTGTCTTCTTAGGGCCACACCTGTGGTATATGGAGGTTCCCAGACTAGGAGATGAATCAGAGCCATAGCTGCTGGCCTACACCACAGCCACAGCCACTCCAGATCCCAACCTACACCACAGCTCACAGCAATGCCATATCCTTAACCCATTGAGCAAGGCCAGGGATGGAACTCACATCCTCACAGATACTAGTTGAGTTGTTGAAATCGTTCCTGCTAAGCTACAACAGAAACTCTGAATCAACAATTTCCTCAAATTGTTAAATAATAGATTAATCAACAGACTTTTTAATCTATCTAAATATGAAGTTAATTTCAAAATAGTATTTTCAGTTAAAGCTGAGAAGAGCTCCAGCAACTGCACACAATCCCTCCTCATCATCTAATTCCACACTATCATCAGGTGTGAAAAACAAGGAGAAAAGTAAGATGTGTGAAAAAGAGAGAAAATGACTGAAAACAAGCTAAGACTCGGGCCAACATGAAAACCCTGGAAGTTAGGGCTAAAGAGAAAATGCACAGGCAGAGCATTTGGCTCCAGGTTCCTTACAAATAAAAAGTAAAAATAAGAGATCACCTTTGCTTCTTTTTTAATATTATGCCTAATGCTCAAAACACTGTAACTTCAGTTTCTGAGTTTTCCTGACCTTGCTAAAGAATCAAATCTATAACTGGCACCCTTGAGATTATAGGAAATAATCCTATTTACACTGACTCTGCATCCAGTGACCTGGTTCCTCAGGCACCAGGAATGGCTAACCTGCCTTGTTCTAGACTGTCTTTCTCATGAAATAATTTCCAAAGCCTTGTACCTTAGTGCCCTGTTTGCAACCTCCTGTTTTAGAATCCACATTAAAGTGTTACCTCTTAAATACAATAGCCACCATTTCTTTTTTATTTAAACATTAACATTTAAAAAGATGGGAATCATATATAACCCTACTGCCCTGATTTCAATCTGGTATAGTATACATTTTTTTTAATATAGTTGCAATTATTAATATAATTTTATTATACTTTTACATTTGCCAACTATTTGGTCATAAAGATGTACTAACTGTAACATCTGTCAAACAACTGACCACAGGAATTGACTGAGGTGTTCTGACTAGCAAGATGTCTTTTTTCCTTCCTTCTCCTTTATGAACAACTACCAAGTGGCAGGGCATTTTCTACTGTGGCAAACGTAGCTACACCAAGCAGACCCATTCTCTAGAAAGGAGGACTATTCTGCCACAAAGCAGCAGGGCAGCCATACCAGATTTGAAACTGCCAAAGCAAATTTGCCAAATATAAATAAAATTCTACACAAAGAGAAGTTTCACCTAGCAAGGTAATTTGCAGTCAGGACTCCCTCCTCATTTCCTGAGGTTGTGGGATCACTTAACTGGCAATCAGGGCCCTATGTTAAAATCTAAGATGAGGCTTCTAACAGGAAATGGAGAGTGAGGCTACCTAAGATATACTCTTCCTGTTTGTAGAAGGGGAAAAGGCTACATATGAATGAATATCTCACTATTTGTGGGTGAAAAAACATTTAAATTGTTTATAAGAAGACCATGAAATGATTAAAAAGCAATATAAGAAAAATGGCACTCAAGGAGTTTCCATCATGGCTGAGTGGTAAAGGAACCCAACTAGTATCCATGAGGACACAGGTTCAATCCCTGGCTTCACTCAGGGGGTTAAGAATCTGGAGGTGCTGTGGCTGTGGTGTAGGCTGACAACTGCAGCTCCAATTGAACCCCTAGCCTGGGAACTTCTATATGCCAAGAGTGTGGCCCTAAAAAGACAAAAAAAAAAAAGAAAGAAAGAAAAATACCACTCAAAAGCAAACACTTTTAAAATTATGTATTGCAGGAATTCCCCTGTGGCACAGTGAGTTAAAGATCTGGTGTTGTCAACTGCAGCAGCTGGAATGCCACTGTGGCACAAGTCCAGTCCCTGGCCTGGGAACTTCCACATGGCACAGGTGTACAGAAAAAAAAAATTATGTTAAAAAAAAAAATTTGTACTGCAAAAAAAAAATTTAGGCAGTATTTCACAGCTTCTAAATTTTTAAAAAATAGAGTCACAGAAGCAAAATTTAAGAAAAATAAGCTGGATTTCCCGTTGTGGCTCAGTGGAAACAAATCTGGCTAGCATCCATGAGGATGCAGGCTCAATCCCCTGGCCTCGCTCAGTGGGTTAAGGATCCGGCATTGCTGTAAGCTGTAATATAGGCCAGCAGCTACAGCTCTGATTAGACCCCTAACCTGGGAACCTCCATATGCCATGGGTGCAGCCCTAAAAAGAAGAAAGAAAAAGAAGCTCAGTGAGATAAGAATATTAAAATAAACATTAAAAAATATAAATTTCATTAGAAATAGTGATAGAAGAGTCAACTTTGAAGAAACTGAAGTGATAATTTAAAAGATAAATTTAAGGAGTTCCCTGGTAGCTCAATGGGTTAAGGATCTGGCACTGTCAGTGCTATGGCCTTGGGTTTGTTCCCTGGCCTGGCAACTTCTGCATGCCGTGGATGTGACCAAAAAAAATTGTTTTTTTTAAGAAAGAAAGTTTTCTTCAGATGAAAAAAGAGCTCAAGGGACATGATGGAAGAAAGTACGAGAAAAAGAATGTATATGTATAATTGGATCACTATGCTGTACAGTAGAAACTGACATAACACTATAAATCAATTATGATTAAAATAAAAAATTTTTTAAAAGAGTTCAAGGGTCTAAGATTAATGGGAAAAAAAAAAACAGACTCACAAACATAGAGAACAGACTGTGGTTGTGAAGAAGGAAAGAGGAGAGAGTGGGATGGATTGGGAGTCTGGGGTTAGTAAAAGCAAACCTTTACATTTAGAATGGATAAGCAATGAGGTTCTACTGTATAGCACAGGAAACTATATCCAGTCTCTTGGTATAAACCATGATAGAATATAAGAAAAGGAATGTGTATATATACACACATACACACGAGTGACTGGTTAACTTTGTTGTACAGGAGAAATTGGCACATTATAAATCAACTATACTTTAATTAAAAAATAAAAAGATTAATGAAAAAAGAAGGGATCATACCTAAAAATATTTTAGTAAAAAAACACCATCTATCTACATTTTTGTAATTACAAAATGACCCCAAAAATGGCAAGCCAAGTACTTTATACCTAGGCACCTGACATTCACCTATGGAAAGAAATCCATTATACTCTAGGTGCTCTGCTAAAATAAACACTGTATCATAAGCCCTGAGCTAACAAGGAAAGTAACCTAATACAATTCTCCATGTATTTAAATACCTCTATCTACAGCATGACTGCACCATCCTGTCCCTCTTTGATTAATTCAAAAGTGATCAGCAGCCCCAAGGGCAGTCATCAGTAGACAGATGCTCTCAAAGAAAAACTGTGCTAAAAATAGACATTTATAAGGGATAGTGACTGACCATATCAATCAGCACCTCATTTAGGGAATAGAAATGTGAATCACACAAACAAATCAGAGAAGTGAGGACAAAAGAAGGGGGAAAAAATCAAGGAGGAAAAACTCAACATTATGTCTCCACTGCACACTGACAAATTCCTAAGGCATAAGGGGTAATAAGATAGCCTCTTTATTACAATGCATTTGATGCTGAACAACCTTTTAATTTCCAAATTAAGCTGTATTCTCTGTGAAGGTCTGATTCCTGTTCTTGCTAGGAAACCTAGTTATGTGGCTTTGCTGGTTTTCACAAGGCTAGGCCCACATCTGACAATTATCTTATCTTTACTTCCTTTTTTATCCTCAGAGGTGAGGGAAAAAATAGTGCATTTGAGCAATCTCTGGTAACTTAATCATGATTGGAACATAGAGTGGGGACAGGAAATGGCAAGAGTGGAGGAGAAAGCTGAGGATGACCATTAAATGTCTTGTAAACCAGTCCAAGGAATTTGGAGATCAAGACTTTATCCTGAGGGATTTTAAGCAGGGTTTAAGCCCTGATCAGATTTACATTTTAAAAAAAAGTGATTCTTACTGCAGTATACAGAATAAAATAAAAGGCCAAGACCATTTTAAAAGAATTCCAGATTATCAAGGATGGTAGCCTGTACCAAAACAGGAAGAACTAGAAGGAAGATGAAGCTAAGAAGAAAAATGTGATAATATTCTTTTTTTTTTTTTCTTTCTTTTCTTTTCTTCTTTTGTGGCTGCCCCACAGCATATGGAGTTCCCAGGCCAGGGATCAGATCTGAGTTACAGTCGAGACTTACACTGTGGCAATACCAGATCCTTTAACCAAATGTGTGGGGCCAGGGATCAAACCCCATGTCCTTGACACTGCAGAGATGCTGCTGATCCCCTTCCACCACAGTGGGAACTCTGGTGATGACATTCTTAACAGGAAAGCCAAAGCCTGGGAAAGCTGGAGCAATCACTACAACTCATGGCTGGCATGTCCTTGCAGAACTGGAGATACACTGAACACCGGCTACCCTATACCCACATATAAAGTACAGCATAAAGAAAGTAAGCAACAGGAGTTCCCATCGTGGCGCAGTGGCTAATGAATCCGACTAGGAACCATGAGGTTGCAGGTTCGATCCCTGGCCTTGCTCATTGGGTTAAGGATCTGGCGTTGCCATGAGCTGTGGTGTAGGTCACAGACGTGGCTTGGATCCACGTTGCTGTGGCTGTGGTGTAGGCCAGCGGCCAACAGCTCCAATTAGACCCCTAGCCTGGGAACCTCCATGTGCCATGGGAGCAGCCCTAGAAAAGGCAAAAAGACAAAAATAAATAAATAAATAAGCAACAAAGAGATGAAGGGGAGAGAGTAGCAAATAAATAGGTTTTAGTCCAATACCCTGCTTGCCCTAAGAAATACTAAACATGTTCTTCTTAAAGAAACTTCTAACGGGAAAGAGTAGAGACTACTGTTTATCCTAACAAAATTAGATCTTACTGATCAACCCTTTAAACTATACACACATATAACTTTGATTAAAATGGTTTTTTTAAAGTAATGCTGGCAGGAAAGGACAAAGAAAAAGTTTATACAGAAAAAACATTTAGCTTAGTGGTTAACTGTAATTGGTCCCAGAATCTGATTGAGGAGGTTACAACCCCAGCTACTTCCATTTATTTGCTGTGTGATCTTGGGCAAGTTAGTTCTTAATCTGTCTGGGCCTATGTCTAAATTTCTTTAAAATACAGTTAAGTGATATATGAAGATTAAGTTAATAAATGTAAAGCACTTAGAACAGATTCTGGCGCACAGTAGGCAGTCAATAAATGTTAGCTATTACACTGATGATTGTTAATGTTGTTACCAAAACTGGTAAAAAGTAAATTATGCAAAAAGGAAAATCCACTAATATATGACTCCTATAAAAATAAATATATGACTCCTGTCCTTAATAAATTCACATTTCCACATGTTCAAAATATTCATTCTTCAACAATGAACATTAATATTATCTCTCTTACTAAGTTTCCCAATTTTTTTTCAAATATACTGTCAGTCAAAAATAGTCTCCTTGGGGGGAGTTCCCGTCGTGGCGCAGTGGTTAACGAATCCGACTAGGAACCATGAGGTTGCGGGTTCAGTCCCTGCCCATGCTCAGTGGGTTAAGGATCCGGCGTTGCCGTGAGCTGTGGTGTAGGTTGCAGATGCGGCTCGGATCCCGCGTTGCTGTGGCTCTGGCGTAGGCCGGTGGCTACAGCTCCGATTCGACCCCTAGCCTGGGAACCTCCATATGCCGAGGGAGCGGCCCAAGAAATAGCAACAACAACAACAACAAAAAAAAAAAAAAAAGAAAAAAAAAAATAGTCTCCTTGGGAGTTCCCATTGTGGCGCAGCAGAAACAAACCCAACTAGTATGCGGGTTCAATGCCTGGCCTCAATCAGCGGGTCAAAGATCCAGTATTGCCCTGAGCTGTGGTGTAGGTCGAAGACATGCCTTGGATCCTGAGTTGCTGTGGCTGTGGTGTAGACCGACAGCTGCAGCTCCTATTCAACCCTATCCTGGGAACCATACCACGGTTGCAGCCCTAAAAAAAAAGAAAAAAGAAAAAAGAAAAAGTCTCGTTATGGAGTTCCTGCTGTGGCACAACAGGATCAGTGGCACCTTAGGAGCGCTGGAATGCAGGTTCGATCCCCAGCGTGGCACAGTGGGTTAAGTCTGGGCGTTGCTGCAGCTGCGGCTTAGGTCAAGACTGTTGCTCAGATCTGATCTCTTGCCTGGGAACTCCATATGCCACAAAGTGGCCAAAAAAGGAGGGGGGGGGTCTCCTTTCTCTAAATTGTCACAGCAGTTTATATTTACTTTTCTTTTTTTTTCCACTTTTAGGGCTGTACATGGGGCATATGGAAGTTTCCAGGCTAGGGGTTGAATCAGAGCTACAGCTGCCAGCCTACAGCACAGCCACAGCCACCTGGGACAGCTGTCTGTGACCTACATCACAGCTCATGGCAATGCCAGATCCTTAACCCATTGAGAGAGGCCAGGGATGGAAGCCACATCCTCAAGGACACTGATTGGATTCATAACTCCCCATATGTACCTCTTGCTTTCCATCTTCCCCTAGCAATTATTTATATCAAAATTTTAACTCCTATAATGGGCAAAAACGTCTTTAAGGACAAAATTCTTTTTTTATTCATCAGATTATTTCTCCAAAATTCCTTGAGTATTATCTTGGTAAGGGATCTCCAAGATAATTCATTTTGTTAGAACCCTAACACTCCCTCCCCCAAACAAACACCATAAATACTTCTTTGTAACAAGACTTTCTTTGGTAACCAGACTACCAATTCCCTCGCATAATTAGAAATCTATGGGCCTTACATATAACATTGGTTCATGGAATATAATAGTAATAAAGCAGTTTTGAGTTCATATGTTAATGCTACACCTAAAGTACAAACATGGAATTAGCTTTTTTACTTATACACTTTAAGGAGTAATGGATTATCTGTGCCCAATACTTGAATGTATGGACATACTAAAGAGCTAAGGCCACATCTAGTTGCCTTCATAAAACATAAGGACCAGTGGCCATTTCTCTGTGACAGTTAGACAATGGAATTTGTGGTTGCAGGACTGAGGTTCTTTGGGGACCCAATCAAAAGTATTCTACTGATCCCTCTTTAATGTTGATATATAATAAAACAAACAAAAAAACCCTTCAAATTTCATATTTGGCAAAGGAATCATCCCTTTCTTCCCCACTAGATCCTGGGAGGCAGCATTAAAGCTTGCTTATGTTTTATCCAGACTTTGTAAATCTGTGTTCTCTGTACAAAAGCCCACTAATTTAGAGGCACCAAACATTAGTCTTCATTCAGATTAACCCAAATGTACATTGTGTGCCACAAAAACTAGGCCCTAGTGGAAATTTTTTATTTTTGGGGGGGGCCACACCTGCAGCACATGGAAGTTCCCAGGCTAAGGGCTGAAACTGAGCTGTAGCTGCCAGCCTACACCACAGCCACAGCACCACCAGATCCAAGCCTTCTCTGCGGCATATGGAAATTCCCATGCTGCAGCCAAAAAAAATAAAATAAAATAAAAGTTAAAAAACACCCCAAAACAAACAGAAAAAAAGCAGATCTCTTAAAGTCTGTAGGAACATAGACGTAGAAATACAAAGTTACAACACAAATGCTATAGTGAGAGTTCCCGTTGTGGCTCATTTGGTTATGAACACAAAGTAAGGATTTAGGTTTGATCCCTGGACTCAGTCAATGTGTTAAGGATTTAGTGTGGCTGTGGTGTAGGCCAGCAGCTGCAGCTCCAATTCAACCCCTAGCCTGGGAATTTCCATATGCCGCATGGGTGCAGCCCTAAAAATAAATAAATAAATAAAACAACAAAAAAGCTATAATGGAGATAAATACAAAACATTCCTTGGAATAGGATTATAGAGGTGATAGTGAGAACTGTGAAAACAATAACTTTTTTGCTTATTTTTATTTGTGGTTGGGGTTTTATTGGCCACGCCTGCAGCATGTGGAAGTTTCCAGGCTAGGGATCAAACCAGCACTCCAACAGTGATCCCAGCCACTGCAGTGACAATGGCAGATCCTTAACTTGCTGCACCACAAGGGAACTCCACAACTAACACTTTTGAAAACACAGTGCCACTTAATCCCTTAAATGCTCACTTAATCCCTAAAGAAACTATGAGATAAGCAGTGGTATTATTTCCATGTTACACTTAAGGAAACTGGGTTTTGGTAAGGTTTACACAATTTGTTTAAGGTTACATAGCCAGTAAACAATGGAGGTGGGCTCAAATTTGGCAGTCTGACTTCAAGACCTACCTACACATCCACATTCTTTTGGGGGGCGGGGGTAACTGTATTATTATTTTATTAAGGAATCCACTTCTGTGACTGTCGTGAAGCCCAGGCTGAGCTAACTGTGACAGGTTATGATGGCAACAAGACCTCAACTCTAGACTTTCTGAGCATAACCACTGTCATCGCTTTCTACCTCAACGGAAACCAGACTCAGGAGGCCTCAATCCCTGCTCTCTATTCCTGGAAGATGCCAAAGCCAAGAATGTAAGAGGCTTTTTCAGAGATGACAGCTTCTGTCTTCCCAGAAGACAAGCCCTCTACTTTGTTTTATGAAGCAAAGAGCGACCCCAAACCATGGACAGGTTGGGACCTGCACAGGCCTCAATAAGACCTACCTACATTCTTATCATTACAGTAGGTTGCCATCCTCCTGATCTGGAGAATATAGGTATCTTTCCAGTAAGCATTCTTACTAGCTTGCTCAACTTTGAGTAGAAGTAGCCTAAGGAATTAGGTAATCTCCTTGTTTTTCCATCAGATGCCCCCTAGAGAAGGGCTCAATAATGACACCATTAAGTGACATGCATGTACACTGGGGGCCTCCCAAGGAATTAGATGAGAGGATTGGAAAGATATACAGAGCTTCACATAGATGTTTTAATTCAATTCAGATCTGTAAAATATATTTGTCCCTCTGTTTTGAAGCTTTTCTGCCTGCTGCTAAAGATGTTTTCTGTGTATATATATATGTGTGTGTAGTATAAAGTACATAAATACTTTATAAAACAATCTCTAAGTATCCGAATGTCAGCTTTCCTAACTCAGGGATAAGACATATTTAAAAAATAAAAGATGGAATTCCCACTGTGGTGCAAGGAGATCTACAGTGTATCTACAGTGGCAGAGAGGTGGGTTCAATCCCTGGCCCAGCACAGTGGGTTAAGGATCTAGTGCTACTGAAGCAGTGATATAGGCCCAAACTCTGGCTTGGATTCAACCCCCAGCTCACGAACTCCATATATTGCAGGGTGGACAAAAAAGAAAAAAAAAAAAGTGAGAGATAGATACTGAGAAGTCATTGGAAGGTCAGGGTACACAGGTGACATGATCTGATTTATATTTTTAGAAGACAGCTTTAATTACTGCCTGGAGAATGTACTGGGGGGGGCGGGGGGGGGCAAAAATTTAAGAAAAAAAAAATCTTCGTTGTCCAGCTAAGAGAGATGGTGGCTTGCATTAATGTAGTAGAGGCAGAGATCTGGGAAAATTAAGTATGTGAAGGATTACGAATTAGTTTCTGGAGCCAAGGCAGAGCAGATGAGCATTACCAATCCCTGGTACACAGATATTTTTACATTTTACATTCATCCTTCAATATTTATTGAGGGCCTACCTTCAGGTGCTGTGCCACGTAACACAGAGGTATAAACATTCCCTGCTATCAGAGGTCTCAATCTCAATCTACAATAGGAGTGGCAGCACCAGACAATGTGCTGTTGATACTCAGATTCTGTTTAAGTCCAATCAAAGCTGAATGACATTCTCCAATTTCAAGATTCAAATGAACAATTTAATTTGTATCCAGGTCCAAATTTGGATTCAAGAAGGGTTACAGTAGCCAATGTTCAAAAAATCAAGATAAGCAAAAGACTTAATAATCTCAATTCAATCCTCAATTGTTTGCCTAGACCCATCTTAAACTTAATTTCCCAAACTGTAACTGTGATTCAACTCTCAAGGACCCCTTCTCTTTCACTTTCCAATCAAACAAGTCCTGTCCATCCACCTACTTAATAGTGCTCAAATCAGGGAGTTCCTGCTTGTGCAGCCAAAAAAATAGTGCTCAAATCAATCCACTATTCTTTATCTCCATTCCATTAACCTAAGAGGCTAAGCCATCCTCATCTATCACCTGGTCAACTGCAGATGCCCACTAATTAGCCTTCAGTTTTCAATCCTACCCTATCCTCTAGTTCTACCTCATGATCTTTTTTTTCCCCTTTCTCAGCCACATCCACAGCATATAGAAGTTCCTGGGCCAGGGATGGAATCTGAGCAGCAGAGGGATGTGGGCTACGCCACAGCTGAAGCAATATTGGATTCTTAACCCACTACACTAGGACAGGGATCAAACCTGTGCTGCCACAGGACAATGCTGGATCATTAACCCCCTGCACCACAGGGGAACTTCCCATGATCTTTTTACAAATTAGGGGATTCCCATAATTTGCACAGGCAAAAATAAAACCCTATTATTTATTCCCAGTTCTTTTTCTTACAATAGTTATAACGAGTTGTATTTACTTATTTATTTTTGATCTCCTGCTATCTCTTCACCCACTAGTCTGTGACTTACGTGACAGCAAGAACTATGTTTTGTTATCTGCTACTCATTCACCTGACACCCTGTCAAATGTCTGCAATATAAAAGGCACTAACAAATAACTGAGTGAATGATAAATGGATGTAAGAACAGATGCTATAAGGGACCTAAAAAAAGAGAAAATTCTGGTTTTCGACCGAGACTTTATTTGGATTTGGTTTGTGAAGAGGGAAGCAAATTTAAGCAGGATCACAAAGTAGGCATTCTTCCGATGGAAAATTAGACTAGAAATGCACACCTTCTGTAACTAAAACAATATTTCACACATCTACTTGGGGCAGACTCCCAAATGAGTTTTCTATCAAGTCCCAGAACTCATGGTGCTTTTTACAAAACACTAAGAGAACTTTAAAAATTACTATAAGGAGAAAAAAAAATTAACAGAGTCCTATCATGGCTCAGTGGAAACGAATCTGACTAGGAACCACGAGGCTGCGGGTTCGGTCCCTGGTTTTTTTTGTTTTTTTTGTTTTTTGTCTTTTTGCTATTTCTTTGGGCCGCTTTCGAGGCATATGGAGGTTCCCAGGCTAGGGGTCGAATCGGAGCTGTAGCCACCGGCCTACGCCAGAGCCACAGCAACGCGGGATCCGAGCCACGTCTGCAGCCTACACCACAGCTCACGGCAACGCCGGATCGTTAACCCACTGAGCAAGGGCAGGGATCGAACCCGCAACCTCATGGTTCCTAGTCAGATTCGTTAACCACTGCGCCACGACGGGAACTCCCGGTCCCTGGTCTTGTTCAGTGGATTAAAGATCCGGCATGGCCATGAGCTGTGGTGTAGGTCACAGACATGGCTCAGATCTGGTGTTGCTGTGACTGTGGCACAGGCTGGCAGCTACACCTCTGATTCAACCCCTAGCCTGGGAACTTCTATATGCTGCCAGCGCAGCCATTAAAAAAAAAAATTGCTATAAGGAACAATTCTAGCCACAAAGATAATAATCTCAGTTACATTTGTATTATCAAGAAAATAGAGGCGTTCCCTGGTGGCCTAGCATTTAAGGATCTTGCCCTGTCACTGCTGTGGCTTGGGTCACTTCTGTGGCACAGCTTCGATCCCTGGCCCAGGAACTTCCATATGCTGCAGGCAGAGCCAAAAAAGAAGAAATATCTTAAGTTATGCCCAATAATAAGGAAATATTTTAGCAAATCATAAAATGGAATAATATGTAAACATTTAAAACAATGATAAAGAATTTTTTTGCCACACCCACAGCATGTGGAAGTTCCTAGGTCAGAACCAGAGCCATAGCAAAGAAAAGGCCAGATCATTAACCCACTGAGCCACAAGGGAGTTCTAGATCTATCTTTATTGATATAAAAAGATGTCCAAAGTGGAGTTCCCATTGTGGCTCAGTCAACGAATCTGACTAGCATCCATCCATAAGAAAGCAAGTTCAACCCCTGGCCTTGCTCAGTGGGTTAAGGATCCAGCATTGCTGTGAGCTGTGGTATAGGTTGCAGATGTGGCTTGGATCCTGCGTTGTTATGGCTGTGGTGGAGGGTGGCAGCTGCAGCTCGGATTTGACTCCTAGCCTAAGAACATCCACGTGGAGTGGGTGCGGCACTACAAAGCAAAAAATAAATAAATAAAAATAAAACACAGCTTCTAAATCACTGAGATACAGTAATACTAAAAGTCATCAACTGAATTTTCAAAAAATTGGAATCCAGTTTTTGTTGTGGCTTAGTAGGTTAAGAACCTGACACTGTGTCCTTGAGGATGAGGGTTCAATCCCCGGCCTTGCTCCATGGATTAAGGATCCAGCATTGTCACAATCTGCAGTGAAGGTCACAGATGCTCAAATCTGGCGTTGCTGTGGCTGCAATGTATGCCTGCAGCTGCAGCTCCGACTTAACCCCTAGCCCCAGGAGCTTCCATTTGCAGCAGATGCCATATGCCATAGGTGCGGCCATTAAGAAAAAAATAAAATTAAATTAAAAAACTACAAATTGCTATCTCTGAGAGATCTGCTTTAAAGTCAACATTATAAGGGAGTTCCCGTCGTGGCGCAGTGGTTAACGAATCCGACTAGGAACCATGAGGTTTCGGGTTCGGTCCCTGCCCTTGCTCAGCGGGTTAACGATCCGGCGTTGCCGTGAGCTGTGGTGTAGGTTGCAGACGTGGCTCGAATCCCACGTTGCTGTGGCTCTGGCGTAGGCCAGTGGCTACAGCTCCGATTCGACCCCTGGTCTGGGAACCTCCATATGCCGCGGGAGCGGCCCAAAGAAATAGCAAAAAAAAAAAAAAAAAAAAATCAAATTACACTGTTCTGAAATCCCTGGAGTTCCTGTCGTGGCTCAGTGGTTAACGAATCCGACTAGGAACCATGAGGTTGCGGGTTCGATCCCTGCCCTTGCTCAGTGGGTTAAGGATCCAGCGTTGCCGTGAGCTGTGGTGTAGGTTGCAGACGCCGCTCGGATCCCGCATTGCTGTGGCTCTGGGTGTAGGGCGGTGGCTACAGCTCTGATTAGACCCCTAGCCTGGGAACTTCCATATGCCGCAGAAGCAGCCCTAGAAATGCCAAAAAGACAAAAAATAAAATAAATAAATAAATAAATAAAGTTAACATTATAAGAGAGTTCCCATTGTGGCTTGGCAGTAACAAACCCAACTAGTATCCATGAGGATGCGTGTTCAATCCCTAGCCTTGCTCAGTGGGTTAGGGATCCGGTATTGCCCATGAGCTGTGGGGTAGGTTGCAGATGCAGCTCAGATCCTGAGTTGCTGTGGCTGGTGGTATCAGCCAGCAGCTGTAGCTCCAATTCGACCCCTAGCCTGGGAACTTCCATATGCTGTTGGTCCGGCCCTAAAAAAAGAGACCAAAAAAAATAATAAAAAATAAATTCAACATAATAAGACCAAAAATAAAAGACTGCTAGGTTCTACTCCTAGAACTGTATTGTGGGATGTTTTGTTTTGTTTTGTTTTGTTTTTTTCCTTATTACAAGACTAGTATATATTCACTGTATAAAATTTAGAAAATATTGGAATTCCTATCATGGCTCAGTGGAAACAAATCTGACTAGTATCTGTGAGGACTCAGGTTCAATCCCTGGCCTCACTCAGTGTGTTAAGGATCCAGCATTGCCATAAGCTGTGGGGTAGGTTGCAGACAAGGCTCTGATCCCAGGTTGCTGTGACTGTGGCAAAGGCCGGCAGCAGCATCTCTGATTCGAACCCTAGCTTGGGAACCTCAAGTGTGGCCCTAAAGACAGAGAGAGAAAGAGAGCGAGAGCTAGAGAGAGAGTGAGAGCGAGAGCGAGAGAGACAAAGAAAGAAAGAAAGAAAGAAAGAAAGAAAGAAAGAAAGAAAGAAAGAAAGAAAGAAAGAACGAACGAAAGAAAGTCAGTCAGTCACTGCTGATGTAATTAGTTAAGATGAAGTCATTACGGTAGACCCTAATCCATTATGAGTGGCATCTCTATAAAAAGGGGAAATTTGAACACAGAGACATGCACAAAAGGAGAACACCACATGAAGATCAAAGGAGAGATGCTGTGACAAGCCAAGAATGCCACAGATTGCCAGCATGCCAGCAGAAATTAGGGGAGACTCATGTAGCAAATTCTCTCACAGCTCTCATAAGGAACCAACCCTGAAGACATCCTGATTTTGAAATTCAAGCCTCCAAACTGTGAGACAGTAAACTCCCATTGTTTAAGCCACCTTATGTATAGTACTTTGCTACAGCAGCCCTAGCAAACTAAAACAATCACAGGCTTTGATGATTATCCTTATAGACAATGACGAATGTGTAAAAATTTATTTTTCTAGGATAAAGTCCTATAAGTGAAATTGAAGTCAAATAAGCAGCACAGTTTTATGGCTCTGTTGAATAATGCCAGCATTACTGGCCCTGACCCTCTGCACAGTTGAAGTCCCTCCACATACTTGGTCCCTCCATACGTGCAGTTTGGTATCCATGGATTCACAGTGTGAATCATGTCATGCTATGGTATCTACTATTGAAAAAAAAAAAAACCCACATATAGTGAACCTCAGCCATTCAAACTCGCATTGTTCAAGGGTCAACTGTACATATTATCCTATGTAACTGGTTTTTTTCTCAACAGGCTCTCACATATTCTAACTTCTCTCTAGGCCCCAGAGATAGTTAAGGCAAGAATTACTAGTCCCCTTTACACACAAGAAAACAGGCTCAGTAAATTCAGTCTAAGTAAAAAAACAAAAAAAAAACTTGCTTTTTTTCTCCCCGTCTTTTTTTTTTTTTTTTTGTCTTTTTGCTATTTCTTGGGCCGCTCCCGCGGCATATGGAGGTTCCCAGGCTAGGGGTCGAATCCGAGCTGTAGCCGCCGGCCTACACCAGAGCCACAGCAACGCGGGATCCGAGCCGCGTCTGCAACCTACACCACAGCTCACGGCAACACCAGATCGTTAACCCACTGAGCAAGGACAGGGACCAAACCCGCAACCTCATGGTTCCTAGTCGGATTCGTTAACCACTGCGCCACAACGGGAACTCCTTTTTCCCATCTTTTTAGGACCACACCAAGGCATATGGAAGTTCACAGGCTAGGGGCTGAATCAGAGCTGAGGGTGCCAGCCTATGTCAGAGCCACAACAGTGGTGGATTGGAGTCGAGTCTGCAACCTACACTGCAGCTCACGCCAACGCTGGATCTTTAACCCACTGAGCAAGGCCACAAATTAAACCCAAGTCCTCAGGGATACTAGTCAAGTTCATTACCACTGAACTACAATGGAAACTCCTAGCATTCTTTTCAATAGACTATAGCTGCACTGTCCAATATGGTAGCCTGAAGACACATGTAAGTATTTAAATTTCAATTGTCAAAATGAAATAAAATTAAAGATTCAGTCCTAAGTTACAGCAGCCATATTTCAAAAGCTCAATAGCTACATGTGAGTAATGGCTACCATACTGAAGAGTACTGGCATGGAACATTTGCATCATCACAGAAAAGTTCTACCCAATAGCACTGGATTACAGCATACTGAGGATCTATAATGCAGGCTTACAATGCTTAGAACAACAGATTGTTGAATAAGCACTAAAATGGGCTAACAAGGAACCTTAAGAAATTGCTTTTGATGACTCAGCAGAGGACATCTCTAATACAGTAAGAGCAGGAGCCAAGCTGAGACACACTGAGGCACAGCTGTAAGAAAGTCCATCTGAGAAACCACAGGAGACTCTCAAGGATAATTACAAATGCTGTGACTCATCCTAGAAGAGCAATGGGCAAACAGCATGCATAGTAAAATGATAGATTCATTCTTTTTTTCCCCATTTTTTTTTATTACTCAAATGAATTTATCACATCTGTAGTTGTATAATGATCATAACAATCTGATTTCACAGGATTTACATCCCACAGCCCAGGCACATCCCCCCACCCCCCAAATTGTCTCCTCCGGAGACCATAAGTTTTTCAATGTCCATGAGTCAGCATCTGTTCTGCAAAGAAGTTCAGTCTGTCCTTTTTTCAGATTCCACATGTCAGTGAAAGCATGTGATGTTGGTGTCTCATTGTATGCCTGACTTCACTTAGCATGATAATTTCTAGGTCCATCCATGTTGCTAAAAATGCTGGTATTTCATTCCTTTTAATGGCTGAGTAATAATCCATCGTGTATATGTACCACCATCTCCTTAATCCACTCCTCTGTCGATGGATATTTAGGTTGTTTCCATGTCTTGGCTATTGAAAAGAGTGCTGCAGTGAACATTGGAGTACATGTGTCTTTGCAAGTCGTAGTTTTCTCTGGATAGATGCCCAGGAGTGGGATTGCTGGATCAAATGGTAGTTCTATGTTTAGTTTTCTGAGGAATCTCCATACTGCTTTCCACAGTGGTTGTACCAATTTACAATCCCACCAACAGTGTACTAGGGTTCCTTTTTCTCCACACCCTCTCCAGCACTTATTGTTTGTAGACTTTTGGATGATGGCCTTTCTGGCTGGTGTAAGGTGGTACCTCAGAGTGGTTTTGATTTGCATTTCTCTAATAATGAGTGACGTTGAACATCTTTTCATGTGTTTTTTTGGCCATCAGTATGTCTTCTTTGGAGAACTGTCTGTTTAGATCTTCTGCCCACTTTTGGGTGGGGTTGTTTGTTTTTTTTGGTATGGGGCTGCAGAAGTTGTTTATAAATTTTGGAGATTAATCCCTTGTCAGTCGATTCACTTGCAAAGATTTTCTCCCATTCTGTGGGTTGTCTTTTTGTGTTGTTTAGGGCTTCCTTTGCTGGGCAGAAACTTTGAAGTTTGATTATATCCCATTTGTTTATTTTTCTTTTTATTGTCAATACTCTGATAGGTGGATCTGAGAAGATACTGCTGTCATTTACGTCAGAGAGTGTTTGGCCTATGTTTTCTTCTAGGAGTTTGATAGTGTCTGGTCTTATATCTAGGTCTTTAAACCATTTTGAGTTTATTTTTGTGTATGGTGTTAGGGAGTGTTCTCATTTCATTCTTGTACATGCAGCTGTCCAGTTTTCCCAGCACCAATTATTGAACAAGCTGTCCTTTCTCCATTGTATATTCTTGCCTCCTTTGTCATAGATGAGGTGGCTGTAGGTGCGTGGGTTTAATTCTGGGCTGTCTATCCTGTTCCACTGATCTATATTTCTGTCTTTGTGCCAGTACCACGCTGTTTTGACGACTGTTGCTTTGTAGTATAGTCTGAAGTCTGGGAGCCTGATTCCTCCAGCTCCATTTTTCTTTTTCAGGATGTCTTTGGCTATTCTGGGTCTTTTGTGCTTCCAAACAAACTTTAAAATGTTTTGTTCGAGTTCTGTGAAAAATGTCCTTGGTAATTTGATAGGGATTGCATTGAATCTGTAGATTGCCTTAGGTAGCATAGTCATTTTGATAATATTAACTCTTCCAATCAACGAGCATGGTATATCTTTCCATCTATTTGGGTCATCTTTGATTTCTTTCATCAGTGGCTTGTAGTTTTCAGGGTGTAGGTCTTTTGTTTCTTTAGGTAGGTTTACTCCTAGGTATTTTATTCTTTTGGATGTGATGGTAAACGGGATTGCTTCCCTAATTTCCTTTTCTGCTTTTTCATTGTTAGTATGTAGAAACGCTGTCGATTTCTGTGTATTGATTTTGTATCCTGCAACTTTGCCAAATCCGTGGATAAGCTCTAACAGTTTTGTGGTGGAGTCTTTAGGATTCTCTAGGTATAGTATCATGTCATCTGCAAATAGCGATAGTTTTACTTCGTCCTTTCCAATTTGGATTCCTTTTATTTCTTTTACTTCTCTGATTGCTGTGGCTAGGACTGACTTCCAGAACTATGTTGAAGAGTAGTGGTGAGAGTGGACATCCTTGTCTTGTTCCTAATCTCAGCAGGAATTTTTTCAGCTTTTCACCATTGAGAATGATATTAGCTGTGGGTTTGTCGTATACAGCCTTTATCATGTTGAGGTAGGTTCCCTCTATGCCCACTTTCTGAAGGGTTTTTATCAGAAATGGGTGTTGGATTTTGTCAAAGGCTTTTTCTGAGTCTATTGAGAGGATCATATGGTTTTTATTCTTCAGTTTGTTAATGTGGTGTATCACACTGATGGATATGCAGATATTGAAGAACTCTTGCATCCCTGGGATAAATCCCACTTGATCATGATGTACAATCCTTTTAATGTATTGTTGGATGTGGTTTGCTAGTATTTTGTTGAGGATTTTTGCATCTATGTTCATCAGTGAAATTGATCTATAGTTTTCTTTTTTTGTGGAGACTTTGTCTGGTTTTGGTATCAGGGTGATGGTGGCCTCGTAGAATGAGTTTGGGAGTATCCCTTCCTCTGCAATTTTTTGAAGTAGTTTCAGAAGGAGAGGTGTTAGCTCTTCTCTAAATGTTTGATAGAATTCGCCTATGAAGCCATCAGGTCCTGGACTTTTGTTTGGTGGAAGTTTTTTAATCACAGTTTCAATTTCAGTTCTTGCGATGGGTCCATTCATCTTTTCTATTTCATCTTGGTTTAGTCTTGGAAGATTGTACTTTTCTAAGAATTTGTCCATTTCTTCTAGGTTTTCCATTTTATTGGCATATACTTGCATATAGTAGTCTCTTATGATGCTTTGTATTTCTGTGATGTCTGTTGTTACTTCTCCTTTTTCATTTCTAATTTTATGGATTTGAGTCCTCTCTCTTTTTTTCTTGATAAGTCTAGCTAGGGGTTTATCAATTTTGTTGATCTTTTCAAAGAACCAGCTTTTCGTTTCATTGATCTTTTCTATGGTTTTCTTTGTTTCTACTTCATTGATTTCTGCTCAGATATTTATGATTTCTTTCCTTCTACTAACCTTCGGTCTTGTCTGTTCTTCTCTCTCAAGCTGCTTTAGATGTAAAGTTAGCTTGTTTATTTGGGCTTTTACTTGTTTCCTGAGGTGGGCTTGTATTGCTATAAACTTTCCTCTTAGAACGGCTTTTGCTGCATCCCATAGGTTTTGGAGTGTCATATCTTCGTTGTCATTTGCTGCTAGGTATTTTTTAATTTCGTCTTTGATTTCTTCAGTGATCCATTGGTTGTTTAGTACCATGTTGTTGAGTCTCCACGTGTTTGTGTTTTTTGCAGTTTTTTTCTTGTTGTTGATTTCCAGTCATATAGAGTTGTGGTTGGAAAAGATGCTTGATATGATTTCAATTTTCTTAAAGTTACTGAGGTTGGATTTGTAGCCCAGGATGTGATCAGTCTTAGAGAATGTTCCATATGCACTTGAGAAGAATGTGTATTCTGGTGCTTTTGGATGGAATGTCCTATAAATATCTATTAGTCCATCTGGTTTAATGCATCATTCAGGGCCTGTGTTTCCTTATTGATTTTTGGTCTGGTTGATCTGTCCATTGCTGTAAGTGGGGTGTTAAAGTCCCCCACTATGATAGTGTTATTGTCGATTTCTCCTTTTAAGGTTGTTAGCAGTTGCCTTATATATTGCAGTGAACCTGTGCTGGGTGCGTAGATATTTAAAATTGTTATATCTTCTTTTTGGATTGATCTTTTGATCATTATGCAATGTCCTTCTTTGTTGCTTAAAATATTCATTTTAAAGTCTATTTTGTCTGATATGAGTATTGCTACTCCAGCTTTCTTTTGATCCCCGTTTGCATGAAATATTTTCTTACATCCTCTCACTTTCAATTTGTATGTGTCCCTAGAAGTGAAGTGGGCCTCTTGAAGACAGCATATATATGGATCTTGTTTTTGTATCCATTCAGCCAGTCTATGTCTTTTGGTTGAGGTGTTTAGTCCATTCATATTTAAGGTAATTATTGATATGTATGTTCTTATTGCCATTTTATTAATTACTTTGGATTTGTTTTTGCTGCTCTTTTTCCTTTCCTTCTTCTCTTGTTCTTTTCTGCCTAGAAAATTTCCTTTAGTATTTGTTGTAAGGCTGGTTTAGTGTTGCTGAATTCTCTCAGCTTTTGTTTATCTGTGAAGGTTTTGATTTCTCCTTCAAATCTGAATGAGAGCCTTGCTAGGCAGAGTAATCTTGGCTGGAGGTTTTTTCCTTTCATCACGTTAAGTATATCATGCCACTCCCTTCTGGCCTGCAGAGTTTCTGCTGAAAAATCTGCCGATAGCCTTATTGGGGTTCCCTTGTATGTTACTTGTTTCTTTTCCCTAGCTGCTTTCAAGATTTTCTCTTTGTCTTTAATTTTGGTCAGTTTGATTAATATGTGTCTCAGGGTATTCCTCCTTGGGTTTATTTTATATGGTACTCATTGTGTTTCCTGGATTTGAGTGAGTGATTCCTTCCCCATGTTAGGAAAATTTTCAGCTATTATCTCTTGGAATATTTTTTCTGTCCCCTTCTCTCTCTCTTCTCCTCCTGGCACCCCTATAATATGGATGTTGGTGCATTTCACTTTGTCCCAGAGTTCTCTGAGACTCTTCATTTCTTTTCAATCTTTTTTCTCTTTTCTGTTCCACATCCGTAATTTCCACTAATCTGTCCTCCACCTTGCTTATTCGTTCTTCTGCCTCCTGTATTCTGCTGTTCGCTGCTTCTAGTGAATTTTTTATTTCAGTTGTTGTATTTTGCATCTCTTCTTGTTTAAGTTTTATATCTTGTGTCTCTTTGGTCAGTGTTTCTTATAAGTTACCCATCTTTGCCTCCAGTTTATTTCCAATGTCTTGCATCATCTTCAGCATCAACAATCTAAAGTCTTTTTCCTGGAGGCTGAGAATCTCCTCATGGCTTAGCTGGTTTTTTGGGCAGGGTTTTCCTTTCTCCTTCATCTGAGTTATAGTCCTCTGTCTTTTCATTTTTATAGGTTTTTGGTGTGGTGACCTTTTTACAGATAATAGGGTTGTAGCCTCTCTTACTTCTGGTGTCTGCCCCCCTTGTGGCTGAAGTCAGGATGGGGGCTTGGTGTAGGCTTCCTGATGGGAGGGGCTGACGCCTGCCCCCTGGTAGGAGGAGCTGATTCTAATCCCTCTGGTGGGTGGGGCTTAGTCTCTGGATGGGATTAGAGGCAGCTGTGTGCCTGAGGGGTCTTTAGGTAGCCTGTTTACTGAGGGATGGGGCTGTGATCCCACCTGGATTGTTGTTTGCCCTGGGGCTTCTCAGTGCTGACTGACAGAGGGTGGGGCCAGATTTTCCCAAAATGGCCACCTCCAGAGAAAGGCACAGCTGCTGAATATTCCCCAGAGCTTTGCCTTCAATGTCATTCCCTCACAACAAGCCATATTCACCCCTGTTTTCCCAGGATGTCCTCCAAGTACTGCGGTCAGGTTTGACCCAGATTCCCTTGGAGACTTTGCTTTGCCCTGGGACCCAGTGCATGTGAAAGTCTGTGTGCACCTTTTAAGAATGGGGTCTCCGTTTCCCCTAGTCCCGTGGCGCTCTTGCACACAAGCCCCACTGGCCTTCAATGCCAGATGTGCCAGGGGCTCTTTCTCCCAGTGCTGGATGCCCGCACATGAGGGTTTGATGTGAGGCTCAGAACTCCTACTCCTGTAGGTGAGTCTCTGTGAACCAGTTAGTTTCCAGTCTGTGGAGCTTCCCACCCAGGAGGTATGGGGTTGTTTATATGACGAAATCACCCCTCCTATCTCTTGATGTGGCCTCCTCTTTTTCTTCTGGAGTAGGGTATCTTTTTCAAGGTTTCCAGTCCATTTTGGTGAAGAGTGCTCAGTCTTTAGTTGTGAATTTTGTTGTTTTTGGGAGAGAAGTTGAGCTCCAGTCCTTCTATTCTGCCATCTTAGCCTGCACCTGATAGATTCATTCTTACAAAGAAAAATGTCTAGGTTGAAGATTTGGTTCCATATTGTAGAAGCAGACACTCAGTAATTCTGTTTTTTTTAATCTTTGTCTATACGAAACTGAATTTTCATTTTACTGGAAATCCTGGAAGATCACCTAAGCAGGTTATGCCTTAGTTCTTAGAAAATTGTTCTCTAGATCTCAAAATAATGTGCGTTTGTTTTTTGTTTTTTGTTTTTTGTTTTTTTGGCTTCCCCACTGGCATGTGCAGTTCCCAGGCCAAGGATCAGATCCGACCTATGCTGCAGCTGCCCCAATGCTGGATCCTTAACCCACTGTGCCAGGCTGGGGATCAAACCTGTGTCAGGGATCTGCTGGGGATCAGAAACACAGCTGAACCTGTTGCACCACAGCAGGAACTCCCAATGTGCTATTTTAAATAAGTGCTATTATCTAATCTGTGTCATAAATTGTAATCTAAACTTTTTAAAGAAATGTATGTTATTATTTAAATATTTTAAATATAACAAAAAAAAAACCATTACCATGCATATACCTAATAGCTAGACAGACCAGATCTCAACATTTTGCCATATTTGCTTCAGATATTTTACAGATTCAGTTAAAATGCCTATTTAATCCTATTCATTTCCTCCCTTCCTTGAAGTATCCATTATCCTGACAGTTGATATATGTCATCCAGTCCAAACATTTTTTACTACATACATCTGTAAACAATATATAGTACATTTGCATGTTTCTCAATGTTAAATATATGGCATCAAACTGTATCTCCTACAACTTGCTTTTCTACCCTTTTTGGTTCAAGACTTATCATTATTGATAAGTGAAACTTACTCGTTTAACTTAGTTTAGCAGTCTATTTGATGAACATACCACAATTTACTTATCCAAGGTTCGATCATGAAACTTTTAGGTTCTTTCCAAATTCTTGCCATTACAAATAATGTCACAATGAGAAAGGGGAACCCTCCTACACTGTTGGTGGGAACGTAAATTGGTATAACCACTATGGAAAACAGTATGGAGATACCTTAGAAAACTAAATATAGATAACTACCATATGACCCAGCAATCCCACTCCTGGGCATATATCCTGACAAAACTTTCACTGAAAAAGATACATACACACCTCTGTTCACTGTAGCAGTATTCACAATAGCCAAGACATGGAAACAACTTAAATGTCTATCGACAGATGAATGAATTAAGAAGATGTGGCATATACACGTACACACATATACAAACACACACACAATGGAATACTACTCATCCATAAAAAATAACAAAATAATGCCATGTGCAGCAACACGGATGGAACTAGAGACTCTCATGCCAAGTCAAGTAAGGCATAAAGAGAAAGACAAATACCATATATATCACTTATATCTGGAATCTAATATATGGTACAAATGAACCTACCTACGGAAAAGAAATGAATTCATGGACTTGGAGAACAGACTTGTGGTTGCCAAGACAGAGGGAGTGGGATGGACTGGGAGTTTGGGGTTAGTAGATGCAAACTTTTGCATTTGGAGTGGCTAAGCAATGAGATCCTGCTGTACAGCACGGGGAACTACATCTAGTTACCTGCGATGGAACATGATGGAGGATAATGTGAGAAAAAGAATATATACATATATATATATATATGAATGACTGGGTCACTTCACTGTACAGCAGAAATTGACAGAATACTGTAAGTCAACTATAATAGAAAAATTAGGAGTTCCCGTCGTGGCGCAGTGGTCAACGAATCCGACTAGGAATTATGAGGTTGCAGGTTCGGTCCCTGGCCTTGCTCAGTGGGTTAAGGATCCGGCGTTGCCGTGACCTGTGGTGTAGGTTGCAGACGCGGCTCGGATCTCGCGTTGCTGTGGCTTTGGAGTAGGCTGGCGGATACAGCTCCGATTAGACCCCTTGCCTGGGAACCTCCACATGCCGCGGGAGCAGCCCGAGAAATGGCAAAAAGACAAAAAAAAAAAAAAAAAAAAAAATTAAATCTTTAAAAAAAATAAAATCAGTGAGAACTTAAAAAATAAAAAAATAATAACAATGCCACAATGAACATCCTCCTGCATGCCCCCTTTGACATAGTGCATGGATCGGAATTCACTAGACTGTAGAGTACATGTATTTCACCTTTACTAGATATTGTCAAATTGTACTCCAAGTGATCACATAAAGGTACCCTTCCACCTACTGTATTTAAGTTCCCAAAACAATACTTTTGCAAAAAAACCTTTTATGTCTCAAATAATTTTCGAAATAAATAACTTTCCATACTCATTACCAATTTGAAGTAACAAACCAGCTTTCAATTTTATATTTGGTCTTCTAACAAAGAAATCTATATTAATACAACAAAATCCAACAAGGCCAAAATATTCCATGTGGCTTCTCTGGGGCATCTTTCTTTTAACGCCTATCGATGAAACAGGAGCTATGCTAGACTCTTAATCCTAGTAATATTACAGAAAAATGTTTTTCAAACTTGTTTTAATCCAGATAATAAGAAATATATCTTACACTCCAACAGAATTCCTATCTGCTTACATTCATTATATATGTATACTATGAAACAAAAGTCTCACAAAATAATCCTCACCGTTATTAGCAGCAACTCCATTCTATATCTTTTTTCCTCTGATGCTGGTCACTTACTAAGCTGATTTCAGAACTAATGAATTGTGCCTACAGTTTGGAAAAAACACTGCTGTTAGTGTACAATTTCCATATTAACTAAAACACAAAGTTAAAGTAACTTACCCAGGGTCTGTTTACTGTTAAATAAACAGTAAAATCTAAAATTCAAACTGAGCTCCAAAAGCTACACTTCTTGCAGCCCACTCATTTCTCCCTGCAATACAGTATTAGTACTAAATTTACACCAAGTGAAACAGCAAACGCTTCAATTTATGCTCACATGAACCAACGCAAAGAAAAATAATTTCTGTAAAAATATGGTGATGTGATTAAACAAGTTTCAAATCAGTAACATACCTATCACTTCATTCATGCATATAAACTTCTGAAAGAGTCAAGTTATCACTGCTAATCTTCCATTTTACCTCATAGCCATTTATCATAACTTAATTACTGATGAAATATACATAAATATGCTACCCTATCCTTGAAAAAACCCTTAATTTCTCAAAGAATCAAATATTTAGTACCTATGAGCTCCTTCTCAAACCAAAAGACAAACAACTACTTACGTCAAACTTTAACTAACAAAGCCAATGACTAATTCTAAAGTAAATACAGTCCAGGTTATAACTGAGCATGTATAGGTGCTCAAATATATCTTTTTAAATGTTTTCTAAATAAATAAACCTCAGCTGGAATAGAGTTTACATTAATACACAACCACATTTCTATGGTTACTATTTATCAGAAATAATTCCATCTTGGTTATACATGGACAGCATAGGTCAGTCTAGCCATCTATCCACCTAATTCCTTTATTAGGCAGCCCATTCAGGCTACAGTAGAGTGCAAAAAAAAATTAGGACATTATTTGACTCACTTGGCTTACTGTTTTAACTTCAATACATAAAACCATTATAGTAAAATGTTTTATCTTGCACATAAATCATAACCAGTTCTTGGTCTTCATTAAAATCCATTAAATATCCCACAGGGAAGCTCACAGGTTATTAACTGCTGACAGACAGTTGATACATACATACACTAAATCAAATCATATGTTTATGGAGCATTATTATTATGTCAAAGATTCTCTAGTCTTGTTTGAGCTATCTAAAACTAGCTAAATGCTAGAATTCAAGTCATTAGTATACATGTATGTCTATTTACACACATGTATACACACGTGATATATAGTTTTTAATTACTTACCTCCCTTCTCCAGCTACAACAAAAAATATAGAACTAGATCTCAAGAAAGGTAGAGAGCAAGTTTTCTGAACATTATCAAAAAACCACTTATAGATCATAGCAAGAAATACCTATAAACACCCTGAAAGGAGAACAGAGGTTTTATGTGACTTTAGATTGGAAATCTGCTAGAAATAGCTGGATCAGAGAGTTCCCGCTGAGGCTCAGCAGGTTAAGAAGCCAACCAGTATCCATGAGGATACTGGTTCCATCCCTAGTCTCGCTCAGTGGGTTAAGGATACAGCATTGCCGTGAGCTGTGATTGCTGTGGCGCAGGCTGACAGCTGCAGCTCTAACTCAACCGCTAGCCTGGGAACTTCCATATGCCCCAGTTGTAGCCCCCCCCCCCAAAAAAAAAGGAAGAAAGAAATGTATGGATCATTCCAACCAAAGCAACAGATACTGACACCTCAAGGACATGTCTGCAATGACTCCTTCAATATCAAATATTGGTGTCATTTCATTTCAGTGATTTACTATGATTTCATTATAGTGATCTCAACTGTACGCAGACTGGAATTACTGATGCAGCAATTAATACATCCCCTTCCTTCTCTGTTTTGTTTTTTTCATACACATTTTCAAATAGCTTACAAACTACTATCTTAATTTCAAACGAATCATTACATGGCAATTCTTAGTTTACTACAGGTTTAGTTTACTAGATGTTTCTACAAGATCCTTTCTGGAGTGTCTGTTGTGGCTCAGCAGAAATGAGCCAACTAGTACCCATGAGGATGCGGGTTCAATCCCTGGCCCTACTCAGTGGGTTAAGAATCCGGTGTTGCTGTGAGCTGTGGTGTAGGTCACAGACGTGGCATAGCTACTATGTGGCCGGTAGCTACTGCTCCAATTTGGACCCCTAGCCTGGGAACTTCCATATGCCACAGGTGCAGCTCTAAAAATAAAAGAAAAAAAAAATTTTAAATCTTTTCCAATTTCCAAAAATTAAAGACAGAAACTCAGAGAGGCCTTGTCAAATTCTACTCTGTATGATAATAGTCCACTAGGAAAAAGAAATCAGGATAAAAGAAATCAGGATAAAGTATGATGCAATTGTATGTAAAAGAAAAAGTTGATACACACATACACACTACAGAGAAGACAAGGAGAATTATAATTTTAATTTTTCTCTTGATTTATTTTCCAATAAATTTTAAGTGTACATATATCACTCTTATAATGAGGAGAAAAATCATCACCAAAGCTTTCCCTACCATTCCCCAGATGAAATCTGTTCTATTTCAGTTGTCCTCTACAGTGTCACTTATCATATCCTGTTCTATCACAAGTACATTCTCTCCTGTCTTCCCTGTTAAGAATGCAAACTTGTTTGAGAATGGACCCCATCTATTTCATCTTCATGAGCAACATAATGTAGTGTACACAGTAACTAACGCCTTATATGTATTCTTTAAGGCTGTATTGTGCTTCAGCTGAGAACAGTTAAGACCTGGTAGGTTAACTACATGGAGAGCACAGAACAAACTGAACTTTAGCCTCTTGATTAAACTCCTGTTTGAATCCACAACAAAAACTAACACATACATTAAATGCATGTACCAACATAATAGTTCTCTTAGCCAGATATATTCAAAACTAGCTATTAACAATTTTCAAGTATCAGTTACCTAAGGACAACAGACCAGCACTTTGCCAGACCTAGCTAAGTTAGGAAAGTTTACAGTTTTACCTCTTAAGTTGACTTGGTATATAATTTCCCAAGATAATGATTACCTTTCTTTCATAATGATTACCTTTATGAGAGGTGCCTATATTTCAGTGGAAGCCCAGTTAATTCCAAAGTATGTTTTATATCTTAGGTGAGACTTTATGAATAGTAAACTTTTTTAAACTCCTAAACTTTTTAGAGCAATTATACCTACCACTCTGTGTTGTCTAAATCTTTTTTCTTTTTCTTTTTCTTTTTTTTTAAGCTGCAGAGTATTTTCCTATTTACCATCAATTTGACCCTCACTCCCAGTGATAACTGGCAAAGGTATTATCTTTCCCATTTGACAAAAAATTCTTTTTTTTTTAATGTAGTAAATTTTTATTTTTTTATAATTTTTTTATTATAGCTGATTTACAGTGTTCTATTTTCTACTGCACAGCAAGATGACCCAGTCACACATACACGTATACATTCTTTTTTCTCATATTATCATGCTCCATCACAAGTGACCAGACATAGTTCCCAGTGCTATGCAGCAGGATCTCATTGCTTATCCATTCCAAAGGCAATAGTTTGCATCTATTAACCCCAAATTCCCATTCTCTCCCATTCCCTTCTCCTCCCTCCTGGCAACCACATCTGTTCTCTATGTCCATGATTTTCCCATTTGACAAAAGATTCTTGAGTGAAGAGGCTTATACAAAGATTTTTAGTCATTATCTCGTGAGACTCCTAACAGTTCTCCTGAATCCAAAATCCCGGATTTTCCATTACACTGCATGTCCTCCCAAGGGGGCAGGGGAGGAGAGATTTAAGTTGTGAACACTATTAAACTGGAGTCATAATGAACTCTCCAGTCTACAGAACACCTGCTGTAATATTGCCCCTGAATACATCCTAAACAAACAGAAACCACAGCTACAGTGAAACTCTGATTCACAGCCAAAAATGCACAAAGCCATCTTCCCCTAAACTTTATTTATAAAATAAGGCTTTTTTCTTGTTACAAAGCACTCTCCTATATTATTTTGAATTTTATATTTTACAGTTAGGCAGAAAAATCTAAATCAACTAACTTATGTGGACCTAGTGCCTTCATCTGTAAAATGAGAATAATAAATAAGTTTATTTTGAGAATTAAATTATTAACCTATATCTGCTTATTAACTTGGCAAAGAGTAAAGGCTCATTAAACATTAGCTTAGTATTTCATTGATTCTAAGATGGTAGGACATTTTCTCATATTTTAACAACTGAAATCAAAATGCATCTTCCAATCAATGATATGTCATAGTTCAATCAATAGTATCTTTTTCTTAATGGTACATAAAATGATGCTTCTTACAATACCTGAAGCAGTTGATGAGGTGCAGTATATTATGATGGTGCTACTGGGTAAATGTTTACCCTACCACCATTCCTCTACCCAAAAGATCCACAAAGAGCAGACCAAGTCTACACCTCTAAGCCTCATCTCTCAAGTCATGTTTCTAGCTGTAACACATGGGACAGACTCACAGCACCTCAAATTTAACAAGTTCAAAACCACAATCATCAAATCCCCAGAAGCTATTATTCTTTGTTTCCTATCCCAATTAATGACACCTTAAAGAAAAACCTGCACCTAAAACATTGTAAACCAATCAATCAATCAATAAGCAGAATATCCTATAGATACTGTTACATATACTTGCAAGATCAAATATTTAAAATGTTTCTGCAGCTCAAAAAAAAAAAAAAGAAAAAGAGTTCCTGATGTGGCTCAGTGGGTTAAGAACCCTTGATTAGGGGGTTAAGGATCCACCGCTACCACAAGTTATCACGTAGGTTGCAGATGCAGCTTGGATCCTGCATTGCTGTGGCATAGCAGGCAGCTGCAGGTCTAATTTGACCCCTAGCCTGGGAACTTTGATATGCTGCAGGTGTGGCCCTAAAAAGAAAAAAGAAAGAAAAAAGAAAAACCTGATCCACCTCTACCTCCTTCCTCTGCCTCTCCCACCTGAGGCCTTTCCCATCTCTCAAGAAGTTTAACACTCCATCTCTGCACCCATTTTATTTTGTACCTCTACTTTAGAAATTACCAAACTGTATCTTGCAAACTATTTTATGTATGGCTCCAGTTTCCATCTGGGGCCTCCATCTTGGCTCTCGGTTTCTTGAAGGCAAGGCCTATTTCTTACTCATTTTTATATACCCAGGGTGACTAGTTCAATGCCTCACCCGTAGCTAAGTGCTCAATAAATGTTTATGGAAGTGATAACATCCTCTTTGTTTACAGGTTTCAGAATATTTAAGCCTCTATAAAGAGAGAAAAAAGGGACTACCCCATAGCTTACAAAGGAATTTCACACACATGATTTCATTTAGAGTTTCTCAACTCTGAGGTACAATGAAAAGAGAGTAACATTTCACTTAATTGTGGCTTAACAGTCAAGAGGTTTGCCAAAAGTTTTCTGTGGCAGAAAAGAATTCAAACTCAAATCCAATTGCAAATCCCGTGCTTTAGTTTTTATCTCTCTGCCCCCTCCCGCCAGTGTCATTCCCATTAACTTTCCACGCTAACACGGCCTACAAGGCATTTTGGTTGGGCCCTATCTCCCTTGTCTAGATCCATGGTTTCCCTTTCTCTGGGAAGCTATATTTGCCTTCTTTCATCTCCTCCTTTTCATCACAAGGCCTTTGCCTATACTATTTCCTCTGCCTAGAATATTCTCTTTCCCTGCCTCACTAAGGCCTCCTCTTTTTCTAGTTCTCAGTTCAATCTCCACTTCATTAGGTAGTGCGTCTCTGACCTGGTAGGTAACTTTCACTGTCACACGGTCTCATAACAACATGTATTCTCCTTTGCAGCACAAATCATGGCTGGACTCTTCTCCTAGTTGTAATTAGGTTTGATTCCCTGACCAGCACAGTGGGTTAGAGGATCCAGTGTTGCCACAGTTGCAGTAAAGGTCAAAACTGCAGCTCAGATCTGATCCCTGGCCCAGGAACTCCATATGCCATGAGGTAGACCAGAAAAAAAAAAAGAGTAGGTGCTTCATAAATACTTGAATGGATGCACAAATTTTAAAGATGTAGAAATTAAGGTTCAACGAGGTTAAGTAACATATATAAGTAAATACAACTTATAAGCAGTGGAGGTGATATATTTACCACCTCAAGTATGCCTGAAACCAAAACTTTCAACATCTATCCATATTGCACTAGTAAAGCGTAGTAAAAACAAAAGCGAGAAAGACAGACTGAAGTAACATAATAAGATAGCTGATAAAGTTTAAAATTATAAAAGCAGAGACCTCCTTGTGGCACAGGAGGTTAAGGATTGGATTGTCACTGCAGCACCCTGAGTCACTGCTGTGGCACAGGTTCAATCCCTGGCCAGGGAAGTTCCACGTGCCATGGTGTGGCCAAAAAAAAAAGAAAAAAGAAAAAAGAAAAAAAAAATTAGAAAAGCAGAGTGTCATTCCAAGGAGTGACATGTGCACAAGTGGACAGACATTTATATCTGTATCATTTACCTCCCTCTCCTTGGCAAGCAGATTTCCCATATCCATTCGCAGATGAAGCCTCTACAAATGTGGCTCTTAATAGAAATCATAAGTGAGATAGCCCTTTGAATCATCTTTATCCCACTTTCAATCCCATGTAAAAGCAATTACCCTCCCACTGCCCAGTCCCTCCTTGGTTCCTAAGTATACCTTCCCTTCTAGCCTCTTCTCCTAGCACTCATAGTTAAAACACTATAGAAATTACTAAAGCTAACAATTTCAAGAGAAAATTAATAGCTTAACACAATTCACAGGCCTATTTGTTATTCACAGTCCCAAGTAAGTACTAAATACTAAACACAGAAAGAGAACAAGTGGAAGCACTCAGTCCTGGGCATATATCCTGAGAAAACCGTAATTCAAAAAGAGACATGCACCCCAATGCTCACTGCAACACTATTTACTATAACCAAGACATGGAAACAACATAAATGTCCACTGTTAAAGGAATGCATAAAAACGTCATACATATATACAATGGAACATTACTCAGCCATAAAAAAGAATGAAATAATGCCATTTGTAGCAAAATGCACAGACTCAGGGATTATCATACTAAGTGAAATCAGTGAAAGATAAAACATCATATGCTATCACTTATACATAGAAATTTTAAAAAGGAATGAATGAACTTATTTGCAGAACAGAAAAAGATGCACACATTCTGAAAACAAACTTATGGTTACCAAAGAAGACAGGTTGGAATAGGGGTGAGGATAGCCTAGGAGTTTGGGATTGGCATATGCACACTGTGGTGCATGTAATGACTGGTCATCAAGGACCTGCTATATAGAACTCTATACAATATTCTATGATAATCTATGTATAACTCAATCACTTTGTTGTACAGTAGAAATTATCACAACATTGTAAATCAACATTTTAATAAAACTTTTAAAAATAAAAAAAAAAGAAACAGAAGGAGTAATATTAAAAAAAGATTTTTCGGAGTTCTCATCGTGGCGCAGTGGTTAACGAATCCGACTGGGAACCATGAGGTTGTGGGTTCGATCCCTGGCCTTGCTCAGTGGGTTAACGATCTGGCGTTGCCGTGAGCTGTGGTGCAGGTTGCAGACGCGGCTCGGATCCCGCGTTGCTGTGGCTCTGGCATAGGCTGGCAGCTACAGCTCCGATTAGACTCCTAGCCTGGGAACCTCCATATGCAGCCCAAGAAAAGACAAAAAAAAAAAAAAGATTTTTCTTTTTGGTGATCTCTATTTCCTAATGATTTTTCCCTATTTTATATAATTACTCAAGAGAAAATATTTTATATACATACACCCTAGCACAAACTTTCTCTTGTCGTATTTTTATCCCATGTTTTATCACTAAGGGGTTCACTAGCACAAAAAAGAAGCCCTGATGACTCTTTTTCATTTGATGTCATAGGCCTCTCTCAAATGTTCAGTGGATAGTTGGCTTTTAGAGATTACATCTGACAATTAACAGCTCATTTTTTTTTTCCATTTATGGCCACTCCTGCAGTATATGGAAGTTCTTAGGCTAGGGGTTGAACAGGAGCTGCAGCTGGGGCCTACACCACAGCCACAGCAACACTGGATCCTTAATCTACTGAGCGAGGTCAGGGATCAAACTCACATCCTCACAGAGACTATGTCAGGTCTCTCCCATCGAGTGACAATGGGAACTCTTTAACAGCTCACTTTTACTGAAGATAAATAGAAAAATGAAACTTTCCTTTCTGCAGGTGAACACAAAATTCTACCTCATGATTATATTTTTATTTCGTTTCTCAGTAATCAGAGAAAGAATCACAACAAAGCAGGAAATACAAAAACTGGTTATCTAACTTTCCTCATCAGGAGCAGCTATACCTAAGTATTCTATACAGAAGGAAATAAGTTATTTTTCAATAGCCCTAAGAAAATGGACTCCACTGCTTTCCTGTGACAGTTAAAACCCCATCAAAAAAGTTTTCATTTATGTTCAATCTAAATCATCCCTGCTATGGAGTTCCCGTCGTGGTTCAGTGGTTAACAAATCCGACTAGGAACCATGAGATTGCAGGTTGGGTTCCTGGCCTTGCTCAGTGGGTTAAGGATCCAGCGTTGCCGTGAGCTCTGGTGTAGATCACAGATGTGGCTCGGATCCCGAGTTGCTGTGGCTCTGGTGTAGGCCGGCGACTATGGCTCTGATTCTACCCCTAGCCTGGGAACCTGTGTCTGCCGTGAGAGCAGCCCAAGAAATGGCAAAAAAGACAAATAAATAAATAAATTACCCCTGCTATAATTTAAGGGTTTCTATTTTCTCCCCCACTTAATCTAAACCACACATTGTCACCAGGATTATAGACACTTAAAGCAGTGCTTTCATCAAGTTAGGGAGATTCAAATTTAACAAACCTGTTTGGATGACACTGTCTCAGACACTCAGATACGTACATTATTTTTGTTTAATCTTCACAATAATCCTATTAGGCAAAATATTTAAATAGTTTTTAAGTGTCTTCCACAAGGTGCTTATTAGTTGCAGGAGAGTAGAGAAGAAGCAGGAGACAAATCAAACACTATTTAACTGAGTAATCAAAATTAACATCACTAGACAGAGACAGACATCATGTGCTTTCTGATGTGATACCCTGAGAAGGACACATCCCCAATTATGCAGTACTCCAATCCAAGATGGTTACCAACAGACAAACCCAAAATGAGAAACATTTCACTAAAAAAGGAAAGGGAGTTGTATTCTTTTTAAACATGCCAATATTTTTAAAGGCTATAAAATCTTTCATATTGAAGGAGGCTAAAGAGACATGACTTACTAGTTGTAATACTAAATCTTAGACTGGATCCTGTACTGGAAGCTATAATGGACATTTGACAATTGGGATAATTGATAAAATTGGAATAAAAATGACAGATAAAATAAAAGTATTAAATCACTGCTAAATTTACTAAGGGAAATAACTGCATTATGGTTATATCAGAGAAGATCTTTATTCTTAGAGAAATAAACCATGAAGTATTCAGGCAGTAGGGAGACACAATGTCTGTACTTGCCATCAAATGATTGTTCTCTGTAGTAGTTTCATTTTTGCAACTTTTCTGTAAGTCTGAAATTATTTCTGGATTAAAAGTTTGTTTTAAAAAACTGACGAGGGAATTCCCATTGTGGCTCAGCAGGTTAGAATCCAACTAGCATCCATGAGGATGCAGGTTTGATCCCTGGCCTCACTCAGTGATCCGGTGTTGCCCTTAGCTGCAGTGTAGGTGGCAGATGAGGCTGGGATCTGGCGTTGCTGTGGCTGTCGTGTAGGCCAGCAGATGTAGCTCCGATTCGACCCTAGCCTAGGAACCTCCATATGCCGCGGGTGCAGTCCTAAAAAGACAAAAAAAAAAAAAGAGGAAGAGGAAGAGAGAAATGAAACCTCAAAGATTAAGAGACACATATAAGGAATTCCTGTTGTGGCTCAGAGGGTTAAAAACGCAACTAGTATCCATGAGGATGCAGGTTCAGTCCCCGGCCTCACCCAGTGGGTTAAGAATCCAGAACTGCTGAGCTGCGGTGGCTACAGCTGTGACGTAGCTCCAATTTGACCTCTAGCCTGAAAATTTCCATGTGTCATAGAGTTGGCCCTAAAAAGACAAAAAAGAGAGAGAAACATCTAGAACCTATCAACCTTTCTCGAAAAACTGAAAACAGAACTACTATACAATCTAGTAATTCCATTCCCAGGTATATATCCCCAAAAAACCCCAAAAACACTAATTCGAAAAGATGTATGCACCACTATGCTCACAGCAGCACTATTTACAATTGGCAAGACATGGAAACAACCTAAATGTCCATTGACAGATGAATGGATAAAGAAGCTGTGGTGTGTGGATGGATAGATATGATAGATAATGGAATACTACTCAACCATAAAAAAGAATGAAAATTTGCCATTTGTAGTAACTTGGATGGACTTGGAGGACATTATTTTAAGTAAAATAAGACAAAGATAAATACGATATAATATCATTTATATCTGGAACCTAACAAATATAACAAACTAGTGAATATAACATAAAAAAGGCTGAGATATGGAGAACAAACTACAATTTGTACTAATTTGGTGGGAGAGGGGGCCAAAAGAGGGTTGGGGATTGGGAGATACAAACCACTGGGTGTAAAATAGGCTCAAGGATTACTGTACAACATAGGAAATACAGCTGATATTTTGTAATAACTGCAAATGGAAAGTAAACTTTAAAAACAGTATAAAGGAGTTTCCTGGTGGTTCAGCAGATAAGGATCCAGCATTGTCATTGCTGTGGCTCAGGTTGCTTCTGTGGCAGGGGTTCAATCTACACAGGCATGGCCAATAAATAAATTTTAAATAACTTTTTTAAAAAGACCTATCAACTGGAGTTCCCGTCGTGGCTCTGTGGTTAATGAATCCGACTAGGAACCATGAGGTTGCGGGTTCGATCCCTGGCCTTGCTCAGTGGGTTAAGGATCTGGCGTTGCGGTGAGCTGCAGAGTAGGTTGCAGACACAGCTCGGATCCCGTGTTGCTGTGGCTCTGGCGTAGGCCAGCGGCTATGGCTCCGATTCGACCCCTAGCCTGGGAACCTCCATATGCCTTGGGAGCGGCCCAAGAAATGACAAAAAGACCAAAAAAAGCTAAAAAAATTTTAAAAAAATAAAATGACCTATCAACTAATAGCAGGCGCTTACAGTGGTCCTGATTCAAACATTCAAATGTAAAAAAGAAAAAAAAATGTAAAATTTATGAACCAACTGGAAATTCAAACACAATGGAATTAAGGAATTTTCTAAAATGTGATATTGGTTTTGCAGGGAGTGGGGTTAATCTTTATCTTTTGGAGATACATACTGAAATATTTACAGATGAAATGTAGTATACAGGTTTGCTTCAAAATAATATAGAAAAAAATATAAAAAAGAAAAAATAGTATAGAAAAGAGGAAGACTGGATGAAGTTAAAGAAAAAAGAACTCATAAATGTTGAAGCTGGGTGGCAGGAACTTGTAGATTCATTATCCTGTTCTATCTACTTTCATATATCTTAAATTCTCCATAATTAAAAAGGTTTTAAATTTTTTTTTTTAAATTGAAGTATAGTTGGAGTTGCTGTGGCTGTGGTATAGGCCGGCAGCTATAGCTCTGATTCAACCCCTAGCTTGGGAACTTCCATATGCCATAGGTGTGGCCATAAAAACATTTTAAAAGATGGATTAATTAAAAAAAAAAGACAAACTAAAAAACAAGCTAAACTCCTCTATGGTGTTGGAGTCAGACAATCTATCCTTTGGGAATGTGAGAAGGAGTAATGACCGAGAGGAAGAGTTCATGTGGACTTCTTGGGTGTTAGTAGTGTTCTATTTCTTGACCTAAGTGATGGTCACATGAATGTGCTCACTTTGTGATAATTCATTGAGACCTACACTTCAGATCTGTGACCTTAACATACAATAAGCCAATTAAAAATGTGATATACAAACAGCAAATCTTCGCTGAACTTTAATAAACAGTCCACCATGAGGTATGTATAAAAACACCCCCAAACAAATAATCTTGCTTTAAAAGTTAAAAAATAAATAATAAAAGCTTGAAAAAAACAGTGCAGTATTTTCCTACTCTAGCAGGAACTTACTCTGCTTATCCTACCCCAGACAGATCTAACAGTCCTAATAGATTCTGAGTTTATCTAAGATAGGAGATGTTTTAAAACCTATCTAGATTGCTTGAGCTCTTTCTACCTGTTCATGTATCATGAACAGGCACAGAGATGGTACTCCACAAATATTTACTAATGAGACACAGCCCAAACTTTAAACAAACTCACACAGTAAAGTTTAAAATACCTAGCACAAGTAAAATACGATAAACAACCTGTTGGCCTCAAGAGTACAGCTTCCAGAAATCCCATTTCTAGAAACTAAAAAAACTACAGAATGTATTGCTTATAAGGAAGAGCACAATTTATGACAACAAATATCTGTGGCAGAGGAAATTGTTCCTTTCCCCCTTCACCACTGCCTGGCTCAGACAAGGCAAAAATCAACTTCCTGAAGCCATAGCTAAGCAAAAGGAACCCAGCAGCAAGTCTGCTTGTAGGGGAAGGGACTATTTGAACCATGACGTGATGAAAACCAAGCAACAAGGAGTTAGCTGAGGCCAAAGATGACAATGTTGGAGAAATAATGAGAAGAAAGCAACTTGACCAATCTGTTCTAACACCCAAAAACCATTACTATTCCTACTTTCCACAGTGGTAGCAAATCAAAATTTATCCCTAGAGTCTCCCCAGGCTAGAATTAACCCACAATCAATAGGTGTCCTGACTGCCCATCAGAGTTCACCTTCTAAGAGTTTCCCAGAGGTATCCTTTCAGTTAATAAGATGGCTGATATGTAATGATAAATTATGATAAGCTTTCCTAAGGGCAAGTCACAACATAAGTTGACTTGGTATAGTTCTCATCACTGGTGACACTGTTATGTTTTTAAAACACAAGTAATAAATTTCAGTATATAAAATAGTTTTTAAATAATACAAAGAAGATAAACTAGAAAAGCACATGAAAATGACAGGTCAAACTTAAAAGAACTGAGGTCTTGGGTCTTTTTGGTAAGACAAAGTATTACCTACAGGTGAAGGACCTGCCTCTAATAGAGGACTGCTGATCTGAGAGATTATAAGGCATTGGGTTTGCTAATGGGTACAGGTAAGTATAATTATCATGCCAAGAAAACAGCAATGATCAAATCACACAAAGTCCAGGTGGAAAGCTGACTGGTGAACTCCAAACATAATCAAAACATCTGCAAAGATTTTGCTTTTCATTGTAGCACTGTTTATAACAGCAAAATTACATTATAAATATAGTTTATAAAGGCAAAATTTATAATAGCAAAAAAAATTCTGGTTGTTCACCAATACGAAGCTGGTTAAATTATGAATGCTTGTCTAATGCAGTAAAACTCCACAGCCATTAAAAGGAATGATTTACACTCACATAAGCCAATAGGAAAATATTTATCATTAAGCTTTTTAAAAAGTTGAATAATACTGTATACATCCAATTGGAGAACCTATAAGCTCCTATGTAATGAAAATTTCTATGATGGGCAAGAAAAAGCAAACAGTAGTTACCTCTGGGGAGTAAATATAGGCAATGGAGACAGGAGAACTTTTTCCTTTAACTTCATATCCTAAATTGTTTGGATTTCTTTTGTTTTTTAACTGGTTTACTTTTTTTATTTTAACATTTTTCTATTATAGCTCATTTACAATGTCCTACCATATACCAAGGCAACCCAATCACACATACATACATTCTTTTTTCTCACAATATCATGCTCCACCATAAGTGCCTAGATATCATTCCCAGGGCTAAACAGAAGGATCTCATTGCTTACCCATTCCAAAGGCAACAGTTTATATCTATTGGATTTCTTATCATGTATATATATTACAGAAGGATCTCATTGCTTACCCATTCCAAAGGCAACAGTTTATATCTATTGGATTTCTTATCATGTATATATATTACCAATTATAAGAATAACAATGAAACCAATGAACAAAAAATTTATCAATGATGTTGGGGGAATGATAGAACCATGAGTTTTGTTGTTGTTGTTGTTGTTGTTGTTGCTATTTCTTGGGCCGCTCCCGCGGCATATGGAGGTTCCCAGGCTAGGGGTTGAATCGGAGCTGTAGCCACCGGCCTACGCCAGAGCCACAGCAACGCAGGATCCGAGCCGCGTCTGCAACCTACACCACAGCTCACGGCAACGCCGGATCCTTAACCCACTGAGCAAGGGCAGGGACCGAACCCGAAACCTCATGGTTCCTAGTCGGATTCGTTAACCACTGCGCCACGACGGGAACTCCAGAACCATGATTTTTATTTTCCTTTTTATATTTTTCTGCATTTTTCTCAATTTCCTATGATTAACCATACGTTAGCATATATTGTTTTATACTCCCAAAACTGTTGTTTTTTTTTTCTTTTAACAAGTCAAGTGTGGTCATTGCTGGTTCCAATAAGGAAGAGGAATCCATAACTTAATTATAAACACCATCTATTACAAAGAAATATGGAAAGACTCAATTCTCAAAATGCTTGTTTGTTTAGAGAAAATAGTCACTAACACCAAGACATCAAAAGTTAAAGAAAATCCTTGATTTAGTTTACTAGAGTTGCTTGTATGATACTGGCTGCTATGGAAACAAAATGTTATCAGTATTGTGAGGAAAGCTGTGCCAAATATTTGAAGAATCACCAAGTGAATTCTATAAAAGGGTTTTTTGTTTGTTTATATGTTTGTTTTAATTCAAGTCTTAGTTCCCATCCTGGCTCAGCAGTAATGAGACCCACTAGTATTCACAAGGACGAAGGATCGATCCCCGGCCTCACTCAGTGGGTTAAGGATCCCGAGTTGCCTTGAGCTGTGGTGTAGTCACATACACAGCTCGAATCCCGCGTTGCTGTGGCTTTGGAGTAGGCCAGCAGAGCTATGGCTCTGATTGGACCACTAGCCTGGGAACTTCCAAATGCTGTGGGTGTATTCCTAAAAAGATAAAGATTCAAGTCAAACTTCCCACTCAACCTCGAAATCCATTTTACCAATCTCTACTTTAACATCCCACGTCAAAAAAATCCTCATCAGTAGTCCATTCCATTTGTCAATAACAATTCTGTTAAATCTCTTCCTTATGTTAAAAATCTAATTTCATATATATATATATATATATATATATATATATATACATTGTGGTTTTTTTTTGGTTGTTTAGGGCCGCACCCATGGCATATGGAAGTTCCCAGGCTCAGGGTGTTATGAGAGCTGTAGCCACCAGCCTACACCACAACCACAGCAACGCAGGATCCGAGCTGCATCCACAACCTATATACTATACAGCTCATGGCAACGCCAGATTCTCTGACACACTGAGCGAGGCCAGGGATGGAACCTGCATCCTCATGGATACTAGTCAGATTCATTTCCACTGTGCCATAATGGGAACTCCCTAATTTCCTATAATTTTCAATCACTGGTCAACTTGTCCTAGCTCTGTCCCCTGGAGCGACCGTTTAGACAATTTTCATCTACTATTACGGCCCTCTCCCTCTTAAATCTTCTCAAAAACTAAACTTCTCAATTCCTCAAACGGCTTCCATGCCCTTCATTATTGTAATTATTCTTCTCTGAAGTATTTCTAGTTTCTGGAGTTCCCATTGTAACTCAGCGGAAATGAATCCAACTAGTAGTATCCATGAAGATTCAGGTTCAATCCTTGCCTCACTCAGTAAGTTAACTATCCAGCATTGCCATGAGCTGTGGTGTAGGTCGCAGATGCAGCTTGGATTCTGCCTTGCCATGGCTGTGGCGTGGGCCGGCAGCTACAGCTTGGATTTGACCCCCCAGCCTGGGAACCTCCATAGGCTGCAGGTGCAGCCCTAAAAAGAAACGAGAAAAAAAGAAATTCCAGTTTCTAAGTGTGCCTCTTAGACTCAACCCTGACTGAACACAAAATTCCAGATCTGATCTGCGTTTTATCTTCTTTGGGTCCCCATGAGCATAACAGTGTAAGACTAGTTGCTGCAGATATACAATTCATTGCCAAATTAGTGGCACTGTTCAGACCAGAAGTAATTTATGTTTTATGGAGTTTAAGAGTTTAAAGAGTGTAAAGGAGAAAGGTCACTGAGGGCTGAGGAAATGAGCAATTTTCCAACAACAAAAGTAGCCTGTAAGCTGAGAAAAGAATACACTTTTGATAAGTGGAAAACATGGAAAGACTATTTCAGAAAGTACAAATGTAAAACACTGATGAGGTGGGAATGAACAAACTTAGTGCTAGAGCAAAGCATCTTTATAAAGACAGGAAAGAACAGAAGCCAAAAAGGAGGGCTGGAGAGCCCTAAACCGGCAGGCAATAACGCACGATTACAGGGTTAGATGAAGAAACTGCCTTCTTTATTGAGATATTTGGGGATGATTAAATCAATTACCAGTTTGCCAATTTCTACATCAAGCTAACACTGTTTGAACTTCAACTACATGGAAGATAAGTTTCTAATTCAATTCTACTCCAAGGTAAACTAAAATTGAGTTGTTATACAATATTATCACACAGGCTTCTTTCAGAATATGAACAACATTCCTAAATGCCAAAATATAATGTAGGGAATATTTTAAAAAGACTTATTTACATTCATTTCTCTAAGTTTCCCCAGGATGAACACCTTGCCATTTAATATGAATACTTCTATACAATGTACCCAGTTGTTTCAGTAATTAATCATCTTCAGGATCTACATTCCAAAACAATGACCTGCTGGTCTCCAATCCTCCAAGCTCAAAAGGAGAAATTTGACTTATTTAACACTAAAACAAAGAGCTTAGCTAAACAGCAAAATTTCTAAGAAATGAAAGTTGTCTGATATTAGAACAAATGAAAACAGCAGCAGCTCCTTCTCTGAAGTTTAAACTCAATTAAATAGGAATTGCTGGTTTAATAGTCCTCCTGCCTTAAGAATCTTTCATGAGGGCTAGCTCTGTAAACAGTGTAGCAGTAGAGATTTAAACTGACCAAGAGACACTGCAAACAAAACCCAACCTCTCCTAAATCCAGCTACTCAACAGAAGGGATCTAAAGGAATAAATAGATTGCCAGCTGCTGAGAAAAAATGTTTTACTAAAAGCAAAGCAAAATTCTCATTAATGAAAAATCAACGATGAAAGAAGAAAAATTCTGTGTCTCTCATAATCCCTGGAAATATCCAAATCCATTTTGGGTTAATGCAGATTTAACAAAACAGTGGAGGAGAACAGAGGAAAGCAGTTGTGTGTTTGCAGAAGCTGTAACAAACACTTAACAGAGAGATCATAAATAACAGTGCTTCTAATTGAAAAGAAGCATGAACTCCATCCAGTAAAAGGTGCCAGGAAAAGGTTCTTGTGGATAAATCCTCACTCACAACCAAGCTACCTTATCCCATCTTGTTCAACACAGATATGATAGGCTTTGAATTCCCCAAGATCAAATGCAATGGGTAAGCCAAACCCTGCTTTTTCTGATCAGATAATCTCTAAAATCACAGTCTCTGCACTCATTCAGAACTAGCATTGAGCTCCTACTATATTAGGTGCCAGAAATACAAAAACCATTAAGAAGCAGTATCTATCCTCATGGAACTTAGTCCATGCACCTTGCCTCACCTTAAACCCCAAAGCTCTTGCCTTAAATTATCTTCTTAGGTGGGTCAAGCGTCCTCAGTGAAAAACCAGTAAAGGCCTTCACCTTAGTTACTCTGATAGAAGTAAATAATTAAATCATACTTCTTATGCTCTGCTCGGAAAGGAGAGAAGCTGACACACCTTTCCAAATCGAATATGAGAATAGTCTTAGCCGAGACTACAGGGAAGGAGCAGGGGACAAAGACAAGCAATAGAGGGGTGCAAGCCAAGAAACAGACTGGAAGGAGGGATGTGACAGCTGTACCACTGGGCGTTCAAAGCCTAATAAAAAGAACCTGCTACTAAGCCGACTGTGATTTTACGGAGCAGGGGGAAGGAAGAAAGTAAAACACGGTTGCCCGCTAAGAATAGACACCGACTATCCGCGGTCCTTAGCTCGACCACTCTCGCCAAAGGAGAGAACTAAACACCATTTAATAAGATCTGGGCCTGCCAGCCAACAACCCTGTCACCTGGCCACCGGAATGGAGAGGTAACAGTCTCAGCGCGTGAGGAAAACAAGAGAGAGTAGAAAGTATTCTCCAGGTGTTCACAAATGAGTTAACACAATGCTTCCCTGAGGCACCGACGCGAAGTGAAGTTTGGAAAAGGCAGTAACCCGACGCCCACTGGAAGCTCGTGGAGACTCCTCAGCGCCCTCCGCCCCCTCCCCTCAGTCCGCGCACTCACCGCGCACGCAGAGCAGCGACATGGCCGAGGCGCCGGCGAGCCTCCACCGCGCCCCAGCCGCGCCGCCGCACCCGGCCGCTCCCTCTTTCCTCTCAGCAGGTGCCGCAGCTGTTCCCGCTCTTGGCCCCACAGGTCTCGCCGCTCCTCATGGTCCCGTCGCAGACAGCTTCCCACCACTCCTTTGGACCCGCTCCAATTTTCACCATCGGAGCTGGCTCCTGATAGCAGTGAATACCAACCACCAAGCCGGGTACTGGGCGCGGCAACGCGGCGCCATCGCTAGGAAGCAAGACTGACCCGGACTCCCTCCCCTCACTCCACCCGGCATCCAAGCAAGCGCCTGGACAGAGCCAACCCGTGGCGCCCCGCCTCCCAGCCAATCAACTCACGCCCAGTCCGCCGACCCCGCCCCCCCACACTGGCACGTAGGAGGCGGAGTCCTCTTCCGCTTTCCTTAGTGAAAGAATGAAAACACCTCCTCCCACTAATGAGACTTGAAGACAGAGAGGGGAGGGCTTCCTCCTCACCTGTGTGAGGTGGGAATTGAAGCCTTCTGCTCCTCCCACGTGGGCGGGGCTTCCACCCACCCAAGGACAGATTGATTTCATTGAAGAATTTCTGTCAGACTTCATTAAGGGAGCTGACGGAATTCTTACCGTAATAATTTAACAAGGTAGTGACGCACTTTGCAGTACACCTGACACTAATAGCATTGTAAATCAACTATACATCAATTAAAAAATGGACTTTAGGAGTTCCCTTACAGCTCAGCAGGTTAAGGATCCAGCGGTGCCACTGCTGTGGCTGGGGTGGCTGCTCTGGCACAAGTTCTATCCCTGGCCCGGGAACTTCCACATGCCACTGGCAGAGCCAAAATAAATAAATTTTAAATAAATAAATTTTTAAAATGGACTATAACAAGGAAAAAAAACTTTTGTAAATTAGTATGGTGATGGATGTTAACTAGACTTACTGGAGTGATCATTTTGCTGTGTATACAAATATCAAATCACCTGAAACTAATATAATGTTATATGTCAATTATATTTCAATAAAGAATAGGCTATGGGAAGTTTCCTTGTGGTGCAGGGGATCAAGGATCTGGTTGGGCAGCTGTGACGCAGGCTGCAACTGCAGCGTGGATTCAATCCCTGGCCCGGGAACTTCTACATGCCTCAAGTGCGGCCAAAAAAAAAAAGGGCATTAATTAATTTTTTAAATAACAGTAATAAATTTTAAACAAATATCTCATCCTCCTTTAAAAAACAAAACAAAAAAGGCATACCAAAATTTTAATTAGTGACTACAGCATAAAGAAAAAAAAAAAAGAAAGACAGCATAAAGTAAAATAGCTGGAGACCTCGGTTCTTATCTAGGCCTTTTTTCATGCTCTCCACTGTCTATAATAGCGCCTAATACTTAGTAATCAGTCTGTAAATATTTACTGAATGAAGGATGGAAAAAAGGTAATCATTTTAAACTGAACACTTCTGGCAAAATGAGGTACATACAGGCAAGGAAGAGAAAAAGACCAGAGCAGAAAACAGGAATTCACATAGCATGATGTATAGATCCAACACCTCCTCCACCCCAAAATTTGGATTTAATTGGTTTGGGGTAGAGCTCAGGTGTACCTACCTTTTAAAATCTCCCCAGATGATTCTAATGTGATGCCAGGGTTGATCACCATTAGACAGGTGCGTTCTAAGTCCTCATTAGCCCAGCTCAGGTTTCCATGTTTGCGAGCTCTTGGCCTAGTTGGAGATTGCCTAGCAGACTCAGGAAGGGTCCATTAATCTGAGTCTTTGCCTTCCAAAAACAAAACATAACTACCATATGTTTGGAATATAGCATTTGGAGAGAGCGACACTTCAAATGCCATAACTGGGAACCTGGAGAAGGAAAGACTTGATCTACCCAATATTTATCCAAATTTGAATAAATATTCAGGAAGAGTTTGAGCAGAGCAACTCAGCCAGTCTAGTCAACAAAAATCTCTGATCCTAAAGGCAGTGGGCATTCTCTGGGCTGCCGGAGGTTGACATATCTAGCTATTTAGCCCAGCTGCCTTAACCACAACAGCAAGGGACTAAAAAGGTGTGGAACTTCTAGATTCTGGAACTGACTGAGATTAGAGACAACAAAAAACAAACCTCTCATCAAACCAGGGATTCTCCCAGAGGATGCAGGGGCCATCCAAAAAAGGGTGGAAAATCACTGTACACTTGAAAACAGGATAGAGTAGTGGGAAACAGCCTAATATTGTGAAGAGTATGACCTTTGGAGCTGGATTCATTTGGTATATTACCATTGTCATGTAACAACCCCACAATTTAGTGGCTTAAAACAGCATTTATTATCTCAAAGTATCTGTGGGTCAGGAATCTATGTATGGCTTAATCAGATCCTCTGGTTCAAGACTTCAGGAAAGTGCCAACTTGACTGCAGAAGGATCCACTACCAAGTTCTTTCATATGATCGTCAGCAGGACTCAATTTCTCCTGGGCTCTTGAATTGAGAGCCTCGATTCCTTATTGGTTATTGACAGGACTCAGTTCCTTGTCATGTGAACCTTTCCAATACGCTTGTTTCCTCAAAGCATGTAAGCTGAGAAGGCAACAGAGTCTATTAGCAAGATGGAAGTCACAATCTTTTGTAACCTAATAACAGAAGTGACATCTCCTCATTTATCTTGTATTACATTCATCAGAAGCAAGTCACACTTGGAGTTCCCACAGTGGCACAACAGGAATAGTTGTGTCTCTGGAGCGCTGGGACACAAGTTTTATTCCCAGCCTGGCACACAGAGTTAGGATCCAGCATTGCCACAGCTGTGGTGTAGAGCGCAACTGTGGCCTGGTTCTGATCCCTGGTCTGGGAACTCCATATGCTACTCCAAAAAAAAAAAAAAGAAAGAAAGAAGAAGAAGCAATTCACACTCAGGAAAGGGGGATTACACAAGGACATGAATACCTCAGGAAGCAGGATCATTGGAGGGGCCATCTTAGAAATTTGCCTGCCTGGAGTTCCCGTCGTGGCACAGTGGTTAAGGAATCCGACTAGGAACCATGAGGTTGCGGGTTCGGTCCCTGCCCTTGCTCAGTGGGTTAACGATCCAGCGTTGCCGTGACCTGTGGTGTAGGTCGCAGAGCTGTGGTGTAGGTTACAGACGCAGCTCGGATCCTGTGTTGCTGTGGCTCTGGCGTAGGCCGGTGGCTGCAGCTCCAATTGGACCCTTAGCCTGGGAACCTCCATATGCCTCGGAAGCGGCTCAAGGAAAAAAAAAGGCAAAAAGACAAAAAAAAAAAAAAAAAAAGAAATTTGCCTACCATACCTGGATTTGAGTCCCAGCTCTGGTTCTTGTGACCTTAGGAAAACCATGTGACTTCATTTTCCCAGGAAATAATAATAGTATCTACTTCATAAGAGGGTTTGGAGGTTTAAATGAAGATATGCATTTAAATTACCTGGCACATACTAAATACCCAGTACATGTTCCTTATTACTGAGGTTGTGGACATGAGGCAGGAATATGGCTGGGAGGTGAAGACACTAAGCAGAGGAAGAGTCACTGAAGGTTGTGATGTAGGCTGTGAGGCATCCCAGTTTCCCAGCTAAAAGTTCAAAAGAAGAAGGAAATAAGGTCCCCTATTCTCTAGGCACTTGACCAGGACCAGTTATACTCATCAACAAGGTAAGCGTATCTTCAGAAGCAACTCAAATAGGGGAGAAAAGGCCAGAGCCTTCTTGCCCCACTGTATTCATTAGTTTTTCCAGTATAATATTTGAAAGTTCTTCGGCATTTGAATGGAATTCACACTTAGATTTAGATGGCAGGTAGCTATGACCTAAGACTCTCTGAAATCCGGAAAACGAAGAGGAAAAAGAGAGGAATTAAAGAAAGTAGATAATAAAGAAAACACAAACATATCAAGACAATAAAGCCAAAATACCCAGGGTTGGCACTGCTGCTCTTTGGGGGGAATTCTCAGGCAGGAGGAGCAGAGGGTTGCAGGGGAACCCTCTACCAACTTTGTGACTTTCTTTAAGCCATGCTCCAAAGCCATTAAAAGTTTATCCTTCCTCCAAGATCCATATATTTCAGGAAATTATTTCCCAATATCTCCACAGAGAAATTTTCATATAAACAACAATTCAACAAATAGTTATTAAATGCCTTTTAAGTCAGGCATAGAAAGAAGATACAAAAATAACGAATCATAGTTCCTATCCTTAAATAGCTGATAAAGTGATAGGAAAGATCTGTGAGAGATAATTAAGAGGAATTAACCAGGGTAGTAAATATGGAACTGAGGAGGAAGGAAAGGGACAAAGCCCTTGACACTTCTCTCAGTGTTAAGGAGCCAAAAGTGATGATAGAACTTGGCACACAGTGACTATGAATACAATAGAGACTATCCTTTCTTTTGTAGCCAACAAGTGGATGAGAAGGCAAGGGAGAGAATTTTAAAGTCAGATTGACAGATAGGAAATCCTGCTGGACAGTCTGGGAAGAATAATGTATTTCCTTTGGACAAGCATATTAAGTTTGAGACTCCTGAGTTAACCTTCACATTTACCCATTAGATATACAATTGGATCCTGAGAGAGCAGGACTAGAGAGAGAGATTGCAATCAAAATGTAACTATTTTAATCCCTATTTTATTGATAAAGAAAGAAAGGCAAATCCAGAATGTACACCCAGATGTATCTTTCACCAGAGCTCAAGCAGTTGGCCATAATGCTATATTGACTTTCAAATACCAGAGGAATTGAGCAGAAGTTATAGAAGGAATCAAGACAGGCTTCCCAAGGGAAGTCTTGGAGCATATGGAGGAGCATCTGGAGGAGATGGAATGCAAACTATAGATAGGACTGGACACACAAAGGTGGAAGAAAGGATGTTCTATACACCGGGAAAAAGTAGCACAATCAGGAAATGAAATTTTTAAACTGTACAGGTGTCTAAGAATAAGCTGCAAAAAACTTGAAAATTGGAGCCATAATGATGCCAAGAGACTATAGAATGAAAAGGGAATAATGGTCAGCTTACAGAGCACACCTACTAAGATTAGAAAGAAGATGGAGTTCCCACTGTGGCAAACCAGTTTTCAAGCCTCCTTATCTATCCACTCTCCCCCAGGATGTCATGACAAAGGAACAGAATGAAGTAGCAGAATAAGCACTGAACCAGTCTTCCCAGTTCTATTATTGCACACTACCTATAGTGTACCAGATGTCAGAACTGGGCTGGACTTGGGAGATCATGTAATGCATCCTCAGGTAGGAAAATAAGATGTAGAGAGTGTAACTAGAAAAGTAACTGCAAAGTAGTTTTCTTTTCTTTCTTTCTTTTTTTTTTTTTTTTTTTTTTTTTTGTCTTTTTGCCTTTTCTTGAGCTGCTCCCGTGGTATATTATAGGAGTCGAATGGGAGCTGTAGCCACCGGCCTACACCAGAGCCACAGCAATGCGGGATCCGAGCCGAGTCTGCGACCTACACCACAGCTCTGCTACCTACACCACAGCTCACGGCAACACCGGATCCTTAACTCGTTGAGCAAGGCCAGGGAAGGAACCCGCAACTTCATGGCTCCCAGTCGGATTCGTTAACCACTGTGCCATGATGGGAACTCCTGCAAAGTAGTTTTCTGAGTTTCAGTTACATGGCCTCCATCACAGGACTATTGTGAGTTAAGAAAGACAGCAAATATGAAAACATGAATGATAAGTCCCTTTACAAATAAAATGAGTTATCGGGGAACATGAGGCAAGGCTTCATGACAGATGAAGGAGGCAGATGTGAGACCTGACCTGGCTGCTGCCAGCCCTCTCCCTGTAGCTTACTCTTTAACTTGGTCTAGCCACACTGGCCTGATTTATTTCCTTCAAAAGCACTGAATCCATTCCAGCCCTAAGAATTCCGCACTTACTATTCCTAATGCTAGTACAGTCTGCCCCAAGGTCTTTGCCCGTCTAGCCCCTCCCCATCATTCAGGCTTAACTTACACCTTGAGTGCCTTTTCTGGCTACCCAATCTAATTGCATGCCCCTCACTCTATTCACATCATCTTTTTCTTCCTTCTTCTTTTCTTTCTTGCTTGCTTCCTTCTTTCCTTTCCTTCCCTTCCCTTCCCCTCTTCCTTTCTTCCTTCCCTTCTTTTTAGGGCCTCACCTTTGGGAAATGGAATTTCCTGGGCTAGGGGTCGAATTGGAGCTGGAGCTGCAGGCTTTCACCACAGCTGCAGCATCAGTGGATCCAAGCTGCATGTGCAACCTGTGCCAGAGCTTGAAGCAGTGCTGGATCCTTAAGCCACTGAGTGAGGTCAGGGATCGAACCTGCATCCTCATAGATGCTAGTCAAGTTTTTAGCCCATGGAACCACAATAGGAACACAATCACCTCATCTTATTTTCATCATAGTACTCCCTTAATTATCTATTATCCATTTTTATTTATTGCCTGGTTTCCCTGTTTAGAACATAATCTTCATGAGAGAAAAGATGTGTGCTTATCTTTGTTGGAAAAAATTATCTAAATCTTGGAAAGAAGCAAAAGAAACTACTGGGTGTAATTTCAGTCTTAGTACTGGGTACTGTCTAGAGCAGAAACCAGCAAACCTTTTCTGTAAAGGAACATATAGTAAATATTTAGGATTTGTGGGCCAAAAGAAGCAGAACTGAGGCTATTATGCAGATAATTATATAACAAGAGAGAAAACAAATTTCCACAATTTTCATTAATAACATTCAAAACAAATAATAATGGAATTCCCATCGTGGCTCAGTCATGACAAACACAACTAGTATCTATGAGGATGCAAGTTCCATCCCTGGCATTGCTCAGTGGGTTAAGGATCCAGGGTTGCTGTGAGCTGTAGTGTAGCTTGCAGACTCGGCTTGGATCCCAAGTTGCTGGGGCTGTGGTGTAGGCCAGCAGCTACAGCTCTGATTTGACCCCTAGCCTAGGAACTTCCATATACCGCGAATGTTGCCCTAAAAAGACAAGAGAAAAAAAATTTTAAATAATAACAATTGAATATAATTTTTGGCAACATAGATCTACTAAAGAGAAGACTGAAATCCTTTGGGGAGTATACGTTTTGTTCCATTAGGGTTCAAACTATCATTGACGTCAATTGCCCATGTTATCTATTAATGCTGATCTGTAATAAGATCTTATATATCTCATCTGTCTTTTCACACAGGTAGGTATTGCCAATACTGATATCAGCCCATGAGCATGTGATTCAGTTGAGCATATTCACTGTCTGGAAAATACTTATAAAATTCTATTACACTCTTGCTTGATATTTGCTCAAAAAATCATAATAAAACTTTAGCACTGCTAAGCCATCTGTGTGGTAGAACGAATCAAGATATTCATCTTCTATTTCTGACCAAAAAAAAAAAAAAACACCAAGGAACTGATAATGGTTAAGTTTATCAGAACGAATGAAGTCAACTGTTGACATTACTAGTTTAATAACACAGGATAAAGTCACATACTTTCTTTTTTTGTTTGTTTGTTTTTTGTTTTTTGGTTTTTTTGCCTTTTCTAGGGCTGCTCCTGCGGCATATGGAGGTTCTCAGGCTGGGGGGTCTAATCAGAGCTGTAACCACCGGCCTACACCAGAGCCACAGCAACTCGGGATCCAAACTGCAACTGCGACCTACACCACAGCGCAACGCCAGATCCTTAACCCACTGAGCAAGGCCAGGGATCGAACCCTCAACCTCATGTTTCCTATTCCGGATTCGTTAACCACTGAGCCACGACGGGAACTCCTAAAGTCACATACTTTCTGCAAAAAAAAAAAATATATATATATACACTTTAAACACATTACATTTTCATGAGTCTTGTAAATTTGTTGAACTAAGCCTTTTTTCTGTTCCACATATATTTTTACCAATATCGGTTGTAACATATCTTAACAGATTCTACTTCAGGTTGTAATGAATTAGTGTCTTGTCAATTTCCTTGAAAACAGTTTACCTGAAATTGTTTCAGGCAGACTGAAAATGATAATTATTCAGTCACTTCAAATTTATCATTGACCTGTTAAATAAACAACTCAACAGTGTTGATAGCATGGACTTGTCAAGAGCCAAGGAAAACAGCTTGAATAATTTGCTTTGTTTTTATTTTTTATTTTTTTTCCCTTTGTCTTTTGGGGCCCCACCTGCGGCACAGGTAAGTTCCCAGGCTAGGGGTTGAACCAGAACTGCAGCTGCTGGCCTATACCACAGCCACAGCCTTGTCTGCGACCCACACCATAGCTCACAGCAACGCCGGATCCTTAACCCACTGAGCAAGGTCAGGGATTGAACCCACATCCTTATGGATACTAGCTGGATTTGTTAACGCTGAGCCACACCGGGAACTCCTGCTTTGTTTTTAAATTGGCTACAGTGGGAGTTCCTGTCCTGGTGCAGTGGAAATGAATCCGACTAGGAACCATGTGGTTGCAGGTTCGATCCCTGGCCTCGATCAGTGGGTTAAGGATCTGACATTGATAGGAGCTGTGGTGTAAGTCTCAGAGATGGCTTGGATCCTGTGTTGCTGTGCCTGTGGCATAGTCTGGCAGCTGTAGTAGCTCTGATTGGACCCCTAGCCTGGGAACCTCCATATGCCAAGAGTGCGGCCCTAAAAAGCAAAATAAATAAATAGGCTACTGTGTTGCTCTTACTGGGGAAATTAAACAATCCTGCTAGCAGAAAGACCCTTTTCTGTCAATTCAGAAAAGTAAGAGAACATACTTTATTATTATTTAGTAAGCATTAACAGATTATATACATGTAAGTGAGACAAGGGGAAGGGGACAGGGTACAATCATTAAAAGAATAAGGATACGACAAAAACTAGTTAGAACAAATTAGGCCCAAGATGGTGGAAAATTCGACTCCAGTAGCCCTTGAGCCTCATTATATGCTCATTTTTGTACATTAGCTGACATACCCACAGGTGCCATGACAGTCCAGAGGCTGACCACAAAAGGCCAAAAAGTAGGTGGTGGATGAATTCCTGGAAATCTCCAAGCCTTCCCTCAAATAGTTAGAATAATCTTCCAATTCCTTAGCCTATGCTATTACCCAGCCCATTAAAAAACTAACACCCCTGGAGTTCCCTGGTGGCCTAGCAGGTTAAGGACCAGGTGTTGTCACTGCTGTGATGTGGGTTCAATCCCTGGCCCAGGAACTTCCATATGCCACAGAGACAGCTGAAAACAAACAAACTACCTAACCACCGCCAGAGCCTGGAGCCACTTTCACCTTCTGCGATAGACCACATTCTGCCTATGCAAAGTATATCTCTCCAAATAAATCTGCTTTCACTTTACTATGGCTCACTATTGAATTCTTTCCTGGGTGAAGCCAAGGACCTTCACTTGGTAGCCTATCCTAGGAACTAGGCTAAGACTTGGGACATGACCATTCTCTTGAACCCCATTCTCCTCCTACAACATAAGGTAGCCTGAAAATGTCTGCAAAATTAGGATAAAATGTCACATAATTTATACAGCAAAGCAGAAGAAAGAACACTTATCTCCTCAAGAGAAAAAAGCTGCATATCTTTTTTGTTTTTTGGGGTTTTTTTTTTTTTTTTGGTTGTGCCTATGGCATGTGGAAGTTTTAGGGCCAGCGATTGAACCTACACCACAGCAGCGAAATTAGCTACTGCAGTGACAATGCTGGATCCTTAACATGCTGCACCACGGGAGAACTCTGGGGCTGCACCTCTTAATAATCTCCTACACATTTCCAAAGAGACCTTTGTTTAAAAATCTAGAGATTATTTGATCCACAACCTTGAAGATATCTCTATATTGTTAGAACTAGAGGCTAGACTTGGAGTTCTCATTGTGGCACAGTGGGTTAAGAATCTGACTGTAGCAATCTGGGTCCATGCAGAGGTATGGGTGGGTACATCCGGCGTTGCTGTGGCTGCAGCTGCAGCATAGGTCAGAGGTGTGGCTCAGATTCAATCTCTGGCCTGGGAACTTCCATATGCCACAAGTGTGGCTGTTAAAAAACAAGAGGGAGTTCCCATTGTGGCTCAGCCTGACTGGTATCTGTGAGGGACCCCTAGTCTCATTCAGTGGGTTAAGGATCCGTTGCCATGAGCTGTGGTGTAGGTCGAAGACATGGCTTGGGTCCCACCATTGCTGTGGCTGCGGCATAAGCTGGCAGCTGCTGCTCAAATTCAACCCCTAGCCTGGGAAATTCCATATGCCACAGGTTCGATCCTAAAAAGCAAGCAAGCAAACAAACAAAAAAACAAAGTTCTGAGCCAAACACAGTGACCTCAAACTTTGAGCTTTTTTCACTACACAAAACCCTTCCAACTTTACTCTCTCTAGGATTATACAGGTATTTGTATGATGATACAAACAAACAAGCCACATCAGGGCAGAAAAATTTTGTTTCTTTTTCACTTTTTGCCTAGCACACCATTTGGTGTTCAGTAAAAAGCATCTTAACGACTCACAGAAAGAAAGTCACAGGGACCTAAAGAATCTGAGACTTAGAGAGAAATTTAACAGGTCTGATCCTTCATAGTCCTCAGCACTGCCAACTCCACAGAGAAGCTCTGAGTTCTGCAAGGGCCCTGTGCTGCCATCTACCGGTAGCTGGCAAGCATCGACTCCCCCTTGCTATCTCCAGAACCCAAAGGGTTGCGGGAAGTTGGAGAGTAGAATCAAACGCTAATTAAATTACAGAAGTGTAAATGTCACATAGTTTTTGTTTTGTTGTGTTTTGTTTTGCCTTTTTTTTAAAGGGCCGCACCCACGGCATATGGAAATTCCCAGACTACGGGTCAAATCAGAGCTGCAGCAGCTGCCAGCCTACACCACAGCCCACAGCAACACCAGATCCTTAACCCATAGGATTGAACAAAGCCAGGGACTGAACCTGCATCCTCATGGATACTAGTCGGGTTAGTTACCGCTGAGCCACAACAGAACTCCTGTCACATAGTTGATTTGACACGTGCAAAGCAAAGGCTCTACTTTTCTTCAGTGATTGCAGGCTCCCCTTACTCTGTAGTAACACTTAGGCTCATGAATTTCACAGACGACTCTCTGACCTATCTCTACAGGTACACATCTGACTCTTACTTCTTGTCTCCCAGAATTCAGACTCTCTTGAACAGAGTAGGCTGCAGAAATTATTCATCCTCACAGACTTGAGACCCCGTCAACCAGATTTGCGCATTTTTACAGAACCCTGAGACCCCTTGTGCTACTTTGCAAGTCCCACAGACCTCCCCCATTAAGGCAAATACACGCGCTAACGCAGACGGCTTCACTAAGAGGCTCAAGTTCCGCAGGCTGCTCACACCAGCGCAAAAGCTTGAGAGGGCCTCATTCAGGCTCGGCGCCTTCAGGCTAACGCTTTGACCCTGGCTCTGGCTCCCCACCTCCAGCCTAATCCGGTCAGCCTAGGCCTCACACAGAGGGCACATGCCCCGCCCATCTAAACCTGTCATCACAGAAGCCGCACGTGGCCGGGGTGGGACCTCAGGCGACCTGCAGCCATCACTTTGTCTCCTCCACCATCCATTGGGACCACCACCACCAATCAGAGCCAGCGGTTCCCGGCTGGAGAGCGGGCGCCGGGGTGAGGCTAGTGGGAGAAGGGGCGGGGGGAGAAGAGGCTCAGAGATCTGAGGGGGCTAGCGTTGGAAAGGAGCTTGGCACCGGTTCTGCCAGGCTGGAATCCGAGTGGGCGGGTCCTAGTGACAAGCAAGGAGACCAAAAAGGGGCGGGGATTGGAGGGGACGACGGGCAAGCAGTGTTCAATGGGGAGACGCCGAGAAGACGAGAAGGGGCGGGGCCTTAGAGGGGGCGGGACCTGTATTACAGGGGAGGAGCCCCAGGAATTACAGAAACTAGGAAAAAGGACAAGCGGGGTGGGGGGGGAAGGTGGGAGGTGGGACAGGGGGAGGGTGGGTCTTGTCGTTGCGGGGGCGGGGCTCGCACCAAAGGGGCGAGGTTTGCCGGAGGAGGCTGCAGCTGGGGCAGCTGTGTAACTGCCCCAATCCACTACCTCCCCAGGTGCAGCGGGACTCACGGAACTGCAGGTGTGGGGTGGGGTGCGTGTGGAAGAAGGGACAAGGACCGGGGTGCGCTTGGGCAGACATGAGGAGGTGGGGATCGCTTTAGGGAAGGAGAGAATTGGGAGAAATGCTGGGGTAGGGTGGAGTAAAGCAGAGTTAGGGGAGGAGCTGGGGCTCACTGTGTGGGCTAGGAGGTGCATTCTCCGGTAGCCCTTGTGGGGGAGGGGCGGGAGTGCTTTGTGAGGGTGGGAAGTACTAGGTAGGGGGTGAAGTCTTTATCTTGAAGTGGAGGGTTGGAGAAGATACTTGAGGAGGAGGGACTCTGAAGGAGCTTAGGGGGAAAGGGAAGAGGGGGTGTTGTGTGATGGAGAAGGGCTGGTGGTCCAGAGTGTGGGAGGGACAGATGGCCTGTGTGGAGGAAGAAGGGATGGGGCTGTGGGCACTCTGCGAAGGGAAGGGGTTGCAGGCCCCAGCTGGGGAGGGAAGAACCCCTAGTGCTTTGAGAAAGTGTGGGGGCATTATAGAGATTCCAGGAAGATGTTTGTGTCCTGTGTTTTAGGAATGAGGGTGATGAAATTGCTGGGGTGAAGAAGCCCGTCTGCAGTGCTCCTGGCTCCTCAACTCCTAACTCCACCTTCAGGCCTGAGCACTCTTAGAGAGGATCTAGGCCCCACTTGCCACTAGGGCTTGTGCGACCTTCTCAGGCAGCTCTGGATCTGTCTGGCTGAGTCTGGGTTTTTTGGTTTCTTTTTTTCCCCCTTCGTTGGTGTCTCTGGGGACCCTTCCCCCATTCTGTTCCTGTTAACCCCCCACTCTAGTTCCTGTTCCTTCTAGAAGCTTGCCTTGGTCCCTGTCTTCCCCCACCTCCCCCACTTTGCTCTGCCCTTATGTTCTGGGTGTGCTCATTTCCCACTTCCTTCCTCGCCCTGGGGCCTGGCCCGGTCCTTGCATGTCTAGGAGCTGTGCCTGCCCCAGACTTTGTACTCAGTGGCCAGAGACCTAATAATTAGCAGCAAGGCCCAGACCCCACCCTCACTACTACCAAGGTCTTTCCCAGCAGGCCCCCAAGTGAATGGTAGACACATTTTTACCACTTGCCACAAATGAAATTTCCCCACACTTTTCCTTCTCCTGGGTAGGTAACATTGCGACCGTCAAAAATTCTGGGTGTCTGTAGGAGGGGAAAATAATAAGTACTAAGGGTCTTTGATGCATGTTTGGAGAGGTGGGTCACTATTGTCATTTGAACTTGAGAAGGGATGTGAGGTTGCAGCCTCTGCTGGGGGAGGAAGAAGGAATGGCTCCCCATACTCCTGACCTGGAAGCTGACTGTCAAAACTGAGACTAGGGCCTAGTCCACTTGGGGGCTCCTCTGGTTCCCTGAGGGGACCTGGTGTAGGGCCAGAGTTCATTTTGCCCCTGGGCTGGCTGGGACAGGGTGGGAAAGCCCTGTTTTCCACACAGTGGCTGAATGAGTGTGACAGTGTTGCTGAAAGGGGCCCCAAGCCAGCCTCCTCTGGCTGAGAGACGGGTTGGTGGGGAGGAGGGGGTGCTGAGGCCAGACAAAGCCTTGGGGTAGGGTGGGGTAAAGGAGGGCAGGCTGAAGCCTTTTGAGGAGGAGCTGATTGCTATGGCAACACAGCTTCCCAGTCTGTCTCTCAGAGAGGCGGGCCTAGGGCAGACTCACTCCAGCTTCCTCTGGACTAAGGCATTCGTGTGAGTGGGTGGGGCATGAAGAGAAAGAGCATCAGTTTGCTGTGCAGAGGCTGGAGTATATGGCCTTTCTGCTTCAGAACGATCAGCGGAGCTTTCAGATGCTTGGACTCATCCTCTGGAAATGGATTTGAGTGAACAATAGCCATTAGAATCATAGCAATATAAGGTCAGAGCTGTAGAGGCTCTCAATGGTCATCATTTATACAAACTCATTTTACAGATTTGGAAATGAACAGAGACTGAGATTTTCTCCAGATCTCATAGTGAATGAACAGGTGTTAGAACCCAGGTCTCCTGATTGCTGTTCACTCAGCTCAGGGCTCATTGTTTCTTTCAACTAGAGTTTACTGAGCACCTATTTTGTGCCAAACACCGATGCTGATTCTGAGAGTACCAGCACGAATAAAACAGACAAAGTTGCTGCTCTCATGGAGCTTCCATTTTAATAGGGAAAGAAAGAAGTGTGTGTGTGTGTGTGTGTGTGTGTGTGTGTGTGTGTGTGTGTGTAGGGGGGCAAGCAGGAGAGGGAGAGAAGAGGAAAGAGAGAAATGATGTCTGGTGATAACTGCTATGAAAAAAAAAAAATAGGAGTTCCCGTCATGGCACAGTGGTTAATGAATCTGATTAGGAACCATGAGGTTGCGGGTTCGATCCCTGGCCTTGCTCAGTGGGTTAACGATCCGGCGTTGCCGTGAGCTGTGGTGTAGGTTGCAGACGCAGCTCGGATCCCATGTTGCTGTGGCTCTGGTGTAGGCCAGTGGCTACAGCTCCAATTAGACCCCTAGCCTGGGAACCTCCATATGCCACGAGAGCGGCCCAATAAATGGCAAGAAAGACAAAAAAAATAAATAAATAAAAATTAAAAAAGAAAAAAAAAATAAAGCAGGAGAATTTAGAGCAGCTACTTAAAGCCTCTTGATTGTACCATGCTGCTTGCTTTCCCAGAGCACACTGAGACCTAGAACATCTATGATCCTTCCCCCTAAACTGCTGCCCCATGGTCTTTGCAAATAATTAAGTCCTAGGCCTGTGGTAGTGGCAAGTAGATAGAACACGTTGGGTCACCAAGGGATTATTCCTTTCCTACAGTATTCTATGTCCACCTGCCTTGGAGTAAACTTTTACTAAGGCAAGTAGGCCCTGACATTGGTACTCTGCAATTTTGTTTCAAATTTCCTAAACCCTGGGAGTTCTCTTGTGGCAAAGCAGGTTAAGGATCTGGTATTGTCAATATAGCAGCTTGGGTTGCTGCTGTGGCCTGGGTTTGATCCCTGGCTGGGGAACTTCCACATGCCACGAGAGTGGCCAAAAAAAAAAGAAAGGAAAAAGACAATTTCCTAAATCCTCTTCCTTACCATTAGGGTGCCAGCAAGGAAGTCAGTCCACAGCAACTGGATTCTTTTTCAGGATTTTTCCCCTGGTTTGAGGTGAGGAGAAAGGAGCCTAGAGGAACTTACTTGTTTGTCTTTCCTAAGTATAGGGCACGGGGAGGAAGTAGGGGAGAGAGCCTCTTTTTTACCGTCCAGTGAAAACCTCAGGGCTCTCAGGGCCCACACTACAGGCAAGGTAGAAACAAAGACCTTGAGCCTTCTGTGGCTTCTCAACTATAAGAATGAACTCCCACTCTTCTGGAGGCACAGCCAGGAAGCCTGCCCTGGCTGATACCAATTCTCCAGGGTCCCAGCTTGAGTCTTCCCTCTTTTGGCTCTGGTGTTTGTCTCTTGTTTCTGTGAAAGACTGGGAGAAAAAAACCTCTAAGTTCCAAACTGTCAGACTTGACAACAAGTGCAGGGAGAAAGGTAAACAGAACTGTTTATTTTCTTAGCTTGCCCGCAGAGCATCCCCTCTAAAAAATTATCTTTTCATGTCTAATCCTTGCAAAGGTTTCCATTCTGGTCATTAAAAAAAATAGGAGAATAAGAATTAGGAATTCTGGTTCTGCTGCCACTTAACTTGGCTGGATCTGGACTGGGCCTGGGGCCCAGTGACTCAGGAGGAGGGTGGGGAGTTTCGAGGGAGCTGTGAGTCATGGATGTGAGCTCCATCACAAAAGTTGGGCACATTTTCCCCCATTTTGGGCAAAAGCCTTCCTATCCCACTTTTCCTGGGTGCTCTGCCTCCTTGAACAGGGCCTTATGAATAGAAAGAGACCGGCAGAAGGGCTGAAGCAGAATGGAAATTTAGAGACATAAAGAATTCTAGGTTCCTGAATTAAAACATATCCCTGTCACAGGAGCCCTTGGGGCCCCTCTAATGAAAACGAAAGAACATAAAGAGAAAGAAGACTATCATTTCTCAGTGGAAAGAGTTAAGACCCCACTTCAGGACCTTTTCGTCTGCCCTGGCATGAAGGAGGCTTCCTGGGCTTCTGGTCTATGGAGCTCTGGTTTGCAAGGCATGGCCAGGTATGGGGGACATGGGGATATTTGGTATTGGAAGAGCAAGCTGACTTTGGAGATCATCGAACTGTGTCTATGAACGCTTTAGGCCGTCCTATTAACCTGCCTCTGAAGAGGAAGGGCAGGGTGAGAAGTGGGAGGCCTAGGTCTTTGAAAGGGTTAATTGGCAGGGCTGAGAGCTGCTTTGGACTCCAGCTGCTGAGGGGTTAAGGCGATGGGTGGGCCGACCCTGGATAGGCCTGCCCCCGTGTGAGCCAATGGGCAAGCGTCTCTCAGAGGGGGCGTGTCTCACAGTTGCGGTCATGGGAAGGCTGGCCTTCTTTAAGCCAATGAGCATGGTCGCTGCCCATAGAGGGTGGAGTTTGAGGGAGGCGTGGTGGCCGCTGCAGCCGCGACAGGGGTGTTGGGGCGCTGGGCGGGGCGGGCGGCCCCATCAGCTGGTAGGAAATGGCCTGTGAGTCAGAGGGGCAGCAGAGTCGGCTGCGCGGAGCCCGGGCGGCCACCGGGAGGGACAGTCGCGGGGAGGGGCGCGGCAGCAGCTTGGGGGCTGCGGGCGCCAGGGCCCGCTAGTGTTGCACACGAAGCTGAACAGAAAAGAGCTTAACAGAGCAGGGCTCAGCCTGGGCCACCCTTTGTCTGGGTTGGGGGCCTGTGGCAGGGAGAACCGGGCATTCGAGGGGAGGGACCGGGACGGGACGGAAGGGCCCGGAGCAGCGGCTGCCGCGGCGGAGCCAATCTGGGAACAGGGTGAGTTTGTGCTAGGGGAAAATAGTAAATCTCCAGAGCTCCAGTAGGAAATCGGGCCTGTCCCAGGCCGAGTGGAGGAGAAGAGTGAGAAAAGGACCTGAAAGGCTAAGCATGGGGTGGGGGTATCGTTCAGAACTAGCAGTCCTGGAGCTGGAGTGCTGGGGCGAGTCTATTAGGCTCATTTTGGAGGAGGTGCTAAGATTCGCTTCCTCTCTACGGAGGGTGGAGGGCTGTAGGCCGGAGGCAAGGAGTCAATGAGAGAGCAGAGGTTAACCTTCCTACCCACAGTAGTGGTCCATGGGAACAGCTCCCCTAGCTTGTGTGGATGTGTGTAGAGACAAAATGTACAGCAGCTGGCAGCAGTTCTCTCTGAATGCGGTGAGGGTAGAAAGCACATGGAGAGGAATTCTCCTTCCTACCACCTTCTTTGATCAGGGTAGAAATGGGTATCTTTAACATTGAAAGGGAAGGGAGAATGAGCCTAGGACCTCAATACCCACCTCACCCCATCTCCCAGGCCTAGCAGGTGTCTGAGGGTACAGACCGCATAGTATTCTGGGACTTGTTGTTTTTGCTGGCCTTTCTGCCTTGGCATGTTGGGAGCTGTAGTCCTTGCCAGTCATAGCCTGGCACAGCTGTTTGATGCCAGCTGCTGCCCCTTCCCTCTCCCCCACCCCTGCACAGAGAGTGAGATTTGGCCTACCCTGCCCCCCCCACCAAGTCCTGCCCCATGAGTCAGCTTGAAGCCATGGTCTAGAGCCAGATTGGCTGGGTGGCAGGGAAGTGAGCCTTAGAGCTTTTCATTGACCGAGCAGGAACTGAGAGGCCTCTGGGATAATGAGCAGATGCCAGGCACGCTGGGGTCAAGTAGGGCGTCATGTCATCACCTAGCTTCCCCAGGGCAAGCGCTCAAGAGGCTGACTGGGATGACCTAGAGGTAGAAGTGCTAAGGAAAAGGCCATTCCTGAATCTGTATGACATAGGTAGAGGAAAGGAGGGAAGAGATGAGTACAGGTTGTACTCTGACAATGCTGCTGTTGGCGTTCTGCCCTTTCCAGACGCCCCAACCACCACAGGGAAGCAGAATTATCTTAGGGCTTCCAGTTCTAATGAGAACGTGGTGATATAGGCTAGTATAGGGTACAGTGATAGGAATATGATGTAGGAAAGCTTTTCAGGCCCTGGATTCAAATCTCCCCTTTCTTCCTGCCTCCCACCCCCATCTCTGTTGTTGATGATTCTCCCTATACGATTAATCTCTCTGCTTCTCTCATTCTGGGAGTTTTTCTCTGCCCTGTCGGGACTGCTGCCCAGATCTCTGGGGCTTGCATCTCACATTTTTGAACTCTGCTATGTGCTTACCCCTGTGCTTGGAGTTGGGCAAAGGACTGAGGCACAAACCTACCTTCAGGAACCTTATGGTCAATCTAGGAGAGGTCTTACCCACAGGAGCAAGCAAAACTGTCATTGGGTTACAGGAGATAGTGATGCTGTTATAGGTGAGGTCTCAGAGGAGAGAGAGATAACTGTGGCCTGGGGTGGCCAGAGTAGGCTTTCTGGAGGGGATGGCATTTGCCCTAGCCAAGGAGGAAGGATAAACATAAAGGGGATTCTTTGAAGGGGAAGGAGTTTTGTGGATAGCAGGCAGCACAGGCTACTGACCAAAGCAGACGCCTGATCCTGGAGGCAGTATTTTTCTCCCTTGAAGGAAGACGGCCTTTATCTTGACATCCCCTCACTCAGAATGAGCTCCTGAGAGTGGACTAGTCAGTGAAGACCATCTTGTGTCCTGGCAGAAAAGCACTGGTTTGGATTTGGGGTGTTGGATATGTTGGGGAGGAGGGGTGAGGTACTCCAGCTGTCTGACTGTCACTAGGCCTTATCTCTAGCTTGCAGGCCTAGGGGGAGGGGTAAGCCCTGGAAAGTGCCTTCTAGCAGTGCTTCCTCCCCCACCCTGCCCCCATCAAGGCTTGTGTTTGGTTAGATTTGTTGCTTCCTGCTAAAGGGACAGACTGCTGGGGGCAATTGGGAGTTTATTGCTGAAGGGTCCACTTGGAGCTGATGTGAGGTTTGTACCTCTAAGAAGTGCTGATGGGGTGTAAGTTTCTGTAAGACTTCTGCCCTCAGGGTTATGGGTTATAGGGTTCCTTGTCCCTTTAAAGATAGGTATGTGGGAAGGATTTGTGCAACTCTGTGGCCTTGACTAGGAAAGCTGAATTCTGGCCTTGGCCACCTCTCAGTTGACATGGTCTCTTGAATCTTTGGGTATCTCATCCCCCCCTCTCATTCAGGGCAAGAGTCCCCCAGCTGGTGACCCTAACGAGTAGTCATCCTGCCTCAACTTGCTTGTCATAGCCTTCTTACAATGAGCTAAGACCTGCCTCTCTTGCACAGCTCAGTTCTTCCCTCTGGGCCCGAGATCCCAAGATTGCCCCTTCTGTTTCTTAAGGGCCCCTCACACCGCAGGAGATGTCCTGGGGTATACTCTCTTAGCCCATAATCAGAGAGGAGCCTTACCACTGGCTCCAGAGAACCTGGCTTATATCTGTTTTTCTTTCCTCAGGGTCCAGCTGAGCCCAGGAGCTGCACGGAATGGTGGCAGTCACCTTGCCAGTGCAGCAGGCATGGACCACACTGCAAGCTAGGAGAGCAAGGCATCAGTCCGGAAGAGGGAACACACAGCTAGGCTTAAGGCCTCTGCATCGGGGTGAGTGCCAGGGAGGCGGGGGGGCAGGTCCAGTTGGAAACCTGACTTAAACCTGTCACCTCCTCAGAAGTTCTGGGAGTGATCTCTATATTCCATTGATCTATCTGGGGATTCGAATACCTTCACCGCCAGGAGCCCCACAGGGTCACCTCTTCAGTCCAGGAGAGGATCTGAAATGTCATCTGGGAGGGAGAAAACTCACCGATTGCTCTGACCATCTTTTCTTCTCTTCTCTTACACAGATGTCCCCAGGCCCCCCAGCCCAGGCCCAGCATAAAGGCTGTGTGGGGGGGCCCCCCTGACCCAAGGGGGGGCTTCATGCGCCACGTGCAGGCGGAGCTGTCTTCATCCTCAGAGCCAGAGCCTGGCCCTTCACAGCCTGCAGTCAGGCAGGGGGCCCTCCAGGGTGGCCTGCTCATGGGCTACAGCCCAGCAGGGGGGGCGACATCCTCCGGGGTCTACCAGGTATCCATCTTTTCCCCTCCAGCTGGTGCCTCCGAGCCCCATAGGGCCCTGAAACGGCCAGCCCCACCCACTGAGGGTCCCCGGGAGCTGAAGAGAGGCCCTGGGCTGGGGGCCAGAGAGGGACTACCCCCTGAAGAACTATCTACTGTGGGGCTATTGGGCCCAGAGGGACTGGGTGTGGCCAGCCAACATTTCTGCCATCATGGCCTCCATGTTGTGGAACAGGGAGGTAGCTCCACCTCACCTTGGACTTCCGGGGCCTGGAGTCCCCCCTGTCCCCCATCAAATGCTTCCTGCAATACTTTGCACACCAGAGACTGGGCTTCCCCAGATCCAGGGGGACAGGGGTCCCTGGGGGAGTCCCCAGGGCCAGCCCCTCCGGGCCAGCTGCACACACTTGACACTGATTTGCACAGTCTTGCACAAACAGGGGGTAAGAGCCTAGTGGTTGGGGTGGGCAACAGGGGCAGCCCCTGGCCTAGGGAGTCCCCTGGCACTGCCAATGGGCATAGCCCCGAGCACACACCCCCTGGCCCTGGACCTCCAGGCCCCTGCCCCACCAAGCGAAGGCTGCTTCCTGCTGGAGAAGTCCTGGATGTCAGCTCTGAGGATGAGGGGCCAGCCCCTCGGAGGCGCCGGGGAACCCTGGGCCACCCTCCTGCTGCCAACAGTTCTGATGCCAAAGCCACACCCTTCTGGAGTCACCTGCTGCCTGGGCCCAAGGAGCCTGTGCTGGTAAGCCAGGACAGGAGGGGTCTGCTCTTAAGTGGCTATCTGTGTGGGGAAAGGTGATGAGAGCTTGTGATCACTCCTGCTCCTCATACACCTGTCCACCACCCAATCTCTTTCTCTAATCTTTCCTCTCCATAGGACCCAACAGATTGCAGTCCCGTGGGGCGGAGGCTGAAAGGTGCCCGCCGCCTGAAGCTGTGAGTGATCAACCTCTCCCTCTGCCCTGTCCCTGAAAATGGGGCGGAAGTCTGTAATCCTCTTTCCCAGGGCAGGGGACCTCAGAGAAGATGCCCTAGGTAGTGGGGCCCAAGGACAGGAGCAATCATTCCATAAAACCTCAAGCCAACCCACTGTGTGTCCCCTCCCCTACCAGGAACTCCCTTCGAAGCCTCCGGAAGGGGCCAGGCCTGCTGAGCCCCCACAGTGCCTCCCCTGTTCCTACCCCTGCCGTCAGCCGTACCCTGTTGGGCAACTTTGAGGTAGTTCCCCTTGGATTCCTTGACTAGGGGGTCTCATGGGAAGGGATGGTGGCGCGTGGCTTGGATGCTTAAGGAAAATAGCTAGCATCTTTCTCCTACTGTGTTTTCCCACCCCAACCCCAGGAATCACTGCTGCGAGGACGCTTTGCACCATCTGGCCACATCGAGGGCTTCACAGCAGAGATTGGAGCTAGCGGATCCTACTGCCCTCAGCATGTCACGCTGCCTGTCACCGTCACCTTCTTTGATGTTTCCGAGCAAAATGCCCCGGCCCCCTTCCTGGTATGACCTGACCTCAACCCAGAGTTAGCTCATGAGGAGCAGGAGGGGTTGGGGGCAGGAGCTATGCTTTAGATATTCACACCCAAGAGAGAGTCAGGGCTGGGTGGGGAGAACACTAGCGTGGGGCAAGGGCCAAGTCCCCAAGTGAGAGACTGTGGAGATGGATGAGTGTTCAGGGATCTCCCAGACCCTACCCTTGCTGATGGCTCCGTGACCTTCCCAGGGCGTCGTGGACCTGAACCCCCTGGGGAGGAAGGGTTACAGCGTGCCCAAGGTGGGCACCATCCAAGTGGTGAGTTTTTCCTGAGGGGGACTGGGAATGGGGAGAGGAAAACATCCCCTATATCCTACCAACCTTGCCTGTCCTGCCCCCAGACCTTATTTAACCCCAACCAGACTGTGGTGAAGATGTTCCTTGTGACCTTTGACTTCTCGGACATGCCTGCTGCCCACATGACCTTCCTGCGCCACCGCCTCTTTTTGGTGCCTGTGGGTGAGGAGGGAAATGCTAGCCCCACCTGCCGCCTCCTCTGCTACTTGTTGCACCTCAGGTGAGGACAGGGCCCTGGGGCAGCTGGGGAGGAGGCCCTGGTATCCTTTCTACCACCCAGGTATGTCTTCCCTGAAAAAGACCTCTCCGTGATTGTCTGCTGTCTGGATTCTTACTTTGATCCCTCTGTCCTCCTCCAGGTTCCGGAGCTCCCGCTCAGGCCGCTTAAGCCTACATGGAGACATCCGCCTGCTTTTTTCCCGCCGGAGCCTGGAATTGGACACAGGGCTCCCCTACGAACTGCAGGCTGTGACTGAGGCCCCTCACAATCCACGTTATTCACCTTTGCCCTGATTGCCAGTGCCCTGAACCCATGTGGGCCAAGGACCTGCCCAACCTGCTTCATCCTGGACAGAGCAAACACGTGGAGAGGTGGCGAGAGACCCTTCAGGCTTGAATTAAAGCCCTCGCCATGCTCATGCCCAAATTGATTATTTGGGTGTTTAAAACTTCTGATCTTACCATACTCTGCCCTACTCTGAGTACTCCATGTGCCTGCCCCCTCCCTTGGGTTTCCCAGGCCAGCTGAGGTAGCAGGGAGGAACTGGAGCTACCCCGAGATTGTCCTAAGTTCCCAGGCAAGTCATGCCAGCGTTGCCTCCCTGTCCTGGGCAGGGGCCACTTATTATTTAATTTATTTTTAATTTATAATTTATTCAAATTGGATTGCCTTGGTAACCTCCCAAACCTGATAATTGGCATTGCCCCCTCCCCCTTTCCCACTCTCAGATATTGCTCCAACCTCAGGAGTTGAAGAGGCTGTTATGGGGGCTGTCGGAGAACTGCTGTCCCTCAGCTGAGAGCAGAGAAGTTATCCCAGAAGGACTGAGTCACTAGCCAAAAACTCAGCTTCCTCTGTCCCTCCCTATTCCTTTCACTTCCCCTACCCTCTCACCTCTTTCTGAAAGCCAACTTGTGTGTGTGTGTGTGTGTGTGTGTGTGTGTGTGTGTGTGTGTGTGGTATGTGTGTGAGAAACAGCGTTTATGGATGTGTGCACACACAGGGGTTAACCACCCCTCATCTAGGACTCCAGACTCCCAGCTGTCCCTCTCTTCTTGTCTGTATCTCCTTGCTTTGGGGTCCTGACTGAGGAAGGTATTCAGGGGGCAGAGTCAGGGCCAAGGAATGGAGTGCCTCCTCTCATCTGGCCAGACTCTGACCCACCTACCTCAGCTGGGGCGAGGGGCACCCCTTAAACTCAGTCATGTAGTTACCAACTACCCCATTCTCCACTCCAGACTCTGAACCAGCCTTAGCTCTGATGCCTGGGGCTGGGCTGAGGGGAACAAGCATTTGCTGAAACTTGAAAAAAAAACAGGAAAAAATTGTACCTGGTACTTTTTTTAGGAAAAAAAAAAAAGAATAAATTGTTTGGAAACTTGAGCTAAGCCTAACTTTTCCTGTTGGGGAGAGCATGGGAATTGGGGATGGAGGCCCTAACTGGAGCTGGGACCCTGCCCTTTCCTTGGAGAAGAGGCCTGAAGCCATGAGGTCTTAGGGGAGGCCCCCATGTTTCTTAGGGTCTAGTCTTGTTCTTTTTCACATAATGGAGTGGGGTGGTGGGGAAGGTTTAGCCGTAAAAGCTGAACTCTGAATGTGGACCTGGATTCTCATTCTCTATTGTTGATGACTTTGGCTCCCCTGAACTTCAGTGCCCTGATATGCAAAATGAAGGTGACCATATAAGCTTCCTAAAGGATGTGCCAGAGCATCACAGGTGTGTGCAGGGTGAGAAGGCTGAACGCTGGGTCTCTGTGCTGGACTCTGTATGCAGGAGGGCTTGGCCTGACCCTGAGCAACCAGGTAGAGGTAGAAAGCTATGGTAACTTGGAAAAAGAGAGGAGGGGAAAATCTCAGTCCAATCAGCCGGCAATGTTAGGCCCAGTCACCATGACAACGGGAATGGGGTCAGTCCCCAGTGGGAGAGCTGGGTACAGCACAGCAGGACTACCAGAGAATGTCGCTATGGCAACCATGGCAACGAGTCAGCACCAAATCCCCTGGTCGCTATGGTGACGGCTGGGCGTATTATAAGCTCAGAAGAGTAAACTGAGTCTCCGGTGGGGGTAAACAACTCTGTGGGAGGTTTTTCTGGGCCACATGCACGCGGAAAATAGCCTCCGTTTGGACACGTTTCCGGGACCTTGAGCTTGATCAGCGACAAGCCGAAGAATCTTTAGACTCCCACCGTCTTTAGAAGGTCTGCGTCTTCCTAGGAACAACCTGACGCACGCTTCCGCCAGGGAACGCTGATTGGCTGAGTGTGGAAAGGGGCGGGGAAGGGAAGGCCGGAAGTACATCCGGCGGAGTGGAAATACCGGAGGAAAGGTTCAGGTCCGGACATTCAGAACGACCGCTCTGCTCCTCGTCTCTTTGGTTCCGGAGGTCGCTGTGGCCGTGGGAAATGCTGGCGCGCGCGGCGCGGGGGACTGGAGCCCTTTTGCTGAGGGTGAGTGCGAGGCATCCTTTTCTAAGGGTCAGGTCAGAAATCACCTAGGTCTTCAGCTGGAAAGGAGCCATATTCTACGTTTAGGGAGAAAACCAGGGACAGAGGTTGTGGTACTCATGTGAGTCCCTCTTCGAAACCCCTGAAGGGTCGCGGTTTAGGGACATGCCTCCGGGACAGGCGCCGAAAGGGGTGGGGTGCCCGACCGGCTGGGTCTCTACTAATCCGTGTCTTCCCTTTAGGGCTCCGTACAGGCTTCTGGCCGTGCTCCGCGCCGCTCCTCCTCTGGATTGCCCCGAAACACCGTGGTACTATTTGTGCCCCAGCAGGAGGCCTGGGTGGTGGAGCGAATGGGCCGATTCCACCGGATCCTGGAGCCTGTGAGAACCTATTTCTGCCCACTCTGGGCCAGCCTGAATCCCAATCCCCTCACGACATGGGGGGAATGGGGTGAGATTCCCTTAAGGCCTGCCCTCAGCTTTGGCTTCTGACACCCCAGGCCATTCCTGCCAGGGCCCAAACTGCTGACTGTCATACCCATCTTACCCTCTCTTCTATTGCCTAAGCAACCCACAGACCCATGTTGGAAATATCTTCTATTCACCTTCTTGGCTCCATCTTCCACTGAGAAGGCTACTATTGCCTTGGCTCTCCCTTCCATTCAGAGGACTGGTGACATTCCCTACCAGTGACACCCCAAGCCTTCTGCTTTTCTGGACAGAATCTATGTTGATTCTTTACCCACTCCAGGCCTAGCTTGGATCCCAATCCTACATCCCCCATCCTTCTGAGGACCTGTGACTCCTTTTCACAGGGCTTGAACATCCTCATCCCTGTGTTAGACCGGATCCGCTATGTCCAGAGTCTCAAGGAAATTGTCATCAACGTGCCTGAGCAGTCAGCTGTGACTCTTGGTGAGGGGTATACAGGGTGACACGGGTGCTCTGAGGCCATTGTGATGTGACAGAAGAAGGAGCTTTTTGGGACCTGGGGACCTGACCCTCCTTTTCTCTCCTGCACCTGTAGACAATGTAACTCTGCAAATTGATGGAGTCCTTTACCTGCGCATCATGGACCCTTACAAGGTAGCTGTCCCCTGCTTTATTCAGCTCCTGAGTTACTCTCCTCACTAAAATCATGCCCTCAAGCTACTTACACCATCCACGCCCATTTCAGGCCAGCTATGGTGTGGAGGACCCTGAGTATGCTGTCACCCAACTAGCTCAGACAACCATGAGATCAGAGCTCGGCAAACTCTCTCTGGACAAAGTCTTCCGGGTAAGGGGATCTGAGCCAGAGTTAGCGTTTGAAAACACATATCTGGTATTTTCAGTCCTTTCCGGGGCATCAGTCCCAGGACCTTCTCAGCTTAAAACCCTGTTCGGTGGCTTGAGGCCATGAAGCTTACACCTCTCTTCCTTCAGGAGCGGGAGTCCCTGAATGCTAGCATCGTAGATGCCATCAACCAGGCTGCTGACTGCTGGGGCATCCGCTGCCTCCGTTATGAGATCAAGGATATCCATGTGCCACCCCGGGTGAAAGAGTCCATGCAGATGCAGGTGGGGGCCAGGGAGAGATGGGGAAGAGGACTTCAGGATGCTCCAGTTGCATGGGGACCTGGACTCCCTTCCCTATTGTGAAGGGAACAGTTGCAGGTCTGTGTAAGAGTTGATATTTACTCTGGTGTCTTGCCGATGGGGGTTGCTGGGCACTTCTAGGTGGAGGCAGAGCGGCGGAAACGGGCCACGGTGCTGGAGTCTGAGGGTACTCGAGAGTCGGCCATCAACGTGGCAGAGGGGAAGAAGCAGGCACAGATCCTGGCCTCCGAGGCAGAAAAGGCTGAACAAATAAATCAGGCAGCAGGTCAGCAGAGGGTATAGTATGAGGGATGAACAGGGCATGAGTCTTTGAGGGTTGGTGCTAGTACAGGAGCTTTGGGGTACCCTAACCTCATAGGTCAAGCTGTCTCTTTTCTTCCAGGAGAGGCCAGTGCAGTTCTGGCCAAGGCCAAGGCTAAAGCTGAAGCTATTCGCATTCTGGCTGCAGCTCTGACACAACATGTAAGAGGCCCCCTGGGGGGAGTAAGAGACAGGAAGTGACAGTAAAAGAAGTTCTCTCTTATATTCTTTGGAGAAATTCCTGTCTTTTTGGTTCCATTGAGCCAGATTACATGATCTCTTGTACGGTGATCTGCATATCCTCTTTCTAGGAAACTGACTTCTCTCCACTTCCTCCCCCCCCCACCCTAAATCTGTGATTTCTGATTTTTATCCTCCCTGTGGCCACAGAATGGAGATGCAGCAGCCTCACTGACTGTGGCCGAGCAGTATGTCAGCGCGTTCTCTAAACTGGCCAAAGACTCCAACACTATCCTGCTGCCCTCCAACCCTGGCGATGTCACCAGTATGGTGGCTCAGGTTAGAGTGCCCCAAGGACCTGGCTAAGAGCACAGTGAGACCCTACCACCACCATCATCATTTTTACCACAGGGACCTTTAGAGTGCCCTGAGACCTAGACCTCTCTTCATCCCCTGATAAGACCTCTCAAGACATCGTATTTTTTTTTTTCTTCAGATGCCTGTATTAGTATTTTGAGGGTGACCCTGCTATGGTAGTTTATAACATTCCTAGAACTAATTCCAAAGCCTATAAGACTTAGGCTTGAGGCTGGCTGGGTTTGTGGGGGTGGGGAAGCTTACTGCCCCTGGCTCCACCTTTTAGCCATTGGTGGGTGGTGTTATGCCTTCTGTTATGTGTCCTCATGGTTCTCTCTCTGTCCCTCTCCTCAGGCCATGGGTGTGTATGGGGCCCTCACCAAAGCCCCAGTGCCAGGGCCTCAGGACTCAGTCTCCAGCAGGAGCAGCAGAGATGTCCAGGGCACAGATGCAAGTCTTGATGAGGAACTCGATCGAGTCAAGCTGAGTTAATGGAGTTGGGCTTAGTCAGGGAGGCGGGGGATAGGGAAGCAGCATTCCCAGACTCTGGCTATAGCCTCCCTGCCAAGATTTTGGTTATTATTTTTTTATTTGAACTTTAATCATGTAATAAACTGGCCAATGGCAAAACAAAAACTGTTCTCGTTGATTGGGGAGTGAAGTTGGGAAAGTCACCAATGTTTTCCTTGGATGTTCACTGCCACTCCAGTCCTGTCAGGTCTTGGGAACGGATTCCTTCGTGAACAAGAATGAACCTCATGTAAAGTGAAATCGTCCTGTCTGTCTTCAGGAGAAACCGTGGGATACAGTGGAAAGATTAAGCCACATGTCTACTGAACTGCCTGCTGGGGAGTGTAGTCCTCCCCCTTCCTAAGTGTGGAGCTGTGAATTTGAGCAGGTGTTGGATTGTTTTTGTTTGTTTGTTTGTTTTAAATGGGAAAGAGGACTGCCCTGATAGAGTAGTACTGCTGAATGCTCAAAGGGTGCTCAGGGACTTGGGACACTCATTCATTCAAAAACACCTAATGATTGGGAGTTCCTGTTGTGGTTGAGAGGTTTAAGAACCTGACTAGTATCCATGAGGACACAGGTTTGATCCCTGGCCTCGCTCAGTGGGTTAAGGATCCAGCGATGGCGTGAGCTGTGGTGTACGTCGAAGATGAGGCTTGGACATGGTGTGGCTGTGGTGAAAGCTGGCAGCTGCACCTCTGATTAAGGCCTATGGCAGAGAAGTTGGGACCTTTGGAGCTTCTCACTGTGGCTGAAGGGTGGGGTGTTGGGGAGAGGTGACAACATGTCAAGGCCCAAATCACAGGGAAATAGAGTCCCCCACTCTGAAAAGTTTGGACTTTGTCCAGGGAGGAGGGGCATGAAAGTTTTTTTTCCCCTTTCCATGAAGAATGTTAAGAAGATTAAGGCACAATAAAAAATAAATTAAAAAAAAAGATTAAGGTAATAACAGTGTTTTAGCTAGAGCTGTCCTGCAGCAATGTAACCAGAGGATTTGAACGAGAGATGAGAGGCTGGAAGGACCATAAGAAGGCTGCCTCTGATCCTGGAGAGGGTGATGAGGCCTGAGCTGAGGTAAGGGGCTTTGAGGATATTTCAACATATTTCTGAATTAGAATTTATTCACTTAATAACTATTTATTGAATCTCAACTATATGCCAGGCACTGAGGATATAGTAATAAAATTCCCTACTCCCAGTGAGCTTACATTCTATTTGGAAGGGACAAATCATCATATCAGCAGTTCCCTGATGGCTCAGTGGGATAAGGAATCAGTATTGTCACCGCTGTGTCTTGGGTTGCTGCTGTGGTACAGGTTCAGTCCCTGGCCCAGAAACTTCCACATGCCATGGACATGGCCAAAAAAAAGAAAAAAGAAAAAAGAAAGACGTACAGTATTTCAGATGCTGATGAGTTGTACTATAAAGGAAATTAAAGGAAGGGAGATGGGGAATTTGAGTAGAAGGGGCTGTAACATTAAGTAGAGGGTTGCAGGAAACCTCATTGATGTACATTTAAGCTTAGATATGGAAATTAGGGGAAGGCCATCTGGGTATCTGAGAATAAAGCTGACAGAGGAGATTGCAAATGCAAAGGTCCTGAGGCAGAGTACACTGCCTTGTAATTGGAAGTGCAAAGCAGCTGCAGTGGACAGCAAAGTTAAGGAAGCAAAGAAGTTGTAACTAGCTAAATCAGAGAGGGAAGTGGGGAATTTGTGTGTAGGAGCTGGCCATGTAGGGCAACTACAAGAACTTAGGCTTCACTCTGATTTGAGAAAATGTTGGAGAAGTTGTTTTGTTTTTAATTGAAGTTTTTCAGATACAATTCACATACAATGCAATGCACCTGCTTAAAGTGTAAATTCAATAATTTGTAGTATATTCACAGAATTGTGCAACTGTCACAATTTAGAACATTTTCATCACTGCTTCCCCATCCCCACCCTACCACAAAAACCCTGCACCCATTAGTAGTCAGTCCTCTCCCCCCAGCCTTAGACAACCACTACTTTACTTTGTAGATTTACTGTAAATGGAATAATATGTGCTATTTTGTTATTTATTGCCTTTTTTACTTAGCGTGTTTTTTTGTTTTTGTTTTTTTTTTCTATTTCTTTGGGCCGCTCCCGCGGCATATGGAGGTTCCCAGGCTAGAGGTCGAATCGGAGCTGTAGCCACTGGCCTATGCCAGAGCCACAGCGACGCGGGATCCGAGCTGTGTCTGCAACCTACACCATGGCTCACAGCAACGCCGGATCCTCAACCCACTGAGCAAGGGCAGGGACCGAACCCGCAACCTCATGGTTCCCAGTCGGATTCATTAACCACTGCGCCACGATGGGAACTCCCTTAGCGTGTTTTTTAAGTTTTATTCATGTAGTAGCATGTAGCAATACTCATCTTTTTTTTTTTTTTTGCCAAACACTATTCTATTGTATAGATATAGCATATTTTGTTCATCCATTCATCAATGAAGGGCATTTGTGTTGTTTCTACCTTTTGGCTATTATGATAATGCTACCATGAACCCTCGAGTGTGCAATTTTTTGTGTGAACACATGTTTTTCATTTCTCTTGGGTATAATACCTATGAGTGGAATTGCTGGGTCATATGGTAACTCTATGATTAACCTTCTGAAGAACTTGCTGGACTGTTTTCCAAAGTTGCATTTTACAATTCTAACAGCAGTGTATGAGGGTTCACATTTCTTCACACCTACGCCAATACTTGTTATTCACCTTTTTTATTACAGCCATCCTCGTGGGTCTGAGGTGGTATCTCCAGCATTCCCCTGATGGCTGATGATGTTGAGCATCTTCTTATGTGTTTATTGGTCATGCATCTATCTTTTGTGGAGAAATGTCCTTCATATCTTTGCTGATTTTAAAATTGGACTGTCTTTTTATTATTGCGTTGTAAGAATTAGTGAAAGACTTGGAGTTCCCGTAGTGGTGCAGTGGTTAAGGAATCCAACTTGGAACCATGAGGTTGCGGGTCCGAGCCCTGGCCTTGTTCAGTGGGTTAAGGATCTGGCGTTGCCGTGAGCTGTGGTGTAGGTTGCAGACGCGGCTCGGATCCCGCGTTGTTGTGGCTCTGGTGTAGGCCAGCAGCTACAGCTCCAATTAGACCCCTAGCCTGGGAACCTCCATATGCCTCGGGAGCGGCACTAGAAAAGGCAAAAAAAAAAAAAAAAAAAAAAAAAAGGCAAAAAAAAATTAGTGAAAGACTAGCAGAGAATGAATAAAAACGCATCAGTTGGAGTCAGCTTGGCAAAAAGGGGGTAATAAATACTGTCCTTATTTTATAGATGAGGTAATGCCCAGTAATGACAATGAGTGGCAGAGCTAGGACTTAAGCTAAGTTTGGTTCCAGAAGCACAGATCTTAGTCTTAACCAAGAATGGACAGTGGTTCCCAGAACTTTTTAGCTTAGTGCCTTGCCCCCAATGCTAAATTACCATAATCTCCCACCGATTCCTTCTCTGGCCAGCCCTGCGTTCCTTGCCGAACTTCCTCGGAGGCGCCAGCAGGTGGCGATGGGCATCCCTCGCGGGCTGCTCTATCCAGCGCACGCACCTCTGTGGTGCCAGGCCGCCGGCGCCGCCGCTGCACTTCCGGGCGCCGTTTAAGGTGAGCCAGGGTCTCCCCAAACCCCCTTAAGCTGCCTTTTCCCCTTAGTAAAGAACCCTCCCACCCCGCTCACAGAGGTCGCAGTCTGGCAGGTCTAGTACCCGGGTCTGGGTGCCTAGGCGGAGGCCGGGTGGCCATCGGAGGAGGTAGAGCCATCTGGACGATTGGTCCCGGCGAGGCCCAAACGCCTCAGAACCTCGCGCCTCTGCTCTGCTGCGCCGGAGAGCTCGCGCTTCTGGTCTCTTGGCGATCCTGGCAGTCCGGAAGCGGAGTAGGACTCCTTCCTTTCGTTCCCTCGAGCCCCGCCAGGCGGCGCCGTGAGCCTGGCCGGGATTCCCCCTGCGACTGCGAGCTTTGACCACCCCAGGGGTGTTGAAATTGGCGAGGAGAGAGGCGGAGAAACGGGCTGTCAGAAAGCAGTCTACCACTTGGAATAAGTTTCTCTCGTGGACTGTGTTTTCCATCATTAGGATCTCCTGGAGCACATGTGCAAATGCCTGTGCTGCATTGCCGAAGATCCTGATTCAGGGGATCTGGGGTGGCGCCTGGAAATCAGCATTTTAAAACAGCCGCTCCAGGTCGATGCCCATAGTCTGCGCACCTCACCTTCAGAAACTCTGGTATAACTGGTGGAGAGGAACATTGCACTGGGTTGGCTATGGGAGTGTTTATCTTGAGGAAGACTTCCAAGAGGAAGTGATCCTAGCTGGGCTTTGTATTGAGAGACTAGAAAATCCACTGGTTCTTTGCTTTACAGTTATGAATTCCCTCCCCCGCCACCACCAGGATGCAGAAGATCTCAGTACTGCTCTTCCTGGCCTGGGTCAGCTTCCTCTTCTATGCCGGCATTGCTCTCTTCACCAGTGGCTTCCTGCTCACCCGATTGGAACTCAACAACCACAGCAGCTGCCAAGAGCCCCCAGGCCCCGTGTTCCTACCATGGGGGAGCCAAGGGGAGCCTGGGGCCTGCTGGATGGCTTCCCGATTCCCCCGGCTTGTGTTGGTGGTGATAGATGCTCTGCGATTTGACTTTGCAAAGCCCCAGTTCTCACACGTTTCTGGGGAACCTCCTGTCTCGTTGCCCTTCCTGGGCAAACTGAGTTCCTTGCAGAGGATCCTGGAAAGTCAGCCTCACCATGCCAGGCTCTACCAATCAAAAGTTGACCCCCCAACCACCACCATGCAGCGTATCAAGGCCCTCACCACCGGCTCACTGCCAACCTTTGTTGATGCCGGCAGTAATTTTGCCAGCTATGCCATAGCAGAAGACAATCTCATTAAGCAGCTTACCAGCACAGGTTAGTCTGGGCCTCTTTGGAGGCCAGGAGTACCTTGGCGAATTTCTTCCTTAGAAGTAGCCAGAACTCTGGGTGCCCAGCTGCATGTTTAACTAGGAGTACAGAGAAGGAGAGTTACAACCCTGCATGCTGGGAGTGCAGGTCCGGGCTTTGTCCTTCTGGAGTTTCTAATCTGCTTGGGGTATTGGTTTTACTTTGGGAGAGCTCTCAGTAAAGGGGCAGGGGAAAGACCCAAGAGAAGATGTGGGTCTAAGAGTTCCCTTCGTGGCTCAGTGGTTAACGAATCTGACTAGAAACCATGAGGTTGCAGGTTCGATCCCTGGCCTTGCTCAGTGGGTTAAGGATCCGGCATTGCCATGAGCTGTGGTGTAGGTTACAGATGCGGCTCGGATCCTGTGTTGCTGTGGCTCTGGTGTAGCCGGTGGCTACAGCTCCAATTAAACCCCTAGCCTGGGAACCTCCATATGCTACAGGAGCGGCCCAAGAAATGGCAAAAAAAAAAAAAAAAAAAAAAAAGATGTGGGTTTAGTGTTCTCACAAGTGAGGAGAGATCAGAGGGTCCAGGCTCTGTCCACTCACTGACTGGGAAAAAGGAAGGTGTACCAGGAAAAACAGAAAAACAGATAGCCAGGGATTGAGAACTAGCACAGCTTTTTGTAGGAATAAGGAATAAGTGGTCTGGGTGGTACATGGTTATCAGGGCAAGCTTCCTGGCAGAAAATTTTAGGCCTTGAAGGATAAAGAGTTGTTGGATGGACCTGCTGTGACTCAGTGCATGGTTTGGATTCTGATAGATCTGTAGAAGGTCCCTCCTGTTCCCCGTCCTCTGACTCCTGCTCCGGCTATGACTCACTCTTGTGTCTTTGTAGGAAGGCGTGTGGTCTTCATGGGAGATGAAACTTGGAATGATCTTTTTCCTGGAGCTTTCTCCCAAGCTTTCTTCTTCCCATCATTTGATGTCCGAGACCTGCACACAGTGGACAGTGGTATCCTGGAACGTCTCTACCCAACCAGTGAGCATGGGGCCAGAGACAGGCCTAAAACTAGGAGCTGGGGAGGGCTGCTTCAGTCCACAAATTCTGTGTGCAATGGCCTGGACTTGTTCCTGAACGTAGGAGCATCAGAACCTAGGTGGAGTTGAGGAGTGAGCCTTAGTCCCCTGTGCTCACGTTCTCTCTTCTACAGTGGACAGTGGTGAATGGGATGTGCTGATTATTCACTTCCTGGGTGTGGATCACTGTGGCCACAAGCATGGACCTCACCATCCTGAAATGGCCAAGAAACTTAGCCAAATGGACCAAGTGATCCAGTGAGTGTGGATGTTGGCAGGGGGTGGGGATGGGTTTGTGAATGAGAATGTCATGGTATGTGGTCCCAAGCAAGAGAAAAAAAAAATCTTATTTAGAGCCTCTTTCCTAGCTGAATTATGTCTTCTCTCGGCCTTTTTCTGAAGCTAGGGGCCCCGTTCATTTTGAGTAACCCAGTGTGTGGTTTGGGTCATGACCAAAGAGGTGTCATTTTGCCAGAGATATAGGTCCTTCTAATGGAAGTTCTGGCTGGGACTGAATGGGGCCCTCAGAAAAATCTTTATCCATCTCTACTCCTGACACATTTCTTGGCCCCAGGGGACTTGTGGAGCATCTGGAGAATGACACACTGCTGGTGGTGACTGGGGACCATGGGATGACCACGAATGGGAACCATGGAGGAGACAGTGAGCTGGAGAACTCGGCTGCACTTTTTTTGTATAGTCCCACAGCCCTCTTTCCCAGTGCCCCACCCGAGGTGAGGCCTGAGATGTGCTTTGTGTGGTTTCCTGCTGTTCAGCCCACATCATGATCAGAGTATCCTTGTGGATCCCTCCAATTTAAGCCCCCAGGTTCATGACCCTGGGCATCCCCCATTCTTATTTCCTACCTAGGCCCCTACACCTTCCATCCCAGACACTGACCTCAGCTCTTTGGTGAACCCGTTGACCCCTGTCTTTGGTCTTTAGGAGCCAGAGGTGATCCCTCAAATCAGCCTTGTGCCTACACTGGCCCTGCTGCTGGGCCTGCCCATCCCATTTGGGAACATCGGGGAGGTAATAGCTGAGGTGTTCTCAGAGGTCGAAGACTCTCAGCCTCACTTCTCTGCTCTGGCCCAAGCCTCAGCTCTCCATCTCAATGCCCAGCAGGTAGGTAATGGGCTAGGCTCCTAGGCAACAGAGTTAGGTTGGGCATGGGAGAAGCATAATGACCCACTCTCTTGTCCTTTGTTCAGCCTTAATCCCACATTCCATAGCCATGTCCTCCCTCTGGATGAAGTTTGGGTCCCGGGCAGAGTTTGGGTCCCTGATTTCCAGATACCCCCCTTTGGTGATACCTATCCTTGCCTCTGTCCCAATTTATGTCTCTAAGCTTTAACCGTTGGTCTCTGATCTTTTCTGCCAGGTGTCCCGTTTTCTTCACACCTACTCAGCTGTTGCTCAGGATCTCCAAATTAAGGAGCTTCATCGGCTGCAGAACCTCTTCTTCAAGGCTTCTGCTGACTACCAGCAGCTTCTGCAGAGCCCTCAGGGGGCTGAGGCAGCACTGCAGACTGTGATTACTGAGCTGCAGCAGTTCCTGCGGGGAGTTCGGGCCATGTGCATTGAGTCTTGGGCTCGTTTTTCTCTGGTCCGCATGGCAGGGGGTGCTGCTCTCTTGGCTGCTACCTGCTTTCTCTGCCTACTGGTATCCCAGTGGGCAGCATCCCCGGGTTTCTCTTTCCATCCTCTCTCAATCCCCATGGCCTGGGGTCTGATTGGGGCCATAGTGTGTGCTGGATTCCTGGCAGCTACTGGATTGAAGCTGGATTTAGTGGTTCTAGGGGCCATGGCTGCAGTGGGCTCACTCCTGCCTTGTCTGTGGAAAGTCTGGATTGGCTGGGGATCCAAGAGGCCCCTGGCAGCCCTCCTTCCCATGCCTGAGCCTGTCCTGTTACTCCTGCTCATTCGCTTTGCTGGTTTCTTCTCTGACAGCTTTGTTATAGCTGAGGCCAGGGCCGCCCCCTTCCTTTTGGTCTCACTCATCTTGCTCCTGGTTGCCCAACTTCACTGGGAGGGCAAGCTCCTACCACCTAAGCTAGTCACAGTACCCCGTTTTGGCTTTTTGACCCCAACAGGCCCCCCACGGCACAATGGCTTGCATACCCTGGGGCTTGGAGGTGGGTTGCTTTTATGTATAAGGCTAGCTGGGCTTTTTCACCGCTGCCCTGAAGAGACACCTGCTTGTAGCTCCTCACCCTGGCTGAGTCCCCTGGCGTCCATGGTGGGTGGTCGAGCCAAGAATTTGTGGTATGGAGCTTGTGTGGGGGCGCTGGTGGCCCTGTTAGCCGCTGTGCGCCTGTGGCTTCGCCGCTATGGTAATCTCAAGAGCCCTGAGCCCCCTGTGCTCTTTGTGCGCTGGGGGCTGCCCCTAATGGTACTCGGCACTGCTGCCTACTGGGCACTGGCATCGGGGGCAGATGAAGCACCCCCACGTCTCCGGGCCCTGGTTGCTGGGGCATCAGTTATGTTGCCTAGGGCTGTGGCAGGGTTGGCGGCTTCAGGGCTCATGCTGCTGCTCTGGAGGCCTGTGACGGTGCTGGTGAAAGCTTCGACGGGCGCTCCAAGGACCAGGACTATCCTCACTCCCTTCTCAGGCCCCCCCACATCTCAGGCTGACCTGGATTACGTGGTTCCTCAAATCTACCGACATATGCAGGAGGAGTTCCGGGGCCGACTAGAGAGAACCAAATCTCAGGGCCCCCTGACAGTGGCTGCCTATCAGTTGGGGAGTGTCTACTCAGCGGCTGTGGTCACGGCCCTCACCTTCTTGGCCTTCCCACTTCTGCTATTGCATGCAGAGCGCATTAGCCTTGTGTTCCTGCTTCTGTTTCTGCAGAGCTTCCTTCTCCTGCATCTGCTTGCTGCTGGGATACCCATCACCACCCCTGGTAAATACATATCTCAGCCCTGATTCATCCAAGGACAGTAGTGATGTGAGTTCAGCCCCTCTAAATTTTCGGGGAGGTGTTGCTCCTCAGGTTCTTCACCTTGACACAGGGTCTCAGGCCCCAACAGTTGAGAGGGCCTTTCTGATGTCCTCTCTCTTATCTGCTGTAGCCAAGCTAATTGATCCCTACCATTGGCTTCCGAGGCCAGCAGGATTCATGGAGGAGGGAGACAAGCAGTACTCCAAGACTCAATTCATGTGGAAATGCTGCATCCTTATGAGGCATTTCCTGATTTTCCAGTGTTGAGAGTGGTGAATTGCGAGTATTTGATGTCATAGCGAGCTGTGTGTATGTGAGAGAGAAAGGTTGACTGCAGATTAGAGCATCGGGGCTTTGTGCCATGGAAGGAATTAGAATAACAGAATGTTGACTATTAGAAGTTCGGGGTGATGGGCGTGCATGTATGTAAGAGAATTAGCACTGAAGTAATAGGTGTGTACAATCTTGGGGCAGGGGGCAGTGGACAAGACTGTAAAGAGGCATATCTCTTCTCCCAGGTCCTTTTACTGTGCCATGGCAGGCAGTCTCTGCTTGGGCCTTCATGGCCACACAGACCTTCTATTCCACGGGCCACCAGCCTGTCTTTCCAGCCATCCATTGGCATGCAGCCTTCGTGGGAGTCTCAGAGGGTCCTGGCTTTACCTGGCTGTCTGCTTTGCTGGTGGGATCCAACACCTTTGCCTCCCATCTCCTCTTTGCAGGTACTTCCACCTTCCTCCCTGGCTTCCATTGTTTACTCTGGCTTTGTGGAAGGAAAGGAAACCCCTGGATTTGAGCGGGGTGTGTGTGTGTGGGGGGAATGTGATTTTGTTAGATCTTTGGCACACCTTGGCCTATTGCTAATTGGAGGTTGAACCACTTAAGGTAGTTGGGGGCCAGGGTGGCCTGGTCCCTGGGTCCTCCATTGATTCTAGCCCTGCCTTCCCCCGAGGCAGTAGGTTGCCCATTGCTCCTGCTCTGGCCCTTTTTGTGTGAGAGTCAAGGGCCCCGGAAGAGGCGGCAGCCCCCAGGGAATGAAGCTGAGGCCACAGTCAGGCCTGAGGAGGAGGAGGAGCCATTGATGGAGATGCGGCTCCGGGATGCGCCTCACCACTTCAATGCAGCGCTGCTGCAGCTGGGCCTCAAGTACCTCTTTGTCCTTGGTATTCAGGTGGGTGCAGGAGAGAGATCCTAGAGTTAGTGATGTCACATTTTTTCTTTCATACTTTGCCAAAACTCTAGGAAGGAGCCTTGACTGAGGTATAGATAAATGAAGTGGTTGCCAAAGGCCAGTGGTCTCAAATGGCAGAATCTGGGTCTCCTTCATCCTAGTCTTGGATTATTTCCTCTCTGCAAGCTAGATCTGGACCCTGATGCTTGCATTTGGGGATTTCTCCATTAATGGAGAAGCTGAGGATTCTTTCCTAAGCTGTGATCATGGATCCGCCTTTCCTTCAGAGGCAGAAGGTGTGACTCTGACATTTCCTCCATCCTGGAGGCCAAGCCTGAGTGTCAGCGGCACAGATGAATAGTGCTTGCCCAAGATCACGGAGCACGTCATGATGGAGCCAGGAAAAGAATTAGGTCTCCTAACTCCAAGCCCAGGATTTTTTTCACTCACATGCACTACTTTCCTCCCCTCACATTCTTTTTTTTTTTTTTTTTTTTTTTTTTTTTGTCTTTTTGCTTATTTCTTTGGGCTGCTCCCGCGGCATATGGAGGTTCCCACGCTAGGGGTCGAATTGGAGCTGTAGCCACTGGCCTACGCCAGAGCCACAGCAATGCGGGGTCCGAGCCGCGTCTGCAACCTACACCACAGCTCACGGCAACGCCGGATCCTTAACCCACTGAGCAAGGGCAGGGATTGAACCCGCAACCTCATGGTTCCTAGTCGGATTCGTTGACCACTGCGCCACGACGGGAACTCCCTCCCCTCACATTCTTCATATGGGTCTATGGCAACTCTCTATTTGATCTGCCTCCTCCTCCCCTTCCTGAATAACTTGATTCCTCCTCTCTTCCTTTAGATTCTGGCCAGTGCCTTGGCAGCCTCCATCCTCCGCAGGCATCTCATGGTCTGGAAGGTGTTTGCCCCCAAGTGAGTGAGGTTGTTTCCCAAGTATCGGTGTGGGAGAGGGTGAAGCTTGGAGCAAACAATGAACATCCAGAGTGGACAGGGTTTTGTCTCACAGGGAAGAGGATCTGGAGTTACTGGGGCATTTGGGATTCTCCACCTTTCTTTGCAGGTTCATTTTTGAGGCCATGGGCTTCATTGTGAGCAGCGTGGGACTTTGCCTGGGCATAGCTTTGGTGATGCGAGTGGATGGTGCTGTGAGCTCTTGGTTCAGGCAGTTAGTTCTGTCCCACCAGAGAGCTGGAGAACAATCTAGCCTGGTCTATACGGGTGCTGGATCATCTGCAAGAGAGGCTCAGTCATACCTCTTACCGTCATGTAGCCAGGAGCTACTGGTATCTGGGACTTCATCATTTTGTAACTCAAAATCATAGTGGGGCCTAATCCCTGACTCCTGCTCTGGATATCTGAGGGACTGGGGGGCTGTCTCCTAAGCAGAATAAAATAACAATGTAAATATGTGTGTCTGAGGTGTAGGGGAGCCCCCCCTGTCCTGTAGGGGATACTATGGGGGGAGGGGGAGAGTCAGTCTCCCCTCTCCCAGGCACAGATGGGATCAGTCATCTTATGCAGACCTGGCTGTACCAGAGAACCTTTGGAAAGTGGTTACTGTTGTTGGAGTTCACTTCTCCCACCTCTTCCTGAATTACTACTATTATTCGACCTACCATTTTCCTTTGCCAGGCAATATATTTTATTGAATTCTTTCATTTTGGCCAGTAACAGAGATGCCTGAAAAGACAAGCCCAGGCATCACGGAACACATTGACTTCCATTGTCTCAGGCCCCAGTGGTAATGTGTCTCCTTCTCAACTGTGTCCTTTTACTTTTATTTATTTATTTATTTATTTTGTCTTTTTAGGGCCTCATTTGTGGCATATGGAGGTTCCCAGGCTAGGGGTTGAATCAGAGCTGTAGCTGCTGTCCTATGCCACAGCCACAGCAACGCAGGATCCCAGCCGCATCTGTGATCTCCACCACAGCTCACTGAGCAAGGCCAGGGATCACACCTGTGTCCTCACGGATGCTAGTCAGGTTCATTTCCGATGAGCCATGGCGGGAACTCCTCCTTTCACTTTAGAATACCCTTTGCTTTTCACTTCTGTGGAGGCCTCCCTAGTTTTCCAGCCTTTTATCAGACCTACTTGCCCATCTAACAGTGTTCCACTTTGTCCCAGCGACCTCTGACTTGAAGCCAAAACTGTATGAATCTAACGTTCCACTCGCATGTCTCCTGTGCCTTCCATCTACCTCACTACTTCTTTGTTATGTTGAAGCGCTGGTATGAAATCCTCATGGAAACGTCCATCAAAGGAATGGGGAATAGGTACTGAGAAGAAAGGTCAGGACTAGGGTTTGAGGTTTGAGGGGGCCCAAGACAGGAGGAGATGAGACTACTGAAAGAAAGAAAAGCGATAAGCTATATGGTTTGCAAATAATTTCTCCCACTTTGTGATGACTTTAAATTTTCTTTTATTTCTTCTTAATTGAGGTATAGTTGACATCTTTGAATTTCCTTTGCCCCCCCAGCTTTGTGAGATATAGTTGGCATACATCACTGGATAAGTTTAAGGTGTACTGCCTAATCTGCCTAATGCTTTGACTTACATCTTTGAATTTTCTTTTTTTTTTTTTTCAGTTCTCTTCAAATTATTTTATTTATTTATTTTTAATTGATATTTCCCCAATACAATTTTTTTCTACTGTACAGCATGGTGACTCAGTTACACATACATGTACACATTCTGTTTTTGCATATTATGCTCCATCATACCTGACTAGATACAGTTCCCAGTGCTACACAGCAGGATCTCATTGCACATCTTTGAATTTTCTTGATGCTATCTTTGTAGCACAAGAGTTTTTACTTTTAGTGAGATCCAGCTTATCCATTTTGAGTTGACCTTATGGATGGTAAGGGTCGCAGTTTGTCTCTTTTTTGCATTCGGATCTCCAGTTCTACCTACAGCTGTTGAAAGGATTGGGCAGGTACGTTCTGGCAGTGCAGACTGCTCAAGCACAGGGCTGCGCTGCCAGGTAGTCGGGCTCCATGGGGTTGAGCAGACTGTGGTGAGTGTGCTGGTGCTCCATGGTGAGCAGAGACAGGTTGGGCCGATTACCGAGGGCCTCCATCTCCAGTCAGTTCTTTTTGGAGACAGTTTCTGCTGGGGACGGACTTTTCGTGGCGGCCACCGGCGGTACTACAACTCCCAGCCTGCGTCGCGCGGATCAGCGCTCCGCGGCGAGGGAAGTCTGGGACAGGCCTGGCCGGCCCGCTGCGATCCGCGAATTCCGCTACGGAGATCAACTACAAGGCTTTGGCCTCCGGGAGGGCTGCGCAGGCCGGACGGCGAGCCGTACGACTTCTCCACTCAGACACGCCTCCAGCCTCTGGCCCGCCTCAGCCTTCCCCTCCGGTCTGGTCCCGAGTCTGGTCCCGACTCGTTTATTTCTTCCTGGAGTTTTCCGCGGAGAGTAACTCTTGAGGGCGACCAACCGCGGCCGAGCGTTTTGCTGGCCCGGCCAACCAGAGGCGAGGGTGGAAGAGGCGGGAGTGAAAGTCCCGGAGGTCAGCTAGAAGACAGTTCGTTTCTGCGGGGAAGGGCAGGCTGCCCTGATTTGGAACCCCGAGGGGAACAAAGGAGCCTCGGCGGGGTGCGGAAGTGCACGGACCCCTCCCCGCTCAGCGGGGCCTTCCGGGGGCGGGGTGGGGGGGGCAGGCTTACCCTTCAGCAGTCCCTTTCAGGTGTCCGGGCCCAGCCTCGGCCACCATGGCTCACAAGACCCTTCTGGGCTCTTCAACATCCCATGACAGCTGCCTGGATCTGTGGAGGGAAAAGAATGACCAGCTAGTTCGACAGGCCAAGGTAATGTGATTGCTGAGATCCTTACTTAGCAACCCCCAAATACCAGAAAAAGGGTATGCTGTGGATTTACCATCACCATTGGGGAGGGGCTGAACTCGACCTCCCCCAAAGAGCCAGAAGTGGCAGGAGGATGTCGTCCCTTGTCACAGCTGAAATGGGAGAGAGAAGGGCTGGTCTTCAGTGATGCCTGACTCACATTTGGCAGGTTGCTCAGAACTTGAGTCTGTCTCTGAGAAGACAGCAGTTGGTTCAAGATGTACTGGAAGGACTCAGGGGACTCCTCCATAGTTTGCAGGGTAAGTAGGGCCTTCCTCCTCCTCCTCCACAGCCAGAGACAATTCCTCTTCTGCATTTCTGGGATTGAGGTGATTACTCAGGGGGCAGGAGGCCCTGTTTAAGGCACGGACAGGACTGAATGGAATCATCTTTGTTTAGATGAATCTCCTTTTCTTTATTTTTTAACTTTTCTCTCTCTCTCTTTTTTTTTTTTTTTTTTTTTTTTGCTTTTCTTAGGGTTGCACCCACGGCTATGGAGGTTCCCAAGCTAAGGGTCCAATCGGAGCTACTACTGCCCGCCTATACCACAGCCACAGCAACGTGGGATCCGAGCCGCGCCTGTGACCTACACCACAGCTCACGGCAACGCTGGATCCTTAACCCACTGAGTGAGGGCAGGGATCAAACCTGCAACCTTATGGTTCCTAGTTGGATTCATTTCTGCTCTGCCACAACGGGAATGCCTCCTTCTTTTCTCTCTCTCTCATACACACACACAGCAGTAGCTGCAGCAGCAGTAGCTGCAGCAGCAGCAGCAGCAACAGCAGCATTCGAAGAAGTGGTTTCCAGGATAGTCTGTTTGGAAAACTTTCTGCCCTTTCCCTACTCTGTCCAAAGAGTGGGTTCTTTACTGAGGCCATTTTGGTTGGAGTGGAGTCATCTCTTGAGTTGAGGTCTTGTTCAAGGAATAAGATCTTTCACCAGAGTGTGGTCTGTGAGACCAGCATTTGTTGCTCCAGGGCTCCCAGCGACTGTTTCTGTTCTCCCCTTGGAACTGACTGTTATCTGCAACTTCATTACCCTGAGGGCAAGCCTGGCCCAGGGTTTCACTGAGGACCTGGCACCAGATATCCAGCGGGGCCTAGAGAGAGGTAAGGGCCGGAGACTGCCTCCCATGCCCCTTCCAGCCTCAGTATGGGATTAAGTCCTTGCAAGGGGGCTAGGAGGAGCAACATAATCTGTCATCTCTATGGAGATGCCCTTCTCTGATCCTCTGTGAGCTCCTCAGACCAGGAGCACCTTTGTGACATTTGCAGAAAAGGAAAGCCCACTTCAGCTATATCTGTATGTATACTCTACAGTACTGGAGACCCAGGAGCAGCAGGAAGCCAGGCTGGAACACAGGCTCAGGGGGCTGTGGGATTCTGTCCTTCATGTTTCCTCCCTTCTGCCGGAGCTGCTCCCTGCCCTTCATCACCTGGCTGGCCTGCAGGCTGCCCTCTGGCTGAGTACTGACCGTCTTGAGGACCTGACCTTGTTGCTGCAGACCCTGAATGGCAGCGAGGTAATTTGGATGGTGATTTGGGTGTAAGGATCTCTTTTCTCCTGCACCCCCTCCCAGCTGCAGTGTCATCATTATGTGCTGGGGAGGCTGCTGGGTTGGAGTTAAGAAGATGCAGATTCTCTCAGGGAGTCTTAGGTTACCTTGCTCTGGTTGGTCCCTCGTTGGAGGGATTCTCTTGGGAATATTTTTTTTTAAGTACCTTGATTATCTTGGGTAGGATTAGGGCTCTCATGACCTTGTTAAAGTTACCTCCCAGCCTCAGGCTTTTCATCAGTAGCACAAACATAGTCCTTGCCCTGTGTCCTCATGGGTTTACTCTGAGTGAGGAGACTCAGAATAGATCATCACTGGAGTTTCCGTTGTGCTCAGCAGGTTAAGGACCCGACATTGTCTCTGCAAGGATGTAGGTTTGATCCCTGACCTCACCCAGTGGCTTAAGGATCCAGCATGGTGTAAAAGCTTCGGCATAGGTCACAGATGTGGCTTGGATCTGTTGTTTCCATGGCTGTGGCGTAGCCCCAGCTACAGCTCAAATTTGACCCCTATCCTGGGAGCTTCAATATGCTGCAGGTGTGGCTGTTAAAAAAAAAAAAAACAAAAAACAATAGATCATCACTACCATCACTACCCCAGGTTTTTCTCCCTCCTTTATCCTTGCCTCACAGCTATCAATCTCTTAGAATTGAGGGGACACGAATCAGGAGGACCCTTGAGTTCAAAGTCCAGGCAGAATAGACTGAGGTAGAAGGATGGATACTGACAGGCCTAGAACCTCCGATCGTCCTTTTTTCCCCAGAGCAGTGCCTCTGAGGAACTGCTGCTGCTTCTAAAAACTTGGAGGCCCCCAGTTGAGACGTCCGATGCGCCATTGACTCTGCAGGATGCTCGAAGCTTGAGGGATGTCCTTCTGACAGCATTTGCCTATCGCCAAGGTCAGCTAGCAGTCTTACTGGTCCCTTCCTCCCAACCTGTTTTAAGGTGTCCTCTGGGCTCATGTCTTTCCTGAAATGTACCATTTGGCTCAGTAGAGCTTCTCTGTGCTCTTCTTCCCCATCATGCCCCCGCAACCCCCGTCCTGTTTGGCCTCTGAAAGCTTACAGCCTGATTGCCCATAGGCCTTCGGGAGTTGATCACAGGGAGCCTACCCAGGGCACTGAGCAGCCTCCATGAAGCGGCCTCAGGTCTGTGCCCACGGCCTGTGTTGGTCCAAGTGTACACAGCCCTAGCGACCTGTCTTCGTAAGATGGTAAAGGCAGTCCTAGGGTGGGTTGGGGAAGCCATGAGTGTTATGGGCAGCTTCCTACTTTGTAAGGGTAGCTGAGGCTTGTGTCCTCTCCCCCCTCTAGGGCAAGCCACAGAGAGCTCTGCTGTACTTGGTTGAAGCCGTGAAAGGGGAATCAATCTGGGGTCCTCCACTTCTGGAGGCCTCCAGGCTATATCAGCAACTGGGGAACACAGCAGCAGAGATTGAGAGTCTGGAGCTGCTGGTTGAGGTAAGGAACTATGCCAGGTGACGATATGGGGACCCAAGTTTCTTGTGTTGGAAGTAGAAGGAAGTATGGTTCCCAAGGATTGTAGACACGCTTTCTTCTTTTTCTTTCTTTTTTTCTTTTTTCACTTTCTTCTTTTTAAAATTGTTTTCGGCTGCAGTCAACCTATGGAGTTCCCAGGCCAGGAACTGACTCTAAGCCACAGCTTCGACCTACACCGCAGCTGCAGCAACGCCAGATCCTTAACCTACTGTGTTGGGCCAGAGATTGAAGCCGTGCCACCGCAGAGACAATGTTGGATCCTTAGAACTCCTTTTTGTTTCTTTTAGGCCTTGAGTGTCACTCATATCCCTGAAGCCCCTCAGCTTCTCATTGAGGTGGAGTTACTACTCCCACCGCCTGACCCAGCCTCACCTCTTCACTGTGGCACACAGAGCCAGGCCAAGTACCTGCTAGCAAGCCGATGCCTACAGACCAGAAGGTGAGTCTGCCTTGCTCACCTGAGCTTGTCTTCCCACTTCTTTCTTTTTTTTTTTTTTTTTTTTTTTTGGTCTTTTTGCCATTTCTTGGGCCGCTCCCCCAGCATATGGAGGTTCCCAGGCTAGGGGTCTAATTGGAGCTGTAGCTGCTGGCCTACACCAGAGCCACAGCAACGCGGGATCCGAGCCGCGTCTGCAACCTACACCACAGCTCACGGCAACGCCAGATCGTTAACCCACTGAGCAAGGGGCAGGGATCGAACCCGCAACCTCATGGTTCCTAGTCGGATTCGTTAACCACCGCACCATGATGGGAACTCCCCTCTTCCCACTTCTGATGCCTCCCCTGTGATGTGACTCTGCTGCTGTTCTTGTGGGTTGGGGGATGGATGAGCCAGGGGCAGGACATGGGTTCCCCCCTCTCAGCTTCCTGCCTTGCTGCTGGACCTGAACTGAGGACTCTTCACCCAGATACTAACCTCCTGTATCTTGAAAACTCTAAGGTATTCTCACAAATCCAGTCCGTAAGTAGGGTAGATGCATACTGAGCCAGTGTTGGAGTCCCAAGACCCCACCCTCCGTACTCCCCAGGGCCCTTAGCTGTGGCCTAAGGTGAGGCCCATGGGTTATGACCCTTCAGGGTAGAAGATGCTGCAGAACATTACCTGGACCTGCTAGCCCTGTTGCTGGATGGATCAGAGCCAAAGGTGGGTATGTGAAGTTGCTCTGCAATGTGGTGGCAGGGTTGGAATCTCCTTTGGAGGAAGGCAGGACTGCTGTTTTCTTGCTTTTGCTTTGTTGTTCTTCCTGTCCAATCTGGGGGACCAGACTGGAAAGGTTCCCAGAGCAAGCGGGTGTCCAGGTCAGCAAGCAATGGGTGGTCTTTGCACGATACCAGAGTCTGAAGAGATTGGGGGTGGTGGCTCATGTCTCTTCAAGACACTGCATCCTCCTTCCACCCTAGTTCTCCCCACCTCCGTGCCCCCCAGGGCCCTGTGTGCCTGAGGTGTTCTTGGAAGCAGCAGTAGCCCTGATCCAGGCCGGCCGAGCCCAGGATGCTTTGACCGTATGTGAGGAGCTCCTGAGCCGCACATCATCACTGCTTCCCAAGAGGCCCCGGCTCTGGGAAGATGCCAGGAAAGGAACCAAAGAGTCACCACACTGCTCACCCTGGATCTCTGCCATCTACCTGCTTCAGGGCCAAGCTTGGGTGCAACTGGGGGCCCAAAAGGAGGCAGTTAGTGAATTTAGCCGGTGAGCGAACCCAGCAAGCCAACCAGGACTCTAGGGGAAATGTGGAGGGCTACTTTTCTAGTTGGGACCTGACTTGGTGAGCTCCGTTCTCACCTGCCCAACCCAGAGTTTCTGAGGGTTGACTCTTCTTTACCCCTGCTCTGTGTCCCACTTCAGGTGCCTTGAGCTGCTCTTCCAGGTCACACCCAAGGATAAAGAACCAGGTGATTTAGATGGTCAGTTTTCCTCTGTGGTGGTGGTGGATGTTGGTTCCCTTTCTGTGTGTTCCAGCCCACCAGGAGGGTTAAGAGAAAGGAACTCCAAACACAAGAGATAGAGAGGGGACTTGCGGTTTGGGTGACAGTGTGGCCAGGAACAAACGTTTTGACTTTGAGAGTGGTCCCCAGGGCCTGCTTCCAGCTGTGAGCATGGGTGTACGTCAGATGTGGTACTACAACAGCTTCGGGCAGCTGCCCTGATTAGTCGTGGACTGGAATGGGTGGCCGGTGGCCAGGATAACAAAGCCCTACAAGACTTCCTCCTCAGTGTGCAGGTGTGCCCAGGTATGTACGCACGCACAACATCAGCTTTGCACAGATGCGTAAGAATAGAGAGGGCCATAACGGAGGGACCTGGATTAGTGTGAGGGTGATGTTCCTTGATAGAGGTGGATGGAGTTGTGCCTGTGTATATGTACGGATATACCTAGGTGTGCAGACACATAAGACATACAAATGTGTATGAAGGCCTTTTAGGAGTTCTGTAGTCTTCCTGATGTCTTGAGACACAAGGATGATAACTGTGCTGAGATTATGTCATACAGGAACAGGGTCAGCTGAGCCTTTTTTTCTGGGCGGGCAGTGCCCAGGGATAAGAATCAGGATGTTTAGGAGTTCCTGTTGTGGCTTAGTGGTTAATGAACCCAACTAGCATCCATGAGGACGCAGGTTTGATCCCTGACCTCGCTCAGTGGGTTAAGGATCTACCGTTGCTTCCAGCTGTGGTGTAGGTTGCAGACTCGGCTCGGATCTGGCGTGGCTGTGACTGTGGCATAGGCCAGGGGCAACAGCTCTGATTCAACCCCCAGCCTGGGAACCTCCATATTGCCGTGGGGGCAGCCCTAAAAAGACTAATAAAATAAAATAATGTTTAAGTCTGTGTCAAGTTCTAAGGCTCTGTACTCTGGGGTGGGCTACAGGTAATCAAGACGCTTCCTTTCACCTGCTTCAGACTCTAAGGAGGCTGGATCGGAGGGATGAGGCCATTGCTTTCTGGCAGAGGCTAGAAGCCCAAACTGACCTGCCACAAGAGAATGCTACATGGTGAGGCTGAGGGGCAGCTGGTGTCCTGGAGACCTTGGGCCTGTTGGGAGTGGTAGTGAATGAAAGGGAGGAAATGGCTGCCCAACTTTCTGCCTATCCTCCCTTAGACATCACCGTTTTTGCTTTCAGGTCTCTCCCCCTGTACCTAGAAACCTATTTGGACTGGATCCGTCCCCCTGACCGTGAAGCCCTTCTTGAGGAATTTCGGACATCTCTGCTCTAGACCTGTGACCTGAAGGTGCTATGTTTCCAAGAACCTGATCTTGGGCTTCAGTGAGCCACCTGTCAGGAGGGCTTTCTGCTAATACACTCCTTGGGGAGTGTGGCTAGAGCTGACCATTCCAATATAAGTCTGACATTAGAGAGGTTGGTGGTAGTCCTGCAAAATTTGTTCTAGTTACTGGTGTTCTGGTTCCAGAAAAAGCCCCTCTTCCAACAACAAGGCACTGACTTTATTGATAGTACCTTTTTTTCCTGTTTACCTTTTTATGTTTTGAATAAAATTTGATATCTATCTTCTGTCTGCTTACTGCACATACTTGAGTGGGAAGGCTCACAGCTGGCTGATTCAGCTGAGTGCGGGTTGTCTAAGACGCCCTCTCCCAATATCATCTATCTTATGAGCCTCAGGAGAAAGGGCTACAGGAATCCTTACTCAGGAATCAGTGCCTTTAGTCCTTCTTGCCAAAAAGGAGAGTACCCCTGCAAACCCAGGATCCTAGGTGAGGCGACAGAATGAGTGGAGTTAGGTAGGTCTGGAAGGTGATTCTTAGAAGGAAGGGACAAGCAGACCTCTGAGTCTGTTAGAATGACACCTCACCCCCTCCCTAATCCAAATTTGGGATTCGATGGTCTTAGTCAAATGTGTCTCTATGGTTAGAGGGTAAAGGATGAATTAAGTCACCATACCACCAAAGCTGCCTGTTGAATATAGTCAGGGCAAGCTGGCATTTTGGGTCCAAGGTCATCAAGTCTCAGCAATGTTTTTTTTTTTTTTTCTTCTGCTTTAGGCTCTATTGAATCTGTTTGTGTTCTGCGGTTGCTATTTTTTTTTCCTTTTTTTTTTTTTTTTTTGGCCTCGCCCATGGTAGGCATGCGGAAGTTCCTGGTCCGGGGATCGAACCTCTGCCACTGCAGTGACCCAGGCCCCTGCAGTTATAACGTGGGTCATTTAACCTGCGGAGCCACAAGAGAACTACCTGTGGTTGTCTTTTGATTCCTCTTCGGAATTGAGTGTCCTTTGCATAGCTATTAATATTAATACCCAATGGTAAGAAGGAGCACATACCTCCAAGCCCTGCGGAACTATAAAGCTTGTGGGATTAGGATTACCAGAGGGTGTAATGACAACAGGGAAGAGTGGATTAAGAGCTGGAATGCTAGCCAAAGAGTCCGGAGTAGAGGTGGCTGGAGCCAGCGTTTTGAAGGAGCAAGGAGAGAGGTTAGAGTGCATACTCAGGTTTTGGAAGAAAATGGGTGTGTGGGTTATCACTACAAAAGGACTAGACTAATACAAGGGTTCAATCCATTGTGCCAGGTTCTTCTAGCCGGATAAACTCAGGAGCCAATGAACTGGAGCCAAGTGGGAGAGTCAGCCTCCCAGGGTTAAAGGCTCTCCTTTCGCCAGTCGATCTGGCCCCATTCCTTTCGTTGATTGGTCGAGAGTCCCAATCCGTCGAGGAAGCGTAGCGTGGCGGCCAATTGACGTGGCGTTACTAGGCGTGTTGCATCCCTGAGGCGGGAGCCGGGCCGCAAGCGAATTTCCTGATTGGCTCTGGTCCGCGGGTTGCTGGGGAGAGGAGGCACGGAGAGGCGGGCGGGAGTACCCAGGGCAGGCGCTGATTGGCTGAGTTGTGAGCACCTCTCCTTCCGATGATTCGGCTCTTCTCGCCTCAGTCTTCGCAAAGCGTCTGCAGCCGTCGTTTGAGTTGTCGCTGCCGCTGCCCCCTCGCGGATCAGGCGCTAGCGTCCCCCGCCCGCCTACCGCCCTGGTGCCTCTGGGAGGAAACGAAAGGGAGGCCGTCTGCGGGTTTGTCGTTGCCGCTCACCCTCCGCCCGGGAGAGCCGAGCACCGGCCGAGTCGGTCGCCTGCCACCCTTCGTAGCCGTTACCTGCGGGCCGCCACAGCCGTTGGCCGGGAGAAGCGCGCGCCATGGCCTCCGGAGCTGAGTGAGTGTGTGCGCGCCCCCCGTCCTCCCGCTGCGAGTGCGCGCACTGGGAGATCCCCTGCGTTGGGTAGGCCCGGCCAGGCCTGCTTGTGGGCGCGTCTAGGAGGTGGAGACAGGGAAGGAGGGAGAGGGAAGGAGAGGAAGGGGGCGAATGAGGAGCCGCGGACCCCGCTGGGCCCGGCCGCGCACCCGTGCGCCCCCTAGGCGGGGCTTGCTTTGGGCCTGGGTCGGGGCCTGGGCCGGATCGTGCTGTGTCATGCAGGCCCGGGGCGGCCTGATTGGCTCCTCTCGAACGGCTGTCCTGTCCTAGTGAGGTCTGAGGGCCCACGCTGCCGGCACGGAGCCCCGGGGCCTTGGGGTGTCCACCTGCGATCCAGTCTGCCACCCGTTGTAGGCCTTTGGTCCCCGGAGAGTGCAGGCCACTTGGGCCTGACGCCCTAACTGGGCCCGGTGGGCGTGGACTTTGAGCCACGTGAAGGCCTTAGGAGCCGGGAGACCGAGACCGAGGAGGAGGCCGGAGCAGTGCAAGGCCGGGCGAGCTCAGGGGAGCTCCCGACGGCCCTTTTGGATCCGGGTGGGTCTGGCCCGTGGTTGGCATCCTCTACGACCTGAGTAGTGAGAGGCTGTTACCGAGAGGGCGGGCCCTGCCTTTCCCATCTGGCCTTCTTCATACTTTATTATTCCTGTTTTATTCATATGGGAAGGCTATAGTCAGTTTTCAATAATGTTAGGAAGTGAGGTTCATTAGGTTCTTGCTAAAATTCGAATCTCAGTTCGTATTTTGTGGGCCTTTCTAGATTTCAGCCTTTTGTGGTGTGAAGGTTAGAGTTGCCCTAACTTCTCAAACACACACAGCCTTTTACCTATGTGGAGAAATCCTGAGCTCTCTATTCCTCAGGAAAGCATCAGATAAAACCTGGCTACCTCTGCCCATTTTAGAATCAAGAGCTTTAGATACTGGGGGAGTTGGGGTGGGGGAGGAGAACACTGCCATCCTATGGAAACTCTTCTATGCAAAGCACCTTCCAGACTTGAGAGTTCAGTTTTTTGAGGTGTTCCTTTTTTTCAAGTTTCTGAACCGAGGTGAAGTATTTATTACTGAGGCGCCTATTGAAAAGGGCTACTTATTAATACTTAAAGTACCCTCTTTAGTTTCCAGTACTAAAAGTCAAAAATTCTTAGAACCTGGCATCATAGACAGTTTATCTCTAGGTCATCTTGATGACTCTTAACTGAACTCTGTCCACGCCCCCTGTGGCCCACTGGGGTCCTGGAAGAGGGCCTTGACTCATGCAGGAAACCAGAGGAAGGTCCCCAAAGAGCCTCCAGGACTGTTGTCAGCCCATGATCAAGCTGACTTCCCTTGTTTAGAGGTTACCTCTTTCGATCTCAGGGGACAGATGTAGAATTAAAGGTCTTTACTTTAAGGGCAGAACATATCAGTCATCTCCAGTGCTGGGCTCAGGAGTGGTAGGCAGATTGGAGGTTTTCCTAGAATACAGCTTTGGGGTTAGAATACAAACTCTGATGACCAGAGGCAACTGGTATTTTATTTCTCTAACCCTAATCCTATACATCCAACTGGAAGATGGACAGCCCTTAGAGGGTATTTTGATGCATGGAGGAGAGGGAGAATGGATGGATTTAAATTGCCCTCGACTCTCACATTGACCATGTTTGCTCTCCAGGGTGTTTGTTGATAAGCATTGGAAGAGTATGCCTACTCTGCAGCATTGTGCCTAACACTTTTGCGCTGGGGAGGCAAGTTTAAGCTGAGGAAATGCCACTTTTGGAAACTAGTTTAAAGCAAATGAGTAAAGGGGCAACCTATGTGAGAAGGTCAGCAGAAAGGTTACAATTTTTTTTTAGGTGAATGGGATTTGTATTTCTTTTGAGTGTATCAAGACCAAAAGATGTAAATGCCTCATAATTTCTTACCTGGTATTTTAAAGCATAGGCATCTTTTTTTTCTTGCAATATTTCCAATAGAAATACTGTTTTGTCTTGTTTTGTTGACTGAAAATCCCCAGATCCTAGAACAGTGCCTGACATGTACATATACTTGTTAATTTTTTGAGTGGAATGGTCTCTTTTTTATTTATTATTTCTTTACATCATCCATTGGCTCGCCTCCTTTTGGTTAATGCGCAAGTTTTCCTGAGCCCTACTAAGAGAAGGTAGCTCTTCAAAAGGAGAGCCCTCTGTGACTCGTTATGAAGGTTGGAGATGAGGCAAGTGAGAAATAGGTGTCAGGAGAGTGATCTTAGCTTCTATGAAATGATAAAAACCATTTAGACAAATTTTATTTATTTATTTTGGCTGTGCTTTTGGCATGTGGACAGGCCAGGGTTCAAACCTGTGCCATAGCAGTGACCCAGACCACTGCAGTGACAACACCAGATCCTTAACCCTCTGTGCTATAAGGGAACTCCTGTTTAGACAATGTAAACTGAGTTCAGACTTAGGCAACCTTCATTTGGGTGAGAGGATTTTGATTTGCCCCATGTCTCACATTTCTTGGTATTGACTTTTTTTTTTTTGTCTTTTTTTTTAGGGCCACGCCCTTGGCATATGAAAGTTCCCAGGCTAGGGGTCAAATGGGAGCTGTAGCCGCTGGCCTGTGCCACAGCCACAGCCACAGCACCACCAGATCCAAGCCACATCTTCAGCCTACACCACAGCTCACGGCAATGCCAGATCCTTAACCCACTGAACAAGGTGAGGGATCAAACCTGTGTCCTCATGGATGCTAGTCAGTTTCATCTCCTCTGAGCCATGACAGGAACTTCTGGTTTTGACTTTTTGAACCAGCTCCATGGAGTTGTGTCTTTTCAAAGATTACCGTGAAACTCCCTTTAAGCTTGAGCTTTGTTCTGGTGAAGATTCTAGATCTGTTAGTGTCAAGTATTTATTTTTTTTCAAATATGATGGTCTTTGTGCTTTGCATTCCTGTGGTAGGTAGAAGGCTCCTGACATTCAGCAGGTTTATCTGGTAAGGAGAGTAGCACTAATAATTTTGCTTTATTGTTCCCGGGCTTGTTTTGTGGGTCTTGGAGCCTATGGGAGGTTGCCTTGCTCACTTTGTTCTATAAGAAGGTTAGCAAAGAAAGAGCTTATGCTGTGTTCTGCAGTGCTAATCATAGTGACCGTTGATACCATATGCATTTTGTTGAGCATTTTGTGTTCATTACACTCTGAGATAGGTACTACTATAGTCCCCATTTTATAGATGAGGACGTCAGCCTCCAAAGAGGTTAAATAAGTTGCCCAAAATCACAGTTAAGCTCTGGCAGGGTTGGGATTCAGACTCAACAAGTCAGACTACAGGGACGCTTCTCTTTTTAATCACCATTCTATGCTGTCTAAGACTATTTTTATTTCTCTAATTATTGCTCAGGCTTCACTTTTTTTTTTTCCCCCTCTTTTGGCTGCCCGCAGCATATGGAATTCTAGGGCCAGAGATCAGATCTCATCTGCATTTGCCACCTATGCTGCAGCTGCAGCAATGCCAGATCCTTAACATGCTATGCCAGAGATCAAACCTGTGTCCTAGTGCTCCAGAGATGCCACTGATCCCATTGTACCACAGTGGGAACTCTTCAGCCTCCACTTTTACTCTTGTCATCTTAGTTTCCTGACCCTGGGACAAGATCACCTGGGGCCACGCAGCTAGGATACCAGGAGTGCTCAGAATACCGAGTTGCCGGATGAGGAATTGTAACATAGACTTGATATTCTTCTTGACCTTGGCTGAATTGCTTTTCATCTGAGTTCTTGGTATAGGCATAGCTTCATCTATCCACTATTTCTTTCCTAAGTGTGAGTTATAGAGACTGGTGGGGTCCTCAGAGCTGGAGTAAGTTTTAGAACTGACTTCATTTTCTCTTTCTAGTTCCAAAGGTGATGATTTATCAACAGCCATTCTTAAACAGAAGAATCGTCCCAATCGGTTAATTGTTGATGAAGCCATCAATGAGGACAACAGTGTGGTATCTTTGTCCCAGGTAAGTTGGGTCCGCAGTGCAATTTTTACTTATTGCACTTAACCTGAGGGCTTTTCCCAGGTTTCTTTTCTCATTTTTCTTGCAGTGACCACAGATAGAGTGGGGTTTACTGGGAATCCCAACCTCCAGGGCTGCTGCTTACCCCCTGGCCCAGTGACCCAAAGGCCTTAACCTTCTTTCCTCAGCCCAAGATGGATGAGCTGCAGTTGTTCCGAGGTGACACAGTGTTGCTGAAAGGAAAGAAGAGGCGGGAAGCTGTGTGCATTGTGCTTTCTGATGACACATGTTCTGATGAGAAGATTCGAATGAATAGAGTTGTTCGGAATAACCTTCGCGTACACCTAGGGGATGTCATCAGGTGTGTGTGGGGTTCTTGACCCCTCAGGGATGGGAGCCCAGAGACAGCCTGCTTTATAGGCAGTACCCCCACAAGGCCTTGGCAGCTACAGATATTGGGACCTTGCAAGCTATGGGACGACATAATGTGTTTAGGTTGTCTTAGGTTTTGATTTTGCCTCTGAGACTTCAAAATCTGCCTCTGCATGACCCTTGGGATAAGTTGGCATTTCTATGACTTTCTTGGTACTTTTGTTTTTTCCTGTCAAAAGTATAATTCATCATACCTTAGACCTTGGTTTAGGATGCCATCTGGAACCAGTAACCTTACTACTGTGTTGCATTAATGGCTTGTGTTGGGGCTGGAATGAGATGGGGATATGGGCATGGAAGGTAGACTCCTAGTAGATCTGTTTAAGGATCCAGGTTAACCTAGGAGAGATGCATAGTTTGAACCAGACCTAGGATAGCTCCAGTTTGAGTGATTTTAGACTTAACATTAAGGCAAGAAGCTTCCCCATCCTGGATTCATCTCTAGCCACTGCTCCCCAACCTTCTGTCACCTGACTAGGAACATCTCTGGCTTCTGATTCTTTTTCATGGATTCTAGGTTTCATGTAGCCTTCTTCCTGGAGGTGCTTAGTCACTTTCTCAAGGTGCTCTGACCACCTGATAAGATTATTTTTTCACTTCCATTTCTCTGACCCTGACACTTTTCAGTCTGAGGTTTCCCTTTTGTAATACTGGGTCACCGATATTAACCAGAATGGGTTATCCTTGGATATCGCTCACTGAAGACCCTTCCTCTTATGTCTTTGTGGGGGTTCTAGATGTGTAGATCTTCCTTTTGGCTCATAATTGCGAGCGAGCAGCCCCAGCAGCTTCTTCTAGCACCTCCCCCACCCCCACGACCCCACATGGCATATGACCTGTTCTGCTTGGCTGTTCCTTTGCCCTCACTTCCACCCTACCCTCTTACTGCTCTTCACCTAAAGCCATCCCTGCCTTTTCTCTTTGGCTCGTCATCAGCTCTCTGTGCCAGGCCCTTTCGGACACCCAGTGCTTGGGGCTGCAGTGTGGTTGGTAACGTGGAGTCTGCTTGTCATCCTCAGCATCCAGCCATGCCCTGATGTGAAGTACGGCAAACGTATCCATGTACTACCCATCGATGACACAGTGGAAGGCATCACTGGCAATCTCTTTGAGGTATACCTTAAGCCATACTTCCTGGAAGCTTATCGACCCATCCGGAAAGGTGAGACATAATTCTAGGGACTGTTTGTAGGATACCCAGGAGTAAACCTTGGGACACCTTTGTCTCATTCTCATGTATGTGTGCATACACACACATTCTGTACACATGTGCTCACGTGTACTCTCTCCTTCCCCCTCTTCCTCCCCACTCCCCGCTTTTCCCATTTCCACTCCTCACTCCAGTAAACCATCTTCTCTTTATTCGAAGGAAGAGGTGGGCCATTCTGACTATGTCACAGTCTAGAGTGTATTTACGATTTAGCACAGTTCTACCATTGGTGGTGTTTGTGAAAGTTTGGGTTATCTATACCCTAGAAGTCAAAAACCTGATGGGCTTCTTTCTGATACATTAGGTTGTTTACTGTCTTGAGTGGCAGAGGGCCTCTTATAGTTGAGCTTTCTCTTTTTGCCTGATGCTTAATATGATGGGGATGGGAAGGAGAAAGGGCAATATTTAGTGAACTTGGCACTCTAAACACTAGGTTCTGATGAGGGATTCTCACTTGGTCTGGTAATAGACACCTCTAACTGCTCTTGTGCTGACTGCTCTCACAGGAGATATTTTCCTTGTTCGGGGTGGGATGCGTGCAGTAGAGTTCAAAGTAGTGGAGACGGATCCCAGTCCTTACTGCATTGTTGCACCAGACACAGTGATCCACTGTGAAGGAGAACCTATCAAACGAGAGGTAAGTTCTCTCCCTGGTCCTGGTACCATGCTTTGTGATTACTCAGTGGATCAGTCATGTGGTAATTCCAAAGAATTCCCAGGCTTATAGCCAGGCTTTTTCCCCGAGGTGGGAAACCTAGCGTTCATTTCTGGACCTAAGTGATTTTTGAAAATATCTGATAACCAATAATTGTTAAAATGTAGATTGAACCTAAAAGGTCTAAGTGGTTGAAAAACTTTTTGAAGAACTGATGCTAATATGGCTCCTAGACGCCTTCCTGTTTCCCACAGTTTCTAGCATCAAGTCTTGGGGGAACCCATCCCAGTTAAGACTAAGGACAGTGTGATAGGGAAAAGCTGTGCTAGAAATCTTTTCCTTAGGATTTTTAGAGTTGTTCTTTAAGGCATGAACCCTTTGAGAAGAATTTTCTCTACACCAGGTTGCTGATAGTAGGATTCCTACCTTTTCTTTTTCTTTGTCTCCTCCATATTCAGGATGAAGAAGAGTCCTTGAACGAAGTGGGCTATGATGACATTGGTGGCTGCAGGAAACAGCTAGCTCAGATAAAGGAGATGGTGGAGCTGCCCTTGAGACATCCTGCCCTCTTTAAGGCAATTGGTGTGAAGGTGAGCTTGCTGGGCTCTGTGGATTATAGTCTAGGGTGGCAATTAATGGCTACTTGGTAACTAATTCTGGGACCTATCTTCATACATGTGTTTTGTCATTGCCTTGGACTAGGAAGTTTTGTGCTTTTAAGTTTATAGAGGGCTTTAAATTCATTAAAGCCACTACTGATCTAGGACAGAATGGGCCATTTAAGACCTCTGTTGCATTTTTTTTTCTTCTTTCTTTCTTTCTTTTTAATTGACTGCACCCATGACATAGGAAGTTCCTGGGCCTGGGATTGATTCCTGAACTGCAGCTGTGGCAGTGACGGATCTTTTAACTCATGGTGCTGGGCCGGTGTCTCCACAGCAACCTGAGCTGCTGCAGATACTGGGTTTTTTTGTTGTTGTTGTTTGTTTGTTTGTCTTTTTAGGGCTGTACCTGCAGCATATGGAAGTTCCCAGGCTGGGGTTGAATCGGAACTGCAGCTGCTGGCCTATGCCACAGCAACACCAGATACCAGCTGTGTCTGTGACCTACACCACAGCTCAAGGAAGCTGCAGATTCTTAACCCACTGTACCACAATGGGAACACTTTTTTTTCCCTTAATTACCTCTTCAAATTGTAGAAGTAGTTTTTCCCTAATGGACCCTATAAATAACATATCATGGTTTGCCAGCCTGTCTGGAATACTACCCAATAGAAGTGGAAGTTAAGGAAATTTGCAGAGTATGAAGAGTCCCGAGTCCAATATATTTGAGAACTACTGCTCTTAAATGTAACATCCCTTGGAGTTCTCTTATGGCTCAGTGTGTTAAGGATTTACTGTTGTTACTGCTGTGGCCTGGGTTGGATCCCTGGCCTGGGAACTTCACATGCTGAGGGTGTGGCCAAAAAAAAAAAAAGAGAGAAAGTAGCATCCCACTTGTTCTGTATCATAGGACACACTGAAAATAAAAATATTGCCTCTTGCTCTAGTATACACTGTATAATTAATCTTGTGGGGAGGGGCACTTTTCCACATACTTCTGGTGGATGAGGCCACCGAATAGACAGCCACTAAGAGGAAAACTTGTGTTGGAGTTCCCTTGGTGGCGCAGTGATTAACGAATCTGACTAGGAACCCTGAGGTTGTGGGTTCGATCCCTGGCATTGCTCAGTGGGTTAAGGATCCTGCATTAGCATGAGCTGTGGTGTGGGTAGCAGACGCGGCTCGGATCCCGTGTTGCTGTGGCTCTGGCGTAGGCCGGCAGCTACAGCTCTGATTAGACCCTTAGCCTGGGAACCTCCATACGCTGTGGGTGCAGCCCTAGAAAAGACAAAAAACAAAAACAAAAGGAAAACTTGCGGTTGTCGGTAGAAGAAACACATTCCAACATGATAATAAATCCTGGATGGTTGTGATTACTGGAGTTAGTGAGTCTCTGGCAACACTCTTAAATGGCTAAGCTAGTCCTTGGCTCTTGTCTATCTAAAGTCAAGTCTTTGACCCAGTGGCCTCTCACTTTTCCTTAGTCTCAGGATCTTCAGACTCAGTCACTAAGAGTTTCTTAGTGGTTTCTCTGCTCTTTGTTTCCTGTGTAGTCATGAATGTTGTCAGCCTTCTAGCAGTGTTTTCTCTGCTGGTAAGAGGAGTGAGTATGGTCTGAACTAAACTATCTTCCTAGCAGCTACTGCTTGAGGGGTCATTCTTACTGATGTCAGAGTTGAACTCTGATTTTCACTCTCTCTAGATAGAGTCCTTGTCAAGCCATTTTAAGATGGCTGTGGTTGGGAGGAGGTGGGTTCTGAACCTAATCATACCCTCTACTGGTCCTCAGCCTCCTCGGGGAATCCTGCTCTATGGACCTCCCGGGACTGGGAAGACCCTGATTGCTCGAGCTGTGGCAAATGAGACTGGAGCCTTCTTCTTCTTGATCAATGGTAGGAAACTTGTGTTTGCCTGGACTCAACTCTGAGCTGGACATGACCCAGTCTCATGAGCTGGGGAACTCATGGACATAATCATTTGTGTACATGTCCTGTGTATACTTTGGCATCTTTATTCTGCTGGGATGTACTGCAGATAGCAGCAAGGGGAGGGTATTCTACTCTGGTGCTCCCTGACCTATCTCCCCCTTGTGAACTGTCATAGAGAGACCAAAGACATTTAAGGGGAGCATGTTAGAATGAGAACTCAAAAAAATGTATGCTTATTTATTTGAGAGGGGCTGGGGAAGACTGGTGGAGAACAGCTGGCTCTTTGAGGATGGTATTTTGTTAATAGGGGTTTTAACTGGTGTGCTGCTTCTCCTGCTCTGCCTAGAGGTTCCAGAGCATCTGCTGTCATCTTCATACAGTATACTAAACCCCTTGGGTTTTTTTTTTTTTTTTATCTCGACTTGGTGGCTATTCGGCGATAATGGTAGGGACTGTGAAGAAGTAGGCAGAGGCCACTACATTCTCACACAGGACCATTTTCTGGGTTGGGCAAATCAGACACCTGATTTCTTTTGAGATTGAGGAAGAGTGTAGTTTTTGTCATTGCATTCATTGTTTATGCTTTCAGGTCCTGAGATCATGAGCAAGTTGGCTGGTGAGTCTGAGAGCAACCTTCGTAAAGCCTTTGAGGAGGCTGAGAAGAATGCTCCGGCTATCATTTTCATTGATGAGTTGGATGCCATCGCTCCCAAGAGAGAGAAAGTAGGAACTTCCCTGAGGGGGTTAGTAGGATGTTGAAAGCTCCTCGCTTCACTTCTGACCAGACATTCTGTCCTGACAGACCCATGGGGAGGTGGAGCGGCGTATTGTATCACAGTTATTGACTCTCATGGATGGCCTAAAGCAGAGAGCACATGTGATTGTCATGGCAGCAACCAACAGACCCAACAGCATTGACCCAGCCCTACGACGATTTGGTGAGGACCCAAAATTTCTTTTTTGCAGTCCTTACTCATGGGACGATGATGGCTTTACTGGTTTAAATCCTGTTACTCCCATATTTCTCTGTCATCTAAGTCACCTAATCCTGAGGATTTCTTAAAGCTCTATGCAATGTTAGGGCCCAGGGGTCCTTTTGCTTATTTCATGTGTCTAGGGTGACCAGCCATCCTAATTTGCCTGAGACTGAGGGATTTCCCCGGATATGGAGATTGCAATGCTAATTCCAAGAGATTCCTGGGTAAACCAGGATGATTGGTCATCTTAGGCCTGCCCCTTCTTCTGGACCAGAAATGAACCCTATCTGTTTTTATGCATTGTCTTACAGGTCGCTTTGACAGGGAGGTAGATATTGGAATTCCTGATGCTACAGGACGCTTGGAAATTCTTCAGATCCATACCAAGAATATGAAGCTGGCAGATGATGTGGACCTTGAACAGGTGGAGTGGTGATGAGGGCTGGCCAGAAATTAGGATATCTGTTTCCAGGCAGTTGAAGGGAACTGAGTTAGGGACATAAGCTTAAAATGTGAGGAAACTGATTTTGATTCCTGAGCAGGGGAAGGGAAGTGTTATGAAATTGAATCCAGGAAATTAGAGTTGGCATGGTTTCTTGGTTGGATTAGAGTGAAGCAGAATTTTGGGGGCAGCTTTATTTCCAGGCCCCAAGTCCATGTTTGAATACTTAAAACCCAGTTAGTGAAAGTACTGCTAGTATGTGTTCAGGAAATGGAGGGCCCAGAGATAGGAGTCAGGGAAAGGGGCCAGAATTCTTTTGTCTCCGAGCTTCCTAAGGCAGCTCAGAGACAGGATAGTAAGTAGATCTTCTCTTTGCAGGTAGCCAATGAAACTCATGGGCATGTTGGTGCTGACTTAGCAGCCCTGTGCTCAGAGGCTGCTCTGCAAGCCATCCGCAAAAAGATGGACCTCATTGACCTAGAAGACGAAACCATCGATGCTGAGGTCATGAACTCCCTGGCAGTTACCATGGATGACTTCCGAGTAAGGCACTGCTCTCATATCACAGGTATACACACACGTGCACTTTGATTTGTCCCCTTCAAGTCTCATCTCCAGTTTTTCTTCCATTTTTAGTGGGCCCTAAGCCAGAGCAACCCATCAGCACTTCGGGAAACTGTGGTAGAGGTGCCACAGGTGACCTGGGAGGACATTGGGGGCTTGGAGGATGTCAAACGTGAGCTTCAGGAGCTGGTCCAGGTAGGGTATTTAGTCCACGGTGAGTCTCTACCTCAGTCCATTGTAATTGAACTGGGTAGTATTGGGGTGTTGGCACATTCATTGCAGAAATTGTGAGCATAATTCAGAAACCTACTATCCTCAGGTTGGAGGCACTAAGGAGCCTGCTTTTAGGGAACCTGGGTCTGGGTGGTTTGGGAGGATCTTCTCTTTGGTTAGATTTCTTTCCAACTCTGAGGATATCCCTGAACCCACCTTTCTTTTCCTCCTAGTATCCTGTGGAGCACCCAGACAAATTCCTCAAGTTTGGCATGACACCCTCCAAGGGAGTGCTATTCTATGGACCTCCTGGCTGTGGGAAAACCTTGCTGGCCAAAGCCATTGCTAATGAGTGCCAGGCCAACTTCATCTCCATCAAAGGTCCTGAGCTGCTCACCATGTGGTTTGGGGAATCAGAGGCCAATGTTAGGGAAATCTTTGACAAGGTGAGCTACAAGTGGCTGGACTGTCAATTCACTTGCCTGGGGACAAGTTAGGGATAGAGGCTATTTCTTTGGGAGAATTGAATTTAAAACCATCTGGTTCTGGCACCTCAGCTGGGGCAGTGCAGGTCACTTTATTTTCCGTTCCTTCTCAGGTCAAGAGACCCAACTGTGCTAATGCTTGAGTCCATCTGTCCCTCACACAGGCCCGCCAAGCTGCCCCCTGTGTACTGTTCTTTGATGAGCTGGATTCAATTGCCAAGGCCCGTGGTGGCAACATTGGAGATGGTGGTGGGGCTGCCGACCGAGTCATCAACCAGATCTTGACAGAAATGGATGGCATGTCCACAAAAAAAAATGTGTTTATCATTGGCGCTACCAACCGACCTGACATCATTGATCCTGCCATCTTGCGACCTGGCCGCCTTGATCAGCTCATCTACATCCCACTTCCTGATGAGAAGTCCCGTGTCGCCATTCTCAAGGCCAACCTGCGCAAGTCCCCTGTTGCCAAGGCAGGTGCAAGATCTTGGGTCTTGGGGATTTCTCTGAATCCTCAGGCTAGTGTAAAGTTCACTTTGGTTCCTGGACAAGATTCCTTTGGGGATTTCTGGGGTTATGGTTTAAAGGGAAGATAGAAGACTTGAGGGTATTAGGATAATCTAGAATTAAGGAGTAAAACAGGGTGGCAGAAGATGGGACACACTGAAATTGAGAGTGCTTGATTGAAAGATCAGTGTATCACTGGAGGAGAAGCTAAATGCTGAGGTAGCTCTGTCGCTTCTTTTAGGATGTGGATTTGGAGTTCCTGGCTAAGATGACTAATGGCTTCTCTGGAGCTGACTTGACAGAGATTTGCCAACGTGCTTGCAAGCTGGCCATCCGAGAATCAATCGAGAGTGAGATTAGGCGAGAACGGGAGAGGCAGACCAACCCATCGGCCATGGTGAGTCTGTATCCTTTCCCCAGATGTGCCAGTTATGGGGAGCCAGGGACAATCTCCACAGTGCCCTGGAGTTAAGAGTACAAGGTTTTGGAAAGATCATCTGACTGAGATGTTCAACAGAGCGTCATAGAGAGAATGTTTAGTTAACCCTTTCAATCAGGAGTTACAAAGGCTGAGAAGAAATAGGGAAACAAATAGAGCAAGGCTTAGAGCCTAGAATCTGTGGACCTATCCTGGTGGTCCATGGACCCTCCCTAAATTAAATGCAGATTTTCTTGTGTGTATACAAGCTTAGATGCCTTAAAAAAAAAATTTCTTTTGTGTGTGTGTAAACTCCATACAGATAGGGTCTCTTTCATCTTGCTGTTCCCCACTATATCATGGTACAGTGTTAAGAGGCTGAATTAATGAGCAAATAAATAAATGATCAGCTTTCTTTACCTTTTGGAGAGGGTCTGTGACATCTCTCCTCCCTCTCATAAAAGCTTATAAACTGATTCTAGGGAGCAGTCTCATAAGTCACAGCAATTGAGTGGCTTCTCAATAGAAGAGATAGTGTTTAAGCTGGCCTGTGAAGAAAGAGTAGAATTTGAATAAAGGAAATAAGCCACCCAAATAACCTGCTGGAGAAGTAGAATTGCAAGAATTGGAGAAACTGGGTAGATTTGAAAAGTCAAATATTGCTGGAAGTAAGGCCAGTAGATAAGGTATAATCCAGATGTGATAAGCAGTGAGAGCCATTGACCTTAGGTTTATGAGGTATAATTTACATATTGTAAAATTACCCTTTTTAGGTATACTATTTCCGTGCATTTTCGCAAATGTGTATAAGCTCTGTAACTACTACCACAGTTGAGATATACAAATTTCTTTTGTCCCCAAAAGTTCCCTTGTGCCTCTTTGACACAGAACTTTTGGGGACAAAAGAAATTTGTGTATCTTAGCTTCTTTTTCCCAGCCTAAGCCCTTGGTGACCACTGATAGGAATTCCGTCCCTACAGTTTTACCTTTAACAGAATGTGGAGTTCCTATCATGCACAGTGGAAATGAATCCAATTAGGAACCGTGAAGTTGTGGGTTTGATCCCTGACCTCGCTCAGTGGGTTAAGGATCCGGTGTTGCCATGAGCTGTGGTGTAGGTTGCAGACACGGCTCAGATCCGGTGTCGTTGTGGCTCTGGCGTAGGCTGGTGGCTACAGCTCCGATTAGACCCTAAGCCTGGGAACCTCCATATGCCGTGGGTGCAGCCCTAAAAAGGACAAAAAGACAAAAAAAAACAAAACAAAACAAACCAGAATGTGTTGACAGGTTTTTACCAGGGCAGTGACTCAGTTGTAGGAAGATGGTCTGGCAACTTACTCAAGTTGGAATGGAGAGGCTCACTCCTCTAAGCCTTTGCCATAAGCTACTGCAGTAATGGGGATCATGAAGGCCAGGGAAGGCATCCAGGCCAAGCCTTAACTAGCCCTGGTGGTCTGTGTTTACCCATCCTACAGGAGGTAGAGGAAGATGATCCAGTGCCTGAGATCCGACGGGATCACTTTGAGGAAGCCATGCGTTTTGCCCGCCGTTCTGTTAGTGATAATGACATCCGGAAGTATGAGATGTTTGCTCAGACCCTTCAGCAGAGTCGAGGCTTTGGCAGCTTCAGGTAACTAGGTTTCAGTGGGCAGCGCTTAAGTTGTCTTGGGAAACTATGTAACTGAGGTTGTATAGGAGCCCTAAGAAGGGGTAGTTATTAAAATCCTACACAGGCCCTGTCCTAATGCTCTTTTTTGCCTCTGCTCTTTTGTAGATTCCCTTCAGGAAACCAAGGTGGAGCTGGACCCAGTCAGGGCAGTGGCGGTGGCACAGGTGGCAGTGTGTACACGGAAGATAATGATGATGACCTGTATGGCTAAGTGGTGGTAGCCAGCATGCAGTGAGCTGGCCTGGCTGGACTTTGTTCCCTGAGGGTGGGGGCGCCCGCCCAGGAGGGACCACGGGTGCGCCCACGGCCTGTTCCATTCCTCAGTCTGAACAGTTCAGCTACAGTCAGACTCTGGACAGGGGGTTAACTGTTGGAAAAAAATTCAAAACAAAAGTGATAAAATAAAAGCAATTTTCATTTGGGAGGCGGAGAGTGAATTACCAACAGGGAATTGGGCCTTGGGCCTATGCCACTTCTGTTGTAGTTGGGGCAGTGCAGGGGACCTCTGTGGGTGCGAAGAAAGGCATTATTGCCACTCCCCACAGTAAAGCATCTGCACTTCACTCAATGCTGCCCATGCCCTCCCTTCTTCCCCCTACCCAACTTGGGCAGGAGGATGAAGGGCTCCAGTTGCTGGGTGTTTATATAGAGTAGGTTGATTTTTATTTTACATGCTTTTGAGTTAATGTTGGAAAACTAATCACAAGCAGTTTCTAAACCAAAAATGACATGCTGTAAAAGGACAATAAACGTTGGGTCAAAATGGAGCCTGAGTCCTGGCCCCTGTGCCTGCTTCTTTTCCTGGGAAGGGCCTTGGGCCTCATTGCCAAGGCACTCTTCCACATGTGAAATCCTGGGAGTAGGATTGCACCACCTTCCCCTCCTGATAACATTGGTATGCTGCTGCCTCGCCCAGTGTTTGCAGTATCATTGGAGAGGACTGCAGTGGAGGGAGAGCAGTCTTACAGAGTTCCAGTGTGGAGAATGTGGCATCCTCCACCTGTGTCTGGTTGGGTGGTGAGACTAGTCCTGGAGAGCCCCCATTTCCTGACTGAGGCTGGATTGGGGTGCCCTCCAAAAATCTTAAGGTTGTAGAAAGGTAAAGTCTCTGTCTGGAGAGATGGATGTTCTCTTGATGCATCTAAAAGTTCCATATATTCATGTTCTGGTTAAGGATCACTTAACAATTATGTCCACCTTTATCTTATGTAATTTGTATTATAAAAACATAGCTTGTTTTCTAATATAAAATTCTAGTATTGGATGTGTTTCTTTCTAAACATCCTCCCCTGTTCCTAATTTTTCAGATGATTGCTTGCACAGTATTGTCCATGTTTAGAGTATCTTCATTCAACTGGTACCAACGTAATCACTTAGTGCTTTTGGGATCTGTACCTTGGTAGCTTACTGAAAGAGGAATATGGTACAGAGAAAGTAATCCACTGAGTTAAATTTATATTAGTCATTCTAGTACCTGTACCAGCCTCTGGTTGATCTATATAGGTAGGTAATCTACAAGGACTCAAGCTGATTGAATGGTATCTTGGAGTTCCCTCTGTGGCTCAGTGGGGTTATGAAACCGACTAATATCCATGAGGATGTAGGTTCGATCCCTGGCCTCGCTCAGTGGGTTACAGATCTGGTGTTGCTGTGAGCTGTGGTGTAGGTTGCAGATGTGGATTGGATCCACATCTGGTGTGGCTGTGGTGTAGGCTGGCAGCTGTAGTTCTGATTAGACCCCTAGCCTGGGAACTGCCATATTCCACGGGTGCGGCCCTAAAAACAAACCAGAAAATCCCCCAGAAACCTGGGGCGTCTTGAACTCATGCTAAGAAATAGATATTTTTGCTCTTTTGTGACTTGCATTAAACCTTTCTCCACCAGATCCTGTCTTTCGTTCTCCTTTGCTTTTCCAAAGGAGGTAAACTTTTAGTATCCTGATGGCTTGTCTCTTGGTCTTCTAACTGAACATTGTCACTCTGTCTCATTCCCATGGCAGGCAGCCTCACCTCGCTGAGACCAAAGACAAGGTCTTTTGGGGAAGACATTTGGTACCTCTGCATCAAGCCATGGGAATAGAATAGAAGGCAAGATCCCACAAAATACGTAGATACTGGTTGACATGTGATAGAAATTTGCGTAGAAATGATTGCTTTGAACCCACTTGTAGCACAAAGTGTGTCTGTAGGGAAGCATCTATAGATGCTTTAGGAAAAAACAAGAGCAGACTTGTGAGAAACCTGGTTTTGCTTCTGGCACTTGTGCTTTTAGCAGTGTAGCATCAAACAAGGTGCTTAGCTTTTCCGGGGTCTCAAGATTCTTAGTCTGATAAAATGATTGACAGTGTTTTGTGAACTGCAGAAAGAAAGCAGTTGTCACCTTGCACCAGCAGAAGCCTGCATACTTAAACCAAAAGGCAAATTGTAAGGCAGTTCATGCCCCCTCCTCACCCAGGGTTCCCAGAAAGAAATTGGAAAGTGATCTTACTATAGCCAGTCTCTTCTTCCCATAGGATAACTGCTGTGATTAGAAGATGGGTTTCTAATCAAGATAGATCATAGAAGACCAACAGGTTACCACAGAGGCAAAAACAAAGATGGAACTATAATTCTAACATCTTGAGATACATTTGGGTCCAAGTAGCCCTGAGAGTCTAGTGGTCACATAATGCCCAAGAGGAACACAGGGCTGCCAATTCTTAGTTTGACTGAACTGTGCAAAAGTTAAATGATTTGTTAATCTTGCCCAGCCCTTCAGCCTACTTAGGGCTTAAAAGGGTTAAGAATATAGGACTTGAATTTTTTATAAAGCTATTCAGAGATCCATAGACTCATTAAATGGCCCTGTGTCGAGTAGATACTCAAAATTGCATTGTCTTTGAGACTCTTAAGACTTTTTCTGAGGGTACATAGCAAAGAAAAGTACTCTCGGTTCCACTCCTGGCCAGCAGGTGGTGAGTTTTGGATTCAGATCCTGTAGACAGGTTTGAGCTAAATAAAACTTTGGAACAGGAGAGTGACTTCAGTGAGATGAGACAGAGGGACAGCATGTACCTTCTGACCTGATGTTTTTCTCAACCGAGTATACAGAGTAGAGTGAATGTTTTAGAATGGAAGGAGCACTGTTTTGGGAGGATGGACTTGACCTCATAGAACCTTATTGTCTTTAAAGGGCTCAATAGCCATAATATCAGGAAACCAGTGGTATAAATAGGCACAGATTGTTATGGGGCTGCAAGGAAGGGGAAACCATACAAAGATAGAAGAAACAGCCCTGGAGGTGGTCTGAGTTGGGCCATTAAAGGAAGGTGGGAGGCTTGACATAGAGAAGTGCAAGAGAGCGGAAATACAGGCCAGAAAATACTCAGAGCATGCTTAAGAAGCATCAGGTTGACTGGCAAGGAGTGAATTCCGAGAGGCCAGACCATGTTGTGAAAAACCTCAAATGCTCGTTGTGAATTTTATTCTAAAGGTGTTGGGGGTTTAGGTAGTAGAGTAACAGATTTCAGTGCTAGACAGTTTATTTTTTTGTGTGTGTGATCAAATAACATAAAATTAACCCAGCAAATTCCAAGTGTACAGTACAGTATTACCAGCCACATTTGCATTGTTGTGTATAGACAATATAGACAATTAAGTCTTTTTTTTTTTTGCTTTTTGGGGCCGCTCCCATGGCGTATGGAGATTCCCGGGCTAGGGGTTGAATCGGTGCTACAGCTGCCCACCTACACCACAGCCACAACAACACGAGGTCCAAGCCGCATCTGCAACCTACACCACAGCTCATGGCGACACCGGATTCTTAACCGACTGAGTGAGGCCAGGGATCGAACCTGCAACCTCATGGTTACTAGTCAGATTGGTAACAACGGGAACTCTTGACAATTCACTCTTTCATTAGCCATTCACTAAAACTTTATTTTTAGAGAAACAGTAGTGTGCATTATAGAAATTTAGGAAAGTATTAAGCAAATTAAGAAAAGTAATATTTCTAGGAATTCCCTGGTGGCTTAGTGGGTTAAGGATCCAGCATTGTCACTGCTCTGGCTCAGGTCACTACTGTGGGCTGTGGTTGATCCCTGGCTCAGGAACTTTCACATGCTATGGGCACAGACAAAAAAAAAAAAAAAAATTCAAATGTATATTTATATATATGGTATTTATAAATCAAAATAGGATCATACTGCTTTCTAACTTTTTAAAGTCATCTCCACCTTTCTCTTTCAGTAAATTTTTATTTAATGAAATACTTAGTACATTTTTAAATTTCCCAAGTGGCCCAAAAATGCCATTCACAACTATTTTGACCAAATCAATATATATCCAGTCTAGGACCACAGGTTGTACCTGTTTTGTTCCTTTACTTAAAGAGATTGGTTCAGTTTACCTCCAGAGAATTGTAACCATATGGAGGATGAATTAGAAGGAATAGGACAACCAACTTGGTGAGAAATGATAATTAAGACGGTGATGATGGAGATGAAGAGGTGAAGATGGGCTTGAAATACATTTTCTAGGTATAATTGACATGGTTATGATTGATAATGGATTCGATTGGGGTGTGAGGGGAAAGGAGTTGGTTGGCAGGTTTCTGGCTTCAGTGTTGGGGTGGATGTGGTACCCTTTGAGTAGGAATTGGCACATTAGAGGAAATGCTTAAAGGGAAAATGACAAGTTTTGTGCAAGTTGAATATGAGACAGTGCTAGTAGGTAGTATGGCTTTAAAATGATTCATGTTTTGAAATAATGACACTTGATGAAATGAGTCCAACTTTTTTTTTTAATGGTATTGGTAAAATTGGACATTAGGTTCTAATAGGAGAGTCTATACTCAGAAAATTAGAGTAACAGTCTAAACATAAATCTGTGAAAGTTCTAGAAGGAAGTGTTTTAGAAACCATAAAGGAAAATGTTGGTAGATTTAAACTTTGGCACAGTAAAAATCATCTTAACATTGGAAAATAAGGTACGGATTGGGAGAAAATATTTGCAGTATGTGTAACAGGCTGAGTTAATATCTGTGATAGGCAGGATAATGCCTCCCCACCAGCCCAAATGTCTACCTCCTAATTCCTGGCACCTTATTTTACATGACAAACAGGAATTAAAGTTGCAGATGGAATTAAGGTTGGTAGCCAATTAACTGTAAGATAGGAAGAGTATCTTGGATTACCCAGGTGTGGCCAATGAACTAAGTGTCCTTAAAAGTGGGAGAGGGAGGCAAAAGAATGACATGATGTGCAAAGAACTTTGACTTGCCTTTGCCAGCTTTGAAGATGGAGGAAGAGGAGCAATAACCAAGGAATGCGGGCAGCCTCTAAAAGCTGATGAATCCTACTCAGTGCCCACGGAAAGGAATGCAGCTCTGTCAACCTCTTGGTTTTAGCCAAGACATATATCAGACTTCATAAAACTAATAATGTTTTGTGGTAATTGGTTAATGGCACCAGTAATAAAGTAATATACCCAACAAACAGTGCAGTATAAAAAATGGGTATACAATATGAACAGGAAATTATAGAAGAAATCAGGGATGAACCCTTAACTAAACATGGAAAGGGACTTGTTTTTGTGGCTTTGGGGATGCATGAACTATAAACTAGAGCAGAGGACTGACCAGAATTGGCCAGAGGAGTTACCGTTGTGGCTCAGCCATTTAAGAGTCTGACTAGTATCTTTGATGTGGTTTGATCCCTGGCCTCTTCACTGAGTTAAGGTTCCAATGTTGCCACAAGTTGTGGCAAAGGTCACAGATGTGACTTGCACCCAGCGATGCTATGGCTGTGGTGTAGGCTGGCAGCTGCAGCTCTGATTCAACCCCTAGCCTGGGAACTTCCACACGCTGCAGATGCAGCCCTAAAAAGAAAAGTTTAACGAATTGGCCGGGAAGATTCGGAAACTTGACTAACAGGACTGAGAACAGCTGCCTAGACCAGACCAGTTGTGCTCATGTGAACAAATATATTTTTATTCTGTTAACTTAGAGTGAAATATTTTTCAGGAGCAGCATTGGGCTGTGCTCTTTTGGGCTTAACACCTTTACCCTAGAGAGTTAGGGATGTGTGGACTCCGGGTTGATCATCTGTGAAGGGCTTGAAAGTTAAGCTTATAGAATCCTGAGCTCTTTACTTTCTGGGACCTGATTTTGAGGGGATGTTGGCTGCAGCAGAAGTCAGGAGGGAACTGACATTCCTAGTACCCCAGACTCCAAAAAAGACATGAGTCATATTTGTCTAGTTCAACTAGTTTATTAGGATTTCCTTTGCTTGTCTCTCCATCTCTCAAGTGGTTTGGCTTCAGGTCTTGGGGTATTAATGTTGGGTGGTAATACTACCAGCCTTTCTGCTGATGATTTGGTGGGCCTAGGCCCATGGGTGCCTAGAATCTTGGCTAATAACTTTTGGAGACCCCTGGTAAGGGGAGCCGGAGGTGTGGGGGAGGAAAGATGCTTCTGGGCCCAAGGACAGTGCTTACAGTGCTGAGGGCCCAGGCTGTCACCAGCTTCCAGCCTTGCCCCTTGCTTATCTTGGGAACCCACAGCCTTGGAGTTAAGCTGTGGGGAGAGAGCACTGTGTTGAGAGCTCTGGTCCCTATGCTGAGTTCTTTGGGAAAGCCTGCTTACAGGGACCACTGCTAGTCTTCTGGCCTGGACTGGCTGGCTTTTCCCTGTAACTGTGGATGACCCCAATCTTGCATCCCCTCCACCGTGGTCTCCTTTGGGTTTCCTGGGGCAGTCTCTCTTTTTGGCTGAAGCATTGTCTTGTCTCTTGCCTGAGGCAAGAACCTTAGGATTTGAGGGCCCTTCCAGGCCTTGGCATTTCCTACCAGCCTTTTTGTGACTACATGACCCCTGGAATGACGTCTGGGATACCATCTTCGCTTTCATTCTTTGCTCTTTCTGAGACCCTTGTTCTGCCCTGTCAGACTTTTGTTGCTGAGAATGGGAAGAGGAATTGGAGTGATAACAGTGGGAGATCTGGACAGGCTGAGTTACTGTGCTCTGAATTTTGGGGGAATGACAGCTTGAAGAGTGGAGGCACAGATTGGGTGGATGAGTCTGCCGTGGGGGGCAGGAAGAGAGGCTCTGGGTGGCTTGAGTTGTGGGGCTTAGACCAGAGGAGCTGCCAAATGATTTATTTGGGCCAAGAGATCTGGAAGCAGGGCTCTGCTGTAGTGTCCTCAGCCTGAGTTCTAACTCTCTACTCCAGTGCCAGGCCTGAATCCCAGAGTTCGTGGGCACCTTTGCGACATCCTCTTCCTGGGAGGATAGAGTCTCTGCCTTAACTCCTAGAAACAGCTCTCCCTTGGGCAGGCCAGGCTGGTTAGGCTCAATCTTCAGTGCTTCATCTAGGGTGGGAAGCCAGGGTATTGGCTGTAGGGGATCCACTGCTGGAGGGTGGGGGTCCTGAGGGAACCCTCCTTGCTGCACATTCCCCCGCACAAACTCAGGGTTGATGTGTGGATTTGGTAGAGGAGCAGATAGTGACCTGGGGGCTGGGGCTGGGAAATCAATGGTCCAGCAGTTCTTTTTCTGCTCCAGTGTTGCTCCATCAGTTTTACAGTTGCGTTGGTCTTCAGTAGGCTCACTTGTGTGAGACTTTGACATAGAGTTTGAGGGTGGATTGGGGCAGATTTCTTTGTGCCCCATGTCCCCTCCAATAGACTCAGAGTCAGACTGGACTTCCAAGGCATTGGGTCCATATGGGTCTTGGGGTAAGCTGCAAGCCTGGAGTTCTGAGGCCCAGGAGTTCTTTCTCATTTGTATGTCCCCACATCTAGCTTCAGAATCAAACAGGACCCCCGCAGGGCTAGCTCTGAGGGAATCCAGTTCAAGAGCATGGGGTGGGCTGAAGGCTGAAGATGGGGATTCAGAAGCCCAGGAATTCCTGAAATGATCAGTGTCCTTCCATGCAGCTTCTGACCTATTGAGGCCTCCCACAGGATTGATTCTGCAGGATTCTGGAACAGGCACTAGAGATGGGCTGTGGGCATGGGCTGGGGACTCTGGGGTCCAGAGGTTCTCTCTCTGCCTCATGGCCTCCCACAAAGCTTTGGACTCAGACAGGACAGCCTGGGCACCTGTTCCTAGGGACTCCAGCAGAGATGGTGAGGGAAGGGTGGAAGATGAAACTGGGTCTGCAGAGACCTGACAATTTTCTCTACCCTGCATGCCTTTGCATGGAGTCTGTGATCCTGATGGGACACATAGAGGCCTGGTTCCATAGCATCCTGGGTCGAGGTCCAAGGCAGGAGGTTCAAAAGCCCAAGGGTTTGATGAATTTTCTCTGCATCCCCACTGGGACTCATAATCAGTTGGCTCTCCAAGGGAACTGCCTCCTTGGAGTTCTGGTAGGGGATGTGGAGGAGGGTAAGGGGCTGGTATTGGAGGCCCAGAGGCCCTAGGATTCTCTTTGTGCCCAAAGGTTTCCCAGAAGTCCTTGGTCACAGAAGGTCCACCTTCAGGGCTTACTTTCTGGGGTTCTGACAGAGAATCTGGGGGCTGACAGAGGACTGGCATCAGGGGCTGTAAGACTTGAATACTCTCATTATGTCCCATGGTTCCCCGCTGAGTCTCAGGTACAGGTGGAACTTCCAGGGTGCTAGTTGCTTGAGCCTCTCTCATGGCATCTACAGGTTGGAAAGGGACTAGGATTGGAAACTCAGAGATCTCTCTTTGCCTTGTGGGTTCCCAGAAAGCCTTAGATCCAGACAAGCTTCCTATAGAGCTGACTCCCTGATATTCTGGTAGAGAAGTTGGGGTTAGGCTGGGAGCTGGCATTGCTGGCTCAGAGTCTTTGAGGTCCTCATTTTGCCCTATGGTCTTACATGGGACCTCATACTTAGTTAGGGCTCCCAGGAGGCTAGAGGGATATTCTGCCAAAAAGGCAGAGAGTGAATCTGGAATGTGTTGTTGGAAGCCAGGATCCCATGGCACCTTGCACCAGACCTCAGATGAATGGAAGAGCTTGGTGGGTCTGGTTCTTTGGAGTTTAGGCTCTGAGTGCAAGGCTTGATCCTCAGAGACCCAAGGGACCTCTTCCTGCTGTGTAAGCCACTGTGTATTCACTTCAGTGCCAGATGGGACTCTCTCATGGTCCATGGGAAAGGATTTAAGATGGAGGGGTAGTGATGGGACAGGAGGAGAAGATGGACAGGGAAGTTGCCGAGGTTCAGAAGCCATCCCTTCCAGATCTTTTGTAGCATGGACTTCATGGGTAGGAAGCTGGGTTGGGGAGCAGTACTGGGGAAGCAGCAATTCTGGGGATCTAGGCAGGAAGGAAAGCTTGTTAAAGAAGACAGAAGGGCTAACAGACAACTTCAGGGAAGAGGGACCACCTGAGCTCAGGAGGATGGCCTCCAAGGACTCACTGTGCCGAGAGGGGAGACCCCAGAAGAGCTGGCTTTTTCTTTGCTGTAAGCGGCTCCCTGATGCTGTCTTGTACTTCACATGCAGGTTGGTCAGGATCTGAAAGGTGGGGTAAGATCTGGAAAGGGTTGGGGTCTGTGTATGTACTTGTTCTAGTGTCCCTATGGCCTTGTGGAGGCCCTCAGAACCACAGGATGGCTGGGATGGGGCTGTGGTGGCCTGCTCTTCAATAGGAGTTTCTTTGGGAAGGGAACATGGCTTCAGTGGATCCAAAGATGCTTCCTCTTCTTCCTCCTCTTCATCCTCCTCTGCCTCCTGCTTCCACATGTGGTCAAGGAAAGCCACATGGTACAGAAGTGGTGGGCCCTGGGGAGTGGAGAAAGATGGAATCAGGCTTGAAGCCTTTTCAGAGACACAGGTCAGAGACACAGGTATGTCATATAGCCTGTAGTCTCTGTTCTACACCCAGAGTGAACAGTCACTGGAGCCCACATCTGTGGTCGATAGTCACCCATCTGGTGTTAATGGCCACTACCCAGCCACATTTGGAGATCAGCATCCCTTACATAACCCTACATCTAGGATCAGTTATCATTCACCTTGCTTCAAATCTAGTGTCAGTGGTCACTCACCTGGCCTCACATTTAAGGATTATAGTCACTCTTTTGGACCCATAGCAATGGTTCCTCACCTGAACTCACATGTGGTGAATCATTTACCCAGCTGCACATCTGTGTCACCCACCTTGCCTTGGATCCTGTCCCCAGAATACCAGGGCTGAAGCTGTTGCCATCTCCCAAGCTGCCACCACTTCCGGATCTGCCAAACCACGAATAAGAAGAGTGTAACCAGATTCCCTGGACTCTGGAGGCAGCTGCTGCCACAGTGTCTGCAGGCCAGGGCGTGGGTCAGGTGGCCCCAAAGAAGCCCCAGGTCCCACTCAGCCCCAGGCAGGTCCTCTAGCAGCCACTCCATTTTCTTCAGCCTAGTGGCAGTTTACCCTGAGGTCATCATTGCATCACAGAACAAAGAATTCCCATCCCCCACATACCTAACAGCTGTCTCCCTGAATTTGAGGACAAAAATCGCCCTCACCAGACAATTCATACTTTATACAATGAAACTTGAGTGATCCCCTTTTTATTGCCAAGGTCAGAATTATCTTCAGGCATTGTGGTTGAGTTCCAGCATCGAACTGCCTTATTCACATCCTAGTTCTGCCACTTCCTACCTGTGTAATCTCAAACGATTTCATCTTTCAGTGCTTCAGTTTTCCCATCTGTAAAATGGGGATAATATTACTTACCACATGGGTTGTTTTGAGAATTAAATGAAAATATTTATATGCCTAGAGCAGTACATAGTACATGCTGTATCAAATTTTTATTTCTTTTGTTGCCACAAATAATCAATAACCAATCTATAATAAGAATAGAAGAGGAGTTCCTGTTGTGCCTCAGCGGTTTAAGGACCTGACATTATCTCTGTGAGGATGCAGGTTGAATCCCTGGCCTCCCTCAGTGGGTAAAGGATCTGGCGATGCCACAAGCTGCAGCATAGGTTGCAGATGCAGCTCGGATGCAGTGTTGCTGTGATTGAACCAGAGCTCAGCTGCAGCTCTGGTTCAACCTCTAGCCTGGGAACTTTCATATGCCACAGGTGTGGCCATCAAAAAACAAAACAAAACAAAACAGAGGAGAGTTTTGGAGCTCCTGCCGTGCCACAGCAGGCTAAGGATCTGACATTGTCTCTGTGGGGGCGCAGTTTCAATCCCTGGCCCAATGCAGTGGGTTAAAGATCCAGCATTATTGCAGCTGTGGTGTAAGTCATAGCTATGGCTCGGATTCAGTCCCTGACCTGGGAACTTCCATATGCCATGGGTGTAGCCAAAAAAAAATTTTTGTTATTTGAGCCTAGCTGAAGACTAGCCTTCCAGCTGAGGAAGACAGCCTCTTAGATAGCTCTGAGGAACTTCTCCTGAGAAGCCTGGTTTTCACATAGCTTTGTATCTTGTCAGAACAAAGAATATCAAACATGACTGGTGTACATTCCTTCAGCATTCCAAAAAAGATAAATTAGTTCGTACTCAGCAAGTCGGTATGGCCTTGGCACCGGGGAGGGGAGGCTTATCTTCAAAAGAGTACTGGCATTGGTGTCCCAGGAAGGGAGGCATTTATCTCTGTCTTCAAAATGGATGTTCTCCACTTCTGGACAATGCACCCTTTTCTTTAATGGTTGAAGCAGATGTACAATGTATGTTGGACAGAACACAAGACAGGCTGTTCTAGTTAGTATAAATTCCAAGCCAAATCATTTATAAGTGAGAGTGACCTCCCCATACCTCAATATGTGAAAATTTCTTCCATGACTTTTTTTTTTTGCTTTTTAGGGCCACACCTGTGGCAATGGAGGTTCTCAGGCTAGGTGTCGAATCTGAGCTGCAGCTGCCAGCGTACACCACAGCCACAGCAGTGCTGGATCCTTAACCCACTGAGCAAGTCCAGGGATGGAACCTGCATCCTCATTGATACTAGCTGGGTTTGTAACCCACTGAGCCACAGTGGGAACTGCTCTTCTATCACTTTCAAGGTTCCTGATTATAAACCTCATTCCATCTTTAATAGATGTAGTCTGTTTCCTCTCTTATATCTTGTGTCTTGAGGTTGCTGAGATCTTTTTTGCAAGCATTCATGTTAAGGATGACAATAAATGTACCTGATCTTTTTTTTTCCCATTTGTATCTCTTTCCCTTAAAACCACTACTCTGTTCCATGTCGGTTCCCTTTTTTTAGGGCCAAACTTCAATGTCTGCCTTTGCAGTACAATTCAGTTCCTTTCTTCACCCCATCCCCATCAACTTCCAACTTGGTCTAATAGAAAGGGTTGAGCCGAAGTTAAGGAGACTTGGGTTCTATAGCTCTGTCACTGGTGGGCCATGTGATCTTGGGAAAAAAAGTTATTTCCATTGGTACCATGACTTGGATTAAATTTATTCATTCACTCATTCAGCATATATTTATTAAGTGCTTACTATGGATCCGGTACTGTGCTCATTCTTGAGGAGGTAGTTGTAAAACAGGATCTCTGTACTAAAGTAGGTCCCATTTCAGGGACCATTTCAGTCAAATAATAGACAATTAAAATCAAGATGTTCAGGGAGTTCCTACTGTGATTCAGAAGGTTATGAACCCAACTAGTATCCATGAGGATGTGGGTTCAATCCCTGGCCTCACCCAGAGGGCTAAGGATCTTGCATTGTCATGAGCTGTGGGGTAGGTTGCAGACAGACACAGCTCAGATCCCAGGTTGCTGTGGCTGTGGAATAGTCCAGAAGCTGCAGATCTGAGTCAACCCCTAGCCTGGGAACCTCCATATGCTGCAGGTGTGGCCCTAAAAAGAAAAAAAAAAAGTAAATAAGAGATGTGCACAAGGTACTAAGGGGGAAGGGGATTGCTTGTCATGGGTTGCTTTCCAGAAGAGACGATCAGTGCTTGGTTTGAGGAATCAAAAAATGAGAGTGTAGGGAGCAAGAGCACACTCCAAGCAGTAGAAATGGCCTGTGTAAAAATGGAAGGGCAGGAGTTCCCATCATGGTACAGTGGAAACGAATCCAACTAGGAACCATGAGGTTGCAGGTTCAATCCATAGCCTTGCTCAGTGGGTTACAGATCGGGCATTGCTGTGAGCTGTGGTGTAGGTTGCAGATGTGGCTTGGATCCTGCATTACTGTGGCTGTGGCGTAGGCCGGCAGCTGCAGCTCAGATTCGACCCCTAGCCTGGGAACCTCCATATGCCGCTGGTACAGCCCTAAAAAGACAAAAAAAGGGGGAAGAAAATGGAAGGGCAGAAAAAGCATGTCCCATTAGGGAAATCAAAGGTATTTCAGTGCAGCTGTGGTATTGGTTAGGGGTTGGGGAAGCAGTAGGGGAGACAATGTCACAGAGGGCCCTGAATACCAGACTAAGAAGTTGGAAATTTATCTTGAAAGTGATGGGAAATCATTGAAAAATTTTGAGCAGGGAAGAGACAAGATCAAGTTTGTGTCTTGGGAAGAACACTCTGGCTATAGCGACAGCAAAGAGATTGAAGCCAAGAGATTTGCTTTAGTTTAGGCAAAACAAAGATGATGCCTGAACCAAGTAGTGATGGTGGGAAAGGGGAATAACATGTTCAAGTAGCATTCCAATGTTATAATTGACTAGGCTTGGTTACCAGGGGAATAGGGTGAAGTAGATAGGGAGTTGAGAACAATTCCAGAGTTTTGACTTGGGAAACTGGGTGTGAATGTTTTGCCATTTTACTGAGATAAGTTACACAGACCTGCCAACCAGTTTAGGGTGAGGGGGCAATGCGTTCCATTTAGACATTTGAACTTGAGATTTTTTTTTTTTTTTTTTGTCTTTTTGCCTTTTCTAGGGCTGCTCCCGCAGCACATGGAGATTCCCAGGTTAAGGGTCGAATCGGAGCTGCAGCCACCGGCCTACCCCAGAGCCACAGCAATGCGGGATCTGAGCCGTGTCTGCAACCCACACCACAGCTCTCAGCAACACCAGATCCATAACCCACTGAACAAGGCCAGGGATCGAACCCACAACCCCATGGTTCCTAGTCAGATTCGTCAACCACTGTGCCATGATGGGAACTCCAAATTTGAGATTTCTATGGCAAGGAAATGTTAGACAGGAACCAGTTAGATACATGGATCTGAAGCTTGGGAAAGCAGTCTGTGGGGGAGATGTAAATTTGACAGCTAGCAGTATATATGTAGCAGCTGAAATGAGAAAAAAAGCTTAAAAATATATACTAATGTATAATGTTTGGCCCAGACAATATGGCCAGCAAAGTTTTTTGTTTTGTTTTGTTTTTAAAACCTTGAATGAGTAGCCCACATTGTAAAATTAGTGGATTGTACATAATAGTATTTTTGGCTTAAAATCTGGCAACACAGGGCTCTCATTCCCACAAAGTAAAGATCATTGGAATTAAGTAGCAGTTGCTCCCTTAGTGGCCGTGTGCTTTCCAGTCCACCGTGTTCTCTTTGTTAATGCCAAGACTAAGGGCTAGTTGCTGTTTATCACTGTGCCTATGATTTTGTCTTCCTATACTTCTCTATTTTTAGTCATTTGTATCATCTGCCTGGCATTTCAGCTTGCTACTCTAGATGAAGAAAGTTAGTTGAGTTCTTTTTTATTTTTAAATTAAAGTATAGTTGGGAGTTCCTGTTGTGGCACAGCAGAAACCAATTTGACTAGTATCCGTGAGGACGCGGGTTTGATCCTGACGTTGTTCAGTGGGTCTGCGATCTGGCATTGCCGTGAGCTGTAGTGTAGCTGCAGACACAGCTCGGATCCCCCATTGCTGTGGCTGTGGTGTGGGCTGGCAGCTGTAGCTCTGATTCTACCCCTGGCCTTGGAACTTCCACATGTCATGGGTGCGGCCCTAAAAAGAAAAAAAAAGTACAGTTGATTTACAATGTTGTGTCAAACTCTGCTATACAGCAAAGTGACTAAGTCATAAATATGTATACATTCTTTTTTAAAAAAAATATATTTTCCATGATGGGCTATTCCAGAAGATTGGTTAGAGTTCTCTGTGCTATACAGTAGAGTCTTGTTGTTTATCCATTCTAAATGTAATAGTTTTCATCTACTAGCCCCAAACTCCCTGTCCATCTCACTCCCTCCCCCTCCCCCTTGGCAACCACAAGTCTGTTTTCCATGTCTGTGAGGCTGTTTCTATTTAGTAGATAGGTTCATTTTTGCCATATTTTAGATTCCATATATAAGTGATATCATATGGTATTTGTCTTTCTCTGACTTGACTTAGTATTATAATCTCTAGTTGCATCCATGTTGCTGCGAGTAGCATTATTTCATCCTTTTTTATGACCGAGTAGTATTCCATTGTGTATATGTATCACATCTTCTTAATCCATTCATCTGTCAATGGGGATTTAGGTTGTTTCCATGTTTTGATTGTTATGAATAGTGCTGCTATGAGCATAGGGGTACATGCACTTTTTGAATTATAGTTTTGTCCTGATATATGCCCAGGAGTGGGATTGCTGGATCATATGGTAATTCTATTTTTAGTTTTCTGAGGAACCTCCATACTGTTTTCCATAGTGGTTGTACCAGTTTACATTCCCGCCAAAAGTGTAGGCAGATTCCCTTTTCTCCACACCCTCTTCAGCATTTGTTATTTGTAGACTTATTAATGATGGCCATTCTGACCAGGGTAAAGTCATACCTTATTGTGGTTTTGATTGGCATTTCTCTGATAATTAGCAATGTTGAGCATTTTTCCTGTGCCTACTGGCCATCGGTATGTCTTTGGAGTAATGTCTATTTAGGTCTTCTGCCCATATTACAATTAGGTTGTTTTGTTGTTGTTGAATTGTATGAGTTGTTTGTATATTTTGGAGATTAAGCCATTGTTGGTTATATCATTTGTGGTATTTTCTCCCATTCTGTATGTTATCTTTTATTTTGCTTATGGTTTCCTTTGCTGTGCAAAAGCTTGTAAGTTTGTTTGGGCCTTGTTTGTTTATTTTTGTTGTATTTCTATTGCCTTGGGAGACTGACCTAAGAAAACATTTGTAAGGTTTATGTCAGAGAATGTTTTGCCCATTCTCTCTTCTAGGAGTTTTATGGTGTCTTGTCTTATGTTTTGAGGTTTTTTTTGTTTGTTTGTTTTTTGTGGGTTTTTTTTCTTTTTTTTTTTTTTTGTGCATGGTATGAGGATGTGATCTAATTTCATTGATTTACATAAAACTGTCCAAAGATACCACCAAAAAGGGAAATTATAAGCCAATATCTTTGATGCATATACATGCAAAAGTTCCCAACAAAACTTTAGCAAACTGAATTAACACATAACAAATATCATACACCATGACCAAGAGAGATTCATCCCAAATTCACAAGGATGGTTCAACATATGCAAATCAATCATGTTAACAAAAAATTCACAAACCACATGATCATCTCAAAGATGCATAAAAAGCATTTGACAAAATTCAACATCCATTCATGATAAAACTCTTACCATAGTGGGTATAGAGGGACTATATCTGAACATAATAAAAGTCATTTATGACAGACTCACAGCCTATATAATACTCAATGGAGAAATGCTGAAAGCCTTCCTGCTGAAATCTGGAACAAGGATGCCCATTCTCATCATTTCTATTCAATGTATTGAATAGTTGTAGCTATAGCAATCAGGAAATAAAAGAAAAGGAAATAAAGAAAAGGAAATAAAAGGTATCCAAATTGGAAGGGAAGAAATAAAATTGTCACTATATGCAGATGACTTGATACTGTATATAGAAAACCCTAAGGACTCTGCTCAGAAACTACTCAATCTGATAAATGAATTTAGTAAAGTAGTAGGATATAAGATTAACATTCAGAAATCAGTTGCATTTTTCTATACTAACATTCAGAAAATGAATGTAAAAAAACAATACCTTTTAAAAATCATACCCCCCAAAAATTGCAGAGGAATAGACTTGACTAAGGAAGTGAAAGACTTAAACACTGAGAACTATAAAACATTAATAAAGAAAATTAAATAGGATTCAAAAAATGGAAATATATACCATGCACTTGGATTGGAAGAATTAATTTTGTTAAAATGGCCATACTACCCAAAGCAATCTATAGATTTAATGTGATCTCTATCAAATTACCCATGACATTTTTCACAGAACTAGAACAAATAATACAAAAATTTATGTGGAACCATAAAAGACCCAGAATTCCCAAAGCAATCCTGAGGAAAAAAAACAAGGCAGAAGGCATAACTCTCCCAGACTTCAGATGATACTACAAAGCTACAGAAATCAAAACAGTGTGGATTGGTTCAAAAACAGACATATGGATCAATGAAACAGAATAGAGAGCCTAGAAATAAACTCAGATACCTACAGTCAGTTAATGTTCAACAAAGGAGGCAAGAATATAAAATAGGAAAAAGACAGTTTCTTCAGCATGTGTTGCTGATAAGTTGAGCTTTAATAGGAAATTAAGAAGACAATACTGGGAGTTCCTGTCATGGTTCAGTGGTTAACAAATCCAACTAGGAACCATGAGGTTGCAGGTTGGATCCCTGGCCTTACTCTGTGGTTTAAGGATCCAGCGTTGCTGTGAGCTGTGGTGTAGGTTGCAGATGTGGCTCGGATCCTGCATTACTGTGGCTCTGGCAAAGGCCAGTGGCTACAGCTCTGATTAGACCTCTAGCCTGGGAAGCTCCATATGCCGTGGGTGTGGCCATAAAAAGACAAAAAAAAAAAAAAAAAAAAAAAAGAAAAAGACAATACTGAATACTTATTCTGTGCTAGTTAATTTACATTAATGTCAGGATAATTTACCAAGCTATTAATTGCTGTCTCCTACTCGTTGCCATATCCCAGTGGTATAAAAATGCAGCTTTGCTCTCTCCTCTTCCAGGGATTCTAGATTTGTCTCATGGAACAGGTAAAGATTTTGTGCTTTCTAGTCCCAAACTAAACTTGCAATACACCTGTTCTCTGGCCTTATCCGGGGTCTTGTGTGGGAGGAAAATTTAATTCAGCTGAGTGCTCTAAGGAAGGAAAAGATGGAGGAGGTGCTGGGTTGAAAGAGGAGTTGCCCAAGGATAACAGTGGGCCAGGGACTTGAGAGGAGATGTTGCAACAGGTTCTGCATGAAAGACATCCACCAGGAGGCAGCAGGACTTCTGATGGGGAGGGCTGATTTAAGGGATAGGGCACTAAACATCTAGTACATAGTCTTGGGAACTGCAGAAGATGGTGCTGATATACATACTTGGCAGAGATGCTGTGGGACCACCTGCCTTTGAATGGATCATATGGGTTTAGACAATGCACATCCCAGTGGCAACCGTGACAGACTAAGACCCGAGTTTTTTTTCTTTCTGAAGTGGTTTTATTTATGTTTTTTGGTCATTGTATATTGTACTAAACAGGGAAAAGACATATTTGATGTCTTCTTACCCCAATAAATGAGAATTTTGAACCAGGCTTAATGTAATTTAGAAAAATTAAGTAATGTTATATTTCTCATGCCTCAGGGTTATGGGACAAATTTAATGTTTACTATCTCATTTAAAATTTACAACTCTCAGAGTTCCTGTTGTGGCTCAGTGGATTAGGAACCTGACTAGTATCCATAAAAATGCAGGGTCAATCCCTGGCCCCCATCAGTGGATTAAGGATCTGGCATTGCTGTGGCTGTGGCATAGGCTAGCAGCTGCAGCTCTGATTCGACTTCTAGCCTGGAAACTTCCCTATGCTGAGGATGCGGCCCTAAGAAGCTAATAAAATAAAATTTACAACTCTCCGAAGTAGATTTTTAAATTTTGTTTTGTTTGTCTTTTTAGGGCTGCGTGTGTGGCATATGGAAGTTTCCAGGCTAGGGGTCCAATCAGAGCTGTAGCTGCCTGCTTACACCACAACCACAGCAACATGAGATCCCAGCTACATCTGCAGCATACACCACAGCTCAGGGCAACGCTGGGTCCTTTAACCCATTAGGTGAGGTCAGGGATTGAACCCAAGTCATTATGAACGCTAGTCAGGTTTGCTACTGTTGAGCCACAGTGGGAACTCCTGAAGCAGGTATTGTTATATTCTTTCAGTGCAAACTGAAAGACCTGTAACTTCTCAGAGGAACCAGAAGCCATCCTATGGGAATCTCTCATCATCCAAAAGCCATTGCCACAGATCTTCTTCCTTCCTGCTACAGTGAAATGCATTTCTCTGTGAGGCCTTCTTTGACCCTCCCAAGCTAGGACAGGTGCCTTTATCCTCCCCTCCCCCACCGGTACTTTCCACACTAAATTGTAACTTTTTTTTTTTTCTTTTTAGGGCTGCACCCGTGGCATATGGAGGTTCCCAGGCTAGGGGTCAAATCAGAGCTGTAGCCACCCGCCCACACCACAGCCATAGCAACTGCCAGATCCGAGCCGCGTCTTCTACCTGCACCACAGTTTACTGCAAGGCCGGATCCTTAACCCACTGAGCGAGGCCAGGGATGAACCTGCGTCTTCATGCATCCTAGTCAGATTCGTTTCCGCTGCGCCACTATGGGAATCCTAGATTGTAACTTGTTTAATCATCTGAGATCAGGAACCTTGTCTATCCAGTTTACTGCTTTAACACCAGCATCTGGCGCTTAATATTTGGTTTGAACTCAGTACCCTCAGTGTGAGCGAATGAATGGGCAAGATTTCTGGGAGAGGGCTTGCTCCGGGGCGGGGCGGGGCCTGGTCCGAGGCGCAGGGGGCGGGGCGGGGCGGGGCGGGGGCGGCCTCCGGGCGGTCTCCTCAGGCTTCCCCGGACACCGCCTGGAGGCAACACCTCTCGACCAGAAGTAAGCATTCTTGAGCCCAGGGCTCACAGCCAAGATTCGGGCGAGGCGTTCCGGACGCCCCAGGATCGTCTGGCTGCTGGACTCCCTCAACTGCGGGGCCTCTGGGTGGGGCAGCTGCTCCCAGGACCCGCCGCGGAGCCCGCCAGCGTCGACGCGCAGCCACGGCTGAGGCCTCCTAAACTGCCCCACTGGCCAGTTGTCCTTCTCTCTTCCTCAATCCGCCCGCCTCCCCCGCCTCACCTCTCCCTCTCCCTGCCCCCTTTCCTTTTCTCCCCCCTTCCCACCTGCTCCAGAGGGATGCGGAGCTAAGGGCCCGGCCAGCAACCCAGCTCCAGTTGCCGCACGGGCTGGGCAGGGTCCTGTCCGTTGCCCCTGAGGGCTCAGTGCCTTGAAAATGTCAGAACTGGTCAGGACAGTGAGACCTGACGGGACCCCCCCCTTCAGGAGGGGCCAGCGTCCCGAATTGTTTCAAGGAGTCGGGTGAAGGAGCCGTGGGCGGGAGCCAGGCACAGGCCATGGCCAGAGGTGGGGCAGAGGCCCACTGAGGTGAGGCCTGGAGCAGACAGGAAGGGGCAGGCTTCCAGAAGGGAGGAAAATCCGAGGCAGCTGCCTTTAAATCTCAGGTGTTGGTACTTTTGCTGCTGTGTGTGTGTGTGTGTGTGTGTGTGTGTGTGTGTGTGTGTGTGGTGGTGGGCATTACTATGTGTCAAGTCCTGTGTTTGATGGGAACCCAGTAGAGGTCAGAGGAAGCGTTGCTCCCCACCCCCATCCTATGATAGTATTATACCCTGAATTTAGAGTTTACGAAAAGGGAAACCCCATAAACTTCCAATCTCAGATTTTGATGTCTTTCTTTTCAGACTTGGCTATTCATATTTTTACATTGTTAAAGTAAATATAGGTTTTTGTAAAGCAGGAAAGCGGTTAATATTTTAGCATAAGCCTTTTCTACACACTTAAACTCTTCCTTAACATTATGGTTAAAGGCTGTGTTATTCTCTGAAGTAGATTTCCTAAGGAGTGAATTAGCCACTCACGTGGTTACTTATTTCAGCATTGAATTCTGTGAGCTTCAGTCTCATAAATTCTAGTTGCTTACTAAATATCCCCCAGCTCCATCTCCCACAGGTACTCAGACCTAACATCTTTATAACTTAGGTCGTTATTTTCTTCTGTTTCAACCTGCTCTTCCTGTTGTATTCCCCAAAGCAATTAGCATCACCTAGTCACCTAGGCCAGAAACATAGAAACTGTTGTATACTGCTTCCTCTTCATCCTTCCTATTAGTCATTAGTCACCAATTTTTGCTAATTATATTTTCTATTTCTCTCTCTTCCCCTTCCTTACTGTCACCATCATAGTTCAGGCCCTCATCCTTTCTCCCATAAACTGCGCGGTAGCCTCCTAGCTGATCTCATTCCTCCAGATTTGTCCATCTTAAATCCTTTCCATTCACTACTCTAGCTGAAAATGTGGCCTCTGTACACCCGCACCAGTTAAGTCTCAGGGACAGGTTTTGAGGAAGAGAAAGAACAGCTTTATTGTTTTGCCAGGCAAAGGAGAACACAGCAGGTTAGTGCCTCAAAACTATGTCCTGACTTGAGAGGGGATGGCAAGGGGTTTTATGGGTTTAGCTCAGAAGGCGGGATTATTGATTAAGATGTCTATATTATTTTTCATCCATAGATCATTTCAGAGTCGTCAAGGCTGGCGTCAGTGGGTCCGATGATGGTTTCTGGTTGTCTTTGGGAAGGTAGAGAAGATAGAGAAGATCTGTCATTCCTGATCTTCTCTCTGGAATGAAGATTGCTTACAGGGAAGGGGTGTTAGGGAGTGTTAAAATTACAAAAGAAAACACTAGGTGCAATATAACTCTAGCTGGAAGGTAACCATTAGTAAAAGAAGGCAGTTAATCAAGGAAGAGATCATTTGTGAAAAGCCAGACCCTAGGTGCAATATAACTCTAACTAGAAAGTAAACATTAGGAATAAGTTAGTGGGCCAAGGGAGGACATACCATAAGGATGACTGTTTTAACTAGTTTTTAGCTGTAACAATATTTCCTGTTTATTAACCCTTGAGTCAGCCTCTTGAGACTGATGGGAGGCTTGGGAGGCTAAGGGAAAGGCCTTTTACTTCAAAACACAAAGATTTAGGGTCTGGTACACAGTTTCACTACTGCCAAAGTAATCCAGCTAAAACAAAATGATCATACTACTCCCCTTCTTAAAAATCCTTCAGTGAGGCCATCTTTATGCATGGTATAGAGAAACCTCCACATGCAGTCCTTTCTATTCTTCTTTTTTGCCCTTTTATTTTTTTTATTTTTTAGGGTGGCACCCACAGCATATGGAAGTTCCCAGGCTAGGAGTCCAATTGGAGCTGCAGCCGCTGGCCTACACCACAGCCACAACAATGCAGGATCCCAGTCACGTCTGCGATTTGCACCACAGTTCACGGCAATGCCAGATCCTTAACCCACTGAGCGAGGCCAGGGATGAACCTGCATCCTCATGGATCCTAGTCGGGTTTGTTAACCGCTGAGCCACGAAGGGAACTCCCCCTTTCTCTTCTTTATTAACTTTTGCCATTACCTGCTGACATTTGTTATTCCAGTAATAGAATAATGGTTGTAGTTTCCCCTGAGCCCCCTTCCCCCCATGCTATTCATTGCTTCCATATCTTTGCTCATCATGATTTTGATTTCTCTGTCTGAAATGCCCTCACCACTTTTTCCCACCTGGCTGATTCCTTTCTTCTTCTTCTTCTTTTTTTTTAAGGTGTGTACGTTTTACAAAAAATTATAGTTGATTAGGTTGTGCCAGTTTCTGCTGTACAGCAAAGTGACTTGGTTATACATATATACATCCTTTTTTGGTATTATTTTCCATCACAGTCTATCCCAGGAGATTGGATATAGTTCCCTGTGCTGTGCAGTAGGACCTTGATGTTTATCCATTCTAAATGTAATAGTTTGCATCTACTAATCCCAAACTCCCAGCCTCCCACCACCACCCCTTCCTCTTCCACCTGGCTAATTCTTATTCGTCCTTGTATCGCAATTCAGGCACCACCTTCTCAGGAAATCTACCCTGAAGGTCCAGGTTGGGCTAAATATCCTTTCTTTCTGCTCTACATAGTAATTATTTCTGTCTTTTCTGTTAAAACATATTTTTAAAACACTTTAAATCTATTTACTTTGTGTATAATGACTTTCTTATAATTTCAGTATCAGCAGTCTGAGCATGTCTTATTTTCCTGTTTGTAGTCTCTCCAGGCTCTTGCTTATGGAGGTCTGTTTTCTTAAACGTTTGAAATATTTTTACCAGGAGCTCATATTTGGTTAAACTTTAGCTTTGTGAAAATCCTGGAGGGCCCAGGGTTAGATGATTTGTCTTGGTTTCTCCTGGATACTAGGAGACTCTACCAACCTGGAATGATTTCTGTTTATTTGTTGGATTGAGTGAGTGTGGTATAAATTCATGTCCTGGGTGGATCTTCGTAAGACTAGGGCTATGATTATAAATTACTAGGGGAAATTATTAGTATTAATGTCATATAGTCTTTCCACTCAGCTTTGCTAATTTTGTCTGTTTCTCAGATCTGTCTCTTCTCCCCATTCTTAGTGTCATCACAAACAGATTGGTTTTTTTTGCTGATTCTTATTTCCAGAATTCAGGTTTTCTTGTTCACGTGTTCAATATATAGCCCTTTTGGTTGCCTGGCTTTGTGTGCAGTTCTTAGATTCAATTCCCCTACTTTGTCAGTTCTAAATATTTTTCCTCAGTAGGGCCTATAACCGGCAAAGCTGGTTTATCTGGGTTGGGCATATTTTTAGGACAGCCCAGCTGTCTGTGTTGGCTTTCCATCTAATTTTGGCTCTAGAATTTCTTTCTTCTTCCTTTCTTCCCTCTCTCACGTCCCCTCATTTTTTTCCCCTCACTCCCTGTCTCCTTTGTCCTTCCTTCCTTCACTCCCTCTTTCTTTTCCTTTTCTTTTCATTTCTTTTTTTTTAAACGGAGAGTCCCCAGCTAGGGGTTGAATTCTTTCCTTTCCTTTCCTTTCTCTCATTATTCAGAGCTTCCCTTAACTTTGTTTATTAAGAGCTCCACAGTGCATTTGTGAAGTTCTCTGGTGGCCTAATGGTTAAGGATCTGGTGTTGTCACTGTTGTGGCATGGGCTTGATCCGTGGCCCAAGAGCTTTTGCATGCAGTGGGCACAGCCAGGAAAAAGAAAATTTGATTCAGATTTTTCTGGGGGAAGGCACTGCATCCAAGGCATGCAAAAGCCTTATTTGTAGATTTTTACCATGGAACCTCTGTCAAATACTTGTTTGCTTTTCTCTTGGTTATTTTTAAAATTAATTAAAAAATAATAATAGGAAGTTCCCATTGTGGCTCAGCAGGTTACAAACCTAACTAGTATTCATGAGGATTTGGGGTCACATCTGTGACCTACACCACAGCTCATGGCAACTCCAGATCCTTAATGCACTGAGCAAGGCCAGGGATTGAACCTATATCCTCATGGATACTAGTCAGGTTCATAACCTTCTGAGCCACAATGGGAACTCCCTATAAGTTTGTTTTCTATCAAACAGTTGATTTTAAATGTGTGGAAGGACATGATCTGTTTTTCATCAATATTTAAAAGTATATAGAAACCTCAGGAGTTCCCGTCGTGGCGCAGTGGTTAACGAATCCGACTAGGAACCATGAGGTTGCGGGTTCGGTCCCTGCCCTTGCTCAGTGGGTTAATGATCCGGCGTTGCCGTGAGCTGTGGTATAGGTCGCAGATGCGGCTCGGATCCTGCGTTGCTGTGGCTCTGGTGTAGGCCGGTGTCCACGGCTCCGATTCGACCCCTAGCCTGGGAATCTCCATATGCCGTGGGAGCGGCCCAAGAAATAGCAAAAAAAAAAAAAAAAAAAAAAAAGAAACCTCAAATTTCTTAGTCTCTTAGTATTATCCATTTTACTATCTGAAAAAATTTTTTTTCTTTTTGCTTTTTAGGGCTGCACCCATGGCATATGGAGGTTCCCAGGCTTGGGGTCTAATTGGAGTTACAGCTGCCGGCCTGTGCCACAGCCACAGCAATGACAGATCCGAGCTGCATCTGTGACCTACACCACAGCTCACAGCAATGCTGGATCCTTAACCCACTGAGTGAGGCCAGGGATCGAACCTGAAACCTCATGGTTCCTAGTCAGATTCGTTTCCGCTGCACCACAACGGGAACTCCATAGAAACCTCAAGTTTTTAATAGCATATACAGTTGTCCTTTATATGAAAAAAATTCTTTTTATGGCATGTTATAGTTACTATGCCATTACTGCGCACATAATATTGTGTATATTACTGTGCACTGAAATTGCCTTTTCAAAAAATTTTTTAGATTTTTATTTATTTATTTTTAGGGCTGCTCCCACAGCATATGGAGGTTCACAGGCTAGGGATCGAATTGGCGCTACAGTTGGTGGTCTACGCCACAGCCACAGCAACACGGGATCTGAGCTGTATCTGCGACCTGCACCACAGCTCATGGCAACTCCGGATTCTTAACCCACTGATCGAGGCCAGGGATCAAACCCAAATCCTTATGGGTCCTAGTGGGGTTCATTAACTGCTGAGCCACAAAGGGAACTCCTGAAATTGCCTTTGACAAATGATTTCCTTTTTGTTGTGTGGAGGAAATTCACTTAAATGAATTTCCATAGTTGGCTATAGAGTGAGACCCAATGTTCCAGCACCAATGCTGCATAAGTCTGTTATGAAAAAGTGATAAACGCCAAAAGAATGCTTTACAGCAGAGAAAAATGAAAAAGCTATTGGTTGTGTAAAAAATTTTCAGATAGTGGGTTCCCTTCATGACTCAGTTGTTAACCAACCCAAATAGGATCCATTAGGATGTGGGTTTGATCCCTGGCCTCGCTCAGTGGATTAAGGATCTGGTGTTGCCCTGAGACAGCATGGCTCAGGTCCCACATTACTGTGGCTGTGGGGTAGGCCAGGGGCCATAGCTCTGATTTGACCCCTCACCTGGAATCTTCCATAAACCGCAGGTGCGGCCCTAAAAAACAAAAAACAAAAGAAAAAAAATTTCAGATAGTGAAATAAGACAATACTGAGACATTTGAGCAAATATTAAGAGATATTAAGAGCAAATTTGACAAGAAGTTTCTTTTTAACAGTCATTTTAACATGTAATAAATATGAGCAAATTATTACTAAGACATCTTTCATCCCTTTTTGGTACTGTCTTCAAAATCCAGTATGTATGTTACACTTAGAGCACATCTCAGTTTAGACTGGCCACATTTCAAAGTCCTTTAGCCATATGTGGCTAGTGGCTACCATATGTGACAACACAAGATTAAATTATGAAGACAGTTCAGGATACCTGCAGGAATACAAAGTCTTTCAGCACACAGTTATCAGTCACCTTAGCTTCTCAGGTATCTCTGGATCAAGTGTTTCCTTTGTGATTGAGCTGATTTGGAGAACATTGTTGAGATGCTAGTGTCTAAGTTCTATATTTCAGGAGACAAAATACTCTTGAATGGAACATTCATGCACTTGTGGAAGTGAGATTATTTACCCTTTTTAAAAAATTAATGAATTTTATTACATTTATTGTTGTACAACAATCATCACAACCAAATTTTATAGCATTTCCATCCCAAACCTTTAGTGCATCCCCCAACCCCTCAACCTGTCTCTTTTGGAAAGCATAAGTTTTCCAAAGTCTGTGAGTCAGTATTTATTCTGCAAAGGAGTTCATTGTGTCCTTTTTTTTTAGATTCCACATGTAAGTAATAGCATTTGATGTTGGTGTCTCATTGTCTGACTGACTATTATTAGCATGATAATTTCTAGGTCCATCCATGTTGCTCAGATGCTGTTATTTTGTTCCTTTTAATGGCTGAGTAATATTCCATTTGTGTATATATACCACATCTTCTTGATCCACTCCTCAGTCGATGGACATTTGTGTTGTTTCCATGTCTTGGCTATTGTATAGAGTGCTGCAATGAACATGGGAGTACATGTGTCTTTTTGGGTCATGATTTTTTCTGGATAGATGTCCAGGAGTGGGATGACTGGATCAAATGGTAGTTCTATTTTTAGTTTTCTGAGAAATCCCCATAGTGTTTTCCACAGTGGTTGCACCAATTGATGTTCCCACCAACAGTGTACTAGGGTTCCTTTTTCTCCACACCCTCTCTAGCACTTATTGTTTGTAGACTTTTTGATGATGGCCATTCTGGCCAGTGTAAGGTGGTACCTCATAGTGGTGTTGATTTGCATTTCTCTAATAATGAGTGATAGTGAACATCTTTTCATGTGTTTTTTGGCCATCTGTATGTCTTCTTTGGAGAATTGTCTGTTTAGATCTTCTGCCCATTTTTTGATGGGGTTGTTTGCTTTTTTAGTATGGTGCTGCAGAAGGTGTTTATAAATTTTGGAGATTAATCCCTTGTCAGTCGCTTCATTTGCAAAGATTTTCTCCCATTCTGTGAGTTGTCTTTTCGTTTTGTTTAGGATTTCCTTTGCTGTGCAGAAACTTTTAAGTTTAATTAAGTCCCATGTGTTTATTTTTGTCTTTATTGTCATTACTCTAAGAGGTGGATCTGAGAAGATGTTGCTGTTGCTTATGTCAGAGAGTCTTTGGCCTGTGCTTTCCTCTAAGAGTTTTATAGTATCTGGTCTTGTATTTAGGTCCTTAATCCATTTTGAGTTTGTTTTTGTGTATGGTGTTAGGAAGTGTTCTACTTTCATTCTTTTACATGTGGCTGTCCAGTTTTCTTTTCTCCATTGCATATTCTTGCCTCCTTGTCATAGATTAGTTGACTGAGGTGCATGAGTTTAATTCTGGGCTTTGTATCCTGTTCTACTATCTGTATTTATGTCTTTTGCCAGAACCATACAGTTTTGATGAATTTACCCATTTCAAGTGAGGACTACTAAAAATCCGTTGAGGATAACATATGGAAAAACTTTTTCTTAGATGTTTCAGAGAAGAAAAAAAAAGAAAGTACTTTAATCATTTAAAAATGATTTCTGGGTAAGAATCCAGAATTTCATTAATTCAATATAGAAAATCATATTATTCCTATATACAAAATGTCTGCAATTGCCTAGAGAAAGGGGAATAAGAATTGAGTCCAAGCCTCTCATTTGCTTCTTGCTTTTCAGCATCAATGCAGAGTGAAGAAGAAGAGCAAAGAGGGAGCATTTAGTAGGTAAGGTTCTGTCTACTTAGTCCAGAGCTCTCAAGGGTTAACCTGAATCTCTCCTTTCCATGAGATCCAGGTCCATATCTGCAGTCCCTAAGGATGTCATCTGCTAGAGCTCAACCCTCTTAGAGAACAAAGCTCTAAGCAGGGAGAGCCATAGGAAGGCATCAGAACCAAGAATACTTCTCCAGTTCCCTGCTTGGTCCACCCCTAGAAATGAAAGAATGGTAGAGCTGGCCAGTGGGTCTTGCCCACCAGGTGGCAGTGTGGGACACAGCAAAAGGGAGATCTGGAGGCAGACCTTTTGGGTCCAAATTTGGGACTTTTTTTAAGACTTAGATCCCTGCTTGAGATACTCTTGACTTTCATCTCTCACAGCCTGGTTGTGAGAATCAGATGGGATAAAGTATAAAATGCTGTTCCATGCTTGAGCCTACTTATTGTTGTCACTGACTTTGACCTGTGTGCTTGGAGCTCTCAAGAGTTCAGCCTCCCAACAGCCTCCCCTAGAGGGCAGTTTTGCTGAGCCTCCATAAGATCCTTTGTGCTTACCTTTACCGCATGTGACCCAGTCTCCTGATTTCCTAGGAGAGTTTTCCAGAAAGGAGCTCATGTGAGGGGTTTCCCTGCTGTGGTGCAGAGGGTTAAGAATCTGACTGCAGTTGCCTTGGTTGCTGGGGAGGTGCAGGTTTGATCACTGATCCAGTACATTGGGTTAAAGAATCTGGTGTTGCCGCAGCTGTGGCTTGGGTTGTGGCTGTGGCTTGGACTCGGTCCCTGGCCCAGGGAACTTAAACATATGCTGCACGTGCAGCCGTAAAATTGAAGAACAAAACAAAACAAAAACAAGAGCAGAAAAAGAACTTGTGTGACATGGGACCTGCTTGCTCTTTGGAAAAGCAGGTATTGATGAATCTCTTCTCCTTCCTTCTTTTCCCTCTTTTCCTAGCATGGCCCCCAGTGCAGCTGAGCTTGGTATGGGAAGGTAATCTTATAGGGAAGGGAATGTGAAAGAAACCTCTACTTGAGGAATAAAAGAAGCATCTTGAAGTCAATGTTGTGGGGAATGTGGCTCTTGCCAGGCCTGCCGGGCCCTCCTCTCCCTCTTCTTCTCTTGGCTACAGCTTGTTTGTCCTGTCTGTTGCAGCATATAGAATTTCCCAGGTTAGTGGTTGAATTGGAGCTATAGCTGCTGGTCTACACCACAGCCACAGCAACTTGGGATCCGACCCTTGTCTGCGACCCACGCTGCAGCTCATGGCAGCGCTGGATCCTTAAGTGAGGTCAAGGATTGAACCTGCATCCTCATGGATACTAGTTGGGAGTTCGTAACCCGCTGAGCCACAACAGGAACTCCTGGGCAACATTCTTGATGAGGGTAGTTTGTGGCAAAATTGCTGCTGAGAGGATTATGACAGAATGACTCTAGAAGCTGATCTTTTGATGTTTGGGAGATTAGAGGTACTGTTCTTTCCTTTGTGTCCTTTTGGCCTCCACAGGTTGTCTGCTTGAGTCCCCCTCCCCCCCGACCCTGGCCTCCCCACTCTCACCAAACCCTCTAGAAAGTCAATTAAGAGTCCTTTTCTGTGAGCCCTCTCATACTGTTCCTATGTATTACTCTGTCAGCCTGAGGACCTACAGAGACCATATTCCTACATGGTATCCATCTTAGCTTTTTTCATTGTCTTCCTTCCTTTAATTTTACCCAAACATCATTCTTTTTATTCACATCACTGGCCTTCTTTCTGCCGTTAAAAGTCACTCTGCCCTTTGCCCCCATATTTTTACTTACTTATTTTTTTCATCCATTGATAGCTTTATCTTCTCCATCTGTGGAGCTCTCTTTGCCACTGGGCACTCTCCTTGCCTTTTTATTCATGTCACCTTTGTTTCATTTTTGTTCCAGGATCTCTGCTACTAGACCCTGCCTCCACATAAACTCTCAAGACTGGGTCTCTTTTTATAACCAGTCTTTTATTACTCTCACCACCAGGTGCCTTTTGTCATCAGCCCTTGTGCCACTGAATCCTACTTTCTTACTGAATTGTCTTCCACTCTAACATTTACCTTTTCCCCTCTTCCTTCAGAGCACACTCAGATTCTTTTCTCCAGCTAGACTTTGTGTCTGGACCATTTCACCTCACCTGACTTCACCTTTTCTCTAGACCTGTTATACATGGGTCCCTCTCATTCATTTTTAAAAATAATTTCTAAAAATCGAGATATAATTCCCATACCATAGAATTCATCCATTTAAAGTGTACAATTCAGGAGTCCCCTGGTAGCTCAATAGGCTAAGGATCCAGTGTTGTTACTTCTGTAGCTTGGGTCTCTGCTGTGGTGTGAGTTCCATTCCTGGCCCCACAACTTTTGCATGCCGTGGTTGTGGCAAAAAAAAAAAAAAAAAAAAAAAAAGGAATAAAGTGTACAATTCATAGTTTTTAGGATATTCTCAAAGTTGTACAATCATCACTACTGTCTAATTCCAAAACATTTTCATCCTCAGCAAGAGATGTGCCAGTTAACACACTTCTCATTCTTCCCTTCCCCACCCCTAGAAACCACTAATTTAATATCTGTCTCTATAGAGGTACTTGTTTTGGATGTCTCATATAAATAGAATGTATAATGTAATTGAATTTTTGTGTCTAGCTTCTTTCCCACAGCATAAGATTTTGAAAGTTCATCCTTGCTGTAGCATGTACCAATACTTCGTTCCTTTTTTATGGCTAAATAATATTCCATTGAATGGATATACCACATTTGTTTTTCCATTTGTCATTTGGAGGACATCTGAGTTGTTTCTTTGTTTTGGTTATTATGAATAATGTTGTTACGAACGTTTGTAAGTTTTTTTTCTTTTGCTTTTTAGGGCCATACCTGCAGCATATGAAGGTTCCCAGGCTAGGGGTCAAATTAGAGCTGCAGCTGCTGGCAACACAAGATCTGAGCTGTGTTTTCCACCTATACCACAGCTCATAGCAATGCCAGATCCTTAACCCACTGAGTGAGGCCAAGGATTGAACCCATATCCTCATGGATACTAATTGGTTTCATTACTGCTGAGCCACAGTGTGAACTCTGAACATTTGTAAGTTTTTATGGGAATATATATTTTCATTTCTTTTGGGTATATACCTTGGAATGAGATTGTTGGGTCATACAATAATTCTGTTTGACTTTTTGAGGAACTGTAACACTTTTTTCTGAGTTACTGTTCCATTTTATATATCCCAGGAATGTACAAGGGTTCCCTAATGACAAATGATGTTGACATTTTCTTATGTGATGGCCATTTAAATATCTTATACTTTGATAAATTTCTATTTAAATCTTTTGCCTATTTTAAAATTGGGTAGATTGTCTTTTTTTGTTGTTGTTGAGATAGAAGTATTTTATGTATTCTGTGTACTAAACTCTTATAAGTAGATACTTTCTCCAATTCTATAAGTTATCTTTTCACTCTCTCTCTCTCTCTTTTTTTTTTGTCTTTTTGTCTTTTTTTTAGGGCTGCACCCACAGCATATGGAGGTTCTCAGGCTAGGGGTCTAATCAGGGCTGTTGCTACCAGCCTACACCCCAGTCCACAGCAACACTGGATCCCTAACCCACTGAGCTAAGCCAGGGTTCGAACCTGCAACCTCATGGTTCCTAGTCAGATTCGTTTCTGCTGTGCCATGATGGGAATTCCTCACTCCCTTGATAAAAGTTATCTTCACTCTCTACTGTGCTTCAAAACTTTTGAAGCACAAAAGTTTTTAATTTTGATTAAGTTAAATTTTTCTCTTTTCTTTGGTTGCTTACACATTTGGTGTCATATCTAAGAATCCATTCCCAAATTCAAGATCATGAAGATTTACTCCTGTGTTTATTTCTTTATTATTATTATTATTTGTCTTTCTCCCTTTTTAGGGCTGCATCTGCAGCATATGGAGGTTCCTAGGCTAGGGGTCTAATTGGCGCCATAGTTGCCAGTTCATGCCAGGGCCATAGCAATGGGATCCAAGCCATATCTATGACCTACACCACAGCTCACTGCAATGTGGGATCCTTAATTCACTGAGCAAGGCCAGGGATCAAACCTGCGTGCTCATCGATGCCAGTCAGGTTCGTTAACTGCTGAGCCATGATGGGAACTACCTCCTGTGTTTATTTCTAAGAATTCTATGATTTTAATGCTTATATTTAGGTCTTTGATCCATCTTGATGTCATTATTGTTTCTTTTTTAAATCACTTAATTAATTTTTATTGAGATGTAATTCACACATAACATTTTATTAGTTTCAGATGTTCAAATCATTGTTTTTTTGTGATAAAATACACATAAGAGTATTTCTCATTTTAACTATTTGTACATGTACAATTCAGATTCAGGCATTAGATGCATTCACAATGTTGTGTAATCATCACCACTATCTACTCCTAAAATTTTTCATCATCTGCAGCATAAACTCTGTAGCCATTAAATAATAACTCCCTCTCTTCCCCATCTCCAAACCCCAGCTCCTGGTAACCTCTGTTCTATTTTCTGTCCTTATGAATTTGCCTACTCTAGGTAACACATATAAGTGGATTCATAGAATATTTGTCTTTATGTGTCTAATTGATTTAACTTGGCATAATGTTTTAAAGACTCATCAATGTTTTAGTGTATTTTCAAAATTTCATTTCTTTTTTTGGCTGACTTATATTCCATTGTATGTATATAATACATTTTTTGTTTACCCATTTATCTGTTGATGGACACTCAGACTGTTTGCACCTTTTAGCTATTGTGAATAATGCTGCTATGAACATTGGTGTACAAATATGTGGTCAAGATCCTGCTTTCAATTCTTTTGGATGATATATCTTGGAGTAGAATTGCTGAGTCATTTGGCAGTTCTATTTTTAACTTTTTAATGAGCCACCAAACTGTTTTCCACAGTGGCTGCACTGTTTTGCATTCCCACCAGCAATGAACAATGTTCTGGTTTCTCCATATCTTTGCAAAAACTTCTTATTTTCTATTTTTTAAATTTTACTATAGCCATCCTACCAGCTGGAAATGGTATTTCATTCTGGATTTTTTTTCTTTTTTTTCTTTTTCTTTTTTTTTTTTGCCTTTTTAAGACCACATCTGCACCCTGTGGAAATTCCAAGGCTAGGGGTCGAATTGGAGCTGTAGTCCCCGGCTTATGCCACAGCCACATCAATGGCAGATCCAAGTCAAGTCTGAGACCTACACCACAGCTCACAGCAATGCCAGATCCTTGACCTGCTGAGTGAGGCCAAGAATCAAACCTGAGTCCTCATGTTTACTAGTTGGGTTCCTTACTGCTGAGCCACAATGGGAACTCCCTTTCTGTTTTTTTAAAAAAACTTTTTCTTTTAAATTTTATTTTTAATATAAGTATAGTTGATTTACTGTGTTGTGTCAGTTTCTGCTGTACAGTATAGTGACCCAGTTATATGTGTGTGTGTATATATATATAACTGGGTCTGTACACACACAGACACACAGACACAGACACACACACACACACACACACACACACACATATATACATATACACATTCTTTTACTCATACTATCTTCCATCATATTCTTTTCCAAGAGATTGGATATAGTTCACTGTGTTGTACAGTAGGACCTCATTGCTTATCCATTCTAAATGTAATTGTTTGCATCTACCAGCCCCAAGCTCCCCGTCCATCCTACTTACTCCCTCTCATTGTGGCTTTGTTGTTTGCATTTCCCTCATGACCAATGACGATGAGCATCTCTTAACGTCTTATTGTCTATTCATATACCTTCTTTGGAGAAATGTTTGTTCAAGTCCTTTTCTTCTCTTTTATTTGGTTTGTTGGATTTTTGTTGTTGAGTTGTTCAATATTCTGGATATTAATATCTTATACCTTCAAAGTTTTATAATTTTAGCTCTTAGGTTTAGGTCTTTGATCCATTTTGAGTTAATTTTTATATATGGTGTAATGTAAATGTTCAGTTTTCTCAGTACCATTTATTTAAAAGATTGTCCTTTCCCCATTGACTGTATTGGAACCCTTTTCAAAAATTAATTGACCAGGAGTTCCTGTTGCGGCACAGCAGAAATGAATGTGACTAGTATCTGTCCTGAGTCCTCATGGATACTAGTCAGGTTCATTAACCACTAAGCCATGATGGGAACTCCTGTGGTAAGTTTTGCGATCAGGAAGTGTGAATCCACTAACTTTATTCTTTTTTGAGATTGTTTTGGCTATTGAAGACTCTGTGCAATTCTGTATAATTTTGAGGATGGCTTTTTCATTCCTGCAAAAAAATGTATTTGGAATTTTGATAGGGATTGTGTTGATATATAGATTGATTTGGGTAATGTTGACATCTTAGCAATATTATCTGAAGTTCCTGCCATGGCTCAGTGGAAATGAATCTGACTAATAACCGTTGATCCCTGGCCTTGCTCAGTGGGTTAAGGATCCTGCATTTCCTTGAGCTGTGGTGTAGGTCACAGATGCTGCTTGGATCCCATGTTGCTGTGGCTGTGGTGTAGGCCCGCAGCTGCAACTCTGATTTGACCCCTAGCCTGGGAACTTCCAGATGCCACAGGAGCAGCCCAAAAAGAAAAAAAAAAGGCACCCCCCCATATTATCTTCCTACCCATGGACAAAGGATGTCTTTCCACTTATATAGCTCTTCTTTAATTTCTTTCAGCAATGTTTTATAGTTTTCAGTGTAGAAATCCTTCACCTCCTTGGTTAGATTTGTTCCTAGGTGTTTGATACTTTTATATGCTATTATAAATGCAATTGCCTTCTTAATTTCCTTTTAGGATTGTTTATTTGCAGTGCATAGAGAAATACAGCTCATTTTTTGGTGTTAATCTTGTACCTTGCAACTTTGTTGAATTCATTTATTAGCTCTACTAGCTCTCTATGGGTTCTTTGGAATCTTCTGTATATAAGGTTATATCATCTGTGAATAGAAGTAATTTCACCTTTTCCTTTCCAGTTTGGATGGCTTCTATTTCTTTTTTTTTATCTGATAGATCTGGCTAGAACTTCCAGTACAATATTGAATATCAGTAGTGAACGTGAGCATCTTTTTCTTGTTCCTTGTCTTAGGGAAATGCTTTCAGTCTTTCAACATGGAGTATGATCCTAGCTAAGGATTTTTTAAAAAATACGTACTCATTGTCATGTTGAGGAACTTCCCCTCTATTCCTTTTTTTTACATATTTTTATTTTTTCTCTTATAGTTGGTTTACAATGTTCTGTCAATTTCTATTGCACAGTAAAGTGACCCAGTTGTGTGGGTGTGTGTATTCTTTTTCTCACATTATCCTCCAACATGTTCCATCACAAGTGACTAGATATAATTTCCTGTGCTATACAGCAGGATCTCATTGCTTATCCACACCACATGTAATAGTTTGTATCTACTAATCCCAAACTCCCAGTCCATTCCTCTCCCTCCTCCTCCCCTCCCCCTTGGCAGCCACAAGTCTGTTCTCTAAGTCCATGAGTTTGTTTCTATTCTGTAGATAGCTTCATTTGTGCCGTATATTGGATTCCAGATATAAGTGATATCATATGGGGTATTTGACTTTCTCTCTCTGACTTACTTCACCTAATATGAGAGTCTCTAGTTCAGACAAATTCCTGCAAATGGCATTATTTTGTTCTTTTTTTATGGCTGAGTAGTATTGTGTTGTGTATATATACCACATCTTAATCCATTCACCTGTCAGTGGACATTAGATTGTTTCCATCTCTTGGCTATATATACATGCAGTGAATACAAGGGTGCATATAACTTTTTCAATCAAAGTTTTGTTGGGATATATGCCCAGGAGTGGGATTGCTGGGTCATATGGTAGTTCTCTATTTTTTCTGAAGTACCTCCATACTGTTTTCCATAGTGGTTATAAAAATTTATATTCCCACCAACAGTACAGGAGGGTTCCCTTTTCTCCATACCCTCTTCAGCATTTGTTACTTGTTAACTTGTTAATGATGGCCGTTCTGACTGGTGTGAGGTGGTATCTCATAGTAGTTTTGAATTGCATTTCTCTAATAATCAGTGATGTTGAGCATGTTTTCATGTGATTGTTGGCCATCTAATATATCTTCTGCCCATTTTTCAGTTGGGTTGTTGGGGTTTTTTGCTGTTGAGTTGTATAAGTTGTTTGTATATTTTACAGATGAAGTGCTTGTCAGTTGCATCATTTGAAACTATTTTCTCCTATTCCATGGGTTGTCTTTTCTTTCTTTCTCTTTCTTTCTTCCTTCCTTCCTTTCTCTTTCTTTCTTTCCTTCCTTCCTTCTTTCTTCCTTCCTCTCTCCCTCCCTCCCTCCCTCTTCCTTCCTTCCTTTCTCTTTCTTTCTTTCTTTCTTTCTTTCTTTCTTTCTTTCTTTCTTTCTTTCTTTCTTTCTTTCTTTCTCTCTCTCTCTCTCTCTCTCTCTCTCTCTCTCTCTCTTTCTCTCTTTCTCTTTCTTTCTTAATGGTTTTCCTTTGCTGTGCAATAGCTTATTTGATTAGGTCCCAGTGATTTCTTTTTGTTTTTATTTCTGTTGCTTTGGAAGACTGACCTAAGAAAACATTTTTAAGGTTTATGTCAAAAAATGTTTGCCTCTGTTCTCTTCTAGGACTTTTATGGTGTCTTATCTTATATTTAAGTCTTTAAGTAATTTTGAGTTTATTTTTGTGCTTGGTGTGAGGGTGTGCTCTAGTTTCATTGATTTATATGCAGCTGCCCAGTTTTCCCAGCATCACTTGCTGAAGACACTGTCTTTTCCCCATTTTATGTTCTTGCCTCCTTTGTCAAAGATTAATTGACCATAGTTGTCTGGCTATATTTCTGCGTTCTCTATTCTGTTCCATTGGTCTGTCTGTCTGTTTTGGTACCAGTACCACACTGTCTTGAGTCCTGTAGCTTTGTAATATTGCCTGAAGCCTGGGAGAGTTAGGCCTCCTGCTTGCTTTTTTCCCCTCAGAATTGCTTTGTCAATTCCAGGTCTTTTATGGTTCCATATAAATTTTTGGATTGTTCTAGTTCTGTGAAAAATGTCATGGGCAATTCGATAAGGGGTTCACATTAAATCTATAGATTGCTTTGGGTAGTATGGCCATTTTAATGATGTTAATTTTTCCAATCCAGGAGCATGGGATATCTTTCCATTTATTTTAATCCTCTGTAATTTCCTTGATTAATGTTTTATAGTTCTCAGCATCTAAGTCTTTCACCTCCTTGGTCAGGTTTATCCCTAGGTATTTAATTTTTTGGAGGGTGTGATTTTAAAAGGTATCATATTTTTATATTCCTTTTCTAATATTTCATTGTCAGTATACAGACATGCAACGAACTTTCTGAATGTTAATCTTGTATCCTGCTACTTTGCTGAATTCATTGATCCATTTAATTAGTTTTTGTGTGGAGTCCTTAGGATTTTCTATGTATGGTATATCATGTCATCTGCATACAGTGACAATTTTATGTCTTCTCTTCCAACTTGGATACCTTTTCTTTATTTTGTTTGTCTGATTGCTGTGGCTAGGACTTCCAATACTATGTTGAATAAAAGTGGTGAAAGTGGGCATCCTTGTCTTGTTCCAAATTTTGGTGGGAAGACTTCTAGCTTTTCTCCATTGAGTATTATATTGGCTGTGATTTTGTCATAAATGGCTTTTATTATGTTAAGGTATGTACCCTCTATACCCACTTTGGTAAGAATTTTTTTTTAGTCTTTTTGTCCTTTTAGAGCTGTACCAGGTTCCAAGGCTAGGGGTCTAATTGGAGCTGCAGCTGCCAGCCTACACCAGAGCCACAGAAATGCCAGATCCAAGCCGTGTCTTCGACCTACACCACAGCTCAAGGAAATGCCAGATCCTTAACCCACTGAGTGAGGCCAGGGGTCAAACCCACAACCTCATGGTTCATAGATTTGTTTCCACTGCACCACGACGGGAACTCCAAGAATTTTTTTATCATAAATTAATGTTGGATTTTGTCAAATACTTTTTTTTTTTTTTTTGTCTTTTGTCTTTTGTCTTTTTGTTGTTGTTGTTGTTGCTATTTCTTGGGCCGCTCCCGCGGCATATGGAGGTTCCCAGGCTAGGGGTTGAATCAGAGCTGTAGCCACCGGCCTACGCCAGAGCCACAGCAACGCGGGATCCGAGCCGCGTCTGCAACCTACACCACAGCTCACGGCAACGCCGGATCGTTAACCCACTGAGCAAGGGCAGGGACCAAACCCGCAACCTCATGGTTCCTAGTCGGATTCGTTAACCACTGCGCCACGACGGGAACTCCCTTGTCAAATACTTTTTCTTCGTCTTTTGAGATGATCATGTGGCTTTTGAATTTTCTTTTGTTAATGTAGTATATGATGTTGATTGATTTGCATATGTTAAACCATCCTTGTGAACCTGGGATGAATCCCACTTGGTTGTGGTGTGTGATCTTTTTTATATGTTGTTGGATTTGGTTGGCTAAAATTTTGTTGACAATTTTTGTGTCTATATTCATTGAAGATACTGGCCTATAATTTTCATTTTTTTGTTAGTATCTTTGTTTGGTTTTGGTATTTGGGTGATTGTGGCTTCATAGAATGTTTTTGAGAATATTCCTTCTTCAACCTTTTGGAAAAGTTTAAGAAGGATGGGTATAAGTTCTTCTTTGTATGTTTGGTAGAATTCACCTGTGAAGCCATCTGGCCCTGGACTTTTGTTTGTAGGGAATGTTTTTTATTACATATTCAATTTCATTTCTAGTGATCAGTCTGTTCAGTTGATCTGTTTCTTCTTGATTCAGCTTTGGTGGGCTGTAGGTCTCTGGAAATTTGTCCATTTCTTCTAGGTTTTCAAATTTGTCGGCGTATAGTTGTTCATATATGGTTTTTTGATTTGTATAGTATCCATTGAGATTTCTCCTTATTCATTTTTTACTTTATTTAAGTTCTTTCTCTCCTCTCCTTGGTAAGTCTTACCAGAGGTTTTTCAATTTTGTTTACCCTTTGAAAGAACCACCTCTTGGTTTTATTGATTTTTTTTCTATTTTCTTAAAAAAAATCTCTATTTTAGTGATTTCCTCTCTGATCTTTTTGATTTCCTTCCTTCTGCTGACTTTAGGTTTGTTTGTTCTTCTTTTTCTAATTCTTTTAGGTGTTAGGTTAAGTTGTCAATTTGAAATTTTCCTTCTTTTCTGAGGAAGGCATGTATTACCATGAACTTCCCTCTAAGAACTCCTTTTGTGGCATCCCATCAATTTTGAATGGCTGTGTTTTCATTATAATTTTTTAATTTCTCTTTTGATTTCCTCATTGACCCATTGTTTTTTTCTGGTAGCATGTTGTTTAATCTCCATGTAGTCAGTTTTTTTCTCATTTCTTTTCCTGTGGTTGATTTCTAGTTTCATGCCATTGTGGTCAGAGAAGATACCTGAAATAATTTCTTTTCTTTTCTTTCTTTCTTTCTTTCTTTTCTTTTCTTTTTTTTTTTTTTTTGTCGTTTTGCCATGTCTTGGGCCGCTCCTGCGGCATATGGAGGTTCCCAGGCTAGGGGTCGAATTGGAGCTGTAGCCACCGGCCTATGCCAGAGCCACAGAAACACGGGATCTGAGCCACATCTGCGACCTATACCACAGCTCACGGCAACGCCAGATCCTTAACCCACTGAGCAAGGCCAGGGATAGAACCTGCAACCTCATGGTTCCCAGTCAGATTCATCAACCACTGAGCCACGATGGGAACTCTGAAATTTCTACACTGTTAAATTTGTTGACCAGTATGTGGTCAATCCTTGAGAATGTTCCATATGCACTTGAAAGGAATGTATATTCTGATTTTTTTGTATGTAATGTCCTGAAAAATGTCTATTAAGTCTAACTTTTCTATTGTGTCATTTAAGATCTCTGTTGCCTTATTGATTTTCTAGCCAAAGGATCTGTCCATTAATGTGGGTTGGTGTTAAAGTCTCCTACTATTATTGTATTCCCATCAGTTTTTCCTTTTATGTCTGTTAGTGTTTGTTGTATGTATCTGGGTGCTCCTATGTTAAGGGTGTATACATTGATGAGGGTAATATCCTCTTCTTGAATGGATCCTTTTGTCATTAAATAGTGTCCTTCCTTGTCTTTCTTTATAGCCTTTGTTTTAAAGTTTGTTTTGTCTAATATGAGTATTGCAACTCCTGTTTTCTGTCTTTTCCATTCACATGAAATACCTTTTTCTATCCCCTCACTTTCAATTTACCTGTATCCTTTGCCCTAAGGTGAGTCTCTTGTAGACATCATATTGTAGGCGCTTGTTTTTTCAATCCAGTCTACCACTCTATGTCTTTTGATTGGAGCATTTAGTCCAATTACATTTAAGGTAATTATTGATAAATATGTATTTATCGCCATTTAAAATCTCGTTTTCCAGTTGATTCTATGTTTCTCCTTTGTTCCTTTTTTTTTTTTTTTTTTGGTTGGGTGATTTCCTTTTATTTTATTCTTGTGTCCTCCTCTTTTTAGTTTTTGTGAATGTAATCTTTGGTTTCCATTTGTGGTTGCACTGTTTTTCAAGTATGTTAACCTCATCCTATATCTGCTTGCTTAGCCTGATAGTCATATAGGTTCAAACACATTCTTTAAAAAGAAAAAAAAAGAATTTAGATTTTCTTACTTTCCTTACCCACATTTTATGATTTGAACTCATTTTTTAACATCTTCATGTTTGTCCTTTTGCCAGTCCTTGTGTTTAACGTTGCTCTTACAATAGGCTGCTGCTGCTTTTTTTTTTTTCTTTTTAAAAGATCTGTATACCGGCTAATTTAAGTGATTGCTTTCATTTGTGATTTCCTACATCTACTTCTTTTATATTTAGTGGAGCCCTTTCAGTATTTCCTTTAGAGTGGGTTTAGTATTGTTGTACTCTTTTATTTTTTGTTCGTTGGAGAAATTCTTTATTTCTTCTTCTATTTTAAATGATAGTCTTGCTGGATAGAGTATTCTAGCCTGCAAATTTTTCCCTTTTAAAACGTTGAATATCTCTTGCCACTCTCTTCTGGCCTTACGGGGCTTCCCTTATAATTAATTCTCTGTTTTTCTCTTGCTTCCTTTAGAATCCTCTCCTTATCATTAACTTTTGTCATTTTTATTATAATATGTCTTGGTATGGGCCTGTTGCAGTTCAACTTGTTTGGGGCCCTCTGTGCTTTCTGTGTCTTGATATCTGTTTCTTTTAGATTTGAAAAATTTTCTGCCATAATTTCTGCAAATATATTTTCAACCCCCTTTTCTTTTTCTCTACCTTTTGAAATCCTTATTATGTGTAGATTGGTCTGCTTTATATTATCCCATAGATATCTTATATTGCTTTCATGTTTTTTTCATTTGGTTTTCTGTCTGTTGTCCTGATTGGGTGATTTCCATTATTTTATCTTCCCGGTCACTAATTCATTCCTTTGCATTATTCATTCTGCTCTCAGTGCCCTTAACTCAGCTTGCATTTCTGAAAATGAATTTTCTCATTTTTTCTTGGCTCTTCCTTATATTTTCTTATTCCTTTCTAAAGTAATTTGCAATGCTATTTATATAGCCACTCTTAATTCTTTCATATTTGCTCTAATTCCTTGAGTATTTTCATTGTCTCCTTTTTGAGCTCAGTGTCTGTTAGACTATAGAGGTGAATTCTCCTGTTCTTTTAACTGGGAATGGTTCCCAAGCTTCTTCATTTTGCTTATATTTTTCTTACTCTGTGAGGTTAGGGAAAACAACTACTGTAACCTTGGAGGGCTATTTATATGTATGAGCACCCCTGGGTATTTTGTGATGCTTACTATTTATTTTTAGGGTCCTGTGCATGCTTTCGGGGAGGAGGAGGCAATGGGCAGGGCTAGTAGCCAGTGCCTGGTTTCTGGGCCTTTGACAATGGCAAGGACTCACGGGAAGGTGGTGCAGGATTCTCCTAGTTCCAGAGCCCTGGGAAGTAACAGTAATCATGCAGGTGTAGGTGGCACCTGGATCATTTGGCAGTGGCAGCAGCAGGGTGGGTGCATTCCCAGGGGAGTGAGAGCAACAACAGGTGGTGCTTGGTTGCAGTGCCCTCTTCTTTGCTTACCTCTGAGGTGACTTGGGTGTAGGTGCTGCCTTTTCATAGACCCCTAGTGGTGGCAACCACACCCACCTCTGGTGTCTGAGATGATCACTGTAGTTTGCCCCTGCCACCTGTAGACCACACAAGAGGCACCTTGTTGCATTTAGCCCCCAACTGCCCTTATCTCACACAAGAGGTGCCCCCACCCAGAGCCTGCACCAGAGGCGCCCTGCTCTCTGAGGGTCTGACTGTGCACAGGGAAAGGTATTCCTGTGGCGGTCTTCCCCTCCTCCTCTCACTCTCCCCAACAGTGGTGCCTTCCTTCTCCTGTAGGTCCAGACCTCCTCCTGGCTTCCCTCAGCTCTGGCACTTCACTCCCCAGCCCATGGTGCACTGCTCCCTAGCCTGTGACACACTACTCCCTAGCCCCTCAGGATGTCTCTACAGAGCCAACCCTAGTTCTCTCCCCAAAACTGAGCTCTGGAGCCTGAGTCTCAATACCCAGCTCCTACCCCAGCATCTCAGGCTGTGGTGTCCATCAGATGGTGGTACTGGTGGCTTGTGCAGCTCTCACTCTGCTTTGCCCTCCTCAGTCCAGCTCCATGACATTGAGGTCCCTCTTTCTCGGCTGAGTTTGAGAAGTATTAGTATTAATTCTTCTTTAAGTATTTTGGTAGAATTCACTAGTGAAGCCATCAGGTCCAGAATTTTTCTTTTGTAGAAACTGGTTTTGGTCCCCCCCCCCTCCACACACACAGCATGTGGAAGTTCCCAGGCCAGGGATTGAACCTGAGCTGCAGCAGTGATGCCACATCCTTAACCTGCTAAGCCACCAGGGACCTCTTATTGTAAAGTTTTTGATTGCTGATTCAGTCTCTTTGCTTGTCATAGGTCTGCTGAGATTTCTATTTCCTTTTGAGTCAGTTGGTAATTTCTGTGTATATTAGGGTTCTCCAGAAAAACAGAACTAATAGGAGATATCTATCTATCTATCTATCTATCTAGCTATATATCTGTCTACATGTTTATGCATTTCTTGAATTCCCTTCTTATATTGATGTCTTTCATTTTATTGTGATCATATAACATACTTTTTAAAAAAACTATAGTTGATTTACAGTGTTGTGCCAAATTTGCTATCTGTCATACATCTCTACATTCTTTTTTAAAATATTATTTCTGAAAGTTCTCATTGTGGTGTAGCAGAAATGAATCTGACTAATATCCATGAGGCATTGGGTTTTTTATTTTATTTATTTACTTATTTATTTCTTAATGAATTTTTTACATTTATACGTGTACAACAATCATCACAAGCAAATTTTATAGTTTTTCCATCCCAAACCCTCAGCGCCTCCCCCCAACCCCCAACCTGTCTCATGTGGAAAACTTAAGTCTTTCAAAGTCTGTGAGTCAGTATATCCCTTTTTTAAGATTCTACATGTAAGTGATAGCATTTGATATTGGTGTCTCATTGTCTGACTGACTTCAATTAGTATGATAATTTCTAGGTCCATCCACCTTGCTCAAATGCCATTATTTCACTCCTTTTGATGGCTGAGTAATATTCCATTTGTGTATATATACCACATCTTCTTGATCCACTCCCCTGTTGGTGGACACTTACATTGTTTCCATGTCTTGGCTATTGTATAGAGTGCTGCAATGAACACTGAGTACATGTGTCTTTTTGAGTCATGGTTTTCTCTGGATAGATGCCCAGGAGTGGGATTGCATGATCAAATGGTAATTCTATTTTTAGTGTTCTGAGGAATCTCCATACTGTGGTTGCACCAATTGACATTCCCACCAACAGTGTACTAGGGTTCCTTTTTCTCCACACCCTCTCCAGCACTTATTGTTTGTAGACTTTTTGATGATGGCCATTCTGGCCAGTGTAAGGTGGTACCTCATAGTGGTGTTGATTTGCATTTCTCTAATAATGAGTGATAGTGAACATCTTTTCATGTGTTTTTTGGCCATCTGTATGTCTTCTTTGGAGAATTGTCTGTTTAGATCTTCTGCCCTTTTGTTGATGGGTGTTGTTTTTTTTTTTTTTTTTTTTTGGTATTGAGCTGTAGGAGGTGTTTATAAATTTTGGAGATTAATCCCTTGTCAGTCGCTTCATTTGCAAAGATTTTCTCCCATTCTCTGAGTTGTCTTTTCGTTTTGTTTAGGATTTCCTTTGCTGTGCAGAAACTTTTAAGTTTAATTAAGTCCCATGTGTTTATTTTTGTCTTTATTGTCATTACTCTAAGAGGTGGATCTGAGAAGATGTTGCTGTTGCTTATGTCAGAGAGTCTTTGGCCTATGCTTTCCTCTAAGAGTTTTATAGTATCTGGTTTTATATTTAGGTCTTTAATCCATTTTGAGTTTGTTTTTGTGTATGGTGCTAGGGAATGTTTTACTTTCATTCTTTTCCATGTGGCTGTCCAGTTTTCCCAGCACCACTTATTGAACAAGCTGTCATTTCTCCATTGTATGTTCTTGCCTCCTTTGCCATAGATGAGGTGGCTATAGGTGTGTGGGTTTAATTCTGGGCTTTCTATCCTGTTCCACTGATCTATTTTTCTGTCTTTGTGTCAGTACCATATGGTTTTGATGACTGTAGCTTTGTAGTATAGTCTGAAGTCCGGGAGCCTGATTCCTCCAGCTCCATTTTTCTTTTTCAGGATGTCTTTGGCTATTCTGGGTCTTTCATGCTTCCAAACAAACTTTAAAATATTTTGTTCTAGTTCTGTGAAAAATGTCCTTGGTAATTTGATAGGGATTGCATTGAATCTGTAGATTGCCTTGGGTAGTATAGTCATTTTGATGATATTAACTCTTCAAATCCAAGAGCATGGTATGTCTTTCCATCTATTTGTGTCATATTTGATTTCTTTCAGCAGCATCTTATAGTTTTCAGAGTATAGGTCTTTTGTCTTTTTAGGTAGACTTATACCTAAGTTTTTTATTCTTTTTGATGTGATGGTAAATGGGATTGCTTCCCGAATTTCTCTTTCTGATCTTTCGCTGTTAGTACATAGAAATGCTATCAATTTCTGTGTATTAATTTTGTATCTGTAGACTTTGCCAAACTCATTGATGAGCTCTCACAGTTTTATGGTAGAGTCTTTAGGATTCTCTAGGTATAGTATCATGTCATCTGCAAATAGTGGTAGTTTTACTTCTTCCTTCCCAATTTGGATTCCTGTTATTTCTTTTACATCTTTTATTTCTGTGGCTAGGACTTCCAAAACTATGTTGAATACTAGTTGTGAGAGTGGGCATCCTTGTCTTGTTCCTGATCTCAGTGGGAATTCTTTCAGCTTTTCACCATTGAGAATGATATTAGCTGTGGGTTTGTCATAAATGGCCTTTATTTTGTTGAGGTAGGTTCCTCTGTGCCCAGTTTCTGAAGGTTTTTTTTTTTTTATCAGAAATGGGTATTGGGTTTTGTCAAAGGCTTTATCTGTGTCTATTGAGAGGATCATATGGTTTTTATTCTTCAGTTTGTTAATGTGGTGTATCACACTGATGGATTTACGGATATTGAAGAACTCTTGCATCCCTGGGATAAATCCCACTTGATCATAATGTACAATCTTTTTAATGTATTGTTGGATTCAGTTTGCTAGTATTTTGTTGAGGATTTTTGCATCTATGTTCATCAGCAAAATTGGCTTGTAATTTTCTTTCTTTCTTTTCTGTCTTTTTTTTTTTTTTTTGGTAGTATCTTTGACTGGTTTTGGTATCAGGGTGATGGTGGCCTCATAAAATGAGTTTGGGAATTTCCCTTCCTCTGCAATTTTTGGGAATAGTTTCGGAAGGATAGGTGTTAGCTCTTCTCTAAATGTTTGGTAGAATTCACCTATGAAGCCATCTGGTCCTGGACTTTGGTTTGTGGGAAGTTTTTTAATCACAGTTTCATTTTCAGTACTTGTGATTGGTCTGTTCATCTTTTCTATTTCATCTTGGTTTAGTCTTGGAAGATTGTACTTTTCTAAGAATTTGTCCATTTCTTCTAGGTTTTCTGTTTTATTGGCATATAGTTGCATGTAGTAGTCTCTAATGATCCTTTGTATTTCTGTGATGTCTGTTGTTAATTCTCCTTTTTCATTTCTAATTTTATTGATTTTAATCTTCTCTCTTTTTTTCTTGATAAGTATGGCTAAGGATTTATCAATTTTGTTGATCTTTTCAAAGAACCAGCTCTTTGTTTCATTGATCTTTTCTATGGTTTTCTTTGTTTCTATTTCATTGATTTCTGCTCTGATCTTTATGATTTCTTTCCTTCTATTAACTTTAGGTCTTGTCTGTTCTTCTCTCTCTAGCTGTTTTAGATGTAAAGTTAGGTTGTTTATTTGAGCTTTTTCTCATTTCCTGAGGTGGGTTTGTATTGCTATAAATGGTTCTCTTCAAACGGCTTTTGCTGCATCTCATAGGTTTTGGAATGTGGTATCTTTGTTGTAATTTGCTGCTAGGTATTTTTTAATTTCCTCTTTGATTTATTCAGTGGTTCATTGGTTGTTTAGTAGCATGTTGTTTAGTCTCCATGTGTTTGTTTTTTGCAGTGTTTTTCTTGTTGTTGATTTCTAGTCGTATAGCCTTGTGGTCGGAAAAGATGCTTGATATGATTTCAATTTTCTTAAAGTTACTGAGGTTGGATTTGTAGCCTAGGATGTGATCAATCTTAGAGAATGTTCCATGTGCACTTGAGAAGAATCTGTTGCTTTTGGATGGAATGTCCTATAAATATCTATTAAGTCCATCTGGTCTAATACTTCATTCAGGGCCTGTGTTTCCTTATTGATTTTCTGTCCGGTTGATCTGTCTATTGCTGTAAGTGGGGTGTTAAAGTCCCCCACTATGATTGTGTTGTTGTCAATTTCTCATTTTTAGATCATTAGCAGTTGCCCTATATACTGTGGTGATCCTATGTAGGATGCATAGATATTTAAAATTGTTATATTTTCTTCTTGGAGTGATCCTTTGATCATTATGTAGTGTCCTTCCTTGTATCTTAAAATATTCTTTATTTTAAGGTCTATTTTGTCTGATAGGAGTATTGCTACTCCAGCTTTCTTTTTGATTCCCATTTGCAGGAATATTTTCTTCCATCTTCTCACTTTCCATTTGTATGTGTCCCTAGAAGTGAAGTGGGTCTCTTGAAGACAGCATATATATGGGTCTTGTTTTTGTATCCATTCAGCCAGTCTGTGTCTTTTGGTTGGGGTGTTTAGTCCATTAACATGTAAGATAATTATTGATATGTATGTTCTTATTGCCATTTTATTAATTGCTTTGGATTTGTTTTTGTTCTTTTTTCTTCCCTTCTTCTCTTGTTCTCTCCTCTTGTGGTTTGATGACTATCCTTAGTGTTGTATTTAGGATGATTTTTCTTATTTGTGTATTGATTGTAGATTTTTGGTTTGCAGTTATTCTGAAGCTTTGATATAGGAGTCCATATATATATGAGATTGTTTTAAGTTGTTGGTCTCTTAATTTCAAGTGAATCTCCAGAGTCCTGCATTTGTACCCTCCTCTTCTCACAATTTCTGATTTTGATAGTATAATTATGCATAGATGATTTTCTATCTTTACTGTATATATGCCTTTACTGGTGAGACTTGTCATTTGTGGTATATTTGTTTCCAGTTGTGGCCTTTTCTTTTCTGCCTAGAGAAGTTCCTTTAGTATTTGTTATAAAGCTGGTTTAGTTTGCTGAATTCCCTTAGCTCTTGCTTATCTGTAAAGCTTTTGATTTCTCCTTTGAATCTGAATGAGAGCCTTTCTGGGTAAAGTAATCTTGGTTGGAGATTTTTTTCTTACATCACATTAAGTATATCATGCCACTCCCTTCTGGCCTGCAGAGTTTCTGTTGAAAAATCTACGAATAACCTTATTGGTGTTCCCATGTATCTTATTTGTTTGTTTTCCCTAGCTGCTTTCAAGATTTTCTCTTTGTCTTTAATTTTGGTCAGTTTGATTAATATATGTCTGGGGTGTTCCTCCTTGGGTTTATTTTATATGGTACTCGTGCTTCCTGGATTTGAGTGAGTGGTTCCTTTCCCATGTTAGGGAAGCTTTCGGCTATTATCTCTCCAAATATTTTTTCTGTCCTCTTGTCTCTCTCTTCTCCATATGGCACCCCTGTAATACAGATGTTGGTGCATTTAACATTGTCCCAGAGTTCTCTGAGACTCTCTTCATTTTTTTTTTTTTGGTCTTTTCTAGGGCCTCACCTGCATATGGATGATATTCCCAGGCTAGGGGTCTAATCAGAGCTCTAGCCACTGACTTAGGCCAGAGCCACAGCAATACAGGATTTGAGCTGTGTCTGTGACTACACCATAGCTCATGGCAATGCCGGATCCTTAACCCACTGATCAAGGCCAAGGATCGAACACACAACCTCATGGTTCCCAGTCGGATTCGTTAACCACTGAGCCACGATAGGAACTTCTCTCTTCATTTCTTTTCAATCTTTTTTCTCTTTTCTGTTCTGCATCAGTGATTTCTACTAGTCTGTCCTCCACCTTGTTTATTCATTCTTTTGCCTCCCATATTCTGCTGTTGGCTGTTTCTAATGATTTTTTAAAATTTTCATTTATTGTATTTTGCATCTCTTCTTGCTTAAGTTTTATATCTTGTATTTCTTTGCTCAGTATTTCCTGTAAATTATCCATCTTTGCCTCGAGTTTATTTCCAATGTCTTGCATCATCTTCAGCATCAATAGTCTAGAGTCTTTTTCCTGGAGGCTGATAATCTCCTGATCACTTAGCTGTTTTTCTGGGTTTTTTTCTTTCTCCCTTATCTGAGTTATAGTTCTCTGTCTTTTCATTTTTATAGGTTTTTGGTGTGGTGACCTTTTTGCAGACAATAGAGTTGTAGCCTCTCTTACTTCTGGTGTCTGCCTCCCTTGTGGCTGAAGTTGGTATGGTGGCTTGATGTAGGCTTCCTGATGGGAGGGACTGGTGCCTGCCCACTGGTAGGTGGAGCTGATTCCATTCTCTCTGGTGGGTGGGACTTTGTCTCTGGGTGATATTAGAGGGATCTTTAGGCAGTGTGTTTACTGATAGGTGGGGCTGTAATCCCACCTGGATTATTGTTTTGTCCTGGTGCTTCTCAGCACTTATGGGTGGAGCCAGTTTTTCCCACAGTGGCTACCTCCAGAGAAATGCATGCTAATGAATATTCCCAAGAGCTTTGTTTCCAATGACCTTTCCCCACAACAAGCCATAGTCACTCCCTGTTTTCCCAGGAGATCCTCCAAGAACTGCAGTCAGGTCTGACCCAGATTCCTGTGGTGCCTTTGCTTTGCCCTGGGACCCAGTGCACATGAAAGTCTGTGTGCACCTTTCAAAAAGGGTGTCTCCATTCCCCCAGGCATGTGGAGCTCCTGCACATAAGCCCCACTGGGGCCTTCAATGCCAGATGTTCTGGGGGCTCTTTCTCCCAGTGCCAGATTCCCAGGCATTGGTATTTGATGTGGGGCTCAGAACTCTCACTCCTGTAGGTGAGTCTCTGTGATACAGTTAGTTTCCAGTCTGTGAGGCTTTCCACCCAGGAAGTATGGGGTTGCTTATATTGTGTAATCGCCCCTCTTACCTCTTGATGTGGCCTCCTCTCTGTCTTCTGGAGTAGGATATCTTTTTGAAAGTTTCTGGTCCATTTGGTTGAAGGTTGCTCAGCATCTGGTTGAAATTTTGTTGTTTTTATGAGAGAAGTTGAGCTCCAGTCCTTGTATTCTGCCATCTTAATCCTGTCTCGAGGATGTGGGTTTGATCCCTGGTTTCACTTAGTGGGTTGGGGATCTGGCCTTGTGAACTATGGTGTAGGCTGAAGACATTGCTTGGATCCCACATTGCAGTGGCTGTGTTGTAGGCTGGCAGCTGTATCTCTGATTTGACCTCTATCCTGGAAACTTCCATATACCATGGGTGTGGCCCTAAAAGAGAAAAAAAAAAAAAGAAAATTATTTTCCATCATGGTCTATCCCAAGAGATTGGATATAGTTCCCTATGTTATACAGTAGGGCCTTTTTGTTTATTGATTCTAAATGTAATACTTTGCATCTCCTAACCCAAACTCTTAGTCTTTCCTACTCCTTCCTCACTCCCCCTTGGAAACCACAAGTCTGATTGAATATACTTTGTATTATTTCAATCCTTTTAAGTTTGTTGACACTTATTTTAGTGATCAGTGTATGGTCTCACTTGGAAAATGTTTTATGTGTACTTGAAAAGAATGTGTATTTTGCTGTTATTGGATGGAGTGCTCTATAGATGTCTGTTGAGTCTAGTTGAATTATAGTGTTGTTCAAGTCTTCTATTTCCTTGTTAATCTTTGGCCTAATTATTCTTACATTATTGAAAGTGGAGCTATAACATCTCTAATTTTTATTATTATTATTACCTTTTTAGGGCCATACGCATGGCATATGGAGGTTCCCAGGCTAGGGGTTGAATTGGAGCTGTAGCTGCTGGCCTACACCACAGCCACAGCAACATGGGATCTGAGCCGCATCTGCGACCTACACCATAGCTCATAGTAACACCAGATCCTTAACTCATTGAGGCCAGGGATTTAACCTGTGTCCTCATGGATGCTGGTCAGATTCGTTTCTGCTGAGCCATGATGTGAAGTCTTTTAATTATTAGTGTTGAATTGTCTATTTCTCCTTTCAGTTGTGTCAGTTTTTGCTTCATGTTTTTGAGGCTCTTTTGTCAGGTGTGTATATGTTCATAATTATTATAGCTTCATAATGAATTGACTCTTTTATTATTGTACAATGTACTTTTTTGCCTCGTAACAGTTTTTCTTTTAAAGTTTTATTTGTCTTATATTAGTTTAGGCACTAGCGTTTTCTTTTAGATATTGTTTTCATGGTATATCTCTTTCCATTCTTTTACTTTGTTGTTGTTGTTGTTGTCTTTTGTCTTTTCAGGGCTGTACCTGTGGCACATGGAGGTTCCCAGGCTAGGGGTTGAATCCGGAGCTGTGGCTGCTGGCCCATATGACAGCTACTGCAATGCAGGATCCGAGTCTCATCTGTGACCTGCACCACAGATCATGGCAATGCCACATCCTTAACCCACTGAGCGAGGCCAGGGTTTGAACCTACATCCTCATGGATGCTAGTCAGATTCCTTTTTGCTGAGCCATGATGGGAACTCCTGCCTATTCTTTTACTTTTAACTTATCAGTGTCTTTGAATCCAAAGTATGTCCAGACAGCATATAGGTGGTTCACATATTTTAAATCCATTTTCCCAATCTCAGCTTTTTATTTAGAGTTTTATTCCACTAATATTTGGCGTAATTACTGATGTAGTAGCGGTTATGTCTACCACTTTGCTCTTTTTAAAAATATTTTGTATGTCTCTTGTTTTTCGTTCCTCAGTTGCTTCTGTCCTGCCTTCTTTTTTGTTAAATAGATATTTTCGTCACTGCAAGTGATTTTAATTACCTTGTCATTTCCTTTACATATTTCTGAGTTATTTTCTTAGTGGTTTCCCTGGGGATAATAATTATCATAATTTACCTTAATTTAGCCTAATAAATCTTATATGTATCTTATTTTATCTTTATCTTAATATATGACAGTCTAGTTTGGACTAAAACCAACTGTTTCCATAGTATGTAAAAATTTTGCTCCTATACAGCTCTATTTCCTTCCTCCTTCTTTGTGCCCTTGTGGGCATACAAATTATATCTTTATACGTTGTAAACCATTCAACACAGATTCATCATTATTGCTTTATGAAGGTATTTTTTAAATCAGATAATAGAAGAAAATTGTTACAAACAAATATACATTTATACTATCTTTTATATTTTACTCTGTAGTTACCTTTGGCAGTACGCCTTATTTTTGCATGTGGATTTGAGTTACTGTCTTGTTTTCTTTTTTCACAGCCTGAAGAACTTTAGTAGTTAGTGTGTGTGTGTGTGTGTGTGTCTGTCTGTCTGTCTGTCTGTCTGTGTGTTTTTAGGGCCACACTTGCACCTTAATGGAAGTTCCTGGGTTAGGGGTTGAATCGGAACTGCAGCTGCTTGCCACAGCCATAGCAACCTTGGCTCTGAGCCACATCTGTGACCTCTGCCACAGCTTGCAGCTGGATCTTTAACCCACTGAGTGAGGTCAGGGATTGAACCCGCATCCTCATGGACACTATGTCAGGTTCTTAACCTGCTGAGCCACAATGGGAACTCCTCTACTAGTATTTTTTATAGGGAAGATTTGCTAGCAGTGAATTCTCAGTTTTTGTTTTTCTGGTCTCAAATGCAAGCTAAATATTCCCTACTGGTTCCCCAGTCCTGAACCCTGTTTCATTCTCAGCCCCTACCTCAGGCCCACCTTTAGTTCTTGCTCCCACTCTTACTACCTTCTTCTCCACGCCAGATTAGGGCCTTTGGAGTATCCTTTCCTTGGACCCACTATGACATACAGTCTCTCACTGCAACTGAAATTTAATACCTGTTACAGAAGCAGATTGAAAATTTGTGGGTTTTAATTTTTTACAGCATAGCCTGGGCTCCTAGCCCTATGTCCTAGTTTCCATTTTTCTTAGAGAATTTCCTATAAAAAATAAATTTGGAACCAACTAAAGCACCACCTTGGAAAAAATTCTTACATTTAAACTGGGGGTGGTGGTGGGTGGAGGAGCAGACATTAGCGATTCCACTGAGTAAAACAAAGGGAGACTCCAGTGTGGAGCAGCCACCAGGAATCAGGACAGTAGCCGCAAGGCACTCTCTGTGCAGAGAGGGGAGACCCAGGAAGAGCTGTCTCCATTTATGCTGCAAATGGGTGTTTGAGGGTGTGGGATCTACTAAAGACTATGCAATTGATCTGATTTGTCATTAGTGTTCCATGGTTGTTGGGAGATGTGGTGTCCTGCATGTCAGCAAATGACTCTTAAATAGTCCCAGAAGGTAGAGTTCGCCTTGTGACTCAGCAGAAATGAATCTACCATCCATGAGGACACAGGTTTGATCCCTGGCCTCACTCAGTGGGTTAAGTATCCAGCGTCACCATGAGCTTTGGTGTATGTTGCAGACGCGGTTTAGATCTTGGTGTTGCTATGGCTGCACTGTAGGCCAGCAGCTACAGTTCCAATTTGACCCCTAGCCTGGGAACCTCCATATGCCCAGGTGTGTCCCTAAAAAAAGAAAAAAAAGGTCAAGGGAGGAAATCTTCCTAGAGTTATTCCAAGCGTTAGACAAGCATTGAGAGGCCCAGATTATATAATTTTGGGTGACAGAGGTAGAGTTTACCTCTCAGGGTCCTTGAATCCTTAAAACTGTTTAGTTGATAGAGACTCAATTATGGCCCCTTTCCCCGTCCACATTTCTTTCTCAACCACCCATATTTCAGAGATAGCTATACTGAGGTTGCTTAGCTCTTTGAAAGGAACCCTTAGGCAGGTTGGGAGACAGGGCAGTCACAGTCCTCATTCTGGATGGTTCTCTCCCTCCCCCTCAGCTGTGAGCAAGGAAGGCCAGAGGGCTCTAGATGTTAGTTATGATTCACACAGGACCTTACGTCTGAGGAGAAGAGCAGACAAACTTTTTAGTTCCTCACATTCATTGTCATGGACAAATTACAGCAGAGTGGGAATCTGTGAAGGACAACAGAGGTAGTCCAGAGTCACTCCACGTTGAACAATGGCAGGACATGACTGAAGAGATGAGAGTGGAGTCATGCCCCAAAAGACTCCAGTCAGGAAAGGCAGTGCCCCAGAGGCAGAGAACAGACAGGAGAGTGTCTGGAGGGGAGCATCTTCTTGGACTTTCCACTTTAGAAAAAGGATATTTAGAGATTAATTTTGGATTCCTTCAGGAGCCAAAGAGCCCAGGGAGATAGAGAAGTTCAAGAAGACTCCAGCTCCTAAGCCACAGTTGGAAAATGTTCTTAGAGTTAGTGAGCTTGGAGACATCCAGAAGCTAAATGTCTATCTAAGTCATCAAAGGGGCTCCAGTGACCAAGGAGTTCCCTACATTCAAGAGTTCTGATTGCTCAAGATTTGGGATAACCAAGCTTAAAGAACATATTACAGTCATATAAATGAGAAAATGGTTGTCATAGGACTGTCACACAAAATTACCCCCCGCCACACACACAACTACTATAAAAGGATTCAGGGTCTTGATCAAAGTGAGTTGACTTGGGAATTCTCATGGCACAGTGGAAATGAATCTGAATAGGATCCATGAGGATGCGGGTTTGATCCCTGGCCTCGATCAGTGGGTTTGGGGCTCTGGCGTTGCTGTGAGCTGTGGTATAGGTCAGAGATACAGCTCAGATTCCAAGTTGCTATTGCTGTAGTGTAGGCTGGCACCTATAGTTCTGATTTGACCCTCTAGCCTGGGAACTTCTGTATGTTGTGGGTGCAGCCCTTAAAGACCCCCAAAAAACCCAAACACCCAAAAAAACAAAGATGACCCAATAAAGATCCCATTCCTCAGGACTCGGCTGAACTAGTTTTCCCCCTAGTTTCTTTACTATCTTGATGTGTGTGTGTATGTTTAAAGTTATACAGATATTAAAGGACCGCAAATCTCCCATGTAACCTCCAAGAATGGTAATATCATATTGTAGGCAGAGCTACAAGACCAGCTTCAGGGCCTTCTTATTGGAGTGCTCCTGACTTCTGAGGTCTCATAGTCTATTCCAGTGCTCAGTGGGAACATGACAGTTCCCATATCCCAGATCCTCAGTGTTCACATGGAGTCCAGAGGGAGCAGTCTGGCCCAGCAGACCTAGATCCCCAAACTTTAGGCCTCAGGGAAGAGCCAAGACAAGAATTTAGCCATAAGTGAAGGGAGGGACAACCTTAGGAGACCTGAAACTGGAAAGCATTGAGTAGGGGATGTGGGATTAGGAATCTCCCTGCCTACACTGGGGAACAGACATCCTTGTGAACAGAAACCCCTTGGTTTCTGCACTAGAAGGAACAGGCTCCACCCAAAAATACCTTAAATAAAAGAATGAGCATTTTTCACTAATGTTGTCCCAGGAAAAAAGGTAAGGGCAGGAAGTTCCCTGTTAAAACTTCAGCCTTATCAGCCTCTGTGTGGATCCCAGGCACTGGTGAAGGCAGAGTTGTCTTCCAGACATTGTGGACACTGAAGCTCAAGAGGGTGTGGCTGTCATGGGCCTGATCCTGGAGAAGAATCTGGGAGGAAAGTCAGCACCAAGAGGAAGACCAGGCCAAAGAAGAGCCTGTAGATGGGTATTCTGTGACACCCTAGCTCCAAGGAAAGTAACAAGTGCATCATACAGCCAGCACCTAAGCCCTGAGGACCAGAGTTGTCTCAGCAGGGACAGGCAACCTTGACAGACATCCCTGGAAAATTTAGATTTAAGTATCAACAACAGTATTCATGCCTCCCAGAAAGCTAGCATCTTCAGCCAGATCCCATCAAGTATGGGCCAAGGATGCCAGGTACCTCCAGCTGCCCTGCCCTCTGCCTCAGGTTCTGTCTCTGAGAATATGTCTCTTTCAGTCAGCCAGAAAGTCCTCTTCCTTCCCCTCCTAGGAGGAAAATTGCTCTCAAAGGAAAATTCTAGTCCATATAGAGAAAAATCTATTGGTTTTCATGCTAGCACATCCTTCGAGAATAGTCTCTATTTCTCATAACCAAGATATTTATTCTGTCCAAATATTTTTGTTTCTTCTAATAGTTGAGTGATACCTTCTGTCTTTGCTGTGTTTTGGGTATACATTTTGGAAATTCTGGGGATCTGGCCTTAGAGGAAGGAAGGAGTCAGCATCACCTTATCTTGAGGTCCTGCTTGGGCTTCTTAAAGGTGAGCGGGGCTCAGAAGGGAGGTTGACAGTGGTTCTGCATATCTGTCCCCATCACAGTTTTGTTGTTCCTGCTCAGATGTTGTATTTTTAAAATACTTTATTTTTTTCCATAATACTGTCATTACAAAAAAATACAAAAAAACTACTATAAAAACATTCAGGGGCTTGTCAAAGTGAGAAAAACCTAAAAACTCCACCCCAGAACCTGGCTGAAGCAGTCTTACCCTAGTTCCTTCACTATTTGACCTTTATACAACTGTAGGAGAGGGGCGGGGTCACACAGGCATCAAAGGGCTGGAAATTCCTCACGCAGTCTTCATGAAGGGTAAGAAATAAGTAGTGTCATATATCACAAAAATGGGATTTGGAAGTTTAGGGGTGGCTAGGCCCTGAGTTCAGAGGTGTGGGGAGAAACCTGTGACCCTGAATCTCTTGGTGGGGAATAGCTGCCACCTGACCCCAAAACCCTTTCCCTTCCTGATGAAGGCTGGGAGATGGACCCTGCCCTCCACCTCTTAGCCTTAATACAGCAGGCCCCTTCCCCTCCCTCTACCCTTGCACACTCCTGAGAGCAGCGGGGAGGACAGACCTTCCAGCTCTGCAGGGTCTTGGCAGAGGAGCTGTCAGGGAGACTGCTGAGGGCCCTGTTCACCTCCCTGCCGCAAATGAAAAGTGTCTCGTGCTCAGTGGCCCAGTTCATGGGTTATGGACCTTCCCTTCCTATCTCAACCCCAGAGAGGCACACACGACTCTAGGTGTGTGCTTCGTGTGCATGAATATGTGTGGTGTGTGGTAACCTTGGACACTGTGGACTTGGGGGTGGTACTGAGGTGGGAAAGCAATGTCCATTTTATCCTCTTCCTCCACCAACAGGAGAAAGCTGAAGGGAAGGGCAAGGAGAGGTATTAGCAAAGCTGAGAGGGGAAGAAAGACATGCTATTTACAGGTGTGGACAGGGAATCTCTATATCTTCAAGTAGCACTCGGGTCACTCTCCAGCCACTGGAGTGGGAACTGGATTCAAAGATAGTGACATGAAAATTGACCCCTGGTCTGGGCTAACTCTCCCCAACTCCCTCCCTCCCACTCCCCCAGGGCAGCCCAGCTCTGAAAGGGGTCAGGGACAGGAATATTTTTCCTGAAAACCAGTGGCTATTTTTTTTTTTTTTTTTGCATTTTAGAAAAGGTTGCCAGTGTCCAGTGGACATCAAGCTGGGTGCACATTGGATGGGGTGTGTGTGGGGTATTGCTGTGGTAGACTCTGGACTGGCTGGGGCAGAGCCTAGGAACAAGGTAGGTGCTGCTTAAGGATCTGTCGTGTTTGTGGTGTTAATCTATCTGGGAAGCGAACTTTGAACTCGACAATGAGGTCTCCCCGCTGGGTGGGCACCTTGGGGAAGGGAAGGCCCTCCCCACGGAGTCTCTTCACGGTGCCTGGTTTGATGACATCATTGCAGGGCAAAGGGATCACTCGGCCATCAATGGTGGGAATGTTCACGGTGCAGCCACACAGTGCCTGGGGAAAATGAGACAGAGAATGAGGAAAAGGTACGGTAGAGTAATTGGGAAGGGAAGAAAAACTGGAGTAAGAATGTCTCCATCACTGCCACCCCCCACCCATAAACACACATACAATTGGATCCAGGCCCCACCTCCTTGAGGCTGATCAGGGCGCTGTAGAGCACATTGGTGCCATCTCGGCGGAAGTGTGCATGGGGCTTGTCTTTGAGCACGAAGACGATGTCGGCAGGGATGTTGTCAGGTGTGGCATCGCCCTCTTTGGGGAAGGTGATCTTGGTGCCTTCCTTCCAGCCACGCTTGATGACAATGTGTAGGATCTTGTCCTCGGTGCGTACAGTTCTCCCGTCAGGGTTGAGGCGCCGCCTTGTGATCTTCATGCGTTTGGTGGAGCCGTGGTAGATTTCCTCCAGGGATACCCTCAGCTCATGCACCACAGGTGGGTCCTGCACCTTGCGCCGAGGGTAAAGTGGTTCTGGGGCTCGCCTCGGACCTCTACTCAGCCCATTGAAGCCAAAGCGGCCAAAAGCGCCAAATGGGTCCTCATCTTCATCCACATCCATGTCATCTGGGTCAAAGCCACTGAAAGGTCGAGTGGAACGACTGCTGGCAAAGAAGATATCGAAGGGGTTGGAGCCTCCAAAGAAGGAGGCAAAGGTGGCATGGGGGTCCCCATGAAAGGTGTAGTGAAAGGAGCCACTGGAGCCACCTGATGAACCACCGCCGGTCTTCAGGCCTGGAGGGAGGAGAAGTTAGGGGCAATGTTGCTGGTCTCAGCCCCACCCGGTCTCTTCCCCTTGCCCTCTAGGTCCCAATTCATGGGCCTAGAGAAAGAAGCAAACTTTAACTTCCACAGCAAGGGCTGGACTAATAGAGTAAGAAAAATCACTGGCAAGATTAATTTCTACTCTTAATTATGTGTTTAGTAATAAGACACATCTTGAGGTTCAAAGAGGCCGTTAACCAATAAATGGAAAAGCTAAGACTAAAAGACTTGTAGGATGTGACTTCCAGTCCTGTAATCTCTTCCATGTGACCCAAAGATGTCTCACAAAACCTTGAATGGCTGGCCTGGGGGTCACATTGCAAGTTATACCTGGTTCCTAAATTTTTGCTTATCTCCAAAGACACAAAGGGCAAGAGGCAGTCAAACAGAATTTGACCATACAAGGGGCTAATGAATGACCTGTCCCAAATAAGGTGGAGATACAGTCCAGCAGGAAGTCCACTCTCACTCTATTTCTAGCACGGTTTCCTTTTTCTCTGACTCCTGCTTGAAGAAGAGGAGCTCTTTGTCTACAAAAGATTTGCAAATGCTTCGTTCCCACACTCAGGACTCACAGTACTGCACAACTCCAGACGATGCCATTTACACACTGGACAGGCATAGACTGCAATGGGAATGGAGCTCCTTGGAGTTATACAACACTAAGCCTCACACCCCATACCTAATGTCAGAACAGCCAAAATGCATGAATGAGCTGGCACATTGTGGGTGGTGACCCCAGCTGCTCTCTCTGGAGTCAGGTTCTATCTAGGGGCTTAGATTCCTGGAGGCATTCTTCATGGGGAGGATGGTAGTGGCTGTGATGGGAGTAGTAGCGGGGTATAGGGAGGAGTAAGGGGGGGCATTAACAGTGAGAAATTATCTAGAACACATAAACTCAGTGGTGGGGCTCAGACTAGGGGAGAGGACTCATCTCTTTGAGGCCTTTATCTAGAATTTCATTGGCTGTTGATGCCTGAGCCTAATTTAGCTTCTTATTTCCTGGGACTACAAGAGGAGCTTTGTGTTTCATTAGAGAGGCCAAGTGGCAAGCAATTCGGAGACTCATGGCAGCTGCCTCTTCACCCCTCCCCTAAAACTCAAAGTCTGTTTTTTCCTTCTATTGAGGATCTGATTATCAGGTGAGTTTAAGAAGCATGGCAGAGCTCAGTGAGAGAGGGAGGTTGGACTAACAATGACAAGAGGGGGTAATTTCTCTGTAGGGATTCCTGCTGTACCTCTACCACACCCTTTACAAGCTGGGAACAACTTGTCCCCAGCTAGGGTGGCACACAGAGTCTATGTGCACAACTGTTCTGGCTGGCTACTAAGGAGGGGACAAGGTGGACAAAAATACGACCTGCATTTCCAAGGCTGCTACTCCCTTCCCAGGCCCTGGCTGTCTCTTTAAGGTTGTACTGCATCCTTAGGAGCCCTCCTGGGATGTAGATCTGCATTAGAAGCGGTGTCTGGATCTAGGGGCTGAGCTTTGCCCTTCTGTTTGGTCATGCAGGAAGGGAGGGCCCAGCTCCCACCTTCTTCCTAAATAAAGATGAGGCTGAGCAGAAGAATGGGTGTAATTCCTAGACAGGTCACATGGTGGCATGGTGTCTGCACTGCTTCCCTCTTTCACACCACTACCCCTCCCATCCCTCCGCCCGGGGAGAGAAACATTTCTTAGCTGAGACAATAATGGGGATTCCAGCAGATGCCTGGTGAATCTGGGAATTGGCAAGTCTAGTAGGTAAGGAGGGAAAAAAAATGGAACTAGTGGCATGGAGAATAAGAAGAGGGGGTTGGGAGGACTGGGGTGCACAGAGGATAGGGGAATGGAACACAAAGCAAGGAAGAGGAAAGGAAAAACATTCTTTTGAGCACCTGCTTTGTATCAGATACAGTCAGATCATCAGCTCATCTAATTTTGAGGCTTGAATGGGAGAGTAAGGAGGACACCGTGGATGCTCTTAGGGAGGAAGGACAGTTCCTCCTGGGAAGGAGAGTCCTCAGCTGTGACAATATCTCTTAATATAGCCTGACAGGTGCTTGTGGCTGGCGGGTGGCAGGCGGCCCTGAGGGGCAGGCCCAGAATTAGCAGCTACATCACGCTCGTGGGATGTGCTGGGAGGAGCCGCCTCTCAGAGGCTTTATTTGGGCCTTTCCTGCCACCCTGTGCGTGGCCACCAGCTACCCCAGGGAGGGAGCAAGATGCCAGCAGCAGTTCCCCTTCCGCTCTTGGATCCCTGCCACTTCCTCAGGGAGTCAAAACTCTACTTCTGTTCTGCTGGCCTGAAGTGGGCAGGAAGGGGGCAGGGAAGGGGACAATCATCTCTAGCTCAGAGCTCCAGTGGTTAATTCCCAGGCTGCTTAAGGGCCAAACTTTTATGCTGATGATTATAAATGCTCTGTCCTCAGAGAGCCACACACACTCCCTTTCCTAACCTTCTCCATCAGCCAATGAAGCAGCAGGGACTTCAGGCAGGACTAATAAGGCTGGGAAGAAAAGCAGGGCGGGGAAGGCCTCTGGCTCTAGTTTCTCTAAGGCCTGGACTTGAGGAGGGAGAGAGGTAGAGAGAGGCAGAGAGAACTATGGTGAGCTGAGGTGGATAGCGGGTGGTCTCTTCTCTCCTCTGGATGTCAGTGCTGGGAACACTTGTTTCCCTCACCCCCTGCTCAGTCTCCAGTTCCCTGCTTTGAGCACTGGGTTACCCAGGACCCCAGACAAGAACAGGTGTCCAGTATCTGGCTGGAGCACTGTCCTCTTACCTTCCTCCCCATATTGGTCATACAGGCCCCGTTTCTTAGGGTCACTCAGCACATCATAGGCCTCAGCAATCTCCTTAAACTTCTCTTCAGCATTGGGTTCTTTGTTCTTGTCTGGGTGGTACTTCAATGCCATTTTTCGATAGGCTTTCTTGATCTCATCTTCGTTGGCTCCCGACGGAATTCCAAGAATCTTGTAGTAATCCTTCCCCATCACAGCCACTGGACCGGCACTGGTCTCCTTGTTTCTGAAAGAAACCAGGGCCAATCCTTGATGCCCCTATTCCCTTCTACCCCAGTACTGTTCCTGATGATCTTGCAATCCCTAAACGACTCACTGTGTAACTTTCAGCAGGTCATGCCTGTTCTGTGGACCTCTGTCTCTCCATCAGTAAAATGAAAGGTTTGGACTAGATGATCTCTTCCACCTCTGACATTCTAGTATTCTGTGATTCTTTTCTTAGCTCCTGGGCCTTCCCAGCAGGAAGCTGGGGGCTGTGGCCCACTTCTTGGGGCTAAACTAAGGGCTAGGTCCTTGGGTCAGACTGAGGATCCTCAAGAGCCCTGCAGAGTGAGGTGGCACCATGGACTGACAGATCCACACACAGAAGCTGGTGAAGATCTGTGCTCTGGGTGAGGTCACCTGAGCATCGTGGTCTCCTACGCCATGGCTCAGGCATGGTGCCCAGACTAAGGGCAGCTGGGGCAGTGGCCCAGGACTGGGAACAGGCCTGGGTCTTCTGCCAGCTACCTTGGCCAGCCAGGCTGAGTCAGGGTGTGGGTGCCTGGATTTCTCTCGGCCATTGGAGACCCCAGGCCTCCCTGCCCCCGCTCCTCAAACCATGCTAAGTCTCACGTGTGATTCAGATCAGAGGATGACTCACAGCCTTTGGAAACTGCTGTTTCTAACTCCCTCATTAGTCGGGGGAGTGGTGAGTGTGTGACACTGTCCTTTCCCCAACCAGGACAACAGTTCCTTTTACTCATTTCCCAATGTCTACACACAAAACTATGTATAAGATATGTCTGTGCCACCTAGGCTTCATTGTTAGTGAACAAAAGCATTCTGGAGATAGGTAGGGCCTTTTAAAATAGTTGTTAGGAGACAACTGGGCACTAACCACCATTTCCTTAATACATTCTCTACCAGTCCTTTCCTTTCACCTGCCCTATGGTTTAGGACCTGGCCCAGTGCCAGGCCCACACTCCTCTGATAGTTCCTTCCATGCTGGGTGCAGAGATATTTGTTATTTATAAGAGGGAGAAATACAGGGCTCTAGTTCTTCCACTTTAATCTCCCTCCACCAATGTCTCTGCAATGGATATGAGAGAAGGGAACTTTCTGTAGCTAGAGCTATTTGGGGGAATGACCAGAAGCCATCTGCCAACCCTTCTGAAACTTGGCCAACCCCTGCCAAAGCCCGTAGAACCAGAGTCTTTCTAGCAATGTCCTAGGCTGGCAGCCACAGCTGAGGCCTGCTTTTATGCCTCTGCTTCAGAGAAGTATACAGGGTTTTCTGGCAGCAGTGAGGGCTTCAGTGGGTCAGGGCAGACCTCAAGGTCCCAGGTAGGCAGTGACAATGGCCCTAGTTCCTGCCCCCACATGGCCTGTTGCAGGTGGCTGGGTTGACTCATGGTTCTGGGAGTCACCTCGTTCTGATGAAGAGAAGTCTCCATTAGGGCGGATACTCCCCCTTTCCCCCCTACCATCATGTCATGCCTGGTGGGGGAGGCTGGGGTTGGGGGAGGCAGAGAAAGAGCATATGGGGGAGGGCAGCCATTTTCAGAAGCAGCAGTAAATGCGTCTGAGAGGTGAGCTGGGGGTGGTCTGCCATCTCTGCCTCAGCCCACACCTTCTTTCCCCGGAAACTGAGAAGGAACCCGAGCACACCAAGAGGTGCCTTCAGAGAACTGTAGCAGTTTTTAGGCAGAGAGTGAGTGGAACGGCTTGCCGTCCCCTCACCCTCCCCTTGCTGTCCCTGCATTACCTCTTCATCTGGCCAGCTTCCTCCCTGGCACCCACCTGCTAGCTGTTTTAGACCTATAATTCTCTTGCCTCCACAGACATAGGGCAAGCTCTTTCAAGAACTGCTTTTTCCCTCCTTCTTTCCTCCCTCCCTCCTTTTCTCCCTCCCCTACCCACAAGCCACGTGTTGGAGTGACAAAGGAGCCCCATGGCATGGCACTGCCTTTGATGGAGAATGTTAATGTAGAAGCAGGAATGAAAAATGAGAAATGGCAAGGGTGACTGATATAGGGAGGGGGAATGGTTGATACAGAAAATGAAGCACTGATGGAGGGGGATGAGGGATGACAAAGGGAAATATTTGGCTTAGGTGGCAAGTAGGGTACCGGTGGGTTTAAAGAGAGAGAGATGTAGAGAGTTGAAATACTAGAGGAGGTGTTCATGGAAAATGGATGCCTGAAGGGTTTGGTATAGAAAATGAATGATAAAGCATGCAGTTCATTCAAATGTAAGGGTGGAGTAGAAGGGGGTTCTTATATGTCACTGGGGATGAGATGAAGATGAGATGGAGGAAGCAGGTAGGCAATGGACAGGAATGCGACATGGAGAATTTGACTTGGTATGGGTATGAGTGCCCTTCTCCAGAGGGACTTACCGAAACTTTACAAACCCATTCAGCGTCCACGCTCGAAGTTTTAAGGGCTCCAGCTGAATTTTAAACATCAAGCTGGCTAAGAAGTCTTCTCCCCAGAAGTGTGGGAAGCTCCGGAAAGCTCCTCGGGCCTGTAGTGGGGGTGCTGCTGGGGATGGGCAGGAGAGCACTGTGCGCTTAAACATGCCCAGCCCAGCCCCTCACCTCGGATCGCTCCACTGGAGCCTGCTCGGAAAGCTGCAGCTCTGGAAGCCACCTCCTCAGGCCCTTGCCCAGCAAGGCTTGTCCGGTGCAGCAGGAGCTGGACCTGATCCCCAGGTGTGGCGAGTGAAGGGACAGGGTCCAGCGGCCACCTGCTCTCAGGTGCAGCAATGTCTGGCTGATTGTGAATGGCTGTATGGCAGTGTGACAGTAAGGCTGGCAGTGCGAAGAGTGTGTGCTTGTAAGTGGCAGCGTGTGTACCTGTGACAGGTGTGATAGTCTGTGAGGGCTTAAGAGGCAATGGGTTCCTCTCGCTTCTCTCTCCGTAGAGGACCAGACCCCAATTCCCAAGAACCTACTCAATGAAGTCACTGACAGGGAGTCTCCTCCCTCGCTGATGGGCGGGGCGGCGCGGGGAGAGCTCCGCCGGGACAAAAGGCGCGGCAAGGAGAGGAGGGGAAGAGAGGGGAGGGGGCTGGGGCGGGGGAGGGTGGTCGGTGATGTCACCGGGGCTGGCTGGCAGGGCCGGCTCAGAAACGCCTCCGCCCCACGAAACCCAATGCAACCCAGCCTGACCCTCTCTCGGCTCAGACGCTGGCTGCCCCCCGAGGGTCGTGGACATCGAGCACCTTGCAGACCCCGAGTCCCCACACCCCCACGGCGGAAGAGCCGATGGGCCTTCAGTGTCCCAACCCCCCGACACCAGGACCCCTGGCTTCGCGAAGCCCCCGCTCCCGGGACCCTCGAGTCCTGGCTCGGCGCCCTCACCGGTGAGGAGCTGCGGGCGCCACCGCGGTCCGTCAGACAGCCGCTGCCCCCTCACCCGGCTCCGGCTCCGCCGCCTCCACTCGGGACAGGAGTCGCCTGCCCGCCGGCGGCAGACAGCGAGCCCGGGAACCCGCCCCCACAGCTCCGCCTTCGCGATGCCCATTGCTCCATCTGCCCGTCATTCAGCTTGGCTTCTGTTGTAATTGGACAGCTTTCAACGAGTGGCTCTGTGATAGCCACCCACTCTCCGCCCCTGTCACCCGGCCACACGCGCACACATTCCGGACAGTGATTGGTGTGAGTCTGATTGGTGCACTCCACAATCAATCAACCACACCTCTTCACTATCTCGCCGTTTCATTGGTGAAAGGAACAGAGGGCGGCAACTCCACGCGCCCTTTGATTTTATTGGTTGGTCTCTGGGGCTCAGACCGGACTCGGGGGGACAACTATTTTAGTCCAATCTCTGGTTGGAGAAGGTGGGACGTACTGGCCACCGCTCGAATCCCGGGAGAAGCTTCTGGAACCCGTGCAACGTCAAAAGCAGCCTTAAAGGAAAACTGCGCTCACCACTTGGTGGTGACTCTGGGCATTCTTTCCTTTCTTTTTTTTTTGGGGGGGGGGGGGGGAGAGGTGAGGGGGTAGGGGAGAGAATAGTGCACTCTGGGAGGTGTAGTCCCTGGAGCAGAGTCAAAAGATCACACCTTCTTACTCATCTTCCATTTAATCGTAAACTGACCTCGCCCTGACCTGATTTAGCTTTATATTACCGTGACCCGGAATTGACCTGATGTGACCTAACAATCTCAAAACAGACTCTGGTAGATGTGTAGAGTTTAAGTACCTTTCTGATCTCTCCTTTGTAATTGGGTAGTTCTTTACAGGTTTAGCACCTTCATGCTTCCCTGAGTCCCCTTTTCATCCTCTGTATAATCCCCTCATCCCTGCTCCCTTATGCAGCCCGTTCTCAACAAACCCCACAATCCCCATTAAAGTTCCCCCTATAATCTTTCATCTTTCTTTTCCTTTGAGTTCCCACGTTTTAGCTCCCCTTTATCATCCTCTCATCTTGGCCTCATATGATCTCCTGTCCTTCCCTCATCATCCTCTGTCTTACCCTATTCTTAATCCTTTATTTACTCCCATGAACTCCCCTACCCTGGCCCCCTTTTAATCTTTCATCCTAGCTCCATGGTCTCCTTTCTTAACACCCTCAGAATCTCTCATCTCAGTACTTCCCCACCCCCATTAAATCTCAGCCCCAGTGTCCCCGATGTTCAGAGCAGGCAGGGCTGTGGAGGCGGTTGCCAGCGGAAGCCGACGCTTGAGCAGACACGGTGCCTAGCGCCCACGTCACTGTCTCCCAGACCCATCTGTGCTAGAGGGAGCGGGGGTAGGAAGGGGGTAATCTGGGGGTGAAGAGGGGGAAGGAGTTCTTGGGGGGTTTGAGGACAAAGGAAGGGCCAGGGCAGAAGCTTTCACATATCTCTCATTCTTTGAGGGTTCCCAATTCAGAAATTGGATACCCATGTGGTCATGCAAACTGGATAGGGCTGGAAACAGATTTGGAGAGCATCAGTACCTAGGCAGCAGAGCAGGGCAGGGAAGAGGTCTAAGGATCCTGAGGTCAGGTCTACATATCCTCTACTGCCTGCCTTCTTACTAGTATTCACAAGGGGGATCCCAGGTGTAAAGGGGTATGGGGTGTGAAGGAAGGAAGAAAGTGTGGTAAGAGGACAATGGAGGCGTTTCTGTCCTGCCTCAGGGGTAACGAACACGACTAGTATCCAGGAGGATGCAGGTTTGATCCTTGCCCCTGCTCAGTGGGTTAAGGATCTGGTGTTGCCATAAGCTGTGTTGTAGGTCGCAGACACACCTTGGATCCTGTGTTGCTGTGGCTGTGGTGTAGGCCAGCAGCTACAGATCCAATTTGACCCCTAGCCTGGGGACCTCCATATGCAGGTGCAGCTCTAAAAAAAAAAGGAGGATGAAGAGGAGGCAGAGTAAGGGGGTTAAGGATAGGAGGGAGGGGAGGGAAGATGGGGTAGGGGAAACGGAGAGTGGAGGAGAGGGGAGAGGGGTGAGGTGGATGGGGAGAGGAGGGAGGAGAGAAACGGTGGGAGGTAGAGTGGAGGAGATGAGAAGGAAAGGGGAAATGAGGAACAGGGATTAGAAGGGAGGGGAGATGGGGTAAGTAGCAAAAGAGATGGGATGAAGGGGAATGAGAAAGGGAGGGGAGGTGGGGTGACGGGGGAATGGAATAGTGTGACATGGAGGTAGGAAAGGGAGGGTGAGGGGGCCCAGAACTGCTAATGGATCTGGGGGTTCTCACTCCCCCACCTCCAGACTCATGGGGGACTGGGGTGTGGGTGGCTCTGCTTCTTCCTATTCCAATTCTGTCGATTTTGCCTCCTCCAGTCTTGCCTGTGCCAACACGGAGGCAGAGTTTAGTCACCGGCCCTTACCTGGTCTCTGCTAATGCTAAAGTGTAGGCTTAGACCTTCAAGGCTCTAGGGCTCTGCCTTCAGACTCTGTTATTTGCCGAGTTTGCTGTTGCTGTCCTGTGTCCCATTGCTCTGGACATGAAGTGTGTGTGTTAGGAACCAGGGTACGCTGTGGTATAGGATGTAAAAATGCAGGCTCTGGAGGCAGACCAATGACCTTGTGAGATGACTTGCCACATCTATGTTTCATTTCCACTGTTGGAAAATGGCAATAGACAACAGAAGTACCTTTTAGGGTTGTTGAGGGTTAGTTAAGGTAACAAATGTAATGCACTTATTTCTGAGCTTGGCATGTAATTAATGCTCAAGAGAGTTAACTGACTTTGTATGTTCACAGATATCTGGGTGTGTGAATGCATCTATAAGTGTTTGAGTCTGGGAATTATTTGTACTGTTGTATCTGTAATGCAATTGTGAGTGAGAGTGTATCCATGTGATTATTTTTGTGGGGTAGTGTGCCTAAATCTGTGTTATTTGCTGTAGTTATGTGATTTTGTGTTAGTGTACTTGTGATTAAGTGACTATGTAAGCCTATGTCCACACAACAAAGAGTGGATGAAGTGTGGCTGCATGGCTCTTGATACGCTGAAACCGTGTCTGCCAGTGTATGCATCTGTGATTGTGTCATTTCCAAACACCCCCGCTCACCCCCCATGGAGACGTCACAACCCTAGGTGTCCCTCATTTTCTCACCCTGAGGGAACCGGAACCCCGGGGGCAGGGGTGGGGGTGGGTGCCAGCGAGGGGGTTTAGACAGGAGCACATGTTCCCTCCCAGACTGTGTATAGGAGGGGGAGCCCTATCTCACATATATCCTGAAGGCTCCAGAGGAGGTTCTCCCCCCAGCCTGTTCTCAGTTCCCTGTCTTGTCACCATGGCAGCAGTTGCCAGGGGCTCCCAGGGTTGCTAAGATCTGGGTGTGGGTGGCTGCCAGGTCCTGCTGCCGTAGAAACAGAGAATCCTGGGGGAAAGGAAGCCTACCCCCACAGCTGCCACTTTACTGAAGTGACAGGACTGGCCCTTGGACCTCTCCTGTCCCCAAAGTATAGCAATAATTTGCCTGTGGCAGTACTAGGGTTGGTGGGGGGCTTTACTAGGAAGCTGGAACTAGAATACTGAGATTCACTTTCTGAGGAGAAAGGGGGCTCTGACCTGGCTATGACTGTATTTAAGTTTGGGAGGCCTTTACAAATTAGTGACTGCTTATTCTGTCTCCCATCTCTTATACTTCTCCTCTGGCAGTATCTCTGCTTGAGTTCTCCAAAGGCTGGTGCTTATTACCTGAAGCTTCAGCTTGGTATAGGAATGCTACTTTGACCTCTTTCCTGTGGATGCATACTGACTCCTTCCTGAGGTCAGACTTTTAGAAATATTACCTGGATAGACACTTCATGCTGACACTTGAGCCCAGAATTCAGTCCCGCGATGAGCCCCAACTTTCACCTCAACCTGAGAGACCGACGTTGGTCTCAGTGCTGGATGAGACAGTTCCCCACACCTAGCCTCAGCCTAAGCCCTCCTAGACACAAGTGAGCCCTAATCTTCATATTGATTCTTGTATTCACCTACAGATTCTGTTTTGATCCTGTACACTGATTTTGTTAAATCACTGATCAGTGATCTGACTTCCTGGTACTTGCCTACCACATCTCCCTGTGTGTTCTGAACCTACCCTGGTCAGTACCGTAAAGGTTCAAAAGGGTTTTTTTGCTTGCCCAGGGATGAAAGGATAGTACTAGAAATGACCAGAAGAGGGCGTGCAACATCAGGTTCTGAAGGCATTCTTCACAGAGCCCATCTGGCAAGGAGGTAATAGGCAAGTTGAGACCTTGGATCTTTTCTCTTAGGTTAGAACTCAGAACTGAAGGCACAGATAAGTTGGTCTAAGAGGCTGAATGAAAAAAAATTAAGGTTTCCAACCCAGGGATGCTAATGCTTTGGGTTCGTGTTGGTCTGTACAACATTGGTCTCCCTCCAGCTCAGGGGGCCTCAGGGCTGGGGATACTCCAGAAGGTGTTTAACTATTTACTGGCACCACAGGTCTCAAGAGGACTAGATACCTGGGAAGGTATCCCACCCCCAAGTTCTCATTTCATCATGTGCTCATACAGCTTCACTACCTTCTCTGGCATTCAGTTATCTTTGGGTCCTATTGGGCAGAAACCTGCCTCTCCTCCACCTTTGATCTTAGCTCTATCTTTGAGGTCACATCAACCTCATTGGCCCCATCTGATTTCCTCTGGTCTGCTCCTCACCAGGGTGGACATCCATCAGGCCTTCATGAATTCTTCCTCTACCTTGTTCAATTCCAGCCACTGAGACCTTTTTAGCCTAGCTGGGTTTCAGTTTGTGCTACCTGGCTCTGATTATTTTTTCCAGGCGTGCCAGTGCCACATACAAACAAGCTAGCCTGCCTCCCTTCTCTGACCCTGAACTTTCCGTGTAGCCTCAGGTTACATCAGCTTTTTGGTAGCCACCTCATACTGTTCACCCATACCAAGTGAAGGCCACATCCTCTGTTCTCCCTGACCTGCCAAATCATATCCTGCCTGCTTGTACTTGTTATGATTTTTAAAGGAGTGTTAAAAACAAAGATACTTGAAATCAATGAAATAAAAAACATTTTGGTAATAACTTTTGAGTTTTAGGGCAATCCTTGGTCTTGGAAATTGCTGTTATTTGATGCTTGCTTAAAGGTGGGATGAGCAAGGACTGAAGTGCTCACTTTAGCAGTACATATACTAAAATTGGAACATGACAGAGAAGATTAGCATGGCCTTTGTGCAAGGATGACATGCAAATTCATGAAGTATTCTGTATTTTTGTTTTGATTAATATTAAAATGTAATAATGGAAAGTGCATGTTTATATGAATAAATTAGTATATTACAAAAAAAAAAGAAAAAAGAAGGACTGAAGATCTGTAGTTGGGCTGGCTGTGACTTCAGCACTGTGGACAGAGGCCATTGGCAGTACCCCCAGCTATGCCTGGGACTGTGGGTGGGTGGAAGATGATACATGCACAGCTTTCAGATGGGGCCAGAAATTCTTGCTGCTCACTCAGTGTCTTACAATGTTTAAAGTTCTCTCCTCTTACTAAACTCATTCTATTCTCACTCAATTATCAGTCCAGGAGGCAGACAAAATAGGAACTATTTTCCAGATTTTTACTAATGAGGAAACTGGTTTATCAAGGTCATAGGCCAAGCAACTCTTTGGATGAGGTTGGCAAATTTAACAACCGCTGTCCTGCTCTGATTCAGGTGCACTTCTATTTATCTCTAAGGAACATCATGGTAGCTGATTGGAGTTTTTTGTGAAATCGAGGCTCCAGCCAGCCCTGGGAGCAAGTGGAAGTTGGTAGGAGGAACAGTGTTGGGAGTTTCTGAAGTTTCAGTCAGAATTATCTGAATGAGGGTGGGGAAACTTGCTCATCATTACGGTCCACTGAGGTTCCGCTTTTATGCCTCTTTTTCTATCCCAATTCTTGGCTTCACTGAGCTTGGAGACAAGGAGAAGAGATGTGTAGGATATTGTTAAGATGTTTTTGAGCCTGATTGACTTCCATGGGAAAATTCCGGGGAGGAGGTATGGGAATCTGTGAGTGAAGGGGGTGAGTTGTGCAGGTGGTAAGAAATTCTGTGACATGAGCTAAAGGCTTGGTTACCTGTGTATGTCTATTCTGGGGGTGGAAAAGAGAGGTGCTGGACCACACAGCAGCTGTTTCTTTGAGGTGTGCTTTTACAGGCAGCATAATAAAGTGATGAAGATCATGGCGCTGAAGGAAGACTGCCTGGTTCCCCTGCTTCTCACCTGTGTGACTGTGTAACCTTAAGAAATTCTTGGAGCTCCCATTGTGGCTCAGTGGTTAATGAATCCGACTAGGAACCATGAGGTTGTGGGTTCGATCCCTGGCCTCGCTCAGTGGGTTAAGGATCCGGTGTTGCCGTGAGCTGTGGTGTAGGTTGCAGATTTGGCTCGGATCCCTCATTGCTGTCTCTGGTGTAGGCTGGTGGCTACAGCTCCGATTCAACCCCTAGCCTGAGAACCTCCATATGCCATGGGAGTGGCCCAAGAAATGGCAAAAAGACGAAAAAGAAAGAAAGAAAGAAATTCTCAACCTCTCTGTTCCTCACTTTCTCATCAGTGATACAAATCACATGGGGTTGCCTAGAAGATTAATTACTTTATGCAAAGCACTTAGACCTGCCCAGTGCTCAAAAATGTTGGCAGTTACAGTTGGCTCTTAAACAGTGTGGGAGTTAGAGGAACCAATGCCTCCACTGCAAAAATCCTCATATATTTTTATTTTTATTTTTTGCTTTTCTTGCTTTTCAGGGCCTGACCCACAGCATATGGAGGTTCCCAGGCTAGAGATTGAATTAGAGCTTATAGCTGGCGGCCTACACCACAGCCACAGCAACATGGGATCTGAGCCGTGTCTGCGAGCTACACCACAGCTCATGGGAATACCAGAGTGAGGCAAGGGATCGAACCTGTGTCCTCATGGATGCTAGTCAGATTGTTAACTGCTGAGTCACAACAGGAACTCCCTCATATAACTTTATAGTCAGGCCTCTGTATCCCTGGTTCCACATCTGCAGATTCAATCAACTGTCATGTAGTACTGTAGCACCTATTTATTTTTTTTTTAAATCTGCACATAAGTGGACTTATGCAGTTTAAACTTGTGTTGTTCAAGGATTAACCATATTCATATTTGGGGCTCATATGGTTTGAAGGTAGAATATCTGCCTCTGATCTACAGTCTTAAGATGCTTTCCTATCTATAAGTACTGGCTTTGTTCTTGCCAGGCAAGAGGAATGAATGGGGATTTCATAGCTCCCTGAAAGCTTCTCCAGACTTTAGTTTACCCAACCCTAACATATCACATTAAAACAATTTGCAAAGATGGGGAGGAAACTCTTAGACCAAGGAGGGCCAAGACCAGGAGAAAACAGTCTCCTGCCTTTTCTACTTTGTAGCTCAGCAGAAACTGGCAAAATAAAAATGCCTAAAACTGGCCCTTGGGGTGTGTGTGTTTTGGGGGGAATACATAGCAGCCAGGCTCAGAGGACTTTTCTTCAAAAACTCTGGCTCTTCTCTTCAGTGCCCCATTTCCTGCATCCTTGGTAGAGTCCCTGCTTCCTCCTACCCCACCTATCTTGTGGGCTTCCTGAAGGCCACAGCTGCTCTTCTTTTAGACTTAGGAATTGGCCAATGATAGGAAATCAAACAGAAACTCAGCAGGTGCCCCAAACAACAAGGAACAAGAAGCCAAAACAGCATCACAATTTTTTTTATTGTAATTTCCACTGTGCCCAGCCTCTGGGAGCATCAGCTCCTTCTGGAGTGAAGGCTGAACCATGGGGTAGAACATGCAGCTGTAGTAGTGGGAAGACAGATCAAGCTTGGGGATATTCCCCTGAGCTTACTGTCAAGTTACCTTCTGCAGAAAAGCACATAGGAAGGGAGGGACCAGAAGCCATTAGATCCTTATTGTTACTTAAGTGCTCTCAGAGCCCTCCTCATAGGCCTGTGTTTGGCTGGGAGACAGACCAAGAAGCCATCTCTTACAGGAGGCTAGGCTTGAAGCCCTCTGTTTCACCATATATACGGTATATACTTATACCTCGCTGTTCTTATCTGTGGTCATGCCAACCCATGCTATACAAACTGGAATGTGATTGGGCTTCTTAGTCCCTGGCCTGAGCAGAGCTGACACCCTCTCCATTATCTGGGTCTCCATTATTGGGGCATGTGACCCAGAGGTAAAAAGGTTTTCCTTAGTGTTAGTTTGGGTCTGTTGGATATCTGGTAAACTGTTCATTTTCTTTCAAAATTGCCAAAAGCAGAGGCAGCAGGAAAACAACAGCAGAGAAAATGCTCAGTCCCACCCCACTCCAAGGTGAGCTGTCAGGAAGAGGCATGATGCATTAATATTCTCTACTCAAGGAGACCTCTCTTGTCTGGGCTACAGCTCAGGGCCCAGAAAGAAATCCTGGGTATGAACTAAGTGACATGGAGAAAGTAATTTTATTCTATTGTAAATAAAGGATAAATAGGGGTTATGATTACAGGTGCTGCTTGGATGTCCAGAAATTCTGGCATCGATATTATTCTGTCTTTTAAACATCAAGTATACATTTGCGTTTACCCTGATGGTTTGAAGGGGACATGCCTGCAGGATCACTAGAACCTGCTACCAGTCCTGCCTAGAGGTTACTCTTGGCCCTGTTAGTCATGGCTGGCCTGGAGCCCTGCCAGACATTTTCTGCTGAGCTTCCCTCTTGCATTTAGGGCATCTTGGCAGCACTCTTACTGAAGCCACGAGACCTGCAATGGTTGAGGCTGAGGCTCTATCCCCAGTCCCTATCCCCTGTCCACCTCCCCAGTAAGGGGCCCTCTTCCCAGGCAGTTTGACTCTGAGCTTTCCATATTGTTGATAGGAATGGGGAAATTCCAGATCTGTCTACTCAAACAAGGCCAAGGTGACATCCCATAGGGAGCACCAGGGCCAGAAAGGCCAGTGTCTGCTCTGTAGCCTCAGATGCTTAGGCTGAGGACAGAAAGAGGCAACGTGCTCTTGGGTGGCTTCATTCATGGCTATCCTCAAAGGAAGAGTATTTGAAAGGGGCCAGTAACTAGGAGCAAAGGAACGGCTCCATCTCTGGGATCAAAGGGGCCATTGCTCAGAAGTGCAGAGCCTACATCTGTTGGAATGCTGGTCTCAGGAGAGGAAGCCATGGAGCAGACCTGAAGAGACTGCATGGCCACAGCTATTGCCTCAGATGACCCTCTGTCCTTGCAGTTCCACTGTGTCATCCAGACACCCTGTCCTTAAATCTGAGCACGGAGAAGAGGACCACTGGGTGAAAAACAGACTTAGGGCAAATAATCTTCAGAGGAGCATCTATGTAACCTGAGCCTCCCTTAGATGGGGGTAGGGTGGGTGGTTTGGGAAAAGAACTGATCTCTGAAATTTTGGGCAGCCAAGAAGATTGAAATGTTTTTCTCATACACTTACTGGAGTGAGACACTAATTTCTGTACATGGCAGAATTTCAGACAGTCACAATGATGAAAGAGTTTGAAAAGGAAAGGGAATGGGCTTTACTAGGTTATTAGAAGTTTGAACATAACCATATATACTGCTGAGGGGGTCCATGGATTAGGACTCTGCAAAGGGAGATCTCAGAAGGGGGGGTTGCGGTGGAGCCTCTGCAACTTTGGACTTGGGGAGCAATGGAACCTCTCCTTTGGTAAAAGCTAGATGCCCACAAAGAAGAGGCTGGTTGTTTCTCCATGCTTTTCTGCTTCTTAGGACTCTTGTGGACTAAGAATGCTATCCTTTGCTGGGGGCAGTGTCCCCTGGACACTATGCAGCACACCGCCACCAAGGAAGCTTGCTGTCCTGGCATAGAGGGAGATGGGTGATCCAAAATGGGCCTGATCCTGTTGTGGAAGCACTCTGGGGCCTGCTTTGCCAGACCCTGGGATATAGCCGGCCTGATCTGGCCACAGTCTTTACCATTCACCCAAAGAAAGCTAGAAGCTGCAGCTCCAGAGAGGTATGCATCATGTTTGTTTGTGAAGGATTAGAGAAGACGACTAATTTCCAGTCCTTGTGACTGATGATGACGTAGGAAAAAAAACCTGTTTAGCTCTCAAAGCCCAGAGCTTGTTTCTACTCAAAATGCCTTGTCTGGGAGATCAAGCAGCCCAAGGCCATTGGCACAGAAGGTGATTTGCCAGGAAAGTAAGCAAAAGCCCCTGTGCTTAATGTGCTTTAATTTTCTTAGTGCAAAACCAAAATGCCAGGCCTGGCTGCTTGACATACAGACCTTAGGTCCAAGAGTCATGTGCTTCCTTTTTTTTTTTTTTGGCTAAACTGAATAATGCCCCCTCCTACTGATTAGTCTTGGGAGTATAGCTAAGAAGTAAGTATTTAAAAGAGTGGGCTTTTAAATGTTCAGAGCCATACACATTAACCCAGACTCATCTTCTGTCTACTTCATTTCAGTCTGAAATCATCCAACCCAAGAGGTTTCTCACTTGGCTTCTAGGTCAGGCAGTCTCTATAGGAGAAGGCCATATAGTGCTCTTATCATGCTCTTGGTTATAGCTCCCTCCTTTCCTCTGAGCAACACTGAGCTGTATGCTGCTTCTTCTGTAGAAGTGCCTTGAGCAATGGGGATATGTTAGCTCCCACTTGACTGAGCCAACCACCTCTTGAATAATTCTTGGTAGTCAGACCTGGCTAAACCTAACTCATTAGGTTGGAAACAGAAACTTGAACCCAAGGGCCAGGGCTGACCTGCAAGATTCAGTGAGCTTATTGAGAACTTAGGAAGGACAGCTGGGGCTTGATGGTCTTGCGTCAGCCTCTTCTTGGCCCTAGAGTCATCCCATGCCAAGCCCAGGCCCTAGGCTGGTGGGGAAGGATGTGTAGTGAGCAGTCGGGAGAAGCAGAAACTCAGGCCATATCTCAGTAATGAAGAGAAGGGAACACCTCCTTCTTCTATGAGGCTTTGCTGAGACTTTCTGTGCTCAAGAGAGCTGAGATGCAAATCCTCTTCTTAGCTCCAGCCTCTAATCCTCATTGTCAGGTGGTTGAAAAGAGTCCCTGCTTAGGGCTTTGGTGGAGTTGCTCTTTCTTGGGTGGTAGAAGAAGCTGGCTCTGCACTCCATACCATGGCATACTTTTCTAGGTCTACAGTTGAGTTGAGCTGGAAGGATGGAAAAGCATGAGCCTTCTTTCCTCGTCCATCCAGACCTTGTTCTCACTGGAGCTCAGGCATTGGGTCTGTGTGATAGCTGACCTAGGTGAAGCCCCTAACCCAGAGGGCTGTGACCCCTGCCACTATACCTGTTCCATTCAGGCCCCTTGGGCTCTGGGGCATGAACGCCTGTCTGAAAAACAGGGGCCAGGATGACTCACCTTGGTTTTTGACTATTCTGCTAAATAAAGACTTGGACTTGAATGATCTGGCTCAGAGGTTCTTAGAATTCTGGGCCCCTGGGAGGGGTTGCCTCCCCCTTTTTTAAGTAGGACTCCCCACACCCGTTGCCTTCTCTGCCACCAGCAACTGGAATTTAAATAAATGGGCTGAAGTGGTGGTTTTAAACCATTTCCCCACCTCAACACACCGAGGACATAGCATACACCTACCAGAACAGTGGCTCACAGTGTGCAAAGCGGGAGCCTGCTGGCATCTCTAGGAGAGCATGTGAGTCTGATATTCCCTCTTATTAAGAATGAAGGGGAAGAGACCCCCCTCAACAATATTAGGGGTTTCACAAAAGAACTTTGGCTCTTTTACAATGAAAAAGAACCAGGTCTCTGAAGGCATGGACAGCTAGGGGGATGTGTGTATGTGTATATGCGCACGCACACACACACGCATATACACATGCAGTGGCAGGCCCAGTCTACAGGGTGAGGGCAGGAGGTGGTCTAGGAATGGATGCTGCCACAGCTCCCAGGGCTTCTCCCTGTGACAATGCATTTACTGCCTCTGTTGTGAGGGGAATGGTGATTTCAGTGGCATAAAGCTTAGTGACAATTTGAGATGTGGGCAGTGCTCTATCCTCATAAGTCTCAGTACCAGAGGTTGGTGGGGGGAAGGGAGAAAGGAAAGGAGGGGAGAATGCCACTGTCCCTGAACTGAGCTTCTCTGCTCCATGCTATCCTGGGGGTTTCAGGTGGATGGCGGCACTGTTGGGGCGAGCAGCCAAGATGTAGACGACATTCTCCTGCAGGAAGGTAGGCCAGTCCACAAATCTGGAGTGGAAGCAAAGAACAGGTTTGTGAGGTTAGCTGCAGAGCCTAGAGACCACCTGATCACAGTGGCAGCATGGCTTGAGCTGGGCAAGACTCAGGGAAGTGCCTGTGCCTGATATATTGATGGCTGCTGTGCTTCAAGATGACAGACCAGCTGGCTGGCCCTATGGATCTGAAGCCTGTTTCTGATGTTGGGACTTGCTGTTTTGGGGTGGCAATGGGTAATGCCCAATCTTACTTGTGTGTATTTGGGGGCTGGGGATACAGACGGCCAGGTAAAGAGGTGTCACTCACCTGGACTCAGGCTCTGTGGGCAGCATGGCCTTGTCCTGACTCTTGCCGATGCTGCCGGCTGGGCTGCTATCTGCTATGGGACCCACATGGCTGACACTGCTGGGCACAAACATATGTGGTTAGGAGAGGACAGTGAAAGGTCTGGCCCCTTCTACATGCTGGTGAACCTAGAGTTATGGACATGCATGCCCAGACTTGTCTGACACGGGGCAGCAGAGTTTGCGGTAGAGGCTTCCTTATGCCTTGGCCAGTAGGAATCACTGTCCACTGTATAATGCACAGAAGGATCCTCTCCCAGCTGCTGGAGACACTGGCAGGAGAAACAGGGAGGTACCTTTCATACCAAGGGCCGTTTGGCATGGAAAAAGAAGGAGGGTACATGAGTGGTAGGGCGCGGACCTGACACTGCAGGAAGGAGCCTCTGCAAGGCGTTTGCAGAACCAAGAGTGCTGGGCACGACGGCACTCTGCCTCACTGATAGAGCTCCCACTGCCCCGGGCCAGGAAGGTGGCTCGGGCTCGCTCACGCTCCTTGACGGTCAGAAGCCTTAACAGAGAGTTCTGGGGAAGAAGAGACAAATTAAGATCTTGGAGGTGAAAATACTTTGTAAGCTATCAAGCCACAGAGAATCCTACCTCCATTATAACCTCTGCAACCTCCCTTTGAAGCTGCCCGGAGCCTTCTTGGTAGCACCAGCATTTGCAGTGGGGTCCAGTGCAAATCAATCTTCCTTGGGCAGTTTCCCCAGCCTAGGCACTGGATCACCTGTCACTGGATGGAACCTGAGCCCTTTTCTGGTACTGGTTTCTGCTCAGAGGGTATCCAGTGTGCCCCCAACCTGCCTGTCATGCTTCCTAGCTCTCTGCCACCCAATATCCCATGGACGTTTATCCCAGCTGGCCCTCACCTGGGGACGCAATTGCTGCAGAAGTAGGAGGGACTCATGGGACAAGAAGTCAGGCCACTCTATGTGTCCTCGGTGTTCAGGGTCCAGGGCTGCAAACTGACGAGCTGCCTGCTCCTCTTGCTCCTCACTGAGAGCCCTGTCACTCTCCCCCCGCTTCGCTGCTTGGTGGCGGTAGCGCAGGAAGTCCTCCAGTGTCAGGGAGCAATCTGTGGGGAGGCACCCCATGCTAGCCATGCCCACCCTTTTCCCAGCCTCTGAAGTACCTTGACTCAACTCTAGGATACCCTCTAGAACCCCCACACCCACAGCTCTTGCCCATTCTCTGTGTCTATAGCCAGGATAACTCAGGCCGCGGCCAGGGGTGGGCCAAGAGCTTGCTAACAAGGTCCCCGTATACTCCAGATTCCAAAATACTCCTTTCATGGTTCATCCTAGAAAGTATGCAGGAGAAATCTGCTCAGCTCTGTCCATCAGCAGTACTGCCCAGCCTTACCAGGGATGACTTTACACTGCTGAAATGTCTCTGTGAGGCTATACATTTCCTCCTCAGTTAGCAGCAAGTTGAGGTTGTCCTGAAAAACAGGAAGAGCTGAGTCAGTGGCCACTTAGGCAAGTGAGAAATAAAGGCCAAGGATCAAGAGGGATGGAAACAGTATTCTATCTAGAAGGCAGTTCTGGTATCATCTAATCCCAGCCTCTTATTCACGATCAAGGAGACTGAGGCCTCAGAAAGGGGAGAGGACTTTTTCAGAGCTGCCCAGCTCTGGGGCAGGATCTTCCCCTGAACCCAGGTATCCTGACCTCAGCCCCAAATCCTTTTTATTAAAATAGTGGTTTGTGGAGTTCCCGTCATGGCTCAGTGGTTGACGAATCCGACTAGGAACCATGAGGTTGCGGGTTTGATCCCTGGCCTTGCTCAGTGGGTTAAGGATCCAGTGTTGCCGTGAGCTGTGGTGTAGGTTGCAGACGCGGCTCGGATCCCCGCATTGCTGTCTCTGGTGTAGGCTGGTGGCTACAGCTCTGATTAGACCCCTAGCCTGGGAACCTCCATGTGCCGTGGGAGTGGCCCCAAAAAGGCAAAAAGACAAAAATAAATAAATAAATAAATAAATAAAATAGTGGATAGGCCAGGGACTCCTTAGCGACGCCTTAGAAAGCTGTTGCAAGGGAGGAGTTGTAAGTGGGCAGTGTTGTGAATTCCTAGCTCCATCAGCCAGAGCAGCTTCATGTCTATCTATTTTATGTATTTAGCTTCTGTGTTAGACTGTGCTCAAAGAGTATTTTAGTTAAAAGTTTAATTCTAACTCTAGTTTCCATATTTTATAAAATCATTTAATTCTAAAATTGTATCATTTTATATAACTCTATAATGGTTTTGAAAGAGGTGTCACCATGAAAAAGTTCCTAAAACCAAATAAGTTTTTCTGTGATGCCATGGAAGTTCTAATCCCAAAAGAATATTGATAAGTTATTTTGTTAGCATTAATTTAGGAGTTCCTATTGTAGCACAATGGAAATGAATCCAACTAGGAACCATGAGGTTGTGGGTTTGATCCCTGGCCTCGCTCAGTGGGTTAAGGATCTGGCATTACCATGAGCTGTGGTTTAGGTCACAGTGTGGCTCAGATCCTGTGTTGCTGTGGCTGTGGCATAGGCTGGCAGCTGTAGCTCTGATTAGACCCCTAGCCTGGGAACCTCCATATGCCGTGGGTGCAGTCCTAAAAAAAAAAAAAAAAAGCGTTAATTTACAGTCTTATATTCTGTCAAACTGTATCAAAACATTCTCTATAAAATATATAAATATAAAGCATAAATATATAAAATATAAAAACTATTAAAGATTCATTATTATAGAGTCTTTCCATGCTAAAATACAAGCAAAGAACAGAAGCAGATATTTCATGACTATTCATTTGTGGATTTCATGAAGAACTCAAACCATTCTTTGAGTAAACACTAATTGAGCACTTAGTATATGCTTGGCACAATGGTGTATAACATTGTGAGATGTTCAGAGTGGCTACATTGTGTGTGTGTGTGTGTGTGTGTGTGTGTGTGTGTGTGTGTGTGTGTATGTGGCTATGTGTGTCTGTGTCTGCCTGTCTGTCTTTGGATAAGGTAGGGAAGAATGATAAAAGATAAGGGAGGGGAAGTGGGCAAAGCCTGACTGTGAAGAGCCTCAAATGTCCTTTATTGAGCCCCCCTTAAATTAGGCCTTATTTCTAACAGGAAGTCATGGAAGGGTTTTTAAGTGAGGGATGCCCCAGTATGCTCTTTGTTTGCTGTGGAGAATGGGTGAGAGGGGCAAAGTCTGGAGGTATGGAAGGCAGTTAGGTGGCTATTGCAAGAGTACAGGTAAGAAAAGACATGAGAATGAAGAAATGGGGAGAGATTTGAGGAATATTAGGAGGTAGAATCAATAGGACCTGTTGACCTACTGGATGTGAGGGGAGAGGGAGAGAAATGAGTTGGGATTGGTAACTGGAAGGGGTGGTATTAGTCACACAGATAAGGACTGGAGGAAGGACAGATTTGGGGAAAAGGATGAGTTCATTTGGGGGCACACAGAGTATAAAGTAGCTGTGAGATATCAAAATGGATATAAGTCCAAGAGACAGAGGAAACTGAGGTCTGGGCATGCAGATTTGGGAATGATTACTGTTTAGATGGTGGCTGTAGCCTCTGAAGTGGATGAAGACTCAGAGAGATAGAAAGGGAGGGAGGGAGAGAGAACAGTGAGAAAAGAAGAGCGAACAGAACCCTGAGAAACATCAGCATTTGGGACTGTAACAAGAAACTAATGGCATTTAGAAAATGATCAGAGAAGAAGTTGGGAAGAGTATCAGTAGAAGGTAATGGAAGCCAAGAAAAGAGAGTTGCATGATGGAGGAGGTAACGTTAACAGTGTTTATATAAGTCAGACGGGATTTTACTGATTTTATATTTTCTCTAGTTTCCAAGTTTTATGTAATAATTCGCATGAAAAATACTCAAATCCTAAGTAATAAGGAAGTGATAAATATGTTAAAAGTTAAGTAAGAAGATGCCTGAGAAAAGCTCACCAGACTTGGCAGGCCACTGGTGATCTCAGGAAGAGCCAATTTAGCAGAATGATGGATGCATACGCTGAATTACAGGTGGTTGGGGAATCACAAGGAGATGATAAAGTCCTTTCAAGAAGCCTGGCTGGGAAGGGGAGGACCTTGGAAGAAGCCTTGTAAAAGGTTTGTGGAGAGTGGTGGTAAGCATGGCCGGATTGAAGGAAAGGGAATCATGTTATTTCTAAGGTTTAAGAAAGAGACAACTCAACCTAGTTCCCATCAGCAGGACATTGCTGAGCAGAGTTGCCGTGAGTGAAAAGACTGGCACCTGTCACTACCAGTAGTGGTGACTCGAGAACACTGCCTGTAGAGCAGGGGTCTGTTGTGGCATACTCCAGCTGGGGAAAAGGATCTACATGGCCAGAAATAACTTTTAAACTTCATTTTATGATAAGCCATAAAGAGTGTTATTTGTTAGAAAGTGGTAGAAAGAAGAGGGGAGCAGATACTCCTTACTCTGAAATCAGTGAACAGTGAAGATATCTTCAGGGCAATGGATCAATAAGGCAAGACTTGAACTTTATTCAGGGGTGCTGAGAAATGGATATGAAGCTGGCTTTCTGCCTTTTCACAAGTTGCTGGGCATTTATGTATAATCTACAAAGTTCTGAATCAATAGACCTTTGTTACTTAATTTAAAAAGTGATCACTTGAGAGATGAAGAACAAATACTCCTAACGTAGAAGACCAAGTGAGGATCTTAGGACCAAGACACTTTCCTGGGATAGAATCTATCCTTATCAGAAGCAAGCCAGTTAGGATTTCGGGTTAGTTTTTCAGATGAATACAATGAATGATGGTATAGACTATTACAGTAAGCACTGCTCCATACTATCCATTTAGTCCTCTAGCTCAGTGGTTCTCAACTGGGGTGATTTTGTTCCCCCAGGACACTCTTCGTAATACCTGGAGACATTTTTGGTTGTCACACCCGGGGGTGGGTGCCACTGGCATCTAATAGGTAGAAGTTAGGGATGATGCTAAACATCCTACAATGCATACACAAAAAAGAATTGTTGTGCCCAAAGTGTCTACAGTATTGAGGTAGAGAACACTGGTCATAACTCTAGGGGCCCTGTATCTACCACTGGAAAAACTCTAGGTCGCTGCCTAGAAATCAGCGTTCTAAGACTGGGCCTCCAGAAGAAGTGCCAAGTCCCCAGCAGAGCAAGAACCCACTACCCCAGCAGAAGGCTCACACAATAGTGGCAGCTCCAGCCTGTCTCTGTGTGTGCCATCTCTGTCACCTCCGCAGCGCTGTCTCCTTGGATGTAGCCCATGCGGCGCAGGCAGCCATCATGAAAAACCCTGGTGCAGACCCTGCATGGGAGGAGGCTCTCAGCCGTCCAGACCTCACAGACGTCACACATCTCATCGTTGACAACCTTGGGAAAGATAGCAGCAATACAGATGTGTAAGCACAGGCAGCGAGATTCATGGCTGCCAAGGACAGTGCCACCTGTGTGGGGCTGAGTGTCCCTGGAGCAGCCTACAGGAACAACTCCAACTGAAGCAGTGTTAAGCCAATAGAGCTTTCTCTTGAAAGATAAGAATCAGGGGGTTCTTTGAGCTGCCCAGGCCTCTTGTGACCATGTTTCTGAGCAGGGATGCTACTAAGCATTTTTGGAAAGCATAATCTTCTGTGAGAGATTGTCCCAGGCATTTCAGCACAGTTAGCATCCCTGTTTTTCTGCACAATTCCCAGTTTTGGAACCTTCTAGAATTCTCCAAGCACTCACCCCAAAATTTCCAAATGCCTCCTACAGAGGGTGGAGGGCTGGCAGGAGAACTGCCATGGTATCATTCCTTATCATCCATGCCTCAAGTCTTTCAATAAGACACATCTAGGATGTAACTTATTTTTTATTTTATTTTTTTTGGCCATGCCTGCAGCATGTAGAAGTTCCTGGGCCAGAGACTGAACTTGAACCACAACAGTAACCAGAGCCACAGTAGTGACAACACCAGATCCTTAACCCATTGAGCCACCAGGGAACTTCCCAAGATGTAATATTCTTATTCTTGGGGAAGAAATTAAATTTTTTTTTTGTCTTTTTAGGGTCTCACCTGTAGCATATGTAAGTTCCCAGGCTAGGGGTCAAAGCATACACCAGATCCATAGCAACATGGGATCTGAGCCGTGTCTGCGAACTATACCACAGCTCATGGAAACACTGGATCCTTGACTCACTAAGCGAGGCCAGGGATCGAACCTGAGCCCTCATGGATACTAGCTGGGTTCATTTCTGCTGAGTCACGAATGCAAACTTCCAAAATTGTTTTAACCCAGCTCCATCTTTCTAGTTTTGAGCCTCACTTCAACCATACCCAGACCTCCCTGTCCTGCCCCCTGCCCCTCAGAAGGTCTAAGACAGGAGATTCTGCCCTTACTGGACACTCACAGGCTCTCTGGGCTCCAAGCAGATATCTGGAGTCTTGTCATCATCCAGCTTCCGAGTGGGGCGGATGAAGGCAGGGGGTGTGAAACGATTGGTCCCGTCAAACTCCTCAGGCTCTACTCCACGCCCGTCCCGGAGCCTCTCCCAGGCAGCACGGTTGGCACTGCTCTCTTCTTGGAGTGCTGGGATGCTTGCCTCTGCTTCTTTCTCCTCCTGAACTTCCTGGACAGAGCCCTCTACTGTGCCACGGCGGGACCCTGGAACCTCACCTGTGCGTCGGATGGAAGGCCTGTCCCGCAGCCCATCCTTGAAAGCAGACACAGCCAGGCTCACCTTCTGCACCTGCTCCACTGTCTGTCGCTTGGACATCAACACCCCCATGGCTCTGTGGACAGAAAGCAGAGGGGCCTGGACCTAGCCAATCCTGACCATGTCAGAGCCAGTGCATTTCAACCATTCATCTAAGTGGCAAGTGCTATTAAATAATTTCTTCCCGTTCTGAACTCAGTAGCATGGTGGGGTGGACAAATAACTTGTTAAGGAGTCAAAAGACCCTGGATCTATTTCTCACTGGTCCGTGACTTTGGTTTTCCCATCTATAAAGTGACGGTGATTTGTTCAGCACATTTCACAAGGTTATCAATAGGATAATGTGAGAAAAAGGGCTTAACAATGCTTAGTCGACCAGAAAGCATCTACAAATGTGAAATAGTATCTCCATCTCCCTTTCTGTTAGTTGGGACCCCGGAGCCAATTAAGGCAGTTAGGTCCATGGGTTCCAGGCCTCTGCTACTTTGAGAGAGCTGGAGACATAAGAGTCCAAGTGTCTCCCAAAGATGATGCTAAGCTTAAAGCAAGACTGCAGCTACACATTTCTGACTTTTGACTGAAGGAGTGCTCCTCTGATAAGTGCTGTGCACAGTAATCTACATCAAATGCCTACTTTTTAAGTCATAATGAATGAACTCCTATATTTAGAGGACTCCTTAATTAGGCACTCAGGACACTTTATCACCTCATCCATGTGGTCAAGATCTCAAATCCTCCTTTGCCCCCTCTATTTAGTGCTATTCCTACTCATGGGTCTGTTTGTCTATCAGAGATAATCTGCCTATCACAAGCTTTAAGGTGCTTCTCACACTTCTAAGTCTTCACTAATGTCACTCATTCTGCTCAGATTCTCTGAACTGTTCTGATTCTCTGTAACCTGTTCCTTCATAGGTTAAAAAGGAACATTATCCTTGCTCTTCCTCCGTAGTACCAGGGTATGGCATTGGAAAGTGAGGGCATGACATGGCAAGTTGCAAAGCTGGTTTGCTATTTCCTAGCCTGAAGGGTCTTCGTGGAATTCAGTTGGGAAATGTTTGTTCTAAGTCAAGTGGAGCAGAGATTCCATTTTAGCCTTGCTCTTAATCCATCACAATCAAGGCATATTGAACAGTTCCATGTGCAAGACACCAAATACTCATCACAGGATACAGAAGATGGGAGAAAAGAGTCTCACCACTCAAGCTACCTAATACCAGAACTCAAATAAGAGTAAGACAGAGTTCTGGAAGTACCTAAATGAAGGTGAGACCACACTACTGGGAGTCAGAGTGGACCTCAAAGAATGGGTAGGAAGTTATCCTCAGTTTGTTTGAGGGGAAAAAAGGTCACAGGTAAGGAGGAGAGGTTCAGGCCAATTAGAAGGCTACTATAATAGTCCAGGCAAGAGGTAGAGGGTTTAAACTGAAACGGTGGCAGCAGGAATGATACTGAGTTGATTCGATACTTTGGAAATAGAAAATTTTAGAGATGAATTGATAACTTGATTGAATCAAGGGTACAGGGAGAAAGGCAGTTAATTTTTTTTTTAATTGAGAGAGCGGTTTTATATTTATTTATTTCCCAGCTTTATTGAGACATAATTGATAAAGAACATTGTTTAAAGTATACAGTGTGATGATTTGATACACAAATATGTTGTGAAATGTGTACTACAGTAAGGCTAGTTGGCACATCCTTTACCTCACATAACTACTATTTTGTTGTTGCTGTTATGATGAGAACATTAAACCTCTACTTTCACAGCATCTTCAAGTATACAGTGTAATACAGTTTACTATGGTCATCATGCTGTACCCTAGATGCCCGGAACGCACTGATCTTATAACTGAACATTTATACTCTCTGACCAATACCTCTCCATCCCTCTCACCCCTCAGCCTTGGGCAACCATCATTCTGCTCTCTGTTTCTATAAGTTAAATGTTTTTAGATTCCACAAAGTATTTTCATAAAGTATTTCATTCAGTCCTTTCTGCCTGACTTACTGACAGGGCAGTTTTAAATAGTCCACCTAGAAGAAGGGTAGTGCCATTTATAGAAATTGGGAAATAAGAGAGAGGGATAATGAAATTGCATTTCATATGTGCTGAATTAAAGATGTCTCTGGGACATTTAAAGGTGTTTAGGACACCTAAAGGTGTTAGGTTCCCTGCTACTTAAAAATTTTCAATGGCTTTCCAAAGCTTTCAGGATAATGTCCTCCAAATCAGTTTCTCTACCATGGCCCAGTGAGGCCCTCCTTGGTCTGGCCTCCTTTCATTACTCTGTGTTCTAACCACACTGGTCTTCTTTCAGGCTTTGTTTGCCATGCTCCCTCTGTTTTGGATCTTTGCACATTTCTCCATGACCTCTCCCCACCTCTAGCACCTATTCATCTAGCAGAGCTCAGTTCAAGTACTGCTTCCTCATGGAAGTCGCTGTTAACTCCCCAGTCCAGGTAGGAGTGCTGACAGCACCATATTCTTCTATTCTAGAACACTTACCTTGTCATTACATATTCAATAGGATGATTATCTAATCAATGTCAGTTTCCTCTATTAAATTGTTTTTACCCTGCCTAGTACTTACTTCTACCTCCTGGCACCATGTCTGAAAGAGAAAAGGCGTTTAATAACATTTCCCAGCTAATTAATTGTGGATAAGTCTTTTTGATTTTTCAATAAAATATTAATACACATAAAATCTTATGACAGCCACATCTTCTTTCCAGAAACAACTATTGTATGTACCACAGTGGTACAAATTCCTACTCTGCCTGTGTGCTTGCCCTGCTATCACTTATCAAAGAAACCCAACCCCTAATTTTAAATCTATAAACTTCCTGATAAGAAAGTTCCTCTCTTCCTATTTGTAAAATTTGTTTGTAAAACTAAAATATATGACTAAGAAATATTTGCTTTGAATAAGTAGCTGTTATTTATAGGATAGTGGCAAAGGAGATTTATTGAGGGAAGATTTATCGATCAAATCAGGAAACACTGAAGATGTCTAAAGTGATTAAAACATTATTTTCCTCAGTTGCAAACAATTATTGGACAATAGGGGAATGGTTCAATTATAGTACAACGGAAGACTGAACAATGAAAAACACTGAGGTAGAAGTAAATTTATGAATGTGGAAAGATGTTCAAAATATATGAACACATTAATGAAAAAAGCAAGTTACAAATGCTCATGTTATGATCTAATTTTGTAAGAAAGAATGAATTTTTTTTATATTTTTATGAATCTGCTTTTCTAATTTTCCTACATTGCAAATTAAATATGTAATTTAAAAAGTCACAGAGGCAACCTGGGAACTAGTTTTAGTTCTAGATCTGCCATGACTCAGGGACACATTATTTTATAGCTTCAGGCTTCAGTTCTCTGTTAATATGCGTGTTTAAAACATGTAGTCTTAAGCATTTAGAGTGCTCATGTTCTTTTTCATATTCTTTTAAAAGCCCATGTGACCTAATGAGGGTATCCAGCCTGGGTAGGGGTGGGGCTAGGGATGGAAAAGAGCATATACATATTTTAGCGCTTTTGATGAGGCTGTGGACCCAGGGGGTTGGACCTGTAATCTGTAGACATTGTCCACATGCTTCATGAGCACTGGCTGTGCCCTACAGTTAGGTAGGAAAGAAAGTCCCCAACTTATAGCAAGAGGAACAGGCACATCATACCAAAAAGAATGCAAAACTAACACCTGACCCTTCACTGTGGAACTTCTTCATGATCAATTACTATTTCCAAGGCCACAGTGTTTTCCTCAGAAACCTTCCATGGTATGTTTTTCATGTTTGGACTGTGAACCACAGTAAGAAATACAGTTTACGATGTGACCCTGTACACACAGTTATAAACACATGTTCATAGACCCATAACTAAACCCAATGTTTTGTGAAACAATCCTAATTTTACTAAATGTGATGCTCCCTGATATTTTCCATCCTCTCTATCCTACCTAGTTCATTATAATAATCCTGAGAGTTCCTGCTGTGATACAGTGGGTTAAGAATCTGACTGCAGTGGCTTGGGTTTGATACCTTGGGTTAAAGGATCTGGCATTGTTGCTGTGGTGTAGTTTGCAGCTGCAGCTTAGATTCAATCCCTGGCTTGGAAACTTCCATGTGCCACAGGTATGGCCATAAAACAACAACAACAATCCTGATAATGACCCTCTAAAATGATTTCATAATGGGTCTGGACCTGCAATTTTTCAATATAGTTTTAGAGTCATTATACAAAGAGACCTATGCTTTTATCTTTTTGTTAAAGATGGTTACCTCTTAAAGACAAGGACAACATTGTGGGGTATAAGATAAGATTTCTCCTTGATTGGAGTGGTGCAAGAACACAATCCTCAAGCCTGTCTTAACACTCTGTGTGGTTGGAAGGTCTAGCAGATTGGACTGCTACTAAAATACCTTTGACTAAGGAAACCCTACCTATATGAAAGGCTGATCCTCTGACCTGTGGGGGCATGTTTAAAAGGATATATATTGAAGCATTTTTATAGTGATAAAAAGGTGGAAATAACCTTAATAGAATTGTTGAATTATTTGTGATATATTCATGCTGTAAGAAGAAAGAAGAAAAAAAACTGATTTAATCCAATAGGAACACATAGATCAGAGCAATGACTCTTACTGGGTGGATCCTAGGGCACGCAGGGGTTTATGTATCAGAACTCCAGGAGAAGGGAACAAACAGTGGGTTTAAAAAGCATAAAAGAGTTCCTGTCCAGTATGGATCAGTGGTAATGAACCCAACTAATATCGATGAGGATGCGTGTTAGATCCTGGCCTTGCTCAGTGGCTTGAGGATCTGATTGTTGTCATGAGCTGTGGTGTAGGTCGTAGACATGGCTTGAGCCCTGTGTTGCTGTGGCTGTGGTGTAGGCTGGCACCTGCAGCTCTGATTTGATCTTTTAGCCTGGGAACTTCCATATGCCGCACATGTGGCTCCAAAAAGAAAAAAAAAAAAGCAAAAATCAAAAGAAAAAGCCTATCAATTTAGAAAGGAAATATTAAAAGCCATCACTTTTTTTTTTTTTTTTTTTTTTTTGGCGGGGGAGAGGTATATACAGACTACAAAACAGCAGAGCTTGACAGTATCCTCTTGGTGCCTGGGGAGGTACAGAAGGTGCTAGCTCTCCAAATAGTTGGTGACAGACCCCTTCCAGAAGTTGTACTAGAAGTTTTAGGGAGCAGTCATAAGACATTTATGTTCATCATCAAGAAGGCATGGATTAAAAAAATGGATAAACACTTATTTGTAAAATTCACTTTTTTTAAGAATGATTCACTGAAGGAAAACCAATGGTATGCATTTGATTCTTACTACCCTTTTTAGATAATGTAATAAGAGTCCTGAACAAAGGCCAGCCACTTAGGAGGGCTACTCTACTCTGTAAGTGACCTGACTCATTAATAGTGTATTGGCAAACTAACCACAAGCATATCCCAACACACTGCAGTCCTGAGCAACCACTATTCTCTGTAAGGATACCAAGAATCACTACTAAGCCACTCAATTGTTGATGTCACTGGAAAGGATTTGGGAGTGTATCTTTAAAGGAATTTCAATGCAAACTGAAGATGACATCCACCAGCAAAACATACAAACAGATATAAAATCAAATAAAAAGCTACTTTCTAGTCCTGACTACAGGATCTTGGAGTACTTCTATTCCTTTCACCTTAGATGGTTCAGTTTTCTAGGCCACCTTATGCCCATAAGGGCAGAAAATGTAGAGCAGAGCCACTAAAAAGAAAGCATCAAAATCCAAACAAGACCTCAAGTCATTTTGCATCGACATGGCTTTTATTTTGAGAGTAAACTGTGAGGACACAACAGAATTAGGCTTCAAACCAAACCAAAACCTTTAATGCTTAATGGAGAGGACCACACTTGTATACAAAAGACACCTTGATTAAAAGCAAGTGTGCCGAAATCCACAATGTGCACCTGGGGTGTTTGAGAAATTAACAAAATCAGCTTTAATTTCTAGAGAAACAAGTGGTAGTGATTAGTGATGGGTAAAAACAAATGCCTGGTGAGGAAAGCCTGGCCTCTTCTGTGCTGGAAGGAGTCCTAGGAAGAAGAGAGAGTTAAAAGGAAATAATGTTGCAAAGATGCCACAAATTATACCTAATGATTACTTCTTTGGCTGATGGGTGGAATTGGGATTTTCTGTCTTCATTACAAGGATGAAAGAGGGAAAGACATTGTCCCCAAAATGATGTGACAATCAGAGGATTTGTGGTACATAGGGAAAGCCTGGAAAAAAAAAAAACAGGAGCAGGGGCAGGAGCAGATGGTGGAGAATAAGAGGGACAAGAATGGAGAATAGGGCTATTTGACTCTATAAACTGAAGGAAATGAAAAGAGATGACAACCAGAATCTTTCTTTAGGGAACCGAAGTCTGTCTAGATGTATTTGTCAGGCAGTAAGATGTATGTGGGCAGCTTGAAATGTGTGTGTGCAAGACACACCTATTCTCTGCAGAGCACATGCTTACAACGCAGTGGGATTATTTATAAGGGCAAAGTGGTGGGAGTAAGAGGAGGAGGGGGTTGCTCCACAGCAGGAGCTGATGGAGAAATAAGGAAGGGGAAGGCAGCTAGGGAACCTCTTCCAAAGCTCTTAATAAAGATCTGTAGCTTTGAGGAGCCTGGGGAGCAGCCCTCCCAAGAGGAGTCATCTCTGCATTGGGCATGCTAAATGTAAAGTACATTATTTGCTTTCATCTGATTCTTCGTATGGGAATGACAACTGTTTGAAAAAGGCTCAAAAGCAACTAAAAGTGATTGTTTGGAGATTATGAGGGTTTCCCTAAGCAGGAACAAGGCAAAGAAAACCTCTGAGTTGGGGAACAAAGAAAACAACCAGAGAGTGGCTTGAGCAGACGGAAAAAGGAATCCCAGGGTTTCACTGAGACGAAGAAGGAGAAAAATCTAGGTGGTTCCAAATGCCCTTCACAGAGCATGTGTTAAGTCCTGGTTCAATGAATGCTATAGAGAAAACGAGGTGACAAAAAGTTTCAGATCAAACTCTTTCTCTTCCTCAAAGTTGGTCAGAGAGACTGATCAGACGAAATCTTCAGAATTAAATTCTAGAAAGTACACACCTGCTCATCTCATAACATCTACTCTGCTTCTCCAAACAGACCCTGACTGCTGATTCAGGGCTAGCAGGAATGAGAACAAGTACCATACAGTAGATATGGGTGATTTCTTTACCACAGGAGAGAGCTACAGAATTGCTTGGCTAGTTTCCACAACAACAATGATAAAAAAAAGATACTAATATTACTGAAGTAACATTCCCCTGCACAGTTCCTGGGGCACTATGGCCTGGCTCACAGGAGGCCAGCTGCCCTGAGGGCATGTGCGCTAAACTTAAAAATGTATTTCCACTCTCCTGGGTTTGGGCTGGAGAAATTTAGCATGAGCAGTATCTGCAAACAAGGGTGAAAATTTTGAAGGTGGTTGACAATTGGCTTCAGGTAACATGTGCCTAAAAGATTGTCTGAGAGCCTCAAGGAAAGCCACATACCTAACACAGAAGGTGACCAGCCAGAAATGCATGGAAAATCAGCAGAACCAGGGTCAACAACATGCAGAATGCACAGCACAGTCCCTAAGCTCACTGTGCACATCAACATCAATCTTAAGACTTTAAACAAAAACCACCAAAAAGAGTCTCCTTAACTCTCTTCTGGTCTTTGAGGAAATTCAGGTCTGAAATAGTGTGACTGATGTCCAGTGTCTCACCACAGTGCTCTTGGAGCCTGTTTCTGGTCAGCCATTCCGTTGCCTGGCAGTAGCCTATGGACTACTTTTAGTTTTCATGTCTAAAGACCCTGAAGGGGAATAACTGGTTTCTCCCTGTGCCTCTCTTCTTCTCTGTTTATCCAATACAGCAGCATTAGCTTCCGTCAGCCCAGGAAGACACAGTCACCCTCGACTACACAGGGCTCTTCTGGGGTTTCCAAGGAGAACAAAGGCTGAAGACTGAGTAAAAATGTCTTCCTGGACGCAACTCAAGAGAATGAGGTATGAGGGAGGTGAGGCTGTTGTTCACTATTTACTGAAAGCCCAAAAGCTCTAATATACATAAGGACAAAATTATGGCATGATCTGTAGCTTCTGGAGGACTGGAATGAGTCTTCATGAAAAGCTACAGTGCTGGCTTCCCACAGACGCAGAGCAACAGTTAAGGAATAGCACACCATCAGTGATTGGCTGGCATGATTGCACTTAGCAAGTAGAGCTTTTCAGCAAGATGGAGAGACACTTTCTGTTCCTTGGGGCCCTGAAGCACAGATTCAGCCCTATATATACATTATACCTTAATTATCATGACTTACTGTTGCTTCTACAAATATTTGCCTAGATGCAGCCTACTATGTGTCAGGCACAAATTAGGTGCTTAGTAACTGTTGGTAGAATGAACAAACAGAACCTCTGTGAGAATGCAATGTGAGTATGTGCATGTGTAGGGGGCATAAGTATAGGATTAGAAAAACGTGTTGCTTGAGCTAAATTTTGAAATATGAGTGGGAGTTACCCCGGTGGGTAAGGAAAAAAAGGCATTCCAGGAAGAGATAAAAGCACCTGCCAAGGCATAGAGCTATATGGGGACTCCATAATGGCTTAGATGGTATGAAGCCAGCCAGGTACTAGATAGAAATAGGCAAGGAAACCTGCCTTCACATAAGAATTTGCCCAAAGAGCTGGTTTGAGATAGTATGCTTAAAATATTTGTTTAGAGGGAATATGTAGGAGTTCCCTTGTGGGCTAAGGATCTGGAATTGTCACTGCTGTGGTATGGGTTCAATCCTTGGCCCAGGAACTTCTGAATGGTTCAGGAGTGGCAAAAAAAAAAAAAAAAAGAAAGAAAGAAAGAAAAAGAATGAAAGAAGAGAATATGTATTTGGATTTCAGGAAAGAAAAAAAAAAACCCATAAACAATTGGATTTTTTGAGGTCAGGTATCAGGATAGCCCTGATAAGTCCAGGGCTGACCAGTGAGTGCATTGCTTTGGACCTATCAGGAAACTCCTCTTCATAGCCTAAAAGCTGGTACGTAGTTACTGGCTGGAGCTTTCCCTTTGGGACACCCATAATTCTGACTAGGAGACTCAAAAACAAAACAAAACAAAACATGAAAAAAGGAGAGAAAGCCAGCCAGCCAGCCTACACACTATTGTTTTAGTGAGAAGACCCTAGTAAGATGAAACATCTCTCAAAACCAAATAGAAATCATGTACGCAACAACAACAACAACAAAAAGACAAAAGACAAAAAAAAAAAAAAAAAAAAAAAAGGGAGTTCCCGTCGTGGCGCAGTGGTTAACGAATCCGACTAGGAACCATGAGGTTGCGGGTTTGGTCCCTGCCCTTGCTCAGTGGGTTAACGATCCGGCGTTGCCGTGAGCTGTGGTGTAGGTTGCAGACGCGGCTCGGATCCCAAGTTGCTGTGGCTCTGGCGTAGGCCGGTGGCTATAGCTCCGATTCAACCCCTAGCCTGGGAACCTCCATATGCCGCGGGAGCGGCCCAAGAAATAGCAACAACAACAACAACAACAACAAAAAGACAAAAGACAAAAAAAAAAAAAAAAAAAAAAATCATGTACGTAAGAGGGCTTTGTAAACTGTCACATGTCATCCAAATATAAGGTACTGTAAGGAGTCCCATGGTGACCCAGTGGCTAAGGATTTGGCGTTGTCACTGTTATGGTTCAATCCCTGGCCAGGGAACTTCTGTATGTTGTGGGCACTGCCAAAAAAAAAAAAAAAAAAAAAAAAAAAAAAAAAAAAAAAAAAAGAAAAAGAAAAAAAGAAAAAACAAAACCCAAACCAAAAACAAGTATAAGGTACTGTCATTATTATCATAGAGAACCAAGAGTGTGGCCAGTTCATTCGAAGCATGTGGGCAAAAGCAATTCTGGCAGAACAACAGCAGGAGAGCCAAGAATGTGGCTGCCAGAGGGGGCACAGAACAGCAGTTGCATTTCAGTGATGCCTGGGAAAAGGCATACTCTATGATGATTCTTATACTCTATAAAGTTGTACTTCTCCTCCTACTTTTCTTACTTTTAATAGTAAATGATTAGAGACTGACTGATTCTTGTGAATTCCCCAAGGGCAAAGAACGCTCATATTTATCTGGCATAGCCTGGCAAGTAGGTAGCACTTAGTAAATGTATACGGGTCTCTGAGGTGATTGCTGGAAGGGGAGAAAGGATGAAGGGGGATGTTATTATAGAAAAATAATGTCTTCAGTTGGACACTGATGGTCTTGGTTTCTTGGTCCAAAGATTGTAAGCATTTCTGTCAGAACTTGGTCATTAAGATTGAGAGGCTGGAGTGGATAATGGTATTCCCATTAGAAATGAATAAAGCAATTTAGAAAATGAAGATAGCAGAAACCAAGAGCACTGCTGGAGAGAAGCACGGGGGACTGAAAGATAATAGATTCTGTAGCTAAAAAGAAAGGAAACTATTTGTATAAATATGATCCACTTAGGAACAGGTGTACTGTAAAAAATATAAGGAGTATGGGAAATGGGCTGGAGAAGGTCCTACTATTCATATGTTTGAGGAAAAGGAGCAGTATCAAAAGACGGCAAATGTAAGGGAGGAAAAAACCCTACGAATGTGGTCAGAGAAGATGGAGAAGATTAAAGGCTGAAAAATCCAGACCCATTTGTGCACACTCAAGGGAACCTGAATGAGCCATTCTCTTGCCTTTTATTTCTCTTTAGAGAGTTTTTTTCTTTTTTTTTTAAAGAAGATTAAGGCCACCTGGTGACATCCTTCACACCCATTCTGCAATGATTTGGTTTGCAGACTCATGCTGTAATTCGAGGAGAGACAGACAATAGTCTTAGGATTTTGTAATCTTAATGTTTACTCAATGCTGGATATCAAAGAGGTGATATCCAAGGTCCAATATCTGGGAAGTACCTGGAGCCATCTAGCAGTTTTTCCAGGGTCACAAGTGAGTGTGCTACCAAGAGCCCTCAGTGAAAATAGCAGTTTAGGGATAAAACTCCAATGACAAATCTCTGCATTGGAGCAAAGATCATATTTGCAGGCTTGCTCTTCTTTTCTTTAAAAATATATATCCCTGTTTATTTTAGTGTGTTAAGCTGATGAGAGGGTTTTGATCCGAAAGGGGATTATAAACAACTCTGTAATGGGGAGATATTACCAATATTAGCCTTTGTCAGAGTTTATTCCACTGAGCTATGCGTGAGATGCCACACCCAGGTCATTCTGTTTTTTTCACAAGCCTGATTGTTCTTCTCACTCTGTAACCCCAGGAGCCCAAGGAACCCACTTCTATTAAAAAAGGATGTCATTAGATTTGGGTATTTTGAAGGAGAACTCTTTCAGAATGGCTCTGTGGTGAATTCCGTTGCTTAGCTCCCTCACCACTCCAATTTTGGACAAGTAACCAGTCTATCCTGGGCCCCAAATTCACATCCTTGGATTCAGGTGGAATGAAAGATACTACAGCCCAGGGGGTGAGATGAGGGTACATCACCGTATCAGGCACAAACCCTTTGCATTCCCGAGATGTCAGACTCCCAATAAGCCTTTCCTGGTTCTATGCCTTTTCTGCTCTCCCCCTCATCATGCAGAGGCACTGTTGGGCAAGTGTCCTGAGTGGTATCTGTGGACCAATGTCTGCTAGTGCATGTAGTCAGACGGCCACAAAGACACTGTGGATCATGTTTCCTAAAAGTGATCCTGTCTCTCTGTCCTCTCCCTCAGGGATTCAGCAAGCAGGGTATGTGGTCTCAGGACACTCCATCCTCTGAAAGGTTCCACTAGTTTCCCAGAGCAAGTTCTGTCAAATACCTCCCCCAGAGGCCTCCCCCAGACCCATTTAAGTATAGAGCCACCCAAGACATCATTACAGTGGGGTTGCCTTTGAAGGAAGCCACACCCTGAAATCTGGAGATTCAGTGGAAATCAGTTCCTGCAGCAGTCTCATCCCCAATTAAACTGTCTTCATCCTCTTAATCACCACATTTACTGAGCATATACTACTGCGAAGCCTTATGCTTGGTATCTTAATTCAATTTATTAACAAATAAACATTCTTCTGCTTCTCCTTGATACTTTTTCCCAAATAAACTTAGCAAAACAGACTTCATGATTCCATACTTTGTGAACTTGGGCCAGTTGCTAAACCTCTCTCAGTCTAAAGTGCTGAATGTTTAAAAGGGGATAATTTCATAAAGCTGCTATAAGGATAATATGAGATGTTAAACATCCCTGGGACACTACTTGGTGAATTGGTGCTCAATAATCATAGTATACTTCCTTCCTTCGAAGGATTTTCTTTACAGGACCTGCCGGAGTCAGTTATTCTGCCTAAATTTACTGCTCTTTTCCTGAGGATCAAGCCCAGGGGCTCAAATCGCCTTCCTTTGCTTCAGAGGCCTCACTGGTCTTCCCCTCCCTTGCCACCTATGATTTTATAGAAGTTTCTGTCTCCAGCTTGGAGGCAAATGGGCTACCACAGAGAATACAAATTCTAATGGGCTGGGGGGATGAATGGACAAAAACACAGCTCCACAAGACCCCTGTCTCTCCATCATGTTGAAATGACACAAGTTAGGGCACATTAAGCCCTGAAAGGAGGTCAAGGCCAAAGACCTTTGGACACTTGGGAAGTTCCTCCTAGCCTGGATCCCATGGCAGGATCCTCTCCTCCCAGTCACAGGTTCCTTGCAGGCAGTTCTAGGGCACAGTCTCAGGTCCTCCAGTACACAGGGGTCCTCTGTGGGGCCCACCCCCACCATGCAGGCTCCTGAGGCTCCCTTATGTTCCCAAATGGTCTTCCACTGAGATAACACCAGAAACCAGCCCTGTCCTCCCTTAGGCACAGACAGCCTCTACAGGATGGTGTCCTCCACACTGGGCCTCCCGGTGGCCACAAATGCTGAGAGCCCTGCGAGTCTCCATTCGCACGGGAGTCTTCCATGGGGGTGGGTCTGCACACCGCCTCCGGAACTCTCCCAAGGGGTAGAGGCAGGATACTCGAGGTTCATCCACTTACACAGGGACCCCCTCGGGGGCGGCTCCCACGCATCACCTCGGAGGGTTGTCCGCTGCCCGCAGACCCGCCCCTCACGGTGCCTGCTGGGTCCCCGCCGCCCCCGCCCCTGCTTACCGGGACCGTCAGGGTGCGGGACGCGGGTCCGGGGCTGGCGGACTCTACACTGCGGGCCCCGCGCCGCCCATAGCAGCTCAGGAGCCGACGTGCTGGGGCCGAGCGCTGGGAGCAGGCGGCGCGGGCGGAGCAGCAGGCTGTGGCGGCGGCGGCGGCGGCGGCGGCGGCGCGCGCGCCCCGAGCCACCCACCCTCCCCACCTCGCGAGCCTGCGGCGCGTGCGCCCGCGCGAGACGACCTCCGCGGGCCGGGGGCGCGCGCCCCGCCCCGCCCTCCTGCACCTCGACGCGCTGCCCTCTCGCCTCAGACGGCGACCGCTCGGGGCCTGAGGCGCTGAGGGACGGCGGGAGGGAAACGGTAGACCCGGCCTCGGCGGCCCGCTCGGATGAACTGTGGGTCTGGGTGCCAGTGGGCGCCCCCAACCAGCGCCGGGCTCTGCGGCGCCGGGACTGCGGCAGCCCGCCGCCCGCGGCAAGGTCAGTGCCCGCCGGGAGGAGGGGGCCCCGCGGGCGCTGCGGCCGCTCCCTTGCCAGCCCGCGCCCGAGCGAAGCCTGAGTCCTGCTGCCAGCACCTGCCTGGGGAGGTGAGAATGACTCATCTGGCTGCCGGGTTCTATCTCCCCTATGGAGGCTTGCTGCCCATTCAGGCCCAAGATCCTGGCATCAGGGCACTCACTTTCGCAGTACCACATGGCAGAGGGTCCAAATGAGCCTTCACAGAGTGCTTGACCAGCTCTTTCTGTGTGCTGTTTTCTGAGGCTCTTGGCTTTTCATCTCCTCAGCAAAGTAATCCAGTTTTTTTTTGCTGCAGCAGCCTCATCCCTCACTTCAAATAGCCACTTATCACGAGGCCAGCAGTTCTGAGAGATATAACAGGTATTACACCAAACTAACAAGCTCTTGAAGAGGGCAAGAAAAAGATCAAGTCATAAAGCACCTAGCAACTAATTATAAAGTAATTGGAGATATGGAAATGATACGCCAAGAACTCTTTTTTTAAAATTAATTGCATTTACATTTGCAATTTCTTATGCATTCAATGTGTATATCTCAAATACAATTCACACCATTTTTTGAATACCTAGTACTTGTTTTTTTGTTTTTTGTCTTTTTAGGGTCGGGCTGCACCCTCTACTTAACGGAGGTTCCCAGGCTAGGAGTGGAATCAGAGTCCATAGCCATGGGCCTCTGCCACACCAACCTCCCAGCCATGTCTGCCACCTGCCCCATAGCTTGTGGCAGCAACACGGTGAGGGAGGCCAGGGATTGAACCTGAGTCATCATGGATACTAGTTGGGTTCCTAACTGGCTGAGCCACAGTGGGAACTCCTTGAACATCTAATACTTGTTTCACTCTGCTAGTGCCATAGGAAATTTAAAAAAACCCCTCACTTTGTTCTTAGTATCATGAAACTTACCAATAGGGAATATAAGGTAAATACAGTACCACATATTGCTATTACTTTTTTTTTTTTAAATGGTCACACCTGCAGCATATGGAAGATCCTGGGCCAGGGACTGAATCTGAGCCACAGCTGTGACCTAGGATGCAGCTGAACTGGCTGTGAGTGGAACTCATCCCTCCACAGCCACCTGAGCAGCTGCCCTCAGATTTTTAACTCATTACACCACAGCAGGAACTTCTTGCTATCACTTTCAAAGTGCCAGGTACTATTCCAAACACTTTAAATATATTAAGTCATTAATTTTCACACCATCCCTTTGAAGGTACTGTTAGTGTCTACATTTCACTCATGACTAAAATGTGGTACAGAGATATTAAACAACTTGGCTAAGGTGTCACGTAGCTAATATGTAGTGGAGGTAAGACTGAAATCCAGACATTGTAACATCAGACCCCAAGTGCCTAACCATTTTACTGTACTGCTACTGAGAAAGAAAAGACTGCTAATCATTAATATTTGGAATTCTAAAATTAGCACTTATCTCTCAGGAGCCACTATCTTTTTTTAAAATCCCCCTGGAAAAGTAACACAAAGAGCAGACAGCTTTATAGTCTGAAGGCCCTAAACCTTCTTTAGAGTTACATCATACCAACAGTTTTACAGATAGGGTTCTTGGAACTGTTGTTAGTAAGCACTTTATTTCTAGGCTATTCAACAGGCTTATGTGGAAGAGGAGGCTGTAAGAAATCACCAAGGAAATCACTGTTGGTTAATTCCTTCCTTCATTAAAAAAAGTCTTTTGTACATGTATAGAATGTCAGGTGGTGTTCTGAGAACTAGAAGGGGTGCAAATAAGAGTAAGACACAGTTCTTTTCCTCAAGGAGCTGTAATCTCACAGAGAAAACAGGTATTGACGGAGGATCATAATACAAAACAGAAAATGAGCTGTGTATAACAGAAGAATGAAATGCAATGCAAATTCCGAGGAGTAGAGAGACAGGTTACTTGGTGTTAAGGGTGCTTGGGTTAAGGAAAACACTTCATTATCATTTAACTTATTGTTGATGTTGAAGTATTACATCAGCATAAAATTTATCAAATTCTGGAGTTCCTGTGGCTTAGTGGTTAACGAACCCGATTAGTATCCATGAGGACGTAGGTTCGATTCCCTGGCCTTGCTCAGTGGGTTAAGGCTCTGGTGTCCGATGTAGCTCGGATCTTGTGTTGCTGTGGCTGTGGTGTGGGCTGGCAGCTGTAACTCTGATTCAACCCCTAACCTGGGAACCTCCACATGCTATGGGTGTGGCCCTAAAAAGACAAAAAAAATTTATCAAATTCCTTTTAAAAAAATGACATTCAAAAGTATATTCAGAAAAGACAGTTTTTGTTTTATTATAAGGATTGTTTGGAGTATGGAGATGGTAGTAAGCCCAAACGTCTTAAAGATGGTTTACCTCATCGCCCCAATTTGGGAGCCCCAGATTGAATGATAAAATTTTCAGAGTCAAAGGAGTGCCCTGACTGTCTGGGGGCAGTCAGAACTCTAGAAAGGGCCAAAGGTTGCTCAAGAGTAGCCAGTACCTACACAGAACTGCTCTTGCAAGATAGAGACTGTGTTCTCAACTGTGTGTGTCTGATATCCTTTAATTATGGCAAACACATGCCGCAAATATTCTGGGATGGTCTGAGCTCAGCTCTTGATTCCATTATGTCATTATGACAAGAACTGATGTTCTTGTCAATAAGATTTACAAATATGGTCACAATATTCATCTTAGTATCTAGAAAGTAGAGATCATTGTATGCTCAACAGATGTTTAATAAATAAGGAGTTGGTAAAGTCGGGAGGGGAGCTATTTGATAAGGAACTCTAAATGCTCAAGATGCTTTAATAGTAGGTAATAGGGTGCCCCTACAAGTTTTTGAGATAAAGGACAAAGTGAGAGTACATGTGACCCTTTGTCAGTAACTTAAACAAAAAATTGAAATATAAATGTGAAAATGAGGGTAATTTCTCCTAGGCTATAGGCAAAAGTATGTTGGGGTATTAAAAAGACTGGGGGGTAAAAAGTAATGAGAATGCCACTGAACTCTTAAAATTTTTTTTGTTATAGTTGATTTACATCGTTCTCTCAATTTCTGCTGTACAGCAAAGTCATACAGCTATACACCATCTCTTTATCATATTATCTTTCATCATGTTCCATCACAAGTGAATGGACATGGTTCACTGTGCTATATAGCAGGACCTCATTTTCTATCCATTCTCAATGTAACAGCTTGCATCTATTAACCCTGAACTCACAGTCCATCCCACTCCCACTCCCTCCCCCTTGGCAACCAAAAGTCTGCTGTCCTTGTTTGTGACTCTGTTTCTCTTCTGTAGATAGGTTCATCTGTGCCACATTGTAGATTCCACATATAAGTGATATCATATGGTATGTCTTCCTCTTTCTGACTTACTTCACTTAGTATGAGAGTCTCTAGTTCCATCCATGTTGCTGCAAATGGCATTATTTTGTTCTTTTTTATGGTTGAGTAGTATTCCATCCATTGTGTATATGTACCACATCTTTGTAGTCCATTCATCTGTTGGTGGACATTTAGGTTGCTTCCATGTCTTGGCTATTGTGAATAGTGCTGCAGTGAACATAGGGGTGCATGTATCTTTTTGAATGGAAGTTTTTTTGTTTTTTGTCTTTTTAGGGCCGCACCCAAGGCATATGGAGGTTCCCAGGCTAGGGGTCGAATAGGAGCTGTAGCTGTCAGCCTACGCTACAGCCACAGCAACCTGGGATCCAAGCCACGTCTGCGATCTACACCACAGCTTATGGCAATGCCAGATCCCCGACACACTGAGTGAGACCAGGGATTGAACGCATGTCCTCATGGATACTAGTTAGGTTTGCTACCACTGAGCCATGATGGAACTTGAATGAAAGTTTTGTCTGGATATATGCCCAGGAGTGGGACTGCTGGATCATATGGTAGTTCTATATTTAGTTTTCTGAAGAATTTCCATACTGTTTTCCACAGTGGTTGTACCAGTTTACATTCCCACCAACAGTGCAGGAGGGTTCCCTTTACTTCACATCCTTCCAGCATTTGTTACTTGTAGTGTTATTAATGATAGCCGTTCTGATGGGTGGGAGGTGGTACCTCATTGTAGTTTTGATTTGCGTTTCTCTAATAATTAGTGATTTTGAGCAGTTTTTCATGTGCCTGTTGGCCATCCCTATGTTTTCTTTGGGGAAATGTCTATTTAGGTCTTCTAACCATTTTTCAATTGGGTTGTTTTTTTTTTTTTGCTGTTGAGGTATTTGAATTGTTTGTTTATTTTGGAGATTAAGCCCTTGTTGGTTGCATTGTTTGAAACTATTTTCTCCCATTCCATAGGTTGTCTTTTTTTTTTTTTTAATGGTTTCCTTTGCTGTGCAAAAGCTTGTAAGTTTGATTAGGCCCTGTTTGCTTATTTTTGTTTTTATTTCTATTGCTTTGCGAGAATGACCTAAGAAAACATTTGTACAGTTGATGTTAGAGAATGTTTTGCCTATGTTCTCTTCTAGGAATTTTATGGTGTCTTGTCTTAAGTTTAAGTCTTTAAGTCACTTTGAGATTCTTTTTGTGCATGGTGTGAGCGTGTGTTCTAATTTCATTGATTTACATCGTAGCTGTCCAGTGTTCCCAGCATCACTTGCTGAAGACACTGTCTTTTCCCTCTTTTATATTCTTGCCTCCTTTGTCGAAGATTAATTGACCATAAAGTGTCTAGGATTATTTATGGTTCTCTATTTTGCTCCATTGGTCTGTATGTCTGTTTTTGTACCAGTACCACACTGTCTTGATTACTGTAGGTTTGTAGTATTGTCTGAAGTCTGGGAGAGTTATGCCTCCTGCTTGCTTTCTTTTCCTCAGGATTACTTTGGTAATTCTGGGTCTTTTATGGTTCCATATAACTTTTTGGATTGTTCTAGTTCTGTGGAAAATGTCATGGGCACATTAAATCTGTAGATTGCTTTGGGTAGTATGGCCATTTTAATGATGTTAATTCTTCCAATCCAGGAGCATGGAATATCTTTCCATTTCCTTGAATCCCCTTTAATTTTCTTGATTAATGTTTTATAGTCCTCACCATGTAAGTCTTTCACCTCCTTGGTCAGGTTTATCCCTTGGTATTTAATTTTGGGGGGGGTGATTTTAAAAAGTATTATTTTTCTATATTCCTTTTTTTTTTTCCTGTCTTTTCTAGGGCTGCACCCGTGGCATATGGAGGTTCCCAGGCTAGGGACCTAATTGGAGCTGTAGCCGCTGGCCTACACCACAGCCACAGCAACCTGGGATCCATCTGTGACCAACACCACAGCTCATGTCAACACCAGATCCTTAACCCACTGAGCAAGGCCAAGGATCGAACCTGCAACCTCATGGTTCCTAGTCGGATTTGTTAACCACTGAGTCATGACCGGAACTTCTCCTTTTCTAATATTTCATTGATAGTATACAGAAATGCAACCAGTTTCTGAATGTTAATCTTGTATCCTGCTACTTTGCTGCATTTTTTGATCAGTTTGATTAGTCTTTGTGTGGAGTCCTTAGGATTATCTCTATGTAGTATCATGTCGTCTGCATATAGTGACGATTTTGCCTCTTCCAGTTTGGATACCTTTTATTTCTTTTGTTTGATTTCTGTCGCTGGGACTTCCAATATTCTGTTGAATAAAAGTGGTGAGAGTGGGCATCCTTGTCTTGTTCCAGATTTTGGTGGGAAGGCTTTCAGCTTTTCTCCATTGAGTATTATATTGCATATGGGTTTGTCATAAATGGCTTTTTTTTTTTTTTTTGGTCTTTTTAGGGCCACACCCTCGGCCTATGGAGATTCCCACACTAGGGGTCAAATTGAAGCTGTAGCTGCTGGTATAGCCCACAGCCACAGCAACACTGGATCCGAGCCACATCTATGATCTACAGCACAGCTCACAGCAACACCAGATTCTTAACCCACTGAGTAAGGCCAGGGATCAAACCTGTGTCCTCATGGATGCTAGTCAGATTTGTTTCTGCTGAGCTGTGATGAAATTCCCTGTTATGTTAAGATATGTTCCCTTTATATCACTTTGGTGAGAATCTTGTCATAAATCAATGTTGGATTTTGTCAAATGCTTTTTCTGCATCTATTGAGAAGATCATGTGGTTTTTGTCTTTTCTTTTGTTAATGTGGTGTATGACATTGATTGATTTGCATATGTTGAACTATCCTTGAGATGCTGGGATGAATCCCACTTGGTTGTGGTATATGACCTTTTTTATATGTTGTTGGATTTAGTTGGCTAAAATTTTTTTGAGACTCTTTGCATCTATATTAATTAAAGATATTGGCCTATAATTTTCATTTTTTTGGTAGTTCTTTGTCTGGTGTTGGTATCAGGGTCATGGTGGCTTCAAAATGTTTTTGGGAGTGTTCCTTCTTCTTCAGCCTTTGCGAAAAGTTTAAGAATGGATATAAGTTCTTCTTTATATGTTTGGTAGAATTCTCCTATGAAGCCATCTGGTCCTGGACTTTTGTTTGTGGGAGTGTTTTTATTACATACTCAAATTCATTTCCAGTGATGTGTCTGTTTAAATGATCTATTTCTTCTTGATTCAGTTTTTGTGGGCTGTAAGCCTCTGGAAAGTTGTCCATTTCTTCTAGATTATCAAATTGGTTGGCATATAATTGTTTGTAGCATTCTCTTATGGTTTTTTTTTGTATTTTTGCAGTGTCCATTGAGATTTCTCCTTTTTAATTTCTTTTATATTTGAGTTATTTCTCTCCTCTTCTTCTTGAGTCTTGCCAGAGATTTGTCAATTTTTTTTGCCCTTTGAAAGAACCAGCTCTTGGTTTTACTGATTTTTTCTATTGTTTTTAAAAAAATATCTGTTTTATTGATTTCTTCTCTGATCTTTATGATTTCCTTCCTTCTGCTGACTTTAGGTTTTTTGCTTGTTCTTTTTCTAATTCTTTTAGGTGTTAGGTTAAGTTGTAGATTTGATATTTTTCTTCTTTTCTGAGGAAAACGTGTATTGCTGTGAACTTCCTTCTGAGCACGGCTTTTGTGGCATCTCATAGATTTTTACTGGTTATGTTTTCAATTGTCATTTTCTTGAGGTATTTTTAAAGTTTCCCTTTTGATTTCTTTTTTGACCCTTTGGTTTTTAAGTAGCATGTTGTTTAGTCTCTATGTAGTCAGCTTTTTTCTCATTTTTTTTCTCTTGGTTGATTTCTAGTTTCATGTCATTGTGGTCAAAGAAGATCCTTGAAATAATTTCAATACTCAATTTGTTGAGGTTAGTTTTGTGCCCCAGTATGTGGTCAGTCCTTGAGAATGTTCCATGTGCACTTGACAAGAATGTATATTCTGATTTTTTTTGCATGTAATGTCCTCAAAATATCAATTAAGTCTAACTGATCTGTTGTGTCATTTAGGGTCTCTGTTGCCTTATTCATTGATTTTCATCTAAAGAATCTGTCCATTGATGTGAGTGGGTTTTAAGTCTCCTACTATTATTGTATTCCCATCAATTTCTACTTTTATGTATGTTCATATTTATTGCATGTATTTGGGTGCTCCTATATTAGGGCATATATATTGATGAGGGTAATATCCTCTTCTTGAATGGATCCTTTTATCATTAAATAGTGTCCTTCTTTGTCTTTCTTTATGGCCTTTGTTTTAAAGTCATTTTGTCTGATATGAGTATTGAAATTCCTGCTTTCCTGTTTTTTCAATTCACATGAAATATCTTTTTCTATCCTCTCACTTTTAATTTATATGTGTCCTTTGCCCTAAGGTAAGTCTCCTGTAGATAGCATATTATTCAGTCTGCTATTCTATGTCTTTTGATTGGAGCATGCAGTCCATTGACATTTAAGGTAATTATTGATAAATATATATTTATTGCCATGTAAAATCTTATTTTCCGGTTGATTCTATTCCTTTGTTCATTTCTTTTTTTTGGTTGGATGATTTCCTTTTATGTTTGTGGCCTCTTCTTTTTAGTTCTTTTGAATGTGTTTTTTTGGTTTTGATTTGTGGTTGTCCTGTTTTTCAAGTATGTTAACCCCTTCCTGTATCTGTTTGCTTTAGCTTGATAGTCATATGGGTGCAAACACATTGTAAAAAAAAGAATCTAGATTTTCTTACTTTTCTTACCCACATTATATGATTTTGATGTCCTTTTTTATATTTTCATGTTTATCCTTTTGCAGTTCCTTATGTTTATCATTGCTTTTACAAATAGTTTTTTTTCCTTTTTGATCTGTACATTGGCTTAAGTGATTACTTTCCAGTTGTGATTTCCTCCAACCTGTATCTTCTTACTTCTTTTTTATTTAGAGGAACCCTTTCGATATTTATTTTAGAATGGGTTTAATATTGCTGTATTCCTTTAGTTTTTGTTTGTTGGAGAAATTCTTTATTTCTCTTTCTCTTTTAAATGATAATCTTGCTGGATAGGGTATTTTGGGTTACAAAATTTTCCCATTTAGAACTTTGAATATATCTTGCCACTCTCTTCTGGACTGTAATGTTTCTGTAGAGAAATCAGCTGATAGCCTTATGCATGTTCCCTTATAATTAACTTTTTGTGTAATTAATTTTTTGTTTTCCTCTTGCTGCCTTTAGAATCCTCTCATCTTTATTTTTTGCCATTTTTATTGTAATATGTCTTGGTGTGGGTCTGTTTGGGTTCAGCTTGTTTGAGGCCCTCTGTGGTTCCTGTATCTTGATACCTTTTTCCTTTAGACTTGGAAAGTTTTCAGCCGTAATTTCTGCAAGTATATTTTCAATCCCCTTTTCTTTTTCTTCACCTTCTGGAATCCCTACTATGTGTAGATTGGCTCATTTTATATTATCACATAAATCTCTTAAATTGCCATCATTTTTTTTCATTTGGTTTTCTGTCTGCTGTCCTGATTGGGTGATTTCCATTATTCTATCTTCCAAATCACTTTTTCATCCCTCTACATTCTTCATTCTTGTCTTCAATGCCTTTAACTCTTCTGGCAACTCTGCCAATAAATTTTCCAATTTTTCTTGGCTTTTCTTTATATTTTTTTGTTCCTTTCTAAAGTAATCTATGTTACTGTTCATTTCTTCTCAATTCCTTCAGTATTTTCATTATCTTCCTTCACCCCCATCGTTTTAGGAGCACACCTACCACATATGGAAGTTCCTAGGCTAGGGGTCGAATCGGAGTTGTAGCTGTCAGCATATGCCACAGCCATAGCCATAGCAATGCCAGATCCGAGCTGTGCCTGTAACCTATACCACAGCTCATGGCAATTCTGGACCCACTGAGTGGAGCCAAAGATTGAACCTGTGTCCTCAAGGATACTAATTGGGTTTGTTACTGCTGCGCCACAACAAGAACTCTTCCCTCTCTCCTTTTTGAACTCTGAGGCTGTTATAGTGCAGAGGTCTGTTTCATTGTTTGCTCCTTTGGGGGATTTCTCCAATTCTTTTAACTGGGAATGGTTCCTGAGCTTCTTAATTTTACTCATATTTTTCTTATTCTGTGAGTTTAGGGAAAACAAATGCTGTAGTCTTGGAGGGCTATTTGTATGCAAGAGTGCCCTTGGTTTGTGAGGGCTTACTGTTTTTTTGGCGTGGGGGCTACTTTTGGTTTGGCTGCTTGCTGTCTCTTTCCTCAGTGTGTGCAGGCTCTTATATTCTTGACAGGAGCTGTGCCATTGTAATGCCTGCACTTGTTTCCAGGAAGATGGAGGCATTGGGCAGGGCCAGAAGCCAGGTAAGGACCTGCAGGGAGGTGCCCCAGGCTGCTCCGGGTTTCAGGGCCCTGGGAAGTGGCACTGACCCTCAGGGAGGTATAGGTTGTGCCCAGAGCCTTTGGCAGCAGCAACAGCAGGGCGTATGTGTTCCCAGGGGAGTAAGGGCAGTGGATGGTACTCGATTGCATGTTCTCCACTGCTGCGACTCCGGAGATGACTAGGGCCATAGGTGGTGCCTATTCACAGACCCCTAGTGGTGGTGGCCTGGGCCTACCTATGTAGTCTGAGATGGCTGCAGAAGTTGTGGCTTGTGCAAGAGGCACCCCGTTGCCAGAGAGCCTTTTCATGCATAGAGAAAGATACTCCTACAGTGGTCCTGCCCTTCCTCCTCTCAGCCTCCCTGACAATGGCACCTTGCTTGTCCTGTGGCCCCAATCCTCCTCCCATGCTCCCTTGGCTGTGGCACTCCTCTCCCCAGCCTGTGGTGCACTGCTCCCTAGCTGCTCAGGCTGTATCCATACAGCCAACCCTAGTCCTTTCCCTGGAACTGATCAATGAAGAATGAGTGTCAGTGCCCAGCCCCCGCCTGAGTGTCTGAGGGAGGTGGTACTGATGTCTGTGTGGCTCTCTTTCTGCTTTGCCCTCCTCAGTCCAGCTGCTGCAGTTTTCTCTGAGGCTTAGAGGTTCCCCCTCTGGGACCATGGCCTTCCAGATTGTGGGTTCCTCTCCTCTTTCACATGTCCCTCTCAGGAGTGCTGGTCCTGTCCTGATTCCATTTTTTTTCCTGTTCTCTCTCTCTTTTTTCCTGCTTCTGTTCTGCCCAGTTATGTGGAAGGTTTCTTGCCCTTTTTGGAGGCTTAGGTCTTCTGCCAGCATTCAGTAGATGTTCTGTGTCAGTCATCCTACAGGTAGATGTGTGTGTGTGTGTGTGTGTGTGTGTGTGTGTGTGTGTGTAGTTTGTGCATTTTATTTTTTTATTTTTAAATTTTTTGAAATTGTTATTTCCCCAATACATTTTTTTTCTGCTGTACAGCATGGTGACCCAGATACACATACATGTACACATTCTTTATTCTCCCATTATCATGCTCCATCATAAGTGACTAGACATAGTTCCCAGTGCTACACAGCAGGATCTCATTGCTAATCCATTCCAATAGTTTGCATCTGTTAACCCCAAGCTCCCCATCCACCCCACTCCCTCCCCTCCCCCTTGGCAACCACAAGTCTATTCTCCAAGTCCTTGCTTTTCTTTTCTGTGGAAAGGTTCATTTGTGCTGTATATAGATTTTTTTTGATGTGTTTGTGGGAGAAGGTGAGTGCCATGTCTTTCTCCTCTGCCATTTGATCCTTTCCCTGCCCCCAAACACTTTTTGTCCTTTCCATATCCTGTTGGTGACCTCCAGTGGAAGAGAATCTATGCACCCGTTTTGCTTACAATACATATCTCTTGGGGCAACTACCAGGCACACAATTCCCATTCACTGTGAGAGGCTCCAGTGCATAGGGACAAGATCCCAGATGCGTTCTCACACTTAAGTAACTTCCCCCTTGCCTCCCACCAGTTGATCCAGAGGTAGGCATCCAACTAAAATTGATACAATCATAGTCTCTCCCAGGAATTTGAAACTCATAACCAAGCAGCACAGAGGTTGGAAATTGCTAGAAGTGAGTTAGTGAGAATGTGTCCAGAAGAGAAGACCCTCCCACTGCTGCTTCTCAGACCTCGGATCTGTCAGTCCCTTCCCTTCCCACAACTTGGGTCTTCTCTTCCTTCCAACCCTTTTGCTTGTGTTTCAGCCATCCAGTTGAGGGACGTTGAGGCTGTTTCTAGTTTTGGGTGATTATGGAGTATGATTGCTGGGTAGTATGGTAAATGTATTTTTGACTTTATAAGGAACATGCAGAGTGTTTTCAAAAATGGGTATATCATTTTGCATTCCAGTCACCAATTTAAGAGTGTTACTGTTGCTCTACATCCTTTCCAATATTTGGTATTGTCAGTTTTTTGTTTTGCTTTTAGCCTTTATAATAAGTATGTATCTTACTGATTTTTGTTGGATTTTTAATGATGTTGAACTTCTTTTCCTGTGGTTCTTTGTCATCTATTTAACATTTTTGGTGAAGTGTCTTTCCAAATCTCTTGACTGTTTTTTTTTTTTTAAATTGGCTAGTTTGCCTTATCATTGAGTTTTGAGAGTTCTTTTTAAACTCTGGATATAAGTCTCTTTTCAGTTATGTGATTTATAAAAATTTTCTCCCAGTCAGTAGCTTGCCCTTCCATTCTCTTGAATTTTGCAGAGTTTTTAATTTGATAAAATTTAATTTATCAAGTTTATATTTTATGAATTATACTCTTGGTGTCATCTTTCAGACCCTTGGCCTAACTCAAGATCACCAAAGATTTTGTCCTGTGTTTTATAGGGAAAGAAGTTTTATTGTTTATGCTTAGGTCTATGGTCCATTTAGAATTGATTTTTGCATAAAGTATGAGGTATGGATTGAGATTCATTATTTTGTTTATGGATGTCTAATTGTTCTGATACACTTTGTTAGAAAGACTTTCTTCATTGAATTGTCTTTGCACTTTTGTCAAAAATTAGTTACCCATTTTTGTGTGGATCAGTTTCTTGACTTTATATTCTGCTTCATTGATCTATGTCTTCATCCTTTCACCTATAACATACTGTCGTCTTTATTAGCTTTATAGTAAGTCTTACAATCTAGTAGTTTAAATCCTCCAACTTTATTCTTCTTTTTTAAAATGGCTTTGGAAATTCTGGTTATGTTGCCTTTTCATATACATGTTATAATTACCTTTTTTTTTTTTTTGCAAAAAATCCTCCTAGTATTTTAATTGGCATTGTGTTAAATCTTTAGATTAATTTGGGAAAAATTGTCGTCTTAGCAACATTGACTCTTAGAATCCATGAACATGCCATCTATCTATCTATCTATCTATCTATCTATCTATATCTATCTTTCCATTTATTTGTTTCCTTTGATTTGTTTTATTGCTATTTTATAGTTTTCAGTATATAGATACTACACATATATTATTTTAAAACCTAAACATTTCATGTTTTTGTATGATTTTGATTTCTGATTATTCATTTCTGGTATGGAGACATACAGTTGTTTTTTATTTATTTATTTTTATTTTTTATTTTATTTTATTTTTTTTTGGTCTTTTTGCCATTTCTAGGGCCACTCCTGCGGCATATGGAGTTTCCCAGGCTACGGGTCTAATTGGAGCTGTAGCTGCCGGCCTACGCCAGAGCCACAGCAACGCGGGATCTGAGCCGCATCTGCAACCTACACCACAGCTCACGCAATGCCAGATCCTTAACCCACTAAGCAAGGCCAGGGATTGAACCTGCAACCTCATGGTTCCTAGTCGGATTTGTTAACCACTGAGCCACAACGGGAACTCCTACAATTGTTTTTTAAATTGATCTTGTATACTGTGACTTTAATAAACTCATGTATTAGTTCTAGGAGCTTTTTTGTAGATTCTTTGTGATTTTTCATGTAGATAATCATGCTGCCTATGAATAGAAATAGCTTTATTTATTACTTTCCAATCTGTATGCTTTTTATTTCTTTTTCTTTCCTTAGTGCACTGGCTGGGATTTTCAGGATAATGTTGAATAAGGGTAGTGAGAGCAGAATACAATCTTAGGAGAAGAACCTTCAGTTATTCAACATTAATTATGTTAACTGTAGGTTTTTTTTTTTGTGGAAGTTCTTTATTGTTTGAGGGAGCCTCTAGGAGCAGAGGATGGCTTCCAGCCAATAGCCGGCAAGAATCCATGGTCTTGGGAGTTCCCGTTGTGGCGCAGTGGTTAACGAATCCGACTAGGAACCATGAGGTTGCGGGTTCGGTCCCTGGCTTTGCTCAGTGGGTTAACGATCCGGCGTTGCCGTGAGCTGTGGTGTAGGTTGCAGACGCGGCTCGGATCCTGCGTTGCTGTGGCTCTGGTGTAGGCCGGTGGCTATGGCTCCGATTGGACCCCTAGCGTGGGAACCTCCATATGCCGCGGGAGCGGCCCAAGAAATAGCAAAAAAAAAAAAAAGACAAGAATCCATGGTCTTCAGTCTAACAGCCACAGGTAATGAGTTTAGCCAGTACTTTGAGTGAGCTTGGAATTGTATTCTCCCTTAATGATATTAGTTTCCTATTGCTTCTCTAACAAAATTTCGCAAACTTAGTGACTTAAAACAGTACAAATTTATAATCTCAAATTCTGAAGATGAATCCAAAATGGATCTTATGGGACTGAACATCAAGGTCAGCAGGCCTGTATTCCGTCTGATGGTTCTGGGGAAGACTCCATTCCTTGCCTTTTCCATCTTCTAGAGCTTTTCCAGCTCCTCTATCCTTTGTCTCCAAAGCCAGCAATGGCTGGTCAAATCTTTTTCACATTGCATTACTCTGACTTCTTCTTACATTGTCGTATCTCCCCTCTGACTCATCTGCATGCCTCTTTCTCTTTCTTTTATTTATTTTTTTTAATGGCTGCCCCTGCTGCATATGGAAGTTCCCAGGCTCGGGGTTGAATCAGGGCTACAGCTGCAGGCCTACAATGTGGCAAAGCTGGATCTGAGCTCTGTGACCTATGCTGCAGCTTGTGATAACAACTGGATCCTTAACCCAATGAGCGAGGCCAGGGATTGGACCCGCATGCTCATGGACCCTCATGGGTCTGCTGAGCCACAATGGAGCTCCCCCTATTCTCTTATAATCTAGAATAATCCCTATTTTAAGATCCTTAATTTGGTCATGTCTGCAAAGCCACTTTGCCGAGTAAGATAACATATTTATAAATTCTAGGGATTAGGATCCCCTATTCCTATTATTAGGTTGGCATATTTCAAGGGCCATTATTCTGCCTACCAACCAGTCAGACCTTCATATGAGAACATAGCCCATTCAGCAACTTGACTGCAGCCACATAGCATCCAGCTAAATCATGTGGAAACTCTTAACCCACAGAAAGTTGGAGATAGTGTGTTGTTTTAAATCACTGTTGTGATTTATTAAAGCATAGAAAACTAGTACAGTGGGCATATAGTTGTTCATAATGCTTATTCTTTTCAACATCAGCCGTTTCTTTAGTGGTGTCCCTTATTTCATTCTAGATATTGGGAATTTGTGTCTTTTTTTTTTTTTTTTTTAACCCTTTTGGGCAGTCTGGCTAGAGGTTTGTCAATTTTCTTGATCATGCCAAAGAATCAGTCTTTGTTTTCATTGATTTTTCTCTATTGGTTTCTTTTCTTTCTCATTTTTTTTTTTTTTTTTTTTTGCCATTTCTTGGGCCGCTCCTGCGACATGTGGAAGTTCCCAGGCTAGGGGTCCAATTGGAGTTGTAGCCACTGGCCTACACTATAGCCACAGCAACGCAGGATCCGAGCCGCATCTGTGATCTATACCACAGCTCACAGCAATGCTGGATCCCTAACCCACTGTTTTTTTATTTTATTTAAAAATTTTTTATTGTTTTTATTATTTTTTGCTTTTGAGGGCCACGCCTCCAGCATATGGAGGTTCCCAGAATAGGGATCAAATAGGAGCTGAAGCTGCGAGCCTACACCATAGCCATAGCAATGCCAGATCCAAGCTGCATCTGTGACCTATAGTATGGTCTACAGCAACGACAGGTCATATCCCGCTGATCAAGGCCAGGGGTTGAACCTCCATCCTCATGGATACTAGTTGGATATGTTACCACTGAGCCTCAATGGGAACTCCTCTTTTATGTTTTTTTTTTTTTTATTTTCCCACTGTACAGCAAGGGGATCAGGTTATCCTTACATGTATACATTACAATTACAGTTTTTCCCCCACCCTTTCTTCTGTTGCAACATGAGTATCTAGACATAGTTCTCAATGCTATTCAGCAGGATCTCCTTGTAAATCTATTCTAAGTTGTGTCTGATAAGCCCAAACTCCCAATCCCTCCCACTCCCTCCCCCTCCCATCAGGCAGCCACAAGTCTCTTCTCCAAGTCCATGATTTTCTTTTCTGAGGAGATGTTCATTTGTGCTGGATATTAGATTCCAGTTATAAGTGATATCATATGGTATTTGTCTTTGTCTTTCTGGCTCATTTCACTCAGGATGAGATTCTCTAGTTCCATCCATGTTGCTGCAAATGGCATTATGTCATTCTTTTTTATGGCTGAGTAGTATTCCATTGTGTATATATACCACCTCTTCCAAATCCAGTCATCTGTCGATGGACATTTGGGTTGTTTCCATGTCTTGGCTATTGTGAATAGTGCTGCAATGAACATGCGGGTGCATGTGTCTCTTTTAAGTAGAGCTTTGTCCGGATAGATGCCCAAGAGTGGGATTGCGGGGTCATATGGAAGTTCTATGTATAGCTTTCTAAGGTATCTCCAAACTGTTCTCCATAGTGGCTGTACCAGTTGACATTCCCACCAGCAGTGCAGGAGGGTTCCCTTTTCTCCACAGCCCCTCCAGCACTTGTTATTTGTGGATTTATGAATGATGGCCATTCTGACTGGTGTGAGGTGGTATCTCATGGTAGTTTTGATTTGCATTTCTCTTATAATCAGCGATGTTGAGCATTTTTTCATGTGTTTGTTGGCCATCTGTATATCTTCTTTGGAGAAATGTCTCTTCAGGTCTTTTGCCCATTTTTCCATTGATTGATTGGCTTTTTTGCTGCTGGGTTGTATAAGTTGTTTATATATTCTAGAGATTAAGCCCTTGTCAGTTGCATCATTTGAAACTGTTTTCTCCCATTCTGAAAGTTGTCTTTTTGTTTTCTTTTGGGTTTCCTTTGCCGTGCAAAAGCTTTTCAGTTTGATGAGGTCCCATGGGTTTATTTTTGCTCTAATTTCTATTGCTTTGGGAGACTGACCTGAGAAAATATTCATGATGTTGATGTCAGAGAGTGTTTTGCCTATGTTTTCTTCTAGGAGTTTGATGGTGTCCTGTCGTGTATTTAAGTCTTTCAGCCATTTGGAGTTTATTTTTGTGCATGGTGTGAGGGTGTGTTCTAGTTTCATTGCTTTGCATGCAGCTGTCCAGGTTTCCCAGCAATGCTTGCTGGATAGACTTTCTTTTTCCCATTTGATGTTCTTGCCTCCCTTGTCAAAGATTAATTGACCATAGGTGTCAGGGTTTATTTCTGGATTCTCTATTCTGTTCCATTGGTCTGTCGGTCTGTTTTGATACCAGTACCCCACTGTTTTGATGACTGTGACTTTGTAGTATTTCTTGAAGTCTGGGAGAGTTATGCCTCCTGCTTGGTTTTTGTTTCTCAGGATTGCTTTGGCGATTCTGGGTCTTTTGTGGTTCCATATAAATGTTTGGATTGTTTGTTCTAGTTCTGTGAAAAATGTCCTGGGTAATTGGATAGGGATTGCATTGAATCTGTAGATTGCTTTGGGTAGTATGGCCATTTTCACAATATTGATTTTCCCAATCCAGGAACATGGAATATCTTTCCATTTCTTTACATCTCCTTTGATTTCTTTGATTAAAGTTTTATAGTTCTCGGCATATAGGTCCTTTACCTCCTTGGTCAGGTGTATTCCGAGGTATTTGATTTTGTGAGGTGCAAGTTTAAAAGGTATCGTATTTTTGTATTCCTTTTCTAATGTTTCATTGCTGGTATACAGAAATGCAACTGACTTCTGAATGTTAATCTTATATCCTGCTACTTTGCTGAATTTATTAATCAGTTCAAGTAGTTTTGGGGTTGAGTCCTTAGGGTTTTCTATGTATAGTATCATGTCATCTGTGTACAGTGACAGTTTGATCTCTTCTCTTCCTATATGGATGCCTTTTATTTCTTTTGTTTGTCTAATTGCTGTGGCTAGGACTTCCAAAACTATGTTGAAGAGCAGTGGTGAGCGTGGGCATCCCTGTCTTGTTCCAGATTTGAGTGAGAAGGCTTTCAGGTTTTCCCCATTGAGGATTATATTTGCTGTGGGTTTATCATAAATGGCTTTGATGATATTCAGGAATGTTCCCTCTATACCCACTTTGGCGAGGGTCTTGATCATGAATGGATTTGGACTTTGTCAAATGCTTTTTCTGCATCTATTGAGATGATCATATGATTTTTGACTTTTTTTTTTGTTAATGTGGTGTATGATGCTGATTGATTTGCGTATGTTGAACCATCCTTGTGAACCTGGGATGAACCCAACCTGGTCATGGTGTATAATTTTTTTGGTATGTTGTTGGATTCGGTTGGCTAAGATTTTGTTGAGAATTTTTGCATCTATATTCATCAATGATATTGGCCGATAGTTTTCTTTTTTGGTGGTATCTCTGCCTGGTTTTGGAATGAGGGTGATGGTGGCGTCATAGAATGTCTTTGGGAGTATTCCTTCTTCTTCAACCTTTTGAAAGAGTTTAAGGAGGATGGGCACCAATTCCTCTTTATATGTTTGGTAACATTCACCTGTGAAGCCATCTGGTCCAGGGCTTTTATTTGTAGGGAGTGATTTTATGACCTCTTCAATTTCATTTCTAGTGATCGGTCTGTTCAGTTGGTCTGTTTCTACTTGATTCAGTTTTGGCAGGCTGTAAGATTCTAGAAAAGTGTCCATTTCTTCCAGATTGTCAAACTTGTTGCCATATAGTTGTTCATAGTATTCTGTTATGGTTTTTTGTAGTTCTTTTTTTTTTTTTGTCTTTTGTCTTTTTTGTTGTTGTTGTTGTTGCTATTTCTTGGGCCGCTCCCGCGGCATATGGAGGTTCCCAGGCTAGGGGTTGAATCGGAGCTGTAGCCACCGGCCTACGCCAGAGCCACAGCAACACGGGATCCGAGCCGCGTCTGCAATCTACACCACAGCTCAGGGCAACGCCGGATCGTTAACTCACTGAGCAAGGGTGGGGACCGAACCCGCCACCTCATGGTTCCTAGTCGGATTCGTTAACCACTGCGCCACAACGGGAACTCCTTTTTTTTTTTTTTTTTTGTCTTTTGTCTTTTTTGTTGTTGTTGTTGTTGTTGCTATTGTTTTTGTATTTCTGCTGTATCCATTGTGATTTCTCCTTTTTCATTTATTATTTTGGTTATTTGGGTTCTTTCTCTCCTCTTTTTAGTGAGTCTGGCCAGGGTTTTGTCAATTTTGTTCACCTTTTCAAAGAACCAGCTCTTGGTTTTATTAATTTTCTCTATTGCTTTTTGAGTCTCTATTTTATTGATTTCTTCTTTGATCTTTATAATTTCCTTCCTTCTGCTGACTTTAGGACTTTTTTGTTCTTCTTTTTCTAATTCATTTAGGTGGAGTGTTAAGTTGTCAATCTCTTTTATGTTTTTAAATCAAGATATAACTCACATATCATAAAATTCACCTTTTTAAAGTGTGTAATTCAGTGATTTTAAGTATATTCACAGTGTTGTACAGTGGCCACCACTTCCTAATTTTAGAACATTCTTCTGTACTAATATAAGTATCCTCAAATTTTGATATGTTGTATTTTCATTTTCATTGAATTCAAACATATTTTCTCATTCCCTTGAGATTTATGCTGTGATACATGGGTTATTTGCAGTGTCTTGTTTAGTTTCCAACTCTTTTAAGGTTTTCCCACGTATCTTTCTGTCATTTACTTCTGTTTTATATCGTTATGGCCCAAGTACATGGTCTGTATGATTTAATATTTTTTAAATCCATTAAGTTTAATTTCATGGCCTAGAAATATGGTCTGTCTTGATGAATCTGTCATGTATGTTTTAAAAGAATTTTGTTAGCTGGAGTAGTCTACAAATGTCAGGTCAAATTTGTTGATAATATTGTTCAGGTCTTTTATATCCTTACGATTTTCTATTTATTTGTTCTATTGATTATTGAGAGACTAGTGTTTACTTGTGATCTGACTTTTAGTAATACTAGTTTTTAAATTTTGTATGTGTGCATGGCATGCAGAAATTACTGGGGCAGGGGTCAGTTCCACATCACAGCAGTGACCTGAGCCTCTGTAGTGACAACATTGGATCCTTAACCCACTGCACCATAAGGGAACTCCCAGTTGTGATTTATTATATTTTAAGCACTTTTTACCTTTTACCCATGGTTATGAAGATTTTCTCCTTTAAAATTTTTTAGCTTTACCTTGTACATTTAGGTCTGTGGTACAAGTTGAGTTTATTTTTGTATTTTATGTGAGGTAAGGGTGTTAATTCATCTTTTTCATGTGGTTATCCATCCTCTTGCCTTGTTTTTTCTCCTTAGGATTGCTTTGGCAATTCTGTGTCTTTTATGGTTCCACATTTGTTTTTGGATTATTTGTTCTAGTTCTGTGAAAAATGTCATGAGTAATTTGATAGGGATCACATTAAATCTGTAAATTGCCTTGGGTAGTATTGACATTTTAACAGTATTCTTCCAACCCAAAAGCATGGTCTATCTTTCCATTTATTTGAATCCTCTTTAATTTCCTTAGTAATGTTTTGTAGTTCTCAGCATGTAAATCTTTCACCTCCTTGGTCAGGTTTATTCCTAGGTATTTTATTTTATTTTATTTTTGGTGCTATATTGAAAGGTATTTTTTTTTTCATGAATTGGATTGTGTAGATTTTATTTTTTATTTATTTTATTTTATTTATTTATTTTTGTCTTTTTTTGCTATTTCTTTGGGCCGCTCCTGCAGCATATGGAGGTTCCCAGGCCAGGGGTTGAATCGGAGCTGTAGCCACTGGCCTACGCCAGAGCCACAGCAACGCGGGATCCGAGCCGCGTCTGCAACCTACACCACAGCTCATGGCAATGCCGGATCGTTAACCCACTGAGCAAGGGCAGGGACCAAACCCGCAACCTCATGGTTCCTAGTCGGATTCATTAACCACTGCGCCATGACGGCAATTCCTGAAAGGTATTTTTTTATGTTACTTTTCTGATATTTCATTGTTAGTGAATGCAACTGATTTATGAACATTAATCTTTCATTCTGCTACTTTGCTGAATTCGTTCATCAGATCAAGTAGTTTTTGTGTGGAGATTTTAGGGTTTTCTATATACAGTATTATGTCATCTGCATATAGTGACAATTTTACCTCTTTCCTTCTATTTGGATACTTTTTTTTCTTCTTCTTGTCTGGTTGCTGTGGCTTGGACCTCCAATACTATGTTGAGTAGAAGTGGTGAGAGTGGGCATTCTTGTCTTCTTCCTGATTTTAGCAGGAAGATTTTCAGCTTTTTTTTCCATTGAATATTATATTGGCTGTGGTTTTGTTGTAAATAGCTTTTACTATGTTGAGATATATTTCCTCTAACATACTTGATAAGAAAGTTTTTCTTTTTAATCATGAATGGATGTTGGATTTTGTCAAATGCTTTTTCTGTATCTATTGAGATGATCATGTGGTTTTTTACTTTTCTTTTGTTACTGTGGTGTATTACATTGATTTGTCTATGTTGAACCATCCTTGTAAACTTGGAATGAACCCTACTTGGTTGTGGTATATGATCCTTTTTATGTGTTGTTGGACTTGGTTTGTTAGAATTTTGTTAAGAATTTTTGCATCTACATTCATCAAATATATTGACCTCTAATTTTCTTTTTTGGTGGTATCTTTGTCTGGTTTTGGTATTAGGGTGATGGTCGCTTAATAGAATGTCTTTTGAAGTGTTCCCTCCTCTTCAGTCTTTTGAAAGAGTTTGAGAAGAATTGGTATACGTTCTTCTTTGTATGTTTGGTAGAATTTGCCTGTGAAGCCATCTGGTCCTGGATTTTTGTTTGTAGGGAGGTTTTTTTTTTTTTAAATTAGAGATTATATTTCACTTCTAGTCTGTTAAAATTATCTGTTTCTTTTTGATTCAATTTTGATGGGCTGTATGTTTTAGAAAGTTGTCTGTTTCTTCTAGGTTATCAAATTTGTTGGCATATATTTGTTCATAGTATTCTCTTGTGGTTTTTTCTCTTTCTGTGATATCAGTTGAGATTTCTCCTTCTTCATTTCTTATTTTGTTTACTTGGGTTCTCTTTTCATCTTGGTGAACCTGACCAGAGATTTGTTTACCCTTTCAAAGAATCAGCTCTTGGTTTTATTGTTTTTTTTCTCTTTTGTTTATAAAAAACTCTATTTCGGTAGTTCCTGTCATGGTGCAGCAGAAGCAAATCTGACTAGTATCCATGAGGGAGGTCCCTGTCCTCCCTCAGTGGGTCAGGGACCTGGAGTTGCTGTGAGCTGTGGTGTAGGTTGCAGACAAGGCTCGGATCCTACATTGCTGTGGCTGTGATATAGGCTGGCAGCTGTAGCTCCAATCTGACCCCTAGCCTGGGAACTTCCATATGCCATGGCCCTAAAAAGAGCCCCAAAACCAAAAACCAAAATCAAATCAAGTTAAATCATATCTCTATTTCATTATTTCCTCTCTGATCTTTATGATTTCCTTCTTTCTGCTGAGTTTAGGTTTTGTTTGTTCTTCTTTTTCTAATTCTTTTAGGTGTTGTTGATATGAGATTTTTGTTGTTTTTTTGAGGAAGGTCCTCAAAACTTCCTTCTAAGAAGTGCTCTTCCTGTATCCCATAGATTTTGTATGGTTGTGTTTTCATTGTTGTTTGTTTTAAGGTATATTTAAATTTCCTTTTTGATTTCCTTCTTGACTTTTTTTTTTTTTCTCTTTTGGCCACCCCCTCAGCATATGGAAGTTGCTGGGCCAAGTATTGAATCTAAATCATAGCTGTGACCTACACCATAACTGCACTAATGCTGGATCATTAACACACTGTTCTGGTCCAGGGATCAAACTGGCACCTCCACAGAGATAGGCCAGATCATTAACCCACAGTATCACAGTGGGAACTCCAGCTCATGGGTGTTTTAGTAGGATGTTGTTTAGTCTTCATGTAGTTGTTTTTTGCTTATGTCTTTTCCTGTTTTTGATTTCTAGTTTCATGCTATTATGGTCAGAGAGGATGTTTGAAATATTTTCTATACTCTTAAATTTGTTAAGGTTAGTTTTGTGCACTAGTATGTAATCTATTCTAGAGAATGTTCCGTGTGTACTTGAAAAAAATATTTATTCTGTTTTTTGGGGATGTAATGTCCTGAAAATATCAATTAAGTCTAACTGTTCTGTATTATTTAGGATCTCTGTTGCCTTATGATTTTCTGTTTAGAAGATCTGTCCATTGATGTGAGTAGGGTATTAAAGTCTGCTACTATTATTGTATTCCCATCAATATCTCCCTTTATGTCTGTTAGTATTTGTTTTATGTATTTGGGTGCTCCTATAATAGGCACATATATGTTGTCATGTATAAAATCCTCTTGTATTGATCGTTTTATCATTATATAGTGTTCTCTTTAACTTTCTTTGTGCCCACCATTTTTTTTGGTTATACCCACATCATTCACAAATTGCTGGGCCAGGGATTGAATCCATGCCACAACAGCGACCTGAGCCACAGCAGTGACAATGCTGAATCCTTAATGTACTGAGCCACACAAGAACTCCTTTGGTCTTTGTTTTAAAGTCTATATCGTCTGATATGAATATTGAAATTCCCACTGTCTTTTCATTTCCATTTGTATGAACTATCCTTTTCCATTTCCTCACTTTCAATCTATGTAGATTTTTTTCTCTAAGGTGGGTCTCTTATAGGCAGCATATTGTAGGCTCTTTTTTTTTTTTTTTAAATCTCTTCTGCCACTCTGTGTCTTTTGATAGGGGTATTTAGTCCATCAACTTTTTTTGTGTGTGTGTTTTATTGTCTTTTCTAGGGCTGAACCCAGGGCATATGGAGGTTCCCAGGCTAGGGGCCTAATTGGAGCTGTAGCTGCTGGCTTATGCCAGAGCCACAGCAATGCAGGATCCGAGCCATGTCTGCGACCTATACCACAACTCATGGCAATGCTGGATCCTTAACCCATGGAGTGAGGCCAGGGATCGAACTTGCAATCTCATGGTTCCTAGTCGGATTCGTTAACCACTGAGCCATGACGGGAACTCCCAGTCCATCAACATTGAAGGTAATTATTGATAAATATGATTTATTGCCATTTTAAACCTTGTTTTCCAGTTGACTCTATTTTTCTCCTTTTCTCCTTTCTCTTTTTGTCATTTGATGATTTATTTATTTTGCTTTTTAGGACCACACCCATGGCATAGGGAAGTTCTCAGGCTAGGGGTCATATTGGAGCTACAGCTGCCAGCCTTTGCCACACCCACAGTAATGTGGAATCCAAGCCACATGGTCAACCTGCACCACAGCTCACAGCAATGCTGGATCCCCAACCTGCTGAGCAAGGCCAAGGATAGAACCCATGTCCTCATGGATACTAGTTGGATTTGTTTCTGCTTCACAACAACAGGAACTCCTATTTTTATTTTATACTTTTGTTCTCTCTTTTTTTGTTTTTCTGAACCTGTTTTATATTTTTGATTTGTGGTTGCCCTGTTTTTCAAGTATGTTAACCCATTCCTCTATCTCCTTGCTTTAGACTGAAAGTCATAGCTTCAAACATGTTCTTAAAAAAAAAGAGTCTACATTTTTGCAGTCTTTCCTCACATTTTATGATTTTGATGAACTTTTTTACATTTTCATGTTTATCCTCTTGCTGTCCCTTGTGTTTACCATCACTTTCATAAGTAAGTTTCGTTTTTCCCCTTTTTGATTTGTATACTGGCTTAAGTGATTACTTTCCAATTGTGATTTCCTCCTTCCTGTGTTTTTCTACTTTTCTCTTTAGAGAAGACTTTTCAATATTTATTTTAGGATAGGTTTAGTATTGCTTGATTATTTTTTGCTTGTCTGAGAAATTCTTTATTTCTCCTCCTATTCTAAATGATAGAGTATTTTAAATGGTAGAGTATTCTAGGTTGCAGATTTTCCATTTAGAAGTTTGAATATATCTTGACACTCCCTTCTGACCTATAGCGTTTCTGTAGAGAAATCAGCTGATAGCCTTATGGGGGTTCCCTTGTAATTAACTCTGTGTTTCTCTGGCTGCCTTTAGAATTCTCTCTTTAACTTTTGGCATTTTTTATTAGATGTCTTGCTGTAGGTCTCTTTGGGTTCATCGTACATTGAACTTTTTATGCTCGTTATATCTGGATATCTATTTTCTTCCTTAGATTTGAGAAGTTTTGAGCCGTAATTTCTTCAAATTTATTTTCAATCCCTTTCCCTTTCTTCTTCCTCTTCTTCCTCCTCCTCCTCTTCTTCCACCCCTGTTATATGTAGATTCACATGCCTTATATCATCCCATAGATCTCTTTAAATATTAGTTTCATTTTTTTTTCACTTGGTTTTCTCTTTGCTGTCCTGATTGGATGATTTCCATTATTCCGTCTTCCAAACTATTTATTTGTTCCTCTGCATTATTCATGCCTTAAGCTTAGCTTTCATCTTGGCAATTTTAAAATTTTTCTTGGGTCCTCCTTGTAGTTCCTACTTCCTTTTTACAATAATCTGCATTTCTGTTCATAGCCATTCTTAATTCCTTCAATATTTTCATTACCTCCTTTTTGAACTTGGTGTCTGTTAGTCCAAAGAAATCTGTTTCATTGTTTGCTCCTTCAGGGGAATTCTCCTGTTCTTTTAACTGGAGGTGGTTCCTCTGCTTCTTTATTTTGCTTATATTTCTCTTCCTCTGTGAGGTTAGGGGAAAGAATTATCTACTATAGTCTTGGAGGGCTATTTATATGTGGAAGCCTTCCTGGATAGCTTGTGTGGGTTTACTGTTTTTTTGGTATGAGGGCTAGTTTTGGTTTAGATGCTGGCTGTCTCTTTCGTCAGCATGTGCAGGCTGTTACCCTCTTGATAGTGGGCATATAGGTGCATGACCCATGAGTACTCTCAGGGAGGTGGGGGTGGCAGGCAGAAGTGGCACCCCACTGGGGTGGTGGGGGTGATGGGTGGTGCCTGGTCATAGGATAGTGGTAGCAGGCTTCACGTATTCTTGTGGAGGCAAGGCAGTGGGTGATGGCCTGGTCATGGACCCTTGGCAGTGGCAGTGACCCCTAGTGACATGAAGGAAGCAGGTGTTGCCTGGTTGCAGGGCTCTCAGCAGTGGTGGTGGTGTGAGGCCATCTCTGGAGCCTGAGTTGGCAGCTGTGCCTTATGCCTGTTCCTGTAGCCTGCACAAGTGGTGCCCTGCTGCCTGAGAGCCCATGTGCACAGAAAAAGAAGGTCCTGTGGCAGTCCTGCAGCCCTCTTCTCATACTCTCACACTCCCCTACAATGGTACCTTGCTTCTCTGGTTTGCTCAGGCCTTCTCCCAAACTCTCTCAGTTGTGATACACCACACCCTAGCCCCCCTCAGTCTGTTCGTATGCAGCCAGCTCTAGTACTCTCCCTGGGTCTGACCTCTGAAGCTTGAGCCTTAGCACCCAGACCCTGCCTAACCCAGTGGATGAGCCTCTCAGGGGTGCTCCAGGAGGCAGCACCCTCTGTGTGTGTGGCTCTCTCTGCTTTGCCTCCTCAGTCCAGGCATTGTGCTTTTCTCTGAGGCCTTGATGCTCCCCTTCTGCCCCAGCCCTGCCAGACAGGGAGCCTCCCATTGTGTAGAATTCTCCCCTCCCCTCCCCTCCCATCCCCTCCCCTCTCTTCTCTTCCCCTCTCTCTTTTTTCCTCTGTTTGCTCTACCCAGTTATGTGGAGGTTTTCTTGCTCTTTTGGAAGTCTGAGGTCTACTGCCAGTGTTCAGTAGATGTTTTGTGAGAATCATTCTATATGTAGGATTTTTTGGGGTGTATTTGAGGGAGAAGGTGAACTCCACATCCTACTCCTCCACCGTTCTAATCTGGTCTCTCCTATTTTCTTTAATTTGAAGTTTAGGGCATTCCCACTGTGGCTCAGCAGGTTAAGAACCCAACATAGTATCTGTGAGGATGCAGGTTTGATCCCTGGCCTTGCTCAGCTGGTTAAGGATCCAGCATTGCTGAAAGCTACCACATAGGTCACAGACGTTGCTTGGATCTGGTGTTGCTGTGACTCTGGCATAGGCCAGCAGCTGCAGTTTGGATTTGACTTCTAGCCCAGGAATTTCCATATGCTACAGGTGCGGCCCTAAAAAGAAAAGAAAAATAAACCTTAGGATATTGATTCGGGATTATCCTTTTCCAATATAAGCATTTATCTGTGCATTTTCTCTTGACTTCTCATTTGCTTAGAATTCTGCTATAGTGCCTCTTTGTGTGTGTGTGTGTCTTTTTGCCATTTCTTGGGCCGCTCCCACGGCATATGGAGGTTCCCAGGCTAGGCCAGAGCCACAGCAACATGGGATCCAAGCCTCGTCTGCAACCTACACCACAGCTCACGGCAACACCAGATCCTTAACCCACTGAGCAAGGCCAGGGATCGAACCCGCAACCTCATGGTTTCTAGTCAGATTCGTTAACCACTGAGCCACGATGGGAACTCCTATAGTGCCTCTTTTTAAACAATAAACAATAAGCATTGGAACCTCCTTCCTATGGTTCAGGAATCACCAATTTTGTGAGTCTTGACCTTTGCTAATGGGGCAACCAGAGATTTGCACTGGATATCCAGTGTCCAGTACAGTAGCATTGTTAATTTCAGCTGCAGGATCCTGGGTTCAGTGACAGCAGCACCAGCATCTTCAGTGGATTGATCCTCTGATGTGATTTCGGCTGTGTTTACTTTGAGCAACATGCTTTTATTCCTCTTTGTTTTTATTTTTAAAATTTAGTTTTATATTATTATTATTAGTCTTTTTTAGAGCTGCACCTATGACATATGGAGGATCCCAGGCTAGGGGTTGAATTGGAGCTACAGCAGCTGGCCTACACCATAGTCACAGCAACATGGGATCCGAGCTGCCTCTGCAACCTACACCAGAGCTCATGGCAATGCTGGATCCTTAACCCACTGAGTAAGGCCAGGGAATCAAACTTGCATCCTCATGAATACTAGTTGGGTTCGATACTGCTAAGCCGCAGTGGGAACTCCCCCCATCTGTTTTTAAATCTTGGATTTTCAGTCTTTCTATGGATTCTCTGAGGTACGCAGTACTTTCTTTCTTTCTTTCTTTTGAACAAATGTCTTTCTGAATTAAATCAGCCGAAGTTGTTTTTTGTTGACGGATTACTAACCTGACTGGTATATGCACCCTGCCTTACGTTGCCTTATGGTTTTGCTGTCTAAAACTTAAAACTTTTCTTCTTTTCCTTCCCTTTCTTCTTCTTCCTTTTTTTTTTTTTTTTTTTTTTTTTTTTATTAAATTTTATTTTCCCACTGTACAGCAAGGGGGTCAGGTTATCCTTACATGTATACATTACAATTACAGTTTTTCCCCCACCATTTCTTCTGTTGCAACATGAGTATCTAGACATAGTTCTCAATGCTATTCAGCGGGATCTCCTTGTAAATCTATTCTACGTTGTGACTGATAAGCCCAAGCTCCCGATCCCTCCCACTCCCTCCCCCTCCCATCAGGCAACCACAAGTCTCTTCTCCAAGTCCATGATTGATTTTCTTTTCTGAGGAGATGTTCATTTGTGCTGGATATTAGATTCCAGTTATAAGTGATGTCATATGGTATTTGTCTTTGTCTTTCTGGCTCATTTCACTCAGTATGAGATTCTCTAGTTCCATCCATGTTGCTGCAAATGGCATGATGTCATCCTTTTTTATGGCTGAGTAGTATTCCATCGTGTATATATACCACATCTTCCGAATCCAATCCTCTGTCGATGGATATTTGGATTGTTTCCATGTCCTGGCTATTGTGAATAGTGCTGCAATGAACATGCGGGTGCATGTGTCTCTTTTAAGTAGAGCTTTGTCCGGATAGATGCCCAAGAGTGGGATTGCAGGGTCATATGGAAGTTCTATGTATAGATTTCTAAGGTATCTCCAAACTGTTCTCCATAGTGGCTGTACCAGTTTACATTCCCACCAACAGTGCAGGAGGGTTCCCTTTTCTCCACAGCCCCTCCAGCACTTGTTATTTGTGGATTTATTAATGATGGCCATTCTGACTGGTGTGAGGTGGTATCTCATGGTAGTTTTGATTTGCATTTCTCTTATAATCAGCGATGTTGAGCATTTTTTCATGTGTTTGTTGGCCATCTGTATATCTTCTTTGGAGAAATGTCTATTCAGGTCTTTTGCCCATTTTTCCATTGATTGATTGGTTTTTTTGCTGTTGAGTTGTATAAGTTGCTTGTATATTCTAGAGATTAAGCCCTTGTCAGTTGCATCATTTGAAACTATTTTCTCCCATTCTGTAAGTTGTCTTTTTGTTTTCTTTTGGGTTTCCTTTGCTGTGCAAAAGCTTTTCAGTTTGATGAGGTCCCATGGGTTTATTTTTGCTCTAGTTTCTATTGCTTTGGGAGACTGACCTGAGAAAATATTCATGATGTTGATGTCAGAGAGTGTTTTGCCTATGTTTTCTTCTAGGAGTTTGATGGTGTCCTGTCGTATATTTAAGTCTTTCAGCCATTTGGAGTTTATTTTTGTGCATGGTGTGAGGGTGTGTTCTAGTTTCATTGCTTTGCATGCAGCTGTCCAGGTTTCCCAGCAATGCTTGCTGAATAGACTTTCCTTTTCCCATTTGATGTTCTTGCCTCCCTTGTCAAAGATTAATTGACCATAGGTGTCAGGGTTAATTTCCAGATTCTCTATTCTGTTCCATTGGTCTGTCTGTCTGTTTTGATACCAGTACCACACTGTTTTGATGACTGTGGCTTTGTAGTATTTCTTGAAGTCTGGGAGAGTTATGCCTCCTGCTTGGTTTTTGTTTCTCAGGATTGCTTTGGCGATTCTGGGTCTTTTGTTGTTCCATATAAATGTTTGGATTGTTTGTTCTAGTTCTGTGAAAAATGTCATGGGTAATTTGATAGGGATTGCATTGAATCTGTAGATTGCTTTGGGTAGGATGGCCATTTTCACAATATTGATTTTTCCAATCCAGGAACATGGAATATCTTTCCATTTTTTTACATCTTCTTTGATTTCTTTGATTAAGGTTTTATAGTTCTCGGCATATAGGTCCTTTACCTCTTTGGTTAGGTGTATTCCGAGGTATTTGATTTTGTGAGGTACAATTTTAAAAGGTATCGTATTTTTGTATTCCTTTTCTAATGCTTCATTGCTGGTATACAGAAATGCAACTGACTTCTGAATGTTAATCTTATATCCTGCCACTTTGCTGAATTTATTAATCAGTTCAAGGAGTTTTGGGGTTGAGTCCTTAGGGTTTTCTAGGTATAGAATCATGTCATCTGCATACAGTGACAGTTTGATCTCTTCTCTTCCTATATGGATGCCTTTGATTTCTTTTGTTTGTCTAATTGCTGTGGCTAAGACTTCCAAAACTATGTTGAAGAGCAGTGGTGAGAGTGGGCATCCCTGTCTTGTTCCAGATTTGAGTGAGAAGGCTTTCAGTTTTTCCCCATTGAGGATTATATTTGCTGTGGGTTTATCATAAATGGCTTTGATTATATTCAGGAATGTTCCCTCTATACCCACTTTGGCGAGGGTCTTGATCATGAATGGATGTTGAACTTTGTCAAATGCTTTTTCTGCATCTATTGAGATGATCATATGATTTTTGACTTTTTTTTTTTTGTTAATGTGGTGTATGATGTTGATTGATTTGCGTATGTTGAACCATCCTTGTGAACCTGGGATGAACCCAACCTGGTCATGGTGTATAATTTTTTTGATATGTTGTTGGATTCGGTTGGCTAAGATTTTGTTGAGAAGTTTTGCATCTATATTCATCAATGATATTGGGCGATAGTTTTCTTTTTTGGTGGTATCTCTGCCTGGTTTTGGAATGAGGGTGATGGTGGCCTCATAGAATGTCTTTGGGAGTATTCCTTCTTCTTCAACCTTTTGAAAGAGTTTAAGGAGGATGGGCACCAATTCCTCTTTATATGTTTGATAGAATTCACCTGTGAAGCCATCTGGTCCTGGGCTTTTATTTGTAGGGAGTGATTTTATGACCTCTTCAATTTCATTTCTAGTGATTGGTCTGTTCAGTTGGTCTGTTTCTACTTGATTCAGTTTTGGCAGGCTGTAACATTCTAGAAAATTGTCCATTTCTTCCAGATTGTCAAACTTATTGCCATATAGTTGTTCATAGTATTCTCTTATGGTTTTTTGTATTTCTGCTGTATCCGTTGTGATTTCTCCTTTTTCATTTATAATTTTGGTGATTTGGGTTCTTTCTCTCCTCTTTTTAGTGAGTCTGGCCAGGGGTTTATCAATTTTGTTCACCTTTTCAAAGAACCAGCTCTTGGTTTTATTAATTTTCTCTATTGTTTTTTGAGTCTCTATTTTATTGATTTCTTCTTTGATCTTTACAATTTCCTTCCTTCTGCTGACTTTAGGACTTCTTTGTTCTTCATTTTCTAATTCATTTAGGTGGAGGGTTAAGTTGTCAATTTGGGATCTTTCTTCTTTTTTGAGAAAGGCCTGGATTGCTATAAATTTCCCTCTGAGCACTGCTTTCGCAGCATCCCATAGATTTTGAGAGGTTGTGTCTTCATTATCATTTGTTTCGAGGTAGTTTTTAATTTCCTTCTTGATTTCCTCATTGACCCATTGGTGTTTTAGTAGCATGTTGTTTAGTCTCCATGGAGTAGGTTTTTTCTCTTTCCTTTTCCCATGGTTGATTTCTAATTTCATGGCATTGTGGTCAGAGAAGATACTTGAGATAATTTCTATGCTCCTAAATTTATTGAGATTCGCTTTATGTCCCAATATGTGGTCGATTCTTGAGAATGTTCCATGAGCATTTGAGAAGAATGTGTATTCTGATTTTTTTGGATGTAGTGTCCTGAAGATATCAATTAAGTCTAACTTTTCTATTGTTTCCTTTAGGATCTCTGTTGCTTTATTGGTTTTCTGTCTAGAGGATCTGTCCATTGATGTGAGGGGGGTATTTAGGTCTCCTACTATGATTGTATTCTCATCAATATCTCCCTTTATGTCTGTTAATATTTGTTGTATGTATCTGGGTGCTCCTATGTTTGGGGCATATATGTTGATGATAGTAACATCCTCTCCTTGGATGGATCCCTTAATCATTAAATAGTGTCCTTCTTTGTCTTTCTTTATGTCTTTTGTTTTAAAGTCTATTTTGTCTGATATGAGCGTTGCAACTCCTGCTTTTCTGTCATGTCTATTGGCATGAAATACTTTTCCCCAGCCTTTCACTTTCAATCTATATGTATCTTTTGTCCTAAGGTGAGTTTCTTGTAGGCAGCATATTGAAGGTTTTTGCCGTTTTATCCACTCAGCCATTCTGTGTCTTTTGATTGGGGCATTCAGTCCATTGACATTTAAGGTGATAATTGATAGATGATTATTTATTGCCATTTGATCCTCGTGTTCCAGTTGATTCTATGGTTCTCCATTCTTCTTTTTTTTTTTTTTTTTTTTTTTTTGGTTGGATGGTCTCCTGTTATTATCTGCTTGAGTGTATTTTTTTTTTTCATTTTTTGCAAATGCAATATTTGGTTTTGGCTTGTGGTTGCCCTGTTTTTTAAGTATGCTAACCCCTTCCCATAATTGTGTGTTTTAGCCTGATGGTCCTGTAAGTTCAAACACTTCATTATTATATTAAAATTAAGAAGAGAGACATACATACAAACAAAAAGGATTATTTACCTCCTAACATCCCTTGCCCACATTTTATGGTTTTGATGACTCTTTTATTTTTTTCTTTTTAATTTTATTTTGTTTGAAGCATGTTCATGATTAAATCTGTATGCTGGCTTATTTGAGTGACTGCTCTCTGATTGTATCTTCCTCAGTCCTAGTTCTTCCTCTTCTTCTTCTTCTTCTTTTTTTTTTTTCTTTTCTTTTTTCTTCCCTTTCCTTCCTTTCTTTTTGGTTTAGAGAAGCCCTTTCAATATTTCCTTTAACCTGGGTTTTGTGTTGCTGTATTCTTTAAGTTTTTGTTTGTTGGGAAAAATTTTTATTTCCCCTTCTATTTTAAATGATATTCTTGCTGGATAAAGTATTCTAGGTTGCATATTTTTTCCTTTGAGCACTTTAAATATCTCTTGCCATTCCCTCCTGGCCTGTAGTGTTTCTGTAGAGAAATCAGCTGATATTCTTATGGGGGTTCCCTTGTAGGTAACATTCTGTTTTTCTCTTGCTGCCTTTAGGATCCTCTCTTTATCACTAACTTTTGCCATTTTTATTATGATGTGTCTTGGTGTGGGTCTGTTTGGGTTCAGTTTGTTTGGGGCCCTCTGTGCTTCTTGTATCTTGAATCCAGTATCCTTTAGATTTGGGAAGTTTCCAGCGATAATTTCTTCAAATATATTTTCCATTCCTTTATCTTTTTCTACTCCTTCTGGAATTCCTATTATGCGTAGATTGGCCCGTTTTATATTATCCCATAGGTCTCTTATATTGCTTTCCAGTTTTTTGATTCGGTTTTCTGTCTGTTGACCAGATTGAGTGATTTCCATTATTCTATCTTCCATATCACTGATTCGTTCTTCTGCATTATTCGTTCTGGTTTTTACTGCCCCTAGTTCAGTTTGCATCTCTGCAAATGAATGTTCTAGTTTTTCTTGGCTCCTCCTTATATTTTCTAGCTCCTTTCTGAGGGTATCTGCATTGCTGTTCATATCTTCTCTTAATTCCTTCAGTATTTTCACTATTTCTCTTTTGAACTCCAGGTCTGTCAGACTGCAGAGATCAGTTTCATTGTTGACTGTTTTAGGTGAGTTCTCCTGTTGGTTTGACTGGGGGTGGTTTCTCAGCTTCTTCATCTTGCTTGTTGTCTTCTTTCTCCTGAGGGAGTTGTACTCTCCGTTATCGGGTAGTGTTTGCCTTGTCACTGCCCTGGAATATTTCCTGAGGGCTGTTGTTGTTGGTCAATCTTTTTTTGAGGCAGTGTGGCTTTTCTGGAGTGTTGATGGGACTAACAGTGTTTCTTTGAAGCAAAGGAGGACTTCCTGAGGGCAGACAGGACTGGGAGGTCCACCCCACGATGGTAGCAGATTTCACTTGGTTCTCAGCACCCCCTGGGGTCTTGGGCGGGTAGCAGGGCCCTTGGAGACTCAAGAGGTTCCTCCCCAGGGCAGCCCGACTCAGAAAGACCGTCTGAGATCTTTTCCCGATTCCGCCAGGCTTGTTGCAGCTTTTCTGGGCTGCAGGGGGTCCTGCCTGGAGCTGGCAGTCCTATGCAGCTGGTCCACTAGGTCTCAGCACCCCTTGGGGTCTTGGGCGGGTAGCAGGGCCTTTGGAGACTCAAGAGGCTCCTCCCCAGAACAGCCCGACTCAGAAAGACCGTCTGAGATCTTTTCCCAAGTCGGCCAGGCTTGTTGCAGCTTTTCTGGGCTGCAGGGGGTCCTGCCTGGAGCTGGCAGTCCTATGCAGCTGGTCCACTAGGTCTCAGCACCCCCTGGGGTCTTGGGCGGGTAGCAGGGCCCTTGGAGGCTCAAGAGGCTCCTCCCCAGGACAGCCTGACTCAGAAAGACCGTCTGAGATCTTTTCCCAAGTCGGCCAGGCTTGTTGCAGCTTTTCTGGGCTGCAGGGGGTCCTGCCTGGAGCTGGCAGTCCTATGCAGCTGGTCCACTAGGTCTCAGCACCCCTTGGGGTCTTGGGCGGGTAGCAGGGCCCTTGGAGGCTCAAGAGGCTCCTCCCCAGGGCAGCCCGATTCAGAAAGACCGTTTGAGAACTTTTCCCAAGTCGGCCAGGCTTGTTGCAGCTTTTCTGGGCTGCAGGGGGTCCTGCCTGGAGCTGGCAGTCCTATGCAGCTGGTCCACTAGGTCTCAGCACCCCTTGGGGTCTTGGGCGGGTAGCAGGGCCCTTGGAGACTCAAGAGGCTCCTCCCCAGGACAGCCCGACTCCGAAAGACCGTCTGAGATCTTTTCCCAAGTCGGCCAGGCTTGTTGCAGCTTTTCTGGGCTGCAGGGGGTCCTGCCTGGAGCTGGCAGTCCTATGCAGCTGGTCCACTAGGTCTTAGCACCCCCTGGGGTCTTGGGCGTGTAGCAAGGCCCTTGGAGACTCAAGAGGCTCCTCCCCGGGGGAGCCCGTCTCAGAAAAACCGTCGGAGAATTAGGTCGATCTATTCACGGCCTGGCTAGGCTTGTTCTAGCTTTTCTGGGCTGCAGGCCTTTTCTAGGGGGCTGGTGGTGTTTGGTGCTGCTCTGTGGAAGTGTAGCCCCTCCAAAGGGCAAGCAGGCCTGTGCAGGGAGAGCCCCTGCGGTGGTAGGCTTCAGGCAATTGTTGAGGCCAGCCCTCCTGGATGGCAGGCAGCCCCAGGTTCGGTGAGAGCGTAGGGGGTGGCGGGGGTGGGGGGAGGGAATGCACTGGGAAGCACAGCTTTCTGCTAGCTAGCGGGCCTGTAAGCTTGTTGTGGCGTGGGGGGTATTCTATGGGGACCCACCCCTTCTTCTCTCCCCTCCCCAGCACGGGCGCAGACCAGGCTCTTCTCCCAGGTTCCCTCTGAGGCGGCTTTCCACTTCCCCGCCCCTAGAGTATTGCTCCCTTCCTCTGCGACAGCTTTGTTTTCTAGTCTCCCAGGCAGTCTCTGCCCCGTCAAATGGTTTAGAGACCTCCCAAGCAGTTTCCGCTCTTCCCCGCCCCCCTAGCCCGGGGACTAATCTCTGGAGCCGAGGTCTCGGTGCCCAGCCCCCCCCCCCAGGCGTCCCCCGGCCCTTTCTTGGGGACTAACCTTCGGAGGCGAGGTCTCGGTGCCCAGCCCCAACCCAGGCGTCCCCCGGCCCCCTCTCGGGGACCAACCTTCAGAGCTGAGGTCTCGGTGCCCAGCCCCCACCCAGGCGTCCCCCGGCCCTTTCCCGGGGACTAACCTCTGGAGCCGAGGATTCGGTGCCCAGCCCCCACCCAGGCGTCTCAATTTTTGGTGACTGTGCCCGTAGTTCAGATGGTCCGTTGGGTTCTTGATCGTTTTTCCGTACTCCGACTTACTGCTACACTCTTCTCTGCATCTGGAGATTCCTCCGGTTCGTTTGATCTTTCCCCCGGTAGGAGACTTTCCAGGGTGCGGGATCCCTTTCTCCTCCGCAGTTCCCTTTCGGGAGCGCCCGTCCCGCTCGGATTCACCTTCTCTCACTCTCCTCTTTTCTCCCGTTCTGCCCAATAATGTCACGAATTTCTTGCCGTTATTGGAGTTTAGGTTCCTCTGCCAGCGATTGGTTGTTGTTCTGTGCGAGTCATTTCTTCTGTAGATGTGCTTTTTTTGTTGTGTTTGTGGGAGAGGGCGAGCGTGTCCCCCTACTCCTCCGCCATCTTGTCCTCTCCCCTTGCTTTTTGCTTTTTAGGGCACCACCTGTGGCATATGGAAGTTCCCAGGCTAGGGGGTCAAATTGGAGCTGTAGCTGCTAGCCTATGCCACAGCAATGAGGGATCTGAGCTGCGTCTGTGACCTATACCATAGCTTATGGCAGTGCCGGATCACTGACCCACTGATCGAGGCCAAGGATTGAACTTACATCCTCATGGATACATGGATTCATTTATGCTGCGCATGAGAGCTCCCAAACTTACCTTTTTAAAAACTATGGCCAGATGTTATTTCCTCCACACCAGCTAGGTTAGTTCCCTTCCTTTAGATTTATATGGTACCTTGTGCTTGTCCCTGTCATCATTTCTGCTATTTTATAGTATCATTGTCTGCTGGATTGCTGTCTTTCTTACTAGACTATGAGTTTCCTAAGGGCAAGGGCCATGTTTTCTTCTCAATGTTTGAGATTTATTGGGTTCTCAAAGGCATAAACATAAATGTTTGATATATATTACTTTTTGTATCCTAAAATTCTTTTTTTTTTGCCTCAAACCGAATTATTTCCATGTTGGACTCATCAATTATGCAGATCTGCTGAGGTTATGGAAGACTACAGAAATCCTTGGTCATTCCTTAGAGCTCACTTAGTTTCTAGCAAATGAAATTTAGCTAATTTCTAGGATATGTTGCCTGTTCCTAAGATATTAAAAAGGCAGCTTTCTCTGAGTATGTCTCCACATTTAGAAAATTAATTGATAAGTATGCCATTTTTCTCTGCAGTTATTTCTAATTTGTGCCAGAAGCATGTGACTTATTAGTGGGATTGGTTTAAAGTCTAGTAAAACCCTAGAAAAGTAAAGTGTTGAGAGCTGGAGAATAGAGGGAAAAAATAACAATATAGGTAAGAAAAATTTGGCCATGGAAATACTTTTTTAAATGCTCTTTGAGAACTTGGGTCATATGTTATTCTTCTTTGTATTCCTAAGGAGCTTGCACATAATATAGTATATGTATATACTAATGTATTTTGCTGTAAAATTTTTTTATTTCTCTGATTTGACGCAGTTCAGGAAATATTTGGGCCAATAGACTATATACTCCTAGAGGAAGCAGACAGTGATTTTTAACCAAGAAGGCTATAGATTTAGGCAGCCTTAAAGTCTTACGTAAGCTGGGTGAGGAAGCCAGAAAGAATTTTTCTGTCTGGACTCTGGGTCTGCTCTTTGTACGTGTGACAGCTCCTTTTGTAAACAGTTTTAAAATCCTTTGGTGATTGTTGGGAACACTCTTGTACATGTTCTTAATCTGCTTTAAGAGGTCCTGTGTCTGATGGGAATAGACTGAAAACTAATTGAAGTGTCTGGAAGCCCCTGGAGAGCCAGTGAGTGGTCCTCTGAGAAGATTCTTCCTCCCAGTAAAGAATGTAAGATTTGGAATGAAGTGTTATAATTAGTGATCCACTAGCTCAAGAGCAAGCTCCAGGGCATTGTCACTCCTCAGAGAAGACAGGTAGATATAGCTTCCAGGCAAGATTCTTGTTCTGTGGTTGCCTTTGTGAGCAAGCAGTAAACAAAGATAATAGACTTGGGAGAAAAGACTCTCTGAGCTGGCATAGATTGTGACTATAGAGTGGGAGTATAGAAATGAAAAGGTCATGGTCCAGTGGGAAAGACATAAATAGGAGTGGATTTACCATGAAGTGACTTAGACAGTCCCTTTCTAAGGCCCCAGAAAGGGATCATCATTATTATGTTAGTAATATTTTTTCTCAAAGATCCTCCCTCACACACAAACTAAATTGAAAAGGCTTCAGGGCTTATAAAAATCTCTTATCTACCCTTGCATTTAAGTACAGCAACAATACAGCATGTTGTGATAAAGTATCATAAAGATATTTGTATATGTTCTGTAGAAGCACTAAAGAAATGCATCCTGCCCAGCGTGGCATTTGAATAGAGAGTGAATTCATGCACCAGGAGAACAGGGATTTTTGTCTTTTTATTCACCATATAGTCTAGTACCTAGAACATTGCCTGGCACATATCAAGTGGTCAATAAATGTTTTGTTGAAGGAATAAGAGTGAGTTAGGACAGAGAATTGGGGATAGTGTATGTGTGAAGGGATTAGTAGCCTGAGGAGGTAGGTGCCTGTTGGGGAGTGGTGAGTGAGGTGGCTGGAGAATAGGTAGGCCAAAGCCAAAGCATGGAGGTTTCCATTATACCCCGTTCAAGTTTGGGACTATCCTGCAGGCTCTAATGAACTCACTGAAGTCATTAAGCTTGAGAGTAGTATGATCTAATTTGATTTTAGAAAAATCATTCTGGAAGCTGTGTGTAGAATAGAGCAGAGGAGGTTGAGGTTTGAGGTAGGAAACTGCTGCAGTAGCCCAGTCGAGAAATGATTGGAATCTGAACCAAGACAATAGCATTATAGATGCTATAAGGGAAAATATTCGATAAACAACTTAGGAAATAAAATGGCATATGATAAGCATAGTACGTATTGAACTGCGAACATTCTTACCTGTTGGATCCAGCTTAAAACTTATCTATTTGTTCACACTCCCTCCTTAGAATCTGAAAAATACAGTCAAGCAAGCTGGCAATTACAAACCTGTATTCTGTTAAGTGTTATGAGAGGAATTTCAAGGTATTATGGGAACACATAGAAGGAATATCTTATAAAGGCTTGTGGGTTTGGTGAAAGGTTCCTGGGGAAAATGAAAAGCTGGAACAATAAGAATGAATAGAAATTAGACCAGTGAAGAGATATGGGTGATGTGGTGGAAGGAGAGGAAAGACTCTGGAATGACTCCTTGAGGCAAGGATGTGATGACTGAGAATCATGGAGACACTAATGGAGATAGAAACAGAAGGTGAAGGTCCAGGTACTGGTGAGAAGAGGAGTTCATTTATATTGTGTTAGGTTTGAGATGCCTATGGGATATCCAGATAGAGATGAAGAATATATGGATTTTGAGTTGACAAAAGAGGTCAGGGCTGGAGTTGTAGATTTGGGAGTCATCAGGGTACTTCCTGAAGCCATGGATATAGGTGAAACCATCCAGGGAGAATGAATAAAGAGAACTTAGAAAGAGACCAAGGACAGGAGTTCCCATCGTGGCGCAGTGGTTAACGAATCTGACTAGGAACCAGGGGGTTGCGGGTTCGATCCCTGGCCTTGCTCAGTGGGTTAAGGATCTGGTGTTGCTGTGAGCTGTGGTGTGGGTTGCAGACACGGCTCAGATCCCATGTTGCTGTGGCTCTGGTGTAGGCCAGTGGCTGCAGCTCTGATTAGACCCCTAGCCTGGAAACCTCCATGTGCTGCAAGAGCAGCTCAAGAAAAGGCAAAAAGACAAAAAAAAAAAAAAAAAAAAAAAGAAGAAGAAGAAAAAACAAAGAGATCAAGGACAATTTAAGGGCCCAGAAAAAAAAAAAAAAAGAAGAGTCTTAGGAAAAGACTGAAGGAGTGACTAAACAGAAAGAAGGAAGAATTGGGAGATAATGAAACCAGAAAGAAGACAGGGGAAGGCAGAAGGAGAGCAGAACAGGAGGTGACCAACTCAGAAACTGTTGTGGAGTTCTAGAATGATAAGCATTAAAAAGTACTCAATTGGCTTAGGCAATGTGGGTTTTGCTGGGATTTTAGCAAGAGCAATTTCAGTGGAAGGATTGGTGGCAGGAACCAGACTGGATTGGTTCTAGGAGATAATGGGCAGTTCTGAGCTGTATACTTTCAATATCTAGCAGCATGATAAATGTTCACATTAGAGGGAATTCATGAGCACATCTTGCTTAGCAAGGTTTTCCACATGTCCAGTGGATTCTCATACAGAAAATATCTCTTATTGAGACTATATGTGACAAGGAGGATTTATACTAAGTGTCTTGGAGACAGAAGAAAATGAAGAGCCTTTTATTTATCATACTCTCACTATTGAGAACCTTCATTTGTTTCTGTTTTTTTTTCATGTATTTTATATAAATTTCCTTTAGATATCTTGAACAAAATAATTGGAAAGGATAGAGAAAGGGGGATCATCTATTTTACAGGCTTCTGGGTGGGAATTCCAATGAGAAAGAGGGGATCAGTTCCTCAGAAGATAACTATAGACCTTTGTGTTACTGGTGTCCCTATGTAACATCAACCCTTTGTATCAATCATTTTGCACTGCGTGCATAAAGTCATCAATATTAGACATAAGGGGGAGTGGAAGCTCCATATGCTAGCCCTTGAAAGTACTAAATATAACCATAAATTTTATTGTCTGAAAATTGTATTCAGATTTATTCAGTAATTTTCAAGAACTCCAGTGAATAGAGGAATGATGAATGTTAGTAAAATGACATCTGTGACTTTTAAAGCATTTTGGCCCCATGTAATATGCACAAATTGACCTCAAGAGAGGCCATATAATATGTTGGCAAGTAGCATGGGTTCTAGAGTTAGATCAGTATTCAGATTCCCCAACCTGCATTTAGTAGATACGTCTTTGGGGATGGTCTCTTAATATCTCTGCAGCTCAGTCTTCTCATGTGTGAAATGATAGTTAAATAAAATAATGCATTTAAAGCTCTTAACACAACCCTGGGCATAAAGTATGTGATTACTAAATCTGTTACTATATTTCTCAAGATTACAAAATTGTTTAGTGCTGGAATCTAAATTTCACAGATGTTACTATGTCCTTTATAAAATACTTTCTTGGAGCTCCTGCTGTGGCACAGTGGGTTAAAGGTCCTCTGCTGTCTTTAGGGCATTGTCAGTTCAATCCCTGACCCTTGCAGTGGGTTAAAGATTTCTTATTGCTGCAGCTGTGTTTAGGTGGCAGCAGTGGCTCGGATTTGATCCCTCCAGGAACTTCCATGTGCTGTGGATGCAAAAGGAAAAAAAAATTCTCTTAAGCCTATAGCCACATGGACATAGTAGGGATAGTATATACTTTTAGGCACAGTATGTGACTGTTAGTTTAGAATTGTTGTCTTTCTGCCATTGGCTCACTGCTTTTAATCTTCCTTCAATTACCTCAAACTTATCCATCCAATCAGTTCTCTCCTCACATATCTGAACTCTCATTTACAAATGACAGCAATCCAATTCAAACAAATTTGACCAAAAGAAAACAAATTTGAGCAAAGGTTTATGTAATTGGGCTGTCAAGAGTGGAGCTGAGTATGGGTTCTTAAAAACATCGTCTCTTAGGACTATTTTTTTCTCTCTTTGTGGCTCCTTCCACTCCCACTTTCATTCCTACTGCATCTTGGCTTCTTGCATATAGGAGGGAATGGAAGGAACATGGCTGGTTGGAATTTGGGGAATGGTTTTAGGATTATGTTTTGAGATTGTCATCCCAGTTTAGCATCCCTAGAGGAAAGAGAAAACATCTCTTTCCCAGCATCTCTATATAAAATATAAGGTAAGGTATTTGATTGAAATGCTTTATGTCATATGCTTATTACTGGGACAACCACTGTGGCCAGAAGGATAGGACCCTACAATTGGCTGTGTCTCATGCCCACCCTATGGACAGGAAGTGAAACACTATAATTGGCAACCCCATGAGAACCCATAGAGTGGAGGGAGGGAAGTTTTTCAAAGAAGAGCGGCAAAGGAATGGCAGGCAGCTCAAAAACAAAAATAAATATCCATGCTATCCTGTTAACTGAACCATCTCCTTCCTTAGGACCCTGGAACCTTTGATTTCTCTGTTTAATTTCTGTCATTCATTAGAGCAAATTATAATTTCTGATGATTTTTCCTTCTAAATGTTGTCATATTTCTCTTCCTGTTCATTATAAATGCCATCACCCTAGCCTAGGTCTTTGTGACTTCACACCTGCTTGTGTTAGAGTCTAAATTGACCTCCTTGCCCCTTCTCTGTAAAACCAATCCCCCTGATTCTATAACTAAATGAAACTTTTGAACCTCAAAAAAAGGTAGGCCAAGAACCAGCTACCAATAATAATAATTATAATAACAACAAACAAAATGCATGTGTTAATGAGCACTTGTTATGTGCTAGATGTGTTAAGCCTTTTAAATATTTTGTTCTTAAAATAATCCTGCGAGATGTTGGGTTGGCCATGAAAATGTACCTCTCATATCTCCTACTGCGGAGTTTAGTTCGTTGCTGCACTCTGAACCCACCACTGCATTTGCACAGAAGCCACATTTCCCATGGACTGTTCTTAACCAGTGACTGAGCACAGCAGGAGTACAAACGCAGGCAATTCCTGGGAAATGTAGGACTCCTTTGACAGGCCACTAGGCTTAAGGATTTCCCACTGGTCTTGCCAAAATTTTCTTTGAATTGCATTATAGTCTAAGACACTTCCTACCTAACCTTCCTTTTTTCCCTCTTTACTACATGGGAGTCAGACCTGCATAATGATCACCCAGCAGTCTCTGATTCCCTCCCCATTTGCCCTTGCAATAGCTCATCCTACCCCCATTATAAATTTCTTGTGTATCTCATTTCATCTTGATATCTGCTTCTTAGATGATTCAATCAATACACATGGTCCAAGAACACGGTGGTAAGATGAAGTACTGGGTATGGTTCACCCATTTCCCAGTGGGCAAAGATTATCCTCCCCTGGGTGGCATGTGAAGCATGAATAGTATCTGGCAGAAGCAAGGTAATATACCTGGGATTATATTTTGAGGGTGCTGGAGTATAAGACTGGGCAAACAAAAATTTATTGATTTATGGAGAGTTTTTTGGGATACAGGATTTAACACCCTGGCAAGTACCCTAGGGGAATGGGTTGTTCTCAGACTTTTTAAGAAAGTGATAATCAGTGTTGAGTGAAGTAGAAATGTTTGATTTATCCTGGTTTATAGTAGGAGGCTGAGGAAAATGGCAAAGTAGGAATGGCTATATTACATAAGACCACAAAACATACCCATTGATTATATTCCATGAGAGGGCTCAGAAGACATACCATTCACCAAGGCCATCAGTAAAACACTGTTAAGAGTAGCACCAGCATCATAGTGGTGACTCTTCTCTGCAAGTCAGGGCAGATTGTAGGAGATGTGGTCACAGAGCTGGGTTCATTGATATCCATGGGGGGATGAAGACCTTTAATGTAATGAAGGCCACAGTAGTTATAATGACTTTCAAAATACTAGGGGGACAGCCAAGGGACTTGAACTGCACAGAATTGTGGTGGTGGTAATACAGCATGATGTAACTAGGAGAAAAATAGGTAGCAACAGCATGGTAGTCTACTATGGTATATACTATAATGATTCCCCTAGTTATTTCTCAAAGGGACCTGTGGCAGTTTACTTGGGTGATTATATATCACGGAATGGAAATATCCAGACATTTTTAGACCCACAGTCTGAGTTGACATAGATACCTGGACACCCAGTGCATCAGCATAATTTAGTATTGTGTGGACCTTTAACTGTCCTACAGAGACCAGGTAATAAATGAAGTCCTTGTTAAAGTCTGGCTTAGAGTGGGCCAGACCCTTGTGGATTTACCCAGTGGTCATTTCTTCTATTCCTGATTTCATTGTTTTACTTGGATTTTGAAGTAATATTAAAATATTGGTTTCTTAGCCTGTGGGGTAAAAGGTATAGTGAGGGAGGCCAAGTAGGACTTCATCTTTCTTCCTCTCCCAACCAAGATAGTAAATTGGAAACAATAGCACATCCCTGGAGAATGACTGAAGACTATTGCTGGCTTAAACAAGCAGTAGCTTTGATCACAGCTCTTGTACCAGACATAGTCTAATTGCTAGAGCAAATCAGTAAGGATTCAGGTACATAATATATGGCCATTGATCTGAAAAAAGCATTTAAAAATAATTCCAATCAGAAAAGAGGATCAGGAACAGTTTGTGCTTACAGGGGATGGCCAACAGTATTCACTTTCATTTACGTTTTGGCCTCCAGGATATGTCACCTTTCCTGCCCAGTTATAATATAGCTTGATGAGATCTGGACTGCTTGAGCATTCCACAGACCATTTACTGATGGCATGCTGATGTGTTCTAGAAGGTGGGAGAAAAACCCTACAAAGATCAGGAACCTTTCATTTCAGTGAAGGTTTTAGGAGTTAGGAGTATGTTGGGATAACCTTCCAAAGTAAAAAACAAATTGCTGCATCTTGTATTCTCTATCACAAAGATGGAAGCACAGCACCAGTATTCCTCTTTGGGTTCAGGAAGCAATATATTCTACACTTAGATTCATTGCTCTGGCTCATATACAGTGACACAGAAGGCTGCCAGCTTTGAGTGAGACCTAGGAAAGAAAAGGCCCTGCTGGTAAGATCTGGAGGACCCTACGTTGTTGGAAGTGTCAGTGGTAGGAAATGATGTGGTGTGGAGTTTATATTAAGCTCCAATGGGAGAATCACATTGGAGGCCCTTAGAATTCTGGCTCATGCTCCCTCTGAATATTCAACCTGTCAGCAGTGGAGACCAATACTTAGTCCTTGATCAGGCACTATTCCTTGAGGAGACCAACCAGCTGCTTTGTGGCAGGTCAACTACTTTGGACCTCTTCCACAATGGCTTGGCCAGTGGTTCTTCCTGACAGGGGTAGATGACTTATTTGGGGTATGGGTTTGTATTTCCTACCTGTAGTGCTTCAGCCAGCATCACTATTTAGGGGCTTATGGAATGCCCGATTCACAGGCAGGGATTCTCACACAGTTTAACATCAAAATATTGGACCCTATTCACAGTGAAGGATGTGTGGAGTGGGCCCATGACCATGGGTCCACTGGTCATATCACATACTATACCATCCAGGGGCAGCTGGCCTCAGAAAATGTTAAACAGCCTTTTTTTAAAGGCAGAGCTCAAGTGCCAGCATGGTAGCAGCACTTTGAAAGGATGGGGCACCATCCTTCAGCATGCAGTATATATAGAGAGAACTTTATGTGGTGCTAGGTCCCAACTGGGAAGAACATATGGGCCTGGGAACCAAGGTGTGCAAGCAGGAGTAGCCCCATTACAATTATTCACATTGACCAAGTGGGGGATTTTGTATTTCCTGTATTTGCACCTCTGAGCTTTGTGGAGTTGGAAGTTCTGATCTCTAAAAAGTGTGTGTACTCTTGCCAGGGGACATGGCAAGGATCCCACTGAACTATAAATGATGGCTGCCACCAGAGCATTTTAGACTCTTATATCCAGAGACCAACCTGAGAGAAGAGTCACCATGTTGGCAGAAATAATTGACAGGAGAAGGTAAGGCTGTTTTTACCCAATGGGGACTAGGTGGGAATCTGTGTGCAGTCTCTGTGATGCACTTGGGCATTTTCTGGTATTTCCTTGCCCTCATGAATGGATACACACAGCAACTCCAGCCTGAGAAGAGTATGGTTACACACAGCAACTCCAGCCTGAGAAGAGTATGGTTACCCAGAGTGTGATTACCAAACCCTTCAGGAAGGAATACTTAAGTCGCACTATAGGGTGAATCCAAGACCAACCAAGGTGATAGATGACAGTGGGGAGAATTTAGAATGGAGAAGGCAGAGTATAAGGACAAGTTGCAGGCCCAAGATCAACAGCAGTGATGAGGGCTGTAGTTTTTTCTACTTACTGGGCCCTTCCTCAGAAAGAGAGGTCCCCTGGAACCATGGAGGTACTGCTCCTTAATCCCCTGTGGAGAAGGAGGTGTTTGGGACCTTGGGAATGTGTCTCTCAGATCTCCTACTGTGGACAGCATAATTGATGCCCCCATCTGCTCTGTTTTACACACACCACCACATTTGCTCCAAGGCCATGTTTCCTGTGGTCTGTTTCTGTTTCAGTGATGGTACACAGCAGGCCCATGCCTATGAGGCAGAGGGTACCTCTGACAGATGATTTTGGCCTGAGGATTCTACATTGGCTTTGCAGATGCTCTCTGAAAGATTCATGGCATTCTGTCTTATCCCACCTTGCTGCTTTCCCTTTCTCCTTCTCCCAGGTCAGATGTATGTCACTGTCTGGCAGATCTCAGCCTTGTCCAGCTTTCTCCCCATTTTTGATTTCACAGGCATTTTCTCCAGTTTCCTGGAAAGGTTTTTGAATATTATAATCTGTCTCTACCCTGCAAAGGCAGGAGGAGTTTTGACTACACTTGGAATGTGAAAGGAAGAACATTGTCTCTTGGGGTCAGTTACAGTTCTTGAGGTTAAAGAGCCCCTCTGGAAAGGAGAAACTCAAGGGACAGGGTTGGGGCAGCTTTGCCAAACTTCTTTTCCCACCTGGGAGAGTCTCCCTGGAGAGTTAAACTGTGAAAATTCAGAGTTCTGTATTGTAAGAGAAATTGTATGCCTTTATCCCATGATCTTGCTAGTACACATTCCTCCATCACCCACAATCTTCTATGAATTTTTAAGGTTTCGTCTTCTTAAGTAAGACACGTGAAAATTCCTAAGGAGTTTGAATCAAAGGCTGTATGTACTTTGTGGTCAGGCACTGCTGGTGGAATTCATTCATCTTTTCTTGATCACAGTTTCCCTCACTGCCCTGGCCTCCAGGAGACTATGCTCTTTCAGTATTCTGATTTTCACATTGACACAGGGATTTTGTGAGTTTCTCTGTTGAAAGCTGGAGTATCTGAATGAGATGTTAATAAAGGGAATACGGCCTAAGTACTGCCATCTACTTATTGCAGGCAATATGGCTTGTAAGTCAGGCTGTTTTCATTGTCTGCAGGATGCTTTCCATCCCTGGGCAGCTCACCCAAGGTCTTCTCTTCCTGGCCCTTGGTGAGCCTCCATTAGGTCAAAACACTACCTTTTCCACAAATGAGGCCAGATAGCTTTTTGCTTCAGGGTATGCCTTAGTTGTTCTGTTTCAAATAAATTGTTCCCTTTCTTTTTTGAGGACCCTTGCTTGCACTAGCTGTTTGACACAGGGAATCGCTTCACCCGACTGCTGAAACTATCCCTTTCCAGTAGTGATGAAGCTTCCACAATGTACAATAATGTAACCTCTTCTCCTCACCCATCTTCATCTCCATCGTCATTCTTATCTCTGCAGGATCATTCCCATATGCTCATCAGCAGGCAAGCATGCTGTGATATGCAGTCTTAATGAAAAACAAACTGCAGAACAATTGTACTCTTCTACAACCTTTTCAGTTTATGGCTCTTTTCTCTGTTCTCCTGTCTAGAATAACTCTTTATGTGTCTCTATATTCTTTCCTGAACCCACTACAACAGTTAGACTTTGATTCCTGCCATTTGACTGAGAATGCTCTTGTGAAGGTCCACAGTAGCTCCCAGGTTAAGAAATCTGGCCTTTAATTCTTAGTCCCTATCTTGCTTGTCCTGTAGGCAATATTAACATAGTTGATCACTTCCTCATACCTTCAAAGTGATGTTCACTTAACTTTGGAGACACCACACTCCTCTGGTTTCCTACCTGTATCATGAACTGCTCCTCCTCATATTATCATATTGGAGCACTCTAGGACTTAGACCTTTTCTCTACTTATATTCACACCCTGTAAGGGGTTTGCAAACCGCTTCTATAAAGGACCAGATAGTATATATTTTTGGTTTTGTGAGCCATATGGTCTTTTACATGTGATCATTTACTCAATGAGCCATGGACAGTACATACATGAATGTTGAATTGATCATTGTCATGACTGCTGTGTATATTCAGTGCTTAGAAGGAGTCTTACTTTGCTAAATAAACTATAATTTGTCCACCTGGTATTTTAGCATAGTTACCTGAGCACTACTAGAGCTCAAAGGGTGCAAAAGTTCCCTACCTGTGTAGAGAAGGCAGGGAGTTCTGTCCTGAAATTTTTCGGTATATTTCTCCAGGCCCTTGTGCCCAGTGTTGTTTAAAATTCAAGGGCTTTAAAAGGCTCAAGGCTCAATTTGATCTCTTTTTTTCTTATTAATGTCAGCATTCAGCTTTTGCTGATTACCTGGGACAAAGTAAGTGTGTAGTGGGAGGAGCTTGGGTGTGGGGGGGAGGATGGTTTAGGTGTGGTGGGAGAGAGGGGGCAGGAATGAGGGACAGCTTCTTAATAGGGTCTGAGAAAAAGGGAGGTTATTTTATTTGTTGAGATGGGGTGATTAAACTCTCAGCATGAATTTTGAGAGACAGCTGCAGATAGAAAAGAGATGGTGATTAGAACTAATTACTGTTGTTGTAGATGTTTTGCATTTCTATAGCACTTTGTATTTACAGAGAATTTTGTAATCACTTATTAACTTTCCTTGTGACATGGGCAACAGTACCACAGATGTTTGTATTTGTTTTCTGGGAAGAAATCTGAGCTGCTTTGGCTACATACTAGAATTAAGGAATCAAAATCCTTATTGCAGCTCTTTTACTTCCTGTGTGGCTTTAAGAATCCAAACAGAACTTGAACACTGTCTTATTCTATAAGTTTATGATGAAGAGTAACTCATGAAGATGGTTTAGTACTTTGCTAAATTTAAAAAGATATCATATATAGATATATAATAACAATTCTAACCTCTCCAAAGTAGAGTTTCCTCCAGGTTTAAAAAAAATAAAATTAGGAGTTCCCATGGTGGCCCAGTGGAAACGAACTCAACTAGTATCCATGAGGATGTGGGTTTGACCCCTGGCCTTGCTCAGTGGGTTAAAGATCCGGCATTGCCATGAGCTGTGGTGTAGTGTCGCAGATGCAGCTTGATCCAGCCTTGCTGTGGCTGTGGTGTAAGCCGGCAGCTCCGATTTGACGCCTAGATTGGGAACCTCCCTGTGCTGCAGGTGTGGCCCTAATAAATAAATAAATAAATAAATTTCCTGATTCAGCATGGAAAAAATGGGCTTAGTTTCCTGACATTTGGGCATGACTTGGGAGTTGCAGACAGTTCATTGGGATGGCAGCTTTGAGAAAGAATATCACATAAAGGCATTCTGAACTCCCTTACCCCAGGGCTTGCTTTAAAGGAATGAGATAAAGGGAGAGGAATATTGGCCATGCTGAAAAGGAGCAGGTGAAGATGAGTAGACTGAATCAGGATAAAAATCTCTGGGACAAGCCAGGTGCCAGAAGACCGGGGGAAGGTTCTGGAGGTAGAAGAGAACCCCAGGTTCTCACTGTTGGTCTCTCAACCTCAGGTGATTTCTGGGGAAATAGCTTCCCCTATCTCCACAATATAAAGACTTAAACTTTTCTTCCTGTTAGGGTGTTAGGGCTATGGGTTGAAATGTAAGCTGGAGTCCCTGCCAAGGTAACCCTGATAGAAGTTAATTTTAAGTTCTGCAGGCTGTGAGTTTGGCCTCTAGCCCTGTTTTCCAGCTGCCACCAATATCTTCTCAGGCTGAATTCTTGCCTGGCTACATCTAAATTGGGATGCGGTCTCCCAATTTATTCCTCACCCTTCAGACACTGAAATGAGTTTATGAACAATTTATAGATTTTTAAGGTTAGAATTAGAGTTATAAAGTTGAAAAAGATGTCAAAAAGTCATCTGGAAATTTCTCTCCATGTGCCTGACCCTGTCTGAAAACTTTGTACTGCTTAAAATGTTAGTTCTCTGATGGCAAGATTATATAAAATAAGAGCAACAGTTACACAATTACTAGAAATCTTCATGAATAACAGGAATAAATGTCCCCAATCTTTTTTTTTTTTTTGTCTTTTGGGGGCTATACCTGTGGCATATGGAGGTTCCCAGGATAGGGGTCTAATTGGAGCTGTTGCTCCTGGCCTAGGTCAGAGCTACAGCAATGCCAGATCCAAGCTGCATCTGCATCTGCACCTGCTACCTACACCAAATCTTAGAGCAGTGCCAGATCCTTAACCTACTGAGCGAGGCCAGGGACGGAACCTGAAACCTCATGGTTCCTGGTCGGATTTGTTTCTGCTGCACTACCATGGGAATTCCAATGTCCCCAATCTTGATGGAAATGTATTGGGGGCTCATCTGCCTTCTTCTAGGTCCCTTCCTGAGACTCTCCCTTGATTCTGCTCTGGATGTGAGCACTAGCTGCAAAGCCCTTAAGCTTTCTTTTATTCTGAACACTAGGCCCACTGGAATCCTGGTGCCTCCTTTAATGGTATGGCCTCCATGCTCTGTCCTTGTATTGAAAAATCCTGTAACGGTAAGGCATAAACTCCCAGATGGTGTCTCTGATCTTAGCTTCCTTCTGTTTTACTAACGGAAATGTCAGCCAGGTCATCTTCTGACTTAAAGAGACCCAAGCATGATTCCACAGCAGCACTTCAGTGCACCAAGAAACCTACATAAACTGGCTCATCCCAGGTGCTGAGAATTTAAACTTCAGGCTTGGATGAAGCCCCTAGACACATTAGGGAGACGACCAACAGTTTTTCTATTTTACATGGAAATGCTAATTTCACTTGCAGAAGAGAAGTACCAAAATAGTATTATGATTATAACAGTAGAAATGTAGGAGTGTGGAATTTGTAATGTTATAGACAAATTAAGCATGAAATGCAAATACCACATCAGAGTGGGCTGGGTATCCAGATCTCAGCTGAAATTCTCTGAAAGGGTTACAATGGCTAGCTAGTGCAGCTGACTAAAGGGCCCCAGTGAGAGGAGATGGAGAGGGTAAAAATAGAGGCTGTAGAGAGAGGAGGAGCAGTCTTAGGTTTGTGACATCTCCTCAGCTCTTCTTGGGAGGTTTTTCATAGATTTGAATACTTATAGGAATGAATTCCCTCACTGTGATATGTATACTTGAGAGTTAATTTAATAATGATTACTCAGAAGGATAACACAGATTGCTGTTTATGATGACATGACAGTTTGGAGACTATCTTACTACATTTGGGCTTCTGTAACAGTACCATAAACTGGGTGGCTAATAAATAACAGAAATTATTATTGGTTCTAGAGCCTGGGAAGTCCCAGATCAAGGTCCAGTGAGTAGATTCATTGTCTGGTGAGGACCCTTCTTGGTTCAGAGATGACGATATTTTTGTTGTAGCCTCAGATGGTGGAAAACAGAGAAGATGCAAGCTCTGTTGTGACCCTTATAAGGACATGAATCCTGTTCATGAGGGCTGTAGCCTCATGACCTCTCCTAATCCTAATTAACTCTCAGAGGTCCCCTTCCTAATACCATCACATTGGGTTTAGCGTTTCAACATATGGATTTGTGGGAGAGACACAGACGTTTAGTCCATACAAAGACATTTGATAATTTGCAAGTCTGATTGGTTCAGTCCTCTGCTCAGAATCCTCCAGTAGATCCCAGTGTCAATAGCACAAATCACTTATTATTTTTTTTGGCTGCCCTTGTGGCATGTGGAAGTTCCTGGGCCAGAGACTGAACCCCGGCTTCAGTTGACCTGAGCCAGTTGACCTGCAGCAATGTCAGATCCTTAACCCACTGTGCCACGAGGGAACTACTAGAAATCACGTATTATTTATTGGTTTGCTCATATTATTTTTTAATTATTTCCACAAATATTTCTGGAGTAGCAGGGTCTGTGCTAGGTGCCTGAGATGTAGCAGTAAAGTAAGCATACATGGGAGACCTACCCCTCTTGGAGCTTGAATCTTGTGGTAGAGACAGACAATAAACAAAATTTAAATGGAGATGATCTTTTGACAGTAAGCTAACGTGGATTTGTTTTACAGATCCTAACCCCAATCATGTTTCCTAAATCCACTTATATTCCCTTGCAGCTGTTCCACCTATATGGTGCCCACCTAAAGAAGACCAGGCCATTTGACTTTGGAACCTGGGTACTTCACTGCCACACTATACTGCCTGTTTCAGTTCCTCATAGTGCAAGCTCTTTCTCACTTCAGCACCCTTGTGTACATTATTCACTAAGACCTTCTTCCTCAAATAAACTCACTTTTTCAATCTTAGCCTAAATTTCACCTTCTCTGCAGAGCTTTCCCTGATAGATATATCCCCAAAGTTAGGCTACATTCCATTCCTACAATTACAATCAGAATTGTATTTCAGATTGTAATATCAGTATTACAATTAGAATACCCTACTTTTTTTCCAGCACTTTTTGTAATTTTATATTTATTTCTATGGTAATATGGTGCTGGTGGGAGATTGGATCAGAAATTTCTTTTTTTTTCTTTTCTAGGGCTGCACTGGTTGGCATATGGAGGTTCCCAGGCTAGGGGTCTAATCGGAGCTGTAGCCGCCGGCCTACGCCACAGCTACAGCCACTCGGGTTCTGAGGCGCGTCTGCAACCTACACCACAGCTCACGGCAACGCCGGATCCTTAACCCACTGAGCAAGGCCAGGGATCGAACCTGCAACCTCATGGTTCCTAGTTGGAATTGTTAACCACTGTGCCATGATGGGAACTCCTGAATATTTTTATACACTGTATTGCAATCGCAGGATTTTCTTCAGTTAAACAGAGCCATTAGAGAAGTTTTATTCCAATTTTTGTGAAACTTCATAGTTTGGAAGTTTCACAAAACTACCAGTGTGTTAGTAGAATGGTAGTATAGTGGTAAAATTAGTAGAAGGCCCATTAGAGACTGTGTACTCTTGTGTATTCATTTGTCAAAAATAGTTACTGTGAGGTGAAAATGACATTTTATTTGTGTAATTTTCCTCTCCAAGCCACATAATCCTAATTGAATTATCAGAAAAACAACAGACAAATTCAAGTAGAGGGGCATCTTAACAGTGTACACTAGTCCTCCTCAAAACTGTCAAGGTCCTCAAAAACAAGCGAAGTCTTATCACAGCCCAGAGGAGCCTAAGGAGACGTGACGAGTAAATGTAATGTAGAATCCTGCATGGGATCCAGAAGCAGAAAAGGAGCATTAGGTAAAAACAATGGAAAGATGAGTACAATGTGAGCTTTAGTGATGATAATGTATTAATATCGATTCACTAATTATAACAAATGTGCCATAATAACTAATATCAATTAATATTAATGATTAACATTATTATTATTAATAACAATATGGAAAACTCTAAAGAGGAGGGAAGGGAAGTAAATGGGAACTTTCAGCATTGTCTGCACAATTTTTCTCTAAATCTAAAACTTCTAAAAAATAGTATATTGGAGTTCCCATCATGGCTCAGTGGTTAACGAATCTGACTAGGAACCATGAGGTTGTGGGTTCAATCCCTGGCCTCGCTCAGTGGGTTAAGGATCCAGTGTTGCTGTGAGCTGTGGTGTAGGTTGCAGACGCAGCTTGGATCCCAAGTGGCTGTGGCTGTGGCTGTGGCTGTGGCGTAGGCCAGCGGCTACAGTTCCAATGAGACCCCTAGCCTGGGAACCTCCATGGGAGTGGCCCTAGAAAAGGCAGAAAGACCAAAAAAAAAAAAAAAAAAAAGTATATTAATTGAAAATAAACTACATTTAAAAAATGAAACCAATCACTTTTGAAATGTTTGGAAGCCCTGAAATACTTTGCTGGAACCCATGAACTTGTTGGACACAACATGAAAACTATTGGTCTAAATCAATGTAAATGATTCTTAGTATAATTCTATTTTGAGCACAGGCAGTTCTTACTTTGCATGGTTGTGAGACCGTGCAAAAAAGGATTATTAAAGCTGAAACCGTGCAAAGTGATCTTAATGATTAATGGAAGAAATTGCAGTTGTTTAGTGATCTTTAAATTTTTTGTAAAAACATTAAAAATTCTGTTATTAGCAGTAATAATGAATAGGGAAATGAAATGGGTTGTAAAACTAATATTTAATACACTGTAATTAGAAATATTGAGACTTAAAGTTTTAGATTTTTTTTTTTGTAAGAAAACTTACCAATATACTACTGTTAAGGATTTTCCCTTCCTCTGTCTCTAAATTCTTAATATGTTAAGGCATACAGATTGATCTTTCCTACTTATGAGATATTTGGTATTTTATATCTTTTCAACATTTATAGGTGTGAACACTTTAGTGACTTCATTAAATGAAAAATTCCTCATGATTTTTGTTCATGAATACTCTGGTATTCAAAATCTTCTGAGTTTTAACATCAAACTACTCAGCGATACTTTCAAGTTTGGAGTAATTTATGTAAGAAACAAGACTGTTTCTTTTTGCAATGTCATTGTCTGTGTACATGGAAAGTATGTGTTTCTCTTGAAAAACTAGTCTTTTAAAAAAGAAGCTTGCATAGCATAACAGTGGAGATAATGTTCTCACAGACCCTCTGAACTGTTTTGCTGAGATTTAATAAAAACATTTTCTACAAAAAGAAAAAAAAATTATCAAGAATGGGTTATTTTTGGTCACGCCTGTGGCATGTGGAAATTCTGGGCCAGGGATCAAACCCATGCCACAGCAGCAATCCAAGCCTCTATAGTGACAACGCTGGATCCTTAACCTACTGTGCTACAAGAGAAATCTAAGAATGGCTTGAATAGTGCTTGCCTTCTTATAATGTAACTTAGGGTACAGAGGGAGCATCTTTTCTATACCGTTGCAAATTATCATATGCCTAGGTCTGGATCAGCTTACAACATTTTATCCTTTTGGTTTTCAGTGTTATGAAATACCTCTGAGAGTTACTTTATTTTATTTTTTAAGTTACTCAATGAATTTTATTATATTTATAGTTGTACTATAATCAGCACAACCAAATTTTATAGCATTTCCATCCCAAACCCACAGTGCATCCCCCCACACCCCCAACCTGTCTCTTTTGGAAACCATAAGTTTTTCAAATTCTGTGAGTTAGTATGTGTTCTCCAAAGAAGTTCATTGTGTCCTTTTTTTAGCTTTCACATGTAAGTGATATCATTTGATGTTGTTATCTCATTGTCTGACTAACTTCACTTAGCATGATAATTTCTAGGTCCATCTATGTTGCTGCAAATGCTGTTATTTCCTTCCTTTTAATGGCTGAGTAATATTCCCTTGGGTATATGTACCACATCTTCTTTATCCACTCCTCTGTCGATGGACACTTACATTGTTTCCATGTCTTGGCTATTGTATATACCACTGCAGTGAATACTGGAGTTTATTTGTCTTTTTGAGTCATGGTTTTCTCTGGATAGATGCCCAGGAGTGGGATTGCTGGATCAAATGGTAATTCTATTTTTAGTTTTCTGAGGCGTCTCCATACTGTTTTCTACAGTGGTTGCACCAATTTACTCTCCCATCAACAGTGTAGTAGGGTTCCTTTTTCTCCACCCCCTCTCTAGCACTTATTGTTTGTAGATTTTTTGATGATGGCCATGCTGACTGGTGTAAGGTGGTACCTCATGGTGGTGTTGATTTGCACTTTTCTGATAATGAGGTATGTTGAACATCTTTTCATGTGTTTTTTGGCCATCTGTTTGTCTTCTTTGGAGAATGATCTGCTTAGATCTTCTGCCCATTTTTTGATGGGGGTTGTTTGTTTTTTTTTGGTATTGGGGTGCAGAAGGTGTTTAAGAAATCAAAGATGACACAAACAGATGGAAAGACATACCATGCTCTTCAACTGGAAGAGTCAATATTATCAAAATGACTATATTACCCAAGGCAATCTACAGATTCAGTGCAATCCCTGTCAAATTACCAAGGACATTTTTCACAGAACTAGAACAAAATATTTTAAAGTTTGTTTGGAAGCATGAAAGACCCAGAATAGCCAAAGACATCCTGAAAAAGAAAAATGGAGCTGGAAGAATCAGACTCCCGAACTTCAGACTATACTCCAAAGCTACAGTCATCAAAACTGTATGGTACTGTCACAAAGGCAGAAAAATAGATCAGTGGAACAGGATAGAAAGTCCAGAATTAAACCCACACACCTACAGTCAACTAATTGCTGACAAAGGAGACAAGAATATACAATGGAGAAAAGACAGCCCCTTCAATAAGTGGGACTGTGAAAACCAGACAGCCACATGTGAAAGAATGAAAGTAGAACACTTCCTAACACCATACACAAAAACAAACTCAAAATGGATTAAAGACCTATATATCAGGCCAGATACTATAAAACTCTTAGAGGAAAACATAGGCCAAAGACTCTCTGACATAAGCGACAGCAACATCTTCTCAGATTCACCTCTCAGAGTAATGACAGTAAAAACAAAAATAAACAAATGGGACCTAATTAAACTTAAAAGTTTCTGCACAGCAAAGAAAACCCTAAACAAAATGAAAAGACAACCCACAGAATGGGAGAAAAATCTTTGCAAGTGAATCGACTGACAAGGGATTAATCTCCAAAATTTATAAACACCTTCTACAGCTCAATACCAAAAAAACGAATGACCCGATCAGGGAGTTACTGTAAATACAATATTTTCCCAGTGTCACTTCTTCTGAGACATGATCATCCTTTCCTCATTTTCGATGATAAGTTCATTACGTTCCTCTTGCTGTATTTCCAGGGTCTCTCGAATGGTGGCAGTGTCATCCATGGTTAGCTGTCTCTTCTGTAACTTCATTTACGTTTGATTCAGATTTCATGTCCAACATTATCACTTTTTGATTCTTTGCTGTATTTTCATCTTAGGTGGCTAATTCGCTCTTTCGAGTATCTTGTTTTTGTAAAGTGCTGTGTGGTTAATCACCTGGAAATATGGAGACAACGCAGCAGTATTCACTTTATTGTCTTTGTGTAAACTGAATAACCCATGTGTAGTGACCAGTCACTGGCAGACTTTGAAAGAAACGATGCATTGGCCACTGACCATGATGCTCATCTGTTATTTACACAATGATTTGTGGACTAAAAAGTTAGAAGTGAAGTTTGTACTTCGTGCAGTTACTCACAGTTAATGTACTATGGTGACTGAAGTTTGCGAACTGGTGTTATTTAACTAAACTGGTACCTGAAATTTGTGCATAGTGGAACTGTGCCAAGTGAGGACTGCCTATATCTTATAAGTCTACAAAATTAGTCCTAATCCTTTTACAATCTTATAATTTTTATTACCTATTATATAAGTACTATGACTTATTGGGAGGATAGTATTCATTTTAAAGGGATACTGAAAAAGGAGAGGGTTCATTTGGTCTCATACCTGTATTCATTGCTAATACTTAAAAATTTAGAGCTCCAGTGCAGGACAGTGAAAGTCATCATCAAATAAATTTATTTTAAGAGCTAGTGGTACATGATGCTGTGGTGGATATAGAAGATGAAAGGTCAGAAAATGGAAACCTTCAGATCATATGAGTTTGAACTGTGTGTGCACCTACCATACCATCTTTCAGTTCTCATAGAGGCTGAATCTTGTTCAAAAGAGGGACTTGGGAAATTCCCCTGTGGCACAGTGGGTTAAGGATGTTGTCACTGCAGTGGCTAAGTAACCTTTTGTAATTTGAGAGAATCCCCCTAATTCTTAATTAGGGTAAAAAAGAATCTATTATCTAAATATATAGGCCTAGTATATTTAAATTCCCCCCCTCCCCCAAGTATACTCTGTGAATTCCAAGCTGGCAGAATAAGTAAGCTTCTCTCTGAAGCGTGAACTCCTATCTGAGATTGTCACTGACAAGTTGGGCTCAACACCCACTCACCGGTGCTTTAAGTGCTTTCACTCATGCACATACAAAGTTATACAACTTGCCAAGAAAACCTAATCACAAAGCAACATACCTCACTGGCTGCAAAACCAAGTCCATTTATAAATACTCTTCCCTAGAGAATATTTAGGCTAAGAAGTTTTGGCCACCCATGCAGGGAAGTCACTCATAGAGGCTGCTCTGGTGCTGACTTAAGTGCACAATAACGAGTTGTCAAATCTACTAATTGCTGCCTTCTTGGAGGTAGTGTTCAAAAGCTATCTCAAAGGGTGGTGTGCTCAAAGTAAAGACTCAGAAATTCGGTGAGTGGGTGAAGTTTGACTAACCTTACAGAAATTTTTTAATGGTTCCTGAGGATAGCAAATAGATGAGAGAAAGAAAAGCAATTATATACAATTAAGAAGCTCAACTAGAGTTCAGATTTTATTTCAGACTTTACTGTTTACTGTATTTAATATTTTAATTTTTTATTTAAAAAGTTTGTTTATTCTTCCTTCTTCCCTTCCTTCCTCCCTCCCTTCCTCCCTCCCTCCCTTCCTCCTTTCCTTCCTCTCTTCCTTCCCCTGAGGCATATGGAAGTTCCCAGGCTAGGGGTCTAATCTGAGCTGCACTTGGTGGCCTATACCACAGGCACAGCAATGCTGGATCCAAGCTGCACCTGTGACCTATGCTGCAGCTTGTGGCAATGAGCCTTAACCCATTAATTGAGGCTGGGGATCCAACCTGCATCTTCTCTGACACATGTCAGATTCTTAACCCACTGAGCCATGGTGGAACTCCTATTTAAAATTTTTTTTATTAGAGTATATTTGATTTATAATGTTGTGCCAATTTCTGCTGTACAGCAAAGTGACCCAATCATGTATATATACATATATGTAGGATTGGGTCACTTTGTTGTGATATCTTCTATCATGGTCTATCCCAAGAGATTACATGTAGTTCCCTGTGCTATACAGTAGGACCTCACTGCTTAGCCATTCTAAATATAATAGTTTTCATCTACTAACCCCCAACTCCCAGTCCATCCCACTCTTCCTCTGCCCCCCACCCCAGCCCTGGCAACCACAAGTCTGTTCTGCATGTCTGTGAGTCTGTTTCTGTTTTGTAATTAGGTTCATTTGTGTCATATGTGGCTTGTCTTTTCATTCACTTAATGTCTTTCAAAGAGCAGAAGTTTAGAATTTTGATGAAGTACAATTTATCAATGTGTTTTTAAAATAAATGTTTCTTGGATGGTATATCTAAAAACTCTGTGCCTAGCTGAAAGTCGCAAAAGTTCTCTCATATTTTCTTCTAAGAGTTTTAGTTTTGTACAATGCATTTAGGTCTGTGATCAATCTTGAGCTAATTGGAGTGTGTGAGGTATAAATCAAGATTCAGTTGGTCTTTTTTGGGGGGAGGGTGCAAAAATTCTGGCACTGTTTGTTGAAAAGACTGTCATTTCTCCATTGACTTGGCTTTTCACTTTGATCAAAAATCATTTGGCCATTTATGTGTTTGGTCTGTTTCTAAACTCCCTATTTCAGGAATTGACTATAATATTTTCCTTAAAGAGCTAGTTATTAAATAGTTTAGGCTTTGCTTTGCATGTTGTACAGTATCTGTTGCAACTACTCAACTCAGCTACGGTATTAGGAAAGCAGAACATAACTACGTTCTATAAAACTTTATTTACAAAAATAGAGGAGAGAGGACAAGATGGTGGAGGAGTAGGGGGACACGCTCGCCCTCTCCCACAAACACACAAAAAAAAGCACATCTACAGAATAAAAGACTTGCACAGAACAGCAATCAATCGCTGGCAGAAGAACCTAAACTCCAATAACGGCAAGAAGTTCGTGACATTACTGGGCAGAACGGGAGAAAAGAGGAGAGTGAGAGAAGGTGAATCTGAGCGGGATTGGCGCTCCCGAAAGGGAACTGCGGAGGAGAAAGGGATTCCGCACCCTGGAAAGTCACCTACACGGGGGAAAGATCAAACGAACCGGAGGAATCTCCAGATGCAGAGAAGAGTGTAGCAGTAAGTTGGAGTACGGAAAAGCCGATCAAGAACCGAACGGACCATCTGAACTACAGACACAGTCACCAAAAATTGAGACACCTGGGTTGGGGCTGGGCACCAAGACCTCGGCTCCAGAGGTTAGTCCCCGGGAAAGGGCTGGGGGACGCCTGGGTGGGGGCTGGGCACCGAGACCTAGGCTCCAGAGGTTAGTCCCCGGGCTGGGGGGGCGGGGTGGAGTGGAAACTGCTTGGAAGGTCTAGAAACCATTTGACGGGGCAGAGACTGCCTGGGAGACTAGAAAACAAAGCTGTTGCAGAGGAAGGGAGCAATACTCTAGGGGCGGGGAAGTGGAAAGCCGCATCAGAGGGAATCTGGGAGAAGAGCCTGGTCTGTGCCCGTCCTGGGGAGGGGAGAGAAGAAGGGGTGGGTCCCCATAGAATACCCCCCATGCCAGAGCAAGCTTACAGGCCCGCTAGCTAGAAGAAAGCTGTGCTTCCCAGTGCATCCCCTCCCCCCACCCCCGCCACCCCCTACGCTCTCACCGAACCTGGGGCTGCCTGCTATCCAGGAGGGCTGGCCTCAACAATTGCCTGAAGCCTACCACTGCAGGGGGTGTCCCTACACAGGCCTGCTTGCCCTTTGGAGGGGCTACACTTCCGCAGAGCAGCACCAAACACCACCAGCCCCCGAGAAAAGGCCTGCAGCCCAGAAAAGCTAGAACAAGCCTAGCCAGGCAGTGAAGATCTGCCTAATTCTCGGACGGTTTTTCTGAATTGGGCTGCCCCGGGGAGGAGCCTCTTGGGTTTCCAACGGCCCTGCTACCCGCCCAAAGCCCCATGGGGTGCCCTAGTGGATCAGCTGCATAGGACTGCCAGCTCCAGGCAGGACCCCCTGCAGCACAGAAAAGCTGCAACAAGCTCGGCCGAGCCGGGCAAAGATCTCAGATGGTCTTTCTGAGTCGGGCTGCCCTGGGGAGGAGCCTCTTGGGTTTCTAGTGGCCCTGCTACCTGGCTAAGCCCCTAGGGGGTGCCCCACTCCCGCGGAATAGCTGCTCAGCACCACCAGCCCCCTGGAAGAGCCCCTGCAGCCCAGAAAAGCTGCAACAAGCTCGGCCAGACTGTGAAAAGATCCGCCTACATTCGCAGGCTGTCCTTCTGAGTTGGGCTGCCCTAGGGAAGAGCCTCTTAGGTTCTCAGTGACCCAGACAGCTGCTCCAGCCCCCAGGGGGTGCTGCACTCCTGAGGAGCAGCTGCCCAACACCGCCAACCCCCTGCAAGAACCCCACAGCCTAAAAACACCAGAGCAAGCTCTGCATGACCAAGTGAAATCTGCTACCATCGTGGTGTGGACCTCCCAGTCCTGTCTGCCCTCAGGAAGTCCTCCTTTGCTTCAAAGAAACACTGTTAGCCCCATCAACACTCCAGAAAAGCCACACTGCCTCAAAAAAGATTGACCAACAACGCTAGCCCTCAGGAAATATTCCACGGCAGTGACAAGGCAAACACTGCCCGATAACGGAGAGTACAACTCCTCAGGAGAAAGAAAACAACAAGCACGATGAAGAAGCTGAGAAACCACCCCCAGTCAAACCAACAGGAGAACTCACCTAAAACAGTCAACAATGAAACAGACCTCTGCAGTCAGACAGACCTGGAGTTCAAAAGAGAAACAGTGAAAATACTGAAGGAATTAAGAGAAGATATGAACAGTAATGCAGATTCCCTCAGAAAGGAACTAGAAAATATAAGGAGGAGCCAAGAAAAACTAGAACATTCATTTGCAGAGATGCAAACTGAACTAGGGGCAGTAAAAACCAGAATGAATAATGCAGAAGAATGAATCAGTGATATGGAAGATAGAATAATGGAAATCACTCAATCCGGTCAACAGACAGAAAACCGAATCAAAAAACTGGAAAGCAATATAAGAGACCTATGGGATAATATAAAGCGGGCCAATCTACGCATAATAGGAATTCCAGAAGGAGTAGAAAAAGATAAGGGGATGGAAAATATATTTGAAGAAATTATCGATGGAAACTTCCCAAATCTAAAGGATACTGGGTTCAAGATACAAGAAGCACAGAGGGCCCCCAACAAACTGAACCCAAACAGACCCACACCAAGACACATCATAATAAAAATGGCAAAAGTTAGTGATAAAGAGAGGATCCTAAAGGCAGCAAGAGAAAACCAGAATGTTACCTACAAGGGAACCCCCATAAGAATATCAGCTGATTTCTCTACAGAAACACTACAGGCCAGGAGGGAATGGCAAGAGATATTTAACGTGCTCAAAGGAAAAAATATGCAACCTAGAATACTCTATCCAGCAAGAATATCATTTAAAATAGAAGGGGAAATAAAAATTTTTCCCAACAAACAACAACTTAAAGAATACAGCAACACGAAACCCAGGTTAAAGGAAATATTGAAAGGGCTTCTCTAAACCAAAAAGAAAGGAAGGAAAGGGAAGAAAAAAGAAAAGAAAAAAAAAGAAGAAGAAGAAGAGGAAGAACTAGGACTGATGAAACTGCAATCAGAGAGCAGTCACTCAAATAAGCCAGCATACAGATTTAATCATGAACATGCTTCAAACAAAATAAAATTAAAAAGAAAAAAATAAAAAAGAGTCATCAAAACCATAAAATGTGGGCAAGGGATGTTAGGCAGTAAATAACCCTTTTTGTTTGTTTGTATGTTTCTCTTCTTAATTTTAATATAGTAATGAAGTGTTTGAACTTACAGGACCATCAGGCTAAAACACACAATTATGGGAAGGGGTTAGCATACTTAAAAAACAGGGCAACCACATGCCAAAACCAAATACTGCATTTGCAAAAAATGAAAAAAAAATACACTCAAGCAGATAATAACAGGAGACCATCCAACCAAAAAAAAAAAAAAAAAAAAAAAAAAAAGAAAGGAAGAATGGAGACAACTGGAACACGAGGTTCAAATGGCAAATAAATAATCATCTATCAATTATCACCTTAAATGTCAATGGGCTGAATGCCCCAATCCAAAGACACAGAGTGGCTGAGTGGATAAAAAGGCAAAAACCTTCAATATGCTGCCTACAAGAAACTCATCTTAGGACAAAAGATACATATAGATTGAAAGTGAAAGGGTGGGGAAAAATATTTCACGCCAATAGACATGACAGAAAAGCAGGAGTTGCAATGCTCATATCAGACAAAATAGACTTTAAAACAAAAGACATAAAGAAGGACACTATTTAATGATTAAGGGATCCATCCAAGAGAGGATATTACTATCGTCAACATATATGCCCCAAATACAGGAGCACCCAGATACATACAACAAATATTAACAGACATAATGAGAGATATTGATGAGAATAAATCATAGCAGGAGACCTTAATAACCCCCTCACATCAATGGACAGATCCGCTAGACAGAAAACCAATAAAGCAACAGAGATCCTAAAGGAAACAATAGAAAAGTTAGACTTAATTGGTATCTTCAGGACACTACATCCAAAAAAATCAGAATCCACATTCTTCTCAAATGCTCATGGAACATTCTCAAGAATCGACCACATATTGGGACACAAAGCTAACCTCAATAAATTTAGGAGCATAGAAATTATCTCAAGTATCTTCTCTGACCACAATGCCATGAAATTAGAAACCAACCATGGGAAAAGGAAAGAGAAAAAACCTACTACATGGAGACTAAACAACATGCTACTAAAAAACCAATGGGTCAATGAGGAAATCAAGAAGGAAATTAAAAACTACCTTGAAACAAATGATAATGAAGACACAACCTCTCAAAATCTATGGGATGCTGCGAAAGCAGTGCTCAGAGGGAAATTCATAGCAATACAGGCCTTTCTCAAAAAAGAAGAAAGATCCCAAGTTGACAACTTAACCCTCCACCTAAACGAATTAGAAAAAGAAGAACAAAAAAGTCCTAAAGTCAGCAGAAGGAAGGAAATTCTAAAGATCAAAGAAGAAATCAATAAAATAGAGACTCAAAAAGCAATAGAGAAAATTAATAAAACCAAGAGCTGGTTCTTTGAAAAGGTGAACAAAATTGACAAACCCCTGGCCAGACTCACTAAAAAGAGGAGAGAAAGAACCCAAATAACCAAAATTAGAAATGAAAAAGGAGAAATCACAACGGATACAGGAGAAATACAAAAAACCATAAGAGAATACTTTGAACAACTATATGGCAACAAGTTTGACAATCTGGAAGAAATGGACACTTTTCTAGAATCTTACAGCCTGCCAAAACTGAATCAAGCAGAAACAGACCAACTGAACAGACCGATCACTAGAAATGAAATTGAAGAGGTCATAAAATCACTCCCTACAAATAAAAGCCCTGGACCAGATGGCTTCACAGGTGAATGTTACCAAACATATAAAGAGGAATTGGTGTCCATCCTCCTTAAACTCTTTCAAAAGGTTGAAGAAGAAGGAATACCCCCAAAGACATTCTATGACGCCACCATCACCCTCATTCCAAAACCAGGCAGAGATACCACCAAAAAAGAAAACTATCGGCCAATATCATTGATGAATATAGATGCAAAAATTCTCAACAAAATCTTAGCCAACCGAATCCAACAACATACCAAAAAAATTATACACCATGACCAGGTTGGGTTCATCCCAGGTTCACAAGGATGGTTCAACATACGCAAATCAATCAGCATCATACACCACATTAACAAAAAAAAAAAAGTCAAAAATCATATGATCATCTCAATAGATGCAGAAAAAGCATTTGACAAAGTCCAACATCCATTCATGATCAAGACCCTTGCCAAAGTGGGTATAGAGGGAACATTCCTGAATATAATCAAAGCCATTTATGATAAACCCACAGCAAACATAATCCTCAATGGGGAAAACCTGAAAGCCTTCTCACTCAAATCTGGAACAAGACAGGGATGCCCACGCTCACCACTGCTCTTCAACATAGTCTTGGAAGTCCTAGCCACAGCAATTAGACAATCAAAAGAAATAAAAGGCATCCATATAGGAAGAGAAGAGATCAAACTGTCACTGTACGCAGATGACATGATACTATACATAGAAAACCCTAAGGACTCAACCCCAAAACTACTTGAACTGATTAATAAATTCAGCAAAGTAGCAGGATATAAGATTAACATTCAGAAGTCAGTTGCATTTCTGTATACCAGCAATGAAACATTAGAAAAGGAATACAAAAATACGATACCTTTTAAACTTGCACCTCACAAAATCAAATACCTCGGAATACACCTGACCAAGGAGGTAAAGGACCTATATGCCGAGAACTATAAAACTTTAATCAAAGAAATCAAAGAAGATGTAAAGAAATGGAAAGATATTCCATGTTCCTGGATTGGGAAAATCAATATTGTGAAAATGGCCATACTACCCAAAGCAATCTACAGATTCAATGCAATCCCTATCCAATTACCCATGACATTTCTCACAGAACTAGAACAAACAATCCAAACATTTATATGGAACCACAAAAGACCCAGAATCGCCAAAGCAATCCTGAGAAACAAAAACCAAGCAGGAGGCATAACTCTCCCAGACTTCAAGAAATACTACAAAGCCACAGTCATCAAAACAGTGGGGTACTGGTATCAAAACAGACCGACAGACCAATGGAACAGAATAGAGAATCCGGAAATAAACCCTGACACCTATGGTCAATTAATCTTTGACAAGGGAGGCAAGAACATCAAATGGGAAAAAGAAAGTCTATCCAGCAAGCATTGCTGGGAAACCTGGACAGCTGCATGCAAAGCAATGCAACTAGAACACACCCTCACACCATGCACAAAAATAAACTCCAAATGGCTGAAAGACTTAAATACACGACAGGACACCATCAAACTCCTAGAAGAAAACATAGGCAAAACACTCTCTGACATCAACATCATGAATATTTTCTCAGGTCAGTCTCCCAAAGCAATAGAAATTAGAGCAAAAATAAACCCATGGGACCTCATCAAACTGAAAAGCTTTTGCACAGCAAAGGAAACCCAAAAGAAAACAAAAAGACAACTTTCAGAATGGGAGAAAACAGTTTCAAATGATGCAACTGACAAGGGCTTAATCTCTAGAATATATAAACAACTTATACAACCCAGCAGCAAAAAAGCCAATCAATCAATGGAAAAATGGGCAAAAGACCTGAAGAGACATTTCTCCAAAGAAGATATACAGATGGCCAACAAACACATGAAAAAATGCTCAACATCGCTGATTATAAGAGAAATGCAAATCAAAACTACCATGAGATACCACCTCACACCAGTCAGAATGGCCATCATTAATAAATCCACAAATAACAAGTGCTGGAGGGGCTGTGGAGAAAAGGGAACCCTCCTGCACTGCTGGTGGGAATGTAAACTGGTACAGCCACTATGGAGAGCAGTTTGGAGATACCTTAGAAATCTATACATAGAACTTCCATATGACCCCGCAATCCCACTCTTGGGCATCTATCCGGACAAAGCTCTACTTAAAAGAGACACATGCACCCGCATGTTCATTGCAGCACTATTCACAATAGCCAGGACATGGAAACAACCCAAATGTCCATCGACAGATGACTGGATTTGGAAGAGGTGGTATATATACACAATGGAATACTACTCAGCCATAAAAAAGGATGACATAGTGCCATTTGCAGCAACATGGATGGAGCTAGAGAATCTCATCCTGAGTGAAATGAGCCAGAAAGACAAAGACAAATACCATATGATATCACTTATAACTGGAATCTAATATCCAGCACAAATGAACATCTCCTCAGAAAAGAAAATCATGGACTTGGAGAAGAGACTTGTGGCTGCCTGATGGGAGGGGGAGGGAGTGGGAGGGATTGGGAGTTTGGGCTTATCAGACACAAGTTAGAATAGATTTACAAGGAGATTCTGCTGAATAGCATTGAGAACTTTGTCTAGATACTCATGTTGCAACAGAAGAAAGGGTGGGGGAAAAACTGTAATTGTAATGTATACATGTAAGGATAACCTGACCCCCTTGCTGTAGAGTGGGAAAATAAAAAAAAAAAAAATAAAACTTTATTTACAAAAATAGGCAATAGGTCAGATTTGGCCTACAGATCACAGGTTGCCAACCTCTGCTGTATTCTGTTCTGTTGACTTTTGTGTCTCTCTTTTCTTCAGTGCCACATGGTATTGTTTACTTTAGTAAGTCTTGAAATCAGGTGACATGAGTCTTTCACTATACTCTTTTTCTTGCTTTTCTTTTTTATGGCGGGGGGTCAATAGCACTCTCTTAAACATTTTTTTTATTACAGTTGATTTACAACATTCTGTCAATTTCTGCTGTACAGTAAAACGACCCAGTTTATACATATATATACATTCTTTTTTTCACATTATCCTCTGTCATGTTCCATCAAATTGATTAGATGTAGTTCCCTGTGCTATATGGCAGCAGCTCATTGCTTATCCTCTCCAAATGCTATACTCTTTTGTTTTTTTCAATTGTTTTGAGTGTTCTACTTTCTTTGTTTTTCTATATAAACCTACAAGAAATCCTGCTGGGAATTTACAGATCAATTTGAGGAAAATTGAAACATTAACTAAATTAATTTTTTCCAATCTTTGAATCTAATGTGTTTCTTTGTTTATTCAGATATTCTCTGATTTCTTTCATCAGCATTACTTTTCATCAGCATTTTGTAATTTCCGAATTTGAGGGGATTTTCCAGAAATATTTCTAACCATTAAATAATGACTTATAGTTTAATTTGGTATGATCACACAATAAACTTTGTATAATTTCAGTTTTTAAAAAATCATTAAGATTTTTATGGCCCAGAATATGGCCTATCTTGATGAATGTTCCATGCATACTTTAAATGAATGTGTATTCTGCTCTTGTTGGGTGGAGTGCTCTATAAATGCCAGTGTGGTCGAGTTGGTTGATAGTATTGTTCAGTTCTTCTATATCCTTGCTAATTTTTTGTCTGTTACAGAGATTGTTGTACTTGTAGATATATCTATCTCTTTTCTATCAATTTTTGCTTCATGTGTTCTTGAGCTCTGTTCTTAGAAGCATATACATTTTAAATTGTGTATCTTCTTGGGTAGTCACTTCATTATTCACTGTATAATTTTCCTCTTTACTGCTGGCAGTTTTCCTTGTTCTGAAGTCTGCTTTTTCTGGCATTGAAAGAGCCAATCCACCTTTTTTTTTTTTTAATTAGCATTTGCAGCATCTGTCTGTCTGTCTATCTATCTAGAAGGTTTCTTCTTCTTTCTTTTTTCTTTTTTTCTGTCTTTTTAGGGCTGCACCCATAGCTTATGGAGGTTCCCAGGCTAGGGGTCCAGTCAGAGCTATAGCCTCCAGCCTATTGCGCAGCCACAGCAACTGGGAATCCGAGCTGTGTCTGTGACCTACACCACAGCTTGCAGCAACCTGGATCCTTAACCCACTGAACGAGGCCAGGGATCGAACCCACATCCTCTTGGATCCTAATCAGGTTTGTTAACCACTGAGCCACGATGGGAACTCCAATCTAGTAAGTTCTTTAAAAGCAACATATTTTAATTTGTCCTATTTGGGGTTCATTTTGAATTTGTAAATTCATGACTTTTATTAAATTTGGGTAGTTTTCAAGCCATTATTTCTGAAATTATGAAATCCTTATAATTATATAACTCATAAGGATATATTATATTAGCTTAAATTATATTTCCAGATCCTTAGCTAACCTTAAGAGCTTAATCATTAAACAAATGATAATTAGTGAAACATCTTTGGATATCCAAACCATTTCTAAGAAACAATTGCAAAAATACTGCTCACTAAATATAATTTTGATTTACCCTCACTTCTTAGAATGGCAATGTATTAATAAGTATGAAAAAATATGTAAATTCACTGAATGATTATTTGCTGCCTCACTTTTCAAATATGATAGCAGATGCCCATGAAAAAGCTAGCTAAATCCCTCTTGCTTTTCTGTCTTATAGTTTTCTCCTATGTCTGGAGAAAAAAAAAAGTTGGTTACTTTATGTAAATATGAACATTAATATAATTGGTTAACTATTGCTAGGCATTTTTTTCAGTAACTAGAACAATGCCTTTAATATACACCAAAGCACCCAATTGAAATTTGTTGAATTGTCTGTGGCAGTGATGGTGAAGATAAAAGCCTAAGGTCGAACCAAAAGGATCTTTACAACAAGAAGTACCCCTTTCCAATTTAAAAACATTTATTTTCCGGAGTATGAGTGGGGTAAAGTATTAGCTCCATAAGTGAGAGGAAGGAAAATTTTATGGAAAGACAGAATTCCAATGAAGAAATAAATGGGACTGGGAGGATAAGAAAAGAAAAGAAGATACCAAAAGAAAAAAAAATCCAAAACGAGAATTAAATTGGATGAAAGGAAGGACAAATGAAAAGACAAAGAATGTGATGGGTAAAAATATTGCTTTGGAACACTAGCCTTTTACCAATAAACGCTTTATTTTTAGAAAAAGAACTTCCAATATCAAAGGGACAATCAATTATCAACTACTTAAATTACTAATGATGTGTAGGAGTTTCACATTAGGGCTTCAGACAGAGATTCACCTCAGCAGCTTTTCATTCCCTTTCTTCTCTTCCTTCTCTTCCTCACCTCTCCCCCTTCCTCTCTCTTTCCTTCCCATCTCCTCAGGACTGCATGTGCACACACCCACATGACCAAAAAATCTGTAGAGAAAATGCACCCACGCAGACGTTTATGCCTAGAAACACATATGGTCAGATTCAGGAGACCCATCTCCACAGTTTATGTCCACGTGATGCAGAAAAATACACCCTCAATTTCCACACAAAGACAAAATGAAATCTAAACTTCACTTCATTCAGATCATATATATACAAAATAAAATGCATCCAGAGTAAAATAAGTATTTCAGGAATCCTGTTATTTCCTCATATCGTCACCCAGAGACACCAGCAGCTTTATACATGCTGTGTCCTGCATGTGGATCACTCTCTCTTCCAATTCCACATTGTAAATCCTCTCTCTGCTTCAAGCACCAGTTTAAATGCCATTTTCTACAACATGAAGCTTTTCCAGATCATTTTAGCCAAAAATAATCCCTCTTCTCTTTGTAGGAGATTTATATAGCAGTTTATCTGTACCAGACACACTCAGATATTTTGAGTATTTCTATGTAATTGTTATTTCCTACTTTTAAGTTATCAGGATTCACTTCTGGATAACATTTACCACTCCCCCACCCCCAACCAAATTCTTTATTCAGTAAATTGCCTTTAATAGCTACTACTCTATAGTAATGGACAAAAACCAAGGCACACAAAAGGAAGGCAGCTGAGATGGAGAAATCGTAGCACCACCCTCCTCTGTTAGGAGGCTGGGGATGGTGGTCATTACAGCAGCCTGTGGTTTAGAATTGCCCTCCCTGCCCCTGCAGCTGGTCAGGAGGGCAGACACTAATTAGGAGGAACAGAAAGGAGGGAGAACTAGGAATCAGTATTCCTCCGCTTTACAAGCAGAAAGACTCCTTGTCAAGGTTCTCTGAGTCAGTGGTTTGTTCAGGAAACCAACTGTATTTATTTATTTGTTTGTTTAAAAAATTTATTTATTTTAAAAATAATTTATTTATTCAGGGCTGCACCTGCAGCATATGGAAGTTCCCAGGCTAGGAACTGTCAGAGGTGCAGCTGCTGGCCTACGGCACAGCCACGGCAACACCATATCCTAGCCGAATTTGCAACCTACTCTGAAACTAGTGACAACCCTGGATCCTTAACCCACTGATTGAGGCCAGGAATCCAACTTGCATCCTCACCGACACTGTGTTGGCTTCTTAACCTTCTGAGCCACAATAGGAACTCCAGGAAGCCAACTGTAATTAAACTGAATTACCAACTGTAATTGAACTGGAAAGAATCTGAGGCATAAATCATCATGTCAATTTAAAAATTTATACTGAAAATTATAATCCCATGGGACCTGGCATGATCCTACCTGTTGGTCAGGGTGTTCTCTTCCTATAGGTCCATTACATTGAAAGTTGCATTCTGGTCAGAAGGCACTGAGCCTGTAGTCAAGCCAGGAGTATGAATGGGGCAGTCTCAGATTCTGATGTCACTGGGCTATGTCAGCCTGATGCCTGTTGCCCCTGGAGGATATACCCGATGAGAAACAGTGATATACCTGATGGCACTGGACACCTTTGAACCGAGCTCTGCACTTTGGCTCCTGTTTTAGAATCATTTTATTACTGTGGCCCTTTTTTTTCCCAAAGAAGATTGGACAGATGAGTAGTCTGAAATTTCGAACATCTTATTATAATCATTTGGTTTGTCTGTATCCTTTCAACTTGATTGAATTGAAAGTTGCGTAGCTTAGTGGAGCTTAGAAACAAACTTTTAAAAAATGATTTTTATTTTTTCCAGTATAGTTGGTTTACAGTGTTCTATCAATATAAACAAATTTTTTATCAATCACTAAGTTGCTTTGTGCCCTCAGGTAGTGTGACTTTACAGGTGATTCAGTTTCCTCTTTTATAAATGGGATAACAATACCCGAGTCTGGTTGATGGTAAGGACTGAATGATGAGACCTGTCAAGGGCATGGCACATGGTGATTTTTCTTGGTCAGGGTTAATTCCCCTTTCTTCCTTGTGCTCCTGAATTCTTAACTTCTGTTTATAGATCACCATGTAAGTTAGGTCATTGCCAGAGATGGCCAAACTCACTGTAGGAGGACTTTTTATAATGTCATCTGCAGAAGTTTCTTTAAATTTTATGTGTCTTTTGTTATCATCTCTTCACCTCTCTCAGTGAGAGCTCTTTTCCTTTTCTTAACTGAAATCTGTCATAAATAGGAATTAAATTTCAGAATACTTAGGAGCATTTCTTTAGATGGGGAAAAAAGCTGTAGATCCTGAAAACATTTTTGAAAGTATGACTGAAATTTCATCTTTAAGGAGTTTCTTTTAGACATGTTATTTAAGGCACACTGAAATGTAATTATTTTCATTGGTTGAACATAGAACTTTCATTAATATTTAACAGAATAACACATTTTATATAAGATAACAATGAATTGTAAATACTGTGTTTTATTCTGCTGTACTGTGCAAGTCTGAGCACAAGAATAGCCACAAATCATATGTATTTATAAAGACATTTTTCCCACAGTCAAATGCCTGTTTTTTTTGTTGTTGTGGTAAAATGCACATAACATAAAATTTACCATTTTGGAGTTCCTGCCATGGTGCAATGGGATCAGCAGTGTCTCTGGAGCACTGGGACACAGGTTTAATCCCTGGCCTGGCATAATGGGTTAAGAATCTGGCACTGCCACAGCTGTGGTGTAGATTCACCATTTTAATCATTTTAAGTATACAGCTCACTGGCATTAAGTACATTCATATTGTTGTGTCCCTAGTCCATTTAAAATTAATATTTGTATATATTGAGAGTAATGGATTGAAATTGTTTTTGTACGTATTGATATCAATTATTCCAAAATCATTTGCTGAAAAGACTTTTCTTTTCCTACTGAGTTGCTCTTCCACCACTATCAAAAATCATTTGTTCATGTGTGGGGGGTCCATTTATGGACTCTGTTCTGTTCCACTGGTTTATTTATCAATATTTATGCCAGTACCACACTGTGTTGATTAACATAGCTTTATTGACTATTTTTTATGATTTTTATTTTTTCCGTTATAGTTGGTTTAGTGTCCTGTGAGTTTTCTACTGTACAGCAAAGTGACCTAGTCTCTCTCTCTCTCTCTCTCTCACACACACACACACACATACATTCTTTTTCTCACATTTTCCTCCATCATGCTCCATCACAAGTGACTAGATATAGTTTCCAGTGCTATATAGCAGGATCTCATTGCTTATCCATTCCAAAGGCAATAGTTTGCATCTATGAACCCCAGATTCCCAGTCCATCCCACTTCCTCCCTTACCCCCTTGGCAACCACAAGTCTGTTCTCCAAGTCCATGATTTTCTTTTCTGTGGAAAGGTTTATTTGTGCCATATATTAGATTCCAGATATATGTGATATCATATGGTATTTGTCTTTCTCTTTCTGACTTACTTCACTTAGTATGAGAGTCTCTAGTTCTATCCATGTTGCTGCAAATGGCATTATTTATTTATTTATTTTTATAGCTGAGTAGTAGTCCATTGTGTATATATACCACATCTTTTTAATCCATTCATCTGTTGATGGACGTTTGGGTTGTTTCCATGTCTTGGCTATTGTGAAGAGTGCTTCAGTGAACATATGGGTGCATGTGTATTTTTCAAGGAAAGTTTTGTCCGGATATATGCCCAAGAGTGGGATTGCTGGGTCATATAGTAGTTCTCTATTTGGTTTTCTGAGGCACCTCCATACTGTTTTCCATATGTGGTTGTATCAATTTACATTCCCACCAACAGTGTAGGAGGGTTCCCTTTTCTCTGCACCCTCTCCAGCACTTGTTATTTGTGGACTTATTAATGATGGCCATTCTGACTGGTGTGAGGTGGTATCTCATAGTAGTTTTGATGTGCATTTCTCTAATAATCAGTGATGTTGAGCATTGTTTCATGTACTTGTTGGCCATCTGTATATCTTCTTTGGAGAAATGTCTATCAGGTCTTCTGCCCATTTTTCCAATGGGTTGTTGGCTTTTTTTGCTGTTGAGTTGTGTAAGTCGTTTGTGTATTTTAGAGATGAAACCCTTGTTAGTTGTATCATTTGAAACCATTTTCTCCCATTCCATAGGTTGTCTTTTTGGTTTTTTTTTTTTAAATAGTTTCCTTTGTTGTGCAAAAGCTAATATAGCTTTATAAGAAGTCTTCCAATCAGGTAGTATTGTTCTCTGGTGGCTGTCGAGTGAGCATGCTGAACCATAACCACTTGATATAGGTCCCCAGAACTTTGTTACTTTGGAGAAAGAATTCAGCAAAGAGACTGAGGGTAGTGAGGCAATTAAGTGTTTATTTAAAGAGGGAAGAGAGAGAAAATAGATGCGGAGAAAATCTCCGCAGGCACAGGCAGGCTGGGGATGTGTGGAAAAGGAGGGAGAAAGACAGAGATACAGAGAAAAAAAGCAAGAGAGGAAGAGAGCATCATGTGCTTTGGAGGTCCTTTAAATCATTTATATGGGTCAGTCCTTCCCGGCTTTCTTTGACGAATCGCCTGCTTGTATCGCTTTGGCCTGACTCAGAGCCTGCCCTCAGGATGGATTTTAGCACAAGGGTCTCTGGGAAGTTGACGGAAAGTGCTATGGTCTGGTGCCCCTCCTTTCTCTGACCCCTGAGGAAGCTTTCTGCAAGTGTGTAGTTCCAGAGGTCTCCTTTACCTCAAGAATGAGAAGTAGATGATCTCTATTATCCAAGCAGGATGCAGCCTTTATCTTGAAGTTATCTGTGCAGGGGGAACAGATTATAGTCACTGCTGTGGCTGAGGTTTGATCCCTGGCCTGGGAAATTCCTCATGCCATAGGTGTGGCCATCCAAAAAAGAATCACTCTCAAAAAAAGAATGTAAAAAACCTTTGCTCTGGGATAAGAACAGACATACAGATCAACAGAACAGAATAAAGAGTCCAGAAATAAACTGATACGTATGTGATTAATTAATTTATGATAAAGGAGGAGTTCCCATCATGGCTCAGTGGTTAATAAGCCCAACTAGCATCCATGAGATGACGTGGGTTCGGTCCCTAGTCTTGCTTAGTAGGTTAAGGATCTGGTGTTGACTTGAGCTGTGGTGTAGGTTGCAGCCACCGCTTGGATCCTGTGTTGCTGTGGCTCTGGTATAGGCTGGTGGCTATAGCTCCGATTGGACCCCTAGCTTGGAAACTTCCATATGCTTGGGTGCAGCCCTAAAAAGACAAAAAAAAAATTATGATAAAGGAGCCAAGAATATGGGGAAAGAATAGTTTCTTCAGTAAACTGTGCTAGGAAGACTGGTCATTTATATGTAAAAGAAATAAAACTGGACCCCTATCTTACCCCTAACACAAAAATCAACTCAAAATGGATTAAAGACTCAATTCTAAGACTTGAAACCATAAAACTCCTAGAAGAAAACAGGGAGTAAACTCTTTGAAATTAGTCTTAGTAGTGATTTTTTTTTTTTTTTTGCATTTGACACCTGGAGCATAGGAAACAAAAGTAAAAATAAACAACTGAGACTATGTGAAAGTACAAAGCCTCTGCATAGCAAAGGAAACCATTAACAAAATGAAAAGGCAACCTATAGGATGGGAGAATATATTTATAAACCGTATGTCTGATAAGGGCTTAATATCCAAAGTATATAAACTCATACAACTCAAAAGCAAAAACCAAACAATCCAATTAGAAAATGGGCCGAGGGCCTGAAAAGACAGTTATTCAAAGAAGACATACAAATGGCCAACAGTGTATGAAAAGGTGCTTGACATCACTAATCATCAGGGAAATGCAAATCAAAACCGTGATGAGATAACAACTCACTCCTGTTGGAAGGGCTGTCCTCTAAAAGCAAGAGATAACAAATGCTGGGGAAGATGTGAAGCAAAAGGAGCCCTTGTGCAGTGTTGGTGGGAATGTAACTTGATGCAGGCACTATGGAAAACAGTATGGAGGGTACTCAAAAAGTTAAAAATAGAACTACCATATGATCCAGCAATCCCATTTCTGGTTATATATCTGAAGGAAATGAAATCACTATCTCCAAAAAATATCTGTACACCCATGCTCATTGCAGCATTATTTATAAAAGCCAAGGCATGGAAACAGCCTAAGCATCCATTGACAGATGAATGGATATGGGTGATGTTACGGAATATTTTTCAGCCGTAGAAAAGAAGGAAATCTTGCTGTTTGCAACAACATGGATGGACCTTGACAGCATTATGCTAACTGAAGTAAATCAGATAGAGAAAGACAAATACTCAGTGATCTCACTTATATATGGAGTCTAAAAAAACCAAACTCATACATTCAGAGAATGGATTGGTGGTTGCTAGTGGTAGAGAGTGGGGTTGAAGGAAATGGGTGAGGATGGTCAAAATGTACAAAATTAAAGTTATGATTAATAGGTTCCAGGGGTCTAATGTATAACATGGTTACTGTAGTTTTATGTATCTGAAAGTAGATCCTAAAAGTTCTTATTACAATAAAAAAAATTGTATCTGTGAAATAATAGATGTTAACTTACTGTGGTAATTATTTCACAGTATCTACATTCATCAAATTATTATCTTGTTCAGCTTAAACTAATACAATGCTTTATGCCAGTTATATCTCAGTAAAACTAGAGTGGGGTGAAGAACTGTTGCTCCCAAATAAATATACACCCAGAGTCCATGCTCTATTGCTTGAGGATTATTTTTGACCCTTATTTAATGTATAGATTGCTAGACCTGCACCTAGAGATTCTGATTCATTAAGTCTGGGGTGAGGCCAGGAAATCTATGTTTTTATAAGCCTCCCAGCGATTCAGATGTACGGCCAAGATTGAGAGCCTCTGTAACAGATGGCCTTTTAAAGTTCCTGCCCCAGTCCTCAGACTCATTGGGTGGGCACTTGCTGCCCTCTAGTGCCTCTAGCTTCTTGCTACACTTCTACATAGTGTAGTCAGCTGCTGCGAGAATGCTGGTGGTCTTGTTGCCTGATAGTGCTCTGGGGCTTCCTGTCTAACTCCCTGTTCATTGTGGACATTAATAAAAAATATGTATAAAAGCATTTCTGATTGTCAGCAACTGTGCCTCTCTGTCCCCATCACCTGAGGCATCTGAGGTGTTCACTAGTGTTTTCTGAGAATGAGGCACAGGAAAATTCCTTCGTAAGACTTGTGTAGAGTAAGAAAATAAAATCAGTGGCCTGTTAGGATTTCTCTTTATGGGCCTATGATAAGACTCATAGTACATATGAATCAAATATCATGAACAGTTTTCTGAAAAAATATTATTGTGGTATTATCATGGAAGTATCATGGTCTGGCTTTAGCAAGTTTTTTCTGAAAACAGACAAAGCTAAATCCTTTACAGTTTGTGTAGCCCTCTAAAGTCCACAGAGGCCTTTAATGTACTTCATCTTCTTTGTTTGTTCGCTGTAAACTGTGAGACAGGCAGGACAAATGTGAAGGTCCATATCCATGTCATTAAACGACAGTGTGTTCTTTATTTATTTTTATTTTTATTTTTTTGTTTGTTTTTTTTGTTTGTTTGTTTGTCTTTTTGCTGTTTCTTTGGGCCGCTCCTGCGGCATATGGAGGTTCCCAGGCTAGGGGTCTATTCGGAGCTGTAGCCACTGGCCTACGCCAGAGCCACAGCAACTCGGGATCCGAGCCGCGTCTGCAACCTACACCACAGCTCACGGCAACGCTGGATTGTTAACCCACTGAGCAAGGGCAGGGACCGAACCCGCAACCTCATGGTTCCTAGTCGGATTCGTTAACCACTGCGCCACGACAGGAACTCCGACAGTGTGTTCTTTACATGATTATGCCCTTTAGGAAGATGCTGATCCCACTGTCCTGTCCACACAAGGATCCTCCATCTGTGGGTACCAAATCAATAAATGAACCTTTACTAAAGGCCTACTCTGCAAAAAGGCTTAAGAATGTCTTTGGCTTTTAACTCCTTAGCTCTGAGACAGAGAAGCAAGGGCTGGGTCAGCTGCTTTAGGGGAGTTTTCAGCAGATGGTTTTAATGGCTTTGTGGGATGACAGTGACAGGATCACCTGTAAGGTAAATAGTGTACTGGTTGGAGCTGGTACCAGGTTTGCCAGATTTGATGATTTTTGTCTGGGGCAAGAGGTCAGGCTAATGGGAGACCGAGAAATGTTGCAGCAGCAGCTGCAGGAAGCAGGAGCTGGTTGGGTAGGAGATACAGTGTTCTGTGCAACTCATCTTCATCCCATTAGTAACCCTAGGGTTCTGGGGATTCTTGAATATACGACACCTGACGCTGGACCCCTAAGACAGAAGTTTTTAAATCACATATATTCACTGTCCCAGGGAGGAGGACACCAAACACCAATCAGTGCCACAATGAGTCAGGTTAACGGGAGTCTGAGAACCTTTGCAGCAGCATAGAGGCCAGCACAGCTGCAGGAAGCAGAAGCTTGGCTGGGTAGGATTAATAACTGTAATAAAAGATTCAAGCCTCTTTGTAGGTATCTTGATCTCTGCTGTTAACCTGATGCAAGCTTCTTTAAAATTGATTATTGTTAACCTGTTATTCAGTGCTCTTTAGTTGGAATAGTCTTCTCATTCCTATGTTATGGGATTTATAAGTTCAGGAAAGATGTTGACATGTCTCAAATTCATCCCATCTTTAGGTTGAGACTCTTCTTAAATGATCTTAAATGTAAGGATCTATTTCATTTTTATTGTTATATAAAAAAAGGACATTTAAGTAAAAACATTCACTAATCTACTTCTTTGCCAAATCATTTTCATTTTTATTATTATTTTTTAATTTACTTTTTATTTTTTTGGTCTTTTTGCTATTTTGTGGGCCGCTCTCGCGGCATATGGAGGTTCCCAGGCTAGGGGTTGAATCAGAGCTATAACTGCCAGCCTATGCCAGAGCCACAGCAACGCAGGATCCGAGCCGCGTCTGCGACCTACACCACAGCTCACGGCAACGCCGGATCGTTAACCCACTGAGCAAGGGCAGGGATCGAACCCACAACCTCATGGTTCCTAGTCGGATTCGTTAACTGCTGTGCTACGACAGGAACTCCCCAAATCATTTTCAGAGTGTTCTTCCTTATTGTTAAAAAATCCTTCATGCTAATGATTTTTTTTTGCCTTTTATTTCTTTATGGTAAAAATGCTCAACATAAGCTTTACTATTTTAACCACTTTTTTCCTATATATATATTTTTTTCTTTCTTCAAAAAAATTTTTATTAGAGTTGATTTACAATGTTCTGTAAATTTCTGCTGTACAGCTAAGTGACCCAGTTACACACATAAACATTCTTTTTCTCATATTATCTTCCATCATGTTCCATCACAAGTGATTAGATATAGTTCCCTGTACTACACAGCAGGATCTTATTGCTTATCTACTCCAAATGCAATAATTTGCATCTACTAACCCCAAACTCCCAGTCCATGCCACTCCTCCCTTCCCCCTTGGCAATCACAATTCTGTTCTCTATGTCCATGAGTCTGTTTCTGTTCAATAGATAGGTTAATTTGTGCCATATTTTAGATTCCACATATCAGTGATATCACATGGTATTTGTGTTTCTCTTTCTGACTTCACTATTTTAACCACTTTTAAGTGTACATGTCAGTAACACATTAACTGTGATTTAAGTACACTCACAGGGTTGTGCAATCATCACCATCCATTTTCAGAACTTTTTCTCATCCCATCAGAAACTTCATACCTGATAAATAATTCCCTACACTCCTCTTTCCCAATTTCTAGTAAGGCTGGTTCTTAATTCAACTCTTAGTAAGGTAAGTTCTTGATTGTGAATTAATCTTGTCTTTGAAACTAGATTTTTAAGTGTCTTGAGAGCGGCAGGTAACATAACTCAAATGTCTCTGTACCTTTGACACTGTCCAGCTTAGGGATCAGCACAAATTGTTGTCTCATCACATCTGTTCAGTGGTGGACTGGGTGTTGGTGGAGGGGCCAATAGGCTGTTCAGAGATTTTGAGCCTAAGAACTTCGGGAGTGTGGGACTGCTCTCATCAGGCCAAAAACTTCTTAGGAAAGTCAGAAATCCTGGAGTCTTGGAAACGTATCACAATGTCAATAGGGGTCACGAAGTTGATGTTAATATATGAATCAGGGAGTTCCTGCTGTGGCTCAGTGGGTTAAGAATCTGACTGCAGTGGCTCAAGTGGCTGCAGAGGCACAGATTTGATCCTTGGCCCAGTGCAAGTGGGGTGAAGGATCCAGTGTTGCCACAGCTATGGCATAGGTTGCAGCTGTGGCTCAGATTTCAGTCCCTGGCCTGGGAACTGCCATATGTCATGGGTGCAACCATAAAATGAATATATGGACATAGGAGTGGTGGGTATTGTGGTATTAGAGCATGAAAGAGTATTTGCTTCCTGCACCTTAGACAACCCATACAGACCACCAGACACTCTTATCTGAACACTGTGTTATATGAGCTTCTCTAAGACAAGTAAGGTCTGTGATGCCCACGTGTGACTTGGGAAACAGGAGGCCTTTGTGATGCAGTCTGGTGGTCTAGTTCTGTCCTCTGTGAGGCAGACATGATAGGTCTAGAATTTGTAGGCACTGGGTTCTAAGACCCTGAAAGCCTAGGAAGCCTAGGAAGAGGGATGGCTAGTGAGGTTTAGATTATGTTGAGCCCTACCTTTATTCTGTGGGATGTTGGATATCCCTTTTACACTTATGGCTCCATCCTTATTATTGCATTAATTATTTGGCAAGTGAGAAAGAATCACCGAGATTTAAGGGTGGGACCTAACAGGAGCTGCTGCCGGGTAGGGAAACACTATGACCATGACTGAACTGATTGTTTCATACAAAAAGATTTTGTCCCATCACTGTTTCTTTTTACCCTTAGCCCTGCTTTTTTTTTTTTTTTTTTTGTTTTTGGCTTTTTAGGGCAGCACTGGTGGCATATGGAGGTTCCAAGGCTAGGGGTTTAATTGGAGCTGTAGCTGCTGGCTTACACCGCAGCCACACAATGCAGGATCTGAGCTTCGTCTGCGACCTACAACACAGCTCACGGCAACACCAGATCCTTAATCCACTGAGCAAGGCTAGGGATCAAACCTGCAACCTCATGGTTCATAGTCGGGTTCTTTTCTGCTGCTCCATGATGGGAACTCCTGCTTTTTTTTTTTTTTTTTTTTTTAATGGAGGAAGTTTCCTCACTGGATCCCAGAATAGCCTCATATTTGGGTGATTCTTCTGATTGGTAGAGATTTAGTCTTGGGTGGCTGCAGTCCTTTAGATATTAGACCATCCATCCTTTACTATGTTTCCCCCTTTCTCCTGTCTCATTTTGATCTCCCCATAGAACTTGTTCAGGGCATGGGGGTGGAAGTATAGAGTAAGAAGAGCCTTGAAATTATTCAGAAATAAGAAGAGCAAGGAAAAGATGGTGTGAAAAAGATAGAATAGGAAAGAGAAAGGTAGGAGAATGTATAAAATAGGAATACAGAAACATTGGGAAGTATTTGCAGGTTTTGTCTTAGGTTAGACATGAAAAGAAAAGGGTGCCTCAGCTTCACACTTAAACTCTTTTGTCTTTAAGCGTCACCGGAGAGTCAAACAAAGGGCTAAAGATAAAACGTCAAGAGGTAAAGTCTCAGTCTCTGCTCTGACATCCCTCCCCTGGGCGTGAGGTACCCATGGACCTGGTACTCAATGACCCCTGGTGTCAGGAGCCAGGTGCTCTAAGCACTGAAGGCTCTACTTCCCCAAGTTGACAGATTCTCCCAGAAGACTCTTTTGGGTGGGAAATGAGAGCCTGAGGATGTTCCCAAATTCCCCACCTTAGCCCTGGGAATAGAGAGTGAGGAAGTAGGGGAGATGTCTGTAACTGTGTCACTTCCTAGTTTTATGACCCATTGGAAGTCACCTCATCTCTCAGTCTTTTTATCCATAAAAAGGGCATCTGATGATCCTGTCTCACTCACAGTGTGGTTGTGAAGGTCAAATGAGATTAGGCCCAGGAGAGCACCTGATACATGTCTCAGAGCACTGTCTGTGGAGTTTGCAGTCTCCTCTCCCTCGAAGGCCTTCAGCTTGCTGCAGGAGGTTCCCGAACCCTCTCCCGTTGCATGTAACACTGTCTCCTGGTTTCTCAGCTAGGAGACTTTCCCGGAAAGAAGCTGAGAAGCCGTGGGAGCTGCTCTCTGTCATGAGAAGGTGACCTCTTGCTCTTTGCCGTGTCCCAACTCCCAGCCTGGCCTGTGATGATTTCCCTGCTTGGCGTGGGGCAGGGTAGGGAAGAAAGAGAGTGGCTGGGAGGGAGCCAGACACGGTGGAGCCTGGCGTACTGGTTGAGAGGGTTGCCAGAGGAGGAAGTGAGGTCAGCTGTCTCAGGAGAGAGGTGTCTTCCAGTTGTGCTCTGTGCTGGGCTCACAAAGGTCCTGGAATCCAGGATTTGACTAGTGCAGCATTTAGCTGTGTGGGTTTGTGCTCAACCACAAGACGAGTTATCTGGTCACGAGAATGGATAATTAAGTGCATAGTCAGTCATCGTAGCCATGCTGTCTTTACAGCTGCCCCCTTTCAAGGGCAGCTCCCTGGGCCCTGCTGACGTTACCTGCACTGGTTCTGTCTTCAGGGAGGCCGGTTCCTGGGACGGCCCTCAGGCAGGAGCTTGTCATATTATCCCCTTCTTAAGATCTCTAGAGAATGAGGATTGGCTGCCGAGGGATGTTGTGTACACCCTGTTATCCCTGATATGCAGAGTTCCCACAGGACCTGGTATTTGGGACTTCCTCTCCCACAGTTTGGAAAACCTGAATACCGGGCTGTAGCTTCCTTAGCCCCAAATGAGACCAACTCACCAGGTCTGACCTGGTGATGTTCTTGGTGCTGCCCCATCTGGCTGGTGCCCTTCTCCCAGTTCAGCTTCTCAACACAGGTCAGCAGAGAACTCACCCACCTCCCAGCCTCTCATGGCTCTGCATTCCCATCAGTTGTCTGAGACCTTGCCCAGTTTAGCCAGGCTTAATCTGCTGAATATTTCTAGAGAAATGCCATGGCAAAAAACCTGGGGATATAATCCAGAGCTCACAGGCCTGTCACTTGCCAAGAGGCCGGTGTCACTCCATCAGTAACGAACAGTTGCCTGTTTTCCCTTCCCAGCCAGGACTGGCTTCCTCAGGAGGGGAGTGTGCGGCAGCTCCTGTGTGCAGATCCCTGCTGCCAAATCTGCAATGATGTGGCTCTGGAGATTCAACAGTTGATATTGGGTGAGAGTAGCCTGACCACGCCTACTTCATCGGGGCCATCACATGGCTCCTCTTGCCTCGATATTTTGTCCCTGTCTAGTCTCTGTTTTGGGCAGAGTCAGCATTCCCTGCATTCCAAAGAGCTTTCACGTCCATCAGCAACCCGCACGGTGTCACAGCTAACAACTCAGAAATCCTTAACCCAGTTAGCTGCCAAGTCAACTGTCAAGTCAGCCACCAAGTCAGCCAGTGCAGTCACCATCCATGATTACTGGGCTGACCACCAACAGCTAAGGCAGGGATTTCAAGGGCCAGATGTGCCCTGGGATGCTGGAGTTTTGTCTTCTTCAAGCGTTGAAGAGCCTAGGATTCATCGAGACAAGAAGAGCAATACTAAATGTGTCCCAGAGAAACAAGGTCAGCAGCCCTTTCTTTCTCTGAACTCAAAGCTTACAAACCTAAAATACCCCATGGCTTGAAGTTCCTGTGTCCCCAAATCCTTGAGGTATCTTTAAATTCTTGTATGTAAATGCATGTGTTTAGGGCCCCCACAATCTGAGGAAGATTCCTGTTTTCCTATCATACTGCCCCCCCACCCCCCTAGCATTTTCCAAGTCTGGGGGCAAATACTACCATTTCTTTCATCATGAATGCTACCTCTAAGGCTTCTGTTGAAAAGATAGGCTTTTAGCTCCCTGACCTGGAGTTCATGGGCGTTAAGCCAGCCCATCCAAACTGTTTTCAAGGATTTACTATGTACCCAGTGTAGATGTCACTGCCAGTAAACCCCAAACTCCATAGCTCTGGATCTGCCAGGTTTCAGTTTCTAGGTAATCTCTATCCATTGTCTGGGGGAACCATGAGCCCTCAGTGTGCTCTATGCAGCAGAAACACAGCTACCTTTCTATGGTTTCTCTTTTCTGCACATAAGTCCCTGGTCCATCCCTAGACATCTTGTCACAAAAGGGGAGCCCATTCTCTTTTTTTCCAGTGATGTCTTAATCTCCAAACTGTCTAAAGTCTCCTCCACCTCAGTTAGACCCACCTTCTTCCCACATTCCTGCATTTGGGCTTCTCTCTCAATCAACAAACCTATATCAGTGTCCGATTTCTGAATCTGACCGACTGTGAAGCCTTGCTCTGGTAGTCCTGGCTTCAGTGGGGCTTGCAGCTCTTGCCCAGAGATCTCTGTAGATACAGAAAATCATACAGTACAAACCCTGAGACATTCTGAAGCCAGTCTCCTGAGACCTAGGGGCCTACCTGTTTGGGGAAGCCCATTTCAAGCCTTAAGAATGAGGTAGTAGAGTTCCCGTCGTGGTAGAGTGGAAACAAATCCGACTAGGAACCATGAAGTTGTGGGTTCGATCCCTGGACTTGCTCAGTGGGTTAAGGATCCGGTGTTGCCATGACCTGTGGTGTAGGTCATGGATGCAGCTCGAATCTGATGTTGCTGTGGCTGTGGCCAGCAGCTATAGCTCCGATTAGACCCCTAGCCTGGGAACCTCCATATGCCGTGGTGTGGCCCTAAAAACACCCCCCCCCAAAAAAAAACTCCCCCAAAACAAAAAGAATGAGGTAGTATTTTCCTGGGGCATTCCCTGAGCTGCTGGAGTTCCACCTTCAGAAGTGGTTGATTTAGCAGGTTGTTTTGCCATTGCTAGGGCCTTCCCCAGGAGATCCAACAGCCCATCCATTTGCTTTTAATCCCCTGCTGACTGTCAGCTCCTGTCCCAGTGCAGCATACTGTCCAGAGTGAGTGTCCTATAGCCTGCAAACCTAGAGGCCAGAGGGGATAGTGACCTCTTCTGATTTATTGAGGCCAGTGGAGCCAGTCCACAGTGGTTGCCCAGACCAAGGCAATGTTGTAGAGCCATATTGTATAAAAATGTGAGAAGATCTACTAGAAGATTGTTCCTGCCCACATCTTCAGGTGTTAGGACTCAAATCACTGGTTTTGAAGAATTCCAGGGGCCCAGGCAGCAACTCAGTTCCCTTGCACCCCAGAAAGTAAGCCCTTAGACATAGGGGCAGCAATCAGTCCCTACATGGATTCGGGAGTGACACCCTGAGTACTGACAGGCCTTAACCAGTAGCAACAAGTCTCTCCAGATGCTATACTGATCACCTAGATTAGTACGTGCCTGGGTGCCCTCCTGGGGAGCCTTTGAAAAACTGGAGATATGTTTTGGCTTTCCTGTCAGAGTTGCAGGCTCTTTGTTTTGTGGTGCTCTCCAAGGCCATGGCCCTGGCATTCACTAGCTAATCTCCAGTCACAAAGATGATGGCTAGGCCTTTTGGGGGCCCAACAGAGCCTCTGGTCAATCTCATATAAGCAGCATGTGTGATTCCTGGGCCAGGCTTTCAAGATGCCAGTGAGACTTGTGCAGACGGTGTACAAGCATTCCAGACTGAGGTACAGGTGAATGGAAATGGTGCCAATAGAGAGCCAAACAGATCCTGTTAGCCGCTACTTGCTCGAGACACCCATTTTGGCCAAATTAAGTTTTCACCTGAAACAAGAATTCATAGAGATACTTTTGGGAAATACCATAAAGACAAAGGGGTCCAGGGAATAAATTGTGGCTGTCCTGAGGAATATCTGTGCCTCAGAGGCCTTTAGGAATCTAAACATCCAAAGGAAGACATTGCTTCAGGAACTTCCCATCCCACTGGGCATCCCATGTGCCTCAGAAAGAAAGGCTTGCAATTAAATTAAGGCAGTGCAGCAGAGCCAAAAGCAAGGCAGTTCTAGACCAGTCCTTATGGTTCTTCCCAATGGACCTCCCCATTGTTATCTCACAACCCAGTGGGGAAATGACAGAGGCCTGGGTGGTTTGTGTTCAGCTAGAGGCCAGAGTGAACAAACAACACCTGCCTGGAGGAGCCCTGAGCCTCAGGCCTCTGCAGAGGTGAGGACTACTCCCTGTGCCAGTAGGAAAAACAGAGGACCCAGGGAACTCAGAGCAGCAGAGAATCTCAGAGAAAGGGATGCAGCACCGAGTCTTTCTCCAACCAGAGAGAATATCTACTCTGCTGAGGGTCCAGACACTTAAAAGTAGAACCCCCCAGAGTCTCTGACTTCCCATATGTATCTCTAGGATCTTTCACAGGAAGAATTTTATTTTGGCCAGCATGGTGGTCTGGAGTGAATAGGGACTAGCAAGGATCTGTTTGGATCTTTATAGCCACCATCTCCATCCTCTCAGCTTAGTGCCTCCTGTTAGTACCTTCACCAGCTTCTTCCTTACCTTGAGTTCTGAGAGCATTCTTCAGGATTCTTTAGAGCAAAAGGACTAGATAAGAATGTTCTATAAGGTTGTTAGAGCAAGCTGAATACCCTCACCCAAACAAGGATTCCTGGGAATACTAAATCTGGAGTGTCCAGGGCTTATAGGAACAACTTGCTGGGTCAGGTTTTGCAACTCTAGCATTTGAAGGGGCCACATTTTTCGGATCCAAACTTTGTAGGGCCAGAATTTGTAGGGTCACACTTTCTGGGGCCAAAAGCTGCAGGGTCTGGCAAAGACAGCCAATACTCACAAGAGCCCTACCCTTCCAGAAGGTGCAGAAGCTGGCTTGGGAGATAAGACGAAGCACTTTCCACATTGGATTAACCCTGAGGTGAAAGGTCAAGGGCATAAGGAATCCGTTCTCCTCTCTAAGGATGAGAAAATGACCGAAACCAAGACAAAAAATGTTGAGAAGAGTCCACCTCCCACCAAACGCTCTGTGAAGGGAGCTAAGTCAGACAAGACAACAGAGGAGGAGGGCATGGCCTTCTTTGATGCCCTCCAGTGCCTAGACAATGAGTTCCAGCAACACTCCCTTCAGTCCAACCAATCTTGGTTCCTGCACCTTTCCCACAACAGCTCCAAGCACTGTCCTCAGCTGACTTCTGCCACTCAGCCAGAAAATACATCCCATGTCTCAACTGTCACCTCAGCATAAGGCACCTGCCTATACAAGGAGAATACCCAATCCAGGAAAAAGGAGTTCATAGGTTCCCAAACTTCTGCATCCTCCTGAAAAAGGCTGTTGTCATTTCCATTAATATGCAGGTGAGGCAGGAACCTCTCCAAATATACTCTATACTTCTAAGCAAAGAACCACCTGTTTGTGCCTCCTTATTTTCAATTTGGTGTGTGATGGAGAGAGTTGAGGCAGTAGATTGCACTTCCCATATGATATAGGAGCTCATACCTGTATTTCAGACGGGTCAGCATTCCATCCTGGACTATTTATAAAGGGATTTGGGCAGAGAAGGAAGACCCTCATCTAAGGTGCATTGAAGGTAAAGATCAGGCTTGACTTCTTCTATCATGGCTTCCCATGTTGTCTTTGAGCCCCAGAGGAGAAAAGTGTGCATGATGATAGTACAAGAAGTAATGGCGAGGAATCCAAGTGCATTTTTGACTCACATGCACAAATCATTGTTAACTTCTACCTATGCTCACAATCTGGAGGGAAGGTTTTAAGGAAGTATTACAGTATTCCAGTCCTTGAGAAGGTGCTTTGTGTTTATCAAAACCACATAGCTAATATGACAGATGTTAGAAACAAGTGATAAAATCTCTCCTCTCTGTTTGACATCCACTGCCTTTAAGATCCATGGAATAAATGCCTCCTAGAATGAAAATCAGTTGATAAGAATGTCCCCAGAAGAGTCACAGTAAAAATGACTTTGAGAGGCATCTTGCATTCAACAGTTGAAATATTTGAGTACTTAACTGCGTGCCAAGAACTAGGCCAGACACGCAGACACGACAGTTGCCTAAACACAGGCTTTTCCTCCATGGAGATGATTATCATATGGGATGGACAGTCTCACATGCCCAAATTGTCTAATCAAAGTGTATATGCTCAGATGTCCAATATTTATTTCAAAAGTGAACTTGTGATGCCCCTGACCACCACCACCATCCAGTCACACATACCAAATCTTCTGCCCCATCAGTTAATGGCACCTTTCTCTTGCCAGTTGTTCAGGCCCAAAACTTTGGTGTCTTCCTTGACTTTCATTTTTAACATTCTCTTATCGGTAAATTTTGTTGTCTCACCTTCAAAATTCAGAGCATGACCCCGTCTTACCTCCTCTGCTGCTACTAATACTTCAGTAGTTTCATAACTAATCTATTTGTTCCTGAGACCAAAGCTCAAACAGTCTGTTCTCAGCACAGAAGTCTTATAGTGCTCAGGGAGGGTCCTGGATGTAGAGATGGATAGATAGATAGATAGATCGACCGACTGACTGACCAACAGACAGACGGATAGATAGATGAGTATAAAACTATGAGACCAGATAAGGAATGGGTATAAATGAAGGAGAGATCTAAGGACTAGGCTCTGGGATCTGCCAACGTTAAGAAATTGGGAAGAAGAAGAACTGGTAAGCAGAGGAGACTGGGAAACAGGATCCAGGGAGGAAGGAAGAAATCAGAAGTGTGTGACGTACTGGCATGTTGCAAGGAGAAAGGGATGAGTTGCATGAAAGTTGTGAATTGGCCAACTAAGATGAGGATGAGGAGTTGACCAGTAGATTTAACAACACAGAGATCACTCATGGCCTTTAGAAGAGCAGACTCGTGTGTTGAGGGTGAAGGCATGACTGGAGTGGAGTCGAGAGAATGAAAGAGAAATTGGTGATAGCAAGTGTGCTCAATTCCTTCAGGGAAGTTTGTTACACAGAGGTGCAGAAAAATGGGGATAGAGCCTGTAGGAGGAAGTGGGACCCAGAGAGGTGTTTTTTTTTTTTTTTTTTTTTTTTTTTTTTTAAAGATGAGACACATAATGTGTTGGTTGTTGACAGAAGTGATGCATTTGAGGAGGGATAAACTGGTGATGCAGGAGAGCAAGGGTGGTGGTACACAGGTGATGGGATGGGAGTGAATGTCCAAGTCTTGGAAAAAGCACAGACACTTTACTGGAAGCTACTAGAGAGAAGGAAGAATTAATGAGATAGGACTTTGTGTATCAGGAGCAGCACTCTAGGTGATGTTTTTCTGCAGGGCACAGGGGCCGGCCCAAGCTCTCAGGCCCTTCTGTGCAGCTCATCTCTATATGCTGCGGGTGGCCAGCCTATGCCAGAGCCACAGCAATGCGGGATCCGAGCCGTGTCTGCGACCTACACCACAGCTCATGGCAACGCCGGATCGTTAACCCACTGAGCAAGGGCAGGGATCGAAACCGCAACCTCATGGTTCCTAGTCGGATTCATTAACCGCTGCGCCACGACAGGAACTCTGAGAATTCAGTTAGTTTTTATGGCTAAATAATATTCCATTGTAAATGTATATCACATTTCGTTTATCCATTTATCCCTTGATGAACACTTGGGTTGTTTCTACCTTTTGGTTGTTACAAAAAATACTGCTTTTGAACTTTGGAGTGCAATTATCTGTTTGAGCCCCCGATTTCAATTCCTTTGGGTAGATATCTAGAAGTGGAATTGTTGAATCATATGGTAATTCTGTTTACCTCTCAGAGGAACTGCTGCCAAATTGTCTTCCCCAGCAGCTGCACCACTTTTCATTCCCACCAGCAATGCGCAAGGGTTCCAGTTTTTCCACATACCCACCAATGCTTGTTTTATGGTTTTGTTTTGTTGTGTTTTAATAATAACCATCCTCATGAGTTTGGAATAATATTTTGTGGTTTTGATTTGCATTTCTTCAATAACTAATGATGTCAAGTATCTTTTTATATGCTTAATAGCTATTCACCTATCTTCTGTGGAGAAATATCTATTCAAGTTCATTGCTCATTTTTATTTATTTATATCTTTTTTTTATTTTTTGCCACACCTGTGGCATGTAGAAATTCTTGGGCCAGGGATCCCTGTACCACAGCAGTGACCCATGCTGCTTCAGTGGCAGCGCTGGATCCTTAACGCACTGTGCCACAAGAGAACTCCCCACTGCCCATTTTGGAATTTGGTTTTTGTTTCTTGTTTGTTGACCACTGATGTTTTAATTGTCTCCATAATTTTGCCTTTTCCAGAACATCCCATAGTTGAAATTGTATGGTGGCCTTTTCAGATTTGCTTCTTTTGCTTAGCAATATGTATTTCCTGCATGTCTTAAATGACTTGATAGTTCATATATTTTTAATGCTAAATAATAATCTATTGTATAAATTTACCATGGTTTGATTATCTGTTCACCTGTTGAAGGATATATTGGTTGCTTCTAAGTTTTGGCAATTATGAAAAAAGATGTCGTAAACATATGTGTGCAGGTTTGATCTCTGGCCTCACTCAGTCAGTTAAGGATCCATCATTGCTGTGAGATATGGTGTAGGTTGCAGACGCAGCTTGGATCCTGAGTTGCTGTGGCTATGGCATAGGCTTGGATTTGACCCCTAGCCTGGGAACCTCCATATGCCATGGGTGCAGCCCTAAAAAGACAAAAAGACAAAAAAAAATAATAAAGAAAACCATATTTTATATGAGAGGCTGATCCTCTGACCTGTGGACATTTGACCTGTAAAGGAATATTTATTGGAGCATTGTTTATGTCGATTTAAAGGTAGAAACAACCTCAACATGAATCAGAAGTGTAGAGCAGTGGTTATTAAATAGTGAAATGGCTGGATCCTAGGCAGGTGGGAAGTATATATAAGAAACTCCAAGAAGAGTGGGGGTCGGGGAAAATGAGTGGGTTGAAAAATCATATCCACTGTTCAAAGACCTGGAATAAACATACTTGAAAAATTAATTTTTCAAGAATGATTCCTTGGAGGAAAATCAATAATATGCATTTGGCTCTTATTGATTTTTTTCAGACAACACAATAAGAGTTATTGAACTACAGCCAACCAATTAGGAGAGTTACTCTATAAGTGAACTGACTCATTAATAGTGTATCAGCAAACTAACCACAGGTACCTCCTAATACACTGTAATCTTGCTATAACAATTACTCTCTAAAAATAAGAAGAATCAATGTTGAGCAACTCAGTTGTTAATCATGTCATTGCAATGGTTTGTGGAGTCTGTCTTTAGAGAATTTCCAGTGAACTAAAGCTTACATACATTAGTAAAACAAACTACCCTCACACACACATACATACACAACCAAATAAACACTCCAGTACTTTCCAGCCCTGACCACAGTCTCTAAGAGCACTTCTGTTCCTTTTACATGAGATGGCTCATTTTCTGGGCCAGCTGTTTTCCCTCTAAAGGTAGAAAATGTAAAATAGAATCTTAAAAAGAATACATCGGAATGCAAACAAGAATTCCAAGTTATTTTAAATTGATGTGGCCTTTATTTTAAGAGTAAACTGTGAGGGCACAACAGGATTAGGCTTAATGAGTCAGGCCAAAGCTTTTAATGGTTAGTAGAGGAGACAAACCTATAGAAAAGACATTTTGATTAAAAGTGAGTGTTCCTTGGAGTTCCCTGGTGGCTCGGCTGGAAGGATATGGCATTGTCACTCCAGTGGCTTGGGTCGCTACTGTGGTGTGGATTCCATCTCTGGCCCGGTAACTTCCTCATAATGAGCCAGTGGCCAAAAAAAAAAAAGGTGTTCCCAGATTTCAGTGTACATGGAGTTTGAGAAATTAATAAAACCAGCTCTAATTTCCAGAGAAACAAGTGGTAGTGGTTAGCAATAAGTAAAAGCAAGTGCCTGGGAGTTCCTGTTGTGGCGCAGTGGTTAACGAATCTGACTAGGAACCATGAGGTTGCGGGTTCGGTCCCTGCCCTTGCTCAGTGGGTTAACGATCCGGCGTTGCCATGAGCTGTGGTGTAGGTTGCAGACGCGGCTCGGATCCCGTGTTGCTGTGGCCCTGGCGTAGGCCAGTGGCTACAGCTCCGATTCGACCCCCAGCCTGGGAACCTCCATATGCCGCGGGTGTGGCCCAAGAAATAGCAACAACAACAACAACAACAACAACAACAAAAAAGCAAGTGCCTGGAAAGTCCAAGTTAATGTAATGAGACACAAAAAGGAAATGAAAGCTATAAAGACAGAGAAAGAAGATGCCAAACTGTTTTTGTTCACAGAGGACATGATTGCCCATGTAAAAAATCCAGAAGAATTGACAGAACTGGAACCAATAAGCAATTACAGCAAAGTTGCAGAATATAAGGTTAATATACAGAAGTTCATTGTTTTCCTATATGCCAGTAATGAACAAGTGGAATTTGAAATTAAAAACTCATTCCCATTTACATTCACACTTCCAAAATAAATCTAACAGAATATGTACAAGGTATATGTGAGGAAAATGAGAAACCTCTGATGAATGACATCAAAGATAAACCAAATAAATGGAGAGGTATTCCATATTCAAGGAAAGGGAGACTCAATATTATCAAGATAACAGTTCTTGCCAATTGATCTACAGTTTCAAGTCATTCCCAATCAAAATCCCAGAAAGTTATTTTGTAGATATCAACAAACTGACTCTGAAGGTTACATGGAGAAACAAAAGACCCAGAATAGCTAACTCAATTTTGAAGGAGAAGAACAAAGTAAGATAGAGAAAAGTGGGACAAAAAGCTGGGACAAAAAGCTGTGACAGGACCATCTGTCCATGTGAACTAGAGGAAATCAGTTGACATGGTGAATCTTTCCTTGGTACAGTTGCAGCCTAAAAGCCTGTCTAGATGTGTTTGTAAGATAGTAAAATGCACGTGGCAACTTGGGTTGTGTGTATGTATGTGTGTAAAAGAACATATATTCTCTTCAGAGGACTTATTTATAATGGCAAAGTTGGGTGGTGGGTATGGTCTGTAGCAGGAGAAGGGAAAGAGGGAATCAAAATGCAGTTTAGGAACTTCTCTCTGTAAGGAAAAATTGCTGAGAAAGTCTGAGGAGCAGCAACCAGAGATATGTCATTCTGCTGTGTTAAATGCAAATGTAAAAGATGAGCTTTTGCTTTCATTTGGTTCTTGACATGAGAGTGACAACTATTTGGAAAAGACTCAAAAGTAAGTAACAGTTTTCTCCTGAAAAGTGAGAAGGCTTCATTAGGCAAAAACAAAGCAAAAGAACCCTGTGAAAGGGAGGATGAGTGAAAGCAAGCAAAGAGGGTTCCAGAGGTGGGAAAAGAAGCCCCAACTTTTCATTGAGATCAGGAGAGAGGATCTAGATGGCTCTTGCTGTCTTCCCCAGAGCACGTGTTCTGTGTATCTTCGTTGAATGGATGCTGCATCAGTGACTTAGTAACAGAAAATTTTAAGTTCATGGTATTAGACCCTTTCTTTTCCTCAAAATGGGCCAGAAAGACTGTTCAGACTAAATCTTCTAAACTCACTTCTAGAAAATACACAGTCACAAGCTCATTACAGCTACTTTGCTTCCCCAGAGGTAGAGCCTGAATGGTGATTCAGGGCTGGCACGGGAAGGGCAACACATACAGTAGCCTCAGGTGATTTCTCTGACCACTGGAGAAAGCCACAAAATTTTGGAATTTATCCCATTTCCACAACCACAATGATAAGACGAAAATTACCAAAGTCAAAAGTTCCCTGCATTTGTTCTACGTTCGAGGCCACTGTGGCCCTGACCGCAGGAGGGCAGCTGCTCTCAAGGCATGTGCAGGAAGCTTGAAAATGCATCTCCTCTGTCCTGGGTTTGAGCTAGGGAGATTTAGAGTGAGCAGCATCTTCATGTAAGGGTGAAAAACTTTAAGGTGGTTTTTAATTGGCTCCTGGAAGCATATGCCTGAAAGAAAGATAGTCTGAGAGCCTCAGGGAAAGCCACGTACCTAACACAAAGTGGAAAACCAGCAGAACCAGCAGAAGGCACATACCAACACCACTGCACACACATACCAACACCACTGCACACACATACCAACACACTGCTCATCTGTTATCAATGCAGATGAGACTCTAAACGTAACCAAAACAACAAAAAAAGTCTTTAAAAAAATTTTTTTTTAAATTTTTTAGGCCCACACCCATGGTGTTTAGAAGTTCCCAGGCTAGGGGCTGAATCAGAGCTACAGCTGCTGGCCTATGTCATAGCCATAGCAACAGGGGATCTGAGCCATGTGACCTACACCACAGCTTGCAGCATCGCTGGATCCCCAACCCACTGAGCGAAGCCAGGTATCAAACCCGCATCCTCATGGATGCTAGTTGCCACTGTGCCACAATGGAAACTCCACAAAGTCTTTTAAACCCCTCCGTGGGACTTTTGCTCTTTGAGGAAAACTGAGCCCTACCTAGATGATCTGCCTTTTCTCCATCGACTAACCATTGCTTTTGGAATCGGGTACATCCCACAGTACCTATTCCTAGTCGTTTGCCAGTAGCCCATGTGCTCCTTTTAGTTCCCACCTCTGTAGATACAGTTGTAACAGTTATAAGGGTGTCCTCCATTCACTGTTTTTTTTTATGTAGTACAGCAGCACTGGTTTCAGTCAGCCCAGGAAAATGTGGGCACCCTAAGTTAACTAAACTATTTTTGGGTTTCCAAGGACTGAAACTGAGTTTTCTTGGACTCAGCTCAAGAGAATGAGGTGTGAGAGAGGTCCTGCTGTTGTTTAATATTAACTGAAATTTCCCAAAGCTCTAATAAACATGAGAATAACATTGTGGCATCATCTTTAGCCTCTGGAGGCCTGGGATGAGTCTTCATGTGAAGCTACAGTGCTGGCTTCCCACAGAAGCAGATCAACCGTTAAGGAACATCACAGTATCAGTGACTGGCTGGTATGATTGCACTTAGCAAGCAGAGATTTTTCAGCAAGATGAAGAGACATCTTGCTCTCTGTTTTGGGCTCCTGAAGCATAGATTTATCCCTACTTAATGTACTCATTATAACCTGTCACCATTTACTTGTTTGTTGATGCTATCAATACCTGTTGATTGTGGCCTGGTATGTACCAGGCACAGATTAGCCTCTTAATAAATGTTGATAAAATTTATAAATGGAACCTCTCTCAACCTGTAGAATTCAGTGTGAGTATGTGTATGTAGAGGACATTAGTGGAGGATTTTTTTTAAAGCTATCATTGCATAAGCTAAATCTTAAAAGATGAACAAGAGTCCCTACAATGGATAAAGGAAGAGGAATTATTCTAGAAGGAGGTAAAAACACACACAAAGGCAGATGTGTAGATCTACAGGGACTCTGTTGTGACTCAGATAGGATGAAACCAGACTGGGTGCAGGAGCAGGCAAGGAAACCCTGCTTTCACATAGAATTATCAACCCAAAGAGTGGATTGGAAATGGTATGCTTAAAATGTTTAGAAGGAAATATGTCCTTGGATTTCAGAAATTAAAAATAAACTGGCCCAGAGAACTGCATTTTCTGAGGCCAGTGTGGTAGGCAGTCTCTGAGATGGCTCCCACTGAGCCCTACTTCCTGATATTCATGGCATGGTATACTCTCCTTCTCTTTAGTACCTTGCTTTTGTACTTGCCAATAGATTATGGCAACGTTGAGGGGTATCACCTTCCATGAGTAGGTTACTTCCATCTTGTTAGCCAACTCTCTCTATTGCCTTCTTGGTATGCATGCTTTTATGAAATAAGCTGCCACATTGGAGAGGCCCACATGGCAAGCCTCTGAGGGTGGGCCAATAAAAAACCAGTGAGGAAAAGAAGCTTTTGGTCCGGAAGAGCCCAAGGAAGTAAATTTCTCCAAGTACCACTGAGTGAACTTGGAAGAACATTCCCAGTTGAAACTTTGGCTGTGACTGCAGATCCTGGCCTGACAACTTGATTTGGCCTTGTAAGAGACAAAGAGGCAAAGGATACAGGTAAGCTATGTCTGGACTCTTGATCCACAGATACCATGAGATAATAAATATGTGCTATTGTAACTGGGTAAGTTTTGCGCTAATTTGTTATGCAGCAATAGTAATAGAGACAGGAAGTGAGGAAGCTCTTTATAAATTCCAAGGCTCTTGATGTATGCACTGCAGTTAACAAAAGCCTTAGACACATTTCTGTGCTTCACCAGTTCTGTGGTGAAGTGTATGTCACATCCTTTCCTCTTTTTAAAGTTGGGATTTTTGGAGTTCCCATCGTGGCACAGTGGAAACAAATCTGACTAGGAACCACGAGGTCGTGGGTTCGATCCTGGCCTTGCTCAGTGGGTTAAAAAAAAAAATAAATTTCAATCCCTACTTCATGGCGTTGCCATGACCTGTGGTGTAGGTCACAGACTTGGCTTGGATCTGGTGTTGCTGTGGCTGTGATGTAGGCCAGCAGCTGTAGCTCTGATTTAACCTCATATGCCAGGGGTATGGCCCTAAAAAGACAAAAAAAAAAAAAAAAAAAAAAAAAAAAAGCTGGGTTATTTGCTTTCTTATTGTTGAGTCTTGAGGGTTCTTTATGTATTCTGGATTTGAGTCCTTTCCCAGATATATGATGTACAAATATTTTCGCTCACTGTAACGTACATTCACATTCTCTTAACATTGTCTTTCAGAGGGCAGAGGGTTTTAAATTTTTGATAAAGTACAATTTATCCATTTTGTTTTGTATAGGTTATACTTTTGGAATTATATCTAAGAAATCTTTGCTTCCTCATGTTCATGGATTATCTTCCATGTTTTCTTCCATAAATTTTATACCTTTAGGTTTGCATTCAATCTATAATCCATTTTGAATATGTTTTTGTATATACTTTGAATATGCTTTTGTGTATATTTTGAAGTAGGGATTGAAATTCATTTTTTTTGGATATTGATAAGCAATTATTCCAGCAGTATTTGTTGAAAAGACCTACTCCTTTGTTGAAAAATCATCTGTCTGTATATGAGTGGGTCAATGTCTAGATTTTCTATTCTGATCCATTGATCTTTTTGTCTGTATTTATGCAATACCACAGCTTTATAATAAATGATTTAGTATATAATGCTTAGCATTAATCCTCAAGCTTTATTCTTTTGTAAAGTTGTTTTGACTATTTTGTGTCCTGTGTCTTTCCTCGTGAATTTTATTTTGTATTTTATTTTTTGCTTTTTAGGGTCACACCTGCTGCATATGGAAATTCCCAGGCTAGGGGTCGATTCTGAGCTATAGCTGCCAGCCTATACCACAGCCACAACAATGCGGGATCCAAGCTGCATCTGTGACCGACGTTACAGCTTATGGCAACACCGGATCCGTAACCCACTGACCAAGGCCAGGGATCAAACCCACGTCCTCATGGATACTAGTTGGGTTTATTACCGCTGAGCCACAACTGGAACTCCTCCACAGGAATTTTAGAATGAGCTTGTCAGTTTCTCAGAAAAACTTGCTGAGATTTTACTGGGATTGACTTATTTTTTTATTGCCACATTCATGGCATATGGAAGTTCCTGGGCCAGGAACTGAAACCAAGCTGCAGTTGTCACCTATGCTGCAACTGCAGCAAACTGGATCCTTTAACCCATGGCACCGGGCCGGGGATTGAACCTGCACCACCGTGAAGACTCAAGCTGCTGCAGTCAGATTCTCAACCCACAGTGTCACTGTGGGAACTCTGAGATTGACTTTAATATCTAAATAAGTTACGGAGAGGTGATATAATAATATTGATTTCTGACCCATGGACGAGGTATATTTCTCCGTTTTTAAAGTTCTTTATTTTCTCTCAGCAGTGTTTTAAAGATGCAGTGTGTTGTTCTTATATTTTTGCTAGATTTATCCCTATTTCATGTTTTTAAAATACTATTTTAAAAGTATTGATTTAATTTTTTTTTTCTTTTTTGGCCACTTTGTGGCATATGTAGTTCCTGGGCCAGGGTTCAAATCCAAGCTGCAGTTGTACCCTACGCTGTAGCTATGTCAACACCAGATCTTTAACCCACTGTGATGGGCTGGGGATTGAACCTGTGTCCCAGTACTGTAGAGACACCCCCAATCCCATTGAGCCACAGCTGGAACTCCAGTACTGATTTTTTAAAGTTTCAATTTCCATTTGTTTATTACAAGTATACAAAAGTAGAGTGAATCTGAATATCAGATTTATATCTTTCAACCTTGATAAATTCACTTACAGTTCTGATAGCATTTTTTTTCAGAGTCCACAGGATTTTCTATATAGACAATCATGTCATTTGTGAATAAAGGCAGTTTTCCTTTTTTCTTTCCAACCTGAATGCCTTTTAGTTCTTTTCCTTTCTTCAAAGCATTTGCTAAGACTCTCAATACAATGTTGCAGAGAAGTTCTAAAAGACAGATATCTTTGTATTGTTACTGTTCTTAGAGGATAACCATCTAGTCTCTCAAACTAGAATCCGAGCTATTAAGTATGATCTTAGCAGTGGGTTTTCATGGAAGCCCTTTGTCAGGCGGAGGAATTCCTTTCCTAGTTTGCTGATATCTAAAAAATTAGGAATGCATGTTGGATTTTGTCAAATGTTTTTTCTACATCTATTGAAATGAGCAATTGTTTTTCTCTTTTAGTTTGTTAATATGATGAATTATATCAGCGTGATGATTTTCAAATATTAAACCAACCTTGCCATTCTGTGATAACCCCATGTGGTCATGATGTATTATCCTTTTCATTTTTTTGCTAAATTTTGCTTAAAAATTTTGCGTTTATGCTCCTGAGGAATATTTCTCTCTCTCTCTCTTTTTTTGGCTGCGACTGCAGCATGTAGAAATTCCCGGGCCAGGGATTGAACCCGTGCCATGGCAGTGACCTGAGATGCTGCAGTAACAATGCCAGATCCTTAAGCTGCTGCACCACAAAGGAACTCCTATTTGTCTCTACTTTTTTTTTTTTTTTTTTAAATTTTTTTTAGGGCCGTACCCACAGCATATGGCAGTTCCCAGGCTAGGGGTCGAGTTGTAGCCACAGCCACAGCAACACAGGATCCAAGCCAGGGCAATGTTAGGTCCCTAACTGAATGAGCAAGGCCAGGGATCAAATCTGCAACCTCATGGTTCCTAGTCAGATTCGTTTCCAGTGTGCCATGAAGGGAACTCCTGTCTCTACTTTCTTTTTCTTACAGTGTCTTTGGTTTTGGCATCAAGGTAGTGCTGGCCTTATGGAACAAGTTAGGAAATATTCCCTCCTTTTCAATTTTACAAAAGAGTTTGTGGAGAATTGGTATTATTTCTTTCTTAAGTATTTTGTAGAAATAGCCAGTAAAGACTCTTGGGCCTAGAAAGATCTTTGACTAAAAATATAATTTCCTTTATAGATATAGGGCTACCAAGTTTGTCTGTTTCTTCCTGAATGAGCCTTGGTAGTTTGTGTTTTTCAAGGAATTTGTCATTTGCATCTGAGTTGTTGAATTTATTGGCATAAATTTATTCATCATAGTCTATTATTATTCTTTTATTATCTCTAGGGTGGATGGCGATGTCATCTCTCTCTTATTCCTTGTATTGATAATTTAAATTCTCTCTTTTTCCTGATCAATTTTATTGATAATCTCAAAGAAATAGCTTTTGAAATTCTCAGTTTTGTCCATCATATTCTGTATTCTACTTCATGGATTTCTTTTCTCATACATATTATTTACTTTTTTCTCATCTTGAATTTTACCTGCTCTTTTTTTCTTGTTTCTTAAGATGGAAACTGAAATTGTTGATTTGAGACTTTTCTTTTTTAATTTTTATTTTTTTATTAAAATTTTTTATTATAGTTGATTTACTATGTTCTGTCAATTTCTACCATACAGCCAAGTGACCTAGTTATACATACATATACATTCTTTTTCTCATATTATCGTCCATCATGTTCCACCACAAGTCATTGAATATAGTTCCCTGTGCTATATAGCAGGACCTCATTGCTTATCCATTCTAAATTCAATAATTTGCAACTACTAACTCCAAACTCCAATAAATGTGATTAGTACTATATGTTTCTCTCTCCTTGCACCCCACAAACTTTATTCTAATTTTCATTCAAAATATTTAAAACATTTTAAAATAATTTTTAATTTCTCTTTTGATTCTTCCTTTAACTGATGATATATTTAGAAGTGTGGGAGTTCCCGTCATGGCTCAGTGGTTAACAAATCTGACTAGGAGCCGTGAGGTTGTGGGTTCGATCCCTGGCCTTGCTCAGTGGGTTAAGGATCTGGCGTTGTGGTGAGCTATTGTGTAGGTGGCAGACTCGGCTTGGATCCCGCGTTGCTGTGGCTCTGGCGTAGGCCGGAGGCTCCGATTTGACCCCTAGCCTGGGAACCTCCATATGCTGCGGGAGCAGCCCAAGAAATGGCAAAAAGCCCCCCCCCCCAAATTAAAGTGTGTTATTTGGTTTCCAAGTATTTAGTGCATTTTCAGATGTATTTCTGTCATTGATTTCTAATTTAATTCCATTCTGGAATTTCATTGTGGTCAGAGGATATATTTTGTATAACTTGAATTATTTTAAATTTATTGAGATTTAAATTATGATACAGACTAGTTACTATCTTAATAAATGTCACATTTCCTGTTGAAAAAAAAGTGTATTCTGCTGTTATTGGGTGGAATGTTCCTATAAATGTCCTTTATATAAAGTTTCTTGGTATTATTGTGCAAGTCTTTTGTGTATTTTACTCATTTTCTTTTCCTTGGTCTATCAATTATTGAGAAAGGGGTATTGATACTTCTGAAAATAGTAGATTTACTTCTCCTTCAGTCCTGTAAGTTTCCATTTTATTTATTTTGTAGCTCTTTTATTTGGAGCACAAATGTTTAGGATAGTTATGTCCTCTTGATTTATTGAAGTGATAATATTAATAACCTTTATCACTGGTCATATTCTTTGCTGTGAAATCTTTATGCAATGTTAGTATGGCCACTGCAGCTTTCTTTTTATTAGGATTAGTATATATGTCTATATATATCTATATATATCTATATCTATTCTTTTAACAAGTCAGTGTATATTTAAAATGTATTTCTAGTAGGAAGCATACAGTTGGGCCTTGCTTTTTCAGTCAGATGATCTCTGCCTTATTATTGAGATGTTTAAATTATTCACACTTATTATTAATGATATGATTGGGTTTAAGTCTGTCATCTTGCTATATATTTTCTGTATTTTCTGTACCATTTTTCTCTTTTTCTACCTTCTTTTGGATTGTTTCCTATGATTCCATTTTATCTCATTTGCTGAATTTGCTATAAATATTTGTATTATTATTTCGGTGGTTGTGTTAGGGTTTACAGTTTAACCTTTAACTTATTACCAGCTACCTTCAAATGATACTATACCACTTCATGTATGATAGGAGAACCTAACAATAGTATATTTCTATCTCTCCAACCATGCCTTTGTATTATTGTCATATATTTAGCTTAAACATATGTTTAAAAACACACAATAGATTATTATTATTTTTGTTCAGTCAGTTATCTTTAAAGAGATATAAACAATAGGGAAAATATGTTTACCCATGTTCTTATCAGTTGTAGTTCATTCGTTTTTATAATTCTTATTTCCATCTGGTATCGTTTTCTTTCCATCTAAATGATTTCCTTAAAATATTTTTGCGATCCCTGGTAATGAATTCTTTTTGTTTTTGTATGACTGAAGTCTTCACATTTATAAAAATAATAATTTTTATTGAGATATAATTTATATCTCATGAATTCAAGCATTTAAATTTTACAATTCCGTGCTTATTTTGTATATTAGAATTGTGTAACTATCACCATATCTTTTTTTTTTTTTTTTTTAAAGGGCCACACATGCGGCATATGGAAGTACCCAGGCTAAGGGTCAAATTGGAGCTGTAGCTGTTGGGCTACACCATAGCCACAATAATGCCAGATCCAAGCTGAGTCTGCAAGCTACACCAAAGCTCATGGCAATGCTGGGTCCTTAACCCACTGTGTGAGGCCAGGGATTGAACCTGCATCCTCATGGATAATAGTCAGATTCGCTACCGCTGAGGCACAAGGGGAACTCCCACTATCACCATCTCAATTTCAGAATTTTTTATTACTCTGGTAAAAAACCCTGTAACCATCAGCATATCCTATCTCCATTTCCTGTTTCCTTTCACTGCCTCTAGACTTAGGAAACCAATATACTGTTCATACATATATTTTCCTTTTCTGTATATTTCGTATAAATAAAATAACACAATATGTGGTCTTTGTAACTGGCTTCTTTCACTTAGCATAGTGTTTTTATTGTTCATTCATGTTATAATATATATCAGTATTTCATTTCTTTTTATTGCCAAATAATATTCCATCTTATGGATGTGGCATATTTTTTCTTTCACCAGTTGATGGACAGCTGGGTTATTTCCATTTTTGGCTGGATTGACTTTCAGTTCAAGGACAACTCTTTCACAATCCTACATCTTTATCATATGCTCATTTCCCTTCCTAGCCAGCCTAAAGCCATAGGCCTAGCACTAAAAATGGTCTTTTTTAAACATCTAAACCTCATTGCTCCTCTTTTTTGTCCATAATTCTTGCCTGGTAAAACTCACACTCTGGCTAAACTAAATCATCTATTTAGTTCACACAGCTGCTGAACCTTGCAGGAGAAAAAAATCATTTAACAGTGCTGACTATATCACATTTATTACCATATTTCTCAAATGGGCACTTACACTGACTTTTTTTTTTTTTTTTTTTTTTTTTTTTTTTACTTCCAAGCCAGCCATGTTACACCCACGTTTTATTTATAGCGGTACCTTTTTTTGTTGTTGTTGGTCTTTTTTCTTCCCTTCTCTTGTTCTCTTCTCTTGCATTTGATGACTATCTTTAGTGTTATATTTGGATTGCTCTTTCCATTTGCGTGTGTATCTATTGTAGATTTTTGTTTTGCATTTACCCTGAAGTTTTGATATAGGAGTCTGTATATATGCAAGATTGTTTCAAGTTGTTGGTCTCTTAATTGCAAGTGCATCTCCATTGTCCTGCCTTTGTACCCTCCTCTTTTCATGACTTCTGATTTTGGTAGCATGTTTGTGTGTGGATGATTTCTTACCTTTGCTAGATATGTGCCTTTACTGGTGAACCTTGTCATTTGTAATATTTTTGTTTGTAGTTGTGGCCTTTTCTTTTCTGCCTAGAGAAGTTCTTTAGTATTTGTTGTAAAGCTGGTTAGTGGTGCTGAATTCCCTTAGCTTTTGCTTGTCTGTAAAGTTTTGATTTATAGCTACACCTGTAACACTCAGGTGAGGAACAACTACAATTTTGTCTAGAAAATAAGTACAATTGGAAAAGAAATAGTCTCATTTTTCCGTCATAAATTCTGCCAGTATTTCTTCTTCTGTCTTCACATAGTATGCCTTTTCTCTGAACTAAACTACATCTAAGTGTTCCCTCCCTCTTTCCATCAATTTCTTCCTCTCTAGATCACTCATATCAACACACAATTGTGCTAGTAGTACCAGATTTAAAACACACACACATGTATACACAACCTTGATCCTATATTCTTTTTAGTTACCAAATGAGTCTTTTGTTCTCCTTCACAGCAGAATTTCTTAAAAGTGTTGTGCATCTATTCTTACTTGCCCTACTTTTTCACTTCCCATTGTTTGCTGAACCTCCTCTAACCAGGCCTTTTTTCCCACAGCTCCACTGAACTGGACCTTGTCAGGGTAAAAAATGACTCATATCTCAAAGCCAAAGGTTGTTGTCTATCTTTACCTTAGTATACTTTTCATTAGCATTTGACACAGTTGACTGTTTCCTTTTCTTGAAACACTTCTTAAAGCTTCTAGAAAACTACACTCTCCTTTTTCTTCAAACTCACAATTCATCCCTTCTGATTTCCTTTGCTGGCTCTTCCTCCTCTACCAGAGCCCTCAATGTTGAAGGAACGCTGGATTCAATCTTTGGCATGCTTAATTTTCTTTTTTTCTCCAGTTATACTCTCACAAAGATTTTATCTGGCCACATAGCTTCAATTGTGTCTCACTAGTGACTCTCAAGTTTTTATTTCTAACTGAGACCGATACCCTGACTCTAGACCTGTATATCCAACTCCTTACATGATTTTTCTGTTTGATAGCATGATAGGTACATCAAACACAATATAGCCAAGTATGGAGTATTCATCTCCTAACTCCCCAAGTCCATATTCCCCAAGCCCTCACCTTATCAGTAAATAGTACCATCCAATTCCTCAGGCCAATAATAAACTAGGGATTTTCCTTAATTCTTTATTTTACCTTCACAGCCAACATTCAATCCACCAGAGATGTGTTTCCAAATATATCCTAAATTGCATAACTTCTTAACAAATTTGCTGTTAAAAACCCAGTCTAAGCCCCAACTATGTCTAGCTTGAGCTAGGTATATATGTTAATGCTATTAAACCACACATTGTCATCCCAGTGGTCTCTTTTTTATCCTTGTTCCTGTAAAGTCTGTCTTTCTAATGAGTAAAAACTAAAGTAATCTTTCTAAAGAGTAAAAACTGGCAATGTTATCTTTTATAGCCAATTTTCCCTTATTCATTGCATTTCATTATCTAGTCCCTTATTGTTGGAAGAGTACAGCCTAGTTATTTTGTAGGTTATCCATCTATTTGTTCATTGTTTCTTCATGATTAGGTTCATGTCATGCAGTTTCGGCAGTTATACAACCAGGGTGCTATTGTGTTCTTCTCAGTGCATTATATCAGGTGGAAAATGATTTGTTATTGATGATGTTTAATTTGATTAAAATGACGACTTAACTTATGGGAAGTTACTTTGAGTCTCTGAAGATATTCTATTCCTCCTCAAACTTGAACCCACTATTTGTAGCAATTATTGTAGACACTCTTATCATTATTCCGTCTGTATTTATAAATTGACATTCTTTTGGAAGGAAGAGCTTTCCCTCCTCTCATATTTACTTATATCACTATGGGCTGAGTCTTAATTTATTCAAAATGTTTTAATCCATTATCATCACTATTTATTTTGATGTTCAAATTGTCCTGTACTTGGCCAGTGGTATCTCCTTTAAGTTGGCTGCTGCGTCCTTTTGATATATCTTAATTATTTTTTGAGAACGTCTATGCTTCCTGGCACAAGATGTTCTAGGTTAATCTCATACTTTCTTTGCCTCTGTCTCACATTTAGAGAATATTGAGGTTTGTTCTGGCAGACAGTTAATTCACTGGCAGATCAGTAAATCTTTTTTCAAGAGTTTTTCTAAGGATGGGATTAGAGTGGCCCTTATAAAGGTCTAGAATAGCTTACTCTGCAGTGTGAACTTTTTGCAAGGCCATGAGTGTTCACAATGTTCAATGAGTTCCCTGTACTTTGGCCTTTGGGTTCATATATCTAGCAGTACTTTGAAACCTCCAGAAATTTCACTCAGCTCACAGCTCCAGCAGCTGTCCTAAACTAGTTCTTACAGAGTCCAAATCTGTGCATGTGCAGATTATCATTTGATCAGAGGCTTAATGTGTACACTATACATATTTCCAGTGCTCCATTTCTGAATAGCTGCAGAAAGGCTCAAAAACCAGAAATGATGATCCATACTTCAGGAGCACAGCAACATAACTGTGCTTTGCTTGGGCCTCACCTTCCTTGCACTATAATTTGCACGGTGACCCTAGGAGGAAAGCTGGGGAAATTGTGCAGCTTTTCTCATATGTTTCCCCTGTGTAAAGGATCACCATCCATTATTGCATACTGTCCAAAAAATTTGTGCATTTATTTTGTCTAATTTTATATTTCTTTACAACAAGAGGGCTAAATGCATTTCTTCATTATTATCTGAGGTGGATTCAACAGCTATTCTTTAAGAAATTGTATATAAAATAGAGTCCTGGGAGTTTCCGTTGTGGCTCAGCAGTAATGAACCTAACTAATGTCTGTGAGGACTCGGGTTTAATCCCTGGCCCTGCTTAGTGGATTAAAGGTCCAGCGTTGCTATGAGCTGTGTTGTAGGTCACAGATGGGGCTTGGATATGGTGTTTCTGTGGCTGTGGCATAAGCATGGAAACTTCCATATACCATGGGTGTGGCCCTAAAAAGACAAAAAATAAAAGAGTCCTTAACATAACACACACATATACATACACCCAACAAACATATGCATACACATACATAATTTTAAAAAATTTCATTGCAAAGGTCATCAATATATACATTCTCATTAAAGTTGAGAGCATGTCAACTCAGTAGTAGCCAATACAATTAGATAAGAAAAAAATAGGAATAGGAGTTCCTGTCGTGGCACAGTGGTTAACGAATCCGACTAGGAACCATGAGGTTGCGGGTTCGGTCCCTGCCCTTGCTCAGTGGGTTAATGATCTGGCATTGCCATGAGCTGTGGTGTAGGTTGCAGATGCGGCTCGGATCCCACGTTCCTGTGGCTCTGGCGTAGGCTAGTGGCTACAGCTCCGATTTGACCCCTAGCCTGGGAACCTCCATATGCCGCGGGAGCGGCCCAAGAAATAGCAACAACAACAACAACAACAACAAAAAAGACAAAAGACAAAAAAAAAAAAATAGGAATAAAATTTAGAAGGATAGATATAAATGATGGAAACCAAAAGAAATAAACTGAAAATTTAAATGCTGTTTATGAAATTAATAAAGAGAATTGAGCATTATTTATTTCTAATAACAAATATAGGAATAAACCCTAATTAAAATAAAGCAGGAATTATAAAAAGAAAACTTTATGACTATGTTGAGACTCCCACTTTCAGTCAAGATGGAGTAACAGGGCTCACATTTATCGTACTATCTGTAGCAACTATAGAACTAGACAAAATATACAGTGATTCTGAAGACATTAGGCGTCAAGTAACAAATGACAGTGATCAATGAGAAATGGGAAACCAATGAAATGAGTCCTACAATAGTGTCAGCTTACAGCCTAGATGAAGTCCCCAGACCATGGCATAAGGGGGAAGAACCCAGGTAGAACTTGGGCAGTCTGTGAGTTGAGAAGATGGAACTGGGAGTCAAAGAAGGACAAGGCAAGCAGAATTTGCAGGGCAGATTATCTGAGAAGAGAGGACTGGACACAGAACTCTTGAGATCTGAGGAGGGTCCTCCTCCCCAAATGCTCAGCAGAGGACGGTTGGTACATACATCTGAGGAAAATACCAGAGGTAGGATTAAAAAAGACACTTGAAAAGATATAAAGGCATAATACCCATAGATTACACACAGAGGCAAATACAGTGCCCCTTCCAAGACTCAAAGTAGAAAACCTCATAATAAATGGGATAGTAGGTAAATTAGGTAGAAATACCTTGCCTCATTAGTAAGTAAAAATCCGGGACTAAATGTTGATGGCATCTATCTAATAAGGCTTGTAAGGAATACCTGAATGTCTTGGGTGTTGTGAATAGTGCTGCAGTGAACTTGTGGTTGCATGTGTCTTTTTCAAGGAAAGTTTTGTCCAGGTAAATGCCCAAGAGTGGGATTGCTGGGTCATATGGTATGTATGGGTTCTATGTATAGTTTTCTAAGGTACCTCCATATGGTTTTCCATAGTGATTGTACCAGTTTACATTCCCACCAACAATGCAGGAGGGTTCCCTTTTCTCCACACCCTCTCCAGCATTTGTTATTTGCGGACTTATTAATGATGGCCATTCTGACTGGTGTGAGGTGGTACCTCATAGTAGTTTTTTTTTTTAAATTTTTAATATATTTTTTTATTTTCCCACTGTACAGCAAGGGGGTCAGGTTATCCTTACATGTATACATTACAATTACAGTTTTTCCCCCACCCTTTCTTCTGTTGCAACATGAGTATCTAGACATAGTTCTCAATGCGATTCAGCAGGATCTCCTTGTAAATCTATTCTAGGTTGTGTCTGATAAGCCCAAGCTCCAGATCCCTCCCACTCCCTCCCCCTCCCATCAGGCAGCCACAAGTCTCTTCTCCAAGTCCATGATTTTCTTTTCTGAGGAGATGTTCATTTGTGCTGGATATTAGATTCCAGTTATAAGTGATATCATATGGTATTTGTCTTTGTCTTTCTGGCTCATTTCACTCAGGATGAGATTCTCTAGCTCCATCCATGTTGCTGCAAATGGCATTATGTCATTCTTTTTTATGGCTGAGTAGTATTCCATTGTGTATATATACCACCTCTTCCAAATCCAGTCATCTGTCGATGGACATTTGGATTGTTTCCATGTCCTGGCTATTGTGAATAGTGCTGCAATGAACATGCGGGTGCATGTGTCTCTTTTAAGTAGAGCTTTGTCCGGATAGATGCCCAAGAGTGGGATTGCAGGGTCATATGGAAGTTCTATGTATAGATTTCTAAGGTATCTCCAAACTGTTCTCCATAGTGGCTGTACCAGTTGACATTCCCACCAACAGTGCAGGAGGGTTCCCTTTTCTCCACAGCCCCTCCAGCACTTGTTATTTGTGGATTTATTAATGATGGCCATTCTGACTGGTGTGAGGTGGTATCTCATGGTAGTTTTGATTTGCATTTCTCTTATAACCAGCGATGTTGAGCATTTTTTCATGTGTTTGTTGGCCATCTGTATATCTTCTTTGGAGAAATGTCTCTTCAGGTCTTTTGCCCATTTTTCCATTGATTGATTGGCTTTTTTGCTGCTGGGTTGTATAAATTGTTTATATATTCTAGAGATTAAGCCCTTGTCAGTTGCATCATTTGAAACTGTTTTCTCCCATTCTGAAAGTTGTCTTTTTGTTTTCTTTTGGGTTTCCTTTGCCGTGCAAAAGCCTTTCAGTTTGATGAGATCCCATGGGTTTATTTTTGCTCTAATTTCTATTGCTTTGGGAGACTGACCTGAGAAAATATTCATGATGTTGATGTCAGAGAGTGTTTTGCCTATGTTTTCTTCTAGGAGTTTGATGGTGTCCTGTCGTGTATTTAAGTCTTTCAGCCATTTGGAGTTTATTTTTGTGCATGGTGTGAGGGTGTGTTCTAGTTTCATTGCTTTGCATGCAGCTGTCCAGGTTTCCCAGCAATGCTTGCTGGATAGACTTTCTTTTTCCCATTTGATGTTCTTGCCTCCCTTGTCAAAGATTAATTGACCATAGGTGTCAGGGTTTATTTCCGGATTCTCTATTCTGTTCCATTGGTCTGTCGGTCTGTTTTGATACCAGTACCCCACTGTTTTGATGACTGTGGCTTTGTAGTATTTCTTGAAGTCTGGGAGAGTTATGCCTCCTGCTTGGTTTTTGTTTCTCAGGATTGCTTTGGCGATTCTGGGTCTTTTGTGGTTCCATATAAATGTTTGGATTGTTTGTTCTAGTTCTGTGAAAAATGTCCTGGGTAATTGGATAGGGATTGCATTGAATCTGTAGATTGCTTTGGGTAGTATGGCCATTTTCACAATATTGATTTTCCCAATCCAGGAACATGGAATATCTTTCCATTTCTTTACATCTTCTTTGATTTCTTTGATGAAAGTTTTATAGTTCTCGGCATATAGGTCCTTTACCTCCTTGGTCAGGTGTATTCCGAGGTATTTGATTTTGTGAGGTGCAAGTTTAAAAGGTATCGTATTTTTGTATTCCTTTTCTAATGTTTCATTGCTGGTATACAGAAATGCAACTGACTTCTGAATGTTAATCTTATATCCTGCTACTTTGCTGAATTTATTAATCAGTTCAAGTAGTTTTGGGGTTGAGTCCTTAGGGTTTTCTATGTATAGTATCATGTCATCTGCGTACAGTGACAGTTTGATCTCTTCTCTTCCTATATGGATGCCTTTGATTTCTTTTGTTTGTCTAATTGCTGTGGCTAGGACTTCCAAAACTATGTTGAAGAGCAGTGGTGAGCGTGGGCATCCCTGTCTTGTTCCAGATTTGAGTGAGAAGGCTTTCAGGTTTTCCCCATTGAGGATTATATTTGCTGTGGGTTTATCATAAATGGCTTTGATTATATTCAGGAATGTTCCCTCTATACCCACTTTGGCAAGGGTCTTGATCATGAATGGATGTTGGACTTTGTCAAATGCTTTTTCTGCATCTATTGAGATGATCATATGATTTTTGACTTTTTTTTTTTGTTAATGTGGTGTATGATCTGATTGATTTGCGTATGTTGAACCATCCTTGTGAACCTGGGATGAACCCAACCTGGTCATGGTGTATAATTTTTTTGGTATGTTGTTGGATTCGGTTGGCTAAGATTTTGTTGAGAATTTTTGCATCTATATTCATCAATGATATTGGCCGATAGTTTTCTTTTTTGGTGGTATCTCTGCCTGGTTTTGGAATGAGGGTGATGGTGGCGTCATAGAATGTCTTTGGGGGTATTCCTTCTTCTTCAACCTTTTGAAAGAGTTTAAGGAGGATGGGCACCAATTCCTCTTTATATGTTTGATAGAATTCACCTGTGAAGCCATCTGGTCCTGGGCTTTTATTTGTAGGGAGTGATTTTATGACCTCTTCAATTTCATTTCTAGTGATGGGTCTGTTCTCATAGTAGTTTTGATGTACATTTCTCTAATAATCAGTGATGTTGAGCATTTTTTCTAAATGTCCATCAACAGACGATTGGATTAAGAAGATGTGGTATATATACACAGTTGAATACTACTCAGCTATAAAAAAGAACAAAATAATGCCATTTGCAGCAACATGGATGGAACTAGAGACTCTCATACTAAGTGAAGTAAGTCAGAAAGAGAAAGACAAATACCATATGATTTCACATATATCTGGATTCTGATATATGGCACAAATGAACCTTTCCACAGAAAAGAAACTCCTGGACTTTGAGAACAGACTTGTGGTTGTTAGGGGGAGGGGAAGGGAGTGGGATGGACTGGGAGTCTGGGGTTCATAGATGAAAACTAGTGGCTTTGGAATGGATAAGCAGTGGGATCCTATTGTATAGCACAGGGAAGTATATCTGGTCACTTGTGATGGAGCATGATAATGTGAGAAAAAAGAATGTATACATGTATGTGTGACTGGGTCACCTTGCTGTGCAGCAGAAGCACTGTAAATCAGCTATAATGGAAACAAAAATCATTATTTAAAAAAAAGGAAAAAAAAGGAATACCTGAATGAATCGAACTGTTTCCAAGTAACTTAACTGAATTGCAAAACAAAGTTTAGGAATATTTATAGAGAGAAGTGGTGGCCTAGGAAGACCCAAGCCCTTGTTCTCCCATGGAAACACCAAAAACAAACAAACAAAAAAACCCAAAAGCTGACAACAATAATAACTTTATAAAAGCTCTGGATAATAGTCAAGGGTCTATAGCAACCAAGCAAATATTCAATCAAAAAAAAGTCACATTCAAAACAGAATATTTTATGATGTTTTTACTTGCTGCTCCCTTACTCCCTCACAAATGTGGTGCAGTTTTTGTCTAGAGAAAGTGGCAGCTCAATTCCTAGTTCTCTCCCTCAAAACAAAGGGAGAAGGACTTATTCAAATGTTCTAGCCATCTTGGGGCTGCCTGAGAACTGGTCTCTGTATCCCCTAATTCAGATCTCAGGCAGAGAGAAGTGATGGATGCTGCTCATGAAAGCTGCAAGGGAAATACAGGCCTGATGGGTATGAGATTATGGGTGGAGACATAAAATAGAACATTGAAAGACCCAGGGAGAAGCTGAGGTGAGGTACTTTGGGAGACTGAAATATTCAAAAGCAGCCTTGTGTAGAGGGGAATTGAAAAGCCATAAACATGCCCAGCCAAGACAGCTGTTTAGACGACACCTGAGAAGACTTAAACTTTTCCCTTGAGCTGGTCGCTAGGCTTAGAGCATACCTGGATAATTAGAAGACTGCTTAAGAATAGAGCCAATCTGCAAAGACTGGGTGAAGTGACTGTTTTTATAAATGTCCAAACTTCAACAAAAAATCAAGGTATACCAAGAAACAGGAGCTTATAGCCCATTTAGAGGGAGAAAATAAACTGTTAGAAAATGACCCTTAAGGAGCATTAGACTTTTTAAATAAAGACTTAAAACAACTGTCTGTTGTATGTGGAATCTTAAAAAAAAAAAGATACAAATGAAATTATTTATGGAACAGAAATAGATCCACAGACAGAGATAACAAATTTATGGTTACCAAAAGGGGAAGGGGGAGGAGGGATAAATTGGGAGGTTGGGATTAACATATACACACCACTATATATAAAATATATAACCAACAAGAAGCTACTGTATAGCACAGGGAACTATGCTCAATATTTTGTAATAACCTATGAGGGAAAAGAAACTGAAAAAGGATTCTGGCAAGGTGAACGAGGAAGTGTGGGTACTGGGGGGTCTCTAGTTTTTCAGGCTGTGTTGCAGCAGCTGATATGAGATGGAGAAAGGTGCGGTGGGGGGAAGGTGGTCAGAAAGGTCCCCCCCCCGGGGAGGGGGGCGGCAAGTCTTGGATGGAGCAGAGAGGTGGCAGCTGAACTATGAAGTGCAGTCTCCGTCTGGAGCAAATAGCTTTCCCAAACATTCCTACTGGTTGGATCTCTGGCTCTTCGACCTGGTACTGTTTTTCTTCGTGTATTTTTTGCCATGATGATTTTCCTGATATCTAAATAATTTTGGCTCTTGGAGTGGATCCTGAAAGTGACTACACACTTCAACAAAGAAGACAGGATTGTGCAGCAGAAGAATTTCAAACTCTAAGGGAACTTCCTTTCATTTCACACATTCTCTTATTCTTTTGGGGCACTATATTAGATGGGTAATGATCTCATCCATTCAGAGCTGTTCTTAAAACTAGACTCCAATTCACGTTTAAAAGCTTTTCAAATATCTGATGGCTTTACAGAGGCTGAATATAAAAGTATTTATACATAAAGATTTATTGTGCTTATTAGGAAATACATTAATGTTTTTTCTTTAACATTTTAAGGATTATCCAGGATTTAAATTAAGTGGACCTTTGTTATGGCTGCCAGATTGATACAATCTTAGAGCAAGTATATAATAGGCAATAATTGAAAGCTAGAGTGCATGTCTTCTTACCTGGATGCTTCCCCTCATTTCCTTTTAAGCTTTTGTGTGTTTCAAACCTATTTTTATTATTGTAGCTGCATTAAGAATGCTTGTGGCCAAAACATGTTTTTAATAATGTCTGTAACTTATTTCAGCAAAGTCAGCATATTTACCCTTCAGCAGTTATGTGAGCAGATATTTGGACCAGGTACAACAGTTAACCAAACCGACAAGAATTCTTGCCTTCATGGAGCTTACATTCTTATTTCTTGTCTAAATTCATTAATATGTTCAATATTATTCTAGGAGTGATCCGCTAGTGTTTAATCAGAAAGGTCACACTCCCAAAGTTGCTACTATAAGTCTTTAGAATCTACTCCTATTATATAACAGATGTTAGAAATGGGCTGTATGTATTATACGGGTGTCCTTATAGTGGGGTGATGTATTATATATTGGAATTGCCTAAATAGTTTGGGGATATTCCCCTCCCTCAGAAACAGGGCATAGATAGGATACATTCTACATCCTCTACTTTTTAGAATGGCATTTAGTTTAGCATAAAAGCTGGAATGATTTTGGAGGATTTTAGCCTAATGCTAACTATAAGGTTAATAATTATGCCTTCAGAATATTGTTCCATTTGCCTGAAGAAACCTTTTATGCAAAAGTTGAAGCCTCAAGAGAAAAGAGAACTAGGATTTCATTGAGGATACCAAGCAGATTGTATGAATTATTTTTGTGCTGCTTGATAATGCTTTTGTCCATTGTATAGGCAAAAAAAAAAAATACTTTTGTTTATTGTATAGGCAAAAAAAAAAATCTGAAAGAGAATATATATATATATATATATCACAGAATCACTGCTCTATACCTGAAACTAACACAACATTGTAAATCAACTGTACTTCAATAGAAAAGTAAAAATAAAACAGAAAAACCTCACCCAAACCCAGCTATGAAATATGCTCAAAAACCTAAAGGAAAATACTGGTAAGTAATCAAAATAAGAACTATGATATGTGAACAAAATGAGAATATCAAGAAAGAGAAATTATAAAGAGAAGCTAAACAAAAATTATGGGGCTGAAAAATAGAAGTGAATAGAAAGATACACTAGATGAGTTTAATAGCAGTTTTGTGCAGGCAGAAGAAAGGATCAGCAGACTTAATGATAGGACATTAGAAATTATCAACTTTGAGAAACAAAGAAACCAAAAAGAAAACAAAAAAAAAATGCTTCCCTCTAAGATCAGTAACAAGGTAAATATGTCTTCTCTCACTGATGTGCAGTAAGGTAAGAGAAATAAAAGATATTCAGATTGGAAAAGAAGATGTAAAAATGTCAGATAACATTATAATCAATTTGGAAAGTACTGAAGAACTTACCAAAAATAGCTGCTACAACTAATAAGTTTATTTAACAAGATTGCATCATGTAAGATAATTATTCAAACATTTTCTATTTCTATATACTAGCATCAAACATTAGAAGTCAAAAGAAAGCAGTATCATTTATAATAACATCATAAAATTTGAAATAAGATACATTCAGAAAGAGTGTATATGATTTATACAGAAAAAAGGAAAACATTTCTGAGAGAAATGAAAGAAACCCTAAAAAAATGGGGAGATACCATATCCATGGATCAAAACACAATACTGTTAAGATGTCAATTCATTCATAGGAATTTTTCCTGAATAGATACCAATACATATATACAGGATATCTGTATCTATATATATAGATATGTAAGGTTTTTTTTTGTTTGTTTGTTTTTGTTTTTGTTTTTGTTTTGTCTTTTTGCCATTTCTTGAGCCACTCCTGCGGTATATGGAGTTTCCCAGGCTAGGGGTCTAATTGGAGCTGTAGCCGCCGGCCTATGCCAGAGCCATAGCAACGTGGGATCCGAGCCGCATCTGCAACCTACACCACAGCTCACGGCAATGCTGGATCCTTAACCTACTGAGCAAGGGTAGGGATCGAACCTGCAACCTCATGGTTCCTAGTCAGATTCGTTAACCACTGCACCATGACGGGAATTCCTGTAAGGTTTTACTTAGAGCAAAAGACTATGTAATTAAACATCCATGAACAGAGAATCAAAGATGATTTGTGTTATAGTCTATCAAGGAAGACTTACAGCCATTTAAAAAATGGCATGCATAAAATATATTTAATTATTAAATGAAATAAGAAAGGCAACTGTATATACTACCATTTGTGAAGAAAAACACAAAAATCCATTTGTTTTTGGCTATATTAGACTAGTTTGGAAAGATACAGAGGAATCTGATAGAAGCGATTGCCTCAAGGGAAGAAAAATGGGAAATGAGAGGTTGAGAAGGAGGCATATTTACTATACACCTTATTCTTCCTGTTGAATTTTGTACCATGTATATGTCTACTTAACTTCAGTGATTTAAATCAATTAAATGCATTGGTCCTTCAACAAGAGGCCCAACTTCTGCACCTCCAGTCTTTCCCCACAAGTCCTCCCCAGTCCATCCCCTACACTTCTGCTAGAGATGAATTGCATTTCTAACTGCCAAATGCACCAGTGTCTCATTCCTCAGTGTTCATTTGTTGAGAAGTTGTTCTTCTACCTGCAACATATTCCTTTTGCCCACAGCCTGCACTTAGAGACCCAGCTCCAATGTCACTCTACCCAGGAGCCCTCTCTCATCACCTGGACCCTCACAATGTTTTCTCTCCTCAGAAATGGGGTGTTTGTGACCTGGGCATCACAAATGAATGTGTGATTCCATTTGTTTTGGATTGTTGGCTCTTACTTTGTGTGAATTAGCCTTATTTTGGAAACTGGATTGTCTTGAGAGTAGAAAGGCAACACAACTCCAATGTCTTTATATTCTTTTTTTTTTTTTCTGTCTTTTTGCCTTTTCTTAGGGCCTCTCCCATGGCATATGGAGGTTCCCAGGCTAGGGGTGTAATCAGAGCTGTATCTGCTGGGCTACGCCACAGTCACAGCAACACAGGATCTGAGCCGTGTCTGTGACCTATACCACAGCTCACAGCATCACCAGATCCTTAACCCACTGAGCAAGGCCAGGGATTGAACCTGCAACCTCATGGTTCCTAGTTGGATTCATTAACCACTGAGCCATGACAGGAACTCCGAATGTTTTTGTATTCTTGACATTGCCCAGCTTAGCCGAGCCCATATTGAGGGTTCACCATGCCAGCTGAAAGCTGAAGGAAAGACCAAGGAGCATCCTCGGAGATTATGAGTTCAAGGTTTTTTGGCTGTGAGAACACTGTAACCAGAGAAATATTTTTCTCAGGGAAATTCAGAAAATCTAGAGTGTTAGAGAAATATGACAATATCCACAGAGTTCAGGCAGGTAGGTAACAAATGTGTAAATAAATAAGAGTATAGGAGTGATGGGCCTTGGTGGTGAAATAGAAAACTGACTTACCAAAAATTTTCAAAAAATCCAAGTTAAATAAAAACAAAAAACTCCTTTAGGCAAACAACAAACATCCAGAGTAGATGACTAGATCTAATCATAATCAGCAATTACTTTATGACCTTAAGCCAGAAGTGGCCACTAAATACTTCTCTGCAAGTACTTATCCCCATGAGCAGACAGAATTCTATAACATGGTAAAAACAGCTCTAGAAAATGAACTCAGAAGTCTCATTAGCATTTCTTGAAAGGCAGTGTTTACAGTCTCTTCTCATTCATCTACAAGCTTGAAGCCACACAGTCTGGGAGGCACTCCTTCCTGATTTGATTTCCACAATGTCATTTAAAGATGCTAACACCTTGGCCTTTCCCTGCCACATCAGCTATGGTCCCCTTTGTGCACCTCTGATTTCCCATCACCCACAGCCTGTAACATCAAAGCTCTCCATTCCCAAGCTGTAACCAGACTCTGCTGTCCATAAGCTCATATGTGCTTCTCAGATATAAATTCCAGGTGGGGAAGTTGATAGATGTTCCTCCTTTCCTGCCACTCTTCCTCAAAAGCTGCCCTGTATCCCTAAACAGCTTTCTGGTGATAGATGACCAGACAGCTGTCACAAAGGAAGAGCCAAGCCATCAGGCTGGTGGAGGGTGTGGAAGGTGAAAAAGTAGGAGTACAGATGCTGCCTGTGAGTGGCACCTTCAATCCTTGCAGACAACCCTCATCTACAGACTGAATCAACACATGAGCTTCCATAGACAGATAAAGGTCTTTGACATCACACCTGCCTTGTGAAACAGAAGGGCTTTGTGATGTAGTCTGGTGACCTGATTCCGTTGTCTGTGAGGCGGAAATGACAAGGCATAGCTTTGGGAGTCACTAGGCACCAGAACCCTGAATACCTACATTTAGGGATGGTTGGTCTCCTCAGGCTAATGAGGTTTAGGCCATGCTGAGCCCAACTTTTGTTTTGTGGGATTTGGGGTATCCCTTATATACCTATGGCTCTATCTTCATTATTATCCTTATTATCTGGCAAGTTAAAAGGAGTTACCATGGATTAATGGTGGAACCTAAAAGGAGCTGCTGCCGGGTAGGGAAACACTGTGACATGGCTGAACTAATTAAGTTTCAGATAAGAAGTTTTTAAACTCTCAGTGTCTCTCCTTTCATCCTTACCCACTTTCCCTCACCTGTAATTTTTTTTCCCTATGCAATTGTTACTCTTGAGCCTAGAAATGATTTCTTGCCAGGCCTTCCTTGCAGTGTATTCTAGTTGAAAAGTCAAGAACCTCTACATTTGGCTTGAGTTGAGAACTAGGTGAAATGGAATCTGTCTGACCGGATTTCAGAAGCCCTTCCATTATGGAAGATTTTTATGGCTTGTGTCTCCATTAAGACATTTGTAAGATGAAGTTTTTTGGTTATTAGACATACATACTTTTAATTATATTTCACTCTTTCTCTTGTTTCATCATAAGCTTGACACAGAACTTTTCTTAGGAAGTAATTGGGGAGGTATAGAATATGGAAGAGCCTCACAATGAATCAGAAGTAAAAGAGAAGGAACATAATTGGGATGAAAAATATAGAGTACAGAAAGTTTGGAAAATAAAAAAACATAATTAAAAAGGGATTGGGAAATTTATATCAGCTTTGTCTCATTTTGGACATGAAAAAGAAAATGGTGTCCCAACTTCACACTCTCTTTTGTCTTTAAGCGTCACCGGAGAGTCAAACAAAGGGCTAGAGATGCAGCATCAAGAGGTAAAGTCTCAGTCTCTGCTCTGACATCCCTCCCCTGGGCGTGAGGTACCCATGGACCTGGTACTCAATGACCCCTGGTGTCAGGAGCCAGGTGCTCTAAGCACTGAAGGCTCTACTTCCCCAAGTTGACAGATTCTCCCAGAAGACTCTTTTGGGTGGGAAATGAGAGCCTGAGGATGTTCCCAAATTCCCCACCTTAGCCCTGGGAATAGAGAGTGAGGAAGTAGGGGAGATGTCTGTAACTGTGTCACTTCCTAGTTTTATGACCCATTGGAAGTCACCTCATCTCTCAGTCTTTTTATCCATAAAAAGGGCATCTGATGATCCTGTCTCACTCACAGTGTGGTTGTGAAGGTCAAATGAGATTAGGCCCAGGAGAGCACCTGATACATGTCTCAGAGCACTGTCTGTGGAGTTTGCAGTCTCCTCTCCCTCGAAGGCCTTCAGCTTGCTGCAGGAGGTTCCCGAACCCTCTCCCGTTGCATGTAACACTGTCTCCTGGTTTCTCAGCTAGGAGACTTTCCCGGAAAGAAGCTGAGAAGCCGTGGGAGCTGCTCTCTGTCATGAGAAGGTGACCTCTTGCTCTTTGCCGTGTCCCAACTCCCAGCCTGGCCTGTGATGATTTCCCTGCTTGGCGTGGGGCAGGGTAGGGAAGAAAGAGAGTGGCTGGGAGGGAGCCAGACACGGTGGAGCCTGGCGTACTGGTTGAGAGGGTTGCCAGAGGAGGAAGTGAGGTCAGCTGTCTCAGGAGAGAGGTGTCTTCCAGTTGTGCTCTGTGCTGGGCTCACAAAGGTCCTGGAATCCAGGATTTGACTAGTGCAGCATTTAGCTGTGTGGGTTTGTGCTCAACCACAAGACGAGTTATCTGGTCACGAGAATGGATAATTAAGTGCATAGTCAGTCATCGTAGCCATGCTGTCTTTACAGCTGCCCCCTTTCAAGGGCAGCTCCCTGGGCCCTGCTGACGTTACCTGCACTGGTTCTGTCTTCAGGGAGGCCGGTTCCTGGGACGGCCCTCAGGCAGGAGCTTGTCATATTATCCCCTTCTTAAGATCTCTAGAGAATGAGGATTGGCTGCCGAGGGATGTTGTGTACACCCTGTTATCCCTGATATGCAGAGTTCCCACAGGACCTGGTATTTGGGACTTCCTCTCCCACAGTTTGGAAAACCTGAATACCGGGCTGTAGCTTCCTTAGCCCCAAATGAGACCAACTCACCAGGTCTGACCTGGTGATGTTCTTGGTGCTGCCCCATCTGGCTGGTGCCCTTCTCCCAGTTCAGCTTCTCAACACAGGTCAGCAGAGAACTCACCCACCTCCCAGCCTCTCATGGCTCTGCATTCCCATCAGTTGTCTGAGACCTTGCCCAACAAGCCCCAGGCTCTCAGCCTGGCCCACCATAACTTGCCAACTGGCATTTCCATAGGTAGAAAAGTAGCTGAGTAAGCACCCAGTGGGTACAGGCCCCAGGGCTTATAGGACTAGGGAAGGGCCTGCTAAATCTCCAGGCCACACACTTGCCAAGAGGCTGGTGTCACTCCATCAGTAACAAACAGTTGCCTGTTTTCCCTTCCCAGCCAGGACTGGGTTCCTCAGGAGGGGAGTGTGCGGCAGCTCCTGTGTGCAGATCCCTGCTGCAAAATCTGCAATGCCACAGCTCTGGAGATTCAGCAGTTGATGGTGGGTGAGAACACCCTAACCTCCCCCATATCAAGGCGGCCACCACAAGGCTCTTCTTGCCTAGAGGTTTTGTCCGCATCTAATGTGTCTTTTGAGCAGAGTCTGGAGCATCATTCCCCACACTCCAAAGACCTTTCACTTCCATCTGCAACCCTCACAGTGTCACAGAAATCCTTAATCCAGTCAGCTGCCCGGTCAGCTAGTACAGTTAGCATCCACGATTATGATTACTGTGCTGAACACCTCAAGAAAAGGCAGGGATTTCAAGTGCCAGATGTGCCCAGGGTCCCAGAGACTATGTTTTCTTCAAGGCCTGAGGAGCCTAGGGTTTCAGTGAACCTGCAGGAGATGATACAGAGCAACCTCAACCTTGTCTATGGGAACCAAGGCCAGCAGCCCTTGAATTCTCAGGTCTCTCTTCTGACCCTGAACCGAGAAATCACTACCCTGACACATCCTGTGGCCTTGCATATGGTCACTGTCCTCCCTGCTCACCTGCCATTCCTGAGTCCTGAAGTCCTAAGGCTTCTTGAGGTACATGTGAAGAAACTGATGCATTTCCAGAGGTGGGGACTCCCCAGACGTGTAGAAGAGTCCCTGAGGCAGCTTATGCCAAATCCACCATTATTTTACCAACCTATACATAACCAACCAGTTTCTTTCATCCAGAATGATACTTCTCAGTTGTCTGTTGAGAAATTTGGGACCATTTCATACCAGAACTGGGGTTCATGTATGGCCGGCCAGCCTACCCAGGCCTTCTGGGTTTCTGAATGGTCCATTTTGGACCCAGAACAAAGATATTACTACCAGCAAATCCCAAATCATATGGCTCTAGCCTTGTCTTCTCCATCCCTTAAAGAATTAAGTGGCCTCTATCTAATGTCTAGGCAGCAGGCTAATGACTCAGTGGGCCATGTGCAGCCAAAATACAGCCAGCTATTCTGTGGCCTCCCTTCTCTGCACAGTGAGTCCTTGGTTGACACCTTCTTGGATTCTCAAGGCCTCTCCATGAATGAGACAATGTCCAAGTCCCCCTTGAAGGATCCTTTTCTCTTCAAGGAGCTCTCTCTCTTCCCTCTGCTACCTAAAACTCCACACCAGTCAGCTCCGCTCTCTTCTCTGTCTTCCCAAAATTGGATTCTTCCATCTGATCATCAACAATCTCAGATTAATGTCCCATTTCTGACTCTGGATGAGTGTGAAGCCTTGGAGTGGCATCTGCTGCAGAGGCAGATCCAGCTTCAGTGGAACTTGCCAGGTGTTTTCCAGAGAGATCAGCGCACTCAGAGCCCTGTGCAGTATAAGCCCTGTGACAAAGCCCAGTCTTCTGAGACTGTGAAAACTTCCTGTCCAGGGCAGCCCAGCTCAGACCTCACAAAGGAACTACTCTTCCCACAGCATGCGAGGAGGCTGCTGGAATTCCACCTTCAGAGACAGTTGATTCACCACCGCTGGGGTCTGCCCCAGAAGATCCAGCAGTCCATGCAGTTGCTCCTGCCTCCAGCTAACCAGCAGACTGTGTCCTGGAGAAGCTCAGCCCTAGGCAGTGTGAATGTCCCCCAACCTGCATCTCTAGAGGCCACTGGGGCTGATGACCCATTCTCACCAACTTTGGACCTGGTATCAGATCCCATGCCACACTTGTTTGACCAGGCCAAGGCAGTATTGCAAAGCCATATAGACTCCAAGTGTAGGCAGATTGACCAGGGCAATGTCCCTTCTTGTGTCTATAGCTCCTGGGAGTGCATAATTCCTGGGCACCTAAAAAAGACTTCCTTCACTTGTATCCCAGAAGGCAAGTCCCTGGAACTACAGGCAGCAACTGACTTGGACTTAGAGCAAAAATTTATAACCTGGATGCCAGTGGCCCTTGATCATCAGCAACAAGCCTCACCAGATGCTGTCATTGAACATTCTAAGCTGCCTCTAGCCCTTTCCAAGGGAACCATTGAGAAACTGGAGACAACTTTACGGCATAAGTATCTGGCCTTTTTGTCAGGGCTGCCTGCTCTTTATTATGTGGCTCTCTCTAGGGCCATGGCCCCAGCAGTCACTTCTCAAGCTGTGATCACAGAGATGGTGCCTGAGCCTGTTGAACTCCCAGCAGAACCTCTGATTCAGGTGACCTCACCTGAGGAGCAAGGACTAAGTTCTGGGCCAGGCTTTCAAGATGCCAGTGAGGCTTGTGCAGACATTGCAGATGAATCCCAGGCTGAAGTGCAAGTAGATGGAACAACTGAGACGGTGCCTATAGAAAGCCAGACAGAGCCTGCAAGGCTTTACTCACTTGGGGAGCCCATCTTGGCCAAATTAAATTTCCATGTGAGAAAGAAGATCCTAGAGATACAACTGGGAATTCCCATAAAGGCAAGGGAGTCCAGGGAACAAACTGTAGCAATTCCAGAGAACATATGCACACAGGAGTCTCTTGGGAGTCTAAACAACCAAGGCAAAACACTGCTCCAGGAACTCCCCATTCCACCAGATATGCCATGTGCCCCAGATCCAGAATGGCTCCATTTCAAAGAACAGCTGGCCACTGAGTTGAAGGCAGTTCATCAGAAACACAAGCAACTTAGTTCTAGTTTAGTGCCCCATGATGCTGTCCACTGGGCTTCTAAGATATCACAACCCAGTGGGGACATGACAGAATCCCAGGTGCTCTGTGTTCAGCTGGAGGCCAGTGTGAGCAGTCCCAGCCTAGAGGAACCCTGGAGCCCTGAGCCCCAGAGCCCTGACAAGAAAAAGGACTCAGCCCACAGCCCCACACTGGCAGAAAAGATAGAAGAGAAAGGCAAACCCAAATTGTCAGGGGACCATGGAGAAGGGGATGCTGGATTTTCACTCTCCTCCACTAGAGAAAAAAGCCAGTCTGCTGAAGCCCAGAGGCCAGAAAGAATGGTTTTGAACAGGACTCCCTGTAGCCCATGGCGACGGAGACATTGCATTCACCTTGACGCTCCCTGTCAACCCAGTCCCCAGCATCACCCTCAGCTTAAACTCCCAGAACTATCTCCTAGAGACCCTGGGGGGAAAGGCTCTGAGAAGAATGACCGGCAAGACAATCAAACCAAACTCAATGGCATCCTCAAACCAGCAAAAGTTTATAAGAATGCCCAGCCTAAGGTACCCCAGGTGTCACAGGGCCAGCCTTTTCTGGGCCAGCTCATTTTGGATAAGCCATTGCAGGGCCAAACTTTACAAGGTCACATGTTGCAGAGGCAGATGATGCCAGGCCATACTCACAAGAGGCCCAGCCTTCCAGAATCTGGTTTAAGAAATAAAATGAAATCTTTTCTGCACCGTATTAACCCCAAGACAAAAGGCAAAGGAAACGAGGAATCCATGCCTTCCACATCCAAGAAAGTGCCCAACACCAGGAAAGAAAATATAGAAAAGAACTTGGCTCCAGCCAAAAGTCCCAAGGGTCGAACTAAGACAGAGAAGACAAGAGGAGGCCCCAAGCCCCAGTTTCCCCCCACTGAGAAGCAAGTGGGCCTGGCCTTCTTGGATGTTTCCCATTACCCAGACCATAAGTTCTGGCACCACTCCCACTCCCATCAACTCTACTCTGCCTCAGTCCTAGGCATTCCCCGCCACTGTCCTCGGCACTGTCCTCGAGTGGCTCGTGCCACCCAACCAGGGAACCCCCCCTAACACTCAACTCTCACCTCAGAGGGAAACATTGGCCTGCTCAAGAAGACCCAGTGCAGTCAGAAGACTTTGTAGTCTTTCCAACATCTGCATCCCTTGAAGAGGACTGCTATTGCCATTTTCATTAATGTGCAGGTGGGCAGAGCACCACCCAAAATACACTCTATATCTCTAAGCAGAGAGTTGTCTGTCTGCTCCTTCTCTCCACTGAAGTGTGTTCAGGGAAGACATAAGGGAGGTAAATGTCCTTCCTATCTAGGTTGAAACCCAAGCTGGGTCAGCAGTTCACCTCTCCCTACCCCTAGACTGTGGATAAAGAGACTTCAGCAGAGAAGGAAGGTCCTTGTCTAAGGTACATTGAAGGTAGAGGTCAGGTTTGATTTCTGTCATGGTGTCCTTGGGACCAGAGGAGCAATGTGGACATGAGGATAGTACTGTCAAGAAGGAGTGGCCAGGAATCTTACAGGCAAAATTCACTGATGACATCTACATATGTCCACAACTTGGAGGGGCATGCCAATGTTCCAGCTTTGAGGAGGTGCTTTGTGTTTATCCACAGCATATAGCTAATATGACAGATGTTAAAAGCAAATGATAGAATGTCCCCTCTCTGTTCCATTTTGATTATTGGTTAGATTTTTCTGGAGAACTCAAAATGAGAGGCTGCTATAGCTCTCTTAACTGTATCCCACCTCCTGCCTATCAGTTGCATGAAATGACTGACACCTGGAATAAAGGTCGCAGTAGGACATGGAGAGGAGCTGGTCCCCCACCCCCAAGGGTAGCCAGGGAGAGAAGCAGGGAGGGAGAGCATGTAGACTGGGGTCCGTGTACCTGGTATAGAAGCTGACATGTTCATGAAGAGGGCATGATAAAAGTCTGGTTTGCTATGCACTATAAAGAACTCTGAGCCAGGAAGCCAACCCACTACCTAAGTGCTTTTCGGGGATGGAGATGAATAAACTGAGTTGCAGTCTGTTGTCCATAGTGTGTGATAAAGAGCAGTGAGTTGAGCCTTGTTGTGTAAAAGCAATGCAAATTAATTAAAAATTTCCGTAACTTCAGCCTTCACCCCACAAAACCGTTTGCCAGTTTAGTATAACCGTAAATCTGTGTTTCTGCTCAGCCCAAACGTGAAGTCAGTCACTGGTTCTAATCTTGACATATCTCAGCTTTGTTCCTCTTTTTTCTGTGTTTACTGCCTCTGCTTGTTAGGTTACTCATCATTCTTGTCTGACTAATACAGTAGCATGTCACACCCCCAGGGAATGAGGGTGGTCTGTAATAATACCGTAATAGTATTTGAATCCAAGGTCTGGGCTGGGGAGGTGGACAGATCATTACTTCCGCATGATGAGTGTTATGGACTAAGGAATCCTGCCACGGAATTACTGGGGTACTCAGTGGATGAGGATCCCCAGAAGGGTCACAGTAAAAATAACCTTGATTTTGCAATACACCTTCAACTATGCAGTGCTGTATGTCAGTTATATCTTAAAACTGAAAAAAAAAAGAAACTTAAGAATAACCTTACACTTATATTTAGTGAAATGTTGTACACTAAATTAAAACATTTGCTTACTTACTATATGGAAGTTAATATAGCAAACACAGCAAAGACATACCTTGTACAGTGGAGCTCATGATTTCTTGAGCTAGTCTCACATGCCCAAGCTATCTAATTAACATATATACTTGATTGTCCAATATTCATCTCAAACTATAGAACAGTGAACTCCTGATTCCCTGTCACCGCCCCACACAACCATTACCTAGTTATACATAAAAATATGCTCCAATCACAGTATTCAGAATATCAGTTAATGGCAACTCCAATTTTCCAGTTATTCAGGACAATAACATTAGGGTCATTTTTTTTTTTTTTTGTCTTTTTGCCATTTCTTGGGCCACTCCCATGGCATATGGAGGTTCCCAGGTTAGGGGTCCAATCGGAGCCATAGCTGCTGGCCTACGCCAGAGCCACAGCAACGCTGGATCCGAGCCACGTCTGCAACCTACACCACAGCTCGCGACAATGCCGAATCCTTAACCCACTGAGCAAGGGCAGGGATCGAACCCGCAACCTCATGGTTCCTAGTCGGATTCGTTAACCACTGAGCCACGATGGGAACTCCACATTAGGGTCATCTTTGACATTTTTTCCTAACCAATTACATCCAATCAATCTGTTGTCTCTACTTTTTGAAATGCATTCAGGACATGACCACTTCTCATTAACTCTGCTGCTGTGATTACTCTAGCAGCATCATAACTAATTTCCCAGCTTCTGCCTGAGACCATGCTTCCACCAGTCTGTTCTCAACACAGAAGCTTGATGATCCTCAGGCTGTAGTTAGAAAGATAGATTAGATGATGATGAAGAAGAATGAGGAGATGGAGAAAGAAAGAAAAAGAGAAAGATACGTAGTACCATGAGACTGGATAAGATCACTAAGGCGATGATTGTAAATGAAGGAAAGATCCAAGGACGAGCCTCTGGGACACCCCAACATTGAGAAATTGGAGGGAGTTCTGCTGTGGCCCAACAGGATCATTAGTGTCTCTGCAGTACCAGGACACAATTTTGATCCTCGTCCTGGCACTGTGGGTTAAAGGATCAGGTATTGCCACAGCTGCAGTGTAGGTCTCAACTGTGGCTGGAATCTGGTCCCTGGCCCAGAAACTCCATATGCTGCAGGGTGACCAAAAAGGAAAGAAAGAAAGAAAAAAAGAAATTGGAGGAAAAATTTGGAACCAATGAGCAGAACCTGAGAAGTCGTCGCCAGTGAGGTAGGAAGAAAACTGGGAGAGTGTGGGATACTGGAAGCCAAGAGAGGAAAGCATTTCAAGGAGAAAGTAATCAACTGTATGAAAAGTTGCCAAAGGGCCAAGTAAGATGAGGACTCAGTTGATGATTAGATTTAACAACACAGAGATCATTCATGGCCTTGAGATGAATAGACCCAAGTGAGAGATGGAGGTAAAGATGTGACTACAGTAGATTCAAGAGGGAGAGGAAGAGCGTTGGTGATGGCAAGTGTCATCAACTGCTTTAGGGTATTTGCTCTACAGAGGTGCAGAAAATGAGGAAATAGCATCAATAGGGTTTTTTAAAGGCAGGCGATATAACATGCTGGATGTTAATGGAAAAAAATCCAAGTAAGAGGAAGAAACTGATGATGCAGGAGAGAAAGGGAGAACTACTAGAGCAATGTCATGAGCAGAAGTAACAGAATAGGAATGAGTCCCCAGGTTGAGGGGTTGGTCTTGGCTAAAAGAACAGATGCTTTGCTCACAGTAAGTAGAAGGTGACAGGAATGAGGAGGGGCTTTGTGTTTCTTGAGAAGAATGCTTTCCCTGCAATTAAGAGAGCAGGACAAATTTATAGAGGTGTGAATGAGTAACCAGAAAGGATTGTGGCTCAGGGTGGGGGCCCATACAGAGAACTAAAACCAGATATGAAGAGGAATTCTGGGAGTTACCAGGGCAAGGTGTTTCTTTGTTTTTTAATTAGGGTCTGAGAAGTCAGAAGCAGCATATGAGCCCAGGCGGGCAAAAAATATAGTGAAGTTGCTAATCACATATAAAAAGCACATGTTCTTAGAATACAGGGGGAGAGATGCCAGAGAAAGCTCTAGGTGCACAGAGCAGGAAAAGGATGGGTCTTGAGATTGATAAAGAGGGCAGGCATGGCATCCTAGTGTTCAGCCAGGGATGTTTGGTGGTGGGAGGAGAGAACTGAGGAGCAGAAAGACCAAGAGGCTACCTTGAGTAGATGGAAAGACCTCTGTGTTGGAAACTCATCTCTCTCAGAAAGTAGCTCCTCCGCATGCCCGCTTTCTGAGCTACCACAGAGGAGAGAATAAAGGTGGGGAGCGCTGTGGCTTCCTTCCGATGTGGCATGGGGGACCATGGGATGCTCTTCCCTACTGATTCCTAAGGAGATCCAGGGTGCCTCAGCATCCCATCAAACCAGGAGGTGGGGGCAGGACTCTCTTGCTCTGATAGGACCCAGCACTCAGCATGATGTGTTCGCTGCTAGCAGGATGCAGAAGAGCCTGGAGGTGAAGAAGCATGAATGTGTCCCTCCTCTGAGTGGTGATCCTGTGCCTGACGGATGAGAGTCCAGCCCCTGTTGTGGCACCCAGGTTGAGGAGGCACAAGGCCCAGGCCCGCTGAGCCACACTCTCCAGTGTTTTCCTAAGCATCCCCAAAGATCATGGGAGGTTGTGTGAGAGACACATCCTCCCTGCCTGGTGGCAGTTGGGCTGAGAGCTGTGTAGGATGATGCCCAGGAGAAGGAATGTGACTCAGGATGGTCACAGTAGAGTCAGATGGGAAGCCAGGGTTAATGTGCACACATCCTGTCTTAGGTGGAGCAGGTCCTTCCATGGTCCCCCACAGGCTACTTACTCCTGACAAGCATGAATTCATAGTGCTGACCAGGTGGTGTAACAACAGGCTGAGGGCAGCGAGATGAGCTGGAACAAAGACCTTCAGGATTCTCAATTCTCAGCAAAGTCAAGAGCTGAGAGAAGACAAGGTCAGAGCCTATGATTCATGGGGGATCTTATAGAGGGGTGAAGATTTGCTTGTCCTATTCTGTAATCCTAGCACAAGCCCCACCTTCCAGCTCTGATAGGCTCAAGAGGTAAAAATCAAAATGAAAACTCTCATGGCAGGAAACAAACTCAAGTATTTTCTACTCTATGATTGGTGATAGATGCTAGGGACATATCTATGCTTGTTTGGGATCTTTGGTGGCGTTCACTTCTGCTCCCTGAGATACCATATTGATATGGTGAATGGCTCAGACCTTCTGAAACCCTTCTTTCTATATCTGCAGAGAGTATTTCAGGGTTCTGTAGAGAGAATTGAAGGCAACTCACTATCCGCAGTGGAGGAGACTGGCTTCTCCACAAAATCACTTCTCCTGCTAAACACTAAGTCCCAGCAAGTAGGGTGCATGGCTACTTCATTTTGGGACTTCCTCACTGTAGCCCATGCAGGGAGAGCAACAAACACAGCACAGGCATAGGAATAAACCCCATGGAGTTGCTACTTCCTGTGCCATGTGAGAGAATCATTAGGATAATCTGTTATTTTAATAAGACAAATCTTCTTAAAATTTTATAAATACTTATAACACAAATATGTACAGATTTTTACACAAAATATCATGGGTTTTATACTCATCAAATTTCTAGTCTTAATTTCTAGGATTAAAATCTATTAATTCAGAAAGAAAACAGTTTATAATAACAGATTATCCTTATTATGCTAACTTAAAGTTTATAATTGAATAAATGTTTTATTCATGTAAGCTGGGATTTACATCCTCATCACTGGAAGGCCTGTTTTTTCTTTTCCTCCATGCAAATACGGTAAGAGCATGGCTGATTATAGTGTAACTCAGTTATTCACCAGTAAACAGTTTAATGCTTAATTTCTGGGTGCTATTTCCTTTCTGTGTACCACTTGTCTCATTTTCCCTCGAGGTACCGTGTACTTTCACACCTGTATATGTTTCTTCAGGCTTTTCCAGACATCTACTGTCTTACTTCTGCTTGAAAACACTTAACCCATCATTTAATGCACAGTGGAAATGTCCTCTTGACTGACATATTCCCCCTTGGCCTCTTCAACCAGGGTTTTCTACATCCTCTGTAGTATTTTGCTTTCCCTGCCCTGAAATAAACTGTGTAACTGTCAATGGTGGGATCATGCATCCATAAAGGCAATATAATCATCACTTAATACATGTTAAATTGGTATAAGTTAAACATGCTGACCAGCTAGATAACAGACCATTCATTACTCAGCCAACTCTTGTTTACAATCTCATAGAATCATAGATATTTGAAAGAAAATCTGGTTCTGGCTCATTTTTTTTGTGTTCCAGGGAGAATTTAATTTGAAGAAAGACTTCCGTGACATAAGACAGTATGAAAGCCACTAATTCTGGACAAACTTTTCAGACGAGTAAATGAAAGATTTTTAAAATATAAGATCTAGGTAATCTGATTTCTTTTGAAAAATTAAAAGACCTGGGACACAATTTTGGTTTCTCATTCTTGAAAAGTGTCAATCTTCTGGAACCTTTTCCAGTTTTCCACAGTCCTCACCACTCTCTAAAGTTTCCCTGATGCAGAAGCTAAGTTTCAAGAGCAGCACTAAACCTCCAAAATGATGACTGGCATGCCATGGAAATATGCCTTGCCTTCTCCCTTCATTTGTAATTGAACTTGAGTCCTCAAATTTGCAGTAGATGTGTTTCTATGAAGTATTGGGGGCAGAGGGGGATAGAGTTTACAAATTAAACTTCATCTGAAATATATGTAGTTTTCTATTCAGAGGAATCACCTGTAACTATAACTCTTTTGTACATCAAATGAGCACACTTGATTATATTTCTTTTGCCTTGACAAGAGCTGCATCTTAGCTTGGTATATAATTCTGAGAGCTCAATTTTTCCTACGAAAATTCTGCAAAAATTTCTTTGTTTTATTATTATGACATTAACTTTTGCACAGGGGAAGCTTGAGTTTGTGTGGTTATTCTTTCTTGGGAAGTAAACTTTATATGGCTTTCTTTTTCTGCATGGTTAAGATCATAGTTCTTACACAGTTTTTATCACAAAAGTAAAACTGTTGCAAGACAAGGTGAAGACCAAACAATGTTAAATTAGTTTTTGCCAGGGCATGGTGAGCTCATTAGAGCTGTAGATTTAGACTTTTTTTTCCCCCACTCTAGCAAGTTTTCCTTTGTGTATATAGTGTTAAAAAACCTTCACTGGTATATTGATTTCATATACAAATTATACAATGTAAGTAGTAGACAGTTCAATGATTTTTGGTTTCAGGACATTTTCATGATCCCCCAAAGTCTCTCTGTTCCTCCACCCCTGAGTTAATCCCTGCTCCCACCCCTTAGCCCTGGTCAAGCTTGAGACAGAAATATTCTTGCTCCAGTCATGACCTCAACCTCCTTATTCACTCATCACCAACAATGCCTCTGGACATGAGTGTTGTCACCACTGTAGGTGGAGTGAACTCCCTTCCATCAAAGTACAGCCTGTTTGCTGCCTTGGCAGAACCCTGGTGACCACTGAGCCGGAGAGGGTGGGGAGTGATTGGAGCTGTTTCAGGCAAGAAGGCTTCAGATTTCCACTGCTCCTACTTAAAGCTTGGCTGTTTTTTCAGCACAAATGTTTCACAGACTATTGTTTGCAATTGTTTTGGGGAAAAAGGATTTGCTGACTTCCTAACTCAGCCCTTAGCCAGAAGGCTTACTTTTATGTTTTTTTCCCTCAATGATATCACTGGCGAACTGATCGGAACTTTATGATCTTTTGCGCTCTCTTTTTATTTTGTTGTCTTCATCTCTATTTCCTATGCTCTGCACTGCCTTTGAGATGGACTTTAGTTAGGTATTACAATGTTCGATTTTTTTATGCTTGTGTTGTGTCCTTGTTATCTACCTTTTTATTTCAACTGTCTCGGTTCTATGTTTTTCCTTAATTTTATAAAGCTACTTTCTTCTGTGTTTTTAAAAATAGATGTGCTTTTATTTATTTTATTTTTTAAAAATCTTTTTAGGGCCACACCTGTGGTGTATGGAAGTCCCCAGGCTAGGGGTTGAGTCAGAGCTGCAGCTGCCGGCCTACACCACAGCCACAGCCACAGCAACACGGGATTGAAGCTGCATCTGCATCCTACACCACAGCTCATAGTAACGCCAGATCCTTAATCCACTGAGTGAGATGGGGGATTGAACCTGTGTCCTCATGGATACTAGTTGGATTCATTATCGCTGAGCCATGGCAGCAACTCCAAAAATAGATGTGCTTTTAAAATTTTTATCTGATTTTATAGTATTAATAAGAATTTTTTTTCTATATCGTTGGAGCGAGAATATTCTTTGATTTTCAAATGCATATATATAATTTTCCTCCCTACTCAAATTTGAGCAAAGGGGGAGTTCCCATCGTGGCGCAGTGGTTAACGAATCCGACTAGGAACCATGAGGTTGCAGGTTCGATCCCTGCCCTTGCTCAGTGGGTTAACGATCCGGCGTTGCCATGAGCTGTGGTGTAGGTCGCAGATGCGGCTTGGATCCTGCATTGCTGTGGCTCTGGCGTAGGCTGGTGGCTTCGGCTCCAATTGGACCCCTAGCTTGGGAACCTCCATATGCCGTGGGAGCGGCCCAAGAAATTGGAAAAAAAAAATTTTGAGCAAAGAATATAGATTCTGGTCTGATATTTGCCAGCTGATAGGACCCATACTCTTTTTGGATTCTCTCACTATCCGCCAGTGTACTGTTAGAATTCTCTTTTAGGAAATTAGGTAGAGGCATAGTTGGTGGATGCACACATTCCTAGCATGTAAGTTTTTAATGTCTAGAAGAAGTTTATCCAGTTCAGCATTAGTTTGTTGAGGCATTACTGTTTTTATTCCCATTACCTTGTTTTCTAACTATGAGCTAGTGTATTTATTACTGAAAACTTTAAATCAGCATGTAGCTCTTGATTTGTTGGAAGTAGAAGATGGGTAATCCATTCTCCCATGGAAAGAAGTGGATTGCTGCTTCTTTCTGCCCCCATCTACTCATACTTTGACTCCACTGGGTACAATATTGTTGTGCCCCTGAACTCATGGCCAAGTTCAATTGCTGGCTATTATAAGACTGCAAAGTGAATATAGCAGTGAGGCACTGAAGAATCCTCAGGGAGGAATTCCCTTATGAAGATTCCCCTCAGGAACTAGGTCTCTAACATAATGGTTAATTTTTATGGCTATGTTGCTGTCTTTCAGAGACACTTATATGTGCTAACTGGCCATCATTTCTCAGTATGTCCTATCTACATTACAGTTAGAACTAATTCCTCCCAATAATTAAAAACAACATTAATATCATTGATTTATATCTTCAGTTTCCTCTGCTCTTGCTTTTGCCTACCACATTGGTATTTTAAAATCGGAGGGGAAATTAGCAACCTACTACCATATACTAATATATCCAAATAATTGGCTAACTAATGAAAGATTTTCATTATCAGAAGGAATTTTTTTCTGTGACCCTTAAGATTTTTGAGCTTAAATCCGTGAAAAAATACATTTTCAGTTATATTTTATATACAGATATCTTGGAGGAGTGTGTGCTAGAGCAGCGAAACTCAAACTTTAATGTACAGTGCTTCTGAAACTTTAATGTGCATATGAATCCCCTGAGAATGCCGTTAAAATGCAGATTCTGCAATTCTAACAAGCTCCTGATGATGTGAATACTGTGTTAAGAGCACTAATGTACTAGAAGAGCTGGCAGCCTATGTCCGTGATTTGGAGCCCAAATCACTCATATTTGGTTACCATTCAGTAAGCCACAAACAGGAAAATTCTGCAACATCTCCATTTTCAGACTCACCAAGGGCCTGGTTGGTGTTCTGTGACCCCTGCCCCCAAAGCAGAGACTGTCACCAAATGATTACTCTGTCAATAACTGTGCCATTTCACATTCAAATACTCATGGCCTTTTTATCTGAGAGGAAACAGTTAAAGGAGGTGGCAACCACAGATAAGACTTACCCTTTTCATGACACCAATTGGTTCTTATTTATTTATTTTAAAAAAGCCTCTAAGATTTTGAGTTTGTTGTTTAGCAGGTGATGTAAAAATTCAGACATTCCTTTGAGGCCACGGATACAGGAGCAGGAGATTACATAGTTCCAAAAAAGATTTCTGAAAAGAATGCAGTCTTCCTAGGAAAATAACTAAGGGATCTGTGAGAAAAGAAGCTCTGGTTAAGAAGATTGGATCTGCTCTAGAAGAGCTGAGTAGATATTTTAACATTCAATAAAAATAAATACCCTTATTGCTTTGGAAAATTTAACAGTCAATAAAAATAAAAGCTCTTATTGATTTGCATTATATGTTATAGAAGACCCCTCAAAATAGATTCCACTATAGTCTTTTGTTTACCAGTTTGGGCTTTTTCATGGTGTCAAACTTAAATCAGAGTTAGTTTTCAGGATAAGATGGCTTTTATCCCCCTGTCTGCTTGTCATCCCTTGTTTTCTAGACTTCTCCTCCAGCACAATTACTTCCTTAATATTATATTTTCTTTAGAAAATCTTCTTCATGATTGACAGTTCCAGTTTATGGGTTGTATGGTGGCTAGGATTTACAAGGAATTAAGCTGGAACTGCCTAAAGAGTAAACTTGAGCCCTCATGTAAAAGAAAGATAATGGTATCATTTTTCAGTGATAGTGCCATCTGACACTAGCCTGCTGAGGTTATTTGGACAGTGGGTACAGGTAGGAAAGCAATGTGCTCAGTAAGCTTTATAGGCGTTAGATGTTTGCAAAAAGCAAATTAACACAAGTACCACCGACACCAATTCCATAGTCTTGGACAGATCATTGTAGTTATATATATATATTTTTTAAAAAAATTTTTAAAAATTTGCCCACTGTACAGCAAGGGGATCAAGTTATCCTTACATGTATACATTAGTTTTTTTTTGGTATAAAATTTTTATAAAATTGGGAGTTCCCGTCATGGCGCAGTGGTTAACGAATCCGACTAGGAACCATGAGGTTGAGGGTTCGGTCCCTGCCCTTGCTCAGTGGGTTAACGATCCGGTGTTGCCGTGAGCTGTGGTGTAGGTTGCAGACGCGGCTCGGATCACGCGTTGCTGTGGCTCTAGCGTAGGCTGGTGGCTACAGCTCCGATTCGACCCCTAGCCTGGGAACCTCCATGTGCCACCGGAGCGGCCCAAGAAATAGCAAAAAGACCAAAAAAAAAAAAATTTTATAAAATAAATAAAAATCACATTGAACTTATGTCTTAAAATAGGTCATCTCCTTAGGATAATGATCAAGTTTTGTATATCCTCTACCAAAAAAACCCTCAGTCTTTTAAGTAACTTTTGTCTTATTTTAAAATTTTATTTTAATTAATTTTTTTAAAATATTAAATTTATTTTTTTAGGGCCACACCTGTGGCATATGAAAGTTCCCAGGCTAGGGGTCAAATTGGAGTTACTGGCCTATGTCACAGCCACAGCTGCATCTGTGACCTACACCATAACTCACAGCAGTGCTGGATCCTCGACCCACTGAGTGAGGCCAGGGATCAAACCTTCATCTCAGTGCTGAGAGCCTTGACTTATAGAGGAAATAGAATCCAGTTTTCTTTATCAATTAATGGTTGACGTATATCAGGGAATCCTGGATTTCTCAGAGGGTTTTAAATTGAGTTGATACTGTATCATTTCCCTGATTCTGTTCCTAAAGCAATGAGGCCATCCTGGCAAGGTTTGGTGTTTATGTCAGCAAGAAAAAGTGCATATCTACATTTCGATTTTAAGGGTCACCCGGGTTGAAGAAACTTGTAAAAGAGTTCTGCAATGTTTTTGATTATCTGAAGGATTCTATTTGCAGAAGAATTTCCTCTAGTGATAGAAGGTTGGCATAGGCCTTATATTAGTGTCCTTGAACAATTCGACATGTCAACATTAAAGGGAAAAGATAAAGGTAGAAATGAAGTCTTGGCAGGGAATTCCAAAATAGTCCCTGTTCCCACAGTTTCAAATCTTACCTTCATTGACTTTGAATTTTTTTTTTTTTTTGTCTTTTTTTGAAACCACACTTGTGGCATATGGAAGTTTCCGGGCTGGGGGTTGAATCAGAGCTGCAGCTGCCACAGCCATGGCAACACCAGACCCTTAACCCATTGGGTGAGGCCAGGGATCGAACCCGCATCCTCATGGATACTAGTTGGGTTCTTAACCTGCTGAGCTACAATGGGAACTCCCACTTTGAAATATTAATATCAACGCTTTGGTTCAGAATAGTTTCAGTGTATTTTTTCTTGTTTCTGTGTTATAACTATTACTGTTTGGATATATTTGCTTCTAATTGTTTCTAATACATAGGCTTGTTTTTTGAATAGTTCTGCCTTGTTTTTGTCTTTAGCATTTTTGCAAATATTTTCCCACATTATTGAAAAATTGTTATTAACATCATTTTAAAACTTGCAAAATGTATTAGTCATTTCTTAAGTTTTGAACAGGTAGGATGTTTCTACTATTTTGAAGTAAATGCTGCCCCAATGATACATCTTTTTGCATGGAGATTCCCAGCTCCCCTTCAATGACAGAATTTAGCCTAGATTCTTTAAAATGGGATTTCTGGATCTAACCACCTGAGAAAAAAACCTTAAATCTTGATTTACTTTTCCAAATGTTCTCAAGGACTGGACAAAAGTATTGCTCTCAGCAGTGGAAGAGAAGGCCTGTTCATCATAACCTTGTTAGTCACTGATCTTTGGGGGTGGGATAGGGAGTTGAGTGGCAGGGACAATGTAAATTTCATTAATTTGATAGAGAAGAAAAGAATTTTTTTTTGCAAGATTTCTTTATTACTCCTTGATTACTTGGTTATATCTTTACCCATGTGTTTGCTATTTGCATTACTTCAATTGTAGATTTTCTGTTCAAATCCTATTGTAGGCATAGCAGTTTTTGTAATAAAGGAATTTCATTTATTACTTTTTAAGATAGCACAGTTCTTTTCTATCTAGATATCAGAGGGATTTAAAAATACAATGGCTTTTTTTGTTTTTTTGTTTTTTTTTTTTAGGTCTGCATCTACAGCATATGGAAATTCTCAGGCTAGGAGTTGAATCAGAGCTGAAGCTGCAGGCCTATGCCACAGCCACAGCAATGCTAGATCCATTTGTGACCTATGCTGCTGCTTGCAGCAATGCTGGACTCTTAACCCACTGAGTGAGGCCAGGGATTGAGTCTGCATCCTCATGGAGACTATGTTGGGTTCTTAACCCGCTGAGCCACAATGGGAATTCCAAAACGCTTTTTTGATAAATTTACTAGTTCAAGTAGTTCCTGTCGTGGCTCAGTGGTTAGTGAACCCAACTAGCATCCATGAGGACATGGGTTCAATCCCTGGCCTCCCAAAGTGGGTAAAGGATCTGGCATTGCCATGAGCTGTGGTGTAGGTCACAGACGTGGCTTGGATCCCATGTTGCTGTGGCTGTGGTGTAGGCCGGAGGCTACAGTTCAGATTGGAACCCTAGCCTGGGAACCTCCATGTGCCATGGGTGTGGCCCTAAAAAGACAAAAAGATCCCCCCCCAAAAAAGAGTTCAATATCCCACAGATCTGTGGATTCTTAGCAACTTGATATAAAAAGTAGCAAATATGGAGAGAATACATTCCCTCCACTTTGAAAATGATGCATTAGAATTAAAGAGATTTAGCATCTTGATGAACCCATAAAACCTTCTTACTGTTAGGAAAAAAGCATTCAATCTCATTGAAAGGGGAATTGCATCTGGGAAGAAAATTAAAGAGGCTAAACCTTGTGTGGTAGTAGAAATGACAATTTTTGATTAAAGAATTGTCAGCATGGGGCACATTCCTTCAATTTTCGGCAATGTGAAATCCCAGCATTAATCAGCTTTTGTTGAATGCTACCCACTGTTCATACAGCAGCAAGAAGGCAGTAATGAAAAATTGAAGAACTAGCATTAGACCAGCAATCATACTGGCTGCAGGGTCTTCATTTTGTGTGAGGACTTTTTTTTTTTTATTATTCTGGAATTGGTCAAGATATGCCATGTCCTCATCAAATGACTTATGTGAGTGCTTTCTTTCAGAACAGTAAACAATACTAGTAAGTTGGCCAGCTTCCCACCAACTAGACCTTTGATATATGTTGTGTGCGCACATTAATAAGAAACTGGAATTACAGAAACATAGGGAGTGTTCCCCACTCAAAATTATCTTTTTCTTTAATGCAAAATAAATCAAACTATCATGTTGCTCCCAGGAAGTCTAAACCATTTATAAAAATAATGACTTTGTTTTTATAAATTGTTTTAATTTATCCATTAAAAAATTGCTTATTAGGTTCCTACAATGTGCAAGGCACTGCAGGAACTAAGAAGATGTACAAAAATGGCCCTGCTGTAAAAGAGTTCACAGTATTCACATCCACTCCATTGTTTGGTCCATATATATTCTTGGTCCATATTCTTCCTCTATAATTTTGATCTATTAAATAAAAATGCCGATATTCTTCATATGTGAATGTGACCCTGTTCACTCCTCTGTATGTAAACTATGCTTTGTGCTTTTTTTTTTTTCCAGTATTGTGTCAGTTCATCACTGCTGATGTTCTCCTTAGTACCAAGCTATATGCATTTGCAAAAAACTCCTCAAGGTTAAGTAGTATATAGACTGTCACCTAGTGGGAGAATAAAATAAACTGACTAGTATGGGACTGGATATTGTGACCTGGGCAACTTTGTTGTTGGCTACAACTGTGAGCAAACAGGAATGTGAAATGGAAGTTAAATCATTTGTGGTTCAAAGAAAAGAGAGCCCACTGTTTGCAGTAGAGTGGTTTAATAATTGTGATGAAAACCTTAAACAGGAAGTCTTAGGTTGAGGTTGATAACTGTTTCCAGAGTCTATGAACTTCCTGAAATTATGAATAACTTTTTTTTTTTGTTTTTTAGGGCCATAACTGTGGCATATGGAAGTTTCCAGGCTAGGGGTCAAATTGGAGCTGCAGCTACCAGCCTATGCCACAGCCACAGCAATGCCAGATCCAAGCCATGTCTTTGACCTACACCACAGCTTATGGTAATACTGGATCCTTAACCCACTGAGCGGTGCCAGGGATTGAACCCACATCCTCATGGATATTAGTCGGGTTTGTCACTGCTGAGCCACAACTGGAACTACTGAATAACATTTTATATTTAAGAAGCTCTGTGTTTTCTTGAGTATATAATCTATAGCTTTCACTGGATTCTCCAACACAGTCATGAATCCATAAAAAAGTTATAAACTATTGGCTTAAGTTAGGGGTTGATGAAATTTTTTCTGAAAAGCATAAAGATAGTAAAGATTTTAGGCTTTCTTGGGTATGTCTGTATTCCAATGCAGCTTTATTTACAAAAAACAAAAGCAAAAAGATGGCACAGGGGCTATAGTTCTCTGATCTCTGGTTTAGGCCATGATTTGGTAAGATGGAACTTTCAAAATACTGTGCTGAAGTACACCCAAGTTTTCCCTTTTGTATGAATCATATTTAACATATGAATTTTATTTATTCAATTTTGTTTTTTCTTTCTTATCAAAGTATAATTTAGAAGGGGTAAAATAACTAAGTCTTAAGTGTACAACTCAATGAATTTTTGCATGTGTATATACCCATGTACCCACCACGCATATCAAGATATAGAATATTTCCATCACACCAGAAAGGACCCTCATGTTCCTCTTTAGGCATAATCTTCTCCCTCCCCTGGAAGTTTACTACTTTTCTCTCTTCTATCATCATAGTGTAGTTTTACCTTTCTTAAACTTCCTTTAAATGAGATTGCAGAGCAGTGTGTATTTTTGTGTGTGTTTGGCTTCTGTCACTCAATATGTTTTGAGATTCATCTGCGTTTTTGAACACACAGATTTTTTTCACTCTCTCAATTTTTGTGTTTTTAATTGAATATATTTGATTGTGATGTGTTAATTTCTGCTGTACAGCAAAATGAATATTTTAAAAATATTCTTTTCTATTATGATTTATCATAAGACAATGTCATAAGAAATTGGTGCTGTTTAGTAGGACCTCGTTGTTTATCCCCTCTGTATATAATAGTGTACTTGTGCTAACCTTACTCCATCCCTCCCCAACTCTCTTTCCCTTGGCAACCACAAGTCTGTTCTCCTTGTCCCTGAGTCTGTTTTTGTTTCATAGATATGTTCATTTATGTCATATTTTAGATTCCACATATAAGTGATATCATATGGTATTTGTCTTTCTTTTTCTCTTTTTTTAGATTTAAAAAAATTTATTTATTTTATTTCTTTTTAAAATTTTATTGTAGTATAGTTGACTTACAATGTTGCATTAGTTTCAGGTGTATAGCAAAGTGAATCAGTTATAGATATACATATATCCATTCTTTTTTTCCCACGTAAGTTATTATGTCTTTCTCTTTCTGACTTACTTCACTTAGTGTGATAATTTCTGGTCGCATCCACGTTGCTGCAACTGGCATTATTTCATTCTTTTTTATGGCTGAGCAGTATTCCATCACATATATGTACCACTCTTTATCTATTCATCAGTTGATGGACATTTAGGTTGTTTCCATGTCTTGGCTATTAAGAATAGTGCTGGTATGAACAGAGGGGTGCATGTATCATTTTATTTTTTAAACAATAGAACCTTAATACCTACATGTCATATTTTTTTGGCCATGCCTGTAGCATGTTGAAGTTCCCAGGCAAGGGATCGCACACACACCACAGCAGCAACCTGAGCCACTGCAGTGAAAATGCCAGATCCTTAACCCCTGGCAGCACAAGGGAACTCTACATGTATCTGTTTGAATTATAGTTTTGTCTGGATATTGCTAGGATATTGCTGGGATTGCTGGATTACATGGTAGCTCTATCCTTAGTTTTATGAGGAACTTCCCTACTGTTTTCCATGGTGGCTATACCAACTCACATTCCCACCAAGAGTGTAGGAGGGTTCCCTTTTCTCCACATCCTCTCCAGCATTTGTTATTTGTAGATGTTTTGATGATGGCCATTCAGACTGATGTGAGAAGATAACCTGTTATAATTTGTTGCATTTCTCTAATAATTAGCAATGTTGAGCATTTTTTCATGTGCCTGTTGGCTATTTGTATTTCTTCTTTGGAGAAATGTCTACATAGATCTTCTGCCCAATTTTTGATTTTTTTTTTTTTTTATCGTTGAGTTGCATCAACTATGTATATTTTGGAAATTAAGGCCTTGTCACTCACATGATTTGGAAATATTTTCTCTCATTCTGTAGGTTGTCTTTTGATTTTGTTTATGGTTTTCTTTGCTATGCAAAAGCTTGTAAGTTTAATTATGTCCCTTTTGTTTATTTTTGTTTTTATTTCTATTGCCTTGAGAGACTGACCTAAGAAAATATTGGTATGATTTATGTTAGAGATAAATCTAACATATATTTGGCCTATGTTCTAGGAGTTTTATGGTGTCATGTCTTATGTTTAAGTCTTTAAGCCATTTGTGTGTGGTGAGAAGGTGTGAACACAGACTTTTAATATAGATATTCTGGTTAATTTATAATGCCATTGTTCCTAAAGACCCTTCTTGCTTAAATAGCAAGAATTTCTTTGTCCTTTTGGTGATTGTAGTGCTACACTAGGAGCCATAAGAAGGTGTGGGAGAATTCCCGTCTCAATTCTCTCACCACTTGGAGTTAAACCGCAGACACAGGAATTTCTGTTCAAGAAATCTTAGTTGCAAATAACATCAACAATTGAAGCATGAGCTAAGAGTACTCTTTCTCACTGGAGAAAGTAAAGATCGAAACATATTCTTAGTGAGTAAGGGCCCTTCTTTGTTTTTACCCTCGAATTGGTAGAAACTAATTTGGTTTTATACTACCACTGTCCATAGAATCATGAGGAATTTTCTAATGTCCTTTAATCCAGTGCTTCTCAGGCTTTTATGTACATACAGATTTCCTGGGGGTTTTGTTAAAATGCAGATTATGAGTCAAATGTTATGGGTGTAGTCTGAGTATCTGCATATCTGGCCACAGAGTGCTGATGCTGCTCACACGTGAAACATGCTTTGCGTGGCAGGACTCTCATCTAGTAATCGTCATTGATGTTGTTTAGACTAGAGATGATGGTATCCAGGGCAGTCACAGTACAAACTCAGAAAGAAATAAGGTATCTATAACTTAAAATGGATAGAAGCTGCTGAGAATCTAGAAGAGCCCTGAAGAGCAGAAGATACCAAGGATGATTCCTAGGGATTCATCTTATGAAATTAATAAAGGATGGTAGATCTGGATATCAATCCAGATTATTATCCAGCTCTGTATTGTTTCTGGTCCTGAGTTTTTGCAGCCATGGGAGCTTGAGAATTTTTCTGAAGCGACATATGTTTTTTCACCATTCTATGAACTTTCAAGATTTTCCTCTATTAGATTTTTTCTTAAGAAAGAAAGGACTGCACTCTGTATCATAACAGTTACCAAGTTAGTTCTCATGAAGCTACCTAAAAACCTCTACTTTTATCTAATAAATATTGGCTTAACATTTGCTTTTATATTGCTAACCCATTTTAGGGCTTATGATCTTCAAATGGACTCAAGTCCATCACATCCCTCCCTGCTGGCTGTTTCGTTTAAGTAGGTGTTACATCATTGCACCATGACCCTCCTATGACAGGCAGATATTTTTACAAAAACATCTGATTTGGTTGATTTTCATCTCTTGCTTCATCTTGCCCACAATCATCAGCAGGAACCATTGTTCACAATAGCTTATGTTCATGCCTGTGTTACCTCTTTACTGAGCCCCTAAACCCACACATATTACTTATTTAGGGACTTCTTTTACACAATGATTCTGATGACTCATCCCATATTTTATGAAAGCACAGCCGAAATTACTATTAGCAGGTTATACAGCACTTTTGCCCATGATAGCCTTCCTACCCTTCTCTATAATTCCAAAGCCCTGTTTTCAGATGTTTATACAAATAACATTTCCAGTACAACATTGTTCTTAGTTCTGTTTTTTTAAAAGATTGTGTGTATTTGAAAAATTTCTTGTGTATAGAATGATATTTTTAAGATACAATTTAAAAGTTAATTGTAAAGTATATATACTAATTGGAAGTCACTTGTATATCTATCAACTATCTAAAAAATAGAATATCATCTATTGCATAAAACCCTTTGTGCACATCACTCTGCCTCTGTAAGAGACCACCAATGGTGGTCTATTCTTTGTGAGAACCATAATCCTGTTTTTATTTATAGTTTTACCATGAATATATATGCATCCTTTAAATAGCTTAATTTTGCCACTTAAACATTTTTTATAACTGGAATCATTCTGTTTCTATTATTTGTGATTTGCTTTTTTGTTTAATATGTTTGTGAAATGCTCTGATATTAAAGCATATGGTTACGGTGCATTCATTTTATTTAGTATATAGTGTCCCAGTGCATTGATACATCACGCTTTTTGTATTTATCAGGTCTATTATTGATGGACCTTTAGGTTGTCCAATTTTGGCTTATTGAAAAAATAATGCTTTGGTGAACAGATAGAGAAAACTTGAAAGTGAATGTTACTCGGGGAAGAGAAATTTGAGTGTGTTCCTCTCTATACTAAGTTTGAAGTGCTTTGCGGTAGGTATATGGGTGGAGATACTGAGTAGGAATAAGGATATTGGACTTCTTTGTTATAAGCTAGAAAAGGTTGAAGAATTCAGTGACTTGGTAGGTGACAAATAATTTACCATCTGTTTTATTCAAACACATTAAAAGTAATTCTTTCAAATAAAAGAGTGACATAGGTTTGAAAGCCATTGCAGAGAGTTTAGGGTGTTGACCAAATGTAGCAGATTGCTGATCATTTGTTTGAAACGTAGGTATAGTGTGTGCCTTGCTCTAGTGCAAGGCCAGAGAACATGGATGACAATTTATGTGGATTCTGAACATGACAGACAAGTCAGATAGGACTTTCGGATACTGGCTAGATTATCAGTGAAATGATAGATCATGGAATATAAGAAATAAGGTAATAAAGTGAGGCTTTTATGTATTTATAGATACTTACACGATATACTATAGTCAACATTGATTCCCTGAAGGTCATGCTGCTGTCAGATGTTATGCACTGCATTCATCATAGTTGTACCAAACACATTTCATATGTAAATAAACATGACATTTGGCCCTTGGGGAGAGAAAAAGAGAATAAAACAAAAAAAAATTAGGAGTCTGATGGTAGGACTGAGAGTAAAGAAGACAGGTACTTGGAGCTCCTGAAGTGGAAAATGGTCACAGTGGGAGTAGATAAAAGAAGTTATAAGCTGGAAGGAAAAGAAGTCAGGGTCTAAATGAGAGTTTCCTTAGTTAGTAATTTCAGGGTATGACAATGCCCAAGGTCAGAGTAATGATGTGGGTATCTAGGATGGGGTGCAGAGGAGAAGGTCATAAATTATGAGGTCAAGAACTCAAGGTTAAGGTGTTAGATGGGTAAGCAACTATGGAAGTCATCCAGGATATTGGCAGGACTTTGGGTGAAGAGGAAGACTGTGATTGTGTACTAAAGTTTGGTGATTGAGGGGCAAGGAAATTTATGTGTTACTGCCAGGGTGGTAAATGGAAGCTTAGAGGAAAGGCAGAGGCTGTTATACATGATGTCAGGGGAGGTGATAATTCTTGGCAAGTGATGATGGGGGGCACAGAGAACAAAAATTCTATGTCCTGATTTTGAGCTACATGATGGTGAGAGAATGAACATTCTCCACTTGTGAGAAATGTGGGAAAGTATTTTCAGCAGGCGTCTCCCTTAAGGCAAGGTAGAGGGACTAAGCAAAGTAAGAGATAAATTCATAGAGGATTTGCTGTATGAAGTTCAGCTCAAGGGTTCAGATCAGATGGGGTAGGGCAGAGATGGGCTGGGTCAAAGGGCTAGGAGTATCAAGGAGAAGGGATGAAGGTGGAGGAGAGAATAATGGCCAGAGATGCATTCTTTGGTTATTCCTGGTGAAAATGCAAGATGGGTTTTTAGTTAATCTCTTTGAAGAGAGGGAGCAATGGGCAGTGGACTTCTTTTTTTTTTTTTATGACCATATCTGCAGCATATGGAAGTTCCAAGGCTAGGGGTTGAATTGGAGCTGTAGCTGCCAGCCTACCCCACAGCCATAGCAATATGGGATCTGAGCTGCATCTTTGACCTATACCACAGCTCATGGCAATACTGGATCCTTAACCCAATGAGTGAGGCCAGGGATTGAACCCTCATCCTCGTGGATGTTAGTCCAGTTTGTTACTGCTGAGCCACTGTGGGAAATCCTGGCAATGGACTTCTCAGAGACATCCTGTTGATGTCTAGATTCCAGACATGACTTTTCTTAGGAGATGTTGGTCCAAGCAGCTGCAATTTCTGCAGCCATTTGGCCTCGAGTGATATTCTTCTAGGCTGCAACCCTGCAGCCAGAGCATTCAGCCTTATAACCCAAATTCCTGGCTATGATTGGTTTCAGCTTTTATATCCTACCATCATACTTGCTTTCCACAAGTTGGCTGGGATCTATAATAATGCAATCATATATTTCCATTGCGTTTACAGAGTTTAGAACAATTTTCAGAGTACTTTTAGTCAAGCACATGATCCGTATAATGCCATGCATTTTACTTTTGTAGAAACAATTCTTTTATGATTTCTTCATAATAAGATTGAGAAAAAGAGAATTTAATTACGGTTAATAATTTCTGTTACACTAATTGGTTTATCAAATAAGAAAACACGCAATGAAAAGGGTTAGGATTTGAAAAATAAATTTGGGGAGTGAGAGGAGAAGTGTACCCCTGTCAATTTTTTTCAGTGACCCTGAATGGGTGAAGTCGAAACTAATTTTAGCAAGTGGATCTTTATGCTATTCTCTGGGCTTAATGATGGCTTTGCTCCATTCTTTATTTTTTTCACTTTTAAAAGTGCTCCTCAGGGTAGGAGTCTATATTCTCTCATTTAGCTTTTTAATTCTTCCAGGTTGGGTGGAAGTGGCAGATGTTGTGAACAGTTAGCTGGTAAGGGGAAGCTCAGTTTGGCCTTGGAAGAAACAAAAAAGGTAAAAAGGATCATGAAATGCTGAAACTTAGCATGTGTAAGCTATACCACCCCTCCTGAAACCCATTTCCTCCCTGTATCATTAGCAGTGAACATCATGATACCCATTTACCTGTAAAAAGATAGACATTACATAAATGTGAGGCTTTCATTTCTTCCTCTTAGCTGAACTTTTGTTTATATTTGGCACTCAAGTGAAGTTTGAAAGTATAGGAAGGATATAAAGAGGTCTTTTATCCAAGGTGAACTGGGCTTTGTAGTGGGCAAGTCTTAAATAATGTGACTTGTTTTATTTTACACTTTTTGGATATCCTTAAACTAAATTGGGCAGTTAAATATTTTTACAGAGCTGACAACATTTTAATATCACTTTATTTCATTTCATTTTATTTTTTTAGGGCCACATGCATGGCATATGGAAGTTCCCAGCCTAGGGGTCAAATCAGAGCTGCAGCGGCTGACCTATACCATGTTCACAGCAACACCAGATCCGAGCCGTGTCTGTGACCTACACCACAGCTCACGGCAACACCAGATACTTAACCCACTGAGTGGGGCCAGATATTAGCTGGGTTCATTAACGCTGAGCTGCAATGGGAACTCCTGATATCATTTTAACTATATTAAAATACACAAAATAAATGAGGGTTTTGAAAGTTGATGCCACCTACCAAGAATTTAATCACCTGGGAAATGCAGAATTGTTTGGTCAAAGATTTTTTTCAGGATTTGTCATTGAAATTTTCTTTTTATGAGAAGAAAAAGGAAATAATTTTCTGTAGTTTGAATGGATTGATACCGCCAAATATATTTGTGTAGATACATCTTCTCTCCTTTCCTTTAGCAGATACATTGATTATCAAGAGCTCTGCCTTTGCATGCAGCCTTTTGATTAAAGGGTCTTTTATGTTGCTCATCTCTTTTTATTGTATGGACTTAGTGTTTCTTGCAGTCTCTTTCAGAGATTTTACAGATATGAAAAGAAGGCTCTAGAGAATTGCTTCTTTTTGAATTTCCTCTGTTGATTATTTTATAGTTAGGGAGTTAGGGTTCATAGTTTTTTTTTTTTTTTTTTTTTTTTTTTTTTTTTGCTTGTTAGGGCTGAACGTGCTGCATATGGAGGTTCCCAGGATAGGGGTTGAATTGGAGCTGTAGCTGCTGGCCTATGCCACAGCCACAGCAACACAGGATCCTAGCCACATCTGCGACCTATACCATAGCTCATGGAAATACTGGATCCTTAACCCACTGAGCATGGCCAGGGATCAAACCTGGGTCCTCATAGATGCTAGACAGATTGTTAACTGCTGAGATATGATGGGAACTCCAGGATTCTTATTTCTTTAAACAGGAATAATGAATTTTGGGAAATAGCTTTCTCAGGCAAAAAGTTGGTCACTTTATGGAAACTTTATGGAAATACTTATATAAATCTAATACCTAGAATGTGCCTAAAGAAAAATCCATCATACCATTAAGATGAATGGTATTTTCCTTTTCCTTCTGTTGATAAGTCTTACAGAAATTTTCACACCAAGATTTTTGAGTGCTGTGTTTGGAGGATTCTTTCATCAACTCATCATATATAGAAATGTCATCCTGACCTTGTTTCTGAAGAATATTTTAACCTCACTAATTAAGCAGCCTCCATCAGTGTTCAGTGAAGCTCTCTTGAGAGTGAAGGGACTTTGATTAGGGAAATTCCCTAATTGGATAGGAACTCTCATCATAAAACAGTCATAACATGTTGATTATAGTTTTACCATTAGGAATTCCATTGCTTAACACAAATGGATTATAACAAGAATTTGATTAACCTAAGTCAATTTTAGCCTGGAGATATTTGGAACCATTGAAAAAAGATCAAGTAACTTTAGCAATCTAGGAGTTTATGGAACGAGGATGGGCTTTTGATTCATGATAGCAAAAATAAAATTTGTACAATAGAGTTTGGGTTTTAATATAATAGCAATCCTCCAATGATTGCTAATACTTCTTTTCTCTGTCTCTCACATTACAATAAAATTTTTTATTATGAAAATATTCATGAATACACAAAAGAAGAACTGTATAATGAATTCTCATGTATATCACCTAGCTTTAATAATTACCACTATGTTTTCAATCTTCTGTTTTCAGTCTCCTCTACTTTTTTGTTTGTTTGCTGGGATAACTTAAAGCAAATCCCATATATACCATTTCACTCATAAACACTTCAGTATTCACCTCTGTCAATCTTTTTTTTTATACTATTAAAATAAGTAAGTGCTAAAGCTTACATGGTGCTTTTTATTTATAAAGTTCTCGACTGCTTTATTAGGTTATCACAAAAAATTGATAGATGTTATCATCACTATTGAGCAGACATTTAAAAAAAAAGTTTTGATGATCCCTGGCCTTGCTCAGTGGGTTAAAGATCTGATGTTGCTGTGAGCTGTGGTGTAGGTCACAGACGCAGCTTGGATCCTGCACTGTTGTGGCTGTGGTGTAGGCTGGCAGCTACAGCTCTGATTCAACCCCTAGCCTGGGAACCTCTATATGCTTCGGGTGTGGCCCTAAAAAGCAATAAATAAATAAATAAGGTTTTGAGTGGTTAAATGACATTCTTGGGGGCAGTGGGTTTTAAACCAGAGTCTCGTAAATATTTAAGTCAATTTTACACTCAGTAGCAGATATGACCAAACCAAGTAAAAGACTAAAAAGGCTATTCCTTGACTATTTGACTTCGACTGCTCTGGGCAGAGGCTCCCCTCTTTTGGTCTCGTGATACCTGTGGAACAACTAAAGAGTGCGAGCATAGCCAGAGGAAAGAGGCCATTGGAGATATGTATTAAACGAGCCTTTTTATTTTGATGTTTTGACATCTGGGGCTTGGTTGCCTCTGGAGAGACTGCCCTTCCAGGGCTCCAATTCCTAAGAGAGTAAAGAACTCACTTGCAAGTGTGTCTTTCGCATGCGAGCCAACCAATCCAGGGGTCATATTCCTCAGCGACCTCTTTTCCTAGCTCCCCAGGACCAGGTACCTGACAACTAGGGACAACCCCTGTGCCCCAGAGTCCACCAAAATTATTCAATCCAGCCAATCTAAACCTGCTTACTCTGTCTCACCCATTCCTTCCAGTGGAAACCACTATAAGGAACTCTTGCGCCCATTTTTCTCTCATTCCTTTGCCTCCCGACTGTGGTACTTCCCCATGTGGCCCAGTTCAGTGTGGCATGCCATCTCCTCATGGAGACTGTTGAGTGTAACAAATTCTCTTTTCAACAGCAGTCATCTCCTGATCTGCTGTTATACTTGGATAATAACAAAACCCACATTTCTAAAACAAGGTGATAAAGGCTGAGTAAAACCTCTGGGGCTTAATATCAAGGGTTGCTGCTACAGATCTGACAAGCTTAGTTGGAAGCAGGTGACAGTCCTGGGTCAGGTAATCAGATTGGAGGTCAAACTCTAAAAGAACAGCAATAGGGGACAGGCAATGAGGTCAACAGCACATGAAAGACATCACAATTGTATGGCCATAGGCAATTATTCAGTTATCTTGCTGTCTTCTCAAGGTGGGCTGAATTCCACGGGGAATTATACTTTTTCTTTGATATGAATGAATACTAAATGAATATCTCAAATATATTCCCTTAGGACTATAGGACTCTAGGAAAGCAGTGTTCCCTCACACTTAATGTTGATGCCTCCCCAGTATTTCTTGCCTTAGGCCACCATTCCTGCTGGTCCCACATATCCCATCTAATCTAGAAATAATAAATGCTGGAGAAGGTGTGGAGGAAAAAGAACACTCCTGTACTGTAGGAGGGAATGTTGATTGGTACAGCCAATGTGGGGAACGGTATGGAGTTCCTTAAAAAACTAAAAATAGAACTACCATATGACCCAGAAGTTCTAATCCTGGGTATATATAGTAAGTTTATGAGGCCTACCTGGTCAGGAGCCTGGAGAACTAATGAAAAGTAACTGCCCTTAATGTTGCTGGCCTCAAAATGGTGAGTTTCTTGGACTCAGAATGACTTTTTCATTGGTTTCGTGGTTTCAGAACAGAAAACTGATAATGTTTCCATATCTTTCCCACCTCATCATAAAGTAATACTCTGAAATGTGCATTTTATGGGGGAAGGAATCCTAGAGTACCTGTGTGACAGAGTTTGGACATTGGATTATTTCTTTTACTCAAAAGAAGAAATATTTGAACTGTTTCCCTGAGGAAACATTGCTATTTAGTTATGGAATAGGTAATAGATTTAAAAGTCAACCCATTAACTGGATTTTTTTTTGCCACTTTTCTAACTGAGATAAAATTTACAATAATTCAATAAAACTATTGAACAAATAAGAGATAATGGTAATTATTATTTATTGAGCCCCTTCCATGGTCCATGTACAAGGCACTTGTTACACCCCTTATTTTATCAACTTCTCATCTTTTCTGTGTGAGAAGTAATATTGTCCCTATTTTACATATAGAATCTTTGAGGTTCTGGGAATTTAAGGAGGAAAAAATACAGTCACAAACCTAGTAAGCTTGGACCCAAGTTTACTGGTTTCCCCATTTGGCTTCCATCTATGTGGAAGAAGGGAGTCTGACGTCCCCCTCAGATATGTTTAGCCAAAAGGTGATATGACAACGGGATACGCTGATTTTCACAAACTTGAGTGTTGATTACAATTCTGTGAATTTGGAGTGGGCAGTACTCCTGGCTGAGAATAGATTATTATCGTGCTTTTTGATACTAGTTGATTAGAAACTAGTGAAAGAATGTTATGACTTAAGCAGCTGGATTAAAGTTTTGTTTTTAGTTTTCTCTTTTACTAGGTTCATCTTGGGTTCTGAAGTGTTCTTTGTCTTGAGCACTGCTCTGGATAATGAGAGAAGAACAATATTTCATTTCTTTTTCTTTTTAATCAAAATGTCATGTCCTTGAAAGAATTCTTTAAAAGTCGACTGTCTGCTCTTAGCTTGCTTTATGATGTATTTAGATAGGTTTGGAGAAGTCTTTCACAAACTCAAAATTCTTATAAGAAATAACTCTTAGTCTCTTTTCACTCAACACAGCAAACTCATGCAGCAACAATAGCTTAATATTACTCAGTTTTAAGTATTTCATGAAAAGTTTCTAAATTAGTGTTACATGTGCTGTGCTAGATTATTTGATGTTTTATATAAAATGATGGATGCCACTCAAAGGCAGAGCCTATTGCTTAAATTACTTGAATCTAGTTTAATAAATGCTGTATTACTATCATATTTGATGTTCCTTAGTTAATCTAAGCACACTATGGGATAAGCACTTCCATAAGTCTCTGATTTTATATATTCATATGAGGATTATGTAGAATCTGGCACTAAAACAGACATGCAAGAGCACCGATTTGGAGTGCAGCCCCAAAAGGTCTTTGGGGCTCTAGGGTGTTGATCATGAAGAAAAGTATAGTTCCTGGCATGTGGTCAGTGCTTTGTGAATTTATGTCAACTTAATGACAGGGTTGAGACCAGACTATGAAGGCTATACCACAGTAACTTATGTGTCAATTGAAATTTTGTGAAATAAATCTCATTTTGAATGCATAGTAAGAGCTTGTGATATTTAGGAGCTTTGCCTAGAATTATCTATAAAATGAATAGCTACTTCCCAACTTGCCTACTCTATAAACTTTACTGCTTTTTTTAAAAAAATCATTATTGATGGTATTCCCCACATTGTACATTTGTACCTGTGACTAATTTATTTTGCAATTGGAAGTTTAACTCTTAATCTCCCTCCCATATTTCTCTCCTTTTACCCCTCCTCTCTAACAACCATCTGTTTGTTCTCTGTATCTGTAACTGTTCCTGTTTTAGTTCTTCATTTTCTTTGTTTTTAAGATTCCACAGGTAAGTAAAATCATGTAGTGTTTGTCTTTCTCTATCTGGCTTCACTTAGCCTAATATTCTCTAGGTCTATCCATTTTGTCACAAATGGCAACATTTCATTCTTTTTGATAACAGGGTAATATTCCATTGTGTGTATATACCACATCTTCTTTATCCATTTATCTATTGATGGGACTTACGTTGCTTCCATAGTTTGGCTATTGTAAGCGATGCTGTAATAAACATAGGGGTGCACATATCTTTTCTAATTAGTGTTTTCAGCTTCCTTGAATAAATATTCAGGAGTGGAATTGCTGAATCATATGATAGTTCTATTTTTAATTAAAAAAATTTTTTTTTAGGGCTGCACCTGTGGCAAGTGGATGTTCCCAGGTTAGGAGTTGAATTGGACCTACAGCTTCTGGCCTACACCACAGCCACAGCAATGCAGGATCTGAGCTGTGTCTGTGACCTACACCACAGCTCATGGTAATTCTGGATCCCTGACCCACTGAGTGAGGCCAGGGATTGAACCTGGATCTTCATGGATACTAGTTGGATTCGTTTCCACTGCATCACAATGGGAGATCCTTATTTTTAGTTTTTTGAGGAGTCTCCATGCTGTTTTCCACAGTGGCTGCACCAGTTTACACTCCCAACAGCAGTGTATGAGTGTTCCCTTTTCTCCACATTCTCGCCAACACTTGTTATTTGTGGTCTTTTTGATAATAGCCATTCTGACAGGTATGAGGTGATGTCTCATTGTGGTTTGATTAGTGGTATTGAGCGTCTTTCATGTGTCTATTGGCCATCTCTGTGTCTTCTTTTGGACAAATATCTCTTGCTATAAAGTTTGACATTTTCTTCACATGCAATTTCCTTAAAATTTGGATATAACATGGTATCCTGGAGAGGGTCTCTCCTATGATTTTCCATCTTCTTATGTCTTGGAAAGTCAAAGACCTTTATGATAGTCCCTGAATGTCAAGCTTTGCAATAAGTTCTCAAGAGAGTCACCATGGAAGAAGGCATGTCCTCTTTGCTCCTGAGAATGTAGCCTTTGTGGTCTAGACGGAGTCCAAAGTTTGAAAAATGGACTTTTGTATCCCCTTATCTAGACAGTATAAGTGTATATGTGCACTTAAGTCAGACTTTAATGGGTAAAGGGAATAAATATTACAGCTAATTTTAATGCATAATGTATAATACATAATAGATGGATAGATCTAGATGATGGAACATAGATACAGATAAATGTAATGACAGAGATAGATAGAGATATTAAGGTGGGCAAAGGATATAGAGGACTTGATTGTCCCTTCTTTGTGGGTGTGTACATGTACGTGTATATAAATTTATAGGGCTTCCTGGATTCTGCTCTGTTATAAATGATGACAGGAAATAATTGGGTCTGTGTTCAGTGCCTATTTACCATCCTAATTACAATTAGGTGCTTTTAGTGATTTTTTTTATGTAATGATGATATTAGGGAGATAAATAAAATCTTTCTATTAATAAAATACTGTCTAGTCATTAACATGATTAAAAATAAAAACCTATGAAGTGGTTAAAATGTGCAGAAATATCATATAAAATTTTGAGGTTAACCATAGATTAGATTTGATTTTCCTACATTTTTTAGATTTCAGTCTGGTACATTTTGATCCTTTATAATACCTTAATTTCTTAGTGTTTCATAACTCATTTCATTCTAATAATAATTTAAAACTCAACCTATGAGGCCTAAATTGTCATTCATTTTATGTTTTATTTTGTTTTGTTTTGTTTTTTGGTTTTTTTAAGGGCCACACCTGTGGCATTTGGAAGTTCCTGGGCTAGGGGTTGAATCAGAGCCATGGCTGCTGGCCTACGCCACAGCCACAGCAATGCAGGATCTGAGCCATGTCTGTGGCCTACACCACAGCTCACAGCAATGCTGGATCCTCAGCCCACTGAGTGAGGTCAGGGATCAAACCTGCATGCTCATGGATACTAGTTGAGTTCATAACCGCTGAGCCACAACAGGAAGTCCTGTAACTTGTCATTCATTTAATTTTAATTTAATTTAATTTTAAGGTTGTATATAATAATTTTTATTTTTTCCCATTATAGCTAGTTTACAGTGTTCTGTCAATTTTCTACTGTACAGCATGGTGACCCAGTTGCACATACATGTATACTTTCTTTTTTCTCACATTATTATGCTCCATCATAAGTGACCAGACATAGTTCCCATTGCTAATCCATTCCAGAGGCCATAGTCTGGAGAATCTTGTAGCTAATTCCATTTTAAATAGAATGGTAGTGGCCACATCAACATGGAAAGTGGAAACAACAGAAAAAATGTAGAGGAAGAGCATAAGCAGCCAGAGCAGAGAGTCAGAAAAGACAAGGCAGCTGCTGGGATATGCAGAGAGATGGACACGTCATTAGGTCTTATTTTGTGAGAATCACAAAATATAGGAGAGTGGGAGTGCAGCCATTTGGTAGAGCAAGTTAACAAATCTAGCAGATTTAGGGGCAGACAGTTAAAGGAAACTTCCCTGGGAGACATGAGCTAGCAGAATACTGGGATCATTAAGATGGTACTTTGTGATCTGGTTCCCCAGCCAGCGCCCATATTAAAGCATCAAGTTTGCAGAGGAGGCACTGCTCTATGAGTAGAAATGACAGCTGACTGAGAAGACACAGAAAGGCCTTGAAAAAGTGAGTCTAATTATCCTAAACGCACAGCTTTGTCATTTTGTAGAGGGGCAAAGAGCTCCACACACCTTAATATTCTGAAAGGCCGTACCCAATGGTGAATGACATCACAATAATTACCTTATAAAGAATTAAATTACATTGCTTATCCTTTGTCTAAAATGGGCATGGAAATATTTATATAAAAGACTTCATCTCAGGAATTATTTTTGCAGGAATTATTTTTATTATTTTAAAAACAGAAATAATTCACATCCCATAAAATTTGCATTTTTAAAGTATACAATAAAGTAGTTTTCAGTATATTCAAAGACTATACCACTATTTAATTCTAGAACATTTCATCATCCCAAGAAGAAACCCCATATCCATTCCAAACTTTGTTGCTTTCCATTCCAAACTGTCCCCGGCCCCTGGCAAAGATTAATCTATTCTCTGTCTCTATGACTTTGCCTGTTCTGGCACTCCTTATAAATAGAATCATACAATATATGAAGAATCTTGTAGCTAATTCCTTGTGTCTAGCTTTTTCACAGCATAATGTTTTTAAGATTTATGCATGTTGTGTCATGTTGCATTACTTTATTCCTTTTTATGCCTGAATAATATTCCATTGTATGAATATACCACATTTTGTTTATCCATTCATCAACTAATGGGCAATTAAACCAATTGTAAAAAGAATACTTTTTGTTTTATTTCAAACCCATCTTACCTCCAGAAAGCCAAGAAATGGTATACCCAGAATGTCTTCCCCCTGGCTTTATAGCCCAGTCTAGCATAAGCTAAACTACTCTAACTTAGGGTGTTAATAGTCTTCTTGGGCTGCCATAACAAAATACCATAGTCTGCACACAACAAAGCAACATAATTTATTTCTCACAGTTTTAAAGGTTGGCAAGTTCAAGATGAGGGTGACAACATTGTTGTGTTTTGGTGAGAACTCTCTTCCTGGGTTGCATATGGCCACCTTTGTGCTGTATTCTCACATGGGGGGCGGGAGGAGGGGAAAAGAGAGAGGAAGAGAGAGGAGACAAGAGGCAGAGAGAGAGACAGAGACAGAGAAACTCCAGTGCTCTTGTGCCTCTTTTTATTTATTTTAATTTATTGTTTTAAATTTTTTATTTTTTTTGTCTTTTTGCCTTTTCTCGGGCTACTCCCGTGGCATATGGAGATTCCCAGGCTAGGGGTCTAATTGGAGCCATAGCCACCAGCCTAAATTTTTTAATGGCTGCACCTGTGGCATATGGCCAGGGGTCAAATTGGAGCTGGAGCTGAGGCCTATGCCACATCCAAGCCACATCCAAGCCACATTTGAGACCTATGCCACAACTTGCTGGCAAGCTGGGTACTCAACCCACTGAGAGAAGCCAGGATCCTCACAGAGACTATGTGGGGTTCTTAATCTCCTTAGCCACAGTGGGAACTCCTGGTGTCTCTTTTTATAAGGGCACTAATCCTGTCATGATGGCCTCATCTTTGTGACCTCATCTAATACTATTTACCTCCCAAACACCTCATCTCCAAAAACCATCTCATTGGGAGTTACGGCTTAAACATAGGAATTTGGGAGGGGACCTGATTCCGCCCACAGCATAGTGACTTTTTGATTTTTGTTTTCAGTGTTCTGCTCTTTCTCCCTGTAATCTGGCTTCTGTTGATAATCAGGTATATCTACTTCTTTCCTTCTGGGTTCCTGAGCCCCAAGCAAGTTAAGGGATGTGACAAAAAGTACTCATTTTAGGTGAGTTTGCATATCCTATCACAGTTACTCTTTATGGTAGCCAGCTTCCGAGATAGCCCCTGATGATCCCCTGCACCTGGTGATCACATCCTGTACAATCCTCTCCAAAACCGTGTTAGTGCTGGTCTTTGAGAGCAGCAGATACAGCAGAAGAGGTAGTATCTTACCTCTGAGATTGGGTGATAAAAGACTGCCCTGGCTTCCATTTAGGCAGCTCTTTCTTTGTCTTCCTGTCTGTCTGTCTGTCTCTCTTGTCACCTACTCTGTGGGAACCAGTTATCATATCATAAGGATACTCAGATAATCTGGGGAGAGGCTCACGTGATAAGGAACTAAATTCCCTGGCCATCAGCTGGTGTAGAACTTAAGTCTGCTTGCTAACAAAAATGTGAATAAGCTTGGAAGCAAATTTTCCAACAATTGAGCCTTTAAAAGAGACTAAAACCCTCCCAACAGCTTGACTGCAATCTTAGGCACCTTACCGGAACCACTCAGCCAAGCTGAACCTAGATTCTTGACCTAGAGTAACAGAGATAATACATTGTTATCATTTTAAACCGCTTAGTTTCGAGGGTAATTTATTATGCATCAGGTAACTAATACACACTGTGATGTGCTCAGGGCTGGTATTATTATCCCCACTTACTGAGCAGAAAACTGATAAACCTCTAGACAGTTTCTGCCTAAGTCTGTGTATCAAATCTTGTGCCTTTTATGGGTGTATATTTTAACATGTACACTATTGAGCTTCAATTGGCGATTTTATAAAAATATGAATTTATCACCTTTATTTTTCTCCTTCTTATCTCATTCTTGGGCCTTTTCCAAGTATTTGAAATTGCTGTAAACAATGCCTGTGATTTTTTTTTTAATCCAGTAAATTTATGTTGTATTTTTTTCTTGCACATTTTTTTTATTAAAGTATAGTTGATTTGCAATGTCGTGCCAATTTCTGCTGTACAGCAAAGTGATCCAGTCATACATATGTATACATTCCCTTTCTTATATCATCTTCCATCATGGTCCATTCCATGGTCTCTAATATCCAAGATACTGGATATAGTTCCCTGTGCTACACAGTAGGACCTCATGGTTTATCCATTCTAAATGTAATAGTTTGTATGTACTAACCCCAAACTCCCAGTCCATCCCACTCTCTCTCCACTCCCCCTTCCAATTTTATCATTTTATGAGTTTTTCAGTTAATTCTCTTGGGTTTTCTGGATACAACAAATACATTTTAAGGTGGAATATATGAGTATGTACAAAATATACATGCTTTAAAATATGTCATAATGATAAGCACGTAAAGTTCTTAAACTTGAAAATCACTGATTAAAGATAATACGTGAGGCAATCATCAGTTTGGGAGAATCACACACAAAACTCTTTTTGGAACTCATCTTGTCTAAGGTGGCATTTAAGTTGTGACCATTGATGTTCGAGAAGAAAGTGATTGTATTCAAACTCTTCCTGAGGGACTGTGTGTATATTAGATACAGGGTCCATAAATGTATCTGAATGGAAAAAATTGGGCCATATTGGATATAAATTCAAACTACCCAAGATCATACTAATTAAAGTACAGAGGAGCAAATGACCCCTGATTTAAGAGTTTATTTTGCCACATTTTCTTTTCTTTGCTTTTCTTTATTTTTTTAAAGAACATTTATTTTATTTTATTTTTAGATTTTTTCCAGTGTAGTTGATTTAGTGTTCTGTCAATTTCAATTATACAGCAAAGTGATCCAGTCATACACACATGTGTATATTCTTTTTCTCATATTATCCTCCATCATGTTGCATCATAAGTGACTAGATTTAGTCCCCTGTGCTATATAGCAGGATCTCATTGCTTATCCACTCCAAATGCAATAGTTTGCATCTATTAACCCCAGACTCCAAGTCCATCCCACTCCCTCTCCCTCCCCCTTGGCAACCACAAGTCTGTTTTCCAAGTCCATGAGTTTCTTTTCTGTGGAAAGTTTCGTTTGTGTGTATATTATATCCAGATATATGTGATATCATGTGGTATGTGTCTTTCTCTTTCTGACTTACTTCACTTAGTATGAGAGTCTCTAGTTCCATCCATGTTGTTCCAGATGGCATTATTTTCATTCGTTTTTACGGCTGAGTAGTATTGCATTGTCTGTTTGTACCACATCTTAATCTACTCATCTGTTGATGGACATTTAGGTTGTTTCCATGTCTTGGCTGTTGTAAATAGTGCTGCAGTGAACATAGGGGTGCATGTATCTTTTTGAATGAAAGTTTTGTCTGGATACATGCTCAGGAGTGGGATTGCTGAATCATATGGTAATTCTATTTGTAGTTTTCTGAGGAACCTCCATACTGTTTTCCATAGTGGTTGTACCAGTTTACATTCCCGCCAACAGTGTAGGAGGGATCCCTTTTTTGCTGCACCCTCTTCAGCATTAGTTATTTGTTGACTTGTTAATGATGGTTATTCTGATTGATGCGAGGTGGTACTTCATTGTAGTTCTGATTTGCAGTTCTCTAATAATAGGTGATGTTGAGCATTTTTTCATGTTCCTGCTGGCCATCTGTATATCTTCTTTGGAGAAATGTCTATTCAGGTCTTCTGCCCATTTTTTGATTTTTTTTTTGTTGTTGAGTTGTGTGAGTTGTTGGTATATTTTGGAGATTAGGCCCTTGTCAGTTGCATTGTTTGCAACTGTTTTATCCCATTCCATAGGTTTTCTTTTCATTTTTTTATGGTTTCCTTCCTATGCAAAAACTTGTAACTTTTGTTGATTTTTTTGTTTTTGTTTCTATTGCCATGGGAGACTGACCTAAGAAAACATGTGTATGGTTGATGTCAGAGAATGTTTTGCCTATGTTCTCTCCTAGGAGTTTGATGGTGTCTTGTCTTATGTTTCAGTCTGTAATACATTTTATTTTTGTGCATGGTGTGAGGGTGTGTTGTAGTTCCATTGATTTACATGTGGCTGCCCAGTTTTCCCAGCACCACTTGGTGCAGAGGCTGTCTTTTTCCCATTTTCTATTCTTGCCTCCTTTGTCAAAGATTACTTGACCTTAGGTGTCTGGGTTTATTTCTGGGCTCTCCATTCTGTTCCATTGTATGTCTGTTTTTGTGCCAGGACCGCACTGTCTTTAATACTGTAGCTTTGTAATATTGTCTGAAGTCTGGGAGAGTTAAACTCCCTGCTCCCCCGCCCCTCTCCCCGCCCCCCGGTTTGCTTTGCCAACTCTGGGTCTTTTATGGTTCCACATAAATTTTTGGATTATTTTTTCTAGTTCTGTGAAAAAATGTCATGGGTAATTTGCTAGGGATCACATTAAATCTGTAGATTGTTTTGGGTAGTACGTCCATTTTAATGGTGTTAATTCTTCCAATCCAGGAGCATGGGATATCTTCCCGTTTCTTTGAATCCTCTTTAATTTCCTTGATTAATGTTTTATAGTTCTCAGCATATAAGTCTTTCACTTCCTTGGTCAGGTTTATTCCTAGGTGTTTGGTATTTTTGAGTGTGATTTTAAAAGATATTGCATTTTTTTTTTTTTTTGTCTTTTTGCTATTTCCTGGGCCACTCCCACGGCATATGGAGGTTCCCAGGCTAGGGGTCGAATCGGAGCTGTAGCCACCGGCCTATGCCACAGTCACAGCAACGTGGGATCCGAGCTGCGTCTACAACCTACACCACAGCTCACGGTAACGCCGGATCGTTAACCCACTGAGCAAGGGCAGGGATCGAACCCGCAACCTCATGGTTCCTAGTCGGATTCGTTAACCACTGTGCCACGATGGGAACTCCGGTATTGCATTTTTTATATTCCTTTTCTAATATTTCATTGTTGGTATATAGAAATGCAACAATTTCTGAATGTTAATCTTGTATTCTGCTACTTTGCTGCATTGATCAGTTGAAGTAGTTTTTAATGGAGTCCTTAGGGTTTTTTATGTATAGTATCATGTCATGTGCATATAGTGACAATTTTACCTCTTCTCTTCCAATTTGGTTACCTCTTATTTCTTTTGTTTGTCTGATTGCTATGGTTAGGACTTCCAATACCATGTTGAATTAAAGTAGTGAGAGTGGGCATCCTTGTCTTGTTCCAGATTTTAGTGTGATGTGGGTTTGTCATAAAGGGTTTTTATTATGTTGAGAAACATTCCCTCTTTACCCACTTGGGTAAAAGTTTATCATGAATGGATGTAGGACTTTTCAAATGCTTTTTCTGCATCTATTGAGATGATCCTGTGGTATTTTTACTTTTCTTTTGTTAATGTGGTATATGACATTTATTGATTTGTGGCATATGTTGAACCATCCTTGTGAATATGGGCTGAATCCCACTTGGTCATGGGGTATGATCTTTTTTATATGTTGTTGGATTCGATTGGCTAAAATGTTGAGAACTTTTGTGTCTATATTCATCAAATGTATTTGGCATTAATTTTCCTTTTTTAGTATCTTTGTCTGGTTTTTTGCATTAGGGTGTTGGTGGCTTTATAGAATGTCTCTGGAAGTGTTCCTTCTTCAACCTTTTGGAAAAGTTTAAGGAGTATAAGCTCTTCTTTGTATGTTTGGTAGAATTCTCCTGTGAAGCCTTCTGGTCCTGGACTTTTGTTTGTAGGGAGTGTTTTTATGACATATTCAATTTCATTTCTAGTTATTGGTCTGTTCAATTGATCTATTTCTTCTTCTTCTTCTTTTGCCTTTTTAGGGCCACACCCGTGGTAAATGGAGGTTCCTGGGCCAGGGGTCCAATTGGAGTTGTAGCCACCAGCCTATGCCACAGACACAGCAACACCAGATCTAAGCCACATCTGTGACCTATACCACAGCTCACAGCAACAAGGGATCCTTAACCCACTGAGTGAAGCCGGGGATTGAACCTGCATCCTCATGGATGCTAGTCAGATTCGTTTTCCTCTGAGCCATGACGGGAACTCTTATTGATCTTTTTCTTCTTGATTCAGTTTTGGTGGGCTATAAGTCTCTAGAAGGTTGTCCATATCTTCTAGGTTGTCAAGTTTGTTGGCATATAATTAGTCATAGTATTCTCATGGTTTTTCGTATTTCTTCAGTATCCATTTCTATTTCTCCTTTTTCATTTGTTTTCTTTGATCTTTTTGTCTTTTTAGGGCTGCATCTGTATCATACAGAGGTTCCCAGGCTAGGGGTCTAATCGGAGCTGTAGCTGCCAGCCTACACCACAACCACAGCCATGCAAGATCCGAGCCATGTCTGCAACCTACACTATAGGTCATGGCAATGCCAGATCCTTAACCCACTGATCGAGGCCAGGCATCAAACCCTCAACCTCATGGTTCCTAGTCGGATTTGTTTCTGCTCTGCCACAATGGGAACTCCTTTTTCATTTCTTATTTTGCTTATTTGAGTTCTTTCTCTCCTCTTCTTGGTGATTCTGGCCAGAGGTCTGTCAACTTTGTTTATCCTTTCGAAGAACCAACTCTTGGTTTTATTGATTTTTTTCTAGATATTTTTGAATATCTATTGATTTCCTTTCTGATCTTTACGATTTCCTTTCTTTTGCTGACTTTAGGTTTTGTTTGTTCTTTTTCTCTAAATCTTTTAGGTGGTAGCTTAAGTTGTTGATTTAAGATTTTTTTCTTTTTTGAGGAAGGCCTGTATTGCTATGAACTTCTCTCTAAGCACTGCTTTTGTGGCATCCCATAGATTTGAATGGTTGTGTTTTCATTATCATTTGTCTCGAGGTATTTTTTAATTTCCCCATTGATTTCCTCATTGACTTTTTTTTTTTTAAGTAGCATGTTATTTAATCTCCAAGTAGTCAGTTTTTTCTCATTTCTTTTCCTGTGATTGATTTCTAGTTTCATGCCATTGTGGTCAGAGAAGATATTTGAAATAATTTCTTTTTTTTTTTTTTTTGTCTTTTGTCTTTTTGTTGTTGTTGTTGTTGCTATTTCTTGGGCCGCTCCTGTGGCATATGGAGGTTCCCAGGCCAGGGGTTGAATCGGAGCTGTAGCCACAGGCCTACACCAGAGCCACAGCAACACGGGATCCGAGCCGCGTCTGCAACCTACACCACAGCTCACGGCAACGCCGGATCGTTAACCCACTGAGCAAGGGGCAGGGACCGAACCCGCAACCTCATGGTTCCTAGTCGGATTCGTTAACCACTGCGCCACGACGGGAACTCCTGAAATAATTTCTATACTCTTCAATTTGTTGAGGTTAGTTTTGTGCCCCAGTATGTGGTCAGTCATTGAGAATGTTCCATGTGCACTTGAAAAGAATGTATATTCTCATTTTTGGGATGTAATGTCCTGAAAATGTCAATTAAGTCTAACTTTTCTACTGTGTCATTTAGGATCTCTGTTGCCTTATTGATTTTCTGTCTAGAGGATCTGTCCATTGATATGAGTGGGGTATAAAAATCTTCTACTATTATTCTATTGCCATCACTTTTTCCTTTTGTGTCTGTTAGATTTGTTGTATGTATCTGGGTGCTCCTATATTAGGGGCATATATATTGATGATTGTAATATCCTATTCTTGAATGGATCCTTTTATCATTGAATAGTGTCCTTCTTTGTCTTTTTTTTACGGCCTTTGTTTTAAAGTCTCTTTTGTCTGATATGAATAATGCAACTCCTGCTTTCTTTTCTTTTCCATCAGCATGAAATATCTTTTCTTATCCCCTTACTTTCAATTTATATATGTCATTTGCCATAAGGTGAGTCTCTTGTTGACAGCATATTGTACACTCTTCCTTTTTTATCTAATCTGCCATTCTATGTCTATTTTTTTTTTGTTGCTATTTTAGGGGCACACTGGTGGCATATGGAGGTTCCCAGGCTAGGGGTCCAATCAGAGCTGTACACAGCCACAGCAGTGTGGGATCTGAGCTGAGTCTGTGAACTGCACCATAGCTCATGGAAATGCCAGATCCTTAACCTGCTGAGCGAGGCCAGGGATCAAACCCGTGTCCTCATGGATCCCAGTGGAGTTTGTTAACCACTGAGCCATGAAGGGAACTCCCACTCTATGTCTTTTGATTGGAGCATTCAACCCATTGACATTGAAGGTAATTATTGATAAATATGTACTTACTGCCATTTTAAAGCTTGTTTTCCAGTTGAATCTATGTTTCTCCTTTGTTCCTTTCTTTTTTTGGTGGGACGATTTCCTTTTATTTTATGCTTGTGTCTTTTTTCTTTTTAGTTTTTGTGGATACACATTTTCAATTTCCTTCTGACTCTGAGATTCTAGGGTGTGTGGTTCCTGGTAACTATGGCCACATCTCCATTTTGTTGTTGTTGGCTCTTTGGCATTCTCTTAGAGCATTATCTGCTTCAGCCCTCCTCAGTATCTTCCATTTATATTTTACTCCCATGTCTTAAATAAAACATTCAGTCAATTCAAATGTAAATTCAAAACTAGTTACATTTCATTGTCTATTGCATGAGGTGCACAGTTTAATTTGTAGACAAGTGATCAAGTAAGTAAATATGACAGGCACTTGGACATGCCAGTGTTTCATTGTTTTACTACAACTCTTGGAGCAATGATATCTCTTGAACAGTGCCTGATTAATTTTAGTATGATTTATTCAATTATAAAGGAAAATAATGTTCTATTCTAAAAATAATTATGGGAACTTGCAGTGGTGGTTGAATAATTTGAGAGAAACATATTATAGCAATATAAAACTTGTCCTTGCACCTCTCACATGAGTGAATTTGTTTTCCTAGAACAAAACATGAAACACCACTCCTGTGCTCATGAAAACACTTAGCAGAAACCTGTGTCTGCATCATGTGGTGTGATCCTGAAGTTTTTATGTTTTCACTTAGGTTTGGCTCAGAAATGAATAAGAACAATTGTACAGAGCCTTGTCTATTTATTTACTAATGAACTATCAGGAATGACAGGCAGATTACTTTTTGTGTGTGAAGCAATATGACTTCTAACTAAATGTTTAAGAAAAGACTCATTCTTTTGCAAGTACTATGATTTATTTGGTTCATTTGAGAGACAGGATTAATTTTAGAGTGTGGAGCCCAATTCCCTAGTGCAAACCCCAGATCATTTATTATCTGTCTGACCTTGGTTAAGTCACTTAAATCTCTCTATGCTTTAGTTTCCTTATCAGCAACAGGATGATGAAAACAATAGCAGCTACCTTAGGATCATTATGGGTATTGAGTTAACATAGGGAAAAAAAAGGAAGCATAAAGAAAGCACTATGTAAGTGTTAGGCATTATTATTTATTTATAATAATATTAAGTTTTTCTTTTTTCCAATTAATAAGTATTATTCATTGGACATGAAAGCTTATGCTACTGACTTAAGGAAAGGTGGTTGTTTCTTCTTTTAACAAGGATATTTTTGAAAGGAAAGAAAAAATTATTACTTTTACTCAGTTTGAAGAATTATGAAGAATTTTGAATTTTCATTATTAGTACAGGGAAGATGTTTCTTCAGTGGTACCAGTTTAATCACTCATTGGAACCCAATGAGATATCAGAATCTTTTTTTTTTCTTTTTTTTCTTTTTAGGGCTGCACTTGCAGCTAAGTGTCCAATTGGAACTACACCTGCCAGCCACAGCCACAGCCACAGCAAGGTGGGATTTGAGCTGCGTCTGTGACCTGCACCACAGCTTATGGCAATACCAGATCCTTAACCCACTGAGAGAGGCCAGGGATGGAACCCACAATCTCATGGTTCCTAGTTGGATTCGTTTCCACTGCATCACAACAGGAACTCCCATAGAATCTTAATGTTTATGGATATTACCATGAAATTTAAAGTACCTCAAAGTTTCCTGTTATTAATTTCAAATTAGAGAAAATGTGCATTTAAAAGATGACAGAAATGAGAGGTTTTTTTTTGTGTGTGTTTCTTAACATTGAAAGGTACATATGTGTGTTCTCACCCTTATGGGAACTTGGAGAATTGTTTTAGGGAAAGTCCTCAGACGCCTTCCTTGCCTTTGTTAACATTAAAAAGCACTCTCCATGGTATGCTATGTGAAATGCTCAAAATCTCTAACCCAGGTCATCTTTAATAGTGTGCACAGGCCACGTATACTATCTGGGCCTCCCATCTGGGGAGCAAAGATAATACTTAGGATTTAAATTTGAACGTTACTTTGCTTTTAATACTGGCCTTTCCATATCTGTATAAGACTATCTTATGTTTCTGTTTATGCTCTTCTGAGGTTGATGACTGTCCCGTTTATTCAACAGTTCTGGGGAAGGGGAAGCATGTTGGCTGCAAACCTACTTCTCCTAATTTCCTTCACTTTCTTGCTATTTTCCCCTCTCACTTGTCTTCCTTATAGCCCCCCCCCGTTTTTATATTGAAATATAGTAACTAGCCTAACAGAAGAGTTTGAAATGGACGGAAGAATTGATGCTTTTGGAGGGCATATATATAATATTGAACATGGATTTTGTTAAGTCAGATTTTTTTTTTGAAAAAAGAAGGCTAATCCAACCAGAAGACCAATTAAAAATGTTGCTTAATAGAGATTTTTGATGTTTCTGCCTATAGAATTATTTTCAAGAACGTGTTTCTTAGCGGTACAATTTGTTTTTGTTGGTAGAATCATTGAGAGTGATTCTCTGGTGTCCATATTTTTAAATCACCACATCACAGGTGAAACTAATATTTGGCCAAGGCTGTGAACCAATTTTCTGGGTCAGTGGTTCTCAGATTTTAAGTGCAGAATCATTTGGAAGATTTGTTAGATTGGTGAGCCACACCCCTGGAGTTTCTGATTCAGTGGGTCAGGGTTGAAGCCCCCTAAATTTCTAGCAATTTCCCAAATAAGGCTGATGCTGCTGGTTCAGGAGGCATCCTTTGAGAACTAGTGATTTAGGTTATACAGAGATCCATTGTCCTGAAAGAGGCTATTTGACTCCTGAGATCTAGGTAAACGTTTGCTTAAGGTTGCAAACATCCTACACCACAGTTTTGATGGATTTTGGGGTGGGGCTTTCGTGCTCATGCTGCTCCTGTGTTCTCCTAACTCTTTCTCACATGGTCAGTGTTAACTCAGCCTCTTCTTCAAGTTCATTTGGGAGCAAAACACCCTTCAGTATAAAGGTTTCAGGATCCCTAGAAAGGGCTTATACCACAAGTCTTTCCACTGGCTACCCTAGAGCTTTCACCTCACTGGCTCCTACCTCTCTCCATTTTTCTGCCTTCTCTCTCTTCCTCACTGTCTTCCTTACTCACATGTCAGGAGGAAGAAAAACCTATCCCTGTCTATGAAAAGTGGCAGAACTGTCACATGTTATTCTGCAGATTTTTTTCTCCTGTAAGAGTTTATCAACATATTATCCCAAACAAATATGGTTCCTTTCTGGGAGTAATTCTGGTGCCAGATGTTAAGATAATGATTACTTTTACCTCATCATTATTAAATATGCATCAAAATGATAGCACTGTAATAATTATCTGGATTTATCCATTACCGTTTTTCTAAGAATGTCAGAATTACACTCTGATATCTTTAGATCTTTGCCCTTGTCATCTTTACTCTTTTGCTTTATTGTTATGTTCTGGAAATTTATGTTTATTATGTGTGTTTTAGGAAGTTCCATTTGCTGCCTCAGCCTGGTTGGGAGGGCTGGACCAGTAGGTGGGGAGGGACGGGGTGGCATTAGTGGATGGATATGCAGGGCTAAGGTAAATTTGAGAGTCGAATTTTTGTAAACTTCATAAAAAATGCATTTCCCAATCTATTCTAATAAATTTTTGTCCTCTTTCTCCTTTCCGGGGTTTGTTCCTTGGGTAATTATTCTCATGTTAGTGTGGAATGCATGGAATTCAGTTTCTGTACGACCTTAGATTGGATGTAGTTTAAAAACTTTGTAAAAACTGCAGACATTAAGAGAATGTTGATTTTGCCCACTTGTGTCTCTGTCTTTTTTTTTTCTTTTTGGGCCACCCCATGGCATATGGAGTTCCTGGAACAGGGATCAGATTTGAGCTGCAGTTGTAACCTATGCCACAGCTACGGCAGTGCCAGATCCTTTAATTCACTGTGCCAGGCTGGAGATCGAACCTGTGTCCTGGCGCTGCAAAACTGTGGATTTGTTTATGCTCTGTTATAAATCCTCATGGTTAGTTCCATTTTATTAAGAAAGTTCTAGCCATCATTAAATATTTTCCAGAAAACATTTTCTGAAAGACTAAATAAGCTTCTCCTCCTTGGTCTCAGCCACCACTCCTTCCAGCTCTACCTCCTTCCTGGGCTGCTCATGTCACATGGGGCATGCAGGCCTGACTGCTGCCCAGGAGGAACTCAGTGCCTGGGGTGGGGTTGGGCTCACTACATTCTGTAAACTAACAAACAAAAAAATGTATCTAGGCCCTGAAAAAAAAAAAGGCACAAAAAAAGAAAGAAAAAAGATGAAAAATAAAAAGACTAAACCATAGTTTCATGACCTCTCAACAGAAAATAAATTATTTCCTTTGTACTTTGATATCATGTGAAAGATCAGAAAAAACTACTTTGAAAAACTTAAATGAAATACCTTTCAGCTATTTTGGCCTCTGTCTTTGGAACATTCTTTAGCAGAATTATACAAGCTAAGAAAATAAAAACATTTCAGAAGATAGCAGAGTTGAAGTTATCATTTCAAGTGTCCCATAGTTTAAGAATTATTTTATTAGTCCTGGTCCACCCTGTGAAATTTGAGCTCTTTGAATTAAACCTAAGTTTTTGTGATACTCCTTCATGAAATGGGAGAATCCATAGAACAAATACTTTCTTTCTCCTTTCCAGGGTTTGTTCCTTGGGTAATTATTCTCATGTTAGTGTGGAATGCATGGAATTCAGTTTCTGTACCACCTTAGATTGGGGGAATACATAGAAGAAATACTTCTATTTGGGACCCTGGAACTTTTTAGGTTTCAAAACAAAATGAACAAAATATTGGAATAGTCTGAGGAAATTCCTTTCGCTGGTTGTAATTATCTTCTAAAAACTAACTAATAATTTTCTTTTCTTTTCTTTTTATGGCCACACCTATGACATAGGGAAGTTCCTGGGCTAGAGGTTGAATCCAAGCTGCATCTGTGACCTATGCTGCAGCTTGAAGCAATGCTGGATCCTTAAAGCACTGATTGAGGCCAGCAATCAAATCCATATTCTCACAGGGACTATGTTAGGTTCTTAACCCACTGAGCCACAGTGGGAACTCCAATAATTTGCTTATTACTGGAATCTATGAATTGAAAACTTAAAATACATAATGAAATCTACATTGTTTTGAAAAGTTGTCTCTAGGGGTCTGGCATTCTCAACAATTGTGTTGGTGGGCAGGAATTCTGTTTCACTGTATGGTGCAAATATGGCCTCTTACTTTTTTTTTAAAGCTAACTTTTCATTTTATTCACTCATCTTCTACAATATTAAAGATTTGCAAATTAGGGAATACATGTGACAACATTAGAAATCCTGATTCTGTATTTCCGATTACTACATTCGTAAAAAAAACCAAAAAGATGAATGTCCTAGTTCATTGCTAAGCCGAGACTCTTGAGTATTGGTGAAAAAAGCCTTATTTGAATATCTCATCCTTTGAATTCTGAATTCTATAATGCTTTCCAGAGGAATAGGAATGGCTTTAGAATTTTATAGATCTCCTTCTGACTGATCGAGTTTGTCTCATTTTGTATATCTGGGAATAGAAAATTTAATCTTTTTTGGTCTAAAGAAAGAATTAATATTTTAACATCTCATATTACAGAATTGGGAACAACTTTCATGCTACATAGCAATGTACATTTCTCCATTATTTGGATGAATATAAATGTATCTCTGATCTAAAATGTGCAGACTGCACTCCCTAGAGCTAAAAGTAATTTTTGAGTATTTGAGATAAAATTCATAGGCTCTCCTAAGAAAAAAAAATCTATTGTGGTCTTAGAGCATGAACTGCCTATTGTTAGAATACAAGTTTGGAAAAAAGTTGAGTGTGTCCTAAACAGCTCTAAAATAATTAGTAAATTGATAACAAGGAAATATTGATGTAATTATCATTCCAATATTACCAATATTAAAATGAACATAGCTGCCTAATAGTTGCTTGTAATTATTTATAATTTATAAATTCTGCCTATTTTCAAAAAGGCTTTGGGATATTTTTGGGTTAAAACTGTGTCCCTGTGCGCTTGCACACACACACACACACACATACACCCCTGCACAATTTTAAATTATACTAAAAAAATTTGTTCAGAAACCAGTCACAGAAAGAGCAGAAATGGAACTGAGGTCAAACCGATTACCACAGTTTAACACTAAATGTAAGTTGAGCACACTGGCAGGGAAGTAAGATGGAAAATAAGAAATTATGGTCCTTTTTGCCTTTTAATAGGAGGCCTGGCAATTGGTTTTTTTTTTTTTTTTTTTTTTTTTTTTTGCTTTTTAGGGCCATATCCAAGGCCTTATGGAAGTTTCCAGGTTAGGAGTTGAAACTGTGCTGCATCCTGGCCTACACCACAGCCACAGTGACACAGGATCTAAGCTGTGTCTGTGACCTACACCACAGCTCATGGCAATGCTGGATCCTTAACCCACTGAGCAAGGCCAGGGATTGAACTCACATCCTCATGGTTACTATTTGGGTTCATTACCACAGAGCTGCAATGGGAACTCCAAAATACTAGATCAAACAAGTAAAACAGCTTTCTTTATCTCATCCAAGAAGGGATATGGTAGGATTCTTTTCCAAATTTGTTTTAGCAATATATTTGATCACAATAGTGTCTTTGCATTCTTTTGAGAAACATGCTCTAACAAGTTTATCTCTGACTTTTAAAACCTTTGTGCAACCACAATGCAAACTGATCTTTCTAAAAAGTTGTGTTGATAACTACAGGCAAGCTCAAATGGTGCTTGTCATCTCCAATTCCTTAATAGTTGCTCTGGATGCTAAAATAGAAAAGAAATATTTCCTATTTCTTTATTCTCCTCTCTTGTCTCTAATTATTAAAAAATTAGAGACAGATTATATAATCTTGGCCTTCCCTTGACTGTGTTGCTGGGGATATTCAAAAGCTTTCCACAGTACCTTGTGAGGTACTTTAAACACTGAAAGATACAAAAGGCAACCCAACCTAAGACTCTTTTAGGAATTTATTTGATTTATTTTTATTTTTGCTTTTTATGGCCACACCTGCAGCATATGAAAGTTCCCAGGCTAGGGGGTCTTCTTGGAGCTGCAGCTGCTGGCCTACACCACAGCCACAGCATGGCAGAGTTGAGCTCTGCCTGCGACCTGCACACAGCTGATGGCAACGCCGGATCCTTGACCCACTGAGGGAGGCCAGGGATCGAAACTGCGTCCTCATGGATAGCCAGATTAGTTTCTGCTGACCCACAACAGGAATTCCCTGGGAATCTTCTTATGGACTGAAGAATCCTTTTAAAATGTGAGTGATTCCTCAACAGAGCAGACTAGATAGTCCAGAAATAAACTCAATTGCATACAGGAATGTAGTATATGTTAAAAGTGATATTTAAATCCTTGAGAAAGAGATCGTCGAATAAATGGTGTTGAGAAAACAAGGTAGACATTCAGAAAAAAATAAAGTTGAATCTGCAACTCACACCTGACCCAAGATAAATTTTAGATGGATCAGAGTTTTAACATGAAAAATAAAACCATGAAAAAGACTAAAAGAGAAAGGAAAAAAACATTTCTGTGGCCTGAGCTGATAAGCAATGTCCTTGTAAGTGACAGGTCACAATGAAATTGTGGAAACTTTGGTGGGAAAAGCAGGATCCAACTTTCCCTGAAGCTGGGAAATGGTATGGTTACGCAGACGAGCTAAAGGATATTTACCTCTGTCATGACAATAAGGAGCTATTAAGTTAAACATATAATCAAGTGTGGGATATTTGGGGAATAGTAGGAGAGCTGATAGGGACTAAAGGGAGAAATATTTGCATATATAAAGTGGGACCAAATTGAAGAGGATTATGGATGCCTAGATGAAGAGTTACCCTTGGTTCTCTTCTTATGGGGGCGCTTCTGCGGGTTGATAACCTAAGGTGCAGGTTTTCTCAACCTCAGGAGTATTGATATTTTTGATCAGATTTATTTATTTATTTTTTTTGCTGTGTCCATGGCATGCAAATGTTTTTGGGCCAGGAATTGAACCCATGCCCACAGTAGCGACCCCAGCCATGGCAGTGAAAACACTGGATCTTTAGCACACTGAGCCATCAGGGAACTCCTCAACTAAATAATTTTTTGATATGGGTCACTGGGCCAACGCCTCATAGGATGTTTAGTAGCATCCCTAGCCTCTACCTACTGGTAGCGTATCACCCTTTTCAAATTGCGACAACCAAAAATGTCTCCAAATATTGCCAAATGTATCATGGGGAACAAAATTACCACTGATTGAGAAATACTAAACTCCAGAATGACAGAATGATTGGTTTTTAGGGACTGTTCAGCTGTGGTTTAGAGAATGAACAGGAGGTTGGCAGGACAGGAGCCTGAGAGAATGTATCAGAAGCTAAGTATGGTCTGTTGTTAAAGCAAGGGCCTCACTACCACTAAAGTACATCTCCCTGTATCCATGACCTTGTACAATCCCCTCTTCCACTGACTTACGGTTTGGCCATGTGACTTGTTTTGATCAGTGGAATATCAATAAACATGGTAAGCGGAAGCTTGAAAAGCATTTGTGCATTGGGAATTAATCTCTTGGAACACTGTCACCATGTGACAAAGCTAGTGTGAGCCTCCTGAAGACACATGCCCAGCTAACAGCCAGCACCAACTTTCAGACCTGTGAGTGAGGCACTCTAAGACCATGCAGCCAAAATAAAGTTACCATGACTACATGATCCCAGGCAAGCCAGTAGAAAAACCGCTTTACCTGAGCCCTGCCCAAGTGGATGGTAATGAAATTATGCAAACAAAATGGTTGCTGTTTTAAATCACTAGGGGTTTGTTGTTATGCAGTGACAGATAACTGTTATGGTAGGTCTGGAGTAGATTAAAATCAGTGGAAATGAGATGTATACATAGACATTTGGAATAATCCATATTTCTTGATGAGTCTTTAATGAAGAGGCTTATTGAAAGGACAAAGCAGGTCAAAGAATATAAGAATTTAGAATTAAGTGCAAAAGTCAGAGTGAGTTAAAGGAAAGAAGTTGCATGAGCAGTCTTTAGGAAAGCACTTCTGCCTAAACAGTTAAAAAACATGACTAACTCAGAGTTCTCGTCGTGGTGCAGTGTTAACGAATCTGACTAGGAACCATGAGGTTGTGGGTTTGATCCCTGGCCTCGCTCAGCGGGTTAAGGATCCGGCATTGCCATGAGCTGTGATGTAGGCTGCAGACGCGGCTCGGATCCCACGTTGCTGTGGCTCTGGTGTAGGCCGGCAGCTACAGCTCCGATTCGACCCTTAGCCTGGGAATCTCCATATGCCGTGGGAGCGGCCCAAGAAAAGGCAAAAAGACAAAAAAATAAAATAAAAATATGACTAACTCATCTATTTTGAAAAATACAGATCTTTATTCATTGCTAACAGAATAATGATAAGATTTCAAAGATTCAGTTTCATATATATATTTGTAAAGCTTTAAAGACAGTCCCAGGCTAGCCACTTTTTAGTTTGTATGGTAAAACCAATCTTTAAACAGGAGAGCCCATAAACTCAATATCAGTAACAATTTACATTGCACTAATAAAATTCATTTCAGCGTATTAGCTATCTGCTTATATAGAACTACATTCACTTAGCAATTAGATTGCTAAGACCAGAACTTCTTAATAGGAAGCCTCTCATAATTTACCAGTTAAATTTACAAATGACGATTATCAGTGGCATTTACAGCTTAATAGAGGCTGCTAGTGTTGACATTATTTATTGCACTATTCAAGAAGAAACAGTTCCTCAAATGTTTAGTACTTAGCTTTCTATTTAAGAACACCACCTTGAGGAAATGTGTCCATCAAATCCATTATTTTTTTCTTATATTAAAGTAACAAGCATAAAGAGAACCCAGAATTAGAATAAATGGAAGAGTCATAACTAACAGAAATGGAAATAAATAAAAGTCTAAAAGGTGGAGGGAATTGATGTGAATAAGGTAAAAATAACCCAAATGAATTTTCTGCTATGAGAATCACCAGAGGGAACATAAACATTGACATATGACAGAGTGAAGGTCTCTTGAAAATTAGACAAGATTTGTAAAAAAGAATGATTGGATGAATTTTAAAGATCTAATACTCATTAAGCAGCCAGTATTAAGGAAACAATAGCATCCTTGAAATAAGTGTTAAAGATCAAAGTGTAGGGAGTTCCTGTGGAAGCTCAGCGGATTAAGAACCTGACAGAGAGTCCACCAGAATGCATGTCCGATCCCTGGCCTCGCTCAGTGGGATTTTGTGGCATAGGCCAGGCAGCTGCAGCTGCTATACTCCTAGCCTGGGAACTTCCATATGCCGCAGGTGCTGCTCTAAAAAGAAAGGAAGAAAAAAAAAAAAAGTCAAAGGGTAACATGCATCTGCATATATAATTTCCATAAGATTTGTTTAAAGGAAAAATAAAGCTACCTCCGTCCTTTTAACATATTGCTGCCTGCCAGAGTTCCCGTCGTGGCGCAGTGGTTAACGAATCCGACAAAGAACCATGAGGTTGCGGGTTCGATCCCTGGCCTTGCTCAGTGGGTTAAGGATCCGGTGTTGCCCTGAGCTGTAGGGCAGGTTGCAGACGCGGCTCGGATCCCGCGTTGCTGTGGCTCTGGCGTAGGCCGGTGGCTACAGCTCCGATTCGACCCCTAGCCTGGGAACCTCCATATGCCACGGGAGCGGCCCAAGAAACACCAAAAAGACAAAAAAAAAAAAAAAAAAAAAAAAAAAAAAAAATTGCTGCCTGTCAAGGGTTTTAGTTATTAATTTCCTCTTAGGTTGAGGAGACAAGGACTGAGAACCTTTATTTCGATCTGACGATCCGAAGGTCTTTGTGATTCCTACTGTGCCTTAACTAGTTGGACGGACATGCATTAAAGAAAGCCAGTAATATTAGAGAATGGGGTCTTCTGGTAAATCTTGTACTTTGGTCTGTGAGAAGTTACCCAATTTTCCGAAATCAGAAAAGAATAAAATACACATAACGTCAACCAATTTGGAATCCTACTCCTACCTTCTTTTCCCTTTTCTGTTCATTAAGTTAATTAGCGCCCTACGCTCAGGACTAAGTTCATTGACCGGAGCATTGTAAGCCCCGAAGGGCCTGACAATGCTACTCCCGACTCCCAGCTTAACCCCTCCAACTCTCAGATTTCCCAGACCCGGGCTCCAAAGCCCCATGCGTAAAGCAAAGCCGGGCTCCCGGAGGCATGGGAACCCAAGCTGGCCGCTCCTCCTACTACTCAAGGCAGAGTCGGCCCCTGGGGGAAGACGCGTGCGGCCGCAAGGGGCGCTCAGTCTTGGACGGGCACTGCTACGCCTTGCGCAGGGCCAGGAGCGCGCCCATACCGCTCCGGGGCTGGCTGAGCGCAGTGCCGCGTTGGAGGGCACGTTCCTGACCCATCCCGGAGTCTCGCCCTGCCCGGACGTAACAGCCATTGGCCGAGAGAGCCCGACTAGCTGAACTCGCCGCGGCTCACTGCGGCGTCAGCTGGCCCCGTTCTCCCCGCTGTCGCCGAGCCAGAGCGGGCCACGCGCCCCGTTGCACTCCAGAAAGGACGGAGGCGGACGAGGACCTGGAGGAAATGGCTCGGCTGCGCTCCGCCTTCGCCGTCTGCGATGCGACGGCGCGGGGAGCCAGCAGCGTGAGGAGTTCAGCCCGCGGTGAGCGGAGCTGCAGGTGTGGATGGCGGACGCAGAGGCCGTGTTGCAGCGGCTCGGCGCCCGCCCCTGCCAAGAGTTCGTGAGCTGGGGGCAGTGCCTGGGCTGGGGGCCGCGGGAACTAGTGCCCATCGCGGCCCCGGCGGTGTTGGACCCCGGAGACAGCAAAGACTACGAGGGGGACGAGCACTTGGCGGCGGCGCTGGCCGCCCCTTGGGACCCGGTGAGCCTGGGCGGAGCTTGGCAGGATATCCAGGCGCGACTCGGGAACAAGGCCAAGTTCACCTCTAGGTAGGTGTGTGGTTTGGAGAGCAGGTGGTGTTTCCTGCCCTGCCTGGGGTGCGGCCATCTCTCCCTCTTACTGCGAAGTGCGGAGACCCACTGGACCCTACTCTAAGTTGCTTCTTTTCTTCATTCACCGACTCCTTTAACTTTTCCAAGATGAGATCCTTTAGTGTTAGAGTTTGGGAGACAGTTTTAATTGCTCATATCTGAGCCGTCTTGCAAAAGGCACTTTGTTACACAGGCCAGTGTGAAAACCGCAGCGTCCGGAGATTCTTCTGCGATAAAAGGTTAAAAGTGCTCCCCAGTTCTCAGTGACTTAAATCACCGGCTGCTCCAGGCCTCCAGGCTGCACCCAGAGGGCACCCCTAAGCGGTGATAGTCGTGGAGCCCACCTGTTAGTTAATTTGGCATTCTCTATTGTAGTTTTTGTATTTGTTGTTTTTCTGCTACTATGTAGAAAACAAGACAATTGTGCATTTGTATTGCTGCACACAAATATTCATTGATGCCTACTATGTGCTAGACATTTTACAAGTTCATTTGTTTAATTTGCAGAATAACCTTGGGCCCATAGACTTTCCTATCTCTGATTGATGGAGAAATTTAGACGTAAAACCTAAAGGACTTGCCCAGTTAATAAAAGAGCAGCACTTAATCCCAGATGTTGTGAGCTGAAAAATTCTTAGGTTTTTATATCACAGAATAAAATGACAAATTACAATAAACTCTCATAGCTCCCACAGAGATAACATCAAGTTACTTAATTCTCAGGTGAAAGAGGATGCCTGCAGATTCAGGGCATGGAGAGAAATATACTCAGGTTTTACTGAGATTAATTTGCTTCTATCTCTGCCTGGAGTCAGGGTATATTGAGCTAGTTTCACTTCTTCCTCAGGTGCTGTCAATGTGTTCATACTATAACATTTTTTTTGCCCTCTGGATATTCATTGACATTTTATGAATCTCTGAGGGTGTTATTATTAGGCATATCTGAAAGGCATCATTTTGGTTGGCAGTTCATGTATTTGAGACCTAAGGCTAAGAAAAGGAAATAGCTCCAGAAGGCAGCAGTGACCTGCAGGGCTGGGAGTCCTCACTGCCTCCTCTGCTTGCTCAGCTTCTCCCTCAGTTTTTGAAAGTTCAGGAAGTGTTGGATATGGAAAGTGATTCATTGCAGAATAAGAGGGATGGTGTCTAGAAAGTGGGTGTGATACCCATCTTTTCTCCCGTTTACAAATGCATAAAAATGCAGTGTTGGAGTTCCCTTTATGGCTCAGCGGTTAACAAACCCAACTAGGATCCATGAGGATGAGGGTTCAATCCCTGGCCTCAGTGGGTTAAGGATCTGGTGTTGCTGTGAGCTGTGGTGTAGGTTGCTGACATGGCTCAGATTCCCGCATGGTTGTGGCTGTGGAGGAGGCTGGCAGCTGTAGCTCTGATTCAACCCCTAGCCTGGGAACTTCCATATACTGTGGGTGCAGCCCTAAAAGAAGCCAAAAAAAAAAAAAAATGCAGTGTCTCCACCAGGGAAGTAGAAAAACTTAAAAGTTGCTGTAGGACGTATACTTTGAATCATCTTTCATCTGTAACTTGGTTAGGTCCAGCTAGCTAAAAAGGTAACGACATCAGGAAAAAAGAGAGGTGAGCCCACTCTCATGTTTTACACACACACACACACACACACACACACACACTGAACTACTTTTCAGAGTTGTCAAGTCTCAGCAGCATATATTTGACATTTAATCTTTAAATGACCAAAATGACCTTTGTACATTAGCATATAAACCAGGCTTAATGTTATTGGGGACATTCTTATCACAGTGCCTTTCCAACTCGTCAGAAGTTATTAGATTTAATGGCACTGGTATCACCTGGTAGATTTGTGTCCCCATCTTCTTCGAGATTAACAAGCACAGTATTTGCCATCCTGTACTTGTTCAAGTGGAATAGAACTGAGTTGCTGCTTCGGATTGTAACCATGGCAGCTGTTAGCTGTTTTGGTAAATTGGGTTGCTTCTCTTCCACGTCCTCCTACAGCTGTTCACCTTCCCTCCCTCCCATTCAAATTAAGACCCTTTATTATTGATTAAGACCCTTTATTATTGACAGTGCCATTGCCATTATTCAGCCAAATTAATCCTGCAAACATTACTGAGTGCCTGTTTTATGCCAGGCACTGTCTTACTGTCCTAGGTCCCTGGGACAAAGGAAAGCAGGAGATGTAGTTTATGCCCTCAACAAGTTCACAGTGTGGGGGAAACACTTGAAACTTCCTTGAAGAATTTGTAAAGGCAAGAGACTTATTTGCAGGAAACTCCATGTAGTGTGAGCATAGCCTGACAGACTGCCTGCAAGCAGGAACTTTCTTTGAAGTGTTGAGTTTTTAATCTTTAAAAAAAAAATCATGTATTTCTTCATTTTACTCTGTAATATATTGGGGCTTGTTTGAACAAAAGTATTATATTTTCTTCCAGGGGGAGAATCGTCTCTCTGGGAAGGTGTGCTACTTCAGCTGGTGGCTTAGTTTCCCACCTGGTGTTCTGTCTTCCCTGTCCCTTCCTATCCTGGAGGGTATTCATGTACAGTTTGAGGAGAACTGATGACACTTATGAGAATGCTTGGTTCCTGTAGGGGCAAAATGTGGTGGTGATTTCCATTGCATAGATCATTCAAGCTCTTAGATCAAAATACGCAGCCCATTTGGGTTAAGCGCCTCGGTCATGAATAATTGTGATATTAGAAAATAATACTGCGTTGTGAAAGAATGAAAAATGGTCTCTGGGATGTGTTAACACATTCTTAAGTTCGTTTTCTCTTAGAAAACTGAGGGACTCTTTTTCTTAAAGGCTGGGGAGGGGAGCATCCTAAACAGTCATGTGACCCTTTAACCTGAGCCGGGCAGGTGTAAATGGTCCAGAGGGTCAGGATGGGCCCTCAGCCCTTCCTAGTAAGCTGGAACTAGGTCAGCCAGTAGGTGAAGGCATGGCAGTGTAGTTACACAAGAGAATCCCCAAGAAGAATTGTATCTGGTTAAAAAAAAAAATGCCATTAAGTGGGGAGATAATGTCTTGGAAGAAACAGTGAGTGGACTTGTAATAACCTAGCTTGGCTAATTTCTGGTGCTACGGGCATTATCTTGGTCAAAGGGAGGTTTGTACCCCCAGGTACTCAATAAATGTACTCGATAAATATTTGCTGAATGAATCAAATAAACTTGTTCTTGTTTCGTATACTGAGAATGCAGTTGGTTTGTGCCATGTGTGTTCTTTCCATTTCTTTGGTTGGTTCCTTCCCTATGCTTCCAAGTTCCTGGGAAGAGTTGGTGTGTTCTGAGATTGGCAAGCAGAGAAGGATATAGGGTGAGTGTGTGGTGTGCATGTGCATTGGGTGTTTGACCAACGCGGGGGCATGACAGAATTTATCCTCCAGTCAGAGCTGAAGTTTTTCAGAATTTTCTCACTTCCATTTGTAGTGATTTTGAGTGTCATTTGTGGACTGACTCACTCTGATAAATTAACTTAGAGCCCCACATTCTCAGAAACAGAAACACGAGGGTCCAGCTGTTACTGGAACCACAGTGAGTTTGTGACAGGGTACTGCTTTTGCCGCAAGAGCCAGATCAGGGACAGACCCGGGGTGGGGGCCTCTAGTGTAACAAGGGTTAGGGCGACTTGCCGAACAGGGCTGAGATTGTTCAGGCCCCAGAAGTGGACCTGTGTGGTCAGCTGTTGCACATGGTTTGTGCCTTTTTTATGCATACAACATCGAAGAAGAATCTTTTGTTGAATAATTTAGAATCAAGAGATTTAATTGAGAAAAACCAAAACTATCCCTATGCGATCTGTGTATGTGTTATCAGAATGCTGTGTAAAGATGATTGCTAAAATAGAGAGGAAAAGAGCAACAGTTGAGCACCGATCCTACTTAAGTAGGTTAAAAACATGTATCTACCAGTAGGCAGAGGCATAGTCAGCACTGGTCAGGGTTCCTTTCACATTTCCCTTTCTTGGGTTCCACTTGAGGGCTTTTTCCTCTGAGGATCTTCTTTTGTCATAGTACAGTTGCTTCACCTGCATGATATGGTGCTTGGCAGGATAGAAAGGGAAGAGAGGAGAGATGGATGCAGAGAGAGAGAGAGAGAGAGAGATAGACACAGAGAGTGGTCTGGAGACAGGGAGTGAGAGAGGGGGACAGGGTGAGAGGAGGCAGGCAGACAAAGAGACATCCATTGATTGATTAGGTTAGTGTCTCTGTTTCCCGTCTCTTCGTACTCAGTGAGTTTATGGCCCGAGGCAGCTTGAGTTGTGAGCGTTAAACCAGCTCGTCCCTGTTTGATCTCAGCTCTTGAGTATCTTCCATGTGTGAGCGTCTGGATGCTTTTGGACTGTGTTTACAGTGTTTGAAGATAAGTATATACATACATATTTTCATTTAAATGGCCGGTGATATCTGGTATTCGTCCAAGGTGATAAAGATTTGTTTCAACCTTGAGACATGATGGTAGGTTGAATCTCAGTCCCGGAAGAGATTCAGAGGTGTTTTTGACTGTGTGTGGTGCTTATTATTGGCACAGGCTTTGGTGCCTATCAGTGTGCTAGCCACGGGCTTTCCAGAGATACTCTGCCTTTTGTGCTTTCAGAACTGGAGATGTATCTATAAATACAGGTTGAGAGACATAGCTATGCATTTATAGCTATGTCAAGATATATATCTACCTTTGTCTGTCTTTATCTATGTATATATTTTTAAATTCTTGCGGGTTTGTTGCTTTTTGTTTTTTTCTCTTCAATACATCCTCTGTCACAGTTACTTGTGTCATTACCCCGCTGCTGAGTGGGAGAAACCTGTCTGCTAAAACGGCAGCTCTACCAGAGACCTTCCAAACCTTGCTCCTGGGCCCTGCAAGAGCCTGTGTGTGGCTTTGTTTTTATGAGCTCTACTTGCAGGACTCTTCTGGTTCTGATATTTGAATCTCATCTCGATGTTCATTTCTTTTTGACTTCCTGGCCCCAGAAAAGGACCCTGGCCTTCCAGTTCAAATTCACAGTCATTCCCCTCCTGTCACTTGGAGCATATAAACGTCTTTACCTGTTTCTTCCCAGGTCACAGGATCTTCTTTCATTTGTAAAATGGAAGCAGCTGGATCAGGCTAATTGGTCTTAAAGTCTGCAGGCTGACCAGGGAGAGAAAGCTTTTAGATGATGGAAGAGGTTAAGATACTGTAGTGATTCTGCTTTTTTCTCCTAAGAATATATATGTGTTCTTGCTTCATGTGTAGCTTGTTCAAGCTTAGGTAGCACCTGACTGCAGTACATGGATGGGAGGGAGAAATGGGAAGAGATGATCCATCGTGGGTGTTTGGGCTACTCCTGTCTGACTCTGTTGGTTTCGTCATGTCATAAAATGGAAAGTAAACGCTATTTCCCAGAGAAGAACTGTAATGATGGAGCCATACATATGATTTATTTATTTGTCTTTTTAGGGCCATACCTGCAGCATATGGAGGTTCCCAGGCTAGGGGTCGAATATGAGCTGTAGCCACCAGCCTAAGCCATAGCCACAGCAATGCCAGATCTAAGCAGCGTCTGCGATCTACACCATAGCTCATGGCAACACCGAATCCTTAACCCACTGAGCAAGGCCAGGGATCGAACCTGCACCCTCATGGTTCCTAGTCGGATTTGTTTCCATTGTGCCATGACGAGAACTCCACATATGATTTCTTTGAAATTAGTTCCTCAAAAAACAGTTTCATTGCTTCAACTGGTAAATATTTGGGGTCTTCCAAATTATAACTACTTTTGTCAGAGTAATCATAAAGAGATAAAAGTGAATTTTAAACCTTAAGACTGTACATCTTCTAAAAACAAGATATGTAGATGAAGTAGCTCAAACATATTTCTTTAATTCTTTCTCTAATTCCCTCAGTATTCATGTGTCTGCCCGTGTCCCAGGCTCTGGAGTGACCCTGACCTTCAAGGAGCTTATTGTCTCACCTTTTTAAAGGAGTTTCTGATACCTGAAGGACCTGAGATGCAGCATAATAAATGGAAAAATACCTCTGGGTACAACTCCAGACTATGGACATTTCATGTCAAGAGTGTTTGTCAAATCAGGGGCCCTTCTAATCTCTACTTGTATACTTGAGAATCTAGGGAGATGGGACATTTTCATTTTCCCTTTATGTTATCATTATTTGATAATATAATACAAACTAATTTGAGCACATTCGCAATCACCAGGATGACTCTTACGTGACAGTCTTGGCCACGCCGTTTCAAACCTGACTCTGCGTTTCAGATCAATTGTGTGGCATCTGCAGCCCTATGTTCCTCTTCATGGACTAATGAGGAAGGCACTTTGGTGGCTTAGTGTAAACGACATGTCCAAGTAAACTGAAAGTGACTGACACCGAGTGTTGAGCTGTTCGTGTTCTCAGTAGAAAAGCGTTGGGGGCATGGGGTTTTGATCCTGTAAGTGTGGCTCAAAAGCACAGCACACAAGCTGCCAGAAGTTATTAACATTGACTGTGGGCCTGTAGGTTCAGTAGGCCTGCACCCCTTATTGGATTGAATGAATGTTGCTAATTCTCATTCCACTGATTTTGCAAATGTGTGTTGCTCAATATTTTGGAGCTGTAAGTATAAGGAGTTTATATTTGGTTTATGTTTATTCCTAGTTAAGTAACATGATATAAACAATATTTACATCAACTCTGGAATCCATAGGAGATAAGTAATAAGGTCTACATGTTAATCAAGTGTGAGGAATACTCTTCTAAAAGGGCTAGAACTATACAAGATTGAAAATATTCGTTTTTCCATTTTTTCCTGGCTTACTGATCTTGTCCATCATTTAAACTGAGGCCATAATATTGTGGAAAAAGTTCTTAAATTGCTCTCAGTCCTAAGAGTCATCTTTGTCATTTGCCCACAGAAGAAACTCTTCTCGCCTTTTTCCTATGTCATTTGTTCCTTCATTTAAAAATCTTTTTTTTTTCTTAGGGCTGCACTCACAGCATATGGAGGTTCCCATGCCAGGGGTCCAATCGGAGCTGTAGCTGCTGGCCTACACCACAGCCACAGCAACATGAGATCCAAGCCACATCTGTGACCTACACTGCAGCTCAAGGAAATGCCGAATCCTTAACCCACTGAGTGAGGCCAGGGATCATAGATGCTAGTCGGGCTCACTAACTGCTGAGCTGCGATGGGAACTCCCATTTTTTTCATTGTATCCACATGTGCCTGGAACTGTGCAAGGAAGAGGTTGCTTTAAACTAGTAAAAAAAATCAGTGTTTCTTGGCCGGTTGCTCTCTTTCCAGAGATAAAGGCACCAGTGAGTAATGACCAGGAAGAATCACGGGGTGGGTAGTCTAGGTCAGACATCAAGCAGATTAGCTAAATTCGGGGAGCCTTCTCTCTCTTCAATAGAGAAGTTACCTCCATTTATCTTTTGTGGTGGTTTTACAGTTCCAGGAAGAGGGCGTCGAGGCCCTGGTCAGATTATCTCCAGCTTCCCATCTCTTGCCATCCCATGGGCTGTGTCTGATGTAATGGCGGGAAGCTCACAAACTCCGAGGCCTCTGGGGCCAGGCAGGCAACATTGACCTGGTAGAGTGGAGTTGGGGCCCAGGACCAGCCTCTGCTTCATCTCCTTGGGGGTACAGACAGCTGCTTCCATGCAGGATGTAGGTCCAGTGTTGCCAGTGATGCCACCTTAGAAAGGATGGTGAAAAAATCCAGATTTTAAGTAGAATTTTCCCATTTTGCATACTCAGTGAACATCAAAGCACAGAGGTAGAAATATTGTTTTCAGGTTTGCAGCCCCTGTTTCCTACCTGTGAATATGTCCTGGTAAATTCAAGTGTCAGGTGTGACCTTGCTTTGAAGATCCATATTCATGTGAACACGGGGTCCTGTGACACCCTAACTTAGAACTTTCATATCATACCACTTCTTCCCCTTCCCAATTTGTGGGGTAGTATATTGATTCAGAGATCTTCTATCTTTACTCTCTTTCTCTTTTTTTTTTGCTCTTGGATGTTCTTGTATTTTTAGAGTTAACTTGTTCAAGGCTCAGCAGATGTTGCTGTACCGTATTTTCTGCATCCAGGTATGCTGCCCTGATTGGTGTGTCCTTGGGGGAGGAAGGCTGAGCACTCAGGTGTCCAGAACACCTTTTACCCTAATGTCTTTCTTTTTCTTCACTCGAAGCTGCACGTTCTTGTCTGTCACAGTTTTAAAACATGTAAAAAAATCAATTGGAATGGAATGATTTTTAATTCAGAGTAAGGGAGTTGGGTGATGAGAGGTCGTGTTTTTGGGTACCACAGTGGTATTACCTTTCATTGTTGGAAAATTTTGTCCTTCAGGCAAAAAAAAAGAAAAAATGATGGGGATGAAAAAATCCTCAACCTCACTAACTGCCAGAGAAATGCAGATCAAAACCACAATGAAATACCGCCTCATACCTGTTCAGATGGCCCTTATCAAAAACAGAGAAAATAATAAGTGCTATGAGGATGTGGAGAAATCGGAGCTTTTATACAGTGTCGGAATGTAAAGTGGTGCAGCCACTATGGAAGACTGTATGGAGACTCTTCTTAAAAAAGTTAGCAATGGCACTGCTGTATGATCCACCCTCCCACTTCTGCGTGTGTATCCAAAAGAATTGAAACCAGGATCTTGAAGAGATGCCTGCACTCCCATCATCACTGCAGCTGTGTTCACAATAGCCAAGATGTGGAAACAGCATAAGTGTCTATTGACAGATGAATGGTAAATGGATAAACACGATGGGGTATATACGTACAATGGAATGTCACTTGGCTTTAAAAAAGGAAGGGCTTTCTGTGGAATGTGACAACATAGATGGACCTTGAGAAGATTATGCGAAGTGAAATATTCAAGTTACGGAAAGACCAATAACATATAATTCCACTTTATGAGATATCTAAAGCAGCCAACTCTTAGAAAGTAGAATGGTGGTTGCCAGGGGTCAGGGATCACTGTTCGGTGGGTTATGGAGGTTCAGTGGTTTAATATGAAAAAGCTCCAGAGATAAAGTGCTGTATAGTGTAATGTATGTGTTGGCAACAACACTTTACTTCAGGGTTTGTGAAGGCATTCTTGCTGTGGCACAGTGGTTAAGGATCCAGCGTTATCTCTGCAGCGGCTCAGGTCACTGCTGAAGTGTGGGTTTGGCCTCCGGCTCAGCATAGTGGGTTAAAGATCTGATGTTGCCTCTGCTGAGGTGTAGGTTGCAGCTGCCACTCAGATTCAATCCCTGGGCCCAGAATTTCCACATGCTTCAGGTGCGGTGCCCCCCAAAAATGTTTGTGAAGAAGATAGATTTCATTTTACATGTTTCTTCACCATAAGAAAAGCAAACATTATGAACACATGAAACTTCTTTTTTTACAGAGATGATAAATTGGGACAGCCACAAAAGCTCTGTGTCTTGTGTCTTTTTGGATCAGTCCCAAACACAGGCTCCATCAAGTGTTGCCCAAATACAGGCTCCATCAAGGGTTGCACCTGTCGGGTTTTTAGGTGACTGAGCAGAAACACTCAAGGTAATTACATGCTGATTGCTCCCTCCCACCGTACATACTCTGAGGGCATCCAGTCTGCTCACGTTTTTCAAAACTTATTTTTGGGGCATTTTTGGGAATATTCAGCCATGATACTCCCTTGTGATCATTTACGACTATACAATTGTACATTTATGTTCATCAGTGAAATTAGCCGGTAATTTTCTTTTTTTGTGGTATCTTTGTATGGTTTTGGTATCAGAGTGATGGTGGCCTCATAGAATGAATTTGGGAGTGTTCGTTCCTCTGCAAGTTTTTGGAATAGTTTCAGAAGAAGAGGTGTTAGCTCTTCGCTAAATGTTTGATAGATTTCGCCTGTGAAGCCATCTGGTCCTGGACTTTTGTTTGTTGGAAGTTTTTAAATCATAGTTTCAATTTCAGTTCTTGTGATTTGTCCATTCATCTTTTCTATTTCATCTTGGTTTAGTCTTGAAAGATTGTACTTTTCTAAGAATTTGTCCATTTCTTCTAGGTTTTCTGTTTTATTGACATATAGTTGCATGTATTAGTCTCTGATGATCCTTTGTATTTCTGTGATGTCCGTTGTAACTTCTCCTTTTTCACTTCTAATTTTATTGATTTGAGTCCTCTCTCTTTTTTTTTTTTGATAAGTCTGGCTAAGGATTTATCAATTTTGTTGATCTTTTCAAAGAACCAGCTTTTAGTTTGATTGATCTTTTCTATGGTTTTCTTCATTTATATTTCATTGATTTCTGCTCTGATCTTTTTGATTTCTTTCCTTCTGCTAACTTTAGGTCTTTTCTCTCATTAGCTGCTTTTGATGAAGTAAAGATAAAGTTAGGTTGTTTATTTGAGCTTTTTCTTATTTCCTGAGGTGGGTTGTATTGCTATAAACTTCCCTCTTAGAAATGCTTTTGCTGCATCCCATAGGTTTTGGAGTGTGGTATCTTTGTTGTCATTTGCTTCTAGGTATTTTTAAATTTCCTCTTTGATTTTTTTCAGTGGTCCATTGGTTGTTTAGTAGCATGTTGTTTAGTCTCCACGAGTTTGTGTTTTTTTGCAGTTTTTTACTTGTTGTCGACTTCCAGTCGTATAGCCTTGTGGTTCGAAAAGATGCGTGATATGATTTAAGTTTTCGTAGAGTTAGTGAGGCTTAATTTGTATCCCAGAATGTGGTCAGGCTTAGAGAATGTTCCGTGTGCGCTTGAGGGGAGTGTGTATTCTGCTGCTTTTGGATACGACTATGCAATTGTGGAGCATGCTCAAGTGACCGTTTTGTTGTAATGGTGTCTCTGACCTAGAGTGTTGTTTTTTTTTTTTTTTTTTTTTTTTTTTGGTTTTTGTTATTTTAGGGCAACACCCGCGGCATATGGAGGTTCCCAGGCCAGAGGTCCAATCAGAGCTACAGCTGCTGGCCAACGCCAGATCTGAGCCGCATCTTCGACCTACACCACAGCTCATGGCAACTCCACATCCTTAACTCATTGAACGAGGCTGGGGATCAAACCCACAACCTCATGGTTCCTAGTTGGATTTGTTTCTGCTGCGTCACAACGGGAACTCCCTGGAGTGGTTTTTCTAAATGTATGGTTAGAAAACTAAAAAGTGTAAATGTGTTAGTCATTCTGAAATCTGAACGCTGTGGTGGAAATGTCCCCTGCCATGAGCCTCCTGTGACTGCTGGTCCTGAGGGAGAGGGTCGTGGGAGGTTGTGGCAGCACGTGCTGACTGATTACCTCTCTCCTTAGGCTTGATGTCTGTGTGATTTTATCCCCTGATGTGACACAGTCCTATAGAACAAATTACAGTCTGCTCTGACTGAGATGGAAGAATTTCTGAGACGTCAACTGACATTTGCTTAGAAAATCCATGTTTTAGGGCTTTCATATATCATATTTTCTGACGGACATGCCATAAACTAGTGTTTGTATTTGTGATGCAAATGCTTTTTCTTTTCCTCCTTGGGGATCTGTTGGCATAGCATGTACTTCAGTCTGGCAGATATGGTTAGCTTGGGGATGTTAATGAATAAATTATAGTGCATGCATTTCTGCTCTAATACAGAATTTGCATTCCAGAAAAATCTAATATTCCGTTACTTGGGCTCAGAGCATGGCATGTTGGGAAATGCAACTTCTGCTTTTGCATCATTCACCTCTTGACCTAGGGGACAAGCTCAGTGATGCAGTAGGAGCATGTACTGTGGCAGAGCAGTCCTCGTCTTGAATACAGATTCATGGGAGGCTAATGCAAGGCACCAAGCCAGAAATGACTGTTAGATTGATTCTGTGTGTACAGATCCAGAGGTTTATATTGGTCTAAAAATATAATGCAGGAAGTTCCCATCATGGCTCAGAGGTTACAAACACAACTAGTATCCATTAGGATGCGGGTTCGATCTCTGACCTTGCTCAGTGGGTTAAGGATCCAGCATTGCCATGAGCTGTGGTGTAGGTTGCAGATGCTGCTCGGATCCCGCATTGCTGTGGCTGTGGTGTAAGCTGGCGGCTACAGCTCTGATCCGACCCCTAGCCTGGGAACTTCTGTATGCTGTGGGTATGGCTCTAAAAAGGCCAAACAAACAAACAAACAAAAAGATAATGCATTGCCTCTTTCTTAAGAGATTATAGTGCATAAGCTGTCTTCAGGTTGATAAAAATCTATTCACAAAAGTCCTCAGATCTATTAGGCCGTTACAATCCTAATGAACCCTGGCAAGAATTAAAATGTTACATTATAGGTGAGCATTTGGGCCCTTAAAAAGTGAAGTATTCTGTTGAATAATATTTAAAATTGAAGTTCTGGAGTTCCCGTCGTGGCGTAGCGGTTAACGAATCCGACTAGGAACCATGAGGTTGCGGGTTCGGTCCCAGCCCTTGCTCAGTGGGTTAACGATCCAGCATTGCCGTGAGCTGTGGTGTAGGTTGCAGACGCAGCTCGGATCCCGTGTTGCTGTGGCTCTGGCGTAGGCTGGTGGCTACAGCTCCGACTCAACCCCTAGCCTGGGAACCTCCATATGCCGTGGGAGCAGCCCAAGAAATAGCAAAAAGCCAAAAAAAATAAAATAAAATAAAATTGAAGTTCTTATTCAGCAGCTGAATAGGAATTCAGTTCTTATTGAATTCAACTTATTCAACTAGGTAAGATGAATAATTTTACTCAACTCTTTGAAGCAGTACTAGCATATATTCACTGTGAAGCTGGTACTTGGTTTATGTGATTAACCCCAGTAAAGTATGATGATTTATGTCATTGTGTTAGGGAGGGCTCTCCATAGTAACAGAACCAATAAGATGTGTGTGTGTGTGTGTGTGTATTAATTTTAGGGAATTGGCTTGCATGATTGTGGAGGCTGCAAGTCTGTAATGTGCAGGGTGGGCTGGCAGGCTGGAGACCCAGACAAGAGTTGATATAGCAGTTCAAGTCCAAAGGCAGCGGGCTGGCAGAATTCCTTCTTCCTTGGGGGGTGGTTCATTTTCATTTAAATATCTTCAAACTCAATGGATGAGGCCTGCCCACATTATGGATGGTAATCTGATTTACTCAGGAGTCTAGCTGATTGAAATGTTAACCTCATGTACAAAAGAGCTTCATGGCACAGACATGTATGATCAAATATTTCAGCACTGTGGCCTAGCCACGTTGACATATAAAATTAACCATTGCAGCTGCTAAAAATATATTTCAGATACTCTAGTTTTGAGATTCCTGATGGTATGGGAATCAGTTTTGGAGAGATCAGAGAGCGTCTTTGATTGCTTCCGTCTTATCAAATATGCTCTAGAAAATTTTCACGTATTTATTTGAATCTGGAAAAATCCCTATGCATATGTTATATTACCCTTGTACCCCTTCCAAGGGCCTAAACATTTCAAAACCACATAACCAAATTTCTGGGACAGCTTTAAAGTTATTAACATTTTTCTATCTGCCAAGAAGAACAGGTTTACTCTCCCTGTGTTCAGGCTCTGAGATGCCCCCCTGGGAGAAGAGGGCTTATTCACCCTGGTGTCTACCCCTCTGTTCTCACGCTCCAGTCTTCATCAAAATAGCTGTAGCTCCATGCTCAGCCCCTTGAAGAGATATCTTGGGTTTAAGCAGCTTCAGCCACCCGGCAAGTCATGCCAGCACTTCTCATTGCTGCACTTCCCCAGCAGTCTGAATGCTGGCCTCCCCCCGCCCCCTTTCTTCCTTTCCCTCCTCCCTCTCTCTCCCTTCCTCCCCTCTGCAAATGCTCTGCAAATGCTGTCACTATGCTAGGAAGTCCAAAGGTGAAATTTTAATGAGAAACAGTACACAAACTCCCTAGAGGAGGAGCAGGTTCTTACTTGACTGTCCCCAGCCACTAGTTTTTGTCCCTGAGTTGGTAGCTGCTAACAAGGATGCAGTCCGAGGTACAGGGGTGTCCAGACTGATCCACCAGATACTGGTCCTAAAACTCAGCCATAATAAAGCCACACGTTCCACACTCATATTCCTGGGACCAGGCATTACAGCTCCTAGGAGCTTGGCAGACACTGGTTGTAAATTGCATTTTTTCTCGGGCTATGTAGCTGGAGGCTTCAGACCAGCAGTACTGGCCATACCTGGGAGCTTTTCTAGGCATTCTGACTCTAGGCCCCACCACAGACCCACTGAAGCATCTGTATTTTAACGGATCCCTGGAAGATTTGTGCATGTCTTAAACTCTGCTGAGGAAATGAGAAGTGAGGGTGTGGGGTGTGGCCACTTTTGGTGAGGATTTGCTTTTAAAAAGGTAGAAAAGGAGTTGGGATTGGTGGCATCTCTGCAGTGCCAGGACACAGGTTCGATCCCAGGCCTGGCATAGTGGGTTAATGGATCTGGCATTGCAGCTCTGGCTCAGATCTAGTCCCTGGCCCCCTAGCCTGGGAACTCCATATGCTGTGGGATGCCCTCCCCAACAAAAAAGGTAGAAAAGCCCCAGAAAAAAAATCTGGAACTGAGGTAGAAAAGATAAATATCACGTGCTTCAAATTTTGCCTGGGGTTGCCTCTGGTGACTTTGAAATCTGAGTTGTGGAGTGTTCCTGATTGAATTCACCAGGAAGGTAAGACATTTATCTTCCGTCAAGTATACTGTGTAGTATTTTCTGAATGTGTTCTTCAGAGACACATGCAGAAAAAGGCACAGAGCTTGATGAGCCGTTTGCTGAATCTTCACAGATGGAATGCTTGCATTTTCAGCATCCAGATCAAGACACTGCATATTACTTAGGAGCCCCTGTTCTACCGTCCAGTCACTCCAGCCCCTCCCGGACCCCCAGTCACGATGTTGTGCCTGTTCTTTTCTCTACTACATGGGTTTGGCTTCTTGCACTCAACGTTATGATTGTGAACTTGCAGTTGTAGATCTGTCATTTTCATTGCTGTAGAGTGATCACTGTGTGAAGCTATCACAATTTATTCATCCATTTTTCTCTTTGTGGCCACTTGGGTCATTTCTGCTGTGTGGCCCTCACATAGCCTGCTGCGATGGGCACTCTGGCACATGCCTCTTGGTAATAAGCATAAGGACTCACCTGGGGCCTTGCTTTCAACCACTTTTGCAGAATGACTTCAGCTCTCCTTGCTAACTCAGGGTCATCATTATGAAGCCGAGTGTCATCCTGGGCTGTGGTGTAATGATATTCCCAGGATTTGTGGGGATGGTAGTTCAGCTTGGCTTTCTGGGTTCCTGTGTGCACGTTCTGTTCCTGCTGTCAGGCTGCCAGGTTACGATTCACTCTTGTCAGTTCCTCCTTCCTTCCTGGGTACCTTTGTTTGCTAAACTCACAAGGCAAAATGATCAGATATACTAGAATTGTGTCTTAAAACTCTCTTTCGAATGCAGGCTTTTCCTGTGCCAAGGAGGGATGTTTCACAGGCTACTGTTCATTCCTTCTGACTTTCAGTCTTCTTTTGGATATTTTGAGGGGCCAGATACATGAGTTTCAGATGGCTAGAATGCTTCTGTCATTTTGAAATTATTATTCCTTGCAGTTTTATTCTGTTTATTATTTTTTGTGTATTTTAACTCCTTTCCCCCTTTTGTTCATTTTGAAATTTCCCTGAAGTAGACACGGGAGTTCTAAATTATCTTTATAGAAATTACATCATTTAGAAATATAAGCACAAAACTTGGATTTATATCATTATGAATACACGAGAAGTAGGTGTCTAGCCAAGAGTGGGATGGTCTTAGGCTGAGATGAAGCCATAGGAGTCTGGCAAGATATGGGCTTGCATTTGCGTGCTGGGTGCTCAGCCCAGTGGTTGGTCATGGACATTTTTTTTTTTCATTGTTTAAAGTTTCATGAAGTATAGTTGATTTACAATGCTGCGCCGTTTTCTGCTGTACAGCAAAGTGCCCAGTCATTTATCATATATACACATTCTTTTGATTATATTATCTTCTTTTTTTTAAAATTTTCTAATTCAATTTAATAAGTGTACAACAAGGCGTTTTTTATTTTACAAACTCTGGTTAATATCACAACTTTCTTTTTTCTTTTTTTTAATTTTCCCACTGTACAGCAAGGGGGTCAGGTTATCCTTACATGTATACATTGCAATTACAGTTTTTTCCCCACCCTTTCTTCTGTTGCAACATGAGTATCTAGACATAGTTCTCAATGCTATTCAGCAGGATCTCCTTGTAAATCTATTCTAGGTTGTGTCTGATAAGCCCAAGCTCCCGATCCCTCCCACTCCCTCCCCCTCCCATCAGGTAACCACAAGTCTCTTCTCCAAGTCCATGGTTTTCTTTTCTGAGGAGATGTTCATTTGTGCTGGATATTAGATTCCAGTTATAAGTGATATCATATGATATTTGCCTTTGTCTTTCTGGCTCATTTCACTCACTATGAGGTTCTCTAGTTCCATCCATGTTGCTGCAAATGGCATGATGTCATCCTTTTTTATGGCTGAGTAGTATTCCATTGTGTATATATACCACCTCTTCCAAATCCAGTCATCTGTCGATGGACATTTGGATTGTTTCCACATCCTGGCTATTGTGAATAGTGCTGCAATGAACATGCGGGTGCATGTGTCTCTTTTAAGTAGAGATTTGTCCGGATAGATGCCCAAGAGTGGGATTGCAGGGTCATATGGAAGTTCTATGTATAGATTTCTAAGGTATCTCCAAACTGTTCTCCATAGTGGCTGTACCAGTTTACATTCCCACCAGCAGTGCAGGAGGGTTCCCTTTTCTCCACAGCCCCTCCCGCACTTGTTATTTGTGGATTTATTAATGATGGCCATTCTGACTGGTGTGAGGTGGTATCTCATGGTAGTTTTGATTTTCATTTCTCTTATAATCAGTGATGTTGAGCATTTTTTCCTGTGTTTGTTGGCCATCTGTATATCTTCTTTGGAGAAATGTCTATTCAGGTCTTTTGCCCATTTTTCCATTGATTGATTGGTTTTTTTGCTGTTGAGTTGTATAAGTTGCTTACATATTCTATAGATGAAGCCCTTGTCAGTTGCATCATTTGAAACTATTTTCTCCCATTCTGTAAGTTGTCTTTTTGTTTTCTTTTGGGTTTCCTTTGCTGTGCAAAAGCTTTTCAGTTTGATGAGGTCCCATGGGTTTATTTTTGCTCAAATTTCTATTGCTTTGGGAGACTGACCTGAGAAAATATTCATGATGTTGATGTCAGAGAGTGTTTTGCCTATGTTTTCTTCTAGGAGTTTGATGGTGTCCTGTCGTGTATTTAAGTCTTTCAGCCATTTGGAGTTTATTTTTGTGCATGGTGTGAGGGTGTGTTCTAGTTTCATTGCTTTGCATGCAGCTGTCCAGGTTTCCCAGCAATGCTTGCTGAATAGACTTTCCTTTTCCCATTTGATGTTCTTGCCTCCCTTGTCAAAGATTAGTTGACCATAGGTGTCAGGGTTTATTTCCGGATTCTCTATTCTGTTCCATTGGTCTGTCTGTCTGTTTTGATACCAGTACCCCACTGTTTTGATGACTGTGGCTTTGTAGTATTTCTTGAAGTCTGGGAGAGTTATGCCTCCTGCTTGGTTTTTGTTTCTCAGGATTGCTTTGGCGATTCTGGGTCTTTTGTGGTTCCATATAAATGTTTGGATTGTTTGTTCTAGTTCTGTGAGAAATGTCATGGGTAATTGGATAGGGATTGCATTGAATCTGTAGATTGCTTTGGGTAGTATGGCCATTTTTACAATATTGATTTTCCCAATCCAGGAACATGGAATATCTTTCCATTTCTTTACATCTTCTTTGATTTCTTTGATTAAAGTTTTATAGTTCTCGGCATATAGGTCCTTTGCCTCCTTGGTCAGGTGTATTCCGAGGTATTTGATTTTGTGAGGTGCAATTTTAAAAGGTATCGTATTTTTGTATTCCTTTTCTAATGTTTCATTGCTGGTATACAGAAATGCAACTGACTTCTGAATGTTAATCTTATATCCTGCCACTTTGCTGAATTTATTAATCAGTTCAAGGAGTTTTGGGGTTGAGTCCTTAGGGTTTTCTATGTATAGTATCATGTCATCTGCGTACAGTGACAGTTTGATCTCTTCTCTTCCTATATGGATGCCTTTGATTTCTTTTGTTTGTCTAATTGCTGTGGCTAGGACTTCCAAAACTATGTTGAAGAGCAGTGGTGAGCGTGGGCATCCCTGTCTTGTTCCAGATTTGAGTGAGAAGGCTTTCAGGTTTTCCCCATTGAGGATTATATTTGCTGTGGGTTTATCATAAATGGCTTTGATTATATTCAGGAATGTTCCCTCTATACCCACTTTGGCGAGGGTCTTGATCATGAATGGATGTTGGACTTTGTCAAATGCTTTTTCTGCATCTATTGAGGTGATCATATGATTTTTGACTTTTTTTTTTGTTAATGTGGTGTATGATGCTGATTGATTTGCGTATGTTGAACCATCCTTGTGAACCTGGGATGAACCCAACCTGGTCATGGTGTATAATTTTTTTGGTATGTTGTTCGATTCGGTTGGCTAAGATTTTGTTGAGAATTTTTGCATGTATATTCATCAGTGATATTGGTCCATAGTTTTCTTTTTTGGTGGTATCTCTGCCTGGTTTTGGAATGAGGGTGATGGTGGCGTCATAGAATGTCTTTGGGAGTATTCCTTCTTCTTCAACCTTTTGAAAGAGTTTAAGGAGGATGGGCACCAATTCCTCTTTATATGTTTGGTAACATTCACCTGTGAAGCCATCTGGTCCTGGGCTTTTATTTGTAGGGAGTGATTTTATGACCTCTTCAATTTCATTTCTAGTGATCGGTCTGTTCAGTTGGTCTGTTTCTGCTTGATTCAGTTTTGGCAGGCTGTAAGATTCTAGAAAATTGCCCATTTCTTCCAGATTGTCAAACTTGTTGCCATACAAGTTGTTCATAGTATTCTCTTATCGTTTTTTTGTAATTCTGCTGTATCCGTTGTGATTTCTCCTTTTTCATTTATAATTTTGGTTATTTGGGTTCTTTCTCTCCTCTTTTTAGTGAGTCTGGCTAGGGGTTTGTCAATTTTGTTCACCTTTTCAAAGAACCAGCTCTTGGTTTTATTAATTTTCTCTATTGCTTTTTGAGTCTCTATTTTATTGATTTCTTCTTTGATCTTTAGAATTTCCTTCCTTCTGCTGACTTTAGGACTTTTTTGTTCTTCTTTTTCTAATTCGTTTAGGTGGAGGGTTAAGTTGTCAATTTGGGATCTTTCTTCTTTTTTGAGAAAGGCCTGTATTGCTATAAATTTCCCTCTGAGCACTGCTTTCACAGCATCCCATAGATTTTGAGAGGTTGTGTCTTCATTATCATTTGTTTCAAGGTAGTTTTTAATTTCCTTCTTGATTTCCTCATTGACCCATTGGTTTTTTAGTAGCATGTTGTTTAGTCTCCATGGAGTAGGTTTTTTCTCTTTCCTTTTCCCATGGTTGATTTCTAATTTCATGGCATTGTGGTCAGAGAAGATACTTGAGATAATTTCTATGCTCCTAAATTTATTGAGGTTAGCTTTGTGTCCCAATATGTGGTCGATTCTTGAGAATGTTCCATGAGCATTTGAGAAGAATGTGTATTCTGCTTTTTTTGGATGTAGTGTCCTGAAGATATCAATTAAGTCTAACTTTTCTATTGTTTCCTTTAGGATCTCTGTTGCTTTATTGGTTTTCTCTCTAGCAGATCTGTCCATTGATGTGAGGGGGGTGTTTAGGTCTCCTGCTATGATTGTGTTCTCATCAATATCTCCCTTTATGTCTGTTAATATTTGTTGTATGTATCTGGGTGCTCCTATGTTTGGGGCATATATGTTGATGAGAGTAACATCCTCTCCTTGGATGTATCCCTTAATCATTAAGTAGTGTCCTTATTTGTCTTTCTTTATGTCTTTTGTTTTAAAGTCTATTTTGTCTGATATGAGCATTGTGACTCCTGCTTTTCTGTCATGTCTATTGGCGTGAAATATTTTTCCCCAGCCTTTCACTTTCAATCTATATGTATCTTTTGTCCTAAGGTGAGTTTCTTGTAGGCAGCATATTGAAGGTTTTTGCCTTTTTATCCACTCAGCCACTCTGTGTCTTTTGATTGGGGCATTCAGTCCATTGACATTTAAGGTGATAATTGATAGATGATTATTTATTGCCATTTGAACCTTGTGTTCCAGTTGATTTTATGGTTTTCCATTCTTCCTTTCTTTTTCTTTTTCTTTTTTTTTTTTGGTTGGATATTCTCCTGTTATTATCTGCTTGAGTGTTTTTTTTTCATTTTTTGCAAATGCAATATTTGGTTTTGGCTTGTGGTTTCCCTGTTTTTTAAGTATGCTAACCCCTTCCCATAATTGTGTGTTTTAGCCTGATGGTCCTGTAAGTTCAAACACTTCATTACTATATTAAAATTAAGAAGAGAGACATACATACAAACAAAAAGGGTTATTTACCTCCTAACATCCCTTGCCCACATTTTATGGTTTTGATGACTCTTTTTTATTTTTTTCTTTTTTCTTTTATTTTGTTTGAAGCATGTTCATGATTAAATCTGTATGCTGGCTTATTTGAGTGACTGCTCTCTGATTGTGGTTTCCTCAGTCCTAGTTCTTCCTCTTCTTCTTCTTTTATTTTTTTTCTTTTCTTTTTTCTTCCCTTTCCTTCCTTTCTTTTTGGTTTAGAGAAGCCCTTTCAATATTTCCTTTAACCTGGGTTTTGTGTTGCTGTATTCTTTAAGTTTTTGTTTGTTGGGAAAAATTTTTATTTCCCCTTCTATTTGAAATGATATTCTTGCTGGATAGAGTATTCTAGGTTGTATATTTTTTTCCTTTGAGCACGTTAAATATCTCTTGCCATTCCCTCCTGGCCTGTAGTGTTTCTGTAGAGAAATCAGCTGATATTCTTATGGGGGTTCCCTTGTAGGTAACATTCTGTTTTTCTCTTGCTGCCTTTAGGATCCTCTCTTTATCACTAACTTTTGCCATTTTTATTATGATGTGTCTTGGTGTGGATCTGTTTGGGTTCAGTTTGTTTGGGGCCCTCTGTGCTTCTTGTATCTTGAATCCAGTATCCTTTAGATTTGGGAAGTTTCCATCGATAATTTCTTCAAATATATTTTCCATTCCCTTATCTTTTTCTACTTCTTTTGGAATTCCTATTATGTGTAGATTGGCCCGTTTTATATTATCCCATAGGTCTCTTATATTGCTTTCCAGTTTTTTGATTCGGTTTTCTGTCTGTTGACTGGATTGAGTGATTTCCATTATTCTATCTTCCATATCACTGATTCGTTCTTCTGCATTATTCATTCTGGTTTTTACTGCCCCTAGTTCAGTTTGCATCTCTGCAAATGAATGTTCTAGTTTTTCTTGGCTCCTCCTTATATTTTCTAGTTCCTTTCTGAGGGTATCTGCATTACTGTTCATATCTTCTCTTAATTCCTTCAGTATTTTCACTATTTCTCTTTTGAACTCCAGGTCTGTCAGACTGCCGAGATCTGTTTCATTGTTGACTGTTTTAGGTGAGTTCTCCTGTTGGTTTGACTGGGGATGGTTTCTCAGCTTCTTCATCTTGCTTGTTGTTTTCTTTGTCCTGAGGGAGTTGTACTCTCCGTTATCGGGCAGTGTTTGCCTTGTCACTGCCGTGGAATATTTCCTGAGGGCTGGCGTTGTTGGTCAATCTTTTTTGAGGCAGTGTGGCTTTTCTGGAGTGTTGATGGGGCTAAGAGTGTTTCTTTGAAGCAAAGGAGGACTTCCTGAGGGCAGACAGGACTGGGAGGTCCACACCACGATGGTAGCAGATTTCACTTGGTCATGCAGAGCTTGCTCTGGTGTTTTTAGGCTGTGGGGTTCTTGCAGGGGGTTGGCGGTGTTGGGCAGCTGCTCTTCAGGGGTGCATCACCCCCTGGGGGCTGGAGCAGCTATCTGGGTCACTGAGAACCTAAGAGGCTCTTCCCTAGGTCAGTGCAACTCAGAAGGACAGCTGGAGAATGTAGGCGGATCTTTTCACAGTCTGGCCGAGCTTGTTGCAGCTTTTCTGGGCTGCAGGGGCTCTTCCAGGGGGCTGGTGGTGCTAAGCAGTTATTTCACGGGAGTGGTGCACCCCCTGGGGGCTTGGGCGGGTAGCAGGGCCATTGGAGACCCAAGAGGCTCCTCCCCAGGGCAGCCCAACTCAGAAAAACCATCTGAGATATTTTCCTGACTCGGCCAGGCTTGTTGCAGCTTTTCTGGGCTGTAGGGGGTCCTGCCTGGAGCTGGCAGTCCTATGCAGCTGGTCCACTAGAGCATCCCCTGGGGGCTTGGGCGGGTAGCAGGGCTGTTGGAAACCTAAGAGGCTCCTCCCCGTGGTATCCAGACTCAGAAAAACCATCCGAGAATTAGGCCGATCTATTCACAGCCTGGCTAAGCTTGTTCTAGCTTTTCTGGGCTGCAGGCCTTTTCTCGGGGGCTGGTGGTGTTTGGTGCTGCTCTGCGGAAGTGTAGCCCCTCCAAAGGGCAAGCAGGCCTGTGTAGGGACACCCCCTGAGGTGGTAGGCTTCAGGCAATTGTTGAGGCCAGCCCTCCTGGATGGCAGGCAGCCCCAGGTCCGTGAGAGCGTAGGGGGTGGCGGTGGTGGGGGGAGGGGATGCACTGGGAAGCACAGCTTTCAGCTAGCTAGCGGGCCTGTAAGCTTGCTGTGGCGTGGGGGGTATTCTATGGGGACCCACCCCTTCTTCTCTCCCCTCCCCAGCACGGGCGCAGACCAGGCTCTTCTCCCAGGTTCCCTCTGATGCAGCTTTCCACTTCCCCGCTCCTAGAGTATTGCTCCCTTCCTCTGCGACAGCTTTGTTTTCTAGTATCCCAGGCAGTCTCTGCCCCATCAAATGATTTCTAGACCTCCCAAGCAGTTTCCGCTCTGCCCCGCCCCCCTAGCCCGGGGACTAATCTCTGGAGCCGAGGTCTCGGTGCCCAGCCCCCCCCCCAGGCGTCCCCCGGCTCCCTCTCGGGGACTAACCTTCTGCAGCGAGGTCTCGGTGTCCAGCCCCCCCCCCCCCAGGTGTCCCCCGGCTCCCTCTTGGGGACTAACCTTCAGAGGCGAGGTCTCGGTGCCCAGCCCCCACCCAGGCGTCCCCTGGCTCCCTCTCGGGGACTAACCTTCAGAGGCGAGGTCTCGGTGCCCAGCCCCCACCCAGGCATCCCCCGGCCCTTTCCCGGGGACTAACCTCTGGAGCCGAGGATTCGGTGCCCAGCCCCCACCCAGGCGTCTCAATTTTTCGTGACTGTGCCCGTAGTTCAGATGGTCCGTTGGGTTCTTGATCGGCTTTTCCGTACTCCAACTTACTGCTACACTCTTCTCTGCATCTGGAGATTCCTCCGGTTCTTTTGATCTTTCCCCCGTGTAGGTGACTTTCCAGGGTGCGGGATCCCTTTCTCCTCCGCAGTTCCCTTTCGGGAGCGCCCGTCCTGCTGGGATTCACCTTCTCTCACTCTCCTCTTTTCTCCCGTTCTGCCCAATAATGTCACGAACTTCTTGCCGTTATTGGAGTTTAGGTTCCTCTGCCAGCGATTGGTTGCTGTTCTGTGCGAGTCATTTATTCTGTAGATGTGCTTTTTTTGTTGTGTTTGTGGGAAAGGGCGAGCGTGTCCCCCTACTCCTCTGCCATCTTGTCCTCTCTGATTATATTATCTTCTATTATGGTCTATCCCAAGAGATTTATTTATTTATTTATTTATTTATTTATTTATTGGCCTTTTGGACCGTACCCGCAACATATGGAGATTCCCAAGCTAGGGGTCAAATGGGAGCTGTGGCTGTAGGCCTACACCACAGTCATTGTAACACCAGATCCGAGCCATGTTTGCAAACTATACCACAGTTCTCAGCAGCATTGGATCCTTAACCCTCTGAGTGAGGCCGGGGATTGAACCTGCACCCTCATGGATTCTAGTCAGAGTTGTTTCTCCTGAGCCACAATGGGAACTCCTCATTTGTGTCATATTTTTGATTCAACATATAAGTGATATCATATGATATTTGTCTTTCTTTTTCTGACTTATTTTACTTAGTATGAGAGTCTCTAGTTCCATCCATGTTGTTCCAGATGGCATTATTTTCATTCTTTTTTACGGCTGAGTAGTATTGCATTGTCTGTTTGTACCACATCTTAATCTACTCATCTGTTGATGGACATTTAGGTTGTTCCCATGTCTTGGCTGTTGTAAATAGTGCTGCAGTGAACATAGGGGTGCATGTATCTTTTTGAATGAAAGTTTTGTCTGGATACATGCTCAGGAGTGGGATTGCTGAATCATATGGTAATTCTATTTGTAGTTTTCTGAGGAACCTCCATACTGTTTTCCATAGTGGTTGTACCAGTTTACATTCCCGCTAACAGTATAGGAGGGATCCCTTTTTTGCTGCACCCTCTTCAGCATTAGTTATTTGTTGACTTGTTAATGATGGTTATTCTGATTGATACGAGGTGGTACTTCATTGTAGTTCTGATTCGCAGTTCTCTAATAATTGGTGATGTTGAGCATTTTTTCATGTTCCTGCTGGCCATCTGTATATCTTCTTTGGAGAAATGTCTGTTCAGGTCTTCTGCCCATTTTTTGATTTTTTTTGTTGTTGTTGAGTTGTATGAGTTGTTGGTATGTTTTGGAGATTAGGCCCTTGTCAGTTGCATTGTTTGCAACTGTTTTATCCCGTTCCATAGGTTTTCTTTTCATTTTTTTTATGGTTTCCTTCCTATGCAAAAACTTGTAACTTTTGTTGATTTTTTTTGTTTTTGTTTCTATTGCCATGGGAGACTGACCTAAGAAAACATGTGTATGGTTGATGTCAGAGAATGTTTTGCCTATGTTCTCTCCTAGGAGTTTGTTGGTGTCTTGTGTTATGTTTCAGTCTGTAATACATTTTATTTTTGTGCATGGTGTGAGGGTGTGTTGTAGTTTCATTGATTTACATGTGGCTGCCCAGTTTTCCCAGCACCACTTGGTGCAGAGGCTGTCTTTTTCCCATTTTCTATTCTTGCCTCCTTTGTCAAAGATTACTTGACCTTAGGTGTCTGGGTTTATTTCTGGGCTCTCCATTCTGTTCCATTGTATGTCTGTTTTTGTGCCAGGACCGCACTGTCTTTAATACTGTAGCTTTGTAATATTGTCTGAAGTCTGGGAGAGTTAAACTCCCTGCTCCCCCGCCCCTCTCCCCGCCCTCCCCAGTTTGCTTTGCCAACTCTGGGTCTTATATGGTTCCACATAAACTTTTGGATTATCTTTTCTAGTTCTGTGAAAAATGTCATGGGTAATTTGCTAGGGATCACATTAAATCTGTAGATTGTTTTGGGTAGTACGTCCATTTTAATGGTGTTAATTCTTCCAATCCAGGAGCATGGGATATCTTCTTGTTTCTTTGAATCCTCTTTAATTTCCTTGATTAATGTTTTATAGTTCTCATCATATAAGTCTTTCACCTCCTTGGTCAGATTTATTCCTAGGTGTTTGGTATTTTTGAGTGTGACTTTAAAAGGTATTGCATTTTTTATATTCCTTTTCTAATATATCATTGTTGGTATATAGAAATGCAACCAATTTCTGAATGTTAATCTTGTATCATGCTACTTTGCTGCATTGATCAGTTCAAGTAGTTTTTAATGGAGTCCTTAGGGTTTTCTATATATAGTATCATGTCATGTGCATATAGTGACAATTTTACCACTTCTTTTCCAATTTGGATTCTTTTTATTCATTTTGTTTGTCTGATTGTCTGTGGCTAGGCCTTCTAGTACTATGTTGAATGAAAGCGGTAAGACTGGGCATCTTTGTCTTGTTCCAGATTTTAGCAGGAAGTCTTTCGGCTTTTCTCTGTTGAGTATTATTGGCTGTGGGTTTGTCATAAATGGCTTTTATTATGTTGAGAAATGTTCCTTCTATACTCATTTTAGTAGAATTATCTTTAATGCTCTTTTAAAAATTTTATTTATTTTTTCCGCTGTACAGCATGGGGACCAAGTTACACTTACATGTATACATTTTTTTTCCTCCCTTTGTTCTGTTGTGATATAAGTATCTAGACATAGTTCTCAGTGCTCTTTTTTTTTAAGTCTTGGGGAAATGCTAGGAAAACCACACATGGAGGTAAACAGATACTACTGCTTTGTGGGTTCTCCTTGTCCAAGTAAGCAGATTATTGTAAGAACTTTATTACTACTCTGTCTTGGTAGCTCTTTCATTTAAAGAAAGCATTCAGAATTTATTTCCTTTTTTTTTTTTTTTTCAGTAGCTTTGAGGCCAGATGTACCACCCAGAAGGGATGTTATCCACATAGGTAAGAGAGGGCAGCTGATACCTCAGGGAACCAGAGCTGGAAACCAGGGAAGAGTAGAGGCTTGGGATAAAAAATGTAAACTGAGATAAATGTAAATACACAGCTGACTGAAATTGCTTTTTCCTTATCTGATGAACCAGTGAGTTAAGATGATGACTCAATTAAGAGAAGACCAGATTTTCTTTTCTTGGCTCTCCTGAGAAGCTGAGGTCAGATTCCTCCAGGAGATAGTGTTTGCAGATCTGAAGGTTGTTTGCTTTTACTGAGCTGTGGCCCTGGGAGCACAAAAGTGGACTAGTTTTCAGGGCACCTGATCCTGGTATAGTGCGAAAAAGTCAAATTTTATTAGGATTTTTGGCTACCTTATTTTTAAGTCACATTCCAGAAAATCACCCTTTGGTTCTTCAGAAAATCAAATGGAAAGGCAATTAAACTTTCCTGCAGGTTGCTGGGGAAGCAACGAAGTGCAAAGTTGATGAGCAGTGGAGTGTATCTCAGGAAACGTCTGCCCTGTGGAAAATACACCCCAGGCATCACTGAATGAGACTGAGAGCCTTTCAAAGGGTTTTAACTGTTGAAATGTTGAAATCGAAGATATCAACAACATTTATTTTAAAGGGAAAGTGTGTTCAAGAAAATTTTAAAATCTCTGACTATTTTGCTTTATTTAGTTTGATTTTTTTTAGTCTGTCTCTATAAAACAGTGAGGTTGGAAAATCAATATTGGTTTATCTTTGTGCTTGATGGTTAGATAACAAATCAGTGATTCTCCAGCATAGATTAAAAATTATTTTTATGATATGTTTTGTATCGTAACTAAACAAACATGTCATGTACAAATAGTTTTAAGATGGTTCAAAGATGTTATAGAAAAGAAATTCTCATTTAATTACATGGTTTTCAGAGCAAACTCTTGTAACCTTTGAGAAAGACTTTTATGAAGTCCAGAGCAGTTTATGTACAATCCCCAGAAGATTTTCTTACTGGTATCATATATACTCAAGCATGAGGTGGAGATTTATCTGTTGAAGAAAATTTGGCTATAGCTTATGTACCTAACAGTTATCCTTCCAAAACATCAATAATAATTTAGAGTTAAATGCCAATCATTCAGTAGTAGCTGTTTAATATGTATCAAACATTAATTCAAGAAATGCATTTGCCATTGAGTGAACAGAAAGAATGCACTTATATCCCAGAATATGCTAATTTTAGGAGAAAAAATGAGCTCTTTTCTGGTACTCATGATTATGTAGCATATTAAAACAAGTCATTGTGAGATTTTAATAAGACTCTAGAAGATCTTTATCTTCTCTAGAGGCTGATGGTGTGTTATCCGTGTAATGTAATATTTTAAATCCATGTTCATCTACATAAAATCATGTGGTTTAATTTGTTTTTGGAACTTTTGTAGATTTTCATTCCAGAAGTACTTCCATTGATTACTTCCATTATCCCTTCTCATCATCTCTGTGTAGGAGACTTGTGATCAACCTTAACCTAAAACAAAATGTTTTTCACCTATAGGATTTTGAAGAACCTATTTAAATCAACAAAATCTTTTTCTTTTTTTTTCCTTGAGGAAAAACACAAAGCTGAGGGAGCCCTCAGTGACCTCAGACGTCAGTATTGAAACAGAGGTGGGAGATCTCCAGGTGACAATGAAGAAACTCAAAAAGGTAGGTTTGTGGCAGCTGGAACTTGAGGGGTAACTTCAGTATCTCAGGGTCAAAATTATTAGCAACTAAAACCATATAGAATCATTGAAGCAGCAGATGGATCAGATTTCAGAATCAAATTGGACTCCTTGGTAGAAATTTCTTTTAAAGGCATGGAATTTCTTTTTTTCCGGTTCTAAGGGCAGCTTCTCTTTTGCATAGATCTAATAAATACTTCTGATCCCTTCAACAATTTCCATTAAACCTCAGTTTTCTTGCCTTGGTCTTTATCAACCAAGTGGCCATGTGTCCACTGGACTGTCTGCTTATGACAGTAGGGACACTGGCTTTCCTGGTCATATACCCCTACACCCAGCTTACTGCAGGGTACGTGTTTTCAGTGAATATTTATTAAATGAAATGAGTATATCTCTTCTCTGTGGAAAGTTCCAGAATCTATAGGATCCCTGATCAGCAAGAAGTGGGAGAGAATCTGTAGAAGTGAAAGCAAAGCTGTGATTATTTTTGGTCTTTGCTGTATTTAGTTTCCAATAATTAGGGTCCATTTCATTTAGTAGGGTGCTAGTAGATGTTTTTAACAATAGACTCTGGAACCTGGGGAAAAGGGAAAGAGGGATTTGTAGCATTTGCTCATTTCCATGGTATAAATATTCCCACCATTACCTATTTCAAGCTACCAAGTTGACATCACTGAATGCAGTGTTTGGGAAGAGATGCTTAAAATAAATAGGCTGTCACTTGCTGGTACATGTTAGCTCCAGAACAGAACTGGATTCACTTTCTGCATATGGCTTGTCTCCAAACCTAATGGAAATATCTTAGCTAAAATGAAAATGGGTACTTATAAAATAATCATCCCTGAAAATGGCATGTGGACTTGGACACATCACCTTACTTTTCCGGTGGTTCCTATGATAACATTTAATGCTCCTTCCAGTGTTTATACTGAATGAGATTAGGTGACAACTGCATTTTGTGGGTTATTGCAATTTAAACCTGGAATTATTAAGAGTTTTCCTCAATATACTTCTTGGAAAGTTGTTGTCAATGTCAACCTTATATCTGATTTTTCAGAGGCCACTAGACCATACGTACTATGTTTGTATTACAGAATTTCCAATGGATCAATCCTTTGCTTTATGCTAGATTCACAGATGTTCCTAGTCAGTCTTATTTTTATGTCATCCCAAATCTTTAGACTAAGAGAATGTTTGCAAGAGGAGACATGGTTTCTTGCCTGAATACAGTGTATGGTGAAGACCAAAAAGCACTGAAGAGTAAGAGTCAGGAGTGATGAGGCCAGAGTCCTTATCGAGACCATGCCAATTTCTGCCTGTAACACCTGGGACAATTGACTTCATTGTTCTAATCATTAGCTTCTCATCTGTAAAAGGAGAATAATAATAAAAGGTCCTGTCTAACCATGATCACTGACATTTTATCGACTTTGTCATTTATTAAGGTCTTTTTCATAATTAAAAAAACTGAGTTCTCAAACTTTGAGGAAAGTGCCAATTCCCCACTTGTACAGATGAGAACACTTAGTTCGAGGTTTAGTAACTTGTTCAAGGTCACTCAGTTAATAAGCAGTGGGTTGTCCTTCTGTCCTGACCCAGGTAGTCTTTCTCATGTACACCTTCCTGCCTTCTCAATAGGGTTGTTCTGGGAGAGAGTAAGAGATGGTTTATGTGAGGGCACATTAAAAACTATAAAGGACTATTCAGAAGTTTACAAATTTATTATAACTATCTTTACCAAGTGCTGTTGGTTCTGAGAAACTCAGTCCCCCCCCCGCCCCCAGTTTTCCTTCTCTGGAATTGTCATGATCTTACAACTAATGGCTCTCTCTATAGTCAGCCACATGAAAGCCTGCCATGTGGATACCATCTGGCAAGATGAGGGCCATCTATTGTCAGAGAACTAAGATTTGATAAAATGTGACATATGTTTTGATCAGAGCATGAATATTCCATTACTGACATGTACAAATCTCCACATTTCCCAGGGTATGTAAACTGTACATGGGAAAGACATTTTCATTGTCCATGCTAGGGATGCTTCTGAGCTAGTAAGCAAAGCTCATGTGTGTATTTATATAATTTTATATATGTTGTCTCTAGCTTCAAATCATAGTTTTTATTGAGTTCAATCATGAAGTAAGCATTTCACCGTGAAGAAAACAGTTGATTTTTTTTTTTTTTTTTTTTTTGCCATTTCTAGGGCTGCACTTGTGGCATATGGAGGTTCCCAGGCTAGGGGGTCCAATTGGAACTGTAGCTGCCGGCCTACACCACAGCCACAGCAACGCGGGATCCGAGCCGCATCTGCAACCTACACCACAGCTCATGGCAATGCCGGCCGGGTCCTTAACCCACTGAGCAAGGCCAGGGATTGAATCCACAACCTCATGGTTCCTAGTCGGATTCGTTAAGCACTGAGCCACGACGGGAACTCCAACAGTTGATTTTGATACTAGTTTCTGCTTTTAAAAACCGTGAACTCTAGTAAGAGGTGTAAAACATTCATAAATATGATACAAGGTAGAAAGTGTTAAATGCAGAGAAAAGTTTAGAGACTATAAAGGTCCAGGCTGATAAGCAACCTCCCCAAAAAAGGGTGGATTGCGTTGCTTGATAGTTGAATGGTTCGCCGTGCCAAAGGCTTTTCAGTAGTTTTAAAGAAATTCATGAAATAATAAAACCCCTTTTCAAATGTTTAAATTATTTAAAGCAAATTTTCATATCCTTATGGATTACATGTAGTTTAATGATTTATAGGGTTGTATAATGTTGAAATTGAAGACTTCTAGAATTCTCATATCTTTATGCAAGTATATTTCTAACCCTAACCAAATAAATTCAGAGTTAGTTTCTAAGTGCACAGCTTTTATCTGGTCTTTTAGCTAGATGAACAAGGCACACAAGTCAAATAGAAGATGTGGCTGCATTAAAAAAAAAATTATGACTTATCAATGGTAAGAACTATGTTTTCACTTACAGTAATGTATTTCCTGTTGGAATCCTGTTTCCTAAATAAAATCATGCTGTGATTTCAGTGTTCAAGAAATAAAGCTTAAAGGAGAAATTAATACTACAGCTAGAAAGTCTTTGAAATACTTTTTTTTTTTTTTTTGTCTTTTTGTCTTTTTAGGGCTGCACTCATGACATATGGAAGTTCCTGGGGTCTGATTGGAGCTGCCATGGGCCTACACCACAGCTACAGCAATGAGGGATCTGAGCTGCACCTGTGACCTACACCACAGCTCAAGGCAATGCTGGATCCTGAGTGAGGCCAGGGATCGAACCGGCTTCCTCATGGGTGCTAGTTGGGTTCGTTAACCACTGAGCTACCAACAGGAACTCTAAATACTTTTAACCAAAGGTATTCTTTATGCAGGCTTTTCCCCTTAGGGATACCTATTGTTAATGCTTTTACTTACTTTTTATTCAAAACAATAATGGAATGGGCTTTAAACTTAAAATAGTTAACCCTGCATTCTTTTTGTTGTTGTTGTTTTTCCTTTTTTAGGGCTGCACCCACAGTATATGGAAGTTGCCAGGCTCGGGAGTCAAATCTCAGCTGCTGCTGCTGGCCTACACCACAGCAACAGCAATGTGGGATCCGAGCCGAGTCTGCGATCTACACCACAGCTCATGGCAATGCTGGATCCCCAACCCATCTGAGAAGAGGCCAGGGATCAAACCCTCATCCTCATGGTTCCTAGTTGGATTCATTTCCGCCACATCAACAATGGGACTCCCTTATCTATTTTATTTTATTTCCTCTGTAGAATAGCTAATGGGAAACTGCATGACAGTGATGACGGCCCAAGGAGTGCCCTCAAAAACAGTTAGAGCAAATTCAACAGGTGCTTGGTATGCAGTAGTTTTATAATGCATTTCGTTCTTTCTTGTACTAGAGTTTTTTTTTGGTAAAAGTCATGTATTCTCTTAAAAGAGAACTTATGAGAAACCATTTCATGTAATAAAAGGAGGCAGCCTTTTCTCAAATTAAAAAGTATGTCATTCGTCTACAGAAATAAATGTCTAGATGTTAGCCAAGTCTTTGTTCAATGTTCCAGAAAACCAGAGAAAGATATATAAGGGATGACCTGGGCCCTGGAAAAGTTTATAGGGTAGTAGGGAGTTGAGATGTGCACAGATAGCAGTAATAGAAGAAGTGGGAAATCTCAAGGAGGTACAAATAAAATACTGCCCAGTTGAAAGGAGAGAGGGTGCTTCTGGCTGAGGAATTTATTTAGACCTGTTGGATATTCTTTGTGGTAGTGAGATCATCAGAATGGAGCCCTTGGGCCTTAAACCCTCCTATAGAAACAAGCTAAGACTTGTTTGTAATTTTGAGGGCCTTCCGCCAAAATTATGTGCCAGAAAGCTTCTTCCCCCACTTTTGGGGGTCAGCTTCAAGGTTAGGGTTTCAATGCTGCAGCTTTGGGTATGGATGAGTCAGCCACTAAGCCAAGTTATAGTTTACGAAGAGACAAATCCAAAGAAGTCCGGTAGGGTCTGGCACATCTGGGGAACCCAGGTGCCCCTTTATGGTTCATATGGTGGAGCTTGGACTTAAGACATGAGGAAGAGAGAGTACTATGGGCGGTTGCTGCAGTTTTTTCCTTGATTCCTGGGCTTACATTTTCTCATGTTGGATACCAAACTTTTTATGACATGAGTAAATTAGTGTGCTGCAGTTTTAAAAAGGTGCATAAAATGTTTACATGGACTAACAAAATAGTACTTATGTATTTTATGTATTACAGCACATAAATAATATATCACCAAAAAATACAATTTCTAGAAGCAGTCACAAATTTATTATTTATTAATTTATTGAGTATTTTCAGGGCTGTGCCTGTGGCATATGGAAGTTCCCAGGCTAGGGGTCGAATTGGAGCTGTAGCTGCTGGCCTATGCCACAGCCACAGCAACACTGGATCTGAGCCATGTCTGTGACCTACACTGCAGCTCATGGCAACACCAGATCTTTAACCCACTGAAAAAGGTCAGGGATTGAGCCTGCATCTTCATGGATACCAGTGGGGGTCGTTACCGCTGAGCCACAAGAGGAAATCTAACAGATTTAACAGTCATTCTCTTCACCCTCTGGGCTATAATAATACCTACTTACATTTTGTTTGAGTTCTGGATCAAAGCTAAAAGGAAAGTAAATTTCCCTGGAAATGAAATAAAATAATAGCATATATTTTGAGCACTAATTTCTATTTTCCACTGTCTACTTATATTTATGAAACATGAAACCTGTAAAGATTAAAGTAGAAGTGTTTCAGAGAAGGCAGAGTGATTTCTTTAAGAATTATCGTGACTTAGTATTTATATATATACATACATACACACACACAAACACACACACACATGTATATATATACTCACCCTTACCTCATTCCTAATTATGTCTTCTTTCTTATAAGTGGCCACAGTAAGAGGTGTTTCAGGAAAGCCAGTGAAAGTACTGCCATGTGATGTTGTGGTATGTGCAGTGTATGATATTTAGACTCTTAGCATGATCTCTAAGTGTTTAATAGCTCAGTATAATATTATGTAAGCTATGTTCAAGGAAAAGGAAGCTTTCAGTTCAAGGAAAAGGAATTTCAGAACATAAAAATTTAGCTAGTAGATGTTTATGAGCTATTGTGTTAAAGGAGTCAGAGAGGCTTGCCAGAAGTGAGAATTTAGCTCTATTTCTATTAAATTAAATGAAATATTGGCGCTGCCATAGCTTGAGATCTAGCAATAAAAATACTTAAAAGACTAATTTCAGAGTATGTCAAAGTGTGATGGCAGAAGTGAGTGCATAAACTGCACCTTTCTGACTTTGTATTTTTGATGCCACTTTCCAAATTATGTTCCTTCCCTTTTCATTTGAGGACTTTTGGTCTAAAGAGTAATGCATGTAATAATGTGGTGGTAGCAAAATGGTCAGGTCCCCTTTCAGGATGTTCTCTTTCCAGGGCTTATTAGTGATCACATTTAAGAAAAATTCTATCTGGGTAACATATGCTTTTATTACTTACTGATTTGTGAAATAAAAAATTTTAATGGTTTTTCAATGTACAGGCACCTGGCCACTCTGTTTTTGAGAAATAGATATTTTAAAAATATATTGGTATGATGCTTACTGGTATTTAAGATCAGTTCTAAGCAAATAGGGGAAAAGATGCATAACTGAAAATTATTTCAGAAATTTCACCATGATCCATTTTTGAAAAGAGTGAACACCATGAATAAGGCTGATGGTACTGGACAAAGGGCTCCTTGACAGTAGGACTAAGGAACAAAGTCATCACATCCCAGTGCTTCAGAGTGATATGAACATAGAACTTGTGTGCACATCACCTTGAACAGTAACTGGAGGACCACTGTGGTCCAGACTGATGTTCCCTTTTTGGGGGTCATTAGTTTGGTAAGAAGTTAATATTTTCTTTTTGATTCTATTTTAAAAACTTAATAGTCATCAAATCACAAGAGGAAAGAACAATAGAAGAAAAAAGGGGAGAAAGGCAAGCCCCAGACAATTAACAATATGGCAATAAGAACATACATATCGACAATTACCCTCAGTGTAAATAAACTAAATGCTCCAAAAGACACAGAGTAGCTGAGTGGATATGAAAACAAGACCTGTATACTTGCTACCTACGAGAGACTCACTTCAGATCTAAAGATACACATAGAATGAAGGTGAGGAGATGGAGAAAGTTATTCCATTCAAATGGAAATAAAAAGAAAGCTGGAGTAGCAATAATTGTATCAGACAAAATAGACTTTAAAATAAAGACTTCCACAAAAGACAGAGAAGGACACTACTATTGATCAAGGGATAATTCCAAGACTTTATAATAATTATAAGTATATATGCATCCAACATAGGAGCACCTCAGTATATAAGGCAAATGTTAATGGACTTAAAAAGAGAAATCAGCAGTAACACATTAATAGTTTGGGACTTCAACACCCCACTTAAATCGATGGACAGATTGTCCAAACAGAAAATCAATAAGGAAACACTAGCCTTATATTACATATTGGACAAGATAAACTTAACTGATGCATATAGAGCATTCCATCCAAAATCAGAATGCACATTCTTTTCAAGTGTACATGGAATATTCGCTAGCATAGATCACACGCTAGGCTGCAAAACAAGTCCCAGTAAACTTGAAAATTGAAGTCATATCAAGCATCTTTTCCAATTACAGTGCTATGAGACTAGAAATCAACTACGAGTATAAATCTACAAAACCCACAAACGTGGAGTTTAGACAGTACTAAACAACCAATGGATATCTGAGGAAATCAAAGAGGAAGTAAAAAAATGCATAGAGGTAAATGAAAACATGATGTTCTCAAAACCTACAGGATGCAGCAAAAGAGGGACGTTGATAGAGATACAGTCTTATCTAAGGAACAAGAAAAATCTCAAATAAACAACCTGACTTTACACCTAAAGCATCTCAAAAATGCAGAACAAACAAAACCCAAAGTTGGTAGAAGGAAAGAAATCATAAAGATCAGAGCAGAAATAAATGAAATAATGATGTAGAAAACAATGGAAAAGATCAATAAAACTAAAGTCTGGTTCTTTGAACAGATAAACAAAATTGATAAGCCCTTAGCCAGACTTATCAAAAAAAGAGATGGTGCAAATAAATAAAAGCAGAAATGAACGAAGTTAACAACCAATACCACAGAAATACAAAGGATCATTAGAGACTACCATGGGCAACTGTATGGCAATAAAATGGACAACCTAGAAGAAATGGATAAATTCTTAGAAAGGTATAGTCTCCCAAGACTGTACCAGGAAGAAATGGAAAATATGAACAGACCAATTACCAGTCCTGAAATTGAATCAGTAATTAAAAATGTCTCAACAAACAAAAGTCCAGGACCAGATGGCATCACAAGTGAATTCTGCCAAACATTTAGAGAAGATATAATATCTACCCTTCTGAAACTATTCCAAAAAATTGCAGAGGAAAGAACATTTTTGAACTCATTCTTTAAGGCCACCATCACCCTAATACCAAAGCTAGATGAAGATAACACAGAAAAGAAAATGACAGGCCAGTATTGCTGATGAGTGTAAATGTAGAAATCCTCAACAAAATACAGGCAAACTAAATCGAGCAATACTTGAAAAAGATGATACATCATAATCAAGTGGGATTTGTCCCAGGGATGTAATTTTTCAGTATGGAAAATCAATCAGTGTAATATACCACATTAACATATTGAAGAATAAAACATACTATTATCTCGATAGATACAGAAAAAACTTTTGACAAAATTCAACATCCATTTATGATAGAAACTCTTCAGAAAGTGGGCTTAGAGGCAACATACCTCAATATAATAAAGGCCATGTATGCAAACCCACAGCTAACATCATATTCAGTGGTGAAAAGCTGAAAGTATTTCCTCTAAGATCAAGGGCAATATAAGGATGTCCATTCTTACCACTTTTATTCAACATAGTTCTAGAAGTCTCAGTCACAGCAATCACAGAAAAAAAAAAAAACAAATCCAAACAGGAAAGGAACAAGTAAACCTGTCACTGTTTGCAGATGACATGATACTATACATAGATGCCACCAGAAAACTACTAGAGCTCATCAATGAATTCAGTCAAGTTGCAGCATACAGAACTAATATACAGAAATCTGTTGCATTTCTAAACACTAACAATAAAGTATCAGAAAGAGAAATTAAGGAAACAGTCCCATTTATCATCACATAAAAAAGAATAAAATGCCTAGGAATAAATCTACCTAAGGAGGTAAAAGACCTATACTTAGGAAAGTATAAGACATTGATGAACAAAACTGAAGATGATACAAACAGATGGACATATATACCATGTTCTTGGATTGGAAGAATTAATATTGTTAAAATGACCATACTAGCCAAAGTAATCTAAGAGCCAGTGCAGTCTGTATCAAAACAGCAAAGACATTTTTCACAGATCTAGAACAAATGATTTTAAAATTTGTATGGAAACACACAAAAAATCCTGAACATCCAAAACAATCTTGAAAAAGAACAGAGCTGGAGGAGTCATGCTCCCTGACTTCAGACTATACTACAGAGCTGCAGTAATCAAAACATCATGGTACTGGCACAGAAACAGACACATAGCTTAATGGAACAGGATGGAGAGCCCAGAAATAAACCCACTTATGGTCAATTAAAGTATGACAAAGGAATCACAAATATATAATGGAGAAAAGATAGTCTCTTCAATAAGTGGTGCTGGGCAAACTGGATAGGTACATGTAAAAAATGAAATTAGAACATTCTCTAACACCATGTATAAAATAAACTCAAAATGTATTAAAGACCTAAATTTAAGACCAGACATAAAAACTGTTAGAGGAAAACATAGACAGAACACACTTTGACATAAATTGCTGCAATATGTTTTTGCATCTGCTTCCTAAAACAGAGGAAATAAAAGTGAAAATAAACAAATGGACCTAATTAAACTTAAAAGCTTCTGCACAGTAAAGAGGACCATTAACAAAAAACAAAATGAATGGGAGAAAATATTTGTAAATAGTATAACTCATAAGGGGTTAATATCCAACATATATAAGCAACTCATAGAACTCAACATTAAAAAAACAACCAACCTGATTGAAAAGTGAGGAGTGGAACAACTGAATAGACATTTTCCAAAACAAAAATGCAGATGGCCATCAGGCACATGAAAAGATGCTCATAATTGCTAATTACCAGGTAAATGTAGATCAAAACCACAGTGAGATATCACCTCACATCTTTCAGAATGGCTGGCATCAAAAGAATACAAATCACAAATGCTGGTGAGGATGTGGAGAAAAGGGAACCCTCCTACCCTGTTGGTAGGAATGAAATTGGTGTAGCCACTGTGGGAAATGCAGGTTTCTCAAAAAACTAAAAATATAACTACATATGATTTAGCAGGTTCACTCCTGAGTACATATTCAAAAAACCCTCAAACACCCCAGTGTTCTTAGCAGTGTTATTGACCATTGTCAAGATATGGAAACAAACTAAGTGTCCATCAGCAGATTAATGGATTAAGAAGCTGTGTTATGTGCATACACACACACACACACACACACACACACACAAACACACACACAGGAATATTACTCAGCCATAAAAAAGAATGAAATTTTGCCATTTGCATCAGCATGGATGGGCTTGAAGGGTATCATGCTAAGTGAAAGAAGCCAGTCAGAGAAAGACAAATACTATCTGATATCTCTTACATGTGGAATCTAAAAAATGTAACTAGTGAGTATAACAAAAAGTTGACTCAGGCCCAGAGAACAAACTAGTGGTTACCAGTGGGGAGAGGGAAGGGGTGAGGGGCAATGTAAGGTTAGGGGACTAAAAAGTACAAACTATTAAGTATAAAATAAGCAGTAAGATACATTGTACAACACAAGGAATACAGCATATACTTTATAATAACTATAAATGGAGTAGAACCTTTAAAAACTATGAATAACTCTACTGTATTCCTGTTATTTATAGCAACTAGAGTTAAGAAATTAAAAAAAACTTGAAGTCATCTTTAATTTTATTGCCTTTGTGGCCTCGCTGGATTTTTAACTTGTTTATTTGTTTTAGTTTTGTGATTTTTCTAAGAATTCTACCAAAAAAATAACTTTTTATTTTTTACACATATAATGGAAATATTCTTTGGACATATAAGAATAGTTTACTTTTATTTTTTATTTATTTATTTTTGTCTTTTTGCCTTTTCTAGGACCACTCCTGCAGCATATGGAGGTTCCCAGGCTAGGGGTCTAATCGGATCTGTAGCCACTGGCCTATGCCAGAGCCACAGCAGTGTGGGATCTGAGCCATGTCTGTGACCTACACCACAGCGCATGGCAACGCCAGATCCTTAACCCACTGAGCAAGGCCAGGGATCAAACCCGCAACCTCATGGTTCCTAGTTGGATTTGTTAAGCACTGTGCCATGATGGGAACTCCAGAATAGTTTACTTTTAAAAGAGTATGTGTATAAGTTGAGTTTGAGGAAGTTCCCATTGTGGCTCAGCAGTAATGAATCTGACTAGTATCTGTGAGGATGCGGGTTTGATCCCTGGCCTCATTCAGTGGGTTGGGGATCTGGTGTTGCCATGAGCCGTGGTGTAAGTTGCAGATTCGGCTTGGATCTGGTGTTACTGTGGCTGTGGTGTAGGCTGGCAGCTGTAGCTCTGATTCGACCCCTAGCCTGGGAACTTCCATATGCCACAGGTGTGGCTCTAAAAAGCCAAAGGAAAAAAAAAAAGTTGAGTTTGAGAAAGTCTAGTCTATAGCTATATTTTAAATTTAGATTCTGGATTTCTTGTTGTGGTGCAGTTGTGAATGACCTGCCTCTCTGTGTGGTGGCACCTGTTTCATCACCAGCTCAGTGCAGTGGGTTAAAGGATCCAGCGTTGCCACAGCTGTGGCATTGGTCATAGCTGCAGCTTGTATTCAGCTCCTGGCCTGGGAACTTCCGCATACCATGGTTGAAGCCAAAAAAAAAAAAAAAAAAAAAATTAGATTCTGTGTGTTAATGTAGTTGATTTTTCAATTCAGGCTTTTTCCCTCCTTCATTTCCTATCAAAAATATGAATAGGTTAAAAAAAACTGACTAATGGTGGCATGGAGATGAATTTGTACTATATTAGAATGGTTTCCTTAGGCTCCTTATATATTGACCTAAAATCAGTTTCAGAAGGGAAATTTCATACATGATGAGACAAACAAATGAAACCAAAAAATGCACACAAGCATGCACACACAGAGCCAGCTAGCTAGGTAGATTAAGATATGGTATGAGATTCCTATCCTAGGATAAAGATTTTATAATTGAGCAACATATTTACACAGGGCTTGGTGGTTAAATTACCTTTTTAGTTAATTTTAAACATTTGCTAACGGCACCAAAATATTTTTGACTTCTCAGAGTTACATGGCTTACACCTGTATTTGTGATTACCCTCTTTTCTAAGAACAGTCATTTCTTACTATTTCTCCTATCTGGAGACCTAGGTACCCTACTTCTTTCTGATGGCATCATATTTAGACAGTGCTCAATGTATAGTGAGGACTAAATAAGTTGTAGCCCTCGTTTTTATTTCAGTATAAACTTAGATTCTTTTGGGAATCAAATGGAAAAGCAAAAGTAAATACAGAAGTACACAGTTTCTTTGATTCTTTGATTCTTCTACTTGATGTTAATTTCTCCTGCTCTTAAAACATGTTAGAGTTTCCCAGGTGGAAAGATCCAGGGATGTTCTAGCCTTTGTATGAGGCACCTGCCTGTGAAACCTCTCCTGTAGGAATCTTTCCAGACACGTCACCACTTAGTGGCAGAAAACTCATCTCAGATGTCAAATCACTCCAGGGCCACACATTTCTAATTGCCTGTCATTTCTCACCATGTTGATTAGAGATGTGACTCCCAGAAAAGTTTATCTGTTGGAACTTATTTTGTCTTGTGCAACCTGAGAGAATGTATTCTTCCCATGTCAGCTCTTCAAGTATTTGAAGAGAGAAACCATTACAACTGAAGCCGAGTACACCGAACCATTATTCAGACCTGAGGGTTTTACGTCTCATGTCATCAGTTTTGCCTTTCTCATCTGGGTTCTTGGCATCCCTTTTCAGGAGAGATATTATCCAGAAATGGACACACCCTTCAGAATGTGGCCTCATCACATCCGAGTAGAAAGGTTCACATGTTCTGTATACATTTTTCTTAACACAACTCGAGATTGTATTTATATCTGGGCATTCTCACTCTTTTTGTTTCAGGAAATAAAGTGATTTTTAAAAAAGCCTCATTTATTAAATGTTTAAGTGTCTTTATCTTAATTGATTGTTGCATAGTATGAATGCATACTGCTCTCAGCGCTTTATTTTCCCTGATGCTGGATCATGGACTACATTGTGGCTCTTGGCAAAAATGAGCACATCGTTAGTCTTCCCGATTCCATTGCTATGTCATCTGAGCATCGCCATTCCTCAGGTTCAGCTGTCCTCTCCTTTGTCACCAGGTCATCCCACAGTTCCTAATGGATGAGGACTGTGACCCGCTGGCCCTCTATGATCCCATGTGAAATATGAGTTGTGATGTTGACAGCCTGCCAGAGAGCTCCTTCGATGCAGCTTGTCTACTTTGAGGGATTCCAATGAGCATGACTTGGAGGTGGGCAGCAGCACCAGAGGGGGTTACAGAGGTCACATGGTACATGGGAGAGCTTTGAGGGTGATGCTTCAGATGCAGACATAAGTTCTGAAATCACTGCTCTCCTGGGCCTGATCTTCAGTCAAAATGCATATATCACCCTGTTTGATGTTTATCTGTCATGACTGTTGTTTTAAAGGTCGGATGTGTGAAATACAGGAGAAGGTTTTTCTCTACCAAGTTAGGAAAAACTCTCATAGATTTCCTTTTGGGGCCACTCTGTTTTATAACAGCATTGCGTAAAGAGTCAGGTGCATATTTTTCTTCCTTTGACTTCATGACATAGCGATGTAATGAAAAACTTTGTTGTTTAACAACTGACCTTAGTATAAGGGATCAAGGTGTGGTTTCTGTCCTGGACTGGAAGCCCTAGGGGGCTACTAGCTCTTCTGGAAAACCCATCGCACTTTCACCACAGGTGGGTGGTTTTGGAGACACTTAAAAAAATTTTTTTTATTAAAGTATAGTTGATTTACAATGTTCTGTCAATTTCTGCTGTACAGCAATGTGACATAGTCATATATGTGTGTGTGTGTGTGTGTGTGTGTGTGTGTGTGTGTTCTTGGAGGCACTTTTATTTGTCAACACTGTTCATTTTCATGCCATATAACTTACTAGGGAGAAAGCTGGCACTGCCTTTGTCACCCACTGTGGCTTCCTTCCCCTACACAGGCATGGTGGGTGATAACCATAAACCTTCTGGCTTGCAAAAGGCTTACAAGATTGTGCTGGCTGGGGATGTCATGGTGGGGAAGTTGAGTTTCCTTATGAGATGTTATGAGAATGAATTTTGAGGCAGTACAAGTGCCACCCTGGGTATGGTTCCTTTTTCATTGGATAAAGGGAAAATGACCTTCTTTAGCTCGATGGTATTTTCTTTAGGGATTATATACACAGATCTCTTTCTCTTTCTCTGTATAATAAGTATATAGGTAGCTGTGTATGTATGTGCATGCATGTGTGTGTCCTTGCCTATAGAATTGTCCTCTTCTGTTTTGGCTAAGGCCTAAATTTGGGAAAGGAAGACTAACAAAGGACTTAGGTATCTACTTACTCAGTGAGATCAACCAAACCAAGTTTAGAAGTCAGAGAAGACAGATTTATGCAGTAGGAACTATGGATACACAATAAACAAAGTATGGAAATTATTTCAAGTATCTTCTCTGACCACAATGGCATGAAACTAGAGACCAATCACAGGAAAAGAAACGAGAAAAAACCTACTACACGGAGACTAAACAACATGCCACTAAAAAACCAATGGGTCAATGAGGAAATCAATAAGGAAATTAAAAAATACTTTGAGACAAATGATAATGAAGACACAACCACTCAAAATCTATGGGATGCTGCAAAAGCAGTGCTCAAAGGGAAGTTCATAGGAATACAGGCCTTCCTCAAAAAAAAAGAAAAATCTCATTGACATCTTAACCCACCACCTAAATGAATTAGAAAAAGAACAACAACAACAAAAAAACCCCCCTAAAGTCAGCAGAAGGAAGGAGATCATAAAGATCAAAGAGGAAATCAATAAAATAGAGATTCAAAAAAAAAAATAGAAAAAAATGAGTAAAACCAAGAGTTGGTTCTTTGAAAAGGTAAACAAAATTGACAAACCTATGGCTAGACTCACTAAGAAGAGGAGAGAAAGAACCCAAATAAAATAAGAAATGAAAAAGGAGAAATCACAATGAATACTGCAGAAATACAAAAACCAAACAAGACTTCAATGAACAATTTTATGCCAACAAATTTGACAATCTGGAAGAAATGGACAACTTTCTAGAGTCTTACAGCCTGCCAAAACTGAATCAAGAAGAAATAGAGCAACTGAAAGACTGATAACTAGAAATGAAATTGAATATGTCATAAAAACACTCCCTATAAATAAAAGTCCAGGACCAGATGGCTTCACAGGTGAATTCCACCAAACATTCGAAGAGGAACTTATACCCATCCTGCTTAAACTTTTTCAAAAGGTTGAAGAAGGAACACTCCCAAAGACATTCTATGATGCTACCATCAACCCTAATTCCAAAACCAGACAAAGATACCACAAAAAAGAAAACTACAGGCCAATATCTTTGATGAATATAGACGCAAAAATTCTCAGCAAAATTTTAGCCAACCGAATCCAACAACATCAAAAAGATTGTACACCACGACCAGGTGGGATTCATCCCAGGTGCACAAGGATGGTTCAACATACGCAAATCAATCAACGTCATACACCACATTAACAAAAGAAAAGTCAAAAACTACATGATCATCTCAATAGATGCAGAAAAAGCCCAACATCCATTTATAATAAGAACTCTCACCAAAGTGGGTATAGAGGGAACATTTCTTAACATAATCAAAGCCATTTATGGCAGATTCACAGCAAATATAATACTCAATGGAGGAAAATTGAAAGCCTTTCCACTAAAATCTGGAACAAGACAGGGATGCCCACTCTCACCACTGTTATTCAACATAGTGTTAGAAGTCCTAGCCACAGCAATTAGACAAACAAAAGAAATAAAAGGCATTCAGATAGGAAGAGAGGAGGTAAAACTGTCACTGTATGCAGACGACGTGATACTACATGTAATAAACCCTAAGGACTCAACCCAAAAACTACTTGAACTGATCAACAAACTCAGCAAAGTAGCAGGATATAAGTTAACATTCAGAAATCAGTCACATTTCTGTATACTAACAATGAAGCTTTAGAAAAGGAATATAAAAACACAATACCTTTTAAAATTGCACCCCCCAAAAATCAAATACCTGGAAATATACCTGACCAAGGAGGCAAAGGACCTATATGCTGAGAACTATAAAACATTAATCAAAGAAATCAAAGAAGATGGAAAGAAATGGAAAGATATTCCATGCTCCTGGGTTGGAAGAATTAATTTTGTAAAAATGGCCATACTACCCAAAGCAATCCACAGATGCAATGCAATCCCTATCAAATTACCCAGGACATTTCTCACAGAACTAGAACAAACAATCCAAACATTTATATGGAACCACAAAAGACACAGAATTGCCAAAGCAATCCTGAGAAACAAAAACCAAGCAGGAGGCATAACTCTCCCAGACCTCAAGAAATATTACAAAGCCACAGTCATCCAAACAGTGTGGTACTGGTACCAAAACAGACAGACCAACCAATGGAACAGAATAGAGAACAGAGAAGTAAACCCAGACACCTATGGTCAATTAATCTTTGACAAAGGAGGCAAGAACATAAAATGGGAAAAAGACAGTCTATTCAGCAAGAATTGCTGGGAAACCTGGACAGCTGCATGCAAATCAGTGAACCTGGAACACACCCTCACACCATGCATGAAAATAAACTCAAAATTGCCTAAAGATTTAAATATAAGACAAGACACTATCAAACTCCTAGAAGAAAACATAGGCAAAACATTCTCTGACATCAACCTCATGAATGTTTTCTCAGGTCAGTCTCCCAAAGCAATAGAAATAAGAGCAAAAATAAACCCATGGGACCTCATCAAACTGACAAGCTTTTGCACAGCAAATGAAACCAAAAAGAAAACAAAGACAACTTACAGAATGGGAGAAAACAGTTTCAAATGATGCAACTGACAAGGGCTTAATCTCTAGCATATACAAGCAACTTAAACAACCCAACAGCAAAAAAGCCAATCAATCAATGGAAAAATGGGCAAAAGACCTGAATAGATATTTCTCCAAGGAAGATATAAGATGGCCAACAAGCACGTGAAAAAATGCTCAAGATCCCTAATTATAAGAGAAATGCAAATCAAAACTACCATGAGATACCACCTCACACCAGTCAGAATGGCCATCATTAATAAGTCCACAAATAGCAAGTGCTGGAGGGGTTGTGGAGAAAAGGGAACCCTCCTGCACTGTTGGTGGGAATGTAAGCTGGTACAGTCACTATGGAGAACAGTATGGAGGTACCTTAGAAATCTATACATAGAACTACCATATGATCCAGCAATCCCACTCTTGGGCATATATCCGGACAAAACTTTCCTGAAAAAGATACATGCACCTGCATGTTCATTGCAGCACTATTCACAATAGCCAAGACATGGAAACAACCCAAATGTCCATCGACAGATGATTGGATTCGGAAGATGTAGTACATATACACAATGGAATACTACTCAGCCATAAAAAAGAACGACATAATGCCATTCACAGCAACATGGATGGAAGTAGAGGCTCTCATCCTGAGTGAAGTTAAGTCAGAAAGAGAAAGACAAATACCATATGATATCACTCATATATGTTATCTAATATACAGCGCAAATGAACCTTTCCACAGAAAAGAAAATCATAGACTTGGAGAATAGACTGTGGTTGCCTGGGAGAGGGGGAGGGAGTGGGAGGGATTGGGAGCTTGGGGTTAACGGATGCAAACTATTGCTTTTGGAATGGATCAGCAATGAGATCCTGCTGTGTAGCACTGAGAACTATGTCTAGATATTTACAATGGAGCATGACAATGGGAGAAAAAATTATGTGTACATATTTGTGTAACTGGGTCCCCATGCTGTATAGTGGAAAAAAAAGTGTGTTGGGAGAACTGACAATTAAAAAAAAAAAGTTAACTGCTCAAGGAATTTACATTGCAAAGGAGGGAAGTGAATGAAAAACAAGTAAAAAAAATGAGGTTTGGGAGAGGTGTACTTTTACAAATGGTTGATGGCCATTTCACCGTTATGGTCAAAATCATAGCTAAGTATACGTTCCCTTCTTCACAACAGAGTACATGGGTAGTATCTCTTAGAACAAGAAAAAAGCAGTGTCCTGATTTCCCAAATTTGCACAGTAATCAGAAAAAGGTAAAGATATGCAAATTATCACTTATTTTTCTTCATCTAAAGAGTTATTTTGATAACCAGAAACGGTGGAACAGATTGATCACCCTCTTCACAATAGGTGTCTTTGTAAATTGATGGTTCCCTGTTATACCCTTCAAGAGAAGTTAAAAACTCACTTCAGTTTGATTCATAAAAGGACTACAATATTTGGTTCAGTTGTTAGCATGGTGTATCTACTCTCTACATGTATGTACACAGTATGTACCCGGGTATATATATAGACTTTTTTTTAACACAACTATATTTAGAAGAGTTTTATTTTTTTTACCACCCAGTTTGTTTATTTTTATTTTTTTTACAGAATAAAATACATATATTTAAACGCAATTACATTCACAGAGATTATTATATCATGGATCTTAAGAAACAGATTAAGTGACTCCCTCAGGAGAAGTGGAATGGAAAATATGCTGAGACAAATAGGAAATTTATTCTATACTTTATCCCATTTTGTATGGCTTTCATCTTTACTATTTCGTATTATCACATTTCAATTTTTCTCTAAAAATTAGCATTATATTAAAATTGTGTATATTATGCAACTTTATAAAGTTATATTAAAATTGTGTATATTATGCAAAATTTATAAAGAAGAAAGCCTTATATACCATTAAATATTTTATAGCATAATAAAAAGAATAACTTAACTGGTAAGAATAACAAAAATAATACACCCTCTGAAAAGAAGAAAAATATAAAATGCATAAATTGGTTAAAGAATAGTGTAACTATATAAATATGTCCTCACAATTTGTTACATCTTATTGATTCTTCAATATAGGTATTACACCATTCTAGGTGATGTGATAAACAAGACATTATAGACCTTACATTGTACCATGGAGAGAAATGGTTAGTAATAATACAATTGTAGAACTGTATTATTTAATTGTACAGTTGCATTATTTAATTATAATTATCATAAATTCTATGATGGAGAGGAAATCAGAATCAGATCTAAGAAGACTTCAGCATTCCAAGAATGATGTCAAATAACCCCCTTCATGGTGGATTATGCGCTTATTTACTATGAGATATATTTCTTCTTCAGAGATTCCTTGTTTGTGTATCAATTGTAGATTTTTGGTTTGCAGTTATTCTGAAGTTTTGATATAAGAGTCTATATGTATACGAGATTGTTTTAAGTTGTTGGTCTTTTAATTGCAAATTCATTTCTAGTGTCCAGTATTTGTACCCACCTCTTCTCATGATTTCTGATTTTGGTGGTATAATTGTGCATGGATGATTTCATACCTTTACTGGTGAGCTTTGTCATTTGTGGAATTTTTGTTCCCTGTTGCTGTCTTTTCTTTTCTGCCTAGAGAAGTTCCTTTAGTATTTGTTGTAAGGCTGGTTTAGTGTTGCTGAATTCTCTTAGCTTTTGCTTATCTGTGAAGGTTTTGATTTCTCCTTCAAATCTGTATGAGAGCCTTGCTGGGTAGAGTAATCTTGGTTGGAGGTTTTTTCTTTTCATCATGTTAAGTATATCATGCCACTCCCTTCTGGCCTGCAGAGTTTCTGCTGAAAAATCTGCCGATAGCCTTATTGGGGTTCCCTTGTATGTTACTTGTTTCTTTTCCCTAGCTGCTTTCAAGATTTTCTCTTTGTCTTTAATTTTGGTTAGTTTGATTAGTATGTGTCTCGGCGTATTCCTCCTTGGGTTTATTTTATATGGTACTCGTTGTGCTTCCTGGATTTGAGTGAGTGGTTCCTTTCCCATGTGAGGGAAATTTTCGGCTATTATCTCTTGGAATATTTTTTCTGTCCCCTTCTCTCTCTCTTCTCCTTCTGGTACCCCATAATACGGATGTTGGTGCGTTTAACATTGTCCCAGACTTCTCTGAGACTCTCTTCATTTGTTTTCAATCTTTTTTCTCTTTTCTGTTCCGCATCCGTAATTTCCACTAATCTATCCTCCACCTCGCTTATTTGTTCTTCTGCCTCCTGTATTCTGCTGCTCACTGCTTCTAGTGAATTTTTTATTTCAGTTGTTGTATTTTGCATCTATTCTTGTTTAAGTTTTATATCTTGTATCTCTTTGGTCAGTGTTTCCTGTAAGTTATCCATCTTTGCCTCCAGTTTATTTCCAATGTCTTGCATCATCTTCAGCATCAACAGTCTAAAGTCTTTTTCCTGGAGGCTGAAAATCTCCTGATCACTTAGCTGATTTTCTGGGGTTTTTCCTTTCTCCCTCATCTGGGTTATAGTCCTCTGTCTTTTCATTTTTATAGGTTTTTGGTGTGGTGACCTTCTTACAGATAATAGAGTTGTAGCCTCTCTTAACTTCTGATGTCTGCCCCCCTGTGGCTGAAGTCAGTATGGGGGCTTGCTGTAGGCTTCTTGATGGGAGGGGCTGATGCCTGCCCATTGGTAGGTGGAGCTGATTCTAATCCCTCTGGTGGGTGGGGCTTAGTCTCTGGATGGGATTAGAGGCAGCTATGTGCCTTTAGATAGCCTGTTTACTGAGGGGTGGGGCTGTGATCCCACCTGGATTATTGTTTGCCCTGGGGCTTCTCAGTGCTGACTGACAGAGGGTGGGGCCAGATTTTCCCAAAATGGCCACATCCAGAGAAAGGCACAGCTGCTGAATATTCCCAAGAGCTTTGCTTTCAATGTCCTTCCCTCACAACAAGCCACATTCACCTTTGTTTTCCCAGGGTTTCCTCCAAGAACTGCAGTTAGGTTTGACGCAGATTCCTATGGAGACCTCGCTCTGCCCTGGGACCCAGTGCATGTGAAAGTCCGTGTGCGCCTTTTAAGAATGGGGTCTCCGTTTCCCCCAGTCCTGTGGAGCTCCTGCACACAAGCCTCACTGGCCTTCAATGCCAGATGCTCTGGGGGCTCTTTCTCCCAGTGCCAGGTCCCCGCACATGAGGGTTTGATGTGGGGCTCAGAACTCTCACTCCTGTAGGTAAGTCTTGGTGAACCAGTTAGTTTTCAGTCTGTGGAGCTTCCCACCGGGGAGGTATGGGGTTGTTTATATCACACAATCGCCCCTCCTCCCTCTTGATGTGGCCTCCTCTTTTCCTTCTGGAGTAGGGTGTCTTCTTTAAGGTTTCTGGTCCATTTGGGTGGAGATTGCTCAGCCTTTAGTTGTGAATTTTGTTGTTTTTAGGAGAGAAGTTGAGCTCCAGTCCTTCTATTCTGCCATCTTAATCCTCTGAGAATCTAGACATATTTTAAAATTGATTTTATTGATGTATAGTCGATTTACAGTGTTAATTTCTGCTGTACAGCCATGACTCATTTATACATATATGTACATACATATATATATTCTTTTTCATATTCTTTTCTTCTGTAGTTTATTTTTTATTTTTATTTTTTGTCTTTTTGCAATTTCTTGGGCTGCTCCTGCACCATATGGAAGTTCCCTGGCTAGGGGTCCAACTGGAGCTGTAGCCACTGGCCTACGCCAGAGCCACAGCAATGCAGGATCCAAGCCGTGTCTGCAACCTACACCACAGCTCACAGCAACACCAGATCCTTAACCCACTGAGCAAGGCCAGGGATCAAACCCACAACCTCATGGTTCCTAGTCGAATTTGTTAACCACTGTGCCACGATGGGAACTCCTTCTGCTATAGTTTATCAGAGTTTATTGAATATAGTTCCATGTGCTATACAGTGCAACTTTGTTGTTTATCCATCCTATATATACTAGTTTGCATCTACTAATCCCAAACTCCAATCCTCCCCTCCCCACTCCTCTTCCCCTTGGCAACTGCAAGTCTGTTCTCTATGTCTTTGAGTCTGTCTCTATTTTTGTAGATACATGTAGGCATATTTATGTGCATGCACGCACATGCAGATCTAACAGTCCATCTAATTATGTGGGCAAAGAGGACATGGCTTTTCCTTTTATTCATAGATTAAATCCTTCCCCAAGTCAGCTAGCCTGCGGACATGCGTCAGCTTGCACATATGTGGTCTGACTTCTAATTCGTGTGTGAAGGTCACTGTCCTTGAAGGCCAGGTTCATTCCTCTTGACCTCGCTGAACTTTGGCTCATTGGCTCTTGTCTCTTTTAAAGAGGGCTTGAAAGTAAAAACCGATGGAATTATTTATGTCATCCTCTCCGTTTTCTGTTTCGGATTTGTTCTTTTCAGGAGTTGGTTTTGAAATGAAGATTCTCATTGCAGATGGAGAGAGAAGGGTACTGCTACTCTGGGATGCGGCTGGTCAGGAGAGGCAAGTGCTGTTCATAGTGCTTTGGGTGCTGCTGAGGTTTGTGCAGACAAGCCATGTAAAAAATAAACATGGTTGGAGTTCCTGCTGTGGCTCAGTGGGTTAAGAACCCAGCATTGTCTCTGTGAGGATGCAGCTTCGACTTCTGGCCTCGCTCAGTGGGTTACGGATCCAGCGTTGCCATGAGCAATGGTGTACATTGCAGACGCGGCTTGGATCCAGCGTTGCTGTGGCTGTGGTGTAGGCTGGCAGCTGCAGCTGCGATTTGACCTTTTGCCTGGGAACTTTCATATGCCTTAGGTACGACCCTAAAAAAGAAAAATAAAATAATAAAAAAATAAAAAATACACATGGTTGACATGACCCTCTTGAAGATCCTGCAAAGTACTGTACATGGTTTAGAATTAGTACATTTAGGTGGAGGGGTGCTTGTCCCCTGGTGAACATCCCGCTCCGCATCCTTGTACGTGCTGTGTGGTGTTTCACATGGTTAGTTCTTCTCCCACCTACCCACAGTACTCCCTGCCCATCATCCCCAAAATAATTGTTCTCTGCTGTGCCTCTCCTCCCATCCTTCTCTCTTCCACACATGGGCTCTGGTAGCTTGTTGCTGAGGCTGACATTTTTAGAAATTACACTCTCACCCTTGTCCTGGTTATGCTTTGGGGTTTGTAGACACTCTTGGGATTGTTTGATGGAGGAAGTGATTGGCGTTTCTAAATCAGTAGCCTGGATTCTTATCCTGTTACCTTTTACCAGGTCATGCTAGGCCTCAAGGATGGCTGTTTTATAGTAGTAATAGGTTGCCATTAGATTCTGCTCAAGTGGGACTTGTTTTAGAAGAGAAAAAAATTGAGGATAAAAGAGATAAAAAATGAGGCAACACCAAACTGACTGAGGAGAACCATTATGTGCTTTTCTCTCTTCCGGATTCGGATGTGTTGCCAAGTCTTCCTTCAGAAGAGCAGATGGTGTTTTGCTGCTGTATGATGTTACTTGTAAGAAAAGCTTTCCTAATGTACAAGAATGGGTAGATAGGATTGAGGTAAGATATAAAAACAGAGAAACAAAAAAATTACATGGGAGTGTTATAAGATGTCTCAGAAAATGCTGTTTCTCTTCTTTGTCAAAATGAACTTGATTAGGAGTTCCCATTGTGGCACAGTGGCTAACGAATCAGACTAGGAACCATGAGGTTGTGGGTTCGATCCCTGCCCTTGCTCAGTGGGTTAAGGATCCGGCATTGCTGTGAGCTGTGGTGTAGGTTGCGGACACGGCTTGGATCCTGCGTTGCTGTGGCTCTGGCGTAGGCCAGTGGCTACAGCTCCAGTTGGACCCCTAGCCTGGGAATCTCCATATGCCAAGGGGGAAGCCCTAGAAAAAGGCAAAAAGACAAAAAAAAAAAAAAAAAAAGTGAACTTGATTAGAAGCCACTGATCCAGGCTGTCAGGAGGAACTAGATGTAATGTGGGGTTCCCAGTGGTACTTGGCTATATTGATCTCTTCCTCAGTAGCTGGGCAAGTTCCCACAGAGCCAAGGATGCTACTTTCTGGGAAAAAAAAAGGCTCCGGGGTTTTCTTATACATAGAATCAGAACCCCACTGGCAGCAAGTGAAATTCAGACAACCCAAGAAGGAGCAGAAACTCTCACAGACAAGGGAGTGACGGGGGCTGGGTATGCAGTGTGGCTGGAGGTGTAGTAGGGGCTCCAGGTGTGCTGGAAGCACAGGTGATACAGCACCTGGGGGTGGGGCTGTGCCAGGTCCAGATCCTATAGCAACTGTGTTCTCAACCTTATTCTTCCTGGTGGGGATGTGAGTTTCAGGCATCTGGAAATACCGCTGAGATACCTCCAGTAGTACCTCCAGATCACCTGGTATTTTAAATATGTGTGGTGACTGGGTGTGCTTTCTTTTCTTTTAATAAGACCGTGTCTCTCATCTGAGGAGCTTCCACATCCTTTGGTTTCATGGTAAATACTTTTTTGAAGTAGGAAATGATTTTGACCACACTTAGTGTGATGCCAACAGTCATTAATCAGCATAAAACTAGAGTTAAGCCATGGTTCAGCACAGTCTCTTGGAAGAAACGAAGCAAAACTAGTGGCCCAATACAGTTTTTCAAGTTAAGTTCATTATTTTGTACTTTTTAACAGGCATTAAGTGCAGTGCTAGCTGAACAGAGAACTGATTGCTGTATGATCTCAAGTTAGCTTCTAGATTCTTCCATCAGGCCTATTTCACACTCTAAAACACCAGAGGGAATGTTTTCTTTTTAACCAAAGAAGTGATGTAAGGGAGTTCTCTGATAGCCTAGTGGGGTGAGGCTCCTGTGTTCTCACTGCTGTGGCTCTGGTTGCTGCTGTGTGGCATAGGTTCAATCCCTGGCCCAGGAATTCCCGTATACTGCCTGTGTGGCAAAAAGGAAAAAAAATATACCCCCCCCCAAAAAAACCAAAAAACCCGAGAGAACCTGAAATAAACGTTGTACCTCTCATTTAAAAAAAAAAAAGTGATATAAGGTTGAGGTTGGTAGTAAGACTCAGACAGTGATAAATGTGCATTTTATTTAACTGAAATATCATGACAAAATTATTATAAATACAGGGAAAATGTATTTATGTAGTACTTTATTTCACAAAATTTTCCACATACTACATTTATCTCTGTAATATATATGAGAAAGGAGGTAAGAAATGTAACGTTATCCTCACTCAGAAACCAGAGGCGGAAGAAAAGAAACCTGAAGCGTAGAAAGTGTGTGACCCTGGCTTTTAGTTACTTAGAGGTTAGGGGCGGAAGGAGGAATTGAACCTCCTGATTCAACACTGGCTGCTCCTCTGATGGCTGCTCCTTTGTGCAGCAGATTAAGGAAAACAAATCATTTGATGTCAAGAAAGGCTCGCCAAAGTAGTGAGTGGGTAGAGGAGAAGCATCTTCTCACGGGAGCAGATGGCTCTACCTGGGATAGAGTTTGCAGAAGAACAGATAACCCTAGCTAACTCATACCCACAGATATTTAAGATCTACACCTGATATTTTTTTTAACTGTATATAACACTTTATTAATGAATGGGAAAATGTCAAAGTTTACATGTCAGAGTATCAAAAATGACTTAAAAGCTCAAACACTTGCAGGAACAAAACCTATTTAGGATTTAAAAATAAATTCTATTACCTACCAAAACAACAACAAGAACAACAACAAAAACTACAGGTTTTACTCCTCAGGCTGTATACCTCCTATTCAGGAAGTGAATTTTTACCAGCCTTTACTGAGATCTGCCACCATGTGGCCTTGTGCTTTGAGATCTTTTTCTTTCTTTTTTCTTTTTCTTTTTTTTATTTTCCCACTGTATAGCAAGGGGATCAAGTTATCCTTACATGTATACATTTTTTTTCCCCACCCTTTGATCTGTTGCAACATGAGTATCTAGGTATAGTTCTCAATACTACTCAGCAGGATCTCCTTGTAAATCTATTCTAAGTTGTGTCTGAGAGCCCCAAGCTCCCGATCCCTCCCACTCCCTCCCTCTCCCATCAGGCAGCCACAAGTCTATTTTCCAAGTCCATGATTTTCTTTTCTGTGGAGATGTTCATTTGTGCTGGATATTAGATTCCAGTTATAAGTGATAGCAAATGGTATTTGTCTTTGTCTTTCTGGCTCATTTCACTCAGTATGAGATTCTCTAGTTCCATCCATGTTGCTGCAAATGGCATGATGTCATCCTTTTTTATGGCTGAGTAGTATTCCATTGTGTATATATACTACCTCTTCCGAATCCAATCATCTGTCGATGGACATTTGTGTTGTTTCCATGTCCTGGCTATTGTGAATATTGCTGCAATGAACATGCGGGTGCGTGTGTCTCTTTTAAGGAAAGTTTTGTCTGGATGTATGCCCAAGAGTGGGAATGCGGGGTCATATGGAAGTTCTATGTATAGATTTCTAAGGTATCTCCAAACTGTTCTCCATAGTGGCCGTACCAGCTTACATTCCCACCAACAGTGCAGGAGGCTTCCTTTTTCTCCACAACCCTCCAGCACTTGTTATATGTGGACTTATTAATGATGGCCATTCTGACTGGTGTGAGGTGGTATCTCATGGTAGTTTTGATTTGCATTTCTCTAATAATTAGGGATCTTGAGCATTTTCTCATGTGTTTGCTGGCCATCTGTATATCTTCCTTGGAGAAATATCTATTCAGGTCTTTTGCCCATTTTTCCATTGATTGATTGGCTTTTTTGCTGTTGGGTTGTTTAAGTTGCTTGTATATGCTAGAGATTAAGCCCTTGTCAGTTGCATCGTTTGAAACTATTTTCTCCCATTCTATAAGTTGTCTTTGTTTTCTTTTTGGTTTCATTTGCTGTGCAAAAGCTTGTCAGTTTGATGAGGTCCCATGGGTTTATTTTTGCTCTTATTTCTATTGCTTTGGGAGACTGACCTGAGAAAACATTCATGAGGTTGATGTCAGAGAATGTTTTGCCTATGTTTTCTTCTAGGAGTTTGATAGTGTCTTGTCTTATATTTAAATCTTTAGGCAATTTTGAGTTTATTTTCATGCATGGTGTGAGGGTGTGTTCCAGGTTCACTGATTTGCATGCAGCTGTCCAGGTTTCCCAGCAAATCTTGCTGAATAGACTGTCTTTTTCCCATTTTATGTTCTTGCCTCCTTTGTCAAAGATTAATTGACCATAGGTGTCTGGGTTTACTTCTCTGTTCTCTATTCTGTTCCATTGGTCTGTATGTCTGTTTTGGTACCAGTACCACACTGTTTGGATGACTGTGGCTTTGTAATATTTCTTGAGGTCTGGGAGAGTTATGCCTTCTGCTTGGTTTTTGTTTCTCAGGATTGCTTTGGCAATTCTGTGTCTTTTGTGGTTCCATATAAATTTTTGGATTGTTTGTTCTAGTTCTGTGAGAAATGTCCTGGGTAATTTGATAGGGATTGCATTGCATCTGTGGATTGCTTTGGGTAGTATGGCCATTTTTACAAAATATTAATTCTTCCAACCCAGGAGCATGGAATATCTTTCCATTTCTTTCCATCTTCTTTGATTTCTTTGATTAATGTTTTATAGTTCTCAGCATATAAGTCCTTTACCTCTTTGGTACACCTGACCTTTTATTGTTGAAACTGTTCCACGTGGTTTTCATTTTAAGACTTATACTCAAGAAAAGGAGGCACAAAGGGCAAGGTCAGCCATAGGGTTTAAACCGCCCTTAGTGACCAGCAGTGGCTTGTGCCAGGGGCCCCACTGCCATAATTTGCTAAATAACCACTAACATATGATAAGTGGCCATTTAAGGTATTTGTATGACCTTTTGTAGGACTTGAAAAGGAAGGCAACTGTATTCAAGATGATTTCTTAAATTTGTTGTGGAGAAAGAATCAGGTGCCACTTGGCATTTGACGTTCACTTCTCATGATGCGCTTTCGCCGTGGCTCACTTTGTCTAATTTGAGGAAATTGTATTGGGATGATTTATATGGCCACTCTAGATATAGGTAGAAACTACTTGGTGAGATTGCTGGGTTAGGGCAGAGGATTGAGAAGCCATAGACTGTCCAGTGAATGGACCCTCTGAAGGAATAATTAATACACTTCAACTGAAAACCACTGGGTGACAAAATCTTATCATCAAATTGAGGCCATTTACTTACCTGTCATGAATAATTTAGTCTTTGAATATTTACGGATCTCCTCCTGACTTTTACACATTCAAAATCATTTTTGCAAAATCTGCTTTGTGGGTGTACTGGGCTAGTGCTTGCCGTATATTTATTAATGCGTCAAAGAGCCATACCCTTAATGGAGCTCACACTCTAGTGGGGGACACACAACAGGCAAGAAACATAAGTAAAATAAATAGAATGATAGGAAGGGACATGTTATAAAAATTGGAACAGAGGAAAGGCCTTCTGGTGAGGCAGTGGGCTGCAGGTAGTGTAGTCAGGGTACCCTCACCAGAAAGGTGATATTTGTGTCCAGATTGGAGGAGGTGTTAGTATTTACCTGTATGACTCTGAAACCTCATTTAGATGCCCAGACTCTTGGCTTACTTAAGCGGATATTCGATTGCTGGCTTCCATATGATGTTCACTTGGATCCTGAACAGTTCTCCTCAGAACACAGTTACTTAACACAGTAGTGGGTGAGGTGCCTAGTTTGGGGAGGGCCTTTATTCCCTTCTCTTCTTCATTTTTCCTTCCCTCTGGTGCGCTAGGTTAGAGGAAAGTGGGCTGAAGAGAAAAAAAAAAATGAATATCATTTCATTGGTTTTTTTTTTTTTTTTTTGGTCATGTTCATAGCATATGGAAGTTGTGGGGCCAGGGATTGAACCCGTGCTTTAGCAGCAACCTGAACCATAGCAGTGACAATGCCAGACCCTTAACCTGCTGAGCCATCAGGGAACTCCATAATTTCATTGTTTTTGAGGCTTCTTTCTGGATGCTGTATGAGCTGTAGCACAAAAGTGATGAACACCTGGATGTCTTCAGGCAGCACAGAGGCTCATTTCTCCACCTCTCAGTCAGGGCTGAGGCTTCTCTAGTTCAGGAACCAGAAACCTGTTTTTCTAGTCAGGTGGTCTTCTGTTCTCATTCTGCCTGCTGAGGTGGGAGGTGCCCTTGCTGATCCTTTCATTTTACAGACTGGGAAGGTGAGGCAGAAACAGGAAGCGACTTGCCTGATCTCATTCCCTCAGTGAGCAGCCAGGTGGTGGCAGGGGTGGGGTGTCAGACTTAACCCTGCCTCTCACATCCTACGCACTGCCAGCAGGTCTTCTGTGACAGTGTGACAGAGTGCTGTGCTGATTTGAGAGCATTATCTGTTACCTTTTTTTTTTTTTTTTTTTGCAGGCACACCTGCGACATATGGAAATTCCCAGGCTAGCGGTTGAATTGGAGCTACAGCTGAGCCCTATACCACAGCCACAAAAGCACTGGATCTGAGCCACATGTGCCATCTACACCACAGCTTGCAGCAACACCGGATCCCTAACCAATTGAGCAAGGCCAGGAATTGAATCCACATCCTCATCATGGTTACTAGTTGTGTTCTTACCCCGCTGAGCCACAATGGGAATAAATGATTGCAAATTGACTCCTCGCAAGAAAAATGTTGACTTGTAAGGCCTGCATAGTTTGCATTTTTTTTTTTTTTTACAAACCAGATAGCAGTGGGTATGGAACTTTCAAACTCCATTTTTGTCCCATGATAGTCAAAGGAATACTTTTGTGTTTCGTACCTGGGATAATGAAGTTGACTTGTAATTGCCACTGTTTGGGGTGAAAATTGTTGAAAATTATGTGGGCACCACAGCCAAGTAAAATCCTGTGAGCCTGCCTCTTGAGTTCGTATTGGTTTATACAGTGAAAAGGGTGATAGCGTCCATTGGGATCCAGGCCCTGGTCCTTACAAGGTCTTATTTAACCTCTCTGAATTTCACTATTCTCACCTGGCAATGAAGAAACATTTGGCTCCTTTTAGAGATATTTTGGGGTTTCAAGATATTGTCTGTACCTCCTGTGGCACATAAGGGGCATTTGGAAATGAGAGCTGCTGTTGTCCTTGTCCTCACAGCTGTCCAGTGTTTGATGTGTACATGATTCTTTCTTTCCTTCATGGTGGGATGCAGCCCCTGAGAGCATTCCTGTCCTGTGGGTCAGAAACAAGGGTGATGTTCATGATGCTGCTGAAGCAGAGGGGCGAAAATGTGTCCCAGGGAACTTTGGAGCAAAACTGGCCACAGTAAGAGTGAGAGTGGGTCTAAATTGGAAGAGATCTTTCACTTTTGTCTATTTTTGCTGAAGAGGTTGTTTGACAAACCTCCATTCTGTTTGGTGGGTCTTCTGTCCTTATACAGACAGAACTCCTGGTGGCCCCTGCTCTGCCCCATGAATGTAGGTAATTGCTCCCAGAATTAAATCCTTTGTGGAAGTAAAATGAGCAGGTGATCTTTTCCCTCCACTGAGTGTCAGTGACAAAGAGGAGGTGAAATCATCCTGTCTTCCTCCTTGCCCTTCCACAGTCCGGGAATCCTTCTCAGGTCCTGGAATCCAAGTAAAGGAGAAAGAATGAGTATCCTATTTTGGAAAGATGGGTTTGGTTCCAAAGGGTCACTGAGCCAGGGGGCAACAGATGGTGCAGTGTGTCACCTGGGCGAAGGGATGGAGAGCATCGGAATACTTGTTCTTTAGGATTTGTGCTCATTTGGAATAGTATCACATTATTATTATTATTATTATTATTATTATTATTGTCTTTTTAGAGCTGTGCTTGAGGCATACGGAACTTCCCAGGCTAGGGGTCAAATCGGAGCTGAAGCCGCCAGCCGCAGCCACAGCCACAACCACAGCAACACGGGATCCCAGCCTCGTCTGTGACCTGCACCACAACTCACGGCAACGCCAGATCCTTAACCCTGCTGAGCAAGTCCAGGGATCAAACCTGCATCCTCATGGACACTAGCTGGGTTCATTAACTGCTGAGTCACGATGGGAACTCCGTATCACGTTATTTTTGATTATGCATTTGTATAGAGGTTGGACCCAGTTTCTGTTCAGATTACTATGGTGGGCAGTGTTCATTCTCTCCTTTTTATCATGGTGTCAAGCCTGCTATGTGGCCCTCTCATGATTTGTCTCTCTGAACGAGGGATCAGATGCTCCTTGGGTCAAGTAAGAAGTTCTAAATTTAACTTGTTTGAACTTGACATTGTTGTCTGTCATTGTTGTCTCTCATCTGCACCATGAAAGGACATCTCTGTAGTATATACATGTGAACTTCAAAAAGAAGTTTCAAGTTCACTATCTTAGGTTGGAATTGTTTCTTGTTTTAAATTTTAGAACTGTGAACCACATATGATAAACATCAAAACTAGGCAATGAAATACAGAAGAGATTCTTTCAACACATATCTAATTGTATCCTCCACGTGAAAAACACTTCATTGTGAGCTGAGCAAAGGGTAGGGAACAAAGCAGACTGTCCCTGCCCTTAGGTAATTCAGTGTCCGGGGGAGACAGATATTAGATCCATGTAGTCCACATGTCTATCCCCCAAAGATCTCATAATTCCTAGCCACATGCCGGCTTTATTCCATCCTCATGATTTCTCAGATTCTCCAAGGTTTGCCTGCTTCTTATGCATCTGATGGCCTCCAACCTCCTGTATCCTCAAGGGCCATCTCTGTTTCGCCTTGTAATATCCTGGCTATGAAACTCTACTAGAAATACATTCTTTTTTTTTTTTTTAAAAAAAGCTTTGCTATGGATGCAGTGGGGGCTCCTGGGTAATGGAGTCACAGTAGTCTTTCTTTGTCATTTGGTTCTATCCTTTCTCCCTACTCCAGGGGACCCATCCCATCCTCCCCTTGTCCCACACAGGACTGGGTGGCCCACACCCAGCCCCATAGCACACAGTTCTCCTTTCCTAAAGGAAATCATCTCCAGATTGTTAGACACATTAAAAATAGCTTTGTCAATTACAATCATGGCAAGTGCTATGCTGGGAAAGTACATAGATACACCAAGAGTTTTTATAAGAGAAAGACCTAATACCAGCCTTTCAGAGTTAGAAAACACTTAGTCTTAACTTTAAGAGAGGATTACTTAAATATAGAGAAGGTAGGTAAAAGCCAGCCTGGTGAAGAGGATTAATGGGGGCAGGGGATCATCTAGTTGGTGGAAACAGCAGGTGCAAAGGTCCTGAGGTGGAAGGGAATTTGGAGTCTTGGGGAAATAGAGGGACGGCCAGTGTAACTTGAGCGTTGTGAGGGAGGGAGAGTGATGGCAGGTAAGTCTGGGAGGTTGGCTGGGACTGCATGCAAGCTGGGCCCTTTTGGCTGGGTAAGCATTTCAGCATTACTTGAGAGGGTTGGAAAGCATTGACAGGTTTGAAGCAGGAGAGGAATGTGATTGATGATCCATAACCACTAGGGGGGTTGACTAATGGAAGACTGGAAAATGTCCATTGGCCTTTGCACCACAGAGGCTGCAGATTCTTGGAAAAGATGATAAGGTAAAATGGCATGTGTGAGCTGCTGGCTAAAAGGAGACATACTTTTGATGGACATTTATTGAATTCCTGAGTGGTTACCTTAAGCTATCATTTTTCTCTCACGTTATTTGATAGAGAACATTTGGTAGCATGTGTGACTCTTGGAAGGAAGAGTCTTAAAACATGAAATTTTGTACTGTGGATATTTTGGGGGCATGCACAATAGAAATCCTCAACTAGGAGCTGTTCCTGGAATAGCTAGGCTTAAACTTCTTTGAGTCAAATTACTTAGCTATTAGTTTTAGCATACTCAACAGGGGAATATTTTTATTTTATTTTATTGATTTTCAAAGCTAACATTCCAGGAAGCCTAAATAAAGCCTTCATTTAGTGGTACAGAGATGTTTTTTACAGGCCTATATAGAGCATTATTTTGTGAAACAAGCACCAAAGATAGTTTCAGGTTTTTTTTTTTTTTTTTTTTTTTTTTTTGCCTTGTAGTTGGAAAACTGGATGCAGGACTGACTTTTCTTTTAGCTGTTGCCTGTGACAAATTTCTTGACCATAGCTTGAGTCTACATTGGAAAACACTGTCTTGTCTTTTGGTAGTGGTTGGAGAAGCAATTTAACATAGTTTTAATAAAAACTGATAATGCTGCTTATTCATTCTGAACTTTGGCAAAATATCTTCACTGCTAAGCAAAGCAGGTGCATCTGAGGTGTCGTTGACATTTCTGCAAAATGTCACCACCAAGTTAATAGCTGATGTGTATGAATCACTTCCAGGAACCAGATTTTAAGCGCAAGAGAGTGTTATGAATGTAACTATCTATTATGATGTTTTCTAAGCTCAACAAAGCAAATTGTATGAGTTGGAATTACTTTGTTTAACTTATTACCCAGGTAATTATTAAGAGAAGGCAGTGGTGTTAATAATAACATTTTGGGATGTGGATTAGAATGAAAATTGCATCACTGAGGAACTAAAGTTTAACCGTGAGTATTTTAATCCTTGCAGTCTTCTTAGGAAATAACAGTGTTTTCTGTTAGATTTATTTCTTTTGCCTGGTTTTCTGCCACAAATGAAGAGATGATTCTTTGCTGGTCTAATGAGATTAAATATTGAAAAAAAAAAAAACAACAGAAAGAGAATAAAATTAAAATGTGCATTGACAAAATCCAGGCCAGTGATCTTTAATTGCTGACAAAGCGAAAACATAACTTTAGGCAAGTAGTTCTTGTCCTAAGCATTTGTGAGACTCTCGTTTTATAGGAATCTTTAGTGCAGGATGGGGCTCAGCACTACCTTAGCCTCAGGCAGGGGGCTCTGCATTGCTGCCGGGCTGAGCAGGAAAGGATGCTGCAGCCCAGGCCCTCTTTGCAGCTCTTGGCTTCTGCCCAGCATGTTGGAGGATTGTGGTGTCAGGAGGCTCCAAGTCCAATCTTAAATCTTCCCGGAACAGCTGTGGAGTCCTGACTAAGTCTCTGTCTTCCTTTAGGCATCTCTAATCTGTTAAAAGAGGGAGGGGCAGAAGAAAATGATCCCACAGGCCCTTTCTCGTCCTGACAGTCTATGAATCTGTATAGAACAGTCTGGGCTCCACTGAATAACCTAATCACTGTTTAATGCTGAATTGTCCTGTGGGGTCATGTTACAGTTAAATGACTCCAAATTGCCATGGTCACACCCAGAGTGCAGAATCGATTCTCTTTATTGTATCATTTATTGAAGGCCCGCGCCTTCCCCCATCTGCTCCAGCAGCTCAGGAGCCACTCTGTTCACAGCACAGCTCCCACTCAGGCTTGTGTTTCTGTACTTCAAACAGCTGTGTGCAGGAGCATTTTGATAACAAGGTCACTTCTTGTGAATCGCTTATCAAGGAGTTTTTGTTGTTGTAACTGCATTATGGCCTGATTTGAGGCATCTAGGTTAGTTATCTTAACAGTGTGTTAAATATGAAAATAAAAAATAAACATGTAAAGACTTTAATTTACTGTATCATAGTAGGCCATCAGACTTGGTTGTCAAAATACCCAAGTCTTAAAATGGTATAATTTCCACAGGTAATGTTGCCACTTAAAATAAGTTTTACAGCCTTTAGAATGTTATATATAATGCAAAACATGCAAGTTCCTGATTTAGATCTCATAATTTTCAAACTGGTCCCTTTCATAACACGTCATGCCATAACCCTTGAATGTGAAGAGTTTGTGGATTTGCACTGTCTGAAACTCGCTTTTTCTTGGAAAACCAAGAAAAAGTTTCTCCTGGAAATGCAGTTTCCCTGTAGGGCTGACAAGGCGTTCATCCCAACCATTGTCCATTGGTAAGTAAATTTGCCATCACTAGAGCCACAGGCTTTAAATAGTTTGCAATAGATTCAAGTTTAACAGCCATTAGATTGATCAATGGCCTGAAATTTGAGAAAAACACAAAAAGCTCCAGCTGATGTATCAGTTCATTGCCATTCCTGAGCCCATTGAGTGTAAATCTGTCCATAAGACTGAGTCTTTTCAAATGCAGTTGTTGGAGTTCCGTGGTGGCTCAGCAGGTTAAGGATCTAGCATTGTCACTGCTGTGGCTCTGCTTACTACTGCGGTGTGGGTTCCATCCCTGATCCGGGAATTTCTGCATGCCTTAGATGCAGCCAAAAAAATGCAGTTGTTAAGCATATGGTAGTTTTTGCTCATGTAATTTAATTTGCCTGTTTTATTTGCTTATTTTAGATGTTTGGGATACTGTTTTCTTGATTTCCTTAAAGTGGACTGTCCCTGCATTTTTGGTAAGTCAGAGAAACCAAAGGCCAGATGAGCAATATGGGTACTTACTTTTCTCCTTTAATATTTCAGTTCAATAATGTCTGCATTTTTATGAGTGCTCAGCATGAGAGTCCTGTAGGGATATCAGGGTATGTAAAATAGGCCATGCACTTTAACCCCGGAGAGAATAAATGGAATATATGACCAGGCAGCTCTCTGACATGTAGCTGCTAGAGGCCTGTTGGACCTTCCAGAAAGGAGAGATGTGAGTTGTCTTTGTGAGGATGCTGTGATTACTATACCCATTGTATACATAAGAAACCTGAGAATTAGAAGGTTTAATCAACTTGCTGCAAGTGACGCTAAGTAGCAAAAATGGAGCTTTTCACAACTGAATCTTTGGTGTGTCTTGAATGTTGGTCATCTTAGGATTCCATGCTGCAGTCTCTTCCTCTTTGCTCTTAGTCTCTCTGCCTGATGTCTTCCACCCCTGTGGTTTCTAGAAGTATGTCTAACTGGTGACAATTTCTTTATTTTATTTTATTTATTGTATTTTATTTTTAATTTTAAAATTTAATTTAATTTTTTATTTATTTTATTTTATTTTTATTTTATTTTGCTTTTTAGGGCCTCACCATCAGCATATGGAAGTTCCCAGGCTAGGTGTCCAATCAGAGCTGCACCTGCTGGTTTCTAAAAGTATGTCTAACTGGGGACAATTTCTTTATTTTATTTTTTAATTTTATTTTTTATTATTTTATTTTATCTTTAATTTTTTACTTTATTTTATTTTATTTTGATTTTTAGGGCCTCACTGGCAGCACATGGAAGTTCCCAGGCTAGGGGTCGAATCAGAGCTGCACCTGCTGGCCTACACCACAGCCACAGCAACACCAGATCTGAGCTGGGTCTGCAACCTACACCAGAGCTCGTGGCAAAGCCAGATCCTTAACCCACTGAGCAAGGCCAGGGATCAAACCCGTATCTTCATAGAGATAATGTTGGGTTTTTAACTCACTGAGCCACAATGGGAACTCCCAATTTCCTTATTTTTAACCCCCATCTTTAAAAAAAATTCCATGACCATATTCTCACCCACTAACAAATGGAAGTTCCATAGGCATGACTGACCCAACATATCCAAGTCCTAATTTTTCTATAAAAATCATCCCTCCTTTTACATTCCCTTTCTTAGGAAACTACTAACATTATAATTAAAAAATAATAACCCAAAATCTTCCTTGCCTCCTTCCTCTGTTTCTCCATCGGTCTACCTCTAGTGGGTTCTGGGGCTCTGCTGATTCAGTGACCTCTCTGTAATCATTCTTGAATCTGTCCATATTCTCTCTCTCTCTCTGCAGACCTGAGAATTTTTTACCCTCGTTTGCGCAAGAGGCACTGGTTTCTGCTCAGAGTTTCTCCAGCATCGCTTCATCTTCCACCCTGTAATCAGGGTAATCTTTAAAACAGAAATGCAATTAATACTTTCTTGTCCTGCCTGCAGCATAGAGTGAAGCCTCCTTAGCAAGCACCCAACATCAGAACCCCTCAGAGCCTGACTTCACCTACCTTTGTTTGCATCTCTTATTTTGCTTCCTAAATGAATGGTAATCTGTAGACACAGAAAACTTTGCTTCCAGTCATGGCCAAGTTCTTTTATGCCTCTTTGCCTCATGCATGCAGTTCCCTCACTGCACATCCCATCCTCATGAAGCGAGGTGAATTCCTGTCTCTCCAGGAGGTCACTCCACTGTCAGAGTTCCTGTGAAGCGCCATCTCCACAATTCCTGCCTTCCCCGTGCCCCAGCACAACTGTGGTGCACACTTTGTGTTCCTGCAGCTGTGCGTGTATGTTGGCAGCTCTCTTGGGACCTGGTAACAACATATGGAGAAGACATCTGTCTCTCTCTCAGAGCTTGCTGGTTGAGGATCCCAGAGCTTGGCATACATCTGACATTTGTTGAATGACCAAAGGATCGCTATTTTGCAGTGGAAAGTATTATTTAGTTTTCTCTTGTCCCTCTAACAAATTCCCATTAGCCTAGTGGTTTAGGCAACAAAAAATGTATTATCTTACAGCATGGAGATTAGAAGACTGAACTGAGTCTCATAGGGTGTTATGGTTGAACTGTGTGTCTTCGTTTTCCTGAGTCTTTGTTTCCTCATCTGTGAAGTGAGGACAGTGATATTCACCTGTCATCTGTTAGGGTATGTGTGTGTGTGTGTATTAAGTAAGAAATATGTGAAAATGGTATAGCACTGCGTTTATTAACTAGTCTTTAGCATGAACTAGTTTCCGTTTTTTTCCTATTTAGTGCAGTAGTTTTCAAAGGTCAGCACATACCAGCTCCTTTTGGGGCTCTGCTGACCAGTTGGGCAGCCACTGGCTGCCTGAAGTGTGGCTAATCCACGCTGAGAGGTGCTGGATGTTTTAAATTAACACTGGGTTTTGAAGACACTATAAAAATTGTAAAATACCTCATTAATGTTTTAACTGGTAACATGATAGAATATTTTTGCAGTACTGAGTTAAATATATTAATAACATTAATTTCACCTATTTCTGTTTACATTTTTTCATGTGGCTGCTGAAATTTTTATTTTTTAAATTTAAATTTTTTTAATTTTTATACAACTTTTAAAGGTTACTTTCCATTTACAGTTACTACAAAGTATTGGCCATATTCTCCCATGTTGCACAGTAATACATCCTTGAATTACATATTTAGATTACATTCTACTGCTATGGAACAGTCTGTTACTGGACTGGGGACCTGCTGATCCCCAGCTTCTATTTCCTTGTAACAAACCACCCAAAACGTAGATGCTTAGAACAATACTGCTTTTTATCTTTCAAAATTCCTAGAATTGCTGTATGTCCCTGGAGGGCCCTCAGCTGCTCTCCTCCAGGTGTCTCATGTTTGCGGTGGGATGGCCACAGGCGGTGGCTCGGCCTGCAGCCTGCGTTTCTGCCGCCAGGGTGCTCCTCCCTGAGTCATCTCAGCCCCCAGGCCTTCTCTGCTGGCCTCTTGCCAGTGAAGAGCCCTGGGTTGCAGCCCACAGCCCTCAGGCCTTATTCATGTCTGGTGTGCAGATCTCAGCACACCTTCTCCTTGTTCTTCTACTGGTCTGAGCAGTCACAGAGCTGGTCTCGACCCTGGGTCGGGGGAGCAGCACAAGTTTCACCAACAACTTCATGGGGCAGAGCTGGACACTGAGAGGGAAGGCGGAATTCTTTGGGGCCGTCTTGGGGTCAAGCTGGTCACACTCCCCTTGCCCAGAGAAATGGCCATCCAGCCTGTCCAAAGTGGGACTTCAGGCTCTGTGTATTCCACAAGCATCCCCAGGGGTAGGAGAACTTGCCTAGGGGCTTTCATAAGATCATGGAGATCTTTGGTCCAATAATGTCTCTAGTAGTTAATTCTAAAAGAAATTTAGGAAGAGGCCAAAGGATGACTTTTTTTCTGGATTTTAAACCATCTCTTGTTACCTCCACAATCATATATATAATAATAGAATGGTTATAAAGCCATCATTGCTTTTGTTAATGTTCATCATTAGCTGGGGTTGGAGGCAGGTTCCAGAGTCCTAAGGAGTGGGCTGTGCATGTGGCAGAATATAAACTGTGTGAATCAGAGTTCCCGTCGTGGCTCAGTGCTTAACGAATCCGACTAGGAACCATGAGGTTGTGGGTTCGATCCCTGGCCTTGCTCAGTGGGTTAAGGATCCGGCGTTGCTGTGAGCTGTGGTGTAGGCTGCAGACGCGGCTCGGATCCCGCGTTGCTGTGGCTGTGGCGTAGGCCAGTGGCTACAGTTCCGATTAGACCTCTAGCCTGGGAAGCTCCATATGCTGTGGGTGTGGCCCAAGAAAATAATGAAGAAAAAAAAAAGATAAACTGCGAATCCACAGGAGAGAGCAAGAGTCATCTCTGAGTGTACAAGTGAGTGTGTGTGCATGTGTGTGCACCTGGGCATGTGTGTCTGTGTGTGCAAGTGCATGCACGTGTGTACCTCTGGATGTGTGTGCATCTGGGTGTGTGTGTGTGCATGTGAGTGTGAGCATGTGTGTACGTCTGGATGTATGTGTGTATCTGGGCATGTGTGTCTGTGTGTGCATACATGAGCGTGTGGCCTGTGCTCAGAATGCGGGCGCTGGAGCCCGCATGTGTGGTTGGACTCCCAGCTCTGCCCCTTCGCTATGTGACCTAAAGGGAATTTCTTAAGTTTTTTAATTGCCTTCATTTCTTCACATATAAAATGGGGCACAACAAAATCCTATAACTGTTGAGAGGATTAAATAAGTCAACACCTATAAAACAGGCACAACACTGGATGGCACACAGCCAGGAGCTCAGCAGTGCTATTTTATTTCTATAGAGCTGTTTACGGTTCAGTTTTATACCTCACTAATCTCCTTTCTCTCTCTCTATGTCTCTCTCCCTTTCTCTCTCCAGGGAGTGGAAAAAGAACTGATGAGGATGACAGCAAATCCATTGCCCATATGAGTGGGACCAGTTCCACAAGGTCAACCCAGATGCAGAACGGTTGCAGTGGTTAGATCCAAAACATCCCCGGCGTGGCCTTCATTGTACGTGACTTGTTAGCTTCTTACCTAGAGTGGGGCATCCTACAGATGCTGTCATGTGGAGAGTTACAGCATGTAGAATCTAAATCTTACCCTGGGGTCCTTTTAGAAGGTCAGCTCTTTTTTGCTGTGTTTCAATGAAAACGTTGTGCCCTCTGGTTAAATACACCTGTTTTGTCCTGACAAAAGTCTTAGCGGATAAATGTTTTTAAATTGGTTAAAAAAATAAAATCACATGCTCAGATCAAAGCTATACAAGACATTCACTGACATTATTAGATTCATACGGTTGCCAACTTTGTAGCTAAACTATAACATCTACTTCCAATATTCAATACTAGAAAACTAGTCAAAGGGGGTGACCATCCTTGCTTTGCTGTCAATTAGCCTTGTGGTCTTGGACATGTCACCAGCCAGGTTTGATCCATTTCCTCGTCTGTAAAACAAGCAGTTTGGCCTTTTGGGCCTGGGGCACTCTCAGCTCTGTAGGTCATTAAGCAGTGGGAAGAACAGCTTGGTGACCCACGTTAATGAGGACCCTCGTCACCCGTACTTTTTAAATATTGGAGTATTGGAAGTTTTTGTTAGGGCTCAGTGGTAACAAACCCAACTAGTGTCCACGAGGCTGCGGGGTCGATCCGTGGCCTCACTCAGTAGGTGAAGGGTCCAGCATTGCCGTGAGCCATGGTGTAGGTCGCAGATGTGGCTTAGATCTGGCATTTCTGTGGTTCGGGTGTAGGCTGGCAGCTGCAGCTCTGATTCAACCCCTAGCCTGGAAACTTCCGTATGCCATACCTACGGCTTTAAAAAGGAAAACAAATATTGGAACATTGATTTTTCTCACTTCAGAATTTAAGTGAAAAAAAAAAAGGTAATGTTTTAAGCTCCAGTGGAGACAGAAAAATCTGTTTTTTAATGTATTAAGAAAGAAAACATTTTTTGCAATAAAAACAGTTTGTCTATAAAAGAGGATATTTTGTAATCTCAGGATACTTACAAAGCCTACTTTTGAATTCAGTGTTAAAAGTTCTAATGAAAATATATAAAAGTATGCTACTAAAAGCGTAGTCATATGCTACTGAAAATGCAATGCCCAGGAAATGGGCAATGTTACACTTCACCTAAAAAAAAATACAAAAATACGCAAGTTGACTACCAGGGGCTGGTGAAAGGGAGAAACTGAGAGTGATGATTAGTGAGTATATGCTTTCTTTGGGGGATGATGAGAATGTTCTGGAATTGTACTGTGGGAATGTTGCACAACTTTGTGAATAAACTAAAACCCACCAACTTGTATACTTTGAATGTTGAATTTGATGGTATGTGAATTACAGCTCATTAAAAAAATAACGCGGGTACTTAGAATGAGTGAGCATTTTGCCAAGCGAAAACATGCATGCCTGAAACCCCTTATGGTTTTTGCATAATTTCCAGTATAAGGCAAATCCCCTGACTCCCTGGTTGCCAGCATTCCCTTTCTTACGTAATGAACAGCGGAAGAAATGTTATGCATGGTTCTGGAACATCATTTCTTTTGAAGAGGAATTGTGGTTAGGTGAGTGAGAGTCCTTTGTCTGAGGTGAGTAGTGACTCATCTTCACCAATGGCCTGATGGGTCTTACTCTCCCTGAAGCTGTGCTGTCTCACAGGCTTCCCCACTGAACCGTCTGCAAGAGCTGAAGGTGTCAACTGTTGATCCCTGGGGCGGGGGACAGAAAGGCCTGGGTTTTGGTTTTGGTTTTCAGTGGCCCTGCACCAACTAAATCATGCCCAACCAGAGACTTTGTTTTTTGTCCGCATCCACTGCATGCGGAAGTTCCAGGGCCAGAAATCAAACCTGTGCCACAACGACGACCTGAGCCACAGCAGTGGCAGCACTGGATCCTTAACCTGCTGTGCCACCAAGAAACTCCCCAACCAGAGACTTGAGCTTAGCTTGGTTCATAGATAGGGCCAGGCCCCAAGCAGCTTGCCGAAAAAAACTGACTTAATAGCCTTTATTTATTATACTACATAATCTAAAAACATCCCTTTTAGTTGAACTGAAACAGTGCCATGTAGCAGTTTTTTCTCCTGTTTGTGATCTTTACGACGAGACCTTAAATTCCCCAAGCTTCATTATTTTTAAATGAATATTGACCAAGTATGTTTACACGCACAGGTTATAAATAGCCACAGCATCAGTTAGCTTTTCAAAGTGTGCCTTCCCTCTACTGACGAGTTCTAGTTTCTTGGGGTTTGTTTGATTTTTTTTTTTTTTTTTTTTTTTAACTGTAAAATTGGTTCTGTCCTCAACACCTCTACTGTCAAGTCCCATTTCCCACTTTTTGGACTCAGGAAAAAAAAGATTACATTTTTGACCAAAAAGAATGCCTTGCTGTTGGGGAATTGTCAAACTGTTATTTTTGGGTCCTAGTGAGATGAAAGTTCTGCCACTGCTCTTGGCCTCACTGGCATCTACGGAACTCAGAAGGACCTAACACCTGAGTGCTGACATACAGAGCTCATTCATGTTCAGGTATTTAGCACAATTGCACAAAACTGGGTCAGTATACATGTTAGTATGTATGTTCATCCTGTTTCCCCCAAAGTCTCTGTATTTGTCTTACATTCTGTATTTCAAAGGTTACCTTTCATACAGAAGTATTATCTTGGTCTTTGCTTCTGGATAGTATGGCCAGTACCCCCCAATTGATTAGGTTATACAGGTGCCTCTGATAGACAATGCAGTCATCTTTACCTATTTGAACCTGGATAAATATTTTTGCAACAAAATCCCAATTAAGGAGTTAAAGTGCCAATTCACAATCTTGTTTAAAGAAAAGCTCTTTCCGTTGCCTTGCTAGGAAATCAAGATTATGTCATGTTATGGTTATACAACACTTGATTTCATGAACGTGTTCTCAAATTCAAAGAGAACGTGTTCACAAATTACGTTGTGGTGCAGCGGAAACAAATCCGACTGGGATCAATGAAGATGCGAGTTTGATCCCTGGCCTCACTCAGTGGGTTAAGGGATCCAGTGTTGCCATGAGCTGTGCTGTGGGTTGCAGATGCGGCTTGGATCCCGTGTTGCTGGGGCTGTGGTGTAGGCCAGCAGGTGTAGCTCCAACTTGACCCCTAGCCTGGGAACTTCCATATGCCACAGGTGTGGCCTTCAAAAGCAAATACATACATACATATATATATATATATATATAGAACAAAAATATCTAATGTGTTTAATTTAGACTTGATTTGCATAGTTCTGTGCAAGAAACTCATCTGGGTTCAATTTTTCCTTTGAGAGCTTTTAAAAATATTTTTTATGTATCCTGACACTTTGGATAATATTTTAGTTTTGTCATGGAAAACAATGTTGGATATGGAGACATTTTTCACTGTTAATTTTTAGTCTCATGCATTTTCATAATTTATTTTTTTTCCACTTGCTGCTTTATGTGGCAGATGTGACATTTGATTATTTAATACTAAATGTGATTTGCATAAAGCCAAACTGCAGAACCCTCTTGCTGAAGATAAAATCGAGGTGAAAGATAAAGATTTATTTTCATATTTGTACAGTGATTGGCTTCAGAGTGATGGTTTTTGTGGGCTTTTATTGTATGTGTGTGTAAAAATTTCATAGGTATATATTAAGTAGGCCTCTGAGTATTGAATAATTGTTTTATGATTTTGATTTACATGGTTTACATTTTCATAGTATCGGCTGTATTTCGTTTATACTGTTGATTTCTCCTCAAACCATTAATAATTATCCCATAAAGTATAATTTTTATAGCATTGCAAATGTCTAAGGAACTACAAATATTTTCTGCAGTGTAAATTCAGTAAAGCATGCTTGCTTTGGCCTTCTGGGTGTTCGCTTCAGCTTTACTGCAGGCCTTCCTGAAGTAGTCTTAGTGCTAGGATGTGCTCAAAGGAAACTCATACCTCCCAGGCACTTGTCTTTTCTGGCCTACCTTGCTGGGAGAGGAAAGAATGAACACACCAGGTATGGAGCTGTGACACAGCCTTGTCATCTCACCAGTTCAGGGTGTGATGGCCAGGAATAGTGAGGCTTTCATAGAAAAATTCCAGGACATGCTCTGGCCTTGCACATGACCTCAGGGGTGAGTCTTTTTCTCTGACACTCATCCTTCCGCCTCTCCCCATCCTGCCTGGCTAATTCCTGCTCATTCTTCCACTTTAGCTTAAGCATCATTTCCTTTGGGAAATTTCCTATCTCAACCCCAAACCAGGATAAGGCTTCCTGTTCTCACTTGTGTAGCCCACCCTTTCTAACTGGTCAGCATCCTTACTGCCTTCATACTTGTTCATCAAGACATACCCTGAGCCTTATGCCTTATCCCTATTGTATGCTACTGCCTCCCCTCGGCTATACACAGTGTTTCCAAGAAATTAACTGTTTAATTTAGGCTTTGCAGAATTTCTGCAGGCACATGTACACAGAAGTCAAGGACCATGTACGTAAGAGGCGGCATATTTTAGTGGCCGTCGGTCTGAGCTCTGCAGCCAGCCTGCCTGGTTTGAACCTGGTGTCATATACCTACTAGTAGGTAGTTGTGAACAAGGGGCTTAACCTCTGTGTACTCCAGTTTCTTCATTGGTATAATAGGGTTGATAACAGTACCTTTTGCATGGAGGGGTTATGAAGAATTAAGAAGTTAACATATGGGAAGGGCTTGCAATAGAACCAGCTCTTGATTGCTCTCAATTAAAAAAGGAAAGGTTTTGAAGCACCACTGATTGCATTGGTCTTGTTCAAGACCCTGGATACTGTCATCAGTGTGTGAAAGAACTCATGAATTTTACCAGTTTAGCTGTGGGGGCAGGGCTTGTAGAGGACACTTAGTTTTTTTTTTTTTTTGTCTTTTTGTCATTTCTTGGGCCACTCTCAGGGCATATGGAGGTTCTCAGGCTAGGGGCCTAATTGGAGCTGTAGCCATTGGCCTACACCACAGCCACAGCAATGCAGGATCCGAGCTGTGTCTTTGACCTACACTACAGCTCACAGCAATGCTGGATCTTTAACCCACTGAGCATAGGCCAGGGATCGAACCTACAACCTCATGGTTCCTAGTCGGATTTGTTAACCACTGAGCCATGATGGGAACTCCTTTTTTTTTTTTTTTTTTTGATTTACTTTGTCTTAAGTTCATTGACCTCCCACGTTTCTTGGTATTTTGATGGACACAAAGTTGGAGTATCATATAGGTTAAAATATTGTGTAGAATGGATTAAAGGAGAAGGAAATCATTGAAGAAAAGTGGGGGCTTAAAAGTTAAAATGGAAGTTGTGAATGGAGTTCTCTGAGAGTTCCCTGGTGGCCTACTGGATTAAGATCTGGCCTTGTCACTGCTGTGGCTTGGGTCATTTGGAACCCATGCCAATTCCTGGCCAGGGAAATTCCATATCTCATGGGCATAGCAAAAAAAAAAAAAAAAAAAAAAAATGTGAATGGAGTTCTTCTAAGTGTGGGATCTCCATTGTTTTAAGGGTTGATCTGATGAAGTAGTTGAAGGGATTAACAAACTCTCAGAACTCTGACTGGGATCTTGAATCTAAATGAAGGTAAAAGTGGTGGTGGGTATTTCTAACACAATGGAAACTAACCTTTATGTTTATACTGTGGCAGGTGGCTTGTCCACGAGGATCTCTAGTGGATACATCCAGAAGTCCACAAGATGGGACTTTTGTAAAGCATATTGTTTTGCAAGTTTTAAAATAAAAATAACACCTTTTCTTTCCAGACCTAGATGTTAAGATATGTCTTTATCACTGAAAATGGAAAATAGGCACAAAAACTTCAACTTGAAATAATAGGGTGAGATAAGTGTTCAAATATAAAATTCTAGGGATAATTTCCCAGTTTAAAAAACTTTTTCCTGCAGCTATAAATCAGGTTTATTTGTGAATTTATATTTCTTAAATTTCTATAGAGTGGGAATTTAGTTGTAAGGCCCTTAAACTTGAGACCTCTCGGGCTGGCAGTTCACGAACCACATTTTGTGACATACGTTTTTGTAGAGTCCTACATTGTCAAATTTTGTGACATTTGACAGTATTGGTGCTGCTTTAGTGGCATATTAAACTACAAGACCTGATGGTAAGTCTATTAACCACCATAATTTTGACATAGTGATGAAGGTAAATGGTGTTTTGAGACATCTGTAGGAATCTAGTATAAATTATAAATATCTCTAATTTCTATGGGTGACACAGTCACAGATACCAATAATCCTACTGGGGTTGGCTGCCAACATGAAATACTAAATTTCAATTAGTGTTCAGTGAAAATAAACATGTAATTTTGTTCCCATCCAAGGTAGAAATATGGATTTTTACCCATCCGTGGGTCCATGGCCCTAGGTGAGAATGTCTGCCCTGGATGAGAAGCTACAAACATCGTATATTCAGATGAGAATTCCCATGTAGTAATCAGAACTCCAAGCTTGACTGTGAAGTGTGAATTCTCTCCATGCTCCAGTTCACACCTACTTCAGCCTGAAAACCTCCTATGGGAAGTGGGGCTTGGTCTCCCTGTTCTGTCCCACCCCAATCTACCACTTACTGTTAATACACCACCCTTGGGCTCTGAGCAAGTGGATCCTGGTGCTGACACTATAGATGCTGTTCTTGATGTTAGCAGGCTCAGTCTCACAGAAGAAAAAGAATGTGTCTGGCCAACGGTTCTTGGCCATCACATGTGCTGAATTAAAGGATAAAATGCGACCCTTTCAGGAATGTGTTGTAGTCTACCTCCTGCCTTATAACTGTAGCTCTGAAACTAGCCTGATTTTATCATCCCTTTTAGAGGCAGGAGTATGACCTGAAGAAGTAAGGAAGATAGAAAGATTGAGGATAATTGGGTTAAGAATCAGAAATATTGACTCTTTTCTGGGGTAAGATGGTATATCATTTTTCTCCTCTAAAACCCCATTGAAACTAGAGTCAAACGAATTTTTTCTTTTAAAGATACAAAGACAAAAGATAGTAGCAATAAAATTGTGAAGCTGGAAAGCAGGTGGAAAATTTGGAACCAAATTAATAACCTAAGAAAGCCGAATCCTAAGCCAGTAGTGGGGGAAAGCAGAGCAATCTAGATTTACATTGTAGATTCCCCCAGAGGCTCAGGAACTGGCAGAAACAGGTACCTCTAGAACTGGGGGAATAAGGGAAGGTGGGGTGAAAGCAGTTTGAGAAGCGATTCTGTCCTTAAGGATTGTTCTCCCTTGAGATGCCGCTACAGCCCTGACCAAAGTCTGGAGATGTATTTTTGAAGTAAAACAGGGATGCTGGATTGAGGCTGAGGCCCAGCACAGTTGAGTGTATTGCTTTTCAAAAAGCAGAGAAATTAAATAACAGTGTGTAATCTGGGTGCTCAGTGCTAAAAGGTAATACTACCTGCTCAGCTTTCAGGAACTGATGCCTTTATCTTCCAAAGTTGTTTCCCTGAAGAATTGATCAACTAAGAGGAAAGGCCTCCTTCCAAGAAATGCACCCTGCCCCCATCACTCTACAGTAAAGTTCAAAGTTGTTAAGTTGCTCCCATGACTCAGAGCTTTCAAGCAGTATTTTAGCTTCCCCCAACAATGGAAGATCAGTGGATTTTTGTGGAAAGGCTCTAACATGGAAAACAGAGATTAAATAAAAGAGAAAAATACCAATTTGGGGAAATAGAGCTTGGATATAGGAAAAAAACTTGTCATTAATATATTTAGAGAGATAGACAAAACTACTGCAGCCATGAAACAATAACAAGGTACTATCAATAAGGAGCATTCATAGAGCAAAAAATAAGCTCTTAGAAATTAAAAACATTACAGCAGAAATTTAAAAAATTAATAGCAAGTTTGGAAGGCAGATAAGAGTTTTCTGGAAAGAAAAGCACAAAGAGAAACCAGGAGAGGAAGAAGTCCAACATCTAAAAATAGCTGTTCCAGAAGGGAAAGCTGGATGTCATAAATAAATAGCCCAAAATGAATTTTCAGAATCGAATGAAATGAGTTGCTAGGTTGAAAGGGCCTTCCTAGAACCTGGAGAATGATTGAAAATAGAATATACCATCTATGCTTAGTTAAAAAAGTCTCTAAGTTTTCAGAGAGAAGAAGAAAGAAAATTAGGAAACAAGAAGTATAATAGAGGTGCACATTTCAGCAGAAACGCCAGCTGCAAAGGGCAGTGAAGCAGTGCTCTCAGATTTCTGAAAGAATTATTTCTAACCTTTAATTCTGTACCTAGCTAAACTATCAATAGAATGTCAACAATACTCATGACATTTTCAAGACATTCAAGGTCTCTAAAAACTTCTCTCAGATACTATACCTGCTTGTAAAAGAAGCTCCTTAGAGGACTTGTTCCAACAGAGGAAAAGTAATTGACATGGAGTGTAAGAAATAGGAGATTCAGCACAGGATTGGGATGAAGTTCATTCCCCAGAAAAACAATGAAGGGGAGAGCCCAGGATGAGAAACTGTCAGTTGCAGAAGGTCCACATTGGAACAGTGTCACTTAAGAGAGCTGTCCTCACAAAGTGCCATCACAGCATATTTTTCTCTGAGGATGGAAAGGCGAGGTGAGCCTGACCCCGGTTCTCATCTGTGCTCTCTTGTCCTTGCCTCCACATGCTGATGGAGTTCCTGCTTCCTTCCCCTTCATGCCCTGCTGCTTGGGTTAGCTGTTCATTCTGCCTTGGAGAAGTATGCTGTTTCTACCATTTGGTAGGAGGCCCTGTGGAATGATAAAACGAGAGAGAAGGAGGGAGGGCGAGAGAGCACGAGCAAGCACGAGTGCAGAACACTCTCCCTGCCTGTTTTGCCACAGACGTCCTGTACCCAGCTCACACTAGATCCTTTCAGATGGCCCATCTCTGGTAAGCCTTGTTTCCAGCGACGAACTCATTGGATTTCCAACTGAAGGACCCAGAAGGAGGGAGGGGAGGGAGGGAGAGAAAGAGGGAAGAGGAAGATGAGTGTTACATGGAACACAATTTTCCAACATTCTCTAATTTTTAGATAATTGCATTTCATTCACAAAATTTTAAGTCACTTTGTGTTTTTCATATCTACAGACAAATGGGTCTTTTTTTAAGGAAATGTAACATTTATTAAATATTATTATTGATTTATAAATTCTTTCAGTAATGTCTTTCACAGCATTTGCATCCAATATAGGATCCGGTCTAGTGCATTTACCTGTTGTGTTATCCTGTTTTTTTTTTTTTTTTTAATTACTCAAAGGAATTTATCACATCTGTAGTTATATAATGATCATAACAATCCAATTTCATAGGATTTCCATCCCATAACCCAAGCAGACAAATGGGTCTTCACTACAGTATTTTTAATTTCTAGAGTAAATACTCTGTTGAATAATTCAGGTTTTCAGACCCTGTGTAGACATTTGTCACTTTCTTTTCACCCAGCACCTGCGTACCCTTCGTCTTTAGGAGGAATCCCACACCAGGAATGTTCGTGGGAAGCAGAGCCTCACTTCCCTTGCTTGGTTTGTGCTTATAATATATAATCTGCCCTGGGCTCTTAGGCCTCCTCACTGATTTTGTGAGTTACCCACAGCCTTTAGATAGGATTATTTTCTGCTAAGACTAAAGAAAAAAAAATGAATACATTTAGTCCATCAATCTTTCTAGCTTGCTTACATGTGCATCTCTTAATTTTGATATCATAGCCCCAAATAATTCATATAGTGTATGTATTATTTTTCTGTTTTTCTTTTTGTCTTTTTAGGACCATACCCATGGCATATGGAAATTTCCAGGCTATGGGCCCAATGGGAGCTGCAGCTGCCGGCCTACACCACAGCCACAGCAACGTGGGAGCCAAGCTGCATCTGCAACCTATACCACAGCTCACAGCAATGCCAGATTCTTAACCCACTGAGCAAGGCCAGGGATTGAACCCATGTCCTCACGGATAATAGTTGGGTTTGTTATTACTGAGCCACAACGGGAATTTCCAGGCTTTTCTTTTTTGATCTGATGAATTACTACAAACTTATTACCTTACAGTTTTGGAGGCCACAAGTACAAAATGGGTCTTATGCACTAAAATCGAGGTGTCAGCATGACGGGATTCTTCTAGAGACTGTAGGGAGAATCTGTGTCATCTTTTCCAGCTCCTCAGAGGCTGCCTGTGTACCTTGGCTCATGGGAGTCAACCCAACTTCCTTTTCTGACCTCACATCTCCTCTGGTTCAGACTCTTCTCCTTTGCAAGGACCCCTGCGATTTCGTTGAGATGACCTGATTAATGCAAGAAACCCTCTCCATCTCAAGATCATTAATCACATCTGCAAAGATCCTTTTGCCAGGAAGGTAACATACTTACAGTTTTGTGGATCAGTACTCTGATGGGCTCTGACTCCTTGTGCTGCAACATCACAATAATTTTGTACCATTATTTTTTTCTTTTTACATTCCAAGTTCTTAGGTGATGTAAATTTTAAGAAGGAAGACTGCTTTATTCTTTAATAGTTTGCCTTTTAATCTTCTAATTTTGAGGATATTTCTAAGAAAGCACACAAACATTTTGAGACCTTTCTTATTTTTGCATACGAAGTGATTTTTAAAATTCGCATTTTTTTTTTTTTTTTTTTTTTTTTTTTTTAGGGCTGCACCCATGGCATATGGAGGTTCCCAGGCTAGGGGTTAAACTGGAGCTGTAGCTGCCAGCCTACGTCACACCCACAGCAACTTGGAATCCGAGCCGTGTCTGCGACCCACACCATAGCTCACGGCAATGCCAGATCCTTAACCCACTGAGCAAGGCCAGGGATCGAACCCGCATCCTCATGGATGCTAGTTGGGTTTGTCAACCACTGTGCCATGACGGGAACTCCACAAGTGCTGTTTGAAAATAGGAAATGAGCATTTATAATTTCCAACATTGTTTATCTCAGTGACCACAACTTGACATAAAACTGGCCAACTAAACATTTATATACCATCAATTAGAAGAAATACTCTCTGAAAGTTTGGGCAGAAAGAAAAGCCAAAAACAGCGATGCCCTCTGTGCCTGAAGAACATATCATTTAGTTGACAGGATCACAGAAGAGGCTGTCTCCTCAGCAACTGGAGAAAATGGAGCCATGGATCGATTCCAGCTGTGTAGTGACTGGGAGAACGTGCATTCCTGTGGGTTTCTTCGCCAGCCACTGGGTTAATGTGTACCCTGTGCCTCTTAGTATTTCAGAGGCTGTTCAAATGGCTGTAAATGGATACAGTCCTTTGAGGAGTTTATAACTCTGGAGATTGGAGACTCGATGGGATTTCAGTGGGAGCACTGGACAAGCACACAGATGAATTGCTAAAAATACACATCACAGCTTGTACAGCTGACCTTGTGCAGAAGCCCTGTCGTAAGCGGTGCTAGACATCCATCAGAGGGCACCACAGAGCATCACCCAGACGTGTGGCTCGCTTAGATGTGGGCAAGGCACAGAGAGCACATACATTTCTTGTTTTAGACAGAAAAACGAGTATTTCCTAAGTGTTTACTGTGTCCTGCAAGCTTTCTACGTATTTTCTCATGGTATCGTTGCAATAACTCCTCTTGTAACAGATGAGGAAACAGGCTTTGGCGAGGTGAGTGACTTAGCTCAGTTGATTAAGGGCCCAAATGGCAGAGGTAGGATTCAAACCTCGGTCTGTTGGAATCTTTCCACTATAGACCCTGCCTCAGACAACATATGTCCTAAAAGATCACCCAGATTTACTGCGTCGAAATGGTCTTGGAGAAGAAAATATTTCACGACTTAATGATTATCATGCATACCTTAAAAACTATAGGAAACATCTTTTCTTCCTCTTGTCTTGACTCCTTGGAAGGAGGGATAAGATTGTAATGTGACCAGTGCTCAGATGCAAATTCAGGACAGTCATCTCAACGGCTTTTGCCCTGTGGCAGGCCAGGTCTCTGGCAGAATGCCTATGGTTTCTGAAGGGTTTTTCTCCCTCAGTCTTGAGTATTGGAAGCTTTCAAGTTCTCCTAAGAACCAGTTCGTGGTTTCCCAACTGGCTGGCTGGCGAGCAGAAGAAACACTCTCCTCTCCATGGACCTGATCCATTGAGTGGACACCAGGGTAGGATGAGTGTCTCTGCTGAGAGGGATTTTAGGGCTTCCCATTCTGAGCACCTTGTATGTAATTGGTGAGGTGATTGGTATTCAGGGATGGACTGAGACTGTCCGTGTGGGTTCAGAGATGGACCCAGAGGCCAGATCTCCTTGTCTTCAAGCCACTATACTTCCTCCTGCTTGTGCAGGACTGGGAGCATACACTGGCTTTGTTTCTGTCTTTCTTTCCTTCCTTCCCTCCCTTCTTCCCTCCTTCCTTGGTCTTTGAGTGCAGTGGTAAAGGCACAGGAGTGGTGTGGGCTTTGTTTCAAAGCACAGAAGGAGGAGTTCCCATTGTGGCGCAGTGGTTAACAAATCCAACTAGGAACCATAGGTTGCGGGTTCGATCCCTGGCCCTGCTCAGTGGGTTAAGGATCTGGCGTTGCTGTGAGCTGTGGTGTAGGTTGCAGACGTGGCTCGGATCCCGCATTGCTGTGGCTCTGGTGTAGGCTGGTGGCTACAGCTCCGATTCGACCCCTAGCCTGGAAACCTCCATATGCTGTGAGAGTGGCTCAGAAAATGCAAAAAGACAAAAAAAAAAAGCACAGAAGGAAGGACAACTAGAGGCATATGGCTCAGTCACTGGTGACTCCTCTGTTAAGCATAGAATTAAAATTCTTTGCCTCAAAACAAACAAGTAAACAAGACCTTAACCTAAGGTACGCCTTATCAGATAATTTTTTTGAGAAGAATAACCAACCTAGTAGGCAAAAGACCTAGGAAATTGACCACCAGTCTTAGGGGGAAAGAGCTGTTGATGTGTGTCAATTACATAAAGGAATAGAAATCTCAAAATGACTCTCAGAACATAAATTTAGAAAACCTAGTTGAAGTGTATTTTTTTTCCTTCTGGTATGAAACTTATGAAAGCATCATTTGTATCTTATGAAAACCTAGTTTTTTCCTTTCTTTCCTCTTTCCTTCCTTTTTTCTTTCTTCCCTTCCTTTCTTCTTTCTATGAAATATATACTTACTTTTTTTTTTTCCCATTAAATCACTCCTGTGGGTTGCATTGTATCCCCCCCCCCCCAAAGATATATTGAATTCCTAAAATGTGGTATTGGTGACCTTACTAGGAAATAGGGTCTTTGTGGATGTACCCAAAATAAGATGAGGTCATTCCTTTTTCGTTTGTTTGTTTTTGTCTTTTTAGGGCCCTACCCACAGCATATGGAATTTTCCAGCCTAGGGGTTGAATCGGAGCTGTAGCTGCTGGCCTATATCACAGCCATAGCACTGAGGGATCCGAGCCACATCTGCGACCTACACCATAGCTCATGGCAATGCCGGATCCTTAACCCACTGAGAAGGGCCAGGGATCGAACCCAAGTCCTCGTGGATACCAGTCGGGTTTGTTAACCACTGAGCCATGATAGGAATGCCAAGATGAGGTCATTCCTGCCTTGTGTGATCTCTAATCTAGGGTGACTGGTGTCCTTATCAGAAGAGGAGAAGGCAGAAAGACAGGCAGACAGAATACCATGTGATGGTGGGGTATGAGATTAGAGCAGTGCAGCTGCAAAGTCAAGGGGACACCAAGAATCACCAGCAGCAGCAGAAACTGTGAGGAAGACATTGGAACACATTCACCCCTGGTGCCTTTAGAGAGCCTGGAACTGCCAACTCCTTGATTTTGGACTTCTGGCCTCCAGAACTGAGAGGGTAACTTGTGGTGTTTTAAGCCTCCTAATTTGTGATGGTTTGTTGCAGTTGCCCTAAGAAACAAATAGAGTCCCTAAACATTTCCAGAATTTCTGCTGTAGCCAGAAGCTTTGAGTAGCAGACGTGGTGGGAAAGAGAGGACCAAACAGGTACATAGAACAATTTTTTTTTTTAACCTTCTAGAAACTCACAGTCTAGCAATTCAGTTAAGAACCTTAGTGACTCCCCCATCCCACTCACAGGTTTGATCTGCTTTCCAGAAGAGCAGTCAAGGACAGGTGACATCCATGGTGACATTGATGTGTTACATGTTCAACGCAGGATGTGATAGCAGGGAACCCTGTGAGGAGAGGAGATGTTAATAATAGTTTTTGGAATCAGGTAACAGTGGAGATCTAGCCTCAGAGAACCAAGGGCAGAATCTTAAATTACTGCAAGATTGCAGTAATGGTATTATTTAGGGCTCTCTTTGGAGTTTTTTTGGGGGTTCTTAGCCAAGATGAAGAAGACTGTGGAATCAAATAGAAAAGAGTAAGGAAGTTCTGTCTGAAAATATTTCTCACTGGGATTCTAGGGGGAAACGTCGTGCGGAGATCGCTGTCTCCCAAGGACCCCCATCACTTTCCATTTCTCTGTCCTCACCCCTTCCCAGCTCCTTTCATACAAAGTTAGTTCCCACTGGATTGGCCTGAATTAAGTTGTGATCATTTCCTCAGTTCTTATTCCACCTAAAGGGTGGAGCAGGTAACCAGAGGCAGGAACTCATAGTCAATCTGCTTTTTATGCCAATGAACCTACCTAGGCTGGTCTTGTCCTCTGAAGCCTGGTTCAAACCACTTCCTGTGTGGACTTTGGAGACCATGAAGAGAGATAGAGGAAGGTAGAGGAAAGACCGTGGAAAGGGTGGAGTAGGAGAGAGCAGCAAGGAGACGTAGGAATGGGATGAGGAGATGGTTTGTACCCAAACGGTGCATGCACGCTGATAGAGCCTGACTTGAATGCTTCCCAACCTCAACTTTGTAAAGTAACTTTGGGCTGTTTGGGGTTTAAAAATCATATAATTATTAGTTGATTATTTTAAGTGTAGCAGCCCTAATTTTATTTTTCTTTTTTTGTCATTTTTGGCTTCCCTGCTGCATATGGAGCTCCCAGGCCAGAGATCATATTGGAGCCACAGTCCAGACCTAACCTGCATCTGCAGCAACTGGATCCCTAACCCACTGTGCCAGGCCAGGGATTGAACCTGCATCTCAGTGGCTCCCAGTATGCCTCTGGCCCCATTGCACTATAGCAGGAACTCCTAGCAGCTCTAAAATTTGAAGAGGTTTATATGTCTGATGGAAACATTCAAATGGGCTGAATAGGAGGCAGTAGAAAGTACAAAAGACCTGTATCAGGATATGTCTAGATCAGTGTTTCTCAACTTTTTTTTTTCATTATCATTTCACTGAAGAACCTTTTAGACATGTTTTCCTAGTTGCCTCCCACATGAAATTTTAATACCATGGATATCTTAGAAGTCTGCTTACATACTTGTGCACAGCTATGCTTTATGTATTTAAAAACGATTCCTTTCCTCCTCAAGAAGCAGTTTCTCCCACCAGGGGCCACTATGGCTCCACTGAGAATTCCTGCTGTTGCTGAGCGCTGACTCCAGGACCTGGGAATGGAAGTCACTGGGTATCGCATTTCCCAGAGAGGACCTGGCCTTGAAGGTCCTTCTGCCACTTCCTAACCATGCCCTTGAACAACCGACATGCCTTGTTTTGAGTTTTCGTCTCCTCATCTATCTTATCTATATTAAGAGCAATGTAGATTAAAGGGTAAAGAAAGTTCAGTACTTTGCACATGGCTAGACCCCAGTCGGGGATCACAGCGGTTGTGTTCTCTAGCTCTCTGCTTAGATGTTGTCCAGCCCTCTGTGTACCCCATCCATGAATGGGCTGCGTGACGGTACCATCTGGGAATTAGGTGTGAGCACTTTTCCATATCGAGCACGATGCCCTCCTTCTCCAGAGGGACTTGCTGGGCCTGGGTGACCTGGGTTGTTGGGGAGCTCTGCTTTTACTTCTTCTCAACTCCTGCTCCTACCACAGAGGAGAGAGCTGCAGGCTGCCGCTGGCTTACTGATTGTCAGGACAGATAGAGCCAGAATGTAAGGGCTTCTCCGGGGAATTCAAAAAGCCAAGTGGGAGGAATATATTAAGAAAGAACAACAAAAAAGGGGAAAGTCATACACTGTCAAGGTGTTTAAGATAAAGGAGCCATGCGCAAATGAACTGTGGTCCAGAAGAAAATTTGTCTTCAGTGGTGGTTTCTAAGCATCAGGTGACTCCCTGTCTGGCTCATGGGAGAAGAAAAGGAAAAAAAAAGTGATAGAGGAATACTTCTAAGGAGATAAAAGGAAAAATGCCTCCTCCACAGTGTTGGTGGCACTTAGGACAATGTTTAGAATGTGCTGGTTTGTTTGAGGCTTTTGAAGATAATAGCTCTGAATTTTAGGAGGTGATGGTGAGGTATGTACCTAAGCTGCGGCTTTTAATTTTCTACCCAGGACATCTGAATTTTGGCCTCAATTACAAGGTCCTGAGACCTGAAAGGACTTGAAGGTAACAATGCCAGCTTTTTGACACATTCTCTGAGAAAGCTGAGGACCACGTCTAGTGAGCAGCAGGTTGATGTACCTGGGTTTTCTGATTTCAGATCTGCTGGTCTTTTTGCTCCACAGTAGCAGTTTGTAAGGCCAGGACTCAAAGAGCACAGGATGTGGGTACAACTGACTTGGAATTCTCGTTCTTCCCTTTATCAGCCGTGTAGCTTTAGAAAAACCATTTAACCAGCTTTTCTCATAAATAATAGCACTGTGGCAGAGCAGGGGTCTGCTTGTTGGGAGGAGCAAGTGGTTCTGCACATAGTAGGCGCACAGGACCTCATCTCAAAACTCCAAACCCTGGTTTCTCAGGGCCCAGAGTATGGGCGCCTCTGCCCACACACCTGTGAAATGGGTCTAATCCTCTGTTACACACAGGATGCAAAGAAATCTTAAAGTCTCCATCAACTTTTAACATCTGAAGTTTGTGCAGCATCACTCATTGTAAGAAAAATATATACTAAAACAATAATACTGTCTATAGCAGAAATTATCACAACCTTGTAAATTAATAATAATAAAACTTAAAAAAGATCACTGTGGATGAAGTATGAGGGAAATCAGTATGTGCAGAATTAAAAAATAAAAAGGGCCACAAAAAAGCAAAACCAATAAAAACCTCATAATACTATCTCATTTTCTTATTGGTTAACAAGTGTCTGGGGAAACAGGCACACTCCTAGTTTGGAATATCAGTTGCTATCACCTCTTCGGAAAGTCATTTGGCAATGCTCATCACAATTAAAAAAATTAATTATAGTTGAATATACAGTATTGTGTTAATTTCTGCTATATAGCAGAAGTGTTTCGCTACACACACACACAAACATTCTTTATTTCCTTTTCCATTATGGTTTATCACAGGATATCAAACATAGTTCCCTGTGCTATACATTAGGATCTTGTTGTTTATCCATACGCTATATAATAGTTTGCATCTGCTAATCCCAAACTCCCAACCCATCCCTCCATCACTCTTCTCCCCCCATGGTACAAGTCTTTTTTCTATGTCTGTGAGTCTGTTCCTGTTTTGTAGTTAAGTTCATTTGTGTCATATTTTAGATTCCACATATAGGTGATATCATATGAATACCTATCACAATTTAAAATGCACATGTTTTTTATCAACCTACCTGTTTCACTTTTATAGATGAATTCACATATGTCCAAAATGGGTATCAATGCAGCATTATATGCTGTAACAATGTTTGCATAGGAACCAAATATACATTTTTAAAGACAGGATAAATTGTGGTGTGTCTGTACAGTGGAATATTATGCAGCCATCAAGATGAACCAGCTTCTACATACACTGTTAAGGAACCATTTTTAATATGTATTGGTAAATGTAAAAGAAAGATACAGACTGATAAGTATAATATGATATGGCTTGTGATATATAGGGGGTAGATATATCTATGCTACTTGTGGAAGGATCCAGAAGAAATTCAGGAGAGGAAAACTGAGGAACTGGGAGACAAGGATGATAATGAGATTACCATCTGGTACACTCTTTGGAACCTTTTGAAATTTTCTCCATGTGCATATATTACCTGTTTTTAAAAAATAAGCACAAACCAAAAAGAAAATCCAACCAAACAAATAAAATACCTGTGGTCGCAGAGCTGCCACAAACAGCCCTTCTGCCCAGCTAATGTGCTCGGCCCTTCTCTTTTGGCTCACTGGCTTCTTGGATGCTCACCTTGGCTCTCTCTTGACTCCCAGTACCCACATCAGTGTCCTTTGTCCTGACAGGCTGCTCTGGCTTCCATCTCTGGTGCTCTGTCTTAGACACAATGCCGTGAATGCTCCCTGGCTCTGGGGAGCTCAGCTTGCTGGAGCCTGCTGACTCCTGGCCAGGCCAGCCAGGTCACTGGATGGCATGCATCTCCTGGCAGCAGACCCGGCCTCGGCTCAAGGAGAGAAGAGTCTCCATGGTTACCCGCTGTACGACTGGGGCTGCCTATGAAGACATTTTACCTTTGATTGGCCCAGGAGATCTTGGTTTATTCATTCACTTGTTTCTTCACTGATTGATTTGTTGTTTTTTTTTGTTGTTCATTCATTCATTCATTCTTCTGAACCAGAGAAACAGAAGCGATGGTCCAATGGGGTTAATATTTCAGGGTGTGCCTGGGAATGTCACTTCCCTTTCCTTTCCTTTTCCTGGACCCCATGGATAAGTTAGATTTTATCATATCCTGATGGCACGAGATTAATAAACCAACTGAACATGTTGCATAAACAGTGGCAGCATCTGAGGGTTACAATTAAATGACCTCCCTTTTCCTCTCACTGGGAAGGATCTACCAGGTACTACAAAGAGGCATTTAGTTTAATGACATTTGCAGATGAGTCTTATTTCCCTTGGCTGATTTTTTTTTTTTTTAACCAGTAAAAATCCTTATTATTGAGGCTTTTCAGTGTTCCATTTTTTCCCCCCCAGAGGGCATCTTGAAGAAAAGAGTGCCTGTGGGCCATCGACCACTTTCTGTCTCCAGTCAGGGATCTTGGGGGAGGTTAGAAGAGCTGCCAGGAACACCACCAGCATTGGAAATGCCTCTGGCTTGATTAAGCTTCGGAAATACCTCCATTGATTCCATTCACGTGTTTATTGAACACCTACCTCCGCCGTGGTATCTGAATTGACTTCAGACAAATCGCCTTCACCCAAGGCTTGGGAGCGGCAGGCACACACGGACTCTGAGTGGGAAAAGGAAATTGTCGGGGGAGGGATGGGACTGAAGAAGGGGCTGGCTCAGCTCCACCTGGAGAAGGATCCAGGACAAAAAGCCATTAGGTCCCAAACACTGACAGGGTTTATGGCCTCTGCTATTAGCGAGGTGCTCTGACCTGAACGAGCAGCTGAGCGGGGAAGGAATCCTATAGAGTGGCTGCAAGAATCGTCCCCAGGAAGGCAATGACCTTCTTCAAGTGGAGGCATCATCTTGAACAACCACATAGGAAAAAGCAGCGCAGTTCCTTGTGCTGTCCTGTAGAAACTGTTCCTTGATGAGATGGCTTAATGGCACAGTATTTGAGGGTACAAACTCTGGAGCAGACAAACTCCCTGGATTTTGATCGAGGCTCTAAGTTTGCTTAACCTCTCTGGACCTCCCTGTCCTCATTAGTAAAGTGTGCCTGTGACAGTAGCCACCACACTGGGTTGTTTGGGGACTAAATGAATAAAGCACAAAGACAACACTAGAACCATTGTAGTACTTAACAGTTAAGTACTTACAAATGTACCAAGTTAAGTACTTACCAAACTGCTGTTTTGCCCTTCCAAAAATAACCATCTTCCAATGAATGGGATTGTTAATTTGCCTACTTTTGAATTTTGTACTTGTAGGGGTAATAGGATTTTTATGAGGCAAAATACATTTTTTTTTCTTTTTTGTGACTTCGTGCTGTTGTCCTTTCAACCTTTCAACATCAGAACCCTAAGATTTTTTTTTGTCTTTTTGTCCTTTTTAGGGCCACACCCACAGCATGTGGGGGTTCCCAGGCTAGGGGTCCAGTTGGAACTATAGCTGCCAGCCTATACCAGAGCCACAGCAAAATGGGATCTGAGCCTCGTCTGTGACCTACACAACAGCTCATGGCAATGCCGGATCCGCAACCCACTGAGTGAGGCCAGGGCTCGAACCTGCATCCTCATGGATGCTAGTTGAGTTTGTTAACCACTGAGCCACGATGGGAACTCCAGAACCCTAAGTTTTTTCATCTCAGAGAACTGATGAAAATGAAGGTTGCCACATGGTCTGTAGTACTCGGGGTCTATTACTGAATGTGTACGTGCTCCTTAAATTCAAAGAGGAGCCCACAGTTATTGGGTTAAAATGTCACAAAAGAGGTTACAGCTGAAAACCCCCAAGCTCTTGAATGATTTGTCTCAGATTTTTGCCCCTCTTTTATTGCAAATATCCTTAGTAAAGTTGACTAAATCATTACCTCTCCAAAAGCCTGCCTAAATTATCTTTTCCCTGAACTCGTGTGTTGATTTTATTAATCATTTGGAAATAATGTCCTTATTAAATACAAGTTCTTTATGGTTATTTAAAATAGCTGGCATTTGTGTACAAGCTAACATTGCCTGAGAAGAAAGCCAAAGACGCTGTTAACAACAACAAACTTTTGAGTTTGCCCTCAAAATAATGACAGTTACAAATATACCTGTCAAATTCTGTCATTTGCAGAACTTCAGTGCTCAGCAAGCCATCATTAGCCTTGTCCTTTTTTCTATGCCCACATTCCTTCCTGGCTTCTAATTTGAGCCTGAATGACTTTTGTATAAATTTCATTTTTGCAATTGAAGTGTAGTTCTGACCATGTGGACCTATTCAGATTTTTCTAACAGCATTTCTGAATGATTTTCCGTCAATTCCGATCAAGCTGCAAATCAATCTGTTTGTAATGAAAAGAACTGTGTTGAGAAAAAGGCACTTTTCGAGAGCTCCTCAGAACCACTCCTTAAAGGATATCTTTAAGGCCTCCGTGGGCATTCTCAGTGAAAAATTATTATATGTTTTATATATATTTTGTTTCAGTGAAAATGAGGGAATCATTTGCCTCATGCAGTGGGAGAAAGGCCCCCTTTTAACTAACTCAACAGGGGTCACAGCTCTCTGAATTCAGAGCAATGCGTCAGTTCTACAGCAGTACCTCTAGGTGGCAGTGCAGCCCAAGACAACACTCTTGGTTCTGGCTACCTCCCTTCCCCCCTTTTCTGGGCTGGCAGCACAGGTTGGATTGGCATGCAGGGAAAATAATCATTAAAAATAAATGCAATCAAAAGAAGTAGGTTATTATAGTGGCACATTGGAACTGCTTTAGTTAGAAGTCAGTCAGCCGCCCATTAGAAATGTTGTTTGGGAGGAGTTTGCCACTGGGCTGTGAAAATTTTCTAGAGGTTAAAAGTGACAATGGCTAGGCCTCCACCTTGTAGCCTATTTAATCCTAAGAAGTTTGACTTTAGATGGTGGCTTTGAAGTAGCCTGCAAAGACGCACAGATGAATTTGCTTTGCTCAAGGCAATTCGTGACTGTTTTTGTAAGGCCTTATATACCCTGCTCTATGACTTAGTGACATTATGGCAGTTACACTGGCAATGAGAGTGCATGTCCTAAGGAGGATTTCAAGATTAAATTCTGAAAAACACTGTTGTATGAGCAGGGGAAATCTGATTAGAAAGTGCTGATTAGTAAAACATTTTGCTAGATTAATAAGGACTCCCCCCATCCCCACCCCCTCCGCCTTTAATCTGAGGCCACCCCCTTCCTGGCGCCCCTTCTGAAGCCCTGGTTTCCTGCTTTAAAATGAGGAGTCACCCTCCATGAACAAGATCACCCCATGTGGGTCAGGGGTTCTGGGTTATGCTGTGGTAAGAAGCAACCCCCAAATCGGAGCAGTTGCCACCACCAAACTCTATTTCCTACCCATGCAGCATGACCAACCTGGGCAGCAGGGGACTCTGTCACAGAGATGTCCCCAAAGCTCTACCGTCTTGTCACTGCACCAAATGGAGTATGTGTTCTTGGGCCTTCCCTTCCTCACTCTGCTCTGGCACAGACACACATCACGCCTGGTTCACATCTGGTTACCTGCCCCCACTTAGCTGCTAGGGTGTGGGGAGATACGGGTAACCTCGCAGCCTCTGTCAGCAGTCACTTTGAGCTCTGCACTTTAGGGTTCCATGATGCTCTCTTATTTGTTTTTCAGTGCCCTCAACCGTCAACCCCACACACATGTTAATTCCTCAAAAACTAAATTAATTAAATGCCTTGATGAGTGCCCAGGTCCCCCTCCAGATGCAGGCTGTGTGATTTTTTTTTTTTTCTTTTTCTCTGAGGAGCCTGTTCTGGGCAAAATTAAATTGCTTCTTTTCTGTGCTTTGGTGGCACTTTGTTCATGCTGATGGCTTTGCATTTGTCACAGCCCCATTTGTTGCTCCTCTGTCTCCTTGAATAGAATATAGTCTCCTTGATGGCAGGCACTCATTTTTATCCATCTTTGTATTGCTGATGCCTGAGAAGATAGAGATGAAAAGAATAAATGGATGGAAAAAGTTTTTCTATGAAAAATCATGATACAAATAATATTTTTAAGCTCTATGTGCTCAAAATACTGATCACATTTTTAACATATATACCTAGAGGCCTGTCTCTTTCATTTCCTCTCGTAGGTGGCTGAGAAACTGCATTTCACAGCAGTCTAGTAACTTTCCCAAATTTCTGAGGTAGAAAGTGCTAGAGTTGAGATTTGAATCCAGGCCTCTTTGATTGCAAAGTAATGGTTTACGCCTGAGGCGTTATGTTATGCTGACTTCTATCCTGGTTTGTAGGTTTTAATAACAAAAACATAGTTATGATTGGTTGAAAAGTTGACCATGCAAGGTAGTGTCATCTTGGAGTAAAGCCTCCCATGAATGACAAGAGATCTGTATTCTGTTTCCCACTTCCTTGTTTGACTTCAGGCAGGGCTCTTCATTTGCTTCATCCCAGGGTCCATATCTGTAAACCGAGAGTTAAGTTTGGATCATTAATTTTCAACTTTACTGTACCTACTGGAGATCTTGTTAAAAAGGAGACTCTGAATTAGCAGATCCAGGGGGTCTGAGTTTCTGCAATTCTTTTTTTTTTTGTCTTTTGTCTTTTGTCTTTTTAGGGCCACCCATGTGGCATCTGGAGGTTCCCAGGCTAGGCGTCCAATCGGAGTTGTAGCTGCTGGCCTACACCACAGACACACAGGATAGCCGCGTGTGCAACCTACACCACAGCTCACGGCAACACTGAATCCTTAACCCACTGAGCGAGGCCAGGGATTGAACCTGAGTCCTCATGGATGCTAGTCCGGTTCACTAACCACTGAGCCATGGCAGGAACTCCAGTTTCTGCAATTCTAACAAGCCTCCTGGTGATGCTGTGGTTGCTGGTCTAGGAAGCACATTTTGAATAGCCAGGAGCTACGTGGTTGCTAAGGCTTCCTACTGTCTCTGTGAGTTGTTAGAAACTCTTGATTGAGATGTTTCTTAATTTATGTAATTGGCACAAGAACATGAAGCAATTGATCTGGTTTTCTTAATCTCCAGGCACTTGATCATTCACCCCAACCCCCATTCTCTCTTCTAGCAGTAAATCTAGTGTCTTCCTGGAGATAACTCTGCAGTCCTCAGTCTGTGCTTCCAGTGAATTTGGGAGGCATCAGTGTTTACAGTTTTCTGGCCATTACAGTTGGTTCAGGGAGTGTCATGCGACAGATTGAAAAAGCCAGTAAAACACAAGTAAAAGTGTGCCTGAGAATTCAGGGTCAGGGGCAGAGATGGTTTCCACTGGACTTGAACTTAAATGGCTAGAACTGCCTGCCACAGCCATCTTGCTTTACTACCCCGCGCATAGTGAGGTTACCCACAAGGAGAAAAAGGATCTAAGAAATGGAAGGAGAGAAGCCAAGTCCTGGGAAGTCTTTTGAGCTCTACATGTAAAAATAACTGGGCAGGCTCACCCATATGTGGTTAGGTACATTTAGTAACGTGTGTATGTGAGTGTGCCCGCACACATGTGTGCCGTGTGTGATTGCCAATGAAAGGCATATCAATTGTGTAGGATAAGGGCCTTGGGCCCTGGGATCTGGGCCCAGCAGTGGAGCATGGGCCTGAGGGATTAAGTGCTGAGAATTCAAGGCTGAAGACACCCCTAAAAGCCAAGCAGAAATTACAACAGAGTCATGGATGAAGCAGAGGGGTAGGAAATGGAAGAAGGCCACAGAGTCACTAGAGATTCAAGGCTGTGGTCCAAGGGATGAGAATGGGCCCTGCAGAGAGGTCCTGAGTTGTTGGCCTCTGGCTGTGGTGCCTTCCCCAGGGAAACTGACCTCTGCCGGAGGTGAGGAAGGAAGCATAAGGTGTGTCTGCTGGGGAGGGTATAGATGGAGGTTGTGTTGCTCCCAGGCCTTAATAAGGGAAAGACACAGATTATGAACTGAAATTTGTTTAACTAGGAAATTTCTGCTTGCAATGCCGCCGTGTGTGTGTGTGTGTGTGTGTGTGTGTGTGTGTGTGTGTGTGTGTGTGTGTGTGTGTGTGTGTGTGTATGTGATTATTTCCTGACAGAAGCAGTAATCTCAAATAGTCTCTTGAGACTGCGCAGCTATTATGGATGCCACAGATGAACTCCTTGTAGGATGGCCGACTTCACTTTGACCTGAGGCAAAGCTATTTAAATTTTATTAGGGAAGCAGGGCCAACCACCCTATTAGACCTTTGGGTGATTAAAAGAAAATCATCTTATAAAACATTCCATTATGTAGGTCTGTTAACTGACCATGGCTTCCTGATGAATTTAAAATATCTGATAGGCAGATAGCATAACAATTTATCTGAATCAGACTAAACACACTCAATTTTAAGGAATATCGTGGCATCTGTGTTTTTCCAATTAATGAGCAACCCCTCCCTCTTCCCCATCCCCCCAAACATGGGTGCTTCAGCATCTTCCAAAATCCATGTTCCTGTGATTGTTTTTGTCTTGCTTCAGTAACTCCGGAGCATTTATCCATGTAATAGCATGGTCTTCTGCTCCACTGCTTATAGAGCCCTCATGCCTCAATGAATTTGCTTGATGGGATGCAGACAAAATGCTGCTTAGTATATTTTATGTATCTAGATGAATATTTATAGCAAACAAAGGAGGCAGACATTTTAAGAGATATAATCATTTTGAGGCAAATGGCTAATTTTTTTCTTATGTGTAATAACTTAACATTCTGTGTACCTCTCATTTGCCTTCCAGAACAGTGCATTGTGTCGTATTTGACTAAATGGTGGCCATTGGTATGTTGGTTTATTAATAAACTAAAACTTAACCTAAAATATGATTGCAAGGTCCTAGCTTGTGTGCTTTTTTTTTTTTTTTTTTTTTTTTTTTTTTTTGTCTTTTTGCCTTTTCTAGGGCTGCTCCTGCAGCACATGGAAGTTCCCACGCTAGGGGTCTAATTGAAGCTGTGGCCACTGGCCTGCGCCAGAGCCACAGCAACAGGAGATCCAAGCCGCGTCTGCAACCTACAACACAGCTCATGGCAACACTGGATCCTTAACCCACTGAGCAAGACCAGGGATTGAACCCACAACGTCATGGTTCCTAGTCGGATTTGTTAACCACTGCATCACCACGGGAACTCCCTGTCTTGGTTTAATTATTTTGCTATTTTCATTTATATGTGCAAAGATACTATGTGTTTTCTTAATAGGAAATTTGCGATTGGGGAGGATTTGACAAAAAATTTTTATCCAAAGGATGCCCATATTATGGTACCTGACGCATAGAAGAATCTAATGCAGTTGATAAGAAAGAATGAGATAGGAAGGATTCCTGCTGACCAGGAAGGATTTCTAAACACAGACTATTTGATAATAAGTATGTATAGTATAAACCTGTTTTTATTAAAATATTAATAGTAAAAAGTAATACGTGTTTGTCTTTTTAGGAAACTATGAAATAAATTGTAACCAACTTGTGTTCACAAGAGAAGGAAGATAATGGGTTACTATCTCTTTCTAAATACATTTCCATATAATTTTATTGTGGAATTTATTTTAATGAAAAAACCTAAGGGTTTTCTTTGTTTGCTTGTTTAGTGTATATCGAAATACTTCGGCCTATCATTGGAAATCTGACAACCGAAATGTGAGCTCTAAGGTAAAATGCGGCGATTTCTATTGCTGTTTATTTGAAGAAAGGAATAGACTCCTTATAATGATAGAAATCCTTGAACGTCTGGCTTGGCGGGGAACTCAGGAACAGCAGATCCAACTCATCATTTTGTTAACAGGGAAAATGAGAGTTTAGCAGGAGAGTGTCTTTCCTGAGCTCAGGCAGTTGCTGCATGATGAGATGGCCGTGGACATGCGGTCCTGAGATTCCCCAGAGGCCCCACCCAGCGCTCTCGCCACGAGAATCTTTCCAGTTTAAAGGTGAATGACCCAACATTTGAGATATTATGTCTGCCATTGCATCTGAAAGCGAAGCAATAATTGAGGCTCATTAACTTAAGAATCCTAAGACACCTGTGTTGTCGTTGCTTATATTTTATTACTGTGCTGTATGATTCTGGTTTGGAGTGTGGAAAATGAATTAATCATGACTCTTCCTTGCAGCCTTGTGAGGCAGTGAGCCCTTATTATGGTACCTTCATTTTCCAGATGAAGGAACACGGCGTCAAGAGGGTAAGTGCTGTACCCTGGGTCACATGTTGGGTCAGTGGCAAAGTTGTTAACGGTGAAGCCTGAGTTGGGGGTTTTATCTCAGGGTTCTTCTGTTCTTCTGTATTAAAAACAAGTTCAGATAATCCTGGACACTTAGAGATTCTGTGTTTTAGGATTTCAAGGATTCGATTTTGTGTAGTAGAAAAAAAATTAAAAAGTTAGAGAAATCTCTAAGAGGGATATTATAATAATTAACCCCTCACTGTTGACCCTAGATTTGCATACCTATGATGAATGTCATGCTTATAAAATGCCTGTGTAAACAATCTGTTTCCCTTCTATAAGGAGATTGTTCTTTTCATCTGCTTGGTTTTTTAGAAAAATGTGCACAGGGCCTGCAGAAAGATTTTAGATTTGCCTGTCTCAGGCTTGTATGATGTAGCAATGAATGTGTTTTTAGGAGATCATTCTATGCATAAGAATATTTCAATTATGTTTTTCAAAATCGAAATGAATCCTCTATTAATTCAATGAGAAAGAGTCAAATAAGGTGAATCACATTATCCAGACTCTCCTGAGACGCTCACACCCTCCACTGAACCCACTGGGACTCTCAGTTCATCGAGTATGCTTGTGAGAATTTACAAGCAATTTTTTTCCCCCCATTTTGGGTCTTTGGGGGAATTTGTTTGTGTATACCGATAACTTTAGTCCTAGGATTCCTTATGAAACACATGCATTCTTCATTGGTGGAATGAACTGAAGCTCCCATCCCTCATGACATGGGCAGAAATTTGGTGCTCGGAGAGATGGAGTAAACTGTGAACCAGTGAGCATCTTTGTTGTCTCCAGGAGTTAACACGGGTTTCTGTCAAGCGAAAACTGATGCAGGAGAGCAGCAAGGGCACTTTCAGGATAAAATGCCCAGGGGAAATTATCTGGATGTTGGTTTGGAGTTGGCTTTGTAAAAGCACATGGAAGTTCCCAGGCTAGGGGTCACATCAGAGCTGCAGCTGCCAGCCTACACCACAGCCACAGCAATGCCAGATCCAAGCTGTGTCTGTGACCTACACCACAGCTCATGGCAATGCCAGATCCTTAACCCACTGAGTGAGGCCAGGGATCAAACCCGCATCCTCATGGATCCTACCTAGTTGGGTTCATTAACCGCTGAGCCATGATGGGGACTCCATAAAATCAGTCTTGTGAGTTGCCTCCTAGGTTGAGTTTGGGTAGGGAGGGCAGTCTTCAGATACACAGGCCCAGGTGACCTCCAGAAGGTGGTAAATTATTTATAATGGAGACCAGCTGCATTTGCAGTTAGAGGAACCACTGCCTCAGCCCAATAATGCTGGTGTGGAGAGATGGGCAGAGTTGATTGCATCCTTCCCCCCAAGAAGAAATCACTCTTCCTTCTAGACTAAGTCTGCACAAGTCTCCATCAGTATAAGCTGAAGCCAAAGGCAGTTCTGTACAGAGGACATGGAATGGGGTCTGTCATTCTTGGGGTGGGTGGCAAGGGGACTGCCTTGGTGTGTCCTGAGGGAAGGCTTGTGACACCTCGAGGGAATCTGAAAGAGAATACTGCAGGAGAAGCTGGGAAAGAATTGGGGGAGAGGGGGAATGAGACATGAGAAGCACATTTCAGGATTATGTGGGGAGGGGAATGAGGGGTCCTCTCCAAAGATCCTTTGTCAAGGGCTTATGATGGAGAAGGGCTCCCAGCAGAGAAAGTAGCGTGAACCATACTAGCTGAGGCAGAACAGTGGCTTGGTGTCCTTAGAAGGATGGTGGACAGTGTAGGATAGTGACTTCGGAAAGGGAAACTGAGACAGATCATACCACTTGTTTGGCTTTTCCTTCCTGAAAAAACAATTCTAATAAAAGTTAACTAGAAACATTTAAAGTGCCTCATTTGTCTTTTGGCTCATATTACTTATGACCTTATTACTAGGCAGATATAATCAAATCATAAATGCAAGTAGAGAGATGGACTCAGTTTTCTTTTGGTGAGCATCTCTTAGCTAGAATAATATTCTTTGCTTAGCATTGCCTGTCAATCATTTTGTGGTAGTTATCTACCATCATTGAGGGTGGTAATTTAGAGATGACCCATTTTACAGGTGATAAAATGGAGGGCCAGAAAGGCTGGGGCGTTTCTAAAGTTACAGGGAAATCTAGTGCTGAAGCAAGGATAGGAATCAAGGCTCAGCCCCAGGCTGATATCATTTTCCATTGGACTGTGCTGTTTGATATTACTTTAGGGAGAATCCTTTCTCTGGAAAGTATTTGTCTCCTTCCCTACGTCCTTCACAAACATGGAAAAGAAAATATTGGTCAGTTGAGTGACAGGGTCACCTGATACGAAAAAACAGGACACCTTCTTTGCCCCATCATTCTTAGTGGGATTATTTCTTCTTTCTCTCTTTCATTCGCTCCCACCTCCCAGCCCCACGAGTCAACTCCTCCAGTTTATAGGGCAATATTGAGTCCATCTGAATAGTGTATCTTGTAAAGTGTCTAGATTAGACTTATTTTATCCTTCAGAGGAGAAATAATAGCAGAAAACAGGAGTATTCCTTTCATTTAGGTTGTAGCTTGTCACATCTAGCCCAAGAAGCACTAGCTGAAATTATTTGCTACATCTGATCTGGGTGCTGCAAAAAAAATTAGACATTGTTTTGAAACATCACTGAATTAGATCTTTTCTTGGTGGAGAGTTGTCATTAATTTATGCAGTTGTCATGACTAGCAATCAGGCTGCTTCATGTTTGGGTATACACGGTGTAGAGTGAATTCTTTTTTTGGGTATCACAGAGTGCAGAATTTAGAAATAATGTAACGACAGAGATGATTTGCCCTTCTATTTATTTTCTCTCTTTTGGGAGGATTTGTTATTTTTAAAAAGGAAGATTGCAGTGCAGTCTATTTCATTCCGCTTTGATGGTAACCTTCCCTTGTACAACATATCAATTTTGAATGATACAAATTCCTTCTCCCCATAAATACACAAGCTATCAGGCTCAGAGATGGCTGACAAAGCTTTAACTTTACTGAATGTGATGCTATAATTAAGGAAATGTGGACTTTGGAGGTAATCATTAGTTCTTCCATATGAACATCCAGCCAGGGATTTTGCCGCCTACTGTGTTTCCTTCATAATGACAATGTTGGGAGGCTTCCGTGTAATTGAAATTGCCCCCTTTGAAGAACTGATGTGTTACGTGATCCTGTAATCTCCTGATGAGCTAGCAATGGAGAGATGAAGAGAATTTATATACTGGCGCAAAGTGGAAACAATCATACAGTAAATTTCTGTACCATTCTGCAAGTTTGTGTGGTAGAATTAAAGTAGGAATTATCCACTCTGCATAAAATTTTAAAAATGCTTCTAGATGGTTTTAGGTAGATTTTAAATCAGTTACAATCATATTCCATGGATTTAGCCCCTTGGGGTTAGGGACTAAATACGTCTTATGTGGGGGTAGAGGTGTGGAATGTATCACTCAGCCATTCACGTGACAAAGTTGCGTTTCAAGCATCCCCTGAACTTGCTCACAGGACTGTGGGCCTGGTGTACTCTGACTAGGCGAAGCTAGACTCTGCATTCCAAGCTATGGGCTGTGGTTCCAGTTGGCTTGAGGTCTGCTCAATGGGTTTCTTGTCTTCGTTGGACTGGTGGCTCTCCTGAGTTGCCTCTTCATATGGCAAATGGCAGGAATGCAAGAGAGCAAATGGAAACCCGAGATGCCGCTGAGTTCTCAGCCCTGAACTCTCACTCTGTCTCTTACACCCATGATTCATTAGCAAGTTGCAGGGCTGAGCTTGACAGGAATGCAGAAGACAGAAATTCTAAGTCGCATGGCAAAAGGCATAGATGCATATAATTATATATATATATAGTAATAGCAAGGAGTGATTGTGGAGTTCCCTGGTGGTCTAGTGGGTTGAGGATCTGGTGTTGTCACTGTTGTGGCATGGGTTTGATCCCTGGCCCTAGAACTTCTGCATGCAGGGGATGCGGCCAAAAAAAAAAAAAAAAAAAAAAAAAGTAATTCATGCTACTGCAAAGCCAATAATCTCTATTCTTACAAATTCTCCAGCTTGTTCTCATGGTCTCCATCCTTGAGAACTCCTGGATGTATTTAAGATATTTCTGTAGTCTCCTTACTCACAGATTCTCAAGTCAGCAATACGTCAAACCATAATACTGAATTCACTTTGAATGAAGATCACGAAAGGTGCTTTGAGGGGAGTATTTGCTCCCTGAAAGGCTTTGTTTGTTTCTTGGGGTTTGTTTATGGATACAAATGATTAGGGCAAAAGAAAGACTTCAATTTTGTCTCGTTTGATTACTAAGTACCTTTTAGAAAATGTTTAGGACTCTGTTGTAGGGGCGTTTGTGTCTGAATGAGCCCCCCTGGGGAAGGGAGCTTTCTCTGGGGAGGAGAAACAGCTGCCCCCTCTTCCACCAGTGTCCTGCACCCACTTCTCCTCCTGGATGTCTGGTGGTCCGCACATGGGAAGAAAGGCTACACCCAGCTCGTTCAGGTTTTGTCTGAACTTCTCTCACCTGCATTTGGTATGGGTACAGAGTTGTGGTCAGTTCCCTAGGAGAGAATGTATGTGTAAGATGCATATAATATATTCGAACATGAGACTGTATAGTGCCTTTGCCTGAAAGAGCACTTAGACGTTCATATTCTTTTTTTTTTTAGGGCCACACCTGCAGCATATGGAAATTCCAAGGCTAGAGGTCAGATTGGAGCTGCAGCTGCAGGCCTACACCATAGCCACAGCAACACGGGATCCAAGCCGTGTCTGCGACCTGCACCACAGCTCATGGCAATGCTGATCCTTAACCCACTGAGCAGGGCCAAGGATTGAACCTGCATCTTCATGGACACTAGTTGGATTCATTACCACTGAGCCACAATGAGAACTCCAGAAGTTCATATTCTTTAGCAATTTTTTTCATATATTCTGATGGAAAGGAGAAGAAAAATGGTTAAAAAAACCCTCTAGGTCCTTCCTGCCTAGTTATTTGTGTGACCCTGCTGAGCCTTACTTACTCCCCACTCCAGTCTTCCATTCATTTTATGTTCACATTGTCTAAAGATGCGTGTGTTTCTGGAGCAGACTACTTGAAATAGGAAGTATCCACTAAACCTTGAAAACATAGCCATTGAGTCCATAGCTGAATTACTGTTCTGGTGATCTCTCTCAAAATTTAAGCTCTTTAATCCACTTTATTAATATCAGGCCCTAAATTACATATAAGCATTTCACAAATATTTTTTAATTTTGGAATAATTTTGGTGCAAACACTTGGATGCAGAGATGGGGAAATGGAGGAGGCAAACGGGGACTGTTCTTCCGTTGCACCCTGTGCCCTGGGTCTGTGTCCAAAGAAAAGAGGAGCATCTCCCGTGTCTACAAGGAACATGGCCCCAAGGAGAGTAGAGGGAACATAGGGCTGTCCTGCCATCTTCAGGGCATGAACCATGCTTCCAGGTTTCCTGGCAGACTAGAAAAGGTGGCTCTTTCGTGGAGGGCACACAGCAGTGCCTGTCAGTGTGGCAGAGCCAGCCTCAGATATTTTAGTTGACCCCTGACATTTCAGTGGCTGCCAAAGTGGAAGAACAAATGGAACATGTTTTTGGAACCCACATGAGACATCCCTGAGGATGCCCAGGGTACTGGAGCAGACTCAGTGTGATTACATTGGGACCAAAGTGCTGCAACAAGACAAAGCTATAAACCAGCAAAGTTTGGCTTGATACCATTTCTAGAACTCCCTTTATGCCCACAAATACGTGAAACCAAAGGCAATTCAGGTCACGCATAAGGTGATAGATGCATTTGGCCAAGTAGATGTGTTGAATACCAACTGTTGAGTTTTTTGGCCTCAACTGAACAGTTCTCCGATGTGTATGGTCTAATCGAAGTCACGGATCCCAGGAAAGCATCTCCCTGCCGTTCATTCTCTATCTCTGCAGTTCTGTGTTCTGCTAAGTCCTCTGTTTACTACCATCTCCTGCTCTTGCTCTTGCTGGCATGGGCTTTTCTGAACATGATGTGTCTGGTTCCTGGCTCATTCTTTAGCATTTCATGGAAATACCTGCTGTCAGACCTCAGGAGTAGGGAGTGTTATTTTTGCCTTGTTAGGAATGAGCATTTGGTGGGAGTCATTTCTTTGTTTTGTGTGCAGTGCTCTGAACCCAGTGCTCTGGGTGTGGAGTTCTGAGGCATTTCCTTGGGAAATCTGGTTGGCTTCCTGTTATAAAAGACTTAAGTCAGCCTCCCTCCTTAAAGCAGCCTGCAAAAATATATTAAATACACTTCTGTATTAGAAATATCCTAGCACGTTTGGAATTAGGTTCTTTTGAGTGTTTTTTACTCCATAGACATCATGGATGCCATATTTCAATTGCATTTCAACTACTGACTTCTGCAATATATCTTGTACCTTCTTGCCCACAAACTACACAGAGCTCCCTCCCTCCCTCACTCCCTCCATAGCTTCCTTCCTTCCTTCCTTCCTTCCTTCCTTCCTTCCTTCCTTCCTTCCTTCCTTCCTTTTCTTTCTCTGGCTTGGGATGCCATTGATGATGCCATTCACTGCCATTCAGAAACAGGGAAGATAATCTGTTCAGTTCGTAACATGTCAAATTTGAAATGCCTAAACAGGTGGAGATCTTCTCCACCCAGTTATGTAGCACGTAGCAAGACCTTTATAAATACTTGTCAATAAATATAGTTGGCATCCAGGTCTGGAGCTTGGCAGAGAGGGCAGCCTAAGGATGTAAAGTAGTGATCTTCAGCATACAAGGTGGATGGCATGGGTGTCTTGGGTCTAGAAGATGTCCCTCCAGGAATCTACACAGTGTGAGAGTGGGGAAACACACCAGGGGCGGGCAGAGGAGCCGAGAAGGAGCAGTTAGAGACTAGAGAATATAACCAGGAAAGAGAGCGGTCATAGAAGCTGAGGGAAGAGACAGATGGAGGAGGAGCTGAGTGACAAAGGACAAAAGGCCTGCAGTGCCCCAGTCCTGCAGCCCCAGCCCTGGCATCTGGGGCAGGGAAAAATCACTATGCAATCACAAAGATTGTAGCTTTTTATAGAGGAAAGACTCAGAAGCAGAATGAGCAACGTTTCCCCCTTTAAACATTATATTTTAAATTAATAAACCTCCACAAAATTAACATTAGTTTATTTATTTTTTGTCTTTGTAGGGGCTGCATCTGCAGCATATGGAAGTTCCCAGGCTAGGAGTTGAATTGGAGCTGTAGCTGCCGGCCATGCCACAGCCACAGCAACTTCAGATCTGAGCCGCATCTTCGACCTACACCACAGCTCACGGCAACACCAGATCCTTAACCCACTAAGTGAGGCCGGGGATTGAATCCTCATCCTCATGGATGATAGTCAGGTTTGTTACTGCTGAGCCACCATGGGAACTCCAACATTAGTTTATCTTTTAAATTTCTTTTTTAAAAAAATTGTTATTGACATATAGTTGATTTACAAGGTGGTGTTCATTTCTGCTGTATAGCAAAGTGACTCAGTTATATGCATATATATTATGAGCCATGGGAAACAACTTTATGAACTAGGGCACATTGCTATGTAGAGTTCTTTAGTCTTATAATCTCTATTCATTTTCATATGAATTCCCCCCCCCACTTCCTTCAATGAAGTTATGTCATATCTCTGTAACACAGAATTTTTTAAATTTAAAAACATTTCTACATAAACATACACCTCCGTCACTTATTTCTCCCACCACCCTATCCCCTGCCTCTAGCAACCGCTGCTCTGTTCCCTGTATCTATGAGCTTGTTTTGTGTTTTGTTTGTTTTAGATTCCACATATAAATAGATAAAATGGTGTTTGTCATTCTCTTCTTATTTCACTTAGCATGATGCCATCATAATCCATCCATGTTGTTGCAAATGGAAAGATTTTATTCTTTTTAGAGGTGACTATTTCATTATGTGTGTGTGTGTGTGTGTGTGTGTGTGTATAACTTCTTTATTCATTCATTCATTGATGGACACTTAGGCTGTTTCCAAATATTGGCTATTGTAAGTAATGCTGCAGTGAATATGAGGGCCCATATATATTCTGAGTTAGTGTTTTCATTTTCTTTGGATAAATACCCAGAAGTGGAATTCCTGGGTCATATGGTCATTCTATTTTTAATTTTTTGAGGAACCTCCATACTTTCCTCCATAGCGGCGGCAGCAATTTATATTCCCATCTACAGTGCACACATTTTCTCCACATTCTCACCAATACTTGTTATTTCTTGTCAGGCAGTATGGTTTTTTTTTTTTTTTTTTGCTTTGTAGGGCCGCACCCACGGTATATGGAAGTTCCCAGGCTAGGGGTTGAATCGGGGCTACAGCTGTTGACCACAGCCACAGCAATGCCAGATCCAAGCTGCGACCTACACTGCAGCTCACAGCAACGCCGGATCCTTTTTTTTAATTTTTTTTATTTTATTTTCCCACTGTACAGCAAGGGGGTCAGGTTATCCTTACATGTATACATTACAATTACGTAACCCACTGAGCGAGGCCAGGGATCCAATCTGCAACCTCATGGTTACTAGTCAGATTTGTTTCCACTGTACCGCAATGGGAATTCCAGGAAAGATGGTTCTTGTCTGATGGCCACTGTCACCTTCACCCTTCATTTAGAGATGCTTATCCTGTTGCTCCCTTATTACCTCCATCTCATTAGTGTTTTTTTTTTTTTTTCTTCTGAGGTTTTAACTTATTCTTTCATTTGGAATATATACCTCTGTTTCTTCATTTTGCTAGACACTCTCTGTGGGGTTTTATACAGTAGATGAAACACCACCTACCCCAGACTTGAAGGAGTGGCCTCATATAGGAAATGACCTTGTTGTTCAACCCTGTCTTGTACTTTTTGTATCTCATACTTTGTGCTTATCCCAGAAGCCTCTGATATTTTTTATACTCCCAGTAATTGAGGATGTGCCAAGACCTGTCATTGTCCCTAAGGGAAGGATCTCTGGACCTGGATTCAGGCTGTTTAGAAGCCAGACCCTCAGGCAGTGGCTTTTTAAAGTATGCAAATATCCTATTTACAATAGACAAGACATGGAAGCAACCTAAATGTCCATTGACAGAGGAATGGATAAAGAAGATGTGGTACATGTGTACAATGGAATACTACTCGGCCATAAAAAAGAATGAAATAATGCTAATTGCAGCAACACTGCTGGACCTAGAGAACCTAATACTAAGTGAAGTCAGAGAGAAAAAGACACATATGATATCACTTATACATGGAATCTAAAGGAAGGATATAGGTGAACTTATTTGCAGAACAGAAGTAGACTCCCAGACTTTGAAGGTAGACTTATGGTTACCAAGGAGGACAGGTAGGGGGCAGGGATGGACTGAGGGTTTGGGATTGGCATGTGCACATTGTGGTGTATGGAATGACTGTCTGGGGTGGGGCGGGGGGACTGCTGTATGCATGGGGAACTCTGCCCAGTGTTCCGTGATGATCAATATGGGAAAAGAATCTGAAAAAGGATGGATGTGTGTATAGTGTGACTGAGGCACTTTGTTGTGCAGCAGAAATTATCACAGCATTGTAAATCAACTAGACTTCAATAAAACTTTAAAAAATGAAAACAGTATGCGAATGTGTACATATACGTTTTTTTGTGGAACCATAAGTGTAAGCTCTGCTAGACAGGTGATCTGGCAGTCACAAAAATCCAAGCTCCAAACAAGTGTATAATCTCCTTCTGGAAGACACTGGGAGCTGGAACAAGGTGGAGGGAGACAGCCAGGACAGCATCCACAACCTGTATTCTGTGAGCATAGCTCCATAATCCCCTACATGTGTGCAGAACCTGAAGCCTGCCCCTCAGGCTGGAGCTCCAGGATAAGCCAAGAAACTCCTTTCCAAGACAGACCAGGAGATGTGTCTCGCTCTGTTGTCTGCGCAGTCCCTGGGCTGGCAGCCTGCCCAGGACTATCTCTCTGAGTGCCACGGTCCCACAGATCCAGAATGCAAGGCCCATTGTCCACCAGAGCCGGGCACTCAAGGGGTATTCCCTGGGCAGCAAACACTAAAACCAAGGCATCAGACCTAGGCACTAGCCAAGTGTAAAGCTTCCCTCTAGGAGATACTGGCTCCAAGGAGCGTGGCAGAGGGAGAGTATGAAGATAGCGCCTGCCCTCCAAGGTCTCTGGAAGGGACTATAGTCTGCAGCTACTGGTATGTTTCATTAAAAGCCTGCCCCTCAGGCTGCAGCCATGATGATAAGCTAATAGGCCTTCTTCACAGCAAGACAGGCTTCTGGATCTGTAGCCTAGTGCTGTGCCCTGGAGGTGGTAGCTAAGAACTCTTCCTCCTTCAGTTAAGGTCTTGTGAGACCCTCACGTGTAAGCCAGAGCCAGGTGGTGTTGAGGTGTCCTGTGGCAACACCTGCAAAAATTGGGATATAGGCTCCTTTCTGGGTGATATGGACTATAACAATCCCATGGGAGCAGATTTGTAAGCTCCAGAGCAGGTAGTCATGAGGTCCCCCTGCTCCTCCCGCCCCTGCTGCCCCATGTCACAGCCACAAAGATCTGGGCACCAGATGCGTGTAAAAGCCCCCTTCTTGGATATTCTGGTGCTCTGGAGCACAGCAAAGGGAGAGTGGAAAGATGGCCTCACCTGTTTCCATCCCTGGAGCGTGTTCTGGCAGGTTCCTCGAGGTATGTGTTAAATTAGGTGCCTGCCTCTCAGGTCAGCACTTTAAACAGGTGAGCCTCCTCCACATGATTAACAGCTTGATGTGCTGCCTCTGAACTGGGCCCAGGGGGGCAGGTAACCTGATACAAGGGCCCTTTAAGAGATGCCTCTCAGAGCGCTGCAATTTGTGCATCACCGGACATGAGCTCTGTTGGTTTTCATCATTAGGACATTTGGGGGCTCGTCTCTCAGGGGCAGGTCCCAAAAGGTAAGGTGTCCGATGTGGGGTTTGAGCCCTTTCCCTCATGGGGAGAAGCTCTGGGTTTTGAGTTTTGGTTGTAGCTCACTGTGTGGGGCGTGGGGTGGGCTTTATATCGCCATTATTGCCTATTTCCATGTGGATTTCTTCTTGTTTGCTAGATGGGTAGTTGTCACTTAGCCAGGCTTTAGGGTTTTTTTTTTTAAGAGAAACTTTATCCATATGTAGCTGTAGACTCCGTGTTTGTGGGAGGAGGTAAGTTCTGTGTCTTCCCATGTCGCCATCTTGAACAGAAACTTTTCGAGACTGAATTTTCAGCACTCTTCAAATCATGCAAAAGGCATGAGCTTGCGGCCTACAGTTTTTAGACCAAGTCATAGGAAATGAACTGTTCAAGTAGCATCTAGTCTAAAAGAATTATCCTGGAGGCATAAGACATTGTTAAGGTTTTCCTAAGTGCTCTTTGAGACAATGGGGCCTCAATGATTGAGATTTGAACTCCTAAGATCTGCTTAATACTGACAAGGTTTTTTCTAAGGGCTTTGTGCTCTCAAACACGAGCAGCATTTCATTACCTAGATTTCCACAGAACTGCTGAAATGCCAAGGGTTAGCCTGCTGTTCCCAGTCTTGGAGAAACAGCCCAGTCCAGCAGGTCAGAGGACCTTATCTTTGGACATGGCCCACCGTGAATGTGAAATGCTATGTCTTTAGAGCCAGAGCATTTGAAATGACCTTTCAGTTCTTAATTAGTAGATGGTTTCTCTACCACTGACTACCTGGGAGTGACTCGAAGGAGAATTTGCCTAGTTCGCAGGGGGACCTGGGAAGCCATTATCACTCATAGTGTGTTAGAAATGAAGGATTGAAGAAAAGATGATTAAAGCCCCAGCAGCTGTCTTCACAAATGAACTTGAGGAGAATAAGCAGTTTAGTGTAAATGTGGCAAGTCTTCCTATTGGAGCTTGACGAAATTAAAGGCAATGCCAGGTAATATAAACCATTGTTGAGTCTTTCTTTTATTAAAACTGGGCTAAAACAAGGAGTAGGAATTTGTCAGGTGCAGTAATTACTTTGGTACTTTACTGATGAATGCTGTCTTGGGCAAAGCCCTCCTTTCATCTATTTTCCATTTCCTCCTAAGTTAGACTTTCAGCTGCTAGAGGAGAATAAATATGAGCTGAGAAGAGGGCAACTTCAGAGGCTATCTATTTATGAATTAAATATTTCTAAGGGTAACACTGGTGATGTTTTTCTCACTTTTTCACTTGCCATGAATTACTGCTTTGAGGAAATCTCTAGATTTGGTCAATTATATTCTTAGAAGAGCAGAGAAACATACATGTTGGTGACCATAGAAACAGGGGGAAAAAAAAGCAAAACCCTGGTGAGACAACATTTGTTGCATGTGAAAACACTCTAACCCAGGTGTTGCAGCTAAGGCAGGAGATGGAAGCAGGATGCTGGAGCATTCATATTGGGATAAAAGAAACTGGTAAGGAAGAGATGACAAGTCTGTGAGGTCCTTGCTGCTTGTTGTGTGGTCTTCAAAGCTGCATAAGAATCACCTGGAAGCTTGTTAGCAATGCAGAATCTCAGGCCTTAGCCCATTGATATAGTGAGTTAGAATCTGCAGTTTCATGTGATCTGCAGGTGATTCACAAGAGCATGAGGGTTTAAGAAGCTCTGGTCTATGGACAGCCCTTGAACTGGGTGCTCTCAAAGCCAGGGATATTCACAGGGTCTCAGAAAGCATTCGCAGAGGGCATGCCAATGGAAAGAATTACATATTGGGTACTGGTGAAGATAGCAACAAATAGCTAGAGCAATAGAAATTCATAGACAGTTATTATAGTTCAAGCAGAGCGCTTTCTTGCCTTAAGGACTGGAGAGGTGCAATTATAGAAAGGAGTTAAAACTCTTTGCAGTATATTTACTTGTGAAAAGAGGCACTGAATGATCCAAACAAGGGCATGTGAATGAATGCGGACGTGGAGTTCCTGGAAGCAGAAGATACGCTCAAGATACAGGTGTGGTCCAGGCTAAGATCTGCTTCTAGTCACTTTTTTTTCATAGATTTTGTAGAGAGGTGAAGTTAATAAACCCAAACCATGGTTATCCATGTTAACTTTTGTAATTTACTGCATATTCTTATCAATCCCCATGTACTCTTGAAATTAACTCTTGAATAAACTCCGCATAATTTGTTCATAAATGGGTTTGTTTCTTCACAAGTGTGGGCTCCTTTCCCACCTTTCATAAGCTGTGTGACTTGGACCACCTGTATCTTAACCTCACATGCCTCAGTTTCTTCAGCTGTAAAATGGAAATAATGGTAGTATTCACCTCATAGGCTTGTTTGAGAATTAAATGAACCAGCACATGCTATTTGCTTAAAAGAGTTCTTGATATATAGTTCGGGCTTAGTAATTATTAGTTATAATTATTATCTATAAAATCAAGAAACAAAAGTATCCATTCAGGTATTTTAAGGCAACGTAGCTGAACGAAGAGGATTTAACCAACATTGGCAATCACTAGGACAGATTACATCAGTCAGAGAAACCATTTTTAGGTGCTCCTGACCTTGAATATGGGTAATAATGTGAAAATTGTATAGGATTGTGAGTAGTCTAAATTAACTTAAATGTATTTTTACATAGCTAAGAAATGAACTTCTTGTAAATAGGAAGTCTATCACTTTGCCTTCAGAACTCTCATACATTTTCTTGGGTCTTTTTTATTCTCATCCATTTGGCAGGCCAAATACACACCAGTAGTTTCTGGATAAATAGTGCTAGTTGAAGTATTGTGGCTGAATTTCACTTGTTAAAAACTGATGAGGAATTGAACTTAATTTGTAGCTGTATTAGGCATCTCGATTCATGTGACAGGAATACTAGGTGACATGGATTCCTGGTGACAGCAAGACTACATGTGACAGAATTATGATATTGTGAAATTGTAAAATATTTAGCTGGATCTCATTAAGAATGAAATATTTATGGAGTTCCCTTGGTGGTGCAGTGGGTTAAGCATCTGGCATCACTGCAGTGGCTCAGGTCGCTATTGTGGCATGGATTCCATCGATCTCTGGCCCAAGAACTTCCACATTCTGCAGGGGTAGCCAAAAAACAAACAAACAAAAACAAACAAAAACCCACCAAAAAACATTTTTCTTAAAACATCTTTAAAGAAAAATGTTTTTCTTCAACTGCTTTACAGTAGTTTTTCATGTTCATTTTGAAGATTTTCCTCCTCTTCTTCTTGTTTCTTCTCCTTTCTTGAAGGGTACACCTGTGAGCAAACACCCTTTGTCATAGGTGGTGGCAGTAATCTCCAAGAGCAATGCATTTGAATAGTTCTCCTTGAAGAGACAGAACAAACAAATAAATAAATTTACTTATAGCCTGAATATCTGAAAACTTTCCTCCTGGTCATGGTTCTGCTCTGACATTGCTGTCGTCTCCCTTCTCTAGGCCTCAGTGTCCCATCTGTGAAATCTGAACTAAAACATAAAAAGTTCTGGGACTCTATGATTAGGACTCTACACAAAGGAAATATGAACAGCATTTCTTACCAGTAGGTTAAAATTTCACCTGGTTTAGGAGAACTGGGGTCAGGAACCAACATGAGACTACTCTGGGCAGAAATGAAAGTCTTTGTCTGACTATAATACTTTCCTGGGGTAAATGTAATGCCTGAGAATAATTTCCTTTCCTGATTTTCCCTTCTCTGGGGCCATGTTGGTCACCCTTTGTAATAGGAGTTGTTACTTTCCAAACTGACGTTCTTGCATCTGCCCTCTTTGTGCCACTGGCAGATGTCATTGACAGTCTGTACACAATCAGGAGAAGGAGGTCTTTGGGATGCTAATGCATTAAATCAGAGTCTCTTGGCCCAGGTGGCCCAGGTTTGGCAAGAAGGACATGGCAAAGATGTAGGGAAGTCCTGAGCCAGCAGGGATTATAGTAATTGAATTCCTGGGCAGCCCCTTGCTGCCTTCTAGCCCAGGCACATGTCTTTGCCTTTTTTTCTGTTTTCTTTCTGGCTTCCATAAATAATCTGCAGAGTGGACAGTTGGCAGCCAGCAAATCAATTGGCCCTTATATCATCTCTAATTTCTTGTTATCTAGCACTCACAGGACATTTGTAGGGAATAAACTAACTCTCCTACCTGTGCGGGTAAATGATGAACAAAGTGGAACAAATAGGTAAAAGTCTATAACTGCATACACTTTATCTGGGCTTCCTTTTATGTATCTGCCGAGGGTAGTCTTTTCCCAAATAACAAATTATTAATATAAAAATTAGAGTGAAATATGTTATCTTTTTTGAACTATGCTTTTTAAAAACTACATTTTAGTGTCATGTGACAAAAACAGAGTACTTTATTTAAAAAATTTTTTTTTTTGGCCATGAATGGGGCATGTGGAAGTTCCTGAGTCAAGGATCGAACCTGCTCCATAGCAGTGACTGGAGCTGCTTCAGGGACCACGCTGGATCCTAAACCTGCTGCACCACAGGAGAACTCCATGGATATTTTAAATACATTTTGTCATCCCTATTTTCTATTTAAAGTAAAATTATAAAGTATATAAACATTTCTAAGGCTTTGAAACATGCATACTAGGAGCCCAGCAGACACATTAGGTGCTCAAGAAATGTTAAGTGAATGAATGGAATTTTCCAGAACAATTCTTACTTGTATTTCCATCTACTAGCAGCTTAGGAGATCACCTATTTGTTTTGTACTTGCCAATGCTGTTTGATTCTTTTCTATTTAAAAAAAATTTAAAAGCAGAATGTTATTACTAGATACCTATAGGAATGGCTAAAATAAAAATACTGAAAATACCAAATTCTGGTGAGAATGCAGAGCAACAGGAACTCTCATCCATTGCTAGTATGAGAATGGGAATGCAGAACTGTACAGCAACTCTGGGAAACAGCTTGGCAGTTTATATCCTACAAAGTTAAGTATACGCTTATTGTAAGATTCAACAAGACAGTCCTGGGTATTTGTCCAAGAGGAATGGAAATTTGTGTTCATACAACAATTCTATGCACATGTTTATTGTAGCTCTATTCATAATCATCCAAAATTAGAAACAACCTAAATGTGCTTCAAAGGCCAAGTGAATAAACCAAGTGCTACATTCCTGTGATGGAATACTCCTCAGTCATACAAAGGAAAAAATTTTAGATGCACAGACGCCTTGAATAATCTCAAAGGCACTATGCTGAGTGAAAGAAGCCGACCTCAAAAGACAATGTGATATCCTCCAAGAGTCAAAACTACAGTTGACCCTCGAAAAATGGGGGAATTTCAACCCCCAGTTGAAAATCAGAATATAATTTTATAGTCTGCCCTCCTCATTCAGTTTTGCACCTGCAGATTCAACCGATCTCGGACATTCTCTAACACCATCCACAAAAGTAAACTCAAAATGGATTAAAGACCTGGACATAAAATTGGATACTATAAAACTCCAATTGGATACTATAGTACATCAATAGTATTTACTATGGAAAAAAAAAATCTGTGTTAAAGTGGACCTGTGCAGTTCAAAATCATGTTTTTTAAGGATCAACTCTATAGAGATGGAGAGGAGATCCATGGTTGTTAGGGGTTTGAGTGTAGATCTGTGGTCGTTAGATTGTCTGGCTATAAAGAGAGAGCAATGGGGAGTTTGGGGGGGCATAATGAAACTGTTTTGTATCCTGATTGTGCTGGTGGTTACATGAATCCATACATGTGCTATGATTCATAAAACTGTACCTCAAAGAAGAAGCCAATTTTATGGTATGATAGTTTTTCTCTTCATTTTAAAAAATGGTCTCCTTTGCTAAGTTTAATTAGGTTTAAAGTTCCTTTAAGTTTAATTAGGTCTTATTTGTTTATTTTCATTATTCTGGAAGGTGGATCAAAAAAGATTTGAAAAATTTTCTATATCAATCTAATCCCAATGTGCTTGCAGTGCTTGCAGTCTCCCAGGGTTTGTTCACAGTTAGTAGTTCATTGCTGGTGCCCCTTTATTCCCTCCTCTTCTTTCCCTTTCTCCTTTTTTTTCTTTTTTTTTTTTTTTTTTTTTTTTTTTGGCCTCGATAATGGCATGAGGAAGTATCTGGGCTAGAGATCGAACCTGAGCCACAGCAGTGACAATGCCAAATCCTTAACCACTAGGCCACCAGGGAACTCCCCTTTCTCCTTTGTAAAACTTTAAAAAAAATTATAGTTGATTTAAAATGTGCCAATTTCTGCTGGGTAGCACAGTGGCACAGTCATACATACATATACATTCCCTTTTTTATGTTCTATCCCAAGAGACTGGATATAGTTTCCTGTGCTGTAAGTAGGACCTCATTGCTTATCCATTCTAAATGTAATAATTTGCACCTACTAACCCCAAACTCCCAGTCCATCCCACTCTGCCCCTCTGCCCCCTTGGCAACCGCAAGTCTGTTCTCTTTGTGAGTCTGTTTCTGTTTTATACATAGGTTCATTTGTGCCATATTTTAGATTCCACATATAAGTGATATCCTATGGTATTTGCCTTTCTGACTTAGTATGAGAAGCTTTAGTTCCATCTTTGTTGTTGCAAATGGCATTATTCCATTCTTTTTTATGGCTGAGTAGTATTCCATCATTTATATGTACCACCTCTTAATCCATGGACATTTAGGTTGCTTCCATGTGTTTCTTTTTAAAATCTTTTCATGGAGTTCCCATTGTGGCTCAGTTGTTAACGAATCATACTAGGAACCATGAGGTTGCAGGTTCAGTCCCTGGGCTCGCTCAGTGGGTTAAGGATCGGGCATTGCCATGAGCTGTGGTGTAGGTCGAAGACATGACTTGGATCTGGCGTTGCTGTGGCTTGTGGTGTGCCAGCAGCTGTAGCTCCGATTGGACTCCTAGCCTGGGAACCTCCATATGCCACAGGTATGGCCCTACAAAGACAGACAGAAAAAATAATAAAAATAAAAATAAAATCTCTTCCACAAGTTACACAGGTTTTTTTTTTTTTTTTTTTTTTTGCCATTTCTTGGGCCACTCCTGTGGCATATGGAGGTTCCCAGGCTAGGAGTTGAACTGGAGCTGTAGCCGCTGGCCTATACCAGAGCCACAGCAATGTGGGATCTAAGCCGCATCTGCAACCTACACCACAGCTCACGGCAATGCCGGCCGGATCCTTAACCCACTGAGCAAGGCCAGGGATTGAACCCACAACCTCATGGTTCCTAGTCGGATTCATTAACCACTGAGCCATGACGGGAACTCCTAGTCCATCATTTTGAACTAGAAACTCTTACTCTCCAAGAGCCTTTCTTAAACCCATCTTATGAGTCAGGGGAAGTACTGAGGCAGCAGATAGCAGTGGCTAGGGAAGGAAACTGAACTCAAAGCTGGGAAATTGGAGTATGAATTCTGCTTACCCGTCCCTTATGCTGCTGAAGGTGGGAATTCACTTTATATTCTCTGGTTCTCCATTGCTTCAGCTGTAAAATGATAGAGTTAGACTAGATGAAGTCCAAAATTCTATGTTACCTCTGTTTACAAAATAAGGATACTAGGGCTCATGGAATTGAAATGATTTGCTAGTGGTCATCCAGGAAGTAAGATGTAGGACTGAGGCTCGAACACGTGTCTGGATTTCCACTCAAGACTTCACTAAGCCAACCTGAGCAATGCCAGTGCTACTGCAGGAGCTAAGAGTGAAGGGGACACATCCTTTCTGAGTGCTGTTTTTTACCATGGGTGGGCAGGGGCATGTGGTCACCTCATGGCCCTTACTTGCCTGCAGTCCTGTGGACAGAGCTGTCTTCTAGAGCGTTAGCTGCTCCATCTCTCCCCGGGGTGGGGAGTAGGCTTAGGGGTGCAGCTTGGGTTTGGCCCAGCACTGAGGAGCAGTCCTGTACAGATGGTGGTGCGGCTGCTTGCACAGCGGTCGGGCCTCCCAGTGCTGCAGAGCAAGGCTGAGCTCGCTCCGAAGCCGCTACAACAACATTCCTCTCCTGGCAGCCATGTACTCTCTCCTCCAGTCTTATGCAAGCAAATGGCTTTGCAGCAGCTTCCCTCAGTCCCCGTGTAAGCTAGGTGCATGCATCACATCAAGCCTGTGCATTTGTATCCATTTCCCTTAATTGAATCTTTCCCCAAGGCCTTCTCCAGATTTCAGTTCTCCTTCCCTTCCATGGATTTCTCTTTAGGTTGTATGAACACAGTTTTTCTTTTTAGTCAGGATTATTAAATGAAATTCCCAATCCAAAACCCCAGCTTCTCCCAACACACAAACAGATGAACAAACAGATAATCAAACCAGCAAACATAGGCATCGTAAAAATCCATTAAAAGTGCTTCTTCAGCATGATCATGTCAGCTTCTAATCAGGGGACAGTTTGCTTGTTTCTTACATGGTTGAAGAATCCAGTGTTCACCTCTTGCCACACATCTTTAAATTCTTGTGGATGTGAGCTTCTGGATTTCTGATTTCTATCTGCGTTCTTTCTGGTCCACTTCTTCCTCCTCTATTAACTGGTTCTGTTCATTCCCCAAGTCTTGGGCAATTATGCCATCTGAATGACCTTTCTGTTACTCCAGACAGTCCTCAGCTCTGGCTGCATATTAGAATCATTTGGGGATTTAATTTGTCTTTGGTGGATTCTAAGTGTGCATATATTTAAACATACCTCAAGTGACCTGTAGGTAGAAAGGAGTAAGAAATGGATAGCCTTTGTAAATGGGGTCAGCTCCTTCTTTTCTCCACCTAGATAATCTGGCCTGTTCCTCTTTCAGTGATTCTCAGAAAATTGGAGGTTCTTTTGGGTGGTTATTGGCTTTCAAGTCTTTGATCCGACAATGCACTCATTGCTGTATCTGGGAGTATAGTACCCATCCTATGGGTTTATAGACACCTCCAGAGGTTGAAGGATGAACATAAAGATTTTTTGCTTGCTGTTTTATTTTCTCTGTATCACTCTTTGATCCATAGTTTCAAAACAGTAGTTGAACTGTGTAGGATTTTTACACTCCTCAATAAAATGCAAAGGGGAAAGGGAGCTCTGAGTTGCAGAAATTTGCATAGAAAGGAAATATGCCCTAATCAATGCACATTTCAGAATAGATGGTATCAGTATTGGAAATGTTTTTGAGTCTGGCGATTTTTAAAATTCTGAGGGGCATCCTGGCTATAAAGACACAGGCATTTTGCACAGGTTGTATGTGAAAGCTCACGGGAAGAGTCATAAAGCACATCTTCCATGTCCACCTTCTGTTGGGTGTTGAGAAAATTCTTTTCTCTTCGTCTAAGCACCTGTGTTGAATTTGGTAGCTGTGGTGTTTGGACTGATTCAGCAGTAATTAATCTCCCGGCTAATTATGAGCTCTGTTGTCATTTTGCTAGATGTAATTAAACTGCATAGCTGGAGAAAGTTGGGGAACTGCGGTTTCCAAGAAAATTCTTGCCTGTAACTTGGCAAGAAGCTCAAGAGTGACAATATAATCAGCCAATTAAATATAAGCTGGAAGCCTGATGTCCTTCAGGATGAGTTTACTGGAAGAAGACAAATGTATGTTCACAAGAGGCACCTGCTGTTTTACTGCTGCCTTTTTGGAAAGAGCTTGGAGTATTCTAGAAGTTTTTCTCTCATTAATCCTTTTGATAGCTTTATTAAATAGGAAGTAGAATACACATTTTTGTTCCTTTCAAACAGATGAGATGATTAACATCATGAAGGTCAACTGTCTTGTCACAGCATAGTGACCACAGGCCAGAAGAAATTTCAATAGTGTATTTCCTTAAAACATGGGATGATTATCCATATAGATTATCAGAGCAACCATCACATATATAAGATTTTACTAGCATGAAGATGGGAATAGGTGAATAAATTCTTTAAGTCTTTTGGGACCAAGGTTCTGTTTCATTTTTTTCATCTGGGTTAAGGAGATACAACCGTATTTATCACCTAACAGGGGTGGGTGTTGCTGAATCACACTGGCCTTGGCCTAGCTCTGAAGGGCCACTTTGAAGAGATGAGGAAGAAGCTATATTTGGTCCATTTTTCCATAAGAAATAAGCCCTTATGACCTGTTTGGCAGGTAAACAGAAGGTTTCCAATGCCTGATATAAGTAGAAAGACATATTGTACTTTGTAATTTTAAATAGCTTTTAATATTTCTCTAGAGCTCTAGATGACTCTTTACCTGAGTGTACAAAGAATATATAGTCAAAGAGAAAGCATTTAAATCATGGGACAGCTGCTATCATTGTTGTGATTCCAAAAGCACATGTGGGTGGGTATATGGGCCCCAACAGTGACACTCAAGAATTTAAAATGATTTGGGGGCAGTCCATTGACTCATAGAGGTAGAGTTTTCTATTGTTGGATATTTTTTCATAGTTTTATTTATGGTAAGGGATCTCCATTAGAAACAGTGAGGGATAAGTTGCCTTTTGAATATACAATAAAAGTGTGAATGGTATAATTGTTAAATAATGACATGGGTGATGCGTGGGTAGAGGCAGAATTATGAAGGTGGCGCTTGGTCAGTCTCCCAAGGCAACAGAAGTAAAAGCAAAAATAAACCAATGGGAGCTAATCAAACTGACAAGGTTTTGCACAGCAAAGGAAACCATAAAAAAAATTAAAAAGACAACCTACAGAATGGGAGAAAATGGTTTCAAACAATGCAACTGACAAGGGCTTAATCTCTAAAAACATACGAACAACTTATACAACTCAACAGCAAAAACAAACAAAAAACCAAAACCAAAACAAAACCCATTGAAAAATGGGCGAAAGACCTGAATAGACATTTCTCCAAAGAAGATATACCGATGGTCAACAAGCACATGAAAAAATGCTCAACATCACTAATTATCAGAGAAATGCAAATCAAAACTACAATAAGATACCACCTCGTATCAGTCAGAATGGCCATCATTAATAAGTCTACAAATAACAAATGCTGGAGAGGATGTGGAGAAAAGGGACTCCTCCTACACTGTTAGTGGGAATGTACGTTGGTGCAGCCACTATGGAAAATAGTATGGAGGTTTCTCAAAAAACTAAAAATAGAACTACTATATGACCCAGCAATCCCACTCTTGGGCATATATCCAGACAAAAGTACAGTTCAAAAAGCCTCTTTCCATTTTCTCCTACCCCTGGTCCACCTTCTTGATTTCCTTTTCCTCAACAGTAATTCCCTTTTTGCAAAAGGTGGGTCAGATAAGAAAAACTAATGTATCATTTTTTTTTAAATTTGTATAATTTTTATTTTTTTCCATTATAGCTGGTTTACATTGTATAATTTTTTCCATTATAGCTATTGTGTCATTTTTCTACTGTACATGAGGGTGACCCAGTTACCCATACATGTATACATTGTTTTTTCTCACATTACTATGCTCCATCATAAGTGACTAGACATAGTCCCCAGTGCTACACTGCAGGATCACATTGCTAATCCATTCCAGTGTATTGTACCATTAAGTCACAAATATGTATGTTCTTGCTGTCATAATAATGAAAAAATAAGACCAAACCCAAGTTCTGTCTTGAGTCTCCTAATTAATTCTAGTGCCCAGTCGTTTGACTAACAAATTTTGGGTCTTATAAATATATGACTTAGTACCTATAATAACCACAGACTAGGATTATCCCCTGAGAGTGTTTATTCTTTACCTGGTATGCTGAGAAGCTAACAGCCAAAATAAAATATCTGTTCATTCTTTTGTTTTTGGTTATGCCTGTGGCATGTGGAAGTTCCCAGGCTTGGGTTTGAACCTGCACCACAGCAGAACTGCAGCACAGCAGACCCAAGGCCTGATCCTTAACTGCTAGGCCACAGGGAACTCCAATATCTGTTCCTTCTTTTTTTTTTTTTTTTTTTTTTTTTTTTAATTTTCTCACTGTACAGCAAGGGGGTCGGGTTATCCTTACATGTATACATTGCAATTACAGTTTTTCCCCCACCCTTTCTTCTGTTGCAACATGAGTATCTAGACATAGTTCTCAATGCTATTCAGCAGGATCTCCTTGTAAATCTATTCTAGGTTGTGTCTGATAAGCCCAAGCTCCCGATCCCTCCCACTCCCTCCCCCTCCCATCAGGCAACCACAAGTCTCTTCTCCAAGTCCATGATTTTCTTTTCTGAGGAGATGTTCATTTGTGCTGGATATTAGATTCCAGTTACAAGTGATATCATATGGTATTTGCCTTTGTCTTTCTGGCTCATTTCACTCAGGATGAGATTCTCTAGCTCCATCCATGTTGCTGCAAATGGCACTATGTCATCCTTTTTTATGGCTGAGTAGTATTCCATTGTGTATATATACCACCTCTTCCGAATCCAATCATCTGTCGATGGACATTTGGGTTGTTTCCATGTCCTGGCTATTGTGAATAGTGCTGCAATGAACATGCGGGTGCATGTGTCTCTTTTAAGTAGAGCTTTGTCCGGATAGATGCCCAAGAGTGGGATTGCAGGGTCATATGGAAGTTCTATGTATAGATTTCTAAGGTATCTCCAAACTGTTCTCCATAGTGGCTGTACCAGTTTACATTCCCACCAGCAGTGCAGGAGGGTTCCCTTTTCTCCACAGCCCCTCCCGCACTTGTTATTTGTGGACTTCTTAATGATGGCCATTCTGACTGGTGTGAGGTGGTATCTCATGGTAGTTTTGATTTGCATTTCTCTTATAACCAGCGATGTTGAGCATTTTTTCATGTGTTTGTTGGCCATCTGTATATCTTCTTTGGAGAACAGTCTATTCAGGTCTTTTGCCCATTTTCCCATTGATTGATTGGTTTTTTTGCTGTTGAGTTGTATAAGTTGCTTACATATTCTAGAGATTAAGCCCTTGTCAGTTGCATCATTTGAAACTATTTTCTCCCATTCTGTAAGTTGTCTTTTTGTTTTCTTTTGGGTTTCCTTTGCTGTGCAAAAGCTTTTCAGTTTGCTGAGGTCCCATGGGTTTATTTTTGCTCTAATTTCTATAGCTTTGGGAGACTGGACTGAGAAAATATTCATGATGTTGATGTCAGAGAGTGTTTTGCCTATGTTTTCTTCTAGGAGTTTGATGGTGTCCTGTCGTATATTTAAGTCTTTCAGCCATTTGGAGTTTATTTTTGTGCATGGTGTGAGGGTGTGTTCTAGTTGCATTGCTTTGCATGCAGCTGTCCAGGTTTCCCAGCAATGCTTGCTGAATAGACTTTCCTTTTCCCATTTGATGTTCTTGCCTCCCTTGTCAAAGATTAGTTGACCATAGGTGTCAGGGTTTATTTCCGGATTCTCTATTCTGTTCCATTGGTCTCTCTGTCTGTTTTGGTACCAATACCACACTGTTTTGATGACTGTGGCTTTGTAGTATTTCTTGAAGTCTGGGAGAGTTATGCCTCCTGCTTGGTTTTTGTTTCTCAGGATTGCTTTGGCGATTCTGGGTCTTTTGTGGTTCCATATAAATGTTTGGATTGTTTGTTCTAGTTCTGTGAAAAATGTCCTGGGTAATTGGATAGGGATTGCATTGAATCTGTAGATTGCTTTGGGTAGGATGGCCATTTTCACAATATTGATTTTCCCAATCCAGGAACATGGAATATCTTTCCATTTCTTTACATCTTCTTTGATTTCTTTGATTAAAGTTTTATAGTTCTCGGCATATAGGTCCTTTACCTCCTTGGTCAGGTGTATTCCGAGGTATTTGATTTTGTGAGGTACAATTTTAAAAGGTATCGTATTTTTGTATTCCTTTTCTAATGTTTCATTGCTGGTATACAGAAATGCAACTGACTTCTGAATGTTAATCTTATATCCTGCCACTTTGCTGAATTTATTAATCAGTTCAGGTAGTTTTGGGGTTGAGTCCTTAGGGTTTTCTATGTATAGTATCATGTCATCTGCATACAGTGACAGTTTTATCTCTTCTCTTCCTATATGGATGCCTTTGATTTCTTTTGTTTGTCTAATTGCTGTGGCTAGGACATCCAAAACTAAGTTAAAGAGCAGTGGTGAGCGTGGGCACCCCTGTCTTGTTCCAGATTTGAGTGAGAAGGCTTTCAGTTTTTCCCCATTGAGTATTATACTTGCTGTGGGTTTATCATAAATGGCTTTGATTATATTCAGGAATGTTCCCTCTATACCCACTTTGGCGAGGGTCTTGATCATGAATGGATGTTGGACTTTGTCAAATGCTTTTTCTGCGTCTATTGAGATGATCATATGATTTTTGACTTTTTTTTTTTTTTGTTAATGTGGTGTATGATGCTGATTGATTTGCGTATGTTGAACCATCCTTGTGAACCTGGGATGAACCCAACCTGGTCATGGTGTATAAGTTTTTTGGTATGTTGTTGGATTCGGTTGGCTAAGATTTTGTTGAGAATTTTTGCATCTATATTCATCAATGATATTGGCCGATAGTTTTCTTTTTTGGTGGTATCTCTGTCTGGTTTTGGAATGAGGGTGATGGTGGCCTCATAGAATGTCTTTGTGGACAAAGCTATAAATGGCAAGAGATCCAGGCTCTGCATATTGACTTTGGCTTTGGAAAATAAGGGAAACACTAAAGGACACATTTTCTGAATGACTGACACAATGTCGATGAATCTCACCTTGTGGTAAGTGAAAGAAACCAAACTCAAAGTTTTATGTACTGGCTGATTACATTTATATGCCTTTCTGGACAAAGTAAACCTATTGGGACAGAAAATTTATTAGTGGTTGTCAAAGGGCTAGAGGTTGACTTCTAAGGGGTAGGAAAAATATTTCAGGATGCTGGAACTGTTCTCTATCTTCATTATGGTAGTGGTTGCATGAGTATATCCTTTTGTCAAAACTACTAGAACTGTATGCTAGAAAGGGTGAATTTTCCTGCTTGTAAATTATACCTCAATAAACCTGACCAAAGAACAAATAAATGTTCTTAGTGTTCCATAAGAAGAATTACAAGTAAAATGTGAAATAATAGTCAAACCAAAATGAAAGCTCACAAATACCTGCAAATCATTTCTTGAGGGTGGAGAAAGTCAGCCTCAACTTTCAAATTGATTTATCTTGATAGACAGCCTCTTAATCTGCATGTCTAGAGTGGAAATGTCAAGTGTATGTGCTTTTATACTAACTGTTTCCGTTCAGTCATTTTGTTTTTGTTCCCTGCTAGATTCATTTCAGCCTTACTGCTCCTCATAGTTGGAAAAATTTATGGCAAAGGGTGGTTTCTCTGGTGGGGTATTACATTAGTCACTTGCTGTTAATGATTGGCCTGTAGCAGTTTTTCCATGTAAAACACACTCTGCTTTTGGTACAGTTGCGGAATTCCTGAGAGTGGACATGATGGAGAAATTAGAAATGTATAAATCTTTGGAGATAACATTACTCAGGGTTATTTCGGAAGGGCCAACTTTTAAAATAGTATGATTGGGTGCAAATAGGGTTTGTAGCCCCTCTCGCCTCATATGTCCCTCTGTCCCAGAGCTCATCATACTGTATGGAAATTTTTTGCTCACCTGGGTGTCTTTAGTCTGTGAATTCCTTAGGAGCAGGAGACATATTTCATTCATTTTTGTTTCCTGTTTCCTGGGAACTAAAGATTGTTTCCAAATGAATAAGTGAAAACTTAGGGCTTTCTGATTATTGTAAATGAATCACTTCCATGTCAAAGGGACTTTTGCAAAGTATTTGACAAATGGCATGAATTGGGAGATGCCAAGACTGATATGTAAGGCTGTTTGTATGTGAGAGTGTAGGTGTAGCTTTTCATGGAGCCCTGTAGCAGACATGAAGTCTTTGTGAAACTAATTCTAGTTCCTGGTTGGATAGAGTTAGAACTACTGAAAGCTTTCAATGCATTAATTAAAATTTAGGGTAATAAAAAAGCATTGACACATTTTTAAAGGTTCCTCTACCTTGCACATTTAGTAAGTTTCTGTGTGTTCTGATAGACATTGTTTTTACAGGACTAATTGATTTTCTTTTGAAGCCCTGGTGTATACTGTTGCCAATTCAGATCATTCCATAGTTCAACTCATTCCTTAGTTCAGTTAGGAGGTAGCTTTTCCTTGCGGCTTTTTAGGGAGGTCTTTTAAAATAGTACATGCAAATCTGATTGACACATCGTCTAGTTTTCATAATTGTATCTGTTGGGATCCAAGGGCTGCCTTAAAGACTTACATTTCATTTTATTTGTTTTTCTTTTATTTTTCTTCTCTTGTTTTCAGGCAGTCTCAGACAGTTAGCCATATTCACCTTCTCATATGAGTGACACCACTTTCATATCACAGAAAGGCAGAACTTACCTTAGCAAGCCTTCAGGATTGTCTACTGATTACAGACTCAGTTAATTCTTCTCAAACAGTGCAAACCGTCCAGCTCCTTTTTGTGGATTTGTTTCCAAGAGGCCTTGCAGAATACTGCCCACCTTCATTTCACAATTTATCTTGGCTGTGTTTCCCTTCACACATCGTATTTATCATCATGCCACTTATCCCAGGCTTACTAATCAATTAACAAATATTTGCTGAGTTCTTTTTGTGGTGGGCACATCATGGTTGTCTTGCCCAGGAGACCTTTCCCTTTCCTATGGTAACTACAGTGAGGTTTCCCTCTGGGGAATCTCCCCCTCCAGCTCTCAGGCATGTGCTTTGCATCACGCACCCCACCCCCCTACCCCCACCCCATGAGCTCCACCAGTGGACACATGACTCAGACTGGCCAATCAGGGTGTCCCTTCCTCTGGCCCCTGTGACTTGTTTAGTGATGGACACACAATCTAAAATCTCCATTAGTAACGGATTCCATGATTTTTGACTCAAAACTTGCGGGAAGAAAAGCTCTCCCTTCAGGGTTATTAATCAGGGGTGATATTTCAGGGACTGTTTTTAATCCTACTATTAGAGGATCCTTGAAGAACAAAGTCAATGTGGAGGAAACCAGAGCCGAGCAATGGGGGAAGAAATTATGTTCTCTTTATTATTTATTTATTTAGTCTTTTTTGGGGCCACACCTGTGGCGTATGGAAGTTCCCAGGCTAGGGGTTGAATTGGAGCTACAGCTGCCAGCCTATGCCACAGCCACAGCAACACTGAATCTGAGCCGCATCTGCGACATACACCACAGCTCACAGCAATGCCAGATCCTTAACCTACAGAGTGAGGCCAGGAATTGAACCCACATCCTCATGGATACTAGCCAGGTTCGTAACCCACTAAGCCACAATGGGAACTCCAGTTATGTTCTCTTTAAAAAGCCTGATCCAACTGTGTCTGAAGCTCCTTACAGGCTACACCTGTACTTTAGAATACTTTCTGTCCTTCACCAAAAAGGACTCCTGTGTTCAAAGATTCCGAAAAGTACAAATTTCTGGTTTTCAAGGGTTTACAATAAATCAGAGCAAAGTATAATCATAGCCAGTTAGCATTACTCTTCAGAAGCATGCCATTTTTCTGTCTATCCCTGAAGTTACTGCTTGATGCAACGGTTATTTGCATACACCCCTTTCCTCACTGATAGATTGCAGAGACGAGACCTTGGTCTTCTATTCACATGTTCTTAATATCTGTCACAGCGCTCTGCACGTGGAAAGTACTTGGTAAGTTTTTATTGAGTTTATCTGGAAAGGCAGCTAATGTTACTCGGGGATTTATGGTAAATGGCAAATGAGTAGTTTGGAGCATGACATCTTATGGTTTTAGGTTACATGGCATTTTTTTTTTTTTTCTGGACCCAGTCTTCATTCGGATTGCTACCTCAGGGTGATTTGTGTTTTGTTTTGCTTTATTGACAAAGGCACAGCTCGATACTAGATAGAGGCAGCTTTGTGGGGATGGAAGAAGGGGAACTGAGAGACTAAAGCGTCAGAGATTGGTTTTACAAGGAATATGCTTCATTATCTAAATAATGTTAAGTTACCTTGATTGCTTATCAAACATACATTGGTAAACCATAAACTTTTAATTTTAATGAGAAAAGGAGAATAGGAATTTTAATGAGGAAAGGAAAAACTCACTCCCAAGAATCAAAATACGTGCTGTAGTAATCATGTCTTGATCATAATCGTTGCCTTAGACCTTCTCTAGCTCAAATGACTCAGCTACTTTTACATAGTTGTATTGTAGAACATTTTGTCACTAGTTAATTAGAACTAAATGTCTTGATAAGGTCTGATCCTTTGTCTTATTCTCAGAGCTCTGAGTCTTTGTTATTATATCAAACTAAGATGAACTTCCTTTCTATTGGATATTTCTCCATCTTTAAGAGTGAAAGTACCTGAAGCTGCTCTGTTTGGGGGCAGACAACCATATATCTGCACTGAATAGTTCTTTCTTTTACATTTTAACCAATACAGGCATGAATAGTCTTTTCATTAGATGAGGATGTATATAAAACAACACTCAGAACAATGCTTCTATTACAGTAGCTAAGATTCAGAGAAGGAACTGAAAATGCACAAGTGATGTTCGAAACTCTTCATCTTGGGGGTAGTTTCTGCTGTGGCTCAGCAGGTTAAGGATCTGACATTGTCTCTGTGAGGTTTCATCTCTGGCCTCCCTCAATGGGTTAGTGATCTGGCTTTGCCACAAGCTGTGGCGTAGGCCTTAGCTGTAGCTCTGATTTGGTGCCTAGCTGAGAAACATCCATATGCTGCAGGTGCAGCCATGAAAAAGAAAAAAAAAAATCCTCAACTCTTCATCTTGGGTAGAAGAGGGTTTTTCATAAAAGAAGGATCCTTGAAATCAAACACTCCCAATTATTATTTATTTATTTATTTATTGCTTTTTAGGGTCACACCCATGGCATGTGGAGATTCCCAGGCTAGGGGTTGAATCGGAGCTACAGCTGCTGGCTTATACCACAGCCACAGCAGGATCCAAGACACGTCTGCCACCTACACCACAGCTCATGGCAATGCTGGATCCTTAACCCACTGAGCGAGGCCAGGGATCGAACCCGCAACTTGATGGTTACTAGTCGGATTCGTTTCCACTGTGCCACAATGGGAACTCCTGATATCCCACATTTGAATCCCAGCACCACCGTTGCCTGGAGCTCTTAATTGTGGACAACTCACTTGGCTTTTTCAGCCTGTCTTCTCATCTGTTTCTCATGGGGTTGCTGTGAGGACTAAGTATTCTAATGTGTATGAAAAAGCCCAGTGGCAGCTGTAGCCAGAGTTACGAATTAGCTGGAGTAGTAGTTATAGTACAGCCTTTCCCTATGCCCTTTCTAGGAACTTTGATGTCAAGGCAATTCCATTTTTCCCAAGAGTTGAATGGGCCATATGGCTGGCTAGACCCCTTCTTTCTCCACATTCCATCTGTGTCCCTTCAGGAGTATACATGAGGTTGCCCTGGGTGTCTTTTAAGGATGGAGGAAAACTGTTCTTCAGTTTGGGGTACATGTCTAGGAAACAAGAGAATGACAAATAATATGGAAGAACAAGTCCCACATGCTGTCAAATGATGATTATAAACCTAATGTTGGTTTTCATGAGGCTAAGTTTTTTGTTAAAGGATTTAAATTCTCACAACACTAGCTTTGATTAAAGAAGATGACCTGAACTTGTCCAAGAGATAAGGATTTTAATGAATACTGAACAGTTTATTGCTGGAATAATAAAGGCCACAAGAGGAAGAATTTTGGTCGCTTTAGATCCCTCCTGAATCCCAGCTCCCAAAGTTGTGCGTGGAATAAAGAGGTGCTCAAATTGTAATTATTTGAATACATGAGTGAATTCTGCTAAAAAAAAAAAGGTGGACTTGGGCTGAATTTTACACATGATAAATATGGCTCTAGAAAATAAACTAGATTGGAGTTCCCGTCATGGTGCAGTGGTTAACGAATCCGACTAGGAACCATGAGGTTGCGGGTTTGATCCCTGGCCTTGCTCAGTGGGTTAAGGATCTGGGGTTGCCCTGAGCTGTGGTGTAGGTCACAGATGTGGCTTGGATCCCGTGTTGCTGTGGCTCTGGTGTAGGCCAGCGTCTACAGCTCTGATTTGACCCCTAGCCTGGGAACCTCCATATGCCGCGGGAGTGGCCCGAGAAATGGCAAAAAGACAAAATAAATAAATAAATAAAGGAAAAGAAAATAAACTAGATAGAAGTAACACGAGTAAGCCAGGAGACTGAAGTTCTTTTCTGAAAATCTCTAAGAGTAGGTCCATCTACCATTTCTCTAAGATCATGTCAGTTTACGGTAGGCCAGATATATTCTGAGGTTGGCAGTTTCTAGAACTCTCATGGAAAACTCCATATCTGTGTGAAAGAGCTTTCCTCATCTTGGAACTTGGAAATTTTTGCCAGGTAACACAAATATTTATCCACAGGTAATCTTTTTACCCCCAGTCATGCCTGAAGACAGATTTTCCTGCTACAGGTCCATTTTGCTTCTTGCACTGTTTTGTTGCTCCCCCTGTTACCTATGTGTGCAGGTGATCATGAGTGTTATTCATAGTTGACTTTTCTTTCACAGAAAGGGGGAAAATATGCCTTATTAGTATCTGGGCCACATGTGAACAGCTAAATGACATTGTTGCTCTCTGTCTGCCTGCAAAGGAGAGAAGTTTTGCTCAAGGTTTCACAGATAATTCTCATGTTTCTTTTTGGGTCCTAGATCATCCTCAGGACACACACACACACACACAAATCCATCAAACATTGTGGTTCTACTTTCCTTTCATAAACAGTAGATCAAAGTGCTTCTTTCCTTTTGGTGAATAATGCTTTATTCATTTCAACTCCCAATATGAAGCAAAAATATTTACTCAAAAATTCCATGAAAATCTGGGGTAAAAAAAGTACTCATTTTGTAGTCAGTCTGTAATCAAATGGTAATTATTTTGAGAAAGAATTTTTTTTGGTCTTTTTGCCTTTTCTAGGTCTGCTTCCTGTGGCATATGGAGGTTTCCAAGCTAGGGGTCTAATCAGAGCTGTAGACACTGGCCTATGCCAGAGCCACAGCAATGCAGGTTCCAAGCCAAATCTGCAAACTACACCAGAGCTCACGGCAACCCCAGATCCTTAACCCACTGAGCGAGGCCAGGGATGGAACCCGCAACCTCATGGTTCTTAGTGGGATTTGTTAACCACTGCACCACGATGGGAACTCCAGAACCTTCTTATGGTAGGCTACTGATAATTGTTTAGGACAAGATAACTAATAATTGACTATATTTCTATTGCCAAAACCTATGAAAATGGACGTTTCATGCTAAAAGGTCTAATGTATATGAAGACAAAGCACAATTTGTGTTGTTTCTCCTACTTGGTTACTTAGTAGATATAGTACCAGCAATAAACCACAGCCTAGATGCCTCTATCCTAGCTATAGTACAACTCAGGAAGGCATAATTGGAAGACAGTTTTGAACCACTGAAACTCACAGAGCAGAAAGATACCATTATGGATTTAAAGATCATATATCATCAAAAACACTTTATGATAATGTTGATGAAACCTAAGGACCCAGCTCACTAAAACCAATTTATTTAACTGCATATGTAAATGAAAAACAATGGGTCTGGTGAAACTAAGATGACTAACACAGTGAAAGACTTCAGTGCTCTCTCGTTTGCTTTGAAGGTATAATTTATGAAGATGCTTTAAGGTTGTATGTAATACAACTGATGGTATTTCTAGAAATATATTTGTGCTCTGTAGGATTCATGAGTAGTAATGCTTGGAGCACTCCAACAAAGGTAGTTGCATGAATTAATGGAACAATCTGGGCAACAGTCCAATAAAAATGTTGGCTGAATGCCTCCTTGGGGTGGGGGGGGGGGAGAGATATTGAGAACAGGATAAGCAATTGATGCTGGTTAAATAGAACATCTTCCTTATTCTGTTCCACTCACTTCTGAGATAAGTCAGCTGTGTGACTTTGAGAGTGGAAGAAAAAGGCTTCAAGGGACAAGTTTGCTTTAATGCAAAGAGTCAATTTTTAAGTAATTCTTTGTGGATAGACTGACATTGAGTATGAATACTCCGACTTAACTACCAAGCCCTTAGTAATACAGTCTCTGTATTTAATGCTGATAGCTCAGATTTATACTGCATACGTTCTGTAAGATCAAAGTTCAGTATGTAATTCTCAATTTCTATGCAACTATAGTTTTGAATACATTTATTTTGTTTGGGGAACCGTGGGAAGAAGTGCAGTCACATTAACGACATCTAATAGGAAGAGTTCTCTTCTCTCTTGGCTTGAGGTAGATTATACTGTTTTTTCATGGGGTTATAAAGAAATAAGAACTCTAGGCTCATAGTAACCTGTATGTCCCACTTCCCAGTCAGAAATAGAAGGCAGCTGGATGTCTTTAAGTGATTGGTAATGTGCATAGAAGAAAAGGGCAGGGTGTGAAATAGCTGAGCTGGGTAGACTGCCACTTGCTCTTAAGAATTGGTCTGAAGGTCACACTCTCCATTCATAGCCATGGGCTGGATGGAGACCAAATTCAGTGTCAGAATATTTTAAATCCATCCTTATTCTGTCACTGTCTAGCCATGTTACCCTTGGTAGGTCACGTAACTTCTCTGACGATCCCTTTTTTATCTACATAATTGGAAAAAATTAAAACTCTTCTCTGTCTCACAATCATTTCCTGGGACGCCACTGAAATAATATATGCAGATGTGTTTTGCTGGTTGTAGAGAACTATGCTGTTGTGAAATGTGGGTATTATTATCCCCTCTTATGGAAAGCTCCCTGAGGGTTTATACCTTTCATAAACCTCTTCCAGCTGCCTACTTTATTTCCCAAATACTCCTCCTTTGGCTCTTCCTTCTTTTTGCTCTAATTACATCCAGGAGGAAGCCTCCATTAGGAATTAATGAGCTTTAGTACCTTCATTTACCATCTGCTCCCCCCTCCCTTATAACAAATGAAGGTGTGTCTCAGCCTTAAGACCTTATGTTGGCTGTAGCCAGGCAGATGGGGGTGATTCAGATGAAAAAGATTCTTTATTCCAGGGTACCAAGGTCACATTTGGATTTGGTGCTGCTTTTGGAAGCCAGATGGCAACTAGAAGGTGAGAAGATGCTCTGTTTCGAGCTTTGAAACACACTGGCCCCACTGGCATTCATTTATTCATTCAATTAACATGTACTGTGTACTATGTGGTGAGAATGTAAAGCTGCAAAAGACTGATTCTTTTTTTTTTTTAATTGCTCACAGCCTACTGGAGGAGATAAATACATGTACTTAGGAAATTGTCATGTAATATATGATATGCCATAATAGTGCTTTAGCACTGAGTCTAGGTTTGGATATGGGGAAGGTTGGAAGAGCTGAGTTACTCTCACAACTTGGGCTCCTCAGAGAAAGGGCTGGCCTTTGAGTTTTCTCCATGTCTATTAGAATGAGAACTGGTTTGTGGACCAGTAAATACCTAGTTGATACCTTCCATTCCACCTCTCTGAGTGTCCAGCTTGGGAATCACCTAGGACATAACTGCTGGATCAGAAATATTTGTGCATGTAGAAAATCATAATCTTTTCATTTTATAATAACTCTGTGCCATCTATTGTGTCATGAAGAGGGTGGTAATTAGGGTCCTAATAGAAAACAGATGGAACACAGAACTCTTACAAAGGTGTGAGTACAGCCCCATACAAGGGATTGTGCAGGAATCTGGGGATAGGAGCAGCTGAGTTTGTCCAAAGGGAAAAAGATATCTGTTTTGGGAACCCAGCAGAGAAAGGTCTTGGAGGGTTGACCTTCTCGAGATACACAGTAACCTTCAATGGAAGGTCACAGTGAGCCCTCTTTGAGGCTGTCTAGTTGGGAGAGAGCCAAGGAAAGAAATCCCCTGACCTAGCCTTCCTCCTCCCACCCTCAGAGCTCTCCGATGCTCTCTATTGTCCAGACCCAGTCAGAAGCCACAGGGCCTGGGATCCTATAAACTTCACCCTTGCAGATCACCTGAAAAGGATGGAGAGGGGACCTGGAGGAGCAAACAGAAGATCACCACCCACAAGAGATCAGGATCCTCACCTGTAACGTGAAGGTGTAAGAATGCAGACTTGTTATATGTGTGCATATCTATATGAGTGCATGCATATAGCAGAACTTCTAATGCACATATATTTTATTTATACACATTATGTAGATGCATGTATATACTGTGTGTTTTCTGAAAATAATGGCACACAAGTTCTATATAATTTTTACTTTCTTATCTGAGATGCTTACAAATGCTCTTTTTCTTTTCCTTCTTTTAAAAAAGAACTTTCTTAGGGAGTTCCCATTGTAGCTCAGCAGAAACAAACCTGACTAGCATCCATGAGGATGATGGTTTGATCCCTGGCCTTCCTTGGTAGGTCAAGGATCTGCGTTGCAGTGAGCTGTGTTGTAGGTTGCAGATGTGGCTTGGATCCCATGTTGCCATGGTGTAGGCCAGCAGCTATAGCTCCAATTTGACCCCTAGCCTGGGAACTTTCATGTGCCACGCCTGTGGTCCAAAAAAAAAAGAAAAAAATAAGTAGAATAGACTTGTGGTTGTCAGGGGGAGGGGGAGGGAGTGGGGAGGATTGGGAGCTTGGGGTTAATGGATGCAAACTATTGCCTTTGGAATGGATTAGCAATGAGATCCTGCTGTGTAGCACTGGGAACTACGTCTAGTCACTTATGATGGAGCATGATAATGTGAGAAAATAGAATGTATACACGTATGTGTAACTGGGTCACCATGCTGTACAGCAGGAAAAAATTGTCTTGGGGAAATAACAATTAAAAAAATTAAAACAAATTAATAAAATAAGATTAAAAAGCAAACTTTCTTAGGGAAAATTTCAAACATATACCAAAGTGAAAGAATAGTATAATGAACTCCTAAATGTCCATTATTTTGCTTCAACGCTTCTCAATTCATGACCAATCTTGTCTTATCATAACCCCATCCAATCTCCATAATTCTATGATTTTGAAATACATCCCATGTTTGGCTTTTGTTAGGCCAAAGGCATGTAAAAACCGTTTGAAAAACCTTTCTCAATCACAAATAAAACGTATATGTTTAAAAGCTGAATCATAGAGAGTAATTAACATATTTTTTAAATGGTCAGTCGACCCCACTTAACCTTAGATTATTTTTAAATGATAAAGAAATGATTGCAAAATACAATGAAGTCACATGGTTCATGTAACGATTTACTGTGTTACAGTTTAAAAATGCTGGCTTTAAGTACTTTCAGTTACCTCTTTTTTTTTTTTCTTTGCTTGGTAAAACTGAAGAAATCTTCATTTGGGAATTTAGTCACCCTTCACCCCTGTATTGGGAAGCTATTAGGGGATAACATTTCCTATATAGAATGTTGTTTCCGTTTGATTTTTTTAGTGTCATATCTTCTACATATCAGATTTCAATAAGTGAATGGGCCTGTGTTAGGCACCTCTTTTTATTCTGTTGGTTTATTTTAAATAATTGTGCCAATGTCATACTTTATATTATGAAGTATCACTTTATAATAATTCTTCATATCTGGTGTTTGGAGTCTTCAAAACTATCCTAGCCTTTCTTAGCCTTTCCTCCTAAATAAATAGGTTCAGCTTGTCAAACTCCATGGGGGAGAAACAAATTCTGTTGGTTTATGGAAGCTGATTTCTAAAATGATCTGAGATACATAACATATTTGTTAAGAAATTCAAAAGTTTTCTGGAAGTTTGAGCTGAGAACTACATGAGGCTTACGACAAACAGGAATAAAGTGATTATTTGTGCCTCTGGAGGGAAGACAATGTATCTTGGCAATATTTATTTATTTATTTTGCTTTTTAGGGCCACACCTGCAGCATATGGAAGTTTCCAGCCTAGAGGTCGAATCAGAGCTGCTGGCCTATGTCACAGCCACAGCAACACTAGATCCTTAACCCACCCAGTTAGGCCAGGGATCGAACCTGCATCGTCATGGATACTGGTCAGGTTTGTTACTGCTGAGGCATGACAGGAGCTCCTATATCTTTGCAATATTTATGTGTTGAGCATAGGTCCTATATCTTTTTGTTTAATGTGGCTTTCTAATTTAAGATCTTTTTTTTTTTCCCCCATAATATGGGCTGTCTCAGTGACCAAAAAAAGGCAATGTTGAGAAGAAATGAGAAATGATGGACAGACTGTCTAAACCAATGGTCTCAAAAAATATGAACCGCAGACCCTAGAGGCACTGCATAGAAGGACCATATTAATTGGGTGGCATTTTAAAGATATTAATGATGAGGACCGTGGCTGCAATATAACTGAATTACCAGCAATTTAAAAGATGCTGAATCTGAATGCTTAGAAATTCTATTAGTTATCGATTGCTGAGTAATAAGTTAGTGGCTTAAAACAGCATAGGTTTTGTGGGTCAGGAGTCCATGCACTAGGTCCTCTGCCTAAGGTCTCATCAGGTTCTGATAACGTGTTGGGACCACAGTTTCATCTGGACATTGGCTGGGGGAGAAATCCACTACCATGCTCCTTCAGGTGACTGGCAGAATTCACTTCTGGTTGCCCTGAGACTGTCGTCCACAGCTTTTTTCTGACTGTCGTTGGAGGCTGCCCTGGTCTTAGAGGCGTTGCAGTTCCTCCCTGTGGGCTTTTTCAGTGTGGCTGCTTATTTCATTTAGCCAGCAAAGAGGGTCTCTGACCAGTTGAAGGTCTAATCCCTCTTTTATGAGCTTTCACCTGATTAATTCTGATGATTCTATGTACCTGGTTCTTTAAAAGTAAAGGGAAGTCCTGGGATGAGACCTGCAGAGGCAGAGGTGTTAGGGCCCTGGGGGTCCAGCCCATTTTGCCTGGTTTGTGAGAAGCAGAAGGAACACACACCAGCCTCCCTGAGCTGTTCAGGAAGGCTGTGCTGTAGGGCTCAGGGGCTTGAGTCAATGTGGGCATGCAGGGACCTGATCTGACAGGCAGGAGACAAAGATCTCTTTCCCGTCAGCAGCCCAGGAAAGGGTTAACCTTGACATTTGTTCCTGAGCCAGGGATTTTTGATGAGATGCCTAATTGCGGTTGGGAGCTTCTGGGTAGGGTACACGCTTAGCTTAGCGACCTGAGACCTTCAGAGACCGAATTTAGTACCTCCTTTTAAGCCTGCTCCCAAGAACAAGAATACAAGGAGTTGTGGGGCGGTGTTGTTGGCAAAAACGCTGGGCAACAATCGCCTTCCTGCCTGAGTAGCAATTCCCCGGCTCAGGTGATTCTGTGCGTGGCATTTGTGCCAAACATCTCCCTTCACCTTTCTGGCCCCGGCCTGCACAAAATTTCTGGCACAGCGGGGATTAGTGCCTAATGGCAAGAGAAAAGGCAATTTAGCATTTCCTAACAGCTAACCAAACACAAAAGCGTCCCCTAGCCTCGCAGGGGACACCTCTGACCGTCCATCCCTCCTCTATGGCAAAGCCCTGCACCTTACAATTTGCACTTAATTATACAGGAAAAGAGAAATCTGTTTCTCCGGGAGAGCCTCTGAGAACCTGTTGGGGAAAGCTTTCAATTTTAATTACAGAAGAAATACTGGCTGTGGCGACGTTGAAAGGGAATTACCTTTCCTTTTCTTCCGATTTTGCAAAGCAGCTGGCCAAACACAACCCTGAAGCTCTGTTTAGGCAACCAGTGCAGGGTGGCTGCAGGCCGTGCTGGGGTTCCTTTTGCAAATCAGCTGGGAAGATTTCTTTGGGGCTTAAGGAAGCTAATTTAAACATTGCCTGTGTACAGAAACTTTAATCCCTCTTAATATGTCAGCTGTGCCATCAGAAAAGCAGACCTCCTAGGCTGGCGTGCTCAGGAAGAAAACCAATACTGTCTTCATTATTCAAACCATCAGCCCATAGACAAAGGGGAGAAACAAGAAACAAATCATCCTGGTGACACCCAGATCTTTCCTATTTCATTTTGACAGGGTTTGTTTTCCCGCAGCGCTGGCTCCCCCCACCCCATCCTGCAGCTATTGCTGCCTGTTACTCTTTATGGTAATTGAAGCTGGGCCCCACAGCCCTCAGAGGCTTGTATTTTCTTCTCACATGAGTGACGCTTCAGTGATAAACTTGAACTTAAAGTTACTGAGGCGGAACTGAGGGTTCATTTGATAGCTAGCGGTTTTCAGCAGCTCCAAGGGGCTTCAGGACGCAGCGTGAGGTAGATTGTTAATGTCCTGTGAGGGAAAACAATAACACATTTCATTAATGCGTTCATGTGTGAAGCATCCATTAGTGCACTGGAGGTATTAATGACGTTATGCTTCAAACTGACATGTGGGGCATGACAGGAATTGCAAGGTCGGATGGGAACAGATGACATGATGAGCAAATATTTGAATGGCTTCATTTGCCTGCAGGTCAAATGGTGGGTGCAAGGAACGAAGGGGTGGGGGCAGGGGAGGGATCTTTTTGTTTTAACGCACACCAGGGGCAGCACCACGGAGAAGAAGCACACACGTGTGCACGGTGTGTGCCCTCCCTCCGAGAGAAAACTGGAGTCTGACAGTAGTTAAAGCATGAAAACAGATTTTGCTCTGGAATTATTGCAGTCGGGGAAGAAAGAGCTCAGTTTAGAGCTGGGCTCAGTTCCAAGTACACCATGGACAAGTGGGGATTTATAGCTGAGGAGCAGGATGGGGGGCGATGGGTGGAAAACTGCTAAGTGGAAACATCGGGAGGAAGGGGCATTGTGGCTAAATGGACTGGACAGGATTCTTGCTGAAGGCTGGCTTGGGAGGGTAGGGGCTAAGGGTATGGGGAATGAGGAATTTGATTGGATACGGAGGGTCATCAGATACCGAGGGTGGCAGTGCTTTTGAAGCCAACTTAAGATTCTTGCTAAAACTGGGCAGTGTATGTCCCATGCAGATGGACACTGATGGGTGAAGTCTGGAGCCTGACAGTCAAGGAGTCTCTGCCTTCCGTCCCCCCACCCCCATGCCCAGCTACATCCACTTATGAAGCCAGGAGGGTGGGGGAGGCTTGCACAGAGAATGGGCAGAACTAGCAGAAAGCCACAGGTCATATGATGGTTTGATTGCAAGAAGGGACCAGGCAGACTGGTGGCTGACAGGAGAATTTCCTCAGGCCAAAGCTTCCTTTAGAGAATCTCATTGTCAGGCCAGGATGGAGATAAAACGGTATATTCACTGCCTAACCTCATAATGAAGGATGGGAAATTTGAAAACACAGGCAGTTGTTGGATCCTTTATCTGGTGTTAGGAGACAGTCACTGAATGGTTCTGGGAGAAAAAAAAAGAATCAGACTTGACCTCCAGTAGCAGGGGGTTTGTTGCATATTTAGTAAATATGCAGAATGTGACAAGTGCTGGACCAGGGGTCAGTACAAAGTACCTTGGGAAACAGAGCAAATGTGACTAACATTTACAGTTAACCTATATCTGGCCTATGGCTGTTGTCCCAGAATAATTTTGGGGACTCTTAATAGTATCCCAGTTTGAGGTCAAACGAAGCAGTGTTGTTAGCAGTCCGGAGAGTGGTTACCTGGCTGTGGAGAGGAGCAGGATGGGGTCCTGGAGCCAGGATTCTGGGGTAATGATCTGGATGCCGTCACCGTGCACATAAGACTTGTGCCCTTCTGGTATGTGTTTTATGTTTCAATCAAAAGGTTTCTTCTAAGTGTCCCAGTTGGGAAATACCCTCATGCTCTGCCCATTATCCCCTCAACTTCCACACTCCTCACCCAAATAAGATCTTAGCTCAAAAGAGGAGTGCATATACATCTTGTCTGACAAAGTTGAACTGCCTGCTCCTTGATCAAGAACCCAAAGCCTGACAGAATTGCAAAAGGGACCACCTGAGAAAGAAAGGAAGGGCAGAGGAAGCCATCGCCCTGACCACTCAGACTCCAGCCTGGGCACCAGGTACAAAGGTCTGCGCCTCTGAACGAGGAACTGCTCTTGTTCCTATCTCAGTCCCAGAGATACTAACGTGGATTTTTTTTTTTTTTTTTAATTTGAGGCAAAGTAATTCATTGAGTTTCTTGTACAAGCTGAATTGGGCAGTTACTGTTCCGTTTTTGCTTTAATAATGAGATGTAGGAGAAATATTGGATTTTCTCCCTGGCTTGCAGCAGTTGAGTGCTCCCTGTGGATTCTGAGAGGGGAGGGTTTGGCAGCTGCAGATGGGGCGGGAGAGGCCAGCAACACACATCTCTAGGTGACAAGTGTCATTCATCAGGAAAGGTCTCAGCATTTGGCAGCTTCTCTGAGGAGGGCGCCCCTTGTTTTCCTTCTCTGGATTCCACTAGTATTTCCCAGGCAGAGAAGACAATTCCCTTATTGCTCTTCTAAAGCAGAGTGAGGCTGACCTGCAGCTAAATTAGCAAGAGAGTCGGTTCCACATGCTGCGGGAATCAATTGCCAGGCGGGGGAGTCTCAGACAGCAACCCTGCGCCAGAAGGTTACTGCAGGAGTGGACCTCACACCTGGCACATTTTTTTTTTCTTGAGGGTGATTTTTAGATATGTTTTATATTATTCTTACTGACCACATCTTAGGCATAATTTGAATGGAACTAGAAGAGATTAAAATGTTAGTCGCAAGATTGAGTACCGCAAGTATTTATCTAGCCAATAAATATGACATGGGTCCCCAGACTAAACAGAAACACCTATGAAACGTCAGGACACTTTCCTGCCCAGTTAAAAGTTGAGGATGATGATTTTTTTCTGATGGTATTTTAATATTGCTATTTATTCATTTGTGACCACTGGCCCGAGTTAATGCTGGAAAAGAGGGTTGTAATGAATCAGAATAACAGGAGCAAGCCAGAGATGCTGTGAATGGAAATATTTTATGCCAAAATTTGTTGGAAGCAGGAACTGCAGGAACTGATCCTGTCCTCACCACCCACGTCTCTCACTCCCCTGACTCCTGAACTTCAGTTTGCCTCTCCCAATTCATCCTTGAAAACCCAGCCAAGATGCTCCCTCCTCCAGTGGAGGCTGGGTGGACCTCGGCTATGTTCCACCTATGAACCCTGGCGTCTCTCTGGCAAATCTCTCCTCATGTGCCCGTCTCTGCCACTAGAACAGGGGTGTCACTGGACACCCATGGTGGAACTTGACCTAGATATTCAATGCATAGAAGTATATTTCCTTTCATTAGGTAATTGCCACAGTCTGAAATGTTTCTGAAGTTAGATATTTGGTTATCATGTTACATGTCTCATGTGACAAACTCACAGTTCAAGTCCTAGTTAAGTATGTGCCAACTCTAGGGCAGACAATCATCTGTGCTCTGTTAGTCTGAACTATATGGAATTGCTAGTAACACACTGCCACTGGCTTAGAAAAATGGCAGTTCTATGTGGTTCAACCTATGTCTTTGTTCTCTGCATTAGCATTTCCGTTCGAATTGGAAAAGATGTGCTTTCCTTCACATGGATTTTAGTGAAGTTTTGCCAAATGGGTACAAGCATCTGTACACTTTTCTTTTAAGGCAAGTTCAGAAATCATTGAGCTTTTGCCATCCCTAATTGATGACATGTGACTGTCATTGACAGTGATAACTGATGCTGGCTGGTATTGGTGCAGGTGAGGTGAATGACAGGGCAGATGGATGCCTGGATCGTTCCTGTCCCCTGGTGCCTGTGTCCTGCTCAGCACTGTGAACTTTCTGCCTGGGAGGTGATTCCCGGCAGATGGTGGAAGGGCAGTGAGTGGAAGGGCAAGGTTGGCATTAAGTAAGTCAAATAATTAGGTTGGTAATTTGAGAAGAGAACATTGCAGTGTTCCTTTTGGTGGTAACTAGTATTATTCTTTTGTTGGTGGGAGGAACAGAAAATCTTTGCTTTTGTGTCATTTCTGTTATCTGGTACTTTATACACAGCAAAGACATTTTCACATGTCGGAGAACTTTTTGTTTTGGAAGTAGAGGAAGTTAATATGTCCTTAAAAGAGGGATGATGAGAAAATACAAGTACCTTTTTTGTAAAGAAGAGAGAGTCAGAGGAATAGGGAGAGATGAGCTCAGGAATTAATGTTTCCTCACTGTTTTTTGATTTGATCTGATGCTATAATCAATAGCTTGTGAAATGATATCTTCTAAATGAACTAGCACCAAACAGAACGGTAGGTAGGAAAGTTGTTTCCACAGCTACACTTTCCACTGTAGGGAAATCAGAGACAATGGGCACAAGGATCGCCACTGACTCTCCTAGTGAGACATCACTAATCAATGACTACACTCCTTCCCGCTGAGCCTGAGCACAGACATGACCTCAGAGTCCTTCTCCACACAGAGCTTGGATAGCCTCTCTGATGAAATAATCTGTTTACCATTCCTGCCAGCATGCTGAACAAACTCTGGAAAAAAAAAAATTGTGGCAAAGTGACAAACTGGCTGGCTCAATTCCTGAATAGCTTTTCAGTAAAAACTGAATTCAAATGAAATTCTTGTAGCCTTTCTTTTTATTAATGGTCTCTTTAAAGTTCTACCACATTGGCATCCTGTGTACTTTAGTATTTGCAATTTATTTTCGTCTGCTTTTCGTGTAAACCTAAGAATTTAAGATAGAACACTAAAGATAGTGCACTTGGAATTTCCTCAAAAGATATTCATAAAACTTTTATTTTCAATGTTTTGAGGATGAGATATGTAATAGTCACTTTTTGTTTGAATCCCAAATACTTGTAGCTATAATTAAACTCTTTTCAAATTTTATTATCTGTTTCCTTATAGGCAAGAAGGATATTGCCTTGGTAAATTTTTAAAAATTGGCTATTGAGACTGAACATGTAAAATACACATTTTCCTGAATTTATATTTGTAACTGCTCTGTGCATTATTTTTTTCTACCCAGAATAGGTCTATGTGGAACTGTTATTTCCTTCTCATTTAATTGTTGAATTATTCCCTTCCATCTTCCAGTTTTGGAAATCAACATTCTTTACTAATTCTGGGTCCTCTTAGTTTTATGGAAACCAGTGTAACATTAAATATAGTTTAAACTGATGCATGTTATAATGAAACATTTTCTCTTTTTCTCTGATGCATCATGCACTTGGCCTCAAATGCATCCATTGCAAGCAGCCAAGGCTCTATATAGCCCAATTATTAAGCCATGCATTGAACTCAGGTGGCTGGCACCAAACATAAACTGTACCTGAAGTGGAGAAGCGGCTGGCTCTTTGACCACAGAATCTTTGTTGGATAAAGCCAAACTATTTGTATATTCTGTTACTTGTGGTCCAGAAACTCCAGAAATGTTGGTGTATGCAGAATTGAACAGCTCAGAAAGGGCCTTTCCTGCTGCTGTCTTGTCCTTCCAAAGCATTCTTTTAGAACTCAACACATGGCATGCATCTCTTCATTCTGTTCTGTGATGTTGACATCTCTGACCACACTGTCTATAAAAGGCATCATGAGGGCTTATGAGCTTTGTAGCTCTCGAACGTCTGGTTCAAATGTTCTCCTGTGGCTGTTCAAGCCTACCTCACAGCAATTGAGGTAAACATGGAACTACTCATCTGGGGGCTCAGTGGTCTTACTTAAGCTCATAGCAGGCACTTATACGCAACCACAGTGCACTGTCATGATTTTGGTTGTGATTCTTTTACAGCGACTCTTTGTCTAAAAAAGGTCATATAATTTAATGTTTGTTTTTGGCCTGCTAGAATTTTTATTTACTTTATTGGTATGCTTGAACGTTCAAGCAACTTGTAACGAAGGGAAGATGTGGTACAAAAATGAAAGTGCCAGGATCCTACTGTTTCCTATCTCACATGCCTCCAGGTACTTCATTGAGATTGTGTTTCCAAGTCCTACTTACAGATGGATCTGTTGTCTAAGTTTGCACTTCCCAAGAGAAACGTGATGTGAGCCATATGCATAGTTAAAAATTTTCTAGTAGCCACATTAAAAAAGTAAAAAGTTATACTCCATTTAGGTTATAATGAAATAATGGCTGTAATTCCCTGTGCTGTACAGTATACCCTCAGTGCTTATCTATTTTATACATATACAATCCTATAATATATAAAAATACTGAATCACTATGGGGCACACCTGAAACTAATAATGTGAATCAACTCTACTCAATTAAAAAAAAAGTAAAAATAAACACTTGAAATTAATTTTAATAATATATTTGATTTAACTCAATATTTCCAACCTGTAATTCATATAACATGTAATCAACATAAAAGAATCAACATGTAGCCTCTATAAAACTTATTAATAAGATCTTTTACATTCTTTTACACTATCTGCAAAATTTGGTGTGTCTTACATGTACAACACTTAACTTAGACTGGCCATATTTTCTAAGTTCAATGGCCACATGTGGCTAACAGCTCCCATACTGAAGCGTGTAGAATACTGATATATCTATCTATCTATCTATCTATCTGTCTATCGAGAGAGAGAGAGAGAGAGAGAGGGAGAGAGACTCCTCTTGTTATCAATAGCAGTAATAACCTAGGAAAGCATGGAATGATGAAATCTGGACATAATTTAGATTTTCACCTTTTATAAGAGTTCTTCCCAAGGACCAGGACCACTTGGAGTCTTCATATTTTAATTATTGGTCTATTTAAAATTACTCATACTGGAGTTCCCATTGTGGTTCAGCAGGTTATGAACCTAACTAGTATCCATGAAGATGCGGGTTTGATCCCTGGCCTCGCTCAGTGGGTTAAGGATCCTGCATTGCTGTGGCTGTGGCATAGGCTGGCAACTGTAGCTCCAATTCAACCCCTAGCCTGGGAACTTCCATATGCTAAGGGTGTGGCCCTAAAACCAAAAAAAAAAAAAAAAAAAACCAAAAAACCTTATTAGATACTTTTTTATTAGATAGTGCTTTTCAGTTTTGAAAGTATTGTCACATACATTTTCTCATTTGCTGCTCTTGATAGCCTTGTGAAATTGATAGGGCAAATGATGATTGACATTTTATTCTTTTGAGATGAGATAACCAAGGCACAGTTAAATGGTGACTTCACCACTTGCATGACAATGACAGTGACCATTTATGTGACACTAGAACCTGTGACTTGTCTGAGTAAAGGTGCTAAAGTCATGGAACTTCCTAAATATGGGCAAAAGAGAAGAACCTGGAAAGTTCACTGTTTGGATGATACACTCCTAAATGAAGGAAAAATGTCATTTATTAACAGGAGTCTGTGGTTCAGTTACACTCATGAGGCTCATTGGAGCAGTGACTGAGCATCAGGCACGCTTCCAAGAAGTTTACATGTATTGAATTATTGCAACCTCATGACAAACCTGAGTAGATACCATTATTAGCGCCATCTTGTAAACAAGGAGACTAAGGCACAGAGAGGTTAAATAATTTACCTAAAGTCACATAGCTAAGAAGTGGCAGAGCCTGAATCAGAACCCAGGCTGAACTGGCTCCAGAAAAATGTCTGTAACCACAACACTTTGCTGCCCCAATGTCTTGTCTAGAAGGAGGAATTCAAGGCCCCCAAGTCCCTACTTTTTCTCTAAAATACAAAGGAAATTTATCTTTGGAATACAATGGCTTGAACATATTATCCAGTGGAGGTCTTCCCAGGATGGCCTGTTACCTAGTTCCTCCCTCACAGGACTGTCCATGAAAAAACATGATTCATATAATGCACTGTAAGATTAAGGAGTCTTCCTTTAATGGTCTTCCCCCAGTAATTTTTTGTTTTTAACCTTTTATGTAATGCATAGCATTGAGTAATAGAATTGTGGCCCCTGCGAGAATTTTTTTTTTTTTTTCTTTTTAGGGCTGCATGCATGGCTTATGGAAGTTCCCAGGCTAGGGGTCCAATTGGAGCTACAGTTCCCAGCCTATACCACAGTGACAGCAATGCAGGATCCGAGCTGCATCTGCAACCTACACCACAGCTCATGGCAACCCCAGATCCTTAACCTACTGAGCGAGGCCAGGGATGGAACCTGCAACCTCAAGGTTCCTAGTCAGATTCATTTCTGCTGTGCCACGATGGGAACTCCGCCCTGTGAGAATTTTATTTTTCTGATACTCAGATGAGTAGAGGACAAGAGCATAGTTCAGGGGTGTTGGCAGCTGGTGGTCAGTCATTAGTCCTGGGCAGGGACCAGTTCGCAAGTGGGTGAGGAGCAGGGGCTACAATTTCTATTTTTAAAAGAAGACCACGGCGTGGCATTTATTTTCTTTGTTTTTGTATTCTTCTAGAACATCTTTTTTTTTTAATTTCAGAAGTTATAATTTCAGAAGCTCTTGCCTTAAGAAATTTAGAGACAAGAGAGTATTATAAAGAAAAAAATCACCTGTAATTCCACCTCTCAGAGAGCAATTGGATCGAAATTGTATTATTTCCTTTATCTGTCTATTTATCTCATGTCTTATTGTATCTTTTTTCACTTGATGGTTTATATTTTGCTCTATGTAAGTATTTTGCAATATCATTGAGAATTTTTCATAAATGTTTTATTGAAGAGTCAGTGTTTTAGGTGTCCGAAACTACAAAGCTTGTAGTCACTGCTTTCAACCTACACTCCCTGAGGTGTTAGCTCTCAGTGACATGAGGTCAGATTCTCCAACTTTCCTGTTACTTTCTCTTACTACAGTGGTCTTGTTTTCGGTTCTTTCAGGCTGAGTCCTGTTCATTTTGATACTTCAGGTTTCAAAGCTTGGGTCGCCTCACCTCCAGAATGGGCTAGCCCTTTGACCCTGGTGCTGGGGAGCTGGGGGTGGTGGTAGGGGGAATGATGAGGTTCTGATCGTTGTTCCACTCCATTCTTAGTCTGTCATCTCTGGTACCGGGTCAGGAGGAACTGGCCTCAGGTACAAGGTGAGGAGACAGTGGCCACCTCTTTCTGCTTCCTTCTGGTTTCAACTGATGTTGATGAATGAATGTGCTTATTCTGAGTGGGGGGCTCTGTGTGATTTCCTTGGGGTCATGTCCAGCTCTGTTCTGAGCCCCTGCATCCCTGGGGCCTCTTTAGAGAGACAGTTGTGTTTAGCTTCTGAATGAGCCCCTGAACCATTCAGGCTTCTGATGCCTTCTCTTGGATAAACTTCTTTGTCCCAAAAGCCCAGCCCCTCCCCAAGTCTTGACCCCCTTCATGAGGGGCCATGGGAATTGCCGAGGGTAATTTTTTGCCCTCTCCAAGGCCATAGAGAACTGTATGTACCCTGCTGGCCTCCCTGGAAGGTGGCACTGTGGGCCCTTTGGTTTACTGTGTTGGCTACTCCATTAGGCACCCCCCCATGCAGAAATCTCCCCACTAAACTTGGCACCACTTCTTGTGCCCACTGTGTCCAGAGCTTCAGAGGGCACATATGAATGCTGCCCACAATCCTCTCTAGCATGGCAGTGGGTGCAGGCTGCTGCACCTCAGCAAGCTTCCTGTAGGGAAGCAAGATTCTCATGTCTTCTTCTTCAGTACATCCTGAAACTTTGCAAACTTTCTTTGGGTGCTTCCTCTCTTGGCTTTGGGAAGGAAGAAGCACCCCTACAGGAGGGGAGGAGACAGCATCTCAGTATGAACTCAGCACCTCCCCAAAGGCTCAGGATGGTCCCAGCCTCCCTGATTGTCTTCATAGAGATTTTTGGGAAGAGAAGGGCTGGTTTTGCTGCCTCTGAATAAATCAAATGTGGCCATGTCTGGAGTCTGATTGAATATAGCTGCTCTGCGGTCCCTTTAGATGATCAGTGTTCATGTAGTTTTGGTTTTCAGCTAAGGACACAGTCACCAACTTGAGCACTTGGACCAGCATGAACCTGGCACATGGACTTGAGTTTTTATTACGGGACACTAATTGATGCAGATAGCTTAATTGTTTTATCTTGGACTCTCTAGATGGGAGACAAGGACTTGGGTATAGGTAGTTTATTTGGAGTCGATCCCAGCAACCACAATTATTAAATGGGTAAAATGAGGCAGGGAAGGGCTACATCCATGTGAGGTTTACTGCAGGCTCATCCGGGGTGTCCCTCTGCTGGAGACCCACTGAGACCCCACGTGGAACCTCCGTGATGCTGAAGTGGGAGGGGGCCATGCCCTCCTAGATCAAAGGGAAGGAGACGTGCAGCGCCGCAAGCATCTGTGTGCCCATGTGTAGTTCTATAGTAATATAGCATAACCTACATCCATGAGCACAGGCACATCTATAGTTGTTTGCCTAAAATTTAAAGTATACCTGATAAGGGAGACAAGAAACTTAGATGTAGCAGGAAAACAAGCGGGGTATATAAGGCGGTGTCCCACTGCCTTTGGGGCTCAGCCTCTGGATGCTAATGTGCTGAGCCAGTGCCTGCAGGAATAAACGCTGCTTCCTGGTAAAAAGCCTTGGTGTCTCATTTCTCTATACATAAGTCCCGCTTACAGTCCCTCATCCCGCATTCCTTGAAGTGACCCCTGGGAGTGTTGACACTATGGCTCTTCTATGGTACTGAAAAGAGCCCTTGGACAAGAAGGAAGAGAGACACAGGCACTCAAGACTGGAGGCTTCCAGCATGCTGGAAATTCTGTAACAACAGCAAGTAAACTCAATGGGAAGGGCAGGCAGGGGATGTGGAGCAGGACGGGGGTAGGTAATCAGTGACACTAAGTGAATGAATCATTCCCCTAATCCTGAAATTTAGGTTGGAACCTTTTAATTCTGCTGTTATGAATCATGCTATAATGAGAAGATGTATTTGTAAGTACATCTTTATTTACAATACGTCCTTAGATGTTGAATTACTTTGTCAAAAGGCAAGGCATTTTGAATTTATTGCTGTATCTTTGGGGCAACTTCACTTAGGAACTCACATTTAATGCTAGTAAGAGTGAAATGTTTAAATATTCCTTGGGCAATCCTCCCTGCACTCTTAAGTAGGGATTGGGAAGACAGCCTCTGGTGGAGTGAGCAGTGCAACTTTGACAAACGCCCCTGCCCAACTGCAGGGGTTATGGGTGTGGAATAGATTTCTCAACAGGGGTTTCACCTTCACCACGGGATTCTCTCTTAGCTCTTATCTAGTCTCCAAATAGTAATGGTAGAAAAGAATGCACTGACACTGAAATATCTGAGTAAGAGAAATTGAAAGTTAAAGAGGCAGCTCTTAGTAGAGAGAGAACAAAAGAAAATCTATTTGGCAGCAATTAATTGAGCACTTACTCCATATAAGGCACTGTATGAGGGTCTTTGGGAAATGCCAGGGATGGGAAGCATGCTCTTGACTCTTGAAGAGCATCTAACCTTGCTGAAGGAACTTCTGGATTGTTTTCTTATAGATGGTCATCTGAGTTGGAGATGAGCTGACTAGAATATCTTAAGAAAGATGGTTTGCAAAAAGTGGCATGCGGTTTCTGCATATCTCTGGAGGGTTTCTTGGAACAAATTCAGAGGAAGCAAGACTAGAACATCTTTAAGGCAAAAACACCAGAGAAATGGTTAGGAAGAGTAGCTCAAAAACTGCCGAGCTCATCTTGGCAAGCCTCTTAGAGAGAGGTTTTTTTCTTTCTTTCTTTTTTTTTTTTTTTTCCTGAGTCCCTTAATTGCAGTTCTGCTTCATTATGGATATTAATGATCCAGCATTTCTAACTGTTAGGAAATGAACTGAGCTGGAATTATGGTCCATAAGCATGATACATTTTTAAATAGATTCAAATGATAATTAGGATATGCATGCATATTGGGGTCTGAGACGAAAGGCAAGCCTTTCAGCTTTACTGAATTAGCTGAAATTAAACCTGGAGTTTGCCAGGCAGCTTATCTCCCTCACTCTTCCAGGCTGTCATAACCACGCCAGCTGCACTAGGTGTCACTGTGTGAACTTCTACTGAATGAAAGATGAAAAAGAAAAGAGAAGAAAGGTGAGCATATTTTAATCTGGTGACACTGTTTTATATTCAGCATTCCTCTTCCCATTTATTTTTTTCTAGCATTGGTTATTTTTAAGACTATGGAACACATGCATATATACATTTTTGAATGACTAGGTTGTCAACTAAGACTTTTTCTGACTTTGGGTATTACTGCTCCTTTAGGATAGCTAAAAGGAGCTCTGTTTGCCACATATGTTCAGGAGCCTCATAGCAAAAGACGTGAAATTTTCTTCTTTAAAAATTAAGCCTCAAATGCCTTGTCCTGAGTTTTATGGTATTATTTACACAAAACTTGATCTTAAGGGCATTTCCCTCCTTTTAGAGGAAAGGAAAAGGATGGTAGTGAAAAGGATAGTTAAAGAACAGGAGAGCAGTGATATAATGAATAAAAAATATTTTGACTTTTAAATTCCTCAAATGAAAACTCATTTTGAAGTATTTATTTCAGTTGCAAATTTTCTTTTCCTCCATCCCATTCCATGCTAACATAGTTGAAAATCTTACAGTCCTGTGGCTGTGGTCTGATATTTGTAACATTCAATGTAATTTTTACCCCAGTGCCTGACCTCAAATAGGAGAGACCCTGAGTCTACGCAGTAATCCTATAATTGGGAGATACATTTGGGTCAGTGTAACGACTAGTACCACACTTGCATTATATGAAGGCTGTGGACAATTCAGATGTGGTGTTACTGAACAAGAAACACAGACACACCCCCTCGACACACCATAAATCATTGTTGTCCCTTAAGACTGTACAATTTTGCCTTTGCCTAAAAGCCTGGAATCTCTGTTAAGTAACTCAGTAGCATCTTCTCTTAAAAATATATGGCCCATAATCAATTAGGGCCTGGAGAGACTGTTGCTTTATATTTTGTGCTATGCCTGCAGCATTTTGTAGTACCAGTAAATATTTTATAACAACAGCTGCATGCCAGCTATATAGTATGTGTCATAGATAACCTTTATTTTCAGGCAAATGATGGCTCTACACTCAGTTTTTTGATACCTGTGGCTTGTGTATTCTTTATTTCTATAAAAATTGTGATACTTGGGGGTCTTCAACCTTTTTCTGAGTCAAGTGATCTCCTTTAGAGCTCATCAGTACATGTGTGATACACAGCTGCCGAGTTAGCAGGCAGGTATTGGAAACAGAAGTCAAGCTTTAATTTAGAGGATACTGTTGGTGGCTTTTATAGTAGTAATAATAATAAACATGTAACTAGAATTACCTATATACTGTTCTGTGCACTTTCTATATGTTGACTCATTAATCCTCACAGCAAACCACTGAAGAGGGGGAACTAATGTTATCCCCATTTTGCAATAGGTTACTTTTCTATGTCACGTGTCATGCAACAGGTAGGTGGCAGAGCTGAGGATTTAAATTCAAACAGCCTGGTTCCAGCAACCAGAAAAACGGAACTGAAATCACCATTTTATGAAATTCTTCCTCCGGCCCCCAGAGGTATCTTAGGTGCTGGGCATCTTCTGATATAACCTGTCTGGGGTTCAAGATCCTGCCAGTTGAAAGGACTGGGATGGCTAGATTACCTCTTAGAGCCTACCTCTCCAGAATCCTATGATTCCGTAGTCTGCAAGAGGTGTCCTAGAGAGCATCCAATGGAACATCCTAGATGTGGATTGGAATCTGGGTACGGGGGGCGGGGGGGGGCAGGAAGGGAGAGCATCCAAGCCGTCCTCTTGGGTGTCTGGAAATATAGTAATGCCACTCAGGGAAACAGGAAAGTCAAAGTCTGGCAAGATTCTGTTTGATTTTTAAGTAAGTTTAGTTTTTGGTGGTGGAGAAACACCCCAGTTGGTTCTTGAGGCAATGGTAATATGGTCCCAGAACAGCTTGAACCCTTGAACTTACAGACTTGTACGTTCACCCTGGCCTACAGACCACATGCATCAGAATCACTTGGGTGCTTGTAAGACGGATTCCTGGATTCCTCTTCAGATATACTGAACTAGAAACTGTCATGGGACCCAGGAATCTGCATTTACCAGGCTTTCTAGGAGATACTTGTGTGTCACTGGATGAGAACGTGAGGGGCAGCAGTTGGTGATGTCATTTCAAGAGGCACAAAAGTCAGGAGTTCTGAGAGGGGGAAGCAGGATCCAAACTCCCACTTGAGGAAGGCCAGAGGGGTGGAGTGTGGGAAAAGGGAAGGGCGGTGTATAGAGATGGGAGGGGGCAGGACTGGGTAAGGAAGAAAAGGACAAGCCCTGTCACTTGACTTTGAGAACAGAGAACTATTTGCATTGAAGGATGAAGACAATGGAAGTCACATTTAGAGACTTAGGAGTGAGTAGGTGGTGGACCCTGGAAATGAGGATTGAAATAAGATGGTAGGATGAAGGGACACCATCCAAAGAGATGGCTTGTCAAGATAAGGAGAAATGGTGTTGTTCAGAAAGCCCTTTAGAGTCACTGTTTTGTTTGTTTGTTTTTGCCTTACTTTTTAGGGCTGCACCTGTGGCATATGGAGGGTATGAGGCTAGGGGTCTGAATCTGAGCTGTAGCCACTGGCCTACAACACAGCCATAGCAACATGGGATCCGAGCCACATCTACGACCTACACCATAGCTCGTGGCAATGCTGGATCCTTAACCCACTGAGTGAGGCCAGGGATAGAACCCGCAACCTCATGGTTCCTAGTCGGATTCGTTAACCACTGCGCCACGACGGGAACTCCTTTTCTTTTGATTATATTATCTTCTATTATGGTCTATCCCAAGAGATTTATTTATTTATTTATTTATTTATTTATTTATTTATTTATTATTCATGGTTACTAGTCGGATTCGTTTCCACTGCACCACAATGGGAACTCTTAGACTCACATTTTTAAGGAAGTAGATGCCACATTGGGCCCTGTAAGGTAGCGCTGAGGGCAGGGACCCTCTCCCATGTTGTCTTTTCAGTAGAATTACTGTGGGGCAGAGATGAGGGAATTGTTCTTTGTTACCTTTAATTCTTCACTGATGAATGATAGAAACTGACCTCAAGGACATGAGATATTACCACTTATTCCAGTGGTGTTCATGGGAGCTAAAAAATGGGTCCCTAAAGAGAGCCATATCCTCATTTCCAGATTTCTGGAGCCTGTAAATGTGGCCGTACATGTCCCCAAACCAACTAACCAACCACCCACAGCCCCACAAAAACAAAAAAAGAAAAAAGGTCTTTACAGATCTGATTCACTGAGGATCTTGAGCTGGGAGGGTATCCTGTATTATCTAGGTGGGACCTACATGCAATTGTACGCTGGTTAAAATAAGAGACCAGGGGTGATTGAACACGCAGAGTAGAGGAGGTGGTGGTGTGAGACTGGGGTGGTGTGGCCTCAAGGAATCCCAGCCCGGAAGCTTCAAGAGGCAAGAAACAGAGTTTCCCCTCGAGCCTCTGGAGGGAAGCAGGACCCTGCTGACACCTTGATTTTTCCCTGTGAAAATGACTTAGGACTTGTGCCCTCCAGAATTGTGAGGAAAGAAATGTATGTTGTTTAAAGCCACCAAGTTGGTGGAAATTTGTTACAGCAGCCACAGGAAGCGAACAGTGTCCCAGTTGGGGAGGGATAACACAGTGGGCAAAGAAAGGCTTCTATTTTATGTCCCCAGCTCAGCCCCACCTTTATTTCTAGATGGCTTAACAATAACATCCTTGACAAAGGCGCTTTTAAGTGTTCCATCTCTCCCTGTCTCCTTGACAGTTTAGAAGGAATGAAAGCACTTTGCTTTCCCCACAGTGACTAATGGGGCTTGCTGTGCTATTAGAGCAGTGTTTTACTGTACTTTTTTTTTTTTTTTGGGAGTAAATTGTGGCACTCATTACTGTAATACTTGAACAAATTTAAACAACGAACTCACACTCCTCTTTTCTTCCTTTCTCCCTGTGTGACTAACTGTAGATACGGCATAATGAAACCAAATAAACTCCATGAAGTGTGTAATACCTACTTAATTCTGTCCCTGTTCTCTAAATCAAGAACTTCTCTTTTCTTTTGGACTAGAGTCAGGCCTTCCGTACACACAGTAATATCCATTGGTCCACTTTTAGTTACTTGGAGTTAATACAGATGGAACGCAAGTCTAGTTAGATTGTCTGAGCACCTAGTGATTAAGGGAAACAATCTTTATGGTAGTATAAAGATGAGAAGTAGAATTTATAATGCACCCTGATAGCAGTGATGGGTCTCTGCCTTCTTGGAAAGTTTACTCTGAGAGGGAAACAAAGAACCACCAAAGTGATGAGAGAGAGAAATGTATACATACACAAACATGCACTTGGAGAAAATTAAAAAGACAACAAATGATACTCAGTTTTTTCCCTTAGGCCACTTGCCATTAAGTGGCAAACTCATTGTCATTAGTGGTAAGAACAATTTGGATTGACTGTCAACTGGTTTAAAAATCTCAAGTTTGTTTTTAAAGAGATTGATGTCTCTCACTTTGTTAGTACAAACACTACTCTCTTGCAGTAGATGAAGGATGGTACAATACTTTATGGGCCGTATTTTCTCCATTACGTATGAGACTTGAAGGAGAAAAAAAAATGAGTGAAAATAACGCTGAATAATATTTAGTCGTTTCAAACTCAGTATCATTCAGATCAAATTAACTATTCTTAGAGATTAATAGCCCTACTCTAAAAAATTTTTTAACCAATGATCTTAACTTGATATTTTTGCATTTCTCTTTGGTCTCATTCTTTCTTTTATAATGCTATTTTATTTTATCCCTGGCCCAAGCCCAATTGGACTGAAGTCTTGACTATATTTTATGCAAGCCTATTCTTACAAGCTTACCCGTCTGATTTTAATGGTTGGGAAGGCTGGAATTATGAGTTAGGAAGAAGGAGCTGACTGTCTGAGTATTCATGCATTCAGCCCTGAACCCTTTTAAATTTACTCATCACTATTCAGAAAGCATAATTCATGTCTCCATCAAGAAAGCAATTGCTAGGATAAATTTTCCAAAAATGTGGGAGGAAAAAAAAAAAAACCCTAAAATGAATGTATGTCTCAGAACTCCATATGCTTAAATCACCAAGGCTCCATCTTTTTCTGATTACCTTTGTGTCCCCAAAGCCAAAGTAACTCGCCAAATAAAAATGGTCTTTAAGCTTTCTCAGTCTGATTCAGATGGCTCTTTCTCTTTTTGAATCTCTTAAGTGGTTCCTACAGATTTGCCGCATAAACTTATGACTTTTTTCCTTCCCTCCAGCTCCCTTCTGAGTGGAGCTGTGCAGTATATTCGCTGTGGTGATTGGACACCTGTAGCCTTCAGGTAGCTCTTTGATTATGATTTCAGGCTCTCAAACCAGAAATGCTCCCTGGCTGGGTTCACCCTTTCTACATAAACTATCCACTAACAATGAATGGAGACATAAGGTCATTGGTGCCCATTCTTCACGTGGTATGTGCAGGTTAAAAGTAGCAGATCCAGGTAGGTAACCAATAATGATGAGGTGCCATAAATGTAAGAAAGATCCATCCATGAAGAAGAATATTAGAGGAGAGCCTAAATGAGCATATTTTCACCCAGTGTGAAATGAAGAATTACTACATGAAGGAACGGACTGCCTTATGTGTTAAGAGACCACCAAGCCTTAACGTTTGTGGACCCAGAGCAAGAGGGTCCCTTCCCTTCCCACTTCGGATGCCCTCTCAAACCCTGAGCTGCTTTGTGTGCTGGCTGAGGGACACCCTGGCCCACAGTTGCAGTCGTCAAGCCCCCTTTCATTCTTCCAACCCAAACAGCTGCTCTTTGGCCAGTCCTGCATTGGCCAGTGCATCAAGTACGGCCACGTGAAAAAGCCCTCACAAGCCCCACAGGCAAGTGAGGGTCTTCTAGGCAGAGATTTCTAGGCTCCGGAGTAGGAAGGAGGAGGAAGGGGGCAGGCCTCAGGTGGGCTGTCCTTTCGGACCCACAGTCTGTTTTCCTTGAAGGGATGTTACAGCTGAAAGCCTGCAGATCAGGGGCCTCTAAGAATCAGGGCTTGGGGCAGGGGCCCCGAATCCCTGAGCGACAGTACTAGAAATATAACTTTTTTCTGAACTAAGTTAGAGATCTTATTTCCTTTCTTCTTTCATTCTCTTTCTTTTTTTCTTGTATATTTCCTACCAACATTTATTTATTTTTTTTAAAATTTATTTTTTATTGAAGTATCATTGATGTGCAATGTTGTATTAGCTTCAGCAAGGTGACTGTTATACATACATATATATCTATTTTTTTCAGATTCTTTTCCCTCACAGGTTATTAAAAATACCAAGTGCAGTTAGTTCCCTGTACTAAACATGAGAGAGGTAGTTGCTTTATAATGTAACTCCTCTCTTTCGCTTCTTTTTATTGTCCTTCCTTCTTCTTCCTCCTTTCTTGCTTACTCTGTCCTTATTCTTTAGTGCCCTTTCTTCATCTTCCTTCCTTGAGTATTTAGTGGTTTCTTATTCTAGAATCCTGCAGTTGGGATGAGTATAGAGGGTTTAGCTTGAGCTCTTTCTCACCAACATGTATCTCTAGAGTTTTCATGTTCAGTCAGCAGCCCAGGTGAACCAGGTAACAGAAGGAAGTCAGCTGGTGCAGTTTGGAGACATTTTTCCAGTGTGCCCTGTAAGACATTTCCTTTGGTCTTTAGTTTCCAAGTTGGATGAACCTAGGCTCTCCCATCTGCCATGCTGCCTTTTGATATTAATAAACTTCCTGTTTATTGGCTCAGGCTCCAACGGCACAGAATCTGCCTGACAGCATGTACATGCTGGGCCTATGCCTTTTCAAGGGATAGAAGATTTAAAATGTGTGGTAGTAAAAAGGTATAGCCTTTGACTTTATTGTGATCGGGAAGGTGATAAGGAGCAGGCAAAATATCTGTAGCACAAAATAATAAAAGATTTAATTTCGAAATACTGTCAGTATGGGATTAAATCATGAGGTGAGGTAAGGTCAGGACATATTGGGAGAAGCAGAAAAAAACCCCAGCAAACCATAGACATTGTATATTTTGTTTTGTTTCCTCATTAGCTAAGAAATATAAAGAAACATTGTAACATTTAGACATTATGTTATTCAAACTTTATAGAGCTGTGATAACAGAGTACCCACCAACCAAACATGGCTATTGAGTCCTTGAAATATAGCTGGTCTGAATTGAGATTTTCTGTTAAGTATAAAAATCACACTGGGAGTTCCCACTGTGGTGCAGTGGGTTAAGAATCTGACTGCAGTGGTTCTGGTCGCTCCAGAGTTGTGGGTTTTATCCCTGCCCTGGCAGAGTGGGTTAAGGGTCCAGCGTTGCCGTAGCTGTGGTGTAGGTCACAATGGTGACTTGTATTTTGACCCCTCAGGAACTTGACGTGCTGTGAGTGCAGCGATTAAAACACACACACACACACACACACACACACACGCTAAACTTTGGAGACTTAGTTTAAAAAAAAAGGGCAAAAAAATCTCATTAATTTTATAGTGTTTCATCTTGAAATACTAGTATTTTAGATATACTGAATGAAATAAAATGTAGCTAATATTAATTTCACTTGATTCCTTGATTCCTTAAATTTAAAAGCACATATATACCTCACATTTTCTTTTTCTTGGACTGTGGTGGTGGAGATGGTTCTAAAAGTTGCAAGATGATACCTGTCACATGATAGATACATATACACACATATACACATACAGTTAAAATTTTGGGAAAGAGCGCAGAGTTTGAGTGAGGTGGTTTGAGTGTTTGCCCCACAAATTGCAGTCTCTGTGGAGGAAGGATAATTGAATGACTTGTCTGTCTCATTTCCAGATCTTTGTGAGAGAAGATCCATCTTGTCCTCCTCTTAGTTCCAAGGTCAGCCCTTCATGGAAAATTCCCTTTGCACTCCAGCTAAGTGGCTAAATGCTGCCTTTGCTCTATTCTCCATCATTCTTCTACATTTTTATTTTGGTAACACTTACCATTACCAGCAATTATCTTGATTATGGTAATCATTTTCAAAAGGTATACATGATTCATCACATTGGACACCTTAAATATGCATGTATATAGCTATCAGGTCCTCTGCCTATTTTTTAACCAATTACTTTGTTAAGTGCTATAAGTTTGCATGAGTTCCTTATATATTTTAGATATCAACCCCTTATCAGAGTGATAATCAGTTTAGATACTGCTGTTGTCCTCATGGGGCTTATGTTCTAGCAGGGGAGAGAGAAAATAAACTAGAAAACAAACAAGATAATTTGCATAATGCATAATCCTAATTTGTCAGTTATATTTCAATAGAGCTAAATAATTTTTTTTTTGTCTTTTTGCCTTTTCTAGGGCCGCTCCCGTGGCATATGGAGGTTCCCAGGCTAGGGGTCTAATCAGAGCTGTAGCCGCCTGCCTACGCCAGAGCTACAGCAACACGAGATCCAAGCCGAGTCTGGAACTACACCATAGCTCATGGCAACGCCGGATCTTTAACCCACTGAGCAAGGCCAGGGATCGAACCTGCAACCTCATGGTTCCTAGTCAGATTCGTTAACCACTGCGCCAGGACGGGAACTCCATGAATAAAATTTTTAAGATATGGGAAATGCTTATAGTGTAATGCTGAAATAGAAAAGAAAGGGTATAGACTCTATGAAATGCAATCCCAGTATTGCAACAGAAAGTCTAAGTTTAGAAAATGTTAGAAATAGGAACATTAAAATATTAGTAAAAATTGTTATTCTGTGCGAATAAATAGATTATTGCTATATCCCCAGTGCCTGACCTTGACAGTGACCATGGGGGCGGAGCGGGTAGTGATGTCACTGAGTAAGTGCCTATTGGTTGATTTTCCAACTACCTGTGCATTAGGTTGTGGCTAGATGTGCTGATGCAACCAAATTCAGAACTCAGTTGAAGTTTTAATGTGTTAACTTATCCAGTGCTTATGAGATTTGCATATTTAAAATCCGGGCTTATAATATGTCTAATAACTCGACTCAAGTTTTAGGACTGTCTTGGCTCTGTCTATGGCGTTGGGCAAATTAGTGAAAGTTTTGGGTTTAATTTCCTCTCTCAGATGAGGGATTCGAATTAGATGGTTGTTCAGAGTCTCCAGCTCTGAAATGCCACATGACAAATTTCCTCAGAAGGCTGGGTTTCACTTTAGCTTCTACCTGCCTGAGTCTTTCTCATCTACTGTCACAAGAGAAGGCAGAGCCCTGAGAATAAGTGGTGCGGGAGGGGAGGGTTAATCCTTGGGATAATGGAAGGGCCGATTGCGGTGGGGTGGGGGCGGGGGTCATCCAGAGAAAGAGCTTGAAGCTTCGGGATGCTGTGTGTCAGAGCGGAGTTCTGAAGAGGGGCTCTGCTGTCTTCCATTTTATATTTATGAAGTAACTGTGTGTGTCTGTGGTTTCTTCCCTCTTGCTTCTATTATACGTTTTTCTATTTTACATTTTCTTTTTGTATACAGAGGCAGAATAAGACAGATTAGGAGTAACCTTTTGCTTTGGACAGTGAACTAAACGGATCATGGCAGGAAATGCATGAAAGACATTTAGGAAGAGAAAAATAGAAAAGAGGTTCAAGGATTAAAGTGACAGGTCCTTGAGATTCACCAAGAAGTGCTGTTCAGCTTCAAAGATGACGGCATTAGTGCGAAGGATGCGTACAAGAGTCTTTTGAAAAGGACAATTTCTCTCAAAATGTGTGGAGATAAATTTCTCTATAGCCCTGAACTTTTGGCACCAGGTGGCCTTCTCAGTATTTCAATTTATTTTTATAGACACTTCCTGATGAAGACCTATTCGCTTTTCTTCATTGTTTATAATGGGTCGTTCAAATATCCGAATGCACAGTGACCAGGCATCTGAATCAGCAATACTCTCAATAATTCTTAAATAAACTCGGCTGATAGGCCGCGTAAGCCATTAAAAAAAGAGGGTTTCCTTGGTTTGGAGGAGATGGGATGGGGGTGGGGGGAGTCGCTTCTATTTGGTAAAGTGTCAGAGGAAGGCCAGTGGGTGGTTGAGAGGCTAGATAGCTAGGAAGGGAAGAGATAAAACTTTTCAAGACCTTCATTTATCTTGTTTTTCAGTGTTAGAGTTCTTGAAGAGTTCAGGTATAATCACAGCCTTCTGTTGCAACAGGAAGCACCATCTGCTGAAGCATTCTGTAAGCAATATAACATCTCTCCAGAGAGAGTTTAGCATTCAATTCACAAAGAAGGATGGCAGAGACTTGTAAACAAAAGGAAACAACTGAAGCAGTGAAGAATGGGCTGTGCTCTAAAACATTCAATATGTTTCTTTATAGCCGAGAAACCCCGTAATGCTACAAAACCCTGGCAGAATTCTCTGATGTATTAATTGTTTTGTCTGGGCGTTGTTTTGTTTTTGTTTTCATTTTAAACTCCAGGCTTTGAAACTGCCTCTTTGAAACTGCTATTCCTGGTTTTTGTTTTTGTTGTGATTTTTGTTTTTGTTGTCTTTCGTGATAAGCCGTTTTTCATGGATCAGCTGGGTCATGAGTTACTGGTGAAATTTAAGAAACATAATTTAAAACTGTTTATGAATGATGTACTTTGTATATAGCTCAATGTTTAGGGAAGAAAAACGAATGGCACATCAAAGGCTGGCAACATTGGGCACTGTAATATGAAATGGGGTCTTGGAGAGGAACTTTCCTATTTAATGCTTTGCAGTTTTGTTGTAGGGGAAATAGCAGACAGTCTCCAAATTTCTTTTAGAAGCCAAATTAATAGAAAACACTGAATTGTACCCTAAAGAATAGTCCTGTAGAAACGAATCTGCATGGTTAAAATATCAAATGGCTAAGAAAAGTGGCCTTAGTTTTTTTATACTGCAGTTTGTCTCTGATAATAAATGTGAATGGGGAGTGAAATTGCTTATACTGTAGAGAAAAGACATCAACCAGAATAGGAGCCCAAAAATTGTGTGAATGAATGAATGATTTGAGGGCAAATTTTTACTAATCAAGGCCCTCCTCATTGAGCCCCTTCTTTCATTAGATGCACAGACCTGGAAGATTTTGGCATTTAGTTGCAGATTTCTCCCAAATATTCAATATCTTATTTTATGGCTTAATTGGCTTAGGACAATTTATAAGCATTGGCTTTGATTTAAAACCTTCACCTCAGAACCCAGACTGTAAATGTCATGAATTGTAAAAATACAGGGGAAAAAAACCCCAAAAAAACCAAACCCTTACGTACCCCCCTCCTCAAAACAAAAGTATAATTCTTCTTGCTATATCATTTATATAAATTAATGATATTTTGTGTGTTTATGCAAGGCATACATGCACTACACCTCAGTAATTGTTTTATCTGATGGTCTTTATTACCTTGTAGAAATTATATTGTTATAATTAAAACAAGTTTCATTATTTTCCACTTCTACTCCCATGTAATAGATCAGTACCGTTTTGCAGTGGGTCATTAGGCAATACAGATTGGATTGTTTTCCCCTAGATTTGTTCGTTGACTGCTTTTAGAAGAATGAATCACCTGTTTTATAGCTTCCCTTGTAACTGCTACCTTCCACTTGGAAGGAAATCTTTACATTTTAGAATCACAGAACGTTTGGGAAGGACCCCATACAACAACCCCCTCCTAGTCTCAATAAAGGAAAATGAGTGACACTGTTTACAGAGGCCAGGGAAGCATTCTATTGGCTATTTTAGTTGGTTAATAGAGCATTTTAAATGGTTTATCTTTTCAACAACCTTGTGATATGACTGCTGTTAGAGACAGCTTGAGCTTGTTGCAAAATCTACTTTCTATCCTGCCTGATGGCTCCATTTGTTCCTTGTCTCCCCTCTGTAGGAGCATGATCTTAAAACTTCTTGTCTGTGTGCAGGCAGGTTTGTCATGTGGTATAGAGCAGAGCAGGGTTTAGGCATTCCTTGGTTCCTGTAATGACATTAGGAAATATCACACACACCCAGGCACATGTATACATTATCCCATGATGTGAACATATAACTTTATTGACGTATAGCATGTTTCATCATATTATCCAGTGAGCATTAAAAATCAAGTTCCCATTTTTTAGAAATTTAAAAATACCTCATATATGTAATGTACATATCATATATGTATCTTCTTAATTCATTCATCCGTCGATGGACATTTAGGCTGTTTCTATGTCCTGGCTGTCGTGAATACTGCTTCTGTGAACATATGGGTGCTTGTATCTTTTTTTTCTTCCCTAGCTTTTTGAATTATAGTTTTGTCCCAATATATGCCCAGGAGTGGGATTGCTGGATCATATGGTAACTCTATTTTTATTTTTCTGTGTACCTCCATACTGTTCTCCATAGTGGTTGTACCAGTGTACATTCTCCCCGACAGTGTAGGAGGGTTCCCTTTTCTCCACACCCTCGTCAGCATTTGTCATTTGTAGACTTATTAATGATGGACATTCTGACCAGTATGAGGTGGTACTTCATTGTAGCTTTGATTTGCATTCCTCTAATAATAGCGATGTTGAGCATCTTTTCATGTGCCTTCTGGCCCTCCATATGTCTTCTTTGGAGAAATGTCTATTTAGGTCTTCTTCACATTTTTGAATTGGGTCGTTTGCTTTTTTGTGGTTGAGGTATATGAATTATTTGTATATTTTGGAGATTAAGTCCTAGTTGGTTACACCATTGGCAAATATTTTCTCCCATTCTATAGGTTTTTTTTTTTTTCATTTGTTTGTGGTATCCTTTGCTTTGTGCAGAAGCTTGTAATTTTGATTAGATCCCATTTGTTTACTTGTGTTTTTATTTTTATAGCCTTGGGAGACTGACTTAAGAAAACATTTGTATAGACATGGAAACAACCTAAATGTCCATCAATAGATGAATGGATTAGGAAGATGTGGTACTTAGCATTTGCAGCAACATGGATGCAATTAGAGACTCTCATACTAAGCGAAGTCAGAAAGATAAAAAGACAAATGCCGTATGATATCACTTATATGTGAAATCTAAAATATGGCACAAATGAACCTATCTATAAGACAGAAACAGACTCATGGACAAAGAGAACAGACTTTAGTTGTTAAGGGGCAGTGGGGAGGAAGTGGGATAGACTGGGAGTTTGGGGTTAATAGATGCAAACTATTAAATTTGAATGGATACTCAGTGAGGCCTTACTGTACAGCATAGGGAACAATATCCAATTTCTTGGGATAGAACATGATGGAAGATGTATGAAAAAAGAATGTGTATATATATACACACAAATATATGTATGACTGGGTCAGTGTGCTATACAGCAGAAATTGACACAACACTGTAAATCAACTATATTTTAATAAAAATAAAAAATACTTGCATGATTTATGTCAGACAATGTTTTGCCTATGTTCTCTTCTAGGAGTTTTATGGTGTCATGTCTTATGTTTATGTCTTTAAGCCATTTGGAGTTCATTTCTGTGCATGGTATGAGGGTAAATGGAATACTACTCAGCCACAGAAAAGAATGAAAAATGCCATTTGCAGCAACATGTATATAACTAGAGATTATAATACTAAGTGAAGTAAGTCATAAAGACAAATACCATATGATACCACTTATGTGTGGAATCTAAAGTATGGCATGAATAACCTATTTACAAAACAGAAACAGACTCACAGACATAGAGAACAGACTTGTGGTTGCCAAGGAGGAGGGGGGGAATAGAGAGGGATGGACAGGGAGTTTGGGGTTAGAAGATACAAACTCACATTTAGAATGGACAAGCAGTGAGGTCCTACTGTATAGCACAGAGAACTATACCCAATCTCTTGGGATACAACATGCTGGAAGATAAAATAAGAAAGGGAGTGTATATGTATGTATAACAGAGTCACTCTACACTTTTCTGTACAGCAGAAATTGGCACAACGTTGTAAATCAACTATACTTTAATAAGAAAATAAAGCTCTCTTCAGAGATCTTTGCAAATAACAAAAAATAAATTAAAATAAAAAAACTCAAACTATTATAATCATTTGTGTAATCATGAAAGAAAAGGCTTCTGAATAGCATTCGTTTATTCATCCATTCAGTTAGCATGTTTTGTACGCTTGTGGAATATCCATTATATGTTGGGTATTGAGTTCTGGCACTGTAATGACAATGATTTGATATCTTTAATCACTTTATAATTTTTGTTGACTAAGGCAATGGGTGATAAGACTGACTGCAGTCTAGTTGAAGTATTAGCTTTAATATAGCACATTATGGGGTGCTGTAAATTCCTGAATTCACTTGTCTAATGTCATTTTCTAGGAGGTTGTCTTTAAATTTGTTCCTTTAGATTCTTAGCTCAGTATGTCTTATTAAGCTAGTTGTCTGATTTATCATCTATGGGCTGTTGACCTCTGAATCCTTCTGTTTTGCCTGGTGTTTCTGGTTATGAGTTCTGAGTAGCCTGACTTGGGAATGGGAGAGCCCCTTGGTATCTATCTCTTTGTGTAAGAGGGGTGTTTAATGCCTGTAGCCTGCCTTGCAGAAGGAACCCCTCAGTAGTGCTCTGACACCTTTTGTAAAATGTTGTTAAATGTCCTCCTCATCCTAAAGCACCATGGGGTGGAAGAATCATGGTCCCCTGTTCCCCAAAGATGTCCAAATCCTAATGCCCCATAAGTGTGAATATGTTAGCCTGTATTTTTGCCCCTTCTTAGTGCCTCTCTCGTCTGGGTTAAGGATCTGGCATTGTCATTGCTGTGGCCCAGGTTGCTGCTGTGCTGGCATGGGTTTGATCCCTGCCCAGGAACTTCCACATGCTGCAAGTGTGGCAAAAAAAAAAAAAAAAAAGAAGAAGAAGAAGAATAACAGTACCATAGAATGCTCTGAATAAAGTTGAGCCAGCAGGGATCACAGACCCTCAGGTATGTTTGTGAGATAAGAAGATGCATAGATTTCATATCCAAGTCAATCTATCCATATTTTCTACACTCCAAACTTCTGACAAATACATTTTCTATTATGCCAACTTAGGAGACTGGCCTCAGTTCCAGGTCTTCTGAGTCTTTGGTGTCCTTTCTATTACATCACAGTTACTTCTAAGTGGACTGGAGCTGCCCAGGAACAAGAGCCTGTGATCAGAGTTGTCTTAAGTGCTGCTCTCCTAAATGAGCAGATAACCTCAGCTTTGGGTTTTATCATCCTTCCACATCAGTGCCTCTGCCATTAAAGACAGTTAACAGTTTTCTTGGTATCTTCTCTTTTTTAGTTGTAGGGATCCCCAGAGACGGGTATCATGATATCTGTCTCATAGTGAGTGGTTTCACATTGCTTGTTGGGGCACAAAGAAGAGTCTAGGGGCCTTGACATACAATTGCTCTCATAGGCCATTTTCCTCATCCTTCTATCCATCCCATATTACTCATTCTTTTGGAAATGTTAAGCCCAGAGAAGCTCTGGGGCATAAGAAAGCTGAATTAGTGATTCCACCTAGCAGATAGAGCCTTGCATAAATGTCTTCCTGACTTTTTATGAAGTAATTCCCAAACCTCATTGCTGTGTCTGAACCCCTGCCTGCATGACCTAATCCCTGAAAACACTAATAGTTTTGTTCCCCAATCTGAGCACTTCTCTTACAGTATTATTGAATTTGGGGACATTCAGATGCAAGAAGGTTAAGGGAATTTCTCATACCTGCCAAATGGTTAGTGACCCAATTTTCTGTGGCAGAGAGCCTGGCCTGGAGTCTAGGTCTTTTGACAGAGTTATTGGTGTGAACAAATTTAGATGCTACATTAGATTTTGAAAGCAACATATCTGGAGAACTATGCATTAAAACTACTGATGTATAAAGAAAGTCTCCTAATTCTTATTTTGAAATAAATAATTGTCCACAGAGATCCAGAAAACTATCACAGGTTTGTTTATTTTTTGAAAGCACAAGCAGTTTTTTAAATGAAAAAAGTACTTGTAAACCCCTGTGCCAGGCATTGTAATACCCTATGAGGTTGGTATTATTATTATTCCCATTTTACATATAAGGATATTAAGCCATAGAGAGGTTATATAACTTTTCCCTATGGTCATGCAGCTTGCAATGCAGAGACAAGATTTGAACCAAAGCCATCTGGCTCCAGAGAGCATGTTATTAAAACTACATTTTCTGCTTCTTAAAGACAGATATCAAGAAGAAAGTTAATCCATCAGATTTGGCCATTATCAAAGCTGACTTCTGTGGTCATGGTGGTGGTAGAAGAGTATGGGGGGGTGTTGTAATTTAAAACACTTCTGAGTATTTATCCAAAGAAAATAAAAACACTAACTCAAAAAGATAATTGCACCCCCACACGCACTGCATCATTATTTACATAGCCAAGATATGGAAACAACCTAAGTATCCATTGATGGGTGAATGGATGAAGAAGTGTGTGTGTGTGTGTGTGTGTGTGTGTGTGTGTGAGAGAGAGAGAGAGAGAGAGAGAGAGAGGGAGGGAGGGAGGGAGGGGGAGAGAGAGAGAGAAAGAGAGAGATCGAGAGATCCTGTTATGGCTCAGTGGTTTAAGGACCTGATCTTGTCTCTGTGAAGATGTGGGTTCCATCCCTGGCCTGGCTCAGTGGGTTAAGGATCTGGCATTGCCATAAGCTGTGGTGTAGATTGTAGATGTGGCTTGGATCTGGTGTTGGCATGGCTGTGGCATAGGCTGCAGCTGCATCTCTGATTTGACCCCTGGCCCAGGGAACTTCCACATGCTGCAGGTGCAGCTGTAAAAAAGAAGAAGAAAAAAGAAATGTGTGTGTATATTTTAACCGTAAAACAGAATAAAATCTTGCCATTTGCAACCACATGGATGGACCTTGAGGGAATTACACTAAGTAAAATAAGTCAGACAGAGAAAGACAAATAGTTACTAATACTGTATTATATATTTGAAAGTTGCTGAGAGTAGATCTTAAAAATTCTTTCCACAAGAAAAAAATTTTTGTAACCATATGGTGACAGATGTTAACTAGGCTTATTGTGGTGATCATTTTATAATAAATACAAATATTGAAGCATGAGGAGGTAAACCTGAAACTAATGTATGTCAGCTGTATCTCAATAAAGACAGAAACAGGGATAGCAGATGACTGAATATTTCTGACAAAGAGCTACCATGGCCTTAACATTCTAGTGTGCCTTATCATGCAGCATACTTGATGAAATGTTCCATAGTGTAATTATCTCCCACAGGTAAATTTTTACTGTCCTTCTCCATCATTTGACTGTCTTGATAATCCTAGTATAGGGTATTGAACCATAGTCTAATGTCTGTGGACATTCATAACACATTTAAAGAGGTATCTATCTATTTATTTATTTATTTTTGTCTTTTTGCTCTTTCTTGGGCCGCTCCCGCAGCATATGGAGGTTCCCAGGCTAGGGGTCGAATCGGAGCTGTAGCCACTAGCCTACGCCAGAGCCACAGCAACGCGGGATCCGAGCCGCGTCTGCAACCTACACCACAGCTCACGGCAACGCCGGATCGTTAACCCACTGAGCAAGGGCAGGGACCAAACCTGCAACCTCATGGTTCCTAGTCGATTCGTTAACCACTGCACCATGACGGGAACTCCTAGCTATTTATTAACCATGTACATTTGATGGAAAATCTAGCAAAGCTGACAGGGTAACCCGAAGAAATCAAACTATAGACAAATAGCCATCTTCATTAAAGTTTAAATAAATATAATTACAATTGAAAAATATGATTATTCTCCCCTATGTACTATAAATAACTCGTAGACTAGCCCCCATAAATGTTAGGATCCATTTTCAGAGGCTGAATAATTGTTGAATGTGAGGAAGCAATAGCCAGGATAATACCTTCTACTTGTATACTGTGTTGCAGTTTATAAACCACTTTTCCACATGTATTTCATTTATAGAGCAATAATCCTGAGGTGTAGGAATTATCTTGACCTGACCTATGAGCAGCTCAGTCAGTGAGGTTCAGAGAATTGATGGTCACATTAGTCACAGGCTGTGTGTCTGGATCTCAGACCTGTGTCCACTCATGAGAAGCCTAAGGCTCTTTGTACTAAAAGGCTGCTACCCTCATTCTCCCCTTTTCATCACCAGGCAAAAGTGACCTACATCTCCATCTCTCTGTAGGTGGAGGAAGCCAGCGTGTTGTGCTTATCCTCTCTCTGTGGACCCAGCCAAGCATACCATAGAATAGAGTTTAACTGTTTCGGTGGCCATAGAGCCCAGTGACTCATGTTCAGGTTTCCTTTTGCAACAGATGATGTATGGCTGGGTTGAAACTCCAGCCTCATTCAGCATTTGGTCCATATACTCAGGGATGACCTAAAATTGTATTGATCTCAAAAGTAGCATGCCATGCCTTTGGCCATCCATTTACTGCCATTGTTCTTCTTGAGGGGAAAGAGGTGGGTTTCCAAGGACCATAAGCAAAATTTCTTTGTGGCATTTTAGGCTTGACAGTATCAATCTTGTTTAATTGCTAGTCGCTTATATTCTCACATTGGTACTTGTCCCTGCCTATGTGAGATGCAGGGGATAAAAGAAGGATAAAATCACAGGAGTTCCCACTGTTGTACAGTGGGTTAAGAATCTGGCATTGTCTCAGTGGCAGCACAGGATCGATCCCCAGCCTGGCACTGTGGGTTAAGAAATCACTGTGGCTGCACCTGCGGTGTAGGCTGCAGCTCAGATTTGATTCCTGGTCTGGGAATTTCCATATGCTGTAGGTGTGGCCAAAAAGAAGAAAAAAGAAAAAAAAAAAGACACAGTCCTTGCTTTTAAATAGCTTATACTCTAAAATGAAAATCTTACAGTTCTATTCACATAGAGAATTATTATCAGTATTGTAGTTTCTTGTGGTGATTAGACTTCACGGTACCTTTACAGTTTGCCTCTTAGATCAGCTCTCCATCCTTTTTTCCTCCTGGTCTCATACGTTTATTGACTGATTCAGTTGGTTCCCTTGCTTTCTGGCTTCTGATTGGGTTTTCCCTTTAGAGCATCTGTTCCTTTGCAGTCCTCCTGGCTGGGCTGTATCCCTCTAAGACCACATCTTCAGTATTCTCCAGGGTCATCAGAACTCCCTGCTGTTGGTAGCCATAGATTATTTCACTATCCCTTGTTAGTTTCCCTTAGTCCTGCCCACACTTTTGTGACTATCTCATGGTTAAACTTTTCTCAGTTATCTCATCTGAACTTGCCATCTATCTCTCGAAGAACCCTGGATCATTTAAGGCTTTCTATGATCTAGCTCTAAACTCTCAATCCAGCCACATCTGTCAGTGTATCTCATTCATAATCTCTACCTTATCCTCAAAGGATCTCATGATGGAGTCATATTCTGGAAGGGCCCAGTCATCAAAAAAATTCTACTCTGTTCATGTTCACAATCCCACCCCTCAGTCAAAATTAAGCCTATACTCCTCTCTGCTCCCGATACCAAACTTAAGTATTGCTCATTTCATTCAACCTTCTCTCTTTATTTGCATATTTGTCCTCTCATCAGGCCACTTGCTCCCCGAAGGCAGGGTCTCCATCTTTTCAGTTATGGAAATTAGTCCATAGTGAGGAGCGACTGTGTATTCAGTTGATAAGGAGTGGGCTTGCTTGCAGGATGATCATGTAATTGTTTGGTGGTTAACAGTATAATCAGGAAATAATCTAGACTACTGGCTTTTATTTTTCTCTCCCACTCCTTTGCTATGGGTGGAAGATTGCAGGAGGAGATTTGAAGTGAATTGATGGTGTTTATCATGCACATTTTTTTAGGGCACATCTTTTTAGGGCTGCACCCATGGCATATGGAAGTTCTCAGGCTAGGGGTCAAATCGGAACTACAGCTTCTAGCCTACGGCACAGCTACAGCAACTCCAGATGTGAGCCAAGTCTGCAGCCTACACCACAGCTCACAGCAATGCCAGATCCTTAACCCACTGAGTGAGGCCAGGGATTGAACCCACAACCGCATGGTTCCTAGTTGGATTTGTTTCCACTGAGCCATGATGGGAACTCCAATCATGCACAACTTTGATGAAAACACATATCGAGGAGGAGGCTGAAGCTTTTCAAGGATTACCAGGTTTTTGGACTCTCTTTAGAAGATGAAGGGCTCTTTCTTCTGTTGACAATGATTTTCAAGTGCTAGCTCTCCTGTGGGAAATTCTATAATAGCATTTGCTTTTGAGGGGGAGACTCGGCTTAGCTTGAATTGGTGGAAATGAAGAGTCCAAATGGAACGCTTCTCGGAGAGGACTTCCTTTTACCAGCCACTACTCAGTTTCCAGACAAGACCTCCAGTGTGGGAGACAATGGCTGTGGGGTATACAACAGGTTGAAGGGGCCACTTGTCTCTTGGGCCAAAGCAACTCACTTTGGGCTGGGAATGTTATTTCCCTTTTCATTTCTTTAGCTTGTTTAGCAAGCCTGTGCTCCTTCTCCGTATGATCAATGCACTGTTTTGTTCTAAAGTCAGCCCCTTTCCTAGCCAGTTTTCAGTAGTTTCTTTCCTTCTAGCTACATGCTGTGCATGAAGGTTAATATTTAACTGTATTATTGCCGGCACAGATTTCCAACACATGTTCGAGAGCAGCTGTAGGTCCCTAGAGCCCTTGGACATGAAGGCTCTACCATTGGCCTTTTTTATTACTGGATCAGCACTGTCACTAATGCAAATCTATTCCCTCACATGAGGAGTGGCATTAATTTTATGTTGTTTACGTACTCTTGCCATAAGGTTAAACAATTCCTACTATTAAGCTTGATGAAATTGCATTACCTTAATGAAATGCACTTTACTGATAAAGAAGAATGTCACTTTCACAAGTGGAAGCACTGTTAGCAAATTTTTACGAGAGAATTCCCAAAATCATATCTTAATTGCTTGGACAGCTGTGTAGTTTACATAACGAGCAAACAATGCCAAGGTTTTTTATTTCCTTTGTCAGCTGTACTGGATGTTAGTATGCATGGTGGACCTTTTTTGGGCCTTTTATTACTTGATTGCAAATCATTCTTCATTGTTGCCCAAATTTATGGAAGGACATTGCTCCCTGAGGTGCCATTTCCTTTCAGGTCTGTAACTGAACATGACTGATGGCGCCAGAGTAACAGTTGCTTATTACTGCGTTCACTGAGCTGTGATTGCTCCAATACTTTATGTTGGCAGATGTGTTTCCCCAGGAACAGCATCTCCGAGACAGAGGTCATTGATCAAACCCCCTCTGGCTGTTCCATTATGTGCAAATTATTGCTAAAAGCAGAGAGGCTGCAAGGGAGGTGGTGTGTACTCATTGCAGATACAGCGGAGGGAAGTCCAAAAAAAAAAAATTAATGAAGCAGGAAAAAATTTCCACCTAAACTAGATCAATGTTTTTATAATGTGAATTAATGGGGGAAAGGGGGAAATTAAGTGACTTTGAGAGACACACAATGGGAGAGGAGTTAGATTTTATTTTTCTGGGCTAATTCTAAAATTGGGCTTGCTGACAGCAACCTTGGCGGCTGTCCGAGGCTAGAAGGGGGCATGTGTGTGGGCTGTACCTGGAGCACTGTTGTTCTAATAGGATAAGGATTAAGGTGGTTAAGTGGCCAATCCGTAACACTCTCTTCCATTCATTTCTGGCCAGACATTTAGGTAATGCTGGAGACATACAGGAGACATATGTAGAGATCTCCCTTTCCCCTCAGCTTCTCAGGACAGGGATGGAAGCGATAATGGATTGACTGATAAATGGGAAGTACTTAAATATAGACTGTCCTTGGCTCAGGTTTGAAAGAATGAGACTTCTTAGTTTTCTGGTCAGCTGGAGCAGCGGCTCTTCTCAGCAGATTTCCACTCCGATAGGGATGGCTGGTTCCCCATGTAGGGGTATGTCTTTTGCTAAATTCAAGGATACTATGGAATAGCTCAGGTTGAGCCTAAGTCCTGGACACTCAGCAAATCTCCAGTGGTGCTAGGCTTTCCTGGCCACAGACTGCCACCCCATTTCTCACGCTGACTTGCTTTTTGTTCGTAGTTGCTAAAACTCACTGTTTTAGCTTTGCAATTCAGTTTTCCTTACTTACAAACCTTTCCCTTATATTGAATCAAAAATTTCCCCAGGGCTTAAGATATTCCCCTGACACATACTAGAGGCTTCAGGAACAGTGTATGCTAATTCATGTAACCTTTAGGGTGTTGCTGTCTTAAGTATTGTAATTACCCCCAAAGTAACTTGAAGCCACCTCATCTAAACCCTCAAGGAAGGATGAAAGTAGGTACAGAAGCTCCTTTACCAGCAAACATAATATGTACCAATAGATTAATCAAGGCTTTACGTTTGTAATTTCAGACTGACCATTGATGTTCTCTGTGGGTGGCAGGCAGATTTGACATCCTTCTTCTCCAGTGATTTTCCAGAGTGATGAAGCTACCTATTAAAGAATGCTTTTCAAAAAGCCGTAAGTACGTGACTTTCATGCATCTATAAAATGAATAAATCTCAAAGACGTTGTTTAATTAATTAATTGAGGGAACTAATAAGATGTTAAGACCAGTTTAAAGAAGAATCAAATGAACAGATGCATTTATAGAGTAGGAATGTTGGAAATGAATTTGCAAATTAGTTAAAAACTGACTTCCAGAGACTTGTATGTGTATGGGCAAGAATTCTTTGCAGTCCTATTAGTTTGTAAAAGTTAAGCTTAATCTCTATAGAATTATGAAGAGCTTAATGTAGAGTAAGCCATAGCCATAATAATAAATATAATTTATTTAATGCTGGTGTTATGTTAGAATGTTTTTAAACCCAATTGTTCTCATACTCCTTAGGAACAAAGAGCATTGGCTTCCTGAGAAATAGGTTTGTTTGCTACTCCTCCTTCATGCAGATCCACTCACAGAACAACAGGAGGTTAGGGATAAAATAGTTTACTAGAGGAGACAGACATTTAAGTAGATAATTTTAAATGACAAAGTAAATCTTAATACAAAGGACATATAAAGAAGGGGGAAAGACATTTTTCAGTTTTAACCCCTCTCAGTATTTTTCTTCTAGCTTCTTCCAATGATTAGAGCCTGAGGATTAGTCGAATCCATGACTAGAAAACAGGCTGGGGCTGTGTTATAGAAGTCCTTGAATGCTCGAATGGCAAGATCGTGGTTAACCAGGTTGATGATGGGATACCACTGACTATTTTGAGTAGGAGACGTGGTATTGTTAGAGCTATGCTTTAAAAAAATTAGTCCAACTGAAGCATCTGGGATGACTTAGAGAAGGAGGAGGTGAGAGGGGAGGTTGTTGAGCTATTCCAGTAGTTACAATGCATGGTACCAAGAGTTTGAGGTAGATATAAAGTGAGTCATCACATGTGACTTAAGATAAAGACATAAAATTTGAAAGATATTGGTTGTTAGACAAAACCTAGATCTAGAAGCAAGAGATGATGGATGGCTTGGCAACTACTTTGAGGTTTAGCTCTCTCTGTGACTTTAGGGATGATGAAAAATATTAATGAAATATAGAAAATTCTGGAGAGAGTGATATATGGGGGAAAGAGGATGTGTTCAGTTTTGCAACTACTGATTTTAAGATCTAAATGGGGTGTTTGAATGAAGATGTCTGGGAGACTACTGAAAACATTAGGAGTGAGGCAATCACTGAAGAAAAGTGTGTTAAGACAGAAAATTTCTGGGCCGAGGGTAGTCATAAACCTACCTACACTTGGCGGAAAAGGATGAGCAAAGAGAGCTAAAAAAGGGGCAGAGATTAATCAGAGAGGTAGGAGGAAGGCCAGTTTCAGTGGAGACAAGAGAGAAGTTTCAATGAGGCTGGGCTTAGTGGTGCCAAATATTACAGAACAAAGATGGCAGGCAGGCATTGAGACGTGATCACAGAGAAGGGAAGGCTGGTCCTAGACTGTAAGAGTTAAGAGGTCAGTGGGGAATGAAGTGAGAATACTTGTTCAATGAATTGTTATTGAAAAGAGAGTGTAAAAAGGAAGAGGAGAGACATGGAATGATAATATTACTCTGGTCAGAGTGGAGCAAAGTGTTTTATATGTAGGAAAATAGAGCATGATGCTTAATGTTGTTGAAAGAGCTTGGAGAGAGAGAGTGAAAACGCAAAACTGAGAAAGAAAAACTATGGAGCAAAACAGGAAGAGATGGGAACAAGGATCAAAATGAGGAATATTTGGAGGAGTTCCCTCCATGTCTCAGCGGTAACAAACCCAACTAGTATCCACGAGGACTGGGGTTTGATCCCTGGCCTCGATCAGTGGGTTAAACGATCTGGCGTTGCAGTGAGCTGTGGTATAGGTTGCAGATGGTGCTCGGATCTGGCATTGCTGTGGCTGTGGTGTAGGCCAGAGACTACAGCTCCAGTTCAACCCCTAGCCTGGGAACTTCCATATACCACAGGTGTGGCCCTAAAGAGAGAGAGAGAGAGATTTTGAGATCTTGGTAAGGAAGAGGAGAGACATGGAATGATGGATGGGGTTGGAGGTGGGGGCTTAGGAGAATACAGAAATTTTTGATACCATGTTCAAGAAATATGAGAAAGATCCAAAAGGAGACAAAAGGATCCCCAGGCATCATTGAAACTCACTTCAGGTCCATAAAGATGCCTTTGCAGAAATATGTTTCAGGAAGTGCTTGGCACTGGGTAATGGGGCCATATTAGGAGGGAAGGCAAAAGGTTGGAGTGTCTGTGAAGTGGTAGAATCGTAGTGATTGTGATGGTAATTCAATGACTTGCCATTGGGTCCAGGCTATTTAGCGAGTCAGATGATTCCAGAAGAGGGTCCTTGCACATCCAAGACAGACGCATGGCGAAGTTCGAAGATCTAGAGATCATAATGATCATAAAAACAGTCAGTGAGGAGTATGGTGATTAGAAAATGTGGAAGGAGATGAGCTGTGGTCAGAGGGAAGGAATGTGTAAAAGCAGAGAGCTTAGAGGGAAGCAAATCCTCAGGGTTATGGTGCATAAGTCCTGGCCACATAGCAGGTGATTTGTTTGGGTGGAGAAGACCTTGCTGGAGCTGAGACGAGGGAGGGCATTGGAGGCCTTTACATCCCAGGATCCAGCCTCAGGTGCAAGGGCAAAGGCAAAGGTCTGAGGCTTGTACTTGATGTAGGTGCTTGAAGAGAAAGAAGGTAGCTACCTGGATGGGAAGCCTGTGAAAGATGAGAGGTTCTGCGTGTAGGTAGATGGCATGGGACAGTTCTTTTTTCTGCTGTGTTGATGAGAAAAATGTGGTGACATATTTTTAAAGTATGTTAAAAAGAGTTTTGTAGGCCAAGGACAATTCTTCTCTAGAAGACTCTCCCCGAAGTTTAAAAAACACAAGTGCGGAGCTCCCATTGTGGCTCAGTAGGTTATGAACCCTATTGGTATATCCATGAGGATACGGGTTTGATTCTTGGCCTTGTTCTATGGGTTAAGGATCTGGCGTTACGGTGAGCTGTGGTGTAGGTCACAGACACTGCTTAGATCCCAAGTTGCTGTGTTTTGGGATTTGACCTCTAGCCTGAGAACTTTGATATGCCGCAGGTACAGCCCTAAAAAGCAAACAAAACAACAAATGTACATTTAAAAAGTTAAAGCTATAAGTAATGAATTCCTATATTAATTTGCCCTAAAAATATTAGACAGGACAATAGGCTTTTTTATAGGGTGTGTGTGTGTGTGTGTGTGTGTGCGCGCACCCCTGTACATGTGCACATGTTTAAAGCAGTGATATGGATGCAGGAGGTGGGCAGGGTGTACTGGTAAAGTTCTGTTATAAGACCATGACCAGATATTTTCCCCTCATTTTCTTGCTAGTCTTGGGCCATTTCACTGCTAATCTACACATCCATCAAACAAACAGGAAGGGGAAATGGAGAGCAGAATTACAAATCTGTCAAGTTTGTTATTCTTGGCAGTTCAGGCTCAAGTTTTGGGTGGGGGCACAGTTTGAAACAAATGACAAAAATTAGATTTCCTGATTGTGGGAGCATTCTTATGGATAATAAGTCCACTACCTGAAATGCCATACTGAGGTCAGATGTATGACTTCTTTGGGTGTTCTCTGGACTTGGATATATATATTTTTTTCCATGCAATCTATTCACCAAACTTGCTTTTTCTTAAGATTTTTATGCTTTTTATGTTCTTAGGTGAAAAGCAACAGCAAAAAGCAATAGAGCACCTGTGGAAATACCATGTAGTGGGTATGAACTTCACAGGCCACAGATTCACATGTGCAGAAATGAAATTTAGCTTCTATTTTATACCTCTTTTTTCACTTCAAAGCAGAAAACTCAGTCACCCTGATTCCAGGAAAAACTCCGTCAACTTTGTCTTTCAGGTATTTCAAGATCAACATAGTGAAAACTGGGCTTCTTACCTTCCTGCCCCTTCTCCCCAGGGTAGCAGCTAGGTTCCCAGGGACTTTGGGACTTCATGATATTGGGGAAGGGCCATTTGATTGTCCTGTTTCCCCTGGTGGGACCCACAAAGATGTGTCTCATCTCGGTTGGTCATTTGCTCACTGTCCTCTATCACTGCTGGTATCCACTGTGGTTACCCATCTGCCAAGGCCTCTGGCTAACGTGTCAGGCCATCTGTTTCCTTCATGACCCAGCATGAGGTCTTGCTGGTCCACAAGCCATCTCTCAGCCATTTATGAGCCCCTCTTGTGGGGTCCTGGAGATTTTCTTTTTTTTTTATTTTTTATTTTCCCACTGTACAGCAAGGGGGTCAGGTTATCCTTACATGTACACATTACAATTATATTTTTTCCCCCACCCTTTCTTCTGTTGCAACATGAGTATCTAGACAAAGTTCTCAATGCTATTCAGCAGGATCTCCTTGTAAATCTATTCTAGGTTGTGTCTGATAAGCCCAAGCTCCCGATCCCTCCCACTCCCTCCCCCTCCCATCAGGCAGCCACAAGTCTCTTCTCCAAGTCCATGATTTTCTTTTCTGAGGAGATGTTCATTTGTGCTGGATATTAGATTCCAGTTATAAGTGATATCATATGGTATTTGTCTTTGTCTTTCTGGCTCATTTCACTCAGGATGAGATTCTCTAGTTCCATCCATGTTGCTGCAAATGGCATTATGTCATTCTTTTTTATGACTGAGTAGTATTCCATTGTGTATATATACTACCTCTTCCGAATCCAATCATCTGTCGATGGACATTTGGGTTGTTTCCATGTCCTGGCTATTGTGAATAGTGCTGCAATGAACATGTGGGTGCACGTGTCTCTTTTAAGTAGAGTTTTGACCGGATAGATGCCCAAGAGTGGGATTGCAGGGTCATATGGAAGTTCTATGTATAGATTTCTAAGGTATCTCCAAACTGTTCTCCATAGTGGCTGTACCAGTTTACATTCCCACCAGCAGTGCAGGAGGGTTCCCTTTTCTCCACAGCCCCTCCCGCACTTGTTATTTGTGGATTTATTAATGATGGCCATTCTGACTGGTGTGAGGTGATATCTCGTGGTAGTTTTGATTTGCATTTCTCTTATAATCAGCGATGTTGAGCATTTTTTCATGTGTTTGTTGGCCATCTGTATATCTTTGGAGAAACGTCTATTCAGGTCTTTTGCCCATTTTCTGGAGATTTTCTTAAAACAACAGCAACAACAACAACAAAAAAACCCAGAATGGACAACCTAACAACCAGAGAAAGGAACTCAATATATTTTCCCAAACACAACAGTTGAAAAAAATGATTGTAATTATTTATAGGAGTTCCTGTCATGGCTCAACGGAAACAAATCTGAATAGTATCCATGAGGATGCAGGTTCAATCCCTGGCCTCGCTCAGTGAGTTAAGGATCTGGTGTTGCTGTGAGCTGTGGTGTAGGTTGCAGACGTGGCTCGGATCTGGCATTGCTCTGGCGGTGGTGTAGGCCAGTAGTTACAGCTCTGATTTGACCCCTAGCCTGGGAACCTCCATATGCCGTTGGTGTGGCCCTAAAAAGACAAAAATAAATAAATAATTATTTATAGTAATGCCTCCTAAGGTTCTCTGTTGGTTATGACCTGACCATACAGTATGTGTTGCTGACTCTTGTTTCAGCCAATTTTACTGAGATAGGATATAAGACTTTGGATTTTCTGTGAATGTAATGAGTTTTTGATTTATAGAAGTAAGGATAACCATTTTCTACATTTGTATAACAATTCTGTATTTCATACTACACACAATAACTCAGTGCAATATTAAAAAGTTATTTAATTTTTTTCTGATGGAAAAAGTAATTAAAGTCCATGCAAAAAATAAACATTTGATCCCAACATTCCCAGATGAGGCTGACTTTTGTACACCTTTCTATGCCGCCTGTTAGATAGGCACATATACATATTTCCCAAAAGGCATCACATTTTAAATTTGTGCTATAGACTTTGAATGGAGACGTTATCTAGCTTAGAGGTTGCAATATCTACTGCCATGACGCTGACACACCTGACATGTCTGAGACCTTAGTGAGGCTGGTGGTCCATAAAAAGCATTTTCTGTGACTTACTCTGCATGAAGGAAATAGAAGGAAAAAATGAGGTCTCTGGGATTTTCTGATGTTATGTTCACACGACCTGGATTGCCTGAGTCTTTAAAAGGGCCCTCACCTGCCTACCTGGGTGCCTTATTTAGCCTTTGACATTTTATAGCTCCAATACCATGATGGGTGTGAGGTTTCTCTTGAAGGCCTGTTGCTCCCCTCCAGCTCTGCCCTGAGATGTGAGGTGAAGGTACCCTCTGATGTGTCTTTCCCTAAACACATATAAAATCTTCACTAACATTAAACTAGCTTCACCCAGGATCTTGATGATAGGTGGGGCATGTTATTGATTCTTAAAGACACCAATATGCTATCTTTCCCTCAGCCTCCCTCCCCCAATCTATCAACTGCATTTCATTTTGTCAGAGAAGTTGCCTTTACACCATCAAGTCTTCTTCCCAAGTCTATTATTTACACTATTAATTCTATGTACTGCAGTCATATTAAAATCCAGGACTTGGGGACTCAGATAATCTTTTCTTTTTCCTTTTTTTTTAGTTCATTGCTAAAATTTATTTGTTTTTATTGTAGTTGATTTACAATGTTCTGTCAATTTCTGCTGCACAGCAAAGTGACCCAGCCATACATCCATCATCTTTTCTTAAAATGCCTGGCTTGGGCAACCCACATGACTTTCAATACTTGATTATGTATTTTAAAATCATTTCAGAAATGAAGTAGAATTCTTTGCTATTTATTGGTTCTTTTGCTGGGAAACTGACAATTAAAAAGCAAGCCATGGATAGGCACGCAAAAACTTCCCTTCCCTCCTGGTTATAGGTTCAAAGTCTAAATATGCTAGTAATGCCAGCATTAAGGTGCCCTCTCATCAGGGCAACTCTGAGTTAAAGGGAAGTTATTAATAATTATGCCAAGGAAACAGACACACACCAAGGTGACTATCCCAAAAAAGCTAGGATGTGGGATAAACCTACCTTTGATCCATGGAGGTAGGCCAGGATTTAGTCAAAGATGCAGAGGTCTGCCAGGCATCATAAACTAAAAGATAGAATAGATGGAGATAACTAAATCTAACAAACTAGATTATCTTTTTGTATGCTCCTTTTTCTTCAGAAACGTTAGTGAAGCCAGGTATAAAAATTTAAGCCTGGCTTCAGCTATTTTTGGGGTGTGTTTGTGTGTGTGTGTGTGTGTGTGTAACATGGCACACATTGCAATTATGAATAGTGCTTCCTAGGGCTGGCCTGGAGAGGTGGCAGGGGAAATTAGCAGAAAAAAGGAAAATACTGAAAGATAAAAGTTGGAAATGGTATTCTCGCTGCATTACCAAACAGAAAGGACTTGGGCTTGATTGGATTAAGGAAGCGTATCTTGCGTTTTAGTGTCTGAGCAATGACTATTTCCTCAAGCTTCCTTTGAGCATAGAAAGCAATACTATAGCGAGATGGCTGGAATCTAGGTAGGGCTGAGAACACCAGTGTCATGTTATTTAAAATTTATATCAAACATAGTGTTTGGCTTGCTTGGTGTTTACAGTTTTAAAATTAATTACCAAAATATAAACATTAACATATTTCACATAAATATATAGATTTCTGATTTCTTTGGAAAAACCAGGAAATCTGGCAACTCTGGGTTAGCAACTCCAAGAAGCAAATACTGGCTGAAGCCATATCTGAAGGCTTCTAGAATGTGGCATTTTCTCTATGTTCACCATGGGCCCACTGCTTACTGTTCTATCCAGACCATTTCATTGACATATGTTGGCTCCCATCTACTGCAGACTTTTGATTCTGTGATTCCTATATTTTATCATACTATGTGTTGGAAATTTCCAAAATAAACAGGGCCAAGTATGGCAGTTGTATCAGGGTTAATGCTTTTCTAAGAAATCCCAGCTATCATTATTCAGGTCGGGTTATTAGCTATTTTTAATATTTTCAGGTATAAGCAAGCATATAGTGAAATGCACAGATATCAAATGCAGAGTGCAGTGAATTTTGACAAATGCATATTTCTGGTATTACTGTTGGGCTACTGAAGATGTGGAACGTTTCCACTGCTCTAGAAAATTCCCTCTTATCCTGTCCAGTCAGTACTGCTCCATCTACCCATCGATCACCATTGAAAGTTCTGCTGCCATAGATTAACTTTGCCTATTTTAGGATTTTACATAGTCGTACAGTATGAACTTTTGTGTTCAACTTTTTTCTTTTAGCATTAAGATTTTTCAGATTCAAGTATGTTGTTGGAAGAAGCAATTGTTTGTTCTTTTACATTATTGAGGAGTTTTCCTTGTGTAACTAGATCATCATTTGCATTTGGGCAGATTTTGGCTATTTTGAATGCGGCAGCAGGTGAAATATTCTTGTATATGACTTTTTTGTGAATATATGTTTTAATTTCACTAAAGGTGGTCACCTGAGGGTGAAACGTTTCAGTGATAGAGTAGATGTTAAGTATAACTTTATCAGAAAAGGTACCATTTCAAGAGCAGTTACACAAATTTACACTCCTTCTGCAGCACGTGAAAATTCCGGTTGTTGCACATCCTTGGCAAAAAGGAGTATTTCCAGTCTTTCAACTTTTAGTGGGTAAGATAGGATCTTGTAGTTTTAATTTACATTTCCCTGATAACTAATGATCCTAAGCATTTTTCACTTACATAATGGGCTATTCATATATCTTCCTTTGAGGATTGTGTAGACTTTTGTCCATTTTTATTGTATTTGACAACTTTTTTGAGTTGTATATTTTTTAAAAATATATTGTTTGTAAATCCTTTGCCATATATGTATAGTCATATGTATACATATATACATGCATATGTACATTGTCTCACAGTATTAAACATCTAATTTTACATGGTTTTGGCTCAGACATTATAAAAGATCTGTATGCAGAAGCAGTTTGTAGATAATGCTGGTCTTAAAGTACATAACGTAACAACAATGTGGCTATAAATTGCTGAGACTTAAGGAATTGGGCATAACGGCCTTTGGCTGTGATGAGCATAGAGCTTGAAATTAGTCTCCATAATCACAAGACAGGCCTTAAGCTTACTTTTTTGCGTCTCTGTGCGTCTTTGTATGCATTTTCTTTTGCAGAGAGGGAGCGCCTAAGGTTTTGCCACTAAATAAAAAGAGCAAGTTCAATTACACAGCCGTGTGATTGTACCTGTTCCCAGGGGCAGGCTGCTCTCCTCTGAGAGCCTTCTATCACCTCCCTGCCACAAACAACTACAATTCACCTGAAGTGGTGTCAGCCAGCAGGACTCTTCACCCTGTGCCAGATAATAGTTTCTCCTTTTCGTGTTAAAAAGATCATCTCCTTCTGTGGTTCTTAGGAGGGAGAAGCTGGCCTGAGGCAGCATGCTGCAGGTTCTGCTTCGGTGAGTGAGAAAAAGAATGAACTGGGTTAGCTTGGAACAATAATTAAAGAGAAAGTCTTGAAGTCTGATAGCCCATGTCTATTAAATGAATTCAGACGGCTGCTCCATCCATTATAGTGTCGTGTTTTTGCTCAAAACCTTCCATGGTTCCTGATGTCCTGGACATAGTGTTCAAAGTCCTTCCACGTTAAGTATCGGCTGACGTCTTAGCCTCATAAACCTCAGATACAACCTCCAGACTAAATGCCACAGTCATCAGTGCTGCCTACCATGTATTTCCATCTTTCCTCTTTCTGAATGCCTGATAGTTAACTGTGATCATGTGACTTGCTTTGGTGAAGAGAACGTTGAGAGGAAGGGCATCTGTTGCTTCTGGCAGAAATGTGTGTGTTTCCCAGGTGTCCCCCCTTTCCGACTGTGTGAATTGTGGAATTCCGATTGTGGCATTGCAGTTTGGTGCAGATATGGTGTTTCCCTACTCTCCTGGGGGGAAGCTTAAAGTATGCATACAAAGGTGGGTAGAAAGATCAGGGGCTTGGGGTCAAGTCAAGCAGATCTAGAGTAAAAACTGTGCTCATTAGTTCTGTCTCCTGCCTTGCTTCTTTGGTTATTGAATCCCACATTTGTAAAATGGGATAATTATATTCAATTTGTGTCCTAGTCCATTTGGGCTGCTGTAACGGAAATACCATAGACTGGGTAGCTTGACCACAGACATATTTCTCACAGTTCTGAGGCTGGGAAGTCCAAGATCATGGTGCCAGCAGATTCAGTGTCTGTTGAGAGGTGGCTTCCTGGTTTACAGACAGGTGCCTTCTTGCTGTGTCCTCAGTGACAGAAAAGAACAAGGGAACTCTCTGAGGTCTTTTTTATAAAGGCGCTAATCCCATTCAGGAGTGCTCTACCCTCATGACCCAGTCAATCCCAAAGACCCCATCTCCTAATACCACCACATTGTGGATTAAGATGTCAGCATATGGATTGTGGAGGAACACATTCAGACCATATACCTTAAAAGCACTAGAAACAATGTTGAGGAACTCTGACGCAATAAATGTTACATACCTGCTTTTTTCAAGCAAACCAAACAGATTAAGTCGAAGTTTAAAAATGCACAACAGGTGAGGCAGGCTGCGAAAAATCTGCATTTTAGGCTAGGTTATTTAGTCATAATAAGAATGCTTATCAAGGAGTTCCTGTTGTGGCGCAGTGGTTAATGAATCCAACTAGGAACCATGAGGTTGCCGGTTCAATCCCTGGCCTTGCTCAGTGGGTTAAGGATCCAGCATTGCCCTGAGCTGTGGTGTAGGTTGCAGACGCAGGTTGGATCCTGCGTTGCTGTGGCTCTGGCTTAGGCTGGCGGCTACGGCTCTGATTTGACCCCTAGCCTGGGAACCTCCATATGCCGCGGGAGCAGCCCTAGAAAAGGTAAAAAGGCAAAAAAAAAGAATACCTGTCAAGTTTGTTTTCAGTTTAATATTTTGGTAAGGAGAATCCAAGATAGCATTTTCTTTATCAAAAACAAAAGTAAACAATCTTTTATTACCTAACAAGTCATATTTGAAGCCAATAAGTTGGTAACTAGATATAAACTGGGTACTAGTAGGACATAGTAACTAATGCCTGTATTCTGTATACTCACTAAAATGTCCTCTGGTGACTGGATTTAAACTACCTCCTCAGAGCTCTAGATTATGTTGGGAGAGGCACAGTTTTACTTGGAGCATTTACAGCTGTCTTCTCTTCAGTGGTTTTATTAAGAAAGACAATTCTTTTTGTAGATTTTATCTAAGAATCTTCCGTTCTTCAGTGGGATTTAATCATTACGAAAAAATTTCAACTTTTTTTTTGAAGTGAAGCAAATGTTCTATTTCCCTAGTGTCAGTAAGCAAAAAGAGATATAAGGAATTACTGTGAAATTTTAGACACATTTTGAATGTAAAATATAATTATTTTATTATCAACATTAATTATCATGCTGTTCAATGACTTTCTTTTAGTAGTTTACAGATTTCAGATTGTCAGGGAAATTACATATAATTTGTTTTTCAAATTAAATTATTAGACGGTGGCATTACTTGTGCACTCAAAATTTAGCTTGGAAAAGCATTTAATAATTAAAATGCCAAGTGTAGGGAAAAGGAAAAACATATCCCCACACTTTCAGAGGTCTTTTTTCTTCCTGTACTTTCTTGTGGTTTCATGACTATATTTCATGTTGTGTTTGGATTACTTTTTCTTATTTGTCTGTGTATCTATTGTAGATTTTTGGTTTGCAGTTAACATAAGGTTGTGTATAATAAAAACCCTCTCTCTCTCGCATGTGTATGTGTATATATGTATGTATATATACATATATATGTGTATATGAACACATAATACACACATACATACAAATATATATGTATACACACACAAGTTTGTATTAAGTTGCTGGTCTCTTAATTTCAAATGCATTCCTGCTATCCTGCATTCACACCCTCCTCTTCTCACAGTTGCAGGCTCTGCTATCATGTTTGTATGTGTGTGATTTCTTACCTTTACTATATGTTTGCATTCACCAGTGAGCTTTCCCATTTTCAGTTTTCTAATTTTGGCTTTTTCTTTTCCACATAAAGAATTTACTTTAGCATTTTTTGTAAAGCTGGTTTGGTGGTACTGAATTCTCTTAGCTTTTGCCTGTCTGTAAAGCTTTTGACTTCTACATTAAATCTGAATGAGAGACTTGCTGGGTAAGGTATTCTTGTTTGTAGGTTTTTCCACTTTCATTAGTTTAGATACATCATGCCACTTCCTTCTGGCCTGCAGAGTTTCTGCTGAAAAGTCAGCAGATAACCTTATGGGGGTTCCCTTGTATGTTATTTGTTGCTTCTCCCCACATGCTTTTAATATTTTCTCTTTAGTTTTGGTTAATTTGATTAATATGTGACTTGGCAGCTTCCATCCTATGTGGTACTTCCTTTACTTGAGTGAGTGTTCCCATGTTAGGCAAGTTTTCAGCTATTATTTTCTTCATGTATTTTCTCTTGGCCCCTTCTTTCTCTCTTCTGGGACCCCTATAATGTGAATGTTGGTGTGTTTAATGCTGTTTCAAAGGTCTCTTAGGTCATGCTCATTTCTTTTCATATTTCTTTCTTTATTCTCTTCTGTGTCAGATATTTCTACCAGTCTGTCTTCCATCTCACTTGTTATTCTGACTAATGTATTCTGTTGTTGATTCCTTCTAGTATATTTTTCATTTCAATTATATTGTTCATTTCTGTTCTTTAAAAAATTCTTAAAAAATTCTTATAATTTCTTGACCTGTGCCTCTTTTTTTTTTTTAACCCCTGAGATCTCGGATCATTGTTACTGTCATTACTCTGAATTCTTTCATGTAGGTCATCTCCATTTCACTTAGTTGTTCTTCCAGTGTTTGGTCTTATTCCCTTGTCTGGAACATATTTGTCTGCCATGTCATTTTTTTCTAGATTTCTGTGTTTGTGATTTCCTTTCTTCAGGCTGCAGGGTTGTAGCCCCTCTTCCTTCTGGCATCTGCCCCCTGGTAGGTGAAGTTGATGTAGGAGCTTGCACAGACTTTCTGGTGAGAGACTAGTGCCTGCCCACTGGTGGGTGGGGCTGAGTCTTGTCCCTTTTTTGGGAAAGGTCATGTCGAGAGGTGTGATTAGAGGTGGCTCTGTGCGTAGTATGATTTTAGCCTGTCTGCTGATGGGTGGGACTTTATTCCCACCCTTTTATATGTTTGTCCTGGGGCTTCTTGGCACTGGTGCCTGTAGGCTGTTGGGTAGGTCCAAATTTTTCCAAAATGGCAGCCACTAGAGGAGATCAGCCAATCATTATTCCCTAGGGCCTCTGCCTCCAGTGTCCTGCCCCCACAGTAAACCACAGTCAACCCCTGCATCCAGGGATCTGGTATGGCCCAGATTTTTATGGAATCTCTGCCTTTCCCTGGAACACAGTGCATGTGAAAACTTGTGTGTACTCTCCAAGAGTGGATTCTCTCTTTCTCCTGGTCCTGCAGAGCTCCTGCATTCAAGCCCCACTGGCCTTCAATGCCAAATGCTCTGGCAGCTCCTCTTCCCAATGCCAGACCCCCAGGCTTGGGGACCTGGTGTAGGGTTCAGATCTTTCACTCCTATGGGAGTGCCTTTGTGATATAGCCATTTTCCAGTTTGTGGGTCATCCACCCAGGGGGTATGGGATTTGCTTACATCATGAAAGCACTCCTATTACCATCTCATTGTGGCTTCTTCTTTATTTTTGGATGTAGAGTATCTTTTTTGGCAGTTTCCAGTCTTTTTTGCCAGTGGTTGTTCAGCAGTTGTGATTTTGGTGTTTTCATGAGAGGAGGTGAGCTTGAGTCCTTCTACTCCACTATCTTGTCTCTAATTCCCCACGCTTTGAAATTATGTCCTTTGGAAAGGAAAATTTTAAAAGTTTCGTGCTAATAAGAGATGTAATGAAAGGAAGGTGTCATGGTTGAGGACTTTTTCAGAAGTTTGACTTGGTATAAATCAGTACATAATTTAGCCTTTGTAGTATAGAATACTATATCCTGAATCTGATGAAATCACAAATTTGTCATAATACTTATAAAAACTTTTGGTCTTTCAAAAGAGGAGGGTAAATTTTGATCATTTCACCCAATTCAGTTGGAGAATTGGAGGCCTACACAGATAATTGTCTTGCTTTATCTTGGACAGTGGAAGAGGAAAGACTAAACAGCACACAAAACTCATATATATTCCTGGCCTGGTTTCTTTCAACTGCATCAAGCCCAACAATGACTTAGGCCATCTTACTTCTGTAATGCCAAAGTTACAGAAATGAATAAAGCAGGCCTGTATTCAGGCATCACTTGAGTGACTGATTTACATAATCTGCATGGTCTCTCCTAGCTATAGATGGCATAATTTCTGGTGGGAGATTTCTAGGATGAACAGGACATAGATTTAGCAATCCCCATCTTCTGTAGAAAATCAAACAAAAGCAAGCAACAAAGAGATGTAAAAACACAAACACAAATTCCATTTTCTGAGGAACTAGAAAAGAGAATGTGAAGTAATTAGTAAAAGATGCCAAAATCAGTTTAGTTTCATGCAAGGCATTAGGCATAATCAAAAGAAGTATGGGGGAATTGCCATTGTGGCTCATTGGTAACAAACCCAACAAGTATCCATGAGGGTGTTGGTTAGATCCTGGGCTCCATTCAGTAGGTTAAGAATCTGGCATTGCTGTAAGCTATGGCATAGGTTTCAGTTGTGGCTCAGTTCTGGTGTTGTGGCTGTGGTGTAGGCAGCTGCACCTCTAATTTGACCCCTAGTATGGGAATTTCCATATACCATATATGCAACACTTAAAAAAAGGGAAAGGAAAGGAAAAAAAGTAGGGGAGAGAGATGCTAGAGATAGAGATTAGAGGGAGATGGAGTAAGGGAGAGGGAGCATGAGAGTGAGTGAGCACACCCTGGAGAAGCAGTTAGGTTCAGAGAAGCAGAAGAGACTCCGTTACAAGCAAAATCCCACAGACCAGTTATTTGCAAAAACTGTTTTGTTTTGTGGTAGCTGATGAGGAGAGAACCCTCTGTGAGGAGAAAGCTTGGAGTGCTACTTTGCTCTTCCCCACCTACAGATATTCCTTGAAAATTGTTAATCCTTAAAATCTCAACTCCATTTAACAATGAGCAACAACAGAAAAACTTGCACAGCATCTATAAAAAGATATTATGAAAAGTAGGAATTAGCAGTAAAATTTTTTGACAAACAATATTCGCCAGGAAAATGTTACCCTGGGGCAGATGAAAATTACAACTAAATATTTCATCATGCATGAAAAACCTTATGATCCATTTGCATCTTTGAAATAAGACTACAACAAAGTCAAGGGAAAAACTCAGGGAAGAAATGATGAGGCAACAAGAAGAAAAAAATATGAGCTGGTAGAGCACAGGAAGGAAGTAGAAGAACAAAACTTATTGTGAAAGACTGAATTGGAAGAAGGCTAGTCTGATGTGCGTTGTAGGAATAAAAGATATATAGAGGAGAAAACTGAAAAAAATTAAGATAGTTGAAATATGAATTAGAGAAATTAAAGGATTAAAAAATACATAGATGAGGAAGACAGTAAAATGAGACCCAAAACAAGAAGTGTCACCATTAAGAAAAAAAAAAGATATAACAACCAAAAAAAAAGAGAGAATAAGATGTAATTAAACTCTTGCCTGAAATAAAATTCTGCCTATATTTTTATCACAAAACAACCACAAATAACATAATCAGTAGAATAGATTTGGTTCTTAATAATGCAAGGGATTGAGTTGTGTTCCCTCTAAGTTCATATGTTGAAGACCTTAACCCCCAGCATAACCATATTTGGAGACAGGGCCTTTAGGAGACAATTACAATTAAATGAGGCCGTAATGATGGGGCCCCAGACAATAGGATTGGTGGCCTTACAAGAAGAGGAAGAAAGAAATCTTTCTCTCTTATACACTCAAAGGCCCCTGCAAGCCCCTCTAGCAACTGAACCCTGCTAGCACCTTGATAGTGGACTTTCCAGGTTCCAGGAATTAGTGAGAAAATTAATTTCCATTGTTTAAACCATCCAGTCTATGGTATCTTGTTATGATAGCCTGAGTGGAACAATACATATATCTAACACTTTAAAATTAGAGACCGCATGATTTTTTACCCCCAAATGCCTCTGGGATTGGCATAAAAGAATATGGGGTTGCCCCCCTTATCTTGGCCATGATGTAATTTTTATGATATACCATGAAAGTAGAAATAGTACAGACATTGATCATGACATACTAAAGTGGGAAAATAACAAAAACAGTGAAGATAAAAACCCTACCTTTTGAAAATTTAAAGGAAACCTCCAAATTGTAACTTTTCAGTCAAGGAGGTACAAACCAAAAGTTGTAGAACAGCAATAAAATAATGACAATAAAAACACCATGGGATACAGCTAAACTGTTCCCGAGGATATACTTAAATATCAATATTAATAAAACTAGTATTAATGAAAATAAAGTATGAAGTATTTGGTTAAAAAAATCAGAAAAGAAACAACAAAATGAACCAAAGGGAAAAAGAAATTAAAAAACAGAAAATAACAACAAGCCCCCTGCAAAAGTAGGAAAAAATATAATAGGCAAAACTAAAAGCTAATTCTCTGAAAAAAATTGAACCTGCCAATCATATTTTTCAAAACATACAGGGCAGAATATACAGGCGTAAATAACCCAGATCCTAAGGCAGTTCAGATGATTATAGAAAATGAAGTTATTTGATGCTAAGAAAACACATTTAAAAATATAGGCATCTCTGTCTGGTTTTGGAATGAGGGTGATGGTGGCCTCATAGAATGTCTTTGGGAGTATTCCTTCTTCTTCAACCTTTTGAAAGAGTTTAAGGAGGATGGGCACCAATTCCTCTTTATATGTTTGATAGAATTCACCTGTGAAGCCATCTGGTCCTGGACTTTTATTTGTAGGGAGTGATTTTATGACCTCTTCAATTTCATTTCTAGTGATCAGTCTATTCAGTTGGTCTGTTTCTGCTTGATTCAGTTTTGGCAGGCTGTAAGATTCTAGAAAATTGTCCATTTCTTCCAGATTGTCAAACTTGTTGCCATACAGTTGTTCATAGTATTCTCTTATGGTTTTTTGTATTTCTGCTGTATCCGTTGTGATTTCTCCTTTTTCATTTATAATTTTGGTTATTTGGGTTCTTTCTCTCCTCTTTTTAGTGAGTCTGGCCAGGGGTTTGTTAATTTTGTTCACCTTTTCAAAGAACCAGCTCTTGGTTTTATTAATTTTCTCTATTGTTTTTTGAGTCTCTATTTTATTGATTTCTTCTTTGATCTTTAGAATTTCCTTCCTTCTGCTGACTTTAGGACTTTTTTGTTCTTCTTTTTCTAATTCGTTTAGGTGGAGGGTTAAGTTGTCAAACTATCGGCCAAGATCATTGATGAATATAGATGCAAAAATTCTCAACAAAATCTTAGCCAACCGAATCCAACAACATACCAAAAAACTTATACACCATGACCAGGTTGGGTTCATCCCAGGTTCACAAGGATGGTTCAACATACGCAAATCAATCAGCATCATATACCACATTAACAAAAAAAAAAAAGTCAAAAATCATATGATCATCTCAATAGACGCAGAAAAAGCATTTGACAAAGTTCAACATCCATTCATGATCAAGACCCTCGCCAAAGTGGGTATAGAGGGAACATTCCTGAATATAATCAAAGCCATTTATGATAAACCCACAGCAAATAAAATCCTCAATGGGGAAAAACTGAAAGCCTTCTCACTCAAATCTGGAACAAGACAGGGGTGCCCACGCTCACCACTGCTCTTTAACTTAGTTTTGGATGTCCTAGCCACAGCAATTAGACAAACAAAAGAAATCAAAGGCATCCATATAGGAAGAGAAGAGATCAAACTGTCACTGTATGCAGATGACATGATACTATACCTAGAAAACCCTAAGGACTCAACCCCAAAACTCCTTGAACTGATTAATAAATTCAGCAAAGTGGCAGGATATAAGATTAACATTCAGACGTCAGCTGCATTTCTGTATACCAGCAATGAAACATTAGAAAAGGAATACAAAAATACGATACCTTTTAAAATTGTACCTCACAAAATCAAATACCTCGGAATACACCTGACCAAGGAGGTAAAGGACCTATATGCCGAGAACTATAAAACTTTAATCAAAGAAATCAAAGGAGATGTAAAGAAATGGAAAGATATTCCATGTTCCTGGATTGGGAAAATCAATATTGTGAAAATGGCCATACTACCCAAAGCAATCTACAGATTCAATGCAATCCCTATCCAATTACCCAGGACATTTTTCACAGAACTAGAACAAACAATCCAAACATTTATATGGAACCACAAAAGACCCAGAATCGCCAAAGCAATCCTGAGAAACAAAAACCAAGCAGGAGGCATAACTCTCCCAGACTTCAAGAAGTACTAGAAAGCCACAGTCGTCAAAACAGTGGGGTACTGGTATCAAAACAGACCGACAGACCAATGGAACAGAATAGAGAATCCGGAAATAAACCCTGACACCTATGGTCAATTAATCTTTGACAAGGGAGGCAAGAACATCAAATGGGAAAAGGAAAGTCTATTCAGCAAGCATTGCTGGGAAACCTGGACAGCTGCATGCAAAGCAATGCAACTAGAACACACCCTCACACCATGCACAAAAATAAACTCCAAATGGCTGAAAGACTTAAATATACGACAGGACACCATCAAACTCCTAGAAGAAAACATAGGCAAAACACTCTCTGACATCAACATCATGAATATTTTCTCAGGTCAGTCTCCCAAAGCAATAGAAATAAGAGCAAAAATAAACCCATGGGACCTCAGCAAACTGAAAAGCTTTTGCACAGCAAAGGAAACCAAAAAGAAAACAAAAAGACAACTTACAGAATGGGAGAAAATAGTTTCAAATGATGCAACTGACAAGGGCTTAATCTCTAGAATATATAAGCAACTTATACAACTCAACAGCAAAAAAACCAATCAATCAATGAAAAAATGGGCAAAAGACCTGAATAGACATTTCTCCAAAGAAGATATACAGATGGCCAACAAACGCATGAAAAAATGCTCAACATCGCTGATTATAAGAGAAATGCAAATCAAAACTACCATGAGATACCACCTCACACCAGTCAGAATGGCCATCATTAATAAATCCACAAATAACAAGTGCGGGAGGGGCTGTGGAGAAAAGGGAACCCTCCTGCACTGCTGGTGGGAATGTAAACTGGTACAGCCACTATGGAGAACAGTTTGGAGATACCTTAGAAATCTATACATAGAACTTCCATATGACCCTGCAATCCCACTCTTGGGCATCTATCCGGACAAAGCTCTACTTAAAAGAGACACATGCACCCGCATGTTCATTGCAGCACTATTCACAATAGCCAGGACATGGAAACAATCCAAATGTCCATCGACAGATGATTGGATTCGGAAGAGGTGGTATATATACACAATGGAATACTACTCAGCCATAAAAAAGGATGACATCATGCCATTTGCAGCAACATGGATGGAACTAGAGAATCTCATCCTGAGTGAAATGAGCCAGAAAAACAAAGACAAATACCATATGATATCACTTATAACTGGAATCTAATATCCAGCACAAATGAACATCTCCTCAGAAAAGAAAATCATGGACTTGGAGAAGAGACTTGTGGCTGCCTGATGGGAGGGGGAGGGAGTGGGAGGGATCGGGAGCTTGGGCTTATCAGACACAAGTTAGAATAGATTTACAAGGAGATCCTGCTGAATAGCATTGAGAACTTTGTCTAGATACTCATGTTGCAACAGAAGAAAGGGTGGGGGAAAAAACTGTAATTGCAATGTATACATGTAAGGATAACCTGATCCCCTTGCTGTACAGTGGGAAAATAAAATTAAAAAAAATAAATAAAAATATAGGCAAAGAGATAATTTTCAAATGAAATGCAATTTGTCAAAACATACCTAGATGAGACTATAAAATCTAAACAAACAGAATTTCATAGAATGTGAGGACATTTGGAAAATGGTTCTTTTCCCAAATTATTGTACCTGATACTTTCATACATGAAATCTATCAAAGCCAGTAATAAGTGGAGGTTCCGATTTTTGAAAAATTGTTCCAGAAAATAAAAAAACTTCCAGTTTCTCTTAATGAAGCAAACATTATGTCAATACCAACATTAAACAAGGAATGTTTAAAAATGAAAACTAAAGAACAAGCTCAGTTATAAATATTGATATAAGATGCTAAATAAAATATTAGCAGATAGATTCTAGCAGCATGTTAAAAAATATATTGAGTCCAAATGGTGTTTATTGTAACAATGCAAGAATGATGATATATTAGGAGTTCCATGAATGTAATCTACTATATAAATATTATAAAGAGAAAAAAATCAAATTTTTAGGTCTATAAAGTCATTTGGCATCAAAAGCATTTTTATTAAAAACAATATAATCATATCCTAGTTCAAATCCAGCATCATGCTTAAGTAGTGACAAGTTATTCTAAGTGAGGGAGAAGAAAAAAAAACAATGTTACCACTGTTAATTACCACTGTAATATAGTAGTTTCTCATGTAACTAAAAAAGGGAAAAGAGATATAAAAATTGAAAAAAAGATGAAAAATCTATGACAATATGTTTATATATTTAGAAGAGACTAGAGAAACAAACAGCGGGTCAGTTAACAATTATGTTCACATCAACAGGTTTTATATATATACAAACCATTATTTGATGTTATTATAAAGTATTGCATTTGGTATTTGCAACAAAAAGATTTTCAAATACCTAGGAAGACTTCTGCTTCTTGGAAGATGTAGTAGATGTCCATTTCCCTGTTCCTTTCATTGAGTCTCACAAAACACTCTGGCTGTTAAATCTACAACAAAGACCAAAAGGCTCTGGAGGGTGTAGTGAAGAAGGCTGTCTGGAGAAGCATCTCAGAACCAATGAGCAGGCTAGTGATGAGGGCTGTGGGTTTTCTTTTTTCTTCCATCTCGGAGCTAAGAACTTGGTAACCCCAAAATGCCTGATAAAATAAGGCCCCTACGGAAGCCTACTCCCTCTTGTAGAAGGATGAAGAAAGGTGCAATTTAGCAAGACAGAAAACTTTTACACAGTAAATTCTCTCCCCTAGCCAATTTTCATAGAGAAACACTGTGTCCCCGCCCCCAACCACTCTGCCCCACCATCCCTGAAATGCTGGCAACGGCAGAGAGGAGACCTGAGCTTTTCACCAGATGGAAATGAACACCCCAAACTGTCCACCCTCTCCTGGCTCAGTGAGGTGTGGGAGAAGACCAAATAGGAAGCTGGGACTTTGATCTCCCAGGAGGTATTCCTCCACCTCCCTGCTGGTGTGATGTCAGTCGAAGCCCGGAGGAGAGGCAGGACTTTGACCGCCATCCACTGAAAGTGGGACAAGGTGGGAAGTCTATTCCTAGGTTGCTGAGAATGCATGTTGAATTTTGTCAGATACTTTTTTCTGCACCTCTTGTTGGGACATGACTTTTCTTCTTTAGCCTGTTGAAGTGATGGGTTAGACGAACTGGTTTCTGAATGATGAATCAGCCTTGGATTCTTGGAATAAATCCCACTTGGTTATGGTGTATATCTGTTTATTGTTGGATTTGACTTGCTAATATTTTGTTGAGGATTTTTACATCTATGCTCATGAGAGCTATTGGTATGTAGCTTTCTTTACTTATAATGTCTTTACCTAATTTTGGTGTTAGAGTACTGCTGGCCTCATAGAACGGTTCCCTCTCTCCTATTTTCTGGAAAAAATTGTAGTTTTCTGTTTTGGAAAGTAATTACTGATTCAATTTATTTAATAGATATAGGCCAATTCAGAAAATCTATTACACCTTGTGTGAGTTTTTGTTGATTTTTTTGTCTTTCAAGGAATTGGTCCATTTTATCTAATAATAACTGAAAACTCTAAAAGAAAATTAAGAAGAGGTACCAGAGTTATCATATAAAAAATAGGTCACATTGCTACAGGTATTAAAACATTATGACACTGGAAAATGAATAGTCATGCAAACAAATGTTATGAAACAGAAATAAAGAAATGGACTCCTCATGTATGATAAGGGTTTAATCTCAAATCAATGTGGAAAAGATGGTATTTATGGGAAATAATATCAGGAAAGGTGAAGATCCTTGTATTTTTCACAATATTTAGCATGAAAATTGCAAAAATGTTAAAGTAAGCCTCAAAAGTGAAATAATATTCCTATAATAATGGTAGAAAAAAGACAAGGGAGAATTCTATTTTAATATTGGAGTGGGTAACTCCTTCCTAGCTGGCACAAAATGAAAGAGCTGTAAAAGATTTGTAAACAAATTTAATTTGTGTTCATGTCAAAAGATAATGTTCTGCGTGGCAAATGCTGTAAATTAAAACTGCAAATGAAAAACCAAGGATGGTATTTGCAAATAATATCATTGATGAGTGGTTTAATTTACCAAATGTAGAGCTCCTAGTAATTGGTAAGAAAAAGAGTGACAAACCAAAAGTAAAACAGGCAAAGGAGAACAGAAAATTCACAGAAGATGAACTTTCAATTGGCTGTTAAATATATACAATGATCCGCAAAGCTCACTCATAAAAAGAAAAATGGAAGTAAAAACTAGATGCCATCTTTTCCTATAGTGTTGGAAAAAATCTAAAAATTTGATAACACAGGATTTTGGTGAGGCAATGGAGGAAATGTATATTCATTACTGGTGGAAACGCAAATTAGTGCAATTACTGTAGAGACCAATTTGGCAGTATATATCAAACTTACAAATGTATTTATCCTGTCATCTAGAAACCTCACGTCTCAGCATGTATCCTATAGATTTGCTCAAATATGTTTGACAAAACACATGTACAAGAGTTTCCACAGCAGCATTAATTATAATAGCAGAAATACAGAGGCATCTTAATGCGTCAACAAGGGACTGATTAAATTAGTCATGCTCTATACCTATAATGGAACATTGTATTACTGTAAAAATATGAAAAAGCTATCAATTAATGTAGAAAGGCCACTGGTATACATTGTGAGGGCAAAAATTATGGCGGAAATATATATATATATAAATATATAAACACACATGCATATACATATACATACATATGTACACATATACATATATGCATACATGTAGATATTAAGTTACTATTTGTCTAAAGCAGTACAAAAGTATGACTGTATAGGTGTGTGTGTGAATATGTGGGCCTGTGTCATATGAATAATTTTTATAGTCATATGCTAACTTACAGATTAGCTAGAAATTAAACTTAGAATGCTGTGGTGAGCCAGGGAACTAGGTAAATGGGGTATGGGGAGGTAATGATATGTTTTACTAAGTAACATTTCATATTTTTGGTGTTTAAACCATGTGAATATGTTATGTATATAAAAATAATTTTTTGAAATCTTCAAAATAGAATTAAAACAAATTACAGTGTGATCTTTTCAAGCTCCAGTTTACTCCTAGATTGTGGTGGTGGCAGTACAGCAGTGTTTTTCACATGGTGTTTTGAAACCTTAGTGCTTGTGGGTCCTTCAAGAAATCTGATCAGTGTGGAGCTTTAGACTTCACCATTTTCAACAAAAACAGCACTGTGTATATTTCTGTTGGAAAGAATGGCACCAATGACTTAGATAAAATTTAAAAAATACTGGACAATATAGAACACATCCTAAGAGAATTCTACCTGCTGCCTCTGATGTAAGTTAGAAAACCTAAATAGAATGGGTGGTTTCCTATGTCAATCGATCTGTTGTCATAGAAACATAGAAAATGTTTTTAAAGGTCTACCATGAACAAAGGTAAAAGAACCTGGGAACACGTTCAGCTCAAGTATTAGAAACCCTGCCTCAAACAAGCTTCAATGATCTGGATAGTTGTAACCTAACAGGAAAGGAACCATGGGCTTCAAGATTGTTTTAGGCAGTGGTTTAAAACTGCAACACTTTCTTCTGTTTGCCTTTTCTGCCATCCTCACGTTCAGCTTCATCCTAAGACAGGGGACTTTGAGATCTTAAGAGAGAAGCCAACTGTGGGCAGGAGGACAGGCTTTTCTTATTATGTCCAGCAGAAGAGAGCGAGGTCTGCTTCCTGACAGTGGTGACAGTGGGTGCAACCAAGCAAGGTGCTGGCGCATTTGTTGGGTTTAGTAATCCGGGATGGGTCAGTTCTGCAGCACGGATTGGACAGCATTCTTTGATTCTTAGTCTTGAGTCAGTTTCTCCACCCCTCCTTGCAAATATATAAAGTAACTAACATCCTCTTATTAACAACTTTTCTGCTTAAATTTGCCACAGTGGACACACAAAGATAACGTAAGTAAAATTGACAGAAGTTATAGGCAGAAACAAATTTAAAATATGTGTAACAGAGCTAATATCTATCTTGTTTAATGGATTTTTACAAATTGGTAAAAACAAACAAAAGAGACAATGTAATAGAAAAATAGATTAAAAATGAATGTCACAAATGAACAAAAACAGATGGCTAATAAATGTATAAGAATATGCTCATATACAATAGTAGTGAGTAAAATATAAATGAAAGCAACCATTAACGTTCATTTCATACCCATCTGATTGTCAAAAACTAAAATGAATGAGAATAATAATTTTAGGTAGGAAAGCAGGGAAAAGGGTATACTCATAAACTTCTGCTGAAATGTGAATTGCTATAGACTTTTGTCAGCAAATAATTTGACAGTATCTCCTGAAATTAAAGCTACAGTCTTAAAATCTATTGCAGCTTACACAACGGGAAACTTTTGCCAATCTGTGTGGGCTCCTGGAGAAAGCCAGGCCCCCAGGATGTAAGTGTTAGAGCAAAGAGGGTTAGAAAACCCAAGGAGACACCAAGATTAAATTTTGGTTTCATCAGTATTTTGGATGCTTGTCATATGGATTCATTTTGCGTATCTATCAGCCCCCTGCTCTCTACCTGGGACACCCCTCACTTTTAGGAATGGAGCAACAAAGAGAAACTGCCTTCCCCTTCCTGTCCCCAGGAAGTGAGAGTTGGGAGAAATGATGTCATTTGGAGCAGGACAGATCAAGGTCTGCACTGTGCTTGGCTGGCTGTCCAGCCTCCTCCATGGTGCTGGGGGAGCTACATTTCAGCTTCTTCTTTCCTGGACCATCTCTACCTTTGCCATTCTTTCCATCCCCTGTGTTTATACACTTAGGTCTATACCTTACATCCCCAGGATCCTGTCATTCTTCCTGTTCCTGCTCTGCAGACATCTCATCTTCCATGTAGACTCCCCTGGGTTTCTGTGAAGCATTTCCCAGCCTGACTTTTCCAGAACATAGCCCAAGTGGGCTTTCAGTTTTATCACACTGGAGCTGGCCTCAGATGTTTAAATTTAGTAAGTCCCTTTTTGACTGAGAGTCCTTTGTGATGTCTTCTTATCTGCTTATCATTTTTACCAACCCATCCTAAAAACATTTTTGGACGCTCCCAGAAAAGAGATCTAAAATTACTTTTAAGGAGTTCCCGTCATGGCGCAACAGAAACAAATCCAACTCGGAACCATGAGGTTTCGGGTTCGACCCCTGGCCTTGCTCAGTGGGTTAAGATTCAGTGTTGCTGTGAGCTGTGGTGTAGATCGCAGACGTGGCTCGGATCTGGCATTGATGTGGCTGTGGTGTAGGCTGGAGACTATAGCTCCAATTAGACCCCTAGCCTGGGAACCTCCATATGCCGCAGGTGCAGCCCTCAAAAGACAAAAAATAAATAAAATAACATAAAATAAAAAACTTTTAAAATGCCTGCTTCTCAGTAGATTCTCACCCTCAGTGTGTTACCCCTAATGACAGAGAACCCTTTTTGAAGCATATATTTATCGCTATTGCCAGCCCTTTCATTTCAAAAATCAGTTTCTCTGCAGAAATATTGAACAGAATAGGTACACCCTTTGGGTGGGTGCATTTGAGAAATAGCTTGTTATCTTTACAGTTCCTCTGACAAGTGTCTTTCCTCTAAAGGAATTTTAGAGGCGTAGGGTCATATTCCTTATTTCCTAGATCCACATAAAGAAAGGAGGCTAGAAATTCAGCAGCAATTGAGTAAGCTATGCTAGAGTGACTTTTCCAGATGCCTTTGGGCTTTGCAGGTTGGTACTGTCTTTAGGGAATGGCTTGGATTTGATTTAACATTTTCAAAATTGGTTCACCCACCTTTGAATTTGGAGGATGTATTGCTTTGTGCTCCCTCAGATTAATGTACTGCCAGCAGGTCTGCTGCTCCCATCTCAGGAAATTCATTAACACATTGGGAAATCCAGGAATCAGGTGTGGCACCGAAAGGTTAATCTATCCTCCTTGCTTCTTCCTAGCAGGTTCAGCATGAATTATGCTCTGGTCATTTAGAGTGAACAAATGAAGGCAATCTACCTTCCCTGTGCTTAAAGAGGGATCACATGCTGCTCAGTTTTAGTTAAGATGCATAGACATTGTGTGTATGTGTGTCACAAATCCCATAATTCCTAAACACCTTTAATAGGTTTGTATCATGGTTTCTTTAACTGTTTTAAATGTGTACTCTTTTGCTTCAATTCACAAGAGAACTCTGCAGGCACCACTACAGAGGCAGAGACTTTCTAGACCATGCCACTGTGCACAGAAGGTAAAAGAACCCCTCAGAGCTTGAGGAGGAGAAATGGGCTTTGCCCTGATACTTTTGCTGGGGTGAATTTATTGTAGCACCTTTATTTTGTCTGGAGTTTCTGGCTGTCATACTCCTCATTCCTTTATGATGGTTACCACTTCCTTCTTGCTTTATTTTAGCACATTTTCCATTGGCAGCTGCCTCCTTCCACGGAGAGACAGAGGTGATTGTCTTGACCATGGGGTCCCATGGTTTCCTGCTTTCCCCATGGGAGCAAACTTTGGTTCACTGCAGCACAGAGCTCCCGGCTGACTTCAGCGCTCACAGGCTCAGGCCTATGGCCACGAAATGGGAATTTCTTTATTTTCTCTCCGTCTTATCTATTCCCTTCCACACCTCTTTCAAGCACCCTTTCCCCGTACCTGCCCTCCCAGCCTAACCTTATTTCAGAGATTATTAGGTTTACTTTTTGATGTCACTGCTCCCCATTCAAATTTTGCCCATAAAACTACTTTGCTATTACAGAATGAAATATTATTTTCATTACTTTTCTGCTCTAAATATGTGTAGCAATAACACACTTGTGATGTATAGGAAGTCCTGGATTAAAAACATGAAAATACATAATAAGAATGTATCATGTTAATGAAATATTTTATTTCCTCTTTTGTTACTTAGCTGTAATTTGGTTTCATTAGGCTCGACTAACCTTTTTGCCCACATGTAACTCTTGAAACACGTTCTTGTGAATACCACATATTTAAAAAGAAAGAAAGGAAGAAAGACAATAAGTTAGTCAGCATCAGCTAAATAGCAAAGTGAACAGCAGGTCAGGTTCAAGTTTGGAGGGAAAACAAATAGGAAAAGCACAAAAACAAGTTAATTGAAAAATGTCACTGAGGAAACAGGCATAGCATCTTTGGCAAACTGTTTTCACCAAGACCATGATCTTTATCTGCTACTTGTTTTTTTTTTTTTTTTTGTCTTTTGTCTTTTGTCTTTTTGGGGCAGCACCTGCGGCATGTGGAGGTTCCCAGGCTAGGGATCGAGTCAGAGCCATAGCTACTAGCCTATGCCACAGCCACAGCAACTCGGGATCCAAGCCATGTCTCTGACCTATACCACAGTTCACGGCAACACTGGATCCTTAACCCACCGAGCAAGGGCAGGGATTGAACCCGCGTCCTCATGGATACTAGTCGGGTTTGTTAACCACTGAGCCATCACAGGAACTCCTATCTGCTACTTGTATCCAAATTCTGTTACTGCTGACATTAAGAGGATAAAGGAACATTCAAGGACCTAATAACCAGGGCGTGTTATTTTGCAGTCTGAGGAATCTTAGACAGAAGTATCTGAGAAGAGACCTCTCAGCTAGTCTATCAGGATAGCGTAGCTGCTTGCTTTTCTTCTCGGCCTAATCATTGAAGTGAAAAAGGGTCATGTAGCAGAAGAACTCCACAGGCCTGGCTTGCTTAATAGCTTCTTCGTAAATTATATTAGCTCTTGAATACCATCTAGGTTCTTGATGATATTTCTGAAGGTGACAAGCTTCAACAGCTTGGAAAAGTTCATTGCAGTCTCTGGTGGTTGTGATTTCACCCTAAGAAAACTGTCATTTCTACACAGGCCTTTTAGCTGTGGTCTAGTTTCTTTCCATTCTGCAAACTTGGGCTCTGATCATGTGATCTGGGGAAATGTGGAGACCAAACCTTTGGCAAAGGCTGAGGCCTAAGGTGCTGGCCCTCCAACTTGGGAGCAGTCAGCAATGCCTGCGGGCTGGTTAAATGCAGCTGCTGAAGATCTCTGTATCCTAATCCCCAAAGTGTGACTATACATGGCAAAGCAGACTGGGAATTAAAGTGGCTAACCAATTGACTTTAAAACAGGAAGATGGGGAGTTCCCGTGGCACAGTGGTTAATGAATCTGACTAGGAACCATGAGGTTGCGGGTTCGGTCCCTGCCCTTGCTCAGTGGGTTAAGGATCCGGCGTTGCCGTGAGCTGTGGTGTAGGTTGCAGACTCGGCTCGGATCCTGCGTTGCTGTGGCTCTGGCGTAGGCCGGTGGCTACAGCTCCGATTCGACCCCTAGCCTGGGAACCTCCATATGCTGCGGGAGTGGCCCAAAGAAATAGCAAAAAGACAAAAAGACAAAAAAAAAAAAAAAAAAAAAAAAAAAAAAAAAAAAAACAACAACAACAACAACACCAAAAACCAGGAAGATTCTCCTGGACTACCTGGGTGGGCCCAATATATTCCCAAGTCTCCTTAAAAGCAGAAGGAGGCAGAGGAGGAGGTCAGAGTGGTGGAATGTGAGAAGGACTTGACCCATCGCTGCTGGCTGTGAAGATGGAATCAGGGGCTGTGGGCCAAGGAAAGCAAGCGGCTTCTACAAGTTGGAAAAAGCAGGGAAACCAAGTCTTCCCTAGAGTCTCCAGAAAGAAGTTCAGCTCTACTGACCCCTTGATTTTGGCCAAGTGAGACCTACGTTGGAATTCTAACAGACAGAAATGTAAGATAACAAATCTGTGTTGTTTTAGGCCCCAACAAAATTAAGTTAAACATGCATTTGCTGAACCCATCTCCTAGAATTTGAGTTTCTAGGGAGGTTGGGTGGGGGGTGGGTCTGAGAATGTGCATTTCTAACAGATTTCTAGGTAGGAAGTTACCTATGCTGGTATCTGGAGCCACATTTTAAGACTAGGAAAAAAAGAGGCTTCAGTTGGTCTGAGGATTTCAGAGCAAAGGATATCACAGAAGAGCAGGGAGTGCTAGCTAATTACTAAGTCAAGGAATGAGGTTTCTGGGTGGTGCTCGGCTCACATTGCCAACGTTGGTTGCACCCTCCTCCTGCTGCACTCTCTGCAGTGTGAGTTTTGGTTCCTTTCTCTTTCCCATTCTGTGATTTCCTCTCTCTTTTGTTTTATTTCCCAATCATACAGACTTTGGCAATTTATTGGAATCCTTTGAACATTGATTTCCTTAATACCTGTTTCTAATGTGATGGAAAAACTACCAAAGCCCTTATGCCCTATGGCGCTGGCCCAGTAGCTGGTGCACTGCAGGACACAGTACATATTCGTCATTCTTGGGTTTTATTGCCTGAGAATATCTTCTTCCCTTTTTCTCTGCTTAGCATGCTGGCCTTTTGCTTCCATGCTTCTACTTCTCCCATTTACTCATTTTCCTTTCAGGCTTACTGAACTAGCTATGATTTTCATGGACTCCAACACACCTATCAGATCTAAGCTAAGCCCCTATCAGAGTCCATGTGAAGTTCAAAGGGGCAGATTCTATTCTCTTTATGACTTGCCTTTAGCTTCCCCAAGATCACCTCAGCAGGCTTTGCAGAAATGTATATGGTTATTTACTGAATGGCTGCAGCAGTTTGCAATGGGCATTATAACACAAGGCAGTCAAATTCAAACTTCTTGCTAAATATGCTTTATCTGGAAGTCTGAAGGGAGCTGCCTAAGGAATGAAGCCATTTGTTAACCTGCTTCTCTGATCTAAATTTTGTGCTTTTTTTCTTTAAAGAGTTTCTTCTCATCTCCTGACAATCTTTACCCACCTTCCTGGGGTCTTTGTGCTAAAACCCATAGGAAACCAAATACTTGGAAACATTTCTTATCCTACATTCAAATACCCAAGATTTGAATCTGGACTTTGGGAGAAAGGATGGATGGTGCCTAAAAACTCTTGCTACCCATAGAAGAGGGCTGGAGTGGAAGTAGGAAAAACTCTGCTGTAGAACCGAAGTGGTGCCCAGGGTAGAGGTCTCTCAGGCATCCAGGGCTCCTCTGGCTTGAGTTGCAAGCATACCTGTTTCTTTAAAATTAAACACATGTGTTCACACCTTTCCCAAGAACAGATATTTATTCTCCAGGACAATTCGGTCTGACTCATACTGAAAAAAGAAAATAATCCATACAGCCTCATAACTCTGAAGCAGGAAATAGTTTTATATTAGTGGATCATATCAATGTTCCCAATAGTATTTGCTTCTTCCCTGCTTCCACTCAGGTGCCTCCTTGAATCAGTCTGGGCCCTCGTTACCCTTTAGTGTCTTTCTTTGAAAGTAAAAATGCCCACTCTGGACCTGCTGTGTTTCAGTGGGTTAAGTACCTGACATAGTGTCCTTGAGGATGCGGGTTTGATCCTTGGCCTTGCTCAGTGGGTTAAGGATCCAGTGCTTCCATGAGCTGTGGTGTAGGTCACAATGTGGCTTGGATACTGCATTGCTGTGGCTGTGGTGTAGGCCAGCAGTTGTAGCTCTGACTTGGCACCTAGCCTGGGAATTTCAATATGCTGCAGGTGCAGCCCTAAAAAGACAAAAAAAAACCCCCAAAAAACCAAAAAAACAAAAAAAGCACTCATAAAAAATAAAAAATAAAATCGACTACAGCAGCTTAGTTACTGTGGAAGCTCATGTTCAGTCCCTGGTCCAGTGCAGTGGTTTAAAGGATCTAATGCTGCAGCAGCTGTGGCTCAGAACTGAGTTATTTGAAGTGGCCTTTGTTCTTATGGGTCTTTATCTGGGGACGGAGGGACATTACTGCAGTTACAGAAACATCTTCCTTTCCTCAAACAGAGAGGTAAACTTAATTTGTGTACCTCATGATATTTTTCATTCTACCCTTGCCCTCTCTTTTCGTTACACCTGCCAGAGTGCTTCTTTTTAAAATCATCTTCTTTGAGCTACAATTTATACTTACATACATTTAAGTGAATAGTTCAATAGCTTTTGACAAATGTATGCACCCAGGTTACCACCATACCCCTCATGACATAGATTTCTATCGTTCCAAAAAGTTTACTTGTATCTCTTTGTCTTCAGTCACTCCACACCTCTCTTGGTACCAATCATTAATTTACATTCACTAAAACTTGTTTTGCCTGTTCTAGAACTTGTCTGACCTCTTTTGTTTAACATATGTTTTAGAAAATCATCTATCTTACTGCTTAAAAAAGTAAGATGGTTTTAAAAGTTGTTGACTATGACATCACTGTATGCTCATGGTGTTTTCATCCATTCCCTTGTTGATGTTCATTTGGCTTATTTTTATTTTGGGACTCTTAGATTCAAAGCTGTTATGAACACTTTGGAACATTTTAGGGCTAGGGGTAGACATATATATTCATTTCTCTTGGGCGAATACCTAAAAGTAGAACTGCCAAATCATGTGATGAGTGTATATTTAATTTTATAAAAACTACCAAACTCCCTTCCAAAGTGTTTGTACCATTTTACAATCCCACTAGGGATATATGCAAATTTAATTTGTTCCATATCCTTGTCAACTCTTAGAATTGTTATGCTTTTAATTTTGGTCACTCTAGCAGTATCTCACTTTTGGTTCTAAGGTGGGTTTCCATGATGACTAATGATTGTGCATCATTTCATGTGCTTATTATTTATTATATCTTTTGTGAACTATTGTAAAAGTCTCTTGTCTACCTTTTGTTAATTATCTTATATGCACATACATGTTGTGAATATTTTATTCCAGTGGGTGTGACATGGCTTTTTATTTTCTTTCTTTTTTTTTTTTTTTGTCTTTTGTCTTTTTTGTTGTTGTTGTTGTTATTGTTGCTATTTCTTGGGTCGCTCCCGCGGCATATGGAGGTTCCCAGGCTAGGGGTTGAATCGGAGCTGTAGCCATCGGCCTACACCAGAGCCACAGCAACGCGGGATCCGAGCCGCGTCTGCAACCTACACCACAGCTCACGGCAACGCCGTATCGTTAACCCACTGAGCAAGGGCAGGAATTGAACCCGCAACCTCATGGTTCCTAGTCGGATTCGTTAACCACTGTGCCACGACGGGAACTCCGCTTTTTATTTTCTTAATTTCTCTTGAAGATAGGGGTCTTAAATTTTTATGATTGCCAATTTATTACTTATTTTCATATATTAATCTTGTAATCTGTGAACCTGCTAAGTTGTTAATAATTTTAGTACCTTTTTGGGTAGATTCCTTGGTGTTTTCAATGAGATAAACATGTCATCTGATAATATAGATAGGTTTATTTCTTTTTACTCTTTATGACTCTTAGTTCTTTTTCTTGTCTCATTGCACTGGCTGGACCTCCAGTATAGTATTAAATAGACACCAAAAAAGCAGATATTCTTGCCTTATTTCTGCTCTTTGTGTTTCGTATCATATCATTAAATATGATTAGCTGTAAGTATTTTATGCATGCCCTTTAGCAAGTTAAGAAAATTCCTTTCTATTTCTGGTTTGCTGAGTTTTTAGTTTATTAAATGTTTGAATTTTTTTTTACTTTTTCTGAAAGCACTGAGATATTAACTTTATTTTGTTCTGTCAATATGGTGAACTATAGCGATTAACTTATAAATGTATACAATAACCTTGCATTCATGGGATAAACCCCACTTAGTTATGAAGCATTATTTTTGGTATATATTGTTGATTCTATCTGATAAGATTCTGTTGAGAATTTTTGCATATATGTTCTTTATGTATAATGGTCTGTAATATTATTTTCTTCTGATATCTTTGGTTTTGTTATCAGGGTTACACTGCCTTCATAAAATGGAGAAGCATTCCCATCTCTAGTATTTGAAAGATCTTGTGAAAAATTGGTACTATTTCTTCCTTAAACGTTTGATAAGTTAACTAGTAAATTAATATAGATAAAGTTAACTAGTAAAACCATCTAGCAATGGAGTTCTATTTATTGGAAGAATTTGTCTTTTTATTTTCAACTCAATGTCCTTAATAAAGATATGACGATTTGTCATTCTATTTATTCTTTTTTGTTTCTTTTTTGTCTTTTTAGGGTTGCACCTACAGGAAATGGAGGTTCCCAGGCTAGGGGTCGAATCAGAGCTGTAGCCACTGGCCTACACCAGAGCCATAACAATGCCAGATCTGATCCATGTCTGTGACCTACACCACTGCTCACAGCAACACCAGATCCTTAACCCACTGAGCAAAGTTAGGGATCAAACCTGTGTCCTCATGGATACTAGTTAGAGTCTTTTCTGCTGAGCCATGTTGGGAACTCCTCTATTTATTCTTGAGCTAGCTTTGGTAAATAGTACTTTTCAAATAATATGTCCATTTCCTCTGAGTTTTCAAGTTTATTGTCATAAAATTGTTAATTTTATTTATTATCCTTTTATTATAATGAGGATCTGTAGTGATATCTTGTATTTTATTACTGACAGTTAAATTTTTTGTCTTGGTTACTGTTTAAGGGTTTTATCAATTTTCTTAACATTTTCAAAGACTCAACTTTGCCTTTGTTATTTTATCTATTTGTGTAATTTTTTTATTTCATTAATTTCTGTTATATTTATTATGATATTCCTTCTAATTATTTTGGCTTAATTTGCTTTTATTTTTTCTAGCCTTCTAAAATATAGATGTATTTCTTTTAAACTTTATATTTCTCTTTTTCTTTTTTTGTTATTTTTAACTCAATGAATTTTATATATTTATAGTTGTAAAATGATCATCACAACCAAGCTTAACAGCATTTCCCTGCCAAACCTCCTGCCCATCCCTTCCCCAAAATCCATCTCCTTTGGAAACCTTAAGTTTTTCAAAGTCCGTGAGTCAATATCTGTTATGCAAAGTTCATTGTATCCATTTTTTAAATTCCACATATAAGTGATAGCATATGACATTTCTGTCTCACTGTCTGACTAACTTCACTTAGCATGATAATTTCTAGGTCCACCCATGTTGCTGCAAATGCCATTATATCATTCATTTTTATGGCTGAGTAATATTCCATTGTGTATATGTACCACATCTTCTTTGTCCACTCCTCTGTTGATAGACACTTAGGCTGCTACCATATCTGGGCTATTGTATGCAGTGCTGCAGTAAACATTGGAGTACATGTATCTATTTGAGTCATGGTTTTCTCTGGATAGATGCCCAGGAGTGGGATTGTTGGATCAAATGGTAATTCTATTTTTAGTTTTCTGAGGAATCTCCATACTGATTTCCACAGTAGTTGCACCAATTTACATTCCCACCAACAGTGTAATAGGGTTCCCTTTTCTCTACACCTTCTCTAGCATTTACTGTTTGTAGACTTGTTGATGATGGCCATTCTGGCTGGTGTAAGGTGGTACCTCATAGTAGCTTTGACTTGCATTTTGCTAATAATTAATGATGTTGAATATCTTTTCATGTGTTTTTTTTTTTTTTTTGCCATCTGTATGTCTTCTTTGAAGAATTATCTGTTTAGATCTTCTGCCCATTTTTTTGATGGGGTTGTTTGTTTTCCTGGTATTGAGCTTTAGGAAGTGTTTATATATTTTGAGATTAATCTCTTGTCAGTTATGTCATTTGCAAATATTTTAGCCCAATCTGTAGATTGTCTTTTTGTTTGGTTTAGGGTTTCCTTTGCTGTGCAGAAACTTTTATGTTAATTAGGTTCCATTTGTATATTTTCATTTTTATTGTCATTACTTTAGGAGGTGGAACTATGAAGATATTGCTGTTGTCTATGTCAGAGAGTGTTTGGCCTATGTTTTCCTCTAGGAGTTTTATAGTATCTGGTCTAATATTTAGGTCTTTAATCCATTTTGAGTTTATTTTTGTGTATGGTGTTAGGAAGTGTTCTAATTTCATTCTTTTACATGTGACTGTCCAGTTTTCCCAGAACCACTTATTGAAGGGACTGTCTTTTCTCCATTGTATATTCTTGCTTCCTTTGTCATAGACTAGTTGACTGTAGGTGCATGGGTTTATTCTTGGGCTTTCAATCCTGTGCCACTGATTTATATTTCTGTTTTTGTGCCAGTACCATACTGTTTTGATGTCTGTAGTTTTGCACTATACTCCAAACTCAGGGACCCTGATTCTTCCAGCTTCATTTTTCTTTCTCAGGATGGCTTTGGCTATTCTGGGTCTTTCATGCTTCCAAACAAACTTTAAAATATTTTGTTCTTGTTCTGTGAAAAATGTCCTTGGTACTTTGATAGGGATTACATTGAATCTGTAGATTGTCTTGGGTAGTATAGTCATTTTGACAATATCGATTATTCCAGTCCAAGAGCATGGTATGTCTTTCCATCTGTTTGTGCCATTTTGATTTCTTTCATCACTGTCTTACAGTTTTCAGAGTACAGGTCTTTTGTCTCTCTAGATAGGTTTATTCCTAGGTATTTTATTCTTTTTGACATGATGGTAAATGGGTTTGTTTTCCTAATTTCTCTTTCTAAACTTTTGTTGTTAGTATATTGAAATGCAGTCAATTTCTGTGTATTAGTTTTGTATCCTGCAACTTTACTAAATTTATTGATGAGCTCTAACAGTTTTCTGGTAGCATCTTAGTATTTTCTAGGTATAGTATCATGTTGTCTGCAAATAGTGACAGTTTTACTTCTTTTCCAATTTGGAGTCCTTTTATTTCTTGTTCTTTTCTGATTGCTGTGGCCAGGACTTCCAAAACTATGTTGAATAGTAGTGGCAAGAGTGGACATCCTTGTCTTGTTCCTGATCTTAGCAGGAATTCTTTCAGCTTTTCACCATTGAGAATGATGTTAGTTGTGAGTTTGTCATATATAGTCTTTATTATGTTGAGGTAGGTTCCCTATATGCCCACTTTCTGGAGAGTTTTTATTGGTCCGTTCATCTTTTCTATTTTGTCTTGGTTTATTCTTAGAAGATTGTACTTTTCTAAGAATTTGTCCATTTCTTTTAAGTTGTTCTTTTTATTGGCATATAATTACTTACAGTAGTCTCTTATGATCCTTTGTACTTCTGTGATGTCCACTGTAACTTCTCCTTTTTCATTTCTAATTTTGTTGATTTGAGTACTTTTTTTCTTGATGAGTCTGGCTAGCAATTTATCAATTTTGTTGATCATTTCAAAGAACCGTCTTTTAGTTTCATTGATCTTTTCTATGGTTTTCTTCATTTCTATTTCATTAATTTCTGCTTTGATCTTTACAATTTCTTTCCTTCTGCTAACTTTGGGTCTTGTCTGTTCTCTTTCTAGTTGCTTTAGGTGTAAAGATAGGTTGTTTGAGCTTTTTCTTGTTTCCTGAGATAGGCTTGTATTGCCATAAACTTTCCTCCTAAAACTGATCTTGGTGCATCCCATAGGTTTTGGGTTGTTGTGTCTTTGTTGTCATTTGCTTTTAGGTCTTGATTTCTTCAGTGATCTATTGGTTGTTTAGTCCCTACGTGTTTGTGTTTTTTGTATTTTTGTCATTGTTGTCATTGATTGTGGTTGGAAAAGATTCTTGATAGAATTTCAATTTTATTAAATTTTCCAAGGCTTGATTGTGGCCCAGAATGTGATCTATCCTAGAGAATGTTCCATGTGCATTTGAGAAGAATGTGTATTCTGCTACTTTTGGATGGAATGTTCTATAAATATCTATTAAGTCCATCTGGTCTAATGCATCATTTAAAGCCTCTGTTTGATTTACTGTCTGGATGATCTGTCCATTGCTGTAACTGGGGTGCTAAAGTCCCCTGCTATTATTGTGTTATTGTCAATTTCTCCTTTTGAGGTTGTTAGCAGTTGCTTTATATATTGAGGTCGTCCTATGTTGGGTGCATATATATTTACAATTGTTATATTTTCTTGGATTGATCCTTTGATCGTTATGTAATGTCTTTCTTTGTCTCTTATAATATTCTTGATTTTGAGGTCTATTTTGTCAGATATGAGTACTGCTACTCCAGCTTTCTTTTGATTTCCATTTGCATGCAATATTTTCTTCCATCTTTTCACTTTCATTTTGTATGTGTCCTTAGAACTGAAGTGGGTCTCTGGAAGACATCATATAAATGGGTCTTATTTTTGTGTCCTTTCAGCCAGTCTTTGTCTTTTGGTTGGGCATTTAGCTCATTTACATTTAAGGTAATGATTGATATGTTTGTTCTTATTGCCATTTTATTAACTGTTTTGGATTTGTTTTTGTTGGTCTTTTTTCTTCCTCCTTTCTTCTCTTGTTCTCTTGTGGTTTGATGACTATATTTAGTAGTGTTGGATTGCTTTTTCTTATTTGTGTGCATGTCTACTGTAGATTTTTTGGTTTGCAGTTACTCTGAAGTTTTGATATAGTAGTCTGTACATATATAAGATTGTTTTAAGTTGTTGGTATCTTAATTGCAAGTTTTTCTCCAGTGTCCTACATTTGTATCCTCCTCTTCACACAATTTCTGGTCTTGATATCATATTTGTGTTGGATATTTCCTACATTTATTATATATGTGTGTCTTTACTGGTGAGCTTTGTTATTTATAATATTTTTGTTTGTAATTGTGCTCTTTTCTTGTACACATAGAGAATTTTGTTTAGTATTTGTTGTAAAGCTGGTTTAGTGGTGTTGTTTTCTCTTAGCTTTTGCTTGTTTGTAAATCTTTTACAAAAAAAGCTCCAAATCTGCTTCAGATCTGAATCAGCACCTTGGCAAGTAGAGTCATTTTGATTGGAGGTTTCTCCTTTCACCGCTTTAAGTATATCATGCCACTCCTTTCTGGCCTTCAGAGTTTCTGCTGAAAAATCAGCTGATAACCTTATTGTGGTTCCCTTGTATTTGCTGTTTTTGTTTTTCCTATATGCTTTCAATATTTTCTCTTTGTTTTTAATTTTGGACAGTTTGATTAATATGTGTTCCTCCTTGGGTTCATTTTGTATGCTACTTGTTTTGCTTCTTGGATTTGAGTGAGTGATTTCTTTCCAATGTTAGGGAACTTTTCAACTATTATGTCTTCAAATATTTTCTCTGGCCCTTTGTCTCTCTCTCCTTCTGCTGGCACCCCTGTAATATGGATGTTGGTTAGTTGTCCCAGAGTCATCTTAGACTGTCTTCATTTCTTTTCAATCTTTTTTCTCTTTTCTGTTCTGCATCAGTGATTTCCCCTAGTCTATCCTCCTCATTGCTTATTCATTCTTCTGCCTCCTGAATTCTGCTGTTGTTTTCTTCTAGTGAATTTTTTATTTCAGTTATTGTATTTTGCATCTCTGCTTGCTTAATCCTTAAATATTCTACTTCTTTGCTCAGTGTTTCTTGTAATTTATCAGTCTTTGACTCTAGTTCATTTTCAAGATCTTGAATCATGTTTACTATCATTAGTCTAATGTATTTTTCATGGAGGTTGGTAATCTCCAGATCACTTAGCTGTTTTTCTGTTTTTTTTTTTTTTCTTTTTTCTTGCTCTCTTATCTGAGTCATAATTGTTTTTCTTTTCATTTTGTATAGATTTTTGGTGTGGTCTCCTTTTTGCAGATAATAGAGTTGTAGCCTCTCTTGCTTCTGATGTCACCCCTCCCTTGTGACTGAAGTTAGTATGGGGCCTTGCTGTAGGCTTCCTGATGGGAGGAACTGGTGCCTGCTCACTGGTAGGTAGAGCTGATTTTTATCCCTCTGGTGGGTGGGGCTTTGTCTCTGGGTGAGATTTGAGATGGCTGTGTGCTTGGGGAGGCTTTAGGCAGCCCGTTTGCTGATGGGTGGGCCTGTGTTCCCACCTGGATTACTGTTTTGCCTGGGACTTCTCAATCCTGATGAGTGGGGCCAGATTTTTCCAAAATGGCCACCTCTAGAGGAGCACACACTGTTGATTATTCCCGAGACTTTTGCCTCCAATGTCCTCCCCTCACAATGAGATAAAGTCACCCCCTGTTTTCCATGGATATTCCCCAAAAACCACAGTCAGGTCTGGCCCAGTTTCCTATGGAGTCTCTGGTTTTCCCTTGAACCAAGGCTCATGAAATCCTGTGTGCACCTTTCAGGAGTGGAGTCTTCATTTCCCTGGTCCCATGGAGCTCCTGCACACAAGCCCAGCTGGTCCTCAATGACAAGAGGTCTGTGGGCTCCTTATCCCAACGCCAGATCCCTAGGTGTGGGGACCTGTTGTGGGACTCAGAACTCCCACTACTGGGAGTTCCCGTCATGGCTCAGTGGTTAACAAAGCTGACTAGGAACCAAGGGTTTGCAGGTTCGATTCTTGGCCTCACTCAGTGGGTTAAGGATCTGGTGTTGCTGTGAGCTGTGCTATAGGTTGCAGACATGGCTTGGATCTGGCATTGCTGTGGCTCTGGTGAAGGCCAGCAGCTACAGCTCCGATTAGACCCCTAGCTTGGGAACTTCCATGTGCTGTGGGTGTGGCCCTAGAAAAGACCAAAAAAAAAAAAAAAAAAAAAAAAAAAAAGAACTCCTGCTCCTGTAGGTGAGTCTCTGTGATATGGTTACTTTCCAGTCCATGGACTGCCCACCTGGTGTGTATGGCATTGCTTATATGGTGTAATTGCCCCTCCTACCATTTTGATGTAGCCTCCTCTTTGTCTTCTGGAGTAGGATATATTTTTTGATAGTTTCCAGTCTATTTGGTTTGAGGTTGTCTAATGGTTGTAATTTCATTGTTTTTATGAGAGAAGGTGAGCTCCAGTCTTTCTACTCTGCCATCTTAATCCTGTCTTTGAAACTTTATATTTCTAATATGGTCTTTTAAAACTATAAAATTGTCTCATACAATGTTTTAGCTTTATTCCACAAATTTTGAAATGTTGCATTTTTATTATTATTTTGTGTAAAGTATTTTCTAATTTTTGTAACGATTTCCTCTTTGATCCATGGCTTATTAAGGGTTCTGTTATTTAATTTCAATTCTTTGGTATTTATCATATAACTTACTGATTCTGAATTTAATTCCATGTGGTCAAAGGACATACTCCAAATATTTCCATCCTTGGAATATACTGAAACTTATTTTGTGGGCTAGCAAATGGTCTATGTCATTGAGCATTCCATGTCCACTTGAAAATCACTGTATGCTTTGCAGGTGCTGGGGTTATGTTCTCTAAATTAGATCATGTTAGCTGAAACTGTTGTTTGGATTGTTGACTTCCTTTCTGGGTTTTTGTGTAGTTCTATGAAATATTAAGGAAGGACGTTAAATATTTATGAGTATGATTTTGGCTATTTCAATTTTTCCCTTTCATTCTGTCAATTTTCCCCCCTATGTTTAGAAGCTCATTATTGGTGTATACACATTTAGGACTGTTACTTCTTACTGATGCATTTCCCCTTTTATCATTATAAAATATTTTTACTTATCCCTAGTAATATTCTCAATCCTGAGGTCTACACCATTGTATATTTTTTAAAAGTACTGCTTTCATATTGTATATTTTTCCTCCCTCTTACTTTCACCCTACCTGTGTCCAAACATACATTTTTTTTGTAGGGTGTATGTCCTTGTGTCGTGCTCTGTTATCGAGTCTGAAAAATTTTAAACCTTGATTGAAATGTTGAGTTTGTTTATTTATTTATGTGTTTATTGTCTTTTTGTCTTTTCTAGGGCTGCACCCATGGCACATGGAGATTCCCAGGCTAGGGGGTCCAATTGGAGTTATAGACACCAGCCTATGCCAGAGCCACAGCAATGCAGGATCCAAGCCACATTTACAACCTACACCACAGACCATGGCAATGCCAGATCCTTAACCCACTGAGCAAGGCCAGGGATCAAACCCGCAACCTCATGGTTCCTACCCAGATTTGTTAACCACTGAGCCACAGTGGGAACTCCCGAGCATATTTAAATTTGATATATTTTTTGATATAGATGAGTTTTTACTATCTTGCTATTTGTTTTCCATTTTCATTCCTCTGGCCGTACTTTCCTGCCAAATTTTGGGCTCAGCAGATTTTTTTTTCTAATTTATAAAATATAAATTTGAGAATTTAATTTTGGATTACATTTTTTTTGGGGGGGATTCCAATTTATGTCCTCTATTGGCTTTACAGTATAACTACTTTGATTATTTTCTTTAGTAGTTGCTTGCACTAATACTAACAATATACACTCTTAATTCTCAACAATGCACAAAGTCTACTTAGTGTTGATATTGTATAATTTTATTTTATTTTATTTTTTGAGGGCCACACTCGTGGCATATGGAGGTCCTAGGCTAGGGGTAGAATTGGAGCTGTAGCTGCCAGCCTACACCACAGCTCACTGCAAGGCCAGATCCTAACCCACTAAGCAAGGCCAGGGATTGAGCCCTCATCCTCATGGATGCTAGTTGGGTTCATTAACCACTGAACCATGACGAGAACTCCAGATATTGTATAATTTTATATTTTATACCTGTCCCTTTCCACTTTATTTCCAAATTGAAGCTTCATTGTCTATTATGTTATAGCCTAACAATAGTATAATTCCATTTACTTGTCTCCTCCTCTGTGCTTTTATCTCTAGATTTTCTGTTTCTTTTATTTCTACATGAATTATCAATTATAACTTAAAATATTATTTTTACTTTAAACAAATCTTTTAAGGAAATTTCAAGAATAAGAAATCTACATTTTTTCAAAACTTGCCCACTTATTTAGCATTTCTTGTGTTCTTTAATATCCCACAGGTAAAAGCTTCCTCCTGGTACTTATTCCCTTCAGCTAAAAAAATATCTTTTGGCTGTGTGTGTGTGTGTGGTACAGACACGCTAGTAACAAACGAATAATGTTTTAATCTCTCTATAGTATTCTGGGTTGACACCTTTTTTTGTTTTTCTAAGAACTTCAAAGAAGTGGCTTCATTGTCTTCTGATCCTTGTCTATTTTGACAGGAAATCAAACATTGTTGATTTATTCCCTTGTACAACAGGGCACCTTTTAAACTGGATACTTTCATGAGTTCTATATTTTAAAAAATGTTTTTCATAATTTTTACTGTCATTGAGTTAGGAATGGCATTCTTTATAATTCTTCTACTAAAAGTTGAATGAGCTTCTTGGAACTCTACGTCAATGTTTTCATCAGATTTAAGAATTTTATGTCCAGTATTTTTCTGCAATTACTATTTCTTTTTCCTCTTTCTCTAATTCTCCTCATTGTTATTTTTATTATTATTACTCAATCACATCTTTTTCTAGGGCTCAATTTAAACATATTTTAACCCCTTTGATATCCCATGTTCATTGAAGCACTGTTTATTTTTATGTCCCTTTTGTCCCTTTTTTTCTTCAGATTGAATAGTTTCTACTGACATGTCCAGTTTGTTGAAAGTTCTTTTATATTCAATATACTGTAAAACTCATTCATCAAAAGTTTAATTTCAAATACTATACCTTTCATTTTATAATATCTGTTTTCTTTTTCCATTTTTCTGCTATTACTTTTTCTTCTTTGGAGCACCGCAGTAATATATTGTGTCATGGTGCTAAGAGCCTCTTTGGCTTGCAGCAACTTTTTTTTCCCCCAGGAAACTGACTGGCAGGACTTTTTGAAGTTCTTCTAAATAAACGTTCAATCCAATCTAATCCACATTTTCTATAATTTATTACTTTACTAAAATACACTACAAGGTAAGTTACTTGTTAAAAAAGTATTTGAGGGAGTTCACATTGCGGCTCAGCAGGTTACAAATCTGACTAATATCCATGAACATATGGATTCAATCCCTGGCCTTGCTCAGTGACTTAAACGATCTAGTACTGCCGTGAGTTGTGGTATAGGTCCCAGACATGGCTCAGATCCTGTGTTGCTGTGGCATAAGCTGGCATCTGCTGCTCCGATTCAACTCCCAGTTCAGGAACTTCCATATGCCACAGAGCAGCCCTAAAAAGTGAAAAAAAAAAAAAAGTATTTGAGATGCTTTGGTAGGTGGGAAATTCAAAGATTAATTAGACCAGGATTTTACCTTGATATTCTTCATGTTTAAGAGAAGAATAATACAATTTTATCAGATATTTTTTCTATAATAATGCCATATAACAAACTATTACTTTCATTGTTGCAAAAAATATTAAAACTATTGTGGTACGCATGTCTAGGGTCAGTTGTAATTGTTAGGTAATTAGACTAATCTTGGGGGGCTCCTTAACATGTTGGGGGTGACCACTGACTATCAGCTTATCTATTTATTTATTTATTACTTTTTAAATTAATTTTTGTTGAGGTGTAGTTGATTTATAATATTGTATTTCAGGTACAAAGTGAATCAGTTTTACCTGTATATATATCCATTCCTTTTCGGTCTCTTTTCCCATGTATGTTATTACACAGCATTGAGTAGATTTATCTGTAGTATACAGTAGGTTTTGTTACTATTTTATATATGGTAGTGTGTATATGTTAATTTCAAACTCCTAATTTATCCCTCACTCTTCCCATAGTTTCCCTTTTGGTAACCATAAGTTTGGTTTTGAAATCTGTGAATCTGTTTCTGTTTTGTAAATAAGTTCTTCAATATCATTTCTTATTAAATTCCACATTTACTGATATCATATGATATTTTTCTTTGTCTGACTTACTCCACTAGCATGATAATCTCTAGGTCCATCCATATTGCTGCAAATGGCATTATTTCATTCTCTGACTAATATATATCATTGTATATATGTACCACATCTTCTTTATCCATTCCTCTGTTGATGGACATTTAGGAGGCTTCTATGTCTTGGCTATTGTAAATAGTGCTACAGTGAACAGTGGGGTGCATGTATCTTTTAGAATTATAGTTTTCTTCAGATATATGCCCAGGAGTGGGATTGCTGGATCATATGGTAGTTCTTTTTTCTTTCTTTTTTTTTTTTTTTAAGGAATCTCCATACTGTTCTCCACAATTTACATTCCCACAACAGTGTAGAAGGGTTCCCTTTTCTCCACATCATCTCTAGCATGTATTGTTTGTAGACTTTTTTTTTTTTTTTTTTGCTTTTTAGGGCTGCACCTGCAGCATATGGAAGTTCCCAGACTATGGGTTGAATCAGAGCTACAGCTGCTGGCCTATGCCATAGCCACAGAAAAGTAGGATCTGACTCATGGCTGTGACCTACAACGCCAGAATCCCAACCTATTGAGTGAGGCCAGGGATAGAAGCCACATCCTCATGGATACTAGTTGGATTCATTTCTGCTGTGCCACAGTGGGAACTCCTGAGGACTTTTTGATGATGGTCATTCTGACTGGTGTGAGGTGATACCTCATTGTAGTTTTGATTTGCATTTCTTGTAATACTTAGTGATGTTGAACATCTTTTCATGAGTTTTTTTCACCATCTGTGTGTCCTTCTGAGGAGAAAAGTGTGTTTGGCTCTTCTATTTTTTTGATTTTTTTTTATATAAAGCTGTATGAGATGTTTGTAGTTTTTGGAGATTAATCCCTTGTCAGTCACTTCATTTGCAAAGATTTTCTTCAATTTGGGGGTTGTCTTTTCATTTTTTTTCCTCTTTTCTTTTTAATGGTTTCCTTTGCTGTGCAAAAGCTTTTAAATTAAAAAGGTCCCATTTGTTTATTTTTGCTTTTATTATCATTACTTTAGGAGGTGGATCCAAGAAGATATTGCTGCAATTTATGTCAAAGAGTGTTCTGCCTATGTTTCCCTTTTGGAATTGTATAGTATCCAGCCTTAGGTCTTTAATCCATATTGAGTCTATTTTTGTGTATGGTGTTAGAGAATGTTCTAATTTCATTCTTGTAGCTATCATCTAATTTAGGCTGGTCTCAGTAAGGAAGACTGAGGCAACTCATCTCTGCTCCATGTGTTTCTCACCAGCCAGCTAGCAGGCTAACCTGGACTTCTTATGGTCATAGAAGAAATACAAGGCAGCAAGCCTTATTTAGTAACCTTTTTTTGTAGCTGCTGCTTATATCATATATACTAATATTTCTTTGGCCAAAACAAGTCAAAAGATTGCACCCAATGAGAAGAAATGTAGTTGATCACCCCACACATAGAGTTAAGTTATTGCAGTTACTTGTCAAAATGTAAGGATACACAGAGGATAAAGAATGGAAACCATTAACACGATCTGCCGTCTGCTCCTATGATCAGATAGACCCAACTCATCAAAATGCAAAAGAGTCTCATCCTTATCCAAGATAGCCCAAAAGTATCCAATCAAGGTCTTGGGCTCCAAGTCTAGGATATCATTATTTTTATCAGGTCCAGATGTGGCTCCTTTTGATTGAAAATTTTTTGAATTATAAAGACAAATTATCTCTCACCATACATCCAACAAATAATAAAACAGGTAAAATATAACCCAATAAACCCTCACATTTGAAAAAGAGATCATGAGGCACCTTTTTTTTTTTTTTTTTTTTTCCCCCGTTTTAAGGCCACACCTTATGGAAGTTCCCAGGCTAGGGGTTGAATCAGAGCTGCAACTGCCAGCTTAGACCACAACCACAGAACACCGGATCTGAGCCACATTTGTGACCTACACTGCAGCTCATGGCAATGCTGGATCCCTAACCTCTGAGTGAGGCCCGGGATCAAATCTGCATCTTCACAGACACAATATTGGGTTCTTAACCTACTGAACCACAGTGGGAACTCCCATGAGGCGCTTTAACAGACACTGGTCCGTAGAAATTTTGAATTACACTGGTCAAGTACTGCCAGGTCTTTCTATTCTGGGATGGAAACTATTCCTTAATTAGGCTCCTAGCCTGAGAACCTCCCATATGCCGAGGGAGCGGCCCAAGAAAAGACAAAAAACAAACAAACAAATAAAACCCAGTGGTCTCCATGGTTTCTGTTTTTGTTCTCTGGGACATCTTCCTTTTCCAATAATGTCTTTTGCTTCTTCTGAAGAAAGCATTAGAGAATACACCCTTTGAGAAATGTTATTTTCAACCATATTTCTGACTGCAGGAAACTGGGAGCCCAGAGGCCTTTTCTACATTATAAATGGCCTAGGTCACTTTTACCAAGTGAGATAGTAACTTTTGCCCAGAGGTATGTCAAATGGTGTGTTTTCAATATATTTGGATCTATTTCACTTTATGTGCCAAATCACATATACAGTTCATTTTTTTTTTTTTTTTTTTGTCTTGTTGCCTTTTCTAGGACTGCTCCCGTGGCATATGGAGGTTCCCAGGCTAGGGGTCGAATCAGAGCTGTAGCTGCCGGCTTTTGCCAGAGCCATAGCAATGCGGGATCCGAGCTGCCTCTTCGAACTAGACCATGGCTCACAGCAACGCAGGATCCTTAACCCACTGAGCAGGGCCAGGGATCGAATCCGCAACCTCCTGGTTCCTAGTCAGATTCGTTAACCACTGTGCCACCAAGGGAACTCCTACAGTTCTTTTTGAGACATACTTCTCAATCTAGACTTAGTTACTATTGCTTGGAGTATTTCAGGCTGCTTTGAGACAATGAACTTAAGACTTCTAGAAGCCCTTTTATCCAGTAGAAGGATCTATTAAGTACTACCTTAAACCTTTCAGAGGTCTTAAGAAAGCTTCTTACAGCCACATTTGAGACTTCATGAGTAAATTAGAACATTTTACTGAATAACACAAAATAAAACCTGAATATGGAGACATATGCCACATTCAGGGATGAAAGTATTTAATAGATGTCAGTTCTATACAAATTATTCTTATTAATGCAATGCAATTCCAATCAAAATTCCCAAATAACTTTTTTGCACTGAAGTTGTAAAAAGAATTTTAAGATTAATATGAAATGGTAAACGTTTAAAAATATATAAGATCATTTTGAAGCGGAAGAATAACCAAGAGGGATCTGCCGTGTCAGATATCAAGCATTATTATAAAACTGTAGTAAATTATGTAACATGGTGTTGGTATAAAGACCTAGAAATAAGAGCAGACTAAATGATCTAAATCTACTTGTCTGTATATATAAGATTTTATTATGTGTAAGAAATGCAGGAGTTCCCTTCGTGGCTCAGCGGTTAACGAACCCAACTAATATCCATCAGGGTGAGGGTTTGAACCTGGCCTCACTCACGGGTTAAGGATCTGGTGTTGCTGTGAGCTGTGGAATAGGTTGCAGGTGTGGCTCAGATCCCTCATTGTGGTGGCTGTGGTGTAGGCTGGTGGCTATAGCTCCAATTGGACCCCTGGCCTAGCCTGGGAACCTTCATATGCCACTGGTGTGGCCCTAAAAAGATTTAAAAAGAAATGCAAAGGGTATTTGTGAGTTTAAAAAGGTAAAACTCTAGCCATTCTAAGTGTCAAGAATGATTTATTTCTTTAAGTATTTTTGCATAGCCCATCTTTATATTATCTCTTTCAGATATTCCATAACAATGAAGCTTATTGCTACATTGATCGTGGATGGCATTTGATAAATACTTACTGAATTCAATATAAATATCAAATGCCTCTATCTCATCACCCTTCCTTTCCCAAACTGTACCTAATACTGTAACCTACACAGTGGAAGTAAAAACAAAAAATGTAAAACAGTGTCATAGTTGCCTGATCATTTTCTCTGACAAAGCTTTGCAATTGTCAGCATTTAAAAAAATAAACTAATACTTTTTTGCTAAGGAATTTAGTACAAGTACATTTGATTATCAGATTCATTTGGGGTGTTTCTGTAGTGTAGTGGTTACCATGTTCACCTCACAAACTCATTTATATTCATGTATGTATACATGTATATAGATAATTATAAAAGTAAATATTTACATATATTAATAAATTAGAGAAGACAATCCTGCCAGATTTTCCTAAGTATAGGCTGTTCTCATACGTTTATTAGTCTCTCCAGATTTCCTAAAATCACTTGGAAATTAGGAAAATGAATTTTATTAAGTGTGCGTGTTCTGGAAGAACACTCCCTCCATTTTCATGAGCAGAAGACTGTATGTGTAATAAACAGATTAACAATATCATTTGGTGTTAAATCTGTATAAATCAGTCAAGTTAAAATAGAATGCTCTGTAAAAAAAGTAAAAAACAGAAATGTCTTTGTTTCTTAAATAGTCGAGGTCAAAGAGGAAAACTGGCCAGGGGAATCATGTTTTGACCATACTATGTTTTCTATAATAGCAGAAGTGTAGTTTTATTCCTTCTAGGTCAGCAAAATTTGTTAAATCCCTAGGAATCATCTCTACATTTTATGCGAGAATTGGATGTCTCCTGGAGAGAATCTAGTCAGGTTCACTTCATTCAGGGTGATCCAGTCCAATGGATTTGGCTTTTTACCAAAGTACTGAAGATGTAAATCACTCAAACATAAATCAAGAAAATTCATGACATCCAAATATTTAAAGGACAAACCTTCATACACGATGCAAATTTGAGAGGTATATAGCGCTCTTGTAATTAAAAGGTTAATGTGCCTGGGAAAAATAATATTTTAGCTACTTCATAGTATAAATATATAGACACTGAGTTTTTAATTGATTTATATATATTTTCCCTTCCATCAAATATGCTGTGGACAAGGTCCATCAAAGTGCAATTTACAAAGAACCAATTAGCAAGTACAATTTGCTAGTTAAACACTAGAGAATTTTATTTTATTAGTGAACCTCCAGATCTAGAGCAATTCTATTAGCTAATGAGTTTTTAAAACCTCATGAGAGTCTATGAACTCAGGCAAAAATGGATACTATAATATTCTAGCTAAGAAACTGTTTTTCAAGTATTGATGGAGTAAATTTAGAACAATGAGTGATCAGTTAAATATATATCTGAACTGATTTTTGCTAATATCTTGAAGGAAAATAAATATAATTGCCATCTCTATTGTTCATACCTATTTTTAACTTAATAGTTCTCTCCCTACCCCACTCCATCTCTTCCTGCATATGTGCATGTGTGCCTACACACGAATACACACACACACACACACACAAAATATCTAGAGATCAGATAAAATCTAGACATCTGAATCTCATTTTAGCTGCAGAGAACTTTCTACTGTCTTTGTCTTGGATACCTGAAGTTGGATAATTACATTCTTAAGTGTCCACTAAACTGTAGTGGGTTCTTTATTAAAAATATTGCAAAATGTACTTATGATGCGGCCTAATAGGTTTGATTTTACTATCTTGAAGTGCTACTAAAGTATTCCTAGTTTCTAGTCACTGGCCCTGGACTAGTATATAGAGAGTTTTTGAGGTGGATTTGGCAAATTTTTTTTTTTTACACATACATGTATACATTCTTTTTTCTCACATTGGCAAAATTTAATTTATAATGGGCTGCAGTTCAGCTTACTTCATAATTTCTGTGGAACCATACACAGTTATCTAATAATTTAATAAATCAGGGTCCAAACTCTAAACTCTTCTTTCTCCCAAAACGGAGGGGAAAATATTGCCTCAATTTAATCTTACAAAAAAGTTCAATGAAGAATCTTTGAGGACCTATACAGTTTCTCTAGTTTACAAACTAGGCTGGTAACTTGATGTTTATCTCTAGAGAAAGAAATTGCATGGGCTACAAGAGTCTACTTTGCTGTTTCTCACATCACTTCCCCCCTTTTTGTTGCTAAAATAGAATGACCCTATTGAATCATACAATAGGAAACCAGATGGATTTGTTAGAACATTGGTACATGCTGTAATTTTAAAAAAGAAAATATATGAAGTGTTTCAGCAATTTAGGATAACTCTAGAGTAGTCCTTTTACTGTGTCTTTTGCTATTGAAGATATAACATTTTAGAAATCAGTTGGTTTTGATGTGATGGAGGCACACATTTTCTCTGATTACTCCCATTGTGTGCCAAAGTTCGTTGTACTTTTTACACTGTTTTTGAACATTTCACACATATAATACTGGCATTTTTCATCTTACAGTTGCTTCTTGTTTAAGTAATATTTATATTTGTTAGCACCTGTGTATAGTTATGGTGTATGTTTATAATTGCTAGCATTATTCACCAGAGTGAATGCTTCCAGAAGTTTGTGGTTAAACTGTTGCCTTGTGGCTCAGTGATAGAGGTCTCCTTAGGACCATATTCATTATATTCTTAACTTTAATGAACTTCCTTTGCGAACTGGGACTATCTGCTTCACCTGCTTCAATGGAGTTGTTAATGTTTATTAATGAAATGCCATGTGTGAAAAGTGCCATGCAGGTAAAGGTAATGATGTGAAGAGGGCAGGTCAGAAGGGGGCATGGAAAACTAAGGGGGATGGCACAGCTGCTCCTTTTCACTTGGTCAGCAGCCAGAGGGCTGGTGACCTTCCGTTTTTCCATTGTGTTTTAATGAAGGATCATAAAGGATGGGTTAGACTGAGTACTAAGTGTTTTCTTCTTCCAAGACTCACCTCCTTGACACTTCCCAGTGCATCTTATGCCATGAAGATTTCCCACCTGATTCCTCACGACAGAGCCTGACAGGTGAGGTCAACTCAGGCAGGACTGGGAGGAGATAAAGTTTGTTTTTGTCATTCTCTCTTCCATCCCCTGGGTGCTCCTTTCCAACATGCTGCTTCTTGAGGTCCTAGAAGCCTCTCTGAAACACTTCATTCATGATTTCCCCACACGGACAGGACTCCCATACGTCTCTCCTTTCTGTGTCTCTCTGGAAGTTCATCTGCACTTCATGTCATTCTTCAGGCTGCAAAGAGAAAGGGTGTTGTGATCTGTGTACAAATACTGCGTTAAACAAAGTTAAACATGGTTTATTTTTCAGGGGACTGGGCTCTGTTGCAGTGACAACACAGAGCCTTAACTCACTGAGCCACAAGACAACTCCTTTTAAAATTTTGAAAATTGCTTTATTTTTAATTTTTCAGTCTTTTAATGGTACAATTTGGCAAAAGTTTTTTTTTTGTATTTTCATAATGATTTTTATTTTTTCCACTATAGATGGTTTATAGTGTTCTGTCAATTTTCTACTGTACAGCAAGGTGACCCAGTTACACGTACATGTATACATTCTTTATTCTCATATTATCATGTTCCACCAAAAGTGACTAGATATAGTTCCCAGGGCTACACAGCAGGATCTCATCGCTTATCCATTCCAAAGGCAATAATTTGCATCTATTAACCCCAAATTCCCAATCCATCCCACTCCATCCCCCTTGGCAAGTCTGTTCTCCATGTCCATTATTTTGTTTTCTGTGGAAAGTTTCATTTGTGCCATATATTAGATTCCAGATATAAGTGACACCATATGATATTTGTTTTTCTCTTTCTGACTTCACTTAGTATGAGAGTCTCTAGTTCCATCTATGTTGCTGTAAATGGCATTATTTTGTGCTTTTTAATGGCTGAGTAGTATTTCATTGTGTATATATACCACATCTTCTGAATCTAATCATCTGTCAATGGACATTTAGGTTGTTTCCAGGTCTTGGCTATTGCGAATAGTGCAAAGCTTTTAATATACTAAAATCACACTGGGAATATCTGAAGACAGTTAAAATGTGAAGCTCTTCCTTAATTTATTTGATTACAGTTCCCTTTTTACCTTTCCAGGAGCCTGATTAAAATTTTTGATGAACTTAGAACAAAGTCCAAATTCTTAGCCTTGGCTTCCAAATTCTTTCTGATCTGGATGCGAGAAACACTTTTCCCATACTTTATGCAAACTGAAGTTTCGTGAGTTGTTCCTTTTACAGGCCTCAAACATTTATAACTTGTGCATTTCCTTGTCTTTCTATTCTTTTCCTTCAGAAGTACCTTCCTAGGCTATGCCTGACTAAATCCCATATATACTCTAGGAGTTGTATCATGTGCGATATCCGTCCTTAGCTTTCCCTAATCCCCCAGCTGGAAGCAATCCCGCCCTCTTCTTAAAGTAAATTAGTATTATTTTTTTGTGGCAACAGTCGCTTTTCTACATGATTGCAAAATCATTTTTGTTCAGTTTGCAATACATAAACTGGTCTCTGAAGCAAAACACACATACACACAAGTAGCAAAAGTCATCCATGATTCTATCATTAGGAGTAAACACTATTATCTATGTTGTAGGCTTTCTCTTATTTTATATCTACACAGATAACTATTTGGATTAAAAAAAAATTAATGTGATTCACTATATTCTATTTCATTACTAGTTTTTCTGATTTAACAATAAATGGTGAGCATTTTCTTACAGTAAAATATTCTATAATATACTTTCTTACATCCAGTTTTATTGTTACAACAACAACTATTAATTATATGATAAGTACTTACTATTTGCTAGACTCTGTGCATGTAGTAGTATACCTAAATTATATAATTTAATTCTCCCAAATTGCTTTCTTACAAGGGTTATCCTCACTTTATACATGAGAAAATAGTTGTTAGAGAAGTTGTGTCTTGCTCAAGATTGAAAAGTGCAGCAGTCATTCCAATCCTACTTCATGTGGCTCCAAAGCCTTGCTCTTAACTTGTTGACTGTGTTTTATATGGAAGTTAACTTAGACAGTTTCCTATTCTTGTATATTTATTAAAAAGAAAAAAACTGATTAACATCTTGATAGAAAAATCTTTGTGCCTATCTGCGATTATTTCATTTAAATGAAGTCCTAGCAATGAAATTGTGCACTTCTGAATATTTCACAACTTTTGATACCTAATTAAAATTTGCCTTCTAAATAATTTTTTGGCAATCCCCCTAACAACTAACTTAGGGCTGGGCAAGTGGTAGGAACTGATGTAACACATGAGAACTAGACTTTTAACTCCAGTGGTGGGGATCTCAGGGGAAAAGAAACTGGTAAGCTGCTATTTCTGAGCCTTTCTGAAAGCCCTTCTCTAATCTGACAGTTCTGTTTATACAAAGAATCTTCCTTCCCATATACCTTGTCTCCCTGATCAAGCAGTCTTAAACTAGAACCTTAATTCAGGGTAGTAGCTTTTCAAAGGAAGTAGTTAAACTTGAACAATGATAATGTTTCCTAATAAATAGATCTTGTACTAGCAATGAAGTTTTTATACAGAGAGCCACCTTTGAATCCTTCTACTACTAAAAATTTTCTATGCACTGTAAGCAGAGGCAGGTAGTAATTTTCCTAAGATTTACTGTACAGCATTGGCAGATTACTGAAGTGAAAATTATTAAGATTCAACCAAACTAATGCTTGAGTGCCAGGGCTTTCCTTCTGTTACATCCCTCTTACATTAGAGGCCACTGTAAAAGTCAAGGGCAGCTTCTGCCCTGGCATCCTTCAAAGAGCAGCACCATAGAAAACACGGTTGCAAGGAAGTGTTGGGACTATGGACTCACCTTTAAATCTCTTTCCCAGTTAAACACAATTTGGGGACTCCTCCTTGAAATTAAAAGAAAGTCAGTTATCATTTTAGTTAAGAGTACTTTGGATCAGGATATCTCAAATAACTCATTTTAGGGTTTACTTAACACATATTTAATAATAACTTGCAGATATATTTAAATTTAATCCTGATTAATAGATGCAATATAATATATATGGATTAATAATGTATGAAAAAAGGACACCTTCTGACAAATTAAGATTTTTGGATTGGGAGCCATATCTTCTAGGATGGAATATATAATAAATAACTTCCAAGTCTCAGAGATTATCAGATTATCAAACATACTGCTATTTCTGCATGGAAGGATAGAAAGAGCCATACACACACACACACACACAGAAGGTTATCAGAAAGGAGGAAAAGAACTTATGGAGGTGAAATTATAATAAAAATTAAAATTTAGGAGGCAGAACTGGAGTCATTTCTGAATCAGTCTCATTTTCCTAAAAAGTGAACTGAGGAGTTCTTTTTGGGGGTGCAGCAGAAATGAATCCAACTGGTACCCATGAGGATGTGGGTTTGATTCCTGGCCTTGCTCAGTGGTTCGGGGGTCTGGCGTTGCCCTGAGCTGTAGTGCAGGTCGCAGATGTGGCTCAGATTACACGTTGCTGTTGCAGTGGCTGGCCGCTATAGCTCTGATTCAACCCCTAGCCTGGGAACTTCCATATCCTGTGGCTATGGCCCTAAGAAGCAGAAAAAAAAAAAAAAAAAAGGAACTGAGAAGGAAACTGTCTCCATAGATTAACTAAAGGCACAAAGAAAATCAGGATGTGTTTAAAGGGGGTAATTTCCAGTCACTTACAGCATCTAAAGGCCCATGACTAGAGAGCTCAGGGGCTGTATTCTATAGTTTTCAGCACCCATTGACCCTAACACCTAAGAAGTGAGTTTGCTTTTTACAAGAAAGGACACATTGGCTTTCACAAAGCACTAGGTTCAACAGAGAAAATTATTGCACTGGGTCAGTGAGCCCCCCAGCCACACTCCATTCTTTTGCTCCTCTGTCCCAGTGGCCTCTTGGTGGCCCTGTAGGTGGAGGTGTATTCACCGCTCCTGCCCCACAGCACCTGCTCACCCAGGAACAACCTGAAGTAGAAATGCCTGTCCTGGGCGTTTCTTCAGCTCCTGGATGTCAAAGGGCTGTGATTAGGAGCTGATGTCAATCCAAGGCTTTGAGTTGAGTCTGTGTAGGTACCTTTGATTAGAAACATAATGTCCTATAAAGGATGAAAAAGATCATTTTGTTACCTATTTCTATCAGCAGCCATCAGGAATATTCAACGTGTGTGATCAGTTTCTACCAAATGCATATACATGCAAAGGCCATTCATAAATAAATTGAGGAATGTACGCCAAGGAGGGTTAAGTCGAAGGATTCAACAAATGCTACTTTTTGAAGCTGTAGATAAAATCAATACCTCTTTTTCTATCACAGTGAAGATTACCAGGCAGAAATGGGATTTAAGGGAAAATAATCACATCAGCGTTAGGAAATAACTTTTTTGTTTTGAAGAATGTTGTGAGGTGACCTATAAATTTGCTGATGCCAAGATTTTGCGAAGCAATTAAACATGCCTTCTTGAGAAAAGGGAAAAAACCAAGCTAAATTAGAGTTCTCTTGTGGTGCAGTGGGTTAAGGATCTGCATTGTCATTGCAGATCCCCAACCCACTGAGCGAGGCCAGGGATCAAACCCACAACCTCATGGTTCCTAGTTGGATTTGTTTCCCCTGCACCATGATAGGAACTCCATCTTTTGTATTTTTGATAGCAGACATTCTAACAGGTGTGAGGTGGTATCTTCTTGTGGGTTATTTATCTATTTATTTATTCATTTATATTGAGTATAGTTGATTTACAATGTTGCATTTATTTCTGCTGTACACTAAAGTGACTCAGATATATATGTATGTGTGTCTGTGTATATATATATGTATATACATATATAGATATTCTTTTTGAAGGATATATATATATATATGTATAGATATTCTTTTTAAAGTATTCTTTTCCATTATAGCTTATCATAGGACATTGTATACAGTTCTCTGTGCCATGCAGGAGACCCTCGTTTATTCCCTCTGTGTGTAATAGCTTACATCTGCTAACCCCAACCTCCTACTCCATCTCTCTCCCAACCCTCTCCCCTTTGGTAACCACAAGTCTGTTCTCTGTGTCTGTGCATCAGTTTCTATTTTGTAGATAAAGTGTAGATAGGTTCATTTGCGTCATATTTTAGATTTCACATATAAGTGATATTATATGGTATTTGTTTTTCTGACTTTACTTAGTATGATAATCTCTAGTTGCATCCATGTTGCCGCAAATGCATTATTTCATTCTTTTTTATGGCTGAATAGTATTATATATATGTATATACACACACATAGATACATACATATACACCATATCTTCTGTATCCATTCATCTGTTGATGGACATTTAAGTTATTTCCATGTCTTGGCTCTAATGTGAGTAGTGCTACTATGAACATAGGGGTTCATGTATATTTTTGGATTATAGTTTTGTCTGGATATATGCCCAGGAGTAGAATTGCTGGATCATATGGTAACTCTATCCTTAGTTTTCTGAGGAACCTCCATACCATTCTCCACAGTGACTGCACATCTTCTTATGTTTAGCTTTGCATATCTCTATTGACTAATGATATTGAGAATCTTTTTTGTTGTTGTTGTTGTTTTTCAGGCCACACCTGCAGCAAATGGAGCTTCCCAGGTTAGGGTTCGAATTGGAGCTGTAGCTATCGGCCTACGTCACAGCCACAGTAACACCAGATCCAAGCCACATCTGTGACTTACACCACAGCTCACGGCAATGGCCTGATCCTTAACTCACTGAATGAGGCCAGGGATCGAACCTGCATCCTCATGCTTACTAGTCAGATTCGTTTCTGCTGAGCCATGATGGGAACTCTGAGAATCTTTTTATGTGCTTGTTAGCCATGATTATAGTATGATAAATATGAAAAATGTTGAGAGTAATTCCTAAGGGTTCTCAAACAAGGAAATATTTCTCTTTTTTCCTTTTTATTTTTCCTGCACCTAAGAGTTGATAGATGCTAACTAGATCTATTCTGGTAGTCATTTTAGAATAAATGTTAGTCAAACCATTATGTTGCATACCTTAAACTTAAAGAGTGATGTATGCAATTATGTCTCAACAGAACTGGAAAAAACAAAATTAAAAAGGAAAGAAATAGAAACTTACAAGGTTTAAAAAAATAGAAGTATTATGCATAGATAAATTATACATGTTGAAGATCTGAAATGATATAATAAAAATAAACCATTATAGTTAAACAAATTTAGCAAGATTATTCATTGTACCAATACATATATAAAATCACTCACTCGTATTTCCATACACTTGCAATAAATAACTGGAAGGTAAAAAATTTTTTAAATGGTGTTATTTACAATAGTTTTCAAAACCTCGAATACTGGAAATCTAACAAAAAGGAGTGCTCCTGTATTGCAGCCGGTTAAGCAGTGACTTGGGTTGCTGCTGTGATGTGGGTTTGATCCCTGGCCTGGGAACTTCCACATGCTACAAGCATGGCAAAAAAAAGAAAACAAAACCTAACAGAAATGTGCAAAGCCTTTGCACTGAAAAATACAAAACATATCTGAGAAAAAAACTTTAAAATACCTAAATAAATAGGGTGCTGTGCTATGTTCAGTAGAAAACTCGTTTTTTTTTTCATTGAACTTTTTGTTTTAAGATAACTATTGATTCACATGTAATTGTAAGACATAATATAGATACCACATGTAACTTTAACCAAGGTTTCCCCAGTGGTATAACATCTTACATGACCAGAGTATAAGATCACAGCCAGGAAATTGACATTAATACAACCCACCCATCTTATTCAGATTTCACCAGTTTTATGTGAACTCATTTGTATATGCATATGTATTTGCATATTTAGTTCTATGCAATTTTAGCACATGGGGCATTTATGTTATCATACCACAATCCAGACAGAATAGTTTCAGAAGATTCCTTGTGCTTGTGCTGCTTTTTCATAATAACATCCACCTCCTGCCCCTCCTCTTATCCCTAAATTTTGGCAATCACTAAACTGTTTTTTAGTTCTATAAGTTTGTCATTTCAAGAATGTTACATTGGAGTTCCTGTTGTGGTGCAGTGGAAACGAATCTGACTAGTATCCATGAGGATGCAGGTTCAATTCCTAGCCTTGCTCAGTGGGTAAAGGATCTGGCGTTGCTGTGAGCTATGGTGTAGGTCACAGACACAGGTCAGATCCTGAGTTGCTGTTGCTGTGGTGTAGGCTGGCAGCTGTAGCTCTGATTCGACCCCCAGCCTTGGAACTTCCATATGCTGTGGGTGAGGCCCTAAAAAAAGCAAAAAAAAAAAGAATATTATATTAATGGAATCATACAGTATGTCATGGACTTGGAGAACAGACTTGTGGTTGTTAAGGGGGAGGGGGAGGGAGTGGGATGGACTGGGAGTCTGAGGTTAATAGATGCAAACTATTGTATTTGGAGCAGATAAGCCATTCGATCCAGCTGTATAGCACAGCGAACTACATCTAGTCACTAATGATGGAACATGGTAGAGGATAATGTGAGAAAAAGAATGTATATACATGTGTGACTGGGTCACTTTGCTGTACAGTGGAAATTGACAGAAAACTGTAAACCACCTATAATGGAAAAAATAAAAATCAGTTAAAAAAAATGGGGGGATTGACTTTTTTCATTTAGCATGGTTTCCTTGACATCCATCCAAGTTATTGCATATATTAGGAGTTCATTATTTTTATTACTAAAGACCAATATTTATTTTTATTTTTTGCTTTTTAGGGCTGCACCTGTGGCATAGGGAGGTTCCCAGGCTAGGGGTCTAATGGGAGCTATAGCTGCCGACCTACACCAGAGCCACAGCAACGCCAGTTCCAAGCCACGTCTGTGACCTACACCACAGCTCATGTCAACGCCGGATCCTTAACTCACTAAGCAAGGCCAGAGATTGAACCTTGGTTCCTAGTTGGATTCGTTTCTGCTGCGCCATGATGGGAACTCCAGAAAGACCAATATTTTAAAGAATCACTGTGAAGCAACAGTGTTTGAGAGTGTGGTGTTCATACAGGAACAGCAAAGTAGACCAATAGAACAGAACGGTGCCCAGAAATAGATGCATACATGTATAGTTACTTAAGGTAAGACAGAGATGAAACGGCTAAATGGGGAAGGAATGGAGCAATGGAATATCTTTATGAATAAAAACATGTACTTTGACCCTTACCTCACATTATATACAAAAATTAATTTGAAATATATCATTGACTTAAAATGTAAAGGCAAAAAATAAAAATTTTGGAATAAAACATAAATTAAAATCTTCATGACTTTAGATGGGCAATGATTTCCAAAACAAGATGTCTAATAAATGTTATCTATAAGACCAAAAGCAAATCAGGCCAGAAGTGATCTAATTTTGTTTTTCTTAGTTATCCTGGAATTTTACTATCTTAGCATTGACTCATTGTTTAAAATGTGCTGTCAAATCATTCTTTGTGAATTGTATTATGTTTTAAGCTGTTATTCTATTTTGCATAGAATTTCTTTCCTGTTATGGTTTATTACAGGATAATGAATATAGTTCCCTTGCTATACAGTCGGACCTTGTTGTTTATCCATCTATATATAATAGTTTGCATCTACTAACCTCAAACTCCCAATCCATTCCTTCCCCTGTCCTCCTTCTCCCTTGTCAACCACAAGTCTGTTTTCTATGTCTGTGAGTCTGTTTCTGTTCTGTAAATAAGTTTGTGTCATACTTTAGATTCCACAAATAAGTGGCATCATATGGTGTATGTCTTTCTTTGTCTAACGTACTTTGCTTAGTGTGGTAATCTCTAGATCCATCCATGTTGCTGCAAATGGCATGATTTCATTCTTTTTTATGGCTGAGTAGTATTCCATTGTGTTTGTTTTTAGATAGATAAATACACTACATTTTCTTTATCCATTCATTTGTTGATGTATGTTTAGGTTGCTTCCATGTCTTGGCTATTCAAAATTGTGCTGCTATGAACGTGGGATTGCATGTATCTTTTTGAATTAGAGTTTTGTCTGAATATATGCTCATGGGTGGAATTGATGGATTTTATGGCAGTTGCATTTTTAGTTTTTTGAGGAACTCCATACTTATCTTTAGAGTGGCTGCACCAGTTAACATTCCCACCAACAGTGTAGGAGGGTTCCCTTTTCTCCACATCCTCTATAGCATTTGTTATTTGTAGACTTTTTAATGATAGCTATTCTGACTAGTTTGAGTTTGTATCTCATTGCAGTTGATTTGCATTTCTCTCATAATTAGCAATGCTGAGGATCTTTTTCATGTGCCTACTGGCCATCTGTACGTATAGTGAACTTTTTTATATCGGACCAGCCAGCTATGATTGGGTTGATGGCTGGCGCCAGTCACCACTTATCAATGCTAACAAGAATCTGGTTGCCAAGATAAATATCCTGTCTCCCCCACTGCTCCGTTGCTGTTCTATCCCACAGAGGCACCTGCTTTATCATAGAGCATGTTCCTTTCTGATAGAAGAGAAATGAATTTTCAGTCAAGAGCACATAATCTCCAAAGAAGCTCTCATCATTCATTTGTAAGTGCAATTACCAGAAAGTACTGTGTACTAATATAAAAAGGTGCTTTGTTTCTCTAAAATCAGTGATAAGCAAATTGGTTACAGCCCATGGCATGTTTCTGATATGTGTGGTGGTGGGAAAACCATTGAAATAGGAATTATCTCATTAGGTAATACTTGATGTGCATGTCCCCTCTAACTCTTATCAAATATTTCTGATCTTGGCTGAATTCTGGTTCAGATATAAAGTCAATGAACAGAAGAGGATTGAGTGGTGTGGTTGGCATAGGGGATAATGATTTAGAGCTAGATTCTGGGCCCTGAGTTGCAGAAGCCCAATTCTGGCCCCTCTCCTGCTGTATTCCTCCCCAGGGGACAGACAAGGAGACAGAGGAGCCAAGAGGATACATACCCACTCAGAGCCCATTCTCTTTTTTGGTAAAGGTTTCATATGAGAACTGAGTACTAAATTTTCAATAATTTGCAATCCAGATATTATACTTGTGTTTGAAATTGGCCATGGTGGAATATTTACAGTATAGAAAATGGCAAATGCTACAAATACAGGGCTCCTTACGCAAGAACCGGTTGTTAAACATTTATCAGCACACCACTAATTATGATCCTAATCTTAACCTAAATTTAGTTTTTTTTTTTAAAAGCTTTGGATCAAAAAGTTGTGGCATGACAGCAAATTAATGCCTCATTGTTTTAAAATTTCCATTTAGATCTTTTCTGTGATACTGATCTAGCATTCAAAATAGAGTAATGTGTCAGTTCACTAAGGCATCATTATCCATGGAAGTGCTTTTTTTTAAAAAAAAAATTATTTTGAAATAATTGTCTATTCACAGGAAGTTGCAAAAATAGTAAATAGAGTCCCATGTACCCTTCAACTACAGTTTCTTAAAAGAATGATATCTCACCTAACAGTAATACAATATCAAAATGAGGTAACTGACAGTAATACAATGCTATTAGCTAGATTCCAAATCTTATTCATTTTTCACTAGTCTTCCCATACATTTATCTACTTCTTTGCATGTGTGTGTATGTGCGTGTGTGTGTGTGTGTGTACGCATGCGTGTGTAGTTCTACACTATATCAAATGCAATTTCTAAACAGCCCCAAGGCAGCAGAGCATTGCTTAATTAGCTGATGCCTTTAGGACCTTGCACTCAGCTGACCCTCTAATTTCAAGTTTAAAAAAAAGAAATCCATATCTTTGTCTAAACTACCTAGATTTTCTGGGTGGATAGTCCCCAAAGTACCAGGTAACTGTGTCATCTGCTGAAGTTTGACTTCTTAAGCATGACCTGAAATCTTCCTATCTGGAAGAATAGCATGCATTCCTTCTAAAGAAGTACAGGCATCCCTGTAGGTGACTGAATGTGAAAACCAGTTCAAGAGTCAATACACGGTATTCAAAATAACACTGTATTGCTATTTTTACGATATAAGTGCTTAAGAGTCTGGTACTTTGATTATTAGAGGCAAATGTTGATGGGCAATATACATTTGAAAATCTGTTTTGTTACTATTTTATTTTTAAGTGATAATATAAATTATAAGTCAATTTATCACAATCTCAATCATGACAGAAAAGTTCAACATTGTTAACAGGTTTCTATCTAAGTAATTTAAGGCTCTATTTTGTTTCTAGTTGCTCTATTCAGAAATTATGGTTACTGAAACATAACACTGTGTTTTATGGGATGTGTTATATTTAATCACAAAGCATACTGTTTCCAGTTATCTGCTGGCACATGAACTACAGCATATCTTATTTTCAGTGTATTTACATTGGTACTTAATCTGTTTTCTTTCTGTCTTTTCTGGACATAAGGATGATGATTATTAGAGGACAGACCAAAGGGAGAATGGTTTAAGCTATCTCGTTTTATCTTGACTTCTTGTGACTGGTGAGGAAGTGGTTAACAAGCAGTCAGGGAGTAAAGCCAGGTTAATTTTAGGCTAGTGCTTTGGATTAAACATACCACGTTCTCTGTCTTATTTATGGACAAGGAAGCTGAGGAGAGAGCTGGGAATAACAATAGGAAATTGCCTCAGTTTTGCCAATTCTCCATAATTGGATATTTTCAGCATATATTTATTATTTAGTTGTAATATCACAAATACACAAAATTGAGTTGGTCCCAGAACTTACATCCAATTAAGCAGCAAAGTACTCACATATTTAATATAAATTGTTTTGATGATATACGCTCCTGGGTTATTCATGCCAATACTTCCCTCCATTAAAATATAATAACTTTGTTTTGATTGAAGTGATAAACATCTTCTGACTTGATTTTAATCTTACATTATTCAAACATATTGATTAGACATTATTTCATTACTTTCTTGGTTCCTAGCGTAGCTTCTAAAGTTCAGTATTTGTGAAAATTCATATTATTAATCTGCTTGTCTTTTATTTATATAACATATAATGAGAAATTTATTTATCATACTCCTCAGTGTGCCTCCAAAATTATACATATGAGTTTCCAATATCTCTTTATGGAAATTAAATACTTCCAGCTTTTGATACATTTGTGGCCTCTGATATTAAAATTTTAAAAATGTGAAAATTAAATGAAGCCAAGCATTGGCTCCTCAAGAGTTTTATATTTACCTCACTCATGCCTACACCAGTGATAGCTCATGTCTTCTAAAAGTGTAAATTATATTTTACATGAAAAAAATTACTGCCTAGTAAGTAGTGAAAACCAATCAAAGTACAGTTACAGGAAGCAGTATGGCAATAAATTAGAATGTCAAGCTTTTAAGCTGTTTTGTTAAAAGCCTTAAAATCATCTGTGATTTTTGGAATTGACAATGTCACTTTAGCACCCACTTTTAAAGATCATTTTGAAGCATGAGTTATTTGTCAGGTGTGATTTATTTAAGACAATAAACTTAGATTATTGAGTTGAACAAATAACTGTTTGGATGTCTGCCAAGCATTTAGAGCAAATGACTGAATGTAATGAGACTGGATCACTCAGAGGGTTGAATAATCAAAAGCTGTGGGATGAAATTAACATTGTTCAAAAGATATATCTTCTTTCTCTCCTTAGTGAATATTGAGCAATGGGGAAGTAAAAAGCAACATGGGAAGTACTGTCCTCTCATTCCAAAACAGTGGCAGCAAATATACCATATATTTGCATAATGCATTCCAGCTCACATGTGTTATTTTTGATCCCATTAGAAATACTTCGAAGTAGTTATAATAGGAACACTGCAGATGAGAAAACTAAGAATCCAGCAGGTTAAATGATTTTCTCAGGCTGCATAGACAGTGAAGGAAAGGGCTAGAATTTGAACCTAAGTCCTATGTCCAGATGAGCCAAAAGGGGTTAGAGAAAAAGCAAAGACGTGGAATCAGCCACATCCAGTTTGATCCTGATTCTGCCTCTGACCAACTTCCCTTGGACAAGGGACTGAACCGACTTCAGTTCCCTCAATTGTAAATTCTGAATGATAGTATCTACTGTTCTGGACCACCTGGGATATTACACAAGATAAAGTTTTAGAATAGTCATTGGTTTCAGAAGCCAACTGCCTATTTTTTAGTATTACTTCCAATACTTGGTGAGTATCTGATCCTTGGAAAACTTTGTAACCTCTTTGAATCTTATTTTCATTGTCTGCAAAACAATATCTCTTTCAAAGCATTGTTGGAATGATTAGAAGAGCTGACGGATGGGCAGTTGTGACCATGAGGGCTGGCACACAGTAAAGCTCTCATTAACATGAAAGTCACTTGGGAGCTCAGAACATCCACTGCCTCCAACAAGAAAATGTGGCTCTAGTTCCTTAAATTCATGGCCTGTGGAAGTCCAAAGCCCCCATTCTTCCTTATAAGAATGTGACTAATCTCTGAGGTTCCTCCTGCTCACAAGATTTTTCAGTCATTCTTCTGATTCGTCTTCATTAGTAGCCACTGTTCTGTGCCACAGAGATCCTGAGTAGCACTCCACTTTTCTTGGTTCTGATTTTCAGAGGTACCCAATCCACCAAATCTTGCTGATAATCTTGGGGATTAAGAAAAGGAATTATACTGCACATCACAAAGTTTGTTTCCTGTATCTTCTCCCCCTTCTTTTCTCCTTGCCCTAGCCTTCCTAAATTACTCCTCAGACATCAAATTCTCCTCCCCCTTTTATGTAGCACAGTTGTGCTCATCTGAGATATACCTTCAGTGCTGCTTCCTCAAACCCACCCACTGGTCCATGAAAATAAAAGGGCTAGCCTTCATTTTTTGGTGACTGGCTATGAAAAGTGAACCAATTGCTAGTTCTCATGACTGGTATGAAAAGACCAACCCCAAAAAACTTTGTTTTCCTATGCAAAATAGATATTTTGGATAAATTAAAAGATAAAATGTCTAATTTGGCAGTGGCTAAGATGGGGATTATGAAGGGATTCACTCAAATACTAGATAAATGGGAGTAAGAAAACAAGATAGGGAAACAGTTTTATTGTGCCTCTTTCAGGGACAGGCCTGGCGAGGGGCAGTGGAAATTATTTCACTAGGGATTTGTGTTGGTCTCCGATGTTTCCTCCATGTATGTGAGCATAGGCCCCTCAATTTCATTTTGTACTAGACTAGGCAGATTATATAGCCAGTCCTGAATGTAGGTAGGTATATGTAGGTATACTAGACGTGGGCTCTATTTCTGTTGAGTAGTATTCATAACAAAATATTAAGGCAAAAAATACCCCTTAATTCTTAGGAATTGGTTTTATGAAATGTGAATGTATTATAGGAAGAAGCCATGGCTATTGCCTGGAATTTAGCCCTTCCTTGCTATTAGGACAAATTGCCTTAATAATGAACATTTCCTTTAGCTAAATTCCGGGAGAATTTTGGCCAGGAATTTTATTTTTTTTTTCTAAGTGCCTCATTGAGTTTACAAGATGGTAAGCTCATAAATGTCACAATTTTGGCTGCCACTAAGAAGCCAAAAAGGTGTTTGTGTGCTGTGTGTGGCACAAGAGAGTAGGATTTAAGATAACATGGCTGACATAGAGGAGATTACAAAATATATGTTATAGTTTTTGGGCAGCAGATGGGCAGCTGGATTTTATCATATTTGGAAGCATATTGCACTGTTTTTAAAGAAATAAATTATTCCAATAGTTGGAATAAAGTACCTAATAATTTGGGATTGTTATGATACATACTTTGGTTTTGAACTAATAAATTATACAGTTCTGAAATTGTTTAGTTTAATTGCACACCTTTTAGGAAAACAAGATTGTATAGCACGGACACTTTCCTTAATACATCTGGAACTAAGAGACTCCTACACTGCAAAAATTGCCCCCACAAGCATTTGTATTTGAGAAAGAAGTTAATTTGTTAATTTGAACACTGTTGAGCACTGCCCAAGTGACAAATGTGTTTATAGTTGGGGTAGAGAATTCACTAAAAACAAATAATCTGAACTATGTGATATATTTAAAGAATATGCTTCTGGTATGATTTTTTTTCCTGAGAAAATAATTATTCATATAACAAGCAACAGCTGCTTAAAATAAACTTGGAATTTTAAAGTTAATAATTGAAATACAATTGCCATCAACATTGCATTTTAGAGATTTTATAAACAACACTGAATTAGTGAGTAAGATATCACTGATGCCATTACAAGAATGATGGTTACTCAGGGGAATGCAGAGATTCATTTTCGTTTTTTTTCTCCTGTGCTTGAGAGTCTCCATGAAGAGTATGATCATGGGCAACCAAAGTGAATCTTTTACTATTCTTCATGAGCTCACAGTTAGAATATCAGTACTTGAGTAAGATAATTGCTACCATAAGTATGTATTGTGCTAACCATATCTTTTGTTTCTGTATTTTGATGCTTTGACACCTTGGAGCCTTGCTGACTCTGAAGGAACTGTCCCTCTCAGGGTTAGCTAATTCCTAGATACAGCACACAACTCACCTGGAAGTGTGTATTTCATATGCAATCCATGTAATCCAGAGCCCATATCCCAACCACCTCCTTTATTGGGCTTTTATACCCTGAGCCACTATCTACCTACTCTAGTCAGACCAGGGCCAAGTACCAGACAACCAGGAACAGCTCCTATACCCCAGAGCCCACTGAATGTATTCAAACCAGCTGGTCCTAAGCCTGTGTACCCTGCCTCACCATTCCTTTCTGCAGTGACCATAATAAAGTCTCTCGCCCACATTTTTCCTTTGTTCCTTCTGTCTCCTGACAATTCTTGTGCTTCTCCACGTGGATCTGTGTGGCATGCTTGCCTCGTATTTCTGGGGATCTGTAAACACAAAAAATTATTCCTTCAGGATGTCATTTCTGTGCCTGTGTGTCTTACCATACCTAATTAAACAAATTGCAATTACCCTTAAAACATAGACTTTTTGTAGTTGTGTTTTCACATGTATGTGTCTCATTGAGCACAATTTTATGAAATAGACATTATTCTCATTTGATAGATCAAACAACTGAGGCTTACTGATGGCAGAGCCACTTGGAACTAAGATCTGTGATACCACATAGGGGATACATAGAAAAGACAATAATGTATGTCTAAGTTTTTATTGATTTATCTGTAAAATGAAGCCAATAGTATCTACCTTGGGGATGTAATAAAGATTAGAAATAATGCTCTCAGAGTCCTAAGTTCCCTTTTAAGTTTCTGATATTACTGCACTTTTCAAGGTCTATTCCACCTTTCCCAGTTTGTCTTTGACATTTTACCCTTTAACAAATAGCAGTTTTATTGTATCAGTCTCTTGTTTAAGGGCCTATAGATTTGAGGCTTCTCCATCTAGTTAAGAAGGGTTAGTTTTTTGTAAACTAACAGTGTTTTCAAAAGTAAATAGAAAAGCCAAATAAAAATGCACAAATCTCAAATTTAAAGGCACAGTGAGCTTCTGAAGAAATCAGGCTAAGGGGTCTAAAATTCTAGAGAGAGGTCAGTTGTGGAGAGGTGAGCAAACAATTTATAACCATTGGTCTCAGAATGTGCTACTTCTAGGCATAGACAAGAGCCTGAGAACACAGATAAGCTTTACCCAGGCAGAGGACCACTCTGGAAGACAGAGACATCATACCATTTGGCCATCTTAAATGACTGAAGAGACAAAAACAGTGTCTTGAGTGTTTGTAAACATACACCAGTTTCGTTCCCAAGACATTTTCCAAATTCTAAAGCTACAAATTGAATCTGAAAACACCTGAAATGAAATCAGAAATTTCCAGTTTCAGAACATAGAAGTTAGATTTCAGGGCCTTCCTGAGTTCAAGGGCTTGGTAAACAAATTGTGTTCTCAGCTGAAAGTCCTGGGGCACTAGACTTTAGGAATAACAGCAAGCCAGAAATATCTGTATATTACCTAAAAGCAACCCAGCCTTAACTTGGCTCAATCCCTTCATTCTGTACTGAAAAGGAAAGGCTTAACCCTGATGAGAAAATGATAAATCATCCAGAGCTTTTACAGTTGTTATGAACAGTGTCTAGCATTCAATCCAAAGCTACTAGGCTTGTCAAGCAATAGGATTATATAACCAAAAACCAAGCAATAGGATTATATAACCAAAACCCAAGACAAAACAAATAAAACATCAACAAAAAAACCCCACAGACAATGTAAACCATCTCACAGGCAAAGGAGAATGATCAGACAATGACTTTAGAATATTTATGATTGGTATGTTCCAGAAAATAGAGCAAAAAAATAATTACATTGGATAATTGGAATATATACAAAATAATCAAATGGAAGTCATTAAATTGAAAAACAAAATAAATAGATTTAATAGCAGATTAAACAGCAGGGGGCAAGTTTAGTAACCAATAGATAGGCCAAGACAAAAGATTTAAACTGAAGCACAGAGAAAAAAGAAGAAAAAATAAAACAGATGTCAAACACCTGTGATGCAGAGTGTAGAGTCCATTATACATGTAATTAGAGTCCAGGAGGGAAAGGAGAAGGAGATTGTAGCAGAAGCAGAGGTAATGATCAATAATTTTCTAAAATTGACTAAAGATGTCAACTGACATTTTAAAAAGCTTGCAAATATCAGGCAAGATAAAGATAACTATATTATCTTCAAAGCATCAATGAGAAGGCATTGATAATCTCCCAACAGAAAAACAGCAAGATAGTGGGAGAGTACTTTTTAAAGTTTTGAGAGAAAAAATTACCAATCTAGAATTCAAAAGCTAATGGAATATTCTTCCAAAATGAAGGAGAAATAAAAATCATATGATCCCCATTAACTATGGAGTATGATTCAGATTCCTCAATCTGACCTTTAGGAAGCTCCAGGTCCAATCCTGTGATAATTCTCAGACCTTTATTTTGCACTGTAGCTAAAACTATGTCTAAATCTATTTAACTTCTTATTTTGTATTTTTCATTATGGCTAAGTCTACCTGCCCCTGGATATCCAGACTTGATCTCATTCCAGATATCTGCTCATGATCTTTGTCCTGCCTGCAATGCCTTTACCTTTACTCCAACTTTTATTTGTTTTATATTCATTTATTTATTCAATAAGATTTTTGAAAAGCAATTTAAATTTATTTACTCACTTAATCTTGACAGCAGGGCTATGAAATGTTTACAGTTACATTACTGCCATTTTACAGATGTGAAAACTCTGGGCCAGAGAGTTAAGACTGATTACACCACAGTCAGGAGCAGAGCAAAGATTTGAACTTGCAACTCATGCTCTTAATCACTATGCATAATAACAGCACATCTGCCTTCTGTCTACACCCTAACCAACTTTTTTTTTTAGTTGTATAATGATCATAACAATTCAATTTCACAGGATTTCCATCCCATAACCCAAGCACATCCTCCCACCCCCAAACTGTCTCCTCCGGAGACCGTAAGTTTTTCAATGTCTGTGAGTCAGCATCTGTTCTGCAAAGAAGTTCAGTCTGTCCTTTTTTCAGATTCCACATGTCAGTGAAAGCATTTGATGTTGGTGTCTCATTGTATGGCTGGTTTCACTTAGCATGATAATTTCTAGGTCCATCCATGTTGCTAAAACTGCCGGTATTTCATTCCTTTTAATGGCTAAGTAATATTGCATTGTGTATATGTACCACATCTTCTGGATCCACTCATCCGTTGATGGACATTTAGGTTGTTTCCATGTCTTGACTATTGAAAATAGTGCTGCAATGAACATTGGAATACATGGGTCTTTGAGAGTTGTGGTTTTCTCTGGATAGATGCCTAACCAACTTTTAAAGTCCAATCTATCTTTACCACAAAGCTTAGCGCTTACATTCATTTCTAAGGCTTCCCAGCCATCTATGAAAGTCCTGCACTCTCCAAACCGTTCATTTGGTTTTGACACAAACTGCCTTGCTTCACCTTTTATTAGTTTTGTAAGTATCATATTACATCAGGTTGAAGACAACATTTGATTTCCAAGATACAACATTATTTTATATGTCAGGAAGAGAGAAAGAAGGAAATACTGCCAATTAAACTATGCATGCTGCAATTCCTTAACAATAATCATAGTAGCCTCCTGTTATTTTGAAATTTCTCTTCTAAGGATTCTCTTTTTAAGGATTTGGCAATGTCTCCTGCTTTCATTTGCAGTGCACCACATATAATGGGGATTATATATTCATGTAACAAAATGTAACACATTTTTACCTCTTTTGGAGTATCTTTCTTTTTTTCAGGTGCCATAGCATATTTTGTTTTTGCTTTATAACAAAATACAGAATTAAAAAAAAGGAAAATTTCCCTAAAATAACTACTTGCTTCATTTGCGTAAATTGTATTCCCAATTTCAGTGAATTTTTCTGCATACACAGATTTTTTTTTTCAGTTCAATGCTTTAACATCAGTTTATATTTTAAGATATTCCAAATGTAATAAAACTCACCATATGTGACACCAACCATACACATAATCCAAGTGATGACTTTGAATAACTAGGACCAAGTCTTAAGCATGTCTGGGCAATGGTAGCTACATCCTGAATTTACCCTTGTCAATAGCAGCTGTATGATATATCTCAATTTGGGCTATTAACATAGGAAAAAAAATGTAATCTTAGAATCCACAAAATATTACAGTCCTGTCTCCTAAAGGACGTCCTAAGGTTCCAGAGGGCCTGAAGTTTTCCTCCCATGCTGTTTGGTATAATGGCATAGTTTCCAACACAACGCTGTGCTCATAGAAGAAATTAATATAAACAATGTAATGAATAAAACCTAGTAAAAGTAGGAAACAAACCTTGCTGAACTAAAGTGAAAAAGAAGAATCATGCATCATTTTACCAGCCAATATTTCCCCTTATCAACATCAGGCAAGATTTATTTTTAGGCATGTCATAGGAAATATTCTTCGTTTTTCCAAGGGTGGAATCTATGAATATCTGTGAGGGGGTCTATGCTTACCCAATATACAGTTTTCTACACAACAGTGTATTCAGTTTTACTGGGCAAATTTGGCACTCTACTTTCTCCTGGCAACAGATAAATCTTCCTCTAATTGAATGATCATTAATTCCAATAGAGTTTTGTCTAAAATCATAGCATTTGCATATTTCTCTAGCAAAGCTATTGCAGAATTTTGAGAGTACTTAGTCCTCTTTTCATATATTTGTAGCTGTTAAAACTTTTATTTATGGCTCGGAAACACTGTTGCCATTACTCCACACAGAACCATATGCCCTGAATAGATTGTATAAAGCTGCTGAAATACTCATGGTTGATATGAGCAAACTCACTAATTTGGATTGGATAATTCAGAGAATATATTCATTGGAACCTTGGCAAATGGGTTGAAGTATATCCCACATGTCTGGGGAAATAGGAGAGGGATAATATTTGCAAAGATAATTCAGAGTGTACAGAACTTGTTGGAAATGTCTTAAGAAACAAATAGTTTTAAATACCTCAAAAGCATTCATTTATTATCTAAACTTAACATTTAAGTCAAATCATTTTATTCTATTGATGATATAGTTTCTTGAACACCAGGGGTCATTAAAGCATTCCTGCCTGTTCTTTACAGCAACAGAGGTGGAATGATACAGTAATAATCTTTTAGTTTTTGGAATCAGAGACACACCAGGTTCAGTCTTGGGGTGAAGTAGGACAACATACTGAACTAGCACTGGTTCTGGTTCTTCATGTGAAAATAAGGATAAGGAGTACCGCCTTAGGCATTTGTGATCAATTATGTGAACATTCCTTGGAACATGATTGGAGTGGAATAAATATTTATTGAAGTAATCAATTTATTATTTAAAGAGTAAATTAAATTAAATTTTAATTTTCTTAATTTAGATTTTTAACTCCATCTTATTTTGAATTAATATGGTTTTACGTATGTGGGTTGTACTAATAATTCCAGTTTAGACTATCATCTAAATGGAAGGTTGGCAAATTTTTCTGAAAAGGGCTTGATAGAGTAAATATTTTAGGATTTGCATGTCCCTGACTTATTCTTCTATTTTTTTTTCTTTTCGCCATAACCCTTTAAAACTGTAAAAACCATTTCTAGCTGTTGAATTACAAACAAATTTGGCCAGTGACTGGAGTTTGCTATCCTGATCTAAACTTTCTGCATTTAATCCATTTTATTTATGCACTTTTAATATGAATTACTAATGTGCTTACAAGATTTAGAAAGATAAGAAAACAAGCTTATGTTTCTTGGATAAAATTCAAGAGTATGCTCAATTAATATATTAGAGAAAGTAAACTTTGCTTCAGGGATATTTCAGTAATTTCCAGAAAACTACAAAGAAAATAACAGAGACAGTGATTTTTCCTTCTGTCTGTGCAACAAATCAAAGACTTTATGAGCCTGTGCTCATCTTAGGAAACAAGGAAGTTTGTATTTTGTTTGATTAGAAGATGTGAATTCTTCAAAGGTGCTTCTGTTACTCTCATAGGTATACACATTGATTAAGATTTCTTATTAACATACAATCATCTCTAAATGTTTCCACTTAATTGCTTTTTATTTCGGTTAAGTACCAATGTTCTTTATTCTCACACGGAGTTTAATTAGCATGGAAGGTCACTGAGAAGTGCTAAGGCACAAACTTGCCCAGAGGAAGTAGTTGATGCATGGCTGGCTTCTAATTATAGAGCATCCTAGAACTGCAGAGGGAAAGGGAGCTTAGCAGGGAGAATAATGAAAGAACAAAAAACGAGCATGAGCTCATTCTGTACACATGACGAACAAATGATTCAACCCTATTCTTATTTTAAGGTCACAGGTGCATATCGCTATCAAGAGGACATAAAATACAATGAACAATAGTTGATAGGTTATTTAACAACATTCACTGAATACCTACTGTGTACAATGCTGTGGTTGATGCTTGTAAAGGAATATTAAAGTGTTGAGTAAAATGCTATTGAGAAGTATGTAGTTATACATGTAATCCCAAACTCCCTCCCAATTTATCTCTGAACCAGCCTCTTCTCCATTGATAACCATTAGTTTGTTTTCTATGTCTGTCTAGTTCTATTTGTAACAGGTTCATTTGTACCATTTTTTTTTAAGATTCTAGATAAAAGTGATATCGTATGATAGTTGTCTTTCTCTGGCTGGCTTACTTCACTTGGTATGATAATCTCTAGGTCCATCCATGTTGCTGGAAATAGCATTATTTTATTTTTTTACAGCCAATTAATATTCCATTTGTGTGTGCGTGTATGTGACATCTTCTCTATCCACTATGTGTTGATGGACATCTAGGTTACTTGCATTTCTTGCTATTGTAAATAGTCCTTCTGTGACTACTGGGATATATGTACCTTTTCAAATTACGGTTTTCTGCAGGTATATGCCCAAGAGTAGGAAAATCATGGTAGTCCTATTTTTCATTTTTTTGAGTAGCCTCCATACTATTCTCCATAATGGCTGTAGCAATTTATATTAACCCCACCAGTGTAGGAGGGTTCCTTTTCTCACACCCTCTCCAGCATTTATTTGTAGACTTTTTGATGATGACTATTTTGACCAATGTGAGGTGGTACCTCACTGTAGTTTCAATTTGCGTTTCTCTAATAATTAGTGATACTGAGCATCTTTTCAGGTGCTTTTTGTCCATCTGTATATCTTCTTTGGAGATAAGTTTTTTTAGATCTTCTGTCCATTTTCTGATTGGCTTGTTCATCTTTTTTATTGTTGAGTTGTATGAACTGTTTGTATATTTTGGAAATTAAACTCTTATCGTTTGCAAATATTTTCTCCCATTCTGTAGACTGTCATTTTGTTTCGCTCATGGTTTCCTTTGCTGTACAAAAGCTTTTAAGTTTATTAGTCCCCACTTCTTTACTTTTGTTTTTATTTCCATTATTCTAGGAGATGGTTCTTAGAAGATATTGCAGTGATTTATATCAAAGAGTGTTCTGCATGTTTTCCTTTAGGAACTTAGAGTAGCCTGAAGCGCAGAAGAAGTACAAAAACAAACAAGCAGTTAGAACTTAAAAAAAAATGTGATTGACAGGACACCATCAAACTCCTAGAAGAAAACATAGGCAAAACACTCTCTGACATCAACATCATGAATATTTTCTCAGGTCAGTCTCCCAAAGCAATAGAAATTAGAGCAAAAATAAACCCATGGGACCTCAGCAAACTGAAAAGCTTTTGCACAGCAAAGGAAACCCAAAAGAAAACAAAAAGACAACTTACACAATGGGAGAAAATAGTTTCAAATGATGCAACTGTGACAAGGGCTTCATCTCTAGAATATATAAACAACTTACACAACTCAACAGCAAAAAAACCAATCAATCAATGGAAAAATGGGCAAAAGACCTGAATAGACATTTCTCCAAAGAAGATATACAGATGGCCAACAAACACATGAAAAAATGCTCAACATCACTGATTATAAGAGAAATGCAAATCAAAACTACCATGAGATACCACCTCACACCAGTCAGAATGGCCATCATTAATAAATCCACAAATAACAAGTGCTGGAGGGGCTGTGGAGAAAAGGGAACCCTCCTGCACTGTTGGTGGGAATGTAAACTGGTACAGCCACTATGGAGAACAGTTTGGAGATACCTTAGAAATCTATACATAGAACTTCCATATGACCCCGCAATCCCACTCTTGGGCATCTATCCGGACAAAACTCTACTTAAAAGAGACACGTGCACCCACATGTTCATTGCAGTACTATTCACAATAGCCAAGACATGGAAACAACCCAAATGTCCATCGACAGATGATTGGATTTGGAAGAGGTGGTATATATACACAATGGAATACTACTCAGCCATAAAAAAGGATGACATAGTGCCATTTGCAGCAACATGGATGGAGCTAGAGAATCTCATCCTGAGTGAAATGAGCCAGAAAGACAAAGGCAAATACCATATGATATCACTTGTAACTGGAATCTAATATCCAGCACAAATGAACATCTCCTCAGAAAAGAAAATCATGGACTTGGAGAAGAGACTTGTGGCTGCCTGATGGGAGGGGGAGGGGGAGGGGGAGGGAGTGGGAGGGATCGGGAGCTTGGGCTTATCAGACACAACTTAGAATAGATTTACAAGGAGATCCTGCTGAGTAGTATTGAGAACTATGTCTAGATACTCATGTTGCAACAGAAGAAAGGGTGGGGGAAAAAATGTAATTGTAATGTATACATGTAAGGATAACCTGACCCCCTTGCTCTACAGTGGGAAAATAAAAAAATTATATAAAAAAAGATTGCTTTAGCTATTCAAATTCGGCTACAAATTTTTTGTTCTAGTTCTGTAAAAAAAAAAAAAAATGCTGTTGGCAATTTCATAGGAATTGCATTGAATCTATAGGCTGCCTTGCATAGTATAGTCATTTTAACAATATTGATTCTTCCAATTCAAGAATATGGTATATCTTCCCATCTGTATGTGTTGTCTTTGATTTCTTTCATCAGTGTCTTATAGTTTTCATAGTATATGTCTTTTGCTAGCATAAGTAGGTTTATTCTAAGGTATTTTATTCTTTTTGATGCAATAGCAAATGGAATTATTACCTTATTTTCCCTTTCTGATTTTTCATTGTTAGCGTATAGAAATGTGAGTGATTTCTGCATGTTAATTTTATATCCTGCAACTTTACCACATTCATTGATAAGTTCTAATAGTTTTATGAGGGCATTTTTAGGATTTCCTATGTATACTAATATGTCATCCACAAACAATGACAGTTTTCCTTTTTCTTTTCCCAGTTGGATTCATTTTCTTTCTTTTTCTTTTTCTTCTCTGCTGCGGCTAGGACTTCTAAAATTTTGTTGAATAAAAGTCATGTGAATAGACATCCTTGCCTTGTTCTTGATCTTAGCAGAAACACTTTTAGCTTTCACTGTTGAGTATGCTGTTAGCTGTAGGTTTATCATATATGGCTTTTATTACATTGAGGTAGGTTCCCTCTGTGCCCACTTTCTGGAGAGTTTTTATCATAAATGAATGCTGAATTTTGTCAAAAGTTTTTTTTCTGCATCTATTGAGATTATCATAAGGTTTTTATTTTACAATTTGTTGATATGGTATATCACACTGATTGATTTGTGGGTATTGAAAAATCCTTGTATCTTTGGGATCAATTCCACTTGATCATGGTGTATGATCCTTTTAATGTATTATTGGATTTGGTTTGCTAGCATTTGTTGAGGATATTTGTGTCTGTGTTCATCAGTGACACTGGCCTGTAATATCTTTTTTTTTTGTATCTTTGTCTGGTTTTGATATCAAGGTGATGGTGATCTCATAGAATGAGACCTTCTCCAAATGTTTGATAGAATTTGCCTGTGAAACCCTCTGGTCCTGGGCCTTTGTTTGTTGGGAGTTTTTAAATCACAGATTCAATTTTAGTACTTGTAATTGGTCCATTGATATTTTCTCTTTCTTCCTTGTCAGTCTTGGGATATTGATTGTACATGTCTATGAATTTGTCCATTTCTTTAGGGTGTCCATTTTACTGGCATAAAGTTGCTTATAGTAGGACCTTATGGTCCTTTGGATTTCTGTGGTGTTGGTTGTGAACTTATTCTTTTTCCTTTGTAGTTTTATTGATTTGGACCTTCTCTCTTAATTTCTTGATGAGTCTGATTAAAGGTTTATCAATTTTATTTGTCTTTTCAAAGAACCAGCTTTTAGTTTTGTTGATCTCTTCTTTTGTTTCTTTAGTCTCAATTTATTTCTGTTGTGATATTTATGATTTCTTATACTAAATTTGGGTTTTGTTTGTTGTTCCTTCTTGAGTGTTTTGGGTGTAACATTACATTGTTTATTTGAGATTTTTTCTTCTTTCCTGAAGTATGCTCTATTTCTATAAACTTCCCTCTAACATATGCCTTTGCTGTGTCCCAAATGTTTTAGATCATCATGTTTTCATTTTCATTTGTCTCTAGGTATTTTTTGATATCCTCTTTGATCCATTGCTTGTTTAGTAGCATATTTTTTAGCTTCCATACATTTGTATTTTTTGCATTTTTTTCTTTGTAGTTGATTTCTAATCTCATAGTGTTGTAGTTGGAAAATATACTTGATGTGATTTCAGTTTTCTTAAAATTACCAAAGCTTGCTTTGTGGCTCAGCATGTAATCTGTCCTGGAGAATGTTCCCTGTGCACTTGAAAAGAATGAGTCTTCTGCTGCTTTTGGATGGAATGCTCTGTCATAACAATTAAGTCTGTCTTGTATAAAATATCATTTAAGACATGTGTTTCCTTATTGATTTTCTATCTGGATGATCTGTCTGTTGATGTAAGTGGGATGTTAAAGTCTACAATTTTTGTGTTACAGTGAATTTTTCCTCTTATGTTTGTCAACATTTGCCTTATATATTGTGGTACCCCTATGTTGGGTGCATTTATATATACAATTGTTATATTTTCTTCCTTGATTAATCCCTGGATCATTATGTAGCATCTTCCTTAGTCTCATTTAACAGTCTCTGTTTTAAAGTCTATTTTGTCTGATAGGATATTGTTACTCCAGCTTTCCTTTGATTCTCATTTGCATGGAATACCTTTTTTCATCCCTTTACCTTCAGTCTGCATGAAGTGGGTGTCTTGTGGACAGCATATATACAGGTTGTGCTTTTGTATCCACTCAGCTAGTCTAGGTCTTTTGGTTGAAGTATTTACTCTGTTTACATTTAAAGCAGTTTTCAATATGTATGTTCTTATTGCCATTTTGTTAAGTGTTTTGGATTTTTTTATAGGTCTTTTTTCTTCCTTTCCTCTTTTGTTCTCTTTTCTGGTGATTTGATGACTTTCTTTAGCGCTCTTTTCCTTATTTGTGTGTATAACTATTACAGCTTTTTGGTTTGTGGTAACAGTGAATTTTGATAGAGCATTCTATACATATACATATAAGATTGTCTTAAATTGATAATCTCTTATTTATAATGCATTTCAAATGTCCTGCATTTGTACTTTCCTCCTCTCATGATTTCTGGTGTAGATATCACATTTGTGCATGGATGATTTGTAACTTTTATGTTTAACTTTACTGGTGAGCTTCTTTCCCATTTTGTCATTTTCTTCTTTCTAGTTGTGGCCTTTTTTTTTCATCTAGAGAATTTCCTTTAGCACTTTGTAAAACTGGTTTGGTGGTGTTGATCCTTTTATCTTTTGCTTGTAAAGCTTTTGATTTCTCTGTCAAACCTGAATAACAGCTTTGCTGAGTACAGTATTCTTGGCTGTAGGTTTTTACTTTTTAGCACTCTAAATGTATTTTGCCATTCCCACTAGCCTGCTGAGTTTCTGCTGAAAAAAATCAGCCAATAACCTTATGGAGATTCCCTTGTATGTTATTTGTTGCTTTTCCCTTATTACATTTAATATTTTCTCTTTATCTTTTAGTTTTGTCAGTTTGATTACAATATGCCTTGCAATGTTTCTCCTTGGGTTAATACTGCATGGGACTCTGTGTTTCCTGAAATTGGGTGATTGTTTTCTTTCCCATGTTAGGGAATTTTTCAGCTATTATCTCTTCAAATATTTTTTCAGGCCCTTTCTCTTTCTCTTCTTCCTCTGGGACCCCTTTAATGTGAATATTGGTGCATTTGACATTGTTGCAGAGGTCTCTTAAGCTGTCCTCATTTCTTTTCATTCTTTTTTCTTTATTCTGTTCCATGGCAGTGATTTCCACCATTCTGCCAGCTCACTTACCCATTCTTCTATGTCATTTATTCTGCTACTGATTCCTTGTAATGTATTTTTTATTTAGTTATTGTATTGTTCAACTCTGTCTGGTTGTTTTTTTAATATTTTCTAAGACTTTGTTAGTAATATCTTTTAACTTCTTGCTATGTACATCCATTCTTTTCATGGGTTCTTGGATCCTCTTTACAATCATTACTCTGAACTCTTTCTCAGGTTGGTTGCCTATTTCCATGTCACTCAGTTGTTTTTCTGCAGTTTTGTCTTATTCCTTCATCTGAGACATATTCCTCTACCATCTCATGTCGCAATTTCTATTTGCATTTTTATGTACATGGGAAGTTAGTTATGTTTCTCAACCTTGGAGAAGTGGCCCTCTATAAAGGATGTTAATGTATTCCAGTAGTTCATTCCCTTCTCATCATCCAGGTGCCAGGGACCTGTGGTCCCAGGGTAGGCTCTGAGCTACATTTGTGGACTTGGTCTTCAGGCTGCCTATCATATTTTTCCTGCTTTAGGTGTCTTCCACCTTATGGGGGAGGCTGGTCTAGAGGCTTGTGCAGGCTTCCTAGCATGAGGGGCTGGTGCTTTCCCATTGTTAGGTGGAGCTGGGTCTTGGCACATTGATGGGAACAGCTTGTCAAGATGCATGTCTAGAAGTGGTTGTGGGCTCAGGAAGTTTTAGGCAGCCTATCTGCATGTGAGTGAGCATTTGTTTCAGCATTTTGGTTGTTTGGCTTGAGGCATTCCAGCACTGGAGCCTACAGGCTGTTGGGTGATGCCAGGTCTTGGTGCTAATTACCAAAGTAAGATATCTGCATCTAACAAGAGTTCAAGTAGATGATAAATTACTCATATTTTCATCAATGGCTTTTATGGCCTCGGAGAGTGCCCCAACTGCCCCTACCTCCCCAGGAGACCCTCCAAGATCAGCAGGTAGGTCTGGGCCAGGTTTCCATGAAGTCACTGCTTTTGTCCTAGGTCCTATATGCATAAGATCTTGTGTACACCCTCTAAGAGTGGAGTCTCTGTTTCTCCCAGTCCTGTGGAGAACTTACAATCAAGCTCTGATCACTTTCAAGTCAAATGCTTTGGGGGCTCCTCCTCTCAATGCCAGACCCCCAGGCTTGGAAGAATTATGTAGACCTCAGAATTCTCACTCCTATTGGAGAGCTTCTGCAGTATAATTACTTTCTAGTTTGTGGTTTGTCCACCCAGGGGGTAAGGGATTTGATTATATCATGAGTGCACACTTCCTACCATCTTACTGTGGTTTATTCTTTGTTTTTGGATGTAGAATATCTCTTTTTTTTTGTTGTAGGTTTTAGTCTCTTTTATCAATGGTTGTTCAGCACTTAGTTATGATTTCAATGTTCTCCTGAGAGGCTGTGAGCTCAAGGTCTTTCTACTCTGCCATCTTGTCTCCATTTGGAAACATTCCTTGAATATCTAACTCTTGGAATGGTCAGAGAACACAAGGTTCAGCAAACTGTGATGCTAGTGTCAAATAAGGAAAAATAACTTCCCTCCAGTGACTGCCCAGTAGATCAATGGTAAAAGCTCTAAACTAGAATCAGGTGGCTGGATTCAATCTTTGGTTCTGTTTCATCAGCATTCCCACCTTGAAGCACCTGGCTCTTCCCTGCTCACTAAAGTTTCTTACTCCAGGAAAGCTTGTCAACTCCCAGACAAAAAGTGAAACTTTGCATTATTCTATTTAATGTTATTCCAAATCTAAGAGGATATTTTTTCCCTCATTTTCCAGATAAGAAAACTAAGGCCAAAATAAAGTAATTTGCCTGATTCATATACTTAGAAATAGGAGAGTTGGGAATTAAACTCTATGACTCCAGCCTCTTTCACTAGTAATTCAGCCTCAGTGATAGCATATGTACATCATAAAATATGGAGATTTGCTAACAACAATTACTCCACAGCATGAGTGGGTAAATAGTATTGTGTGCTCATTATGTTCACTTAATAAGGAGGATCTCTTTGGTGAGAAAAGTTTATCTCTGGTCATTACTTAACCTCTCTAGGCCTTTCCCTTATATATATGAAAAGAGAGGAGATATGGGCTGAACTCAGTTTCATTATCATCCTTTTTTTGGGGGAAATATTTTTAAAAGTGTAAAATCATGAATTTCATATAAATATAAAATTAATATACATCAAAGAGTTTATTTAACTCATTAGGTAATGAGAAAACCAGTAATATGTTTAAACTAGTTCAGTGAATTGGAAACATACCACTCTTGTAAAGCTGAATTGGGACTGCAGACAATAATTTATAAGTATATGCAAAACTGGTCCTTTTTGGTAGAGTAGATCAATTGTCCCTTCACCAGAAAGAATTTGCATGTCTGTGGACAAGTGTCATCTGCACTGCTATCAATTATCCATAGTTTACAAAGTTGAGAAACAACTCAAAGATAAGGAAAGGCCCAGAGTCCCTGAAGAATGGATAATTCAGAAGATGTGTTACACAATGCCTTATTTTTCATCAAAGATGCTGCCCAGTAATCTTTTTTTTGTCTTTTCTAGGGCTGCTCCTGCAGCATATGGAGGTTCACAGGCTAGGGGTCTAATTGGAGCTGTAGCAACTGGTCTATGCCAGAACCACAGCAATGTGGGATCAGGGCCATGTCTACGACCTACACCACAGCTCATGGCAATGCTGGATCCTTAACCCACTGAGCAAGGCCAGGGATTGAACCCGCAATCTCATGGTTCCTAGTCAGATTTGTTAACCACTGAGCCACGACGGGAACTCCGAGCCCAGTAATCTTTTGGTCCAGTTTAAAGTCTTTCACAATTTTTCCCATACTCAAACCAAGACCTCTAGGAATTCCAATATATGAAATAGGTAGGTACAGTATGGCTGCTTAGATGAAAGCAGTGGGAGAATAGAAAGCTCCCATCAGTTTATCTCAGTCGCCTACCAAAAATTCCAAAAAGTTTCCTTACAACTGTGCTTGAGGCAGCTGCTGGCACTGATCACAGTGGCTGTATAATCTCTCCTTGCTTCCACAGCTAACATTCTATTAATTTCCTGATTATTCCCTTTAGCGGCAAAAGGCTGAGTTGTCGGAGATAAATGCATTTTGTTGGCATCTCAGTAGTGGTTCACCAGGTTCCCATGAAACTAGGGGCATCTTTCTGGGTCAGGAACCTAGGATTCCTCTGATGACTCCTCAGAGGTACTCCTAGGCTCATAAGATTGAAACATACAGAAATTATTAGGCCCAGTACAAAGCTTTCTCTGAAGACTATATCCGTTAAACCTCAGGATTATTTTTTTCAATAAGGACCTGGAATATCTTCCTTCTACCCAAGAGGTCTTCAACCAAATAGCATTCATAACATGATTATATAATGTGTGTATATTAAATGGATAATTCATTAACAAATTCTGAAGACAATGGAAGGGGCTGGTCTGGCAGGGTTTGTTTAATTAGACTGGAAAAATCCATAGTGAGTTATTATTAATTTGTACGAAACATTGTGAGATCCAAGGCCAGGTTTAGTGTTGACATAAATTTAAATGAGCATATGCATTATTTTCTCTATAGGTGTCATTACTGGGAATATTTTCTACAAAGAGGTATAGATAAAATTTACAAAATTAGGTGGTACTTTCTTTTAGCATTTCAGTTTTATAGCAGTGCTATTATAAATATCCCCAGGAAGAAACTTCCCTATTGATTGATTTGGGGGTATGGGGCATGGGAAACAAGTTATAATCATACCATATCTCTTTCAAATTTCCTGCAGTTTGAAACTCTCTGCTTCTTTTTTTTTCTTTTTCTTTATTTTTTTTCCACTGTACAGCATGGGGACCAACATTACACAACTATCTTCTGACCACTTTTTTTTTTTTCATCAACTGAACTACCTTTTTTCCTTTATCGATTTTACCTGTTCTATTAAATATTTAAATTTCACAAAAATGTTTAATGAGCAAGTAACATGACAATAGTTCACATTTTTTATAAGAAAAGAAAAATCAACTGTATCATTTCAACAGCATATTTATTTCCTTCTTTTTTCTTTTATTATTTTCTTTTCCTTGTCAGTAAGCCCACCTATTCTGAAGATGCAATCATAGTGTAGATGTAACTATTGTGAATTTTTCTCATAAAATATCATCCAGGTTGCTATATAATATTTATAATTATCTTTGTTCTTATTTATATGAATGATTATTATAGCAGACACAGATACATTGTATACTTCAAAAATAATTCCATAAATGTACAAAGGAGAAAGTAAAAAATCACCTGAAATTCCACTGACTAGAGATAATAATTACTACTTTAATAAGCATTTTTTCATTCATCTTTTTACACGTACATATACATATAATTTTATATAAATGGGTTCATGTATACATGCAGATACATAACCAAAGCTTTTTTGGGGGGGCCGTGCCAGTGGCATGTGGAAGCTCCCAGGCCAGGCATCAAACCCAAGCCACAGCAGTGACAATGCCAAATCCTTAACTGCTAGGCCACCAGGGGACTCCTATAATCAACTTCTTTTTCTCAGTAATATATTCTAGACCTTTTTTCCCATGTAGATGAATATAGATACACATCACTTTAGGTGCCTGCAAAAATAATGCATGGTAGGTATTTACCACCAAATTTTTACCCAACCTTCTCTTGCTGTATGGATGAAATAGCTTCAGAATTCTGCCAATGTAAATGAGGCTTCTGCACACTTCTGGGATTATCTGTTTGTCATAAATTTCAAGCAGTATGATTATTACATCAAGTGGAAGGCTCTTTTAAACTTTAAAATGTTCTTTTCAAAACTTTAACATCTTACACTCCTGTCACCAGTGTGACTATCTTTTCCACTGAAGCCTGCCCCCGTCCTGAATTTTAGTCATTTATTTAATGTTCTAAAGCTATGGGGGAAGCTGGAAATAATATTTCAACATTTTAAAATTTGCATTTCTGCTTGGGGTTAATAGATATAAACTATTGCCTTTGGAATGGGTTAGCAATGAGTTCCTGCTGTGTAGCACTGGGAACTATGTCTAGTCACTTATGATGGAGCATGATAATGTGAGAAAATAGAATGTGTACATGTATGTGTAACTGGGTCACTATGCTGTAAAGTAGAAAAAAAATTGTATTGGGGAAATAACTATTAAAAAATAATAAAAAATAAAAATAAATAAATAAAATTTGCATTTCTGTAATTATCTGGGTGTTTGAATATTTATGTCTATATCTACCTATATTTAATTTTGTTATTTGTGTATCTTTTATGATTAGTCCAAATTTCCACTGGGGTGATTGATTCTTTTTTTTTCTGTATTCCTTTTGTTTTTTTTATAAAACATGTAAACTTTCTCACTTGTATTAGTTTCCTAATTTTTTACTCATGATGATTTAAATTTATATACTAAAATATATTATGTATTTAAGGAGAATTTTTTTTTGGTTGTTATTTTTGCTGATGTCGTTCATGTATTTTAAATTTACATAGATTTACTGATGATTTCCTTTACTGTGTTTAGCTGTTGTGTCATAGGTGAAAAGACCTCTCACTAGAGTATAAAATTACTATATGATTTATTCTAATAACTCTGGTGTTTTATTATTTTTAAAAATTCAAACAGATGTATCTAGTACATGTTTTGGTGTACAGAAGAATGAAAATTCAAAAATTTTAGCCTTTTTAAAATTCTCCATAGAACACTGTAAAAATATGTGGACAGTGAGGTTTTATTTGGACAGAAAAATATAAATAAACTGTAGATCATGCCATATTTGAATAGAATATGCTGGAAGAAATTGGGGAATCAACATTATTATTGAGATTTGGGGCATAATTTTACTTGGTGATGGGGACTCTATTAGTATACAACATTTATTATTACATTAGGTTTGTGTCCTTGTGAGCAAAGGAATAGTTGGAGAGGAAAGATCACAGTGAGACATCATCAAGTGTTAATCAGATTAATGAAATATAGAGCATGTTTTCCATGGAATATAATTATTTCAGCAGTATAGTACAGAGAAGAAGTGAGCAACCACAGACAGAAGACTTCAGATTTAAGTGGGTAAAATATAAGTTTATGTTTCATAGAGGATTGTGCTAAGCGAAGCATGAATTCCATCTTCATTCAAAATATATGAACTGTGATGCTGATAAGAAAGGATTGGCTTTGTGGGTAGGACTCTGAGGAATTGGAAATGTTAACAGACAATAAGTTAGTAGAACGCCTCGGGCAGTTACAATTAACTAGAAAACAGGGTGGAGACAGACTTCATTGAGGATGGGACTGAGGGATTATAAAATCATAAAGGCATGTTGTGTTAGTGAACCCGAGTGCTAGATGACTCTATCAGGGGCAAGTCTTCTGAGAAAAATAGAGAAAGTGCCTCCATCTCAAAGTCTAAGACTCTGGTTAGCACTGCAGGGATACAGGAGTGAACACAGGTAATTAGAAACAAGACCTTTTGTTCATGTAAATTTTCATTTATTCTCACATCCATTCTCTTTCATTGATCTGTCTGCCTTTTCTTGCCCTCTCTCAACTGTCTTAACTTAGAGTATATTTTAAAATCTATATCAGAAGTTTGCTCCTTATCTTTCTTTTCCAGAATTTTCCTAAGTGGTTTTTTTTTTTTTTTTTAATAATTTTATTGGAGTGTAGTTGACTTACGGAGTTGTGTTAGTTTCAGATGTACAACAAAGTAAATCACTTGTACATACACATATATCCATTCCTTTTTGGATCTTTTCCCATATAGGTTGTTACACACTATTGAATAGTTCACCCCATGCTATAACTAGGTCCTTGTTACATATTTATTTTATAAATAGTAGTGTGTATATACCTATCCCATTCCTTAGTTTATCCCCTCATCTCCATGTTTCCCCTTTGGTAACCATAAATTTGGTTTCAAAATCTTTGATTCTGTTTCTGTTTTATAAGTTCTTTTGTATCATTTTTTATTAGATTTCATTTATTAGTGATCTCATATGATACTTGTCTTTCTATGACTTACTTTACTTAGTATGATAATTTCTAGGTCCATCCATGTTGCTGCAAATGTCTTAAGTGGTTTTTTTGTTTGTTTGTTTGTTTGTTTTTTTTGTCTTTTGTCTTTTTGCTATTTCTTGGGCCGCTCCCGCGGCATATGGAGGTTCCCAGGCTAGGGGTCGAATTGGAGCTGTAGCCACCGGCCTATGCCAGAGCCACAGCAATGCGGGATCCGAGCCGCGTCTGCAACCTACACCACAGCTCACGGCAACGCTGGATCGTTAACCCACTGAGCAAGGGCAGGGACCGAACCCGCAACCTCATGGTTCCTAGTCGGATTCGTTAACCACTGCGCCACGACGGGAACTCCCTTAAGTGGTTTTTATACTAATTAGTATGTTCACATTTTCGTGTTTGTTTTTGGCCACCTGGAGGCATATGGAGTTCCCACACCAGGGATCAAATCCAAGCTACAGCAATGCCAGATCCTTTAACCCACTGGGTCAGGCCAGGAATTGAACCTGTGTCTTGACGCTGCAGAGATGCCACCAATCCTGTTGTGCCACAGTGGGAACTCCAATATTCACATTTTTTGGATCAACTTGTCAAGGGTTCTATCCTTAAAATATCTGTCAGTACCACTTGGCCACCTAAGTTTTAGTCATAAATGGGTAGATTAAACTATAGCAAATAAAGGGAACTGAAAAACAGGGGAGAAATAGAGAAAAGAGTTGCACAATAGAACTTCTTAAAAATGATATAGTAAAAATTTTAAGAGTTCATTTGGCATTTATCACTTTGACTTGGGCAGTGTCAAAATCTACCTCTGTCTAATGACCTCCTTATTTTACATTAAAATTAATTTAACAGGATCTGTACAGCAGAAAGGTAAATCAGCAAAGTAGGGACATGCTTAAGAGAATCGGAAAGAAATGCAGGAAGGAGACAAAGATATTCTGTTATTCTGATTGGCTTCGTTTCTCTGCTCCTGAATTGGTTGGCAATTTTGGTAATGATTGGAGTTAGAATGAGGCCCCAAAGCTTTTGAACTTTTCATTTCATGCTTGAGCTTTTCAGTCACCTCTGGTATGCAGCTGCAAATTGCATTCTTTTCTAGACTCCGCCCTTTAGCTTAAACCCCAATTGTGAGGAATAAAACAGTACACAGGGTGTTTGCTGTGGGCTTTTTCTCCTTTCCTGGCTTAACTGCCGATTGAAACGGGGGCTGGCGGAAGTTCCAACTTGGTTTCTTCCTCCATCTGTTAAGTAACCTCTATGCAGCACTAGGTTCTGCCCCTACCTCACCCCCAAATGAATCTCTGTCCTGGGGTCTGAAGGCAAGAAGGTAAATGTGAAACACATAAAAGACTCCCTCAATTTGTGCTGTGCTCCACTGCACTGTGTAATGAAGCGAGAAAGGTCTGTGATGGTTCTGGAGTTCCTTCACCATTTGGTCCACCCCCAATTTGGATTGTAATAAGCCAATGTTCTCTAAAGTTGTGCAGGAGGAGGGGGTCATTATGAGTTTCTGCATGAATAAGTTTTTTTCTGCTTTTTCTCTCTGTCTTGTCCTATAGGACATGGGAGGATATTTTACACATATGTATCTATAAATATTTTCCTTTTGTCTTATTCCTTAAACCTATCACAAATTATATCTTTTTATTTTATCACTTTGGTCCAGTACCTAATCAAGACCCTTAGTATGCCCTTCTCTCTGATAGACCTCTCACTATGTTTCTGTAGTCCTTAAGTATGTTCTATTTAGTGAATAGTGAATAGAATGCTCTGGATTACCATTTGGCTTGAAGATTATATGCAGTATTTCAAAGTGTACAGGAACAGCCCTAGCACAGTGCATCAGTTGGGGCCATGGCAGGAAAACAGAGTCTATAGCAGGTAGTTTATTACATGGACTTTAATATGGGAAACTTGTAACAAAAGTCTTACTATTGAGGACAGAGCCAAAGGAGGGATTAGCAACTGCTGGGAATTGCTCTCACTGCTCGAGGTGGAAAGGCAAAGATGGAGGCAGTAGTATTAATCAGAATCCAGGAGCTGGGAAGAGCTCACCTATAGAGAGGTAGAAACAGTGGGTGAGCTCAGGAGAAGCAGGGACCATGGAGGAGATATAGCTACCTCTGGATACACTGCCCAAAGCAGAGAGAGAGAGAGAAAGAAGAAATACTCTGGCATTTTTCTTCCTTTTGTGCACATATCTTCCCATCACCTCCCATTGGCTGAACCCAACTGAGAATATGATTTCAAGCCCCCTAGAGTTCAGACCAGAGCAGGAAAAGACCGAGAATGGATCTGAGGACAAAGAGGCAAATACGACACAAGTGGAAACACAAAAGGCTCACCACAAATTTAAGGAAAATTAAAAAGAGAGTTGTGCTTTGATCTAGGGACTTGAGTGCTATGCTGTGGTGGCTATGGGGAAATCTAAGAAGATGCTATGTTTCTTTCATGAAGCTATCTCACCTTTGCTGTGAAGCTTGAAATCCTTTTCACAGGGAACGAAACTTTGGTTCCTCAGATACCAAGCAAAGTATCACATACTCCTGGAGCAAGAACCCCTCTGTCTTTTCCATTCTTTCTGTCCTTTCTTCCTAGGAAAACTGATGCCTATTATTCAATAAATACTCCTTTAGGATCCAGAGATAAAAACTTGAATTAAGCAAAATTACCACCCTCAGGTAACGTACAACTTAATTGTGCCTATATGTCAATAATCATACTTTTGTATATCTTGAGCTAAAACAGACATGTGTGAACAGTGTACTCTGGGGCCAAAGAAGAAAGGATAGATGATGCAGGGGATTTTATTTGAGTCTTAAAGAACAAAGAGGAGTTAATCAGTTAGAAAAGAGAAGAGAAAATAATAGGACCAAGAAAGGCTGAGATATCATCAGAGAATGGTGAGGAATTCTGGGGCTTAACATGCATAAAAATCTACCTCATTAATGTTGCACTGGCCCTTCCATGACCTGTTCCACACACACACACATACATTCATGGTAGGTGCCGTTTTTCAGTTCTGGTACATTTGCCAAATGATCTTATACACATTCAGAATCCTTCTCAACACAGGGCCACTGACATCTGTTTCTAATTGACCAGTGATTGGGCTATGAAATAAATCCCCCTGCTCTCCTTATACTAGTTTGTCATTGATGGGGAGCATGTTTTACATGGTGAGGGGAGTAGGTAAAAGTAGAGGGTAGGAAGGGAGATTATGAAGCAGGGAAAGGGACACAGCACTGATAACCTCATAATTCAACGTATGACCTTAGAACAACTCTGTGATCAAAACAAAGGTGACATGTTCCTTTGTAGCAGTTTCAACTGGGTTTCCACTTGGCTGTATCCACTTGCCGTACACCCTCTTTGATGACCCTTTTAGAGTTCTGTCTGAGTCTGTATGGGCTGGCTTGGGGAGAGTATCTGCCTGCAAAGACAGTATGATATTCTGCATCTTTCCATACTGGGGACTATAACTAGGTGGGCATATCTGTAACAAAATAGGGTAAATAAAAATATCCTGGGTTTCCTCTTAGTCCTCCAACCGTGTCTTCTCTGGCTTCATTGTTGCCGCATTTTCTTTCGGGCCTCCTAAATGTGGATGTACACCAATGAAATTGGTTAGTAGTTTTGCTCATAAAGAAAACAGCATGAATTTTAGGATAAATTTTCTCAATTCTAAGCAAATTATCTCCTAGGCTACTAGAGTACAGAAACTCTAGGCTGTGGCATAGCTTAAGGTTTATAATGCTTTTGTGTTTGTATCAGTGCTGCAGCAAGAAATCAGAATCTTGGAAGTTCCCTTCTTGGCTCGGCAGAAACGAATCTGACTAGCATCCATGAGGACATGGGTTCAATCCCTGGCCTTGCTCAGTGGGTTAAGGATGTGGCATTTCTGTGAGCTGTGGTGTAGGTCGCAGATGCAGCTCAGGTCCTGTGTTGCTGTGGCTACCGTGTAGGCTGGTGGCTATAGCTCCGATTTGACCCCTAGACTGGGAACCTCCATATGCCACCAGTGCAGCCCTAAAAAAAAAAAAAAAAAAAAAGATATCAGCATCTTAGCACTTAGAATATAAAACAGATATAATGAAGAGGGCACCTCAAGGTACACATTTAGTACTGTTTATCAAAAGCTTTGAAATATTTTTTTGTATTAACCAGAAATTAGCTGAAAAATTCTTATACATATTATTATAAGAAAAATGACATATTGCCATTCCATACATTTCCCACTGATTTCCAGCAGCCTCTAGTACTAAACAAAGATGCCTAAAGAACAGTAATGAGAAAAATATATGTTGATAACCATTTCATGAATGAACCATTTCCTCCTATAGTGTTACCATGTAGAATTTCCCCAGGTGTCTTAGAGGTTGAAATTTGTGTGAACTGTTTTTTTCCCACATGAGGGCATCAGTGCTCTAAGCAGCTTTAGAATTCACCCTCCTAAGTTTGACTCTAAGAGTTCTATTTTGAGAAAATGAAAACACTTCCTGAGCCTCATACATCTTAGACTATATAAAATTAACATTTGGTTTATCTTCCTGGAAAAGTCATTCGTTCTTTTCTTTGGTTAATTTAGCAGTGTAGTTGCACCTTCTTATGGGGGGAGGAAAGATGACACCCTTGTGACATGGCTACTCCCCGTGCCACTTCATACCTTCACAGCCATCCAGGGTCAATTAGTTTCTGTTATGTAAAAATGACTTGTAGAATTTAGATGAGCAGTGATACTATAATACATGTTCATTTGCCATGAAAATTAATCCATTTAAAAACTATGTGTATGTGTGTTCATATTCCAGATTTATTTTCACAGCCTAGGCTACTGCCATCACACGTTACCCTTGGTTAATTCTAAATTTGACACTTTCAGTTGAGAGTTGTTCCAGATAATAATACAGATAAAACTAATATAGATAGATCCCAGGTATATGACTCTCAATCTAGTTATTCGCGTAAGGACTAAGAGTTCGTCAGTGAGAACTTTCAAAGGCTTGACTTTTTCTTACCAATTAAGAGTAAATTAATCACCTCAGCACTGATATCATCCACAGTAAGCCCCAACCTGCTTTTCTAGCCTTATCTCTCCCAGCTCAGTTCTGGGATGGAGAATGAGTTCCAACAGAACTGATAATTTACACACTGCTTTCAGCATGGCACAAAGATATCCCTAGCTTTACTGCCATTTCTCATTTTGTCCATTTTGCCTAATATAGCATCCTTAACCGCCATCTGACTCTGTAGAAATCCTAGCTCCCTTTTGAGGTCCATGATGCATCCTAGATCCTCTGATGCTCATTCCAACGTCACCTTATCCATCACCCAGGGTGTAATCTCTAATTAGAATACCAGGGGCGCATGGTGGCACATTGTCTTTGATGCACTGCGACTAATCAGCCTCATTTTATTATTCGCAAATGTACCTGATGTCCCTCTAACATCTTATTGCAGAAAAGATATTGGACCCATCTTTTTGTTCCTTTAAAGCAGAATTACTTTGCTTTCCACTCAAAAGTGTGGAACGGGAAGTTGCCTTCTGGTATTTTGGTGAGGTGTTTCTTTTGCTTTTTCTATGAGTTCCCCACAACCCAATATTTTATGTGTGATGTGGCTCTGTAACTTTTTTTGTGGCTTAAACAACAGAAATTTATTTTCTCATAGTTCTGGGAACTAAAGTCCAAGATCAAGGTGTCAGCATGGTTGAATTCTTCTGAAAACTCTCTCCTTGGTTTGCAGATGTCTACTTTCTTATTGTGTCCGCAAAAGGTCACCTCTCGGTCTATGTATGCATGTGAATGTACCCCAATTACCTCTTCTTATAAAGACAATAGTCATATTGGATTAGCCATACCCTCCCCCACCTTGTCTGACCTCATTTTAACTTAATTACCTCTTTAAAGATCCTATCGCCAGATACAGTCACAGTTTAAGGTACTATGGTTAGGGCTTTAAGATGTGGATTTTGGGGTCTGACGTGTGGATTGGGGGTACACAATTCAGCTCATAAAGCCAAATTAGCAATCTTTGTTTCCTATGTTTGGATGCCTCTTTTGTGGAAGTTTTTTCCCAACCGAAATTCTACTATATTAACCCATATCTTTCATGCCACCAGCTCCCAGAGGGCTTCAGGGAGAACTGAAATGGTGTGCAAACAAAAATGAATAGAACACACTGAAATGACGTCCTCCCTCCAAGCTGCTCATAGGTGCTACTGGACTTGAAAGGTGTAAGACCAGGTCGGACACCATAGGCTGTGGCAGCCTATGGAGGAGAATGATGAGTGAACCAGGGCAGTGTCAGGTGAGTTGGGAGGTGTGATGTTGCAGAAATGTATGTGTGTGTTCGGGTTGGAATTCAGGCACCCTGGTGAACAATGGGGGAAGAAGGGTAGGAGTTCTGTTTTGACCCACTGTAGACATGGTTAAATAGATTTATAATTACACACCTCAGAGAAAAATTATGTAATGTGTTCTTCATTCAACCCATTGCTTTAGGAAATACTCATTCTTCATGGCCCCTGGGAACTTGTCAAAATGTATCTTTCAACTTGTATGAAACCCTAAAGTCAGCAGAAGCCTCAGCTCTGACAAATAAATGCATTTTAGCCTGTAAGACTATTTCATTGTTCTCTAGTGATCCTTATGGAACATCTTTCCTGAAGAGATGGTGATGGGCAAATTTGACACAGGACACAGCAGGGCTCTGTACAGCTATCATTCTGGTGCTTTTCATTCTGTTGTGTCAATCCAGGTCTCCATCCAATATAATTATCCTTCTGCCTGAAAGACTTCCTTTAACATTTCTTATAGTGTAGGTTTGCTGGTGATGAATTCGTTTATACCCCCGAGATAGAATTGAAGGGTCCAACCAGCTTTTAACTATTGACTTTGACATCTCTGTGGGGATGGATTTGTTCAGTTTTTGTACATCTGCAAAAATCTTTATTTTGTGTTCATTTTCTGAAATATATTTTGTGTGGTTATAGAAGTTGATGATTTTTCCAGTACTTAAAATTTTTTGCTTCACTGACTTCTAGCTTCTATTGTTCCCAAAGAGGGCCCTGTACCCTTTAACATCCTATCTGAGAGTCAAAAATGGCAGATTTTGTGTGGAACAAATGATGTAGGCTCAGCCTGCTTAATTCCTGAGTTTTGAGCTCTGTTCCTACTAATTCCTTCTGTCAACATTTCTATCATGTGGGCTGGGGAGAAGGTGAAGGGAAGTCACCAATTTTACTTTACAGATGAGAAGTTAAGTTCAGGGAAGTTATATAACTAGTTTAGTGCCAACAGAAAGTGGAGGAGGAATGTTACAAAGAATATAGCTGCAGGTGTCAGAAAGCAGACCCCTGGATCTTATTGCTACTAGAGAATTTTGAATCCTTGATTTTTCTCTTCTCTTTGCTGGGGTAGGACTTTCCTTTTTAATCTTGAAATTATGACAGCGATTTTATAAATAAGATAGTAAAAAGTAAACAAGGGCTTCTGGAGTCACTGAAGTCCGTCACTACCTACATAGCTTGTAACTATAATAATGATCCCTTCCCTTCATAACTTTATAGCTGAGTTAGTCAACAGATGATAATTGTTCACCTATTGGGTGGGTGCTAGATACCAAATGTTTTTGCCTACAGGAAGCTTATGTCACCAAGTCTACTTTTATAAATTCTAAATTTAACCTTTTCCAGAATGTTCCCTCCTGGTAAAATACATTATTCGGAGCCCTGAAAGAACAACTCTTAGAATTTGTTACTCTATTTGGAAAAAAAATGCACACACACACACACACAAATCACACATATATGTATGCGTATGTACATAGGAACACATATAATATACACACATATGCAAACACAAATCATACTTGTATATGTATGTATACACGTGTGTATATATATATTATGTGTGCATATACTTATGTATGTGTGTGATTGTATATATAAATGTGCATACATATACTATTTTGAAAATAAGTAGAATGTAAATTTTGAAAAAAAGTTTTAATTTCTTGTGAAAGTGACAAATGTAGATGGTTGAGTCCACTTGATCTCCTACCATTTCTACCATTTAGGGTCTGAGACTGGTTCTGCTCAGTACTTTGTTCTGGATACCTTTAGTGCTGTATCAAAGCCTTCCTTAGTTCTATTCCTGCTTCCCACATTTTCTGATTCAATGTGATTGAGTTTTCTAAGAACTTTTCTTCCTTCCTTTTGAAGCTTTCAAAGATTTTAAAAAGCGCTCTGGTGTGTTCAGGAATAGTCATGCAGAACGATGAACTGTCTTTGTTTTATGGCTGAACAACTTCCCTTCCTGGAGCATCTCAGGGGGAACATATTTAACTGATGCCATCATCAACTTGTCTCTTTTCATCCTCCTCACCCTTTTATGAATGTCATGAGTTTGAATATTTCACAAATATCCTGGTGGTTTTATTTTCCTAAAAATATTTGTGGATCTTTAAAAAGTGGGCAAAACTGAGAAAACAAGCTATAGCAGCCACATTTTATGTATGTGTGTGGTCCTTACTCTATGTATCCTGCTATAATTTTTATTTCTCCAATTGATTCTTTAGCTTGGCTAGAATTTAGGTCTGTCAGAAAACAGTGAGCTTCATGAATTCCAAGTTCATGGTCAAAGCACTCATCCTCAGGAGAAAATAACAAAGATGTATACATGTGATGCCAGAACACTGCTAAGTGGTAGTGGTTGTGGTGGGGGAATAACTACACCTGGGTTAGGTGTACACTGATAAAACCAAATAATTGAGCAAACTGTCAATACCTCTTATGTAAAATTCTTTCATTCTTTGTCTTAATTATCATTCTTACTAGGTTGTTAATATGAATTATTATAGTAATCTCTCCTTCCTCTTTGTTCTGTCATGGAGACCTGGCCTTCAAGTTGTATGTTTTTCTTTTCCATACTTTGCTTGTCTGACCTATTTTGTCACAATGAGTGGTGCCTCCAACATAGTTCATGTTCAAGGGATGTGTCTCATTTCTTCCTCCATCTCACTCTCACTTGTTTGATAGTTTCATCACCAAAGTTCCTGCCATCTGTTTTGGTTTTCCAAAGCCATTTTTTTCTTTTTATATTATTTTCTCCTGAAACTAAGTTTTTTCTCTCTCTTTCCTCCATAATCTTTGTTCTTCCTTTCATCCCTTTTCTTCCTTTATTTTCTTCACTTTCTGCCCTTATCTGGTCACTGATATACAAAGCTCAAAGGCCTCTTGCCTGTATTAGTGTTTTATCTATCTGTCCATCTATTTGTCTTTAAAATTTTTGAAGCAAGGGAAAGGAAAAAAGTGACTGTTTCTATAATTAACAAGATTTACTCTTCAAAACTCTCAAATACTCAAGAATTTAAAGACTCATGAGGGTCCTCAAGTCAATAGGCCACAGAGAAAAAAAAATTATACCCATGATAGGTTGAGTTTTGTAGAAAATGTATTATTCAGTTCTTGGCTAGTGACACTAGTGAATTTGTGAATTAGCTTTGGCCTTCCTTTGTATAAAGTTTAGAACATATTAGTTTATTTCACCAGAGGAGGTTGGCAGTTTTATAACTGTCTTAGCACCACTTTTTGCCCAATATGATTTGTTGCTGCAAGATCAAAGGCCATGTAAGAGATATATATCTTTTTTAGGGCTGCACCTGCGGCATATGGAGGTTCCCAGGCTAGGGGTCTAATTGGAACTACAGCTGCTGGCCTGTGCCACAGCCACAGCAATACCAGGTCTGAGCCATGTCTGCGACCTACACCACAGCTCATGGCAATGCTGGATCCTTAACCCACCGAGCAAGGCCAGGGATTGAACCTGCAACCTTATGGTTCCTAGTCAGATTTGTTTCTGTCTGTGCCATGACGGGAACTCCCATGTGAGATATTTTCTACATATAATGATTACTGGAGGCCTGTCCATGGCTCAGACAGTGGAGGATGGGCCTTTCATTTTTGGAGCTACAAAAAAAAAAAAAAAAAAAAACAAAACAAACAAACAAACAAACAAAAAACACCTGATATGTTTGAGATAATTTAGAACATACACAAAATGAGGAGGCAGTATCATAAGCCATGCTGAAGAGTATAAGATAGTGTATATCCTGTCAGTAGCACTATGTTTGACGAGGTAGTCTACCGTGGCTACTCGCTGAAGAAAGGGATGGGGATGTACCTGTGCATCAGTCAGGATGAGCCGAGTTATGCAACAATAACACAGTAACAAAACCCCTTAAATCTCAGTAATGTAAACCAACATCGATTTCCGACTTTTTTGTTCTGTGTTCATCATGAGCCAGTGGAGGGTTCTGCTCACTGTATTTTATAGTCTCTCAGGCTGACCGTCTTGAGTTATCAAGTAGCCACCATTATGAGTGCTGCCATTCACTGAAGGAAAACGATGTTGTTGTATCAAATGGTCAACTGAATGGTGTGAAAGTGACTCTGGTTACTTCTGTTGATGATTCATTGGTCACTTGGGCCTACTCCACATACAACATGTCAGGAAGTTCAATCCTACCACGTGCCCAGAGGGGGAAATCCATGGATATATTTAGTGAATGGCATTAATGATTATCACAAGCCGTGAAAAGGGAGCTTTAGTTCTGCTCTCAGCAAGTTTATGGTCAGCAGTGTGTGGAAGGCTGAGGTGAAGAGGAGGGAAAGTGGTGGGAAATAGATCCAGACACATGTGCAAATGACACAGAGCAGGAAGACAAAGAAAACAGAATGTCTGATGGGAGTATATAGATGGTGATCTGGCCCAGGGTTGAGGATCATGAAAGGCTTTCCAGATAAATTTGAGACTTGAAGTGGAGTCTGAGTCAGTCCAGTGGCAAAGCATATTAAATGAAATCCTTTAATGTTTTAAATACTTTAACATGTATAAAAGATCATTTTCTTTTAAGAACAGTGAAATCAAGGTCCAGAGAGCTCACGTAGAATGAGTCGAAAGTAGAATCTAAGTCTGGCTCCCTCCAAAGACCCTGCTTTTAAACACTCAGCTAGATCTGAAGGAAGAGCCTCTCCTGGTAAGCTATTCAAAAGGGGAAGGAATAGCAGTTATGTTTAACTTTAAAGAAACCAGGTTAAAAATATCTCAAAAGAACACCTGTGATCTCAATCTAGGTTAATTTTCTATTGCGCAAATTATAACACCATTTCAAAATACTAATTGCTACATGAGGCATTACATCTGTCTTGTGGGGGAAAATCCAGTGGCGCTAATTAAATAGTATATTTCTTTAAAAGGAATAATTGAGGCTTGGAATGGAAGAAAACAATTCTGGGGTTCTACTGTTCATAAACATAACTGAAGGAATACAACAATGGTTTATTTATGGAGTGCTGCAACAGTACGCTACATGGCACCTTACAATGGAGAAAGAGACTGAATACAAATACATGGTCCTGGCTGTTTATTTCTTCAGTTGGCTGTGGGTTACTAGTGTTTAGAAAAGGATAGTGTCACTGAAAAAATTTACACAAAAAGGTTGATTCAAGTCCCCATATGCAGCAGTTTATGAACACAGAAAGCTCCGCACATCAATAAATGCATTCATCCCCCAAACGGCACTAAAAGAATGCTGGGTTGTGCAAGGAGGCCATAAAATCAAGGCAACACACAATTAAGGGTAAAAAGTGCTATATATCCTCCAACACCTAAGAGGGCGGCCGCATAACAACTTCCTCTATGAAGTAGTAGACAGCGCTTGAAGGAACGCATTATTTGTAGCAGCTGTGTGTGGGTGTGGGTGGGGGGGATAGGAGAAAACAATTTCTCTTCATTTCGATATTTTAAGAAATGTGTAGAAGTCCTTTGTTTTCTGCGCTTTCTGGTAGTCTTAAAAACAACAGGATTGCTTTTACTTTGTTGCCTATATTTTCACAGCTCAATTTCATCTTTTCATTTCTCTTTGCAAACCTTCAGAGCCAGCCAGCCCAGAAGTGGGGCATCCGTTCAGTGCTTTGAGGCCTGAAGAGGATGCCTGTGTTGCCATTTCAGATATTATAACTGGCAGCCCCAATTGACGACCCAATATTCCCCTGAGTCTCTGCAGAGGCAACCACCTATTGATTTCCTAATTTTTCATCACCAGAAGGCATGGATTTCCTTTTTCACTAATTATATACTTAATTTGAAATCCAAAAAGGGCAATGGGTAATGCATATTATGTGTAGGTTAACCTTCTTCACTTAACCTTCTCAGGTCCCTTTTCATGTTGAATATGAGGAAAGAAAATTAAAAAGTACACAGAGGGAGGCAATTTATATCTTTAAGACCAAGAAAGGGCTCTGATGAGCTTCAGGAATGAAGGAACACAGAGGCCTTTCTTTTCTCCTTTCACTTTTGGGATTTGACGTAGTTGGAAAGTTGATGATACCAGGACCTTTGCTCTGATCTCTGCCCGAAGTCTCAGGGTAGAACTAAATTGTTCTCTCATGGAATTGTAGAATGGTAGCATTAGGAATAAATGTTACTCTCTGGATCTAGAAACTGATACTACATTTGAATACTATGTCTTGAACCAGGGGGGCATTTTCATAGTGTGAAAAATATTTGAATTTGAACAGGGGAGAAACAGTATTATTGCTCCCAAAAGTGAGTGTATTATATAGGCTCCTGTACAATTTCCGGGCTGAAGGTTCAACCTTTAAAATCAGGGAGGAGGCTTTACAAATGCCTGAACTCACACATTTCCTTTTGGGTTTTATGAATGAGAGAGACTGAGAGGAGCTTTATTCTTTTGGGTAATTTGAGTATTTCCTATTTCAAGGGAAAGGAAATGGTACAGGGGTTATGTTTGCTAAGTTTTACGCTTTCAGGAGCATTGAGTATACTTAAGATTGTGGTAACTGAATCATTTTCATGATTACTACCTTTTCTTACCATACTTTTAGGCTCATTTTGTACTTGCCACTGTTTTTGTATATGAAGGGTGAAACTAGAGTAAATTTTAGAAATATACTTATGCTTTAAGAATTATCTATCCCATTTTCCTTTCAATTTGGCTTTTGTGGGTTTGGAATAGAGTCCAACTATTAAAACTCTTGTCTGGGAGTTTCCATTGTGGCTCAGCGGTAACGAACCCAAATAGTATCCATGAGGAAGCAGGTTCTATCCTTGGCTTTATTTATTGGGTTAAGGATCTGGCGTTGCTGTGAGCTGTGGTGTGGTTGCAGACGTGGCTCAGATCCCGCGTTGCTGTGGCTGTGGTGTAGGCAGGCAGCTGCAGCTCTGATTCCACCCCTAGCCTGGGAACTTCCAAATGCGCAGATGTAGCCATTAAAAAAAAAAAAAATCTTGTCTGGCATTTGAACTTTGAAACGTGAACAAAATTGGAGAGCACATCTCAACGGAATGTCATAAGAGAGAAGCTCGCAAACGTTGAGACTTGCCCAATCATTTCTCTTTCTTACTGCCACTACTCCTTTTTATAGCTATCTAGATTTATCGGCTTACTCCTTAACACCTTGTAAAGCTGGCCACCTGCCAGGGTATGGGTCACCTGGGGACACATTAGCTATTAATTCTCTTCTTTACTGGGATCTGCTGTCACTGGTCATAGATGAGACGTGAGAGTTTAACATCAGTGCTGGGTTTGTGCCCATATGCAAGATTATTATGCCTCATTAGAGAATATGATTTTTGTTCTATAATTTTTGTGTTGCCTAAAGGCTGTCTTTTAAAAATTCCACCCAATTCTGATTTAATAGGTATTTAGAAATTGATGTCTTTCAGTGTATTCATTTTCCATGGCTGCCGAAACAAATTGCCATAAACTTAGTGGTTTAAACAACACAGATTTATCATTTTATAGTTCCGGAGATGAGAAATCTGGCATGGGTCTCACTGGGTTGAAAATCAAGGTGTGTGCTAAATTGTGTTCCTTTATAAAGGTTCAAGGTAGGTTCAATTCGTGGCTTTTTTCCAGCCTCAACAGGCTGCTGTATTCTTAGACGTGTGGCTCTTTCCTTTGTCTTTAGTCAGCAATGGCAAGCTGAATCTTTCTCAGGTCATGTCACATCACTCTGTTCTTCTGCCTCCTTCTTCCACTTTTAAGAACCTTGTGATTGCATTTGGGCCACACAAATAATCCAGGATTATCTCCCTATTTTAAGATCAGCTTATTAACATCCTTAATTCCATCTGTGACCCCCAATTCCCTTTGCTGTATAAAGTAACACATCCACAGTTTCCTGTGAAGAGTGGGATGTGGATAGTTCTGGGGAACATTTTCTTGCCTACCACACCTAGTTAGATTTTTCTGCCAAAAAATTGATTAAAACATGGACAATAAGAGGTTCAAAAGTGATAAACATACCACTCAATGAATTTTCACAGTTGATTCATGATGTGTCACTTTATGACCGGCTTCTTTCATTTAGCATAATGTTTAAAATATTCATCCATGTTGTAGCATGTATCAACACTTCATTTCTTTTATTCCTGAATAATATTCCACTGCATGGAAATATCACATTTTTAAAATGTATTCATTTGTGAATGAACATTTGGGTTGTTTCCACATTTTGGATTTTATGAATAATGCTGCTATAAGTGCTTATGTATAAGTTTTATGGGAACATATGTCTTCATTTTTCTTGGGTATATTCCTAGGAGTGGAATTGCTGGGTTGATCACATCATAACTCTATGTTTAAACATTTGAGGAACTACCAAACTGTTTTCCAAAGCAGGGGCACTATTTTACATTCCCACTAACAGTGTATAAGAATTCTGATTTTTCTACATCCTATGATTCTATTTTTTTTAAATCTTTCTTAAATTATAGTTGATTTACAATGTTGACCATCCATTCCATATACAATAGTGTGCACATGCCAATCCCAAGCTACTAATCCATCCCTTCCCCTCACCTGTATTTTCATTTATAGCCATCTTCAGGAGTGTGAAATGGTATCTCATTGTGGGTTTTTTTTGTTTGTTTGTTTTGGTATTTTGTCTTTTTATGGCTGCCCCCACAGCATATGGAAGTTTCCAGGCTAGGGGTCAAATCGGAGCTGCAGCTGCTGGCCTACACCACAGCCACAGCAACATGGGATCTGAGCCGCATCTGTGACCTACACCACAGCTCACAGCAATGCTGGATCTTTAACCCATTAAACAAGGCCAGGGATCGAACCCATGTCCTCATGGATACTAGTTGGTTTCATTAACCACTGAGCCATGACAGAAACTCTTCATTGTGATATTGATTTACATTTCCCTGATGCTAAGAACATTACATCTTTTCATGTGCTTACTGGTTATTTGATTCTTCTTTGAAAAACTGTTTAATCAGACCCTTTGCCCACTTTTAATTTTGCTTGTCTTTTTATCATTGAATTATAATAGTTTGTTATGCATTCTAGATATAAATATCAAATTCATGATTTGCAATTTTTTTTTCATTTTTGTGGCTATCTTTTCATTTTCTTTTTTTTAAACTTGCAATGTTGTATTAGTACAGCAAAGTGAGTCAGTTATACATATATAACTCAATATTACAGATATTAAGTGGGTTTCTCTGTGCTCTACAGTAGGTCCTTGTTATCTATTTTACATACAGTAAATACATATATAACATATATACATATATGTTAACTCCATCCTCCTAATTTATCTCTCCCCACCCCGCAACAGTTTCTCCTTTAGTAACCATAAATTTGGTTTCAAAATCTGTTAGTTTGTTTCTGTTTTAGAAATCAGTGCTTTTGTATCATTTTTACTAGACTACATGTATTAGTGACCTCATATGATATTTGTCATTCTCCGTCTGATTTATTTTACTTAGTATGATAACCTCTAGGTCCATCCATGTTGCTGCAAATGATATTATTTCATCCTTTTTATGGGCAAATAATATTCCATTATATATATGTACCACATCTTTATCTATTGCTCTGTTGATGGACATTTTGGCTTCCATGACTTGGCTATTGTAAATAGTGCTGCAATGAACATTGGAATGTATCTATTTCAAGTTATAGTTTTGTTGAGATATATGGCAAGGAGTGGGACTGCTGGATCATATGGTAGTTCTATATTTAGTTTTTAAGGAACTTCCATTCTGTTCTCCATAGTGATTGCACTAATTTATATATTTTATTGTTTGCAGACTTTTTGGTGATGGCCATTCTGACTCTTGTGAGGTGATAACTCATTGAAGTTTTAATTTGCATTTCTCTAGTAATTAGTGATGTTGAGTACTTTTTCATGTCCTTTTGGGTCATCTCTATGTCTTCTTTGGAGAAAACTCTACTTACGTCTTCTGCCCATTTTTTATTAGTTTTTTTTTAAAATATAAAGCTATATGAGATGTTTGTTTGTTTTGGAAATTAAGCTCTTGTCAGGATTTTCTCCCATTCTGTAGGTTGTATTTTTTTATGGTTTCCTTTGCCTTGCAAAAGCTTGTAAGTTTAATCAGATCCAAATAGTTAATTTTTGTTTTTATTTTCATTATTCTGGGACATGGACCCCCCAAAATATTGCTATGATTTATGTCAAAGTGTGTTCTGCCTATATTTTCCACTAGGAGTTTAATAGTATCTGGTCTAACATTTAGGCCTTCAATCCACTTTAAGTTTATTTTTGTGTATGGTGTTAGAGAATTTCTAATTTCATTCTTTTACATGTAACTGTCCAGTTTTCCCAGCATCACTTATTGAAGAGACTGTCTTTTCTCCATTGTATATTCTTGCCTCCTCTGTCAGAGATTAATTAACCATAGGTGCGTGGGTTTATTTCTGAGCTTTCTATCCTGTTCCATTGATCTATATGTCTCTTTGTGTGCCAGTACCAGACTGTTTTGATGACTGTAGCTTTGTGGCATAGTCTTTTTTTTTTTTTTTTTTTAATTTTTTGTCTTTTTGTTGTTGTTGTTGTTGCTATCTCTTGGGCCGCTTCCGCGGCATATGGAGGTTCCCAGGCTAGGGGTTGAATCGGAGCTGTAGCCACCGGCCTACGCCAGAGCCACAGCAACGCGGGATCCGAGCCGCATCTGCAACCTACACCACAGCTCATGGCAACGCCGGATCCTTAACCCACTGAGCAAGGGCAGGGACCGAACCCGCGACCTCATGGTTCCTAGTCGGACTCGTTAACCACTGCGCCACGACGGGAACTCCTGTGGTATAGTCTTAAGTCAGGGAGTCTGATTCCTCCAGCTTCTTTTCTTTTTCAAGATGGCTTTGGCTATTTGGAGTCTTTTGTGTTTCCATACAAATTAAAAAAATTTGGTTCCAATTCTGTGAAAAATGCCATTGGTAATTTGACAAGGATTGCATTGAATCTGTAGATTGCCTTGAGCAGTATAGTCATTTTGGAAATATTGATTCTTCCAATCCAACAACATGGTATACCTTTCCATCTGTATGTGTCACCTTACAGTTTTGGGAGTACAGATGTTTTGCTGCCTTAGGTAGATTTATTCCTAGGCATTTTATACTTTTTGATGCAATGGTAAGTGGAATTGTTTCTTTAACTTCTCTTTGTGATCTTTTGCTGTTAGTGTATAGAAATGCAAGAGATTTCTGTGTATCATATTGTATCTTGTAATGTCATATTCGTTGATGAGCTCTGGTAGGTTTCTGGTAGCATCTTTAGGATTTTCTACGTATATTAACATGTCATCTGCAAACAGTGACAGATTTCTTCTTTTCCAATCTGGATTCCTTTTATTTCATTTTCTTTGGTTGCCATGGCTAGGACTTCCAAAACTATGCTGAATAAAAGTGGTCAGAGTGGACTTCCTTATATTGTCCCTAATCTTAGAGGAAATGCTTTTAGCTTTTCACCATTGTGAATGATGTCAATTGTGGGTTTGTCATATATGGGCTTTATTATGTTGAGGTAGTTTCCCTCTTTGCCCACTTTCTGGAGAGCTTTTATCATAAATGGATATTGAATTCTGTCCAAAGCTTTTTATGCTTCTCTTGAGCTGATCATGTAATTTTTTCACTCTTCAGTTTCTTAATGTGGCATGTTTTCATTTTCGTGATGATAGTATTTGATGGACAGTAGTTTTCTTAATTTGGTTATGTCAAAATTATCTATTTTCTTGTTTTGTTTGTGCTTTTGGTATTGTGTCTAAAAATTGCCTATTCCTATGTCATGAGTATTTATGCCTATATTTTGGCTCATGTTGGTGTAATATTTATATATGGTACATGTGGATATCTAGTTGTCCTAGTGCCATTTTTTTGAAAAAATGATTCCCATTTCACTTGTTATTAATGAACTTATCTACTAAGTACATTTTTATTGCTTTCTTTCACTCAGAATTGTATTATGTGATTTATCTATATCTTTGCATGTAGTTTCTTTATTCTCATTGCCTTCTAGTATTCTGGTATATACATATGTAATAAGTTATTCATTCTACTTTTGTTGGGCACTTGGGTAGTGTCTAGTTTGTGACTTTTATGAGTTGTACTGTTATGAACATTTAACACATGTCTTTTGGTGAGAAAATCTTGGGCACTGAAGCAGAAATTTTACAAATTTGGTGTTAATCTAAAAGAGGTGTCTTACACCATCCAACTGCAGAACTTTCTTGGAGAATGTCCATGTAGGACTAATAGCAAGGAATGATAATAAAGATGGTACTGGTGACCTGTCTTGATAGGGTTGTGTTTTTTTTTTTTTTTTTCAGCAAATACTCTTTGAGTCTTTATGCATTCAGGGTTTTGTACCAAGCACTGGAAGAAGCCAATGTAGGAAAGAGACATGCTAAAATGTAAACAGGAGATTTTAGGTATTGTATAGCTTGGTGAATTCTCTGGTGTTCAGTGTGTATTCAATTTGCAAAGTATGATATTCTTGCTCAGAATCCTGGGAGTCAGTGAACGTTCTCAGAAAAAGTGGTGTATTATCCAAGCTGAGATTCAAATGATGGGTAGGAGTCCCCAGATATGGGGGTGCTGGTTGGAAGAATAATGCTACAGTCAGCAAATAACACATACTATCTACACTAGGTAGAAATTCCATGTCAAGGCTGAGGTGAGTCCATGGTTTACTAAGAAGTGGATTAGCTTAAAGAAAATTTAGTGTTTTTTTAGCCAGATAGATTCCTTAGCTTCTTCTATTACTGCCAGGTTTAGTTCAGAGTTCTGCCTTAGAAATGTAGAGATTCTTGACTACTTTAATAGTTTTTTTTTTTTTTTCAGTTTCTCAGTCTCTGTTCACTCAGAGAACAGAGAGAAGGAATGAAAAGGAAGGGAAGAAGTAGAGATAAAAAGGCAGCAGAAATTATTTGAAAGAGATGTTAAAAAACTTTGACAATTGTATTTAAATAAATTGTGTTTCCTTTGTACTCACATGTATTTTACTTATGTAATAACTTTTGAATCAATAACCTTATTCTGATAAGGGATCCAAAGTCTTCAGGAGACTGATAAAGAGGTCCATGGCCCAAACATGCTTAAAAACCCCTAATTTAGAACATAAACTCAAAACCAAATTATTCTGATAGAGTCAAATGCATTACTTCTGTTTAAAGTAAGCTACCCTTAAAAACTGGTCATCAGTATGAGTTGATCTAAAAGATAAATTCTTGCTTGCCACTGTCTGGAAAAGATCATTGTAGGACTGATGGCAATGAATTCCTACAAGTAGAAACATCTGGCCTAGAGGAGTAGCTCAGTGAGGGACTGTATAAAGGGTTGGGGTTTACTTCAAGGTAATTAAGTCTTCAAACACTTCATTATTGCTGGTCTACAATTCTTTGGTAGTAACTTTTCACGGACTCAAATTCCTCTGAGTCATAGTTTAATTTTTTTTTCTCTTCTAGTGAGCCTAATCCTTGAATAGGAAATAGAAGTTACTATGCAACCTTACAAGGAAAAAATCTATCTTGATTTCTTTCAAAACCACAATCTTTAAACCTCTAATCAGTGCTAATCCAGTTTCAGCAAGAAAAGATGTGGACAAGAGAAAGAAGTGGGCAGATACACAATCTGCTGGTTGTATTTTCCCAAGAGGATCATCTCCTTTTCCTTTCAGAAGATGCCAAATTGGAGCCGAACATCAGGGTTACCAGGAAGTCTCTGGTACAGAACATTTGTCTTTGTATATTACATTAGGAAATCAAATTAGCTTTTTCCTATTGCTTTTAAACAAATATACAGATTCTGATTATCTGAATGTAACTAGATTTCTTACCTTGTATACACTTTGCTGTGATTAACTGGGTATTGCTGAAAACCAAACAAAATCTGGAGCTGAGATCAGTAGACCTCTGTAAGAGCCAAGCTTCCTCAGTGCTACATTTTGGAGACCACCTATCCTAGAGTGGTGTGGGGTGGGGGGCAACTTTTATACTTTGGCTGTGATAAAAGCAACAGTTGTGCTATGATTATTCTGGTAAATAAGAGCTTAATTACTGAAAGGCCAGTCTTCCTTTGAAGTTTTTAAGTTTTTGAGAATAATACCTATTTATGTAGACGAGGGGTCAGCAAACTGCAGCCTATGGGCCAAGTCTGGCCCACCACCTGCTTTTATAGACAAAGTCGTATTGGAACACAGCTCCTCCCATCTGTTTACATAGTGTCTGTGGCAGCTTTTGCACTACATCAGTAAGGCTCAGTAGTTAAGACAAATCATAAGGCCCCCAGAGCCTAAAATATTTACTATTTTGTCCTTTAATAGAAAAATGTTACCGACTCCTTGTCTTGACTACAATATGTCTTTTGTATCAATTTGTTTGTGAGAAAAGAATGATTAATGATTTAATGAAAATCATTCAGTGGTTCCAATTTTGGTCTAATTTACTCAAGAACTCTGGAACTGTTTGATGCTCCTAACTGCCCTCCTTTGAGTCAGAAGTGGCTACTTATAAGGGATCTGAGGTTACAGGAATAGTTGTGCTGGCATGCCTTTGTCTATATATAGAAGAAGCACGAATTGACCAAAAACACAAGTAAAAATATGGTACAGTCAGAAAGCAGAGTCAGACTGGCACCTGTGGATATCCTGGGAGGGCTAATAATTTCTTATTGCTTTAAACTGATATGCTTTAGATACTTTTTCAGTATTTATCAGAGAGCTTGGGTGCTATGCGCTAGAAATGGGGAACAAGGGGATCCTGTTAAGAATCTTGACAGGGATTCTTAACAAATTGCTAAGAATATGGTTGAATAATTATTGGTAAAAGATAATATTATATTTATATTATTGTCTTTGTACCATTATACAAATTAACATGACATGAAAAGTACCCCCTTGAGATTTTGAATAATATAATGAAATGTAATATGTAAAGCATATTGAGGAACATATAGTAAATCTTAACCTATTTTTAGAGTGGGGACTTTTAGGGACAGCCAGCGGGTTAGAAAATGAAAAAAAACATCCTGTAAAAGTTAGAATTGAGGATTTTTGGATCTTAAGGGACCATTAATGATGAGATCTGAAACCAAGTCCGACTGAGAAAACAAATTTAGGCTGGCAGAGAGGATATGTGAACAATTGTAAAGTGGGGAAGAGGGATAATTAGGTATAAATGTATTATCATGACGTGCTATACTGCTTAAGTTCTCCTTAGGGTTTGGTTTATCTTCTTAGCATACAGACAAATGATACAGGCTTTCATATAGCTCTGTTTTCTGCAGCTTACCTGAGATTTCAAGGAGATGTAGTGTCAAATAGAGGTTGTAGAGATTTGCTAAGGAGAATGCTCAGTTGGTCATGTGAAGACAATATAAGATACTGATGTAATGTTTATGCTTACTTAGGAAGTTCCCTTGTGGCACAGTGGGTTAAGGATCTGGTATTGCTGCAGCTGTGATGCAGGCCACAAGTCCAGTGTGGGTTCGATCGCTGGCACAGGAGTTCCCACGTGCCACAGGGAACTCCCTTCCCCCAACCCAAAAGTATATCGATTCTGGGGACTTGGACAAGATGCCAAAGTAGAAGGACCTTGAACTCACCTGCTCCCATGAGACCACCAAAATCACAACTAACTGCAGAATAACCATTGATTAAAAAAAAGTCTGGAACCTACCAAAAAAGATATTCTACATCCACAGACAAAGAAGAAACCACAAGAGACAGTAGGAAGGACACACTCATGATATAATAAAATCTCATATTCCTCAGGTGGTTGACTTAAAAACTGGAGAATAGTTTTGATTTGCATTTCTCAGATAATTAGTGATGTTAAGCACTTTTTTCATGTGCCTATTAGCCATATGTGTATCTTTGGAGAAACGTCTATTCAGGTCTTCTGCCTGTTTTTCAATTGGGTTGTTGGTTTTTTTGCTGTTGAGTTGTATATGTTGTTTGTATATTTTAGATATTAAGCCCTTATCAGTTGCATAGTTTGAAATTATTTTCTCCCATTCTGTAGGTTGTCTTTTTTTTTTTTTATGGTTTCCTTTGCTGTTCAAAAGTTTGTAAGTTTGATTGGGTCCCATTAGTTTATTTTTGTTTTTATTTCTGTTGCATTGGGAGGCTGACCTAAGAAAACATTTGTATGGTTGATGTCAGAGAATGTTTTGCCTATGTTCTCTTCTAGGAGTTTGATGGTGTCTTGTCTCATGTTTAAGTCTTTAAGCCATTTTGAGTTTATTTTGGTGCATGGTGTGAGGGTGTGTTCTAGTTTCACTGATTTACATAGAGCTTTCCAGTTTTCCCAGCCCCACTTGCTGAAGAGATTGTCTTTTTCCCATTTTAGATTCTTGCCTCCTTTGTCGAAGATTGACTGTAGGTGTCTGGGTTTATTTCTGGATTCTCCATTCTGTTCTATTGGTCTGTATGTCTGTTTTTATATCAGTACCACCCTGTCTTGCATACTGTAGCTTTGTAATATTGTCTGAAGTCTGGGAGACTTATGCCTCCTGCTTAGTTTTTTTTCCCTCAGGATTGCTTTGGCAATTCTTGGTCTTTTATGGTTCCATATATAAATTTTTGGATTGTTTGTTGTAGTTCTGTGAAAAAAGTCATGGGTAATTTGATAGGGATTGCAGTGAATCTGTAGATTGCTTTGGGTAATAATTGCCATTTTTAATAATATTAATTCTTCCAACCCAGGAGCATGGAGTATCTTTCCATTTCTTTGAATCCTCTTTAATAACCTTGATTAATGTTTTATAGTTCTCAGCAAATAAGTCTTTCACATCCTTAGTCAGGTTTATTCCAAGGTATTTAATTTTGGGGGGTGCAATTATAAAAGGTATTGTATTTTTTAGATTCCTTTTATAATATTTCATTGTTAGTATAGAAAAATGGAACTGATTTCTGAATGTTAATCTTGTATCCTTCTATTTTGCTGAATTCATTGACCAGTTTGAGTAGTTTTTGTGTGGAGTCCTTAGGGTTTTCTATATATAGTATCATGCCATCTGCATAGAGTGACAATTTTACCCCTTTTCTTCCTTTCTTTTGTTTGTCTGCTGTGGTTAGGACTTCCAATACTATGTTGAATAATAGTGCTGAGACTATTCATGGGAAGGTAAATTGGTACAATCATTATGGAAAACTATGGAGGTGGGTCACTTTGCTATAGAGAAGAAATTGATAGAATGTTGTAAATAAACTATAATAGAAAAAATAAAAATCTTTTAAAAAAAACCTCAGGAGAATAATTACATTACAGAAGTTCTCCTACAGGAGTGAGGTTTTTGAGTCCTTTGTCAGGTTCCCTAGCCTGGGCATATGGCATCAGGAGGAGAAGCCCCAAGAGCATTTGGTTTTTTTTGTCTTTTTGCTATTTCTTGGGCCGCTCCCGCGGCACATGGAGGTTCCCAGGCTAGGGGTCGAATTGGAGCTGTAGCCACTGGCCTACGCCAGAGCCACAGCAATGCGGGATCTGAGCCGCGTCTGCAACCTACACCACAGCTCACGGCAATGCCGGATCGTTAACCCACTGAGCAAGGGCAGGGACCGAACCCTCAACCTCATGGTTCCTAGTCGGATTCGTTAACCACTTCGCCATGACGGGAACTCCAAGAGCATTTGGTTTTAAAGGCCAGCAGGGCTTGATTGCAGGAGCTCCATAGGACTAGGGGAAACAGAGACTCCACTGTTGGAGAGTACACACAGGTTTCATGTGCACCAGGACCCTGGGCAAAAGCAGTGACTTCACAGAAGCCTAGGCCAGACCTGTTGGTTTGGAGGGTCCCTCTCTTGAGCTGGCAAGGGGTGGCTGTGGCTCTCTCTGGGAACATAAAAGCTGATGGAAAACATATCTGGTAGTACTCATCTGAAGGCTGACATCTTTCTTGGTACATGAGCATCAAGATCTGGCCCCACCAACATCTGTAGACTCCAGTGATGGGATACTTCAGGCCAAACAACCAACAGGGTGGGAACACAGTCCCACCCATCAACAGACAGGTTGCCTGAAGAATTCTTGAGCCCACAGCCACCTCTAGACAGGCCCCTTGACGTGGCCTTATCCACAAGAGGGCCAATACCCAACTCCACCCTCTGGTGGGCAACTCCACCCTCTCGCTGGGAAGCCTGCACAAGCCTCTAGATAGACCTTACCCACCAGGAGGCAGACACCAGAGGCAAGAATACTAAAATTCCACAGCCTGTGGAACTGAGTTTGAAAACACAGGTCAGAATCTAGCCATTTGGTCCCTGGCTCTTGGGAGATAAGAAGGGAGTGTACTGCTGGGACAGAGGACATCCCCTGCTAAGGGTCACTTCTCCAATGTTGAGAAACAACTAACCTTCCACATACCTAAAAATATAAATATAAATAAAATACAAATAAAAATACAAATGGAAATTGAGACATGAGATGGCAGAGGTATATGTTGCTGCTACCAAAACCAGATAAAGATACCACAAAAAAAGAAAATTACAGGCAAATATCACAGATGAACAAAGACACAAAACTCCTCAACAAAATACTAGCAACCTGTATCCAACACTATCTTAAAAGGATCATAGACCATAATCAAGTAGAATTTATCTCAAGGATGTAAGAATTCTTCAATATGTGCAAATCAATCAGTGTGATACACCACATTAAGAAACTGATGAATAAAAACTACATGATTGGAGTTCCAGTCGTGGCACAGTGGTTAACGAATCCGACTAGGAACCATGAGGTTTCGGGTTCAATCCCTGCCCTAGCTCAGTGGGTTAAAGATCTGGCGTTGCTGTGAGCTGTGGTATGGGCCGCAGATGTGGCTTGGATCCTGAGTTGCTGTGGCTCTGGCGTAGGCCAGTGGCTGTGGCTCTGATTTCGACCCCTAGCCTGGGAACCTCCATATGCTGCAGGAGCAGCCCAAGAAATAGCAAAAAGACCAAAAAAAAAAAAAAAAAAAAAAAAAAAGCCAAAACTACATGATCATCTCAATGGAAGCAGAAAATGCTTTTGATAAAATTCAACATATATTTATGATAAAAACTCTTTAGAAAGTGGGCACAGAGGGAACCTAACTCAACATAATAAAGGCCATATATGACAAACCCACAGCTGATATCATATTCAATGGTGAAGAGCTAAGCATTTCCCCTAAGAAGGAAGGTCCACTCTTGTAATTTTTATTCAATATAGTTTTGGAAGTCCTAGCCACAGCAATCAGAGAAGAAAAAGAAATAGAAGGAAACCAAATTGGAAAAGAAGTAAAACTGACACTGTTTGTAGACCATATGATACTATACATAGAAAATCCTAAAGATGCTATCAGAAAACTGCTGGAGATTATTAGTGATATGGAAAAGTTGCAGGATACAAAATTATACACAGAAATCTCTTGCATTTCTATACACTAACAATTAAAGCTCAGAAAGACAAATTAATAATTCAATTTATCATTTCATCAAGAAGAATAAACTACCTATGTATAAAACTACCTAAGGAAGCAAAAAAAAAGACCTGTACTCTGAAAACGAAAAGATGCTAATGAAAGAAATCAAAGATGGCACAAGCAGATGGAAAATATACTGTGGTTTTTAGATTGGAAGACTCAATGTTGTCAAAATGGGTATATTACTCAAGGAAACCTACAGTTTTGATGCAATCCCTATCAAATTACCAATGTCATTCTTCATAGAACTGGAACCAAAAATTTTAAATTTGTATGGAAACACAAAATACTCTGAATAGCCAACCATCTTAAAAAAGGAAAACAGAGCTGAAGGAATGAAGCTTCCTGACTTCAGACTATACTACAAAGCTACAGTAAGCAAAACAGTATGGTACTGGCACAAAACCAGACATAGATCAATGGAACAGGACAGAAAGCTCAGAAACAAACCTACATACCTATGGTTAATTAATCTATGACAAAGGAGGAAAGAATATACAATGGATAAAAATACAGTCTCTTCAATAAGTGGTGCTTGGAAAATGAGACAGCTACATGTAAAAGAATGAAATTAGTACATTCTCTAACACCATACACAAAAATAAACTCAAAATGGATTAAAGGCCTATGTTAGACCAGATACTGTAAAACTCCGAGTGAAAACATGAGCTGAACACTCTTTGATATAAATCATAGCAATATTTTTTTGGATCCATCTCCTGGAGTAACTGAAATAAACAAAAACAAACAACACAATTAAACCTTTTGCACAGAAAAGGAAACCATAAGCAAAACAAAAAGACAACCTACAGAATGGGAGAAAAAAATTGCAAATGATGTGTCTGACAAGTATTAATCTCTAAACTATACAAGCAGCTCATGGAACTCACTATCAGAAAACAGACAACCCAATCAAAAATTAGGGAGAAGATCTAAATCTGCTTTGCTCCAAAGACCTCTAGATGGCCAAAAGGCACATGAAAAGATATTCAATATCACTAATTACTAGAGAAAAGCAAATCAAAACTACAATGAGGTATCATCTCACATTGTTCAGAATAGTTATCATGAAAAAGTCTATAAATAATAAATGCTGGAGAGGATGTGGAGAAAAAGGAACCCTCATACACTATTGATGGGAATATAAATTGGTATAGCCACTATGGAGAACCCATGGAGTTTCCTTAAAAAAAAAAATAAAAATAGAGCTACCATGTGATGCTGCAATCCCACTCCTGAGTATTTATCTGGACTAAACCATAATCTGAAAAGATACATGCACCCTAATATTCACAGAAGCACTATTTATAATAGCCAAGATATGAAAGCATCCTAAGTGTTCACTGACAGATGACTGGATATATATAAAATTGATTTTTTTTTCTATTTAGGGCTACATGCATGGCATATGGAAGTTCCCAGCCTAGGGGTTGAATTGGAGTTACAGCTGCCAGCCTATGCCACAGCCACAGCCACAGCAACACAAGATCTGAGCCACATCTACGACCTACACCACAGCTCATGGCAATGCAGATCCTTAACCCACTGAGCAAGGCCAGGGATTGAACTCACATTGTCATGGATCCTAGCCAGGTTTGTTACCAGTGAGCCATGATGGGAACTCCCATAAAGTGGAATATTATTTAGCCTTGAGAAAGAATGAAACTATGCCCTTCGCAGTACTATAGATGGACCTAGTGATCATAATAGTAAATGAAGTAAACCAGATAAAGACAAATATCATGATATCGCTTATATGCGGAATCTAAAAAAAAAAAGTTACAAATGAACTTAATTATAAAACAGAAAGGGACTCACAGACATAGAAAACACACTTGTGTCTACCAAAGTAGGGGGTGAGGTGGGATAAATTAGGATTTGGGAATTAAAATATATACTACTATATATAAAGTAGAAAACCAGCAAGGATCTTCTGTATAGCATAGGAAGCTCTACTTAATGTTTGTTATAACTGATAATGGAAGAGAATGTGCAAAAAGAATATATATTTATATATAGGTATAACTGCATGACTGCTGTATATCTGAAACTAACACAACATTGTCAATCAACTATATTTCAATAGAAAAAATTTTAAAAGTGTATTGCTATATACTACACTCATTCAACAGACATCTATTTAATGCCTACCATTGCCAGACCCTGTGCAGGTAGAGAATGTAGGCAGAAGCAGAGAAATGGAAAGAAAAATCTGCTCCCTATCCCTGTGGCATTAGTAATGAGAGAGGCTTACAATTACAAGGTGCATGATTGATGATGGTTTAGTTGCAGGAGAGGTTTATACTAAGGGTACTTGGAGTAGGGATACCTAAGGGAGCTTTAGGAGTTTGGTGCAGAAGGTAATCAGGGGAGTGTTTCCAAAGAAGTATGAAATGAATCTTGAGTGGTAAACAGGAGTAGGTCAAGGGGATTCAGGAAGAGGGAGGCATTCCCTAGTGTGTAAGCATTTCAAACTTGTAAGGGAGTTAGTGCCCCAGAGGCAACTCTTAATCAGTAGAAGATCTTGTCCTTTCAGCAGAGAAATCTGGGCAGCCTTCTGCAGGCTACCAGTGAATTGTCTTCTTTGTTCACAACAGTAACACAGCTTTTCTTCCTTCTCTCTTTCACACTTTCTGCTCACTTACTCCTATTCCCTTCCAAGGACAAGTAGCTATCTGAACACATAGTTTCAAAAGTAGCACTATGAGTCCCCAAACTGCCAGAAAATCACTGAGGCTGGAAAGTGGTGCCTGTGGGCAGGACAAGAGATCAGCTGTGGAATCAGGCAAGGGTGAGATCAGAGAGGATCTTGGGTGACACACTAAAGGATTGGAACTTTATTCTTAAGGCAGTTGGGGGGGGGTGCATGGAATTTTTAGCCATAGACTCACATGACTGCATTCCATTTAAGCACTTTTGCCTCAACTAAATGCTGTGAAAAACATGCTCTACACAACCTTGTCCATCTATTGCAAAGCTTGCTGGGAAAAAGGCTTCATGGGTCTTAGGGCAACTCTTCCAACACATCTGGATTATACCCAAAGCAGACTCACTATTATGTATATAAAATACACTTGGAAAATGGAATTTAAAATAATTTTACAATAAAAGGAAATATATACTCATAATAGCAAACTTAGGAAATTGAGAAAGCCACGCAATAAAATTAGCCATAATTTGAGCAGGTATACTATTACAATGTTGATACAGTGTTAATGTTTTAATATACTTTTTCTCCAATTGTGTTTATGTATGCACATACTGTAACATACTGTGTTACATACTGTACTGCATATTCAAATTTGTATCTTTTTCATATAACTTTATGCATGAACACTTCCCAAAGACATTAAATATTTTTGAAGTCATGAACTATGATGAGCACATAATATTAATCTTGTGTTTTAATTTGTAGTTCTTTACTTACATGAAAGCATCTAGATATATGGCATGTACTCAAAAAGTGTGAATTGGAATTCCCGTCGTGGCTCAGTGGTTAACAAATCCGACTAGGAACCATGAGGTTTTGGGTTCGATTCCTGGCCTCGCTCAGTGGGTTAAGGATCTGGTGTTGCCGTGAGCTGTGGTGTAGGTCGCAGACGCAGCTCGGATCCCAAGCTGCTGTAGCTCTGGTGTAGGCCGGCGTCTACAGCTCCAATTAGACCCCTAGCCAGGGAACCTCCATGGTGCTGCTGGAGCAGCCCTAGAAAAGGCAAAAAAAGACCAAAGGAAAAAAAAAAGAAAAGTGTGAATGCGCCTTCTGGAATGTCTTGACATTGATACTAATTTATGCAAAGAGAAAAAAAAATCAGAATTGTTGCCAAAATTGTTATTTATTAGCCAATTTTTCCATTCTAGTGAAGTCTTATACTACTGAATTGGGTATTCAGACTGAGGGAAGAACTAAATTAATAAAGAACATTTGAAGAGACTGAAGAGAAAAAGGGAGAAAGTAGTCATAAACTAGATAATAAAGGGGAATGAACTCTGGGGAAGACAAAGATGTCTAATAAAATTGTTCTTTTAGGTTATGGCCAATATCTGATGTGTGATTTTAAGTCTCCATTAACTATAAAAAATTAGTAAAATTAGCATCAATTTGCCAAAGTTTTTGGAGTTGAATGTGTTCTGGGATATTTTACATGACAGAGTCCGGTCCCAAAGTGAGCTTGAGTAGTCTAAACAAAGGCTTGTCAAATGGGCTGGTGCATGTGAGACATCCTCCACTTATCTGAAGAATTTTCTTCACTTTGAGTTTGGAAAGTGTCAAGTCACATAGACTTACTTACTGAAATTCAGACGAGAGGTAAAATACAGAACTTCTCCTCTAGAGATGGGGTTTGGAGTGATAGGACTGAAGGGAATTCATTACTTCTTTTGGTCCAAAGTCTATGAAGTTTGCAAATCCATAAGAACCTTACCAGGAAAACGAACATTATTTTCTAGAAGTTAGTACCATGTAATGGACTATAGAAAAGAATGGGATTTGGAGGTAGTTTGACCTGGATCTGAAACGCAGTTCTAGCACTTACTATGTCAGTGCTGTTGCACAGGCTAGGTGACCTCTCTAGCCTCAAATTCTTCACCTGTAAGATGAGGATATGGATACCTACCTTGCAAGGTTTAGGATGAGAGTTAAATAAGTAAATATATATATTTATTTATAATATATATAACTGTGTTTTATGTGTGTGTGTGCTTATCAGAGATTTTGGCAGATAGTAAGTATCAGTTTATTATTAATAATAAAGGTTAATAAGTATAACATTATGTTATATCAGGCCCAGTCTTGCTACATTAATATGATGCTGGATAAATGGATGAATTCTGTCCCTGCTCCCCAAGAGTCACTATAGTTATATGTTGGCACCTATATTCATTCATTCATTGTACACAAATGTACAACAAGGTCACTCTGCAGATGAATTATTTTTGTGTGTGTGGAAACATGGGCATAAAAATTATTTCTTGGAGGCAGTAGTCTGAAAAGCATATTCACTAACTATAAAAATGAGAAATCTAATACATTCAGACCCATTTGTGTGCACACTGGTCATGGTCAAGGTACTGAGAAGACGTAGGAGAAGGTTAGCATTAAGCACACAGTGCTTTCATAAGTGGACTGTAATTCATTATTTGGTCATCAGAGCGATATAGTTCAATGTATCATAGCACAGAAAAATGCCAGAGTGTTTTACATAATGTCAATATGCGCTTGGTGATTATCTACCATTTACCTAGTACCTTGTGTTTTCGACAGGCATTGCACTCATTTAAAGTGCGCCGATAACATTCTCCCTCCTGGAGGGCTTTAAAAAATAAATACAGAATGATGTAGAAACTAGGACTGTTTCTTAGCTCCTCATGTCTCATAGTCGAGAGAACTTGGCAAACAAGGTCCTGAAGCGATAATATCTGATGATCTTTGTTCCAATATGAACTTCTTGCCATCACAAAAGATGCCTTATTCTTACTCATTTCCTCTAGCTAGATTTCTTTGAGCCAATATTTCATAGCATTTTGTGCTGCAGTTTCCAAACAAAGATGTAGGACTAGCATCAGTCAAAGTAGGTGGAAGTAAGCTTATTTTTTTTAAGATAAAGACTCACATATACATAGAAGCCCATGTTTTCCATGGTAGTCTGACATGTATATCACTTGACCCCTATCATACTGTGAGAGTAAAAAAGGGTTAGTATTATCATCTGTATTAAGTGACTTGTTTAGGTCAATATTGCTAGTAAGTGTCAGACATCAGTCTCAAACAAAAGACATCCAACCTTAAGAAAAAACATCCCTTTTGGTTCTATTACAAAATCCCTGCGCTAGCAATCCTGGATTCTGTTCAGTGATGACAGTGGAAGGTACAGTGCCAACTTATGGGTCTGCTGGTAGACAGAGCTACAATTATTCCACGGGGCGAATGTTGAAAAGGCATCCCTTCCCATGAGTGCATCCAGCCCCACTCTGGCCAAGTTAAGTGGTTTGGCAAGTGGAGCATGAGTTGGATTTCAGCCCTCACTTACCCACTCGGCCAGACATGCCTGTGAAACCCTAATGGTAGCCCTGCTGGTAGAGTGGAGGAAGGAAGGCTATGGTAACTAGCCTCCAAAGATATATGCCAACCCTCCAGTTTCTGCATGTTTGTGATTACTTTCATTAAGAATTGGAATTTATTTATCTTTCCTTTAAATATGGGTAGGTTAGTGATTGTTTGGACAAATCAACTCTGTTAAAATGATAGTCTAATATTTCTAAGCCTAGCTCTTAAAAGAACTGTCAGATGCTTCTTCTTTCCACTTGAAATGGTCCCCTTTGAAATCAAGTAAGCATGCTGTAATGAAACCCAAACAGCTACAAGGAGAGGCCCACACAATCGAGAACCATGGCCCCTAGCCACAGCCAGAAGCCAGTACTAAATGTTGGCCATATTAGTTAGGCCATTTGGATTTTCCAACATCCTAGTGCCCCAGCTGATACCAAATGAAACAGACTTGTGTAGTCAACTCCAAGAATAATGAGAGAGAATATTATTTAAGATGTTGAGTTTTGGGTTGATTTGTTATATAATAGTAGATAATGAGGAAAGGAGTTCACATGTGAGGACTAAGGATCACTAACCTTAGTCCAGATTGTGTGACCAGATTTAATAATTCCAGAGTCACTCACTGTCCACTCTTTTTGAGTTCTCACAATAATGCTATATAGTTCTCTACAAGCATGTTCCCCCATATAATTTCCCAGTTGAAACCACTGACTGAAATAGGGCAGGAATGGGAGAGGACATGGAATGGGCCACCAAGTTGGTATCATTTTCAGTCCTGGCTCAGAGTCTTGCCATTCATCATTTACTCAGGCTTCTGCTTTCCCATCTACATAAAAGGATAAAAGTGATTTCTAATCTCATAACTGAATCAGCTACAGTAATCAGGTGATGACAAGTACAGTGGACTGAAATAGTGACCCTCAAAAAGATATATCTATGTCATAATCCTCAGAATTTGTAAATGTTACCTTATTTGGAAAAAGGGTCTTTGCAAATAAAGTTAAGGATCTTGAGAGGAGGTGCTCATCATAGATTATATGGTTGGGCTCCAAGTCGAGTGGCAAATGTCCTTATAAGAGACAGAAAGGGAGGAGGCAATGTGTCCATGGAAACAGAGACTGGAGTGATACAGTCACAGGTTAAGAAATGCCTGGAGCCCCCAACAGCTAGAAGAAGCAAGGAAAAGGATTCCTGTCAAGATACTTTGGGGGAGGCATGACTCTGCCAGATTTGAACTTCTAGCATCTAAAACTGCAGGATTATAAATTTCTGTTGCTTTAAGCTATCTAGTTTGTGGTAATTTGTTAAGCAGCTTCATAAAATGAATACAGATTTTGACACTAGGAGTGGGTTGCTGCTATAATAAATACCTAAAAATGCAGAAGTGGCATTGGAATTGGATAATGGTAGAGGCTAGAAGAACTTTGAGATTTAAGATAAAAGCCTAGAATAGGTGGTTGCCATGAATAGACTATTGGTAAAAATTTGGATGTTAAAGACTGTCTAGGAGTTCCCATTGTGGCGCAGTGGTCAACGAATCCGACTAGGAACCATGAGGTTGCGGGTTTGATCCCTGCCCTTGCTCAGTGGGTTAATGATCCGGCGTTGCCATGAGCTGTGGTGTAGGTTTCAGACGCGGCTCGGATCTGTGGCTCTGGCATAGGCTGGCAGCTACAGCTCCAATTAAACCCCTAGCCTGGGAACCTACATATGCTGCGGGAGTGGCCCTAGAAAAGGCAAAAAGACAAAAAAAAAAAAAAAAATTGTCCAGTGAGGGCTCAGGGGGAAATGAGGGACATGTTATTAGAAACCAGAGGAAAGGAAATCTTTGTTATATAGTAACAAAACATGGCTGAATTTTATTCCTCAGTTGTCTACAACATAGAACTTTCAAGCAATGAACTTGAATCCTTTGCTGAGGGGGTTTCCAAAGTATTTTGATGGTGTGGCTTGGTTTCTTCTTGCTGCTTCTAGTAGAATACAAGAGGAAAAGAGATAAATTGAGGAAGAAACTATTAAGCAAAAATAAACCAACATGACTATTTGGGAAACTTTCCACATATCCCCATTTCAAAAGATGTTAAACAGTAAGAGATCCATTGTTAGGAAAATGTGCTTTGGAGAAAAAGCCAAGGGTGTGACTGGACAATCTTTTGCTGAAAAGATCAGGTATGTGACACATAGACCCAGTCAACCAAGTCAACAAAAGCCTGTAATAAAGATGAGTTCATCCAGGAAAGATAGGTGGAGAACCTGCTTGTTTAATGAGGTGGATCCTTGTGAGATATACAGAAAATTCAAAAGGTTTTTGAGAATATTGTATCAGCAGATACACTGTGAGCTCAAACTGAAGGGGATAGATACAGGAAGAAGTGAAAGTGTTATGTTGGATTTGCAAAATTCTATAGGAAAGAAAAAAATGATAGAGCTATTCAGCTTATAGAGTTTAATATGTTCTACATTTCAAGAAAAAAAGTAGTGGAAGAGGAAGAATACCTTCAAGAGTAGAGCTGCAGGCCCAGAGGTAGAGGGCCTGCTGAGTTGTGAAAGTGCAGAGGCCAACAGGGCTGCTTCAGGCCTGGAAGGTGGAACCAGTGGCCCAGACGACAAAGCCTAGAGCAGCAAAGGATTATTCCTAGTCCTTGAAACCTGAATTTTAAAATTACTTGGGACCTAGGGTCTCTTTATACTTTTCATTTTGTACTTTTTGGATGAGAATGTCTATAACTGTTATTCTATGTCTATCCCATCATTATATTTTAGAAGCTGGTTAACTTGTGTTCTAATTTCACAAGATAGAGAGGAATTCTGCCCCAGGATGGATGGTATCCAGAGGCACCTTCATGTAATTTAGAAGATTTTCATGATGATATTTGGGGTTTTTGAGGTGATGACAGTCAATGAGAATTTGGATTTGAATTGCTGCCTGTAAATTGAGACTTCGGGGGATTTGGGGATATAAGGTGAATATATTTTTCAAGTAGAAATGATGTGAATATTCTGAATGGGGCCAGAGGGTGGGTTGTAGTAGTGGGTTTAATAGTGACTTCCAAGGACACATGTCTAGTCCTAATCCACAGAATCTGTAAATGTTACCTTATTTTCCAGATATAATTAAATTAAGAATCCTGAAGTAAGAATATCATCTTAGATTATACAAGTAAACCCTCAATTTAAATGTCCTTATAAGAGAGCAAAGAGAAGGATTTCAGGCTTCTTCTAGCCTCCAGAATCGTGAGAGAATAAATTTACATTTTTTCCATTGGGTTACTAGTAATTTGTTACAGCAGCCTCGGGAAATTAATACAGCAAAGAAATTCATTCTGTGGTTGGGATGAAGTGTTCTTGGCATAAATGAGATCCCACCAAGACCCATACAGTCTAGGATAGTTAGCTCTGGCCATGGCCACAAATGAGAGATGATACCTCAGTTCTTCAGTCCTGCCTGTTGCCAAGCCCTTTGAAGTATGACACTGTAGCGCCTCAAGTCAAGGAGTGGAGCGAATTCTCTTCCCTTTGACTCTAGAATAATACTTTGGCTAGTAAAATTGACCAAAGTGAGGGTGCACCAGTTCCAAGCCCATGCCACAACCCCTTGCATCTTCTATGCTCTCTCAGAACCCTATCACCAGCCTGAGAACAAGGATACACTAACCTACTAAAGAATCAGGGATCTCTGAAGAAGAGCCCAGTTGTTCAAACTAAGGCCTTTCTAGGCCAACTTAAAGCCAGAAGACAGCCACGTATGTGAAGGTGTCAGCCTACCCAATTGTAAACTCACTAACACAGCCTCCAGGTGATGAAAGCTCATGAGTAAGCCCACCTGACATATAGACTCCTGAGTAATAATTAAGCATCTAAGTTTTGGCATGGTTTGTAAAGCAGCAGTTACTAACTAATGCAGTATGCAAGATGACTTTTCCTAAAGGTTGCTGAGAAAGACTTTTATTTCCTCGTGATCAAATGAAAGTCTGCCTGGGAAACTCTAGGGTCAGGTATGAGTCTTATATATCCATATAAGATGGTTTTATTTAAATTCGTACAACCTGAATAGAATACGAAAGCAAGGCAATCTGCCTGGAAGCTGAGTTTGCATAGCAAGCACACTGGTTTTGCTTTGGTATACTTATTTGGGGTGGAAATTGGATAGATTTCACAAGGAGTTGACACTCTGAACTTCAAAAGATGAGAAATGAATCCTCAGAGTAGTAAGATGTAAGAGGAGTAGAGAAAAGGCATTCCAGGCAGAGGGTGCAGCTTGAGCAAAGGCCCAGAGGCTTCTCTTGGAGCTTAGTGTATTTTTAATAAATAAGAAAGTGTCCATATAACTTCAAGTGCTTTACTTCATTACTGCCTTTAGAAAACACCCAAGATGCCTACTATGCCTCCTGTCAGCCTCCTCTTCATTTCCTCTCCCCTTCCTTTAACCTACAAAAACACTGCTTGCTGATGAGTTGTAAGTCATTTTGCAGAGGAAATTGGGTGTGCAAATCCTGTAATTAGACAAACATCCCTCATTAAAAGTTGTAACCCACTGGCCCTCCATGTTGACACCTTAATTCTGAACTCTTAACAGCCTGAACGCACTCAATGGTCCTGAACAGCTCCACCTTCTTCACTCCTTCTCAGCTCCCTCCCTTCCTTGCTTGAGTCTCCACCAGAAAATGACAGTCTTCCAGATGGGGTAACACAGCCTTCTCTTACTTGCAGTGATAATAATGTTTTCTCAGTTTTATTACAGTCTCTTGAGAGTGGGACTGATTTGCATATTCCCTAACACTTAATTAACGATGTCACCTTCCCAGTGCCTTGAAAACAGTTTGCATTTTTTCTTCATTCCTGGGCAGACCTCCAACAGTTACCTCCCACATTTTCTGCTGCAGTCCTTTTTATTACTTTAATGACAAATAATTGGACAGATTCTGAGTAATGAGGGTGAGAGGCAAAGGACTGTTGCAAGGGAGACGGCTGCGAGTTACAAGACACTTTTAGTGGTCTCTAAATCAGACAGACAAGTAGAGTAATGATCATCTTGCCGTAATGAGACACAATTAAGAATCACTGCAGCAAATGACAGAGCAGTTCATTGAACAGTAACCTCCTTCTTCACGTTCTCTCTCCCTTTTTTTCCAAAGGAGATCGAAGCTTAATTATAGCATCGCCATTTGCAATGCTATCATTAAGATTGTGTCAGCACTTCCAATATAAAGTGCATATTTCCAAGGGTTTATTACTTAAACATAAAAACCGGCTCCATTTTGAGATTTAGGGTTTCAGATCTTAATCTAAGAGAATCAGAAAATATAGACTCTCAGTATTAGAAAAGGTCTTACAGGTGCTCAATTTATATCTGATCTCTGAATGCTAGTATACATTTAATGGATTAGGATGTTTTTTGCAGATTTCTAAGGAAAGGCCCTTTTGTCCAGTATTTCTTAAATTTAGCATGCATCAGAATCACAGGCAGGACTTGTTATAGCAGGTTGCCTTGCCCTGCCCCAAGATTTTGATTCAGTAGGTGCTATGAGCCGAGTTTACATTTCTAAAAAGTCCCCAGATGCTGCTGCTACTGCTGGTCCAGGTACCACACTTTGACAACCACTACATTAGTCTTTACCATAAATGGGGGATCAGAAACAAACCACAAAACCGCATACCTCAAAGGTTAGGGACATTGATTTGTATTTAAAAGAGCAGATCCAAAGCCATAAAGGAAACAAAGTGTCCCTTTCAGAAACTCACTCCATGACTCCTCCCTTCTCTAACTGGCAGTTATTTTTTTCCCAGTCTGTTCTTTAAAAATAAAAGAAATTAAAAACCAAATATATACTGAATGAAGCACTGCGACTTAAAATGAAAATGTTCTTTTTGATTTTACTTTGCAAGTCTTTTTTCTAATGAACCGAATGCTCTTTAGAATGTTTTCTTATTCTCTATATAAGTTCCCCTTCCCCAGTGCTACCTGTCTCTCCCAAATATAGTATTGTGAAATGACCAACACATTCCCAATTTTACAGATAAAGAAATGGCAATAGAATGCAGATAATTTGCTCAAATTCAGGGAGACTTCGTGTAATAGTAGAGAAATCTTTCTGGGTGCTCATTCTACTGATTTATAATCCATACTGTATAGTATTTATAAATGGACAGATCCAGTGCCATTATGCTTAACTTCAGGTCTTTTGTGATTCGTTCATAGCAATGTGATTTGCTATGGAATAAGACTAGTTAAGGAAACTGGAGAAAAATTCATCGAGTCCCAAATCCTTTTTAGGAGAATGTGGGATCATAAATAAATAATAACAAAGTCATCTGAATCCATTTGTCTTGGAAACCACATTGCAATTAGCTAGGTGCATTATACTACATATTTCATAAATAATATAAAATAAATTTGGGATAATGACCCTGTAAACATGTCTTTGGAAGCATACTTATGAGTGAAGGAAAGTAACTTATTTTTGCTCTGAATTTACTAAATCAACAATTTTTTCTAGTATCGTGAAGATGCAGCCTAAAGATAAGTTAGTGAATTGAAGAGTTTGAACAATAGAAAAATGTTTTCTTGGTTAATAGCACATATGAGATTCAGATGCCTAAATTTCAGCATCTTCAGAGCTCTGTAGTTGTGTCATATGTAGAAACACAGAACCCCCTGACAATTGGTTCAGTGATTATACTAGTCAGCATAGGCTGAGTTATGCTGCATTAAAAAAAAAAAAAATCAATAAACAAAAAGTGTCACAGAGGTTTATTTCCTGCTTATGCAGAGTCTATTGTGGGTCTAGGTGAACCTTCAGGGCAATGTTCTTCCATTTAGCAGCTCATTTTCCAGGTGGCTTGAACCTTTTTGTTCCACTATCTCAACTGAAGCCTCCTCAGTCACCTTAAGTAAGGGAAAGAGAATGATGGAGAGCTTTGCATTGGCAATTAAAGCTTTAGCCCAATAGGTCAGCCATCATTGCTAACAGACTGCTGTCTTAGAATTAGTCATGTAGCTCTGTCCAGTTCCAAAGGGGTGGGGAAAAGTACATTCTTATGTGTCCAGGAGGAGAGAGGACTGGATAAATGTAAGGAATAGAAGTCATTAACACACTGATTCAGACTTTTTTTCAGAAGCTTACAGAAAACTACCTTTCCTATGTAGCATCCATCTTTGCTGATTGCATGTTATGGGATTTTTTTTTTTTTTTGCTGGGGAGGGGAGGGATCTAATTTTTTTTTTTCTTTTTAGAGTTGCACTTGTGGCATATAGAAGTTCCCAACCTAGGGGTCAGATTGGAGCTGCAGCTGCCAGCCTATGCCACAGCCTATCAAGCAACGCCAGATCCAAGCCACGTCTGCAAACTACACCACAGCGCATGGCAATGCTGGATCCTAAACCCACTGAGTGAGGTCAGGAATTGAACCCTCAACTTCATGGATACTAGTCGGGTTCATTACCGCTGAGCCACAGGGGAACTCTGAAGGGGGAATCTCATTAATTGTCTCTCCTCTGTACCTTTATCATTGAAATATAAACTAAGATCTTAATCATGCTGAATATGGTGGCTTAAAAAATACTTACTCATGTATACTGTCTCAGTTAATAATGTGGACAGACTGAACTTCTTTGCAGAACAGATGCCGACTCACAGACATTGAAAAACTTATAGTCTCTGGAGGAGACAGTTTGGGGAGTGGGGGGATGTGCTTGGGCTGTGGGATGGAAATCCTGTGAAGTCAGATTGTTACGATCATTATACAACTACAGATGTGATAAATTCATTAGAGTAATAAAAAATAAAACAAATAATGTGGATAGAAGGTTGTCATTGTTATTACTTTCAGGAAATAGGCTCAGTGGAGCTTAGACACTTCCTCAGGTTTTCCTATTCACATAAGTGCTAAAGATAAAACTAAAACCTAGATCTTCTGACTAAAGCCTTCTATTAATTCTATTCTACCATATTACTGTCTTTTTTGAAGCTCCTTGTGCTTATTCCTCTCAAATAAATAAAATTGTTGTTGTGCCCTTAAAGATAAAAGTATTCTATATCTGGTTTAGTGTAGAGTTTCAGATTCAGTTCAGAATGTTTATGAGCTCTGGGGGAGTTTTGTCATAAGATTGGTGCAGACATCATTAGTCTATAATTTCCTTAAAAATCTAAAATGAACTCTGCTCTTATTCCATTTTATCTGATTCTCACATGTGCTTTTAAAATTTTGGATTATTGGCCATTACATTAATTTTATTAAATATCCGTAATTATAGGGTCTTGGCTAATGCAGTTCTGATATGTGCCATTTGTATTTCTTTACCAGTAAATTGAGATCTGTCAACTTTTATGGTGTCATTTTATAATTCCTCTTAGCCTAGAAGTTTAATACTTTTAACAGAAATTAAACTCCTTAGAATTAAGTGCTTGCTTTTTTACCAAGGGAGAAAACGAGGCTCACTAGGAGCCATACTGCAAATCCTCATCTCCAGACCAGTCCTTCACATGGCTCTGGTGTTGTATACACAGCAACAATCTGAATTGATTTTCCTATATCAGAATGAACTATGAATGCAGTTGTAAGGTATATAAATTTTCATTCACAAAATCCTGTATATAACAAATGTAACTTCTTTCCCCTTAAATAACTCAGGCTACATATTTCTTACAAGCCCTTGTTTCATGGGGTGGTCGAGACTTACCTGAAATAAATTCTGTTGGTGCAATAACTTAAGCCCTTGGCATTCACCATCCCATACTTGCCAACTGTGTCTTATTTCTACTTCTTTAACTCTCCACGTGAGGGCTCTCTCTCAGGAAAAAAAACAAAATGAAGAGCAGCCCTCAGCCAATTATGGATGGGAGTTGGAGAATAAATACTCTAGCTTCCTAGCCCCTCAGGTGGAAAAGTCTGAGTTGTATTCCACAGTCTCCGAAAGACTGCTACTGAGATTGATTCAAAGTTGCCAAGGGCAGTAACTTGTTTGTTAGTGCATGTATATTGGTTTCCTTCTCTTCCCTATTTTATGCCCCCACTCTTCTATGAGGGCTTCCTTTAATCAGGAAGAATCCTAAAGATGCTACCAGAAAACTACTGGCACTCATCAATGAATTTGGTAAAGTTGCTGGATATAAAATTAATACACAGAAATGTCTCTTGCATTTCTATATAATAACAATGAAAGATTAGAAAGAGAAATTAAGGAAACAATCCCATTTACCATTGTGTCATAAAGTATAAAATACTTAGGAAGAAGCCTATCTAAGGAGGTAAAAGACATACTCTGAAAACTAAGACACTGATGAAAGAAATTAAAAATGACACATACAAATACAAAGATATATGATATTCTTGGATTGGAAGAACCAAATACTGTCAAAATGACTATACTACCCAAGACAATCTACAGATTTGATGCAATCCCTATCAAATTGCCAATGGCATTTTTCATAGAACCAGAACAAAAAATTTTAAAGTTTGTTTAGAAATGCAAAAGACCCTGAATAACCAAAGCAATTCTGCAAAAGAAAAACAGAGTTGAAAGAATGGGCTCCCTGACTTCAAACTGTACTACAAAACCACAGCCATCAAAACAGTCTGGTATTGGCACAAAAACAGACATATAGATCAATGGAACAGGATAGAAAGCTCAGAAATAACCCATACACCTATGGTTAATCTATGACAAAGGAGGCAAGGATACACAATGGAGAAAAGACAGTCTCTTCAATATGTGGTGCTGGGAAAACTAGACAGCTACATGTAAAAACATGAAATTAGAACATTCTCTAACACTATACACAAAAATAAACTCAAAATGGAGTGAAGACTTCCATTATGTCCTATCTGCTGTCAGCCACATAAGGTGGGGTGTTGCTCCAGGATCTTGCTTCCACGTGTAAGATTCATTAAACCATGGATGTCTCTGTTGCTGCAAAAAAAATGGATTAAAACCTGATACTATAAAACTCCTAGAGGAAAACATAGGCAGAATACTCTTTGATATAAGTGGCAGCAATAATATCTTTTTGGATCCATCTCTAGAATAATTGAGATAAAAACAAACAAATGGGATCTAATTAAATTGGAAAGCTTCTACACAGCAAAGAAAACCATAAACAAAACAAAACGCCTTCAGAATGTGAGAAAATATTTGCAAGTGATGTGACTGACAAGGGATTAATCTCCAGTATACAGAATCAGCGTATACATACTGTTCAGTATCCAAAAAACAAACAATCCAATAAAAAAAAAATGGGCAAAGATCTAAAAAGACATTTCTCCAAAGACAGACAGATGGCCCAAAGGCAAATGAAAAGATGCTCAGTATCACTAATTATTAGAGAAATGCAAATCAAAACTACAATGAGGTGTTACCTCACACTGGTCACAATGGTGATCATGAAAAAGTCTAGGAGTTCCTGTCGGCTCAGCAAAAATGAATCTGACTAGCATCCATGAGGACACAGGTTCGATCCCTGGCCTTGCTTAGTGAGTTAAGGATCTGGAGTTGCCATGAGCTCTGGTGTAGGTTGCAGATGTGGCTTGGATTTTGCATTGCTGTGGCGTAGGCCAGTGGCTACAGCTCCAATTTGACCCTTGCCTGGGAACCTCCATGTGTCGTGGGTGTGGCTCTAAAAAGACAAAAATAAAAGCCTATAAATAATACATGCTGGAGAGGGTGTGGAGAAAAGGGAACCCTCCGACACTCTTGGTGGGAGTGTAAATTGGTAGCCACTGTGGAGAACAGCATGGAGTTTTCTTAAAAAAACTAAAAACGAAGCTACCATATGACCCTGCAATCCCACTCCTGGGCATATATGTAGACAAGACTATAATTCAAAATGATATATGTGCCCCAATATTCAAAGCAGCACTATTTACAATAGCCAAGACAGATGAATGGATAAAGATGTGGGGGTGTGTATATATATGTAATATTACTAAGCAATGAAAAAGAATAAAATAGCGCCATTTGCAGCAATGTGGATGGACCCAGAGATTATCATACAGAGTGAAATAAACCAGATGGAGAAAGATAAATATCATATCACTTATGTGTGGAATCTAAGAAAAACAGATACAAATGAACTTATTTACAAAACAGAAAGAATCACAGAAAACAAACTTATGGTTATCAAGGGGGAAAAGGGGGAGAAATAATAACCTGAAAGTAATATAACACTGTAAATCAACTATATTTCAGTAAAAATTTAAAAAAATGTTCAGCAGAATGAGATTATTCTATTTGTTTTAATATTCCCATCCTGGCATAGTTCATGGAAATTATTAGGTTTGCAATAAACGTTTAATAAATGCAAAAAAAAATAGAAATAGTGAAATACTGTGAATGAACTCTGCAGCTGTTAGATAAAGGAATACAAAGCGGAGGTCTTGGAAATCTTTTGTTTGCAAAAAAAAAAAAATGCCTATCTTTCTGTTTACTTTTTTGGTTTGTCGCTATTTATCTTATTTTCCATGAACTTATACCCACAAAAGCTCTTTTTTGTTAAGTGAACATATTACTAGTATGAAAGCAGCTTAATATATTTATATACCAAGAAAAAACACTGAGAGAATTTTAAGAAAGTGCCTCAGTATCCTAGTTTAGGATTGGTAATTAGAGTGACAGTGTTTGGGTGGTCTGTTCCCTCTCAATTCTTTTCAGTACAGTCTTTCTCAATTCTGTTTTAGCCACAATAGCTAGGTTTTTATTCTCTTCCCCTTATTGGACCAATCAGTGTCTAGTCTTGATAATCTCTCTAGTCCCATTCCTTGGCACGGTATCTTTATATTCAGTGCTCCATCCATTTTCAAAAAATTTTCAATAGTTTTCAGAAAGTGACCTGCTGGTTTCATCTTTGAATTTCATACAGGCCATTTGCTCCCTCTGCCTAGTGCTTCCTTCCCCACTCACATTTTTGCATGACCAACTCTACTCATTTCAAACAAGAAAAAGATTAAAAGAAACCCTTGAAAAATGAGTATGTTCATAAAAATTACTCACTTCATAGAACACTTACTACATTACACCTTTTGCAATATTTCTATCAATATTTTGTATCTTTAAACATTATTTTGCCTCTTCAGAAAAACTAATTCAAGCTTACAGATGCAATTCTCACTTTTTTTTTTTTAATGGCCACACACGAGCCTATGGAAATTCTTGGGCCAGGGATTGAATCTGAGCCACAGCTGCTGCCTACACCTCAGCTGCAGCAATGTCAGATTCTTTAACCCACTGTTCCCTGCTGGGGATCAAACCTGTGCCTGGGAAGTGATCTGAGCTGCTGCAGTTGGATTCTTAACCCATTGCACCACAGAGGGAACTTCCTCACCTAAATTTTATTAGTGATATAAGTACACTTTTTTCTATACTTTTATGTTTCATTTTCAAAGTGCTGGCCCAATGGAAACACTTTTTTTCACCTTTCACCATGAGATTTTGGTTCCCACTTCAAGCAGATTTCTTTAAGTGGTCTTCTTTTCTGGGTGTTGTTTGTCCTCATATATTGAGAACCTCTTACAGTTTCAGGGACAAAACTAGAACAAAAATATAGCACTTGAAGGTAGATGACCAGGAGACTTTTGAGAATTAAAGAGTACACACTTAATAGTTATATCAGGTTGAGAAGTCTAACCTAGAAGTGCTCTGTTCAAACCAAACACACAGCCATTCTTATTTTAGGGAGTTATGTGTTGAACTACTTATGGAAGAAATATTTTCTGATAGTATGAGCAATCTCCTGCTATTGAATTTTCTGCCATTGGAAATATTCAATCAGACCATCTGTCAGCAATGGTAGTGATGACATCTGAGGACCCCCTTTTAATATCCAAGAGCACTGTTCTTTATTACATACCCAAAGCCATTATAGGGTCTTGCTTGGCTGTAGAGAACCTTTTCAGCTAAAAAAAAAAAAAAAAAGACACTCCATCTTTGTCTCCTCCCTGCCCTGATGGATGATATTATTAGTGCTTAAAAACCTTATTGCTGGCTTTTTTCAAGTTTCATTACATTCCTTACCTGAGTTCCCATTCAGCCTTTAGCTGAAGCTTGGATTGTTCTAGCTGTCTATCCCAGCCACCACCCAGCTTTATGGAACTGGATTGACAAAGGTGAGAGTGGAAGGGGATAGGGTATGTCAGAGATTAAAGTTTTTAAGTATCATGTTCTTTAATGGATGAGGAAGTGGAAGATTTTACCAACTAGTTAGTCCTTTAAAAAATCAGAGATGTTTGTTATTCTTTCTATATGGAAAAACTGGATGTAAACTCCACCATTCTCTTTAAGCGCTAGGATAGATTAATATTTCCTAAAAGAAATTTAATAACATATTCAACTAGATTTTGATTCAAAATGGCAACCTGAAAACATGAGCGTATAAGCTAGGAGACAATCATTTAATATCTGGATATCTACAAAATCTGCAATGAAGTGGAATTTTTTTCTTCAGCCCTGCCACTAAGCTAGCTGCCCTAATTTCTGCCAACCATATTTTCAACTTACTTAGATCTTACCTATAGATGAAACAAAACAAAACCCCAAACAGAAGGTAATAAGGGAAGAGGTAGAAATACTGGACAATTCCAAATACAGAACTTGAAATAATCCTGTGTTGGAGTTCCTGTCGTGGCTCAGTGGTTAATGAACCTGACTAGCATCCATGAGGACTCGGGTTCGATCTCTGGCCTCGCCCAGTGGGTTAAGGATCTGGCATTGCCATGAGCTGTGGTGTAGGTCACAGACACAGCTTGGATCCGCGTTGCTGTATCTGTTGTATATGCCAGCAGCCACAGCTCATATTGGACCCCTAGCCCAGAACTTCCATATGCCACAGGTGCAGCCCTAAAAAACCAAAAACAACAAAAAGAAATAATCCTGTGTTTTCATTACGACTTCTTACCTCTCCTCTCCATATCACCTGCTGTACTTACACCTTTCAGGAGTTTTGTTGCTGATATCATCTTCCTTCAAATTGGCAGATCTCTTTGTATGTACTCTAGGGCCAGCATCTCTGCTCTGTTTTATTTCTTTGAGCTTTTCGATAGCCTTCTATCCTTGACAAAGTTGTTGATGATATTTCATGTACCAATGACTTGCTCTCTGCCTATGCATTGTAAAGTAGACAAGCCCCACCCACCTACATGGAACTTCTTACCAGCTTTCTGATATCAATCTTTCATGAATGGAAAATTAAGACAAATAGACATTTTAAAAAATCCTGAAGCGCAGAAGAAGTACAAAAACAAACAGGCAGTTAGAACTTAAAAAAAAAAATGTGATTGAAGACTTCCAGTCTGGAAAGATGGTACACACTCTCTTACCCTGATTCCAATACCAGACAAAGACAGTAAAAAAAGGATACTCTCTTACCCTGATTCCAATACCAGACAAAGACAGTAAAAAAAGGAAAGCTATAGATCAATTTCCATTCTGAACTGAGATGCAAAAATCCTCAATAACCTATTAGCAATTTGAATCTAACAGTACATAAAAAGGATTATATACTGTGACTGAGTTGGATATATTCCAGGTATGCAAAGATGGGTCAAAAGTAAAAAACTAATCAATGTAGTGTACCATATCCACAAGCTAAATAAGAAAAAGCATATGATCATCTCAAGGCAGAAAAAAATTTAATAAAATTCAACACACATTAATGATATAAAAATTTCAGCAAGTTAGGACTAGAGGGAAATTACCTCAGCTGGATAATGAGCAGCTGCCAAAAAAACTACATTTTTTTTTTTCTTTTTAGGGCTGCACATGCAGCATATAGAAGTTCCCAGGCTAGGGATCAAATCGGAGCTGTGGCCACTGGCCTATGCCATAGCCACAGCAATGCAGGATCAGAGCCGCATCTGCAACCGACCCCATAGCTCATGGCAATACTGGATCCTAAATCCACTGAGTAAAACCAGGGATCAAACCTGCACCCTCATGGATACTAGTCGGGTTTGCAACCCACTGTGCCACAATAGGAACTCCCTAAAAGAAATCTACAATTAATTTCATGGTGAGAGACAGGATACTTTCCTTCTAAGATAAAGAATAAGGCAAGGATGTCCTTTCTCACCACTCTTATTTAGCATAGAACTGAAAGTTCTAGTTACCAAAATCAAACAAGAAAATAAAGTAAAAGGCATACATATTGGAAAGGAAGAGATAAAATTGTCTCTTTTTGTAGATAACATGATAGTCTACATGTAAAATTTCAAAGACTCTATAAAAGAACACTTAGAGGTAATAAATTAAGTTCAGCAAGGTCACAGTATACAAAATTGACACACAAAAAACCAATCCCATTTTTATATACTACAATAAATATGTAGAAAACTAAATAAAAGAACAATACTGTTTACAACCTCTTCAAAGAAGCTGAAATATTTAGGTATACACTAAATATATATAGGATATAGGGGCTTAAAATTACAAAATGCTGATAAAAGAAATCAAGGAAGACCTAAATAAATGGAGAGACATGCAATGATCATGAATTGGAAGTCCTGACATAGTAAAGATGTCAATTCTCCACAAACTGATCTGTTGGTTCAACGCAATTTCTATCAAACTCCAACTTAGGGTTTCTTGACAGAGACAAGCTTGTTCTAAAATTTATATGGGAAGGTACAAGCCCCAGAATAGTTATATAAAAAAAAAAAAAAACCTTGACAAAGGAGTAAAAAGTGGAAGGAGTCACTCTGTCACATATTAAGGCTTACTATATAGCTGCATAACAAAGACAGCATGGTATTGACAAAGGGATAGACACATAGACCAATGGACCAGAAAAGAGAACCCAGAAACAGACCCACACAAATATACCCAATTAATTCTGGCAAAGAACCAAAAGACAGTCACTAAAGGAAGGCGAGCCTTTTCAACAAATGGTGCTAGAGCAATTGGGCATTCATAGGCAAGAAATTAAACTTGACTAAAACTTCATACCTTTAAAAAAATTAACTCAAAATGAATCACAGACTTAAATGTAAAATTTAAGTCTATAAAATTTTTAGAAAATGAAAACACAGATAATGATATTTGGGAGCTAGAGATAAGCAGAAATTTTTTACACTTTACCCCCTTACACACACACACACACACAAAAAAACATGAAAAAAGGGAGGGAAAGGGAAAATTGATAAACTGGATTTCATCAAAATTTAAAACTTCTGCTTTGCAAAAGCTCATGTAAAGATGCTGGAAAGGCAAGCTACAGACTGGGAAAGAAATTATGCAAATTACATATCCAGTGAAGAATTAATATCTAGAATATATAAGGAACCCTCAAAATTTATCAGGGAAAATTTTTTAAAATGAGAAAATGGGCAAAAGATAAGTAGAGACAGTTCACTGACAAGGCTATAGAAATGGTAAATAAGCTCATGAAAAGATATTCATTATTAGCCATGAAGGAGATGCAAATTAAAAATACGATGAAATATCTCTATACACCTAATTGGACCGCCTAAAATAAGAAAACAGTGAAAACCCAGACTGCTGGTAAAGATGTGGAGAAACCAAATCCCTTGTACACTGTGAATGTTCAAGGGCACAGCTACTTTGCAATAGTGGCAGTAGTTCCTTATGAAACTAAATATGCAACTACCATATGACCAGGCAGTTGCACTCTTGGGTGTTTATCCCAGAGAAATAAACATGCATGTTCACATAAAACCTGTGTATAAATGTTCATATCAGCTTTACTCATGATAGCCAAAAACTGGAAACAGCCCAGGTGTCCTTCTGCTGGTAAGTGGTTAACCGTGTTACAAACATATATACATGGAATACTACTCAAAAATGCAAAGTAACAAAATATCAATACAAATAACTACTTAATTTCTAGCTAAATTCACTCTAAGTTTAAAAAGCAAAGCCCCAAAGTTACATATGATTTAGTTTATATAGCATTTTAAATTGACAAAATTATTGAAACAGAAAAGAGCTTAATGGTTGTCAAGTGAGATGAAGGGAATTTTGTGGTAGGTGGGAGATTATAATAAGACAACATGAAGGATCCTTGTGGTAATAGAATTACTCAGTACCTTGGCTGTGGTAAAGGATATACAAGTCTACACAAATGATAAAACTGTATAGAACTAAATACATGCACATATACATAAGAGTCCAAGCAAAACTGGGGAAATCTGAATAAGATCAGTAGATTGCCAATATCTTGACTGTGATATTATACTGCAGTTTTGCATATTTTGACGGTGGGGGGAAACTGGGTAAAGTGTGCTTGGTATTTTTGTGTATTATATAACTGCATTCCAAGTATCTCAATAAACATTTCAATTAAAAAAAAAAACTTCTTGAAAAAATATGATTGGGAGTCTCAGACAGGACAGGATGTCACAAGAACTGGCTGCTAAGAAATGAACAATGAGAAGACATAATACTCTTGGAAACTGAAAACATGATGGCCATAATAACACATTTAACAGAAAATTTGGAAGATTCTGTAATGTACAGTAATAGAAAAAGAGAAAGAAAATACTATGAGAATAATGAAAGATATGGAGGATCAGTCTGGGCATTTAAATCCCTAATAAGACATCCAGAGAGAGAGAAAGTAGAGAGAGTATAGAGGAAAGTATTAAAGATATGAGGACAAAAAGTCCTAAAGTTATGGGGAACAAGGAGTCATTGTAATAAGGGTTCAGGAAGCAATAAGGAGAAATGAATTAAAACAAAACAAAACTCCAGCAAACAAACAACTCAGCCAAAAATCTATATGAGTCACATTCAGAGCAAAACCAAATCACTCCAAACATTCAATAATAGAGGAAGTTTACTTCATATTCACATCTGAGAACATTACTTGAGGATATACTCCAGCACCCAAAGGAGGAAACTTGTTGAAATCATGGGTCCAATAAAATGAAATACTAAGACAGTACCTGAAGTAGGTGACATACAAAGCAGCAAGTCCAAATTAGAACATGAGGTTAGTGGGGTCCAAGTAAATTGTCCTCAAAAGACAGGGATGTATATCATGGAAAAGAAAATTAAAGCCTGCAAAACATTTGGCAGGGGTATATTTATTTCAACAATTAAAAAAAGAAAGGCTATAACGAATGACAGGAAAAAATATGACTTATGGCCTAAAACAAAACAAACCAAAATATGGCATGGTTTTGATTAATGGTTAGAGGAGAAGAAAGGAGAAATTTCACTAGTGCCTTTGATACTAAGATCATTGCTATTCAGATGACTGCAGGAGTTGTGATGTCATAGGAAGTGCAGGCAATGAAATTTAACTCTGGCCTGTGAGCAGAAGTCATTCACAGTGAGCAATATTTATACAGTTACAATCATGCCAGGATATTGAGTGGTTGTAAACTTTTGTAATCAACCTGAAGTCAAAGCAAGAGCTGCAATTAAATGTATAAAATGGATTGGAGGAAGGGGGGTGGGGTGGGAGGGAGTGGGAAGGATACATGCACTTAAAATTCTTATTTTATAAATTTGGGGATTCAATCTATATTTCCAAAATTGTATGCAACATGAAATCACGGGCCACAGACTCCATTTGCAGTTTCAAAAGTAACTATTAGACGCTCTAAAAATAGTGATATAACCATTAACAATTGAGAGAAGAGGGTGTGGGAGAAGATATTAAAGAGTATCCTTTTTAATCATATCAGGAAGCTATATTTGAACATCAACAATTAGTCCTAAAAACAAATTACTTAGATCCATGTCTAATTTTCCAAAATCCTAGAAACGGAAATAAATGATTGCCCTTAGAGACTGGAGTAGGAAGTTGTGAGGTGACGGACTCTCGCTGTATTTCATAAGCCATTCTCTTCGATTTGTTTTCTACTACATGCATACATTATATTGATTCAGGAGAAAAATGTATACACGATTCACTAGCTGTAACCTCAAGAGAGGCCCTGACCCTGTGGCCTTCTGCAAAGGGATGTACAGCAGTACAAGGGGTGCACACTCAGGAAACATCTGCCATTGTGGTGAAATGTTGAGAAAGGAACAATAAAAACCACAAATGAGAATCGCAACCCAAACACCACATGTAGCAACATCTGTGTTAATTCTGACAAATTCTGCCCGTCACCGTTTGACCTCATCCATCACTGAAAAACACCTAACTCAATCAGGGCAAAACAAACAAACAAACAAACAAAAAACGGCTTTGCCTTTGAGAGATTAAATCCATCTTATCAATATAGGTCCACGCACATATTGACTGCATGATGGAGATTACATATTGCTGGAGTAATTTCACTGTGATTGCTTTGACAATCCCAAAGCTCTCTACATTTATAACGGCTGGTTATTCTACTTATGTACTATATCAATTCTCATGAGAGACTAGCTTAAATGATTTTTGCTTTGATGCGTATACACGGTGAATTAGATTTCTAGAACGTTGTCATCTGTTTTTAGTCATCCTTTTAAAGACATGCATCTAGTTACATTTGCAGATTCCACCTCTGTCATGACTCCTTTCAACTGTTTCCCTTCCGTGAGAAGCTGTGAGAAAATGCAGCCTGTCTGATCTTTGCAGCCTCTTTGATGGCTGTTCATAGAGTGGGGTCCTTGGAGCTGACTGCAGGCACCTGGGAGCAGAGCAGGTCTGGGTTCTGGGCCAGCTGGGCTCTGGGGTTTAAAGCAACCTCAGGAAGCACAGTAGGTGGAGCTCAGGTGCCACATTACACCCTGCCTTTGGCGGGAGGGACTTGCTATTGCTGCTTTTAATCAAACAGCCACCTCCATTGACCCTTTCCATGCAGGGAACTTGTCTCTGAGCTGAAAGGCGCACAGATGTGAATAATTATGAGAAGAGAGCAATTCTTGAGGGAAGGCTTCTGGCCTATCCTGTCAGAAAAAAGATCGGCAAAGGCTCCTTTGGAAGCCGCTCTTGGGAGGCTTTGGGGGTCATTTGGGGGAAACTATGCAAGTGAAAACGGGTTTCTGACAGCATTTACCATACCCTCCTCTCTCTCAGGAATAGAAGTTTATACTGTATTTTGATTAATCTGCCACGTTATAGATCTGCAAGCTTTGTGTCTTTAGGAGGGATTTTTGTTTTAAGTGCGTAAATTCTCCAGTCAACCTGCCCCAGCTTAACCTCTGGCTCCACCACTTACGAGCTGTACAACCTTGTACAGGTGAGTTAACTTCTCTGTTAAATGGGGTGATGATAATAAAACCCTTCCTAGGTAGCTCAATGCTAGTAAATACCCAATAGCAATTATTATTTCTTTTCGACAAAACTTACATCAGGCACAGAAGGTGTGACAAGAATACCCAGAGACTGTAAGTTGCAAGTGGGGACTTGAAAGTGGGAGAATGGAGAAAAAATAACTTTTCATATAAACCCTTGGGGTTTTTTTTTTCTGGATTTTTCTGTATATGACACTTTCAGTCATCAGCCACCTACATTGCCTCAAGGAGAATTTGAGTGGCAGGAATATTAAGAGAAAGCAAAGCAGTTAATGTTCTATCCTGGACTTCCAGAATAAGCTTGTGATGCCAGCCTCAGAAGACTACTCGGACAGGCAGACTTTTCATTTGCAAGAGCTGGTTTGTGGAGGAGGGTGGGTGGATTGGGGGGAGAATCTCTGAAGATCCGGGAGCATAAAGCCCTGAAGGAGGCAAGAAATTAAGTTTGTGCTCTAACAGCGGATTGCAAGAGAAAATGGGGGAACTCAGACAATGACCTCCCAGCAAGACTGAGCAAGATTAGGGTGACCACATAAAAATGCCCAAATGCGTCACTGTTGAGAATGAAAAGGGCATTATTATTCATTATGCTGGGACCCAATGTGCAACTCAGGACATGACCCAGGCAAATCAGGGCATGTGGCCACCTTGGCCAAAGTGTATTGGGCTGAGAAAGGGGAAAAGGAATTGAATGGAGGAGGAAGTTAAACCTCAGCATTAAGTAGAGGAAAGCAGGATCAGAAGAAAGAGCCCAGTGTCCTCCCTTGTCAGTATCAGAGAGCTGGAGGGGACCACCTAGGACCGGCAGCCCATTCATCACCATGAGAATAAACCCCACTGGTCAACTGCCTGATGAGCCACATGGTCCTCTGCTGGGAGGAGCCTTCCCCAGGATATTGTATCTGCCAGGATATTGCTTGCGCATCCTCTAGCAGAAGTGGTGTCCATGCCACCCATAGACTTTGCTAAGCCACATTTAAACTTCCCTACATGGACACTCTTTCTCAGTAGCCCAAGACATTCAGAAGCCTCCAGGCTGCAGAGAGAGGTAGAAGGGGGAGCTCCCAGCATCTAGAATTAATTAGCATTAGATAGTGCTGGAACTCACGTGCTATTACAAGAGATTCTAGCTGAATTTCTTCAGCAGTGGAAAACAGCATCTGGAAAGATGAGGGTGGGAAATGAGAAGATATCAATTTAAAGACTGAAAGGATTGAGAGCTACCAGAAAAATCTTAATGCCAGTTTTCCCAGCCCCAAAGAGAAACACAGCTCATTTCACAGAGATGAATGTAGAAGTTACATATTGATGGTTTTATTCTGGTATCAACATTGTAGGAGTGTTAATTTGACCTAAAGGGTATTTCTTATTAGACTGGTAAGAATATTAATGTTCACAATCACCTACTCTTGTAACTACCAGGAACCTTTTGGAAAATATTTCTTAGGGTGAATTATGTATTTATATGTAAAATACCAGCAAACATCCTTATGGCCATAACTTTTGGGTGTTTTCAAACTGGATTATAGTAAGACAATGTATTTTATTCAGCAGATTTATTTTAATCTAATTATGTAGGTGAATAAAAATTACTGCATGCTGGTGCATCTAATGTAAGTTATCTATTATTCACACCACATTTACTTTTAATATTCATGCAGATTCCCTTTGACATAACCTACTGTGTCACAGTTAATCCAATAAAGATAAAATATAGCTCAGCAAAACACCAGTCGATTCCAGCTTTCTGGTAATTATTAAAGACTATTTCACACTGGTTCCTTCAATCAATGTATTTCCCCTTGGATATGATGGCTCTCCTCTTTGAAGCTTTCAATCCTCCCAATGGATTCAGAGGAATACTCAGGCCTCTTTTCAGTCTCTGGTCTCAGAGGTAGTTCAAAGAGCACAACAAGGCTTCACAGGTTTATCCTCAAAGGCTGACACTGTCTGTTTGATGTATGGTGACTTAAAAAGTCATCTCTGGCAAAGCATGTGTTTGCTACCAGTCTATCGAATCAGCCATTTATCAACTTATCTGTATTCACCCAATGCTCATGCTAACAGCTCAAAGGAGAACACACACTGTCTCCTGCTGGACTGACTATTGATTTGATTCCTTCCTCTAATTTTATATTGTTTTGCTGCCCTGGAGATGAAGCAACTCCTTTCCTGGGTGAAATAAACATGCAACCTGTGAACTGATGGTCTTTGGTTGTTGTGTTCAGGAGCCCAGAGGGCAACAGACTCTTCACAGATAGAGGATAGCTGGCCTGGGAGAGTGGCTTCTCTGTCCCAGCATACTTTGCTTTTCACTATTATCCTTTCACTATTATCCACAATGCAGGCATTTCATTGCATGGACCCTACTAAGAAACCTCAGGGAGATCACTAGGAACTCCCAACCTCATCACCAAAAGCTGGAATATCCAACGTCTAAGGAATGCATGCAGAGAGCCCCAGATTGAAGACAGGGGTACACCAAATTCCTCTTAGTTTAATCATCACACTGTAATCATAACCATGCTCTAAGGAAAATGTCCCCTATTCTTTGTAATCCTAAGCACTTAATTCCAGCCGAGACTTTCTCCCTTCCACTTTTCTGTCATTACCTGCTTTTAATTAAAATAAAATAAGGCTATCTCACTGCATCAAGAAAATTATTATCATGTATGAATGCCTTCTTCAGGTTACTCTCTGGTGTAGTCATATAATTTGATGAGTGTTATAGGTAATGCTTCAACTATAGAAAACACTAATGGACTCTTATAGAAGAGGATAAAGATCAGTATTTGTTCTGTACAGTATCATATATTTTAAGTAGAGCAGTGGTCATTTTGAAATGGCAATAATTCTATTTTTGACAAGTTAGTTGTAACATGAGGTAGATCTAAGAGAGATTATTGTTTAGTCCTCATTCCTTTCCTACTTCTACAACAAATCACATTCCCGCTCTCTTTCTCTTTCCACCCGCCCCCCAGTATGCCCTACAGATGGTGAAATTCAACAAGATTCTATCCATAATACTCTTTTATTCTTGTTTTGTACACATTCCCTGGATGATCTGATTCAATCATGGCTCCAATTATCATCTAAATGCAGAAAACTCCCCCAAATCTATTTCTAGCTTTGATTTCTCTGCTGAGCACCAGCCTCTATTTCTCTCTGATAAATGTTTTCCATTTAGATAGGTTGCAGGCAACTTAATCTCAACATACTCAATACCCAACCCATTATCTCTATACATAATTTCTCCTGAATTCATTGTCAGTAGCATTGCTAGGTATTAAGTCCCTTACCAATGGAGTCAACACACCAGGTATAATTAATCTCTAAGTAGTGTCCATTAAATCTTTTTTTCACATCTTCCACTTTTTCTATATCACTGTTGTCACAGGCCTATCTCAGAGCCCTGTCATCTCTGGTTCTGACCACTTCAGTAAACTCCAGATTCATCACTCATCTTCTTCTTTTTTTTTTAGGGCTGCACCCACCGCATATGGAGATTCCCAGGCTAGGGGTCCAATCAGAGCTACAGCTGCCGGCCTACACCACAGACACAGCAACGCAGGATCCGAGCCGTGTCTGTGACTATACCACAGCTCATGGCAACACCAGATCCTTAACCCATCGAGTGAGGCCAGGGATTCAACCTGCCACTTCATGGTTCCTAGTCGGATTTGTTTCTGCTGCACCATGACGGGAACTCCAATCACCCATCTTCATTATGATTGTTAGTATACTTGTTTAAAACAAGTTCTAACCATGAAACTCATCTTTTTTGTTCTCACTTAACTCCTACTAAGTAGCAATAAAAACTCTAATTGCTCACTTAAACTGTCTTACTATCTTCTATTTGTCCTAAAGTTACCCATCAGTGTATAGCAAACTGGTCACAGCCAAGTAATTCATACAGTGAACCCTAGGTTCTTTACAGTTTCAGTGGCTAGAGGCAGATGGAGACCACTCTTACAAACTCCCTACCGGGTAGCACATGCCAATCAAAATAAATCTCAGGCCCAACTCTGTCAGATTTATAATGAAGAACAAAACGCAAAGACTTACATTATCAGATGACTTATAATAAAGCTATAGTCATTAGTGATGTAAATCTAGAGAACTAGATCGATGGAACAAGTGGTCCAAACACAAACTCACACAGATATGGCCACTGACTGATGAGAATTTGACCCCACAGAGCAGTGGGGAAAGCGCAGTATTATCAATAAACAGTTCTGGGTCAACTGGATATACACATGGAGCAAAGAATGATTCTTCAGCACTCCCTCATACATGCCCCAAATCAGCTGAGGAAGACTATACATTTAAATGTGAAACATAAAACACTGAAGCTTGTAGAAGAGATTTCCAGGTGTGAGAAAAGCCTGATGTGTTGTTGCTGGCTCTGAGATTGATGGAGTCACGTGAGACCTGAGGGTGACTAACAAGAGACATGGAGGAGCTAAAGGCAGCTTCCAGGAAAGGAACAGAGACCTCAGTCCACAACTCCAAGGAACTGTCTTCTCTCAACCACTGGAAGGACAAGGAAGGCTGTTCTTTCCCAGAGCCTCTGGATAATATCCCAAGCCAGCCAACACTTTGATTTCAGCCTTGTGGGACCTAGAAGAAAGGAACTAGTTGAGCTCACCTGGATTCTGCCCTACAGAACTGGGGGATAATAAATTTGTTGTTTTAAGGTGATAAATGTGTGATAATTCATTATAGCAGCAATCGAAAACTAATATACTCATTAAGAAGAAAATGGAGAGGTAAATTGTGATATATCCTTATAATGGCCTGCAATAGAGCAGGGGTCTGTAAACTATGACCCACAGGTCAAATCTGATCTAAGTTTGCTTTTGTAAATAGAGTTAAATTGAAAGAGAGCCAGTTCTATTTATCTATGTATCATCCAGGGCTGCTTTCACACTATAGTAGTAGAGTTATATAGTTTTGCCAGAGTCCTTATGGCAGCAAAAGCTGAAATTATTTACTATCTGGCTCTTTAATGTTTCCTGACCCTGGTAGGGAGAAATGAGGGACAATAAACTACATACACCAATGCAGATGAACATCATGAAAGTAATGGTAAAGACAGAAACAGAAGAGTAGTTACCACACAATTTTGTTTATATAAAGTTTACAGCAGACAAAACTAATCTCTGCTTATAGGAGTCAGGATGGTTCAAGAAGGAGGTAGGGAAGAGCAGGGATTTAGCCACGGGTGTGGGAAGGCTTCTGAGATTCTGGTTATGTTTTCTTTCTTGGTTTGGATGGTGGTTAAAATGGCTTTGTGAAAAGTCCATAATCCACTCACTTATTCAGAATGCTATTTACTTCTACAAAAAGAAATTTAAAATAGTAGGACTTTATTTAGACATTAAAAAAACATATTTTTGAGGTCCTTAGTACCACTGAAATAAAAGTTAAGAGAGATCTTATATTTAGAATGTCTTCTACAGTCCATGGGAAGACTTTACTTGTCCCTAACATCTTGCTACCTGTCTTGGACCAGCAGCATTGACATGGCCTAGGAGCCAGGAAGAAAGGCAGAATCTCAGCCCCACCCCCTAGACCTGCTGAGTCAGAAACTGTAACTTGGTCAGATCCCAGGTAATTCCTTTCCTTTGAGAAACAAACTTGAATAGATTTGCTGTTTCACTTCTGCTTCTCCTTCACAAACTGTATATTCCTACATGAATAGAAGTGTAGTTCTTGGCAGCCCCCACCTCCCAAGCTTCTCACAAGTACCTGGACAGGACTGCTTTGGAAGCAAACATACTTGCCCATGCTTCTTGGGTTCAAGCCTCTGATCTCTGAAAACTCAGGCATCAGAAGAAACTAGGGCCCACATTTCCCTCATTTGCATTTGAATAGGCAAAGAGACCCCAGATTTATCTTTTCTATAATAATAAAGGGAAAAAACATGAGAAGTTTATCAGTAATAAATATATCAGCCTCTTTCTCTGTCACCTTAACAATTCAGACCTCAGGGGGAATATAAACATATCTGTGCTATGTTTATAATATCAAAGGGTCAGTTTTTCATCTTCAGAGAGTCAAATAGGATGAGGAAAGTTGTCTCTGGGAGAATAAAATCTCCATCAGTAGGAAATAAAATGATCTTTTCTTCTGTAGAAAACTGAAGAAAGGTTATATATCACAAAACTAGATGTGGGAAGTATAAAAATGTACAGTTCCATTAGACAAGAAGAATGGAGAAATGACCCTTGCTGGATAACAGCTCTTATGCAAATGACTAAGAAAAAAAGGTTGGAAAGGCTGTATTAGAAATTTCTAGATAATTGTCCTATAATCTGAGAGTTCCTGATATTTCTTTCTTACACATAATATGCCTTTAAAAGGGTCATTATGTTCACTATCTTTGCTGTTTGTTTTTCCTCCCGATTCTGAAATGTGTTACTGGAAAAATTAAATCACTCAATGGTGCAAAAATTTGAAAGCACTGAGGATGAGGGAAGAGAGACTCCAGGAAAGTAACTAACTTCTTCTGTACAAAATAATGTAACTACTATGTCATGAGACCAATAACGCCACCATGGCAAAGGATGAGTGTGCAACCAGATGTGGGACCTGTGAGGAGGAATGGTCCAAAAAAAGTTTTCTGTTAAATTTTTATTTCTGTATTTTGAGGTACAAAACCCTTAATTTTACCAAAACTTTAGTAAAGACATTGAATGAGGCAGTGAATGAGTGAGGGAGGGAGTACAGGTGTGCATATTCTGGAAATTGGTTTTAGGAGCTAACTTCCGTATTAGGGTCAAGGTGATGAGAAAAATGTTAGGGACACAAGGTTGCTGAACTGTACTGAGTCCAGGCACAGAGCTTCTCATACCTGCCAGAGCCTAAGGATACCTAAGACTGAAAGGCACTTGGAATGTAGTACAGTTTTATGGAGGACAACAGACTTGCCTTGGCCCTTAGAACTGGAGTTTGAGCCAAAAACCTGGAAACTAGGAAGAAGAGTGACTCCAGTGGATGTGTGTTCCCTCAGCTGAAAAGAGGAAAGTGAAAGTTCCTGCTCGAAGTAGTATATTTATCATATTTCAGGGCATGAAGTTAACTTAGTATGGCTGGGTTTTCCTGTGTTTATATAAAAGGCAATATTGAATATATGTAGTATATATATCGGAATGTACTTCACTTGCTAATTATTAAAATCATTATTTTTAAAGAGAAAAAGAAAATATTTAAATATAGTTTACCATTTATGTTATGTTGTTTGTTACATACTTTAAAATACTCAATGCTAACATAGTATAAATGTAAATGCTGAATTTACTACTCAAACGGCAGTTGTAAATAGGAATCCACACGTTAGGGGTTAGGGCGGGCTATCTAACATTGAGTAACAAAGGCCACACTTCAGAGGTAACTCTTAAAGGTATGTTGTTTATCCTTATTGCTTATCCATACAGGTAGTTATGTTAATTAGCATAGTGAATATTTGAAATAAATTCTCATCGGAGAAACTGGCAATTTCAAGTCAGCATACTGAATATCAGAAATGGGCACTCATTGGTGAAATGAATGGTATTTAAGGCATGTGGATAGGCTAAAATATTCAAGAGCACCTGAAAGGACAGAGGGTTAGGATTCTTCAAACTTTCTGAGTGGGATGCATGAACAGTTGTGTCTGCCTGTAATGGATGTTTATGAAGTCCTGGACCACTTTGCTGGGCCATACTTGTCCATGTAAATGGCAATGCTGTAACTGAGATTAGGTTTGAGAATGAAGAGGAAGAGCTGTCCTTGACCTATCTTCAGCATTTCAGCAGCTACCACTTTTCAAAAGCAAATAACTGAAAGTTGTTCATGACTGTCTTGCTAGTCTGTTCTCAAGAATTTGTTAAAACTTTATTTACATGCATGTTTCATTGGTTTCAGTGTTCTTTCACCCATCTATTGCTATTTATAGGGAAAAAAACATTCAGACATTGGAGCTGGAGGCCATGAGTGACATCCATTTTTGGCAATTCCCAGGGTGACAATAGCTATCATTTCCCAATTTGGCTTCCTGATGCACTTCTGCCTACTTAGGCCTATCCCATTAGTCTCCATCTGTGGGGATATGAAGATTAACCTTCCTCAGTGTTATGTTGGAGATTTGAATTGGAGATCAATTTCCTTTAGGGAAGAGACTATCAATCAATGCCAGCCTCTTATTTATTCAACACCCACTGTATGCACAGTATTGTTTTAAGTCCTTGGAGAGACATCAAAATTGCATATGTACTGTAGACCATGATCTCCAGAACTCATGATCTTATAGGAGCACAGAAGATAAAAGGGTGTGTTTAATTTCATTATCTGAAAATAACCTTCAGTGACAGCTATCTATAGATTCGCTGCTGAAGGCTCTAATTTGTGTTGGATCCATGTCTTTTATAATTCTCTTTTTTTTCCTTTATACCTTTATTCCTCCATCCTTTCTTTCTCCCTCTATCTATTCCTTTCTGCCTTCATTATTTCCCCTTTTATCCTCCCTTTTTCCTCTTTTACTTCTTTCTCTTCTTCTCCCTTCCTTCTCCTTTCCTTCTTTCCTCTCCCCCCCCCCTTTCCCCTCTCTCCCTCCCTCCCTTCTTTCCTTTGTCTGAAGAGTTTACTTAAACATTTTCCCTAAGATAGTAAATCATTTTAAGCTACTGCTTTGTTCTCCTCTCTTCACATCATGAAGTTTAAATGACTTCATTTAAAAAGAAGGGAGTTCCCACTGCAACACAGCAGAAATGAATCCGACTAGTATTCGTGAGGATGCGGGTTTGATTCCTGGCCTTGCTCAGTGGGTTAAGGATTTGGCATTGCTGTGAGCTGTGGTATAGGTTGCAGACACAGCTTGGACCCCACGTTGCTGTGGCTATGGTGTAGGCTGGTGGCTGCAGCTCCAGTTTGACCCCTAGCCTGGGAGCTTCCATATGCCACATTTTGCTTCCTAAAAAGCAAAAACTAAATTTAATTTAATTTAAAAAATAAAAATAAGTTTTTTCTTCTCTCTCAGAATGTGCCTGTAGGGTGCTGGGTTTTGAGCACTTCCTCTGTAAGGCCATGCTGAGGGCAACTGGCCCTCTGCCTTCACTGAACCTTGGTTAACTCCCTAATAGCTCAGGTTTACCTGAACCCTCCTGCTCCTGAAAGATCCTTGATCTCATCTTATTACTTGAGGACCTAGGCATTTTGGGGTTTGAATCATGGTCCTGCCACATCTGGCACTGGGAGAGGTGTCTAAATTCTCTCAAACTCAATTTCTTTATCCACAAAGTAGAAGATACAAGTGTTTACAAAACAATGTAGAGACAATTCTCTCCATCTTTGGTTACTGTCATTACTTCTGCTTTATTTCCATGCTAATTCTTGATTTCTGATCTTATTGGACCTGAACCCTCCACCTCACTACACTGGGAGGATCTGTCTCTGTCCATTAATCAGGTATCAGAACCAGATGTGTCTCCTAACCTCAGAATCCCTGTCTCCATCAGAGCATGAGGTCCCCCCCAACCCCCCACAAACAAGGCTAAAGTGTTCACAGAACCTCCTGGGTCTTTTCCTGTTCTATACCTGCATCCTGGGGCCAGGTATGCCAATAGAATTCATTTTAATTAGGAAGAACAATAATTATTCCTTTATTTTCTCTCAATAGTTATAAATATATGTATTTCCCCATCCCAGAATATATTTAAGCCACATTTGATACCTATCTACATGGGAAGATTTAGAAATCCTAGTTATTTAAGTACTTAAGAATTTAGGACCTGGGATCAGAAAGACTGGCTTCAAATCCTAGCTTTGCTATTTGGTAGCTATGTAAATTTGAGGAAGTATTTGAACAGTTTTAAACTTTACTTACAACCCTACCTATTTATCTAAAGACAGCTGTTTCAGGCAGAAGGAGGAAGGAGAATGGGCTGGGGCAGTGGAGACATAGTTTCAAATCTTGCACCCAATATATGTGGAATGAACAATTTTCAGAAAAATCTCTCTTTCTGCTCCTGTTTTTCATATAAAAAATGGGATGATGATGCAAAGGACTGTGGTAAAAACTAACTGAGGTAATTGTTTTTTTTTTTCACAGTGTCTTGGAGGCAATCAGTTGCTTTCCACTGGCTGTCAGAAGTGGATGATGAATGCAAACTTCATACCTTTATGAAAAGGGTACGAACACAGAAAGTGCTGTTGAAGGATTGTGTGGTCTGGATCAGTGATGAGAACAGGAAACAAGATTTCCCCATCAAGTAGGCTGTCTTGACCTATAGCTGTGTCTGCCTGCCACCTAATAAGGGACATTGCTGTTATAGATCAAAGAAAACTGGAGAAAAGAACACAAATTTGTTGTGTTCAAGGTTGCATTGCAGATGCTGTCTGAGTGTTAACAACTTGGTTATTGGGGGGAAAGGGAGGATATTCCCAGACTGAAACTACTATGCCTTATCATCTGGGACCCAAAAGAGCTAGTAGAATTGCAAATTTTCAGTCTTTCTGAAGAAGGCACCACGTGATAATGTGTTATAAGGAAGCCCCTGAACAAAGAAGGTAAGAAACCCAGGACCACAGTGCTCAAAACATCATTGTGTCTCTGAAGAAAGCACATACTAAGCAAACTAAGGACAAGCCTTTAGAATGATATGCTTTTGGCCAAGGGAATGAAGGAAACCAAAGAAAAATGCCAGAAACAGACTTCTGAGGCATAGAGGCTGACCCTTCTGGGTGCTTCTACCTCTAGGTCTGAGTCTAGTCAAAAACAGGACTTTTCTAAGAATAACAAATTAATAACATCAGACATTACAAAAGATTAAATGAGATTTTAAAAAAATACATGAATATATTTCACTACAAAAAGATCTTGAAAATGATATTTCTAGTTCCTGAAAAGGCGCCCTCACATAATGGTCATAGCGCTCAAATGGGTCAGAGAAAGAAAGACAGATTTTCTTTCTTTAACCTGCTTTCCATAGTACTTCTGGCTTTCCTGGGTCTCTCTCATCTTCTCTGGTTCTCATGCCCTCTCTCATATTTTCCTCCAGGGATCCCTTTCTTTCTCTTTTTTGAGGGGTCAGCTGCTCAGCCCCAACCAATAAACAATAATAATAATGAAATCACCTCTCTGTAAATCTCAGTTCATGCCATCGAGTGCATGCTCCTGTCTGTGATTTTATTTCTAATTTCCTTCAATTACCAATGTCTCTTTTTGAAGGGTCTCCTCTGTGAGGGACACACTGTGATGAAGTGCAGGGTAGCAGAGCACACCCGAAAACCCACTCATCATCATAGCTCATCCCGAGACAAGCTGCTTTCAGTGGTAGGGCATCTGGTTGAATATGATTCTTTTGACAAGACTGTCGATGGATTGAGGAAGGGAGGAGCTCTGAGAAGATCTCTCTCTGGGTTTCTATTCAGGGTGAACCTCCAACCAGTCTCAGAACAAGGTACTTTTAGCATCACATTGCTTTCAAACCTTAAGAGAACATTTCTACATGGAAAGCTGGAGTGTCTGTGACTCAGAAGGCATTCCCTTTTGATTGTGAATAAAGAGTGTAAAGAATGGATTCTTATGTGCAAGGCAAAGTTGTAGGTAGGAATTGTCCCCAAACTTGGAATGTATATTGGTACAGCCACTATGGAGAACAGTATGGAAGTTACCTAAAAACCTAAAAATAGAGACATCATATGATTCTGAAAATTCACTCCTGAGCATAAATCCAGAAAAAACTGTAATTCGAAAAGATACATGTACTTCAACCTTCACAGCAGCACTATTTACAAAGGCCAAGATACAGAAGCAACCTAGATGTCCATCAACATCTAGATGGATAAAGAGGTGTGGTATTTATACATACAGCGAAAGACTATTCAGCCATAAGAAAAGAGTAAATAATGCTATTTGCAGCAACATGGGTGGACCTAGAGATTATTATACTAAGTGAAGTAATCCGCACAAAGATAGATATCATATGATATGGCATATATGTGGAATCTAAAAAAAAAAAAAGATACAAATGAACTTAATTTCAACATAGAAAGAGATTCATAGACATAGAAAATAAACTCATGGTTACCAAAGGGGAAAGGGGGTGGGAGAGGGATAAATTAGGAGTTTGGGATTAACATATATATACTACTATATATAAAATTGATAACCAAGGACCTACTTCATAGCACAGGGCACTGTACTCAATATTTGGTAATAACTTATAAGGGAAAAGAATATATATGGTGGTGAGTGTGGTATTCAGCTTTCCTCCCTCTGGATTTGGGTCTACTCCTGCAGTTTTGACTGCTGGTACAAAAGCTTGTCTCAATTCCCAGGCTGAACCAAGAAAGATGAAAAGAGATTCAATTACCTTCTTTGAACATTATCCCCCAGAAGCAACCTTGTTTGCTTTCTCACTTCTGCCTGTTCATCCTCTATTATCTCCCCTTAAAAATTTGTTATGCACATATACCTGGTTCCTTGGATGGCTTTTGTTTTGACACTGCACAAACCCCCAAGTCAGCATCATTTTGCATTGGCCGCAGTGCATCTAGTCACATTTGTGAGCCCTGTCAATTCTGTGGAAGATTTCCTGTGGAGAATGAAAAGGATATTCCCCTCATTCACTCCACTGGTAAACATATCTAATTATAAAATCACTCTTTTTCTCCTTTCTCCTTGGTTTTATGTGATATACTTGGATACCTTCCCAAATTATGCCCCCAACAAGTGAGCCTCCCCATTTGGTGTCACCCTCCTTGGAAGTTTAGTCCATTCTTTTACAGAGAACTCAGAAGACCAGCCAGCCTTCTTTCTGTGGGGTAAGTTGGAACATGGAAGAGAAAGGCAGTCATTAACAGACTCTGGGGATGACTCCAGGAGAATGCATGACATCACAGAACATTCTAAGTGTATTAGTGATCACATGGCAGTGGTAGGAAGGGAGTGAATACTGGGTGGAAACCTAAACCTAGAACATGAGGTTTACATGGGGCATCTTTCTTAGCACTTCAGAATGACTCATTACAGAGTGATCTTCCCTTGTTGAGCATGGGTACACGTGTGCTTACAGCACTGGGGGAGCGAATAGAGAAATGTCTGGGTGCTGACCTTCCATTAAAGAGGTACCACCTGCCCACACTGGTGGATTTGCAGGAACAACTGAAGACTTCTTCTGCCTTTTCTTAACAGCAGTGGTTCTCAAGTTGGGCTGCACTTTGGAATCACATGTGAAGCTTTTAAAAGCCCTGATGTGCGTACAACTCCTGATCAATTCTATGAGAAGCACTGGAGGTAAAACCCAGGCATCCATATTTTTTATATTTCTGCTGGTTACTCCAACCTGCAGCCTCTTTGACAACCAGCTCTCTAGATCATGTTGCTCAAAGTGTGGTCAATGGATCAAGAGCATCAGCACCCCTTGGGAGCCTGTTGGAAACACAGAATCTCTAGCCCCACCCAAGACCTGTGGAGTCAGGATCTGCATTTTAATGAGATTCCTAGGTGATTCCTAGGTACATACTTATGTGAGGAGTGCTGAGCTATATCATGTATTCTCACTTTTGGCTGCATACTAGTAATGCACAAGAAGCTTTTAAAATGCTGATGCTCTGGCTGCACAGAAACCTGATTCAGTTACAATCATGGGAGTGAAGACCAGCAACCAAGTTTTTTTTTGGATCTCAGCAGGTGATTCAAATTGACAATCACTGCTTTAGGCTCTGACATTTATCTGTTTCAAACAAATTTTCCAAACACTCAGATGCCAAAGGTTTAATGGGTCTGTGAGCCATACTGTCTCACAATGCTACAGAGCCAACCGAGAGGAGGTATAGAGTAATTGCGGTTTGGACTTCTCTGCTCCATTGGTGCTGGCTCGTTTGTAGAATCACTGTGGCTAGTGGGACATGGAGGGCCTTGAAGTGAATTCTAACAGAGGGTCAGAATGAGTGCTTGGATGTTTTATTGGTGACGTTCAGGAAAAGTCTTGCCAGAAAGAGATCCAGACCTACTCCCATTCTGCAGTTACCCTGGGACAGGCTGGATCAAACTGCATTTGTGCACACATCCCAAGTTGTGAATGCCTAAGGCAACTGGAAAGGACTTAGGTATCATACTGCTTTCTTTGTTGTGGTTGAATTTTGTTAGCCACATTCTATAAATAAATAACAAAACATTATTATATTAAATACATAACACTCTATATACTATGGGTTGATTGTATCCCCCCCACCCCAGGCCTTAAAGATAGATTGAAGTCCTAAGCCTCTGTACCTCAGAATGTGACCTTATTTGGAAATAGATTCTTTACCAAGGTTATCAAGTTAAAATGAAGTCATTAAAATAGGTCCTAATTTGATATGACCTGTGTCCTTAAAAAAGGAGAAATTTGGACACAGAGACAGATGTGCACAGAGAGAAAACCGTACAAAGAAACAGAAGGAGGGAGACAGGCATGTGACTGTAGTGATCTATCTAAATGCCAGAAACACCAAGGAGGAGTTCCCACTGTAGTGCAGTGGGTCAAGAACCTGACTGCAGTGGCTCAGGTTGCTGGGGAGGCAGGTTTGATCCTTGGCCCAGTGCAGTGGGTTAAAGTAGCTGGCATTGCCATAGTGACTCAGATTGCAGCTGTGGCTCGGATTCAGTCCCTGGCCCAGGAACTTCCATATGCCACGGGTGTGGCCAGAAAAAGAAAAAAAAGAAACACCAAGGGTTGGTGGAAAATACTATGAAAGACACAGAAAAGATTCTCCCCTAGAACCATCAGAGAGAGCTTGGCCCTGCAGACCACTTGATTTCAGATTTCTAGCTTCTAGAACTGTGAGACGACAGGTTTCTGTTATTTTAATTCACTTTGTTTTTGGTCACAGCAACCCGAGGAAGCAAATACAAGTAAGGCTAAAAATGAATTAAGATGAAATTCTCCAAAATGAACCTGAAGACAGAAAAACACAGATGAAGGAATTCTAAAATTGAATAGCTTTTTTGAAAGATTCTTTTTACTGATAAATATAAGTACGCAGATGCTTAAAATAAAAAGCTGAAGAGCTCTTTGCTTAAAGATGTCATTTTTTTCTAGCATTCAATGAATGGAACTTAACTTAGAGCTATTTGTGGAGATGTGTGTTCCCCTTAAAAATCATTAAAACATACATTGTTGCTCTTTGTGTTAGTTTTATGATGCATGTCGAAATTCTAAATTAAATATTGTTTAGATGCTTATGCACCAAGAATTGTGTCTCAAGGAGACATAAGGCAGGGTAGAAGAATATCTTTTTATATCAAGGCAGCAAATCCTTAGTCAACGGTCAAAACGTACTTTACCATGGGATTTTATTATGATATCAAAATATTTTGATAGACCAAAAAACTATGAATACAGAAAGACCTCTCCAAACCCTAATAGCAACCACATTTGCCAAGAAGTCAGACACTGCCTTTGAAAACATGCTCATATCTTTTGTTTTATTCTTTGCTTCTGTGTCAGTAGACCTGGCAGTGCTAAATCCAAGAGACCTGGAAACCTTTTCATATTTCCCCTCCTGATAGCCTCAGATGAAAGTACACATGCTAACTTGGCTGAGCTTTTTCATCAGTTCCTGAAGTTTCTACAAAAGCATGTTGCTGACCAGGAAACTGGGTCAGGCAATTGTTCTGCAATAAAGATGATCTTTTGAAGTGTCTCAGCAGCCGCCTACCTTGAACAGGAGTCCCGTGGATCATGCTCTTCACAAATTGAGCCTCAGGCCTCAGATATTATTTCTCCTGCTTTAATAACAATGAAAAAAAACTTTGCCCTTTTTTCCCCACCTTCCTTTGGGCTTTCTGATTGATGAACCTATTCACTTAGAGAGTTTTAAAAATTGCTTTAAAAGTACAACCACTTCCTGAAATAAATTTGTGAAGGAAAGCTCTCTCTTAACATTCTGTGAAGCTAGTACATAAGAAATTCTGCCCTGTTGCTGTAGGACACCCACTGCTGAGTTGGGCAGAATCGCTAAGAGGCAGTTTGATTTAGACTTGAATAGGATTTGATCTTTCAGAGTCAGAGGTATTTTCCAGGTCTTGGGATTTCCCATCTGCCCCTCAAAGAGGCATCTTCTCCCTTAATTCCTCAGTCAAAAAAGAAATAATTTGTGGTTTTATTTTGATATAAACTGACAACATTAGCATATTCAGAGCAAAATATGTATAACTCATCAGCTCAGATACCCTTTAACGGGACATGAATTATGAATCAATGAAGAAGCTGTCACCAGCTATGTTACCTTGATATTAATAGCATGAACAGTCAATGTTGGAAGTATTCGGGGCACATTTGCCATTAAACCCATCTTGTCTTTCAAGAATGAGATAGAGACAAGAGGAGGGGGAGAGGGAAGCAGGGTGGGAGACAGGGCTGGAGGGATTGAGGGATAATATTATTTATGAGGCTTGCTTTCAAAATCCAAAGGAATTCAAATAACTCACTTGTTAGAGTACTAAGCTGATGCAGGTTCATTCAGATCATGCAACGTGAGGAAAGAGATACCACCACTAGATTAACCTTTGTTATCTACTGCTGCGTCTTTGCATATGATCTGAGAGCAAACATTGTTTTTACATTTTTAAATAGCTGAAAAAAATCAAAAGTATATTATTTTGTGACATGAAAGTTATATAAAACTCAAATTTCAGTGTTCATAAATAAAGTTTTATTAGGACACAACCGCAATAATTCCTTTACATAATGTCTATGGATGCTTTCCCACTATAATTGCAGAGCTGAGTAATTGTTACAGAAGCTGTGTGGCCTATAAAGTGTAAAATATTTACTATTTATACAGTGGGTTTTGCAGAAAAAGTCCACTGACTCTCTGTATATTCAAATACATGTATTTATATATGTGTATATATAAATGTAAATCTTTGTCATTTAATCTATGTAGATAATATTTTCCTTCCATACAAAAACAAATCTCACCTGTAGCTTTTGTTTTTTCTAAATCAAAGTAATATAAGCTCTGAGCACAGTAACTATACATCTTTATCCTCTTATTCCATTTTCAGAGTTAAAAACAAAACTGGTTCAATGGACAAATAAATGTTTATATGTGTGCATACCTTGATAAAACTTACTGTGCTTGATGTTTATTCTGGCTGGCAGGGAAGTATATTTACCCAGATTCTGGGCAATAAAAATAGTTGCTATCCCAGAGTTCATGCCGTGCTGTAGCAGAAACGAATCCAACTAGGAACCATGAGGTTGCAGGTTCGATCCCTGGCCTCACTCAGTGGGTTAAGGATCCGGAGTTGCCGTGAGCTGTGGTGTAGGTTGCAGAGGTGGCTCAGATCCTGCATTGCTGTGGCTGTGGCGTAGGCCGGCAACTGCAACTCCGATTGGACCCCTAGCCTGGGAACCTCCATATGCTGCGGGTGTGGCCCTAAAAAGCTCCCCCTCCCCCCAAATCTGCTATTCCTACCTTAGCAACTTCAAAGTGATATAAAAATATTAGTAGTTAATATACTAAAGCCTCAAATGCTCATCTGGGGTAGCAGAGTTCATTTCCTATCATCCATAGTTTGAAAGAGATTTAAATCAGGCTTTTAGCTGGTGATTATTTATGCCGTGTTTTAAGTGAATAGTCAAGGAAAGGCTTAAAGACCATTACTTCCAATGGGAGAATTTTGATCCTAGAATTGAACACCCTTTCATTTAATTTTTATAAAGTGACTAACAGGAAGCTGTAGGTACCGACTCAACTCAGTCTGACAAATGTGTCTCAGATGGTGTGATATGGTAAAGATTAGATCCAATCTTTGTCCCTGGTTCCTGGAACAGAGTTTCAAAAACTCTTGGAATTTTCCTGAGAGGTGGTGTATCTGTTGTCATTTATTACAAGCACCTTTCTACCATATCTGAGTTTCTGCTAACAAGGCGATTTATAGTGGGCCTCTAGATAGTTTCCAAACATGTTATTAGCAGGTTGGAGATTTCAGCAAACTCCCCTACCTCCCCAACCTCTATGGAGAGAAGGGGGATGAAGAATGAATTCAAATGCATGACCAGTGATTTAATCACTCCTGTTTACCTAGTGAAACCGCAATAAAAACTCTGAAAACCAAGGCTCAGAGAGCTTCCAAGTTTATGAACATATCGATCAATGTACAAGGAGGGTGGCACACCCTTGAGTCCACAGGGATAGAAGCTCTGTAGCTCTCTTCCCTGGACTTTGTCCTATTCACCTCTTTCATTTGGCTGTTCTTAGGTTATAACTTTTATAATAAAATGGTAATTTTAAATGAGGTGGTTTCAGGGAGTTCTGTAAGTCATTCTAGTGAATCATAAAACCTAAAGGGTGTTGTGAGAACCCCCAAATCTGTAGCCAGCAGGGAAGAAGTGCAAGTAGCTTGAGAACCTCAGAGACTTGTGGCTGGCATCTAAAGTGGGGACAGTGTTATGGGAATGAGCCCTTAACCTTTTGTGTTCTGTGCTATCTCTGACACTGTCAGAACATAAATGAGTTGTATCAACTACATATCAATAAAAAAGAATATAATTGAGTTGTAAGACATCCAGTTGGTGTCACAGAATTGTTTCTGGAATGTATATGGTAACTTGGGTCAGGCCCAATGCTAGGTGTTGAGGATGGAAAGATGACTAAGGCAGTTCTCAATTTCAAATTGCTCATGACCTGGCTGTGTAGCTGTTTAACAAGATCAAAATGTGATCTTAGCATAAGAGGGTGAACCTCATCTCCTAAGAAGGGAGTGAGAGGACCGGAACATAAGGAGAAAGCAAAAAAGGCCCTTGTTTTGAGTATTTATGAGTAAACACATTGTAAACTGTGAAAGCTGAGGCTCTACTCCTGTACCCATCCTGCAGTTTCATGTGTGCTAATTCTCATTACCTATTTATTGTTGGGTTTGTATTCTTGGGATATTCTTCAGGTTTGCGTTCTTGGGGTCTTTTTCTATGAGGGATTTGTAGTGGATGAGACTATTTGACACTGGGAAAAAGGGAATTTTTGGCCCAAAGTGAGTGTATGCAAAAGCTTTCACTGGGGTAAGTTATTCCCTGGGGCTCAGTGAGCTTCTATAAATAGTTTGTAAAGAACAGTACCCTACCTGATGAGAAGCTGAAACTTTGGACTGGAAAGCAAACTGAGTGGGGTGGTTTACAACCTTGAGGGAATTGAGAAGCAAGAGGTATGGCCCTGGGCTCAAACTACCATCTCAAGAAAGGCAATGTCCTTTTTTATGGCTGATCAGTATTCCATTGTACATATGCAACACATTTTCTTAATCCATTCATCTGTCAGTGGACATTTATGTTGTTTTCATGTTTTGGCTATTGTGAATACTGTTGTGATGAACATAGGGGTGCATGTATCTTTTTGAATGAACGTTTTGTCTGGATATATGCCCAGGAATGGGATTGCTGGATCATACGGTATTTGCAGCAACATGGATGCAACTAGAGTCTCATATTAGTATATCATATTAGTATTAATGAAGTAAGTCAGAAAGACAAATTCCATATGATATCACTTACATGCGGAATCTAAAATATGGCACAGATGATCTGATTTGTAAAACAGAAACAGATCACGGACATGGAGAGCAGATTTGTGGTTGCCAGTCTGCTACATGGGGGAGGGAGTAGGATGGACAGGGAGTTTGGGGTTGGTAGATGCAAACTATGACATTTAGAATGGATAAGCAATGAGGTCGCACTAGACAGCACAGGGAACTATGTCCAATCGCTTGGGTTAGAAAATGATGGAAGATAGTTTGAAAAAATAATGTATATACATGTATGACTGGGTCATTTTGCTGTACAGCAGAAACTGAAGGAACATTGTAAATCAACTATACTTTAAAAAAAGAAAGGCAATATCATTGATTCAGTTTCTAGTACAGGATGGGTAGAGTTGGAAGGAGAAGCTTGGAGAGCCAGAAAAGGGGAAGATGTCAGCTAGAGAATAAAATGACCACAGAAACAACAAAGGCTGTCAGGAAAAGCCACCAAGGGGATCATATCAGCATTATTCTAGCTATTTTAAGTGAAAAGAATTAAATACCAGGACTTAGGATTTTACAAAATTGTGGTTGCGCCAGAGGTAGTGGGCTCCAGACTGGTCTTTCCAATAATGATTTTCGATACAATTGTATAGAAATACACACCAGGTAGTAGCTGCCTTTGCTGCCACAAGAAGGTCAGGGACCTAGAACACCACTGACCCTAGTGCTGGCTCTAGGACCACAGTACTCCAGCTGCGGGCCAGGGCTGAGGAAGGTCACATGTGTCTGAAAGAGCTTTAGTCTTGTTGGCAAAACAGACCCTGCCTAAACCATTCTCTCTCTCTCTCCACCTTCTCCCCACTTAATTCCGTGTTAGTGATTAGAGAATCTATTTCTCATTTGCAACTCAGCTGCAAAAACATTTGGGGAATGACATTTGTATCTTTCTGGCTTCTACAGTGTAGATGGAAATTAGAGCAGATAATGAAAGAGCTAATCAACTAAGCATAGCTTCTATGGGATGGTGAAAGGGTACCAGGATATTAGGGCTTCTTAGTCCTGCCGTCATAAACCTGTACTTGAGAAACTTGGTTATTTTTGTTCTTTGTAGTTTAGGACAGTTACTGTGAGAGTGTGCAAAGAAGGAGATTTCAGTCCATATCTGAGGTAGGGTTTACAAGAAGGAGTAGGTTTTTTTCCGGAGGCCCTACATGCTAGTTGGTGGCAGCAGAAAACAATCACACATGGAGTAGGAAAGAGGGTAAAAGAATCGAGAACCAGGTTTATAATGATTTCTTTTTACCTAAAAGCTCTCATCCTGTAGCTCTTCTCTTCAGCTTCAGATGCATTTATACTGTTTTATTAAAGAGGTCACTTTCTCATACTTCCCTGTTGTGGATGTGACTATGTTCAACAAAACAAGTTAGACTTCCAACAGGTGAACCTTCCTTTGGAGAATTTTAAAGAACCCTGGACATGTTTAACACAATAATTAAATATTCAGTATATTTAAGCATGAGCATCTTGTTCACTCATTAATCAGCTTTATGATCTTTAATCTTCACTCTCATTTAACAGACATTTATGAAGTGCCTATTATGCACTAAGCCCAAGGGAAAATAGAAACGAAAGATCTGATCCTGACCTAAAATTGCTCAGCTTAATGAGAGATATGCCAGTAAATATGCCAAAACATTGATGAATTAGTGTTACTAATTGATGATTATTAGTTAACATTTATTGAGAACTTATAATGATTCAGGTACTGTGCTAAGTTTTTGCTTCTGTCGTTGCATTTAATCCTTACAGTAAACTTTGAGAGTGGGACTTTTTTTTTTTTTTTAGGGCCGCACCTGTGGCATATGGAAGTTCCCATGCTAGGGGTCTAATTGGAGCCACAGCTGCTGACCTACACTACAGCTCACGGCAATGCCGGATCCTTAACCCTTTGAGCGAGGCCAGGGATCGAACCCTCATCCTATGGATCGTGGTCAGGTTCGTTAACCACTGAGCCATGAAGGGGACTCCTGAGTGTGGGACTCAATATTCATCTTATAGATGAGGAACTGAGGTACAGGGAGGTCAATAAATACTTTAAGTGGACTCAGCTATTAAAGGGGCTAAGGGACAGTTTAAACTCTGCTGTGTGACTGCAGAATTGAGCTCTTGGCCACCTGTTGAGCTGTAGTCACTTGGGGAACACTAGCCCATTCTTTACATTCATTCTGGGCAGGCAGGATGGTTTAGAGAACTAACCCAGAGTGATGGGATACAAATTGACATTTTTGGTTGAGCTAAATGGAACTGACCAGGGAAACAAATGAAAGACCATTTGGAGGGGCAGAAGGAATACAGGCCCACAAAGGTGAGAGGGTAAAGCATGTTTTGGAATTTGCAAGTAGTTTTACATGGCACACAGTGTGGAATTGTGTAAAGGACTGGTGAGAGGAAAGCTTTGACAGCCTTGGCAAAGAGTTTTAACTAAAATCAGAAGGCATAGAAGACTTTTAAGCAAATGAAAGCTAAGATCCTTTAGAAAGGACTCTATGGTAATATCTTATATGCAAGGTACTGACCCTGGAGCAAGAACTCCCAAAGCAAAAGTAAAACCATTACCTGTTATTCCTTGCCAAGGATTCAATACCTTATAGGTTGAATGTTAATACAAAACACCCTGATTTTTAAATCTCATTAAAGAACTCAGTCTCCCATTGACTGTTTTCTAGGACTAATAAAAAACTATCCTAGGAAAGCTAATCTGGACCCAGGGAAAGCTAAGAAGGATAATATAATAAGCATGCCTTTCCAGTCTCCAATCCCTACCTACCCCTGTATCTAGCTAAATGGGCTGGCTATTAATGATTTTTCTCTCTTGTGTAGAAACTGAGGTACATTTATGAGATTTTATATGGGCCACACTGTACTCTTATTCTTAAAGTCTGTTGTGTCCAAGTTTTCCAGTGGAATAGCCCATCCTCTCTAAGATCTATAGGTTGAGAAATACCCTCCTGCAGGACGTACTGATTACACATGGCTGCTAAGGCAACTTCAGAAATGAACAGCCCATTTCAGCTCTCTCTGTTCCACTTCTCCAGATGAACCAAATAAAGCACTTGAGACCTAGAATTTCAAAAACAGAGGAGTGTCTATTGAAAGGTAGTGCTATGCAGAGATAAAGCATGCAAACTCTGGATTCAGCAGAACATGAATTCAGATATTAGCCTCTGCATTTAGCAGCTCTTACCTTGCGTAAGACACTTAACCCCCTATAAATCTCTTTTATAGCATATGGGAGAGTAAAAGAGATGATCCATTGGAATGTTATCATAGTCCTTATCACAAAGTATCTACTCAATAAAATGTTTATTACTGTTGCTTTGCTGTTGTTGTGGACCATGAAGGAAATGGTATAATTGGCCAGTTTTCTCTTCTCTCACTTTCTAACCCAAGAAGAATTTTAAGCAGATAAGATAATCTCAGAATCCTGGCATTTTCTTCCCTTGAACAGCTGTGAATAGCAGTGAAACTACTTTAGGAGAAATAGTTCCTTCAACCATTTCTTGACTAGCTTTACCCAATCCTATTCTTATGTCCATTCAAAGAAAAGTGGGTTATAAAGTGATCTACAGATTCAATGCAATCCCTATCAAAATTATAATGGTGTTTTCCACAGAAATAGAAAAAAAATCCTAAAATTTGTATGAAACTACCAAAAACACTGAATAGCCAAAGCAGTCTTGAGAAAGAACAAAGCTGGAGACAGCATACATCCTGGTTTAAAACTATATTACAAAGCTATAATAATCAAAACAGTGTGGTACTAGCATTAAAAACAAACACATATATCCATGAAACAGAATAGAGAACCCAGAAATAAACCCAAGAATATGTGGTCAACTAATCTATAACAAGAGAGTCAAGAACACACAATGGGGAAAGGATAATCTCTTTGATAAACGGTACTGGTAAAACTGGATATCCACATACAAGAGCATGAAATTTGACTCCTATATTATACCACACACAAAAATCAACTCAAAATGGATTAAAGAAATAAATGTAAGACCCGAAACCATAAAACTCCTAGAATAAAACATTGGAAAAAGCTCTTTGACAATTGTCTTCACAATGAGTTTTTGGATATGACACCCAAAGTATAGACAACAAAAACAAAAATAGAAAAATTAAAATGTGTAAAACTAAAAAGCTTCTGCATGACAAAGGAAACCACAGTGAAACAAGACAATGAAAGAAAACCCATGGAATGAGAGAAAATATGTGTAAACTACATATTCAGTAAGGGGTTAACATCTAAAATATACAAGGAACACATATAATGCAATAGCATAAAAACAAAATAATTGGCAAAAGGACCTGAATAAACATTTTTCTAAAGAAGACATGCAAATAGTCAACAGGTACATGAAAAGGTGCCCAATATCATTAATCATCAGAGAAATGCAAGTCAAAACATTAGTGACTTATCACCTCACATCTGTTTGGATATCTATGATCAAAGAGATAAGAGATAACAAATGCTGGTGAGGCTATGGGGGAAAAAGAACTCTTGTACACTATTAGAATGTACATAGAGAAACATAGACAGAAACTAGAGAAACAGTGTGGGATTTTCTCAAGAAATTTAAAACAGAACTACCATATAATCTAGCAATGCCACTTCTGGATCTATACGCAAAAAAACCCAAAGTCATTATCTCAAAGAGTTATCTGTACTCCCAAGTTCATTATAGCATTATTCACAACAGCTAACATATCAAAATGACTGATGTTTCAGTCAACAGGTGAATGGATAAAGATCATATGATATATAGATAGACTGATAGATTGACAGATATTATTCAACTTTAAAAAGAAGGAAATCTTGCCATCTGCGACATCATGGAAAAACCTGTAGGGCATTGTGCTAAGCAAATTAAGCCGGACAGATAAAAACAAGTACTGTATTGCTTATATACGGAATCTAAAAAAAAAAAGTCAAACTCATAGAAACAGACAGTGGCTTGGGAGGTGGAGGAAATGGGGAAAGGTTGTTAAAAGGGTACAAACTCTTAGTTGTAAAATGAATAAGGCCTGAGGACCTAATGTATCACATTATGACTCTAGTTGATAATGCTATAGTGTATAATTGAAATTTACTGAGACAGTATATTGAAACCTCTCATCATACCATACACCACATACATCTCATTATATACATTCACAATGTATATGTCTATCAAATTATCACATTGCACATCTTAAATACATATAATTTTTATTTGTCAATTATATCTCAATAAACCTGGGAAAAAAGTAGCAGCATTAAAGAATAATAAACTATTGCAATGCTTGCAAAAAACAAAACAAACAACCAAACAAAAATACAAAGACAAATGGTTTAGTGGGGTTTCAACAGATTCTCTGAGATGAACTTTCTCCTGCAGCAGTTCTTTCCATCCCCTTATATAACTGTAGTTTTATATTTAATGTTAATGTCCTTCTATCCTCAATCCTTCTACACCCACACCTCACTCCAATCCAAATCCAGTCATTTGCCCATTGGTATATTGAAAATGATGCTTCCTTTTTATTGGTTTATTTACTCATAAAGCCCCTGTAAAGAGCTGGCACCTCATTAATGGACCACCTGCTTTAACTTGATTAAATCATATTAGATTGATTACTAAAAGATTAAGTTGTAAAGATTAAGTATTATAATTTTTTAAAAATTCTAAATTGTGTACTAATCTGAACAAAATTATTTTTTTGCCTTTCTTAAGTACTATACATACTAAATCAATAACACTCAATATCTAAACATAAGCTTATTGTGAGTGAGTTTTACCTCTTTTTTTCAAGGTGAAATGATCATAAATAATATTTCCAGAACATTCTCCTCCCTACCACCAATGTTACAGACACACAGAGGCTAATATCTACTCTTCTTTATCCCTAGGATAAGATGGCCAGAAACAAAATTTTAGGAAATCTAAACTCAACCACAGAGAACACAAGCAGGAAATGTCAAGACAATAACCAACATATAAACATGCAGTAAGCTGAGGTCAAACGTAACTGAGCACAGGAAGCCAAGATAAGAAGAGCTAGTCTTTGGCAAACAGATTAAATAATTTCATTTTGCTCCTTGGTGCTCTCTGAACCAAGTATTGTTAAACAAATACAAAGACGAATGATAAGTTAGATGTGTTGGGAATTTCAAAGGTAAATGTTCACTTCTTCAAAGAGTTTTTATAAGCCATGTTCTGTGCTTTGGTACCCTATTAAAACTGACCAATCCTCTGCTTACTTCCTCTATCTCAAGGTGACAACAAGCTAATCTGAAAACATGCTAACCTAACCTGTCACCTTCTGTATGCGCCAATTCGTCTCTTTATGTGCATTGTGAAAGAAACCTGAATAAATTGTGATAATGTCTTAATTCTAAGGAATGCCTCTAAAGGGGTGTCGGGCTTGTGGGCAGAGATTTTTGAGCAAATTCTGACCTCACTGCTTATAATGGAGTATAGATGTTTAGTTGCAGGGAAGGATAACTGGGGCTTAAGGGAGTGGTGAATTTTAGTTTGTTTTTTTTTTAATCAGTCTGCAAAAGCACAATTTTAGATACTGTGCAGATCTATAGATGTTAAGTTCTTCTGAGTATATTATGAGTTCCTGGGAACTCAAACGCTGAAATATACTAACTTAGAAACTGATAGAAGTGACTCTTAAGCTGTAGTGTTGAATTACAAATCAGAATTGTAATGCTGATTGTGAAGATCAGTTGGGAAGTTTCTATTTTATGGGTGCTTTACTTCTTCAATCAACAACTGCTCTTTTTATTTTCAAGAAATAGAAAGAAGCAAACAACAATAAGAAGCACTAGAAAGGGAGTGGACTGCAGATTGCAAAGTAAGTAGAAAACACTTGAACATGCAGAAGATGAGAGTTGGAAGGAATATATCATAGGCTTTGTGATGCTAATCTGGGTCAGGAATTACAGTATTTGATTTCATCAGCATGAAATGAAACACCCTCTCTAAAACCCAGGGCATGTGGCTTTTGATAGATTGCATTCCAAGATCTTTTAAAGGAAGCCACTGACATCTGCATTGTTATCTGCATAGCAACCTGTGTGAGGACTGTGAAACATATGTATGTAAGGGGAGTGGGGATAAATCATTTCTTGAAATAATGAAAATAAAATATAGAGAAGGAATGATTTAGTAGATGACTGAGTCTATAAAGGAACTTGTAAGACTGGGATTTCATGGTGAAATTTCACATGATGTCAGACATTTGAAGGTTTAGAGGTTTTATTGTTTTATTGTTGTTGTTGTTGTTTTTTAATCTGAATTTGTATTTTTTGAACAAGCTCTCCCAGTGAAAAGGGTGCAGACTTCTAGGGGCACATTCTGAGAAGCAGACCTAAGATTTGTGTTGTCTTTCTTGATGCGCAGCACTGCTTGTTATCACAATACTAAACAGGACAGTTAGTGTAGAAGCATTTCTAAACCCTCCACACTCTTCTCTTTGTCACAGGCAAAGAGAGCTCTATTTTTCCCAAGTACCTGCTCTTAGGTTGAAATTTCATATAACTCCCTTGCAGCTTAAAAATTAAGCCAAATTGGAATTTGACAATTAGCTAGAATGTGGCTGTAATAAAATAGATGTGCATAGATGATGACTTGGGAATAATAAAACTTTAGAGCTTAATTTAGTCATAACAAGAAAGACATCAATGTCACTTTTCATTTGACTCCCACTTAGGGTTTAGCCCAAGGTTCCCATGAGTGTTCATGTCTTCTTTCTTACCCATTTTAATGACCTGTGTGTTTTCAGTTATGAGATGATGACCGAGATGCTTCTAACAAAATAAAAATGCAAGCCCAAGGAACAACTGGTTTTTCCTTACACTCCGTTGCATCCTCAAGTCCTTATATTCCATTGCATCCTTTAGGTATAAGGCCCTAAATTTGAATCCCTTGCTTTAAAAAATCTCCTGAATGGAAGACCATAATTTTGGAAAGCTAGAAGCTAGAAAAGCAAAGATTTTGACAGTTCTCACACTGATTACCTTCAGGGTAAAAATAATGATATGAACTGAATTAAAAGAAAATGTAATTTCATGGAACTCTTAAATTCAGTGTTCTTAAACACTCAAAATATTGTTCTAATTTCAATGAGAAATCCCTTCACCTTGAAGTGAAAAGAATAGTTTAATGAAATCCAGCTATTAATGAAATAATAGAAAGAAAATTTATTAATAAGACCCCTGGCCCAGTGCATTTGCAAAGGTGTCAGAAAGGGGGCAAAGGTGATGTTTCTGAGAAGGTCACAGGCTTTCAAAGTCTGGGGAATAGACACTGAAGGTCAAAAATTATATCCGTGCAGAATAAAAATGAGGAAGACTACATGGCACCTCAGAATTATGTCTTGCAATGGGGGAAGCAACAATTAGGCTATTAAAATGGCAAAGACTAAGAATAAAGAAGGTGTAAACAGCCTGACTATTCTGCCTCCTGCTGTAGGTCCTATATCTATAAATCTGGATGGCAGTTTAGAACCTTTATGATGCAGGACTTAAAAAATTAACTTCAACCTCCAGACATACTTGTAGGTAGAAGAAGGGTAAAAGTTTTATTGGGCTTGTTACAAACTCTTGATCTTGAAAAACCACTGCCTCACATTGGGACTTCCTTCCAAGAACAAAGGTTTAGATTTCTTCCTAATACACATCCTTCTCTTAAGATCTTTATGTTTGATTTTCCAGGTCTTTCCATGTTTCTAAAATTTAACCAAAAGTAACTGACATCCTGAAGACAGAAATGCAACAGTAACTTAGGGATTACAGACAGGTGAAAATGGTTTCTAAAGGCAGGCTCCATTCAGTAGTAGAAGATTCATATCCAATTTTTGTTGTTGTTTTGTTTTGCTTTGCTTTTTAGGGTTGCAGTTGCAGCATATGGAAGTTTCCAGGCTAGGGATCAAGTCAGAACTACGGCTGCCGGCCTATGCCACAGCAAGGCAGGATCCGAGCCACATCCTATTTAGTTGAAGAGGAAAGTGAAGACTCAGAAGTGCAAAAACCATTCTTCAAATGATTGAAATTATCTGACCAGAAATGAGAGTTAGTTTCATTTTGAATGGCTTTAAAGATCTTACCAACCCATTACAGTTATATGTAGAGGTTTTTTTTTTTTTTTGCTTCAGTATAAGGGAAACATTTCAAAAAGTTATACCATTTTAGAATCAACATTAGTCTCTTTGGGAGAGAATGTTTAACCTTGCAGGATGACTATTTATTGGAATGTTTTACCAAAAAGTAAAGGCATACCAGATAGGAAATTGGAAAAATGATAATTTTTGGTTTTTCCAACCCTGAGCTTGTAGGATTATATAATACTATGATTCTAAAAGAAAATAAATAGCATGACCATAGAGACATCTCTTTGGATGTATATATGATTAAAACTTTATCACCTTCTCCCAGTCTTTTGCTGCTTCCACTAGTTTTAAAAAAATGGTAAGAACCCCACTCATTTTAATTTTGACTTTATACTATTCTACAACAAACCATTTTGTGAAATAATTATTGCGGCATCCTCAAAAGTTCTATAGAATTATTATTATTATTATTATTGACATCAGGTTACCATGTAGGGTCATTAGATGTTCACCTGGAAATGTCACCACGTTGCTGGTCTGGAACACCAACATATTTAGGTGTTCCTACATGGAAAGCCTTGTATTAACCCCTCTATCTTCATGATATGTTCTTATAATATTCATTGAATGGGGAAATATGTATGACTATACCCAAAGTTGTGAGGTTTACAAAACTGAGCTTCTTTAGAGAGTGGGAAAAATAAATGAAAATTAACTTAGAAGCACCACTCATCTGAGTTAAAAATGATAAACCTTCAATCTTCATTAATCAGTCAACATACATTAACATATATCATAGAACATGTCATAGTATATACCAGGAGGAATGTAGAGATGTGTGTGACATGAATATGGTATCAAGAGCCTTGTAATTTAGTATGGAAAATATGAAATTTAGTATCATAAAGCAAAGGATACTAAATAGGAAGTCAGTGACTGATTATTAAGGCTGAGTTATGAGAAAATAGAGATTTTTGGTTTTTTATCAAATAAATTTAAAGATGGTTAAAAATAATACAGAATGACGTCCAAACAAAGGAAATCACTTTGAAGCATCCTGAGATCCACTTCCCAGAGTCAATCGCTTTTAATCACTTCTGCTTCTTTTTTCTTCTGGTGTTAAGAGTATATCCTAAACATACGCATGATTGATTTATTAACTTCAGAGTTTTGTTTATTACATCTTGCTGTATAGATGATGATCTAGCTCACTCACAATATCACATCTTAGCCATTAACTAAAGAACAGACACAGGTTTTTGATGCTGAAGCACTTTATATTGAAAAATGTGTTGAAATATTCTATTCATTGATTTCTATCATTCCATATGTATGGGCTTGTGGTCTATTTCCCAAAATGTCCTTTCTGGTAAAGCATTACTTATGAACATGAAGTATAAACTCTTTATTCTTACATTTACTTATTAATTCATTCAATAAATCTTTATTCAGTGCCTACCATATGCCAGGAACCAGGTTGGGTATTGGGAATTAAGTCCAGAACAACATTTTTCCCTCATGGAGCTTATTTTTATTCTGAGCTGACAGCTTCTTTGCTTTTACTGTAGTCTAGTCGCTGAGACAGGTATTGAACAGATAATTATAATTGTGCGGTGTGCTATGAAGAAGTGTGGAGTAATTTGCAAGTGTAATAAAGGGGTACTTTCAAGTTACCCTGAAGGTCAGGGAGTTTATAGATGATTAAACTTTTATCACTTTCTCCCAGCATCTTACTGCTTTCATTGGTTTTAAGAAATAAGAATTCCAATCATTATTTTAATTTTGACTTTAGGCTATACCCAGCCTCTGTGAGAAAATGGTGTTTTATTTGAAATGTGAAGGATGAAGAGGAGCTGGATGACAAGTCACAGATGTGTAGTAGGAAGAAGAGTCCAGACAGAAGGAACCATTATGAAGTGAGAATGAACATGGAGGACTGGATATACAGGAAGCGACTTCTCAATATGATAGAATTTTAAAATCAGAGATGAATTCACTTCATTCTTCAAGTGCTCTTTACAATTCTTCAAATCTTTAATTTCTTTCAAACAGAACTTACAAGTAAAGAATACCATCACATCCTTTTACTCAGATAGGAAAGGAGGTAATAGATATTAAATGATACTTGTCAGAGAGCCCTCTCAGCTCTTTTAACAACTGTGAGGTACATGTCCTAGCTCCCCTTTTATGGACCCACTTATAAATGGGTATTTGCTATTTTATTGTAGGTGAATTCAAATATCCATTGAAAACCATTTAACTTCAAGACCAAAACAAAGATGCTCTAAGAATATGTGCTAAAGCAGAAACAATAACGTGTCATTCAGAATTCAAAGATTTTCAGGTCCTCATGTCCTCCTGTATGTCGTATGTGTGATCTTAGAATGGAGAGAGAGTTGAATGAGCATGAAAAGAACACTGTTAAGGACTCAGTTCTTGCCTCTCCCGGCACCCCACCACTGTAGAAGAACAGATGAGAGAGGAGACTTGTGGATTGAGCGTGAGTACCAATATAGTACTTTTAAGTGCTTTTTCCCCCTTTAAGCATCAGTGAATCTAAGAGCTAAGAAAAGGAGTGAGCGCAGGTGTGTAACCTTCCACTTGTTCTCTCTTCAGAAACCTTCTGCAGTGCCTTCTTCTCCCTCCTTCCTTCTGATTTCACATTTAATATGTGATGAGGTAGAAGGAAGGGAAAAGGCTGTCAACTCAGGAAAAAAATAGGCTAGTTCTACTGACTTGCGTTTTCTTGGAAAAATTCTAGTATCTGTTACTAGGTCAAAGACTGACATGGAAAAGATGTTCATTAAGAGTTGAGGGGAATATGAGGGGTGATATTTATGGGCAACATGGGGTCATGTGGTCACAAGAACCATGGATATTGTACAAAAATATGGACTTATGATTTATATTTATGGTTAAAATATTTAACTCCCCTGTGTTGCTTCACTAAATCCACATATCAACCTATGACAATTTAATCTTAGTTAATAGTTAGTGATATTTATTCAGACAAATTTCTTAAATTTTTATCATATTAATTTAATAAAACAGAGTAGAAGGCAATTTACTCCTAAGTTCTGGGAAATGCTTGATCTCCCAGTAAGTGATATTTCTGGAGTTCATCTATCATAAGTCTCAAGGAACACTCTCCAGTAATATATCACATATGTTTTAAAAAGTTTTTTTGTAGCCACATTAAAAATGTAAAAATAAATAGATAAAATTAACTTGAAGGACATGTATTACTTCATTCCCTATAGCCAAACTATTATTACTTCAACACGTAATCAACATGAAAAATTGAGGCACTTTACACTGTCTTCAAAATCTGATCTGTATTTTACACTTAAAAATACATCTCAAATTGAGTGCTAAATTTTCATCAAATACTTGATCTGTAAACTCATAAAATTTACAGTTGAAAAAGTAGACTCACATGGAAAGAGTAAAGTGATCAGTGGTTCCAAAGGGCTGGAGGGCAGGAAGGGGGAACAGGCAGAGCACAAAGGAGGTTTAGGGGAGTAAAATTATTCCATGTAATAATACGGTGATGAGACATTGCATTATACATATTACCAAGCTTGAACCCTAATGTAAATAATGAGCTTTGGGTGATAATTAGTTGTCAATGTAGGTTCATTGGGTTAGTTCACCATAGTTGTAACAAATCTTCTACTCTGATGCCATGTCAGATATTGAGAATGGGGGAGGTTTTGTGTGTGTGTGTGTGTGCGTGTGTGTGTGTGTGTGTGTGTGTGTAGGACAGGAAGTGTAAGAGAATTCTATACTTTCTGCTCAATTCTTCTGTGAACCAAAACTGCTCTAAAAAATAAAGTCTGTCAAAATTTAAATTATGAACCAACCCGTGACTTTTCTCCTCAAACTTTCATTCTAACTTATATCTCTCCTGAGAAAATATATGTTTATATAATATAACATGCAGTTTGGCATTTGCACAGTATCTGGTAATTTAAAAAATTCTTTTTCCCTTCTATTTATGTCAGTTACTATGTAATAGGACCTTACAAAGGCCAGAACCTCATTTAATGTCTATGCTCATATACTGTCTTTATTATATTGGACTGTATCTTCCAATCCAGTGTTAGTAGAATATAATGGACATACACATATACCTTTGAAACCATCAGTACATCAAGGTAATAAACCTTGCATGCCTCAGTCACTGAACTTAAGAGAGTAGTGGGAAAAGTTTTTTTCCCTCTCTCACACTTGCTTTTGTGATTATAAAGACATGCGCTTTAAAGTGGATCAATAAAAAAAAAAATTCCCAATAAAAATTTTTGCCTCTTAAAAGTTTATGGTATTGAGATTCCTAAGTAAAATCCTACTGCTATAACATAAAATGGTGTTGTTTCTTCATTTCAGCTCATTGCCTCTTAGAGTGTTTGGAGAGTGGTAGAAGGAGTAGATTTTCCATAGCATTCCCTTGGGAATTAACATTTGTGAATTCTCACAGTTTTACTTGGAGAAGAAGGTGAGAAAATGTAGATTTAAGCAAAGAAAAACCTTTCAAAATAAGTGCATTATTACACACCTTCTTCAGGGGATTAGCAATACCCCACTACAGACAAATTGGATGTCTGGATCAATAGCATATACTGTGAAGCCAAGTGTTAAGTGAGGGCTGCTTTCTGGATCCTTCTGTTCTGTTACAGCGATTTCAAATACCATGGCCTCTTCTATCAGGAATTTTCAGACATAGGCTGGGCGGAGCAATAAGTATCAAGCCATTTAGTTCATTTCAGAGAGCACTGATTGGAAACATGACATTGATTTGTGTGCAGAACAGAATAAAAAGTGCATAAGACATAGTCTTTGACTTCAAAGAGCACTGCTTGTCTGAAAGTTGAGTTCTCAAAGACAGGATATTACCACTATACTTTTATATTAATAGCTTCAGATCTTAGGCTCCTTTTTCTACCTTTCTTCCTTATAATGAGAAATGGAGACTAGAATGCTACCTGATGTACTAGAACATTGTCTTACATTTCCCATCCTAGAAATTCTGGGCAGAATTGAATTGGAAAAGCCCTTTCAGCTCCCATTGTGTCTTGAGTTTAAACCCAGAATCATTGCCAATACCTCGAAGGGAACTAACTAGAAGATCTCTAACCTGTCTGTCTCTCCAACTTCATCTCTCCCTAGTGACATCTGTCTCCAGCCACACTGGTTTCTTAATCTTCTGCAAACATACCAAAGGGCTCATAACCTTTGGATTTGCTGTTCCCTCCACCTAGAATTCCTCTTCATATAACTCTTTCATCAGTCAGTTTTGCTCTGATATTGACATTTATTCAAGGAGACTTTCTATGACCACCTCTTCTAAAATATCTTTCCTCATGCCCGTTTCTCTTTCTCTTTCCTTTCCACTTTTCTTCACAGGACTTATAACTATCTTCATTTATTTCTTGTTTTCTCTACCGGTATCTAAGGTCCATGATGAAAGGGACTTTGTCTTATTTAGGCCACAAAAGAGTAGAAGGCAGATCATATTTATTAGGTACTCAATAAATGATTAAATTAATGAATGTTTTATTCATCTATTCACTGCTTGAAAGATGCTGGCTAAGCCAGTTAACATCTTTTAATAATAGTTTTTTTTTTAATTCATGAGATTTTAACCTAAATTTAATAAAATAATGCCTAAATTTAAAAATAATGAAAGTTGTTAAATATCACATAAATATAAGTATCATTTTTTTCTACTGAGGCTAGCTAGGCCTCCAAAGACCTATCAAACTTCCTTAGTTTGAGGAGAAAACACCAGTGTATGCTTTGCACTGCAAAAATGAATCTCTGTGCCTAAGCCAGCAAATGGAGGTGTGGTGCGAGGCATGCCATGAGGTTCTGCACCTCCATAAAACCATAGCAGTGAGTCTTTTAAAGAAGAAACAGACTAGGATGTTGTAAGATGGTGACTCATTCCCAAGGATGCCATGATTTTTTGTGAGTTTGTTGGAAAGGCAAAAACCCTTATGACATTCCTATATACCAGTCTCAATTACTCTTCTTGTTCACAAAAGTATTTTTGTATTTAACTGCCATAGTTTTGTCAGCTGAGGCATTATTCAGTTTCCGAAGTGTGCATGTAAGAAAACTGAAAATGAAAGGCAGCCAGCTACCACTTTTTAGATAATGACAATAATAATGTGGTAAATTGGTATATTCTTCAAGTAAATATGCTGGGAGACTCATTTCAAACAAGCCACCTTGGATTAAATAAGGTCCATTTAAAATAATAATGCAGCTCAGATGGACATGATATGGGCACATGAATAGTTATGCAGGAACACTTCAAAATGAGGGTAGCTAAATTCTACCTCTGCATATCAGCAATGTTCATATAATGTATAGGAAAGAAAATAAGGCAGTAAATTATTAGCTGACAGTGCATATTAATTGCAAAGTCACTAAAACCTTTTCATTCACTTAAACTGATGGTAGTACAAAGCCACGTGCTAATAAACAGAGGAGAAGCAGCTTGCTGTGTACAGTCACTCCTTAGTAAGGTTAACAAACTACATTAACTATTCAGTCATCTGTAACTCATAATTAATCACTCCTTGAAAATTACATTGTATAATAAATGAGGACAGACATGATTCATTAAAACTTCTAATTAATTCTATTTAATACTATTTCATAGTTCATTGATAAATGCTGAGAGAAAGATTACACTGTAGGATATTTGATGCATTACTGCTGAAGAAGTAAATAGGGAGAACATTATCTAATATGAAACATGAATACTTGTAAATGAAAATGTCAGATGTTTATCACCACAGAGCCTAGTTCTGCACTCAAAGCTCTCTTGGCATTACCAGTGGAAAACTCTATTTTTCAGAGCTGTATCAATTGGTTATAAAAGCTCTTCTGAGTTCAACCTTGATGCTCAGCATCTTGGGCTGGGAATAAGCTGAGTCCACTTTGTTTTTCTAATAAATGTCTGGGCTTGTTTTGTGGACTAATGGCAAGACTATTGTTAAAGAAGTTTTTCCACATTTGGAAGAAGATCCATGTACATAAGAAGACAAGTATTTAACAGGCAATCATAGTTTGGGGTCATTTAATCACACTGTGTGTGTATTTGTGTTTATGTGTGTGTACATGTCCCTGTGTGTTAAACTAGACATTTAACATGGCAAGGATATTGGCGTCAAGAAAATTTTTCAGAGAAGAATCAGACTGTGAAGTACATAGTTTATAGCCTAGGCTGAGGAGAAGATAATCACTGCTAATAAGTGAATAATGGATATATTTAGAATTAAATTACAGAATTATGCATTGTTAACTTGTTCTTTCTTTTGCTTTGCCACCCATAAAATATGCCTCCAAAATAGGTTATAGGAGCATTAGTGGTTCCATGGTATCAACAGTTAGAACTCTTAATGGGAGAAAATATTCACAAAGTGGATACCTAAAAAAGAAATTGTATCCTAAATTTATAAAGAAGATCATCAACCCAATAATTTGAACAGATACATCAAAAAGGAGATGTACAAATGGCCAACAACACATAAAAATATGCTCAATTGAGGAAATGATAATTAAGACCATATGATACCAATATACACTCATTAAGTTATTTAAATGATTGATAATACCAAGTTTTGGCAAAGATATGGAGCAGCTAGAATGCTCACATACCATGGATGGAGTACGAAATGGAAAAACATTTTGGAAAAAATTTTGACAGTTCTTATAAATAATAAGCACATACCTAATGTACAACCCAGCCATTCTACTATTTATAGAAGAGTAATAAAATATTTATCTACACAGATACTCATATGTGAATATTCAAGGTAGCTTCATTATTAATGGCCCCAAGTTATAAAAAAAACAAATGCCCATCAAAAATCAAATGGATAAACCAAATGCAGAATATTCATTCAATGCAATACTATTCAGTAGGGAAATAACTGTCAGTATGGATGGGAAAAGTCAGACACAAAAACCTTCAGAGTGTATGAAAATATAGAAAATGCAAATTAATTGAGTGATGAAGAATAGACCAAGCATTGTTTGGAGCTGTGAGGTAGAGGAAAGAAGAATCATAAAGAAGCCTGAGGAATCTTTTGGAGGAAATAAGAAATGGTTTGTATCATGATAATGATGGTGGTTCACTGGTGTATGTTAACTGTCAAAATTCATCAAATTTTTTTAAATGGATGCAGTTTATTGTAAGCAAATTATTTTTTAACAAAGTTTAATTTTTAAAATGAGTTATAACTTTGCTTGATACATTTCCCACTCAAAATAATAGGTCTCTTTAGTGAAACAATTGCTTTGAAGCTTCAACTAAATTCTATCTACATAAGTGGTAGGTAGGTTGGAGAAGATTATTGCTATAGGAGAGGGAGCAACTTCTGAAGAAGACATAGCTCCTTTCTGGTGCTGAAAGGTGAGCATCTAGTCAGGAGAGATGATTCTGCAACTTTTCCTCAAAGTGAGTGACTTGAAAATGCTGAAATAAACTGTACCTCCATATATTATCCTTTCTTGTGTTTAAGGAGGAACTGGTTGAAGGAGTTGTTGCATGTAATCCAAAGAATAGCAGTTTAGGTATTAGACCTGTGCCCGCTGCCTGCTTCTGCATGTGGAAAACTATGTGATTGAAGGCTTTGAGGTCTTTGGACACAACTCGTCAGATGAAAAGGGGCACAGCTAGTTGTTTTTTGAAGCCTGAGGACTGTGTGGAGGTGTGTGTGTCTAAGCTCACTGGAGACTGTGAAAGGGGATGAGCAGAGTTTGCAGGGGGTCATTCAAGGTATTAGGTCTCCGATTTCTGCTTTTAAGGTGTCTGTTGTTGGGAAAACAATTTTTTTAAGTTGTAAATCATAGGACTTTATTCTTCCTAGCCCAATGTTACATGACTTGAAAAGGGGGAAAACTCACAAAAATATCTGTTTCACTAATACTTTTATGATGTGTTAGAATTATGCTTGACAATGTACTGGTTCGACAAGTATCATTTTTAACAATACTATCAAATTTACTTAACATTTTCTTAGAAGAAAAGCAGACAGCCTCAGAGTTTCTCGGTGACTTACTTTACAGAACACTTTAAAGGTAAGATCTTTGCAATTCTCAAAACCAGAGCTAGTGCTTATGAAAGACAAGTATAAATGTGTATAAAATAAAAAGGCAGTAAATCTTATATGGTGCTAAATTATTGACTTGACCTATTTTTTTTCTTCTTATAGGATTGACCTTTTAGTGGTCTGGATTAGCTGGTCATTTTCAATTACGTTTCCTTACAGCAAATTGAAGCTGACCCTGTTACAATTAGAAAACTACACAGAAGGAAGGAGGCTATAAATATTGTGAGAGAAAGTATATTCTGTGCATCCTATACTTAGACTTTCTGAGTCAGTTAAAAAAAAAAGGAAGAAAGGAAAGGAAAAATAAAGAACGACATGGAGGGTTGTTACAATACACTGGATAAAATAGGCAATATGTTAATTGCTCATATAATTATATACGCCTCTCATACCAAAGTCTTATTTGTTCCAGTTGCATAGGCAATTGATGTAATTTCTCTGTGTAAGCTGTTAAGACATTTTATTTAGATGTTAAATAAATATTTTAACAAGTTTTAACTGCTACTGAGAGTCAACAAAGTAGAAAAAAACTACATGCCTCCAAGGAGGTAACCTGGAGGCTTTTGAACTGGGTTCAAATTATTTATCCTTCCTAGACTTTAGTTTTCTTATCTCTAAAGTGGGAATGATAATACTTATGTTTCTGGGGAATCATCAGGATTAAAGAATATGGAATTCCCTGGTGGCTCAGCAGGTTAAGGATCTGGCACTGTTACTGCTGTGGCATGGTTTTAATTCTTGGCCTGGGAACTGCTGCCAGCATGGTAGAAAAAAAAAAAAAAAGGTTAAAGGACACAATATATGTGATATCCCTACAACTAATGTGTTGATATTAATTTTTGCATCTTGATGAAATAATTTCTCACATATTGCTTCTTAGATTTCTAGTCCTTTAAAATGTTTGAGGTAACCTGTGGGATCCAGACAAGATGGTGACACAGGAGGGTCCTGAATTTCCTTTTCCCATGAATGCGCTGAGTATAGCCAAATGAAGCAATTCCCTCAGAGAGAAATCCAGAAATGAGTTCAGTGACTCTCACACATCAGGTGATAGAAAAAAATCAGGAAGGAACCCTTCCTCCCAGCTTCTTCCTGAAGGCTGAAGGATTTGGACCCCAATTTCTTTTAAGACTACTACCTGAAAGTGCCTAGTAAGCTCTGAAAGTGAATGGAGCTTGCATTCACAAGCCCCACAGGACCATAACAAACAAAGAAGCCGTTGTTAAAGAGCACATAAGCACTTGCCACAGCTATGGTCCCAGGGTTCAGTGCACTGAGAGCAGACAGACACTTATTTTCTAGTCTTTCTCTGAACGGTATGTGACTGCCTACTTCACAAGCTGCTAGCTAAGGGTACCAGGGTGTGTGTGTGTGTGTGCACGAGCTTTTGCATATGGCATTCCATACAATAGCAGCAGAGTATATATTCTCCTCAGAATACACATGGAACATCCACAAAACAAGTTTTAAAAATTTAGTAAGACTGAAACCACATGAAACATCTTTTTTGACCAGAATTGTATGAAACTAGAAATCAATGACAAGAGGAAAACTGAAAAATTCACAGATAGATAGGTAGGGATTAAACAACATATTCATGATCAATCAATGGGTAAAGAAAGAATTCAAAAGAGAAATTTAAAAAAATCTGAAACAAGTGAAAATGGATACACAAAATACCAGACTTTCAGGATGCAGTAAAAGCATCAAAATGCCAAACCTTCAGGATGCAGCAAAAGGAAATGTTATAGTGATGAACTACATTAGGAAAAAAAGATGGATTTCAACTAAACAACTTAACTTTACATCTCTAGGAATTAGAAAAAGAGGAACAAACTAAGCCTAAAGTTACTGGAAGGAAGTAAATACAGTGAAATAATGAGTAGAAATGAGAAAGCCAGTGGGAAAGATCAATAAAAGTTAAGAACCACATTTTGAAAAGATAAATAAAATTGACAATCTTTTAGCTAGACTAAAGAAAAAGAAGACTTAAAAAATAAAATCAGAAAGGAAAGAGGAAACATTACAAGTGACAACCATAGAAACACTAAGGATCATTGGAAACTACTATGAAAGTTATATGCTATCAAAGTAGATAACCTTTAAGAAATTGATAAACTCCTAGAAATATAACCTACAAAGATTAAATCATGAAGAAATACAATATCTGAACAGAGTAATTACTAATAAGATAGAGTCAGTAATCAAAAACCTCCAAAGAAAGAAAAGCCCAGGGCCAGACAGATTCAGTGGTGAATTTAACTAAACATTTAACTAAGAATTGATACCAGTCTTCTCAAACTCTTCCAAAAAACAGAATGGGGGAAACATTTCTAAACCTATTTTACAAGGCCAGCATTACCATGACGCCAAAGCTAGAGAAGGACACTAGAAGGAAAGAAAACTATAGGCTGATATTCCTTATGAATATAGATGCAAAAATTCTCAACAAAGTATTAGCAAACCAAATTCAACAATACATTCAAAGGAAAATACACCATGATTAAGTGAGATTTATTCCTCAGATGTGAGGGTGGTTCAACATATGCAAATCATTAAATGTGATACACCACACGAAAAAAAAATTAAGACGAAAAAAATCATACGGTCATCTAAATAGATGCAAAAAAGCATTTGACAAAATTCAATATTCATTTGTAATTAAAACTCTCAACAAACTGAGTATAGAAGAAATGTACTTCAATATAATAAAGGCCATATGTGACAAGCCCATAGCTAACATCTTACTCAATGATGAAATGTGGAAACTTTTCCTTTAATATCAGAAACAAAATAAAGACACTCACTTTCATCACTTTTATTCAATATATTGATGGAAGTCCTAGCCAGAGCAATTAGATAAGAAAAGGAAATAAAAGAAATTTGAAGCAGAGAAGAAGCAAAACTATCTCTGCTTGCTGATGACACAATACTGTATATAGAAAGCCCTAAAGACTCAACCAAAATTAGTTAGAGATGATACATGAATTCAGCAAAGTTACAGGATACAAAATCGATATACAAAGTCAGCTGCATTTCTATATGTTACCAGCAAACTATCAGAAAGAGAAATTAAGAAAATAATCCCATTAACAATAACATCAAAAAGAATAAAATACTTAGAAGTAAATTTAACTAAGGAGGTGAAAGATCTGTACACTGAAACTGTAAAACATTGGTAAAAGAATTGAGGAAGACATAAATAAGTGGAACATTATGCATATTCACAAATTAGAAAATTAATACTGTTAAAATGTCCACATTACCCAAAGAAACCTACAAATTCAATAAAATACCTATAAAAATTCCAATGGAATATTTCACAGATAGGAAAAATAATCCTAAATTTGGTTTATAATCACAAAAATACCCCAAATAGCCAAAGCAATCCTGAGAAAGAACAAATCTTTAGGTATCATATTTCCTTCCCACAAACTATATCAAAGCCACGGCAAACAAAACAGTATGCTACTGCATAAAAACAGACACATAGAGCAATGAAACAAAACAGAGAGCCAAAAATAAACCAAGCATATATGGTCAATTAATTTTTGACAAGGTTATCAAAAATACACAATGTAGAAAGGATGGTTTCTTCAATAAATGATGCTGGGAAAATTGGATATTCAAATTCAAAAGGATGAAAATGAACCCTTATCTTATACCATAAACAAAAATCAACTCAAAATGGATTAAAGATTTGAATGTCGACTTGAAATCATAAAAACTCTGGAGGGAAACATAGAGAGTATACTCTTGGCAATGATTTACTGGATTTGATACCAAAAGCAAAGGCAAAAAAAGCAAAAATTAGACGAGTGGGGATACATAAAACAAAAAAGCTTTAGCACAGCAAAGAAAACCACTAACGAAATGAAAAAGTAATCCTTTGAATGAGTGAAAATTTTTGTAAACCACATATCCAATAAGAGGTTAATATCCAAAACATGTAACTCATACAACCCAATAGCCAAAAAAACCCCCACAAAACCAATTAAAAAATGGACAAAGACCCTGAATAGATAATTTTCCAAAGAAGATGTAAAAATGCCCAACATCAGTAATCACCAGGGAAAATTGAATCAAAACTACAAGAAAATATTATTATTTCATACTTGTTAGGATGTCTGTTATCAAAATATATCAGATAATAAATGTGTCAAGGATATGGATGAAAGGATACCCTTGTATATTGCTGGTAGGAATGTAAACAAATATAACCCCTATGGAGAGCAGTATGGAGTTTCCTCAAGAAATTAAAACTAGAACTACCATGAAATCCAGTGATGCCACTTCTGAGTATATATCCAAAGGAAAGAAAATCATTATCACAAATAGATATCTGTATTTCCATGTTCATTGCATCTTTATTCTCAATAACCAGGTATGGGAACAACCTAAGTTCTTGCCGATGGATGAACGGATAAGGAAGATGTGTGTACCATGGAATTCAGTCTTATAAAATGTAGGACGGTTTGCCATTTGCAACAACTTGGATGAACCTGGATAACATTATGCTAAATGAATTAAGCCAGACAGATAAAGACAAATACTGCATGGTATCACATATTTGAGATCTTTAAAAAAAAAAAAAAAAAGAAAGAAAGAAAAGAAAAACAAAGGGTTGAGCTCAGAAACAGAGAGTAGAATGGTGGTTGCCAGAGGTAGAGGGTAAAAGAAATGGGAAGAGGTTGTTAAAAAGGTACAAACTTTCAGTTATAAGATGAAGAAGGTCTGAGTATCTAATGTATAACATGGTAACTAAGGTTGATAACACTGTATGGTGTAACTGAGATTTGCTAGGAGAGTAGAACTTAAGAGTTTTCACCACCAACAACAAAAAAGGTAAAAACCAGTAAAAAAAAAATAAAGTGTTTGAAAAGTATCCAAAAAGGATAAAGACCAAGTGTGCATAGCAGGGTATTCCTTAACGGTGGTGCCATGAACACATATTTGGGAAAATGGCATTATCTATTCAGTATCAGCCTAGTTACCCTCCCCAGCCTGCAGCAGGATCAGACCAAATCTATACTACTCTCAAACTTCATCTTATCCTTTAGTACATTTGGGTAACAGCTGCAGAGAAAAAGTCTCCTCCTTTTTACCACATATCTCCTTCACCAGCTTGTCACAGGAATTTCATTTTCCGTCCTGTGTGAAATGCACTGTCTACCACTATAAACATGAAATTGAGAGGCAGGTGTCCTGGGGCAACAGGGAATGGCGAGTGACCAGGCTGCAGTGATAATTAGCCTTGTCTGTAATCAGGCCTTCTTCCTTTCTCTGAGTGAAATTCAGATTTATAGTTATATAAAAAAACTCCAGGTTTTGCAAAGTCACAACACAAGAATTGGGAGACTGCTATAAGTACTTTGAAACATAGACAATTTTATCTTTTTTATTTTTTATTTTTGGTCTCTTTAGGGCTGCACTGGCATATGGAGGTTCCCAGGCTAGGGGTCAAATTGGAGTCGTAGTCATCGGCCTACGCCACAGCCAATGCCAGAGGCAAGGTGCATCTTCAACCTACACCACAGCTCAGGACAACGCTGGATCCTTAACCTACTGAGCAAGGCCAGGGATCAAACCTGCATCCTCATAAATACTAAGGTTTGTTAACTGCTGATCCATGATGGCAACTCCGACAATTTTCTCTTAAATAAAGAAAAAAAATTTATCCAGCTATTTCATAAGGTGAATGTTTACAATTGGAATTTTGCAAATAGCTTGTTGGAAAATTTGTGGGGATTCTGGGTTTAACTTCTTTGGGTTAGATTTCAAGTATTTCCTTGAACTAAACAATTATAATTACCATTTTTCTTTTCAGAAAGTGGTATATAAATAGTTGTGCTCCTTATTCATTTATCGCCTCTCAGCTTCAAATTCACCCTTTGTTACCTACTGTGTGATAATGGAGCTTTACTCCTTAAATATTGCTCCTTTGCAATGGACATTATGATAAGCTTTGTCAGTAGATGGCTTTGGAGAGATAGTGAAGGAGAAAGCAAACTCCTCTTCCTGGTTTCATTTGTTTCTTCTTAGTTCTCCTGCATGGCTTCCAGTGGCATGTTTGATGGAGACAGCCAGCACACTCTTCCCAACTATGTATGTGAGGTGTGCAAGCCCTAGGTGAATCTGAGCCACTAGCCCTGGCCCACTGATCTCCATGGTGAGATTCTACCAAGGTGGACACTCTGTGCCCCAGACTTCAGGTTACCCAGACAATATGCAGGCTCCTGATACCTCAACTCCCTGTGGACACAATCCCAAAACTCAGCCAACCTGTGCCCTAGAAGGTTTTCTCTCATGGTCCTTTTGACACAGATAATGTATACACAGGTCTTCTATCACCTTGCGGGTAAGCAGAAAGCCAGTGCCATAACGCCATCCATATATCCATCTACCAGCTTTGGGCCGTCTGCACCCTGGAGGAGTATCTCCTGTGTGCCCAGTGATCCTGAACCAGTGTTGGCCTGTTCACTCCAGTGATATTCTTCATCACCTGTCAACTGCAACCCTTCCTTCTCCAACAAGGTCTGAATACCAGCCCTGGAGAGAAGCACCCTCTTTCTGATTTTGTTCATTCCTTGGGTACTCTTCCTCAGCTTAGGGCATTTTTTAAAACTTTTCCTTACCTCTTTATACTTACACTCCTATTACACAATAATTATTTGTATTAAACTTTCCCTCTTTAAATTACTGTGTGATTTCTAACTACTCTTTGGACTGGCTGATACAGAATTGGTAAGGAGAGGGGTTCTAGGATGCAGACTTGCAAAGATGTGATTTGGGGACTGGCTTGTTTGGGCCCTTTGGCTTGAGTACAGTGCTAAACTCTTTGCCAACATGAAATGGGATACCAGTAACCTGTGACATGTAGAGATATCATAATAAATGAAAGCATCACCACTGTTGGATTGTGTATGCACTGCAGCAAGAGCTCTGAGAACCCAAGAGGCTGATCCATGTGATGATTATGACAGGAATGATAAGTGCAAGGACTGTGGTATGTGGTGGATACTTTTAGTGCACTTGAATACATGCAGAAAGAACATGTTAAGGGACTGGATGACTGTGCTGAATGTTAAGGGACTCTTAGGGGGTCACAGTTTGAGAACCAGAGAGTTTATACGATAGCCCTAAACATTCTCTAATTTCTTGTTAATATTGCTGAAAATCAAACATAAAATTGAGTTGCACAGGTTGTTGAATTACAATAACAGTTTTATTCAGAGTCTTGTAAAATTTCATACATGAAAATGAGAATATAGATTGGAAAAGAATGAGGCCCTGAATCTTGATATGAGGATAAATGGTTGGGTTCAGGAAAAAAAAATGGTAATTTTGACCCCAAAGCTTATTCTGAGTTTCTCTTACCAGTGGATATAGCTTGCTCTCTGATGTCTGAGAAAACTAGCTTTCCTCTGCATGAAAAGTCTCTAGTAATCTCCCTGGAGAAAGATGTCTTTTTCTCCTCAAGACACCCACAACCACCTCCTGTTGCTACTAGATCTATAGCCAGAGTCAAAAAACACCAGGCTAGAGAAGATAAGAACATACTATGGACCAGGAAGAGAGAGTTTACATATCAAAAAGAATTGTGAGACTTTCCTGATATGTATCAACAGAAACCTGTAGAATATATGTGAGATGGAGTCTAAGACCAAGGATTACAGAATGTAACACCAGATTGGGCTGAATTTTATCCATATGGTACACTTACAGTGTAATGTGTTAGTTCATGCAGCTGTGGGTAGCTCTAATAGCTAACTGGTTGGTAGGCAGAAAATTGGATTTCATGGTAAATCTAGAGTTAAAGAAATTAAGATTCCAGAGTTTACCTGCTATGTTATAGAGGAGAGAATCCAAATGTAGGTTGACTTTGTCTGCACCCCCTCCCAACTAACATCCCTGAGAAATCCAAGAAGGCACTCCCTTCACTAGGGCATTTAGAGATGCAATAGTGGAGGGAGCACCTGGGTCTTTGAAAAGGTCTATGTCGACTCTCTTTTGCAGGCTAGACATAACCATATATATAGGCTCCTTGATTTCAGTGGGGATGGGGAGAATAGCAGAGGCCACCAGCAGTACCTAATCATCAAAGAGAGGGTAGCACATCTACCATGAGGGGCAGCAAAAATATATCAGCAATCAGAATTTTTAGCCTGCAGAGATATTTGGCAGAGGATATCTGATAACACTGTGTCTAGAAACAACACTAAATGAGCAGCTTATTGAAGTATTGCTGGATCCATATAAAAGGAAAACTAGCTCTCATAGCCAAAAACCTGACCTGTGGACAGGCATGACCTTATAAAATGGGCACAGACTATGAAGATATTTGTGTTTCATATAAATGTCTACCAAAAGGAAATCATTGTAGAGAGAATTTTTAATAACCAGGTAGATAAAATGATACTCTCAGTGTATATCAGTCAACCTTTTTACCACAGTCACCCAGTGCTTACTCACTGGGTCCTTATGGACCAATGTCACTGGGGGGGTAGGGATGAAAGCTGTGCACAGACTCATAGACATGGATTTACCTTTGCCAAGGTGAGTCTCTGTGTGATTTGGCTTATGCAGTGCTGAGTATCTAATTTACCAAAAGCAGTTTACATCCCATTAAAACAAAGACATGAATGGAGGTCCCTCTTAGCTGAATGTTAAGCTGAGTCAGTTATGAGAAAATGAGAAACCCCACCCCCACCATCCCCACACACATGGGGAGAGAGAGGGAGGAAATGATACTGAAGCAGTGGAAGTTTTTAAGCTTTTCCAAGAGATTCTACTGAGAGGCCAAGAGAATCACTATGTCCAGAAACTCCAGACAAGCATATGATGCAGTCAATTTTTTGTCTTCCAGAAAAATATGACTCTTTGAAAATAACTGACAATATTCAATTATTGTTGAACAAATTCAAATTAATAAGTTTAAATAAATGTTGAGTAGATTTTACCACTAATTTCTGCTATATCAATTGCTGTTTAACTTTGACTTTTTTAAGCAAACAGTTACCATTTAGAATCTTTTCAGCTTTGAGGGGGTTCATAAAACCAACAAACTAAGCTCAGAACTCCCTGCCTATATTTGTTGCCTAATAAACAGGTAGAGCAAAGATTTAAAGCCCAGAGTGGGATGCAGTGCAGCTGCTGGTTCTGTGAATTTTTGATGGCTTCCTCAGGCCAGCGTATTAGTGATTAAGCCACAGAGGCTGCCTGCCTGGATTTGATAAAAAACTCTGGCCCACTTTTATAGGGTCATCTCATAGCCTTATGACCCTATAGAAAATTGATTAACCTCTCAGCCCTTTGATTTCCTCATTAGTGAAAAAGGAAAATAATAGTAATCATCTCATAGGATTGTTTTGGGATTAATCATTGGGGTATCACAGGTAAAAAAGTACCTGATGCATATTTAGTGTTCAGTAAATGAGAGTTACATTATTATCTCAATAATTCTTAGAAAGCTTTCTTTTTAACACCAGTAAACCTTTCAATCACTCCACCCCCTCACCCCCATTACTCTGTGTTACAAACTGAGTTTTGCACCATGCTTGTGCCGGCACTCTAACCACTACTCACACACATAAACACATTAAGATCAATTTCAATATAATGAGAATATGCACCTTAAAAACTAAGTTGGTTGCCTCATAGAATATCAATTAATGCTTCAGGAAGGAAATCATGGAATGGAGCATAATCTAGAGGGAGGGACATGTAAGGAAAGATATGGATAAGGGGAAAACCAAAAAGGGATGCTGAAAGGTTAAGACTTAATTTACTTCCTAATCTTTGTCCAGTCATCCATGGACTCTTTCTCTTGAAAAACTAAGTACAAAAGGAAGAAATACTAACCAAAGCTAAAAAACCTGTGTCTGGCTGATTTTGCAAACTGTTGGAAGGAAACCAACACCACAGACATGGGTAAAGCATATCCAAGGAGGATACTCCATAGAAAATATGCATCCTCAAGTCAGAGCATTTTATGCTCCAACCTGTACTGTCTACTAGAACTTCCTGTGCTGATGGAAATGTCTATAATCTGTGTTGTTCTTTATGGTAGCACTAACCATACTTTGCTCTCCAGCACGCGAAACATGGCTAATGCAGCAGAGCATCCAGTTTTAATTGCATTTAATTTCAATTAATTAAAATGTATATGTTTAGCCATACATGATTAGTGGCTACAGTGTTGCACAGTGCAGTTCTAAAATTTGAAGGTAAACTGAAGGAAAAGGCAAATATCTACAAAGTTTTAAAAAGCTATGAAAGTAATAGGGTATGTTGCATGTTGTGTTTGCCTCCCCCAAACCCACTCTGCCTCTTCCTCATGGCATGGAAGCCTATGGTTTAGGTAGACTTGTCCTCACCTGAGTAACTTCTGTTCTATCAAGACAACTCATACCAAAACCAATCAACACAGGGAATTTGGTTATTAGGACTGGTTCAGAGATGGTCCAATGAGTGCAAAGCTCATGGATTCCAGGAAGCCCCCTTTACTCCACTGCAATTAGAAACAAGAAGCATGAGGCTCCATTGGTACAGACAGCCATCTTGCAGTTGAGGAGGAAACCAGCCTTAAAGTTCAGCTGACAGAGGAAAGAAAAGCAGCTCTAATGACAAAAAAGTGGAGGCATGTCCTGATCAAACTTGAAGCTCACTCCCTCTGCTTTTTGCATTTTCTAACAGTGTGCTATTATCAAATTTCCTTTTCTAATGGTTGTGAGGCCACTCCATCCCTCACCTCATGACAATCAACCAAGAATGTTCCTTATATGAAGATAAAATTTTCCTTTCCCCTTTTTAAAAACTTTATACATCACTCAAAATCATTCTGAATTGCAGATTTGTATTGGCTCTATAGTTTTTGTGTACAGTATTTTTTCCTCCTCTGAAGTTTCTGATTGCTTTGCTTTTTTTCTTGAGAGATGATACATATACCTTTCTCATCATATCCTTAAATAACATCATTTTTTATTCATTTTGTATTTTCCTAAAATCCTTTTCTTTTTTTGATATTTTAGTTGAGTCTATTGACTTACAGAGCTAATGTGGTGGTGAACTTGCCAAATACTTAAATAATTAAACAGCTGATTTTCAAGGAATTTTTGTTTTCCTTATGAATAATATTTGCTATTTTTTTGCCCCCATCCTGCCCCCTGATTTAACTCTTATCATTTTATACAGGAACAAATAAATGGGCTTCCCATTAACACTTTTTACTAGCTTTTCTACTGGTTTGAGCTTATGTCCTGTCCTTTCCCCTGCTATGGCAAAACTGCCATGACAAAGTATTTCAGACCTAGACAGTAGAAGTCAGCAGATCACCCCAGGGGGATGAATTTAAAGGAAATCTCACACAATCAAATAAAAAGCCAGCAGATGGAGCAAAATAAAGGCTTCAAAAGAGGAAATTCTACCATTTGAGACAAGAGGAATAGGCCAGGAAGATATTTTGCTAAGTTAGTCACAGAAGGACAAATAACTGCCTGATATCACTTATATAACAGTCAAACTTAGAGAAGCAAGAAACAGAATTTGGCTTCCAGGGGATGAGGAGAGGGGGAAATGGGGTGCTGCTGCTCAATGGATATAAAGCCAAGGTTATACAGGATGAATAAGTTCTAGAGATCTGCTGTACAATGTGGAGCCTAGAGTAGACGATATGATGTCGTGTATTTAAAATCTTAAGTGTCATGCTAAGTGTTCTTATCTCTCCCTCTTTATGCATACAGCAAGGGAACACAAGAAATCTTTTGAAGGTGATTGTTAAGTTTATTACCTTGTTTGTGGTTATTATATCATGGGTATATGCATCTTTCTAAACTCATCAAATGTATGCATTAAATATGTGCAACTTTTTGTAAGTAACCTCAGAAAAACTGAAAAAAATATGTAAAAAATAAATGCTTAAAAAGGCTTCCCATTGTGGCTCAGTGGAAACAAATCTGACTAGGAATCATGAGGTTGCAGGTTCAATCCCTGGCCTTGCTCAGTGGGTTAAGGATCCGGTGCTGCCATGAGCTGTGGTGTAGGTCACAGATGTGGCTCGGAACCTGCATTGCTGTGGCTGTGGCCAGCAGCTGTAGCCCTGATTTGACCCCTGGCCTGTGAACTTCCATATGCTGCAGGTGTGGTCCTAAAAAGAAGAAAAAAAAAAAAAAAGGATTCCAGAGATGTAACATTTTTAAGATGCTATCTTACTGAAAAAAACTTCATTTTGCCCTAACGATCTGTCTAAAAATTGGATAGGTTTAGAAGTACAGATTCTAAATCATTTTACTTGCAGTGTTTAAAGGACAGAATTGCTGCCTTTAGTTTGTATTTACTTTGATGAAAAATCTGATGACCATCTGATTTGCTTTTCTAGAGGTCCCATGTGCCAAGAATTCCTTCAGTCTCTCATCAGCAGACATCACTATGCTGGTTCCTGTCATTTTTATATGAGTTGTTATTATGGATTTAGAGAAAAACAAATGCATGTTTGTTTACTCACAATAAACAAATGCATGTATGCAGCCCACATTTTGAAAAACTAGCTCCTCCTTATTTTCCCTAATTAGGTCAGCTCCTTCAGTTTACCTAGTGTTTAAATATCTACATTCAAGAATAGATTATGTGACATTGGAGGGAAAATGAGGTGGCTTTGGATCAGTCCCACTGGATCAACTGTAAATTGGATTGTCCTGAGAGAAAACTGAAGCAAAAAAGAACTTAGAAATGAGAGAAGAGTTAACCTTTGCATAAGGAAAGGTACTAAAGAGAAGTAAGTTGAAATGAAGCCAAGCCAAGCAGTAATCTTGTGGTGTTGCTGTTTTGATCAATATTTATGTTAGTCCGTGGCGGAGCGATAATTGCATCAGTCCACAAGGAAAAGATAAATAGAAATAAGGAAGAAGTGGAATTTGACTGTAAATTATTTCTTGTTTCATAAATTGCTTCACCCAGATAATTTGCTTGATCGGAGCTCCCACCAGACTGAATGCAAATGAGTTGTAGCAAAAGTGAACTGGGAAACAAAAGTCCTGAGTTTACAAAAAAGCACCTGTTCTGCAATAATTTGTGAACTCTCTCTCAGCCAGTCCAGACCTAGTGTCTCTGCATTTTAAAAAATTTTCCACTTTAAAATAAAAAGAGGGCATGGTATTCCCTGATGTAACATTATATCTTGAGTTCTAGAAACACTTCCCTTCTATTTTCCAGTAAAAGCCCATTTACATTGATTAATTAAAAGAGAGATGTTTTCTTTTGGCAATGGAAACACCAGATTGCCCCTTATTTAGTGCCTTATTAATAAGAAATACAGGGCATGAGATACACATTAGCAGAGCAACATTTCAGTGCTAGGGCAAGGCTTTTGGCCTCATGCCCTTGAATAGCTGGCTTTCTAACAGTCTGGGTCCCTTTCTGTGACTACGGGGGACTTCTGAGATTCTGGTGGAGTCAGTAGCAAGGCAAAGACTTTTCATAATCTATTGAAAGATTAACAAAGGACCTGAGTAGAGGAAAACAAAACACCAGAAACTGTGTTGGAGGGTTGGGTGAGAAATGAACCATCAACCTGAAAGTTGTGTGGGAAAAAAATAAGTCAAGTGAGAAAACAAAAATGACACCTGAAAAAAAGATTTTGCAGCCTATGAGACAAATAAAATAACTACCAACTTCCACAGTCCCTGAAGTAGGACAGCTATGAGAACTGTTGATAAGCTGGAGAAAAAGGGTGAAGTTTCTTCTCAAAGAAATCAAAAAAGTGGCAGTGACTTTTCCACAAGAACTGGGCAGGGCAAAAGGAACACAAATATCTGGGCTCCAGCCTAGAATCTGGTTGGAAACAGTAGTGTGGACATGATTGAAAAAAGAGACTATTTATGAGCTCAGAGGCCAGGAACAGCAGTGTGTTGTTAGAGGTGGAGCCTCTTCTCACCCCATGGGTCATCTCTACTGTTTACACCAGAAGGAACAAGGTTTTTCCTTTTGCTTGTTCTGACCAGGGTCATATGCAAAGCACAGACATACATATTCAAAAGGTACGATTGTCATGCCTCCAAAAGCACACCATGCCTGCCTGCTCTCCTCCCAATATTTTTGTGGAAAGACCACTATAACTACATTAAGTTATTTTTATTACCGTATTAAAAAGAAACATTAGATTTTATACTTGACTATTAAATGTCACCCTATGTGATCAGTTTTACTGGGTAAAAAATAATTAAAATAGCTTAACTATTCAATGTAGGCCATCCACATAAAGCATGGTTTACCTACACGATAAGGAATTTATTTTGTTACTTACAATTACCTTTATGGAGAGCTTATAAAATGATTCTTTCAAATGATATGTTAAAAAATGATGTACTCAATTGCATATCAATCATGATCTCAAATATATGAAAATCACATATAAAAATGTACTAAAATGTTATTGTAAAAAGAAATAGCTTTAAAAAATGTTTCTTCTCAGATTTCCTGTGGTAAGCTTCTAAAACTTTTTGGTTAGAAAAAAAAAATCATTTCATCTGTAACCCTAGGATTCTAGAATAAATGAAACTGGTTTCATTTTGCCTATTTCTTTTTATAAGACTATGTAGTTTTATTCATCAACTTGGTCTCATCAGATGTTCTCAGGCCTTAGAAAGCAAATAACTCAGTAGATAAGAATCATTAATGCTGAGTACCAGATCTGAGCTTATAATGGCTGGTTAGTTTTATTTCATGCCAAGGACACACAACTCATCCTGAATTCTGAACAGATATTCCAAACAAAGGAAAAAAACCAAAATCGTATGAGGGATCAGACAAATCTTTTCCGATTTTGTCAGCATTTTCATCCTTGTACATGGTGAAGAGTTTTAGAAGCACAAAAACTTCAGTGCTAGAATTGACTACTATGCAGAATCACCTTGAAGAACTAACTAGAAGGTTTGCTTTGATTCTCCATGTAAAATAGAACACACTTAAAGATACCAGAATGACATTTAGTTCTGACACTGTGAGAAGGAAAATTTACCTGATGGAGTCATGAATCCTTTAAAAATTTATCTGATGGGGTCATGAATCCTTTGAAAGTAAATTAATTGACTTAATTTACTTTCTTTTCAAACTTTGTACAAAAGCAGAATAAGTAAAAAAAGAATATTAAAGAAATCTGAGGAAAAGTTTTTCTCTGAGTATTGCTTTTGTTTTATAGGCAACCCAAAGCCTCCTGTCTCTAGATGTTTATGGGAACACTGGCAGAATCAAAATATAGCCCACAGATACCCTGCACCTAGTTACCAGAGATGGAATTGTGTTGCTCTCTCATCAAAGAGTCACAGGAACAAGAAAACACCTTAGAAATAGCCAAGTGAAAATCCACTCTCTAATCCCCATCTAGGCAAATACAGAGCATCCTCGATTGCTTCTATTAACTTCCCTAAATTTAGGAAATCAATGGTGGGTGCCTCCATTAGGTCACCTCTCTCCCAAAAAAATAATCCTTGATGCCATTTGCCCAAGATTTTAACTTTTTGATTGACATCGTTTAAAACAATCAAAAGCCCCCAAACCTCTTTCCCCCCCCAAAACACAGTGTAAATCTTACTTGGACCACTGTGGAACAGAAAGGTGTAAGGGAGAAGTACTTTATTGGATCGCTGTAAGATTTGGGTATGAATACCTCCAGGTGTTTGAGGTCTTCCCATACTTTTAGATTTAAGAAGAAATGCTATGCTTCCATTCTTGTATGTGAAAGGGCAAAACCTTTTTTAAGACTCTTGGGAACTCCATGGAGTGCTACTATCCTATATTATTTGCGTCTGTGATTCATTTTCTGCTGAATCCCTCTAATTGCTCATGTCTGATATATGTCCTCCATACTGATTCCATTCTGACGTGGAGGACTGCAGCCCTTCAGCTCATAGGCTGGTTAGGCGAGGGGCTTCATATGGCTTGGTAAACTCTGGCTCTATATGCTCCTTTTATTGCCTTCTCACTCCATTTTCTAACTCCCTCAAAATGATCCTCTGGGAAGACGCTTTATCTTATCATCCTTCCTTCCACTTGAATGGAAGCCTATAAAGGTGACTTAATGATTCATCAATACCCCTAAACCAGTCTTATCTTTGTAAATCTGGAAAAGGCTTTGAACTGCCAATTTTTCCATGTCTCCTCCTCTATCAATTTTTGAAAGAGGAAGGAAAGAGTAGACAGATTCACCCACCTTCCCATGATATGAATTAGGCCAGCCATCTGAGAAGGCAGAAATGGTGCAAGTCTAGGTGGGTTTTAAATAATAGTCTGCTGGCTTCCTTACACGAATAAAGCCCATGGAAGCCTTGACAGATCTCATGGCCTCTGACAAGAGCTCAGAAAATGGTGTTTATGATGATGATTTCTCTTTATCATACTTCATAATCACTTTCTGTGGTTGGCATTTGACATTGCTACCAAATTTCTCTTTCTGTATTCTTACTTAAAATCATCTGCTGCCCTAGGGAACTTTCTAGTTTATTACAGGCTATGGTCAATAAAAAATAGATGCTGCAGCAAGAATGAATCCCTCTGGATTCCAACTCCCACATTTTGAAATGTGAAGACCAAAATACTTCCAACCTACCCAAATACACAAGTAGTTGGTAGCAAGTTGAATGAGAGGGTAGGGCTCGTAGTCCAACCTATTTCGAACTGTTCATCAAAGACTAAGACAGAGTATTTTGAACCAAGACTCATGAGTTTGGTGGTTTCTCTTCCATGACAAGATTATCATATTCCAAAGCCTATCCTGTTTTCTAATCCACCTGCCATTCAAAAATAAATTAGGTTATTATAATTTGGTAAACTCTATGAAAATCATTTTTCCAGGACCATGTTATTCTTGCACCTAAATTAATTATATAGGAAGGCTTTAAAAATTGATGTCTGCAAGATTCTAGTCAACTTTGTTTGTGGGGAGGAGAAAATGATGAGGAAAATAATGAAACTGAAAAACAATTCAGCTTATGTAGTGGACAAGTAGCTTGTGTAAGAAAGACAGTTTAATGTGAGAGCAGGTCAGCTGGTCTGTGACTTCAGTGGGTCATAGACTTTAAGAAGAATTCTGTCTAATGTGTAGATTATAACGTCTTTCTTCACTGTTAGCAAGAATTCATAGGTTGGAAAAACTGCCTGGAATTTCTCCATCCTGGATAGCAAGCATGCATGCATGCTCATGGCCACTTCTGTGCATTGGAAAGTCCCCAGGGCCAACTCTCCTTCTTGTTTCTCTGTTGTTTTCTGCCAAATGGTGTTCCCAACTCTGGTTGCCTGGCCACACAGCTCAATTGGTTTATCTTCCATTCCTCGACTTCTGTAAGTAGAGGCTCCTGGGATCCAATTATTACTGTTTCTTCCTCCCTGATAGAGTTATTAGACCTATACGCTGCGGGCAGCCTCTACAGGATTCTTGGGGGATATTTGAATTCAAAGACTAGAATTCAGCTTCCTATCCAGGGATGAGGCAAAAGGACATTACCAGAAGAGAAAGGCTTGAACTGCCTATTAAAGTGTCAGAACCCCTAATACTGGTGAAGTAAGATATTATTACACTCCAGATTTTTGCCCTAGCATTTTCCACTTAAACTAATTATTTTACATTGCTCATTTACTGTAGGCCTAATCCATTTAAAAGTAATTTAGATGACTTTATTTTTTAACTTTGAGACTAGGATGTTACATTCTTTTTTAATATATATGAAAAAAGTGAACATATAATTGAATTGTAGCTTATTAGTCTCTATATGAAAGAACATGGTATTTGTCCAACTGAAACATATTTTGTAATCTCTGAAGCCCCTCCCCTACCTAAAGATGACTTGGAGCTAATTGGGCATTCTTAAATTAGGCTACAACACAGTCCTAGCTATGGGGGTTCCAAGCCACATCTTCAAACTACACCACAGCTCATTGCAACAATGGATCCTTTAACCCACTGAATGAGGCCAGGGATCGAACCTGCATCCTCATGGATACTAGTCAGCTTCATAACCCGCTGAGCCACAATGGGAACTCCCTTGATTCACTTTATTATTTTTAGTTAAGTCGTCCTTAAGTTGACTAGCTGGTTATGTGAGCTTTGTGCAATACCCTGGAACTTGAATTAACTCCCAGTGGTTATAAGTGGGAATTTAACAACAGTAAAACAATGAGAAAACATTCCAATCGAGGATGTCTTGAGGCCTTTGCAGATGATTTTAATGCTTTTTCAGTAAGAAAGGCCCTGCCAGTTAGCCACCTAATTAAGCAAAATGACTCGTCTGATAAATTCAATCTTCGTAATGATGACCAGATGCCCACCAAAGCCACTTGAGATTTTATGAGTCAGGATTATTAAAAACTGTTATCTATTTCACATTAGAATTTTCTGTTCCCTCAGATAACTGGGATAATATTTTAAAATAAAAGGGGCAAATAGAAAAATTATTTTTAAAACTACAGGATTTTGGAGTTTCTCTGTGGCTCAGCAGGCTAAGGATCTGGTCTTGTCACTGCTAAGGCTTGGGTTGCTGCTATAGTGCTGGTTTGATCTCTGACCTAGGAACTTCCACATGCCAAGGGTGTGGCCAAGAAAAAAAAAAGGCAAAGATTTTGCATAATGTAAGAGGTAAAAATCCAAAATTCACTGTGTGGGATGTGGCTGTTTAGATGCCACACAAAGTAACAGCCCAAACTGTTCATATTCCAAACTAGTCTCAAAGGTACTATTTCAAAACATGAATGGGTAGGTATATCTCCTTTCATGGACCTGCCACTTAATTGGTGCCTCAGTTTCCTAGTGGATACAATGGGGATAATAATTCCTAGGTTATTTGTGGATGTATTACGGGGCAGAAAACATTGAGTTCTCTAGCATATTAGGCTTTCATGGAAATAATGCATGAGTATAAAGACCAGTTTCTCAATTGATCATGGTTTCCTATGGCAAGAATGACTGATGTCATTGAATGGATAGTTTTGCATTATATTTGAATACCCATCCAGAAACCTGCTACAAGCTCTTTGCTGAACAAACTTAAAGAGTGCTATAAACATTCAAGTGAACTGAATGCTATAAACATTCAAGTGATATAAACATTCAAGTGAAGAAGTGAACTTCTTTTTTTTTTAGGGCCACATGTGTGGCACATGGAAGTTCCCAGGCTAGGGGTTGAATTGGAGCTTCAACTGCCAGCCTACACCACAGCCACAGCTAGGCAGGATCTGAGATGTGTTTGTGACCTATACCACAGCTCACAGCAATGCCAGATGCTTTAAACCACTGAGTGAAGCCAGGAATTGAACCTGCATTGTCATGGTTACTAGTAAGGTTCATTACCACTGAGACACAATGGGAACTCCCTGTACTTATCATTCTTACCTGGGGGGAGGGAAGAGTGGATGAAGAAAACCATGAACTACTGTGATATGTCATAATGTGAAAACCTTTATATTCAAAGGCTCAGTGTATTGGGGGACACACCCTGTATCCTCCCCAGGTGGTCATCCCTTCCTTTCAGAACCAGTTCAGCATAAGCTGTGATGTCCACCATGTGTTTCCTTTCTCTGTCTCTTTTTCTCTCAAATAGACCTTGATGTCTTTATCCTGAGGGGCTATTTCCTTACTTTGCAGATTTCCAGAGTGTTGTAGTTGCTCAATATACTCCCACTGACCAGGAGATAAATAGACAAATCATGTTAGGTTCTCTGAGAAAAGCATTATCATCTCTGGCCAGCCTGGATGAAGCAGAGTTTTTATAAAACATGATTTGTCGAAGAATAACAGACACTACTGGTGCATCCTTCTTCCCAGCTCTGCAAACTCAGCTCCCAGCTTCTCCAATCTTTGCCACTAATGACTGGCACCTGTGACTTTTAGAGGTGGGCATTGAAGCCAACCCCCAAGTGCAGAGAGATCAAAGTGTCTAGGAGTTCATTAACTCTACTCCTCAGTAGCTCATGGCTGTGTGAGGTTTGAGTGACACAAAAGCCCGGCTCTCTTGATTGGAGGCCAAACTGTGGTATGAGCTCCTATAGGATTTCTCCTGAAATCACACCTTTGCTTCGCTCCTTTCTCATCCCTGCTCCTCATGGCTTTGCAGGGATCACTTCCATTAACAAATCACTTGCCTGTGAATCCTTGTCTCAGGATCTGCTTCTGGGAGAACCTTACCAAAGAGGCAGGGGAAGGGGAGTTAGAGAATGAGACGGGAGGAGGAATGCCCTCTCTATAAATCCATTAAGTGAACATGGTAGTAGTGATGAGGGAAGGTGATCAAAGCTCAGATTTCTTGTTTCTACCAGAGGAGAATATATGGATAGTGCCCTTCAATAATTCCTCTATTCATTGTTTAACAACCAGCTTTTAGGGGAGGGATTACCTTGATTTGTAGTATTTGCTAAATTCCATAGTGTAAATATTTTCACGGTGGCCAATTTTAAGCTACCATGTGATGTAATTGAATACATGTGATGATATAAAATAGGATAAATTTAAAGAGTATCATTGATATTTGTCTTTTTTAGACTGTGAAGTACAAATGATAGCCAATGCTATATGCAAGTATGCTAAAATATTTGAGGAAAAATTTTTGAAGGGGAGGGAAAGGGTGATATAAATGATGCTAAACAACAATACGATGCCTTCCACTGGTTTCCCTTCAGTCAGCTGAGAGACTTGAGTGTATCACCTAAACTGAGCATTTGTTTCAGGAGTCACACCTAGCTTAAGTCTAAGTGTCTCTGAAATACACAACGTAACAATTGTCAATGTCACTTAGTAAACTGTTCATTAAGACTTTACATATAAAGCATACAACAGTAGGCATACAATACCATATTCTTGTTTCTGAGATCAAGTGATAGGGGATATCAGGTTGTCATTATTAATGGGATTTCCATTGGAGCCAAATCAGTTTGTATGAAAGTAACTGGGAATAATTACTTCAAAATATCAAGGAAGACATGGGATTCTTTTTTCCTCACTGTCATGAGATGGAAATACCAAGCAGCACCAAACAAATGTAGGCCATGTTGCAAAACTTGTTGTGTTAATAGAAGCCATTATATGAACATCATATCAGTGATTAGAAAATTGTTAACATTCATAAAGTGTGTAAGAACTCCCCTTAGGGATTTGCTTATATTTAGTAAGCATATTATCCACAGAAGTATGAGACATTGGATCTTTAACAGTTTCACGTCAATAGGAATCCTATTCATTTTTCCTTCCTCAAGAGCTGGATCAGAGGGGCTCTTCACTAGCTGTATTTGCACAGGTGTTAACACTTTCTCTAGCACTTTGGAATTCTGCCTTCTCCATATCCTAGGAACCTTTGTCCATCTTGATTTACTGCATATAAACTTTGATTAGAGTTTGCCCTCAAGACAGACAATAAAAAGAAGAGTGTCTAGCAGAGTTGAGAAGATGATACAAGGAATGCGACAGGATGTTGCCCAAGAAGGAACCTTATTCAAGAAAATATTTTCTGAAAGGAAATAAGTATTCATCTAATCACCTGAATTGTGTTCACTGGCATTTATTTTTAGGTGCAATATTTGTTTCACAACCATAATCCTGCTTGCGACTTGTTATCCATACTTCAGACATGATTTCAATGTAAGTTTAAAGAAGCAAAGGCAGCCAAGGTGAAAAGAAGACATAAGGTAATGTGATGATTTGAAGGGGTGGTTTCTATGAAGTAGAGTGTAAACTCAGCCTTTTCCTTTGGAAAGAAAAATCTTATGGAAATCCTACTCAGTAATAGGGGGGTTTTAGTAAAGAACAATGGCCTTGTTTCTTTAATAAAGATTATATATTTTAAGGTTCACAATGTGATATTTTCATAAACATATACAACAGTGAAATAAATGACTGCTACAGTCAAGCTAAGTAATGTATCCTCTCACATAGTTATCCATTTTAGTGTGTGTGGTAAGAGCACCTGAGACCTAGTTTCTTACCGAGTGTCCCGTATTCAATACAATATGATTAACAATAGTTATCATGCCACACAGTAGATCTCTAGACTTATTCATTCTACGTGACCAAAACTTTATGCCCTCTGGCCAACATCTCCCCATTTCCCTCACCCCCACAGCCCCTGGTAACTACCATTATACTCTCTGGGTCTATAAGTTTGAGGTTTTTTTTTTTTTTTTTTTTATTTTCCCACTGTACAGCAAGGGGGTCAGGTCATCCTTAGATGTATACATTGCAGTTACAGTTTTTTCCCCCACCCTTTCTTCTGTTGCGACATGAGTATCTAGACATAGTTCTCAATGCTATTCAGCAGGATCTCTTTTTTTGGTCTTTTTTTTTTTTTTTGCCTTTTCTAGGGCCGCTCCCATGGAATGTGGAGGTTCCCAGGCTAGGGGTCTAATCGGAGCTGTAGCTGCTGGCCTGCACCAGAACCACAGCAATGCCAGATCTGAGCCGCGTCTGCAACCTACACCACAGCTCACGGCAATGCCAGATCATTAACCCACTGAGCAAGGCCAGGGATTGAACCCGCAACTTCATGGTTCCTAGTCGGATTCATTAACCACTGCGCCACGATGGGAACTCCGAGTTTGAGTTTTTTAGATTCTAAATATAAGCGAGATCATGAAGTCTTTTTCTCTTTGTGTCAGGTTTATTTCACTTAGCATGACATCCTCTAGCTTCAACCATATTGCCACAAATGGCAGTATCTCATTTAATAAGACAGAAGAATATTTCATTTTTGTGTGTGTGTATTATCTCAATTTCTTTATCTCTTCATCCAACAATGGGTGCAAAGGAAACCCTTGCATGCTGTTGGTGAGAATATAAATTGGTAGAGCCATTATGGAAAATCATGTTATTCCTCAAAAAATCAAAATAAAACCACTATACTATACAGCAATCTCACTTCTGGGTATACATCCAAAGTAAATGAAAACAGTACTTCAAGGAAATATATGTGCCACTATGTTCACTGTAGCATTTTTCACAATAGCTCAGATATGGAAAAAGTGGCCTTTTGATTGGTTTCTTCAAAATGCTTCTCAAATGAAAACAGATATTTTTACCAACTTTTTGTAAAAATTGTAAGGAAGTGTTATTACATGAAAAAAATATATAAATATAAAAGTAAAATAAGGGAGCCAGTTCCTGGTGCCTCAGCCTGTATTTCCATCCACTGGGATCCATATATTCACAGAGGGATGGTTGCTGTCAGTTTCCTCAGGCACTAAAACCAAAACCAAAAATCTCTACTCACTCTCTCTGTTACTCTCTTGTCCTCCCCCTTTGGGGGCTGAGAGGCTGAAACCCTCCTTCTGCTTCCCACAGTGTGCAGTGGGCCATTCTGGCTGCCTCGGGCATCCTCCAGTGAGCAGAGCAGCGGGCCTGGCTCTCTGTCATGCCCCATCTCTCCTGGCCTCTAAGAGGCCTGCGGAGAAACAGCCCAGCTGGCAGGAGTGTGGGCTGCTGACTGCCTCTCAGTGGCCTGTCTCCTCACAAACTGGCCAGAAGCTGTCATCTGTGAGCAGAGGGAGCAAGACCAAGAACTTCAGTTCATAGTTGACTCTTCTCTGCCCAGCAAGGTTGAAAAAGCAAGAAGCATTTTTCTCTTAGTAGCTCTAATTTCTGGTAGAGACATGTCTCTTTTGTTTTCAGGTCAGGAAACTCAGAGTTGAACTCTGTAATCTACTCTATGCACACCCTGAATTGTGTAACCAACATGTATTGAGCATTGAGTACCTGCAAGTACTGAGCTAGGTGTCGGGGTACAGCTTATGGAAAAATCTGGTCCTAGCTCTCAAGTTGCAGCTCACAGACTAGCATGGAAACAAGTCTACTCCAGCTTGGGAATTGGCATATGCACACTACTGTGTATGGAATGGATGGTCAATGGGGAACCTGCCGTATAGCACAGGGAACTCTACTTGATATTCTGTGATAACCTATATGGGAGAAGAATCCGAAAAAGAATGGATATGTGTACATGTATAACTGAAGCACTCTGTTGTACAGTAGAAATTATCACAATATTGTAAATCAACTATACTTTAATAAAACTTTATTTTTATTTTTATAGTTATATATTTGTTAATTGTTATTTCCCCAGTACAATCTTTTTTCTACTGTACACCATGGTGACCCAGTTACACATACATGTATACATTCTATTTTCTCACATTATCATGCTCCATCATAAGTGACTAGACATGGTTCCTCATGCTACACAGCAGGACCTCATTGCTAATCCATTCCAAGGGCAATAATGAAAAAAAAGTCTATTGCAGTCAACATGGTTGCATGAGTATGGAGTATATGAAAAGAGCATGGAAAGGTGTTTAGGAAAGCCTCTGAATGCTGCTGGCACAGGATGACAGGGGCTTCGCTTGGTCATGTGAGGGGGCAGCCTCTGGGCAGCACGTTCCCTGCAAACGAAACTCTCTTCTTTACACAGCCAGCCCTGAGTACCAGGAATGTGCCTGACACACAGGCCATCTGCAGGATGTCTGCAAGAGGCAAGAGAGAAAGTTTGTCGCACGGCCTATTCCCAAGGCTCGTTTCCCAGGTCACCACACTCTTTCTTTCTCTGACCAGCACTTTGTTCTGTTCTCTCCTGTGTTTGTTTCAATCTCAAGCAGGCACTCTTCCGAGAAGAGCCCTCCCCCAAACCCCAAACTTTAGGCTATCGTGGTGTTCTCCAGCTGCCATCCTCAGCAGTTCAAGGGCCCGTGTCTCCCAAAGTCCTAGCAAAAGTCCCCCAAAGTCTGAATAGACCCACTGGACATATAGCCATTCCTGAAATAAGATTTGAGCCAAGTGGATATGCTGATTGGCCAGGTGTGGGTCCATCTTACCTGAGTAAGGGGCTGAGATGGTGCCTGGGAGGGAATCAGGCTTCTCTTAACAAAATGAAGAGGAAGAGATTGTGGGCCAGCAAAAATCAGAATTGCATAGTACTGCATTCAGCACTAGGCTGTTTCTCTATCCATTAGTTTAAGTAAATACTCTTTAAGATAGTCTAAGCAGAGGAAAAGGCAGGGGCTGGAAAGAGAAGGAAAAGGAGGAAAAATTGGAGTCATATTGATAAAACAGTCAAGGTAGCAGCAACCTCGTACGTTTGAGATGTCTCAGACTCGTTTAAAATGTTCTTATTAATTTGATCCACAAACCAAGACTCATTCATTTGGAATATCAAAAATATGCTGAGCACAGTTCTAAATGCTGCAGAGGAGGCAAGCTGCATGCTGCTATGGAGTACATTCTAATGGGGAGATAGATAAACAGATGAGATAGAGACAAAGACAGAGACAGAGATAGATATATGAGGTGGGAAAGGAAGATGAAACAAAGTAGAGGCACTAGCCTTGACCTTTGAGAATTTATACTTTTAGGGAGAGACTAAAGGTACACAGTGAAACAGCTGGAGACAACATTCAAATACTATATAAAATATATGAAAATAGACCAGATATGATACAAATAGAGGCTGAAAATCTGTATAATAGGGGAGAGCAGATGGGTTAAGGTTATCTGAGAAGGTTTGGGGGTATCGTTTTCCAGTTTTTCAGCTCTGTTTGGTGAGGCTGAAAACAGTCCAAGTATTATAAAAGGAAGGGAACAAACACTGGCTAGTGTTTTCCAAACTTTCATGAAAATAAGACTTATCCTAAGTATTTTAAAAATCAGATTCCTGGGTCCTCTCCAGACCTTCTGAGTCATATCTTCCCCAGGATAGGCTAGGGAATCTGTATTTTAACCAACACCTTGCTGCTCCTTATCATCAGGAAAGGGTGGGAACCCTTACCTAGAGGGCTGGCAGGTGCAAAGCAAGGTGGAACCCAGGGTGTGTGATGTCCTAATGCCCTTATTCATTCTCAGCACTACTTCTTTTGCCTATTTCTGGAAAGGACTGTAGAACTATTGCTAAGGACCATCAGAATGTGAGGATGCAAGAGAATAGAAGTGCCTATTGCATTTAGTAGAAGGCACAGAGAATAAATCCCAGTGCTAGCAGATCATGTGAAAGTAGGCAGATTTTCTCTGGCAAACAGAGAGGGGGCTCTAAAGACTGCAGACAAGAATATCCTGCCTGTGCGCTTCTAATTCAATTAAGTCCCCCTCTTTTCCATCTAGCTCACTTCCCAAGTGCTCTAGTAGCATATGCTGCTGTACTAACAATGCCTTGTGGATACACAGCCCTCCCCACTGTGGGAGAGGACAGCTGCTTAATAGTCACTGTGCACAGCAGGGCAGAAGGTGAAGAACAAGCCTGGGGTATAGCTTGGGAGGCCCTAGGTAGACCTCAGGGAAGATTCCTGACAAGACAGAAACCAGAGCGGAAATTCTACTAAGGCTATTACTGTACTCCACATCCATAATCTGTCAGGAAGTGTCTTGGGTGTTTGCAACTATATAAATAGCTAAGACCTTAGGGCTTCCTAAGCTTGTGGGAATTAATAACAACACTACTTGCTGCTGCAGGTGGGGTCTTAGTTTAAAGTCTTTTTCCTGATCTCTAGGTAATTCATGAGGTTCCAGGGAGCCAAGATAACTCTGCTAATGAAGAATCCATAACCAGTGGGGTAAATAGTAGCATAGTTCACAGAAAGTTTTCTGGTTCTGATTGGATATATAGTAGGACTGTAATTCTCTACCCCCTAGGAATTGAGTGGGGTCATATGATTTACTTCAGCCAATGAAGTGTAATGTCCTACTCCAGAAAGATGCTTTATAAGCGGGTATACAATTGGCTACTGTCTCTTTCCCTCTACCACAGAAAAAGGCAAGTGGTGGCGGATGGTGGTTGATCTTTCATCCTGATCCTAGAGCCAGGGTGCTCCAGAACAGTGCCCTCAGCTGACCCATGATGGAGTTGTTATGCAAGACAGAAATTAACCTTGTAGTTTTAAGCCACTGAGCTTTGGAAGTTATTTGTTATGGCAGCACAACCTAGGCTAAATTAACCAGTGGTTTTCTCTCTTTCAAATGTAGCAATCATATGATCAGGAATCAGCATTGCCTAGTCAGACTGACAGGAAGAAATCTGTAAATAACAAATCCATAAGATTGAAAAATCTCACATTATGTTTGACTAAAAGCAAGGCCAACCTTTCTTTGCTCTTTGACAATAAAATGTAGCTTTTCGCAGAAGTTAAACAGGTTTCTAATTATTCTAATATAATACTTTCATTAGTTCTCCAGCATAATTTTTGATTCTACTTGCCAGTTTCTTGAGTCAGTTTACATTTTTTTTTTCGCCTAGATTGTTACACTAGCATCCTAGTTGTCCTCTCTGCCTTTGCGACTTTTCTCTTTGCACTCTGTTTCTGGGCTGTTTTATTATTAATCTCAATCTCAAACTTCAGTTTACTTTCCTGCTTCCATCTGCTTTTTAAATTTTTCTTGTAAATGATCTAATTTTCTTTAATAGCAAGTACACACCAAGAAAGTACAAGAAGATGCTGAATCATCTACCAGCAAGATGTCTGAATAAAGACTCATAACTTTTTTCCAGGTCCCCAAGAGTTATTTCTGAGCCAGGTGAACCTCAATACAGGTCCAGGTTCCAAAGGATCTCCTGTACTCTGTGCCTCCATGAAATTTGGGGCATTTAAAAATTCCAGCAATTTTAATGTCATTTTTTTTTTTTTTTTGGTCTTTTTGCCATTTCTAGGGCTGCTCCCGTGGCATATGGAGGTTCCCAGGCTAGGGGTTGAATTGGAGTTGTAGCTGCCTGCATACGCCAGAGCCACAGTAACTCAGGATCCAAGCGTTGTCTGCGACCTACACCACAGCTCACGACAATGCCAGATCGTTGACCCACTGAGCAAGGGCAGGGATCAAACCCGCAACCTCATGATTCCTAGTCAGATTTGTTAACCACTGAGCCATGATGGGAACTCCATGTCTTATGTGTTCTTACAATAAACCACCAGACCCTGAGCCTTATAAAGGCTCCTCTTGTAGCTGAAGGAGCCACACTAACGCACCCATTTAATCTCACTTTTTGTTTAAAATGCTGAAAGCTGGCATGTTTTTTGAACTAGTAACCTTGTTCTTGGTATATACTGAGTGCAAACTGATTAACTGAACTCTATTCAATAAATTGGTTTTGTATTATGCCCTACTGTATGTATATAAGCTATCAGGTAGTCAGTACTTTTAAAATTCCTTGATTTTATTCAAAACAAAATTTGCTATTTTTCATTAATCAAGTAATAGGTTAAACCTATTTCTTATAAAAATTTCAAAATCATACAGCATTAGAATAAAATGGAAGACATAAATCATACATAGTCTCATCTCCAAAAGAAAGACTTTAACACTATTTTAGATGTGGGGTATTTTCTTCCAGTCTTTTCTTTCTTTCTGTGTATAGGAATCCCACTCCATCTTATCCTCACCTTCTGGACTATGGACAAACTACACATAAGAGTCTTGTCCTAAAAAGCTAGGGATCTTAAACGGCCTTGATTGAATGAAATGCACCATCTACTCACTCATCCCCTAATCCCCTTTCCCAACTAAGGTTCAGTCAGGGAAGCAAAGCTCTGATAATTGTTATGGGAATAGGGAATTTACCATGAAAATTATACCTTATATAAATGTGGCCCCCAGCTGGGGAAGCGATCTTGAAGTGGAAGTTGATGAAGCAGAGAAAGAATTATTCATAGATCTTCCTCTTGCCCACTGCCAATCTCCTAAAGTCAGAGCTTGGGAAGAGAAATATGTGAAACTGGCAAGTCCTACCACCAAATTGAGACAACAAAGGTGGAACTTAAGGAGATGTCCTTGGCAAGTTGTTGCCTCTGTGCAGTTACTGCCTCTGCAAATGCACAGCCAGCAATGGGAGGTGGGCTGGGAGAAGGGGTTGTAGACTTGGTGAACAGAAGTTCATGTTTGTCAGGTTCATGCATAACTTGCAGCCCTGCTGATATGGGTGATATTTTATTAGTCCAATGGGCAAGGATGGTGTCACTCAGAAAAGAGGCTGACCAACATTCACAAAACAGGTCATCTTGCTCACTTGATCACTGAACTTCTCTTTTGTGAGAAACAAAGATCTTTTCATTTTTTTGCCTATTTTGAGAGATCTTTCCACTTATTTCTCCCAGATCTCCTTCCACTAAATTTTTAAGCAGTATACCGTTAAGTCCCTGATCATCCAACCAAACCATTAGTCACTGCCCTTGAATGCATATAGTTCCATACCTTGCTCTCTCTCTGTCCTTTCAGGCAAAAATAAATAACCAGATACACTTCTTCTTCTTCTTTTTTTTTTTTTTTTTGTCTTTTTTGCCTTTTCTTGGGCCGCTCCCGTGGCACATGGAGGTTCCAAGGCTAGGGGTCTAATCGGAGCTGTAGCTTCCAGCCTACACCAGAGCCACAGCAACGTGGGATCCGAGCCGTGTCTGCGACCTACACCACAGCTCAAGGCAACACCAGATCGTTAACTCACTGAGCAAGGGCAGGGCTCGAACCCGCAACCTCATGGTTCCTAGTCGGATTCGTTAACCACTGCGCCATGACGGGAACTCCCCAGATACACTTCTTAAAAGTTCTGTCTGCTGACAGGATGTCCCCTCACTACTATCCTTCAGGCCACTGCTAATGAGCCTGTGTAATAACCACCTACTTTTAGATGCTGTTAGCTTTTCATGCAGAACCATCTATAAAGTAAGCCTGAATTATTTCTTTCTTGGTCAGCTGGTCATAAGGAATTCCTTAGGGGTGGGGTGAGAGAAAGGAGAGAATTTAGTGAAGTAGGAACTATGAAAATTGGAGCCACTTGCTCCTGGGGAGTCTCAAATATAACATTCCCACTTGATGATGGAGTGCTACTGTGTCCACCCAACTTTATGGCTTTGTGTATCACACAGTTCAGTGTTAATGGATTCCCTGGTAAGAAGCACTGTTTTTGTGGAATGCCATAATGGAAACAAGGTATTCTGTAAGTCTATAGCCTATCATCAGGAATTCAATCTCTATTAGGGCCAACCAGCAAGCCGGCAGCTGTGTCTCAAAAAGGGCTGTTAACTGCAAGGACAGCCTAGCTTTGCTCTTAAACCTTAAAAATTTGCCCTGTGGTTTTCCTAGAAGGGAGCAAAGACTCCACAGACATTCCCCATCTGCCAGTGAAGCTCCCCCTTTCTTCAAACTATATGAAAGAATGTGCCTTTGCAGGCCTCCTCCTTTAAGCAATATTGTTTTGTAGAACTTTATTGCTTTCCTTTGTATACCTACTTCCAGTGGGGGGCTGTTTCCCCTTCCTGTGCCATTGCATGATGAGGAAACCACTTGGGAAAACTGTGCCTTACAGTGAAATGGAAAGATCACACTTTTCAGAGTAGACATGGGAGGAGGAAAGAGGGAGAGTATTTTTCTTAAACTAGAATCCTCTAGAATCCCTATGGCATCTGGCTGTAAAGAGCAGCTTTGACTGCTATGATTTGGTCCTACAAAGCAGGAGTGGGAGGGATGATGTCTATAAATCCATCCTTTAGACTGTTAGGCAAGACTCAAAAGAAAACATGATTCAGAAGCCAAGGTTAGAAGGGAATTCTAAAGATCATCAAACACTCAATAAATTGGAAAGAACATTAGCCAAGAGAGAAGAAAGCCGTATTTGTCCCAGCTCTGTCGTTACCCAGGTGATAGAGAACTGAAGGATTTGGCCAGACTTACCCTTTCATCTGGCAATGCAAGTGAGGGAGGCTGACTCCTCGAGCGTCCTTCTGGGGGAGACTAATAGTCAAGGAAGCTGGGCTCAGAGCTCCAGGTTCTGAGCTGCTTCCTTCTCATCACCTAGCTCAGTAAGGTGTGGTGTTAATGTGTAATTTCTTTGCTCTGATTGCAATTTCAACCTTGACTGAACCCAGTCAAAAGGACTGAAGGACATCTGGGATTGCAGGAGATGGGATAGAGTGCTTTCTGACTAATGAAGTGATTTAGTCTCTGTCAAAACTCTGATTTAGATCACATGTCAGCTCTTCTGGGAAGCATCCCTCTGTGCCCCAGGTGGAATGTTTTTTTCCTTTCTGAGTCCTCCTTACCCACACCCCCTCCCCCCACCGCACTCAACCCCTGCCCCACTCCCAGTCTGTTACTTGTATTACTGATAAGCCTTTCTTTCAATGTGCTTTGGGTTGCAGTTAATACCCAGAATGTCAGCACTCTCCTTTCACGAGGCCACTTGTTCTCATCTGGGATATCAAAACCCAGGATGTAGTAATCAGCAGTGAAGTGTGTTATAGGTAATTTACAACTAATAGTAGGTAAAATAACAACATACAAATGACTCAAGGTGACATGACATGTTTCAAACCTTTTAGGGCTGCTTTGAGTCGCTAGCATTTGAGTGTAATGTCTTAGGTACAGGAGACATGGGTAGAGAAAGAGCAAATGCACCAGAAACTATTCATAACACCAAATCTGCTCTTGAGAGTGTCTTGCATATATTGATGCCATCCATTAAGTCAGTCAAGATAAAAAATATTGAGAATTGCTGTTAGAATGAGAGCTCCTTGAAAGAAAGCTGCCTGACTCACCAGTCTCTGTATTAACTTTGTTGTCCAGCTCAGTGATATGTAGTTAATATGTGAAATAGAGTAAAGAAACTTGGGAGTTCCTGCTGTAGCTCAGGGGTAATGAATCCGACTAGTATCCATGATGATTTGGGTTTGATCCCTGGCCCTGCTCAGAGGGTTAAGGATTTGGCATTGCTGTGACCTGTGGTGTAGGTCACAGAAAATGCTTGGATCCTCATTGCTGTGGCTGTGGCTAGGCTAGCAGCTGCAGTTCTGATTGAATCCCTAGCCTGGGATCCTCCGTATTCTGTGGGTGTGATACTAAAAAGCAAAAAAAGAAAAGAAAAAGAAAAAAAAAAGAAACTGAATAACAGTGAAAGACCAAAGTAAATAAAATATATGAGGGTGAAGTGTGGGAAAGAGAAATAAAGTCATAACTTCATAATGGGGTTTGAGTGGGTTATTTATGTACGTGGTACAAAAGTCACGAGACCTTGCAATAATAAACAATAGACATGTATTTCTCCTATGACTAGAATCAGGTGGGTTTTGGCTAGGTGGCTCTGATGATCTTTGGCTGGGCTTGCTCATGTGTCTGGGGGTCAGCTGGCTGTCATCTAGTCTGTCTGGCCTTGATTGAGAAAACTAGGGCTGGAACTTCCTTCATGTTTCTCTTCTTCCAAAAGGCTTGTGTGGACAGGTTTGCATGGCAATAGCAAGTGTGTGAGAGAGGTCATGTGGCAACATGCAAGGAGACATAGGCTCAGAATTAGCCTACTAACACTTCTGCACAATTACTGGCCAAGAAAGTCATAAGATCAGCTCACATTCAAGGAATGGAAAAAGGAGGAGTTTGGGATTAGCAGATGCAAACTATTATATAGAGAATGGATAAACAACAAGGTCCTATTGTACAGAAGAAGGAATTATATTCAATATCCTGTGATAAACCATAATGGAAAAGAATATGATATTTATGTATGTATACATATATGCACATATATATACACACACATATATATAACTATCACTGCTATATAGCAGAAATCAACACAGCACTGCAAATGAACTATATATACTTCAATAAAATTTAAAAAAAAGAAATGGAGAAAGAGGCTTTTTTTTTTTTTTTTTTTTTTTTTTTTTAAGGAGAACCATAAATTCAAGTGAGGAAGTGTAGATATGGGACTGTGAAGAGCTGGGGTCACCACTGCAATTGACCACAGAATATGAGAAGACTACCCACTCATGAAGACTAGGGCCTAGGATTGGGAACTTTTTGTTTAATTACGTTTTGTTACTTCCAGTACAGCTGTACTCTTCTAGTACAGCTCTGGTGTTGGAATGTTCCTCAATTGTGATGTCCACTAAGATACAAGTGCTCTGAACGGATTTTATCAAAAGCAGCAACACGAAGCCATTCTTTTACATTAGATTATATTTGCAAGGGCTATACAAGCAAACACTGTGATAGGAAGGGGAGATGCATCCTGGAACCTGTCCTTTTTCCAAGCATGGGCCACTGCACATGAATATTCCTGCCTCTGGCCAAGGACCTCAACCAGAGCTCTGTCACCATTTTTGGTTCATTGTTCCTCTTAAGGGCTCCTGGGGGAGAGTCAGAGAAATAAATCAGGACATACAAGATAGTCCCTGCAGCAGCTCTTGGGTAGCAAATATATATAACAGTGGAAATGCTCCTGATTGCTCTCCATTTATTTCTGCAGCTACCAGTTTCCCCTCTTGCTTGCTGTAAAGTTTAAAACAACATCAATTTTTAAGGACTTAAAGTGCTTTTCTATTTAAAATCAAACAAGACAAGCATCATTTTCATTCTGGGACTGTGCTCTGCTTCTTGAAGTGTAGTGAATATATAGACACCCACTGAAAAATAATAATAATAAAAAAGCTAAGTGATGGAAATGAGTAATTGCTTGGCAGCGAGTCTGCAGGGAGAGCACTGACACTGCACAGCACATATTTCATGAATAATGAGAGGAGTCTCAGAGCTGTGCAATCACTGCCTATTGGGTCAGAAATTTCACATTAGTGGATTCATCAGAGCAGATCAGTGTCATAAAGACACTCTTTCCTGAGGTAAACACACCTTTTCCTTCACTGAACTGTCATCTCTTGGTTGTATAGGAGGTACAGTTGAAACTGGAGAGACAGGAGGACATAAGTGGATTAGAAGAAGTTATATCCATATAATTCTAACTGCTTATTTGGACAGAAAGAATGGTTTTAGCAGAGATGAGCTGGTAAGGCTGTGGTTAACAATGGGCTTAATAGAGCATTAGAGAAATAGAGTCAAAATGGACATATAATTCTATGAAATTTAGCTTAGAAGTGACTGAAACAGAGAATTTTAAAGCTGTGAGAGGGTCTTTAGATCTTTTGTTCTAGGAATATGTTGGTCTGGCACTCACTAAGTGCTTTTCATCAAATGTTCCTATTCTTCCTGGTCTGTTGCAGGATTTTTACTTCCTGTCTTCTTTTCCTCTTTCAGTTAGGGTTAGTCATATGACTTGAGTTGGTGAAGCTGTGTTGAATGAATTGTGGACAGAAGTGATGCGGTCTCTTCTGGATGAAGCTTTAAGAGCCAGTGTGCAATATGTCAGGCTGCCTTTTTTCTTCTACTAACACTTTAGAACTACATTGCTTATAGTGGCTGCTTAATCAACTTGGGCCCTGGAGGAAGGAAAGCACAGAGCAGCACTCCCAGATAATCCCTGATAGATAGGTAACGTGACTGGGAAATCACTGTTCTGAGCCAGAAAGACTGTTTGTAACTGCAGCACACCTTAACCTATGCTGACTGACACACTGAGTACTTTCTTTGCTGTTTTTGCTCAAAACAACCTGTATATGACATGGTGGTTCAGAACATCACAGTTTTCAGTCAGATACTGAATCTTTAGATTTGAAAGATAGTATGAAGTGACTATCAGTCCATATAAAATAGAAACCACAATAGTTTTGTTAAGAATAAATAAGATAATGCATTTAAGGTCTTATGTTTAGTGACAATCATCTTTCCAATCACCATTAACAAATGCTGTTAAATAAGATAGAGGCAGTTGTTCTACACCAGAGGCAAGCTTTTCCCTCAGAAATAACTGATATTTTTTTTAAAACATTTAAATTTTTTCTATTATAGTTGATTTACAATGTTCTGTCAATTTCTGCTATACAGCAAAGTGACCCAGCCATACATATGTATATACATTGTTTTTCTCACATTCTCCTCTATCATGTCCCAACAAAAGTGACTAGATATAGTTCTCTGTGCTATATAGCAGGATCTCATTGCTTAGAAATAAGTCATATTCTTAATTAAAAGCACACACGTTCCGTAATCGCCAAAACTCTATGTTTCCTTCTTTATCCTTAATAGAACCATAGAACATTGGGATAAATGGCACCTTAGCTATAATCTCATCCAAACTCTTGATACAGTGAAGTCTAAAGAGATAAGGGATTTATCCAGAGACATGTGCCTGCTTGGTGAAAAGAGGCAGAATTAGAGCTAGGGTTACCATATAACTTACCGTGCATTTTTGAAAGTGAAGGGAGAACAGTGTTAGTAACTGTGCCAGGAGAACAGGTGGAAACTTGGACTTTTCCAGGCAAACTATAACTTAGCATCACTATGATTAGGATTTACTCTCCCAGGCTCCAGACCTGGCAGCACTGTCCTTCACAGCAGGTGGCTTAATCCTGTTGGTATAAGAAATGCTTCATCATTCTACATCTAAAGATGTAGGGAAGGAAGGAAAAAAAAATAGTTGTCCATTTTGACATTCTTTATAAATCATCTTTACCTTTCTTCCCCCTAGCCTGCCTTCTTTGGCTTAGTTTCTTTGTCACTTACAAGTTTAACTGTTTACTTCAGTAACTGACTTGCTTTAAGCAGTAATCGCTACTGATTATTCTAATGGGCCTGCATTTGAAAAAAGTTTCCACTGCATGGCAGAGTCTGGAGGTGATTTACTGGAAAAACAACCACAACAAAAACAAACAGTTATCTTAAGATAATGAACAACATAGAGGAGAATACAGCCAACTTGGGAACTGAAATGATCAGTGGAACTTCTCCAGAAGTAACAAACACATTTTCTCATATTCACACAAGTTTCTAAAGGAGACCAGCCCTCCCCCTGTCTGAGTACAGGAGAGAAACCATATTTCCAAAGATATTTAAAATCCACTCATGAGAAACACCAAAACCCAACAAAACATATTCTGGTATTCTTTTCAAGTTCCAATTCAATGGTGAAAATAAGCCTTGTAAAAGAGAAGGGCCATGTGAGCAGTTTAGGTGCTGGGACCCTTCTTTATTCCTGAACAAGCGTTCTCCTCCAGCCTCCTCACGTGTGGATGAACTGTGAGGCTCTGGTCCGTTAGTCCGTCGTGTCCCTTTCTAAAATTAGAGCTGCTTGTCCTATAGTGAAGCCTCTGGAGAAAGTATTAGTAAAGCATGGCCTTTTCGACCTTTCCTTATCACGATTATAAGAAGAAATGCAAATATAGTGGATAACATGTCAGAGGCCATGTACCCCGGGCAGCTTTGCTGTGGCTTAACTGTACCCCTGAATGCTCCTTAATACCAAATTGGCTGTGCTTGCTTTGTTGTTTTTCCATTGGTGAATAATGATAAAAGGTTAGCATGTGAAAACTGAACACACTGAACTTCCCATTGCCATATGTTTTCTCACTACTAGAGTCTGGAGATGTGGTAGTGAGCACCCCTGCAAAGCCCCATGGCCTGCACCCCTCCTTCTTCTTTAGTCTCAGGCTTTGCCATCTCCACCTGGACTCCCTACCCTCCAGCCTCACCAACCATGCTCCTCACACAGGCCAAATCTCCTCAGGTTTCTATGGCCTCTGAATCCCTTTCTTTGCCTGGGATGCTCTCTCTATTGATCCTCTCATGGCTAGCTATTTTTTATCACTTAAAATTCAGGGATTCCCTCTGACTACGGTATCAATGTAAGTTGTAAATACATTTCTAGAAGACTTCCTGGAATCTATAAGGTTTCAATATCTCTTGAAAACAAGAGTGAATGAATGAAATACATATTGGTTCTGGGATCAAATGACCAAAGAGCTTATTCTTTAAGGCCATTCGAGACCTGATGGGGGACTTCCTCCTCTAGAAGGCAATGTCTAAGGGTTCTATACAAGATGCAGTAGAGCCAAAGGTATTCAGAACGCTTAAAAAAGAGAATGATCCAGATGGATGGAAATTCAGATTACCCAGACTTTCTATTGTATACAATGCAGGGTCATCCTGCTGTGCCTGTTCTGTGTTTTTCCCAGCTCTGCTCACTTATCTACCTTCTCTAGGCTCATTCTCTGCCTCTTCTCAGCCCTAGAATTACCAAATGAATCCTTTCATTCTACTTCTTGAAACCAAATGTTTTTGAAAGCCAAGTAACAAGCTTCTTTAAAACGATGCTTCATTAGAGCTGATTTGACTTTCAGAAAGATTTATACAGTCTTTATAGTTTTCTGGCCAGAGGCTTTTCTGTGCTTATCTTTTAGGAATGGGACATCACATTTTCTTCTAACTCTTGACCAAAGTCAAAAAGCTCCAGCTCAGTAAAACTCAAATTGGGCTGAATTGGAATGATTAGGCTCTGAATGACGTGTACATCTCACCAAAAGTGTTTTAGCACGATGAGCTCTAAATCAAGTTCAAGTTCAGGAGGAGATGTTGTGTGCCTTTGAGTTCCCAGGAATAACAATGTTTTTTTTCCATGCCATTACCTATTTGAGAATGAGGAAGGGAAAGCAATGGTGGAGCTATTCTATTACTATGCTTTAGGTCACCTACTACATCTTAGGAAAGGTCTGGGACATCAAGTAGTGCAAAGTTTTTATTTTTATGGATGACAGAACCAGAGAGGTGAAGACATGGCTTAGTAAAGGATATGCAATAATTTAAGTGATGACCTAAATGTTCTTGACTCTATTATAACTATTCCAATTCTCCCTTTAATTCTCTTTCTTTCATTGTTTCTCTTCTTTTCCATCAACCCTCAACTAGGCTAGTCTATATGGTCTTAAAATGCATAGATATGCCCTTTCTTTTGCTTTGCTTTAAATTCATTCCACTTATATCCAAAGGCACCAGAGATAGAGGAGTGCTGACAATCAGATTAGTCAGGTGATAGGCTGGATCTCTTCTGTTTGTCCCTCCAGATTCAATCCCCACCTTTCTCCACCTTGCTCTATGCACCAGTCAGCTGACCTTTAAGGATCCTCCAAGAGGCCTCTTGCCTGTTATCTAGTTGGGTTCAATGAAAGGAATTCCTTGGCAGGGGCTGGAGGGCAGGAGGAGAGTACTGTGGGGATATCTGCCCTGTGCCCTATGACCAACATGCCAGGTCACCATGGTTGGCTGGGACATTCTATGGAAGGCTGTGTCAGGCAGCAAATGTCTGGTCCTAAATGGCTGATATCCTCCTCTTGCTCAAGACCTAGAGGGGCTAAGGGATCCCTGCTGTTAGTAGTCTGGGGCACTTCACTATCCCTAGTTGGTTTGCTAAACCTGCCAGGACCTATGGAAATGGTCCCTTTATTTAACCTCCCTCAATTATTAACTTTGCCTATACAATCTGTTTCCTACCTGTCTCTGGTCAAAAATCAGAGAGATAGATAAAGGCAGCCAATAAATGTCTCCAGTAGAAAGTGGGCATTTGCTTGGCACCAGCCCTCTGTTAGGACCTTTCCATGCATTCTTGTTTTTCAGCCTTGAAATAACTGAGTCAGACATTAGTGAGCCCATTTTACAGATGGGGAACTGAGTCCCAGAGGGTCATGGAGCATGGTCAGAATCACACGCAGTTAGAGACTGTCTTGAGATCTCCATAGGAGCCTATCCAATTCCAAAGCTGTTTCAGTGCCTATACATACACAGCAAATATTTCCTCACAGATAGGCAGAAAGTAGGAATGGGGGCAAAAGGAGCCCCAAGGAGCGAGGGGCACGTTGGAGAGACTGACCTATCTGTTCCTCTGGATTCCACCAGCAAGGTAAGGAAACAAAGGCCAAGGCCTCTTTCACCAAAAATGGAGACAAGCGAGTGAGTGCAGGGGGCCTTCCCTGGCCACCTTTCATGACAGTCACATGTCTTTGTGAAGTCTCCTGTTGGCTCTTTGGCCTCACGCCCTACTGGCCACCTTGCGAAGAGACAAATTTTTCCATGCTTTTCCACCCTCCCTTGATGCCCACAGTTTGGGACATAAGCATAGCTCCTAGGCCTCCATATGATGCTGGCAATCAGCGCCTTCATGCTTCCCCCTCCTTGTGAGTGTAGAGCTCGGCATAGCCTGAAATTCCCAGCTCTGATGGAAAGCTCTGAATTATTCATCAACCCAATAATGGCAGGTGATGAGATCTTTTCCCGATATGTCCCTGTCAGTAGGTGTTTATTAATCTGTTTCACCAGCCGCCCTGCTCTGACTGCGGGGCCAGAAGAACCCCTCGCGCCGCCTGACATGTATCGGCAGAGACAGCACTTTAAAGACTCCCTTTTGCCTGGGAGGTCATCTGAAGGTTATTAGGAACAAATTATTTCTTCATTTCCGCTGACTGAGTAGATAGCCTTAATGATCTGTCACCTAGCAATAGCCTGCCTGTTCAAACATAAAGAATGGCAGGCTGATGGGCTTATAACTAGAATCAGTTCATTTTAGCTATTCTCTTGTCAAGCATGTTTCCAAGATACATATAGTATTTACATATTCATGAGCCTCAGCCGACACTGATGCCATGAGGGGGCCTGTCTGATGATGTGATACAAGTTTGTACTGTGTCCTCAGGCACTTAAAGTCTATTAAGTGAATAAAGTCTACCCAGGGCCTCTCTTCTTAGAGGCATTCTCCATTTTAAACACAGGGATGCTGTTCCAATTTCAAGCACTCATCTCCCACTCCTTCTCCCCTGCTCTGCCCACCAACATTCCCCAGAATCTGCCCTCCCTACCTCTTCTTTAGAGAAAGCTCTGCTTTAAAGAAAGAGAGCAGGCCACTGGGAGTTTTCTCTCCTCCCAGCAGGGCAAACTCATCCATGAGATTTTTGCTCTACGTTCCTTTAGGCTTTGTGTAGGTAACTCAAATGACATTGTGCAAAGCAAAGTGATGCTGCAGCTGGCTTTGCAAATTTTGGTCTCTGACAGCATTTTTGAGTCTCCTTGGGCTACTTGTAACTAATTACTATTTCATGCCTTTGACTTCATGATGGCCTATGGTCTTTTCTCAATCTATCTAGTTGAGGATGGTGCCCCAGGCATAAATCTTGCTATGAAACTAAATCACCTGGGGAGGACCTGAAATTTGTCACTTGGAGAGAGATTCTTATTATCCCATCCCCAATCTCCCGTTTCCTACTCCTCCCTAATCAATCTTCCTACTGCTACTGTGATTCTTAAAAGAAAAAATGTAATTAGTATGTATGTTGTTATGCCTATTTAGACATCTCCCTGCTAAATAAATGAATATTGTATTCATTCATTCATTCATCCATCCATTCACTCATTTGGCAGCCTGTGAGTTATGCCATGAAACAGTGAATTGCCTAGCAATAAAAGCTGCCTTTTAATTCTGGGAAGTCTGAGTCCAGTTTGGGTTTGTCCCATTTCACTCAGGGCCCAAGTTCCATCTTTATGGAGTGTTAAGAGCCAAAGAAAGTAAATTGCTTTTTAAAGTGCTACTGAGGTATCCTTGAGTGCAGTAGGAAACTTAACTACTTAGAGAGAATGACAAGTACAAAAAAAATAAAATAAAATAACATCCCATAAGGGAGTTGTTAGGAGACTTCAAAAGTCGCTTACTGCCTTTAAGAGTCAGTTTTTCTGTATGTGAAATGGGGATAGTAACTTCAGTACTTTTTCCTGCTCACAAAGTCATTATGAAGATTAATTAGATAATAAGTTGGTGAGTATACTGGGAATTCCTTGGGAAGCTGGCATTAAAATAGACTCAAAGCATAATTGTTTGGCAGATAAATAATTATTCCATTAACCTAACTATGTATCATTCATTCAAAAATTTGACAGAGTACTTTGATTTATCTTCTACAGCAGCTCTGGGGAATGTCCCTGAACGGGCATGAACTCCAACTGGTAGAGGGACCATAACATCAAATGAAAGCCCAGGGTAACCCAGAGGAGACAGCTCTAGGATAAAAAAGTGGGATCCTGGGAACCTCAGACTTTGGGTCTCCCTTTCAGCTGTGACTGATGGAAACTCCAGTTTTAGGAAGAAAAGTTTGAAATCTAGGCCTTCATTGTTTAATATGGTAATCATTTGCCCTGAGTGGTAATTTATATGTAAGTTTAAATTAATTAAAATAAATTAAAAGTGCAGCCTCTCAGAGTTCCCATTATGGCTCAGTGGTTAACGAATCCGACTAGGAACCATGAGGTTGCGGGTTCGAGCCCTGCCCTTGCTCAGTGGGTTAAGGATCCGGCGTTGCCATGAACTGTGGTGTAGGTCACAGATGCGGCTTGGATCCTGCGTTGCTGTGGCTCTGGCGTAGGTTGGCGGCTACAGCTCCTATTCAATCCCTAGCCTGGAAACCTCCATATTCCACAGGAGCGGCCAAAAAAAAGGCAAAAAGACAAAAAAAAAAAAAAAAAAAAAAAGCAGCCTCCCAGTCAGAGTAGCCACTTTTTAAGGGCTCCAAAGCTGCATGTGGCTAATGACTGCTATGCTGGACAATACAGACGTACATCATTTCATCAATTCAGAGGGTTCTATTGGACCACACTGGTCTGGGTCATTCTCAAACTTGAGCGTGCTTAAGAATGACTCACTGAGCTCTTTAAAATTCGTATTTCTGAGCCTCACAGAATTTCTGATTCAGTAGGTGTCAGGAGAGTCATGGAAATCTGAATATTTAAAAAGTTCTCCAGATAATTCTGATGGTGATGGTTGGTGACAAAAATCTTGCTTTTACAATGCTACTCAAAGTGTGAGCCAAAGACCAGCAGCATGAGCATTGCCTGAGAGCTTGTTTGAAAGGCAAATTCAAGAATTTGGTGTGGGGCTCAGAAATCTATTTACAAGCTTTCCAAGTGATACTTATGGATGCTAAACTTTGAGAACCATTAATCTACATAGTAAAGAAATACAACTGTAGCCTGAAAATTCTTGAAATTAAATATAAATATTCATAGTCTAAGATGACTATATTGGAATTTATTTACAGTTACTCGGAATCCACTTATATAAAATTCATCCATCCATCCATCCTTCCATCCATTCACAGCTTTTAGGATATCTACTATGTACTAAGTATTTGTGATAAAAATTAGTAATTTAGCATTGGACAAATTCATTATAATCCCTGCTTTTCATTTAATTGCTGCTAACTCAATTTTTATTATTTTTCCCTCATTTTTTGGTGGGATGGAGTACAAATAAGGCTATTTATTCAACTAGAGGTTGGTTGCATTGGTGAAATCTCTCATTGTTTGCATAGTACAGGTCAAGAGGCAGTTTGTTTAGGTTCCCACAGATATTCAGGGGGAGATAAGACTAGAAGTAAGTTTACCAGATCCAGGCCAGTATCAGTAATGTGTGAGGGAAAAAAATGAGTAACACAATTTGCTGACTAATGCAGAGTCAAATGCTCTAGTGCTTACTTTAGCGGCTTTAGCAACTAAAGATTTAAATAGCAATTTATATAAAACAAAGTTTTAATCACAGCTTTGATAAATACATTGATATACATGAATTTCTCTTTTACATTCCACTTTTTCCTCAAAATATATTTTAAATAATTTGTTTTTAATTCTTTTAGCAGGGAAAACTTCAAACATGGAGAAGTAGAAAAATATTATAATAAGCCCCATGTATCACCACCTAGATTTAATAATTCTTTCAATTTATGACTAATTCTTTTACTTCTCTCTACCTCCATCAATTCCCTCTTCTATATTATTTTGAAGCAAATGTTAGATACCACTTCATCTTCCTTTTTTTGCTTTTTTAGGCCTGTACCTTTGGCATATGGAAGTTTCCAGGCTAGGGGTCCAATCGGAGCTGCAGCTACTGGCCTATGCCAAAGCCACAGCAACACCAGGTCTGAGCTGCAACTACGACCTACACAGGTCACGGCAATGCTGGATCCTTAACCCAGTGAGTGAGGCCAGGGATCAAACATGCATCCTCAAGTATACTAGTCGGGTTTGTTACTACTGAGCCACAACAGGAACTCCCATTTCATCTTTCAATAGTTCTATATCAATCCCTAAAACATAAGGGATCTATTATACACATACACAATCATAATTCCATCATGATCACTGTAAAAACTCAAAAAAAATGCTGTAAGCTTATTAAATATTGTTTCAATTTCCACATCCTCCAAGAATACACTTTTTTTTCAGTTGATATGAATTAATATAAAGTGCACATGTTGCTATTAAGTGATATTTCTTAGTCTCTTTCAAGAAACTGATAATCCTTCTATCTCCTTTTTCCTCTTACAATTAATTTATCAAATAAATTGGTTTGTCTGTCTTATAATTTTCTACATTCTGAATGTTACTGACCAAATATTGCTACTGTCATCTAGCATGTTCCTCTATACTGTTTCTTTTAAATTGGTAGTTGGATCTAGAGGCATAATCAAATTCAGGTTTGATTTTTTTGGTAAGACCACTTCACAGGTCCTGTTGAGTTCTTTCATCAGAAAGTATATGATGACCCATTTTAGATTCTTGCCTCCTTTGTGGAAGATTAATTGACTGTAGGTGTCTGGGTCTATTTCTGGGTTCTCTAGTCTGTTTCATTGGTCTGTATGTCTGTTTTGGTACCAGTACCATATTGTCTTGATGACTATGGCTTTGTAATAATGCCTGAAGTCTGGGAGAGTTATGCCTCCTGCTTGGTTTTTGTTCTTCAAGATTGCTTTGGCAATTCCGGGTCTTTTGCGGTTCCATATAAAATTTTGGATTGTTTGCTCTAGTTCTGTGAAAAATGTCATGGGTAATTTGACAGGGACTGCATTGAATCGGTAGATTGCTCTGGGTAGTAGGGCCATTTTCACAATATTAATTTTTCCAACCCAGGAGCATAGAATAAATTTCCATTTCTTTGAATCTTTTTAATTTCCTTGATTAATGTTTTATAGTTCTCAGCATCTAAGTCTTTCACCTCCTTGGTCAGGTGTATTCCCAGGTAATTGATTTTTGGGGGGTGCAATTTTGGAGGTGTGTGTTCCTTTTCTAATATTTCATTGTTAGTATACAGAAATGCAACTGATTTCTGAATGTTAATCTTATATCCTACTACTTTGCTGAATTTGTTTATCAGTTCAAGTAGTTTTTGGATTGAGTCCTTAGGGTTTTCTGTATATAGTATCATGAAATCTGCATTCAGTGAATTTTACCTCTTCTCTTCCAATCTGGATATATTTTATTTCTTTGTTTGTTTGATTGCTATGGCTAGGACTTCCAATACCATGTTGAATAAAAGTGGTTAGAGTGGGCATCCTTGTCTCGTTCCAGATTTTAGTGGGAAGGCTTTCAATTTTTCTCCATTGAGTATTATATTTGCTGTGGGTTTGTCATAAATGGCTTCAATTATGTTATGTTTCCTCTATACCTACTTGAGTAAGAGTTTTTATCATGAATGGATGTTGGACTTTGTCAAATGCTTTTTCTCCATCTATTGAGATGATCAGAATGGGAAAAGACAGTCTTTTCAGTAAGTGGTGCTGGGCAAATTGGACTGCCGCATGTAACTCAATGAAACTGGAACACACCCTCACACCATGCACAAAAATAAACTCAAAATGGCTTAAAGACTTAAACGTAAGACAAGATACCATCTAACTCCTAGAAGAGAACATAGGCAAAATATTCTCTGTCGTCAACCTTACAAATGTTTTCTCAGGTCAGTCTCCCAAGGCAACAGAAATAAGAACAAAAATGAACCAAGGACCTAATTGAACTGACAAGCTTTTGCACAGCAAAGGAAACCAAAAAGAAAACAAAAAGACAACTTACAGAATGGGAGAAAATAGTTTCAAATGATGCAACTGACAAGGGCTTAATCTCTAAAATATACAAACAATTTGTACAACTCAACAGCAAAAAAGCCAACAACCCAATTGAAAAATGGGCAAAAGATTTGAATAGACATTTCTCCAAAGAAGATATACAGATGGCCAACAAGCACATGAAAAAATGCTCAACATCCCTCATTATAAGAGAAATGCAAATCAAAACTACCATGAGATACCACCTCACACTAGTCAGAATGGCCATCATTAACACTTCCACAAATAACAAATGCTGGAGAGGGTTTGGAGAAAACGGAACCCTCATGCACTGTTGGTGGGAATGTAAATTGGTACAGCACTATGGAAAATAGTACAGGAGGTACCTTAGAAAACTATATATAGAACTATTTTATGACCCAGCTATCCTACTCTTGGGCATATATCCAGACAAAACTTTCCTTGAAAAGGACACATGCACCTGTATGTTCACTGTAGTACTATTCACAATAGCCAAGACTTGGAAAAAACCTGAATGTCCATTGACAGATGAATGGATTAAGAAGATGTGGTATATATACACAATGGAAAACTACTCAGCCATAAAAAATAACAAAATAATGCCATTTGTAGCAACATGGACAGAACTAGTGATTCTCATACTAAGTGAATTAAGTCAGAAAGAGAAAGAAAATTACCATATGACATCACATATCTGGAATCTAATATATGGCACAAATGAACATTTCCACAAAAGAAAATCATGGAGAACAAATTTGTGGTTGCCAAGAGGGAGGGGGAGGGGGTGAAATGGACTGGGAATTTGGGGCTAACAGATGCAAACTATTGCCTTTGGAATGGATTAGCAATGATATCCTGCGGTATAGCACTGGGAACTATATCTAGTCACTTATGATGGAGCAAGATAATATGAAAAAAAATGTATACATGTGTCTGTGACTGGGTCACCTTGCTGTACAGTAGCAAATTGACAGAACACTGTAACCAGCTATAATGGAAAAAAGTAAAAATAATCAAGAAAAAAAAAGAGTATATGATGTAATTTCATGATGATAGCAGCTACTAATGATTAATGTCTAGATCCATTGATTAATTTTGGTTTTCAAAATAGTGATACCCTAATTCTATTATCCCTTCTTCATCTATTAGCTGGAATACTTTTTATTTATTTTTTATTTATTTATTTTTTTTGTCTTTTTGCTATTTCTTGGGCCGCTCCGGCGGCATATGGAGGTTCCCAGGCTAGGGGTCGAATCAGAGCTGCAGCCACTGGCCTATGCCAGAGCCACAGCAATGAGGGATCTGAGCCGCGTCTGTGACCTACACCACAGTTCATGGCAACGCTGGATCCTTAACCCACTGAGCAAGGGCAGGGACCGAACCTACAACCTCATGGTTCCTAGTCAGATTCGTTAACCACTGTGCCATGACGGGAACCCCAAGGAATACTTTTTTTTTTTGCCTTTTTTGTTGTTGTTGTTGTTATTGTTGTTGTTGCTATTTCTTGGGCCGCTCCCGCAGCATATGGAGGTTCCCAGGCTAGGGGTTGAATCGGAGCTGTAGCCACTGGCCTACGCCAGAGCCACAGCAACGCGGGATCCGAGCCGCGTCTGCAACCTACACCACAGCTCGCGGCAATGCCGGATCATTAACCCACTGAGCAATGGCAGGGACCGAACCCGCAACCTCATGGTTCCTAGTCGGATTCGTTAACCACTGCGCCACGACGGGAACTCCAGGAATACTTTTTAAAAGAGAAGTTTTCCCTCACCTACTAATTTTTTTATCTGGTATAACAATTCATTTAGGAAAGATAAGAAAAATGCTTCATTTTTGCCCTTTATTTAACAGCTGGCAAATTACAAGTTGGTTCACTAGTAATTAGCTCTTTTCTCTTCCCTTCTCTCCTTCCTTTCCCCTGACTTCCTACCTCCCTCCCTTCCTTCCTTCCCTCTCTCCTTTCCTCCTTCCTTCTGTTTTGTAGTGTCTCACTGTGAACCCTCCAATTATGACATATATGATATGTTTCACTTCATTGCAGTAACTGTCTTTACTGATACTCAAATTGCCCCATTTTTGCTTAGTAGTAGCTTCCTCAGGTTGGATCCCAAGTCCTTTTGCTACAGTGGTCCTTGATCATTTCCTTGTTATCCATCTTGGCTTATTTTGTATATTTCTAGGCTTATTTTGTGTATTTTCTGCTCTGAACATGGAGTTAGACATTTCTCTTATGTGGCTTTTCAAGTGACAAAGTTTTTTGGAGTAAAAAATTTGAGGAAGTTCATGCTACTGAGTTGCTTAGTATTTCCAGGCCTTTTCTGGAAAAAAAGATCTGGAAAGGATTTATCCAAAGATAAAATTCATCTTGAGTTTATGCTGATTTTTCCACTTCCAATTCAATACCATAGGGTTTTTCAATGTTAGCTTCTTTAATATGTAATAACTGTGAATTGTGTCAATAATCCCTCCACCTTAAACTCCTGGAATTAAATTAGCCATCTACATCTTTCAGGGATATCTGTTAGTTTTGTGGGGGGGGGGGGGTTCTAGGATTTTAAGCCTGTCAGCACCCTGTGTGCTTCCTTGGGTTCCCATCCCTACAGAGTGCTAATGTTATGCTGATGTTGCAGATGCTGGGATACTCCTTCCTTCCTTCCTGCTTATAATTAAGGGTTGGGGATACTTTACTTCCTAGTTTTGTTTCAGATGTAGTCATTGCGTTTGTTGTCATCCTAGTTCCTCTGTCTCCTTCAATGGGAACATTTGGTGAAATTCACAAACTGCATTTCCATCTTCTGCTTGAAGTGTATTTTAAGTTTGACGCTATGTTGTAAAAGATGAATTGTTTTCAAAACATATTTTAAGAGAATTCTTGTTTGTGGCTTCAGGTTCCAAAGTTTTAAAGGAAAAGGAGAATTAAGTTTTCTCAGGTGATAGAGAGGTGTTTAATAAACGGGCCACAGACAGAGGCCTCTCATATTTGTGAGTGACTGGAGATTTTATAGTCTTGAAACTCAGCTGAAATGATTGTGCTCAATATTGTGTAGCAAAAAATCCATTTTTAAAAACTTAATATTCCAAAGAGAAGAGAAAATTAAGGGAGGTACCACAAAATACTTTTCAAAAAAGCCATTCTCAATGGTTGAAAGGCAGGAGAGGAGAAAAAGTTTGGGATGAAGGAGAACCAACCAACATCTATCTTTGAAAAATAACCAATTGTAATAAAATTTTATGTGTACATTTCCTTCAAGTATCCATTCTGAAGACCAGCTAAAATTTAAAAGTCCAAGCCTGAAAATAGATTATAATATTATAGCAAATAATCCAGAGCTTGCTAAAACTAGTTTTAATATTAGAGTGGTTACCAGAGAACATTTTAGTCTCTGGCATTAACTTGGGTGTTTTCATTTTTACAACATAAAAACTATAAAATATTTCAGAATAACATTAGAAACTTGGATTGTTTATTTACCACCTATTATCTTGAGCTTGAATTTTTTTTTTTTTGTATTGAGAGATATTCACATACCATAAAACTCACCATTTTAAGTGTATAATTGAGTGGTATTTACACTTATATTCACAGGGTCACATAGCCATTGGAATTACCTAATTTTAGAACATTTTCATTATATTCCTCCTCAAAAATCCCCATGCCTGTTAGTGGTCACTCCCTGTTCCTTTTCCCCATGCCCTGACAACCATGAATCTACTGTCTCTCTCTATGGATTTGCCAGTTGTGGACCTTTCACATAAATCCCCAAATGTGGTACCTGTACATACAAAGCTTTTTTTTTGTTTCTTTTTCTTTTTTAGAGCTGCACCCATGGCATATGGAGGTTCCCAGCTAGGGGTCGAATTGGAGCTACAGCTGCCAGTCTATACCACAGCCACAGTGTGGTAAGGGCCCTTCCAGAACAAAGGGAAGGCAATGTGGCACAACCAACATGTGTGTGCACATGCGTAACTCTGCAGCAGCCATGGATACAATCAGTATCCATGTGCCGCTTTGTAACATAGACCATTCAACCAGAATTTACAGAATGTATGTTATCTTATAAGGGGGACAAAGGGACCAAAATGTAAAAGGGAAAAATAATGGAGGGTATATAAGACAGCACCCCGCTGCCTCTGGGGCTCTGCCTTTGGATATGAATCTGCTAAGCCAGTGCCGGCATGAATAAATGCTGCTTCCTGGCAAAAAGGCGCGGTTTGGTAACCCTGCCCCTAAGACACAGAAGGGGAGCTTGATCACTTCCCAGAGTTGCCTGAGGAGTCTCACAGGAGATGAAATCGCAACTCTAAGGCACTGGGTGGTGGTTTGGAGACATTGTGTGAATGTGAGTGAATGAGACAGACAATGGGAGAGTTCCAATTTGACCAAGGGCCGAAGTGAGTATGGAGTCCCAATCCATGGCTATGTGGTGATCCTCATATGGCTTATGGTGGCTCTCTTTGGAGAGATCCTAACGTTGGGGTTTATACAGTCCCACCAATGCTAAGAAGGGCCTGAAATACCTCCGCAAGGAGAGTGGCGGGAGACGGATGAAGCGATTGATTACTGCTTCCCTTTTCCTCTTGTGTGTGACTGTTGTCTTTTAGGGGGAGGAAATGGGTGGCAAACAGAGTAAAAATACCCCCTTAGAGTGTACGATAAAAAATTTCAAGAGGGGATATTCAGGAGATTATGGTATTAAGTTGACTCCTGGAAAACTCCAGATGTTCTGTGAGATAGATTGGCCTTCATTTGGGGTGGGTTGGCTCTCCAAGGGGTCACTAGATAAAGAACTAGTTAGAAAAGTGTTTAGAGTCATCATGGGGGACCCAGGACACCCTGACCAATTCCCTTACATTGACTGCTGGCAAGGCATAGTCCTCTCTCGGCCACCTTGGCTAAAAGCCTGTCTGAAAGAAAACTGTAAAATCATGATGCCCGAATGACAGATTCCTCAAAATGCTGACCAGAACCTAAGATGCCCCAGACAGATGCTCATTCTGTCTAGGGAGCCAGAGGGAGTTCCCCCCGCTTATGCACCACTGTACTCTCCACTACCACTGGCCCTCCCCACACCTACCGCAGCCAAAACCCTTCCAGAGGCTGCCCACACCCCGAAGCCACCCCTCCCACAAAACTGCCTGAGATGCCCCCGACCATAGCCACTCTGAAGCCACCAGTCTTAATTCTCTATACTCTGGCCGGGAGGAACCAGGAGGACCCTGTGAGCAGTCCCCCTCCTCATAGGTGCCAAGGTGCTTTAAAAATGTCACTGAGGGAAACTCAGGGGCCCCTCTACTGTGATTAGGATGGTCAGATACAAGCAGGCCAATGTACTTTTATATATCAGCCTTTTCTACTACTGATCTTCTAAACTGAAAGAACCATACTCCCTCATTCACTGAAAAACCTCAGGCTATGACTGATGTAACGCAATCCATCATCCAGGCCCACAAGACCACCTGGACTGATTGCCGCCAGCTACTCTTGACTCTGTTCAGCACTGAAGAGCACCACCAAATCACTCAGGCCATTTTCAAATGATTAGAGGAACACGCCCTGCCAGGGACAATGAATGCGCAGGCTTGCACCCAGGACCAGTTCCCTGAGAAAAATCCCCAATGGGACCGTAATGATGCTTGGGGATTTCAAATGCTTGATCACTACCTAGAGGGTCTTTTAAGCAACATGAAGGAGGGAGGGGAAAAGGCTATGAACATGAATGAAACCTCAGAGGTGCTCCAGGGACCTAAAGAGAGTCCAAGCCAGTTTTATGAGAGAGTATGCAAAGTGTTCTGCCTTTACACTCGTTTAGACCCAGAAGCCACCAAGAATCAATGGATGGTTGACATAGCCTTTGTGGGCAAGGCCCAGGGAGACATCCAACATAAGTTACAAAAGTTAAAGGGCTTCGCTGGAATGAATGCCAGCCAACTGTTGGAGGTTACAACGAAGGTATTTGTCAACTGAGACCAAGAGGTGTGACGAGAAGCAGACCAAAAAAAATTAAAAAGAAGGCACATCTGCTTGCTGCCGCCCTGGAGAATTGATTGGGACACTGCTGGAGAGGTGCCCCGCTGGGCCAGGGCTGAGGTCAGAGAAGGAACCGATAAGAGGGACTGCCTCACCCAGAGATGAGATGAGGATGAAATCAATGTGCTCCCTGCTGCCAGGAAGGCCAGTGGAAGAACAAGTGCCCCCAGTGGTCAGAAAATTATTACCCAGCTCCTGGATAGAGGGAGAGTGGCCGGGTGAGTCAAGGATGGTACCAATTGGTGCAGTGACCATATGAGGCCCCTGAAGACAATTTTCTTGGTCTGGCTGCCATGGGAAACTATGAGGAAGACTAGGACAGACTGGGCTCCATTCTGTTAGGCCCTCAGGAGCCCATGGTCTGAATGACCATAGGGGGCCAGCCCACTGACTTTATGGGCACTGGGGCAGAACATTCTCTAGTGACCCAACCCGTGGGCCCCCTCTCGTAGAGACAAACCACTATTGTGGGAGCCACTGTTGACTGAACCTGTCATCCTTTCTTACTGCCTTGGTGATGCAATTTAGGTGGTTATGAAGTCATTCACAAATTCCTATACCTCCCCAACTGTCCTATGGCTTTGGTGGGTGGGGGACTTACTGGGAAAGCTGCAGGCCCAGATAACTTTCAACTCCCATGGCCAAGTAGCCCTGACCCTAGGGAAACCAGGTATAAAAATCATGGCTTTCACGGTCCCCCGAGAAGAAGAATGGCACCTCTATAGTCTTACAGAATTTACAGCAGGGACCTAAGGCCACCTGTGAAGTACAGAGTGTGAAGGGGCCCCATTTAAAAATATAGTTTTGGACTTCACTGAGCTTCCCTGAGTAAGAGGCTATAAATATCTGTTAGCTTTTGTGTGTACTTTCTCAGGCTAAGTAGAGGCCTTCCCTACTTGCACAGAGAAGGCACATGAAGTGGCCTGATTTCTCCTAAAGGAAATATTCCCTGATGTGGAATCCCAGTCACTATGGGATCAGACAATGGGCTGGTATTCGTGGCTGAGGTGGTGCAATTGGTGGCAAAGGGGTTGAAGATAACCTGGAAGTTACATACGGCATATCTTCTCCAGAAATCTGGGAAGGTAGAACGGATGAACCAAACTCTAAAAGTGCAGCTGAGTAAACTGTGTAAGGACGCCCACAGACACTGGGACCAACTGTTGCTAATTGCTCTGTTAAGAATTAGGTCCAGCTCTACTAGGCAGACGGGGTTCACCCCTTATGAGATTCTTTATGGATGCCCTCCTCCCATTATCAGGGGCATATGAAGGAATCTAAAGAAATTGGGCAACATTACCCTAAGACAGCAGATGCAAGCTCTTGGCTCAACCCTAACCCCTATACACCATTGGGTTAGGTAATGGTTATCTGTGAGCTTGACCACAGATGCCCACCCCTTTAAACCAGGAGATGCTATACGGGTTAGAGAGCAGAGTTTCCAGCCCCTAAATCCCCTCTGGAGGGGTTCACTCACTGTCATTTTATCCACCCCCACCACAGTGAAGGTAGCTGAGGTGGTCCCTTGGATTCACCACACCAGAGTAAAACCAGCTTCCCAAGGCTGGAAACATACTTCTTATCCATGCAAACTGACCATCCAGAGGAAGCAAATTGTGACCCCAGAGACCCTAGAGGACTGGAGCCCTGCTTTAGTTGCTAAAGAAGCTGACTATGCATGGCACAAGCTTGAGGAACTGGCCACTCGACGGGATAGGCTGTTTTCTATTTTGGTTTTCTTACCTGTCACCCCATTGTCCCTGTCTGCTGTTGTGATCCTTGCCCTAATCTTCACCATAGAGTTGGTGGAAGCTGCTTCGGCAGACTGGAAATGTGGCAAAAGGCCTGGGACGAGGTCAATGCAGACATCGAATGGCAGGCCCCAGGTGTACTATACTGGATATGCGGGAGAACAGCCTACACTGTACTTCCCCCAAACTGGTCAGGATCATAGGTGTTGGGGTCTATTCATCCATTCTTCTTCCTGCTCCCACTTGCCAGAGGGGAACACTTGGGAGTCCAAGTATATAAAGACTGGGAGACCCAGAAAAAATGGTGTGACCTAAAAATTGGCAACTGTAAAGATGACAAATGGTCCCCTGAACGTATAATCCATGACTATGGTCCAGCCACCTGGGCAGAGGATGGGTCTTATGGATACCATACTCCCATCTATATGTTAAACCATATCATCAGGTTACAGGCTGTTGTTGAAATTATAATGAATGAAACTTCAAAAGGCTTTAATATACTATCCAAGCAGCAAACCAAAATGCGTAATTCTATCGCTCAAAACCACCTAGCTTTAGATTACTTGCTGGCCTTTGAAGGAGGGGTTTGTGGGAAATTTAACCTGAGTAACAGCTGCTTACAAAGAGATGATGAAGGGAAAGTCATAGAGGCAATCACAGACCAAATGAGAAAAATCGCTCATGTCCCAGTCCAAACCTGGAGAGGCTGGAACCCTGAAAATTTGTTTGGGGGATGGTTTTCAATTTTGGGGGGATTCAAAACCCTCAAAGATTCCATGTTTTTAATTTTGGGGGCTTGCTTGATCCTACCCTGTCTAGCCTCCTTAGTTATAATGTCTGTCTCCAGCCTCATCGAGGCCATGATTGAAAGAAAAACGGCCACACATGTAATGATGTCATGGAAATATAAACCCCTAAATCAAGATGATGCTCTTTGACCCCAGAGGGAGTCCGAGCATCAAAGGGGTGAATGTGGTAAGGGCCCTCCCAGAACAAAGAGAAGGCAATGTGGCATAACCAGCATGTGTGTGCACATGTGTAACCCTGCAGCAGCCATGGATACAATCAGTATCCATGTGCCGCTTTGTAACATAGACCATCCGACCAGAATTTACAGAATGTATGTTATCTTATAAGGGGGACAAAGGGACCAAAATGTAAAAGGGAAAAATAATGGAGGATATATAAGACAGCATCCTGCTGTGTTCGGGGCTAAGCCTTTGAATATTCATCCACTGAGTCAGTGCCGGCACAAATAAGCACTGCTTCCTGGCAAAAAGCCTCGGTGTCCTGTCTCTCTGTGTGAGAATCCTACAACAGCAATGCAGGATCTGAGGAAGATCTGCGACCTACACCACAGCTCATGGCAATGCTGGATCCTTAACCCACTGAGCGAGGCCAGTGATCAACCCTGAAACCTTGTGGTTACTAGTCAGATTCATTTCTGCTGCACCACAATGGGAACTCCCATACAAAGCTTTTATATGTGGAAATATATTTTTCATCATAGGTGGGAACTATTTATTCCCAGGTGAACATCTCTACATGTGTATCTGTTCTGCCTTGCACAGCACAGTGCTCTATATTACACTGCTTTGGCTTTCATCTTTTGAATCAATGCTACTTACTAGCTACTATTTATCACTCTTCTCTCAATCTCTTGTCTCCTCTATTGCTTGGATTATACTCACTCTGACTGATCAGAAAAGTTATGTCTCTTTGGCCTGGTCAAGTAAGTCATCAAATGGTCACATCTGGGGTGTTTCAATGTCCTCATTTTTGAAATACAAAGGCTTTCCTAGAAGCCTTAATGTCTCTACCATTTGTGTTATTGATTCATTTATTCTTCTATTAAAGAATGATTGCATCCAGGAGCTCCTGCTGTGGTGCAGTCAGTTAAGAATCCAACTTCAGTGGTTCGGTTCGCTGTGGACATGCAGATTAGATCCTCAGCCTGGCACAGGGGGTTAAAGGATCTGGTGTTGTCAAAGCTGCATCATATGCTGCTGCTGTAACTCAGATTCAAGCCCAGGCCTGGGAACTTCCATATGCCATGGGTGCAGTCATAAAATTAAAAAAAAAAAAAGAATAACCACATTCATAATACTAAGTGCTATGTACTATTACTAAATGCTGGGAAAGCTAGTTTCTAAGTCACTAGTTTATACTACCACACAACAAAATAGGTTGTTACCTTAGAATGTGATAAGGGCTACAAGAGGAAAAAGTACTCTGGAAGCACATCTCAGTTTTGGCAGTTTGCAGAGAGCTTCATTGAAAAATTGTTATCTAAACCAAAACCGTAAGGATGAGTAGGAGATAAATGATAAGGAAAAATGAGGATGGGGACAAACATAACTTGAATATTTCCTTGAATTCTAAGCATATTCATTAAATAAAGTTAATTTTCACCTACTCCAAGTACGTCCTTTAGGGTATAGAAAAAACGAATGTAGAGTATATGAAAATGCATATAAAGTTAACATTGTGAATGAATAAATGAATAAATACATCCCAGCCCAGGCCATGAACTTTTCACTCTGATAGAAAAAATATAACGTGTTGTCCCTTTTTATCCTCAGCACTTTCAGAAAGACCGACAAGGACCAAGAATAATACACTAGTTTGTTAATGATCATCACAATGATCAAAATGGGAAATGACTCTTGAAAAAAAAAATGTTTTGTAAAATAATAAATAAACTTAAGGAACCAGGAAAGAAAGCCGATGTGTTACTCAAGCTAATCTCACATAATGCTCCTGAAACAAATGAATTCTGAACTGTCAGGTGTTCAATGTTAAAGTATATTACTTACTCATATCACAATCTGATGTGGACTGGGAAGACTTCCTTCACATTTTTCCAACTTGCAGAGAATTGGGAATCCAGGCTGCTTCCTTCTTTTTTTCAGCTTTATTGAAGTATACTTGACAAATAAAATTGTAATATACTTAAAGCTAGTAATGTGATGATGTGATGCACATATACATTGTGAAAAGACTCCCATTCATTGAGTTAATTAACACATCCATCAATTCACATATTTGCCCTTTTGTGTGTGTGATAACTTTTCTACTCTCTTGGTGAATTATAATGATACAACATAATAGTCTTATCAGCTATAGTCACCATGTTTTACATTAGACCTCAGACTTTAATCACCTTGTGACTGAAAATCTGCACCCTTTTCCCAGCCTCTCCCTATTTGCCATACTCCCTCACCCCTGGGAACTACCATTCTACTCTGTTTCCATGAATTCAATTTTATTTTATTTTTTTAAGGTCCTACATCTAAATGATACCATGCACCATTTTAATTTTAATTCACTTAGCACAATGCCTTCTGGGTTCATCCATACTGGCAGCATTTCCTCCTTTTTAAGGCTAAATAATATTCCATTGCATATACATATACATTGAATTGATTCACTCAACTAATACTTGAGTTATTTCCATACCATAGGTATTGTGAATAATGCTGCCATAAACACAGGAGTAGAGATATCTCTTCAAGGTAGTCATTTTGCCACTTTTAGATACATACTCTGAGGTGGGATTGCTGGATCATGTGACAGTTTTAATTGTAGTTTCTTGAGGAGCTTCTATACTGTTCTCCATAGTGGCTGCACTAATTCACATTCACATCAAGAGTGAAGAAGGATTCTGTTTTCTCCACTTTCTTCTGAGAATTTTCTATTTCTTGTCTTTTTGAGAGTAGATATCCTAACAGGTATGAGGTGGTATCTGCTTGTAGTTTTGATTTGCATTTCTTTGATGGTGATTTTGAGCACATTTTCATATATTTGTTGGCCATCTGTATGCCACCCTTGCAAAAATGTTTATTTAGGACCTTTGCCTATTTTTAATTGGATTATTTATTTGCTATTGAGTTGTTGAGTTTTATATGTTCCCTACATTTTTAGATATGAATTCTTTATTAGATATATGGTTTGCAAATACTTTCTCTCCATAGGTTATCTTTTAATTTTGCTGATGGTTTCCTTTCATGTGAATAAGCTTTTTAGTTTGATGTAGTCTCACTTATTACTTTTTACTTTTGTTGCCTTTGCTTTTGGTGTCAAATTAAAAATTGTTGCCAAGGTCAATGTTAAGTTGCTTACTCCATATCTTCTTCTAGGAGTTTATGGTTTTAGGTCTTATGTCTAAATCTTTAACAATTTTCAGTTGATTTTTGGGTATGGTGTAAAGTAAAGATCCATTTTCATTCTTTTGCATGTGGATATCCAGTTTTCCAAACAAGATTTATTGAATACACCACTTTTTCCCCAATGTATATTCTTATCTCTTTCACTGAAAATTAATTAACCACATATGGGTGGATTTATCTCAAGGCTCTCTATTCTGTTCCATTGGTATATGTGTCTGTTCTTATGTCATTATTATTACTTCTTTGAATACTATAATTCATAATATGGTATGAAATCAGGAAATGTGATGCCTACAGTTTAGTTCTTTTTTCTCAGTACTGTTTTATCTATTGAGGTCTTTTGTGGATTCACATAAAATTTAGGATTTTTCTTTCTGTGAAAAAAATGCCTTCAGAATTTTAACAGTGATTGCAGTGAGTTTGTAGATTACTTTGAGTGGTATGGACATTTCAACAATTTGAATTCTTTCATAAAGCACAGACTACCTTTCCATATATTTGTGTCTTCTTCAATTTCTTTCACCAGTGTTTTATACTTTTCAGTGTAAAGATCTGTCACCAATTTGGTTGAATTTGTTTCCAAGTGTTTTTTTTTTTTTTTTTTGATTCTATTATAAGTTGGATTCATCTAGGTGTTTTCACTTATTTCTTTTAATTCTTTAAATAAAAATATTAACTAGGAATAGATTTCACTTTTATGTATAAGAAAACTTGCGGGAGTTCCCGTCGTGGCACAGTGGTTAACGAATCTGACTAGGAACCATGAGGTTGCGGGTTCGGTCCCTGCCCTTGCTCAGTGGGTTAACGATCCGGCGTTGCCGTGAGCTGTGGTGTGGGTTGCAGATGCGGCTCGGATCCTGCGTTGCTGTGGCTCTGGCGTAGGCCAGTGGCTACAGCTCCGATTTGACCCCTAGCCTGGGAACCTCCATATGCCGCGGGAGCGGCCCAAGAAATAGCAACAACAACAACAACAACAAAAATAAATAAATTAATTAAAAAAAAAAAAAAGAAAACTTGCACAAAAGAAATGTCCTTTTTGGATTTGATTTAGATGATGAAAAGTAAGTCTTCATTCTTCTTAGTAGGTATATTTGTACCTGCACAGGCTTCCCAGTTGCCCTTTGGAGGAGGGACTCCTGAGGAGTTCAAGGATTCTCTTTCTGTAGCCAGCTCTCTTATGAAAGGCTGATGTTCTTGCTCTAAAAGAAGTGCTTCCCTCAGGCTTCCATCATGGGTGCCATCTGGAACACATGGCCTTGAGGATCACCAAGGGAAGTAGACATCCTGTGGAATGGATCCGAATGATCCCCATCTTAAGATACCTACACCCTTGTGTAATCCCCTTCCTTTGAGTGTGAGATGAATCTAAGCACTCAATTCTAAAAAACAGAAAATGGGAAAGCCATAGGATGTTACTTCTGAGATTAGGTTGTAAAAAGACTGTTAAGTTCTGTCTTTCCCATCTTGTTCTCTCTCTCTCCCTACTCTTTTGGAGTCCTTACCCTGCAAGAAACAAGCTGCCATCATGCGGGTAGCATTATGGAGAGGCCCATCTAACAAAGAACTGCTTCTCCAGTCAACATTCAGTGATGCCCTGAGTCCTATCATCAGACACATGAGTGAACTTGGAAGTAGATCCTCCCCCAGTTGAGACTGAGATAATTGCAGTCTCTGCTAAAATCTTGAACAGTCTTCTGAGAGACTCTGATCCAGAGGCACTCAGCTAAGTTATACCTGTAGAAACTAAGATTGCTCAAGCCACTAAATTCTGCAGTAAGTTTTTTGAACAAGACACATAAATAATATACCATGGAAAGAGAAGAGAGATTCAGAAGATCAAGAGGATTTTTCTTTAAATATAGTCCTGGAAGTAGCTTTCATTACTTCTACTCATACTTTATGGCTTCAGCACAATCACCCTGCCCAAATCTAACTGCAAGACAGGCTGAGAACCATAAAGAAGCACATGGATATTGGATACTACTTTTGATGTTGAAGATTTAGTGGGGATTGACCAGTCTAACTGTAACTTTGAAACAGGATTCAATCATATGTGAATTCATCAAATATTTAAATGCTCTTTACCAAAGAGCATAAGTATTTTTTTCTTGTTGCAATTGAATTACTAATGGGAGTCAAACAATCAGCTGCTGCTGAGTCAAAGCACCCTAGCGTCACCAATCAATTGACCAATAAAATAAAACATTTAGAAAAAAATAAACACATGCTTGTAAATTGCATAAACATCTAAAAACCTTCATTTGTAGGCGGTGTTCTAACAAACGACTTTTTTTTCTTTTTTGTCTTTTTTGCCTTTTCTAGGGCCGCTCTCGTGGCATATGGAGGTTCCCAGGCTAGGACCTACACCACAGCTCCTGGCAACCCTGGATCCTTAACCCACTGAGCAAGGCAAGGGATCGAACCTGTGTCCTCATGGTTCCTAGTTGGATTCATTAACCACTGAGTCACAACGGGAACTCCTAACAAATGACTTTTGTAGCATTATAAAATAAGAAGAATCACCTATACCAGTCTTGAGAATACAAAGAAATTATTACAGCCTCCCTGTACCTTACTCTATCACACTCTAACTTGTGGAAACTCATGAAGAAGAAATACCTAAACCTGTCAAAATGCTCTGTGCTTAAACTGATGTGACATGAATATTTTTAGAATTAGAGATACAGTTTTAAAGTTCAGCCCAACTAATATGTAATCCATAAGACTTCATGTTAAACATTTTAATGTATTGTTTTAACTTTAGAAAAAGCTGAACAAGAACTCCTGGCTCCTACCTTTCTTGGCACACTGCAGATTGAAACTTAGTTACCTCATTATTGGAAGTGTAGATTAATTTATTAAAAATTGCTCTCTTGATTGATTTTTAGAAAGGTTAAACTTTTAATAACAAAAGAGGAGGCCAGAGTTTCCTAACATCATGTCAAGCAATGAATCTCCCTTTCGAATGTGTTTGAGGAGTAATTCTAAGTGATATGGGTTTGACATGCACAAGCCATTTCTGTCATACCACAGCAGATTAAAGGATAAAGGGGCTAGGAATAGTTGACTGTTTGGAAAATAGAAATGATTAATTATCTATAATGCCCAGTATGAGGAATGTTTGAACTTTTTATTCTTTAATTTTTATTTTTTTTTCTCAAATTGCCCTGAGACACTAAAAGCCTAAGTCAGATTCTGAGGACAGTATGTTGTTTCCATCCTTCCTTTTCTTCCTTTCTTCCTTCCTTCCTTCCCTCCCTCCCTCCCTCCCTCCCTCCCTCCCTCCCTCCCTCTTTCTTTCTTTCTTTCTTTCTTTCTTTCTTTCTTTCTTTCTTTCTTTCTTTCTTTCTTTCTTTCTTTCTTTCTTTCTTTCTCTCTCTCTCTCTCTCTCTCTCTCTCCTTCTTTTTCTCCCTCCCTCCCTTCCCTTCTTTCTTTTCCTCCCTCTCTCTCTTGTCTTCTTTCTTTTCTTTTCTTTCCCTAGAAGAATCAATGACTGGGCTATGCTTATAAATATAACAGCAGTGAATTTCAAAGAAAAGTCTTTGATGTTATTAACTTTTGAGCTTCATGAAGGACTTTGAGGTTATATCAGAACCAAATTAAAGAGGAAAGTGAGGCAATTATCAGGTAATGCAAGCAATAAACCCAACATTTTTGTCATGATGAACTATGTGTTTCCAAGAAAAGAAGCTAATTTGCCTCAGATAACTAGATAATTGCTAAAATCCTCCACTTGTCTTGAGAATGCATATTTGGTCTTAGTGAAAAATTATGTAAAATAAAATTAAGATAAGATAGATAAGCTGTTTTGTCAAAGTTGAAAAGTCAATGCTTAAATTCATGTAGAAGCGTGTAATCCCAAGATTATCTATGCCAAAAACAAAAAAGAATAAGGGAGAATTGCCTGGATTTCAAGATTTATAATAAGGCAATAATATTAAGGTAATGTGAAAATGACACAGTGTCATTAACTGTTGATTTAGATTAACAAGAGAGGTGAAAGACCCAAAGATATTTGGAAACTCTTAGATGATGAAAGAGGCATTTCAAATCAATGAGAAAGAAAACGCTGTTCCCTAACTAGAATTAGGGTGTGTTGCTTACCATATGGAAGGAAAAATCTGTCATCTCACACATGAAAATCAGTTCACAGTGCAATGAAAATGTAAATGGATAAAATTGTTGTGAATTAAATTTTGGACAATATCTTCATGATATTGTTCTGATTCCTTTCCTACTTCTACACAAATCAGTCTTTCTCCTTGCTCTCTCTCTCCCCATCCCCCCCACCTCTCTCTTTCTCCCTCCCTCTCTCTCCCTTCCTCCCTCCCTCTCTCTCTCTTTGGCAGCCCCATGGTGTGTAGAAGTTAGCAGGCCATGGATGGAACCTGAGCCACAGCAGTGACAATGTTGAATCTTTAGCCTTTAGACCACCAGGGAGCTCCCATGAGATAATTTCTTAAGTAACACTTGTAAGCCAATAAACTTAGAGGTAAAAGTGACAGATATGGTTGTGTAAGAATTTAAAACTTCTGTAGGATGAAAGGAACCGGAGCCTAGCCTAAAAGATTATAGTAAGACCTTTATATTACAGATGATAGGCAAACAGATTAATATCCAGAAAATACAGAAGGAAGATATTTATAAATCAATTAGAAAAGGACAAGCATAAAATGGCAATGCACAGAGGAAGACACACATGGAAAACAAACCTGTGAAAGTATACTCACCTTCACTAAAAATTAACAAACCATGCATTAAAATAACCATGAGATTGTATTTCACACCAGTTAGGTTGGCAAAAATTTTAGATGCTTTACAGCTTCAAAGATTGGAGAGAATGTGGTAACTCTGTAATTCTCATATTTTGATGGAGGGCACATGCACTAGCACAACCACTTTGTGGGGCAACCTGGCAGTTTCTAGCAAAACTGAAAATGTGCATAATGTGGCTCAAATTTCTCAACTAGGCAAATACACCAGAGAGAGTCTTCCACTTGTAGGCAATGCTATATGCACAAAGTTGTTCATAGCAACAGTAGAAAAATGAGTAAATAAGACATGATATAATCATATGACTGTACTAAAATTTAGCAGTTAAAATAACTGAAAAAAGCATATAAGGATTAACATGAACATATTCAAAATGATGCACAAAGAAATCTGCAGATATCAATGTACCATATGTATATTTTTAAAAAGAAAACATTCATATTTATTATTTACTTTCATAAACAAATGCACAAAAACTAAAGAAATGGTAAAACAGCAAACTAAGCGTGAACAAGAGAAATATCAAGTTCATAACCTTTGTGGAGAAAGAAAGTTGAACAGGAGTGGGAAGGGAATGCCAGTGAACTTCGTTTTGCCTTAATTATTTATTTCTTCCATTTAAAAATTATTTCAGAAAATGGGATATAAATAAATAAATGTATATAAAATTTGGGCCGTGATGACAGGGGTAATTTTATATTATACATTTTACTTTTAAATGCCTTAATAATTTATCTGAAATATTAAAAAATAAGTATATATATAAATATATTGGTAAAACAAAAAATATGGGGTTTGGAAAATATTATTTTTTATTTTAAGATTTGGTAATTTGTCTTTTTTTATTTTAAAAGCATTTTATTTTACTTTTTTATTTTTAAATTTATTTTTTATTGTTATTCCCCCAACATACTTTTTTTTTTTCCACTGTACATCATGGGGACCCAGTTGCACATACATGTATACATAATTTTTTCTCCCATTTTTGTGCTGTGTTGTAAGTATCTAGACATAGTTCTCAGTGCTACACAGCAGGATCTCACTGTCAATCCATTCCAAGAGCAATAGTTTGCATCCTTTAACCTCAGGCTCCCAATCCCTCCCACTCCCTCCCCTGTCCCCTGAGCAACCACAAGTCTATTCTCCAAGTCCATGATTTGTCTTAATTACAATATTTCTTTGGCGAAATGGTCCATGGATCAATCTATATTTCCTTACACACACTGAATTTTATAGTAAAAATTCAGGGAATTATGAATAAGCTATAGGGGGAAAGAAGACCAAAGCTGTGATTGGCAGTCTGGTCTTGACTATGCTATTTTGTCACTATATTTAAATAAAATGGAATTCAGGATTATAAACACCTTGATTAAAAAAAAAAACACTTTGTTGCATTACTTGGAAGTGTCTCAGATTTTTTTTTTCCTTTTTTTTTAATAGTTATTTTCCCAATACGATTTTTTTTCTACTGTACAGCATGGTGACCCAGTTACACATACACATATACACTCTATTTTCGCACACTATCATCCTTCGTCATAAGTGACTAGACATAGTTCCCAGTGCTACACAGCAGGACCTCATTGCTAATCCACTCCAAAGGCAATAGTTTGTATCTATTAACCTCAAGCTCCCCAACCACCCCACTCCCTCCCCCTCCCCCTTGGCAACCACAAGTCTATTCTCCAAGTCCATGATTTTCTCTTCTGTGGAAAGGTTCATTTGTGCCCTATATTAGATTCCAGATATAAGTGATATCATATGGTATTTGTCTTTCTCTTTCTGACTTACTTCACTCAGTATGTCTCTATTTCCATCCATGTTGCTGCAGATTCTTTTAAAAATTGTGTTTAAAAGCTTAAAATATAAAATATGAATGTTCAGGATAACTCCTTGTGCCTATTTTCCAATTCAGTTTTAAAAATTATTATTGTTGTTTTGCTCCTTCCAGTTCAGAAAAACTGACTCTACCTTACATCAGCCTCAAGTCTTTACCCTGTATGTATTTTTAGCCTTGAAAAATTGTGCCAGCCAGTTTGGGAGGTTCCCTCCCTCTCTTGCATTCAAAGAACACTTCAGTTCTCTTTGAGGAAGCCTCTGCTGCTTCTTAGGAAAACAGTGGTAATTACATTTGACAAGTGGCTCCTTCTGCCCTACCAAGTGAGCTCATCAAATGACAGTACATTTACTACATAACTTTGACTCACGTTTGCATGCTATATCTTCAGTTTACAGAAGGCAAGAGTCCTGATTAATTTGCTTTGTAAAATGCCTAACTACTGCATTTACATTGGAGTTATGATGTACGTAGAAGGTACTGTACTTAGAATACAAGGCAGGTACATGACCTGTTCCAGGGTCCTCTTGATAATGTTACAGGTTATTGATTAATCTTAGGCAGGACGGAGAAGAAATAATGGCAGAGGGAGATTAAGAATTTCTACTAGGAGGAACTTAGACTTAGTGGTCTTTTTAGAAGTTGAAGATAGTATAGCGGTGATTTGGAGAGACTTGCCTAGGTTTTCAAATATTTGTTTGCAAGGTGATTACTGAGCTAGATTATCAAATAGGTTAACATCATTCTCTCACTCCCCTGAAACCATCTCAAAACACTTCTGCTCTAAACCTGACTGCACGAAGAAGAAAGCAGTAGTTGGATGGTTGGGAAAAATCCTCATTATATAAATAGGATTAAATAATAGGAATGAAAATGAGAGCTGGAAAGGTGCCCAAGAAAACCAATGGATTTGAAAATGTCACAGGATCCAGACTTTCACCAAGAAAAGGAGGAAGATACTTTTCTTTATCTTTTTCTCTATCCTCGTTCTCTCTGGGAAATGTGCTGGAACTTTGCTTTTAAAAGATATTTAGTCACCAATCATATAAATCATGATCCAGAAAGAGAATTCACCCAAATAGCCCAAAAGAAGAGATTAATAATAGTGGGGGTAGGGGCAGTTTAAGGGAGAAAGCAAGGGATTAGGCACCCAGAGACTAGCATCACAGGATGCTATTACCACCTCTTTACATCCTAAGGGTCAAAGGGGAAACAGAGTTAATAAAGTGCAGGTTAATCTGAGACAGCAGAAGACGGGCTTGAGCACTGGAACTTTAACTTATAGAGGAAAGAACTTGCTGTCCAGTGAGAAAGAAGGAAATACATCTCTTCCTATAACTTCCTCGTGTCACCATACTTTTGTCCTCTAATCTCAAACTTCAAAAGCCAGAGTGACTGAGAAATGCTCTATGCATCCTCCCCAGGACTCAGAGCTGTACAGAAAAGTCTAAAGAATGGATCTAGGGAAGCAACCAGAGAATAATTAGCTACAACAGTATAACAAAGTGCCACTGCAGTCTAGTAAAATTTTGTATTAAATCCACATGACAAATTTATTTATATTCATTTTGTATCTTCTGTATTCAGTGTATGTTTGTGTGTGTTGTGTATCTCCAGTTAACAGATGTGAGAGATAAATATCACTGAGAAATTTAGAAGCTGACACACTGAGATGTACATAATTGCCAATATCTTTGGGACAAAAATTGGCTGAGTCAGGATCCAAACTCAAGTCCACCTAGCACAAAATCCATGTTCTTTCTTTCATCATAGTGATCACCAGGGAAAGGATAAGAGTCATGTACTCTAAAGGCAGTATGGAAGAAAACACTCTAACTTATAAGGAAACAACCCAAGTGTGAAAGAGTTATTTCTCAAGCAAAGTTAGGATTACATCCCATCTCCTGAACTCCCAGCTAAATGTTGTTTGTTTTTCTGTCATATCAACTTTTACAGGTAGCAGAATCTTCTCCTAGAATTTTTTTTTTTGAGAATGTTTATACTTGTTGAAAAATCAGGCTCCCTAACTTCAGACTATATTACAAAGCCACAGTCATCAAAGCCATATAGTACTGGCACAAACATAGAAATATAGATCAGTGGAACAGAATAGAAAGTGCAGAATTAAACCCATGTACCTGCAGTCAACTAAGCTATGACAAAGGAGGAAAGAATATACAATGGAGAAAAGACAGCCCCTTCAACAAGTGGTGCTGGGGAAGCTGGGCAGCCACATGTAAAAGAATGAAATTAGAACACTTCCTAATACCACACACAAAAATAAACTCAAAATGGATTAAGTACCTAGATATAAGACCAAATACTATAAGACTCTTAAAGGAAAACATAGGCCAAGCACTCTCCAACATAAACCATAGCAACATCTTCTCAGATCCACCTCCTAGAGTAATGGCAATAAAAACAAAGATAAACAAATGGGACTTAATTAAACAAGTTTCTGCACAGCAAAGGAAACCCCAAATAAAATGAAAAGACAACCCATAGAATGGGAGAAAATATTTGTGACTGAAGTGACTGACAAGGGATTAATCTCCAAAATTTATAAACACCTTCTACACCTCAACACCAAAAAAAAAAAAAAAAAGAACAACCCCACCAAAAAATGGGCAGATTATCTAAACAGACAATTCTTCAAAGAAGATGTACAGATGGCCAAAAACCACATGAAAATATTCAACATCACTCATTATTAGAGAAATGCCAATCAAAACCACTATGAGGTACCACCTTATACCAGCCAGAATGGCCATTATCAAAGAGTCTACAAACAGTAAGTGCTGGAGAGGGTGTGGAGAGAAGGAAACCCTATTACACTGTTGGTGGGAGTGTAAATTGGTGCAACCACTGTGGAAAACAGTGTGGAGATTCTTCAGAAAACTAATAGAATTACTATTTGACTCAGCAATCCCGCTCCTGGGCATCTATCCAGAGAAAATTATGACTGAAACAGACACATATATTCCAATGCTTACTGCAGCACCATATACGATAGCCAAGAAATGGAAACAACCTAGATGTCCATCAACAGAGGAGTGGATAAAGACGATGTGGAAAATATGCACAATGGATATTACTCAGCCATTAAAAGGAACGAAATAATGGCATTTGCAGCACAGCAATGTGGATGGACCTAGAAATTATCATGCTAAGTGAAGTCAGTCACACAATGAGACACCAACATCAAATGCCTTCACTTACATGTGGAATCTAAAAAAAGGACACAATGAACTTCTTTGGAGAACAGATACTGACTCACAGACTTTGAAAAACTTATGGTTTCCAAAGGAGAGAGGTTGGGAGGTGGGGGATGCACTGAGGGTTTGAGATGGAAATGCTATAAAATTTGGTTATGATGATTGTGTAATAAAATTGAGTAATAAAAAAAAAGCTCCTGGGCAGATCAAGTTAGCAGACTGAACAACTGCATTTATCCTTTCTACCTCACAAGATCCCAATATAATAAAACTAAAAAAAAAAAAATGGTATAACCCAAAATAGTAAAGATAATAGGAAAGAGAATGGGCATAACGTAGGACAAGAAATTTGATCAAATTTCCAGAATATGGAAAAAAGATGGCGTTTTCAACTCATGAAGCTAAATAGAAACCAGAACCTAAAATATACAGACAAAAGTCTCCAAGAGTAAGGCAGCTGACTTCCCCTTGCAAAATGCTGATGAGTTTCTAACTCAAATTTGCAAGTACAAAGGGGCATGAGTGAAACATGGGTCTAAAACCACAGGGAATGATTAATCATAGGTCTATTAGTACAATAAACAACCTTATATTGAGTTACTGAGGTTCTGACAGCCAGGCATTTAAATCTTAGACCAAGAGAACCTCAAAAAGTTTTAATCCCAAATAAGTTGAACAAATTGTCTTGGGTGATTTTTGAGCAGCCAGGGTGGATAACTGTGCCTCAGAATAAAATTCTTTATTTTCTACCACATCCTATCATTCTTATCTTCAAATTAACCTTAGCAGTTATAAAACTTCTTCAGTAACACAGGACTCTCTGCTAGTTTTTCTATTGCTTTATTCTTATGTATGACTAAATAACCAACTTTAATTAAACTTTGAGAACAGCCTAGAACAGAAAAATTATAGATCATAAGCAAACAAAAAACTGACCCTAGACTTAGAACACAGAGTGAAACTTGAACAAATGAGCAAAGAGCCAAGAACAACTAAAAATGAACTCAAGAAAATTGTTACTATACTCAAGAAAACAGAAGATAGGAAGCTCTAAATCAGGGAAAAAAAACTGGAACAATGGGATAATAAGAGATTTTTAAAACTAAAAATGAGATTACTAAAATAAAATGTCATTAGAGATAGAGTAAGTGATTTCTCCTAAAATATAGAAAAAAAGATAAGTTAGCATAAAATGCAAGAGAAAGAAAGATATATTTAAGGTCAATCCAAGAGATAAAACATCTGGAGTTCCTGCTGAGGCCCCATGGGATAAGGACCCAGCGTTGTGTCTGTGTGGTACAGGTTTGATCCCCAGCCCAGGACAGTAGGTTAAAAAGATCTGGTATTGCCACAGTTGTGGCATAGGTCACAGCTGCAGTTTGGAATCAATCCCTGGCCCAGGAACTTCCATATGTCACAGTGAGGTTAAAAAAAAAAAAAAAAGAGAGAGAGAGAGAGAGAGAGATAAAATATCTAAATGACTATAGCTTGGGAAAGAAAGGCCTGAGTATGGAAAGGTACTCGCAATAAAACCTATATGTAGACACATCAATGTGAAATTTCAGTACGGGAAAACATAAAGATCATGTAAGCTTCCAGAAAGCAAAAGCTGATCATCTCAAAGAATAATCAGAATATAAAAATTCTCAATAAGAAAAGCAGAGCAATGCCTTTTAATTTGTTACAGAAAAATTACTTTAAACTTGTTTCTCCACTTATTCAAATCAGTAGTTGTTTTTGCTTGTTTATTTGTTTTAACATCAGAGTAGAGACAGTTTTCAGACATGTAAAAGATACAAAGTTGACCCTTACACCTACCAAAGCACACTTTCCTATGTGGGTACTTAAGGATGTGTTTTCTAGCAAAGAGGTAACCCTAGAAGGAGTGAGTTACAGGATCCAAGAAACAGTTACTGCATACCAGGAGAGCAGTAAGGGATTCCCCAATAGGCCTAGGAAGAAATCAATCCAAATCTGAGCAGGAGAACAGAGGACTCTTTAATAATGAATCAGGGAAGTCAATTTAAAATATGATAAAAGCAGAGAATAAAAGAAAAAGAAGATAATTAGATACTTAAGAAAGAATAGCATACTATGCAAAAAAGTCATGGTCCAAATTGCAATGGGAAATGAATGGGCTTCAAGGGAAATAGGTGAATGGGCTGAATGGATTCTTCCAGTAGAAAAAGGATGTAAATGTTGGAAAAGTAAGGATTATGATCAATATTGCATATGTATTATCTTCATGCAAAAAAAAAAAAGAACATCAATTAAAAAAAAAACACTGTAAATGATGAATAAAACTGCTTCAGCAAGGTTTGGTTTAAATATAAAGCAAAATGCAGCATGCTTTTGAAGAGTTACTGGCATGTAAGAAATGGGAAAACCTTGGACATCTTTCTTTGAGTAAGATAGAGGATTATGTGTTTAAAGTGAAAAGAAGGAAATTTAATCATAGCACAATTTATGATTATCCAGTGAATAATATTACATAGCTATTGTTTGTAAATATAAAATTTAGGCCTAACCTATGGACAAAGTATAAAAGACTGTTTCAGATTATAATTTCCACAATGCCATCAGCACTGTAAATACACAGCTAGATTTAGAAAAAAGATAGAAATAGGTATAAGTAATAAATCAAGAGATCAAATAATGATTTCATAAAGATTCTCAATAATGTGAGAGAATACAAGAAAAAGGAAAAAAGTGTAGATGTTAAACCAATAATTCTTTAATGTGAATTAAATAAACAAAACATTTGAAATACAGAAATTGTGAGGATGGACAAATAACCTAGACTTAACTATATGTTATCTACAAAAATTCACTTTAAGGGTAAAAACATAAGCAGTTTCAAAGGATGGAGAAAAGTATACTACACAAATGTTAACAAAAAGAGAGGTGGGATAGCTAATTTCAAGCAAAGAAGACTTTAGAATAAGAAATATTACCATGTATATAGATAGAATTATATAATGAAAAAAGGGCAATTTTTAAAGAAGCAGAAAAATACTAAATCTATTTGCACTTAACAGAGCTTCAAAACACATGAGGCAAAAACTGACAGATTTGAACAAAGAAACTGACAATCCATAGCTATAGTTGGAGACTTCAATACTTTCTTCTCAATAAGTAATAGAAGAAGTAGGTAGGGAAGAATTAAGGCTATAGGTGAATTAGAACAACACTGTTGACCAATATGACTTATTTGACATTTATGGAATACATCACCCAACAATAGCAGATTACTAAAGTGCAAATGAAACAAGATAAAACCACATCTTTAGGCATAAAGGAAATCTTAACACATTCAAAATAATATAAGTAATACAAAATAGCTTGATCCATAACAAAATTAAACAAGATATAGAAAAGCTCAAAAATATTTCAAAATTAAATAATATAATTATAAATTACTTAGGGGTTAAATAAAAAGTCAAAATGGAAACCTTTAAAATATATTTTGTACTCAATTAAAATGGAAATAAAATATATTAAAAAATGGTATGATACAAGTAAACCAGTACTCAGAGGGAAACTTACAGAATTAAATGCTGCTATTAGAAAATTAAAAAGATTTTTAAAAAATCAGTAACCTAAGTTACCAACTTAAACTAGAGAAAAAAGAGAAATTAAACCAAAGACAGCAGAAGGAAATAAATTAAAAAGATTAGTAGAGAAATAAATGAAATTGAAAACAGAGAAAAACAAAAGAGAAAATCAATGAAACCCAAAGCTGGTTCTTGAGAAAAAATATTAAAATGAATAAAACTCTAGCCACACTGACCAAAAAATAAAAGAGATGAGACACAAAAGAGCAATATGAGAAAGTAAATAAGGGACATTATTAATGACACAGATTAAAAATATAATAAGAGACTACTAAGAATATATCTCTGCCCATAAATTCTACAGTAAAATGGAACAATTCCTTGAAAGACATAACTATGAAAACTCAGTTAAGAGGAAACAGCATGAATAGTCCCCTATTTATTAAATGAGCTGAATAAGTAATTAATAATCTTCCATAAAAGAATACTCTATGCCCAGAAAGGCTTACTGACTATTTCTTTAGGGGAATACAACTTAAAACTATAATAAAATACAACTACCTAACTCTTAGAAAAATTACAATTAAAAACAAAACCAGGAGTTCCTGTCGTGGCTCAGTGGTTAACGAATCCGACTAGGAACCATGAGGTTGCGGGTTCGATCCCTGGCCTTGCTCAGTGGGTTAAGGATCCAGCGTTGCCGTGAGCTGTGGTGTAGGTTGCAGATATGGCTCGGATCCCTCATTGCTGTGGTTCTGGCGTAGGCCAGTGGCTACAGCTCCAATTCAACCCCCAGCCTGGGAACCTCCATATGCTGCAGGAGCGGCCCTAGAAAAGGCAAAAAGACCAAATAAATAAATAAAAACAAAACCATTCCCATCCCCAAAAGAATCCTGACAATATCAAGGGCTAGAGACCATGAGGAACAACAGGAACTCTCATTTGTTTCTAATGGAAATGAAAAATAGTACAACTATTTTGGAAAAGTTTGGCAATTTCTTATAAACACACACATAACATATGACTAAGAAGTCACACTCTCAAGTGAATAACAATTTTATGTTCATACAAAAACCTGTATTCATAATTGTCAAAACTGGAAACAACTCAGATGTCCTTCAGTGGGTAAACAAACTGGTTGTGTACATACAATGGAATATTAATCAGCAATAAAAAGATATAAGGTATTAATTCACTCAGCAATATGGATGAATTATAAACGTATTTTGCTAAGTGAAAAAGCCAACATACTGTGTGATTTAAATTATATAACATTCTGGAAAAGGCAAAACTGTAGGGATGGAAAACAGGTCACTAGTTGCCAGGAAATGGGAATGTAGCAGGGAGAGGTAGACTGCAAGTGGGCAGTACAAGGCAATTTTTAGGGCAATGTAACTCTTCCACATGGCACTGTGATGGGGGATACATGACCTTGCCACAGTCCATAACACTGTATGTTAATTTGTATGTCATAAGTGCATTAAAGGGGATGAGAAGAAAGAAGCTAAAGAATTTTGAAACACATTAACATTAGATTTTCTAAGCCTATAGGAAAAAGAACTGTGCACAAAACCTCTATTTTACTTTATAAATTTTTCGTATAGGAATATGACTTAGCAATTCTGAAACTACAATATCTGTACCCTAGATTTAATAAATACCTAAGTATATTATAAATTATGAGACCCCAGTCACTTTCATTGTAAGAAAAAGAATTACAAATAAGCAAATTGGAAATGCTAGGAAGAAACCTATAGTGATAGACAGATTAGAGTTTGAGATGCTAACATAAACTCATGTTTACAAGCATGTGCACACACACATGCACCCACACACAGATAAGTAAAAATAAATTTAGAAATGTGTGTACACATAGATTGGTATACATTATTTCCCAGCTTTGTCTACTGCAAGGGGCTATAAGCCATGACATTTCATTCAGAATGAGTACACCTAGTGCCCAGGTATTTGTTTCTAAATAACATTCTTTAATAAAAAGTGCCAAGGAAACCCTGGAGAAATGACTGATTCTCAAGCCAGAGTAGGAAAAAGAGGTTTGCCTATCTCAGGACGCCAGAAAGTGAAGAAGTCCTAAAAAAAAACGGGGCATGTCAAAAGGACATAAGAGCTAACCTGAAAAAGCTGTCGATGGTGAAAGCTGGAATAGTTTAAGGGAGAAAATAAATTATATTACTAGATTATAACTTAAAGGAAAAGTAAATATCTATGAGTCTATCCTGATATAAATAATATTTGAATAAATAAGTATATACATACATACACAAATGACTAAATAGAAGAGGGGGGACAAGTCTTCCTTACAGAAGAATTCTAACATAAATGTAGAAGAAATGAGGGAAATATGAAATCACTATTAGAACATCACAGTATAATTACTACAGGCAAGATACACTGACAAATTCTAAATTAATGGGAGAATCTTTAAGGCAATATTTGCATAGTCTCAAAGTATCTCCCTCCAAAAATGATGTGATTTTCCTGATGACTTTAGGATACATCCACAACTTTTGAAACCCATGACAGGAGGAATTAGAAGGAGTCCTTCTACTTTTGAGTATGGCTTAACTTAGTGACTCATTTCTAATGAATAGCACATGGATGGGAAAATGGTAATTTACAGTGGAGAAACGTTGCTGATGGCCCCTTATCCCACTCACCCAGATTAAGTGACCTATAGTCCAAGTTATGTTGATATCATGTGATCAGATAAGATCAGAAGAATAGCTTTGTAGTGTTCTTCCCCAAATCTGTAACTTTGGTACAATCGTGATAAAACATCAGACAAAACCCTACTACACTTTGAAAGTTTTGAAGTTATGAAAGACAAGGAAGAATAAGAAACTCCCACAAACTGGAGGAGGGTCAGGAGAAAAGTTGACTAAACACAATGTGGTATCTATTAGCGTTAGATGATGGGATGGAAAAATAAAACACCAAGAGAAAAACAAAATTTCTCATTTAGTTAATAGTGTTGTTCTAGTGTTAGTTTATTTTGATAAGTGCCCCATGGTCATATAAGATGTTAACAACTAGGTTAAGGGTGTATGAAATCTCTCTGTGCTATCTTTACAACACTTCTCTAGATCTGAAATTACCTTGAAATAAACAAAAGTGGATTGCACAAGAAACAGTTTTGCATGTATTCATTTAAAGTTACAACGGTCATGATTAAGGTAACTAAACATAAATATACAACTATTTTAAAAAGAGGGTGGAGAGAGAGTAGACATAAGGTATAAGTGAACTAAAGAAAAATCCCAGTTTGTCAATGCAGATGGTCAAAAGTTTGCTTCAAAAGTTGATAACAATAAATAACTCTAAGTGAATTGTTTAGAAAAACTGGATAATCACCAGAAAATCCTAAAACAGTGTTGGACAAAGGAAGTTTCCTATTGTATCAGGAATATATTGACCAGAAATGGGGGTCAGAGATGCTGACTGTCATACAGAGTGTTATTAAATATTCAGAGAAACTATAATATGACAACAAGACAAGAGAAACAAACTTTTCGTAAACCAGCATTCCTCTAACTTACTTGACCACAGAAATAGGTATTGACCTAACAAGCAGCTATCATGAAGCACAAGGTGGTTTGGGAAGTGATGCACTCTAAATCTTTGAAGAGTAAAAGAAAACCACAACTCGGAGACTGATATAAGGCCCTCTAACTGGTGGCACAGATGAGAACCTACAACTTTCTGGAGCCCTGAAATTACTAAATCCATCATTGTGGTTCCTATCTGTCTCCAGTATCTCTCCCAAATACCCTGCCTTCTGAGGTTCAGTGTCCTTACTGCTACTTAATCATGTGGCAGGTCTTTACCAACCTCATTCTGATTCTTGACATATGTAAATGACCCTTGAAGCATAATTCTTGTGCTATTCCCCACAGTAAGAGTGAGATGGAGCACTGGGATTCCTCTGTTGGATGTCACCTTCCCTATATGGGAGGAAGATCACACTCTGCCTTGAAACTCTGTAATCAAAAAGGTAGATCCCTGTCCTCTGAGTCCTTCAAAGCTTCTAGTGCTGCGGTGAAACGGAAGGCCCCCTGCCTTACCTGGATTTTTGTCCCAAAGGGATGATTTCTGGGAGCCAGACAAAAATCTATCACTGCAGCTGTTGTAACTAACATGGTCCTGAATCAAGGCAGGTGGATTATGCATTCTTTTTGTTTTCACTCCGGATTTATGGGAAGGAAGGGTTATTTTCCCCTTGTCCAAATATCTTAAATCATTCAAAGGCAGCATTAGATTTTAAGCAGAAAAATGCAAATGTAACTGGGACACTTACAATGACCTAAATGCATGCTGATTACCTTTTCTGTTATTTTCTGCCCTTAAATAAAGAAAATAAAATAAATGTCAGCAGTAAGAAAAATGAAAGTAGGTCAGACTACAGAACCATTAGATCAAAAGCCGTTAGAGCCAAACACACCTTTCCCAAGTGGGAAGCAAGAAATCAACATGTAAATGAAAAGCATTTGAAGAGTTGTAGCAGTTCCTCTATTAGCCTTGGCAATTAGCAGGAGGGCATTAAATTATTCTGGGGACTGCATCTTGTAACTGGAACAAAGTGGAAATGCTGGTAATGTTACTGAAAGAGAGGAGTCACACTAAAACAGAACTTCCATTGGGTGGGAAATGAGAAGAAGAGCAGAGGAGGACGTTCCCTGCTGAGACAGATTATGGAGGAAGACATTCTGATTTTACACTGTGTGTGTGTGTGTGTGTGTGTGTGTGTGTGTGTGTGGAAAGGTCTGCTGATTCTTTTCAATCAGCTATAATTGAAAGCCCAGTATATCACTATGTGATGATCAAATACCTACAGCATAACCATGGACTCCCACTGAAGACATACTGATTGTACTCATTCTTATTAATGATTGTTCTGCTATGCTACTCTTTGTTGAAATTTTGCTTTTAATGTCCCATTATATAGGATAAAGTTAACACACCCATCTTTGGCCTATAAAGTTTGAGTCAATACTGCTTGTGCAGGCATGAAGTAAAGAGAAGCAGCTAAATAAGCATGGAATATGCCTGTTAATGAAAAGCTGCTCACAAAATGATTTCAGAACAAGATAAGATTTTGGGAGATATCCTCTGGAAAAAGGAAAGGGAGCAGTTTTGTGAATGTAGGTAGGTAACGCAACAGTAAAGAAGGCTCCAAGAACTAACTGATGAAAAGATTTTAGAGAATAAACAATGAATGATTTAATCCACTATAGGTATTGATGCTCAAAAATTTGAACCCATTTTTGGTCCTAATACTGATAGGACCATGTAAACCACATAATGTTTATTCTCTAATGCTCAAACTACTGTGACTCTACAGAGAAGCTTGAGTTTTTTACCTGAAAAGTCAAAGATGTTATATGAAGAAGACTCAAAAGACTTGAAACTTTAGAGAAATATGTCTCTAAAATTCCCTTGTGCTTAGTCAGTAAAAGAAATAAAGTCTTACCTTTACTACTAGTTGTTAGCTTTGGAGTGTACCATTTTCCATATCATTCAAGAAAGATATAGGAAAAATAGCAGAGCCCGCCGCTTTATACATTCTATAGGATGTGCTGGAAGTTCTTTCTGATCTTCTTTGCCTTGCTCTGACAAATGGAACTTACAAGAAGCAAGAAAGAGAAACTTACCATTTCATAGCAAGATAGCTCATAAGACAGGGGGTCTTGGCAAAGGTCATTGGATTTTGTGGTAAACAGGTCATTTTTATTTTTAAATGACCACCATGACGCTTACTCTATTAAATGTAAAAGTAGAAGTACATGCTTTCATTTCTATTGGTAATCTTTAGACTCATTAGGTTGTATCCTGAATTGACATTTAAAAACTCATCAACGAGCTTATGTGGAAAGGGAAAAGACCCAGAATTGCCAACATAATATTGAAGATGAGCAAAGTTGGAGAGCTGACACTATCTTACTCCAACAAAAAACTCCAGTAATCAAGATAGTGTGGTACTGGCACAAGAATAGACAAAAAGACCAGTGGAACAGTGTAGAGAGCCTGGAAATAGACAACACAACTACAGTCAACTAATCTTTGACAAATGAACCAATGCAACTCAATAAAGAAACAATAGACTTTCAACAAATGGTGCTGGAACAGCTGGACATCCACAGGCAAAACATAACAAAAACAAAAAAGAATAAATGTAAAAAAATGAATTTATACACAGACCTTACATCTTAGAAATTTCTTTTAAAGTAGATCACAGACCTAAATGGAAAACATGAAACTATAAAACTTTTGAAAGATCACACAGGAAAAAATCTAGAGGACTTTGGCAATGATTTTTTTAGATATCACACACACACAAAATCCATGAAAGGAAAATTAACAAGTTGAACCTCATTAAAATCAAATTAAAAACTGCTCTGCAAATGATATTGCTAAGAAAATGAAAACAAGCTACACTGGAGAAAATATCTGCAAACCACATATCTAATAAAAGACGTATCCAAAATATACAAAGACATCTTAAAATTCAACAATAGGAAAAATGCAATTAAAAATAGATGAATGGGAGTTCCCATCGTGGCTCAGTGGTTAACGAATCCGACTAGGAACCATGAGGTTGTGGGTTCCATCCCTGGCCATGCTCAGTGGGTTAAGCTTCTGGCATTGCCAGTGAGCTGTGGTGTAGGTCACACATGCGGCTCAGATCCTATGTTGCTGCAGCTCTGGCGTAGGCCAGAGACTACAGCTCTGATTAGACCCCTAGCCTGGGAACCTCCACATGCCACAGGTGCACCCTAGAAAAGACAAAAAGACAAAAAAAATAGATGAAAAATCCTCATACTAAGTGGAGTAAGTCAGAAAGAGAAAGACAAATACCATATGATATCACTTATATCTGGAATCTATTATATGGCACAAATGAACCTTTCCACAGAAAAGAAAATCATAGACATGGAGAACAGACTTGTGGTTGCCAAGGTGGAGGGAGAGGGTGCGGGATGGATTGGGAATCTGGGGTTAATAGATGCAAATTATTGCCTTTGGAATGGATAAGCAATGAGATCCTGCAGTATAGCACTGGGAACTATGTCTAGTCACTTATGGAGCATGATAATGTGAGAAAAAAAATGTGTATATGTTTGGGTAACTGGGTCACCTTGCTGTATAGTAGAAAATTTATGGAACACTGTAAACCAGCTATAATGACAAAAATAAAAATAGTTATAAATGAAAAAAAAATAGACAAACAATCTGGACAGACACCTCACCAAGGAGGATAAACAAATGGCAAAATGAAAAGGCACTCAACATCATATACCATCAAAAAAGGCAAACTAAGGAGTTCCCATTGTGGCTCAGAGGAAAAGAATCTGACATCCATGAGGACACAGGTTTGATCCCTGTCCTCTCTCAGTGGATTAAGGATCCAGTGTTGCTGTGAGCTGTGGCGTAGGTTGAAGACGTGGCTTGGATCCCGCGTTGCTGTGGCTGTGGTATAAGCAGGCAGCTGTAGCTCTGATATGATCCCTAGCCTGGGAACCTAAAAAAAAAAAAGGCCAAAAGAAATGCAAACTAATATGACAATAATATACTTCTACACATCTATTAAAACAGCTTAAATCTGAAACTTTGATAACATCAAATGCTAACAAGCATATGGAGCAACAAGAATTGTTTGTGGGAATGAAAAATGGAACGGGCATCATAAACAGTTATTACAACATATAACATGTTATATATTGTATAATCCAGTAATCATGTTCCTTGATAGTTACCTAAATGAGTTAAAAACGTATAATTTGAAAGTCCAAATGCACAGAAACCTGCACAGAAATGTTACTAAACCTTGGAAGTAACCAAGATGTCCTTCAATAGATGAATGGACAAACAAACAGTGGTATACCCATAAAACGGAATATTGTTCAGTGATAAAACAAAGTGGACTATCAAGCCCCCTCACCACATACACACATAGAAATGGAGGAACCTTAAATAACACACTAAGAGGAAGAAACCAGTTTGAAAAGGCTACATACTATATAATTCCAACTACATAATATTCTGGAAAAGATGAAACTATGGAGACAGTAACAAAAATCAGTAATTGCCAGAGGTCAGGTAAGAGCAAGTGATAAGCAGGCAGAGCATAGCTTATTTTACCTAGTGAAACTATACTGTATGATACTGTGAGAGCGGGTATAAGACATTATGCATTTGTCAAACAGAAGGGTATGTACCACATAGATGTGTACAATCAAGAGTCAACCCTAACGTAAACTATGGGCTTCAGTTAATAATAATGTATTAAATTCATTCATCAACTGTAACGAATACGCAATACTAATGAAAGATGTTAATAATAGGGGAAACTGGCAGGGGTGAGTAGTGGTGGGTGGACATATAGGTAGGAGGTATATGGAAAGTCTCTGTATTCTCTGTTGAACTATTCTGTAAACTTAAAGCTAAAATAAAATCTATTAATGTAAATAAACAAACAAATGTTTTACAAGTCACCACTTTTCTAGGGGGCATGTGAAAGTGATCATCTGCCTCAGCAAGCTAGTTTCTCTCCCCTATGCTTCTTCTACTCCACTTCCATGGCCAGCTCAACTCTTACTAATTGCTGAGACCCAGGTCAGTGATATCCTGAGTTAGGCTCTAAGACAGGAACCATCCTGAATATAATCATCCTATGATACTAACCACGCTATGATTATAAATGAAGAGAAGAAACTGTTAGCCAAAGAACATACTTTGTAAACAAGTTCCTGTTTCCAGAACATATCACTCAAGTTTGAGAGATGGGGTGTGTGTGTATGAGAACACCCTCCATTTGACTGCTCTGTGCTGGTCTTGAGAGAACACCTCTCTGTCCTCTCTGTACTATGCAAAAGACGAAGCTTCCTTTCAGAGCTTCCTCTGCCCTGGTTTTTCAATATGTCAGAGTCATGGTATAACTTATTGGTGGCTCTCAGTACTTCACTCCGGGCTTTGTAATGGCCAACATTCTTATATTCTGTCCTGAGAAAAATCAAAACAATAATACCACATCAAAATGTTTGCCATTTATAACCCATGCTATGAATAAGGAACACATAATTGGAAGGGTGAGGCAGAGGGTATGACTGACTTTTCCATTCAGTTTATCAGCTTATTTCCTAGAAGAGTTCTTGTGAGTGCTGCATCCACAAACTGAAAGGATATGTGCTCCTTAACCTCTCCAGTTGGAAAGATTCTCTCTACCTCACCCCATTCCAGCCTTAAATCAATTAATTCCTCCCCATCTTCACTTTGCCTTGGAGAAAACCAGCAGGGCCTGAAGGCAGAAGTCATGTGGTTCAAGTCTTGTGCCACCACTTTAAGGCAAAGATATTAAGTCAATTTTATTTCATTCAAATCTGCATTATCAGCCAAATACATTGAATCCAGTACCTCAAAAAACACAAAACATAGAAATTCATAGCAGTCCATTAACAGATTAGCTTTTTGTTTTGCTTTTATTAACAAATGTTTACAGGAGTTCCTGTTTTGGCTCGGCAGTAACGATCCCGATTAGTATCCATGAGGATGTGGGTTCGATCCCAGTCTCGCCCAATATTTATTGGCCTCCAAAGAGCTTGGAGTCTAGCCAATATGTTTAGAACAGTCACATAGAGAATGACCGCCCCGTGCCCTACCCTTTGGATTTGACATCCCACTCAAAGTAAAGTAGGCAGAGTTTAGGGATTTCCACTTATGGGCTACCACTAAGAGTTATGTCTCTATTTCTATATTGCCAGGAATGTAAACACATTATATCCAAACTTCTAGGATGACAGACACATGTATGTGGATACTGAGTCAACATCTTGGGGGAGGGAAGCAATTAACAGCAGCTCCAAAACCAATCAGATAAGATAGAAACTGTGGACAGTCCTACTCTTGCTCTGTGGCTACCAGTGGAACCTAGAATTCTTGGGACCAATGAATGAATCTGGCCCATGGGGCCATAGAGTGTCACTTGGCATTTACATTTGAAATAGGAATATGTGTGTTCACATTCCATGTTTGTTTTCTTGCTAGGCTAAACTTGCAATAGTCCCTGTCACTGCTGCTGTTTACATCTGTTTTCTTCATGAGGGAGCTCACTCAGTTATAACCAAAGAACTTAGTTTTCCCAGAACATTTTGCAACTCAAATCACTCCCTGAAGTGTTTCCAGAAGCTCCAATTTGGAAAAAAATACAAAGTTTGACTTGCTTCTGGAGGTGCAGAATGCTGAAAAATGGAAACCTTTTCCCAAGTTACCTTGTGGCCATATCTATCCAAGGAATTAAAATGCCCCCCAGTTACAGTATGCCTAGGCTTAATTTGATGTATTATTTAAAGGGAAGTTAAGAGAAAATATTGTATATGAGCTGTTTGTGAAAGAAGACGGGAAAAAATCATTCTGAAATCTCATTACAGTAGTGATGCCTTGAAAACAATTTTTAGAATGTCAAATAAGCAGGCATCATTTTTATTCTTGTCAGTATGAAACAACCCATGATGATGCTTAACAGACATTCCAAGTGCCTCCCAGTAAGGAGAGCAGGAACACAAATGAGGGAGCCAAACATGGTATAGTCATCTAGCAAAATTCCTATTTCCAGTGAAAATCAATTTTTTTCCTTCCATTATATTCCTGTTAAGTTCTCTAAAAGAACAAAAAGTGAGATAGATTACTATCTTGTATGACTAAAGCACCTTCTCCCTGAACACATCTTTGCCATTGTTTTACACAACATAGGGTTCCCTTAGCCAATGGGAGTGTTGAAATAGGCGTCAGAGTGAATGTCTATTTTTCTGGACTTTTTTCTTGCAATTAGAAATTCAGAAAAAGTGGAGCACCTTCTCTCTATTGCTTTAAATAGTTTGGTTCTTCTATAGCCCCTTCTTTTTCAGTTTATAAATGCTTTTACTGAACACCTCTAGCAGAGGACTTCTTAAATAGCATTGAGAAAATCCACCTTGTCCATCTATGTTGGATGTTTTAAGTAGATTGTGCTTCATCTATGAAAAATTGATTGATTCCATATTTGACAGACTCCATGCTATTTTTTCTTATGTTTAAAAAGCTGCAAGAAACTTTTCTTCATTGGTGCCTTTGAAGTTTAATTCTGTAGGAATCATGTAGACATATTGAGGCTCAGAAAAGGAACAAAACACTATTAGAAATGGTATTCACAGACCTTCCAGGGGAGAAAAAAATGGAGGAAGGGAAAGGAATGAAAAGGGAAACCCTGCTGGTCCAGTACTCCCAGCCTAATGCCAGGATTTTTGTCTTAGGTAACAAAGATAATCTGGGAACCTGTGAGCACATATCTAAAGTCACTTAGACCTATGCATTTTTTTTTTTTGTCTTTTTGCCTTTTCTAGGGCCACTCCCACGGCATATGGAGATTCCCAGGCTAGGGGTCTAATCAGAGCTGTAGCCACTGTCCTACGCCACAGCCACAGCCACAGCAACGCGGGATCCAAGCCATGTCTACAACCTACACCACAGCTCACAGCAACGCCAGATCCTTAACCCACTGAGCAAGGCCAGGGATCGAACCCACAACCTCATCGTTCCTAGTTGGATTCATTAACCACTGAGCCACGATGGGAACTCCCCAACCTATGCATTTTCTGATGATCTCTGATTAAACAAGCCTCAAAAACATAATGAATAATTTATGATAAATCAATGTCTACATGGAATAAAAGCACATGTTAAAGGGTTGTTTTATGTCTAAATCCAAAGTGAATGTTAATCTTGTCCCTTTTTGTGAGTTTTTACTACCATTGTCTTATTTTTATTTTCAAATTCAAAAATAACTGAGAATAAGAAGTAAATATTGAATAGCTCTTTCACAGGCTGCAAAGTAAGCCACATGTATTATCTCACAGAACCTTCACAACATTGTGGTTAGGTTGGTTATCAGCATTATACATGAATGTTAGAGGTATTAGCCTTATAGATGAGTAAATGGAGATGTGTGATAAGACTGCACCAAGTTGGCACATCTACCTCAAGTAGTACGAGCAAGTCTCAACTCAAATATTGACAATCCAATTCTGGACTTTTTCAATTGTATAAAGCCTCATTTTAAGAGAACTTTCTCAAGCTGTGGGACAGACTCATGCATGTACTGAGGAAGCTCTACATAGTCTTTGAAGGCCAAGATGAGAGCCACAGAAATCAATGGCAATCATGTGTCTATTACAATGTTCACTCATTCCTACAGCAGAGTGGCCACTGGCTGGGAGACTAATGGGTGCATTGAGGCTCTGTAGCTCTCAAAACATGAAAACAGAAAAGATATTCTCTATATTGTTTGCATTCTCTTGATATGATATGGCTGAATCCTCTCCATTAGCCCCTTAATTCACCCCATGTGTAGATATTCAGCAAAAGTGTAAGTCCTAAACATCAAAAGAGTATCATAAAAATATGTTTTATTGCCTCCTCTTCCTATATCCCAATAATGTCAAATGGTTATCTATGAAGTAAATGTTACCTCTCTTCTTTCTTCCTGTATCTTATCAGAAAGGAAGAGTATGGACTACATAATAGCAGAAATGCTTAGCTCTCTGGAGCTTCCTCTAAGTACACTGACGTATATGGCTCCTGAGTTTTAGGCATGAACCTCTCAATGTGTTTTTTGCTTCTAGTTTTTCTTGCCTCTAAACTTCAAGCCTTCTTTGGTGCAGTTAAAAATACTACTTCTCTGTCGTGGCTCAGCAAAAACGAATCTGACATCCATGAGGACCCAGGTTCAATCCCTGGCCTTGCTCAGTGGGTTAAGGATTCTTCGTTGCCATGTGCTGTGCTGTAGGTCACATATGCAGCTTAGATCTGGTGTTGCTGTGGATGTGGTGTAGGCCAGTTACAGCTCCAATTTGACCCCCTTGCCTGGGAACTTCCATATGCCATGGTTGCAGCCCTAAAAAGACAAACAAAAACGAAAACAAAACTACTTCTCCTTTGCATTTTAAGATTTTCAAGAGTTCATATAAATATTAAGCAATAACAGTAGCCCCAGCATCTCTTGGGCAGCTACCTTATACAAAGCACTTGTAAGACATGTGATGTAACGCAAGGTTAGACCACTTTAGTCACTTTGAGAAGAGACAAGTTCCCATGTCCCACCCACACCATCTCTACTGCTTCCTCTTTAAGCTGAAGACTGGCTAAAGTAAAGCGGTGTGGTCTAACAACTAAGAGTATTGTACAGAGTATATATACTCATCTTGAGTAGTTTTGGTCCAACCAAACTTACTTGGTTATTAAGCAGTGATACCCACTTTACGGGATTTTTTAAAGGAAAAGTGACACAATATATGTTAGAACTAAATAGTACCTGAAGCATAGAAAACATTTGGGAAATGGTAACTATTAATAATTTTAAATATTGAATCTTATAGGAAGTTGGAGTGATGAAGTGGTGTGGAGTAGGTCTTGTATAAATATTTCCACTGAGAGCTTGGACTTGGGAAAGTATAAGGCATTTCTTCCTGAGCACACTGGCAGCTACTGAGGACTTGTGATCAAAGGTAACTTGGAATCTTGCTTTTAGGTGTCACTGATGGTTTCTAACAAACTTCTTGATCTAATGCATAGAGACTCAACTCATGGCTCCTTCTTGAATCCTTAACAGGGTCTTTGAAGTATGACATTTCAGAGAAATTGAGGATTGTGTGAAGTGCTTGGCAACATGTATTTAGCTCTTCAGATGTCTAATGTTTGCAATATTTCACATCTCTCAAATAGAGATATGGAAAGGATTACAACAATGATGAACCAAAAGAAAGAATTTAACTCAGTCTCATAATTCAACAATTGCTTTTGAATATCTTCTAGGCAGGACAGAAGATAGAAAAAGAGGGGAGGTATTCTCTTCATGGACTTGGGGAAAGATACATTACAATTAAGTATGCTACTTGTTTCACAGTAGAGGCCGAGATAACTAGAATTTCCATGGAAGGAAAACAGACACTTATTCTGAAAGCAAGGAACAGCAGCCATAGAATCGATGGCTTTAGAGCCTAGGTCTTGAAGGTTGACCAGGAGGCTGATACATGAAAGTGGGAAAAGAGTATTGGAGACAGAAATAACACAAAGAATAAAGGCATATGGAGGGTAATAGAGAAAATAATTAAAGAGAACTGCAGAATAAATAAGTTCATTTAACTTTGAGAGATATGATCAAAGGTTGATTCCTAGTAATATTTCCCCATCAGAGGGGGCAAACATAGGGCCTCTGTGATAAGCAGTAGATAACATCAGTTTCATTCTGCCCTATAGGTGGTGCAAGTAATAATCTGCCCACCAAGCCACAGCTGATGGCTGCAGCTCTGGAACACTACTTAGTCCAGCTGCTGCAACAACTGAGAAAGGAAGCTGTGTAACTGATTGACAGTTTCCCAGAAACCTATCATTTGCTCCCTTCATTTGTCCTCTCTTCATCATCATTGGCAATTTATAGTATTTGGGTATGGATGAAAGGAATTAGTTTAAAGTAATTATTTAATATTTACAAAAATTTAAAGATCCTTAGATTCAAATGCATTTTTTAGTGATATAACTGTTACCTCTTTTCCTAAAGATCAGTTTTAAGCTAACTGGTGTCAGAAGTGCTACTTTTGTCATGTTACTATCACGTTCTTCCTCTAAGAAACTTAAAAGTGTTTCCAGTGTTTAGACTGTTTTGCAGGGACAAGTTATCCATTAGGTACAGTAGTCACATTGCTAAGGATGCCCATTTAGGTGGCCACAAAAATATTTTAATTTTTTTTAAATCAGGAGAAAAAAATGAACTTTTAGAATTGAAGAAAAAATTTTCTTCAAATGAAAATTTTAGGGCTCTTGTAAATCTATTACATTTTGTCTAAAATAGGAAAAAAGTAGAAATATTTAAAATTATATCAAAAGTAGTGTTTAATATTATTATGAGAGAAGGGGCCCATTAAGGGAAAAAGTGCTCAGGACCCATACAAGTCATCATGTGGCCCCTCCTGCTTTTTTCACTCCAACCAAAGAACTCTCTCTGACAAAATTCATTTTATTTCTCAATAAAATACATTGGAAAAGTTACAGAACTTAAAATTATTATTTCTCAATAAAATACATTGGAAAATTTACAGAACTTAAAATTATTATTTCTCAATAAAATACATTGGAAAAGTTACAGAACTTAAAATTATTATTTCTCAATAAAATACATTGGAAAAGTTACAGAACTTAAAGGCCTCAAATTTGTATGTACTTTTGCCATTTACCCTGTCACCTTGAGCAAACTGTTACCCTATCCAAATTTCTATTTGTTCAGCAGTAAATGAATATCACAACTATTATGTACTCCTGCATTTGGTCTTTCCATATTCAGTCAGCTCACCCTTTATGGTCACTGCATTACAGAAGGAAAATCATGGCCAAAAAAATTAGAATCTTTTTTTTTTTTTTTTTGGTTTGCTTTTGCATTCCCAAGTCCTAGGCTCCCAGAACAGAAACATTTCATTCATTTTGAAAATAAATTAATAAGTATTAATAAGAAAAAAAATCCTATCCTCAAAGTAGATGAAGAATTTTATGACCCTACCCTTCTCCCACTACTATCTACCATAATTTTTCCTTTTCCATAATGTCATGTAAATATAGTCACATGGTTTTTAATCTTTAGGGATCAGTTTCTGTCACTCAGCATAATTACTTCATGTGTATATCAATACTATTTTTATGCTACTGGATAGTATTCTACTGTCTGGATTAGCCACAGCTTGTTATTTCTGGTTTTTGAAATTAAGAATAGAGCTGTTACAAACATTCATTTACAGGTTTTTGTGTGAGCATATATTTCATACCTCTATAGTCAATACCCAGGAGTGAGATCCATGAGTCATATAATAAATGCAAATTTAATTTTATAAGAAAATGCTAAACTGTTTTGCATAGTGGTTGAGCTATTTTGTATTGCCAAGATCAAGGTACAAACGTTCCAGTTGCTACCCATCCTCAATAGCATTTGGTATTACTAGTGTTACTTAAACACTCTAACAGATGTGTAGGAATATATCATTATGGCTTTGATCTCAATTTCCCTAATGGCTAATGATACTAAACATCTTTCCATAGGCTTATTTTCCATCTATATACCCTCTTGCTATCTGTTAAAAATTTTTAAATATTTTTCAGTTGGATTGTCTGTTTCCTCACTGTTGAGTTTGGGGAGTTCTTTATATATTCTAGATAATTTTTTTTCAGGTATGTGAATTGGAAATATTTTATCCTGTCTGTAGCTTATTTTTAATTCTTGAAACAATGTATTTCATAGATGAAAAGGTTTAAATTTTAATAAGTCCTATTTATCAAAATTTTCTTTTATAGACTACACTTTTGTGCTATATGTAAGAACTCTTTGCCTACCTCCAGATCATGAAAATGTCCTCTATGTTTTTTCTCTAAAAGCATATTAAGTACAGCATTTAAGCTTAACCTCTAAACTTATACCTATGATCTTTTTGGAGTTAACTTTACAAAGACTGAGTTTTAGATTAAGATTCTTTCTTTTCCTTTTTTTTTTTTTTTTTTTGCATGTGGATATCCAGTTGTTCTAATACCATTTGTTAAAGATTTAATTGCTTTTGCACCTCTTTGAAAATCAAATGGCTGTATTTGTGTAGGTATGTTTTTGAATTCTTTATTCTGTTCCAATTAACTAAGTATTTACCTCAGTGTAGCTAATACCACACTGATTATTATAGTTTCTTAGAAATGTGTAAAATGAGATAGAGTGATTCTTCCAACTTTTCTTTTACAAAATTGGTTTAGCTATTTTACTTCATTTGCTTTTGTATATCAATTTTAGAATCAGTTTGTCTACGCTTACTAACAATCCTGCTTGGATTTTGATTGGGATTATGTTCATTAGCTCTATAGATCTATTTGGGTAGAATGGAGGTCTCTAACTATGTTGAGCTTTCCAATCCATGAGCATAATTCATGAGCATACTTAGATCTTTGAATTATTCTGTTAGCACTTTATGATTTTCATCATATAGATCCTGAACATTTTCTTGTTTTATAATTATGCATTTCATTTTTTAGAGATATTTTGTCTATTTCTTAAGATTTCAGTTTCAAATTGTACATTGTTAGTATAAGAATATGAAGGAAATCTTCTATCTGCAGTAACTGTATATTCTTTGACCTTACTAAACTCACTTTTAGTTTTAGAGGGTTTTTTGTTTTTCTTTTTGTAGAATCTGTGTATTTCCTACAACCATGTCATCTATGAATAGGGGAAAATTGAATTTTATTTCTTTTATTTTTTTTAACTGCTTTATTGCATTGGCAAGACGTTCCAGTACGGCATTAAATAGGGGTAGTGAGAGCAGTTATCCTCACTTTTTCTTCATCTTAGGGGAAAGTATTCTCTCACCTTAGGTGTGACCTTGGCTGTAGGTTTTTATAGATAACGTTTATCAGGGTGCAAAAGTTCCTTTTTATTTCTAGTAGCAGAGAAATGAATGTTGAATTAGGTCAAATGTTTGTTCTATATCTATTGATAGGATGAGATGGATTTTCTCTTTTGGAATGTGATTTTAGTGGATTTATTTGAGTGATTTTCAAATACCAAACCAGTTTTGTATTACCGGGATAAATCATACTTGGTTATAGAGTATTATTATTTTTGTATTGTACTCCTAAATTTAATTTAGTAATATTTTATTGAGGATTTTTGAACCTATGATCATGAGGGATATTGGTCTACATAGTTCTTTTCTTAAAGTTTTTTTTCTGATTTGGGTGTCAGGATAATGCTGGTCTGGGGAAGATTGCTTGCAGAGTGTTTCTGACTCTTCTATTATCTGAAAACTATTGTTTAGAACTTTAAATGTTTCAGTAGAATTCACTAGTAAAATAATCTAGGCTTACAAATTGATTTTTGAGATATTTTAACTACACATTCAAATTCTCTAATAGTTAAGGACTCATCTACTTTATCCTCATAGTGTTTTGCTCCTTTATACTTTTTGAGGAATTAGTCCATTTCATTTGAGTTGTTGGATTATATATGCGCAGTTATTTTAAGTCTACCCTTTAAAGCCATCATTTACAGCAATATTTTCTATAACATTTCTGTTACTGGTAATTTGTGCCTTCTCTCTTTTTCCTTTGAACTTCTACTGCTGGAAGTTTATCAATTTTATTATTTTTTTTCAAAAGACAAGATTTTAGTTTAATTTTCTCTATTTTATTGTTGTTTATGACTTTATTGATTTCTGCTGATAATTTTGTTCCTTCCCTTGTACTTGCTTTGGATTTAATTTGCTTTTTTTGTGTGCATTTCCTTAGACTGTTGATTTGAAATTTTTGGTTCTTTATAATATGTGTTTAATGCTGTTAAAATATCTCCACAGCACTGATTTATCTGTACTCCACAAATTTTGATACGTTGTATTTTTATTTCCATTTAATTAAAAATCTTTCCAATTTCTCTTGACACTTCTTCTTTGACACATGGAATGTTTAGAAGTATATTGTTTAATCACCAGTTTGGAGACTTTCCTGCTATCTTTCTGTTACTGATTTCTAGTTTAGTCCATTATGATTAGAATGGATCATATACTTTTTGTGATTTCAGTTCTTTGAAATATATAAATATTTGTTTTGTGAGCTACAATATGGTCTAATACGGTGAATATTCCATGTACACTTAAAAAGAATATGTATTCTGCTATTGTTCGGTGGCATGTTACATATGCCAATTTACAATCACAATAACAAACTGCAGTATAAATGTCAATTACATCTAGTTGGTTGATAATGTTGCTCATTTCTTCTATATTTTTACTGATTTCTATCAGCCAGGTCTACCTATTATTACTAAAAGAGTAGTGTCGAAGTCTACAGCCACAAATATGGATTTGTCTATTTCTCTTTTTAGTTCTGTCAGTTTTGCTTCCTGCATTTTGGATTTATATTAGTTTACTAGCAGTGCCATAAGAAAATACCACAAACTGAATGGCTGAAACAATAGAAATATATTTCATCACAGCTCTTGAGGCTAAATGTCTAAGATTAAGGTGTTGGCAGCATTGGTTTTTTTGAAGCCTCTCTCCTTGGATACTACCTTCTCCCCCTGTCCTTATACATTCTTCCCTCTCTGTGTGTCTGTGTCTTAATCTCCTCTTCCTCTAAAGATACCAAGTCATATTGGATTAGGGCCCATTCCAGTGACCTCATTTAACTTTGTCTCTTTAAAGATTCTATCTTCATGCAAACTATTACATTTAGAATGGATAAGCAATTAGATCCTACTGTAAAGCACAAGGAACTCTGTCCAGTCTTTTGGGATAGATAATGATAGAAGATAATATAATAAAGAGAATGTGTGTGTATATGTGTATATGCATGTATCACTGGGTCACTTTCCTGTACAACAGAAATTGGAACAACATTGTAAATCAACTATACTTTAATAAAAATGGGGGGGGATAAAGACTCTAAATATAGACACATTCTGAGTATTGGGGGGGTTGGGACTTCAACATATAAATTTTGGGGGTACACAATCCAACCTATAATAATCTTCCCTCTGGATTCCTAATATTCATGTATTTCTCACATGCCAAATGCAGTCAACCCATTCCAATAGCCCCCAACATCTTAACACATTCCAGCATCAACTCTATGTACAAAATATTACCTAAATAATACTAAATCATGAATGGGTGAGATTCAAGATATGAGGAAAAATTCCTTTCTGAGCCTACCAGGAAGCAGCCCTTACGTCCAGGTTTTGGGGTATAATACATTATAAATGCTAGGTTTTCTTGATGAATTGGCCCTTTATTATAAGAGTCCATTACTGCTCTGAGTTCTCTAATTTCTATGAGTAATGCTTTCTATATATTTTATCTACTAGGATTTTTTATTTACTAATTCTATGAAAGTAGATTCAAGCCATAAACCAGTTTTTCTCAAAGAGCTGGCCTGGATTAAGATCTTATTAGAAGCCCTGAGCATTGGGAAAATTATGGTGTTTCTAACATTTATCTCACATTTATTACATAATAAAACTATGTAGTAAAATAATATTAGACTACAAATACAAATACATGTTAACTAAAATTAAAACTGGCTCTTTTCTAGAAAAAAAAAAAGCACTCACCAAAGCTAAACTTTCTCATTTGCTTGTATCCTAAGTAAATTCTTTCTCTTCCGCCAGGTAATTAACCACTGTCAATGACTGTCCCATAGAATTAGCCAAAATGGTCCTTTGGTCCAACAAATTTTGGAAATACCAAATATAGTATCTCTCCATAAAAACCTATTAAATGCTTTCAGTGGTTTAAAATTCATTTACGAAGTAAAATTATTTAACTTAATATATTATTAATTTGACCACAGAACTATTTTATATAATGTCTAATAATATCCCATAAAATACAGTTTCCTCTTAGTACATTTTGAAAATATGTCACAAATACTGCATCCTTTTCTATGTAGTTATTATGTATTGGGGAGACTATACTAAACATTTTGCATACTTTTTTTTACAACATGGTCAGATTTGGGACATGAGTAGATGTTATGAGGTAAATATTATTGTCTTCATTTTATGAATGAGGAAATTGAGAGAGTGAGGTCACATAGCTTTTAATATTGGAGCTGTGATTCAGACTTCATTTATTTCTCTCCAAAATCTACCCAGCATAGAGCAACAGCTCTTCAGTTTTTCCTTTCTAGGTACTGATGTCACCTTCTCTTCTCAAATTTGCTTCAAGCTTTAAAGCTGCACGTCTTATCTCCATGTGCTTTTCTAGAAGACTTCTGCCCTCTGACTCATCAAATCCTAATCCTTTAATTCCCATTTGGATCTGAAGTTAAATGAGACTAAGATACTAGGAAAAAAGTATGGGGTTGTATGTTTCACATCTGTTCTGCCACAGCCTGGTAATAAACATATATATCCCCTGTCCTGAAGGGCTAGAGAGTTGCTGTGGGGTTAGATGATAAGAGCAGGGAAAGAAGAATAAATGAATAAGGTAGATGTGAGGAGAAAATGAGAGGTCAGAGGAAGGCCACTGATGGGTTTGATATACTCTGTCTTCAGTTCTCTCTCAACTGGAAGAGAAAAGAATCTGACAGGATCAGAAAGGCATACTATTATCCAGTAATCCTGGACATCTCCAAATATTCAAGGGACTCCCAACAAGTCTTTTCCAAATAGTGAGATGCAACAGGGTTTGCTGACAACCTTATGACTCTCATTATTTAAAAATGTACTGTTAAATTACAATTTCGTAAGCTCTTATGTCTATAATATATGCTTATTTGTATATGTCCATTAATAAAAAAAAGTTCTTTGGCACCATTTTCTTAGCAAATCCTACAAACAATAAATGCAGTTTCTCTAATCAAGAAATAATTAAAACCACTGAATGATGTTCAGCTCTGCTGAAATTAAATGATCCATTAATTAATTAATTTTAAAATTCATTGTGTATCTTCTAAGTTATGGCTTCTAGAAGCTTAGGCAGCCATTAAAAGTTTCAACTGCTTGATTATATAATTTGCAAAGTGTTAAGGTCATATCAGAATTTTATCTAGGTTTTTACTTCATACCCAAGTTAGGTGGGCTTTCTGTCATAGAGACTGGTGACCCTTCAGACAGCTGGCAAAGTAGTGGGTAAGTTAAAGAAAGGAGGTGGGGACGACTAGAAATAAACTAAGGTTTTCAGGTTGATAGTGGCAAATCAACTAACAAGCCACATTAAAGAGGTCTGAAAAGGTAAGAATTGGACCTGCTACCTGATTCAGGATGAGATTTCAGAAAAAAAATTTTTTCCCCTGTAGGCTTTACCATGTACAGAATGCAGTCTTGATTCCTCTTTACACTGCTAATAAACTTGGCTGGACAAATACTCATCTGTTTACACTCTGACAGGCTTTCCTTCGCTTGTGTTTGGGTTGGCAAGGTACAAGCCTAAGAGCCTGTGATCTTGCCTCAGGGGAAGGGTATAGAGAGGAAGGTCAAAGTCAGAAGAACAAATGAAATGCCCACAAACCTGGATTAGAGAAAAACAATCACTTTTAACAGGCCATTATTTTGAAAAAAAAGCAGATGGTGTGCATGACAGTGTTACTTTAACAGGGAGGCCAAGGTTGGTATACCTAGACAAGATTACAGGGGTGCAGTTTTGTGCAAATGTAAGGCTAGGGGGATGAGCATACCACTGGATTTTCAAGGCACCAAAGAAAAAATCACTTCTTCAAAGTCATTCAGTCATTTTAGAGCCGTATAGATGGACAAAGGTATTTTTTTTTAACAGGTCTACTAAATTACAATGAACATATAAAAGACTATATAATTTGAGGGTACAATTTGTCATGTTTTGACATGTTTATAGCTGCAAAACTACCACTACACTCAAAATCATGAACATAACCATCACTGCCAACAGTTTCCTCATGACCCTTTGCAACCTTTACCCTCCCTCACTCCTTTTTGTCCTATCTCATCCCATATTCCCGGACAAACACTGATTGACTTTCTTCCACTATAAATTGGCTTGCCTTTTCTAGATTTTACACAGTGGACTTTTTTTCCGGCTTCTAACTATTTAATTATTATTTTGAGACTCATCCATGTTGAAGTTCAGTTGTTCACTCTTGTTTATTGCTTAGCAGCATTTTATTGCATGGACAGATCAGTCTGTTTATCCCCTCACCTACTGATAGACACATGGGTGTGTACTGAGTGTCTATTATTATGGAACAAAAGATTCCACAACATAGGAACTTAAAGCAACAAAGCATTTATCATTTCATAGTTCCTGTGGGTCAGGAATCTGAGTGCAGCTTAGTTGGGTATCTCTGGCTCAGAGTCTTTCATTAGGCTACACTTAAGACATCTGCTAGGGTTCTAGGAATCTCAGCACCCAACTGGAGGAGGACACACTTCCAAGCTCACTCACATGGCTGGCCACGTTGGCAGGTCTCATGTTCCCCAGCAAGAGAGGCCAAGCTAGGTGGGTCTTCAGTGAATCCTAAATCCTAAAACCTTACACAATAAAGTATATTTTTGGCTCCCACCATTGTCAAATGCAGCTCAGGTAGCTCTTATGTACTTGAAGCTATAAAATCTGGAAGATGTGGGTTCTAAGATCACCATGGAAGAGGAGAGAGTATTTCATGGACATGCAGAATGTTTTCTGAGGGTCAAGCCTAGAGGTCCTTCACATCATATCCATGTGCATCTCATTGTTGGTCCCCAGTCCCCTCATACCACATCCACTTATATCCCCTCGGTTGAACCTCAGTCCTGTAACACATCCACCTACATCAAGTTGTCAGAACGCAGGTCCACAACCCAACCTAATTGTAAGGGGAACTAGGCAAATAAACATACGTAAGCATTAGCTGGCATGTGCCCTGACTCCAGTGTAAGCTTCTGAACCCCATTAGGGGTTCCTGTTCATGGTTGAATTGCCAGTTCATACTCAATTCTAGGCACATAGTAGGTGCTTCCCAAATAATTATATTATGCTTTCACTTATATAATTTCAAAATCTCTATGAGGCAATTATTATTATTATTACAAATCATATGTATAACCTGAAGCACAGAGAAGTTACATAATTTAATTAAATCCTGATTTTGTGCCTTCATGTTCAATAAACTTTCTGTGATATCACTAGTTTTTCTTTGGTGGCTTTGGGTCTCTTGATCATCCCTGTATTGAGCAGATTCTAACCTGACTTTACTCTGAGAGTGTACAGCTGGGGGTGGGGGCACAAGTTTCATTCTACGTATCACAGACTTCTCTCTCCTTTTTTTTTTTTTTTTTTGCTCATTTTAATCTCCCCCCGCCATGCCAGGCCTCCATTTAGCTTTTGTGTCACAAGACAGAGATGAGTCTAGAATCTGCTCTCACCTTTCATGGTCTTTTCTTCTCCCAGGTTTCTGGGGTGATGCCCAGTTGCAGTCCTAGCTCTGTTGCCTCTGTGACATACCAAGTAGGGTGGTAGGTTTCCACATGCTATTTTTTGCAGAGGTATTCTCCAGTCCCAGGGCAAGCAGCCTCCCCAGAAGCTAAGTCAGTGGGCTTACTTCAAAGTCACAACTTTTCTTCTCCCTCATCTTCTGGACTGTCACTGGTTTTTATTCTTTTTGTTTCTGTACCAGTGCCCCCTTCCATGAAGAGGTCTCATTCATTACTTCCTTATGTGCCCAGCATGGAGACCCTCCCCTCAGTTTCCCTCCTTCAGAGACTGATTCCATCCTCTTTCCCAAAGTCACACCGCCCTTTATCCTACCTAAAACACACACACACACACACACACACAGCCTGCATTCTTCCTTGGGGCTAAGTCTTGTGTTTCACTTTAAAGCTCTAACTACAAGGAATATGTTTATACGGGGTCATACTTATGTCAAGATTTCAAAATGTTTGTGACAGCATTGGAGATATCCCCTTCAGGCTCTCCTTTGCTCTTTCCCCTCCTCCTTCTCCTCTTCTCAACTCCACCTACCATGACTTCTTTCCTCTGGTCCATTAAGTAATTCTTTTTTTGACTATAACTCCACTGATGATGGTCATGATTATGCAGTATTTCTAAAGCTTTCTATTGTATTTCACTATGCAGTCATCATTCTCTTAATTCTCAAAAACTGGGTAGTGAATTTTCCATGTTATCATGTAATGCACAGAAGGGATGGTAGCTCAATTCAGGGTCACTTGGAGCATCAAAAGCATCCATAAGATGTGAAATTTTGATAGCCTGCTTTTTGCTTACTGGAGGCTGCCTGAATATAGTGCAGAAATTCTCTTCCTTCTTCATCAGGCTATCTGTAATCACTCACCAAATGGTATCATTATAACAGCAGCAATAGCACACAGGAACACTGAGATAATTATAGGCAAATGGAAACCTGAAGAATGGGTGGTGAACGTAATAAGACTTCATCACTAGGAGCCA